>NC_139460.1:196265000-198961250 GCF_057233095.1 Heloderma suspectum
GGAGGGCGTAGCAATGGTAATACTGGATGCTGATCCTGGAAGTGCCAACTTGGATCTTTTGGGTATCAGCCCACCAATCCACCAAATAAGTTTGTTCTCCTAAAGCAGGGGTGCTGGACTACAACTCCCATCAGTCCCAGACAGCATGGCCATTGATCATGAATGATGGGGGTTGTGGTCCAGGAACATCTGGAGAGCCCCAGGTTGCCCACCCCTGCTTGAAAAGGTCCCACTTGAGGAAGGCAGAGTGGGCAGTTTGGGGGCATTCCACGGTGCTACATTGCATGGCTCTAAACCAGAGTGCTCCCCTTTCCATTCCCTATACATTAGGGATGGGAAACCCATAGTCTGGCCTGCACGGCTTCCCTATCTGGGAGGTGGAGCCCCCTTGGATTCCTCCAGGGGACAAGACTTGGCCCCAAAGCTGCACCCCCTGGAAGAATCCCCACTACCATCTCTGACCAGGCTGATGCGGTTGGTGCTGATCGGGACAATGCACAAAAGGGTCTCCTGACTCCACCTGTCCCTGGAGGAGCCACTCCTCCAGCTCCTAGCCAAGTCCCTTTCCCCATGTAGAGAGAGATGTGTGCCTCTCTCTGCACAAAGAAAGGCAAAATAGGTGGGACGGGCAGATGACATCCAGGGAGTGGGGGGTGCTCTGTGGCACAGCCACACCCCCTGACACTTCTGGCCTGCCTCATTGGTCTGGAGGGGGCAATTCAGCCCCATGACTAAAATGGGTTTGAGGGCTCTGACAGTCATCAGAGCTGGGATATAAGGATCTCGATGAGCTTTGGACTTCATTAGATGACCTTCTTGCTGTCCCTAGGGCCTATTCCAGATCACGCAGTAGTATCTCAGCTGTCTGGAAGCTGGTCTCTCTTATCCATTCCCTGATCTTTGCTGCTGGTAATGTACCATTCCAGGATTGGTTTTCCCAGACCTTGCCCAGCAATCCACATATGCCTTGGGCAGGGAATTCCTCCTCTCTTGCCCCTGGTGCTGAGTATTGTATTCATGGCACAGGTAGAGGCAAGTTGCTTCTTTCTCTGGTGCTCAGAACATCCTTGCACTGTCCCATCCCCCCTCCCCAGTTCTACTATTATTCTCTTTCCAGCTGTCATTTTAAAAAGATTTACCAAGGTGATTGGGGATAAAACGGATTAAAAGTGACCTGGTCATTGTGCAGAAGATGGAATGGAGCCCATCACATGCTCTTGTAGAGAGGAAATTTTCATTCACATATACTTCTCAAAATGTTCTGAAGTTTTCTAAGTGCATGATAATATCAAACAAAGTTTGAGAATGATAGCTTATTCATTGTGTCGAAAGGAAAACAAATCCTCCCCGTGCCATAGCATCAAAGGCGAGATCTGCTATGCTATTTCTGACCTCTGTTAACTAGAGGAAATAGCTGGGATTGTTCACATATCATAGACCCATCATCAGATTGCAGATAACTGCACAATCTATACATGTCTACTCAGAAATCCCATTGAGTTCAATGGTGCTTACTGCCGGGTAGGTTAGTATAGGATTGCAGCTTTGGGCCCAGTTTGGATGACACAACAACCCATGGTTAAACAAACCATGGATTGTTTGGGAGCAAGGAGGCCTGCCGGCTCCTGCCTTCTCATCTGCAACTGCTGCACTAAACACTCTGGGGACACTCCATCCCTGGGTTGTTTAGTGTGATCTGCAAGCCCAGAACTGTGGGTCACTGTGGGAGGAACAACCCAGATGTGGAACCCATGGTTAAGTCCCATGGTTTTCATGTGATTGAAACATGCAGACCAGGTCTTAGAGTGGTTGCTTTTTGTAGAGTTCGTCTCTCTGGGAACAGGGCAACGCAACCATGGGATTGCATGAGTGATGTTTTACTGCAACATGTCCCCCCACCCCCACCCGGTTGCCAAGTTACAAATGAACTGTTATCTCACTGAGTCGTCTACATTTCAATAGAGCCTGGCTTTCCCACTAAAATGAGCCATGAGGAAAACAGCCAACAGCACACTGATAGATATCAAACTCCATTATGAATGGGTTTTATATTGTGCTCATTGTTAGACAGGACCAGACACTGCCATTTACACTGAAGAAGACTAGTTCAAACTATCAAGATGGAACTGAAGCAAGGGATTAAGCTCTCACAGGCTATAATTGGCTCCCATCGTTTATTTTTCAGGGTGGTGGGGGGACACCAAGCTGCCTAGATATTAGTAGGTGTTTCAGAGCAACCCATCAGCAAACTGTATTCTTTCCTTGGCAACTGCCCCCCCCCCCCCGTAGCATCCTCTGCATATATATTGATCCTGCTGAATATGGAAAATGGTGATGACGATCGGTGGCAGGAGTGACATTTATCAAAGGAATACCCCAAATGATAAAAGATACTTATGAACCAATCATTACGCTATATGACTATAGAGGGGGTGGGGGAGCATAGTGCAGGAAACTCAAATCCGCAGAATGGCCTGAATGCACACAGTGCTGTTGCATTGTTAAGGCGAAGTGGGTCTCCTCCTCCTGGTCGGTGGCTGGCTAGGAGACCAGCTTGGAGCCCTACCTAAGCTGTCATGAGCTTCCTAAACAGAGAGCAGGATATCTGTGAAAGAAAGAACTACCTTTCCTTCTCTTAAACAGATACAGTTACATTTTGAACCAACTAATGTCAGAACAACATTAGAGAGCTTTGCCAAAGCCAATATCCTTGTACTGAGTTCTCTACTTTTCAGTAACAGGTGTTGCCTTCAAGGCACCACTGCGGGTCCTCCAACCTGTGGGCCATAAACAGCCCACAAAGCCTCCCCACCCAGCCTTCCAAGGCCCTCTGCCTCCCTGAAGGACCCCCCTCAGCTTGACAATTGGGAGCGGCTTGGAGTGGTGGGAGCCTTCAGAAAGGGAGAGGTGTCAGGGTGGAAACTGAGCCCATAGAGCCCCAGAGCAGTTCTGATTCTGAGGAGGAACAGCAATCCATGGGAGAGGAGCGCGCTCATCTCTCACAAGCACAGCAGCTGGCAGAGATTCCTCCTGCCAGCATTCCTGGGATAGATAGTGACCCTGGCAGTGAGAGAGCGCTGGAGGGGGGCTTGCTGGACGCTCAACGCAGACGCAGGGAGCAACAACAGATAGAGGGCGCCGAAAGGAGGCGTACCACTCGTTTGGCACTCAAACAACGGTCACGTCCCGAGGACCCAAGGGAAAGAGGGAGGATCTCTCCATGGCCTATAAGTTCAGAGTCTTCCCGTGGTTCCCCTTCAAACGGAAACCAACTGCCTTACCTGGAGCTTAGGCTATGCTATCTTTCCCCAGTGCTGTTCCTTGCTTAGTCGCTAGTGATTAGTATCTGAAAGAGTCATAAAGTAATAAAGGAATAAAGCCTTGGAAAGAATCCTCGTCATCTGTGTCCTGAGTTGGCTATTGGAGGGGACTGCAAAAGGCAAGCTAGGGTGCTCCTGACAAGGGGCAAGTGAAGCCAGATCAGTCAGGAGCTGCCTTCTTGAGGAGTTCAGAGCACCATGAACTGGTGGTTCCCAAAGAAGTAGCTTTGTCTCCCATGGGGCTGAGCAGTCAGGTAGAGGAGAGGTCACAGGGAAGGGGAGGTTTAAACCTCACCCTTCTCCACAGTCTCTCCCCCCACCCCCGCTGTTCAGCTCACTGGGAAACAGCTGAAGGGCGGAGGGGGCTCTAGACTCCCGCTGCTCGGCCCCCTTCCCCCCTCCCATTCAGTTGTGTCCTGCACTGATGTGTGCGTGTGTGGGGGGGGAGGAGGGGGGAAGGAGAGCACATAGTGTATGTGTCCATCGGTTCACCTACTTTGGGCTTTTTCCCCAGCCCACTTCATGCAGGCCCTGACAGGTTTCCATGGAGGCAATGCAGTCTTCAACCAATAAAAGTTTCCCCACTTCTGCTTGTGGGCTTCTTAGAGGCATCTGGTTGGCCACTGTGGGTAGCAGGATCCTGGGCTAAGTGAACCTTTGGCAGGCCCTTCTTAAAACCCTGAGAGTGCCGGGGGCTGAACATTTGTTTTAGGCATAACCTTTGGTCTGATCCAGAAGGGCTCTTATTATGTAGGATCACTTACCCAGTGTTGTTGTGATGTCTACATATCATGTGTTTCCCTGACCCACACTTCTCATCACTGACTACTGTGGGTGTGGGCAGGGAAACACAGTGTGATGAGATCACAACATGGGATAAATGATCCTACATGTTACAAGTAGAAGGGGAGAACTTGACACAGCTGTTTACTGTTCTCACCCAGGTTTCCCTTAATGTGTACTTTGGTCCTAGACTGGAATCTAGACAAGGCTGAAGTAATGTGTTCTTGGAGGAGATGGGGGAAGGTCATATTCCGCTTGTTTTGGCTTCAGCTGTCCTTCCCTGGTCACTTGTCTCTATAGCCTTGGGGTGCTCCTGGAAACAGTGCGGTGTGTAGAATCCCAGGCCATTGCTGTGACCAGGCCAGTCTTTCACTAACCTACTTCAGTGCACCTCTTCTTATAAAACACACAACCTACAATTTGCTGGTACCTTGAGACTACCCTACTGTAATGCACTCTCTCTGGGGCTCTACTCAAGGACTTCTGCAGAAGCTTCTCCATCTACAGATTTCTGTGGCCCACCCCCTGTCAAGGACATGTTGTTGGATCATAAGATACCAGAAGCATCTGCTGTGGTTTCTTGTGGTCTAGCAGGCACAAGGCAATGCCTAGTTTTAGCTTTGACCTCTAAAGCTGGAAAAAGGTTTGGTACAGCATCTTGAAGAGACTACCTTGTCCCCCTTCTCCATTGCAATCCACATGGTCATTACAGAATAGTTTGTTGGTCATTCAGTCTGTACATTGAATTAGCATGTAGCAATCTTTGTGATTGCATCACAGCTGTAGTGCTCTCTTCCCTTGGAGTTTCATCAAAGCCCAGTTGGGAGTACTTTTCTGAAATGCTTTAAAACTTTTTTTTTCCAGTCAAAGCTACCTGTGGTGGCTGGAGCTAGGCTAGTTATGGTTGAGTTGGAGATATTGTTAATCTACTTTTAAAGGTTTAATGAATGACTGTGTATGCTTTAATGCTGTTATCCATCCTGAGCCTATGGGATAGTGTGGGCTTCACATCTAAATATTTTAAAATAAATGTAATTACATTTATGAGGTATCTTTATTACACCTTCTAAGAATGTACGAAGCAGTGTACAACACTGGATGATTACAAAATAATTGAATACAGCTTATCAATAAAACATAATGTGTGTGTGAGAGTGTGTGCGTGTGTGCGTATACATATACATCTTTACCTATATCTATATATAGAGAGAGAATGTGTACACACACACACACACACACACACACACAGAGTAATGGCAGTATTATGAATCTTCTTTAGGGCTTGACGGTGTATCTGTTGCTACTTGCTATGCCTGTGGACACAGGAGGATGTTCTACTGCCATCTTTACCCCTAGTGGAGGATACAATTGTTCATTTCAGAAAGGCACTCAATATAGCAACTATCAGCAGATTTACTAGCAATTCGAATAGCCACCTTTATCACTCACAGCCCCTCTTGTACTAATGCATGCAGAATAGTGGAAACAATCAACACAGTAAACTGTGGCCAGTCTCTATGTAGAACTGCACAGCATTTCTTATTGCATGAGCACACTCCTGTCTGATAATTTAATTGCTTAAAAGCCCTCTGTTCATTACAAAGTATTTCCAGTCCATAACAGGTCCAAGAGAACCACATTACTTAAAGAACAAACAATAAAGCACTTCCATTAACAGCATGCAAAACAAAATCCAGTTGGATCTGGAAAAGGGCATTGTGTGCATTGTTCTTAAGTTGGAGAAAAGTTCTTCAGTGCTTTTGGTCCAAAAGAGGCATTAACAAGCAGATACCATAAAGATTGTTTGTGGTTCCCTGTTCAGCTTCTCTTTCATGTATTAAGCACACTTCAGGAAGGATTTATTGAATGGTAACATTTTTCGAGATACACTGGCTGGTTGCTAGAGCATTAGCTCAACGAGAGAGATTACACAAGCAAGACAGAAGTATCAATTAGAAATCAAACATAAAATAAAATTAGAAGTATCAGCATTAGTAATAGAAACCAGATTTGGGAAACTAAGGGGAAATTGTATCCAGGAACATAAAATGGTTCCCTGTTGCTAAAAACAACAAGGAGTTTTTCTCACAAAATTCAGGATGCTCCTGCATGCACGCTTGTGGATTTTCTTTTTTGAAATGTAGTGCCAGGTTGCTGCTGTTTTTAAAAATCAGGATCTATACACAGTACAGCTGATAGTCCCTCTGTGGGCTTTTTCAGAAGGCTTGAATGAGCACTGTCGCTTTCAAAACACTCAGCAGAAATTAAGGAAATCTATTTGCGTGGGGAGGCTCTGGATCATCAGGCATATATAGGGGTGTGGGACAGAGAGCAAAGTGCTTCTTTGAACTATGGAATCTGAGCTCACTTAAGCCCTAAGTGGGGAAAGATGCAAGGCTGTGCTTATAATAGCTCCCTGGTTTGCAGTATGCTCTCAAATTGGACACCCCCCCCCCCTCCCGGCACTTCCATGAGACGAGAGCCTAGGAATGTTGAGCACCTTTTTTTGCATTTTTGCCAGAGCTCTGCAAGCAAAGCAATGCCCTCATCAAAAAAAAAAAAAAAAGTTGGGCTCAAGAAAGCTAAACCATCCATGTGGCCAGCTTCAATCTATCTGCTGCGATCTAGGATTACAGCTACAGCACGGCACCCTCGAGGCTAATGCCAAGAAGGAATTTTGAGTGGCATGGCATGCCAGGTGCATAGTGTTGGTCTCCCAGCCATCCCTCAAAGCCTCAGGGGCATATTACTTAAAAGCGAGACATAAGTGTTTTTCCTGGCTTACCTTGGTCTGGTCCAGTGTAGCTTTTTGGTTGTGCTCCGTCCACTATGAGAAAGAGAGGAATTGATGCCAATTCCCTGTGAGTCATCCTAAATGACAGAGTAGTCTCACTCTTTGCTCAGGCTGCTTGCTGCCTCCGCTATGTGACAGCTGCCGGCTGGCTTTGGAACAAGAGTGTCCCATTCTGCAGCTTACTGCAGGGGGAGCGTTAGGTGAAAAGACACAGGCAGCAAGAGAAAGCAGAAAAGCAGGAGGGTGTGGGAGAAAGCGCCGGCAAAGAGATGGAAATAGGAATATACCATGTGAGTCGGCATCTCCTTCTCCTTCCTCATTACTTGTGGGAATGCTGGAGTGCTTTCCAAGTTACTTTGCAATTGTGGGGAGTAGAATGCTGCTTCAAAACTTCAGAGCACTAATACAGAATTGCCTTTGCCTTGGCTTGTCATGCCAAAGAACTACTGGGAGGTGATGACAGCTTCTCTGAATAGTCTGCTTGGGCAGAAATGTTTTAGATGCTGCTTGTGTCACAAAGGATAGAGAACTGAATATTCCTGCTTTCAATATAGCTGGGGTGTTGTAGTAGCAGCAATTGTGTTGTTTAGGTAGAAGCTGTAGCAAAAACAGAAGGGACATTCAGAACTGAACAATAAATTTAGCTCTCAGTTTCCCAGCTGCCGGTGCAAAAAAGTAAACATGCAAGGTAACATAGTTTTTATTATCAAACAACAGAAAACATACAAATTTGCTAGGTGAACAAATTCTTCCTGAGCCTAAATGCAGACAAGTATTCTTTGTGTGGATCTTTATAAAAAGGACATTGGGGAACATAACTGACATAATGATCCCCAGTAACACTTTTACAAAACACAAAAGAATGCTGTTCCAATGGTAATTTCTTATAATGCTTTCTAAAAAAGAAGAGGGAATAATGATAAATCTGAATTCTGTAAAAGCATTCCTACATGAAGCTGGAGTGTCTGTTTGGATGTTTTATGGTGCTGGTGTCCTCAAGAGCTACTATAGCAGCTTTCTCCAATCTGGTACCCTCCAGATGTCTTGGACTTCAACTTCCATCAGCCTAGCTAGCATGCAATGGTCAGGAATGCTGGGAGTTGTAGCGCCAAACATCACAAGGACACCAGGTTGGGGGAGGTATACAATGCGCTATAGCATTGTAGACGGTTCAAGGTGTCCTGTTCTGTGGTTCCTTGAGGCTCACAGGGGAAGCTGGTAGTGACCGATGGCAGGCAGAACAAGGCAAGAAGAAAGTAGGACCTTAGATAGCTCCAAGTGGGTCCTGCTGGCTGGAATTCTCTTCTACTACAACAGTAGGAGGATGTTGTTTCAGCAGGGAGCTAAACCAACTGAAGCCTTATGTAAGCTGACAAGACCTGTAGTGTCAGCTCTGCCCCTCCTGAGGAGCTGGCTGGACTGTTAAAGGGCCCTTGCCTGATTTTGTAGCCTGAGTTCTGTAAGGCTGGGGAGATGGAGATTCTGCCAGGGACTCATCTTCGAAGCCACAGGACTATGGCAGGGCTATCTCCTTGGTCAGGAGGGCCCTGAATAAGGCACTGACTGTCCCACCCCCCAATGAAGTAGCCTGTGTCTTGTCCTCATGAGAATCTCAGCTGCACACTGGAAGGCCCAGGGGCTGGGGGTCATGACTAGGGATGGCGCAGGTGTTCAGTTGTGGCTCAAAACTTGGCAAGAAATCACCAGCTTGCCTCCCTGGATGCCCGTGCATGGACCCCAGTGCTTGCCCAACTCAGCATATGCTGAGTCGGCCAAATGCATGGGTGCCCAGTCCCTCAGTGAGCTGCCTGTCACCACTGCTGTAGCAGGGATGTGTGGGGGAGAATGGAGCTCCTCTTCTCTCTTCCTCCCCCGACCCCCACTACAGCAGTGGCAGCGGTGGCAAGGACAGGCTGGTCATTTTATGTAAGTGTAAGAGACTTATATAAAATGACTGGCCTGTCCCCATCTCCACCACTGCTGCTGTAGCAGAGATGAGAGGGGAAGAAAAGAGCACCTCTCATTTCCTCCACTTCCCATCCCTGCTACAGTGGTGGAAGTGGCAGTGGCGGGGACAGGTCTCAGGGTGGACGCTGAGCCCATAGAATCCCAGAGTAGTTCTGATTCTGAGGAAGAGCAGTCACTCCTGGGAGAGGAGCGCGCTCCTCTTTCCCAGGGCCCACAGCTGACGGAGATTCCTCCCACCAGCATTCCTAGATTAGAAAGCAGTCCAGGGAGTGACCGAGCAGAGATAGCAGACTTGGTGGATGCGCGACGCAGATGCAGAGAGTGGCGTCAGATGGAGGGCGCGGAAAGGAGGCGCAGTGCCCGGTTGGCGCGCAAACAGCGGCTGCGCCCCGAGGATCCAAGGGAAAAGGGGAGGGACTCTCCCTAGTCCTTAAGTTCAGGGGTCTGCCAGTAATTCCCTTTCAAACGGGGACCAACTGTTTCAACTTAGGGCATAGGTACTCTGCTGCTCAGATCTAGTTGCTACCTGTAGAGTTGTTAAGTTGTAAAAGAAGAATAAAGCTTTGAAAGGAATCCCTTTGTCTGTGTCTGGACTTGGCTACTGGATTAGACTGAGAGAGGCCTCCAAGGAGCCCTTGACAGCTTGGTCCCCGTTCCTCTTTTTTTTTTCTCTCCTCTCTCTCTCTCTTCTCCTATTGCCTTATGGAGGGTGCCGAGAACCCAGCGGTGCAAGCTCTGGCGTAAGAAAACCAGATGCTCCGTGATCAGATGGCTCAACTGACGGCTGCAGTGCAGAATCTACAGGCAGCGTTTCAACCCCCCCCACCTCCGATTCCCCCACGCCGTAAGTGCCCGGTGTCTGACCATCCACAGACGGATGGTCAGACTGAGCGCACCAATGCAACTCTGGAGCAATATCTGCGCTGTTAAGTCAATTACCAGCAAGATGACTGGTTTTCCTTGCTGCCTCTCGCAGAATTTGCTTATAACAATGCCTGCCATGCTTCCACCCGCCAAACTCCATTTTTTGCCAGTTTTGGTTACCACCCCAAGGCCTTCCCGTCCACCCTAGCTCCCTCTTCGGTGCCAGCGGCCCAGGACTTTTTAGAGGAGTTGCGAGCGGTACACCACCTCTTACGGGACTCTCTCAAGCAAGCCAAGACAGCCTACAAGGCCTCTGCAGACCGGCGGCGCCAGCCGGGTCCGTCTCTGCAACTGGGGGACTGGGTTTGGTTGTCCACCCAATACCTCTTCTCTCACTCGCCCGCAAGGAAGCTCGTGCCTCGCCACACGGGGCCTTTCCAAGTTACGGCCCAGATTAACCCTGCTGCTTTTCGCCTGGCTCTCCCCCCTCCATGAAGATCCATCCTGTTTTTCATCGGTCCTTGCTGTCCCCCCTGCTTTCTGGCGACCCTCATCGCTCAGTCGGCTCCCCCCCACCGCCAGTGCTGGTGGAGGGGGAGGAGGAGTTTGAGATCACGGAGATTCTGGACTCCCGCCTTTCTCGTGGCCGCTTGCAATATCTGGTGGACTGGAAGGGGTACGGGCCTGATGAGCGATCCTGGGAATCCGCGGAAAATGTGCATGCTCTGTTGCTGCTGAGACGCTTCCACCAGCTGTACCCCCACAAGCCTGGGGCCCCAGGGGAGGAGCAGGAGGGAGGGCCTCATGGGAGCAGGGATGCTGTCAGGGTGGACACTGAGCCCATAGAATCCCAGACTAGTTCTGATTCTGAGGAAGAGCAGTCGCTCCTGAGAGAGGAGCGCGCTCCTCTTTCCCAGGGCCCACAGCTGACGGAGATTCCTCCCACCAGCATTCCTAGATTAGAAAGCAGTCCAGGGAGTGACCGAGCAGAGATAGCAGACTTGGTGGATGCGCAACGCAGAGAGTGGCGCCAGATGGAGGGCGCGGAAAGGAGGCGCAGTGCCCGGTTGGCGTGCAAACAACGGCTGCGCCCCGAGGATCCAAGGGAAAAGGGGAGGGACTCTCCCTAGTCCTTAAGTTCAGGGGTCTGCCAGTAATTCCCTTTCAAACGGGGACCAACTGTTTCAACTTAGGGCATAGGTACTCTGCTGCTCAGATCTAGTTGCTACCTGTAGAGTTGTTAAGTTGTAAAAGAAGAATAAAGCTTTGAAAGGAATCCCTTTGTCTGTGTCTGGACTTGGCTACTGGATTAGACTGAGAGAGGCCTCCAAGGAGCCCTTGACAACAGGCAGTCGCTTTACGTAAGTGTAAGAGACTTACGTAAAACAACCAGCCTGTCCCTGTTGCCGCTGGCACTGCCACCACTGTAGCAGGGATGAGAAGGGAAGTGTCCCAGACTGCTCACTGAGCCCTCCAGGGCTTACGCAGCACAACTCGCAGAGGCAAGCGGCAGCAGCACCCATGCTCGGTGGTCACAAGCAAGTCTGCCTATCCCTAGCCATGACGTAGGGAGATGGATGGAGTCACACTCCCCCTGAAACAACAGGTTTGCCGCTTGGAGTGCTCGTTGATCTAGCCTTGCCCAAAGAGGCCCTGGTGACTTCTGTAGCATGGAGTGCCTGTTGCGTGTTGCCAGGTTCAGCTCATGTGCCAGCAGCAACCTCTCCTGGACAGAGATAGTCTGGCCATGGCTATCCATGCTCTGGAAACATCCCATCTGGATTACTATAATTAGGGCTGTTTCTGAAAATGGTTCAGAAACATCAGCTACTGCAGAATGTAGTGGGCAGAGTTTTGACTGCCATTGGTCACATGGGTCATATCTCACCAGACTTTAAACACATGTCATTGGATACCTACTAGCTAATGGACCCAATTTAAAGCACTGCAGCTCACCCTTGAAGCCCCAAATGACTTCAGGGATCACCTCCTCCTGTTTCAACTTGCCCATTTCACATAGGTCATTGGCCAATGCTCTTTTCCACAAACCACCTTAACCAGAGGTGAGGTTAGTCACAGGCAAGGAGAGGGCTTTATTGGTGGTGGTGCCCCAGCTAGAGAATGCCCTCCCCAGGGAGGTACGGCTGGCACTAATTTTGCTGTACTTTAGATGCTAGGCAAAAACCTTTTCATTTGCACAGGCACTTTAAAATATTTGTTACTATCTTAGGTATTTTAGACTCTCCGATGTTTGTGTTTTTATCTGCTCTTTGTCTTTTTGTAAAACACCTTGAAGGCATCAATGAGAGGTAGTATATAAATGTAATACCTCTCTCTCTCTCTCTCTCTCTCTCTCATCTTGTAACTGGATTGAATGGATCAGTGGAATGCATCAAAAGAACTGCACAAATAGTTCCCTGTGCCCAAGGGAACTTTAGACTCGCATTTCATGAACAGCACTCCCCTGCCCTATTCCACATGGCAAATCTGTTTTGAAACTGAGCGGAATTTTCCAGAAGCAGTTGTAATAGGCCATTTGGGGGTGGGACACTGGGGAGCAGTTTGCCATTTAGATGAAAAGCATCAGGAATTCCACTGGGTGTGCCTTTGTCCTCAAGTAGGACTCTTAACTGGAACTGACACAAGGCGAAAAGATCTGATGTGACCAAATATCTTTTGAGGCTAGTAAATGTGCCACACAAATTTTGTGTGTGTGGGGGACTGTTATGGAGCAGCTTTCCTTCATTTTTCTGTCTATCTTTTCAAATCAATAAATATTTAGGTAAACTGCTGGCTCTTTGATAGGGAAGAGTCTGAATACCTACTAGATTCTTTTTGCTGGGGAGGAAAATGAAGGTTGTGGGAAATAATCAATTGCCTTCATTTTACAGCAATTAAGGGGATTGTAATTGAGATTCATGTTGCATGGAAAACCACAGATTCAGTAGATTATTTTGTAGTACAATACTGCTCATGTTGAAAGAGCTGTCACTGCATTGTCGACTCATGTTGGCATCGATGATACATTAATATATCAAGTTGAAAATGAAAAATGTCTTTATAATCAAGAAGAAGGGGCAGTTTAAAAGCCTCAGTGTGGCCTCATTCTTGAAATCTCTCCAGATAATTTATTGGTACTTTGCAAAATTCCAGCCACCACTAGAGCCTCACCCTGATTCCAAAAAATAAAAATAAAGCAAAAATAAAAATAATGGGGTGGGGGGAGAGAAATGTGTACATAATGGTTTGACTTTAATTGACAAGTGCATTTGCATAGCTTGGTATACATGAGGCTGGAAGCCTTTCCCAACCTGGCACCCTTCAGATGTGTTGGACTATGACTTCCACCATCCCCAACCAGTATGGGGATGCTAGGAGTTGTATTCCAACATCTGGAAGGCACCAGGTTGAGGAGGCTGGTAGGAATGCTCTTGTGTAGGGCCTGATATGTAACTTCGATAATGTCATACCTATCATCAGACCAATTATCCATTCAGCAACAAGATGCTATATAGCTGTGCCAGCTATGGCTGTCAACCAAATAAACATGTACCTTTAGGGCGCAATCCTATGGGGATGGGCGGCCGCCTCTGAACTCGGAGGCAACTGCCTATCCAATGCAGGGCAGGAGAAGCACAGAGGGGATCATTCCCTCCGCGTTTGCATTTGCAGCTAGACAGCCGATTTCAGCTGTCTAGCCACGGGAGGGCGGAGCGGGGGAAGAGGCTGCTGGATGACACATAGGATGAGTCGTACTGGCATTTCCACCCTCCCCAACCCAGAACGCCCCCCGGAATGCCCCATTTTGGCCGCTCCACGCTCCTCTTGTGAGTGCAGAGCATGGGGCTATTCCGCACTGCCTGCGAGGCCGCACGGAAGAGGGGGAAGGTTGGTTCTCCAGGTACAGACCTCGGAGCGTGGGCTCTGAGATCGGTTCCTGGAAAATCAGATATCCTATGGCTGTCTAGCCACTAACTAGCAGCCATGATTACTCCCGCCATTGATCAGTTATGTTTACATCATTTTGCATATTAATTAAAAAGTATAGGTTCCTCTTTGGAGAAAGGCATTGCTTTTCTTAAGATAACAAAAGCTATCACTCATTATTTGCAGGAAAGGCAATCTTCATGTTAATCTTTCCCATCTTTTGGAGTATCTAGATTATAGAACATTCCCTGTTGCAGGGTTGTTTTTTTTTAAGTAAATAATTTAAAGGGGAGTAAGTTCAAATAAGTAGCTGAAAAATTCAGATTTCAGTATTTGTGAACATTCAGATTCACAAATGATAATTTACCAAGACAAACTGGTTCAATAGCTAGGGTGATAATCCAACTGGTAGATAATCAACTAAGAAGTTACTTAGTTTGTTTATAGTATTTTGAAGCTGCTCTTCAGCAAAAAACAAAAACAAAACCCCTCCCAGAGCAAGTTACAGATCAAGGAAATGAGGGACTATCTAAAAGACACAACCCCAAAGGAAAAAGGGATGGGGAGGCAAACAGGAAAACAAGCAAATGGATTTGCCAGTTTTTAAAGTTGCACATTTCTTATCACGACTAGCTAGGATGGAAACAGTTCAGGGAGAGGAGGAACGTAAGGCAGTGAGTCTCTCAGCAGAGCCAATGGAGAGGCTCCTGCTCCCTTCCTCTCTCTCTCTCCATTGCAGGCAGCCTGATAGAATGGAATGGCTGAAAGCTGATTGGCTGGCTGGGGCAAATTTTCATCTGGGGCGGGGGGATGTGAGCTAATGGGCACGTGTGTTTATTTTTATTTATTTTTAATGCTGTTTTGGTCTTTCTAGCAATTGCAGCTAATTAATGTTAAATTGTATTTACATATTTTGTTAAATATTTCAAAAAAGGTACTCATATAGTGGTTTAAATCTAATCTGTTAATGAACAGCTAAAAGTCAGGAGACTGATTTTAAATTCTTTTGATTGGCTTCACCAACAGTAAGAAATAACATCTTAGGTATTATGTATACTTACATCAGAAATAATAATAACAGCAACAACAACACAGGGGCAAATTCAGGTGCCACTGCAGTGCAGGGTCAGAGAACAGGTTATCTCTAGTTCTTTCATTTAATATATTACATTTTTATACCACCCAATAGCCAAAGCTCTATGAGTAGTTTACAAAGATTAAAACCCTAAAAATGCAATATAATAACATAATATAAAATCATCTTAGAAAAATATAACAGTTTTAAACAATCAACAGTAGATCCCAGGACCCCATTAGAAACCTTATCATATGCTGTCAATTACCTGGGAGGAAAGGAAAGTCTTAGCTTGGTGCCAAAAAGGTGACAATGTTGATGCCAGGCGGGCCTACTGGGGAGAGATTATTCCATAATCGTGAGGCCACCACTGAGAAGGCCATCCCCTTGTTGCCAAGGAGGGAGAAGAGGGTAAAATGCCTCCCTGCAACTAAGGGAGACACATCTGATTCCCCATCCCACCAACAGCAATGTCCTCTGCTGTTTCAGAGCACCCTATTAAGTTCAGTGGGGCTTACTCCCAAGTAAGTGTGCCGAGGGTTGCAGACTTACAGCACAATCTTACATTTTATGTATTCTCAGAAGTAAGTCAGCGGTTTCCTGGGGGCTGTGAGAAAACAGTACAGCAGAAGTTAAGCTACGAAAACAAGACTCCCCCCCCCACTCCTTTGCACACATGTCATGGATGGAGGGAGGCACTCCCTCAGTTCAAACCACGTAGTTGCTGTGTAAAGATGCCCTTCTTAATCCCGCAAAGAAACCGAAAGCAGGAAGCTCTGGAAAGGATGTGGGTTTTTGCAGGTTTTTTGTTTAACATAGTAACACCCTTAGAGTATGGCCTCAGATGAAAATCATCTGCTCATGAAGGTTTAGCAAGCAGAGGCTCTAATTCCCACTCAGCCTAGATCCCCTATTCCATTTTGCACACCATCCCAATGGTACAAGCCAAGCCTAACTTAGCCCCCTTTTGTTTTCTCTTTGTTCTGGAAGAAACCCCACTCCAAACCCCAAGAGTTTACAAAGGTGTGCAAAGGGCTCTTCCAGATTCTTCTTCTCCTGGAAGTTCCACTCACTGCCTGCCATTTGTTGAATCAGTCTGTTTCTGGACGGTGTCAGTTTTGCATGGATTCAGATGTAATTCCATTCCATTTCCACATCAGTCTGAGATTTAAAATAACACATCAAAAATAAATATCACATTTCTTTTAGTATACAGCTTACCCTAATATATGCACTTTGTATGCAATTTTCCTGAATATACAAATTTATGCAATATTTTTTGTATGCAACTTTCCCTTATATATGCATTTTTGTATTCAATTTTTGAGATGTGAACTGCATTGCAAAATTCAGTAAACTGTGCAATCCAAAGGATAATTGTATTCCAGTCCATATACAAGTTCAGGGACTTACAAATTAGGTCTCTACAAAATTCTCCCCCATCCCTAGTTATTTGTGGCTAGCTCTGCTTCCCTCTCCTGCCCATCTTTGCCTAGTCTCCTCTCCCAACTCTGTTTTTATTATTTTTCCTTTGGTTTAGTAAGCACCCATGGGAACGCACTGCTTCACATTCCCTCTGAAAGCCTGTGCCTAAGGGAGCCTTGTACTGTAGGCGGCTCCAGGGATTTGCAGGGCTCTGTTTGCCCCTAATTCCCCATCACCGACTACTCGAACAACCACAGAGGCCTAGGAAGATCTCCGCCTCAGGTAACAGATGCTGTCAATGCAGGGAGTGGTGGCAAGGTGAAGGTGAACAGAGCTGTAGAGGTCACAGCCTGTCCTGTGCCCCCTAAACTAGCCTGCTGACTTCAGGGGGACCCTGTCCCATCATTAGCATTGAAATAAGATTCAATTCCCAGTCCAGTCTGCATTTGTACATGAACAGTGGCACCATCTTGTCTTTCGCCTACAGGCAGCAAAATGTCTTGGTCCCTCTCTGCCATATTTGGCAATACATTCCTCATTTCTTCTGCACTCGTATGCTACCCCATTTCACCTTGTCCTTATTCTTCCTTTCCTTTCTCTCTTCATTGGGTTAATCAAATAAGCTGATCCAAGATACGCTCTATTTGTATAGTCTTCATACCTCTTTTGAACTGAATTTACATTGTCATATGCTTAATATTTTGTAATAAAATACATATCTTTTTATCTAAGCCTTGGTCTGTGATGTATTGCTAATTTCCCCTGTTATAAGTGTAAAGGTCAATCTCTCTGTGGCATGCCGTGATGCCTAGCCTGAAAGAATGTGTCAGCTGAGCACATGTGTACATGTGTGCATGTTTGTGATCAAAGCCATGTGTTAATAGCCGAAAGATAAACAAGTCCAAATGCATAGTTTCCATTGCATTTTGATGCTGCCCCTGTAATTTTGCCAAGTACCATAGCATTATCGGACCTGCATAGTTCCTCTTTAGATATTTCTGGTGAGACTTTTGGACCAGTGAGTAAGTAGGAAGTAGGGCCAGCATCAAGGGTAGGCATTGTTGAGCACCTGCCGAGGGCCCAAACCCCTAGCAAGGGCCCCCTGACACCCTGCCTCTTGCTCTGATTGGCGATGGTGGTGAGGAGGAGCATCAGATGCCTCTGCCTACTTGGGCACTGGTTCTCTGCCTCTCAAACAAGCAAGTGCTAGAAATGACTAGAAAGAGGATGAGGAGCAGGAGCAGCTGGTGACAATGGCTGTGAGAACGTAGGCCCACTGAGGGTGTCTTGTCCAAGAGTTCTCCAAAACCTCGAGCTGGCACTGGTAGGAAGGCCAGAACAATTCCACCTTCCCTCACGACTGTATCATAGTACAAAAGCAGTGGGAATAGGGATGTCATGAGCATCTGCGGGGGGGGGGGATCTGATGGACTCCCTCTGCCCCTGCCCCCCGGACCCCACTTGCTGAACCACAGCTCACTCAAGGACCTGCTCAGCGAGCACCCTGGGGCTTGGTGAGTGCCTGGCAGCTGCCTGCCCTTGTTGCAAGCTGCCATTTTACGCAACAGTGGCAGCTTGGACTCTTCCGGGAAGGGAATGTTACAGAAATGGTGGCTGTAAAGGGGCCATTTCCACAAGATTACAGGCAAAACCATTTCTGCAACACTAACAGGAACAGCTCGAGCCACCATTGTAGCACAAAATGGCCGCTTGCAATGAGGGTGGATGGCCCCGTGGCCTCATTGGGCACTTGCAGTAGTGGAGAACCTGCTTGAGAGAACCTGCACCTGAGCAGGGGCAGGTGGCAGTGGCAGCTTGACAAGTGTTCGATGAAGCCAGGCATGGGTGAGTCCGTCCATCCCTAACTGGGAAATCATTAACTTTAAAAAAAAAACCATATCGCACCAAAATTTCTGATTTTTCCTCATCATAATTCCTCATAATTTGATTTTGTATGACTGCTACACCTATTTATGAATAGCATTCACCATTTATATAGCAATTTAGAATGTTCAAAACTGCTTCACATGCACGATCATAGTAATTCTTACAAACAACTGTATAAGGCAGGGCAGTATTATCAATGCTTAAGGATGGATGGACTCACCTACATCTGGTCCCTTCAGGTGATCGACGAGCCATTGTTGCTGCCTACCCACACGAGCCGTGCTGTGGCCCCTGTAATGTTGAGTCATTGCCCTTTCGAGGCCACCATAGACACAACATTAGATTTATGGACGTAACCGAGCTGCGATTTCTGCGCACAATGGGAGCTCAGTAAAACATTGGACAAGCAGGCAAGTGAGCCCCCTGCAGCCTGATGAGCAGGGCGTGGGTGGTCGGATGGGGAGGAGCCCGCCGGACTCCACCCCCTCCTTAGATTCTCACACCATCCCTATCAATGCTTATGTTGCACACTGGGGCTAAGGCTGAGAGGTGTTTTGCCTAAGGCTATTGGGTGAATTGGTGGCAGAGGTGAGATTTGACTTGAGCCAGGATCTTCACAGCCCTTGGAATGGGTGGGATGAGATTACAGTCTGGTGTGTGCATATATGTGTATGTATGCATGTGTGTGTGTGTGCATGTGTGTGCATGCACACCTGTGTGTAAGAGAGCATCCAATGCAAGGATGGAAAATATATGGCCCACAAATGTGACTCCAACTCCCATCAAGTCCGGTCAGCATGGGCCCTCATCAGGGATGATGGAAAATGTAGTCCAGCCATATCTGGGAAGCCACAGTTCCCTACCTGTTTTTTTTCTTTTTGGAATAAACTTGTTAAAGAACAAGGCAAGGAACTGTCTGTGATATCTGTGCTTTATTTATGGCAAATAACTTACTAAGTTACGATGAACACAAACACAGCAGTGCAACTTGGCAGATGTCTCAAGATGAGCAAAGAGAGGAAAGAGGAAAAAGGATGATGTGTGTCTATACTCTATATTGGGTGTAATAGCAGAATGGCTTTATGCCTGCACTACTGGAACACTGTGTTGACATTTCTCTTGTGTTTGGAGACAAATGACAAGACGTTAGTGTCAATCTGGCACATCGTGTGAAGTCTTCTGCATCACAAATCACGCTGCCTGATGTGCATTGATTGGCAGCCTCTACTCCCATCGATGAAGGTAGGTTAGTGGTGTTTGAGGTGCTGTGACAGCAGGGCTGTGTGCACAAGTTCTTTGGACAACCTCTGCACCTCTGTTGTTTGCTGGCAGGTCAGGGGCGCCATCAGATCTGTTTCTTGTGAGATTGTAAAATGTTCTTTAGTAAATGAAACACTCAATGCTTTCTGTGTAGCTCTTAATCTTTCTGCACTTCTGGAAGCCAGCAAAAGCACAGTGTGTGTGCATAAGGGCTTTGTGCTTAAGTCCCAGCATACAGATATGTATAGCTCTCAACGGAAAGCAGGTAAACTTGCTTTCAGTATATAGTATTCAACTTGACCTGTGAGTCACATAATGATGAACATCCAGTAGAAGTCTCCACGCGATTGTGGACCCTGCCTTATTATCAGGCTTCCTGACTACATGGAAGATTCTATTCACATTCAAAGGAACATTAGTAGAAATCCCTTTTAGACCTAGCTGATTCAACATGGCAAGGTGAGGTGGGTGGGGGCAGGGCTATGTGCACGACCCCAACTCTCTACCCCCTTTAAGCCCTAGTGCATCTGCCTGACTGCCTAACCAGGGCGATAGTGACTGGCACAGGGGGTTTGATGGCAGAGTGGGGAGACTTTCCAATCCTAGTCTGACATTCTGACCTCTACACCACACTGGCTTCCCTTTTGTGAAAACCCTAAGAAGGAAGATTGGACAGGCGGATGCCAGGAATCTAACCTTGAGACCCTCAATATGCAAAGCACATGCTCTGCCGCTGAGCTCCACTCCCTTCCCATGCAGTCACAGAATTACAAAACAACTTTTACTGCTGCAAGCATTATTACAGGAAAAGATTGTCTCTTGATAACAAATAAAAGCATTGATTTGGGAAAATGAAGTATTTAAAATAAATATGATATAAAAGTGTAATGTTGCTATATAATTGCCTTGACTTGTAATTTTGGCCATATTTTCTGTGTTTCCTATATATTTTGTAGGAACTGATGAATCAGTTATTTCTGATCCTTGTCACTATCGTATGTGATGTACCCCTTGGTCCATTCCATCCCATTTATGCATTAATTTGCAACAAAACGGTTTGTTTTGTTAAAAAAAAATGCATTTAAATCCATATTTTAAAACACATTTTCTTTCAAAATATGCATTTCTATGTATTTTCTTTCAAAATGCACATTTTAAAATGCATTTTGATATGTTTTGTTGAGATGATAACTGTGTCTAAACATTTTGGAAGTGTAAAATCCGGTGGCTACTTTAAGGTCCAGTCCACACACTACTTTGGGAAGTGCAGATGAGGTGAGTTCATATCAGAATTCACAAAGACTGAATATGTCAAGCATCCCCAGTATTTTGGAAGGGGTTGGCTGTAATCCATAAGGCTGTAACAGCTTCACATTCCTTTGCTTTCTAATACAAAATCTCTATTCAATCTCTCCCAAACCCCACTTCTCATGCAACTGCAAAGGCTGGTAGAGCAAAATATTTCCATACTGATAAATATTTTTCAGTAGATTTTCCCCATGTGTTTGTTTCCCCCACCCCATTTTTATTTTATTTTCCTCCCAAAAAACCTCTAAAAAATGATATATTTATTTACCAATGTCTTTTCCTGAACATGTTTTGCTTGTCAGATTGTCAGCCCAAATACATGTGAGTCCCCTTAACATATTTGCTTACCCATACATGGAAAAAATGGCTTCTCAATTGCTACTCCTTTGGAAAGAAGGGGGCTTAAAAAAAAATGTGTCACTGAGCTGACACCAGTTGCTTGCTAAATCAGTTGCTGGTCTTTTGCCGGCTCTCTTCTGCATGGAAGGAGACGCTGCCGTCTCACTTGGAACAGCCAAGATGCTGCATGCCCTGAAAGGGAGGGCTAAAGTGTATGAGAGATTATTTTGGCTTTCCAGTTTTGACAGCCTGTGAATCCTGGATATTTAATTACCAATTAATGGATGCTTTTTGTTTGATTAACTCTTGTGAAATGGCCTATGCTTAGGAGATGGTCCCAAATAGCCTACGGTGCTCACTTTTTTCATTGTGTCACTTGTGTCAGCATCTATGGGTTTAATCATTTGCATGTGGTCCTGAAGAATTGCTCCCCACCCCTGCAAATGCAGTAATGTTATCAGAATTATGCAGAATGTTTAATGGTATAGGAAAACAATTGGATGGCTGTTTAGTGGTACAGGGGGTGTTATGGGAAGGGGCTGTCCAATAAGTCTGCACAAACAACATTGCAGTTCTTAGAATCCTGGCCATAGTATTTCAATCAGGGATGGGCAACTTCAGGGGGCCACTTTTTTACCCCTGGACAACCCCCATGGGCTGCACTCCTGCTGCTGTTGCAGCACAAAAATTTGACAGCACAGCAGCGACAAAAAAGTTGGCCGTTTGCTGTTAAATTTCAGCAGCCAACTGCTATAGAGCCTTGACAGTGTCAAATTTAAGGTGCAATCCTATGCATCTCTAGACCCCCCCCAAAAAAGGTCATACAACTCCCAGCATTCTCCAGCCAGAGGGATGGTAGGAGTTGTAGGGCTTTATCTGTTAAACGTCCATAAGATGGCACCTTTAGCTTGTTTTCAAGTTGAATCTGGCCTTTTAAAGCTTCTGTAGCTATTTGCTGCCAATATTCAGTGGTGAACCACTGGGTTTCTTTGCCATTGCTGCACCACCAAATTTCAGCGGCCTGGAGGAGGGACCATACCAGAGGACAGAGCGCTGCATGCAGCACGTGGGCTGTGTGTTGCCCACCCCTGATTCAGACAGTATTGGCCCAGTTCAGACAATTGCATAATCTGTGGTTTGTGTGAAGTCATGGAAAGTCTCAGCACTCCCCCTCCCCCTCCCCATCCCCACCGCCTTTTGCATATGAAGGAGGAGAGCACAACATTCCCCATTCCCTTTAAGAATAAACTACGGTTCCACATTATGTCTGAACTCAGGGAACTGTGGTTAAACTAAAGTGAGTTTAAACAAGCCAGGATATGAAACAGCAGTTGTCCAAGTTCAGACATATTATGAGGTTGTATTTTTTTCGTAAAATGAAAGTAGAAATGTTTGTTCTCCATGTGGGGAGGGGGGGAGGGATTCTGGGGCTCACTGTGGCTCTTTCCCAATTAGGGATGGGTGAGAATTTTGTTTCATTTTGGTTTTGATATGAATTTGCCAAAATTCACTTACTGCTACATATTTGGGATAAAAATAACTTGAGATGGAAAAAAAATGAACATTGGCAAAACCAAAACTGACATATTCATCCATCCAGGGCAGGCCCAGGGCTTTGAGTGCTTTGCTTTTAAAAGTCTGGGTTTGAATCCCTGTGTATTTGACTGTGTTTGTGGTACCGAATTAGGGTTGTCAACTCTTCTGTCTGACAGGCTCCTCATATTTAACAGCTATATGGCAGGCAGGTACATCATAGTTCTCTCCATGTTGCGAACAGCTGTATATTTGGCTCCAGCAGATGGGTGGGAATTCAGTTTCAGTTCATTTTTGGTAAGAATTTACCAAAAGTCAAAGCATTCTTCTTATTTGGGCAAGAAAAAACTTGAGATTTAAAACATTTGAATGTAGGAAGAAGCAAAACTGACAGATTCACCCATTCCTATTCTCAACCATGTACATCATGCTTTATGTCAGGGGTGCAAAACCTCCAGCATCTTGGGGTTGGTCCAGGGGATGGGGCTTAGGCTCCAAGCTCCACTTCCTGAAGATATACCCTCAGAAAACATCCCCTGCTGTTATCTCGAATTCAGATTGAAGAGAATAGCAGGGATTTGCCTGATGGCGTATGCCAGCAGTGGCACCCCTGCAGTTATCTCCAATCTGAGATTAGAGATAACAGGAGGGATGCAGTGCAGGGAGACTCACCTGTGTGGGTCAAATCTCACCACCCTGCATCCCCGCCGTTATCTCCAGTTTGGAGATAACCATAGGGGAGGGGGTCCCCAAGTGTCCAGGGACTCCTCCCAGCATGGAGGGAAAAAAATGGGGCCCTGCCCCTGACATCATCCAACCCATGATGGGTCTGGTGGGGGTGATCTGGACCAACATGCTAAAACAGTTAGGCACCCCAATTTATGTGATCACCGGCTGAATCAAGCCATAGTCATAATGGAAGAGTAGAGGGATTTCTGACGATGGTCACATTCTTTAAGCTAATGTCTCTAAGAAAGAGTTGAACCACTGAACTTGAAACTATTGAAATAAAAGGGAACTTCCTACTACCTATGTTCTTGCAAACTTCACTGTATGAAATAAATCAAATCTGATGAATTCTGCAGTTATTCAAGTACTCACACTTTCCATGAATTCCTTGCTCCCCTTGCTGGTATAATTTTTTTTAGGGCGGAGAAAGGGAGTTACTGTGTTAATGGAGAGATATGTTCAATGAATTTTCTCTTTTTAAAAAAGGCCCCATTGTCTATAATGGAAGCCACAATATTATTTCTAATTTATAAGGAACGGTCTCTCTTATGCGATGCCAAGTGAGCTTTTCATGGAAGCGGAATAGGAGGCAAGAATTGCAGCTGCTAGTCATGCCATGTTTTCTTGTTGTCCAAAGCTATAGGCTAGTGTAGCAAGCTGTGAAATGTGATACCGCGACAAAATATTGAGTGCTAACATTGTTCCATTTATTTCATTTCTTTGAGCAGAGTTTTATGTAATCAACACTTCTCACCTACTGCAAAATAAGCAATCATCTTTTCCCATTTCCTGAGTGTTATTATCTTTATTTCTGATTGGTAAAGCAGAAAATAGAAATAGTACTTTGGGGGCAATGTAGATTTTAACAGCTTTTAACAATGTAAATTTTAAATGTAAATGCAATATTGATTTTTGTTTAATTTTTTAAATTTAATTTTAAATGTAAATTTTTAATTTTTAAATTTGTTACAATGTAGACCTTAACAGATTTTAACAGCTGCCACTATTCCTGAACTAGAGGTGTTCAAAATCTAGATTTACAACTCCATTTCAAGGTTATTTTTTTTTAAAAAATGGGCATGTAGTTGCGCAGTATTTAAAATATCCTGTTCCTGGGCTCCATTCCTGGAACCAAGAGCTTTCACTGTATGCCAGGATTTTGCCCCCACCCACCTCTGGAATGTGGCTCCTGAGAGAGCTTCCCCGAAATGGAACTTGACCCTCAGTTCTGCACTCCTGCTCTGTTCCTTGGATCAACAAAGGTCAGCTACTGAGGAACCTGTCATGCATGAAATAATGGCAAAGAGATGGTGGCCCAAGGGCAAGGCTCCAGCCCAGCACCCAGAAGGATGGAGCCCAGGTGGACTGGAGACTCCTGGCAGCGCTTGGTCCTGATAGCTGGGGTAAAGTGCCACCAGTATAATACTATGGGGAAACTTTCACAGAATCACAGGGGCCACCATAAATCCCTAAATGAGACAGCTGTAATTTAGAAGTAAGGCTCATGCTTTGCATGCTGTATTTGTTTGTTTGTTTAATTTCTATACCACCCAATAGCCAGAGCTCTCTGGGCAGTTCACAAAAATTAAAACCACAAAGCGCAGCATAAAACAATATAAAATATGAAAGCTTAAAGCCACAAGGTCCTGGGTCCAATCTCTGGCATCCTCAGGTGACAGAGGATCTCAGGTAGAGGGCTGGGCCTGGGAATGACCCTGCCTGAGACCTTGCACCACTGCTGCCAATCAGAGTAGACAACACTGGGCTTGAAGTTCCAATAGCCTGACCCAGCACTAGGCAGCTTTATATGTTCATAAAGCCTGATCTCAGTGAACTAGCACCTTTCGTACGTTTGCATGGACTAGGAAGTTCTAACACGTACACCAAGTAAAAATGCGGCCGGATTTGGGGGGTGGGTGCAACTGGCCCAGACGCCCTGATTCCCCAGAGGGAAAAGACCCTGGCAACTCTTGGAGCTTGGGCATAGCTTCCTGTTTTCAAACAGGACACTCCACCCCATCCATCCATGCAAATCACCAGCCCACTACCAGTGTACCTGCAAACCCTGATGTACAAGGGGTAAAGAGCACCTCATGATAATGAATGGATATTTGTTTGTCCTCCATACAACTGCATGTCTCTGTCTATATCTATCTATCTTATTAAATATTAAAGTCAGGTTTCATTATTGTCTCAGTAGGTATTTATATAACCTGTTCTTTTCTCTGGACACCAACTAACTGAAAAGGCCATTCCCTGTGTGTTGAACTTCATTTATTGATTTTTAAAAGTGTGGAAGTTTACAGGGTAAAACAACAATATTTTCTCTCCCCACACACCCTGTGTGTGTATGTGTTAGGGATATCAAGATAATAGTTCTCACACTAGTACCCTCTGTATCCTTTGTTATCACTGTTTTTGTGTAACTTCCATTATAACATCCATCTTTTGGGAGCAAAATCTGTCAAAGACAAGCTTTCAAAAGCACCACAGGAAGAAAACATCCACAGGTTTTGTTCAAAACATCTTGTTTCTTGTGGCTCACCAGAGAATTGTCAAACGGTTTGCAACAGTCTGGCAATATCAAGAAAGAAGTATTTAATCAGAAACCGGCTGATGAGACTCTACAGGATTTCTGAAAGCTTCAGTGATTTGTTATGTCTGCTCTTGAGGGGAGGGGGCTGGTGCAGTAGTGGTGCAGCATTACAGAAAAACTTAAACGGTGTTACCGTCTGGTGTTGCTGAAACAGGTAAAACATTGTGAATGGGTGTTCCTTAGGGCCCCTACACACACACACACACACACACACACACACACACAGAGCTGCACTGGACTTGCTTCCTTCTGGAGGATTTCTTTCTTTCTGGTGGATTTGCTCCTTCCTTCCTTCCTTTCTGGTGGTCTTGCTTCTTTCTGGTGGTGTCTCACATGGTTCCAGTGTGGTTTTGTGTGAATGCTCTGCCCATATGGGTGATGCTAATCATGTGGGTGTTCCCCACCCAGTTGGTAGCTTTCTTGTGCAGCGTGCCAAGCGTTTGGGAAAGAGTCATGTGGTATGGCCTTGTTCATCTTGTTTTTTTGTTGATTTCCCTCTGTTTGATTATAATTGCTGGCTCCCCCCCCCCCAATGTATGTTATGAGTGTAAATCACTTTGAAGGCTAATTTTACCAAATACTTGGTGTATTGTATTGTATTATTTATTTATTTATTTATTTATTGCATTTATACCCCGCCTTTTTTCCTCTTGCAAGGAACCCAAGGTGGCTTACATGATCCTCCTCCTCTCCATTTTATCCTCACAACAACAACCCTGTGAGGTGGGTTGGGCTGAGAGTCTGTGACTGGCCCAAAGTCACCCAGTGAGCTTCCATGGCCGAGTGGGGACTAGAACCCAGATCTCCCAGATCCTAGTCCAACACTCTTGCCTCTACACCACGCTGGCTGCATGGTTGACATGCAGTAGTTAACATCATCGTTCCCTTTGTTTCTGATGTTCAGGGTGTGGGTGCCAAGGCTTATTTAACCAAAATGGCACTACCCCATGCAGCAGGGAGGTATCATCAGTAGGTTTATGGAAAACCCAAGTTTTGCAGAAGTACAAATAATCTTTCAGAAGAAAACTCCAGGTGAGGAATGTTCAGAAACAACCCAATGAAAACTGAGTGTGCTCAGTGGTCAGGAAATGCTAGCTGACTGTTGGAAGGGGAAAATGGAAAGAGGGGGAATGGAGTGGATTATCATTGAGGAGGGCATGGCTGACTGACGGGGCGCTGAACAGAAGCACTCCGCACTGCAACATTTTGTTGTTGGTCTTGTGTGAAAGTGCTTAGTATCTGACAGCAATTGATATTTTCCTATGGTACAGTGCTATTTATTATCTGACAGATTTTGAAAGATGACACACTATGATATTTTGTACTTGACAGCATTTGACTGCAGACAGCTTATGAGATATTTGATGCCTGCCTAAACAATCAAGAATGCTTTAGACTTCTTTATAAACATCTCTTATTTCAAATTGTGATATAAACAACATTCACATTCAAAATGAACATTTGAATTTGAGATTTACGGTTAAAATTTGACAAAATTGGACGTTTTAGTAATGTCTGAATGTTTGCAAATATTCATTTCTGCTTCAGAAATTATTAAGATCCGTGAATAGGAAATCACAAATGTAACAAATATTTTATTGCCTTTCATCCCCTCAGATAGGGTGCTTTTTAGTAGAGTGATTTCATACCCAGTTGGAAGTCATCAAAGGCTGGTTTACACATCTGTTCATCAGATGATGACTACAAAATCCAGTGATGACTTGCATGTGTGAATGGGACTACAACTCCCATCGTGCCTGGCCATGCTGGCTAGGTATGAGAGGCGTTATACTTCCCTACATTGGGAAAGGCTGGAACTAGACTGTCCTGTCGTTCATTCTTGTGATGCTGTGGTCAGTGCTGACTGGCAATCATTTTAGGGATGTACGAAAGTGACTTACCTTTCCGTGGATTATGTTGATGGTGGGGGGGAGGCGTTCTGTCTAGGGGTGGACGAAAGTCACTTACCTGTCGTCGAAGCTTGTTTGCGGTGGGGGGGAGGCACTTCGCTGCTCCCCCCGTGAAGTTCAGGCTGGGGGGGAGGCTTCCCGCCTCGCCCAGCCAAAATTCAGGCCGGGGGGGAGGCTTCCCGCCTCGCCCGGCCGAAATTCAGGCTGGGGAGGAGGCTTCCCGCCTCGCCCGGCCGCGAACTCCAAAGTTTAAAAACAAAACAAAACACGCCCCCGTGATAGGCTACGTGACGATTAACGTAGCCTATCACGGCTAGATCTGCAAAGTCAGCCGTGATAGGCTACGTTAATCGTCACGTAGCCTATCACGGGTGACTTTAAAAAAAAAAAGCACGTACGCAAATGGCGGCCCCCATAGGGAGCCGCCATTCACGTTCCTTATTTGGTCGCTGTAGTCTACGTAAATCTTTACGTAGACTACGGCGACCAAATAAGGAACGGGAATGGCGGCTCCCTATGGGGGCCGCCATTATCCGTACGCGTTTTTTTTTTTTTTTAATCACCCGTGATAGGCTACATGACGATTTACGTAGCCTATCACGGCTGACTTTGCAAATCCAGCCGTGATAGGCTACGTTAATCGTCACGTAGCCTATCACGGGGGCATTTTTTTTTCTTTTCTTGGAATGGCGGCGGCGGCGGCAGCCGGTCGAAAGACTGGCTGCTGCTCCCGCCCCGCACGAACACCTGCCGAACCACCAGCCGGACCCGCTGCCAGGAGGGACATTCGGCAAAGGTAATTCCCATCCCGAGGGGGAGGTGCGGGGTGCAGGGGGGGTGCGGAGAATTTCTCCCCGAAACTTGTTCGGGGGGCCGAACACGTTGGCGCTCGTCCCCCCGAAGTTTTGGGGAGAAATTCTCCGCCATCCCTAGTTCTGTCCCTCCCCCCGGAATCCTGGACGGGGGGGAGGCGCTCCGTTCCTCCCACCCGAAATCCTGGCCGGCTGGCTGAGCTCCGCAGCGATTCTGCGGCGCCGCCGGCCAGCTCCGCCAGCAGCTGGACATCCAGCCGCTGGCTAGCAGGGACGCAAATGGCGGTGGCCATGGCCACCGCCATTTGCATCCCTGCAGTCAGCCGTGATAGGCTACATAAATGTTTACATAGCCTATCATGGCTGATTTTAAAAAAACGCACGTACGCAAATGGCACATCTTAGTCTACGTAAACATTTACGTAGACTAAGATGGCGAAAATGTTTATGTAAATGTTTATGTAGACTAAGACGTGCCAAGATAAGGAACGCAAATGGCGGCAACCATGGCCGCCGCCATTTGCGTACGCGCGTTTGTTTTTTTTAAAGTCAGCCATGATAGGCTACGTAAAGATTTACGTAGCCTATCTCGGTGTTTTTTTTTAATCTAGCTGTGATAGGCTACGTAAATCTTTACATAGCCTATCACGTTTTGTTTTGTTTTTAACGTGAACATGGCGGTGGCGGCAGCAGCCGGTCGGAAGACCGGCCGCCGCTGCCGCCGCACCACCACTGGAGCCACCGACGGAGCCGCCGCCGCCAGGAAGATCCACCCAAGGTAAGTCTCGTCCCGGGGGTGGCGGGGGGGGGTGGCGGGCCGTTCTGCCACCGATTTCAGGGGGCCAAATGCACTGGCATTCGGCCTCCCCGAGATCCGTGGCGGAACTTTCGCACATCCCTATCATTTATACAATTCACTCCACAGGGTTTCAATGGACAGCCCATCAGAAGCAAGGCTCCTCTTCTCCATAAGTAACAAGGGGCATCTGTTTACACTTGGCCATTCTGTCACACACATTTTTACACTGATGATAGAAACATCATGTGCTTCACCATTTTTTTCACAGCTGTGGGAATAGACTTCACAGTTGACTGCAACCATTTCATTTCATAAAAGGAGTTAATTAAGCATCTTGCATGGGTGACCCTTTTATTATCAGCTTGTATTGCTATCGTTACCCTCCTGAAGGGGACTTCAATTTTTATCAACAAACATGAGATCCCCACCCATCTACATTGCAAATATTTTTTCTCATTTCTTAAGACATTTTTCCCCAATATGATTTGTCAGGCATTCAACAATTATTAATCAATGTTTTTCTAAGCAATTTGATGGTAACTCTCTTTGTCTCTGTCTCTCTCTTGTGCCCCTCTCTCCCTCTCTTTCTCTATAATGTCTGAACAGATTGTTCCCTTAAAAACAGTTAGGCTGCTTTGTGCTGCGTTTTGACCCGATGTGTATAATTTGGCTTAATTTAACTGTGACTTCTGTCAAGTCTGTAGAATTCGCCACTTCTCCTTTCCTCGTCTAGATCTAGTGCTGACCTCCTTTTCTTCCCCTGTTGAATGAGAAGACTTCCAAATCCATGCTTGAAATCAGTTGCCATCTATCCACTCCGTAAAGCTGGTCAGCAGAATTTGCATGTTTGGCCCATTATTCACATTTAGAGTGTGAATATGAACATCCTAAATCAGTGTGCCCAGTGTGTGTGGTTTCCTTCAGGTGTTTCATCTTTTCCCCAGTCAAGGGGCAGGGAAGGGTCAAAGCAGTGTCTTCCAGTCTATTGGGGAAAATAGTATTGCCATAGATAAACTAGGGATGTATGAAAGTCACTTACCTTTTTGATGGGGTGATTCACGGTGGGGGGGAGGCGCTCAAATGGACGCGGCCACCATTCGCAAAGCAGCGCGAATGGCACCAGGTAAGTGTCCCGTTTTGCGCGCCTTTCGCGGGGTGGTGGGGCGGGGGGCTTCGTTCCGCCACAGATTTTGGGGGGCCGAATGCACTGGCATTCGACCTCACCGAGATCCGTGGCAGAATTTTCTGACATCCCTAAGATAAACCTGACTATTTTGAATGCACCGGCCCAATGGGCATTCAGTCTTCTGTGTGCCAATGCCACTACTTCTGAAATGGCTTCAGCAATAATCACCCTACCACCACCAACTCCCCTTAGTCACAGTTGTTAATCTGGTACTAAAAAGGGTTAACAAAGAGTAAAGCTGGCTGAGTTAATCTGGGAGAGGCCTACAAGAAGAGCCCCTAGAAAACAGTGGCCAAAGTTATAAGCCTAGCATTGTGGCAATTATACAAAGAGTCGCTTTCGGTATGCCTGAGCTGTCCCCCCTCCCCTTTGATCACCAAATTCAGCAGATTCATCATATCAGAAACTGCTTCCCATGCGATGGAGGGCTGCTGCGCAAGAAATACATGAACAAGGAGAGAGAACTAAATTATAATTTATTGAACCCAACCTGTTATGATTTACAAACTTCAGCTTGGTATGCCTGATGTGATCTGTGACAAAGTAATCAAAACATACTGGATTGAATAAATTATAACTAAGTGCACCCTAGAGTTTTTCTCTGCATGTTCCTGCATTGGTGGCTGCCTTCCTTTTCTCAAATAACACATGCACAAAATCCACTGAGCACTGGTGTAGCGGAGCACAGGGACACAGCAACAGCACTTATTTTTTAAAATGTTTTTTTGCAGGGATGCTGGGGTCATCTGCCACCCCCCCTCCATTCCCTGTTCCCTCTGAGCTTAGCTGCAATCCTTACAGTAGCTGGGGGGAAATGAATTTCTCCAGCAACGATATATTGTTCTCTGTTGCAATACAAAGTAATTTGGGGTGGCTTGGTCTTGAATGGGCATTTAAGGCCCATTAGCTTTACAAAAGAGCTGCTGCGGACGGAGATGAAGTGACAGAACTGGTTTGTTGATATGGATCAGCACAGATGCCTGCATTCCTCTCCTTGGGGGTGTGGCATGGGGACTGTCACGATGAGCACCTGCACGTCAAAATTTACCACTCGTGGCATGTAGAACTAGTCTCGTAGCTCTTTGGATGCCTGCCATTCTGCCTTCCGGTCTCTCTGCCATTCCATCCACAAAGATGGAATGCCATTCCATTCCATCCATTCCATTCCATCCACAAATTGAGTCCACAAAGACTCAGTGTCTTTGTGTTCCTCTCCCTCTCTTCAACAAGAGCCCTGAAACCTAGATTTCTAACACAGCAACCTCCGCCCCCCAGACTAGAGACTGGTGAGCACTCTGAAGCTTGCTTTGGATTTACTCTGAAAATACCCAAGATCATCTTTGGGGGAAAAGCGACAGATGCTCTCTGATAATTGTTCCAAGCTAATTCAGGGTGCTCAGAAAATTTACCCTCCCATCATCACCCACCCCGGTCCCCCACAGCCACCCTTGACCAATTGCCAGCCCCCAAATACACTATCCCTTCCTTTTCCTTCCCTTAAACGGGTACCGAGAGCAGCAGCACAGGGAGAAGAGAGGAGGGAGCTCTTTCCGCTGTCTTTCTCTTTGCCTCGTCATCTATGTTCTTGGCACTTTATAAAGAATGAGAGGACTGGTCCCCATCTGAAGGGGCTTACACAGACACCACTTTCAAATCCTTACATACTGATACATGAAAATGATGTGTTCCACACAGTAATTTGAGGCATTAGTATATTTAGCCCTGATTCCAATGAAAAGAATTGAGCACACTTAAAGCGTGCATGTCGGCACTCTTTTCTTTCTTTTTTCTATGCGCTCCTGCACAGTTACCTTGCAATTTGAGAAGGGTATTGAAGCGTGCCTAATTTCACAGATTGTGCCCCCAGGCCCTTAGCATCCCCGTGTCTAACAAACATAATTTATGTAGAATTGATTTAGCTTGACCTGTTTTGAGATGCAAATGTGCATGCACCTAATTTCCTAAGATGTCTGTGGTGTGCACTGTGGTGGAAGATGTAAACATTCAGCACATATTTGAGATGAAAAATAAAATCTTCCCTGAAATAGTAGAATGTGAGTTAATAATAAGTTCCTCCATTTTTAATGCAGTGTTTGTAGTCAAAGAGTAAATATGGGAAAAGGGTGATTAAAAATACCAATCACAAGTGTATTGCTGAAGATGTTCCTGCAACTGCTGTAAACAACAATTGCTGTAAACTGTCAGGAGCGCCCTAGCTGCCTCTTACAGTCCCCTCCAATAGCCAGCTCAAGACACAGACGAAGAGGATTCTTTCCAAGGCTTTATTCCTTTACAACTTAATGACTCTTTCAGATGCTAATCACCAGTGACTAAGCAAGGAACTGCACTGGGGTTGTTAGCAGAGTAGCCTAAGCTCCAGGTAAGGCAGTTGGTCCCCATTTGAAGGAGAAGAGCAGGATACCTCTGAACTTATGGGCTATGGAGATGTCCTCCTCCTTACCCGTAGGTCCTTGGGACACGACTGCTGTTTTAGCGCCAAGCGGTCAGAGCGCCTCCTCTCGACACCCTCCATCCGGCACCGCTCCCTGCGTCTGCACCGAGTGTCCAGCAAGCCCCATCCCCCGCTCTCTTGCTGCCAGGGTCACTGTCTCTCTCAGAATGCAGGCAGGAGGAATCTCTCCCTGCCGCTGTGCCTGTGAGCAATGAGCGAGCTCCTCTCCCACGGGTTGTTGCTCTTCCTCCGAATCAGAACTGCTCTGGGGCTCTATGGGCTCAGTTTCCACCCTGACATAAACAACCATTTTTCACATTTACCTTTATTTTAGGACTTGGCCCTGAAAGGTGTCAGATGCCCTCTGCCAGTCTGCTGGAAAATACATGAGGTCATTATATTCCAAGGTTGTAGCCCAGGGGTGGGCAACTTCCAGGGGCAAACTAGGAGACCTGTTGAAATAAATGGAACTCAAGTTAGTCATGACTACCTTAAGTCCCATTCATTCCAATGGGTTTACTCTAAGTAGAACTTATGTTGGATTCTGCCCCAGGTATCCAGGGGCCAGTTTCCAGGGATAACTTAAGGTGGTTTCTCCACATGGGCTATCCCCTCCAAGTACGTTATTCACATCCTTGGGATGCAATAACTGAGCTTGATCCCACAAAACCAGACCAGACGTTGCTCTGGGCACAATAATTGACTGAGCATTCATGGCACCCAAATCTAGGGATGTACGAAAGTGACTTACCTTTCGCGGATTATTTTGATGGTGTGGGGGGAGGCGTTCCGTCCCTCCCCCCGGAAACCTGGACAGGGGGGCAGGCAATCTGTTCCTCTCCCCCGGAATCCTCAATGGCCGGCTGTGCTCCACGGCAGCTCCGCGGAGCAGCCGGCCAGGCCCAGCCCAGAGCCATCCGCAGCCGGATTTCCGGCCGCAGAGGGCTCTGGGAAAAGAAAATAAAAAAACGCGTACGCAAATGGCGGCGGCTATGTTCCTTATTTTTGGCCATCTGAATCTACGTAATTATTTACATAGACTATGATGGCAAAACAAAGGGGAATGCAAATAGCGTAGTGGGTGCTATTTGCATCCCTTTTTGATTCACCATTTTAGCCTACATAAATCTTTACGTAGGCTAAAACGGCGAATTAAAAAGGGACGCAAATAGCACCCGCTATGCTATTTGTGTTCCCCTTTATTTTCGCCGTCATAGTCTACATAAATATTTACGTTGACGAAGACGGCCAAAAATAAGGAACGCAAATGGCGGCGGCCGTAGCCGCCGCCATTTGCGTACACATTTTTTTTTTTAAAAAACCCAGACGTGATAGGCTACATAAGTCTTTACGTAGCCTATCATGGCTGAATACAGGGACGCAAACGGCGGTGGCTACGACAGCTGCCATTTGCGTCCCTGCTAGCCAGCGGCCGGATGTCTGGCTGCTGGCGGAGCCGGATGGTGGCATTGCGGAATCCCCACGGAGCGGAGCCGGCCATCGAGGATTCCTGGGGGGAGGGATGGAGCGCCTCCCCCCCGTTGAGGATTCCGGGGGGAGGGACAGAGCACTTCCCATCCCACTGCGAATCACACCTGCGAAAAGGTAAGTGACTTTCATACGTCCCTATTGTATTCACACCACGTTTTACAACATGTAGGAGGGGAGACAGAACACACTTCATTTTCTCTAGCTCTCTAGTTCTGTTTAGTGTCTTTTGAAAAATAAGGGGCTTGATCTAGATTTGTGCCCATGCAACTGGGCTGATGGAAGTGGACTTCCCCACCCCCTCCTCTCCATGGCAGCCCCTCCAACCCCCTGAAAATGCCACACAGGTTGGGGACCCTGTTCAGTGGGGTATGCTGTGGTGCAGGGGAGAGGGGGATCTCCCCAAATCAGGCAGAGTCACCTTGCATAAGTGGAGCTCTTCCATCAATGGAAGGCAGATTCTGGATCCAACCCAAGGTATATATATGTGTCATGTCCAACCCTGACATCAGCCAGGATGACTTGTCAGACAAAGAGCCTGACCTGGTAGAGCATATGCCCCCTGTGAGGTCCCCTGACTTCAGCAACCCCCCCCCCCCAGCAGCTGTGGCATCAGTGGAGAAAATGCACTGACTGGACCCTTTTACAGCAGTGGACTCTGAGGAACCTCAGATCCTCTCCTGTGACTGCCCTCTTGCTGGACTCCTACCACTGTGCTTGACCTTTAACCTGTTTACTGGCTAGATTTAGATTTGCCCCTTAATTTGCCCCAACACTGAGTCTGCCTCAGCTATAGCAGGACAGTGTGCTGCTTTTCCTGTATAAGTGTAGGTGTTCAGGGCCTTATCTGTTCTGAGTGGTATTTGTGTGCGTGTGTTATCCAAAACCTGATGGTACTTTTAAAGTATAGTGCTGAAAAAGCAGGGTAGTTGATGTTTCTAATGACAAGATGATGACTAAAACTCATTGTATTATGTGCTGCAGAATGAATACTAACCATGAAAAAGTGTGGTAACGACAACATTTTGAACAGCTTACCCAACAGATAGCATTATCATAATTCCCTTTCAGCAGTGCAAAAAAACCCAATCAACAAAATATAACACATCAGAATAGTTGTCACAAAATTTGAAAGGCAAGACCAGGGATGTCAGAGAATTCTGCCATGGACTCAAATAAGGCCGGATTCCAGAGAATCCGACCTCCGGATTCCACAGTGGAATGACACCACTTACCACCATCTCTGGAGGATTTCATTTGGTGCGGCTCTCCAGGTCCCTATACAAAGCGATATGCTTAAGGTGGCTACCATTAGCCTATTGCTGGGACTAATACAGTCACAAATGGCATATTCTACGTAGGGATGGCGGAGAATTTCTCCACGAATCTTCGGGGCATTCGAATGCGAGGCATTCGGCCCCCCGAAAGTGTTGGGGAAATTCTCAGCTGGCCCCCCGCCCCCCCCGGGATGGGACTTACCATGGCCGAATGTCCCTCCCGGCGGCGGGTCCCGGCGGCGGTTTGGCGGCGTTTCGTCGGGGGTGGGGGCGGCGGCCGGTCTCCCAACCAGCTGCTGCCGCTGCCATTACAAAATAAAAAAGTAAAGAACAAACAAAAAACACACACCCGTGATAGGCTACGTGACGATTTACGTAGCCTATCATGGCTAGATTTCCAAAGTCAGCTGTGATAGGCTACATAAATCGTCACGTAGCCTATCACGGGTGACTTTGGGGGGAAAAAAAGCACCTACGCAAATGGCGGCGGCCCATGGGTTCCCACAAATAGCGTTCCCTTATTTTCGCCGTAGTCTATACGTAGACTAGACGTGCCAAAATAAGGAACGCAAATGGCGGCACCCATGGGCCGCCGCCATTTGCATACGCGCTTTTTTTTTTCCTTCCAAAGTCACCCGTGATAGGCTACGTGACGATTAACGTAGCCTATCACGGCTGACTTTGGAAATCTAGCCGTGATAGCCTATCATGGCAGCCTGGCCAGATGCAAATGGTGGCTGCCATTTGAGTCCGCAGCAGCCGGCTGAGAGACCAGCTGTTGCCGCCAGAACATCCGCCCCAGGTAAGCTTCATCCTGGGGGGGATTCCGTGGGGGGGCGGGGTGGGTGGGAGGCCATTCCGCCTCGGGTTTCGGGGGGCTGAATGCCAGTGCATTCGGCCTCACTGAAATCCGTGGTGGAATTCTCCGCCATCCCTAGCACTGATTTTGACCTAAATACAGCCATAAACGGCTGCATTTAGGTCAAAGTCAGGGCTTTACAGCCACAAGTGGCGTCCAATATGTTATTTATGTGATGTCTGTATTTTTCCCTGCGATAGGCTAGTGTATCATGGGAAAAAATACAGATGTAAATAGCATATTGGACACCACTTGCGGCCGTAAAGCCCTGACTTTGACCTAACTGCAGGCGTTTACGGCTCAATTTAGGTAAAAAAACTGTGCTTTACAGCTGTGAGTAGCGTCCAATACGCCATTTGCGGCTGTATTTCTCCCAGCAATACAGTTATGGCAGCCACCATTACCTTATCACCTGTGTTAGGGAGCCGGAGTGCCGCTTGGCGAAATCCTCCAAAGGTGGAGCCGCTCTGGAGGACTTCGAGGGGCCAGGAGCGGCGCAACTGGCCCCTCTGCCACCCCCCCTGACCGGAAGATGGGGGATTCATACAACCCTAGGCAAGACTGATTTGCGATTCAGGAATCCCTTTGTCCATCCTCTTGCTATCAGACAAGATGTAAAGGCTTCTTGTAGGAATGACCTGGGCTACTTTAAAATTGCCCTACAACCCCCACTGGTAAGTTCATTCTTTTTAATTTGGTTCCTTTTCCATATACATTGATGAAGATGTTTTACTTTTTGTTCAAAATGTGTTCATAGATTATCAGTTTGTCACAAGCCTATTTCTTCCTGTTCTGTTCCTACATAGGCAAGCTGAACAATGGGTAATGTTATAAAATGAAGGACTAGGAAAAGACCAAGTCCTTGTGTCTCGGCTACACCACCATCTCACTGTAGTCTACTAGATGAATGGCTACTCCCCCCGCCCCCCCTCCTTTGTCCACTCTTATAGGTGCTATCCATCTAGTTTACCATCCTCTGCTAAGCTTCACTGTTTTTCTCCTTGGCTGCTCTCTTTTTCCTCTCCTTTCCAATGGCCTCCGCATTATGATATGTTACTTTGTTCTGTTACCTTGGTACCTGGCTCTCTGTTGACAACATCGCTCTTAGTAACAGGGCCAGCAGCATTCCAGAATCCCAGAGCCTTAGCAACTCCTTTCTTTGGCGCCAGTGATGGCAGGGGTGAGTTTGGGGATGGTGCTGACTGAGCATGAAAGGCAGACTGATGGTAGGCCTACCAGAACAACTCTTCCTAGCCCCAGAGTGCAAATGTGTGACTATGAAGGGACTATGATCCTTCTTTATCATCAACAATGTGCTCGCATATGATAGGCCACAGTCTTCCCTGGAGGGATTATGGTCTACCACAGGGGTGGGCAACATGTGGCCCAAAGGCCCCTTCTCCCCCCCCCATGCCTATTTCTTTACTGGAAACAGAAGGAAGAAAGCCACAGTGTGCCACCAAAACTTGGCAGCAAACCACTATGTAGGCCTAGAATTGACAAATGTAGCTTGTTTTCAAGCTATATTTGTCCATTCTAAGCCTCTGTAGTAGTTTGCTGCCGAATTTTGGCAGCAGGCAGCTACTTTCCCCTTTTTTGTGGTGGGGCAGCAGTGGAGGTGTGGCCCACAGCAGATGGGCGGGGGGGGGAATTCACCCCCAAACTGTCCAAAGTTGCCCCTGGTCTACCATGTTGTCCTAAGATTAAGCTGTTGCTAATTACTAAGTGTGTAGTCATTAGTCATCCTGCTCCTTTTTTAGGCTGGGATTCTGATATCTCTATTGTCTTTCTGTCTGGAGTCTCAGTAGTTTAGGAGTTTCATAGTGTGAGAATTGGGGAGAATGGCAGCTTTTGGCATTGTATTTAACAGAAAAAATACCATATTTGGCGTTCAAGACAAGACTGGATAGCCATCTGTCAGGGATGCTCTGACTTGGATTCCTACATTGAGCAGGGGGTTGGACTCGATGGCCTTGTAGGCCTCTTCCAACCCTACTACTCTATGATTCTATGTATTTTCTTCAGAGCAAGTCCCTAAGCTCTCACTTTTTTCATCCAGTTAACTCCCTAAGCTGATATTGAATGAGGGCAGGGACATCATTAGAGTAGGCCCACCAGGGCATAGGCCCCGGATCTTTTGAGCTGCCCTAATTGCCTTTTTTTTTGTTTTTTACATTTTCCCTTTGACTCGCATTGGAAAACAAAAACAGCCATAACTTTTTTAGTTTGTAAGAGAGATACATGAATTCTGGAGACTTGGTAGCCCTCATGCAGCTGAGAGAATATGCCAAATTTCAGGCAGTTAGGTCTAGTGGCTTTTGTGCTAGCCACAGGTAAAATTTGCCTTTTCCAAGAAAATCTGTCAAAGCAAAGAGCTATAAGTTTTTTGTGCTTCCACTAGGGGTGTACGAAACTCCGCTTACCTGGCTCTGCCAGGTTCTGCAGGTGGGGGGAGGCAATCCATTCCTCCCCCCAGAATCCTTGACGGGGGGGGAGGCGATCCATTCCTCCCCCCGGAATCCTGCCCGGCCGGCTCTGCTCTGCGGCCAGGCCGCAGAGCCGCAGGCTGGGCCAACCCACAGCGGGGCCTCCAGCCACTGCTGGGCTGGTGCAGACGCAAATGGCATCCTGAGTAGGGGATGCCATTGGTGTCCCTGTGTTAGCCCGTGATAGGCTACGTAAGTATTTACATAGCCTATCACGGCTAAAGCAGGGACGCTTTACTCAGGATGCCATTTGTGTCCGCACCCGCCCGGCAGCAGCCGGAGCTGCCGCCACCGCCGGAGCCGAAGCCGGAACCGCAGCCAGGTAGGCTCCATTTCGCGGGGCTTTCGTGGGGTGGAGGGGGGGGGCTCCGTTCTGCCATGGATTCCGAGGGGCCAAATTCACCCCCCCGGGATCCGTGGCGGAATTCTCTAACATCCCTAACTTCCACATACATGCATGGATTTTGGGGACCTAGCAGGCCCTATAGAGCTGACTGAACCTACCAAATTTCAGACAGTTAGATTCAGTGGCTTTTGCACTAGCCATATGTAAAGTTTCATTTTCTTAGAGTCTAAAACAAAAAGTAAAAACTGTCAAGTCACCCAGGGGATTAGAGATTCTAATCAGAAGTTATTTAACATGACCATTAGGAGGTCACTATCCCTAATCTCTGGTGTAGGGTTTTTTTGTTTTTTGAGGTGCAAAAAACCTCTCTCTAGGGATGTATGAATCCCTTACCTGGTTTCGGTCGGGGCATCTGCTGCAGGGGGAGGCGATCCGGTCCTCCCCCCAGAATCCTTGACGGGGGGAGGCGATCCTGTCCTCCCCCCCAGAATCCTGCCCAGCTGGCTCTGCTCTGTGGCCATGCTGCTGAGCCGCTGGCCAGGCCGATCTGCAGCAGGGCCTCCAGCCGCTGCCGGGGTGGTGCGGACACAAATGGCGTCTTGCGTAGGGAACACTATTTGCGTCCCTACGGTAGCCCATGATAGGCTACATAAATATTTATGTAGCCTATCACGGCTAAAGCAGGGATGCAAATGGCGTAGGGGATGCCATTTGCATCCTTGCTTTAGCTGTGATAGGCTACGTAAATATATAAGTAGCCTATCTTGGGCTAGTGTAGGGATGCAAATGGCGGCTGCTACGATGGCTGCCATTTGCGGCCGCAGCAGCCCAACAGTGGCTGAAGCCGCCACCGCTTCATCCGCTGCCGGAGCTGCCGCTGCATCCACCACCAGATAAGTCCATCCTGGGGGGACTCTGTGGGGGGAGGCGGGGGGGAGACCATTCCACCACGGACTCCAGGGGGGTGGATTCTTTAGAATCCAGCCTCACTGGCGTCCATGGCAGAATTGTCCGTCATCCCTACCTCTCTCCCCCTACTTTTTTTTCTGCTCTTACATGCCCACTGTTGGGAGCTTACTTGCAATGAAATTTTGAAGAGGGAGAAGGAAGGGAAGAAAGAGCTGCATGGGAAATACTGGTATTTCACATAGCACCTGATTTTACTGCCCCAAAGTGGAACCTTTGGGTTCTGCAGCAGTTTAGTAGCTTCAGTACAGCAAAGGATCCAATCAGCCTCCACAAACTTCTTTCTCCCCCTCCACTTTAATTTCTCCTGAATAGCTGTAGAACTCAAATTATTCCAAAAGGAGGGTTAGGACTATGTGGCATCATGATCAAGGAATAGCTAAGGCTTTTAAATAAGTTCTGCAATTTTAAAAAAGCTAGAAAAAGCCCTCCACCACCTCACCTCATAAAGTTAATTTAAGTATGTGCAATCCTTGCAAACCCTGCACGGCCTCCGAAATTCCTCTGAAGTGCTACCTCTCTGAAAGGAGCCACTCGGCTTAGGGAATTCTCTCTACACCCCCCACCCACATTTCCAATCACCATTCTTCTTTTCTTCTTCCTTCCCCTATCCCTTTCTTTCTTTCTTTCTTTCTTTCTTTCTTCCACCCAGAGCTAGGGATGTACGAAAGTCACCTTTTCGCGGATTCTGTTCATGGTGGGGGGGGAGGCATTCCGTCCCTCCCCCTGGAATCCTCGACAGCCGGCTGTGCTCCGCGGCGGCTCCACAGAGCAGCCGGCCAGGCCCAGGCCAGAGCTGTCCGCAGCCAGATTTCCAGCCGCAGAGGGCTCTAGGTAAAAAACAAACAAACAAAAAAAGTGTACGCAAATCCCCCTCGGGACAAGATTTACCTGGGGCGGATGTTCTGGACGGCAGGTGGCTTCGGTGGTGGCGGCAGCTGGTCTTCCGACCGGCTGCTGCCACCGCCACCATTTGCAGTCTGTGTCTTCCCCCCCCCCCCCATAGACATGATAGGCTACGTAAAGACTTACGTAGCCTATCACATCTGGGTTGTTGTTTTTTTAAAAAACGCATACGCAAATGGCGGTGGCTACGGCCGCCGCCATTTGCGTTCCTTATTTTTCACCGTCTAAGTCTATATCAATATTTACATAGACTAAGATGAAGAAAAGAAAGGGGAACGCAAAAAGCGTAGTGGGTGCTACGTAAAGACTTAAAGGTAAATCTTTACGTAGCCTATCATGTCTATGGGGGGGGGAGACATAGACTGCAAATGGTGGCGGCGGCGGCAGCCGGTCGGAAGACCAGCTGCCGCCACCACCGAAGCTGCCGCCCGGAACATCCGCCCCAGGTAAATCTCGTCCCGAGGGGGATCTGCAGGGGGCTGGGGGTGGCAGGCCATTCCGCGATGGATTTCGGGGGGCCGAATGCACTAGCATTCGGCCTCACCGAGATCCATCACGGAATTCTCTGACATCCCTACCCAGAGCATATCTTTGGGAATTCTTAAAGAGAATTCTCTTCAGTGGGCAAGACAGGTTCTGAACTGTATTTGACTTTATACAAACAGACAAGAGGGCTGGTTTTCCTCCCTTTCCTCACTGAAGTCTCTGAGAAGAGTGGGTTCACATGGTTGCAGAGAAACAAATCTGGGGCTACTTTGTTTGTCAGTTGCCATTATCCAGCAGTAGGAAGGGCCATAGCTCAGTGGCAGAGCACATGCTTGGCCTGCAGAAGGTCCCGGGTTCAATCCCCAGCATCTCCAGGTAGGGCTACGAAAGAATTCTGCCTGAAACTCTGGAGAGCTGCTGCTGCTGCCAATCAGTGTCAACAACTCTAGATGGACTAGAGTCTGACTTGGTATAAGGCAGCTTCCTATGTTCCTATGAACAGAAAGCTTTAATTTTTTAAAAAGGAGTTTTTGGTTTGTTTTTTAAGTGGAAGGGAGGTAAATATTGCTAATTTATGCTATCCTACGTATGCCTACTGAGAAGTCCCATTATGTTTAATGAGGCTTACCCTCAGGAAAGTGTGCATAGGATTCCAGCATGAGTTACTTTTGCAGGGAGGTTTGCACCTTGATGTTCTGCATGTTTACTCAGAAATAAGTCCTGAGTTGTAAGCATGGTACTGCAGGCTTAATACAGCACCTACCCAATTCCGTCTAATGAATTGACTACCCTTTCAGCTCAGTCCGATGCATGTTTTGGCATTTGTGGGTTTGGGTTTTTTTTTTTCTTGCATGAACTCTAGCTTCAGTGGTGAGGGAAAGGCACTTAGTGCATGCTCAGGGTTTCTCCATTACGTAGCCCTAGTTTTGAAAACAGACTCATTGGTTGAATCCTGGTGAAGTCTTGGTACAAATGAAGTTATAGGGAGGAAGATACATTGAGAGCTTGTGCATAGCAAGGAGGAGGTAGAGAGCAGTTGCACAAAACAAGACATCTGTTTTTATGAAGAGTTGCTGGAGTATGGTAGGATGAGGAGGGATGGTTCCATGGAGGGGAATAGAATTGGTAGGGGGAGAATGTAAGTGCTCAGTGGTGAAAGAAAAGCATTCTGCATATGCTCAGAGGCATTCTCTATTTAAGAACATAAGAAGAGCTGTGCTGCATCAGACCAAGGTCCATCTAATCCAGCATTCTGTTCACACAGTGGCCAGCCAGATGCCCATAGGAAAGCCATAAGCAGGACATGAGTGCAATAGCACCTTCCCACCCATGTTCCCCTGCTGCTTGTATTGGTGAAATGTAAATAAATTCTAGTCATTCTAAATTTGCATGCATGTATATCCTTCAGAAACTTTGCAGGTTTCTTGCCTGGGGGACACCTCTAATGAACTGTGCATTTTCAGACAAATTTACCCAAAAACTATTGGGGAAGGGGTTAATGGAAGGGAAAGCAAATCACTCCCTCCCCCAAACTGGAGAACTCCCCTTCCACATGAACTGCTGCACCTATTCTTTTGAAACTTTGCTGGTTTCTTACTTAGGGACAACTCTAGGCTGTCTGTAATTTTCAGAACAATGGTCCACAAGGAACATAGGAATTCCCCCGGGATGGAACTTACCTGGGGCGGCTGCGGCAGCGGCGGCTGCGGCAGCGGCGGCTGCTCCGGCGGTGGCTGCTCCGGCGGCTCGTCTCCTGGCCAGCCGCAGCCAGGCTTCTGCGGCCGCCATTGGTGACCTTGCAGCTGTGATAGTATTTACGTAGTAAATCCGATAGTAAGTATTTACGTAGCCTATCACGGCTAACCCCCGCCCCCCAAAAACCCAGCATACGCAAATGGCAGCGGCTACGGCGGCCGCCATTTGCGTTCCCTATTTTTTGCCATTCTAGCCATTCTAGCCATTTGCCATTCTATTATGGCGGAAAAAAGGGGAATGCAAATAGCATAGTGGGCGCTATTTGCGTTCCCCTTTTTTTCACCATAATAGCCTACGTAAATATTTATGTAGGCTAGAATGGCGAAAAATAAGGAACGCAAATTGCAGCCACCGTAGCTGCCACCATTTGCGTACGCTGGGTTTTTTTTGGGGGGGGTAGCCGTGATAGGCTACGTAAGTAAGTAACTATCATGGCAGCTTGGCTGGACGCAAATGGCGGCCGCTACAGTGGCTGCCATTTGCGTCCACAGCAGCCTGTCCATGGCCGGAACTCCGGTTGTGGACAGCCCTGGCCGGCGGCTCCGCCGGCCAAGCAAGATTCCGGGGAGGGGAGGACCGGATCGCCTCCCCCCCATTGAGGATTCCAGGGGGAGGGACGGAGTGCCTCCCTCCACCACTAGGAATCACATCCGCGAACAGATAAATCACTTTCGTACATCCCTAGATGCCTAAAGTTTCCTTTTCTCAAAAACTAAAATGAAAGGTTAAAAAAAAAAGTGTCAAGCCACACAGAGGATTAGAGATCCTAATCAGAGGGTGTTTCAGGTGACAGTTAGGAGGTCACTATCCCTTATCTGTAATGTAGGTTTTTTTGAAGTGCAAAATAACCCCTCTCTCCTAGTCCTTTCCTTTTGTCTGTCCTGAATCTGCCACTATTCAGCTTCACTGGATGAACTGAGGCTCTTCTCATTAAGTGAAGAAAAGGGTTAAGGCTCTCTTTGGCTGCAATACACATTACCTGGGAGTAAGTCACGCTGAACTCAGTGGATCTTATTTACTGCAGTGCTCCACTTTCTCTACTCCATATAATTTTATAAACTTCCCCCTTATTTGTCTTTCTTCTAAATTAATAGCCTAAACACTGAAGCCTTTCCTTATACAGGAGTTGTTCCAGCCCCCTGATCATTTTGGCTGCCCTTTTCTCCATTTGTAAAAGGAAGGGTAAGATGAAGCAAACTTTTATTTTTAATGCATATAGCCTCGCCTCCATCCCTGCAATTCTGAACTAACAGTTTGACCACTTCTCTCAATCAGTACAGGGTTTTTTGGTTCATTTGGTAGAACGTGGGAAGACCCACTCGCTCAGAAATCAGCAATACTATTCATCTACTAACTGAGGGCAATAAGCAAAATCACCACTCCCCCTTGTTTTAAGAATGCATTTCCATTATAAAAGGATGGGCTGGGGCAGGTGACTGAATACCTCATTCATTCTCTTTAGCTGACTGCCTGAGGATATAACTGAATGTCTATCGACAACGGTCAGTCAGATATTCATTCACATGCCTGGCTGTGGAAAGGGCAGTCGGGAGGGGGACTGATTTAGGTGCATGCTGCTGTGTCTGAACGGAAGAGGTGTTTTACCTTCTCTGTACCTAGCAAGCAATACTTCTGCTTGAGAATGTTAAACTGTACCCCTTCTGACACAGGTTTCATGGGACTGGTGTACGGTAGGGATGTACGAAAGTCACTTACCTTTCCGTGGATTATGTTGATGGTGGGGGGGGGGAGGCGTTCCGTCCCTCCCCCCGGAATCCTCGACACGGGGGGAGGCGATCCGTTCCTCCCCCCTGGAATCCTCCACGGCTGGCTGTGCTCCACAGCAGCTCTTCGGAGCAGCTGGCCAGGCCCAGCGAGGCCAGAGCCGTCTGCAGCCGGATTTCCGGCCACAGAGGGCTCTGGGGAAAAAAAAGAAAAACAACCGCATATGCAAATGGCGGCGGCTACGGCCGCCGCCATTTGCGTTCCTTATTTTTGGCCGTCTTAATCTACGTAAATATTTACGTAGACTATGACGACGAAAATAAAGGGGAACGCAAATAGCGTAGCGGGCAGTATTTGCGTCCCTTTTTCATTCACCGTTTTAGCCTATGTAAATATTTAAATGTTTACGTAGCCTATCATGGCTGATTTAAAAGAAAAAAAACACACGCGTACGCAAATGGCGGCGCCCATGGGCACCGCCATTTGCGTTCTTTATTTTGGCACGACTTAGTCTACGTAAACATTTACATAGACTAAGACGTTGAAAATAAGGGGAATGCAAATAGCGTAGACGCTACGCTATTTGTGTTCCCCTTATTTTCGCCGTCTTAGTCTACGTAAATGTTTATGTAGACTAAGTCGTGCCAAAATAAAGAACGCAAATGGCGGTGCCCATGGGCGCCGCCATTTGCGTACGCGTGTGGTTTTTTTCTTTTAAATCAGCTGTGATAGGCTACATAAACATTTACGTAGCCTATCACGGCTGACTGTAGGGACACAAATAGCGACGGTGGTGGCCGCCACCATTTGCGTCCCTGCTAGCCAGCGGCCGGATGTCCAGCTGCTGGCGGAGCCAGCCGGCAGCTCTGCAGAATCCCTGCGGAGCACAGCCAGCCGGCCAGGATTCAGGGGGGAGGGACGGAGCACCTCCCCCCCCCCGGCCAGAATTTCGGGGGGAGGGACGGAGCGCCTCCCCCCCACCATGAATGTCACCCTTCGAAAAGGTAAGTGACTTTCGTACATCCCTACCTCCACCACTGTGATTAGAGACTGTTGGGTTAAATGCTTAGCCCTATTGGCACTTAGAGATGTCACTTACCAAGGCTCAATTCCCCCTTCCCAACTCCTCCTCTCCCCCTCCCTAATCTTAAACAAATTGTCACATTTCCCAGACAGGCTGTCTGGTCTTCAGAATCGTCCAGATCAGTCCAAAATGATCTGAAGCGATTCGGATTGATCCAACCCACTTCAGACTGATCTGGATCCAATTCGGACCTGGACCGATTTGGTCCAAATTACCCCACTTCAGTTTGGAATTCAGATCTGGAACTGAAGCGGTGTTCAGCCCTAGTAATGAGGCATGCTCTCTTTAATAACCGTGGCACTATTAAACACTACGGATGGAAGAAAGGGACTTACCTTGTCCCGCAGCTTGCGGTGGGGGGGGAGGCGCTTCGGTTCTCCCCCCGAAGTTCAGGCGAGGGGGGGAGGCACCCCGCCTCGCCTGGCCAAAATTCAGGCCGGGGGGGGAGGCGCCCCATCCCTTGCCAGCGAAATTCAGGCCGGGGAGGAGCGCCCCATCTCCCCGGCCGCAAAAAAAAAAGTAAAAACATGCACACACACACACACACCCATGATAGGCTACGTAACGATTTGCGTAGCCTATCACGGCTAGATTTCCAAAGTCAGCCGTGATAGGCTACGTAAATCGTCACGTAGCCTATCACGGGTGACTTTGGGGGAAAAAAAAAAGCGCGTACACAAATGGTGGCACCCCATGGGCGCTGCCATTTGTGTTCCTTATTCTGGCACGTCTAGTCTACATAAAGATTTACGTAGACTACGGCGAATATAAGGGCAACGCAAATAGCGTTCCCTTATTTTCGCCGTAGTCTACGTAAATCTTTATGTAGACTACCCCTGTCCAAATAAGGAACGCAAATGGCGGTGCTCATGGGGCGCCGCCATTTGCGTACGCGCTTTTTTTTTTTCCCAAAGTCACCCGTGATAGGCTACGTGACAATTTACATAGCCTATCACGGCTGACTTTGGAAATCTAGCCGTGATAGGCTACGTAAATTGTCACATAGCCTATCACGGGTGTGTGTTGTTGTTTTTTTACTGTACTTTTTTATTTTGTAATGGCGGTGGTGGCGGCCGGTCGGGAGACCGGCCGCCGCCCCCGCCAAAACGCCGCTGAAACGCCGCCGGGACCCGCTGCCGAGAGGGACATTCGCCGAAGGTAAGTCCCATCCCGGGGGGGCACGGGGGGCCGGCAGAGAATTTCCCCAACACTTTCGGGGGGCCGAATACATCGGCACTCAGTCTCCCAAAGATTCATGGAGAAATTCTCCGCCATCCCTGTTAAACACACACACACACACACACACTTTGCAATATTTCATCCCTCCACAGCCACTCCCACATGTCATGACTGCATTTCTTTAGAATAAAATAGATACAGATGGTTGCAGAAAATGTTCTTTTGTTTTGGATTTGTCATTACGTGTAATCACCAGCATCCCTGCCCTATCCAATATAGAATATCTTGCCAGACGCAATCAAGCTGCAAAAATTGTTCACTAAGAGCTGGGCATGCTGCATGAACTAATCATTTCAGAATCAATGCCTTTCTACAAATATGCTCCCTACCCAATTCTTGAGAATAGTGATTTCACCTTATGCTTGGGATAATCCTGCTATTAACTGATAAAAACAATACACTAGACCAGCTGTAATACTGCTGAAGGAATGGGACACAAACTGTTGCCATGTAAGATACTGAAATCTGTCACGCACACACTTAACCCTGAAACAACTATGAATTTTTAAAAATTCTAAACATCTAGTAGTCATGGAAATAGACCATGTGTGGACAGCCATGACAACTGTCATATCCCCTCATTCAGGGGTGTTGCTAGGTTCTTAAAAGATCCAGGGCACAGGCCCATAACACAAATTTGCATATATATATAGTCTAAGCCCATGTCTAATATATGTGTGTGTGGTGTGTGCATGCAGTGTGCATGCATGTGTGCATAGATTACATACATGCATAAGAAGTGTGCACTGACCTCCCACCCCACTTCAACTCAGATCCCGATTCAGCATTTTGGAAAACATCCCGCTTCTGCTCGGGCCAATTTGTAGTCGGACCATTTCAGCTCAGCACCAAACCTGAGTCAAAGTTTAGAAAAATGAGTCTTTATGCTTCCTGTTGACTACCATGGGAAATTAGAAAAAAAACTGTAACTTTTTTCTCTTGGTCAGAACTGGATGATAATTTCAGGCATAGTAGCCCCCTAGAAGTGGCTGGGTAACCAGCCAGATGGGCGAGTAATAAATTTAATAAATAAAGAAATGGGGATTACACCCGCCCAATGTCAGAAAAATAGGTGCAAGGTTTATATTTTGAATTTATTTTAAAGGGAACTGCCAATAACATTTTAATTCCTTGGAAGAATCGGATAAACATTTCAAGATTCATTGCCCCATCAGAGGAGATCATGTTTGCCAGATTTCAGAATGATAGCCACTAGGGATGTACGAAAGGGACTTACCTGGTCCCGCAGCTTGCTTTGCGGTGGGCGGGAGGCGCTTCGGTTCTCCCCCCGAAGTTCAGCCCGGGGGGGGAGGCGCCCCGCCTCGCCTGGCCGAAATTCAGACCGGGGAGAAGCGCCCCATCTCCCCGGCCGCGAAATACAAAAGTAAACAACAACAAAAAACACTTTGGGGGGAGGAAGTGCATATGCAAATGGTGGCGCCCATGGGCGCCGCCATTTGTGTTCCTTATTCACTATCCACACTATTTGCGTTCCTTATTCACTATCCACACTATTTGCGTTGCCCTTATTTTCGCCATAGTCTACGTAAATCTTTACGTAATCTACCGGAACCAAATAAGGAACGCAAATGGCAGCGCCCATGGGAAACCCAACGAAATGCCACCCCCAACGAAACGCCGCCGAACTCCTGCCGGGACCCGCCGCCAAGAGGGACATTCGAGGGAGGTAAGTCCCATCCCAGGAGGGTGGCGGAGAATTTCACCAACAGTTTAGGGGGGCCGAATCCATTGGCATTCGGCCTCCCCGAGATTCATGGAGAAATTCTCCGCCATCCCTAATAGCCACAAGGGGTTTTGTGCAAGGGTGGCCTTGACATTTTGAGGTCTCCGCAGATGCGGCCGCCATTCACAAAGCAGCGCAAATGGCACCAGGTAATTGTCCCGTTTTGCACGCCTTTTGCAGGTTGGGCAGGTGGGAGGCTTTGTTCTGCCACAGATTTTGGGGGGCTGAATGCATTGGCATTTGGGCTCACCGAGATCCGTGGCAGAATTCTCTGACATCCCTAGTATACATAGGCTGCGATATTATATATGTATCGGAGACTAATATACATAAGAACATAGGAAGAGCCCTGCCAAATCAGACCAAGGATCCATCTAGTCTAGCATTCTGTTTACACAGCGAACAACCAGCTGTTGACCAGGAACCCACAAGCAGGACATGAGTGCAACAGCACCCTCCCACCCATGTTCTCCAGCAAGAGGTGTACATAGGCTCCCTGCCTCTGGTTCATAGAATCATAGAATAGTAAGGTTGGAAGAGGCCTACAACACCATCGAGTCCAACCCCCTGCTCACTGCAGGAATCCAAGTCAAAGCATCCCTGACAGACTGCTGTCCAGCCTCATCTTGAATGCCTCCAGTGTGGGAGAGCCCACCACCTCCCTAGGGAATTGGTTTCATTGTCGTATTGCTCCAACAGTCAGAAAGTTTTTCCTGATGTTCAGCCAGAATCGGGCTTCCTGTAACTTGAGCCCATTATTCCATGTCCTGCACTCTGGGAGGATTGAGAAGAGATCCCGGCCTTCCTCTCTGTGACAACCTTTCAAGTACTTGAAGAGCACTATCATATCTCCCCTCAGTCTTCTCTTCTCAAGGCTAAACATGCCCAGTTCTTTCAGTCTCTCCTCATACAGCTTTGTTTCCAGTCCCGTGATCATCTTCGTTGCCCTCCTCTGAACCCTCTCCAGTTTGTCTGCATCCTTCTTAAAGTCTGGTGCCCAGAACTGGGCACAGTTGAGGCCTAACCAGTGCTGAGCAGAGGGGAACAAGTATTTCACATGATTTGGAAGCTATACTTTTATTAATGCAGCCCCAAATAGTACTTGCCTTCTTTGCAGGCTGTATGCCCGGGCCATGGGCTGCTAAGGTTTGGAGGTGCTGAGATAATGATAAGCCAGATCCAGGTTTGCTTACAAGGAGCCTTTATTAGTACTTACATCACACAGGGGTACCCAATAGTTGGATCAGACAGCTTCTCTGAACCCAGAGCCATGGGGTAAAATGGGATTTATACCATACATGTCAGCAGTGAGGCAGCATGACAGCAGCAAGTGTTAATTAGGGTTCATCTGCAACTTTCCCAGCTTAGACTAACAGTACTTGTTCAGAAAGAAAACAATCAGCCAATATCTGATTTCGATATTGACCGGATTTCCAGCCACGGAGGGCTCTGGGAAAAACAACAACAACAACCACGTACGCAAATGGCGGCGATGTAAATATTTATTTACATAAATATTTACATAGGCTAAAACGGCGAATCAAAAAGGGACGCAAATAGCGTCCGCAACGCTATTTGCGTTCCCCTTTATTTTCACCGTCATAGTCTACGTAGATATTTATGTAGACTAAGGCGGTCAAAAATAAGGAACACAAATGGCAGCTGTAGTTTGTTTGTTTTTTTTAACCCAGCCATGATAGGCTACGTAAATCTTTACATAGCCTATCACGTCGGGTGTTTTTTTTTTTTTTTTTTTTTACAAGAGTGCAAATGGTGGTGGCAGCAGCCGGTCGAAAGACCAGCCGCCGCAGCCACCGTAGCCACCGCCGCCCAGAAGATCTGCCCCAGGTAAGTCTCATCATCCAGCTGATGGCTAATCAGTTGGGCTGTGGACAAAAGTGGGTGGAGCTACCCAGGGCTTGCAAACCACACAGAGTGGCCGAAGGTTGCATGCAGGCTGTGGGCCATAGGTTGCCCACCTGTGCTGTAGAGATCAGGTGTTCCATGTAGGGCTACCACTGTAAGATGTAGACTCATCTTACTATTCTTGAGTTCTTTATATCGATGTTTTTGGTTCTTCCTAGCAGATCGAGGAGATTACTGTTATGATAGCTGCCTTCACATCCATATACTAAAATTATTATTATTTGTCCATCACTGTGTGTTGATAAGTTCACACCATCAGCATGCATTGAACTTTGCAGAGTACAAGAACTGTGTCTCCATTCTGAGGAGCTTGCAGTCTAAAATTTGACACACATGAAACAACAGAGGACGGAGGAGGAAATGGAGGACAGGGTAAACAGGGAAGATGACATTAATCTGTAGGAGGCCTGCCAATGTATCTGGTGGTGGTGCTGTTTCTCTGCAACTGGCTTTGTTCCAAAAGGAACCCTCCATCATCTGTGAAGACCTTCTGAGGTTCAAAAAGTAGCAAGAGAGCTACTTTTTATTATATGGAAATAATATCTATCTTTAGCATCTAATACAATCCTGAAAATGTTTTTGCCTTGGAAATACTAAATTTTTGTCCACTGTGGCCAATTGGTAGTGAGCAATGCCATGTTTGAATTTGTTGGATCTATGTAAATGAAAAGCTTTTCATGTTTCTCTCTCTTTTGTACTACATCGCTTACCATGTTGTAGCTTCTGTCACTTGGCAATGATGCCATCTTTCCCCATTTGCTTTATTGCCTGAATGATCTTTTATTTTAGTGCTTTATGGACTCTACATGGGAGATGTGGTAATGGCTGGGTAGTTGCATCTTTTAAAAAATGCAGTGTGCCTGGGCAACACCCAAGTCCTTCAAAGACTTCAGGGTAATATTTTTGAGGATTTGTGACTGGTAGGCCATCTTGTCCATAAGCAAAATGCCTGTTGGCTTTTACATCAACTGTGTGGATGTCTCGTGATTTTCCTAGTTTCTTGCATTCCATAGTATTTACTGGTGCTGCAACATTTGCTTAGAATTTACAGTCTGACATCCTCAGTGTTCTGCATGCAGTATGCATCACCTTAGTCATGCAAGGATAGCAGCCTCATAGAGTTGCTCAGTTTGGCTTTGCTTGGTGATAATTTTGCTTCCATTTCACATAGTGTAAAGAGTTACGACCCCTTCATGGATTACTGCCTTGTTGTGGCGAAGGGGCTTGCGTAACTCAGTGAAGCCATAAGCTATGCCGTGTAGGGCCACCCAAGCAAGATGGACAGGTCATGGCAGAGAGTTCTGACAAAATGTGGTCCACTGGAGAAGGAAATGGCAACCCACTCCAGTATTCTTGCCAAGAAAACCCCATGGAACAGATCACAAGGCTAAAAGATATGATGCCAGAAGATAAGCCCCTCAGGTCGGAAGGTGTCCAACATACTACTGGGAAAGAGCAGAGGGTATTTCCAAGTAGCGCCAGAAAGAGTGAAGCAGCTGGGCCAAAGCCGAAAGGACACTCAGCTGTGGATGTGTCTGGTGGTGAAAAGAAAATCCGATGCTGTAAAGAACAATATTGTTTAGGAACCTGGAATGTCAGATCAATGAATCAAGGTAAGCTGGAGGTGGTCAAACATGAGATGGCAAGATTGAACATCGACATCTTGGGAATCAGTGAATTAAAATGGACAATCATGGGCGAATTTAATTCAGGTGACAATCATATCTACTACTGTGGGCAAGAATCCCTTAGAAGAAATGGAGTAGCACTCATAGTCAACAAAAGGGTGGGAAAAGCAGTACTGGGGTACAATCTCAAAAACGATAGAATGATCTCAGTACGAATCCAAGGCAAACCATTCAACATCACAGTAATTCAAGTCTATGCCCCAACCACTGATGCCGAAGAAGCTGAGGTTGATCAGTTCTATGAAGACCTACAACACCTTCTAGAACTAACACCAAAAAAAGATGTCTTCTTCATCATAGGGGATTCGAATGCTAAAGGAGGAAGTCAAGAAATCACCGGGATAACAGGCAAGCATGGCCTTGGTGTACAAAATGAAGCAGGACAAAGGCGTTTTGCCAAGAGAACACGCTGATCATAGGAAATACTCTTTTCCAACAGCACAAGAGGTGACTCTACACATGGACATCACCAGATGGTCAATATCAAAACCAGATTGATTATGTCCTTTGCAGCCAAAGATGGAGAAGCTCTATACAGTCAGTAAAAACAAGACCTGGAGCTGACTGTGGCTCAGATCATGAGCTGCTACTTGCAAAATTTCGGCTTAAATTGAAGAACGTAGGGAAAACCACTAAACCATTCAGGTATGACCTCAATCATATCCCTTATGAATATACAGTGGAGGTGAGGAATAGATTTAAGGGTTTAGACCTGATAGACAGAGTGCCTGAGGAACTATGGACGGAGGTCTGTAACATTGCTCAGGAGGCAGCAACGAAATCCATCCCAAAGAAAAAGAAATACAAGAAAGCAAAGTGGCTGTCTGATGAGGCTTTACAAGTAGCTGAGGAAAGAAGGGAAGCGAAAAGTAAGGGAGAAAGGGGAAGATCTATCCAACTGAATGCAGAGTTCCAGAGAATAGCAAGGAGAGACAAGAAGGCCTTCTTAAATGAACAATGCAAAGAAATCGAGGAAAACAACAGAATGGGAAAGACTAGAGATCTCTTCAAGAAAATCGGAGATCTCAAGGGAACGTTTTGTGCAAAGATGGGCATGATAAAGGACAAAGAAGGCAGGGACCTCACAGAAGCAGATGAGATTAAGAAGAGGTGGAAAGAATACACAGAAGAACTATACAGGAAAGATCTGAATCTCCCTGATAGCCATGATAGTGCAGTCACTGAACTTGAGCTGGACATCCTCAAGAGTGAAGTCAAGTGGGCCTTAGGAAGCATTAGTAACAACAAAGCTAGCGGAGATGACAGTATTCCAGCTGAGCTATTTAAGATCCTAAAAGATGATGCTGTTAAAGTGATGCACTCAATATGCCAACAAATTTGGAACACTCAACAGTGGCGGCAAGACTGGAAAAGGTCAGTTTACATTCCAATTCCAAAGAAGGGCAACGCCAAAGAGTGTTCAAACTACCGTACAATTGCACTCATTTCACATGCCAGCAAGGTGATGCTCAAAATCTTACAAGCTAGGCTTCAGCAGTATGCGAACCGCGAACTACCGGAAGTACAAGCTGGGTTTCGAAGAGGCAGAGGAACTAGAGATCAGATCGCCAACTTTCGCTGGATCATGGAGAAAGCAAGAGAATTCCAGAAAAAAACGTCTATTTCTGCTTCATTGACTATGCTAAAGTCTTTGATTGTGTGGATCACAACAAACTGTGGCAAATTCTGAAAGAGATAGGGGTACCAGACTACCTTACCTGTCTCCTGAGAAACCTGTATGAGGGTTAAGAAGCAACAGTAAGAACCAGACATGGAACAACCGATTGGTTCAAAATTGGGAAAGGAGTACGACAAGGCTGCATATTGTCGCCCTGCTTATTTAACTTATATGCAGAGTGCATCATGAGAAACGCCGGGTTGGATGAATCACAGGTCAGAATTAAGATTGCCGGGAGAATTATCAGCAACCTCAGATATGCAGATGATACCACCCTAATGGCAGAAAGTGAAGAGGATCTAAAGAGCCTCTTGTTGAGGGTGAAAGTGGAGAGTGCAAAAGCTGGTTTGAAACTCAACATTAAAAAAATGAAGATCAAGGCATCTGGCCCCATCACTTCCTGGCATATAGAAGGGGAAGAAATGGAAGCAGTGACAGATTTTATTTTCTTGGGCTCCAAGATCACCGCAGACAGTGACTGTAGCCATGACATTAAAAGATGCTTGCTCCTTGTGGGGAAAGCTATGGCAAACCTAGACAGCATAGTGAGAAGTAGAGACATCACCTTGCCGACAAAGGTCCACATAATCAAAGCTATGGTTTTCCCAGTAGTAACGTATAGCTGTGAGAGCTGGACTATAAGGAAGGCTGAGCGCCGAAGAATTGATGCTTTCGAACTGTGGTGCTAGAGAAGACTCTTACGAGTCCCCTGGACTGCAAGGAGGTCAAATCAGTCCATCCTAAAGGAAATCAACCCTGAGTGCTCATTGGAAGGACAGATACTGAAGCTGAAGCTCAAATATTTTGGCCACCTAATGTGAAGAGAAAACTCTCTGGAAAAGACCCTGATGCTGGGAAAGACTGAAGGCAAAAGGAGAAGGGGACGGCAGAGGATGAGATGGCTAGATAGCATCACTGATGCAATGAATATGGACTTGAGCACTCTCTGGGAGAGAGCGGAGGACAGGAAAGCCTGGCATGTCCATGGGGTCACGAACAGTCAGACACGACTGAATGACTGAACAAAGAGTTATGAAGAACTTCTCAAGCTTTACTGATGTGCTAATATAATAACAAACCAATTGTTGCTTGTTGCTTTAGCCCATATGGGTTTGATGTCATGAGTATAAAGGATATCACTGCCCAAACTTCTGCATAGGTCAAGGGTGCACAACCTTTTCAGCCCTGAGGGTCACCTGTAATTTTGGGTTGGGTTCTCCACACGCACACACACACACACACACGCATCAGCGATGCTGATACAGTTCACTATTTTTCCACTGCTAGCAGAATGGGGAAAATAAGAACAATCTCTATGAGGATATCGGACAGAGGGAGTGTAGAGCCTTCTCTTCACCCCCCACCCCACCCCCAGCAGTCTTCGTAAGGATTGTTCTATGTGGTGCCAGTGTGGTGTAGTGGCAAGAGTGCTGGACTGGGAGCTGGGAGATCTGGGTCCTAGTCCCCACTCGGCCATGGAAGTTCACTGGGTGACTTTGGGCCAGTCACAGACTCTCAGCCCAACCTACCTCACAGGGTTGTTGTTGTGAGGATAAAATGGAGAGGAGGAGGATTATGTACGCCACCCTAGGTTTCTTAAAGAGGAAAAATGGCAGGATATAAATGTAATAAATAAATAAATAAACAAACAAAATTGTTCTGCTGCTACCATTGAGGAAAGTACAATCTGTATCAGGATCACTGGAAAATTTAATTTGGTGTCTGGGGTGGGGTCAGGGCACCCTTGGGGTCCACAGTTAAGGCCTTGGGCATACTACATGCAGCCCCTATGCTGCAGGTTGTGCATCCCTGGCACAGGTCATTTTTGTTCACCTGCTTCTGTGGTATTCTGTGGGTTAGAGTATTTGTGAACTCTCACGTAACGATTTCTCTTTCCATAACTTCTGTATATGGGCATGGATGGACATTGCTGGGATCATGCCCTTTCCCACATTAATTACAGCTGTCATTGCAAGATCGATCTCACCACTGTCCCTGTGTAATGGTACCTGTAGATTTAGGACATTTCTTTTTGTGGGCCAAAATGCATTCTGATGGGTGGATCACTTGTATTTGTGTTAGAATGTGTTCAATAGCTTTGCATGTGTCTGTGGGTCTGTGTAGCATTTAATTCAGGGCTTGTAAGCATTCTAACCTGAAAGAATCTTGTATCCTTAATATCTGTCTCTGATCAGTTCTTCATTCAAAATGCCATATGCACAAGCTGCTGCCATTCAGCACCATCAGGCAACAATCTGATCTTTGATCCCAGCAGAGTCTTGCCCACATTTGCTAGACACAGCACTCATATGTGACATTTTGTGGAGGTCCAAAACACTTGTATTGTGCTTCTAATAATTTGGAGGGATCTCCCATGTCTAACGTTATATCCAAAATGCGGCTGAAGTGTATGACATTTCTTTCACATCCCAGAGAGCAATGTCAACCGCCCCTCCCCCCTTTTTTGGTCTTTTTCATTCGAACCTGATGCAATTTAATAATTCTCCCACTGTGCCCTAATCGCAAACTGTCAGTTGTTACATCCATAGGCCTAGGAAATGGAATCTTGATGCTCCTATTGCCAAACTATTGGCTTGCTCCACTTGAAATTAATGCTGCTTTGGTCCTTTGTTTTTGGAATGGTTCTTTTGCTTCTCAAACCATGTTGAATAGTGTCTGGTGATTCAGGTTAACACTAGGGATGTCAGAGAATTCCGCGATGGATCTCAGTGAGGCCAAATGCCAGTGCATTCGGCCCCCCGAAATCCATTGCTGAACGGCCTGCCACCCCCCTGCGGATTCCCCCCCGGGATGAGACTTACCTGGGGCGGATGTTCCGGGTGGCAGCGGCTCCAGCAGCGGCTTTGGCAGCGGCGGCAGCTGGTCTTCTGACCGGCTGCCGCCGCCGCCATTTGCAGTCTGGTCTTTTTCTTTTTTTGGTCTTTTTTTTTTCTTCCCCCCCATATAGACGTGATAGGGTATGTAAAGACTTACGTAGCCTATCAAGTCTGGGTTTAAAAAAACAAAAAAGCGTACGCAAATGGCGGCTACGGCCGCCGCCATTTGCGTTCCTTATTTTTCTCCGTCTTAGTCTACGTCAATATTTACATAGACTAAAACGAAGAAAAGAAAGGGGAATGCAAATAGCACCCACTACGCTATTTGCGTTCCCCTTTCTTTTCTTCATCTTTGTGTACGTAAATATTGACGTAGACTAAGACGGCGAAAAATAAGGAACGCAAATGGTGGCGGCTGTAGCCGCCGCCATTTGCGTATGCGTTTTTTTTTACCCAGAGCCCTCCACGGCCAGAAAACTGGCTGCGGACAGCCCTGGCCAGGGCCTGGCCGGCTGTTCCATGGAGCCACCACAGGGTACAGCCAGCCGTCGAGGATTCCGGGGGGGAGGACCGGATCGCCTCCCCCCCATCGAGGATTCCGGGGGGAGGGACGGAACACCTCCCCCCCACCATGAACTGAATCCGTGAAAAGGTAAGTGACTTTCTTACATCCCTAGTTAACACACAGGCTTTGTTAAACCCATTCATGTCTGTACTGAGTAGGCTACTGACCATGTTGGGCTACTGCTTTGCTAAGTTTGCTTCCTCCTTGGGTTCTCTCACCTGTGACCTGGAGCTAGTGATAAGGGAGAATTTCATTTGGTTTGCATTTTGATAAGACCTTACTAAATTCGCACTGCCCAAATCAATATGCAAACTGGAATATTATTCCTTTGGTATTATACCATATTATACCATAAATATTATACCATACTTTGCACTTTTCAGAATGTTGCGATGCAGCTTTCCAAACAAAAAATGCATATATTAGTGGGGATGGGGGGTGGGAAATGTACAAAAATAGCGTTCTGTTAAGGAAAACCGCTTGCCAAAAATGCATATATTAGACAAACCTGCATACAAAAATACATATGAATTTCCATGTGGACTTTTTCTTTTTTAAAAAGTTGAAAACTGATGCAGAAATGGGATGGGACAAACGTAAGATGGGAAACAGGTGTAACAGAGGTCACTGAAATTGACAGACTCGTCCATCTCTATCTGGAGCTGCACATTTAAGTTCCTTGTTGTACATACAGATTCGATTAGATCTTTGCTGAGTCTACCCCAGTTGGATGGGTGGGTTGTTGGTCATAACAGTAACCTGTGAAAACCTCATCAGTGGGATCAGAGGTGAAGGGTAGGTTTTGGCCCTCAGGTCTAGCACTTTCTCCTCTAAGGGAATGGTTACAATCCAGTCCTTGGAGGAAACTGAAGGGGTGCCCTTCTAGGCATCATTGGGGCAACAGGTCCAGTGTCTGGGGCAAGTTTAGCTTCTTCACAACCATGTCCCAAGTGGCAGCCCATTCACTTTGCTCCATAGAGCTGAATGGGTGTAATAGCATAGCCCGGCCCCTTTATCTACATGGCCCCAGCTTAGGTTGTGTTGCTCATGCTAATCTGTGACAGGAGAACCCTGGAACCTGGCAGGTCTGCACATGCACACACGCATGGTAATTACTTGGCAATGTGAGAGGCAAACCGGTGGGGGAGGGCTCTTCCATCCACCCATCTCTCTCATTCCTGCTCCCCCTAATCCGGGGGGGGGGAACCTCTTTCAGCCAAATTCAGTTTCCGAGAAGCTCCCTGGGGCTGCGTTCCAGTGGTGGGCAAGGCCAAAGGCAAAAGGGGAAGGCCCAAAATACCCCAAATGCCAGCTTGAAGCTCTTACTGCCAGTAACGCAGCCTCATTCCAACTTTTAGAATGGGGAAAAAACTGCTCCAAAGTTAGGAAAGCACCCAATGAGTGGTAGTCAAGGAAAAGGGTGGAGCATGGAGAAGGGGGTGTGGCCTTCTGGGGAACCACAGAGGGACAGATAGGGATGGACGAGCCCGTCTCTGTCCGGGATCAGGGAGCTTGATGAACTGCCCCCTTGAAGCTCGCACAGCCCAGGCCTGCTCGCCGAGCTTCCCTGCTCACCCTGCCTGCCTGCCTGCCTGTGAGCTGTGCGAGCTGCCCCCTTCCACACGCCAGCTGTCAAAGGCGAGCACGGGGATGAGGGACCTTGGCGCAGCCAGTCCCCAGCCTCTCGCCCTGGCCTTCTCTAGAATAGGCCAGGGCAAGAGCGCTGGGGTGCCACCGTTGCCCCTCTTCCGAGCGGCTGCTGTCAAAGGCCAGCTCAGGGAAGAGGGGCTTCGACACAGCCACCCAAGCCTCTCGCCCTGGCCTCTAGCAGGTGGGGGGAGGAGAAAAGGATAGGTGCCTCCTTCTTCCCTCTGTCCCCATGCACCTGTAGGGATGTACAAAAGTCACTTACCTTTTCAAAGGGTGACATTCACAGTGGGGGGGGAGGCGCTCTGTCCCTCCCCCCGAAATTCTCCCCGGCTGGCTCCGCTCTGCAGTGACTCCGCAGAGCTGCTGGCTGTAGCCGCCGCCATTTGCGTCCCTGTATTATGATGTGATAAGGCTACATATATATTTACATAGCCTATTACGGCAAAAGACAGGGGCACAAATGGCGGCCACTACGCCATTTGCGCCCCTGTCTTTTGCTGTGATAGGCTACCTAAATATTTACGTAGCCTATCATGGCAAAAAACAGGAACGCAAATGGCGGCGGCTATGGCGGCCGCCATTTGTGTTCCCTTTTTTGCCATGATAGGCTACGTAAATGTTTACGTAGCTTATCACGGCCTCCACAGGGATGCAAATGGCATCCCTGCATTAGCCGTGATCGGCTATGTAAGTATTTATGTAGCTTATCACGGCAAAAATAGGGAAGTGAATGGCAGCCGCAGATGCGGCCGCCATTCGCAAAGCAGCATGAACGGCACCAGGTAAGTGTCCCATTTCGCGCGCCTTTCGCAGGGCAGGGGGGCAGGGGGCTTCGTTCCACCATGGATTTCAGGGGGCCGAATGCACTGGCATTCGGCCTCACCGAGATCCGTGGCGGAATTCTCCGACATCCCTACGCACCTGCTACAGCAGCAGCAGCTAGGGACAAGCTGGTCTTTTTCTGTAAGGCCAGGAAAATTTACGGAAAACCACCAGCATCTCAGATGCCACTGCCGCTGTAGCGAGGATGGGCGAAGGAGGAGAGGCGCCGCCTTCTTCCCCTCTCCTTGCTGAAGGAGCAGGCACCCAAGCTCTTGCCCAACTCAGCACACCGTGAGTCGGGCAAGAGCTCAGGTCTGCAAGCTGGTGTCCGGGGGCCATTCGCAAAGCAGCGCGAACAGCACCAGGTAAGTGTCCCGTTTCGTGCACCTTTCGCAGGGTGGGCGGCAGGGGCTTTGTTCCGCCACGGATTTCGGGGGGCTGAATGCACTGGCATTCGGCCTCACTGAGATCCGTGGCGGAATTCTCTGACATCCCTAAGCACCTGCTACAGCAGCAGCAGCTAGGGACAAGCTGGTCTTTTTCCGTAAGGCCAGGAAAAGTTACAGACAACAACCAGCCTCTCCCACGCCACTGCTGCTGTAGGATGGGGGAAGGAGGAGAGGCGCCGCCTTCTTCCCCTCTTCTTGCTGAGGGAGCAGGCACCCAAGCTCTTGCCCAACTCAGCACACCGTGAGTCGGGCAAGAGCTCAGGTCTGCAAGCTGGTGTCCGGGGGGCCGAACCAGCAGCTTCTCGACGGGCTTTGAGCCCCAACCAGATGCTCATGACATCCCTAAGGACAGATGGGGGACTACAGGATGGCCAGGTTTGACCCGCAAGCCTGAGGTTCCCCAAATCTGCCCTAATCCCATGCTATGATTTCTTGGTTTTTCCTCCCCTGCTAATTCAGCCCCAAACTAGTGGCCTGCCACCGTTGATGTGCTCAGAGTGTGAACCAGCTATGGTGTATCTTGGGTTTCTTTTTATAATTCTTGGTAGCAGTACCAGCACCTTGGATAGCAATGATAAAACTGGCAGTTTCTACATTAAGGAAATAGAAGGACGTTTTTTATGTCTTGACCAGTTTATGGCTAATTTGTTGTTTTCAAATAAGCAAGAGATCCTAATCTGAAAAAGCGAGGCTTCTGATGAGTGGCTTACTAGCTAGCTATACTGAAAGTGTGTTTATCTGTTAATAGAGTTGGGTGCAAAGTGTCAGGGAGAAAAGTCGCACACTGAATCTTCCCTTTTATCTGGGAACAATGTTTGGAAAGGTCAGGTGGTTACAAATGAAACAGAAAGTAGGCAGGACTGTCATTCCTAAACCCTTTTAATTACCTTTGTTTCAAATCTGACTTGCACTGAGGTTCAAACTCATTTATCTGTAACAATAGTGATCACCACAAGATAGAAAATATGGGAAAAACTAAGAAATCCTTCTCTTTTCTTTCCATTTTGCTTTAATTGAAAGGAATGAATGAGCCAAGTGCTTTCAGCTCTCCTGTTCTTTAATCTTCACATAATAAGACTTTGTATCTGGCCTGTGTTTCTATAAAATCATTTCAGTCTTTTGTGTTAAAGCTTCTCATCCTTCCTCTTGTTCGCAATTTCTTAATACATAGTTGCTCCTACAAAGTGGAGTAAAAAGAATGACCTTTCTTCTTGAAGGTAACATCTCAAACAGCATCCACTTTGAAGCTTCAACTCCTGTGCTGCTTAAGGCTGACACCAAATATTCTCTCATTTCAAAATTTGCATTGAGTATAGGCTGGTGGTGGTGCGGGGTGTGTGTGTCCCCCTTTTAAACATTTGTGGTGCTGTTCTACAACATTTTTGTGGCTGCAGCTTCTCACAATTTTCTTTCTTTTCTTCACCCTCACCTGTCCTTTGCTTCACTGGTCCACACTTTCATTTTAAAACTAATTGATCTGTGGGTTCTTCCAGATGGAGGGCTTGCGGTGTTACCAATCAATAGGGTCCCCAGCCTTTTTGGGGTTGTGGGCACATCTTGAATGTTGAATATCTGTCATGGGCACTGTCACAAAATGCCTGCCATGGGGGCTTGCCCATTCACAAAATGGCTGTTCTAGTCACAAAACACCCAATTCACAGAAGGCAAATTTTGGTGAGTCTCAGAGACATGTAACAGATAAGAAACTGAGTACAGGCAGAGGTGGGGTCTAATTCCCAAATGCCAAATCATATATCTGCCCCCACCCCCTCAGGCACTCCCTACCACTCCAGCTTTCTTTTTCTGGGCAGCTGGGTACACTTCAAAATGAAGTGCTGGGCTGCAGCCACACACACACACACACACCCCTTTGATTTTCTAAGAATGCCTTTGGGGTCCAAATGGGGACCAGAGGTTTTCTTGTAAGTAAAGTTGGTATTGGAGGCCAACTCCAATACCAAATGCTTCACTTTGCAGCATGACAACCTCTCAGTGAAAAACAAATAGTTAAAAATAAAATAAAACCAGGAGGGGCAGTGAGCCTGGAGGGTGCCAAGAGAAATATCTGTGGGCACAGTGGTGCCCACGGACCCCATGTTGGAGACCCCAACAATAGACATTGCATAGTTGCATCTTTTCTTCCTTAACATATTTTTTTGTGGAAAGAAAAAAGGAGGAAGTGGTGGGATGTCACCTGTAAAATTTCACAAAGGAGATTGGGCAATTTCATGACAAAAGCCTCATCTGGAAGCAACCTTATTCTTTTTTGTGACTATTGAATAGAACCTCGTATTCCAGATCATTTTAAAGCATTTGTCACAACTCTGTTGCCATTCTTTCCAGTTCACTTTTTCTTGCCACTGTTTCCTTCTCCTTTTGCCTTCACAGTCCACAGCCATATTTGCCATGGCCCTTAAATATTAACATTAACACCACAAAACAAGGCAAATCATTTTGTTCAGCCCTACATGGTACAAATCAAACTGGGTCTGAATTAGGGATGTATGAAAAATTCATTTCAGTTTGTTTTTGATCAGGATTTTTCCTGCATTGAGCAGGGGGTTGGACTCGATGGCCTTGTAGGCCCCTTCCAACCCTACTATTCTATGATTCTATGATTTAACAAGTTTACCACCTTCCAGACTAAACATGCTCTTGGATGCAATCTGCAGCCAAAGTCCATAGCTGAGCTTGTGATGTGATTCCCCCCCACAAATGTGTTTGTTGCCATGCAAACATTTGAAAAATGTTCAACATTTTTCAAACATACTTTTGGAAAATGTGCACAAATCACCTTTAAACTAGTGCTGTGCTGAAAATTTCTCCCATATTTTTTTCAACCATCCTCATTCAATTTGATAGAAAAGAAATTGTTTTTGAAAAGAAATTCAAAAGAGGAGAAATTTTGGAGAAATTCTCATGAATTGGGTTCTTGTGCTTACCTTACTTGTGAGATGGTTGAGGAGTGTGCATGAGTGTCCTGTCTGTCACTGTACAGTAATCTCTGTGGCAGCCTGTAGCCTCCTCGGCTTCCTGCACTTCAGTTAAAGCCATCGTGAGGAAGACATCATGAGGCAATTCCTCCCATGGGGCTTTTTCAGTTCAGGAAGGGCAGGTGGCCTGGGAGAACTGCAGAGCAATGGAAAGATGTGTAATAGAGACAGAAAACACACACTGCACCCTCTGCCACCTCACAGAGATTAGGTAAACTCAAAAATACCACCAAAGAAATTCAAAATTCTGCCTCAGAAAAGTGGAAGTCTCAACACAGTTGATTCTGTTGCCACCTACAGAAGCAGTGCAGTAAATCAAAAACCCTTAGGAAAGAAAGAACGAACCTGTGTTACAACCCCTGCCAATAGTGAGCCCTATCTGTGAGAAACTGTTGGAGAATGTCTCTTCCTCTGGAGAAATTCAGTGAAATTGTCCCCCCAATGCCTCTGCCCACAAATAGGCTGGTGAATTTTGAGAGGCTTGATCAGTTGGGCTGTTCAGAAAAATGGCTGAAATGAACCTTTATGGCCACTGTTGTGTAGATCTACTGTGCAAACTTTTGCACTTTTATTCAGACTAGGGATATAAATCAGCAAAACTTGAGCTCGCTGAAATTCTCTGAAGTTCTCCGAATTCCATCTCAAAGCTCATTCCAACTTGAGTTCATATCAAATTGTGAGTTTTGTTTTTCTCATTTTTCATGAAAATCCATGCATAGTTTTGTGTATATTTTTCCAGATGTTATTGAGCTATTCACAAATGGCCTCTCAAAATTCTCCAGCCTATTTGTGGGCAGAGAAACTGGGGGGACAAGAAAATGGGAGGACTGTGTCAGGCACCCGAGCCATCCCTAGTTCAGGGTAAGTTGACGCATGAAATGCTCCAGTTCCATTGTTATTCCGTGACGTTTCTCTTTCCCCAGTGGCTACACCGTCATCTCAAGCACTTGTCTAGTTTCATTGGAGGTATAACTCTTGCATTGTATATGGATGAAAGTGGCATCCTCCTGTGACATTCCAATGCAAATTGAGATGTGAAATCCCAGATTGCACAAGGTTAAATTGGCACCCCCAAATGTATTGCTTCCCCAAGCAATTGCATGGGTTGCTTGTGCCCTTGGGCTGACTCTGTCTGCTTTTTAATAGCCTAGTGCAGGGTGGGCAATTTGTGGCCCTCCAGCTGTTTTGGCCTACAACTCCCATAATCTCTCACTATGCTGACTAGGGCTGGTTGGACTTGTAGACCAAAATATCTGGAGGACCACAATTTGCCCCCAACTTAGGCTGATGGTAATGCTGAATGGTGAGGAGGTAGAAATAGTATTACATACACTTTATTACAGTTTTAACTTGCCCTTGGACAGGGATGGGCAAAACATGGCCCAGGGGCCCCCCACCGCAGGGTGAGTTGTGCTGGCAGAGGTGACAGTTGAACTGGAGGTCTTAGCAGCTTATTCTCTTAGCCACTGTGCTATGTTAGCTCTGAGAAAGATGACAAGCTACCAAACTCTAAACCTGGAAGAGGTAGTTCGGACCATTTGGCTGAGGTGTCTGAATTGGTCCACTCGCCACCCATGGTTCTCCCAAAAGCTCACTTAGAGTCACATTAAAGCCAATTTTCTTGTGTTGCTGACAGCTGTACCTCTGTGGTGTTGCTATCATGTTCTGGAAACAGCAAGACGGGAAGGCACATATGTGTCCTAAAAGAGAAGAGAAAATATTCTCAGGTGCCTGGAAAAACTTTTATTATGCCCAAGGTGTTTCGGAAAGGACTTTACTTCCTCAGGGGCTGTAGTTGAAATATCATTGCAAAACATTATTAACAGTTTAGAGCACTCCTGAAGTCTGTAAACATGTCTAAAAAGTTACAACAAATAATGTACTATAATGCATCTGCAATTTACAACATTTTTAAGACATAAACATTAATCCCCCCCCCCCAGGGTTCTATTAGATACAAGTTCTAATTTATTGCCTTTTCCTACTAATATGTTAAACACACCAATATGTTGAAATAAAAAAGGCTTCCCTTTCATGAGACTGCTTACACACACATCTACCATGAATCTAATCCAATAGACTCCCTCAGTTGATAAAACAAACCATTCCATTAACATTGAACTTTTATGGCCTTATTAGCACATTCCTCTACAGAGACATTTTCTCCATGTATTTCTTATTCACCCACTCAGTTATCTTTCACCAGTGTGTCACAAAGAATCTTTCCAGTGCTTCTTCTGTCTTAAAATGTTCGAAAAGCATGGAGGACTCACCTGATTTTATCATCCCAAGCTGACTGCAGATAAAATGAAGGTAATGCCTTCATCACTGGAATGGTAAATTCTCCCAATGGAGGGAAGTAAATAGTGGGGTCCCACAGGGATCTGTATTAGGACCAATACTTTTCAACCTGTTCATAAATGATCTGGAATTAGGAGTGAGCAGTGAAGTGGCCAAGTTTGCTGATGACACCAAATTATTTAGGGTGGTTAAAACATAAAGGGATTGTGAAGAGCTCCAAAAGGATCTCTCCAAACTGGGAGAATGGGCATTTAAATGGAAAATGTGGTTCAATGTAAGCAAGTGTAAAGTGTTGCACGTTGGGGCAAAAAAATCCCAACTTCAGGTATAACCTGATGGGATCTGAGCTAGCAGTGATCAACCAAGAAAGAGATCTGGGGGTTGTGGTAGACAACTCAGTGAAAATGTCAATCCAGTGTGCAGCCACTGTAAAAAAGGCAAACTCCATGTTAGGCATAATTAGAAAAGGAATTGAGAATAAAACTGCCAATGTCATACTGCCCTTTTACAAATCTATGGTGCGACCACACTTGGAATACTGTGTACAATTCTGGTCACCACACACCAAGAGAGAGAGAGAGAGAAAAGGGTAACTAAAATGATCAAGGGGCTGGAGCATCTCCCTTATGAGGAAAAGTTACAACAGCTGGGATTGTTTAGCTTGGGAAAAAAAGAGGGTAAGGGGAAACATGATAGAGGTCTACAAAAGTATGCATAGTGTGGAGAATGTGGATAGGGAGACATTTTTCTCCCTCTCTCAAAATACTAGAACTCGGGGTCACCCTGTGAAGCTGATTGGTGGGAGATTCAGGACACATAAAAGGAAGGACTTCTTCACACAGTGCATAGTTACACTATGGAATTCGCTACCATAGTATGTAATTTTGGCTTTAAAAGGAGGTTGGACAAATTCTTGGAGGAAAAGGCTATCAGTGGCTACTAGTCTTGATGGCTATGTGCTACCTCCAGTTCCAGAGGCAGTGATCCTATGTACACCAGTCGCTGGGGAACATGGGTGGGGGGTGCTGTTGTGCTCATGTCCTGCTTGTGGGTTCCTGGTCAGCAGCTGGTTGGCCACTGTGTGAACAGAATGCTGGACTATAAGTCTCTTACAGTTATGTAAAACAACCAGCCTGTCCCTCACCGTGGCTAAGAAGGGAGATGGCGACAGGCACCCCAGTTTGTTTATTGCATTTATATCTTGCCTTTTTTCCTCTTGCAAGGAACCCAAGGTGGCTTACATTATCCTCCTCCTCCCCATTTCATCCTCACAACAACCCTGTGAGGTAGGTTGGGCTGAGAGTCTGTGACTGGCCCAAAGTCACCCATGAGCTTCCATGGCTGAATGGGGACTAGAACCCGGATCTCCTGGCTCCCAGTCCAACTCTCTAGCCACTACACCACACTGGCTCTCCAGGGCTAGAGAGTGGGGGCTGGCTGGCGAGGCCCTTCTTCCCCACGCCCAGCCCTTGACAGCTGGCGTGAGGAAGAAGGGCGACGGACTCCCCCAGCACTCTCCCCTGGAGAGGCTGGGGCTGGCAGAGCCAGCCCAGACAGATTCCGGGGGGAGGGATGGATCGCCCCCCCACAAGGGCAGATTCCCACCTGGACCAGCAAGTAGGGAATCCGCCCATCCCTACTCTCCAGGGAGGGTGTTCAAGTGTTTCCCCTCAGACCCTAGGTCTGGTGGATTCAGGAGCCGTGAGACCTCCTGGTCCTGGCTTGAGATCATTAGCAAACAGACTTCTCCTACAGGAGTCTGAGGGCCAGGTCATAGCAATAGCAAAGGGTCTTGGAGCGCACTCGTGGATTCTGCAGTGCTACTGTCTTGTGCCAGCCCTACGGGGTGTTGTGTTGCCCCAAAGCCAGCACTCAGGAAATATTTTTACTAGCAAATTGGAGTGCAGTGGAAGCTTGCATAAAGATTCAGTGTGTCTTTCTAATTAATGCCATTAGTATGTGTTAGAGTTCTCAGGTGAAAAAATCTGTTAACATAACCTTGAATAAAGAACGCTTTAAAAATAGATTTGACTAGGAGGAGGACAGGTGAAAAATGCATCTCAGAAGTTATTTTCAGCACACATTGATTTTTCCTTAATATTTGTTTTAAATCACTTTGGAGATTTAGGAATTTTTTAAAAAATGTTATCAACTTACTTTCAGATCTTAATATGACATTTCTTTTCACATCACCCTTTCAAAATTATGCATTTAAATGCAATATATTCTCTGTAAGAATATCTCCTAGAAATTCTGATCTCCTCTCTCACTGATAATGCTGCCTCATATATTGCAGTTCAGGTGGAAAAGAAATGGAATACAAGAAACCTTACAGACAACCTCCATGTTCTTGGCATCCCATGACTTAAGTTGTAACTATATAAGGTGGCCATTGCATGTTATGTTATTGTGATTTCGAACTTAAAGAGTGCTGTAATACTTATGACTTTCAAATCCAACTGTGCCAAGTCAAACATTGATCCTATGGCCTGTTGGGGGTCACGTCAGTGAGGCTAGATCCAGTGGAGGCTGGTGAATCTAATGTCAGTGGGGCAGTGAATGTGCTCTGGGTTTCAGTCAGAACCAGTCAGAACCCTAAAGAAGCTATCCAAGGTGCAGTCAGGACCCTAAAGAAGTTATGCAAGGCACCTTGGAAAGCTGCTTTAGAGTCCTGATTGGTTCTGACGGAAACCTGGAGTGGATTCACTGCCCCACTGACATTGGAGCCACCAGCCTCCACTGGCTAGATCCCACATTGTTCTAGTTAAATCATAGGACGAAACCACATATCTGTTGAATAATATGATTCCTTGCTATGCCAGTTTCACAACTCTCCCGAGGCAAACACTGGCATGCGATAGAATTATGTGATTTTATATATATATTTTTTTTAACTACATGGTTCCTTACTACAGATGCTCCCAGACTGGCATTGGTTTGTCTCAGACAGTGTTTCCTGCACCATCCTGCTGACAAATGTATTGGGACTAGGGGTGGGGGGAGAAATCCATTCAGTTCGCACTTTCAAACCAGTGTGCTAACTGAAACTCAGTTATCCTTTGAAATTTGCACTTCTCCAAATTTTGAAATGGAGTTCTCCAATTAAAAAATGCATACAAAAATGCATATAATAGGGGGAAATGACAATGCACTATATTATGAAAATAGCTTGCAAAAATTTATATATTAGGCAAATTTGCATGCAAAAATGCAAGTATTGGGAGAAATGTGCAAAGAAATTCTTATGAATTTTCATACGAACAAAAATCTCAATATTTGTGATGAACTGAACTTAAGACTGGAGACATTCTTCTCCACATTCGAGATGAGAGAAAGAGAAACTAAGAGAAGCCAAAATTGTCAGATTTGTCCATCCCTAATTAGGACTATGAGAGCACATGAAGGACTCAACCCTATACATGTTTAGATGGAAAAAGCTTCTACTACTCCTTGCATCCCTTTAACCAACCATGATGCCTGGGGCATGCTGGGAATTGTAGGACATTTTTCTGCCTAAACATGCATAGGATTGTGTCCCAACAATGAATCGGTGACTTCCAAATGACTCCAGGCTTTTGGGAGAGGAAATAATGAACAGTGTTGATGCATGGAATCTCGTTGGATCTGTATATAAATGTGCACAGACAGCACACTCTGCTTAAGGAAATGCCTCCTAATTCAGCAGTCCGTTTTTAAACTCATATTTCTGTGTGTCAGCCTGGGAGCATTTAGAAAAGAATGCAGTGAGTACAAAGAGCCAGCCTGGGTTTCTCAGGAACAAGTCACGCCAGACTAGAGACTAGAGTGTAAGAGACTAGAGGAGATGCTCATCAAATCTGCAGATGACACCAAACTGTGTGGGTAGCAGTGTGGTTCTACGTTAGAAGACAGAAACAGGACTCAAGGTTATCATGACAGGATGGAGAAGTGGGCCAAAACTAGCAAAATGAATTTCAAGAGATAAATGTAAACTTCTGCATTTAATTAGGTAAAATCAGATGCACTAATACAGGATGGGTGACACCTGGCTTGACAGTTAGCAGCACATGTGAAAAGTATCTAGAGGTTTTCATAGAGTATAAGCTAAACATGAGTCATTGGTGTGCTGTGTTGGCTTCAAGGCTAATTCAATTCTAGGCTGCCTCAACAGAAGCACTGAAAACATGTCTGTTTTGATTTTCTCCCAGCCATGAGCCATCTTTGTACCAGCCTCATGATACTATTGTGTGTGTGACGTATGTGTGGTTTTGTTTGTTTGTTTTCATTCTTTTGTAAACTGCTTTGGGATTTGTTTCAAATGAGAATGGGTATATAAATATTGCTAATAAATAAAATAAATTAATACTCATTATGAGTAAATTAATTTACCAACTCCAGGTTGATTTTTTGTCTTCTTGAGACAAATTGTCTTGAGTTCTCCCTATCTCCAGATTTTGTCTTTTTGTAAGAAATCCTTGAGCCAGCAAAGAAGTTATCAATGGAGGTATTCAGTGTAGGGAATACAAGAACTTATGATGTCAGAAGTATTTTATTAGTGATATAGAATTTTGTCATATGACATATAGAGATGTAGAGTCAATGGCAGCCTGGATGCCTCTAGCGACAACTTTCTATCAGCTAAGACATGAAGGAAATATAGCTCAAGAAGAATCATTTAAAACTATATTTATGTAGATCTAAACATGATCTGTTAGAGAAGAGCATCTTTGGTACCATCTGGACTGGTTCACACATTGTAGATTGTACATATGGTGGAGCATGAGAGAGAACTTGTGCACCCTACCTCACAGAACCTAGAATGTGAAGTGGGTGCCATCTGTGTATATTCCTATAGGGACCATGGTGTAGTGGTAAATTTTGAAGAGCATGCACTCAGCATGACAGCCCCCATAGCCACACCCCCAAGGAGAGACCAAAAATGCAGGCAGCTGCATTGATACATATCAACAAACTAGTTCTAGCAGTTTTCATCTCCACCAGGAGCAGGCCTTTTGTACAGCAAATGGGCTTTAATTGCCCATTCAAGACCAAGACGGCACCCCGCCCCCCAATTACTCTGCCTCACAACAGGGAGCAATATATTGTTGCTGGGTAAATTCATTCCCCCCACCACCACTGCCCAGCTACTCTGAGGATTGCAGCTAATCTCAGAGGATCAGGGAATTCTAAGGGGTGGCTGTGGCAGCCATGGGCGGCACTGGCAGATGACATCAGTGTCCCTGCTAATCAAAAAGTGCTGGCACTGCATCCCTGTGAGCCTGGGTCCATAGGGATGCCACTGATACGGACAGGCCCCACTTGTGCAGCCTGCCTGCTCTGAAAAGTCATGTATGGTTTGAATGAGGGAGGTCTGTTCCCACAGACATTTATGCACAGGGACAGGGACAGCATCAAGGGTAGGCATTGTCCTTTCAGAGGGCCCATACCCCACCAGGGGTGCACTGGCAAGAGGCTTCTGGAGTTGCTCCTCCTCTTCACCATTACAGCCTGCTCCTTGCTCTGTGCCAGACAGTGGTGAGTGAGAAGGGGAATGGGTGAGAAGGAGCAGCAGATGCCACCGCCTGCTGGCTCACTGGTTCCCTGTCTGTCAGGTAATCAAGAGATGGCAATGGAGAGAATGAGGATGAGGCCCAGTAGCGACTGGTGACAATAGCAGTGAGAAGGTGGACTCCCTGAGGGAAGGGGGCTTATTGTCTTACCCAAAGGCCCTCAAGAAAATGGAGCCAGCACTGCAGAGGGAGTTATATTTAACACTCCAGTTTCTACACATAGGCCTGGAGGCCATGTGAGCCTGAGGTTTGATCCCACCTCCACATGTGTATGTCCTCCTTCCTGCTCTGGCTATGTGTAAACCACCCTTTGATAACTTATGGAAGTGAGTCTGTAATGAAGGAACTTCTGATGTTCCCTTGGACAGCCGCTGTGATCATCATGCCCAGTGATGTTCTGTCCCTCGGAATAATGGAAGAGGCAGATCTCTGTAAAAATAAAATCCATAAATTCACAGCAATTGTTATAATTCTTGAGGCTCTAGTGTCCCTTTTCAATGTCTCTCTCTCTCTCTTTCCTCTTTTGTTGCTTAGAATTATTCAAGTGCGTGCTTTTCATTCATCAGTTTTGTAATGACTGTTTGGATCTGCGAATTACAGCTTGCTTTTCAATTGCTGCTGATGCATTTTGCCCCTTTGCACTGATCAAGAATTTCATTTAGTTGTGTGGAGCAGATTGAAAGCTACCACTTTGATTTTCTTTCTTTCTTTCTTTCTTTCTTTCTTTCTTTCTTTCTTTCTCTTTTTCATGTTTTCAGTGTCAGGAAATAATTTCATGCCTCTCTCAGAGCCCTGTCAGCCCCGTTTTAAGAACGAGACAGTTTGCAGTAGCACTAATTAGAGCCAATAATAGCCTGACTGTCTTGCATTCGGCAAAAGCCTATTGTGTTTAGACTTGGAGCGCTTGGCTGATTTGGAATCTCTTTATGTGCCACACATTTGTTCAGAGTGATCATTTGGCCAGGAAAAAGCTGAAACTTGGATGAAAATTGATTCAAGCTGAACCATACCACAACAGAGTTGCCGTGAAGTTGGTTGTAATACACAGTGCATGCTATTTTGTTACTGGGGCCCAATGAACACTTAATCCCTGAAAACCACAGTTTGAAAAATGAGGAATGACTCTTAGGAATGTGCTCTCACTTCTTCACTCTCTGGCATGAATTCCACCTCCTGTCCCTGGCTGGCTTTAACCATGGTTAGTATTAACATCTACATTGACGCTAGCCATAGCCAATGCTAGCTAGGTTCCCATTTAACCAGGGGTTGCTGCCCACGTTTCAGACCTTGGTTTTAAATCCTGGTTAAGATGGCTAGATAGCATTAAGCATGATCAGTGTGGGTGCAGATGCAATGCTAAACTCTGGTTAATGTTGAGAACATAAACTCTGGTTAATGTTGAGAAGAGAAGGAGAAGAAATTGCATCTGGGAGGGAAGAAGCGCATGTTCCCAACATTGGCTCAAGAACTGCAAATCATGGTTTATGGCAGGGGTGTGGAGCCTCAGGCCCTGGGGCCAAATCCAGCCCCTCTCCATCCCAATCTGGCCCTCTGGGGCCAGGGGAAGATGACATGCCCCTTTCCCCAGCCACTGATTGTTTGGTAGTTTCCTGGCTTTTGTGCACTTTCCCCCCATTTTAAAAGGCTGAAATGCCCCTCTTAAGTTACTGGCAGTACGAGCTTTAAGTTACTGTATGCTGGTATTGTGGTATTTTTGGCTCCACCCTTTTTGCCTTTGGACCCAAGGTAGAGGTAGGGGAATGTAGAGGGAATGTAGAGGGAATGACTGGAGAAGCAGCAGGCCTCAAACACAACTGACCTTTATTTATCACACACAGAAGTGAAGAACATAATAGAAGCTCCACCCACTGCTGCTACACCCAACTCTACAGGAGTTGCCAAGGTTCAAAACAATAACTAAGCCACAGTACCCCACCCCCAGGATACATAACACACCCCTTTACTTTTGGCTCTACCCGCCACTGGAATGTATCTCCCTGCCCCTGGATAATGGGCAGCAGTTTCAAACAACAGGATACATAAGCCATCAAATAAGTTGGCAGTTAAGTAGGGATGTACGAAACTCACTTACCTTTTCACAGATTGATTCCAGGTGGGGGGGAGGCACTCCGTCCCTCCCCCCAGAATCCTCGACGGGGGGGAGGCAATCCGGTCCTCCCCCCCGGAATCCTGCCCGGCCAGCTCCACTCCGCGGCAGCTCCGCGGAGCAGCTGGCCAGGGCCGTCCGCAGCCGCATTTCTGACCGTGGACAGGCTGCTGCGGACGCAAATGGCCGTCACTGTAGCAGCTGCCATTTGTGTCCAGCCAGGCTGCCGTGATAGGCTACGTAAGTATTTACATAGCCTATCATGGCAACCCCCCCCAAAACAAAAGGTGTACTCAAATGGCAGCAGCTATGGGGGCCGCCATTTGCGTTCCCTGTTTTTAGCTGTCCTAGCCTATGTAAATATTTACGTAGGCTATTACGGCGAAAAAAAGGGGAACACAAATAGCGTAGTGGGCGCTATTTGCGTTCCTTTTTTTCCCGCCGTTCTAGCCTATGTAAATATTTACGTAGGCTATTATGGTGAGAAAAAAAGGAACGCAAATAGCGCTCACTACGCTATTTGTGTTCCCCTTTTTTTCGCCGTAATAGCCTACGTAAATATTTACATAGGCTAGAACGGCGAAAAATAGGGAACACACATGGTGGCCGCCGTAGCCGCCGCCAGTTGCGTACGCTAGTTTGTTTTTTTGGGGGGGGGTAGCTGTGACAGGCTACGTAAATACTTACGTAGCCTATCACAGCTACAAGGTCGCCAATGGCGGCTGCAGCAGCCAGGATGCGGCTGGCCAGGAGACCAGCCGCCAGAGCCGCCGCCGGAACCGCTGCTGTCGAATCCGCCGCATCCACCCCAGGTAAGTTCCGTCCTGGGGGGATTCCGTGGGTGGGTGGGGGGGCAGGAGGCCGTTCTGCCATGGATTCCAGGGGATTCTAAAGAATCCGGCCTCACTGGAATCCATGGCAGAATTCTCTGCCATCCCTAGCGGTTAAGAGATTAAAACAGAAGTACCAACACCTATCCTGTTCTGGTTTTGCTACGACTCCAGAAGATGTTTTATGCCTGGTTCATGTACTGCTTTGTTGTGGGTGTGGTTGCCATATCTATTGCTCCAGAGGAAATGCCAGATTCATAGTGGGGTAGTAGGATCATCAGTGGGTTCCTCCCTCAGCACAATATGCAGGTGTTGCTCTGCTGCACTCCCCCGTTTCAGTGAGGCCTGCAAGGGGAAATGTCTTGCTGGATTGTGCCCCGAGAGTGTAAATGGATCCACAAATCATGCTCCTGCAGTGCATTTTTCAGGGCTAAATCAGGTGCAATGAGTACTGACAAATACTGAAAGCTCACCACAATTTCCAGTTTTGCTATTCAGACTTTGCATGTAAATTTTACCTGAATTCAGGTTCCTAGTTGCTACACCCCCTCTTACTTGTTGTGATTTTGTCAAGGCATCAAAAGTGAAATGTCAGAAGTTATCTGTCAAAATGGAATACCACTACATGTCATGTAATAAATGTTGTCAGATACAAATGCTGTCGGATTGCATGCTACCTGTCTAATTCTGTGAAATGCCCTGGATATCAGATACAAGTTTCAACTGTTCACTACCATCTGCATGGCAAATTTTCCAGAGATACCATTCACTTGTTCCATTGCAGCATGGTCTTGTCTCTATGCCAGCCACAACAATTGGGAAGAAGAAACTGATCATGCTAGTAGAACTAGCTGTATAAAGAAAAACTATTGGGGTAAGTCAAAATTTTATTATTTAATTATGCATTTATTGTGGATGCATCTCATAAGTACAGAGTTTGTTAAATGTGCTTGCATGTTATCTTACTATCTATTACCCGCATAGGTCTCTTTCCTCTGTTCTGCTTTCTGACCCCACCCCCCGCCCTGAATTATTTGTGTGCTGAATTATATTTCCCTAGATGACTTTACCTTGCTCTCCCCCCGCCCCACGCTTAAATTGAATTTCATGTTGTTGCCTTCTGCCTATTAATCTTTTTGGTTCTCTTTGGGTTTCTGCCCATGGAATGGATGGTCATGACTCCTCCTAATTTATTATCCTCTACAAATTTCATTAATGTAGTAAATTATTAGGAAGATATTAAATTAAAAAAAACCAGAGATCTCATTAGAATATCTTGGTAACTACCTCAACCTGCGTTATTGAATTTGTTGCCACTAGGGTGTAATAAGAGCCTTGCCATTAAACAGACAAAGTAAATTCTCCACATCTTGCAACTCTGTGTCTATCTCCTCTCCTTTCACTGCAGTGAAAAAATAATCCAGTGCAGATCTGGTACTAAATGGTATATGTGTTGCCTCCTACCTATCTGTCTGTCTGTCCATCTTGCTATGCATTCATTTTAACTGCAAGTAATCTAGGGTTGACAATGCCTTGGCAGGAGTGCCACAAAAGAGGCCATAGTTCAGGGGCAGAGCACATATTTTTCATCCCAAAGGTCCCTGGTTCCAGTTAAAGGACATCAGGTAGGAGGACTAGAAAAGACCCTGCTTGAGACTGTGGAGAACTACTGTCAGTCACAATGGGCAGTGACAGTATAAGGTAGTTTCATGTCTAAGAGGAAGTACACAGTGGTGGTGCAGCCAAGTGAGAGAAATGGGCCTCGCCCTTTGAGAATCTTCTCATGGAAGAAGGAACCTTCTCTGCAACATTGCACAAAGATAGCTTGCCACAGTCCTTCCCTCCCCCCAGTTGTCCAAGAGGTAATTTACAAGGAAGTCCAAATAAGTAACCCCTTGGTAAGTCAGTCTTCTCAATTGTCCTTGTAAGTGAGACAATACACTTCTGCCATCTCTGATTCAAAATTGAGGGAAGCATGGATGAAGTAAGATTTTCCTCATCCCTAAGCAAGACAATGCCGGATGACCAGTTTACCAAGTGCTCCATGTACAATTCACCATAACAAGTTAGCACTGGGTAAATAGCTGTTTCTGTTTTCTCTTATATCGGGAGGAATTGCACTCTAGTATCTCTTGACTTGGGACTTCTCTGGCTTGCTTTATTACAACTAGCTTGATTTAGAAACAAAAAGGTGTATAAATGGAATTGACTAACAACGTAATGTTTTAGTGGAAAATAGTATAGAGCTGCAGTCCAACACATTTGGAGGATACCAGGTTTGGGGAAGGCTGCTGTAGAGTGTCAGAGTAATATTGATGCATTGTTGCCAAGTGTTGATACTCCCTAGGATCAATAATCTTACCGAGGGCAGGGATGGTCATTGCTGGGAAATCCTGTTCTTTTTTGGCTCGATGGGGTTCCACGGCATGTACAACTCACTTTGCGTCTGTGAACTGAGCTGCTGTTTGTTCCTCAAACTCTGGGAACTTTTTTGGGCAATTTTAGAAGGTTCTGCAATTTGCACAAATTACAGCCAAATCTGTGCTAATTACAGCCAAATCTGCACAGATTATGGCCATATTTGTGCAAATTACATAAAATCAGCCATAATTTGCACAAATTTGGCTGTGATTTGTGCAAATTGCTTAGAAATTTGTGCAAATTGCAGAACTTTCCCCCCATGCACAAATTCCCAATTTGGGAAAATCCGCAAACTGGTCCAACTCACTGCAGGAAACAAAACGAAATCCAGGACGTCAAACCTAGGAAAACCCGTTGAACTCCCCCCCCCCCCCGCAATGGATTTCTCCAACATCCCTAACTGAGGATGATGTCATAAGGACAACTGCATTTGGAATGTGTCATTATCAACCTGATCATCATCAACCCCTTACGGCAGGTAATTTGTATAGCATACTTCCATGTCATAAATGTGATGAAATGGTGGAATAATACAACAGTGATATCTCAGGGTCCAACCAGACTGTGAAGCAGGAGCTTTCTGGTCTTTGTGCTGGTAAACACACAAAGAGACAGCTGTGAGGATTGGTAAATTCCCAGCATGTTTGGATTGTATCTTTATCAAGGCAAATTATTTGTAATACTCCTTCATAAAAAAAAAAGCTACATACTGCAGTAATTTAGACATGTGTTTCTGAGATTTCTTCAGTATGTAGCTTTTTGTTGAGTGGTAGCCTCCATGAATAAATAAAATGAATATTTTAACCCTTGAGAAAGATACTATTGAATGTATTGGGAACTTACCGATCTTTGCAGCTGTCTTTTTTGTCTGTGCCATTGTGTGTATTATATATTTTTATCTCCTTTCTATTGCTTGCTTCTGTGCTCTTATGCCTTGGGGTGAGAAACTCAAGGCGATGGAGTGGAACGGGGTGGGGGAACGACACACAATATTATCCATCCCAGCCGCCAGTATGGCTCCACTCGCAGGCAGCCCAGTAGTTGTCCTTGATGTAGCTAGAAATGCTTCCAGGTTAGACCTGGATCTAGGGTGGTCATGTGCCCTCTTTTACAGAGGACTGTCATCTATTTTGAAGGCACTCTTTATCTGAAGGGCTGTTCAATCCAAATCTGGTTTAAAGATAAAGAACCATCAGAAGGAAGAGCTGAGCCTTGAAGTTGCCCATCCACTGCTACTGCACAGCAGACTGAAGAGGCAGGCACACAGATCACCTGGTCACAGTCTTCCACACCATGGTGAGATGTGCTGTATTTCTACTTAAATTATAATAATTATTTCAAAATTTGCATCTACACATATAAATTAGCGGTTGCAAAATTTGGTACTTTTTATGCTGAATTTCGGTGGCAAACCACCAGTTTTTTGCCACTGCACCCTGAAATTTCAGCAGTGCAGGGCCAGGGTGGCAGCACACAAGGCCATGGGAGGGCGCATGGGAGGGTGAATACATGATTATACTAGGGATGTCAGAGAATTCCACCACGGATCTTGGTGAGGCCGAATGCCAGTGCATTCGGCCCCCCAAAATCTGTGGCAGAATGGCTTGCCCCCCCTCCCCCCCGTGGATCTCCCCTGGGACGAGACTTACCTGAGGCAGACGTTCCGGGCAGTGGCGGCAGCGGCTGGTCTTCCGACCGGCTGCCGCCGCCATTTGCAGTCTGGAGGGTTTTTTTTTTTTTTTTACAGAGACATGATAGGCTACGTAAAGATTTATGTAGCCTATCATGGCTGGGTTAAAAAAAAAACCATGCATACGCAAATGGTGGCTATGGCCGCCGCCATTTGCGTTCTTTATTTTTGGCCGTCTTAGTCTACGTAAATATTTACGCAGACTATGACGGCGAAAATAAAGGGGAATGCAAATAGCGTAGCCGCCGCCATTTGCGTATGCGGTTTTTTGTTTTGTTTTTACCCAGAGCCCTCCGCGGCTGGAAATCTGGCTGCGGATGGCTCTGGCCTGGGCCTGGCCGGCTGCTCTGGGGAGCCACCGCAGAGCACAGCCGGCCGTCGAGGATTCCGGGGGGGAGGAATGGAACACCTCCCCCCCATCGATGATTCCAGGGGGAGGAATGGAACGCCTCCCCCCCACCATAAACATAATCCACGGAAAGGTAAGTGACTTTCGTACATCCCTAGATTATACATGAACCAAAATGCAGATATTCTTTGGGGATCACACTTCTCCCATTTTTGTGATGCAGTTCCCTGATTTTTAAAGAACATTTGCAAAAATATGTATATTAGGGGAAAGTGTGCACAAAAATGCATATACTGATGAAAATAATGCACATAAATATTTATATGCAAGGTACTGGACGAAGAAAGCTAATATGTTCAGGGATGGGTTCAGCTTATTTCTTTTGTATCCCGCCTTTCCATCCAAAATGTTGCTCCAGCAGCTAACAATAACATCCAGATTAAAAACAAAATCTTAAAAGATAACATAAACACAAATACATTAAAAACGCGGTTAAAAAAATAAAATAAATAGCACCAGCCAATTAAAAACCCCTTCAACAACAGACCAGCTTATACCCTCCTATTTTAGAATACCCAAGGATTTATTTCCATGGAGGAGTGCCTCCCTCCAGTGCAGCTCCAGGTTTTTGAGGGCCCTTGGGCAAGGCCCATTGCAATGGCCCCCCTTCCTCAGTGAGCTGAACTTCTCACTGTCATTGTCACCAGCTGCTATTGCTCCTCATCCTCTTTCCCATCATTGCTGCCAGAGAGCCAGCAAACAAGTAGGCTGTGGCATCTCCTGCTCCTCCTTCTCACTGCCACCACTGTCTGGGCCAGACCAAGAGGCAAGTGAACAAGCAGGCTGCAATGGTGAAGAGGGTGAGCAACTCCAGGGGGCTCTTGGCACTGGGGCCCTTCTGGGCTGTGGGCAAGTTCCCAAGTATGCCTACCCTTGATGCGGGTCCTGCCCCCCCACACATGTGCACACACACATACACACTCGTGTACACGCACGCACGCACACACACACACACATACTCAAGGAACATTGGTGGAACATTCCTGGAAAAGCTTTACCACTTGATTCTGTCAATGTATAAACTGGCTTTTCTCTCAGGAAGGTACATGGGATAGATTTACAGCAAGCATCTCGATTTTACTGGGAGAGGATCACAATGCAGGCTTTAGGACAACATCGCAGAATTAAAACAGTTAAGCTGGGCTGGGGATAGATCTGTTTACTTGGGCACAAAAAGCCAGATCTCTGTAGCAAAAAGAAATTGAATGAGCCTTTAAGCCTTTGCTGTTGACTGCATTCGATTCATACTCTTTTTAATGAGAATATTATCAGTAGTTTTAAAAGAATAAAAAGAGCATATCCTTGGACGAATTGGAGGAATCTCCGTGTTGGGGATATTGATTTTTTTTTTTTTTGTAAGAGGGAGATTTTAAGCAGAGATTAATGTTCAGATTTTTTTGTTTTTGGACATGTACAGATTGCTGTTTGTCGCTAATTTCATGGTTGACTTCAGGGTTTTAAATTTTTTATCTCAGATGTGATAGAGCATATAAAATGTTAACTTTTATTTCCCCCCCCCGCTTGTTCCTTTACCTGCCCCCACCCCGCTCTGCTGTGAGTTCAGCAGAGAAAGGTCTAAATAACTGCTTCTTCTGTCACAGCAGTGCTGAGAAGATCTGTTAAGATGAGGGGGATGGGGAGGAATTATTGTCCAGCCATATGAAGTATACTCTGCAGCAATATATATATATATATATATATATATATATATATATGTAATACCTTTATTTGGCCAACTTGAAGGTCACCAAAAACGTGCATGCTTTTGAGATCTCCCAACCTCTTCATCAGGCAAGATGTTACAAAAAACACATGGGGGAGGGAGAGGAGAAAAAAGAAAGGGGGAAAAAAGGCTGATGATGTCTGCATGCTCACATTCTTTGTTTTCCCTCCCTCTATTTGACAATATGTTGATATGCAATAATATTTATCATCTGATAATTCTGAGCCAAGAATACCCCTCATTTTTTTTCATGACCACATTCACAGGTTGTGGAAATTGGCAATTTTCAGGGCCTGGAGTTGGAAAAGCATCCACAGCTCCTTCCTCCCTCCCTCCCTTCCTTCCTTCCTTCCTTCCTCTCTCTCTCTCTCTTTCCTCTTTTCACATAGTTTTGCTGCCACTACAAGAGGTGTGCCCCTGCCTTTGCTCACACCAACCTTACTGAATTTTTGGCGCGGTGATAATTTAATAGCACAATGGTCTATCAAAGTAGTTCTCAAAGTTTCTAATTTTCACATCATCATCTGCCTGCCAAGGAAACCGCTATATGCCTGATTCTGAGGCATGTTTTAAGGTGCACACTCAGTTCTCCTAGGTTATTGTTGGGTCTCGCCACTGTCTATTGTTAATTAAGCATGTGCCCTAAAGTGCTGATAACATTGTCCTGGGATTGCACATTGCAGAGAAAGATCAGAAATGTGGGAAAGCTGTGTTTTAGAGAAACTGGTTAGCCAGGGCCAATTTCCTTACTAAGGAATCCCTTTTAAGCTTCCAAAGGCCTTTGGATAGGGATGTATGAGAATTTCATTTCAGTTTGCCCCATTTCAAATTGCCCCATTCCCAATCCCGAACTGGAGAACCCTTGTGGGCTTTATGCGCACAAGGGCTTGGCTGTCAGACCCCTCATCGCACAGAGGAGGGGTGGCTGCTGGTGCACAGCTTGGTGGGTGGGGATGATGCTCCTCACAAGGAGGAGATGGTGAGAGTGGTTGGCGCGTCTGTGATGATGAGAACTCCAGGCTGTTCCTGGCCGCTTGCTTACCCCCAGGCGCTCAGTGACTGGGTGCCCCAGTCTGGGTGCCCCTGGGTGCCCCAGTGCCCCACAGCTGGGCATGGAGGAGACTGCTGGCCTCCTGGACCCAAACAGGTGTTCACAATATACCTGACCACAGATAGTCTGTGTTTCAACAGAATGCTGAGGGGTTTTTTCCTTCAATTTTTTAATTGTGAATTTTAACAAAACAAACAAACAAAATAGCAAAACCAAAAAATAAAATATAACAACATATTCTAGAATCCTCAGTTTCAAATATTACAATATTCTAGGAAGAAAAAAAAATAATAGAGAAAGAATAGGTTACACATAAACTTCAGTAAAAGCAGACCAGATATCAACATATAAGTCCATTTGCAAGTTACGCCTATATACCACTCTTTCAAATGTTGCTAGTGTTGTTAAGACTTCAATCCACTGCATTATAGGTGGTGGGTTCTTATCCTTCCAGTATTGTAATATCAGTCTTTTAGCAACCAAAAGGGTGTGAAGAATCCATTCACGCTGACCATGTGTTACATTCCAACAAGCAGATAAGTAATTAAGAGAACATTTACCTCAGTAAATATTAAAGAGCTTTCCAATACAAAATTTGTATGTATAATAACTGTTGGGCATTTCCAAAACATATGAATAAGAGAAGCATTAACTGCATTACACCTCCAACAATTAGCCAAGTTTGACAAACCTTTATTAAAGAGACATTGTGGCATCCAATAGACCCAAAACAAGAGATTTTGCTGAATAAGGCGTAACCAAAGATCCATTGAAATGTCCGAAACAGATGCCCAAATGGTGGTCCATTGATTAGACAAAATAGGATATTCCAATTCCATTCCTGCTGTAGACCACATATATCATATTTATTCATTGATAATACGTATGTGTAAACATGAATACTGGGTGGATGTATCTGATCAGTTTCAATAAGTTTTTCCAATAGCAAAGGAGACTCCGAGGCAGTAAAAGCAGCAGGACGAATCTAGATACTAAAAATGTTTCAATTGCAAATACTGCCACTCCACTGTAGCAGGCAAGTCAAATGTATCTTGCAAAGTTGAAAATAGCAAAAACTCATCATAAACACCTAATAATTGATCCAGGGTAAAGATCATTTTATCTGTCCAGGTCTTCCACAAGAACATTTTCTTTCCAATCCTTAAGTCTGGATTTCCTCATAAAGTCAATTTGGCATGGGAAAATGGGTCAAACTGTAATTGGTGTGACATTATACACCACATGTCTCTAACTGCCAAGATTATGGGAGGAGCTCTATCAGCCTTTATATGCTGAGAACCTAATGTGATCCATTTAGAGGGAGGCTCCAGATTCACCGTTTTAGCCTACGTAAAGTAGGGTTGGCGGAGAATTTCTCCCCGAAACTTTGGGGGGCCGAGTGCCAACGTGTTTGGCCCCCCAAACAAGTTTCGGGGAGAAATTCTCTGCACCCCCACCCCCGCACCCCCCCCGGGACGGGACTTACCTTTGCCGAATGTCCCTCCCGGCGGCAGGTCTGGCCGGCGGTTCGGCGGGCCTTCGTCCGGGGCGGGAGCGGCAGCCGGTCTTTCGACCGGCTGCCGCCGCTGCCATTCCAATAAAAGAAAAAAAAAACACCCCCGTGATAGGCTACGTGACGATTAACGTAGCCTATCATGGCTAGATTTGCAAAGTCAGCCGTGATAGGCTACGTAAATCGTCACGTAGCCTATCACGGGTGACTTAAAAAAAAGAAAAAAAGCGTACGGATAACGGCGGCCCCCATAGGGAGCCACCATTCCCGTTCCTTATTTGGTCGCTGTAGTCTACGTAAATCTTTACGTAGACTACGGCGAAAATAAGGGCAACGCTATTTGCGTTGCCCTTATTTTCGCCGTAGTCTACGTAAAGATTTATGTAGACTACAGCGACCAAATAAGGAACGCGAATGGCGGCTCCCTATGGGGGCCGCCATTTGCGTACGCACTTTTTTTTTTTTTAAGTCACCCGTGATAGGCTACGTGATGATGTACGTAGCCTATCACGGCTGACTTTGCAGATCTAGCCATGATAGGCTACATTAATCGTCACATAGCCTATCATGGGGCCTTTTTTTTTTTTTTACTTTTTAGTTCGCGGCCGGGCGAGGTGAGGCGCCTCCTCCCCGGCCTGAATTTCGGCTGGGCGAGGTGGGAAGCCTCCCCCCCAGCCTGAACTTTGCGGGGGGAGCAGCGAAGTGCCTCCCCCCCACCGCGAAAAGCTTCGAGGACAGGTAAGGGACTTTCGTGCACCCCTAACGTAAAGATTTACGTAGGCTAAAACAGTGAATGAAAAAGGGACGCAAATAGTGCCTGCTACGCTATTTGCATTCCCCTTTATTTTCGCCGTCATAGTCTACGTAAATATTTACGTAGATTAAGATGGCAAAAATAAGGAACGCAAATGGCGGTGGCCGTAGCCGCCGCCATTTGCGTATGTGGGTTTTTGTTTTACCCAGAGCCCTCCGCAGCCAAAAATCCGGCTGTGGACGGCTCTGGCCTGGCTGGGCCTGGCCGGCTGCGCTGTGGAGCTGCCGCAGAGCACTGCCGGCAGCGGAGGATTCCGGGGGGGGGGTGAGGAACGGAGCGCCTCCCCCCTCGGCGAGGATTCTGGGGGGAGGGACATTACGCCTCCCCCCCTACCATCAACATAATCCACGAAAGGTAAGTGACTTTCGTACATCCCTAAATAGGCATATTGGACTGAAGCCAGTGGAGGCTGGTGGCTCTGATTTTGGTGGGGGTATGGATCCATTTTGGGTTTTAGTCCGAAACAGCCAGAACTCTAAAGGAGCTATCCAATGTGCTGAAACTATTTTGGGGTTGTGGTTCAGCACCTTGGACAGCTCCTTTAGAGTTCTGGCTGGATCTGACTGAAACCCAGAATGGATTCACAGCCCCACTGAAATCCGAGCCACCAGGCTCCACTGCATGGGGTGTAGGAATAGTTTACTATTTCAGCTCTCCTGGGCATAGCATGTGAACTGGAACAGTGAAGAGGTTTCCTAGCTTGAAGCAAACGGAAAGTGCCAGCTGTATGTCTCATTTTGAATAAGGTGGTCTCTTTTAATCATTGCCATGGGAATGTAATTGCAGATGTACTGTATCCAAACGATGTGCTACTTCCAAAAAGCCAGGGATGTTGAACTGATCACTGATGATTCTTCTGGCTCCTTTCCTCTTCCTCTTCCTTCATGTGCAACATGAACCCAGTTCCAGACTGAAAGCAATAAGAGCCAGAGGAAACCACAGTGGCTACAAAATGGCTTCCCTGGCTCCACCTGGCTGGCATGCTATGATAGCTACAAAGCTGGCACAGTAGCCGAGCTTGTCGTAGCCTCAGGTTGAGGAAACAAATGGTGGAATGGATCCAGGTGGCAGAGCAAAGGCAGCTATGTGAAAACACCAGAGAGTTGCCCATGATGCAAATTGACTCCAGCTGTAAAATGGAACAGGTTGTTTTGTTTTTTCTTTTTTTAAGGAATTCTCTTTGGGCTGGCCAACAAGGAAAGCTTAATTGCATTTAGAAATGCTCCAACAGTAAATGGATCTCTTTGGTAGCAAAATGTAGAAAGGGAGGCACTGACACGTGCAACCCAAGGGACTCTTTATAACAGCACACAGAGGTCTCTTATGTTGAGAACACAACTGAATAACTGTAATACAAGGTTTCCCAAAATACAGGAGAAAGGCGTGGTGCTAATTGTCCTAAGGTAAGCAGATGGTTTCGACTGAGTGGCAGCTGCTCAGCCCTCCTGCCATGCCACAAACCTGGTTGGCTTGAAAATGTGTAGGGAGGCATTGGCAAAATGCAGAGGAAAGGGAAAAAGAAAGCCGGTTAGTTCCTGAGAGGGTGGTAGGTTACACAGCCAAAGTATGTTGCAAGGGGTGTTCTTCTGGATTCAGAAAGGGGGCTCAAACAGGGACTGTGAAATTCCAGGACCAGCAGTCAAATCCCCACTTTGCCACAAACCTGTTTGGGTTTGTTTGGGCAGCTGGCCAAACAAACCTGTTTGGCCAGCCACCTTCTTTTAACCTAATTTACCATAGAGAGTTGTTGTTGAGCTTCTTGGAGGAAGGATGGAAGAAAGGAAGAGATGCTAATGAAGAGGTTTCTGTCTGGTTGAGAGGGTACTGAGGATATTGGGCTGCTGGGCTGATGGTGCTTTGGAACTCCTACTGTAGGGGTGGGCAACCTTTGGCCCTTGCCTAATTTTAAAAGTCCTCTGCAACTAACCAGTTCAATCCTCTAGCAGAAGTGATCAGTCCCTCCCCCAGCAGCCTGCTGGGTAGGGATGGGGGGGGAGAAGGGAGTGGCCTGCCCACTTTTGGCTCTGGCCTCACCCACTGCTAGCATGTGGCCCCTGACAAATTATTCCAGAGTGAATGTGGCCCTTGACAGAAAAATGATTCCCCACCTCTGTACTAGGGGCATCAGAGGAATCCATCTGGGGAGTTGGGCCTAGGGATGGGCAAACTCACCTGGGTCTGCCCTGAACCCCACTTGATGGACCCCACTGGGCATCTGCCCCTGCTTGCACCGGGGCGTGAGCCGCCTGCCAGTCCTTGGGCACTTGATGAGTGGGCGCCCACTTCCTCTATGAGCCACCATTGTATGCACAATGGCGGCTCATTGTGGCAACAGAGGCAGCGGGATAGGAGTCATGGCACTACCCTCTCGGCTCCCATCCTGTTACTGCTGAAGCCGCTGAGCAACCGCGCCTCTCTCTATCAGGCACCAGCAGAGAGAGGGATCGTTGCTTGGCAGCAGCAGTGGGAATGAGGTTCTTTTGTTTGTTTGTTTATTTGGGTAAATATACCCAAGCAAACAAAAACAAAAAAACCTGACTAAGTTCCTGGATTTCCAGGGAAAGCTCCCAGCTTGGTTCCCAAATGCAAGCTGGGCCAGGGGCAGTGGGGAAATCTGGCAAGCCCCAAAAGGGCCAGATTTCCCTGCGACAGCCATCCCTACGCTGTACTACTGTGTACATGCATCCTTCCTGTCTGATCATCTTGTATATTTGTAAATAAGCAGGTCTTTTACAGATGGCCCAATTAGCCTCCAGTGCATGCTCTTCTGTTAAAGGCTGCCTCTGGAACTTCCTGCGACTCATGTAAATGGGGAATACGAAAACACCATTGTTTCAGCATGGAACCCTATTAGGATTATAAACTTGCAATTCTATGGGTACAAAAAAACAGCAACACCCAGCCAGACATACTCAGCAAAGGTGAATTAAGAGGAGGTGAATAAAAAACTGTCCACCGTAGGGATGGCGGAGAATTTCTCCCCGAAACTTCGGGGGGCCGAGCGCCAACGTGTTCGGCCCCCCGAACAAGTTTCAGGGAGAAATCCTCCGCACCCCCCCGCCCCCCGCACCCCCCCCGGGACGGGACTTACCTTCACCGAATGTCCCTCCCGGTGGCTGGTCCGGCCGGCGGTTCGTTGGGTGTTCGTGCGGGGCGGGAGCAGCAGCCGGTCTTTCAACCGGCTGCCGCCGCCGCCATTGCAATCAAAGAAAAAACAAAACAAAACGCCCCCTGATAGGCTACGTGACGATTCACATAGCCTATCACGGCTAGATCTGCAAAGTCAGCCGTGATAGGCTACGTCAATCGTCACATAGCCTATCACGGGTGACTTAAAAAAAAAAGAGTGTACAGATAACGGTGGCCCCCATAGGGAGCCGCCATTCCCGTTCCTTATTTGGTCGCTGTAGTCTACGTAAATGTTTACGTAGACTACGGCGAATATAAGGGCAACGCTATTTGCGTTGCCCTTATTTTCGCCGTAGTCTACGTAAACATTTACATAGACTACAGCGACTAAATAAGGAACGCGAATGGTGGCTCCCTATGGGGGCCACCGTTATCCGTACACTCTTTTTTTTTTAAGTCACCCGTGATAGGCTACGTGACGATTGACGTAGCCTATCACGGCTGACTTTGCAGATCTAGCCGTGATAGGCTACGTGAATCGTCATGTAGCCTATCAGGGGGCGTTTTTTTGTTTTTTTTTTTACTTTCACGTTTGCGGCCGGGCAAGGCGGGAAGCCTCCTCCCCGGCCTGAATTTCGGCCGGGTGAGGCGGGAAGCCTCCCCCCAGCCTGAACTTCGGCCGGGCCGAGGCGGGAAGCCTCCCCCCCCCGGCCTGAACTTCGCGGGGGGAGCAGCGAAGCGCCTCCCCCCCACCGCGAACGGCCTTCGACGACAGGTAAGTGACTTTCGTCCACCCCTAGTCCACCGTTCTAATGGCACAAATGCAGTATAGGCGGAGGACTGTTCTGTCGCTTCCCATATTCTTTTTATTTTCTCTTTTGCTTTTGAAGCATCTGTTTTTTCTGTGTCCTCTTTTATTACCAGCTGAGGTCAGGGTCACATGTCACAGCCAGCAACAGCGCACAGCTATCCTTACTATGGAACAACATTGAGCAACTGAAGGAAGAGTTGATAGTTTCTGACCCACTTTGATTTCAAGACTTGCCCTTTCTCTACAGGCAACAGTTAAGAGGGATAGCTTTCTGGCTAGGTGTTCGAGAGCTGCTGGACAAAAACAGGTGCTGATTAGTTTGGTTATGTTTTTTTTTTTAACTCAAAGCAGCAAAAATATACTGGGCAATACAAGCACAGTAAGCTTTCTAAATGTGTTGTTGTTTTAACTGCAGGTAACTACAATGTTCTTCTACAGGGGAGAAGTTATTTATTTCCAAACTCTAATTTGGTTTTCTAAAGCTGTTGATGTTTATGCAGCAGTTAACTAAGTCAGTAAGGGTTTGTACAGTACATTTTTTAAAGTGATAAAATGAAAGGCTTCAGAAGTGAAAACCGTAATAACAGCCCCATCCAGTCTGATGACAGGGATGTAAAATTGAGTCATAAAGCTCCAGCTTTATCACACACTCTTATTGTGCTATTTTATAAGAATTCCGTCTAAAAATGAACTTAGCAATTCCATGCCAGCCAGTAGGGCAGTAAAGTGGCACCACCCATGTCATGCAGGAGTCCAGGGGTCAGTAGCATGGATGCCCAAATGCAAGGCAGGCAGGGTCAAGGAAACAAGAGCACAAGGCACTGGAAGCTGAAGTAAAGTGTTGTGTCCAACAGCTCTCAGGTTCCAACAGAGCTGATGGAGCCAGAGCTTCCAAAGCCCCACCCAGGGCTCAGCTGAAGTTCATCACATGCTTGTGTGAAAAGTCCTCCTCATGAGGAGGGTCCTACTCATGAGGTGTCTGGGTGCTGTGGTTCTTGAGGCATGTGCTTCACCTTTGGGTGGCAGCCTGTACCTTCTGGCGCTGATGTGTTCTAGGCCTAGGCAGATGCTCCTCAGCTTCTGTGTGGATGTGTGGTCCTCAGGGACCTTGTCCAAGAGTTCCTCAGTGTCCGCCTGTACTGGTGGACCTGCTGTAGCTTCCCTGGAGGTGCTGAGAGTGTCAGTGTCAGGATGATGCACAGGGTCATTGGACTCTGCAGTCTCAGAATTATTGTCATCCAGGGAGTCATTCTGGCCTGGGTCAGGCATGACAGCTGGGAATCTGACAGCTCTTAAGGAGATTCATAACTCCACAATATTAAATGGCAGGATTCAACCAGAAGTGACATTCCCACCTGTGATCAGCTAGAACATAGCGAGATTGTTTGTTGATGCTGACATGGCTTTTCCCCCTATGATATACCTTTAAATGTAAAGAGGATCTAGATGGAAGTGAAGTGACCTACTGAGAGTGGATCACTTCAAAAAGGGTTTCAAAATATCAGAATGTGTTGCTTTCATGCATTTTCCTTGACTTTGCTTGCCAAACTCATTGGATTTGCAAATGGTGAGTTGCGTCTGAAAATGGTAGAGTCAATCGTGTCACAGGAATCCCATTTTAAGTTAAGGACATAAGGACATAAGAAGCGCCGTCCTTCATGAAATTCATCTAATCCCCTTTTAACAGTGTCCAAGTTGGCAGTGCAGCCATTCTTAAATCTTAAGCAAGCAAATTCCATACTTTAACCAAGCACTGTAGGAAGACATTTGTGTTTTGATCTGTCCTGAATCACCTACCATTCAGCCTCATTGGATGACCCAGGTTTGATGAGAAAAATGGGTCTCTTTCCATTTTCTCCACAGCAGGCATACTTTTATACATCTCTCTCATGCCCCCATTTACTCACTTTTTTTCCCCCTAATCAAAATGCCCCAGACGTTATAACCTGTCCTTGTAATAGAGATACTCCAGCCCTCTGATTATTTTGGTTGCCCTTTTCTGCACCTTTTCCAGCTCTACGATAGTTGATATCCTTTTTTGACATCTGAGAACTAGAACTGTATACAGAACTCAAAGTTAGTATGGTCACACCATAGGTTTGTATAGAGATTGTTCTATTTTTGCCCAATGTATATCACTTTACACTTACTTACACTGAACTGTATTTCCTCTTTTGTTGCCCAGTCCCCTAATTTGGGGAGATCCTTCCCAATCCCTTTCTCTTTTTAACTACCCTGAATAATTTTGGTGTCATCTCATCTGCCAACTTGGCCACCTCACTGTCAGGTTTCCAGATCCCTCCAGCACACATATTCAAGCAATCTCACCCTGGTCACCCAAATCAGTGAGACTTCTTTATTCCAGGAAATCCCATGGCAAAAGCTTAATGGTTACACCCTTCAGAAATGATATAGCTGATGGTCAGTAGCAATAGGATCTGTCAAGGGCTCCTTGGAGGGCTCTCTCAGTCTAATCCAGTAGCCAAGTCCAGACGCAGACAAAGGGATTCTTTTCAAAGCTTTATTCTTCTTTTACAACTTACAACTCTACAGGTAGCAACTAGATCTGAGCAGCAGCATCCCTATGCCCTAAGTTGGAACAGTTGGTCCCCGTTTGAAAGGCAATTACTGGCAGACCCCTGAATATAAGGACTAGGGAGAATCCCTCCCCTTTTCCCTTGGATCCTCTGGGCACAACCGTTCTTTGAGAGCCAACCGGGCACTACGCCTCCTTCCCGCGCTCTCCATTTGGTGCCGCTCTCTGCGCCTGCGCTGCGCATCCAACCAGTCTGCTATCGGTGCTGGGTCACTCCCTGGACTGCTTTCTAATCTAGGAATGTTGGTGGGAGGAATCTCTGTCAGCTGCGGGCCCTGGGAAAAAGGGGCGCGCTCCTCTCCCAGGAGCGACTGCTCTTCCTCCGAATCAGAACTATTCTGGGATTCTATGGGCTCAGTGTCCACCCTCACAGGATCTATGTAATTCTAGAACCGTCAAAAGCTAAAACCTACAGCCATGACAGAGATCCACATAACAGGTTTCCCTGTTGAAATCTTTGTGGCTCAAAACTAGGGATGGCAGAGAAATCTGCCACAGACTCCAGGCAGATTTCAGAACGGACTACCCCCCCTGAAATCCCCCCAGAATGGACCTACCTTGTGTCGGCCGTCCGGTCCATCTGTCTGGGCTGCTGCAGCTGCAAATGGCGGCTGGCGTAGCGGCTGCCATTTGCGTTCCCATGCTAGGCCGTGATAGGCTACATATTTATTTACATAGCCTATCACAGCTAAAGCAGGGGTGCAAGTGGCGTAGGGGACACCATTTGTGTCCCTACGCTAGCCTGTGATAGGGTATGTATTTATTTACGTAGCCTATCACGGCTAAAGCAGGGATGCAAATGGCGTCCCCTACGTCATTTGCATCCCTGCTTTAGCCGTGATAGGCTACGTATTTATTTACGTAGCCTATCACGGCCTAGTGTAGTGATGCAAATGGCGTCCCCTACGCAGGATGCCATTTGCGTCCACAGCAGCCAGGCAGTGGATGGAGGCTGTGGAGGGGAGCCAGCCAGGCAGGATTCCGGGGGGGAGGACCTGATCACCTCCCCCCCCCCGCAGACCCCAGCGGAGCAAGGTAAGTGGGGTTTCATACACTCCTACTCAAAACACAGGGGAAGGGGCTCAGGATTCCTCAGGCAATCAAGGAGAAGGGACAGTAACCTGAACGATTCCTGGGGTCATCCTTCCCGAGCAATCAAAGGCCAGAGTTCTAGAAAGGCCCAAACAAATCCACACACAGAGAGACTTCATCCAACCTTGAACCTGCTTTTTCTGTTGTGGCACCCCGGCTCTGGAATGAGCTCCCTAGTGAGGTTCGCCTGGCGCCTACATTGTACTCCTTTCGGCGCCAGGTGAAGACCTTTTTGTTTTCCCAGGCATTTTAGCATGTTAACATTTTAGCTTTCTAAATTTTTATCTTTGCTGTTTTAAATCTGTATTTTAAACTCCTGTACTGCTGCTAGGTTTTATTGTGGTTGTATTGTTATATTGTGGTTTTAATGTTCTATATATTTTAAATTGTTTTATTGTGTGTTGTTTGGTTTTAATTTTTGTGAACCGCCCAGAGAGCTTCGGCTATTGGGCGGTATAGAAATGAAATAAATAAATAAATAAATAAACCTTTGTTGGGATCTCTGTGCTACATGGGTGAAGCTGATTAAGTCCAAGAGTAAGTCCACACAAAGAGAGTTCCATGCCACAGCTTTTGCCTTGCTTGCTCCACACTGCATGAGTCCAGACAGAGAAAAGGCCAAGGGTCAGGTCAAACCCAGCTTGCTGGCACTCTGGGCTGACAACAAGGAAGACACACGTTCCACAGCAAAATGAGAGTTCAAAGTTATGAAATTCACTGCTCGCTCCTAACTTGCCCCAGCTTAACATGTGTACTTCCCAATGTTGTCCTGATTAAGATGCTGTAATATCTTGCATGGTCCCAGTGGGACACATCCACATAGAGGAAGGGATGTGGGACTCAACAGGATCAGGTTGCCCACTTCCCAGTGGCAATATGTATGAGTGCCACAGGTGGAAAATTGGCCGCTGCACTCATATCAATCACTATTAGATTTGTTTTGTGTATTTATGCCTGACTTTATATTATATTTTTCAGGGTAAATCTTTTTCTCCCCAACAGGCTATTTTTGGTCATTGTTTGTGTTGTCCCTTGGGTATTCAGAAGCTGTTGTAGCTGCAAATAGCTTTCACTCTGTTGTCATGCAGATTAGTGATGCTGGGTATGGCTGGCAAAACTATATTGAAATAGAAAGTTTGTGGAAGCCTATTCTTGGGGGTTATGCATCCCCAGAATTCTTTTCCAATGTAGAGGATAAAAAGAATAGGCTGTGATCAGCCTATTTTTGATTGTCAGTGTTATTATTATTATTATTACGTATTTCTATACCACCCAGTAGCTGAAGCTCTCTGGGTGGTTCACAACAATTCAAAAGATAAAATACAGCATAAATATTTAAACATACAAAATTTTAAAACAATTTGAACAGGTAAAAACAATTTCAATACAATACTAGATGTGTTCAAACAGCTGGCATAAATGTCCCCATCACATGTCATTAAATGCCTGGGAGTAGAGGGCAGTCTTAACCTGGCACCAAAAAGATGACAATGTTGGCACCAGGCAGGCTTCAGGTGGGAGGTTGTTCCATAATCAGGGGGCAACCACTGAAAAGGCCCTCTCCCTTGTTGCCACCTTCCAAGCTTCCCTTGTGAACTCACCCCAGAGTAGTTCTAAGTGTGAGTCACTTGGAACAGTCTCTGGAATCATGATGGCCTCCTCGCTTGCCATGGAGGAGTCCTTTACCATCCCTCTTTGCTGTAATAAATCCAGAGGCCGTGTTCAACCTGCTAAGGCAGGGGTGAGCAAAAGGTAGATCTGCAGACATTCTGGACTTCAGCTCCCAGCATTCCTGACCATTGGCCATGCTGGCAGATGCTTATGGGAGTTGGAAGTTCAAAACATCTGGAGATCTGCCTGCCCCTGTGCTAAGGGGTCTGAGGCTGCCCCAATCATGCAAGAAGCTGCTGACTCCGATGCCTCCCCATCTCTCAAGTAAACCCCATGCACAACATAGCTCATAGGCCTTGAGTACTGGTGGTAGTGCAACAACTTGTAGGATCGTTCCATTTGCCATGAAACATAGATTTTCATTCTCTTTCAGTACAGGCTTAAAGTAATTTCAACCCTGTTACACCCTTTTTCTACAACCCTTAGTGTGCCGTGCAGTCATTAAGTTTATAGCTACTTCATGGCACTTAGTGATCTGTTATAATATCTTGAAATGGCCCCTGGAGACTGTAATTTCAGCTGTGGCAATGGGACAATAATGAATCTGCTAGGAGGAATGGTAATAAACTCTGGAGTTGTTGCGCATCATCACAGACCCATTGCCTCATCCTCTATGAAGTGCTCCTGCATTTGGTCATTGATCTTGTAGCTTGCTTCTGGGTGCAAACACTTCTCTCAGGGTTTGATTACATTGACCCAGACACTGCACACGCAAGACTTGAGTGCTAGGATCCAGGTCTGCCCATGTCTTTTCTAAGACAGGGGTGGGGAATATTTTTTCCTATAAAGGGGAAATCCAACTGGGCGCTGCAGCCAATGATGGGTGGAGCAAGAGCTCAAGGTGGGCAGAGTTTGCAGCATTGCAGGATTGCATAGCTCATTCTGTCTGGGTGCGGCACCTACCTCACCACCTCTTGAAGATGTGCACACATGCATGCAATGAAGTGGGAAAGGGAGTGATTCCCAGAGGGGTCAGCCAGAGGGAAAGAATGAGCTCTCAGCATCCAGAAAGCCAGACAATGCTGAGGGCTACATGAAATTAGGCCAAGGACTATACTCTCCCCTAGGGGTGTGAGTTCAAGCAATGTCTGAGTTCGTCGAGGTTTTCATTTCCCACCCCAATGCTCATCTTGCCTCATTCTTGCTCCCAAACACAAGCATCTTTCTTTTTTTTTCCCCCCAAACAAGGAAAAATGTGAATTTTAGAACATAATAATGCACACTTTTCCAAGCATGCACTCCAAATGTGTGCTTTCCCCCATAGGCTAACGCATAACAATGCAGTTAGAGGGGAATGCACATTTTCAGTGTGCGCTTGCATAAGTGTGCACTTCTGAACGTGAATGCAAGCTGGGGATATTGCAATGATTTCCTGAGAATAAGTTGTCTAGTGCCTGGGAGCTGTCCACAGTTCTCCAGCCCTTTCCAGCAGCTTCCCTCTCTCTGCTCTTTGCTTTCTCCCTGTGGCAAATCCTGCAGACCATCGATTGTAGGTCACCACTGCCTGTCACCACCTCCAGATGAATCCACTGGATTCCTGAGGTGATTGATGTTCTTCCTGTGGGATTGAATGAGCCAAATTAGGACACTTAATTTGGGTCATCAATAACTAATAGGATTAAATTACAGTGTGGGCAAATGAGGCTGCGGAGTGAGGGCAAAGAAAGAGAAATCTGGGGCAAAGAATAGCCCTGAGACAGGGCAAATGTGTTGAATGCCAAAAAATGGGAGGTTGTCATGTCCTACCACAATCCTTATGAGACCAGCCCTGAACCTCATGAGGTCTCAACAGAAGAGGAGGATCCTATGGCTCGCTCCAGTATTGATGAGGTTCCAGGGGAGTCATCAGAGACCACTGACATTCCTGAGACCATCTTGTGGGAGAACACCCTTCTGGAGGAGGCCACAATCATGAAGGAACCAGTTCATCTTGTTTGTGCCCTCATTCCAGACCTAGCAAGTCTGCCCACAGAATCCCCAGTGGCATGCTAGAATGGAAATGCAGAGCTGGAGACATAGTGCCCATCTAGTAACAGGAGGACAAGTCTCCCTCAGCCCTACTCTTGAGGAGGATGACTGATTGTATAAGTGCTTTGGATCAGGACCCTGATGAAGGGCCAGGAAGAGATGGGGCAGTATTACCAACTATAAAATTGCTCAGTTAAAGCCTAACCAGTGCTGAAGCAACAACTGTCTTGTCATACTTCCTGTTGGACACCTCCCCTGTTTATCTGAATGTGCTGATTATCGACTCATTGGACAGCCCCTGGTAAGGTATAATTTTGAGCTACATGGCATAGGTAGCAGGAATAAGACAGTAGTGTTTTCTGACACTCATAAAGAAACATGTATCAAGGTAAGTAGTTTCAGATCAGCCCAAAACAAAGCTATGCTTTTTGAAAAGCCCCCTGTGATGTTAACCAGAACAAAAGATGCCTATAGGTAGGCGAGCCCCTCAACTGAGATGCCAAAATAGCAATGGAAAGGCATTGGGACTCCTAAGCCTGAAAATAGTGTATCGCCATAATGGGGCAGTGCTTTTGCCTCTTTCACCTCTCTTCATCTAAGTGGAGGAAACACAACTTTATATCAGAAAGCTATTGGGTTAATTTTTATATAATATATCTCAACTCCCTAGGAAAAGTCATTATCCATACCGCTTCCTTTTCTATTACCTCATCTGTCAGACACTCTGAACCTGCATTAAGGAGATAGCAAGACCAGGACATAGGTTAGAGCAAATATATATGGCCAGATGCATTGTTCTGATGAGTAGCCTTGGGATGCTGTTAGGAATGTACAGATTTTGTTAAATCTGTTCTGTCTGTGTTTTGTGGATTGTCAGGTATCTTTCGTTACATCACCCACTCACTGGATTCTTTTAGGGATTTAGTTTTCCCACTTGCGCAAGTGCGTATTAGCACTTACGCACATTAGCGCTAATACACACATGCACATTAGTGCTAATGTGCACTAACACATGTGCATATTTGTGCATATACCCCCCAAAAGTAACAAACTGGTCTGCAAGTCTGTGCATCTCAGAAAAAGCCAGTCCACTGCAGAATCTGCAGGTCAGATTCATAGAAATCCAAACTCATCTGAATCCATTGTGGATTTCTCCCACAACCCTAGTTACTATAGAACTCACAACTTTGTGCAGAATTGTCCTAAAGAAGTCAAGCAATGCATAATGGAAGTTTTGCCAGCTATTCCGTTTGTACATATAATAACTTGGTATCTCCTGGAATAGGAACATTAAACAGGATTGTTTGGCTTAACAGTGTTACATGTTTAAAAATAAGTGCTCCTTATTTGCTATCAAAGTATAAATGGCCTTCTTATCAGTGTTATAAGTTGCCCTCAGCAGAGCTCTGCAAGCAAATGCTTTAGCAGGAAAGTCAGTTAATTATATTTATGAGAAATCTAAATCACTTTTGTACCAGTTGGATTCTCTAACCCTTAATAAAATCTCCACCCCTGATCAACTGGCAGTGTTTTATCATGGGGCTCTGAGATGTATGGGAGTTAATAAAGACTATCAATTTTAATTCAAAAAGGTGCAATGGATCTGATTTATTATGATGTATCAATGTGAATTCCTTTGTGATATAAAAAAAATCCCTGTCCTGTAGAAGGTCATGATTTAATTATTGTTCTTTTATTCAAATTCCCAATAATTAAATAGCACCCCTTCCTTTGGAAGGTAAAGACTGCAAGCATCAAAGGAATTTTGCTTGGAGGGTCTTATGGTGAACAGTAGCAATACCTTGTGCAACATGCAAGAAACATTGCATGCTGGTGAAGTGAATGTGGGTGGCAAGCTGTGCCCAAAAGTCAATCAATCCAAGAGGAGGTGAAACATGGTTGAGTGGTGAGCATCCACTGTGAACTGAGCCAATATCTTGTTTTACAGGTCAGATTTATTTCTTGCACATACCTATACTGCGTTGTCAGTGGTGTGATTTTTCTACAAGGCCCCAGTTCCTAGTCATTCAAACATTTGAGAGAATTTGAAATGACTAAGGTCACTTCAGATGTTTTTCTGGCTCATTTCCATAAAATTATTGCCTCCCCAGGCCCCAATTCTCTCTTCGAGCCTTATGAACTAATGCAACTGACTTTGACACAAGCAGAAACTCAAGGCAGTGTAAGGAAGAAGCATGCTTCCTTAACAAACCACATTGTTTCAAGAGACTTTATAAAGCCATGAAAATGCATTTCTTCAGCTCAGACAGTTATTGGCCGCATTTGAACAAAACACTAAACCAGAATTCTTCAGAATCTTGCCTTCTAGGTCATGAGCATGAGTGCCGGTGCATGTGCCTGATCACTCCCACTTGGATCCCCCTGCAAGCGGGAGCAGCTAAACTGACCAGGGTGGAAAATCTTAGCCTTATGTCTGGATCCTGACTTGTCACTCCTCTAACAAGGCAGGATCCACAATTCAACGACAGAACCTGGCTTCAAACTCTGGCTTGTTAGAAGAGAGACAAGTCAAGGGTTCTTGCCTGGGTCCAGATGTAACATGGACAGTAGTACCCCGTTCTGCCTGTGCACTTGCAGGATCCAGCACTTGTGCAATGGGGCTTTTGCAGATCTAAAAATAACCCCAAACACGCAGAAACCCTCCTTTCAGGATGGGACAGGTCAGCGGAGCATGCAGAAGGGAGCTCTGCTGACCTGTCCTGATCTGGAAATGAGCATTTCTTCTTGTTTCTGGGGCTATTTTTAGAAGTACAAAAGGCCTATTGTGCAACTGGTGGGTCTTGCAAGCACTACGGAACCAGTGGATGCAGAGTAACTCCACTGGATACTGGTTAGCTTGGACGCTCTCACTTGCACAAGGAGCCAATTGGGAGCAACTGGGCAGCATGCAGCAGCATGCTTGCTGATTACCAATAAGCCAGAATCCTTCAGAACACTGTGTGTCTTGTGTGAAGGAAGCCAGAGACATACAGGTAATGCTCACCACCACTGCCGCTATTTAAAATGCCTTGAGCACATAGCTAGGTGGTGTGTGTAACTGAAAGCAAGACAGACACTGGGCAGTATCCAATGCAACACTACCACTGATGTAGGTTATGTTGCTCTAGCATAAATGGCCTCTTGCACAACACCAGTCATGCTCTCTGGGATGATGGGCAAGTGCTATTGGTGTTGTGGAAGGGAACTGCAGTTAGATAGGATGAGGAGGAAAGGAATGAAAAGGAACTGAAAGGAAAGGAGAAAAGAAGATGGAATCAGTTTAGGTACCCAGAATCTTACAGAGATCTTACACATGGCAAGGCAAATGGGTCAGGGCAGGGAATTTTGGTAATATAGAGCTGAAAGACGGAAGGGCCGCTGCTGCAGAGGAAGGGAAAAAAATGTAATCCAGGTTTGATAATGAGACAGGTGTCAGCAGAACAAAATGTGTGGGATAGGGCGAAGTATGGAGGAAAGAAGAGAAGAAAGATCACAAACAAGGGAGTGAGCATGTTTTTAAAAATGGCACACCTGAAACTCATACAGTAAAGAAGTAAAAGACTATCAGAAAGACAAGCAGCATCCATTTGTTGTAAGATGAATTCAGAACAAAAAAAAGAGATTCAAGGGTAGGTGTAGGCAAAGCAGAAGAGAAGTATAATACTCCAGATATGAGAAAATGCAAGAATAAGCAAGCAATGGAAATAACTATAGAAGAAAGAAAGGAACCCATTTTGAAAATATTCTGAAAATGACAGGATTCCTCAAGAGGGTGGATGCATAAAGAACTGTTGAAGATTATTGCAAAGTTATGGGCTTGGAAAATAGAAGAAACAGAGGCATCCAGCAAGATAAGTGTATGTCTCTTGTTGGGTAGGGAGCAGCTGAGCAATAGATTTGTAGATCATCTTATAATATTGATACCAGTGAGTATGATGATATTATCCATTCAGTCATGTCCAACTTTTGGCGATTCTATGGATCATCTCTCTCCACGTATCCCAATCTTGTACTATTTCTTTGAGCTGCTCCATGCTCTGGTTGGTATCAATTTTGATGGTATCTAGACATCTTGTTCTTTGGCGGCCAGATTTCTTTTACCAGTGAGTATAGGCACATGTAATAGAGCTAAGGGGAAGGGTGTCAGCAGTCTGAGGCAACTGAGAATATTTATCCTAATAAACTGGGGTCATAACTCTCCTCAAGGAAGTGCAAATAAATATGAGACACAAAACGGGGCCATTTGCTTTGCACTCCATGCATTCTCCTACAATGAGGAGGACACATGTTTTTTTGTGGGGTTTCACTTTGTGGTTTTCTTTTGATTTTTGGTGTTGTGTGTGTTTTGGGAGGATGTCAGTAACAGGGCACTGGGATCAGTTAAACACCAGTTAACTTGAATGGGGCAGGTGGGACAAAGATGAATAACCAAGATGAAGTCACATACTCATGCAAAAGCTTGAACCGTTGTGAGCATTCAGTCTGAATGCTCACAAAGGCTGAACAGTGGGGTGTTTGAGCATCCCTAGTTCAATGGAGTCTTGCATCATTTGGGCAAGATGCCCATAGGATGGCTGTCTAAGGGCACAATCCTATGCATGTTTAGACAGAGAAAAGGCCTACAGTTCCCAGCATTCCCCAACCAGCCATGATGGGAATTGTGGGACTTTTTTCTGTCTAAGCATGCATAGGATGGCACCCTTAGTGACATGTTTGATGTTTTACCGAACAGAATTTGTCTTCTAGAGTTTTTATAAGGTGCTTCTTCTTTAGCATAAGTATACAAGATGCATATTTTGCTATGTTGCTGCTGTTATATGTAGTTTCTCAAGAGCTCTCTTTAGACATGTAGAGCAGGGGTGGGGGCTGAATCCAGCCCTCCAGAGATCCCAATCTGGCCCTCTGGGGCTTCCCAGGTGGCCATGCCCTCCTCCATTGGCCTCGTCCACTTTCCCCTGCCCATCAATTCCTTGGTGGCTTCCTGGCTTGTCTGCATTTCCCCCCTATTCCAAAATGACATGCCCCTCCTAGGGGTTAGTCACTAGCAATAAGACTGTTTAAGCTAACTTATACTAGCATTTTAGCCCCACCCCTTTTGCCTTTGGTCCCACCCACCACTGGACTGTGGCTCCCCAACAGCTTCTCCAGCATTGAATTTGGCTGGGAAAGACTGAAGGCAAAAGGAGGAGGGGATGGCAGAGGAGGAGATGGCTAGGTAGCATCACTGATGCAATGAATATGAACTTGAGCACACTCTGGGAGAGAGCGGAGGACAGGAAGGCCTGGCGTGCTGTGGTCCATGGGGTCACGAAGAGCCGGACACGACTGAACGACTGAACAACAACAACATGAAAGAGGTTCCCCACCCCTGGTGCAGAGAAAATATGCATGGGGGTGGGAAGAAGATTCATGATGACAGCCCTCGCCCTTGGCACACACATGCTAGAGCTACTGTCTGCACAGACTCTTTGTGTCTACAGAGGGTATGTGCAATCAGGACCCCTGCTTTTTGCAGGGGTCCTGCGCACACAGTTTTCGTGCACACAGAGATGTCTGTGTAGATGACTGAACATGTGTGCATGTAGTGAGTGGGGCCTGTTGGCACAGTTCTGAACCTCTTTGAATACCTGGAAAGGACTTATTGTTCTGGAATATGGGGTCACTTTGACCCAGACTACCATTGTTATGCAATGTGTTGATCAACACTGTGGCCATTTCTGAACCCAGATAACTGTAGCTCTCCATCAGCCTTCTTCAAACTGGTGTCTTCCATATGTTTTGGAATTCCCAGCATTCTTGACCATCAGCCAGGGTGGCTGGGGCTGATGGGAGTTGAAGTACAGCAACATCTGGAGGGCACCAGGTTGGGGAAGGCTTCTCTATATAGTTGTACACCTGTACTACCAACATTAATCTTCAGAAAAATAATATTTTTTCCAGTTGAATACATCTCATCTACATCCTTGTTTTTAAAAGGGATTTAATTGGAGTCTAATAACGTGCTTTATCCAGACTAAAATAAAAGGAGTAGTATAAAGGAAGCAAAAGGCCTTTGTCTTCTGTTCTTTTGCAACCAAAAGTTTTCCATCAAAGATTTGTGAAGTTGGTAGTATTAAAATATCAATTTTAAACATATACCTGTGTGTAATTTTCCCTATCCTTAGCTACAGAGTCTTTTCTGAACATTGCAAAGATTAAACAGATTTTCAGGAAGATTGCCCCAAGGTCAATAATGGATAACTTGCAAATGGATATTCTTTCCAGAAAATGTTCACGCAGTACATACTTGGGCTAGCTTTGAATAATACCTCACAGTGAAGCTAAGGAGGTCTCATGAACCGTGCTTGCTTAAAGGCCAGTTGTGCTACCTTTGCAGTAAAAAAAATAATAATTTGACTCTAAGCTGCCTATATTTGATTCTGTTTTGTCCCATTATCTGGCTATATTAGAGAGAAACCAAGCTTGTCAAAGTATACATTCAATTACTTGGCATGCCGTGTGGTATTGTAAATTGGTTTTACATGTTGTACTTGCTAGATTTATAGGGCAACAAGAAAATAAAGAATGATGAACACTGAATATTTTGGGCATAATAGAATTTTATGACAAACCATCTGATATTTGACAGAAATGGCTGGAAGGCTATGAATGACTTCATGGTTATGGTGCTATAGGTTGGAATAAGGACAGAATGCATTCTGATGGTCCCTCCACCCTGCCCCTAGCACAAACCTGACTCTCATGCTAAGGCAGAGACCTCTGGTATGTTAACTTACATTGCTGGTTATACTGTTTAATATTAATTTGTTCTTTGAGATTTTATCCAATCAAGTTTTATATTTGGGTTTATGCATCTTTTTCTAATTTAATGCAACCTGGTTCAAATTCTTATTTAAGAATGGTGGGATATGCATTGGGGGGGGGGAGGGGGGAATCAGCCAACTGGTCACATGGTAGGATATAGGATGTTACTGAAACGTAATAATATAACTGGCTCAGGATTAGAAAAGGTGTTTCATGAGCATCCAGATTTTAAGAACGGTAAAAGTCAGTGTGTAATTTGTGGGTTAGTCTTCCCCAACTGGTGCCCTCCAGATGTGTTGAACTACAAATCTCACTAGCTGGGGATGGTGGGAGTTGTAGCCTAACACGTCTGTAAGACATCAGGTTGGGGAAGGCTGTGCTAGATGGGGATGTATGGATGTTGTTAAATCTGTTCCATCTCTGTTTCGCAGATTGTCAGGCTTCTTTCATTCTGTCATCTGCTCATTGATGGAATTGTTTTTCGTTAAACCACAATTTCATGCCATGTGTGCTAATTCTCATTAGTGTTAATTCACATTTGCACATGTGCACAAATGCACTACTCCACATTAGTTAATGCACACTAGCACTAATTTGTATTAACTAATGTGGATTAGAGCATTTGCACATGTGCGAATTTGGGCAAATCTCCCTCAAAGTGAAAAAAAAGTGAAACACGTGCACATTTCCACAAAAGCCTATGGGGGAAATGTACATTTTTGGTCAGTGGTTCCCCCCCCCCCCCATATTTTGGTACAACTGTATTTGCAATCAATTCCAGGAAGCAAAAAAAAAAAAAAGTCTGCAAAACTCAGAGAAAGCTGATCTACTGTGGAACCACTGGGTAAGATTCATAGAAATCTGAACTCATTTGAATCCCTTGTGGATTTCCCCAACATCCCTCATGTTAGACATACATAGTACACCTGCTCTGCATGCAGAAGGTCCCAGATTTGATCCACAGCACCACCAGGTAGGGCTAGAAAAACCCCTGCCTGCCCGAAACCCTGGAGAGCTGCTGCCAGTCAGTGTCAACAATACTGGGCTAGATGGACCCAGGGTCTGACTCAGAATAAGGCTGCTTCCTATGTTCCTAGCCTTTGCCAGGGAAGATTTGAATGATATCTCTCCCATTTTTCTGTAGTAAATAATTCTCTTCTGGCATGAATATAATGCAGTGAAACCTGCAAGTATTTCTGTGTCATTAATACTTGCAGACTTATATGTAGCAAAATTAAAGCGTGAGCTCTTCTCTAATCCTTAGGTCTGATTATTTTTCATTTGAAGAATTACTGTCCAGAGCAGTCCATTACTGCTACAGAATAAGGCAGTGTCCAGCTATTGATGCAAAGGCGTGTTAAATCACCTTCCGAAGTCATTATTTGTACTCCAGAGAGCTGTGATCAATATTCCAGGATAACGCTGGTTATTATGCATGACAAAGAGAGGAAGAACACTACCGTATCAGACTAAGTGTTCATCTAGTAGCCCAGCATCCTGTTTCCAACAGGAACAAGCTAATACTTCTAGAAAGTCTTCAGGAAGGCAACAGCTTTTTTCTATAGTTTCTCTTGGCATTTCAGATTCAAATATATATGGCCTCTGGACCTGGTGGCTCCCTTAGAGTTCATGGCAAGCATCCACTCCATGCAGCCTTCCCTCCATGAGCTTGTCTAATCCTTTTAAAAATGCATCTAAGCCAGTGGCTGTCCTGACATCTACTGCCAATCAGTTTCATCAGGTGGCTCTGAGTTAAGAATGGAGCACACTTCTCAAAACATCCCATCCTGCTTGGAAGGAGCATCCTAATGCAGGGGTGCAGAAGCTCTTTCAGTTTGAGGGCCAAATTCCATTTTGGCGAAGCTCTTGGGGGCCACATGCCAGTGGTGGGCAGGGCCAAAGCCAAAAGGGGTGGGGCCAAAATAGCAAAAAGTCCCCAAATATCATCATACTATAGCTTAAAACTTTTACTGCTAGTACCTAAGAGACATATCATCCCTTTAGAATGGGGAAAAATACACAAAAGTCAGAACCCACCAAATAATGGACAGTCAGAAGAAAGCAGGTGATGGCCAGGGAGGGGGACATGGCTTTCTGGGGCCCTCCAGCGGGCCAGATTTGGACCCTGGTCCAGAGTTTTTGCATCCCTGTCCTAATGGAAAATCCCCTGTTCTGTTTTCAACACAGAAATTCCAATGAAGTGCCTTGGTCCAGTAATACTGGGTGAATGCAGATGGCAGCTTACCAAGTGGTTACCACCATCCATCTAATCCTCTGTATCATTCAGCCAATTAGGATTTTACTGTGCTTCTATGTTTGATCAGAAATCTAGGCAGAGGTACAATTCTCTTCACTCTTGGGCAGGACAGTACGAACAACCAATATTACCAAGGTTACATGGCAACAATGTTACATGTTTATCACTCAGAAAATTGTCATCTGTATTCACTCTGAGCTGCTGGTACCTTGTTGACTTTACAAGCACAGAAAAGTCTTTTTTCCACTTTTTTTCATTTACAGCTTATTTACAGCTTTTGCACAATCCAAGCTATGCTTGGTTTTCCTTGGTTTTCCCTCACCCCCCCTTTATTTTGATTGCAGAAATATGGAAGGGAGTGCATTGATTTGGATCATGTCCCAGCTTTCAGGTTAAATGGAGATACGTTCCTCGCAGGCTTCCTTGTGATGAACAGTTTATGCTGACAGTAATGTCATTGCCAGATTTCTAAGAAATCCTGCCAAGGCAATTATTCCTGAATAAAAATTGGCTGATTTACCCCAGGCAAAAATGACAGGTTGTAGGTAAGGATGCCCAAGAATTTCTTTTCAGTTTGTTTTTTATCAGGATCTACACAGTTTGCAACTTCAGGATTGAACATGGGTTTACACTATGCTTTTAGGACTTGGGTTTTGGCCAGGAAAAACAAGTACTATGCGGAAAATCAAACATGTTTCTGCCATGGTAGTGGTCATTACAAATGGTTCAGTAATGTCAAGAGAGCTCACAATTTGCAGGCAGGATGAAAACCGAGGAGGAGGAGGAGGAGGAGGAGGAGGAGGAGGAGGAGGAGGAGGAGGAAAAGAGCAGGACTGGGCTGATGATGTTGGGAGATCCGGTCTAGGAATTGGAACAGAAAGTGGGATGGAATCAGCTGCTGGCAGGAAAGGAAGCACTTCTGAAAGGTCTAGTTTGGTCCCCATCCCTACAAGTGGACCGGGTTGGGTTTTTATATGGAAAATACTAGGCTTCCACACACATACCTAAATTCCCTAACCAAACTGGGTGCAGGAAGCAGCTGCCCCCTGCACCTGCTTTTCAGATTGGAAGGAAAGCTTCCATTGCAAATAGATACAGGAACCTGATTTGACTTGGAACCACAGTGGCAGCAAAGGCTTAAAGTCCCTTGCCATGGCTGTGATCTGGCTCAGGCCTTTGTTTAAAAACTCCACCATGCAAAGCCAAACAATGTAAATAATGACATGCCTAATTCCACCCATAACTTGACAAAAACTACAGGGTATTAAGAGCATTAGGGTTTTTTTATGTATCACAATAGTTATCGATGCATTATGTAGACACACCCACAAACCAAGCCCAAAGTCTCAGCTTGATGCTCCTCTGGATGTTTCCATAAAACACATCTGGTTGTCATGTTTTCATATTTCTTATTCCTTGGCAAATAGGCAGCACTTTAAAGACTAGTTATCCCATCAGAAAGAGAGAAGGCAGTGAACCATGTGAAAATCATTTCAAGGAAGGTTGCCATTCTATTTGGTAGTTTGTGTAAATTATAGATGAAATTTCTCCTTCAAAAGTAAAGAGGTGTATTTCAAGGGGGGGGGGATTAGGCTATAATTTTTCTTCCTCCTTACACTTTCCTGCAGCTGATATATTCTGTATGTTAAAACCAGTATGGGTGGGGGCAGATTTCTGGATTTGAAAATATACAGAAAATATGCCATGTCTCTTAGTTGATTTCAGCAGGGGAACAAATTCAAGCTTATATTAATCCTATAAGGCTGCAATCCTATACCTACTTACATGGGAGAAAGCCCCATTGAACTCAGTGAGACTTCCTTCTGAATAGAGATGTACCAGTTTGCTCTGTAAATGTCTCTTAGAACTGCTTTTTTGCTGTTGCTTTTTTGTGGCAGGAATGCTTTTACACAGAGTGACTAAATTCAGATGCTGATACAAAGTATGGAGCCCTCTACCCTAGAATCAGAAAGCATGGTCTAGAGGATCACTGGAATGTAGCATTGCTTAACTGAAGCATTGGCTACCTTTCCAGTAGTTTTACTAGTTTTGCAGCATTTGGATTCTGCACACAAAAAGAGGTGGTAGTGGAGGAGTGTATGAAAGAAGTGAAACACAGGAGAGTGTCTGGTCTGTTCTGCTATTCTCTCAAAACACAACAGAAAACTAGTTTTGTGCTTTAAAATGAGTGGCACAGATATATTAGTCAGTGAATACAGATAAAAAGCAATGGACTGTCACTTGACTGTGCTTAGGAGCTCAGGCTTGCTTATTAAGTGGAAACTGGTGTCAGTTCACACATGAATATTTCTTGCTTGGTGAAGGCAATGTTAAATGGCAGTTAGTATGTATGAATGAGCTATCTCTGATCTAGCACTACAGATAGACTTTCCATGTTACGCAGGTGCAATCTCAAATTCAATTGTGTTTCAGTAGACTCAGTTCACACATGCACCTGTCGGTCATTTGGGCATGATTCCCTCATGGACAAGTGATGGGCTATCAAGTTCATCGCTGGACACATGATGGCCAGCAGCTGAGTGTGTGAAATGAAATGGCGCTGCTGAAAACACCATTGGAGATGGTGTGAGGAGGTCATAAGGTCAATTCTGTCTGTGGTGTTACCACCATTCACACATACAAGCCGTCAGCATGGTTGCCACTGACAAATGAATGTGTGAAAAGAAAAGGGAAATGGGGAATGAAGCAAATATGTGCTTCAGCTCACACTGCTTTCAATACTGGAAACTTCTTTAGTATGAAACTTATCTACCCATAGTGTTGGATCCAGGATTTGCCTTCAGCTAGAGGAAGGGAGGAAAGAGGAACACAAGAGGAAAGACTATGCTCATGGAAGGTCTCTCTGCCCATTTGGGGGAGGCAGGATCCCCCTCTCCCACACATCACAGCTCACCCCATTCCACAGAGTCTCCTCTATGTAGGAGGCTGGAGGGCTGCTGTGAGAAGGAGTGGTGAGGATTTCCATCAGCACAGCTGATCCAGCATAAATCTGGATCCAACCCACAGTATGGAGAGAAGAGGCTGTCATGGTCCATCTTTTACCTGGCTGATGTTGTTAGGGCAAGCATGACCTGGCTGCACTCACATGAAGTAGTAAACACATGCTTGTTGGCAAAAACAGAGTTCTGCTCTGAGAATGGAAGGGTGGGAGCTGGTTGCATTCAGAAAGACTGGTGATGCTTCACTATTCGTACTGGAAAATCTGGTTTAGTATCACTAATTTGTTTTTCCATACCTCCACTGTATAGCAGCAGGATGCTCTGGTCTCATTAGTTCCACTGAGTCCAATTTAGCAACTAGTGTTTCTGTATTTACCTGTGTAGCTAGGGATGGGTGAGACTTTAGTTTCAGTTCATTTTTGATAAGAATTTGAATGCAGGAAACACCAGAGCTAACCGAGTCATCCATCCCTGAAGAGGGCTTTGAGTGCCTCACTCTTAAAAGCCTGGCTTTCGATCTCTGTGTATTTTCAACCATGTTTGTAGTGCTGAATTAGGGTGGCTACCTCTTTTTTGCTGACAGGCTCCTCATCTTTAACAGTTATATGGTAGGCAGGTATAATAGTGGTGTTCTCCATGCTGGGAATGGCTGTGCCTACCAAATTTGGCTGGTGCAGATGGCTGAATTTCAGTTCAGTTGAATGCAGGAGAAAATGAAAATGACAGATTTGTCCATTCCTAGGTATCACTGAACTTGTGTGTGTGCAACCTCTCTGTCTCTCTGTCTCTGTTTGTCTGTGTGTGTGTGTGTGTGTGTGTGTCTGTCTCTCTCTCTCTCTCTCTCTCTCACACACACACACACACACAATAAATAGTGTTTTATATGTATAATAACCAAGAAATAATTTTGTTTGCTTGGCTCTAAATATTTGGTTTTCTCTTGTGCATATATTAAGAGATGAATTCCTTCACCTAATGAAATTTACTGCCCTGGAAGCTTCACAAATTCTGTTCAGTGCTGTTTGTTGCATCCAGTACAATAGCAGGAAAATACTCTCGTCCTTAAAAATCTGTGGCAATGTAGCCTGAGGTGTGCCTTCTCAAGCCTTTTTCTTCTGCTAAATGAATATGCTACGTTACTGTCCACATAATAGTATATGTTGTTGTTGTTGTTCAGTCGTTCAGTTGTGTCTGACTCTTCGTGACCCCATGGACCATAGCACGCCAGGCCTTCCTGTCCTGTGCTCTCTCCCAGAGTGTGCTCAAGTCCATAGTCATTGCATCATAATAGTATATGCACGCAATTAAAGTTTATACTCTCTCAAGGTGCCTGCTCCCTGATGCATCATTAGAGTACATTTGCAGATCTGTTTGATATAGTCTCTATGACATGGGAGATAGGAAACTAACTGCTGGTGCTGAGTTAGATCATTGGTCCATTTAGCCCAGTGCTAGTGGCTGCAAATGACAGGAGTTGCCGTCCTGTCATCTGGAGGACACCAGGTTGGGAAAGGCTGTCTTAGATCCTTCGAACTTGAAATACTGGGAATCGAACCTTGGCCCTTATACATGCCAAGCCTGTGTTCTGTTATTGCGCTGTCCCACTCACCTCACCTAGTTAGCTATGCAACCACAATCCCATGGGAATTATCCCGCACTCCTGCTGTTTAGAGCTACAGTACAAGATGTCTCATGGCACCTTCAAGACTGACAGCTTTTATGGGCAACAGATTAGTTTGTCACATGCACAAATGGGACAGTGACAGTGTGGGTCAGATGATGATTGTGCCAAGTTTGTTGCTTGCTTAATGAAACTGACTGGCAAAAGGGGCAAGCTCCTCCAGTGTTTGGTAAAGCAATGATTGTTCGTGCTCCTTTGTTAGCAGTTTAGGAAGCCTCTAGAATACAACAAATAGTGCCCAGTGGATAGATTTGAAGTCTCTGCTGCATGTTACAAAGTTTTTACATGGAAAGCACTTCCAAGGAGGAAATACCATGAATCCTGCATATAGGTAACCAAATATTGTTTGTTTTGTTTAAGTTATTTTCCCTATACCCCACTCAGTGGAGGCTGCTGGCTCCGATCTCGGTGGGCCTATGATTCCATTCTGGGTTTCAGTCAGAACCAGCCAGAACTCTAACAGAGCTATCCAAGGTGCTGAAGCCATTTTGGGGATAGGTTTCAGCACTGTGGATAGTTTCTTTAGAGTTCTGGCTGCTTCTGACTAAAACCCAGAATGGACACACAGCCCCTCCAAAATCGGAGCCACCAGCCGCCACTGACCCCACTCAGAGTGGCTTAGGTGGGGTAATCACAGCAGTCTCCCATCTGGGCATTGATCAGGTCCACAGTTGCAGAGATTCATGAGTGCTATCGGAGTAAGTGACTCCTGATGATTCACTGCAATGCATTTCATTTCTGGAAAGGAGGAGCCTTACACACAGTATTTTATGCTGACTGCCACTGCTCTACCCGGAAAAAAAGAAAATCATAACAAAATGAGTTTGCCCAACCAAGTATTGCTATTAAAAGATCTCTAAAGGTTCATTTACAATATTCAGATGAAAGAATGTGGTAGTCGAGGTGGTGGGTGGGGAGAGGAAATAGCTCTGCTCTCTCTGGTGATGGAGATGTTTCCAACTGCAACAGCACAAGGCACAGCACATGATGATAGGATGCTGAGTGTCCAATTCAGAGACAAAGCGAGCCTGTGGGGAAACAGGCATTCTGGTACTCCTGGTATTTGGAACAAACTCCATGAATGTTCAGTAGAAGCCAGAGTACACCTGGAAGATTTAATCAGCAAACCCTCCCCAACGTGAAATACAATCATTTTTCATGCCACATTTCCTTCCCCTTTGGGCCTGCCAAGACCCTGCATGATCCCTAAATTATTAAATTAGGGCTTCCATGATCATCCGAAGGTCATGGTGCCTAATGTGTCTTAATGTGATGGAAGTGTCAGATACAATTATCTTTGGCAGTAAAACATGGTTTTATAGCTCTAAATACAATAAATTAGAGTGTGCTGCTCAGACTGCTGTCGTCAGGGATATTTCTGCACCATTAAGGTTTGATGAGGAAGTCAGGTCTTTGCTTGGATGCTGGAGAGGAATGGGGAGAGCAAAGGCAGGGAATTGGTTTGTTTCACCTACTATCATTTCTGCTGCGGCTATTTGATGGATTAAATATCGGAGTGATTTTCAAATTCCTAATCTTGTCTTGAGGGTAAAATCCAAGCAGGCCCCCGTTATGATGATTCTAGGCTTTGGTTTTTTGTTTTTGTTTTTGCAGCTGTCACTTTCTGATGTATTTCCTTTGCTAGCATTTCTAAAAGGCTTGAAATTTGAATCCCAGGCTACCTCTCTGGGCACAGCCAAACCAACAGTAATTGATTCATCACAGCTTGTCTAGGCATCTCCTTTGTTCTAGGAGCACCCAGGTGATGAAACATCATGCTGATGCCTGAGATTTACAAAGACGCAACTATTTCATTTTGCTCTGCACACCTATGCATGCCAACCTAAGTATTGCTGTTTCCAACACTCATAACACACTCTGTGGCAGTCTTCCCCATCCTCGATCATCTTCCCCATCAAGATGTTTTGGACTTCAACTCCCATCAGCCCCAGCCAGCTTAGCCAATGATCAGGGATGCTGGGGGTCTGAGTCCATTTGGAGGGCACCATGCTGGAGAAGTCTGCTCTTTGGTGACCAAGAGACAGAATGCGGTGGCCAGATAACAGGGACAAGAAGGTCTGAACATATAACACCAGTCCTGGCCTGCTTGCACTGGCTGCCTGTATGTTTCCAAGCTCGACTCAAGGTGCTGGTTTTGACCTATACAGCCTTACATGGCTTGGGACTGCAATCCCTGATGGAGAACCTCTCCTGGCATGGACCTACCCACACACTACATTCATCATCTAAGGCCCTCTTCCAGGAGTCTCCTCCAAAGGAGGCTTGGAAGGCAGCAATAAGGGGAAGAGCCTTCTCGATGGTGGCCCACCAATTGTGGAACAATCTCCCTGAAAAGGCCCGCCTGGTGCCAACATTGTTGTCTTTTCAGTGCCAGGTTAACACCTCCCTCTTCTCTCAGGCCTTTGGCAGCATATGATGAGGTTTTAATCAGCTCCTGGATTTTTCTTAGTGTTGTTTAAAATTGTTTTAGATATATGTGTGTCTTTGTGTGTGCTGTCCGCTTATATGTTTTGTATGTAAATGGTTTTTATAATGTATATTAAGGTTTTAATCTTTGTAAACTGCCCAGAGAGCTTTGGCGATATAGAAATGTGATAAATGAAATGAAATGCAGGGTGGAGCTACTGAAATGAGGGGGTCTATTCAGTGGAGAGCAGGCTTGGTTTCTGATGGCTGTGATCACCTGGGAAGGAAACAGGTTTGGCGCCAGTCCAGTGGTGTCTATTGCAGGGAGGATTTTGTGCCCTCCACTCCTGACCCTGGATGGGCTGGTCCTCATTGACAGGCATTCTGCAGAGCATGTGTGCAATGGGTCTGTGCACACAGAGCACACAGAGAGACAGTGCACCCTCTCAGGACTCCCTGCAATAAGTAGGCTTCCTGTTCAGCATAACAGCAGGCATTATGCCGGTAGCAGTAAGCCATTATGCAGTGACTTTTGTGCATGTCCAGCACACTCCTTACAATTTCCCCAGCATTCCTTGCAACAGTCCTGTAAGGAAGGTCAGAATGAGTAGAATCGCTAGTGAAATGCCCAGGGGAGGCAGGTGGATCCGATTTCGGTGGGGTGGAGAGTCCATTCTGGGTTTTAGTTACAACCAGCCAGAAGTCTAAAGGAGCTATCCAAGGTGCTGGGCCCTATCCTCAAAATGAGACCAGCACCTTGGATAGCTCCTTTGACTTCTGACAGGTTGAAACTAAAACCCAGAATGGACTCTGCCCCACTGAAATAGGATCTACCAGCCTCCCTTGAAAATGCCCATCATTCTGACAACTGGGGTATGTAGAGAGAAAGCTCATATATTGCAAGGACAACCCTCCTGGCAGTGTGGGTGCAGTTTATCTGTATTAGAACTGGTGAGAAACAGTGATTGGTTCAAAAATTTGTGCAACGGACACAGTAATTGGAGGAGACATGGTCTGGGGAAATGGCTTCTCCCCACTACTTTGTTTTGCTGATCCATTTCACCGATTCTTCACCACATTTTACCAGGGAAAAACTCCCACTGAACTCAATCGGACCTACTTCTGGTTAGATATCCATGGGATTGCACTGTTAATATCCAATTCCCCCCTCTCTCCCCTATAGATGGGGGAATGAGCCGTGTTTGAGATCACCAGGATTCTTCGAACATTGACTTGCCACTTCTCTCATGCCTGATTCCTGTTTGCAGTCGCTGCTTGCTCAGCGCAAATGGAAAACCTGCAAAAATGAGCAGCAATCGAGTTGTGTGTTTTGTACAAATGTCCTTCATAGACTAAAGTGGGGTTGATTCAGTCTACTCTGAGGGAATTTGCACCAATTAGGATATTTGCAGAAATCGAACTAGGCATTGGAAATGAGATGAACACGAGCCTGTGTTGAACAATTTGTGAAAATTTTCAGTGGGAACGCACTCATGCTCACATTCGGAGCTTCAGAGAGGGCATGCTCACATATTTTGCAAGCAAAAACAAAAATCTCATACATCCATACTCCCCCCCCCCCCCGCATACACACACAACAGAAAATACAGCATGGGGTGCCTTTTAACCTTTGAGTCTGCTCTCGAATAATCCTGGATCTCTGCTTTTCAGGGACCCCACTTATCCTGCCATCTAGTTGCTCTCCTCATGGTGCAGCTGGTGGCCCATGAAGCTGGGGGGGGGACAATTCTGGGAGCCAATTGGCTGAGCTGGTTGGTTTCTGGGGTGTGGAGCCAGTGGCAGGGGCAGCCTTGGGAGTGGAGCGTCCCCTCTCTGATCTGTTTGGCATTTTAAGAAGCCTCTTACATGGCTTTGACCATTGCAGTTGCTGACTTCCCTCCACCCTCCCATTTTCAGTATTCTCTGTAGCTATAAGCAGATGTTAGCCACCAGTTGACAGGGCTAGGAAACAATTTTGCCCATCTGTGCAATTGGGCTATATATTGTGGGGTTTTCGTCTTCATTATAGCAACACGCTGTAGTTTATAATGTTGATGTGCTTAGTTATCTTTGTCACAAGCTGTCGGCATTGAATCCATTTTAAGGGGAGGTTGGGGTTGTGGCACTCTGCTCTCTAAAGCAGGGGAGACCCATAAGGGCTCTAAGAGTGGGGACTTCAAGGAGAGATTGCGGATGTGGGGCAGAGACTGAGAGAACCAGCTATTTATTATTCATTCATTTGCAACATTTGTGTGCTGGGCCATAATATAAAGTTATCTGGGTGGCTCACCTAGTGAGTATGGCAAAGATGAGATTTTAACCTGGGGCTTTTGAGTTCACTTTTCAGACTCTTTAGCCACTATATTTTGAATAAATAATTGGTCCAATCAAGTATCTCTTTCATCTGTTCTTTGTCTTTATCTCAAAGGATTTCAAAAAGTACATTTTCCAATGGAAATTATTCTGCTTAAGGTAGATCTATTGTCATATTGGTTACTTCTAGAATGTCAGCCCCCCACGCAGAATGTAGCTATAAATAGATATGAAAGGGAAACCAGGTAACCCAACAGGGAGTAATAAAATGGGGTAAAGTACTGTTGTCTATAATCTGTCTAACAGAGTTGGATTCCACAATTAACTGCTACTGTATCTCTTTTCTGCCTGTAAGCGAAAAAAACAACCCCCATATAGATAACAAGTGATAGCAGAGAGAGAGAAAGGATCAATTTTAATTGAAAATTCTAGTAGGTTTGCTGCTGAAAGACATAAGACAGTGCCAAGCTGTGAAAGACTCATTTCAAATAACTGAAGGCTATAAAATAGTAGAAAGGGTTTCTCTCTTTAAACTGTAAGGTCCAACACACTGATGTACTTGGAACTATCGAAATTAAATTCAAAAACAAAACCTTGATCCTCTGCTTTCAGTAATTAAAGAACAGGAAAAGCAAAACCTTTGGGAAGGATACAGCTATCTAAAACAATCCAATATGTTTAACACTTGGACATTCTTCACGGGGTCTAACTTTTTTCCCAGGAGATAGAAATAGCATCATCATCATTCACTTTAATACAGAACTTGAGTAGTTGAGTGCCTATCAGTTTAGAAGGGAAGTGCAGCTACAACAAATAAGATATTCAATTCTACAAACTTGGGGGACTCCTTAAGTATGCAGGCATATTACTCTGTAAACTAAAAGGGGGGAATTAACCCCCCCCCAAATAAGGTCATGTGAGCTTTTAGGACCTACAGGATATTGAGAGCAGTTGAGAAAAGAGTACAAATTATCTTTCTACAAATCCTGATAGCACTAAGAAGAAGATGACTAGGGAAGCACCATCCATATATCTGGGCTGATATTTGATAGTTTGATAGTTGAGTAAATCAATTGGACATCAAATGAAAATACCACAGAAATGTATTAAGCGGGGCAATAACATATTTTCTTCATTGGTACTGAACTGCACATGCTGTATGCCTGACATATCCACAACTGCAGTTTTCAGATCCAGAGAAGTAGAAAAAGCATCACGTGGTAGGTTCAGTCACATGCAGCATTTTCAGGCAAACACAGGCCACATGGGATTAGGTCAAAGAAAAGCAGCTCTGTGTCTCAAGGGCATCTGTGTGAAGATACAAAGGAGGGTGACAGGAGATGGTTGGTTAGGGGCTAGTCTTCCCTAAGTTGCGTCAACCAAACTGAAGGGGAGGGAGTGGAAAGGCAAACCTGTTCTGTTCTCCATAAAGATCATGTGCTGCTGAAGCTAAATGGCATCTTCCCTTAGGAACGAACACACACACTTACAAGAGGTTTGAAATTTTGGCCCATGTGGGGGTGAATCCACTCAATCTCTTCTTCCCTTTCACCCTTTTACAACTGCATGTTTCACAAGGGGTGAGAGCAGGGCTTTTGTCAGCAGCCAGCAACCAGTGGCCATGATTTCACCCCATAATGCTCTTGTTAGTGATGCTACATCCTCACATAATGTTGCTCACAGGGGAATTCTGTGGGAGAACAAGCTATAGCAGCCAGGAGTAAATTTGTCCTGATCCTTGAAATATTGTTGGTCAGTCAAAAAAGAATTCTGCCATGTTAAATGAAAATCAGGGGGGTGGGTTATTCTAACCTTAATAAAATCAAAAGGGTTTCACCAATCTTCCTAAAAATTGCTTGTGCTGGACAAAAATGTCTATTTTACATAACTTCAAAATTTCAGGAGGATTGGTTAAAGATTGAAGGAGAAAGGACAGTTAACAGAAAAAATAAAATAAATACTCAGTCACGCAGTTTTGGCACTGAAAACATGTGTTGGCAACTTTTTGTACCCATCATTTGCCCAAAGCCTGGAGGCCAAATAGCAAAACCATATATGTTTTCCTATTCTGTTTCTATTGTAGTTGGTGGAATGGAATTTTTTTTTAATGTAATCTACTTATTTCATAAGGCAACACTCAGAATGTTGAGGGCAGGTGGAGAGGAATAACTGCTGTGTGGAGAAAAAGCAGCAGCAGCAAACTGAGTTTCTGGGACCTCTGTGTGCCTGTACACAGACAAGGAATCCCCTCAGTGTGACCGGACCCCACTGCTTCTGTTTACTGGTCTGCACTCTCTCCAAGCAGGCAATCATGCTGACAAAGCTGTGGTCAAGCCATGGAACAATGGAGCAGTATGAGAAAGTTACATTTGTTACTCCCTGCAGCTAGCAGCTCCACGAGTCCAGAGTGTTCCCATGTACCCTGATCAGGCCTAAAGTAAGATCAGCTGCCTAAAACAATGAGAAACTGTCCCTGCAGGTTTCTGCCCCCCGCCCATGTCATTCAGAACCAAATTTTCTAGTTCACATCTACAGAAAAGAGCCAATCAAAAAGTAGAAAATTGAGAGCTGTCAGGGGTTTAAAGAAAGCAACAGCACCCTGTGAAAGAGACAAGAACCAGGTCTGTTCCAACCCGGCTTGCTTGCTTAACTCTGACCTTTATTAGCAGATTTTGATTTGTTTTGAGAACATTTTTGGTTCTTGCCTTCCTTCTGGGAGAAGAAGAGCCCTCTTTTCTCTTCTTGAACATGTTTCTCTTGGCTTTGAGACTATTTTGGGCTATCTTTCTCCAAGCCCATTTCTCTGAGCCAGGCGCCTGGCTTGGTGTAGCTCGGTGTAGTTTTTGCCTGCTATTTTATTTCGCTTACTGGTGAAGCATGGGCTTCACAATACTTTTCAGTTTAAAATATTGTCTTCGCTGTCTACCAGGATTACTTTTCCCTACCTGGACTTTGCTGGCATCTGCACTTTGGATTCTAGAAGAGGTCTCTTTCAACCATCTTCTGCTTCCAAGAAAGCCTGGTCTTCAGATCTCTGCTTGGGATAGGTAGCTGTACCTTCCTTTTAATCCTCCCCCCCCCCCACACACACTCTCTTTCTTTTCTCTAAAAATTTGGACTGTACTGCTATATAGCTGAAAGCTTGAAACACTGCATTTAACTAGTTTGGATTGGTGGAAGTTTAAGCACAGCTAAGTACAATTGAAACTGCTGCTGGGCTTACTTGGGCCTACTAACATTGTTTGGGGCCTACTAACATTGTTTTTTTCATAGACCTTAGCAAGAGTTAAATTGTAGTGTATTTTGAATAGTGCACACATGTATTTTCTTTGTAATCATTGCATGTTTCACATTTATTTATTAATTTATTAAATTTATTAATCACCTATCTGGCTGGTCACCCAGCCACATTTTACTTCTGTATATGAAGTTCTTCTGCATTTAATTTTCTTTATAAACCATTCATATCGTAAGACTTCTCGTGTGGCATAATTTCATTTGTTTAACAACTTAAAAGGGTATTCGCTGTTTTCCTGCTTAAGTTTTAAAATATATTTTCAAACATATTGCACTTTTAGATAGCTTTTTAGATAGCAGGGATCTGTATTGGGACCAGTGCTTTTCAACTTGTTCATAAAGAAAGTGTAATGTAGTGGTTAGAGTGTTGGACTGGAACCTGGGAGATCTGGGTTCTAATCCCCACTTGGCCATGAAGCTCACTGGTTGGCTTTGGGCCACTCACTGGCTCTGAGCCTAACCCACTTCACAGGGTTGTTGTGAGGATGAAATGGAGGAGGAGGATGCCCATGGAAGCTGCCTTGGGTTAGTTGCAAGAGGAAGAAGGGAAGGATATAAATGTAATAATAACAAATGTTATAATAATAGTAGTAGTAGTAGTAATAATAGTAATAAGAAGAAATGATCTGGAACTAGGACTAAGCAGCAAGGTGGCCAAGTTTGCTGATTAGTGATTACACCAAATTATTTAGGGAAGTTAAAACAAAGAGGGATTGTGAAGAGCTCCAGAAAGATCACTCCATAGTGGAAAAACGGACATCAAAATGGCAAATGCAGTTCTATGTAAGCAAGTGTGAAGTGATGCACATTGGGGGTGGGAGGTGGGGTGGGGAATCCCAACCTCACTTGTATGCTTGCGACTGACCAAACCAGAGATCTTGGGCTTATGGTTGACAGTTTGATGATGTCAACCCCGTGTGCAGCTGCTATGAAAAAGGCACATTCCACATATTCCAAGACTTGGCTGAGGGGATGGGAAAATGTTGCAAGGCACTGATATTTCAACATACTCTTAAAGTCCACCCCCCCCCCCATGACTTTCTGGTTCAAGTCAGGCAAATACTGTATAAGGACAATAATTTCACATCTTCTCAGGGCAATTTCTGCTGATTCAAACAAAATATGCAAACTTCCCAATTACACAGGATTCTTTGTACAACAGAATCAGAAGTATGCTGTATCATGCACTCAGCAATTTTCATTAATTTTTATCATAGAAGCTTCCACACTGCCTGACACGTCTTCAAAACCCACTTTTGAGTAAGAGATATAGATTGAAATTGTATGCAAGCCTATTTATTTATTTATTGCATTTTATTCTGCCTTTTAGCTCAAAAGTCTCCCAAGGTGACTGACAAAGTTAAGAAATAAGACAGCCGCTGTCCACAGGCTTACATTCTAAAAGGCATAAGAGGAAAGGGGATTGAGGGAGGAGGAAACACAGAGCCAAGATGGAGAAGCCATGTGGCATAGCTGTGTCTCATTACATATTGCATGGTGCCTACAAGAACACAATGCAAAAGGAGGATCACCAAATCAAACATGCTATAAAGGCTTTGGACAAGTCAGGTTTACAACCCAACAAACTACATGCATGTTGAACTCCAATAAACAGTAAGCGAAGGCAATTCCTGCCTGCAGGCTTACAATCTAAAAAGACATGACACACAAGGAAAATATAATAAGGAGGGACAAGGGGGAAGAAAATAGGATGCAATCCTAGGCACGTTTAGGCAGAAATAACTTCTACAACTCCCAGCATTCCCCAGCCAGCCGTTCAGTAGGAATGGTGCTGCTTCTCACTCTCAATTCCCCCAGCACAGCCGGCTGGAATGGAATTTTTAGGCTGCCTTTAAGGGCAGAACTTATAAGGGTAGAACTTACAGGATAAAAAAATACAAAACTGTAGAAACGGACCTTTAAAAAAAAATAAACATTTTATTTTTGAAATAGATTATCTTTTTCTATAAGAAAATGGTGCTGATTCTGAAATAAATGTCTTCATCAGGATAGCAGAAGCAAGCTCCATTTTATTTCTGTAGTCATAGTTGTGATATAATTTAAGTGAGTTTAAAGTAGGGATGGCAGAGAATTCCGCCACGGATCTCGGTGAGGACGAATGCCAGTGCATTCGGCCCCCCGAACTCTGTGGCGGAACGGCCTGCCGCCCCCCCGCGGATCCCCCCGGGACGAGACTTTCCTGGGGCGGATCTTCTGGGTGGCGGCAGCTGCGGCGGCTGGTCTTCCAACTGGCTGCCACCGCCACCATTTGCAGTCTTGTAAAAACAACAACAACAAACGACATGATAGGCTATGTAAAGATTTACGTAGCCTATCATGGCTGGGTTTAAAAACAAAACAAAACCACGTACGCAAATGGGGGCGGCTACGGCTGACGCCATTTGCGTTCCTTATTTTTGGCTGTCTTAGTCTATGTAAATATTTACATAGAATATGATGGCGAAAATAAAGGGGAACGCAAATAGCGTAGCGGGCGCTATTTGCGTCCCTTTTTGATTCGCTATTTTAGCCTACGTAAATATTTACGTAGGCTAAAACAGTGAATTAAAAAGGGACACAAATAGCGCCCGCTACGCTATTTGCATTCCCCTTTATTTTTGCCGTCATAATCTACGTAAATATTTACGTAGATTAAGACGGCCAAAAATAAGGAATGCAAATGGCGGCGGCCGTAGCCGCCACCATTTGTGTACATGGTTCCCCCCCCCCGAGCCCTCCGCAGCCAGAAATCCGGCTGTGGACAGCTCTGGCCTGGCTGGGCCTGGCCGGCTGCTCCATGGAGCTGCCGTGGAGCACAGCTGGCCGTGGAGGATTCCGGGAGGGAGGAACGGATTGCCTCCCCCCCCGTCAAGGATTCCGGGGGGGGAGGGACGGAACACCTCCACCCCCACCATCAACATAATCCGTGGAAAGGTAAGTGACTTTCGTACATCCTAGTTTAAAGTATAAAACTACACATGCTCAGATTACTATTATTTTTTAATCAGGGTTGGCAAAGAATTGTATACCATGGATTGGTGAGGCAGGGGTGTGAACTCGTTCCTGTATTCCAAAGGCTGCTTTTCTGTGTGATTCTGAGAATCTCATGTGTTATTGTATCATCATTATCATTGATGTTATGGTTTGGTGTGTTTTTGTGTATACGTGAAAGGGGGCGGGGGGTTGCAAAGGGTTCCTGCTGGCTTTCAAGGGATATAATCATCATTATCTTCACTACATACAAAGGGATGCCTATACCTTCTCCTGAGCAGTCCAGTCCTTACTTCTTACAAGATATGCATGATCTGGAGTGCTTCAGCTATTGGGAGGTACAGAAATAAATAAATAAATAAATAAATAAATAAATTTGTGCTGTGCTGCTTCTAAGTAGGCCTGCTCTGGTGGATGCTTTGTGATGGATTTTTGGATGCTTTCAGAATAAAAGCATGGATGTTGGGAGGCTTTCAGAACATGTTCCTTTGTTCCAAAGGCTGCTTTTCTATGTGGCTCTGACAGTATCACATCTTATTTTAATTATTACCATTGTTATGATGGCTGTGTGGACTCTCTGCTCCCGTTCACCATCTTAAAGTCACCTGACTGTCTATGAAATGGGAGTTATTGCTAGAACATGAGAATGCGGATGCAAAGGAGTACTTTTGTGTGGTTATGTGATTCCCCCGCCCCCCCCTTTGCATGTTTTGTGCGTCAGTTTTCTTCTTCTGTGGCATGGGTTTGGGATTCAAAGACTACTCTTCATCCACAGATCCCCCTTGGCTCTTCCTCTCGTGACTCCTTGGCTAAGCCTCTGCTGACTCGTGCCCTGTCCCACCATTCAGACTGGCACCAGCCTCCACTGTATGCTAGTGGTGTTTAAAATTATGCATGGTTAGAGAAAGTGGATAGGGAGACATTTTCCTCCCTTTCTCATAATACTAGAACCCAGGGTCATCCCATGAAGCTGATTGATGGGAGAGTCAGGACAGGTAAAAGGAAGTACTTCTTCACATAGTGTATAGTTAAACTATGGAATTCGAATTGGCCATGTAGTGATGGCCACTAATTTGGATGGCTTTCAAGGGGCATTGGACAAATTCATGGAGGATAAGGGTATCAAGGGCTACTGGTCATGATGGCTATAGCTACCTTCAGTATCAGAGTCAGTCTGCCTATTTACAGCAGTTGCTGGGGAACCTGGAAAGGAGGGTGCTGTTGCGCTCATGTCCTGCTTGTGAGTTCCTCGTGGGCAGCTGGTTGGCCACCGTGTGAACGGAATGAGAATGCTAGACCCTTGGTCTTATCCAGCATGGCTCTTCTTATATTCATATTAGAGATAGGATCTCAATGTTCAGAAGCACTGCACCTCTGATTGCAAAGACATACAGATAGACAGTTTCAGACAGACAGAGCAGTGTGTGTGTGTGTGTGTGTGTGTGTATACACACACACCTTGGGGAGACATTTGCTTTTCAAAAACCAAGGAAATTCAATCATCAAAAACCCTGCTGGTTTAAAAGACCAGACGATAAGGCTATCTCACATTGGTCCAAACCCCACAAAGCCAGAAAATTTGAAGCTAAAGCTGATGCTTTATCTGACGTGCCCTGTGATCAGTCATGATGTTGTGCAATGTCACAAATTGTGCTTGCTTACAACTTACCCTCCATGCACCCACACTTTTCCTGGTTTTGTGGCATTTGGACCAACGTGAGATAGCCTTATTGTCTGGTCTTTTAAACCGGCAGGTTTTTTGATGATTGAATATATATACACACACACCAAATTGCTGAAATGGTTCTTCCACCTTGCTGCCAATGAATGGGATATCAAAGAGGGATTTGAGCTCATCCGCAGAATGCTGTCTCTCAATCTCTCTCTCTCTCTCTCTCTCTCTGTCTCGTACGCACACACCACAAGTTCTTCAAATCGGAAGCTTTTGCTATTGCTTTTCTTCAGATTTGGATTCTGAACTTTCAAGCAACACAAAAACCAAAATATGTCAGAACATAGTAAGTGTCTCAGAATGGGAGGAGTGAATGAGTGACATGTGCCAGGTGATTAAAAAAACACCCTCTTTCCTGAAGTATACAGAGAGCTTTCATGAGGGAGGAAAGGAAAGGGGATGCCTCTCCCTCCTGAAATAATAGAACTAGTGGTACTACCAGAATGGCACTATTAAAAATGAAAATAAAATAAAAAATATTTATGAGAATATCAGTTATTAACCCCCAGCCTTTTGCAGGAACAGAAACTGGCATGGGGCAATTAAGAGGAGTTACTCAAGGGGCAATTAGCAGGATATCAGTAACCTTGCTGCCACATTCCACAGGAAGCAATAAAATACGGCAGAACCTACAAACTCCAAGACAGCCCATAGAGAGGAGTCAGGTTCCAGAGCAGGCAGACCAGGGTCCAAAGGGCCAGAGGCAGGACAGGGCTCAGGTTCTAGATCAAGAAGGCAAAGACAACTTGTGGCATTGCTCAGACTGACAAATGGAGCCTGGAGCAACAGTTATATATGGCCAACCAGGCCCCCATTTGTTCCTCAGGTCACCTGGTCTGGCAATGTGGTGAGCCAACCGTATCTTCTCTGGCCCTCATATGCATAACCCTTCCTGCAGCACAGGAAAGATCAAGCCAGTAGCTCCTTCAGCCTCCAAGTTGCTGCCTGACACCCTGGTTTGAGTCCCTCGTTGCCTTACAGCAGGGAACCATTCATGTTGGAAGGGGCCTTCGCTGAATGGAGTTTACTTCTTAGTAAACATTATGGAAGCATCTGGGTCATAGCAAAGGGCACTGCTGGACAACATAGCTCTATATTAAGTGCTGTGTGGAGCCTCCGTTTTGATTCTGCTTCCAGCAGATTGCAGAACGGCAATGCCCCAGCAACATGCCATGTATGTATATATGTATGTATGTATTTAATTGAAAGCAATTTTACCTCTCTCTTCAGCTGAAGAGGCTCCCAGAGTGGCGTGCAAAGGTCATTCTAAAAGATACCACACAACAGGAAAAGCCCTAGCCTTCTCTAGGTTTGGGCACATGTGGACAAGCAAAATATGTGATTCACACTGCAATCCTATGCTCGCTTATTCATGAGTAATCCCCATTGAGCAGAATGGTACTTACTTTGGGTAGACATAGAATCATAGAATAGTAGGGTTGGAAGGGGCCTACAAGGCCATCGAGTCCAACCCCCTGCTCAATGCAGGAATCCAAGTCAGAGCATCCCTGACAAATGGCTGTCCAGCCTCGTCTTGAAGGCCTCCAGTGTGGGAGAGCCCACCACCTCCCCAGGTAATTGGTTCCATTGCCGTATTGCTCTGACACTCAGGAAGTTTTTCCTGATGTTCAGTCGGAATCTGGCTTCCTGTAACTTGAGCCCATTATTCCGTGTCCTGCACTCTGGGATGATCAAGAAGAGATCCTGGCCTTCTTCTCTGTGACAACCTTTCAAGTACTTGAAGAGTGCTATCATATCTCCCCTCAGTCTTCTCTTCTCAAGGCTAAACATGCCCAGTTCTTTCAGTCTCTCTTCATAGGGCTTTGTTTCCATGTACAGGATTTGTCAGTTAGGCAATCATAGACTTGGCCAGCAAGAAATTCTGCAATGACTTATGGGGATGGGGCAGGCCGTTCCCCCAAAATCATACTGCTGACCATATGGTATATTTGTGAATGAAAATATGTTATCTGGGAAAAGTTGAGGCTGGTCAACTTTTGGACAAGCAATGCTTTGAGTGAACTGGCCCTACAGCTACATACATGCAGTTTAGCTAATCTGTGGATCTGGCTGAAGGGGGCCTCCTGCAAAGTTCAGCATTCTTAACTGAGTTGTACAAATGGGAATTGCACAGCTCACATTTTCTGATGACACAAGGCTTAGGTGAAACATCTAACTCTGAGAATCACAGAGATAAAATTCAGCAGATTCTGGGGAAGTGAGAGATAGGCAGAAATCTATTGAATGAGGTGTAATCAGGATAAATGCAGAAATGGTTCCTTTGGGAAAGAATAAATTGGTTGGTAAATATAATCCAGACAAAAATGTCAGCCAGGAAGCCACGCTGAAAGGAAAGTATTCTGAACTGAGAATAATGGGGTGGGAGCTGAATTTTGGCATACATCAAGAAGATGTATGCCGAACAAATATTGTTCTGTGATGTATAAGCAGAAGATGTTGTACGTACAGAATGAAGAAGTCAATGATCCTGGCTGTACAACTTTGCTTAAGCCATTGACTCTATGCTGTCCAGTTCTCTCTTTTGTATTACGATATGCTAGTATGAAAACCATTTTAAGAAAGAAGACAGAAGTTCTTGTATTCCTATCTTTGTTTACTCAGAAGAACTTCCCATTGAGTTTGATAAGACTTATGCCTTAGAAAGTGTGTTTGGCACCACAGCCTTAAATGTATAGAGGAAATAGCTTCAACCATGACTGGTTACAGTGTGCAATTCTCAGACTGAGTGATTGTGATCATTCGTGTATTCTTCCAAAAATATATGAAATCTATCTGGGTCTATGTAATGGCCCCAGGAGTGTAACCAATTCACCTGTAGTTTTAGCGGGGCCTAGAGATCCATAATGCTTTGCTTAGGTTCATTATTGGTGCAATTCCCTTGCTAGTAGGGGTGGATGAAAGTCACTTGCCTGTCCTCGAAGCTTTTCGCGGTGGGGGGGAGGCGCTTCGCTGCTCCCCCCGCGAAGTTCAGGCCGGGGGGGGGAGGCTTCCTGCCTCGCCCGGCCGAAATTCAGGCCGGGGGGGAGGGTTCCCGCCTCGCCCGGCCGAAATTCAGGCCGGGGAGGAGGCGCCTCGCCTCGCCCGGCCGCGAACTAAAAAGTTTTTTTTTAAAAAAAAAACGCCCCCGTGATAGGCTACGTGACGATTAACGTAGCCTATCACGGCTAGATCTGCAAAGTCAGCCATGATAGGCTACGTTAATCATCACATAGCCTATCACGGGTGACTTAAAAAAAAAAAGCGCGTACGCAGATGGCGGCCCCCATAGGGAGCCGCCATTCGCGTTCCTTATTTGGTCGCTGTAGTCTACGTAAAGATTTATGTAGACTACGGCGAAAATAAGGGCAACGCAAATAGCGTTGCCCTTATTTTCGCCGTAGTCTACGTAAATCTTTACGTAGACTACAGCGACCAAATAAGGAACGGGAATGGCGGCTCCCTATGGGGGCCGCCATTATCCGTACGTGCTTTTTTCTTTTTTTTTTTAAGTCACCCGTGATAGGCTACGTGACGATTTACGTAGCCTATCACGGCTGACTTTGCAAATCTAGCCGTGATAGGCTATGTCACGGGGGCGTTTTTTTTTCTTTGATTGGAATGGCGGTGGCGGCAGCCGGTCAAAAGACCGGCTGCCGCTCCCGCCCCGGACGAAGACCTGACAAACCGCCGGCCGGACCCGCCGCCGGGAGGGACATTCGCCAAAGGTAAGTCCCGTCCCGGGCGGGGTGCGGGGGGGTGCGGAGAATTTCTCCCCGAAACTTGCTCGGGGGGCCAAACACGTTGGCGCTCGGCCCCCCGAAATTTCGGGGAGAAATTCTCCGCCAACCCTACTTGCTAGTGGGCCTCTGAGCATGTGAGATGAGTCAAAGGTCGATAGCACGGCCTCAGCACATTCCATGCTAACGAAGGCTAGTATCTTATCAGGGCCTAGGATGTGCCTGAGAAGTGAAGCTATGTTTATGCCAAGCTACAGGTGGCTATGCTGGGAAAGTTCTGATTGTTTTCTTTCTGAACAAGCACTGTTAGTCTATGCTGGGAATGAACGCTAATTAACACTTGCTTCTGTCATGCTGCCTCACTGCTGACATGTATGGTATAAATCCCATTTTACCCCATGGCTCTGGGTTCAGAGAAGCTGTCTGATCCAACCATTGGGTACACCTGTGTGCTGTAAGTAAACCTGGATCTGATTTATCACTATCTTGGCACCTCTAAATTAAGAGGCCTACTGCAGGGTCAATACAGTCTCCTCTGGAGTGAGTCACACTGCTACACTGGATGCCTCATGGTGGCCATCTTCTACACTCTGGATTCAGGAATTTTCATTCAATTACCTAGGGATGTCAGAGAATTCCGCCACGGATCTCGAGGAGGCCGAATGTCAGCGCATTTGGCCCCGTGAAATCGGTGGCGGAACGGTCTGCCCCCCCACCCCCCCGGGACAAGACTTACCTGGGGCGGATCTTCCTGGTGGCTCCGGCGGCGGCGGGGCGGCGGCGGGGCAGCCGGTCTTCTGACCGGCCGCCGCCGCCACCTTTTCCCAGTTTAAAAACAAAACAAAACGTGATAGGCTATGTAAAGATTTACGTAGCCTATCATGGCTAGATTTTTAAAAAGCACCGTGACAGGCTACATAAATCTTTACGTAGCCTATCACTGCTGACTAAAAAAACAAAAAACAAACAAACGCATGTATGCAAATGGCGGCGGCCATGGCTGCCGCCATTTGTGTTCCTTATTTTGGCACGTCTTAGTCTACGTAAACATTTACGTAGACTAAGATGGCGAAAATAAGGGGAACGCAAATAGCATAGACGCTACGCAATTTGCGTTCCCCTTATTTTCGCCGTCTTAGTCTACGTAAATGTTTACGTAGACTAAGACGTGCCAAAATAAGGAACGCAAATGGCGGCGCCCATGGGCACCGCCATTTGCGTACACGTGTTTTTTTGTTTTTGTTTTTAATCAGCCATGATAGGCTACATAAACATTTACGTAGCCTGTCACGGCTGACTGCAGGGATGCAAACGGCAGCGGCTATGGCCACCGCCATTTGCGTCCCTGCTAGCCAGCGGCCGGATGTCCGGCTGCTGGCGGAGCCAGCCGGCGGCTCTGCAGAATCGCTGCAGAGCACAGCCGGCCGGCCAGGATTCCGGGGGGGGGGAGGAACGGAGCGCCTCCCCCCCGGCCAGGATTCTGGCAGGAGGGACGGAACACCTCCCCCCCACCATCAGCATAATCCGCGCAAGGTAAGTACCTTTCGTACATCCCTACAATTACCTTTGGAGAAAAGGTTGTTGCCTGAACTTTCAGAAGAACACTTGCCTGTCTCTCTAGGCTAAGACAGACATGTTGAAGCCTCCCACAAGTTAAAAACAGATGGATGAGCAGGTGTCAGTGCAATGGAAAAATAAAAAAAGAGTGATGGAATCAGGGCCCACAATGTACAAATACCAGAAAAGAATCCCAAGGAAGTAAGAGTGGCCTCTTGCACTGTTGCATAACATAAAGTGGGGGGGGGGTTACGTTTATGCAGGAATCTCCCCTAGCAATTGACTGAGCTTTCTTAGAGGGGGCTGTTACCTACTTTGAAGAACAGGGGTCTTAGGGAGTCTTTTTAAATGATCAGAAGTGATGAGGCCCTGGAAAGTGGCCTCATCAATTGGGGAGAGGAAGAAATGTCATGCATTTCCTTCTCTGCAGTAGAGTGACAGGAAAATAATAACTAGAAAATAATAAGTTTTTCAACAAAAATGTCTAGTGACATTTGGCTATAGAAAGTTGTTATATTCACATAATATACAATGCTGCAAGGCCAGAACTCATTTGTCCTAGACTTCTACTGCATACAATAAGCCCTGGATGACCAACCTTCGATTCGGGTTCCTCAAGCTGCAGGAGTTTGTGGGACCCTAGGACAGGACCAGGAAGGCCCAAAGGCCTAGCTATGGAAGTCAGGCCTCTTTTTCAGTACTAGGTTGCTGCCTACCTCCCAGCTCAACAGACTAGATGCGTGGCCACAGGAACAGCGGCTGCCTGAGCACTTCCTATGTCGTAGAGTGATGTTGTCTCATACTTTGCACTCGAGTTATGACACCCTTAAAGGTCAGTGGCTACTGATATAAGCAGCACTCTCATAGGGTGGTCATGTGTCCCCTTTTACAGAGGATGGTCATGTATTTGAAGGGCTCCCAGAGGACTCCCAGAATTGTCCAGTTCCAATTTAAAGATTAAAAAACCATGAGAGCTGTGGCCCATCAACAGTTAAAACCGGATAGCAGGCAGGCACACAGGTCACCTGATCACAGTCATCCACACTACATTGTATACTGTTTTTCTGTTTAATTGTAATAATTATTTCTACATTTGCATGCAAAAATTAGCATACCCAATTTTATGCAAATCAGTGTCCTCTTGTGTCCTCTTTTTTGGTGATTCGTAAGTGGCCATCCTAACTCCTACTCAGGCCATCTTTGGCAAATGCTTATAGGGCTGTAAGATCCTTTCCATCATGCCTGATCATAATTTGACATGTAGAGAATGCACTGCACTTTTTTCCTTTTGCTTTAAGTTTCAGTGTATCGCCCTTGCAGTGGGCATTGAACTCTTAGGTTAGAGGTGCCAAGATAGTGATACATCAGATTCAACGGTTTATTTACAAGGAGTACTTTATTGGGTAACTTACAGCACACAGGCGTACCCAGTGGTTGGATCAGACAGCTTCTCTTAACACAGAGCCAAGGGGTAAAACGGGTTAAATACAATACATGTTAGCAGTATAAGTTAACAGCAGCAAGCACCCTCTAGCGTTGGGGATGTCAGAGAATTCCGCCACGGATCTCGGTGAGGCTGAATTAGGGTTGGCGGAGAATTTCTCCCCGAAACTTCGGGGGGCCAAGCGCCAACGTGTTCGGCCCCCCGAACAAGTTTCGGGGAGAAATCCTCCGCACCCCCCCGCACCCCGCACCCCCCCCCCGGGATGGGACTTACCTTCGCCGAATGTCCCTCCTGGCGGCGGGTCCGGCTGGTGGTTTGGCGGGTGTTCGAGCGGGGCGGGAGCGGCAGCCGGTCTTTTGACCGGCTGCCACCACCGCCATTGCAATGAAAGAAAAAAAAAAATGCCCCCTGATAGGCTACGTGACGATTCACGTAGCCTATCACGGCTAGATCTGCAAAGTCAGCCGTGATAGGCTACATCAATCGTCACGTAGCCTACCACGGGTGACTTTAAAAAAAAAAAAAGCGCGTACGCAAATGGCGGCCTCCATAGGGAGCCGCCATTCGCGTACGCGCTTTTTTTTTTAAAGTCACCCGTGATAGGCTACGTGACGATTGACGTAGCCTATCACGGCTGACTTTGCAGATGTAGCCATGATAGGCTACGTGAATCGTCACGTAGCCTATCAAGGGGCGTTTTGTTTTGTTTTTAAACTTTCGCGTTCGCGGCCGGGCGAGGCGGGAAGCCTCCTCCCCAGCCTGAATTTCGGCCGGGCCGAGGCGGGAAGCCTCCCCCCCCAGCCTGAACTTCGCGGGGGGACCAGCGAAGCGCCTCCCCCCCACCGCGAACGTCCTTCGAGGACAGGTAAGTGACTTTCGTCCACCCCTAGGCTGAATGCCAGTGCATTTGGCCCCCCGAAATCCATGGCAGAATGAAGCCCCCCCCCATGAAAGGAACGGGAAATGGAGCACTTACCTGTTGCCGTCTGCGCTGACATGTGAATGGCGGCTGCGGCCGCCATTCACTTCCTCATCATAGCTGTGATAGGCTACATAAATAATTACGTAGCCTATCTAGGGATGTACGAAAGTCACTTACCTTTTAACAAAATGTGATTCGAGGTGGGGGGGAGGCGCTCTGTCTCCCCCCCCAAAATTCTGTCCGGGGGGGGAGGTGCTCCGTCCCTCCCCCCCCCGATTCCTGGCCGGCCGGGTCCAGAAATGGCGGCGGCTGTAGCCACCGTCATTTGCATCCCTGCAGTCAGCCGTGATGGGCTACGTAAATGTTTACGTAGCCTATCACGGCTGAGTAAAACAAAAAACAAAAAAACGCACGTATGCAAATGGCGGCGCCCATGGGCGCCGCCATTTGCGTTCCTTATTTTGGCACATCTAGTCTATGTAAACATTTACGTAGACTACGGCGAAAATAAGGGGAACGCAAATAGTGTAGACGCTACGCTATTTGCGTTCCCCTTATTTTCGCCGTGGTCTACGTAAATGTTTACGTAGACTAGACGTGCCAAAATAAGGAACGCAAATGGCAGCGCCCATGGGCGCCGCCATTTGCAAACGCGCGGGTTTTTTTTTTTACTCAGCCGTGATAGGCTACGTAAACATTTACGTAGCCTATCACGGTATTTTTTAAAAATCTAGCCGTGATAGGCTACATAAATCTTTACGTAGCCTATCACGTTTTTTTTTTTTTACTGGAAATGGCAGTGGTGGCAGCTGGCCGGAAGACCAGCCGCCGCCACACCGCCGCCACACCGCCACCGAACAGCCACCGGAGCCGCCGCCGCCACCAGGAAGATTCGGCCAAGGTAAGTCCCATCCTGGGGGGGGCGGGGGGCAGACCGTTTTGCCACCGATTTCGGGGGGCCGAATGTGCTGGCATTCGGCCTCCCTGAGATTCGTGGCGAAATTCTCTGATATCCCTAAGCCTATCACGGCTAACACATTTAACATTTGCGTCCCTGCAGAGGCCGTGAGTGATAGGCTACATAAATATTTACGTAGCCTATCACAGCAAGCTAAAAAAAAAAAAAAAGCATACGCAAATGGCGGCGGCTATGGCAGCTGCCATTTGTGTTCCAATTTTTCTGATGTTTTAGCCTACGTAAATACTTATGTAAGCTATTACGGTAAAAAAAAAGGGGGGAACGCAAATAGCGTAGTGGGTGCTATTTGTGTTCCTTTTTTTTCCGCTGTAACAGCTTATGTAAATATTTACGTAGGCTAAAACGGTGGGGAAAAAATGGAACGCAAATGGTGCCCACTACGCTATTTGTGTTCCCCTTTTTTTCGCCATAATAGCTTACGTAAATATTTACATAGGCTAAAGCAGCGGAAAAAAGGGAACGCAAATGGCGGCTGCCGTAGATGCCGCCATTTGTGTACGCTGTTTTTTTTGCCTGCAGGCTGCCCAGTGGCTGGCTGTCCAGCTGCGGGTGGCCCCGGCCGGCGGCTCCATGGAATCTCTGTGGAGCGGATCTGGCCGGGTTAGGATTTCGGGGGGAGGTGTGGAGCGCCTCCCCCCCACCGTGAATCACCCCGTCGAAAAGGTAAGTGACTTTCGCACATCCCTACCTAGCATTCATTCCCAGCATAAACTAACAGCACTTGGTTCTTAGCACAGCCACCTGTAAACAAACTTCGCTTCCCAGGCAGAGCGCTTGGTAACACTCTTACTCATTAGTATGGAATGTGCTAGGCCATGCTATCGGCCCTTTGAATCATCTTCACATGCTCAGAGGCTTACTAGCAAGAGAATTGCAACAATAATGAACTTAAGCAAGCATTATGGATCTCTAGGCCCCTCGAACACTACAAATGACTTGGCTACTCTCCTGGGGACAATACATTCAGTAATGTTCTGCCATTGCATCAAATCAGGTTGATGCTTGCAGCTTATACAGAAGAAGGGAAGGGAAGGACAAAGTTTAATGACCAAAAATAGATCTGAAATCTCTTTTACGTAATTGTATCTTCCTTGCGAGGTTCAACAGTTTATCATACAAGGCTGGACTCAGATCCAAGTTGTTGGTTTGGGCTGCTGAAGCATGGCCGGTAAAGGGGCAGGGGTTGTGGCGTGTAAACACAGAGTCCTCCGACTAGGTTCACTCTTCATCTGTGCAGGTTGGAAACAGTGCATTCTGGCTTTGACTTGGCCGGACCATTCTTGAACAGAGAGCATAGCGCAGAGTTTCCCTTGCTGCAAAACTGATAACGCAGTGATGAGTCCCTCAACCAGCACTCATGCCTTGACAAATGCCCAATCTTGCCAATTGCTAGCATTGGCCATGCTACTATAATTCACAAGTTCCGCAATGTACAATTTTCCAGAAGCTCTATCTGGATGGGGTCTCCAACACTTTGAGGCTGATGAGCATATTTGAAATTTTTAGAAAGTGTCATGGGTGCCATCACAAAATGGCTGCATGGTGCGGTGCCCATTCAAAAAAGGGCTGCTGTAGTGAGTGCAGACAGTCACAAAACACTCCTTTCATGGAAAGGCAAATTGGTGACGCAAAAAGACAAGTATCTTCCCCAACAACTTGAATATAAGGAAATGATGGGGTCCGTCTGAGCCTCAAAACACAAAACCACTCCTTCAAATCCAGTTCCACCTTTCATTTAGGATCTCTTTCTCTCTCACCCCATGCCCCCAGCACACAAGATCTATTCACTCCAGTAACTCTCTCTCTTTTTCACAATCACCCCCCCCCCCACACACACACACACCCTTTCGTTGCTTTCTCCCACCACTGGATTAACCTGTGTCCCTCCACAGCCACTCATATTGCTCTTCACAGACCTCTCAGTCCAGCCTTGGTCTCCCCACTTCCTCCTCTCCTATGTTGGGTTGCCCCCAGCTTTTCCCACACCTCTTCTACCTCTTCCCACCCCATTCAGTTGGCCCCAGCCCAGCCCCTTTCTCCCCGCTTCTTCCTCTCATTTCTTTTGATCATGGCCAGCCCTTGCCTGGTTTCCCCACTGCCATCCTCAAGCTTCCCCCCTTATCAGGTATAAGTAATGGGGTTCTTTCTTTCTTTCTTTCTTTCTTTCTTTCTTTCTTTCTTTCTTTTTTGCTCCAGGTGGCCAGGAGCACTTCAAACTGAAGTGCTGGCCTCCAGCTGCCCACCATATTTACTTCCTAATAATCTCTCTGGGTCCACATGGAGTCCAGAGGCATTCAGGGGAATAAAGAGGCCAGTGACTGGAGGCTAGCGCTTCACTTTGAAGCCACCCAATTAAAATAAAATAAAAACAATCACAGGTACCAGCAGGGCACTTCATGGGTGTAGGAGGTGGGTGTTTGCGGGCACCACGTCATCTACCCCCAGTCCAGATCCTGTGATAGTTACAGTCTGACAAAGCTGTGCTCATCCATAGTTCTTACATCTGTCAACTATTCATTTATAACCTGAGATCACACTTGTTAACATTTCAATTAAAACTGGACTCAGTCTTTTAAAACTTGTCTTCACAGCTTTGAGTGTTACAATATATATTCATGTTGATTACAATGATTTGAATTAAAAAAAACACGGGGAAGGTCATTTATAAAGGCAAACTCTGGCTCTGTTGATTACTTATTTACCTTATTTTACATCCCTCCCCCTTTTCAAGGTGAATCCTTTCTCTCTCTCTCCTCTGAGAGGCACAAGTTGGTAAAGATGATTTCAGCAAAAGGGAGAGTTCCTCCTGGCATAACTGTCTTGTAAGTCAACTTCTATTTTTTAATTAATTGATTGCCTTGATTCTCCAGCTTTTGCGATACATTTTTTTTCTTTTCTCTCCATGATAGGATTTAATTCCATGGCTCCCAGCAACATCACATCTTATTTTAAGCACCTTCATTATAACAATGCATCTTAATTATACTTGAAATGCTTTGAACTTGAGAATTCTGCTTTAACGAGTGAGCTGCGCACATTGTACTGTTTTCTCAGAAGGATCTCAGAAAAGATGTGAGGTCTCATTGGACACTGGTTCAGATACTTACTGGACCAGCACTCCCATGGTGGCAAAGTTGGTACGTGCCTCTCTCCTCCCCATGCCCATCAAGTAATGCATATGAGGAAATAAGGCCTATACCACTAAACTGAGTTGATATGATGCTATTACGGTGTGTTAACTCTGTTTATAGATATACGGTTCAGAGTTTCCTGGGGCTGTGATTACTCCCAGTCTTTGTCATATAAAGGCTCTTGGGAGAGACCGTCTCGGACATTTCGTACAGTATTCTCTTTCTGTGGTTGATGTGCTTTCGTATGAAAATGTACAGTAGTACAGTAGAGCTGAGCCCAAACTGTTATATTTACTTCTGCTTCCATTTGTTAAGAAGCCACTTTTCCATTTACTTTTCATCCAAACCTAGGGCCCTCTGTGAAAGCCCCCAATAGCTGCTCTGTGTTGCTTCAGGGAAGCTGCCTGACCCAACTGAGCTAAAGGTAAGGCAGCCCCATTATGTCTTCTCTCATAAGGCCTCCCCCAAGGCAACATAACTGGCAACAACCGGACCCCAGCCCTGACTTCAGACCGGCCTACAATCACATGGGTTGGGGGAAGGTAAGTTTGCAGAGGGCATATAAAGGGACTTTGCCTCAGCTTTTGCTAAGCTGAGTCAGAAACCTTTGCTGAGTTTGGTCAGTCAACCCAAGGGGTTGCTCAGTTTTCTTTCTCCCAAGGCTTGGGAGGTTCCCTGAGCTGTGCCATGTAGAAAAGCTGAGGGACTGCAAGTTCCCTTAAAAAAAAGCCTTTGAGGGCATTTGCATGTATGTATGTGTATGCTGGAGTGGAAGGGCAGACACCCATTTCCCCACTGCATTAGCTGGAGTGCCAGCCAAATACGTGTCTGGACTGGGCTGCAGTGATGCCATGGGAAAACCCTCTGCTGAGTAGGGATGTCAGAGAATTTCTCCACGAATCTCCGGGAGGCCGAATGCCAACGCATTCGGTCCCCCGAAATTGGTGGAGAAACAGTCCGCCACCCCCCCGCCACCCCCCCAGGATGGGACTTACCTTTGGCGAATGTCCCTCGCGGCGGCAGCTCCCGGCAGCGGTTCAGCGGCGGTGCGGCGGCGGCAGCGGCGGCCGGTCTTCCAACCGGCTGCTGCCACCGCCATTTCCAAGTGTAAAAAAAACCAACAACAACAAACGTGATAGGCTACGTAAAGATTTACGTAGCCTATCACGGCTAGGTTTTCAAAAAACACCGTGATAGGCTACATAAATCCTTACGTAGCCTATCACGGCTGACTTTGGAAAAAAAAAAAAAGCGCGTACACAAATGGCGGTGCCCATGGACGCCACCATTTGCGTTCCTTATTTTGGCACAGGTAGTATACATAAATATTTACGTAGACTACCCATGCCAAAATAAGGAACACAAATGGCAGCGCCCATGGGCACCGCCATTTGTGTACGCGCTTTTTTTTTTTTTTCCGAAGTCAGCCGTGATAGGCTACGTAAGGATTTACGTAGCCTATCACGGCTGACTGCAGGCCAGGGACACAAACGGTGGCGGCTACAGCCGCCGCCGTTTGCGTCCCAGCAGGACAACAGGATTCGCAGCCAGAGAGACGGGGCGCTCCCCCCCGGCCAGACTTTTGGCGGGGAGGGATGGGGCGTCTCCCCCCCGGCCAGAATTTCGGTGGGGAGGGACGGGGCGCCTCCCCCCCCGGCCAGATTTTCGGGGGGAGAAGCGGAGTGCCTCCCCCCCACCACGAAGCAAGCTTCGGGATCAGGTAAGTGACTTTCGTCCATCCCTACTACTGAGGCTCACGTTGTAAATGAAATCATGTGTGAGTGACTCCTGCAATTGCCACCTTCTTGACTGCATCCCTACTTTGTGGCCAAATCACTTGCCTGATTGATACTCACTTGCCTTTAGACCAGGGGTGTGTAATATGCAGCCCGTGGCACTCATATGCCCCCCCAGTCGTTTTTTGCACCCCACCACCACCCCTCCACCACTGCTGCTGTGAAATTTGCTGCAGCGGCAGCAAAAACTCAGCAGTTAGTGCTGACACTGTGCTAGAGCTCATGGAGACCCACAAACACTGAAGCAGACCATGCTGGGCTACCAGAACAACAGTCTGACTCATAAGGGAGTTCCGTACATGCAGGGCTTATGCGGAGCTTGTCAGCAGTGTCAAGCAGCTGCTCTGCTTCACTACCTGCCAGTCACCCATTGTGAGTCAAGTCCTATGGCTTTTTGAATTTCCTTTGTAGACTATGGGGTTGGGGGCAACATTAGGAGGGATCCACCTGAAGATATAGGTAGAATGCTGCCACCTTGTCTTCACCCTGTGGGAAGTCCTCCCATGAAACATGCTCAGAAACCTGCTGAATCCTCTATTTCTTTTGACTGCCTGTGCAGTAGCCCCCTGTATACAAGTGCCAATGTTATGTTGCAGTTGAAGCCTCTCTGGTGAAAGTATCCTCGCTGGACATGGGAAAGATGAGAGCAGATGGTTCTGTGTTACGAAGCAGCACCTCTTGGGAGGGCTGTAGGAGCTCTGTTCTGCCTGTGGGCTGCCTTGTTGTCCATCGCAGTTCTAATGAATGCCTGTATACATTCTGTTCTATAAGAGCAGAATCCTAAAGGCTCATTAAAGACTGCAGTGTTCCTTATTCTGTACATCTAGCTTGGAAATTGGAGGCTTGACCTCCAGAATGCATCCTTAATAGGCCAGGATTGGCATTTGCTGACTTCCTCCCTCATCCTCCATTAAGAGAACTGCCAAGGAAGTTTAAGTGTAGCAAGCTCACAGCTCTCGCTTCAAGCTCTCTATGAGTGCAGGATGGGTTAATTGCCTTGAGGCATGTGACAAGGAATCCTAACTTGTGGTACAGCAACTTGTCGCAAGAAATCACACGTGATGTGGAGCTCCAACGCAGAGAGTCTCCGTCACCCTGGTAACCGTTTGCACCTGCGAATGGAGGAGTGAGTCACAATGCTGAGATTCGGCATTCTTTTTATGGAACGTCGAAAGCTATTCATAGTCAAGCTTGTAGAAATCCCCCCCCCCTTTTTAACACTGCAGATGCCTCTTGAGAAAAAATACCATACAGAATAAAATCTAATCATAAGTACATAAAGACTGCCTTGCTGGAGCAGACTAAGATCCAAACCATCTTGTTTCCTGGGTATTACTTATCTCTGCTCCCCACTGAGGAGCTCACTATCAAGGTACGAGTCTACTCTTGCTCAACCAAGTTCCCCATGGAAAAGCTGCCTCACCCTGTCTAATGGTAGGACCAGCCCTGCTCACAAGGAATCTGGAAAAACATAGTTTTAATATTCAAAGTCAGGCAGGCGCCAGAGGCCTATAATTATATAGTGTCATATCTGCTAATTTAAAAATGGAGCAATGCATTAGAAGTCTAGCTTTGTTTTGCTTTTATCCTTCAGATCTAATCTGGTTAGGATCAGTTCATTTTCTTAGTTACCGCTGTATTTTAAGAAGGCAATTTTTCAGTTCTGCACTAACGTCATTTATCACCTCTATACAAGGGTCTGACAAGACACTCTCCTTGCGATTATGCATAATAACAGCTTCCCTCTTCCGAACTTCCAAAGTATGCAGTCTGCTGTCTTTGCACAGCAAAGGTACTGGAACTTCCTTGAGCCCCAGCATCTTCTTCATGCATGATATTACTGTAACAAAGCCAAAAGGTTAGTTAATTTCTCATCCTACCTTATAATAGGCAAGATGTACTCCCACCGCTAAGTGCAGTGAAGAGGAGAAAGGGGGGCAGTGCTGCTGTCCAGTTGTTTTATCTTCTCAAGTAGGAAATAGCAAATCTGATCTCTTAGCTGCTGAATGTCCCCAGATTAATGTCACGGCAGAGGGCAAGAGCAATGTCTCAATTCCATTAGGGATTAGGTAGAACAAAAGTGTATGTGTGGGAAGCAGGGTGGGGTGGAGACCCATGTTGGTAATCAATTCTCTGATTAACAACACCAACCTTCCGGTAACCCCAAGAAGCTTAATTAACACACAACCTCTTCAGTCCCTTTTGTGCAATGCATAGTTAGGATGGAAACTTTTAATTCCCCTCCTAATTTCCAATCCACTTGTGAAGGTCCACATCATCCAGCTGACAGGTTCCAATAAATTCATCAGGATAGACAGGTCTGGAATTGCCACAAAAAACCTATCTGTTTTCATCGCAGCATCCCAAGTTATGAGGCTCAATGAGCAAAGACAGCCACATTTTCTAAGGCCCATTTATTGTCATATAGGTTGTGATCCAGAATTAATGTGGAACCCAACTCATGTTTTCCTCTTCTTGAACTACAATGCATTAAAAACAAACAAACCTGTAGATAATAAAATCTGGTTTATGCTGTATTTAGTACTGCAACTGAATTTTTGTCGAATGATGCAACACTTGAGATGTTTTAAAAACCATGCATGGAGGTAATTAAAGGTCCTGGTATGGATTTTATCTGATAGTATTCTTATTTTGACTTTAGGCTGCTATTTATCTTGCTGCTGTTTGTGAGTGGTGGATCTACTGTTCTTAGTTTCAACTTGGTTATAATTAGGGCTGTACATGGACCCCTCCACATACACTTCGCTTCGGATGCTGCTTCGGACCCTCCGAATCAGCCTTGCTTTGACTTGGACGGATTCAGACCCCCTCTACTTCTACTCGGTTCAGGATCTGAAGTGAGATTTGGATATCCAGATCACTCATTTGGGCGTTTGCCCATTGACTTGCATAGGAAAACACAAATGGCCATAAGTTTTCAGTATTGATTATCTCTTCTCGATCATCCCAGAGTGCAGGACACGGAATAATGGGCTCAAGTTATAGGAAGCCAGATTCTGGCTGAACATCAGGGAAAACTTCCTGACTATTACAGCAATACAACAATGGAGCCAATTACCTAGGGAGGTGGTAGACTCTCCCACACTGGAGGCATTCAAGATGAAGCTGGACAGCCATCTGTCAGGGATACTTTGACTTGGCTTCCTGCACTGAGCAGGGGGTTGGACTGGACAGTCTTATAGTCCCCTTCCAACCCTACTATTCTATGGTTTTATGATTTGATGCTAAATACATGACATTTTGGGGCCTCTCTGCCAACATGGAGGTGATCCCATCTGCCAAATTTCAGATAGTTTGGCCCAGTACTTTTTGTGCTAGGTGCAGCTGAAATTTTATTTTTGTCCACAAAAGCTCTCAAAACAAAGAGCTATACCTCTCAGCCCCGCGCTGCCTCCTCCTCCTGCCTGCTTAGCTGTCAAGGACTGCTAGCCATCTCCTGCTCACGAGAAGGAGACAACTAGCAAGCAGTGGGGGCATGCGCTGCACTGCTGGTCAGTTGTCCTTGACAGCCGACCAGGGAGGAGGAGAAGGAGGTGCAGCGCACGCTGCCCCACCCACTAGCCGTCTCCTGCTTGCAAGGAGGAGACAGCTACTGAACAGCGGGGGCATGTGCTGCTCCTCCTCCTGCCTGGGCGATTCACAGCGCATTTATGTGCACACATAGACATACACAAAAAGTGCTGTGAATGCCCATATAATCAAGATTCACAGCGCTTTTTGTGTATAAGTCTATGTGCACATAGACTTCCAATCACCATGTTTTTTAAAAACATGGCGATCGCGGTGGAAGGGGAGGGAATGGCGAGCGGAGCAGGGGCTGGGGGGGGCGTCTGGAGAACCCAGATGGGGGTGGGTTCTCACATCCCTAAGTAACACCACCAGAATGTTCTCTGTCTCTGAGACGCAGCCATTTTTCTCCAGTTATTCAGTCTTCCCTGCTCCTCCACTACTGTCACTGATCGGAGATTGCTGAGTTACATTCAGCCCTAATTCGGCAACTAGAGTTTCTATTCACCAAAACTCCCACCCTCCTCCTCCCCCCTTCCCCATCCCTCCTCCTCAACCCCTCGCTGAACTTTCTCAAGTTGATACTTTTGGTGCCAGGCTGACTGGGTTGCTCAGAATGAATCACCGAGTTGGATGAGGCTCTTCATATACAAGCCGCTTCGCTTTGGGGTTCATCATTGCTATTCGGCTCCACCCTTGTAACACGTGGAGGCAGCTCCGAAGCAGCCCGCTTTGACTGGTTATTCAGGCTTCGGACCGAAGCAGCGCACAACCCTAGTTTTAATATTGTATTTGTTAAATTTGTTTCCCGTTACTTGCTTCATCTAAAGCGGGGTGAGCAAACTTTTTGCCCCAATGGCTGCATGCTGTCAATTGGCACAGCCAGAGATAGAAGTGGGCAGTCATGGGTTCCCCTACTTAGATGTCAGGGTTGGAACTGAGCCCATAGAGCCCCAAAGCAGCTCTGATTCTGAGGAAGAGCTACAACCTGTGGGAGAGGAGTCCACTCGTCTCTCAGAGGTGCAACTGCAGGGAGAGGCCCCCCCTGTTCACATTCCTGAGAGAGATAGTGACCCTGACAGCAAAAGAGCGGGGGATCGGTTGTTGCTAAACGCAAGGCGCCGGCGCAGAGAGGCGCAATGTGGAGGGCGCAGAAAGGAGGCGCTCCACCTGCTTGGTGCTACGGCAACGGCTGCATCTTGATGCCCCACGGGTAAGGGGGGGAGCCTCCCCCCCAGCCCATAAGTTCCAGAGCTTTCCTGCCTTTCTCCTCCAAACGGGGACCAACTGCATACATGGAGCTTAGTAGGGATGTACGAAAGTGACTTACCTTTCGTGGATTATGTTGATAGTGGGGGAGAGGTGCTCCATTCCTCCTCCTGGAATCCTCGAACGGCCGGCTGTGCTCCACGGCAGCTCCGTGGAGCAGCCGGCCAGGCCCGGCCAGGCCAGAGCCGTCCGCAGTCAGATTTCCGGCCGCGGAGGGCTCTGGGCAAAAAAAAACCAAAAACAACCACGTACGCAAATGGCGGCGGCTACAGCTGCCGCCATTTCCGTTCCTTCTTTTTGGCCGTCTTAATCTACGTAAATATTTACATAGACTACGACGGTGAAAATCAAGGGGAACGCAAATAGCGTAGCGGTCCCTTTTTCATTCAACGTTTTAGCCTACGTAAATCTTTACGTAGGCTAAAACGGCGAATCAAAAGGGGACGCAAATAGTGCCCGCTACACTATTTTCGTTCCCCTTGATTTTCGCCGTCATAGTCTACGTAAAGATTTACATAGATTAAGACAGTAAAAAGAAGGAACGCAAATGGCGGCGGCTGTAGCCGCCGCCATTTGCATATGCGTTTTTTTTTTAAACCCACCCCCAACCATGATAGGCTACGTAAAGATTTACGTAGCCTATCACGTCTTTTTTTTTCTTTTTTTTTTAACCTAGCCATGATAGGCTACGTAAATCTTTACGTAATTTTTTTTTTTTCCACACAAGCCTGGAAATGGCAGCGGTGGCAGCTGGTCGGAAGACCGCCCGCCACCGGAGCCGCCGCCGCCCGGAAGATCCGCCCCAGGTAAGTCTCATCCCGGGGGGGATCCATGGGGGGGCAGGGGGAGCAGGCCGTTCCGCCACAGATTTCGGGGGGCCGAATGCACTGGCATTCGGCCTCACCGAGATCCGTGGCAGAATTCTCTGACATCCCTAGAGCTTAGGTTACTCTGCTAAGATACCCAGTGCAGTTCCTTGCTTAGTCGCTGGCAATTAGCATCTGAAAGAGTCATTAAAGGAATAAAGCCTTGGAAAGAATCCCTTTTGTCTGCGTCTTGTTTTGGCTACTGGTGGGGTCCTTAAGAGGCAGCTAGGTCGCTCCTGACACCACCACCTCTCTCTCTCTCTCTCTCTCTCTCTCTGTCTTTCACACACACACACACTCCCCCCTCCACTCACACATCCAAACAGACTTCACCCACCCCCCTCTTCCACATACCTTTATACAGGTTAAATCAGCCCTGCCTGGGCAGGGAAGGAAAGGAAGCTGCTCTAGACCACTTTACTCCATGATTTTTCTCTCAAGGATTTTATTCTTGAGAGAAAAACTGTACAGTGCAGCTGGCTAGAACAGCAAAATATGCTCTAGCCTGCTATACTCTGTGGTGTCTCCCTCAAGAATCTGAGAAAGAATCCATAGAGCAACCACTGAGCATGGGGGGCTAGACTGCTCCTCCTCCTCTCCTCTCAGAGTAGGAGAGGAAATCTTTCCATGCCTAGGGAGACAGCAGAAAGATTCAGCAGCATGTCTGCAAGAGTGGGAGAGAGATTGGTACAGGCACTAGGGCACTGGTAGTCTGTAGGGGAGACCTCTGAGAGCCTCACATGATCTAAAGCTCAGAGCAGCATTTCATTTTGTCCTCACAACAAACCTGTGAGGTAGACTGAGAGAGAGAGAGAGAGAGTCCAAGCTCACTGAATGAGTTTCATGACTAAGTGAGGACCTGAAACTAGGTCTCCCCAAGCCTTAGATCTATATCAGGGGTGGGAAACCTGTGACCTTCCAGATGTTACTGGACACTAGGGATGTTGGAGAACTCTGCAATGGAATCAAATGAGTTTGGATTTCTATGAATCCAACCCACAGATTCCACAGTGGACTGGACTTTCCTAAGTCACACAGACCCGGTAGACTTTGGACTGTTTTTTTTTAACTCTCCAGAATTTTATGCAAATTTAATAGAAAAATGCATAAAATAAAAATGCAGCCAAAAAGGCACATTTCCCCCATAAGCTAAAGCATGAAAATGTGCAATTTGGGAGGATTTGGGGGGGGGGGGGCTTGAGCATTTCTGCAAGTTCATATTTTGTGAAAATGTGACATTTGCACAAACTCAGGAAATTTTAAAAGTCTGATTCCATCAATGAGTGGACAATGGAAAACACAGAGGGCACAGATTTTACAAAATTCATACATCCCTTCTGGACACTAATTCCCATCAGCCCTAGAAAAAGCACAGTTCACTATCCATGCATTTCACAGGTACACACTTAAGTGAAAATCAGGTTCTTTCTACCACACAGTTTTTGGTGCCATATGAATTCTGGTACACAGGTCAGGTAAACAAAGGAGGAATACCTTTACTGACAACTAGGGATGGGTGGATTCCCTACCTGCTGCTCCGCTGGGGAATCTGCCCTTGGGGGGAGGCAATCCGTCCCTCCCCCCGGAATCCTCGCCAGCCGGCTCCGTTCCGCAGTGATTCTGTGGAGCCGCCAGCCGCCTCCGGAGCGCCAGCGATATGGCTGCCATTGCCATGCTGTATTGCTGGCTGAGGCTGACTCTGGATGCAAATGGTGTCCACTACGATAGCCTCTCGCGTGAAAAACCACAGATGCAAATGGCATAGCAGACTCCATTTGCATCCGTAAAGCCCTTAGTTTAAGCTAAATGCAGCCATTTACAGCTTTGTTGTTGTTCAGTCATTAAGTCGTGTCCGACACTTCATGACCCCATGGACCATAGCACGCCAGGCCTTCCTGTCCTCCGCTGTCTCCTGGAGTGTGCTCAAGTTCATATTCATTGCATCGGTGATGCTATCTAGCCATCTCCTCCTCTGCTGTCCCCTTCTCCTTTTGCCTTCAATCTTTCCCAGCATCAGGGTCTTTTCCAGGGAGTTTTCTCTTCGCATTAGGTGGCCAAAATATTCAGCTTCAGCTTCATTATCTGTCCTTCCAAGGAGCACTCAGGGTTGATTTCCTTTAGGATGGACTGATTTGACCTCCTTGCAGTCCAGGGGACTCTTAAGAGTCTTCTCCAGCACCACAGTTCGAAAGCATCAATTCTTCGGCGCTCAGCCTTCCTTATAGTCCAGCTCTCACAGCTATATGTTGCTACTGGGAAAACCATAGCTTTGATTAGACGGACCTTTGTCGGCAAGGTGATGTCTCTGCTTTTTACTACGCTGTCTAGGTTTGCCATAGCTTTCCTCCCAAGGAGCAAGCGTCTTTTAATGTCATGGCTACAGTCACCATCTGCGGTGATCTTGGAGCCCAAGAAAGTAAAATCTGTCACTGCTTCCATTTCTTCCCCTTCTGTACGCCAGGAAGTGATGGGGCCAGATGCCATGATCTTAGTTTTCCCTACATTCTTCAATTTAATCCGAAATTTTGCAATAAGAAGCTCATGATCTGAGCCACAGTCAGCTCCAGGACTTGTTTTTACTGACTGTATAGAGCTTCTCCATCTTTGGCTGCAAAGGACATAATCAATCTGATTTCGATATTGACCATCTGGTGATGTCCGTGTGTAGAGTCGCCTCTTGTGCTGTTGGAAAAGAGTGTTTGCTATGATCAGCGTGTTCTGTTGGCAAAACTCTATTAGCCTTTGTCCTGCTTCCTTTTGTACACCAAGGCCATGGTTGCCTGTTATCCCGGTGGTTTCTTGCCTTCCTGCTTTAGTATTCCAATCCCCTATGATGAAGAGGACATCTTTTTTTGGTGTTAGTTCTAGAAGGTGTTGTAGTTCTTCACAGAACCAATCAACCTCAGTTAGGGATGTACGAAACTCACTTACCTTTTCGCGGAATCTTTCGCGGTGGGTGGGGAGGCACTCCGTCCCTCCCCCCGGAATCCTCAATGGGGGGGAGGCGATCCGGTCCTCCCCCCGGGATCCTCGACGGCCAGCTCCGCTTCGCGGCCAGGCTGCGGAGCACCCGGCCAGGGCCGTCCGCGGCCAGATTTCTGGCCGCGGACGGGCTGCTGCGGATGCAAATGGAGGCCGCCATAGCGGCTACCATTTGCATCCAGCCAGGCAGCTGTGATAGGCTACGTAAAAATTTACATAGCCTATCACAGCTAACCCCCCTCCCCAAAAAACAGCATATGCAAATGGTGGCAGCTACGGAGGCCGCCATTTGCGTTCCCTATTTTTCGCCATTTTACCCTACGTAAATATTTATGTAGGCAATTACGGCAAAAAAAAGGGAACCGCAAATAGCGTAGTGGGCGCTATTTGCGTTTCTTTTTTTTCACCGTAAAAGCCTACGTAAATATTTATGTAGGATAAAACGGCGGGGAAAAAAGAATGCAAATAGCACCCAATATGATATTTGCAGTTCCCTTTTTTTTCGCTGTAATTGCCTACGTAACGTAGGCTAGAATGGCAAAAAATAGAGAATGCAAATGGCGGCGGCCATAGCCGCCATTTGCGTATGCTGCTTTTGTTTTTGTTTTTTTAAGGGTTAGCCGTGATAGGCTACGTAAATTCTTGCGTAGCCTATCACAGCTAGAAGGACAGCAATGGCGGCCGCAGCAGCCCGGCTGTGGCCGGCCAGGAGACCAGCCGCCGCCGGAGCCGCCGCCGGAGCCACCACCTCCAAATCCGCCACATCCGCCCCAGGTAAGTTCCATCCCGGGGGATTCCGCAGGGGGGGCAGGGAGGCAGGAGGCGGTTCTGCCACGGATTCTTTAGAATCCGGTCTCACTGGAATTCATGGCGGAATTCTATGCCATCCCTACCTCAGCTTCTTCAGCCTCAGTGCTTGGGGCATAGACTTGAATTACTGTGATGTTGAATGGTTTGCTTTGGATTCATACTGAGATCATTCTATCGTTTTTGGGATTGTACCCCAGTACTGCTTTTCCCACCCTTTTACTGGCTATGAGTGCTACTCCATTTCTTCTAAGGGATTCTTGCCTACAGTAGTAGATATAATGGTCACCTGAATTAAATTCGCCCATGCCTGTCCTTTTTAGTTCGCTGATTCCCAAGATGCCAATGTTCAATCTTGCCATCTCATGTTTGACCACCTCCAGCTTTCCTTGATTCATTGACCTTACTAGGGATGTCAGAGAATTCCGCCATGGATCTCGGTGAAGCCGAATGCCAGTGCATTCGGCCCCCTGAACTCCATGGCGGAACGGCCTGCCACCCCCATGCCCCCCCGCGGATCCCCCGCGGGATGAGACTTACCTGGGGCAGATGTTCTGGGCGGCGGCAGCTCCGGCGGCGGCGGCGGCGGCTGGTCTTCCGACCGGCTGCCGCCGCAGCCATTTGCAGTCTTGTAGTTTTTTTTGTTTGGTTTTTTTTTACAAGACGTGATAGGCTACATAAAGATTACATAGCCTATCATGGCTGGGTAAAAAAAAAAAAACCGCGTACGCAAATGGTGGTGGCTACGGCCGCCGCCATTTGCATTCCTTTTTTTGGCCGTCTGAGTCTACGTAAATATTTACGTAGACTATGACGGCGAAAATAAAGGGGAACGCAAATAGCGTAGTGGGCGCTATTTGCGTCCCTTTTTGATTCGCCGTTTTAGCCTACGTAAATATTTACGTAGGCCAAAACGGTGAATCAAAAAGGGACGCAAATAGCGCCCGCTACGCTATTTGCGTTCCCCTTTATTTTCGCCGTCATAGTCTACGTAAATATTTATGTAGATTAAGACGGCCAAAACTAAGGAATGAAAATGGTGGCGGCCATAGCCGCCGCCATTTGCATACATTTTGTTTGTTTGTTTGTTTGTTTTTACCCAGAGCCCTCCGCGGCTGGAAATCCGGCTGCGGACGGCTGTGGCCTGGGCCTGGCCGGCTGCTCCATGGAGCTGCTGCGGAGCACAGCCAGCCGTGGAGGATTCCGGGGGGGACGAACGGATCGCCTCCCCCCCGTTGAGAATTCTGGGGGGAGGGATGGAACGCCTCCCCCCCCACCATCAACATAATCCGCGGAAAGGTAAGTGACTTTCATACATCCCTAGACCTTGCATTCCAGGTTCCTAAACAATATTGTTCTTTACAGCATCGGATTTTCTTTTCACCACCAGACACATCCACAGCTGAGTGTCCTTTCGGCTTTGGCCCAGCCGCTTCACTCTTTCTGGCACTACTTGGAAATACCCTCTGCTCTTCCCCAGTAGTATATTGGACACCTTCCGACCTGAGGGGCTCATCTTCTGGCGTCATATCTTTTAGATACGTTCCATGGGGTTTTCTTGGCAAGAATACTGCAGTGGGTTGCCATTTCCTTCTCCAGTGGATCACATTTTGTCAGAACTCTCTGCCATGACCTGTCCATCTTGGGTGGCCCTGCATGGCATAGCTTATGGCTTCACTGAGTTATGCAAGCCCCTTCGCCACAACAAGGCAGTGATCCATGAAGAGGCATTTACGGCTGCATTTAGCTTAATCTAAGAGCTTTACGGCCGCAAATGGCGTAGTGGATGCCATTTGCATCTGGAGTCAGCCTCAGCCAGCGATATGGCATGGCAATGGCGGCCGTATTGCTGGCGCTCCGGAGCCGCCGGCAGGGAGGATCTGGCCAGGGATGATTCTACAGGGAGGCAGAGGTAAGGGATCCTTTCTGCCATGGACTCCGGAGGCCAGATTCTTTTGAATCCGGCCTCACTGGGGTCCGTGGCAGAATTCTCTGACATCCCTACTGACAACTCAATTCAAATGGAAACAGGATTGCTCTGCACTTCAGCACTGAAACAAGAGCGGCAATTCTATTGGATTTTCGCCAACTCTGACGCATGTGCCATTTGCAACCTCTCTCCTTATCGGCTGAAAGCAAGGTCCTTGTGTCAGAGATCCAGAAATAACTGCATCCTCATCATGCATCTGAATATCCAGCTGGGATTTCAAATTCCAGCCCCAGAGAGCAAGGGGTAATGCATTAAAGCAAGTTCCTCATTAGCGCCTTGAGCTTCTATACTGGGCTGTGCTAAGTAGAAAAGCTTTATGCTGCATAGAACTGTATGAAGGATGGAATATTTAAAAAAAATGATCTGAGGCTGTTGTGTTTTTCCATGTGTGTGTATAACTCATCTTGGTAGTTTTGCTGATAAGAATGATGATACCATAGTCAGCCAGGGTTTGAGACTGGTCATGCTTTAACCAAATGAAGCTAAAATCATTCTGGTGGTATCTTGGCCCTGTAACCTTGTCCCCTTTGACCTGGAGGGGTTTGTGAGCTGAATACATAACAAGCACTTAAGCCTTGAGAGACCACCTACTCTGACCAAAGCATCTCTTTCTTCTGTTCCTGCTGTCCATAAGGAATGCTGACCGTTATGGACATGGTGCAGAGTTGGTCTCCCCCTAACAATGGCCCTTCCTTACTGCGTGACAAGGGAAGAGGAGATGTTTGCCCAGTAATTACCCTCTGGATGGGAAGGATGAATAGGAAAGGAGCAAGCACCATAAATCTCCTTTCAGTGCTGCTCTCCTCGGGAGACTGGTATCTCCACAATTTTTTTGGCTGTCTCATGTGCATGCAACTTTATGCTTCTTGGATATACAGCCACGATATAGTATAATAAGGTGGCCGACATAACAAAGGGCAGTCCTATAAGGAGACAGTTCTCAATTCGAAGGTTCCTTCATGGGTGGGCAATCCGTGGGTTGTTGGACTACAACTCCTATGATCCCTCACCATTGGCTATCCTGGCTAGGGCTGATGGGAGTTTTAGGGCAAAAAAATGTATTTGAAGGACTGTCCAGTTCAAGTTTTGTTTATAGATAAATATCTTCAAGAAGGATGAGCTGCACATCAAGAGTTAACACCTGGACAACAGGCTGCGTAGGCAGGCACACAGGTCACCTGGTCAACCCCACTACAGTGAAATGTATTGTGTTTCTATTTAAATTATACTGATTATTTAAGAATTTGCATCTATACATATAGATCAGAATTTGCAAAATTTATGCAAATTTGTGCTCTCTCTTGTTCTCTTTTTGGGGTGATGCATAAGTGGCCATCCTATTTTATAGGTGCCAGTGGAGTAGGTGGCCAGCAAGTTGTGAGACAGTGTGTGTTATACTACATTATCGTACTCGGCCAAGTCATTTAAATGGATTGGAACTGGCTAAAATACCTAAGATGAGTGGGGAATTCCAAGCCTGACCAGCATATTCAGCACCTTTCTTTCATTTTTCTGATCTTGGTTCATGTACCATGTGAAATTCTTGGGAAAATAGTCAGTTCTCACCATAAAGGTTTCTTGCAAATGGTGGGAACCTCCTCCCTTTCACTCTTCAGTGACAGTTAGGGATGGCAGAGAATTCCGCCGCAGACTCCAATGAGGCTGGATTCTTAGAATCCGCCCCCCCCCGTCACCCCATGAAGTCCGACTCGGCCAGATCCTACCTGGCAGGCTGGCACCACTGGCTCCGGATCTGGCCGGGTCTGTCCGCTGCCCCGTGCAGATGCAAAATGGCGTCTGGCATAGCGGACGCCATTTGTATCCTTCCCTTTTTGCCGTGATAGGCTACGTAAATCTTTATGTAGCCTATCATGGCCAAGGGAGGCACGCAAATGGCGTAGCGGATGCCATTTGCATCCTTCCCTTTTTGCCGTGATAGGCTACGTATATCTTTACATAGCCTATCACGGCCAAAGAGAGGCATGTAAATGGCATCTGCTACGCCGGACGCCATTTGTGTGGCAGCGGCTGGAAGGCTGGCTGCGGCCGGGCCTGGCCGGTGGCTCAGCTGGGAAGGATTCTGGATGGAGGGACGGATTGCCTCCCCCCACACAGCGGATGCCCTGGACCAGACGGGTGAGTAGGGTTTGTACACCCCTAGTGACAGTAGTCTTTCTTGATGCAGAATGAGGCAGAATTCTGGACTGTACCATTTCAGACTATTGATTGTGTAAAACCCATTCCTTCTGTGTTTTGCAGATTGTCAGGCACCTTTTGTTCCTTTGTCAGCCCATTGGTAGGGATGTCATAGAATTCCGCCACGGATCTCGGTGAGGCTGAATGCCAGTGCATTCGGCCCCCCGAAATTCATGGCAGAATGGCCTGCCCCTGTCCCCCCCGCGGATCCCCCTGGGATGAGACTTACCTGGGGCAGATGTTCTGGACGGCGGCGGCGGCTCCAGTGGCAGCTTTGGTGGCAGCTGGTCTTCCGACCGGCTGCCGCCGCCATTTGCAGTCTGGTCTTTTTTTTTTTTTTTACATAGATGTGATAGGCTACGTAAAGACTTACATGGCCTATCACGTCTGGGTTTTTTTAAAAAAGCGTACGCAAATGGCGGCGGCTACGGCAGCCGCCATTTGCGTTCCTTATTTTTCGCCATTTTAGTCTACGTAAATATTTATGTACGTAAATATCTATCACGGTTGAATACAGGAACGCAAATGGCGGCGGCTACGGCAGCCACCATTTGTGTCCCTGCTACCCAGCAGCCAGATGTCTGGCTGTGGGCGGAGCTGGCCGGCAGTTCCGCGGAATCCCTGCGGAGCAGAGCCAGCCGGTCAGGACTCCGGGGGGAGGGACGGAGTGCCTCCCCCCCATCGAGGATTCCGGGGGGAGGGACAGAGCACTTCCCCCCACCGCGAAGCAGATCCGCGAAACGGTAAGTGACTTTGGTACATCCCTACCCATTGGCAGAATCATATTTTTTAGTTTCTGCATTTATGCAAATGCGAACATGAGAAAATGCCCCAATTCTCCCCAAATACGCAAAAATCCCCCCAAATATGCATTTTCACACTTTAGGCTATGGAGGAAATGCACATTTTTGGCTGGTTCTTTTTTTGCATATTTTTATATGATGAAATTTGCGCAACATTGGGAAAGTTAGAAAAACGGTCCCTAAGTTTGTGGAATCTGCCCGACAGGGAGAAGGCTGCTCTGGTGCAGAATCCATTGGTCAGATGCATCAAAATCCAAACTCATTTGGTTTCATTACAGACTTCTCTGACTCCCCTACTTCAGATTATGAGTGGGATCATATCTTTGAATGCTCTGCTGTGTAAAAATCTCCCTACGAATTGTAAATGAACATACCCAGGACAGAAGTATTCTAAACCTTTCTCTGTAACATCCTAGTTCAAAAATATTAATGTACCCCCATCTGCAGTCTGAAGTGGTACAGTCCAGAATTGTACAATTCAGTCTATGTAATGTAGTAGTACACACTTCAGCCAACAGCCAGCACCAGTGCTGAGAATGGAGGTGGGGACATATATGAGACGGGAGGCATATACATGTCTGCGAGAGATGTGTGTATATCTATATCTTGGGCACAACTAGTGTGGATGGATCAGTGTCCTCCCCCAGCCAAAAAAGGTTCCTCAGCCAAAATTAGGCTTTGGGCCTACCATACCACATACACTGGTCCCAGTCTGTGCCCTCTAGTTGCGTACCCTCTCTGGACTAATTCTCACTGAGGTGGTAATCCTGTGTCTGGGCTGTAATATTTCAGACTGCATGTAGGGGCTCTCCTCAGGGAATATTTAACCAAACAAAACAAAATAGACCCTGTATATAGAAAAGTGAGTGTCAGGGAGAACACTATGTTGGAACCTTTCTCTCTGACATCTAGGTTTCTATATGCAGATCATTCTCTTTTTTTTGTATGGAAAAGCATTCAGTCATGTGAGCCCCCTTCCTACAATCTGAAGAGGTAGAGTCCAGACTCAGGTTTATCATTTCAGTGAAACTCGGCCTCTTACTATATATTAAGAGGAGTTCAGGATGTTAATACCAAGCACTGAATTTGGCTTTTGGCACACCACAGTCACAAATAATCCTGAATGTCATTATCTGACATTTGGGATTATTTCTGACTGTGGCCCAAAAGCCAGATGCTATACATACCATTGGAAGGCACACAACTGTCTCTGCCTCACCACAGCTTAGCATGATCAGATAGGCAGATAAGAAGCTGCCTTATACTGAGTCAGATCATTGGTCCATCTAGCTCAGTCTTGTCTACACTTAGGAATCTTTCCCTGTCCTACCTGGAAATGGCAGGGACTGAACCTGGAACCCTTTGCATAGAAAGTGTTCTCTACCACACTGAGTGGTGGGCCTTCCCTTGGAGGTCAGTGTGGGCTCATGGAAAACTGCTGCCCTGACTCCTGGAAGAACTACCCCTGAGAAATAGTGAGCTGACAACACATTGAACTCATGCTGGAGATTCTCCACCTTCTGAGTCCACCCAAGGTTCAACTCTCTAGCCACTGGTTCCTCCTGGCTCTGTTGAGGTGGTTATGCACAGCTGATAGCATTTATGTAGTGCTATCATGGTATATTTCCCCTTCATGGATCACTGCCTTGTTGTGGCGAAGGGGCTTGCGTAACTCAGTGAAGCCATAAGCTATGCCGTGCAGGGCCACCCAAGATGGACAGGTCATGGCAGAGAGTTCTGACAAAATGTGGTCCACTGGAGAAGGAAAAGGCAACCCACTCCAGTATTCTTGCCAAGAAAACCCCATGGAACGTATCACAAGGCTAAAAGATATGACGCCGGAAGATGAGACCCTCAGGTCAGAAGGTGTCCAATATGCTACTGGGGAAGAGCAGAGGGTATTTCCAAGTAGCGCCAGAAAGAGTGAAGCGGCTGGGCCAAAGCCGAAAGGACACTCAGCTGTGGATGTGTCTGGTGGTGAAAAGAAAATCCGATGCTGTAAAGAACAATATTGTTTAGGAACCTGGAATGTCAGATCAATGAATCAAGGTAAGCTGGAGGTGGTCAAATATGAGATGGCAAGATTGAACATCGACATCTTGGGAATCAGCGAACTCAAATGGACAGGCATGGGCGAATTTAATTCAGGTGACCATCATATCTACTATTGTGGGCAAGAATCCCTTAGAAGAAATGGAGTAGCACTCATAGTCAACAAAAGGGTGGGAAAAGCAGTACTGGGGTACAATCTTAAAAATGATAGAATGATCTCAGTACGAATCCAAGGCAAACCATTCAACATCACAGTAATTCAAGTCTATGCCCCAACCACTGAGGCCGAAGAAGCTGAGGTTGATCAGTTCTATGAAGACCTACAACACCTTCTAGAACTAACACCAAAAAAAGACGTCCTCTTCATCATAGGGGATTGGAATGCTAAAGTAGGAAGTCAAGAAATCACCGGGATAACAGGCAGGCATGGCCTTGGTATACAAAATGAAGCAGGACAAAAGCTAATAGAGTTTTGCCAAGAGAACATGCTGATCATAGCAAACACTCTTTTCCAACAGCACAAGAGGCGACTCTACACATGGACATCACCAGATGGTCAATATCGAAATCAGATTGATTATGTCCTTTGCAGCCAAAGATGGAGAAGCTCCATACAGTCAGTAAAAACAAGACCTGGAGCTGACTGTGGCTCAGATCATGAGCTGCTTCTTGCAAAATTTCGGCTTAAATTGAAGAACGTCGGGAAAACCACTAAACCGTTCAGGTATGACCTAAATCATATCCCTGATGAATATACAGTGGAGGTGAGGAATAGATTTCAGGGATTAGACCTGATAGACAGAGTGCCTGAGGAACTATGGACGGAGGTCCGTAACATTGTTCAGGAGGCAGCAACGAAATCCATCCCAAAGAAAAAGAAATGCAAGAAAGCAAAGTGGCTGTCTGATGAGGCTTTACAAGTAGCTCACGAAAGAAGGGAAGCGAAAAGCAAGGGAGAAAGGGGAAGATATACCCAACTGAATGCAGAGTTCCAGAGAATAGCAAGGAGAGACAAGAAGGCCTTCTTAAGTGAACAATGCAAAGAAATCGAGGAAAACAACAGAATGGGAAAGACTAGAGATCTCTTCAAGAAAATTGGAGATCTCAAGGGAACGTTTTGTGCAAAGATGGGCATGATAAAGGACAAAGAAGGCAGGGACCTAACAGAAGCAGATGAGATAAAGAAGAGGTGGCAAGAATACACAGAAGAACTATACAGGAAAGATCTGAATGTCCCTGATAGCCATGATAGTGCCGTCACTGAACTTGAGCCGGACATCCTAGAGAGTGAAGTCAAGTGGGCCTTAGGAAGCATTAGTAACAATAAAGCTAGCGGAGATGACAGTATTCCAGCCGAGCTATTTAAAATCCTAAAAGATGATGCTGTTAAAGTGCTGCATTCAATATGCCAACAAATCTGGAACACTCAACAGTGGCCACAAGACTGGAAAAGGTCAGTTTACATTCCAATTCCAAAGAAGGGCAACGCCAAAGAGTGTTCAAACTACCACACCATTGCGCTCATTTCACATGCCAGCAAGGTGATGCTCAAAATCCTACAAGCTAGGCTTCAGCAGTATGTGAACCGAGAACTACCGGAAGTACAAGCTGGGTTTAGAAGAGGCAGAGGAACTAGAGATCAAATCGCCAACATTCGCTGCATCATGGAGAAAGCAAGAGAATTCCAGAAAAATGTCTATTTCTGCTTCATTGACTACGCTAAAGCCTTTGATTGTGTGGATCACAACAAACTGTGGCAAATTCTTAAAGTGATGGGAGTACCAGACCACCTTACCTGTCTCCTGAGAAACCTGTACGAGGGTCAAGAAGCAACAGTAAGAACCAGACATGGAACAACTGAGTGGTTCAAAATTGGGAAAGGAGTACGACAAGGCTGCATATTGTCACCCTGCTTATTTAACTTATATGCAGAGTACATCATGAGAAATGCCGGGTTGGATGAATCAGAGGTCAGAATTAAGATTGCTGGGAGAATTATCAACAACCTCCGATATGCAGACGATACCACCCTAATGGCAGAAAGCGAAGAGGATCTAAAGAGCCTCTTGTTGAGGGTAAAAGAGGAGAGTGCAAAAGCTGGTTTGAAACTCAACATTAAAAAAACTAAGATCATGGCATCTGGCCCCATCACTTCCTGGCATATAGAAGGGGAAGAAATGGAAGCAGTGACAGATTTTACTTTCTTGGGCTCCAAGATCACCGCAGACGGTGACTGTAGCCATGAAATTAAAAGACGCTTGCTCCTTGGGAGGAAAGCTATGGCCAACCTAGACAGCATAGTAAGAAGCAGAGACATCACCTTGCCGACAAAGGTCCGTCTAATCAAAGCTATGGTTTTCCCAGTAGTAATGTATGGATGTGAGAGCTGGACTATAAGGAAGGCTGAGCGCCAAAGAATTGATGCTTTCGAACTGTGGTGCTGGAGAAGACTCCTACGAGTCCCCTGGACTGCAAGGAGGTCAAATCAGTCCATCCTAAAGGAAATCAACCCTGAGTGCTCATTGGAAGGACAGATAATGAAGGTGAAGCTCCAATATTTTGGCCACCTAATGCGAAGAGAAAACTCCCTGGAAAAGACCCTGATGCTGGGAAAGACTGAAGGCAAAAGGAGAAGGGGACGGCAGAGGATGAGATGGCTAGATAGCATCACGGATGCAATGAATATGAACTTGAGCATGCTCCGGGAGAGAGTGCAGGACAGGAAGGCCTGGCGTGCTATTGTCCATGGGGTCACGAAGAGTCGGACACGACTGAACGACTGAACAACAACAACAACAACAACAACAATCATGGTATATTTAGAACTAGTGTAATGTGCTTTCTTATGTCCCATGAGAAAAACATGGTGGTGGTATATGAACTCTGGGAAAACATTAGAATTAAGGTACTGAATGCTTTTGTTTTAATACTAGGTTGGAGTTTGGGGGAGGCAGTTGTGGGTTTCAATTTTCACATTGAACTAGCTTGCCCTTTTCATAAGTAGAAATGTTCAGTGGGCAGGTTAGGAGTAAATTGTGTTTCCCCCCCACACCTCCCTGAAGCTATTGCATAGGGGCTTGGCCAGGGCTGGTGTCAAGGGAGGAATGGTTGGGTAACTGCTGAAGGCCCACGCCCCACAAGCCGCCCCCCCCCAAGAGCCCCCTGGAGTTGCTTCTCCTCTTCACCACTGCAACCTGCTTATTCACCTGCATCTCACTCTGGCCCAGACAGTGGTGGTGGTGAGAAGGAGGAGGTGCAGATGCCAGGGCCTCCTTGCCCCCTGGCTGTCTGCCTGTCAAGAAGGGAAGTGGAAGCAATGATGAGAAAGAGGAGAAGGACCAATAGCAACTGGTGATGGTGCGAAGGTAGCCATTGAGGATATCTTGCCCAAGGGACCGCAAAAATCTAGAGCTGGCACTGGGTATAGCCCAGACTCTGAGCTGTGCAGTCCCCCAGCAAGCCTGTCCAGAGAAATAAATATGCCCCCTTCTTTCTGGAGACTTTGCCTCACATTATACTTCAGGGGCTATATAGCTTCCTTTTCCAGAACTTCTCAGGCTTGACTGTTTGGGAGCTAACTCCGGGATTCTTTTGCCTCTGAGCTGAGATGACTTCTTTGGGTGAGACCTTTCTGGACTTGCTTGAGTGTACCCTGGTGGGTAGGGATGGTGCAGTCACCCGACTGAGTCCCGGAGTTGGTTGGGCTCCCCCTGCCTGCACCCCTGGACCGTGCCCGCCGAGCCTCTGGCCTCACTTGCCCCCACTCATGCCCCCCTGGGCATTCCCCACACTCATCCAGACCCATCCGTGAGCGCTCGCCATTTTTAAATACCTCCTTTTTTCATGAAAACAAGCTCAGGACCAGATCTAGCATGGGCTCAGGCAGCTCGGCGATGTCGGGGGTGCTTGAGCGTGGGTCCAGGGGCTCAAGCAGGGGCAGCGCTTCAGCAGACACCTGCCAAAAACGAGCAGGGGTGGGTCCATCCTTCCCTACTGGTAGGTGAAAATTAACAGCCCTCCCCCAAACTGAGAAGGGCAGGGTTATGAAAACACACACGCACAACAACAACAACAAGAAGGAGAAATATTGTTGCTAAGCAAAAAACGAAACTGAGTGGTTTTAGAGCACACCTAATTAATACTAATTTCCAAATTTACATTAATGTGCAGGTTGACTGAAATGTAATTCACAGACTCATCTGCAGAAACTTCAAGGAGCAACATTGCATTGCACTTTATTTTTATTTTTTAATGAAACTGATGACTGCAAGTGGAATACAGAACACTTCTGAATATTCTTAGAAATAAACATTGTTCTATTTGGGTGATGTCCAAGCATTCATATCAATTGTATGTGTGTTTTTGGAAATAATGACACACCATTCTTTTTCCAGTTGAACATGCACAGCAGACTGAGGTGTCCCCCCCACCCCCCTTCATTTTTATTTCTCAGCATTTATTTTTAAAGGATAGCCAATGCCCAGTGAGTGATCTCATTATGGCTAGGATGTTCAGTGTTTCTCCTGGGAACTAGTTTCCCAATTTATATTAATTTAAAATCTCCTCTTTCTCATTCAGAACAGAGGGAGGGATGTGTATGAGACTTGCTTTGCTCGTTCTGTTTTGCATGGCTAAGCATTGATGAAATTTTGCAGCTTTGATCTGGATTAATTTGATCAAGTAGTATAGAATCCGATAACAGGATATTGCCCCAGAAAGCAGATGCAATAGCCACTCCTGTAAGCAAAATCATACCCTTGATTCGGTATTTTGCTCTGAAGAAGAAGAGGGTGATTGGGGGGTGGTAGATTTTTCTGTAGGACTGAGACACAGGAAGTGGTCCGAGATGAGCCAAGACACTGGAGTTGACACAGGAAGTGGTCCGAGATGAGCCAAGACACTGGAGGTCCCAGTGGCCAGTCTGCCTGGGCAGTCAGTTCAGGGCCTGACAGAACTTCACTGCAACATGCGGTTTGGAGTCTTACCACATGGAGCAGCCACACACAGCTCCTGACCTACAGCTCCACTGATGATGACTTCGTAGTGGAGTTTAGGTTTATTGGGAAAGGTGTGTGAGAACATGACAACAGCCCAGCCCCAGGCTTTCCTGGATGACATTGCTTATCTGGATCCTTATCACTCTGATTTCCAATATGGCTTTGGGGCTGGAAATGCCATGGTCACTCTCAGTGGTGGCATGGTAAATGTCACGTTCCCTTGGCTCCCACCTTCCTCATGGGCACACACAAGAAGAGAGGCTTCAGTCTCACGTCTTTAATTCACTATCACCAGGTTCATTACAGATGCAAATCCCCAAAGACTCTCAGGCTACAAAGGAATGACAGCGGGGAATCCAAATGGGAGCTACAATGTTGCTAGCCATTTGAACAGGGACTTGCTGCCTAGAATAACTTAGGGAGGGAAACCCCTCCTATCCATTGATGCTCCCCTACGTTGACCCTCATGCATCGCCAACCGGGTCGACTGTCTGAGCTCCACCTCTAACTTACTTTTCCGACTTCACTCTGCACCACAGTCTAGCATCCCTCAGGTTGTGCCCGTGCTCTCCTCCTCCTGGATTCTCATGGGGGGGGGGGTTCAGGCTCAGCCATCTGGGTTGCTAGCATCCTGAGAAGCATGCCTCTCCATATCTGAACTGGCTGGGGAAAATGCCTCCCCCAGTTCTTGCTGTTCCCCTTCTGAATCTGAACTGCTAACTATCTCCATATGCTCAGAATCAATCCTGACATCATTCCCACTTCCACAACGCCTCCCCCCTTCCCCCGCAGGGCCCCAGGCTTGTGGGGGTAGTGTTGGTGGAAATGGTGCACCAGCAAGGGGGCATGCAAATGTTTAGCCAGTTCCCAGGAGCGTTCTTCTGGACCATAACCCTTCCAGTTAACCAAATATTGCATCCGCCGCCAGAAAAGGCACAAGTCCAGGATGTCAGCGACTTCAAACTCCTCTTCTCCCACCACCAAAACGGGAGGTGTGGGGGGTGTTTGGAGTGATGAGGGTCTTCAGAGACCACCGGGGAAAGTAGCGAACGATGAAAAACAGGATGCACCTTCAAGCAGGGAGGGAGAGCCAGTCTAAAAGCAACAGGGTTGATCTGGGCTGTAATCTGGAAGGGCCCCATCCAACAGGCTGCCAGCTTCTTACTGGGGGGAGGGGGAGATGGGAGGTTCCGGGTAGACAACCATACCCAATCCCCGACATGCAAAGCTGGACCAGTCCACAGTTGCCTTATACGCTGCTTTCGCTTGCTCAATGTTGTCCTGTAAAAGGTGATGCACAGAGTGCAATTCCTCTAAAAAGTCATGGGCAGCAGGCACTGAAGCAGGGCCTAATGAGGAGGGGAAGGGTTTTGGGATGGTATGCAAAATTGGCAAAGAAGGGGGTTTGGCGAGTGGAGGCATGACCCGCATTGTTATAAGCAAATTCAGCCAGAGGCAACAGGGACACCCAATCATCCCATTGGTAATTTATATAACAGCGTAAGTACCGCTCCAGCATGGCATTGGTGCATTCAGTCTGCCCATCTGTCTGGGGGTGGTGAGAGGAGGAAAGTCTGAGTTCTACATTGAGCAGTGTAAACAACTCCCACCAGAATTGGGCCATGAATTGGGCCCCCCGATCCGAAACCATCCCCTTGGGCCAGTCATGCAATCGGAAAATGTGTGGCCATGGGCAGTCCAGAGCACGGTATAAAATAGGCCATTTTAGAGAATAAATCCACCACCACCAGAATGGTGGTCTTACCTTGTGAATGTGGCAAGTCAGTGATAAAGTCGGGGGACAGCAGTTTCCAGGGCCCAGAGGGTGTAAGTAGGGGACAGAGCAATGCAATGGGTTTGCCCGTGGGGTCCTTCACCTATTGACAGGTGTCAACGGAGGCATCCCAACACACACGGGGCCACCAAAAGTCCCACATAACCCCATATAACATTTTAGAAAAGCCAAAGTGCCCAATGGTGGAGGAGTTGTGGCACTGATGGAAGACTCTTTCCCGGAGGCTTTTGGAAGGCACATAGACTCTGCATGAGTGGTAAAGCAGCCCACCGTGCAGCGAAAAGGGGGTTGACTTGGGAGCGCCAGCTGTCTGCCCCAGGTCCACCACTTTGTCACGCACAAAAGGATTCCGAGCTTGTTCTGTGCAAAGGACCCTCTACCCAGGAGTGAGGTTCAACAGCAGCTGCCAGACTTTCAGGGGGAAGGATTGAGGCGACGGAGGGGCTCTCTTCACCCCCAGTCTGCAAATCTGGTTTACAGAAGAGTGCGATGGCCTGTTGGTTATCCATGGCTCTAATGTGGCAGATTTTGAGGTTAAATCGTGAGAAAAATAGGGACCATCTAATTTGGTGCTGATTCATGGCCAGGCCATCTGGAGGTGTTCCAGATTTTGATGGTCAGTTCTAACTAGATGGAAGTGATTATATTCCACCGGGAAAGAGGCGGGCCTGCTGCTGCTGGGCCTGCTGCTGCTGGGCCTGCTGCTGCCGCCGCCACCGCTGCTGCTGCCGCCGCTGCCGCCGCTGCCGTCACCACCACCAGGCCTTCCCTGGAGACTTCTGCCTGGCAGACCACCAGTCCCTGCAGGACCAGGCCCCCAGGTACCGAGCCAGCTGTGCTGCTCCACCTGCCCTCCCTGGAGGGGCTACATAAGCTGGCTGGCTGAGGTGGCCTGGGAGAGCCAGGGCCTGCAGGAGAGGCCACCACCACCACCGGGGAAGAGGCACGCCTGCTGCTGCTGGGCTGGCGGCGGCGGCTGCCGCCGCCGCCGCTACCACCACCACCACCACCACCACCACCACCACCTGGCCTTCCCTGTGGACTCCGGCCTGGCATTATTTTTAAGGGGATTTTTAATTGTGTGTGTGTCTTTTTCTTGGGGGATTTTGTTGTGTTTTTAGGGGTGGGTAGCCTGCCTGATAGGCGGGAGCGAGGGGGCATGTGTCCACCTGATGGAGGCAGTGGGGGGAGTGTTGGGGGCCAGAAGATACCGAGGCTGGGCGGCAGGTGCTGGCGGAGCACTAGGGGCAGGCCATGCCAGGTAAGGGGAACACGGGAGAGATGTGTAGTATCTGTCCCCTGCTCTGGGCCTGTCCAGAGCCAAAGGATGGCTGGGGGAGGCGTGACCACAACTTCTGGCCTTCGTTTGCTGCTCTGCAATGCCAGGTCTGTTACCCAGAAAACCTCCCTCATCCATGACATGATCCTGGATGAGGGTGCAGACCTGGCATGTATTACGGAGACCTGGCTGGCCGAGGCTGCTGCTCCAACCCTTGCAGCCATGTGTCCAGCTGGATTTTCGTATGCACAGCAGCCGAGGGCTGGGTATCGGGGAGGGGGAGTGGCTGTTATCTACTGAGAGTCCTTGGTCTTCACCAGACCCCCTCTCCGGGAGACCAAGGTTGCTGAGTGCATGTACTGGAGGTTGGGCCCGAAGGGCAGTCTGGGGATTCTGCTCGTGTACCGTCCACCCCGCTGCATGACTGACTCCCTGGCCGAGGTGCTTGAGGTGGTCTCTGATGTGCGTGTGCAGTCCCCTAACTTACTGGTGTTGGGGGACTTCAACGTACATTCGGAGGCCATCCTCACAGGAGCACCTCGGGACTTCATGGAGACCATGGCCTCCTGGGAGCTGCACCATATTCTAACTGGGCCCACCCATGTAGCTGGTCATGCACTAGACCTTGTGTTTGTTTCTGGAGAAGTGGGGATTGATCTGGAAGTCAGGGGTATATCCACCACCCCCTTGTCATGGTCAGATCACTATCTGGTGACGTTGGACTTCTCGGTTCCACAACCCCTCCGCAGGGGTGGAGGACCCATTAAAATGGTCCACCCCAGGCATCTTATGGATCCAAATGGATTCCTGAACGCGCTTGGGGATTCTCTGGGGCATGCCAACGGCCACTTCGTCGAGACCCTGGTGGGTGGCTGGAATGCCGCAATCACTGGGGCATTAGATCAGGTGGCTCCGAAATGCCCTCTCCCCCTGAACAGGGCTCGGACTGCACCATGGTTCAATCCATGGTTACGAGCTCTGAAACAGGAGGTGAGACGGCTAGAGCGCCGGTGGCGGAAGTCTCGCTCCAAAGATGATCAGACACAGGCTAGAGCTGTATCTTCAGCCTATCACGTGGCGGTGAAGAAAGCAAAAAAGGAATATTATGCTGCCCCCATCGAGTCTGCAGAGTGCTGTCCCAGGAGGCTGTTCCAAGTGGTCCGGAGCCTGGTCGGTCCTGTGGCTCCGGAACCACTGGAGCATTCTAAGGCCTCCTGTGAGGCCTTGGCAAGGCACTTTGCAGATAAAATTGATCAGATTAGGTGTGTTACTCTGCACGCTGTGGATACAGTTAGTGAGCAAGAGGCGGCCTGTGGCAAACCGGTTTTGTGGGATCGGTTCCAGCTTCTTCCTCCTGATGAAGTGGACAGGGTGCTTTCATCGGTACGGCCGACCACCTGCTTACTTGATCCTTGCCCATCTTGGCTCATTATGAGCTGCAGAGAGAGACTGGGTGAGGGGATCAAGGCGGTGGTGAACGCCTCCCTTGAGGAGGGAGTGATGCCATCAGCCCTCAAGGAGGCAGTGATAAGGCCGCTCTTAAAGAAGCCCTCCTTGGATCCTCAAGTTTTGAACAACTTTCGCCCAGTCTCAAATCTGCCATTTTGGGGCAAGGTGATTGAGTGGGTGGAGGCGGTGCAATTGAAGGCACACTTGGAAGAAACTGATTATCTAGACCTATTTCAGTCGGGCTTCAGGCCTGGGCATGGGACAGAAACGGCCTTGGTTGCCTTGGTAGATGATATGAGGAGGGCTCTGGATAGGGGTGAATGCTCCTTCCTTGTTCTCCTCGACCTCTCAGCGGCTTTCGATACCGTTGACCACGGTATCCTCCTGGACCGCCTGGAGGGGTTGGGCATTGGGGACACCGTATTGCGGTGGTTCCGGTCCTTCCTCTCCGGCAGGTACCAGAGGGTAGCACTGGGAGAGGAGGTTTCGGACCCGTGGCCACTTACTTGTGGGGCGCCACAGGGTTCCATCCTCTCCCCGATGCTATTTAACATCTATGTGAAGCCGCTGGGGGCTATCATCAGGAGGTTTGGGGTGCAGTGTCATCAATATGCGGATGACACGCAGCTCTACCTCTCGTTTAAATCTTCACCAAGGTTGGCCGTAGAATCCCTGTCCAAATGTCTGGAGACGGTGAGTGGCTGGATGGGGAGGAATAGGCTGAAGCTGAACCCTGACAAGACCGAGGTACTTTTGGTGGGAGACAAGAGGAGGCTGGGGGATGTTGACCTGGTGTTGAATGGGGTATGGCTACCCTTGAAAGTCCAGGTCCGCAGCCTGGGGGTCATTTTGGACTCCCAGCTGTCCACGAAGGCTCAGGTGTCAGCTGTGAGCCGGACAGCACTGTATCAACTCCATCTGATACGGCGGCTGCGCCCCTTCCTTCCTGACCATCTGCTCCCTTCGGTAGTACATGCCCTGGTCTCCTCTCGTTTAGACTACTGTAATGCACTCTACGTGGGGTTACCCTTGAAGACGGTTCGGAAACTGCAGCTGGTACAGAATGCAGCGGCTCGCCTGATTAAAGGCAGCCGCCGGCGAGATCACATCACTCCAGTGCTGAAGGAGTTGCACTGGTTACCAGTTGTTTTCCAGGCCAAATTCAAGGTGTTGGTTTTGCCCTTAAAACCCTATATGGTTCCGGCCCAGCCTATCTTAAGGAGCGCCTCCAGCAGCACCAGTCAGGCCGCTTAACGAGATCAGCCTCGGATGGCCTTCTCTCTGTCCCATCAGCCAGGACAGCTAGACTGGTGGGGACGAGGGAGAGGGCCTTTTCTGTGTTGGCCCCCACTCTGTGGAACTCCCTCCCTAGGGAACTCCATCATGCCCCCTCTTTAATGAGCTTCCGTCGTGCATTGAAAACGCTGTTGCTCAGGCAGGCATTTGGGGTGGGTTAGGGTATTTTAGAAAATGTTTTTATTGTAGAATTTTATTGTTTTAAACTGTTTTATTGTATGTTGTACATCGCCCAGAGCGGCTGGGTGACCAGCCAGATGGGCGATTAATACATTTAATAATAATAATAACAACAACAACAACAACAACTTCAACTGGGTGCTGTGCCCCCTCTAGAAGATGCCGCCACATTTCTAACACCAATTTTATAGCTTTTTCCTTTTTATATTTTATATAAAAAGGAAAAAGCTTTTTCCTTTTTATATAAAATATTTTATATATATTTTTTTTATATAGCTTTTTATATTCTTTTTCCTAGATGGCGTAGTTCCTCTCTGACAGGCTTAATTTCCTGGAGTGGTAAGCACAAGGCTGGAACTCTTCCCCATCCACTCCTGGCTGCAAAAGGACCACCCCTACATCAAAGTCGGAAGCATCTGTTTGCACTACAAAGGGTTTTTGTTGGTTAGGATGTAAGAGGATCGGTTCAGAGCTAAATACACACTTCAGCTCTTCAAAAGACTGTTGGGTGGAGTCAGCCCAGTGAAAGGGTGATTTCTTGCCTTTGAAGGGTGGTCTAGTCAGGCTTGGGGAGCAAGAGGTGGTGAGGGAGCTGGGATCTTTGGTTGGGTTCCGCAGAATCTGGCAAAGTGTCCTTTCTTTCCACATCTGAAGCACCGACCTTCATCGCGTTGCCGGTCCTGCTGTTCCAGTGATAGCCTGGATCGGGTTGCTCCCAGCTGCATTGGGGTATCCTCTGCCCCTGCAGCAGGGCTGTGGGGGGGGGGGGTGCAGCGGCCACGTGGGGATGGGAGGAGGAAAATCTCGGCTAACAGAGCTTCTCTTGGCTTGTCAGCGCCCTTCCAGTCAACTGTCGATCTGCAGGCATGACTGGCTGAGCTCAGCCAGCGTGGGTGGGCATGGGGCCCATGCTAGCTCATCTAAGATCTCGGCATTCAAGCCTTCCAAAAATTGGGCCAGCACAACAGCATCATTCCACTGTAAATCCTGCATCAGCAAGCAAAATCTAGTCACACAACTTGATATGGAAGTCTTTTCCTTGGTTGAGGCGATGGATTTCCCAGGTCTCCGTTTCCACATGAAGGGGGTCGCCACACACACCCATTGCATTCATAAAGCCCTGATAGTCCACCAACAGGGAGTCATTAGCAAGGAGAAGCGCCGAGGCCCATTTAGCCACCACTCCTGAAAGCAGGTTAATGATAAATCCCACATGTATCTGGTCCGTCTGGAAATCCTCCTGCTGGAGGTGCATATACAGCTCCGATTGGGCCTGGAAAATTTGAAACAGGCCCTTGTCTCCAGCAGACTTCTTCGGCAGAGCTACTGGGCATTTCCGATGGGGAGGGAGCGGGTGGAGCGGGTTGAGCAGGTGCTTGTAAACTTGAACAGCGCCCATCAGATGGTTCACCTGATTGTGAAGAGCCTGGTTCTCTTGCGTCAGTGTGGTCACAGCCTGTTGCATGTCTCCGCTGCCCAAGAGTGCACTCAGTGGAGTTGACTGATGAAAACACGGATTGGAAGGGGATGGAGATGTTGGGTCGAAGAAGGTGTTGGTTGGTTGAAATTGCTAGCAAGCTGTCACGTTCCCTTGGCCCCAACTTTCCTCATGCACACATACAAGATGAGAGGCTTCAGTCTCATGTCTTTAATTCACTATCAACAGGTTCATTACAGATGCAAATCCCCAAAGACTCTCAGGCTACAAAGGAGTAACAACAGTGAATCCAAATGGGAGCTACGATGTTGCTAGCCATTTGAACAGGGACTTGCTGGCTAGAATAACTTAGGGAGGGAAACCCCTCCTATCCAGTGATGCTCCCCTGCATTGACCCTCACGCATCACAAACCAGGTCAACCATCTGAGCTAACTTACTTTTCCCTCTTTGCTCTGAACTGCTGTCTAGCATCCCTTCAGTCATGCCTCATGCTCTCCTCCTCCTCCTCCTCCTCCTGGATTTTCACGGAGGAGGGTGGGGGGCTTCAGGCCTAGCCTTCTGGGTGCTAGCATCCTGAGAAGCACACGTCACCATATCTGAACTGGCTGGGGAAGATGCCTCCCCCGGTTCTTGCTGTTCCCCTTCTGAATCTGAACTGCTAGCTATCTCCATACACTCAGGATCAATCCTGACAGTAAATTCCAGAGTGTAGGCACTCATCGAGACAGTACCCATAGCCACGCCCCCAAGGAGAGTCCAGAAATGCAGGCAGCCACACTGATCCATATCAACAATCCAGTTCTAGCAGTTTTCATCTCCACGAGGAGCAGGTAGGGATGTATGAAAGTCACTTACCTTCCGTGGATTATGTTGATGGTAGGGGGGGAGGCGTTCCGTCCCTCCCACCGGAATCCTCGCCGGGGGGGGAGGCGCTCCGTTCCTCCCCCCGGGAATCCTCCACGGCCGGCTGTGCTCCGAGGCAGCTCTGTGGAGCCCCTGGCCAGGCCCAGCCAGGCCAGAGCCGTCTGCAGCAGGATTTCTGGCCGCGGAGGGCTCTGGGTAAAAAAACAACTGCGTGCGCAAATGGCAGCGGCTACGGCCGCCACCATTTGCATTCCTTATTTTTGCCGTCTTAATCTACGTAAATATTTACATAGACTATGACGGCGAAAATAAAGGGGAACGCAAATAGAGTAGCGGGCGGTATTTGCGTCCCTTTTTCATTCACTGTTTTAGCCTACGTAAACATTTACGTAGGCTCAGACGGCGAATGAAAAAGGGACGCAAATAGTGCCTGCTACGCTATTTGCATTCCCCTTTATTTTCGCCGTCATAGTCTACAAAAATATTTACGTAGATTAAGACGGCAAAAATAAGGAATGCAAATGGTGGTGGCCGTAGCCGCCGCCATTTGCGTAAGCGGTTTTTTTTTTTTTAAACCCACCCAACCATGATAGGCTACGTAAAGATTTACGTAGCCTATCACGTCGTTTTTTGTTTTTTTTTAAACCTAGCCATGATAGGCTACGCAAATCTTTACGTAGCCTATCACGTCTTTTTTTTTTTTTTTTTAACAAGCCTGGAAATGGTGGCGGCGGCAGCCAGTCGGAAGACCAGCCGCCGCAGCCGCCGCCGGAGCTGCTGCCACCCGGAAGATCCACCACAGGTAAGTCTCGTCCCGGGGGGGATCCGCGGGGGGGCAGGGGGGTGGCAAGCCGTTCCACCATGGAGTTCGAGGGGCCGAATGCACTGGCATTCGGCCTCACCGAGATCCATGGCGGAATTCTCTGACATCCCTAGGAGCAGGTCTTTTGTAAAGTGAATGAGTCTTAATCGCCCATTCAAGACCAACCATCCCCCAAATACTTTGCTTTACAACAAGGATAGCACACAACTAGGGATGGCAGAGAAATCTGCCACAGACTCCAGTGAGGCCAGATTCTTTAGAATCTGGGGCCCCGGAGTCTGTGGCAGAATGGACTACTCCCCCCTGCCACCCCGCGAAGTCCGATAGGGACAGACCCTACCTGGCACCGGCCAATCTGGGTCCATCCGCTGCCGTTCGCAGCTATCCACTGCCAGGCTGCAGATGCAAATGGCGTCCGGCGTAGCGGACACCATTTGTGTCCCTGCCTTTTACCATGATTGGCTATGTAAATATTTATGTAGCCTATCACGGCAAAGGGCGGGGATGCAAATGGTGTCCGCTATGCCGGACGCTATTTGCGTGGCAGCGGCCGGAAGTCCAGCTGTGGACAGGCCTGGGCGGCGGCTCCGCAGAATCACTGCGGAGTGGAGCCAGCCGGGAAGGATTCCGGGGGGAGGGACAGATTGCCTCCCCCCCCCCCAGCAGATGCCCCGGACCAGTCGGGTGAGTGGGGTTCATACACCCCTACACACAACAACATATGGTTGCTGGGAAAACCCCTCCCACCCCTGTACTGTGAGGATTGCAACTAAGCCCAGGGGAAACACGGAAGCCTAGAAGGGGGGGAGCAGATGATGTCATTGTCCCTGCCAATCCAAAAGTCATGGTGCTTCGACCTTGCAAGCCCTGCTCCATTACACCACTGCTCACCCTGGTAAACAACCTACATGAGGGGATGGCCAGAGGGAAGGAGGCCCTTTTCATTTTCTGAACCCCTTGGATTGGCTCGGGAACCCCCGTTTTTTATATTGTGTCATGTACTGGTCAATCCAAGGAGAGCAGGGGAGTATGCCCCTCTCTCTAGACATGTGCTGTTTAGGGAGCTGCCTTTGAAAAGTGGTCAGCAACTGCTGCTGGTCCCGAATGCACTGACAACTCTGCTGTCAAGCACATTATTCCAGTTTTTGTCAGCTTCCCTGTCTTTCCATTCCTTTCTGGGCACAGATTGACAACCAGTGCACTCCACAGAGTCCAAAACCAGACCCTGGCTGGGTCCAGAGTGCTTCTCCTCACAGTGTAGTAGCAGCACTCAGGGAGGCATCTTCCCCTAGGGGAATGCAATGGTAAACTGTCTTAGATTGAAGCCTGTGAGCCAGCACGGTGTAGTGGTGAGAGTGCTGGACTGGGAGCCAGGAGATCCGGGTTCTAGTCCTCACTCGGCCATGGAAGCTCACTGGGCGACTTTGGGCCAGTCACAGACTCTCAGCCCAACCTACCTCACAGGGTTGTTGTTGTGAGGATAAAATGGAGAGGAGGAGGAGGATAATGTAAAACGCCTCGGGTTCCTTGCAAGAGGAAAAAAGGCAGGATATAAATGCAAGCAAGCAAGCAAGCAAGCAAGAAAGAAGAGTTGCTGGAGCCATCTTGCCTTTACAAATCTGTCCTAGAAGAAGGAAAAACTAGCAGTTCATATTTGATATTGTCCCCTCTCCCTGTTATAGATTTAGAGCACAATCCTATGATGCCCTAGACGCCATCTGAGGGATTGTAGGATGCAGCAGATCTCACCCTCTGAGGCCAGAGACAGAGCTCTGACTGTGGAGGGGGAGATCCAGCTGTGGATCTCTCCCCACCCCCACCCCAAGCCCTTCCCAACCACCATGGAAAGCTCTGCAGTGGTTCCCTCTTCTGAGGTCAGGACTCTGACCATGGGAGGGGTGGAAATGGGTATGTGGACAGTGGGCCAGTGCGCAGGGAGACCGTGGATCTGCTAGCCCCAATGGCCTCTCAGCCACCAGCCCCATCCCAGGCAGAATGAGTGAGTTGGGCAGGCTCAGAGGTAGGGATGTCAGAGAATTCCACCCGAATTTTAAATGGGATCGAATTCTGACAAATCCAGTCCATGGAATACTCCTTGGATTGGGATGGCCCGGTCAACCCAGACCAGAGCTCACGCGGACCCTATTTTTTTTTGTCCACTGAATGGCAGATTTTATGAAAATAATTACGGAAAGAAATCCGTAAATCGAAAACAGAGGAAGAAGAATGCGAACGGCTTTATCCTTTTTACAAGGCATTTTCCCTATGACCCGAGGCTTTCTTTTGCTGGGGCTGAGTCTTGAAGTCCACGGAAATCCTCCATTTTTTCTCTTTATTGTCTGTGTAGGTGAGGTCCGGTGAGGTGAGGTCTGGTGAGGTCCAGTGAGGTCAGGTGAGGTGAGGTCAGGACTGATCCGGTGAGGTCAGGTGACCGGAAGTTACGTGGGGAATCCCCGTGAAGGGCTTTACCCTTTTTACAAAAATAAATAGGCTTATGGAGCCCAACGGTGGGTGTGCGAAAAGGATTTTTCAGCAGTACTTACGGAATTATTTACGTAAGTTCGGGGAGCCGGGGAAAAAATGGAATCTGGGGCATGCGGACGGCGGAACGGGGCGGCCCTGGGCTTTGTGGAATCCTTGCAGAGCGGAGCTGCTCCGCAGGGATTCCAGGGGGCAGAACAGATCACCTCCCCCCCCCGTGGATTCCCCACCAGAACAGACGGTGGGGAATCCGTACATCCCTACTCAGAGGCCCATCTATCAAAAAAAAAAATACTTCTGCACTGGAGGATGGAAAAGCTACAAAAGCCTCCGCTGTTCCTCCCTCCCTGCTGGCAAGAGCCCAACAGGGCATAGGATGGACGGAGGCCTCCAGTCTTCCCACATTTGGGTATCTGGCCCACAGGACTGCAGTCTTAGTAAAGCTGGATGAGCCATTAAAAAAACCTCTCTGTTTATACAAGAAAAATGCCATGTTTCATTACAAAAACACAAGACTGGAACCTCTAATAAGCAAAACTTTATTCAGAGACTGAACAATACCATGATAATTTACTAGGCCACCGCTGGCTGTCACTCACCTCACCTTGCTCCTTGGCAGTGCTTTGTCTGGTCATGCAGTTTAGGAAATAGAAGCCACCAAGTGCAATGTGAATGGAGGCCTGGAATGGACTTAATTTTGCGAGGCAGCAGATATCTATCAGAGCACAAACAGTTTGCACTTTCAGCATCTTTCCCGCGACTGGAAAGTGGAAACTGTACAGTAACAATTTAGAAAACACTGTGCTGATGTCATAGCTGTGAAGTTAAATCCAGTTGGCTGCATTTTTCTGCCTTCTGCAATGTGGTATGTGGTATTTTTCAAAAGATTTATAGTGTGGTGCACTTCTGACCTAGTTCACTGCACAGTCCCCCCAAAATGTACTGAGCCAGAGAAACAGATATACACCAGAATTCCCAATACAGTTATCACTGTCCTGTAAGCCCTAATCAGACAAATGGGTGAGGGCTCAAACCGTTTAGGGGTCATAGGGTTGTGTAAAATGGCCCTACCCCAAACTCCCCACAAGTGCTGGTCCCACCCCCTTTACTCCCAACCATCACACATTTAGGATGAAGGTCTGACAGGACATTCTAAGCACGTTTAGCTGGAGTCTCTTCAGAAACCCTTTGTCACTGGGGTTCCCAATTACTGAGAGGCTTCAAAGAATATGCAGGTGAACACACTTAGATTCTCCCTTCTGACCTTTGCACTGAATGTGTGATCTCTGGGAATGGAGATGTTGGGGTAGGGCCTGTATCTGCAGTCCCATGGCCCTCTTCAGGCATTCACAGTGAATGCCTGAAGGGGGCTATAATGAAAGGGCTGCCACTGTGTATGCTTCATCTCCTGCTTTTTGGATCACAACCTAGCCTTCCTGAATGTGGTGCCTTCCAGATATTTTGGACTATAGCTCCAATCACTCCCAGCCAGCATGACCAGTGATGGGAGTTGTAGCCAAAATAGCTAGAGAGCATCACACTGGAGAAGGTGGGCCTAGCATCAGTGCTAGCTCCAGGTTTTGGCGGGCTCTTGAGTGAAACCCCCTCCATGGGCCCCCTCCCTCAGTTAGTCTACCTTCTCACCACCATTGTCACCAGCTACTATTGTTCCTTATCCTCTTTCTCACCATTTCAACTGCTTGCCTGCTTGACAGGCAGAGAGCCAGGGAGCAAGTCAGCAGTAGCATCTACTGCTCCTCCTTCTCACCACCATTGTTATCCGGGCCACAATGAGAGGCAGATGAACAAGCAGGTTACACCAGAGGGCTCTTTGCAGTGGGCCCCTACTGGGATGTGGGCCCTCAACAAATGCCCAACTATGCCTACCCTTGACACCAGCCCTGCCTAGCATAACTGTAAAGATTAGGACTGTAAAATGGTCCTTTCCAGGAGGTCCATGATCAAATTTGTGTATTAATTTATCATTAAGTGTATTTACAAGCTTCTACTCCTTTCTTCATCAATCATGCTAGGTTCTCCCAACCTTGGATGGCTTGATCCTGTTTAGCAGTGAGTTTGAAGTGGACCAGTTGGCTTACTTACACTAGCTACCTGCCCTAAAGCAAGGCTCCCCTGACGTGTGCGTTACCAGGGATGGGGAGAGTAAAGGTAAGGTACTGGCGAGGGATCCTGAAGATTCATAAACCTGTGGAAGAAGAATCCCCGCAAGCTGATTTGTGAAATCTGTACAGCTCATGGAGCTTTATCCCAGTGATATTCCTGAGGGTTAGCTGTGAAATTGGGAGACTATAAAGAGTCTCTGAAATTACCTATTGATCTGACCTACTGATCAGTGATTTCGAAATAACATGTTAGGACCCAACAAGTTGATAATAGAAGCTTTGTGACTTCGTCAGCTTTCTAGCAGTAAGAGGAGAACATGTTCTTTACTTGAAGGAGGTCAGGAGTTGAACCCAACTAAGTCCAAATTCTGTTAACGAGTCTCCATAATAAAAAGTGTAGAAACAATTGCTAAAACAAGCTGTGCTGCGTGAAAGATGGCTTACGGGTATATTTCATCTCTTTCTCCCCCCGCCCCGCTCCGCTTCACAATGTACCTGCTATGCAGAGTCTCAAAATAATCTCTCTCCCCTTGAGAGACCTTTCTGAGCATGTCTGGGAAACGTGCAAAGTAATTCTATCTCTGCTCCTGTATGCAGCCATCATATTACAGCAGTTGGTTCTTTATGTAAATATACAGCGGACAAGGAAGGAGACAGGCTAACACAGTGATTGGCTTTGATGGTACAACACAGCAAGTTCAGCACCTCAGTGAAATGAATAACAACCAGCGATGGTGTCCTGTTTTTATCTGTATTCAACACATTTCATCCGAGAGTGTCAGTCTCTTAAATAATGTCCCACACCTTCGCAAATCTTTCTGTCTGCCTTCACCTTCTCGACTCCTTCACTAGTGCAGGTGGAAGGGGGACTGTCTGAAAGCTGAGAAGAGAAAGGCAACAGACTGTGTGTCAGGGGAACCTGCAACTTTCAACCTGAGAGACCCCCTCCTCCCTTTCCCCTAGAAACTCCATAGGAGTATAGTAGCGTTGTCCGTTCCTTTAGGGAGGCGCTGGTTCCTTTGTGACATCATTAACAATTTCTCCAGTAGCCACCCTCATCTCAGTCCTATCTACATGGCTAGCAAGTAGCAACCTATCTCACATTAAGGAAAAAGGCAACGGGCCTGTTCACACATCACGGTAACCCATGATGGGTGGCAAGCTATGCTGGGTAGGTGGTTATGCAAACAACCTACTGTATTCCCATCAGACAATCAGACAAACAAGCTGCACAGAGTAGTTTATTTCCCACCCCCACCCTCGGCATCCTGTAGTCCTCCCACCCAGCCGGGCAGGTATCCCAGCTGCCTTTGTGGTGGGATTGCTTGAGACGAGATTGCTGGAGAGAAGCAGAGCGGTGACAGCGTTTTTTGGGCACTCTTGCCGAGCAGCTCTGTGAGCAACCTCCATAACCCATGCTGGTGCAACAGACAACACACTAACCCACCATAGGTAAAATAACTGCAGACCGTGGGTTTTCAGGGTGGCTTATTTGGGGGAAATAACCCACCGTCGGTGGGAAAAACATCCCATAGACAACATGCTAAGCCATTGTGGGTTGTTCTGGAAAATAAGCCATCATAGGTTAGCATGTTGTGTGAACCCAGCCAATGTCTGTCATAATAAGCAGGTCTGGAAGCAAAGGGTCAAGAACAGATGTGGACATACAGTGGTGAGCAACACAGCCCACCTACCTTCTGGAAACACAGCTGAGTGACAGTGAACGACGTAGGGAAGAAGGGACAGTGGAGAGGTCCCAAGAAATGGAGAGAGGGAGGAAGGAGGTTGCAAAAGAAAGGTCAGGTAAAAGTTTTCAGGAATAAAGATTTGGGGCTGGCACATTCTTATCCATTCAGATACATTTCCATCCATTTCCCATCCGTTTGGAGGGCACTTTAATCATTCTTTCTAAAATTCACTGGAGTCCTAGACAAATATGATTTAGCTAGGGAAATAGCTCTGGGACACTTTGGAAGTTGCCATAAGTTGGAGACAGATGGTAGTTTTCTCAGACTTTAAGGTGGTTTGGAAGATAGGCCATTGTTTGTGATGAATACATTCCTCTCAGTTTTGTCTCTGATAAGCAGGTTTTGCATGGTGTGCATTGTTCTTTTTATAAACACAAAAAACTGTTTGACCAAAGGGACAAAAGACTTCTGCCTATGCACCCTGAGATGTCCACGCTCTCTTGAATCATTTTCAGCTCTTATAAAATCGATTGTCTGTCCTCCCAGCCTTGCATTTCCTGCTCCCCTCACTGTCCCACCAATTATTGTCCCTGAGCTAGCATGGCAGACTTTAAACACCTGCTGGGCTTTCTTTATATGGCTATTTTTCCATCTGTTCTTTCCCCAGGAGGAACTTAAAACATGTCTCCTCAGAAAGGAAGATGGCTTAGAAGCCAAGCCTGTCAAATTCTCCAGAGTTCTGTGTCTAGGGAAAGCATAATTACTATTAATGAAAATTATGAATCATTGAAAAGTGCTCCAGCATATTGCAGCAGTACTGTGGTCCTCTGAGCCCTAGTTTTCTGCATGCCTGGGAATGTAGTAGCTTTATCAAGATAGAAAATCGCCAGGCTTGAAGTTGCAGCAACAGCTCTGGTCTTGGGTAGTAGTCTTGCAAATTCCAGGCTGGTGGGTCCAAACCCTATTTTTTTTAACCCTATTTTTTTTTCTATATTATGAATTAATTCATCTAAAAGAACTACAGTCCTCTGGTTCTGGTTTCATAATCACTTAGGCCAGGGCTGGTGAGCCTGGGGGCCTTCCCAATGTTGTGCTAGGCTCATTGCACATTTAAGGTTTCACATGTGATGGTGAAGGCCACTTAAGATGAAAATACCCTGACATACTCTACTATTTGCATAAAGGACACACTGGGACAGGGTGGGTGGGTGTGATTGGACTCAGCAACAATTAATGCATCAAATAGTCTTGACTTTGCAAACACAGTTTCTAGAACAAAGGCTGTAGTGTATTTTTTTAAAAAATAATCTTTGTATTTTATTACCTCGAGCAATTCACATGGTCCAGTCCATGTTTGTTTGTGTGTGTGTGTGTGTGTGTGTGTGTTTGTGCATCTATATCTATATATCAGTATTTTACCAGAACAGGAGTTTTATAGAGCCTGTTTTTCTTTATCAGAAATCATTCCATATTTATAAAGCCAGAGTGTGCTCTATGAGTTAATCTGTGCTCAGTTAGATATGAGAACATTCTCTTATTTTCACTATTTGTTTATGCTTTCTACTTCTGAAGATAGGTTAGTGGCCTTCAGCTAATCCATCTTTAAATACAGTCAGAATCTGAACTACTTCCACTGGAAATTAATATCTGATTAATTTTAATACTCGCACCATGGCATGCAAATACTCCATGGTGATACTCACATTCTTTCACTTCAAGTTCATTAGTCTGGTATAAATGCCATGCATAGTTACCGCCATCCTCCGATTCTCATGTCACAATCATTCCCACGAAATTAAATTCTGAGTTGAGATGAAAACTCTCCAGTCCTATTTTGGTTCAGTTTGAGGGGATAGGAACTAACAATTTTGGGGAAAGCACTTGGATTATACAAATAGTGAGCTGGACCCAGAGGTCTTCATCAGCAATGGAAAGAGGTCTGACAAACAGCAAGATCCTTGCATGAGAAAAGGAATTGGTTATTACTTGTGTCAGCTCGTGCTAGGGATGTATGAGAAATTTGTTTCATAGAATAGAATCATAGAATCATAGAATAGTAGGGTCGGAAGGGGCCTACAAGGCCATCGAGTCCAACCCCCTGCTCAATGCAGGAATCCAAGTCAGAGCATCCCTGACAGGTGGCTGTCCAGCCTCGTCTTGAACACCTCCAGTGTGGGAGAGCTCACCACCTCCCGAGGTAATTGGTTCCATTGTTGTATTGCTCTAACAGTCAGGAAGTTTTTCCCGATGTTCAGCCGGAATCTGGCTTCCTGTAACTTGAGCCCATTATTCTGCGTCCTGCACTCTGGGATGATCAAGAAGAGATCCTGGCCTTCTTCTCTGTGACAACCTTTCAAGTACTTAAAGAGTACTTCATCCCAGGTCATATCTCCCCTCAGTCTTCTCTTCTCAAGGCTAAACATGCCCAGTTCTTTCAGTCTCTCCTCATAGGACTTTGTTTCCAGTCCTCTGATCATCTTTGTTGCCCTCCTCTGAACCCTCTCCAGTTTGTCTGAAATATTCTTAAAGTATAGTGCCCAGAACCAGAACCAGTACTCCAGATGAAGCCTAACCAGTGCTGAGTAGAGGGGAACTAGTACTTCATGGGATTTGGAAGCTATGCTTCTATTAATACAGCCCAAAATAGCATTTGCCTTTTTTGCAGCCTCATCACATTGTTGGCTCATATTCAGCTTGTGATAGACAACAATTCCAAGAACCTTCTCGCTTGTAGTATTGTTGAGCCAAGTATCGCCCATGTAACTGTGCATTTGGTTTCTAGGTGCAGAACTTGGCATTTATCCCTATTCAATTTCATTCTGTTGTTTTCTGCCCAATGCTCCAGTCTATCCAGATCACTTTGAATTTTGTTTCTGTCTTCCAAAGTATTAGCTGTCCCGCCCAATTTTGTGTCATCTGCAAATCTGATCAGCTTTCCCTGCACCTCCTCCTCCAAGTCATTAATAAAAATGTGGAAGAGCACTGGGCCCAGGACTGAGCCCTGCGGTACCCCACTCATTACCTCTCCCCAGTTTGAGAAGGTCCCATTGATAAGCACTCTTTGAGTCCGATTCTGTAGCCAACTGTGGATCCACCGGATCGTTGTTTCATCAAGCCCACTTTGAGCTCGTTTGCTCATCAGGATATCATGGGGCACTTTGTTGAAAGCTTTGCTGAAGTCGAGGTATATGATGTCTACAGCATTCCCACGGTCTACAAGGGAGGTGATTTGATCAAAAAATGAGATCAGATTTGTTTGGCAGGACTTGTTTTTGACAAATCCATGTTGGCTTCGAGTAATCACGGCATTGTTTTCAAGGTGCTTCCAGATGGATTGCTTTATCATCTGCTCCAGAATTTTCCCAGGGATTGATGTCAGACTGACTGGTCTGTAGTTCCCAGGTTCCTCCTTTTTACCCTTTTTGAAGATAGGGACAACATTCGCCCTCCTCCAGTCATCTGGCACTTCCCCCGTCCTCCATTTCTCAAAGAGAATAGACAGCGGTTCTGAGAGTTCTTCTGCCAGTTCCTTTATTACTCTAGGATGCAGTTCATCTGGCCCTGGAGATTTGAACTCATTCAAAGTCATTAGGTGTTCCTTGACCATATGCCTATTGATCTCAAGCTGCAATCCTGCCCCTTCAGTCTGTACTTCGCCTTTGCCAGGGAGCTCATAGACCCTCTTTTGGGAGAAGACTGAGCCAAAGTAGGAATTGAGCACCTCTGCCTTTTCTTTGTCATCTGTTATTGTTTTGCCATCCTTATTTAATAGCTGAACAAGCATTTCTTTCCTCTGCCTTTTACTATGCACGTAGCTGAAGAAAGCCTTTTTGTTGTTTTTAGCATCCCTCGCTTACCTCAGCTCGTTCTCAGTTTTAGCCTTCCTGACGCCATCCCTGCAATTCTGTGCTACCTGCCTGTACTCTTCCTTTGTTACTTGGCCTTCTTTCCACTTCCTGTATGTGTCCTTTTTTGTTTTCAGGTCATCCCTAAGCTTTTTGTGAAGCCACATTGACTTCTTCTGTTGTCTTCCACCTTTTCTTCTTGTTGGAATTGTTTGTGATTGTGCCTTGAGAATTTCCTTTTTTAAAAGCTCCCACCCATCTTGGACTCCTTTTCTCGTCAGGGTCGCTTGCCATGGGATCTTACTTATCATTGTTCTGAGTTTATGAAAATCAGCTTTCCTAAAATCCAGGGTACGCATTTGACTACACTCAGGTTTTGCTTCCCTTAGAACCAAGAACTCAAGTACAACATGGTCGCTTTCCCCCAGAGTTCCTGTAACTGCTACTTTATCCACTAAGTCATCTCTGTTGGTTAGGATCAAGTCAAGGATAGCCAATCCTCTAGTTCCTTCCTCTACTTTCTGCAGGAGAAAGTTATCTGCCACACAAGTCAGAAATTTCCTGGACGGGCCATGTTTTGCAGAATTTGTCTCCCAACAAATATCAGGGAAATTGAAGTCCCCCATTACTGCTACATCATGCTTCCTTAAAACATTGGCTATTTGCTTGCGTTTCAAAAGTTTCATCCTCGTCTTCTCCTTGGTTGGGTGGCCGGTAGTAGACTCAGACCACCAGGTTCCTTTTATTCTTTGCTCCATTTATTTCCACCCAGACGCTCTCGATGGGGCTACCAAGCTCCTCCTCCTGTATTTCTGTGCAGAGATATGTATTTTTCACATACAGTGCAACCCCACCTCCCTTTCTGTTCCTCCTGTTCTTTTTGAACAAGTTATATCCTTCAATTGCTGTATTCCAGTCATGAGAGTCACCCCACCAAGTCTCAGTTATACCTATCAAGTCATAATTTCCCTCCTGTATTAAGAGTTCAAGTTCGTTCTGTTTCCCATACTCTGGGCATTAGTATATAGACATCGAAGACCATGTGCTTCATAGTCTGGCTTTCTTCCTACATGTGTCTGAAGACTATTATTGGGTGCTATCAGAGCTGTTCTCTCCATTGCAGTGCATGCGCCTACGTCCGTTGTTACTCCCAACATTACATCTCCCTTCCCCGCAGGATTCAGTTTAAAGCCCTCCTGATGAAGTTCTTCATGCTGTGGCCAAACACATTCTTCCCATCCTTTGTGAGGTGCAACCCGTCCCTTGCCAACAGCCCATCTTCCAGGAAATATAGCCCGTGGTCCCAGAATCCAAATCTCTCTCATCGGCACCACCTTCATAGCCAATCATTCACCCGGAGTATTTTTCGTTCCCTTTCTTCCCTCTTCTAACTACTGGAAGGATGGATGAGAAAACTATCTGGGCCCCAAAGTTCTTGAGTTTCCTTCCCAAAGCTTCAAAGTCTGATGTGATTTCTTCGTAGCTCCGCTTGGCGGTATCATTTGTTCCCACATGGATGAGAAGAAAGGGATACTTGTCAGTGGGCTTTATGAGTGCAGGCAACCTTTCAGTCATGTCTCTCATTCGTCCTCCGGGGAGACAACATACCTGGCGAGTCCACGGGTCTTCGCGACATACTTGGGTCTTGATCCCACGCAGCAAGGAGTCTCCCACTACTACCACTCTTCTCTTCTTGTTGTTGTAGGCTTGGGTTTCATTGCCTCTGTTTGACTGACCTTCAGCCTCTTGCACACTCTCATGTAGGTTCCCCTGTGATTCTTCCTCTGTAGGCTGTCCTCCAGTCTCATCCACAAGTACCTGGAATCAGTTCCACAGCTCCACTGCTTCCACTGGTGCAGAGTGGCATCTAGTTCTTCTTCTCCTAACTGTCACCCTTTTCCAAGGAGTATCCTCTACTCCATTTTTCTTCACCTCAGCATTTCCCACTGCCTCATCTTGCTGTTGCTCTTCAAGCTTCTGGTCTTCCCTTTGCTGCTGTAGTTCCCCCTTCTGTCCAAGAACTCTTCGTGTTCTCTTATTCCCTGGAGGGTTGACAGTCGCCGCTCCAGTCCACTTACTTTTTCTTCCAGCAACGTGATCAACTTGCACTTGTTGCAGGTGTAGGCCATGTTGTTCTCAGGCAAGAAAACAAACATTGGACATGCCTTGCAGGTCACCACCACTGGAGAGTCCTGTCCTTCCATTGCCTCTTTTCCCTTTTTGTGTCTAGCTTTGTGATTGTTCTAGACTAGCCTGTGCCTGCTCCTCTACTCAGTAGAGGTTAAAAGCAGAGTCCCACTGGTGTGGAAGTGTGTGTTACAAGACAAATAAATGGGAAAAAGTTAGTTAAAAAATAAAATAAAATAAAATAAAACGTGAAAAAAATGTTTGGGGCCTCCCCCTTGACCTCCCCTGCCGAACTCCCCTGGCCAACTCCTGTTTGGTCCCCCTGTTCGCTCACTCTGGTCGCTCGCTCTCTGGGAGCTTGCTTGCTTCTGTAGTCCATGGACCAGCTGGAGCAGCTTGCTCTGCTCTGCTCTGCTCTGCTCAGCGGGGAGGCGGGAAACAGACTGAAGCTTTTGTCCCACTCAGCTGCTGGGAGTACTCAGGCCACACACCTCCAATTCAGTTGGAGCTCTCAGAAGCACCTGGTGAGCTCACAGCCATTCAGAAGGATAAAGGGCAGCCCCCTGGGCTTCCTGCAGCCCACTTACCTCTTAGCCTCTGTCTCCTTTGTCTCCTTTGTCTCTTCAACCACTGCAACTCCCCTGGCCAACTCCTGTTTGCTCCCCCTGTTCGCTCACTCTGGTCGCTCGCTCTCTGGGAGTTTGCTTGCTTCTGTAGTCCCTTGACCAGCTGGAGCAGCTTGCTCTGCTCTGCTCAGCTGGGAGGCGGGAAACAGACTGAAGCTTCTGGCCCACTCAGCTGCTGGGAGTACTCAGGCCACACACACCCAATTCAGTTGGAGCTCTCAGAAGCACCTGGTGACCTCACAGCCACTCAGAAGGATAAAGGGCAGCCCCCTGGGCTTCCTGCAGCCCGCTGTCAAGGGCTCCTTGGAGGCCTCTCTCAGTCTAATCCAGTAGCCAAGTCCAGACACAGACAAAGGGATTCTTTTCAAAGCTTTATTCCTCTTTTACAACTTAACAACTCTACTATTAGCAACTAGATATGAGCAGCACAGTACCTATGCCCTAAGTTGGAACAGCTGGTCCTTGTTTGAAAGGGAATCACTGGCAGACCCTGAACTTAAGGGCTAGGGAGAGTCCCTCCCCATTTCCCTTGGATCCTCTGGGCGCAACCGTTGTTTGCGCACCCACCGGGCACTATGCCTCCTTTCTGCGCCCTCCATTTGGCGCCACTCTGCGTCGGCGACGCGCATCCAACAAGTCTGCTTCCCGCACTCTGTCACTCCCAGGACTGCTATCTAAGCTAGGAATGCCAGTGGGAGGAATCTCCATCAGCTGTTGGCCCTGGGAAAGAGGAGCGCGCTCCTCTCCCAGGAGCAACTCCTCTTCCTCAGAATCAGAACTACTCTGGGATTCTATGGGCTCAGTGTCCACCCTGACACCCACTTACCTCTTAGCCTCTGTCTCCTTTGTCTCCTTTGTCTCTTCAACCACTGCAACTCCCCTGGCCAACTCCTGTTTTGCTCCCCCTGTTTGCTCATTTCAGTTTGGTTTTGACCAGGATTTACCCAGTTCACAATCTCCTGGGCCAAATGTGTTGGAGAGCATGTGTAAAATATGCTGAAAAAACGAGTACTTATGAAAAATGTGCCCAAACACGCTTTAATCAATGGGAGAAGAATGTGCACATTTGAAAGATAGATTGAATGACTGATGTGTTCATTTGGAAACATGCACAAGAAAAAAAACATGAATTTTCATGCAGAAAGAAAAACCAAACTCACAATCGCATACAGACATGAGACAAAACAAGCTTCCAGGTGGAATTTGGAGAACTTCAAGGAACTCAAGTTTTTGGATGCATATCCCTCCTTCTGCTAAGTAAGCGTTGTGTGAAGTGTTCTTCCTCAACAGCTTGCAAAACAGCACCACCACCATAATTTCTTCAGCTTTTATATCCCTAGCCCAGTTTTTTGTGGAGGAGGGGTTGCTGGATGTATCATTGGTATCATTGCCAGCCTACATATTTAGCACACACGCTTCTTCGTTTTTGGCCTTCCTGTATTAGTAACATCACAACATGGTCATGTGATGGCATCAATGAGGGCAACATAAAGGACTATGCAAGCGAGTTTTTCTAAGGAATGCCTCCAAATCATGAAAAACATGGCCCAGGTTAGTTTGTTTTTAATTTCTGTTGTTGAAGATTTTGTATGAAAAATAAAGGCATACAAGTGATATCTGTTCTTGAAAGAGCTTTCAACTAATTAAATCATTTTAGTTGATTAAGTACCTGCCTTTCAATCAATTAACTGAGGAAATTTAAATTGATGCACATATTACCAATCCCTCAATATGGATGCCATGTTTAGACACTGAAGGCAGTGTGCAATTCCTTACAATTTGATTTTTAAAAAGCTAATATTCATTGTTAGTAGGAAGGCCTTCAATAATTACTTATTTTTTATTCCTTATTGCACTAATACACCAGGCTGAACAGACCACATTAAAATTGGCTCCCAGGAATTAATCAACTGAAGATTTAGATGATTGATTTGTGGATTAATGCTTACAGCCCTAAATGTACACCCCGCTTAGCTCATGAACTGAAAAGGAAGGTGTAGTGGGGGCGCATGGGAATCTTGTGGTGACATTGCACCTCTATTAATGCAAATAGCACACCCCATACTGACATTCTTCTCGTATCTTTCCACTGTGCAGGCAGGTGGGAGAACTACTGGGCCAGGGCTCAGGATGCCAGATGCCTTAGAGAAATCTAGTGTGCTGAATGAGTCCCTCCAGCACTCACACGCACCCACAAAGTCCTGTAAAGTATCTCCAATAGACATCTGATGTGGCAAACCAACAGCATCACTGAGCCCTAACTTTTCATGCAATGACATTTATTAAACATAATATTAAGGGAAAAGGGCACCGAAGAGAGCGACCTCAATGAGGGAAAATTGATTCTGCAGGGAAGAACAGATGCTAGCAGACAAGTTGAACTCATTGTCGGATCCAAAAGCTTGGGGTCACGAACTTCAGCTAATGGAGGATCACGCCCTGTGGGAATATTGATGGAATTCCTTTTCCTGAACAGACAGTAGTTAAGAAAAAGAATTGACAAGGATGGGGGATAAACTAACGGAAGAATAGGCTTAAGGGATTAAAAAAAAAATACTGGAAAGATAAATCAGATTAAGAGCAAATGTTTTTGAGTCAGCAGACTGTAGGGTGGCCACTCCTGTATCACCGAAAGAGAGGAAATGCTATTTTTTGCGCAACAAAAAAAGAGAACAGTGAAATTTGCATGTGCTAATTTACAATTAAATTGAAATGCAGTACAGCTCACCTTAGCATGGACAACTGTGGCCAAAATGCTCTGTGTACCTGCCTGTTCAGTTTGCTATTTAAGCACTATTGATGGGCAACAGTTGTGAGCAGAGATGGGTTAAAGAAGACGCAGACAACAAGCTTGGGGTGAAAATTGGGCCACATTTCTTGAAATACCTGCAAAGGGGTAACTAGGACGGGCATCTAACTGTGTCAGCGGCTAGCTGGCACTTCTTGGACAAAAACACACCCAGCCTGAGGGGTGGCGGTGATCTCGCCATCCCTCCGGACTGTCCCTTCTGGGGGAGGTAGACCTTCCGGTGTCACCCCCAACCAGGTGCCGCACAACACCTGGGTGAGTGAGTAGGGTTGGTCTCCCAGGCAACCCTTATCCCCCCGCCGAGCCGCACAACCCGTTCGGGGGGCCTCAGGTGTCACCTGTCACCATAAGGTGCCTCTGCATGCACACCATCCCTACTTTCCTGTTTTGCCCATCCTGGCCGCCACAGGAGTCACAAGCCTAGAACTTGTGAAACTCCCCCCACCTGCGCAGAAGAACTTCCCGCAGGCCCCTTTGCAGATCAGACAGAAATATGTTATTCACTACATGAGACAGGCAGACACCGTCCTTCCTGTAACACTCCCTCCATGTCCACAGAATTTCCTGGCGGGTGGTGCATCCATCACCTCATTCGCATAGGCCATAAGCCATTTCTCTGTGCACTTTCCGATGTGCCCTGCCACTGGCAACGTCATTCCATGCCTTCCCATTGATCCATGGGAGCAGTGAGGATTGCAATAGGCTACTTCCGGCCAGGTATGCCGGACCACCTGCATCTCAACTAAGGCCTGTTCGATCAGGTCCTTGCCTGGCTTACAGCCGAAGTCATTCCTCTCAATGTGCCGCACCTGGACCTCCAGAGGAAGACTGACAAACTTTTGTGGAACAGAGCACGGCCAGGGGCCGCTACCCTAACTGTGAAAAGAAGATGCCCTACAATATCTTGCACGGCCCCTAGGGATGTATGAAAGTCACTTACCTTTCCGCGGATTATGTTGATGGTGGGGGGGGAGGCATTCCGTCCCCCCCCCGGAATCCTCGACGGCGGCGGGGAGGCGATCCACTCCTCCCCCCCCCCGGAATCCTCCACGGCCGGCTGTGCTCCGCGACAGCTCCACGGAGCAGCTGGCCAGGCCCAGCCAGGCCAGAGCCATCCACAGCCGGATTTCCAGCCGCGGAGGGCTCTGGGAAAACAAAAAACAAAAACCGCGTACGCAAATGGCAGCGGCTACGGCCGCTGGCCTTTGCATTCCTTATTTTTGGCCGTCGTAATCTATGTAAATATTTACGTAGAGTATGACGGCGAAAATAAAGGGGAATGCAAATAGCGTAGCAGGCACTATTTGCGTCCCTTTTTGATTCACCGTTTTACCCTACGTAAATATTTATGTAGGCTAAAACGGCAAATCAAAAAGGAACGCAAATAGTGCCCGCTACGCTATTTGCATTCCCCTTTATTTTCGCCATCATAGTCTACGTAAATATTTACGTAGACTAAGACGGCCAAAAATAAGGAATGCAAATGGCGGCGGCCGTAGCCACAGCCATTTGCGTACGCGTTTTTGTTTTTTTTTAAACCCAGCCATGTTAGGCTACGTAAATCTTTACGTAGCCTATCACATCATTTTTGTTTGTTTGTTTGTTTGTTTTACAAGACTACAAATGGCAGCGGTGGCAGCCAGTTGGAAGACCAGCCGCTGCAGCCGCCATGGCCGAAGCCGCTGCCGCCACCCGGAAAATCTGCCCCAGGTAAGTCTCGTCCCGGGGGGGATCCGCGAGGGGGCGGGGGGGGTGGCAGGCCGTTCCACCACGGAGTTTGGGGGGCCGAATGCACTGGCATTCGGCCTCACCGAGATCCGTGGCGGAATTCTCTGACATCCCTAATGGCCCCCCAAGGGAAACCCTAGGAAGATGTATAACTGCTTGGAGCTGTGCCCAAAGGACCTGAAAGTTGTCCTGAGGGAGGCGAGAATAATACCTAAGGGTATCAGATTGGCTTCACCGAATGTTGATGTGGGAGACGGGCCCTCAGCCTTTTGTGAGCTAAGGGACACCGAGGTAAAAGGAAAGGGAAGCAATACTTGCGTTAGGTCAGGACATTGACCACCATCTTTGGACTCCATGTAGCATATGCCCATCAGGGACCCGTGGCTGGGATCCCAAACCAAGACAACTACCACATCGACAAGGTATATCGCACTGAGCACAGATGATCAGGGATCTCGTGATTAACAGATTGGCCCTCAGGGAAGAGAGGTTACGAATCAGGATAAACTCCCTAGAGGATTTTCTGGGCACCATTTCGAGAAGGGAAATCCCTAGAGTAGATATCAGGGTGTGGAAAAAGGGGGGGCTATAACCCTTCTGCCAGTACTGCCTTATTAAACCTCTCATGAACCTGTCGATGCCTGGTGAGGAGAAATGTTTCTTACGAGGTAAGGATGGCCTATGTTGACCTAGAAAAAGGGGGAGGGGTCCTAGAACCTAGCATGAAACTGTGTTCCAAGTTAAAACGCGTTCCCCCTTAAAGCCAGAGTAGCGGCGCCAATCTAACCGGGCATGGGCCCACCAGAGCTTCCTACTGCGTCGGCCTTTCCAAGGGGGGACCCTACCATCCCCAGGCATTGGACAAGAGGTGCACCAGTGCTGACTGCTACAAGGGAGCACTCACGACGGAAAAGGCACGGGTTCTGGGACTATGCGCCCTTGGGGCTGTATTCCCAGCACAGACAGCGGTGCTGAAGCAGCGGACCCGCCATAGGCCAGGGGCCTGTGTGGGAGACAGCCTGGGGAATGTGGCCACTGCCAGATCTGTTGCCGATACATGGCCGGGAAGGAGTCAAAATTGGAGCGAAAGGTCCTGGTCCATCAGGTCCCTGCGCAGAGAAGGGTCAATGGTGGCCCTCCTGCAGAAGGCCTCGATATATGCCAGCCACACACCTCCTCAGGTGAAAGCCATTACGAGAAGGAGTAGCCTTGGTGGCATCGCAACTCGCCAGATTAGCATAGGGATCTGATATGCCACTTAAATGGATGCCTGAGTGGGCGGCGGCAGGGCGAGGGATCCTGAATTAATCCAGCAGAACCCTGTAAGACACTGAGTTAATCGGCTGGGGCTACTGTGGGGTGTGACTGACGGAGCTGCAGGTGGCCTGAGCGTCGTATAGGGAGATGACATTGGGAGGGACAGCTGCCCCCGGGAGGTAAGCTTAGGCGGCAACCCCAAGGCCCTGAAGGTCGCCCGTCTGGACAAGTGAGGCAAGGTGCAGTCATCTCACCCATATCCGGGGCAGCCGCGTCTGGGTCCCCGGGAGCAAGGGAAATGATGCTGCTTGCAGTACTCCTGACGGAGATGCCCCAGGAGGGCGGACCGCCTCCAGCTGTGGTGTGCCGCCTGGGCGAAACCACAAGGAGGAGGATGTTGCTTGGATCACTGCTGACGAAGAGGAGCGTGGAGTGCCTGCAGCGGTGGTGTGCTGCCATTGTGAGCCTGCGAAGGCGAGGTGGAGGCCTCAATGGTGTCCAGGTGCACTGAACCCAGTGTGGCCGTGCTCTGATCCTCAACTGGAAAAAACGGATGTTGCTTGTAGGGATGGCGGAGAATTTCTCCACGAATCTCCGGGAGGCCGAATGCCAACGCATTCGGCCCCCCGAAATTGTTGGTGAAATTCTCCGCTGGCCCCCCGCCCCCCACGGGATGGGACTTACCTCGTCCGAATGTCCCTCTCGGCGGCAGGTCCCGGCGGTGGTTCGATGGCAGTTCGGCGGGGGCGGCGGCCGGTCTTCTGACCGGCTGCCGCCGCCTCCATTGCAAAATAAAAAAGTAAAAAAAAACACACCACACCCGTGATAGGCTACATAACGATTTACGTAGCCTATCACAGCTAGATTTTCAAAGTCAGCCGTGATAGGCTACGCAAATCGTCACGTAGCCTATCATGGGTGACTTTGAAAAAAAAAAAAAAGCGCGTACGAAAATGGCGGCGCCCATGGGGCGCCGCCATTTGCGTTCCTTAGTTTGGCACGTCTAGTCTACGTAAAGATTTACATAGACTACGGCGAAAATAAGGGCAACGCAAATAGCCTGGCCAGGTAGACAGGGCGCTCCTCCCCAGCCTGAATTTTGGCGGTGAGGGATGGGGTGCCTCCCCCCCGGCCTGAATTTCGGCCGGGCGAGGCGGGGTGCCTCCCCCCCCTCGCCTGAACTTCGGGGGGAGAACCGACGTGCCTCCCCCCCACCGCGAAGCAAGCTGTGGGACCAGGTAAGTCCCTTTCGTCCATCCCTAGTTGCTTGTGCACTCGGGGAAGAGGAGGCCGCAGAAGGGAGGAGCTCCACCGTAGGTGGTGAGCCATCCGGAAGAGCCGAGGAAGAGGAGATGGAGGCTTCAACAGCATCCAGACGAGCTGAGATAGAAAGAAGTAGTGAGCGTTGGGTCTGCTGTCGCGTTCGCTTAGGCTGGACCACTGAGGGTTTCTTAGGCCTGGCCGGGGGTGGGGGAAGGGATCCCCGAAGAACGCTCAGCAGCTTCCAGATGAGCAAGAATTGACGCCAGTACCAGGTCTGCTTCATCATCAGACTCAGAATCAGGCCTTGGCAGCGATCTGTTGGGGAGGGGAGGCGGGGCCCTACCCTTCCCGTTCTTTCAACCTTGGCCCTTCTTGGGGGCCATGATGAAGAAAGTGAGATAAGCTTGGCACGATATTGGCAAGAAGAAGCAAGGGCCCGGGTCCCCGGACCCCATCCAACACTCCAACAACCAACCCTAGAAGTAAATGCGGCAGGGGTCAGAGCACACAGCAGGAGGTTCCAGTGGGCTACTCACTGGGCACCCAGGGCAACAGGCAGCAGCGCCACCGCTACCGCTAGACAGGAGGGGCACCCTCCGCATCCAGCAGCAGCTAGAGAGGTGAGCGCAAAAACATTGATCCTCTTTCTGTATAGCTCTGTGTGTCCACATTTAAGACACCGTGTGTCTAGGACCCCAATGGCTCTGCCAGTGGTTCAGGTAGGGTTTTTTCTAGCCCTACCTGGAGATGCCAGGGACTGGACCTGGGACCTTCTGTATGCCCAGCAGGGGCTCTAGCACTGAACTATGCCCCTGGAAAGGAGACTAGAACCTGGATCTCTTAAGTCCCAGTCCAACACTCTAGCCACTACACCACAGTGGCTTTTTGAAGGGGGCACGGTTACCGCTCGCTGCAAGCCCAGCGCCCAAGAGGCTCGGCAAGGACCCGCAGCCACGGGAGCTGCGCCTGAGTGCGGGCGCCCCCAGCCAAGAGTGCCCGTGACCAGGGAGCCGCGGTGGGCGCACAACAGGGAGCTGCGGCTGTCGTTTGGGGGGGGCGCATGTGCCGCCGCCACCGCGAGCGCCTTGCGCTCATGGGAGGTGGCAAGATCCGGAGCCGATATGCTCGGTGCCCAGGCCCGCGCGACCACCGGCGAGCAAAGAAGCGGGGGGGCTTGCATGCCGCCGCTGTAAGCGCCGGCACCCCTCAAGGCCGGTAAGCGCCGGCAGCCACCGGGACTGCACATGAGCGCGCACCGCCACCATGAACGCCGACGCTCCCACCAGCTCAGCCAGCTACGGCCAGGAGGGGTGGCGTACAAAGACGCGTGCCCCACCACGAGCGCCAGGGACCCCGGGGCCGCAGCAAGGGGGGGCGGGTGCTCAGCCGCCACGAACATCAGCGCCCCTGCAGGGGAGCGGGACAACAGGCACTGCACCTGGGTGCGCGCCGACACAGCTGCCGGCGCTCCAGCCAGGGCGGCAAGCACCGGCTGAGGGGGCAGCGCCCGTGCACACGCGCCCCTGCCGCGAGTGCCGGCAACCCCGGGGCCGCGGCGGCGTAGGCGTGCCGCAACCGCTGGAGGAAGAGAGAAAAAAGGGGGGGTGCTCGGCCGCTGCGAGCGCCGGCGCCCCAGCAGGAGAGCGTAACAACAGGCACCGCACCTTGGCGTGCGCCGGCACAGCCGATGGCGCTCCCGCTGGGGCAGCAAGCGCCGGCTGAGGGGGCAGCGCCCGTGCACACGCGCCCCTGCCGTGAGTGCCGGCAACCCCGGGGCTGCGGCGGCGTAGGCACACCGCAACCACCGGAGGAGGCGAGAAAAAAGGGGGGTGGGTGCTCGGCCACTGCGAGCGCCAGCGCCCCAGCAGGAGAGTGGAACAACAGGTGCCGCACCTGGGCGTGCGCCGGCACAGCCGCCGGCGCTCCCGCCGGGGCAGCAAGCGCCAGCTGAGGGGGCGGCGCCCGTGCACGTGCACCCCTGCCGCAAGTGCAGTCACACCCGCGCACCGAGCTAATGGCGAGAAGCAAGGAGTAGGAGGGGGTGGGCGCGCTGCCGCCGCAAGCACCAGGGCCCTCGGGGGCATCAAGTGGCCGCAGGTGCCGCGCCCTAGCACACGCTGTCACGAACGCCGGCACTCCTGCCGGCAGGGCAGGCGCCGGCCACAATGGAGCCGCCCTGGAGCGCGCGCACCCCGCCGCGAGCATCAGTGAGGCTTTGGGCACGCAGATTGCACGCCGAGTCCAGGTGGCTGGAAAGACAACGACGACGGTCTTCAGCAGGCAGGTGTCCCTCGTCATGTCCAGGCGGATCTGTAAGTCTCTCTAGCTGCGTTGAGCCAGAGAGCTGAGATTGGGAGGGGAGCTGAGTTTAAGGCAACTCGGCCTGCCCCTCCTTGCATGGTGGTGCCACTGGGGTGCACCAATCAGAGGCCCCTACGTCTTGTCACCCCACCCGCCCGCAATGCCCCTTCCTTTCAGCCAGACAAGCAGGCGCCGGGGTTAGGGCATTTCTTATTGTTCTTTAAACTGGAATTGGACAGAAGAGCTCTTCAAATAGAGAACGCCTTCAATAGAAGATGATCCTCTCTAGAAGAGGACATGTGGGCACCCTAGATTAGTTAATGGCCACCATAAACTATTTTCAAATATTTTCTAGGAAAGGAGGTGGAACATGTTTGTGCAATATACCCAGGTTCTGGTTGGGGCTGAATGACTTCTGAAATAGAACTGAGCCACCTCATGTTCCAGTAGATTCCAGGTTCGTTCTGGAAAATACAGCAAGAGATCAATGGCTTCACTGATACCTTGCCATGCTAAAGGCCTTGCTGCATGTGCCAAGAGACCTAAACCAGATCTATACTGGGGCCATGTTTCCATGACAATGGAAGGAGAAGTTAATGGAGGAGTACTGGATTTTTTTAATGGAATTGGTTTTGCTGTGAGCAGGGTTCCATGAGCAGATTCTCTGGCACAGTAGAAATCGCTTCACAGAACATACTTCCAGGTGGGGGTTGGATTAAACTCATCTGACTGGCAGGGGCTGCTCAGACAATAAGAGAGGCGTCCCCCTCTCCCCTCCCTTTCCTCCTTTCCCTGGAAAGTCCAGATGCACCTGCATTTCAGAAGCAAGCCTCATTGAGCACAATGGGAGTTACTTCTGCGTAGACACACATATGCTTGTGCTGGTAAAGAGGAGAGGGGAACACAACGACGGAAACCAGCAACGATTTTAACCCACAGGACCTCTTTGACCACAATGGGAGTTACTTCTGAGGAGACACTAATAGGTTTGTTGTGGGAAAGAGAGCAGTAAACGCAAAGAGAGAAATCAGTCCCCATTGTAACCCACAGGATCTCTATAACCAAGCTGTGAAGAACATACTTCCTAAGGCAATGAATCAGAGACGGGAGATCATGCTTAGTTGCACTTAAGGAAAATTGGGCTTTAAAATGTGCCATTTCAATTGAGGGGGAATCTCTGTAAGTTCTGATGTGGGCATTCAAGGGCAAGCCTCATTCAGCACAATGGGAGTTACTTCTGAGGAGACACTAATGGGTTTGTTGTGGGAAAGAGATGGAAACCAGCCCACATTTCAACACACAGGATCTCTATAAGTTGCTTCCTAAGGCAATGGACTGGAGCTTCGAGATCAAGAATTGGGCTTTAAAATGTGCTATGTCAGTTGAGGAGCTTCTCTGTTATTTCTGTGGGCACTGAGAGGGCAAGCCTCATTCAGCACAATGGGAGGAAACACCCCTTGACCAGGGTCAGGGTGAAAGGCACACCCCTGGGCAGGGCTAGCATACTCAAGGTCAATGTGTGGGTTGGGGCACACGACAGACAAACCGGGGAGAACTTGACTTGGGGAAAAGAATCGGACTTTAAGCAGTTTCAGGAAATTTGGTTTTTCCCTGCTAAGTTCCAGGGTGGCTGCGCTGGATGGCCATACATCATGTATCCCTAATGACCTCAACACGCAGCTGGCTTGGAGTAAATCACTAGTGGAAAAGACCCCCCTGGATCTCTCTGCACATGCCTTGAATCTATTTTGGATGCTACGTTCTATACCAAAGTTCATTCTTTCCTCTATCTAGACTCTTTTTTAAAGAGCAGAACCAAATACTTATACTCATCTTTTCTAGCTTTGCAGTGTTCTGAGATATTTATGATTCCAGCATGATCATGATGTCATAGCTGTAGGGTGTTGTGGGGTTTTTTTGCAAGGCCTTGTAATTCTATTGTTGATGTACGATACAATTCTGTTGTATTGTTTACATGTATATTCCACCCGTTTTCTCCAAGCTCAGAGCTGCATACACGGTTCTTCACACACTCACTCATAAAAACAACCCTGTGAGGTAGGTTAGGCTGACAGAAAATGACTGGCCCAGGTCACTCATTGAGCTTCAGGGCTCAGTGGGTATTTGCACCCAGGTCCCCTGGTCCTGCCCCAACTCTCTAACCCACTACACCACACTGGCTGTGTTGTGGAAATAACAACTATTGGGAAATATATTTCACAATGTAATTTATAGTAGTATTTGGCAACACTAGATTGACAGGCCTTTGGTATCGCCAAGCAAGAGGTGGTACATGAATATAAATGTAAGAAAATAAACTGCATCATGAACAAACATCTCGAACTGACTGATGTCACTCTCTCACTTCCTTGCCAGAATGTTCTCATAACAACAGAATGTTGCAGCTCTGGGTGTCAAAGCTACACAGCATTACAAAGGTAAATAGATTCCAGGCATTCTCTCAAATATACTAGGCAGCAAATGACTGAGCTGCCCCCACCCCTGCCAGTGAAAATATGAAATCTTTATTCTAATGACTTTTACTCCAAGTCAGTCTGTACAGTTGTGCAGTGCAATTAATCCAACTCTCAGCTCCCCTGAACTCCTCTAAAAACTAAGATATCTCTCCATTATATATATTAGAGAGTTTCTGAATCATTTTATCATGATGTTTCTAACCACTCACAACTATTATTTTCTACGAGTTATTAATGTTACTGAGCACTGATTAGAAAATAATATTTTGGGATTTCAGTTTATTTGAAAACCAATGTTGATATGCCGTGCATAAGTGTTACAGAAGCACGTTCTTGAGGCATTGGTCCAGTTCAAATCCAATCTTTACTTCCACCCTCAAAGCCAAAACAGAACCTGAATGTTAATTCTAAAGTCTCTGAACCTGACATTGGTTCAGAACTGGTTACCAGTTCAGAATAAGGGTTCTTAAAAAAAAGAAAGAAAGAAAAAGAAAAGCACAATCCTATTGGGTAAGTCACTCAGAGGACAGAGGGCTCCAATGTCAGAGCCCTCTGACCATCCTAAGCCCTGCTGGCAAGAGCCTGGACAGGAGGAAAGGCAGGAGGAAAGGCAGAGGCTTTCTTAGACTATCCTCTGATTTCAGTATTTTCACTAGACAGGCCTCTGAGCCTGTCTAGCTCACTGACTCAGCTTGCCGGCGGCAGGAACAGTGCCTGAGAGGCTTTGCATCCATCAGATCCACACACAGCCTCTCTTCTCCCTTCCCTACCACCTGCAAGCCCCCATCCCTCCCTCTCCTTCCTCTTCCAGAGGTCGGAGCTCCGACCTTGGGAGAGGGAACTGCTACTGAGGTTTCTGCAGAAGCTGGGGAGACATGGGTGTGGCTGAGGAAAAATCAGGGCTGGCCCTACCATTATGTGGGCTCAAGTGCCCACATCAGATAGTGGAGCTGGAGGAGTGGCAAACAGCACCTCTCCCCACCCAAGCCAGGAGGGTCTGCTGCCTCCACCAGCAGGTGTGCCAGAGAGCCCTGCAAGCCGCTCTCCCAGCACAGCATTTGCCACAGTGAGAGAGCAGCCAGCAGGCTGTCTGGAGCAGCTGCCAGCCATCTGCTGCTCTCAGTGAGAGGCACATGTCTGGAAGAAGCAGCCATGCAGCTCCCGTGAGAGCTCGGCAAGGTCTCACAAGACCTGGGAGGCTGCTTCCCCCAGCCACACAGTGTGGCAGCAAAGGTAAGGCGGGTGGGGAACGGGGGCACACAGCGGCAAGAGGGAAGGTGGCGAGGCGAGGGTGGCACAAATTATCTCTTGCTTCAGGTAGCAAGATTGCTTGCGCTGGCCCTGGGCAAAATATCTGCTTGGATTTCTCCTGCCGAGGTCATAGGTGTCACAGACGCTGCCTCGGGACGCAGGGTTCACACCAAAAGATGAAAGATTGTTTCATTGTACATCCTTGTGAGCATTCAGTTTGTGCGTGGAAAGGGATATCCACAATATCCCATTGTGGATATTGATCCACTAGGGCACTTATGATGAAGGAGGTATCACATTAAAACACACAGAACTTGTAGATTTGCAGAAAAATGGTGCATTTGCAAGCTTGCCCACAAATTTAGAGAACATCAACAAAAGATGAAATATCGAGGTAAACACAGGCTGCAGACTTTGAGGCCAGACCTTACAGCAAATGGCTACAGAGGTTTCAGTCTATTGAAATATGACCTTCCTAGCCATTGTTTCTGTTGCTGAGGCATTACCAAATGTTTATGAACATTGTGCAGTTGCATTCTTTAAAAAAGAAAGAAAAATAATGGGCAGTTGCTATAGCTGCAAAAACAAAAGCAATAATTAAAGCCCCTCTCCCCCTGCAGCAAACAGGAACTCACTAGGGGCCAATTCAGGAATGCCAGGGTGACATGTGTGTGGAGGAAGCCTAGTTGTCAATTCAGAAGAAAGGGACAAAGGGGGAAATAAGTAATTAAAGAGCTGGTTGCAGGGAGAAGCCTCAATAGTGCCTTCCCTTTCTGCACTGGACAGGCTGGTATTGCAATTGCATTTTGAGTTTCAAAAATCACCACAAATCAGGTTTGAAAAAGACAGGACAAGAACAACACACACACCCATTGGAATATAACAGGTTGACAATGACATTATTTGGATTTTATGTAAACGCTATTGTCTGAAGGATGCTCATTCCAGAGAAGACAGCTGGTGCAGAAGCAACCCTGGTTTAGATTAAGTCCAGTTAATGAGGAAACCAATACCAACCAAAGGCCATATAGAGCCTGTGTATTATAATTAAGGAACTTCAGCCTACATACCTCAACTCTAACTGTGACACAGCACCTCAGGAAAAATGCATGTGTCCTCATACACACAATTTCCCCAGTATTTAACAAGTTGTATACCATTATCTTTTTCAAAGAGGGAAATAAAGCAGGATAATCTCAAGCAGTTGTCTTGGCCTTGGAGACGCATGTATGGGGATTTGAGTCTCTTGAATGGGATTGGGGCCAGAATCTTGCTTATCTTGAGCAGCACTGCAAAGTGTAAGAGCAATGTTAAAGTGATGTATTTTTTATAAGAACTGAAATATTTATAGATAGTGGTAGCTGAGCTAGCCAAAGAAGGAGAGAGTTCAAAGGGAGCTGCTTCACACTTTGTAGATGAACAGATAAAAGCTATTACCATTCTGGTATCAGCGTCTAGGTATCCATAGATCATAGTTAAATTCAGAGACAAATGGTAGCAGAAGGGGGTCAAATTTGAGAAGAGCTTTTTATGGTGACTTCAGGAGTTCAAGAGCTAGTCTATACAAATATCAATACATTTTCTAAACTGTACCTGGACTCTACCACTGCAAGTGTGGTGGTAGGTGGTGGAAGATACACACACATAATAAGCTAGATGACATGCAAAGAAATTTGACCCCAGCTTTCTTCCTGACCATGGCAATTGACTTTGTTCTGGGATTTTAAGCAGGGGTGGGCAACTTGTGGCCCTCCAGATGTTTTGGCCAACAACTCCCATCAGCCCTAGCCAGCATAGCCAATGGAGGGAGATCTTGGGAGTTGTTGGCCAAAAGATCTAGAGGGCCACAAGCTGCCCACCTCTTGTCTAAAGTGGTAAAGTCCCAGTATGGTTTTGTCATGTGATCTTCTGCCTGTGCAATTGGCCCCAAGCTAAAAATCAATGAAGTGAGCATACTTAGATTTAAGATGTTGTATCCCAAGTCAAGTAAATCCATTTGGTCTGCTTTAAGTGATTTGTGAAGTAGATAATACAAAATATTCTTAAACCCAAGCATTCCAGTTGAACCCAACAGTTGCCATCCTGCTTGTTTTGCATAAAATGACACGAGAAAGTTGAGTCATGTGCTGTCATTCAGTAATGCCTCAGAAGCAGAGGTAGTGGTAGGGCTGTTGGAGAATTTCTCCATGAATCTCTGGGAGGCCGAATGCCAACGTATTTGGCCCCCCGAAATTGGTGGAGAAATTCTCCGCCCCCCGCCCCCCCCCCGGGATGGGACTTACCTCGTGCGAATGTCCCTCTCGGTGGCGGGTCCCGGCGGCGGTTCGGCGGCGTTTCAGCAGCGGCGGCAGCGGCGGCCGGTCTTCCGACCAGCTGCCGCCGCCGCCGCCATTTCCAAGTAAAGTAAAAAAAAAAACAAACGTGATAGGCTATGTAACGATTTACGTAGCCTATCACGGATAGATTTTCAAAGTCAGCCGTGATAGGCCACGTAAATCTTTACGTAGCCTATCACGGCTGACTTTGAAAAAAAAAAGCGCGTATGCAAATGGCGGCGCCCATGGTCGCCGCCATTTGCGTTCCTTATTTGGGCACGGGTAGTCTATGTAAAGATTTACATAGACTACGGCAAAAATAAGGGCAACGCTTTATTTGCCCATGGGCGCCGCCATTTGCGTATGCGCTTTTTTTTTTTCAAAGTCAGCCATGATAAAATTGTCAAAGTCAGCCATGATAAAGATTTACATAGCCTATCACGGCTGACTTTGAAAATCTAGCCGTGATAGGCTACGTAAATAGTTACGTAGCCTATCACTTTTTTTTTTTTACATAACTTTTTTCTTTTGCGGCCAGAGAGGCGGGGCGCTCCCCCCAGCCAGAATTTCGTAGGGGTGCACGAAAGTCACTTACATGGTCTCGCAGCTTCCTTCGCGGTGGGGGGGAGGCGCTTCGCTGCTCCCCCCGAAGTTCAGGCCAGGGGGGGAGGCTTCCCTCCTCGCCCGGCCGAAATTCAGGCCGGGGGGGAGGCTTCCCGCCTCGCCCGGCCGAAATTCAGGCCGAGGAGGAGGCGCCTCGCCTCGCCTCGCCCGGCCGCGAAATAAAAAGTTAAAAAAAAAATGCTCCCGTGATAGGCTACGTGACGATTTATGTAGCCTATCACGGCTAGATCTGCAAAGTCAGCCGTGATAGGCTACGTTAATCGTCACGTAGCCTATCACGGGTGACTTTAAAAAAAAAAAGCACGTACGCAAATGGCGGCCCCCATAGGGAGCCGCCATTCGCATTCCTTATTTGGTCCCTGTAGTCTACGTAAAGATTTACGTAGACTACGGCGAAAATAAGGGCAACGCTATTTGCGTTGCCCTTATTTTCGCCGTAGTCTACGTAAATCTTTACGTAGACTACAGGGACCAAATAAGGAACGCGAATGGCGGCTCCCTATGGGGGCCGCCATTAGCCGTACGTGCTTTTTTTTTAAAAGTCACCCGTGATAGGCTACGTGACGATTAACGTAGCCTATCACGGCTGACTTTGCAAATCTAGCCGTGATAGGCTACGTTAATCGTTACGTAGCCTATCACAGGGGCGTTTTTTTGTTTTTGTTTTTACTTTGCTTGTAATGGCGGTGGCGGCAGCCGGTCGAAAGACCGGCTGCCGCCCCCGCCCCTGACGAAGACCTGCCGAACCGCCGCCAGGACCTGCCGCCGGGAGGGACATTCGTGAAAGGTAAGTCCCATCCCGGGGGGGGATGGGGGGGCGGAGACGTTCTCCCCAAACTACCTTCGGAGGACAGAATGCGTTGGCGCTCGGCCCCCCGAAGGTTCGGGGAGAAATTCTCCCTCATCCCTAGAATTTCGGCGGGGAGGGATGGGGCGCCTCCCCCCCGGCCAGAATTTCGGCGGGGAGGGGCGGGGCGCCTCCCCACCCGCCAAGAATTTTGGGGGGAGAAACGGAGCACCTCCCCCCCACGCTATTTGCGTCCCCCTTATTTTCTCCGTAGTCTACGTAAATGTTTATGTAGACTACACAAGCCAAAATAAGGAATACAAATGGCGGCGCCCATGGGCGCCGCCATTTGCATACGCGCAGGTTTGTTTGTTTTTTAACTCAGCCGTGATAGGCTACGTAAACATTTACGTAGCCTATCATGGTGTTTTTTAAAAATCTAGCCGTGATAGGCTAAGTAAATCTTTACGTAGCCTATCACGTTGTTGTTGTTTTTTTAAACTTGGAAATGGTGGCGGCGGCAGCCGGTCGGAAGAACAGCCACCGCTGCCGCACCACTGCCGAACCGCCGCCGAACCGCTGTCGGAGCTGCCGCCGCCGCCAGGGACATTCACACAAGGTAAGTCCCATCCCGTTCTCCAGATTCGTGGAGAAATTCTCTGACATCCCTAGCTCTGAGAACTTGCTGGCTTTGACCTTGGATTCACTTGACTTTGCTTATTGCCTGCTCCTTGATTGAACTGGACTCTGGGAGTTTTCACTATGGACCAGTTGTCCCTATCCAAGCCTAAGTCCCTAGTAAGGGGCTCCCAGCATGCCCCAGCCAGCATAATGGGGAGTTGTAGGCCTTTTCTCTATCTAAACATGCATAGGATTGTGCCTTTAGAGAACTTTAAAATGTTCTCTTCCCTCCTGCCCCACCACCATAGTGATGTATACATGCTATCAGTGATAAAATGCAGCATGTACATTGTACAAATACTGATTGTCATGAGCATGTCAGCACATGAGCACATCAGAATTCCTGTTTCTGCTGTGTTTTATGCTGGTGGGGGCATGCTGGGAGTTGTAGGCCTTTTTCTGTCTAAATGTGCATAGGATTGCACCCTAAATGTGCATAGGATTGCATCCTAAATAATTTTATAAATTCACCATGTTAAACCTAAAGGAAGGTGGACCTGAGCAACCCCGTGGAATGAGAGAAACTTGCTTTACTCCTCTGTGTGTGTGTGTGTGTGTGTACATAAATATAAGAAAGTAGAACCTTTTTCTTTCTGTAGACTTCACACTTTGTTCTCATGAGACACTAAAGAGACTGGGAATATGGCCACACTAATTCATGAAGTAATGTACCATGAAAGCTAACACTGGCAAAATTTGAACTGTGTATTTGTCAATCAGGGTTTAGGCTTTAGGTTTTTAATAAGAGTGCATGTACAGAATGACATTTTGTTTTAAAATGTGCTTATTAAACAGCAGCTTGCTTTGTATGATTTAGACTTCTTTTAAAAAGCCAGTAGAATAATCAGTAAATGCACAACACTGTTAGTTTTCAAATATTCATTAATGTTTTTAGTGTATACATTTGCCTTACTCTCCTGAAGATTTAATTGGGTGTTTGTTTAAGTAATGAAGAAATAGGCAGAAATTAACTGTAAAGACATTCCAGGCAAAGCAGACAACGCGGATATGTGCGCGCGTGCACACACACACAAATTAGTGATGGAGAATCAAAGGTTTGTAATGTTCATCACAGCAAAAGAAGCACATCTTGAGTATCTTTATGTTGCTGCTTGTTAATAATGACAGATGAAGCAGCCACCACATAAATTCAAAGTATAAAGTGTAACTACAGATTGTCACTTGGCACACGCCACCAATAATGTCAGGAACTATAGGAAGAATTTATTTGAAGAACTTGTCAGCAGGAAATAATGGTGAATAATAAAAGCAAAGTATGTGAGAAGATTACCATTGTAATATGAAGTAACTGCCATTTGATGTACTAAAAACAAGGTTTAAGAGGAGAATATTTTCAGCTGATAACATACACTAATAATTACTGGAAGAAATGGATGAAAGTAATTCCCAACTACAGAAAAATGAATTGCAACTTTGGGGGTTTAAAAATGTGAGATCAGGGCCCTTGAAAGGTCCTGACATTTCTAGATATCAAGATAAGCCCTACTTATCGGACTGCAATAGGCTAGAGCTGTGTTGTACCAATGTGGCATAGAAGAAAAGGTAGACTAGGGAGACCTGGCTCCTTGTCCCCACTGAGACATATGAAGGTCACTAGGTGACCTTGAGCTAGTCACTATCTCTCAGCCTGACCTTCTTCGATAGGGTTGGAACAGGAAAGTGAATAGTCTCAGGCACAAGTGAGACCCGCAATAAGTGTAGTGTGGTCAGCCCTGCCCCCTCTGGAAGAGCTGGTTGGACTGTCAAAGGCCCCTCACCTGATTTTGTAGCCTTGGATTTCTGTAAGGCTGGGGCGATGGAGGTTCTGCCCTGGTTCATCCTCAGAGGATCATGGCGAGGCTGTGTTTTCTGGCTGGGAGGAGGCCCTGGATATGGGTGTGACTGTCCTTCCCCTGGAAGAGCAGTCTGATCCTCATCTCCATAGAGTCTTCACCTGTACCCTGAAAAGGTTGAGGGCCTGGGTGTCTCTTCAAGGATATAGAGTATCTCTATGCATTCACTAGGGCTTTGGGTGAATTCGGCTTTTAAGCTGGAAGTTTCTGAAAAAGCTTTTTCAGCTGGGACATGCATCTGGGGTTTTCAGTCAGTGTGGTCTTTAGCAGCCTGCTTTGATGACTTACCGCCACCCACCCAGCAATGTCGTAAGCCTGGGGAGTGGCTTGTGACTTGATTTGGGCAGCTGCCAAAGAGAGGATGGGACAGAAAAGCCTGGTGAGAGCACACTGTTGCTTGCATGTGTGATATTACTACCTCTAGGTCAGGCTTCCCCAACCTGGTACCCTCCAGATGTTTTGGACTATAACACCCAGCATTCCTGACCATTGGCTATGCTGTCTGGGGTTAATGGGAGTTGAAGTCCAAAATTTCTAGAGGGCACTAGGTTGGCGAAGACTGATCTGGTTTTTATAAAGGACAGCTGTCTTCAGCCAGTGGTACTGGTCCAACAATGTTTCGGGGTTGAGCTCATCTTTAGCACAGCTGCCTCTTAAATACTGTTAGCAAGGGACAGTGAAAACAGCACATGACAGCCCCATGTACAATTTCTTTTGGTTTTTTTTCCAGTCATGCACACAAACACACTCTCTTCCTGTCCATCCATCCACAATACCTGCTTCTTCCATTTGATGTGTTCCACTGTGGGACTCATTAATATGGAAATGATTAACTTAATGTTTCTCTACAAGTAGAAAAATATAGATTTCGGAGCAAATTGAGTTGCTTGCTGCTGCTTCCTGAATGCCTGAATCATTGCTTGAATGACTCATCAGCACAGGGGTTGTTTCCTCACCCATTATTTCAGCATCTCTTTGCTTTCAGTAGTAAAATATATCTGCTGTCATTTTACTGGTGAATTGAGTGAGCATAAAAATCAGATTAAGAACATTGCATAAGGCTTCAAAATATGTTTTGTTTAGTACAGTCTTCCTCAGCTTGGTATCCTCCAGAGGTTTTGTGCTGCAATGCCCAGCATCCCTGACCATTGGCCATGCTGGCCAGGGCTGATGGGAGTTGAAGTCAAAAATATCTGGAGGGCACCAGCTTGGGGAAGGCAGATTTAGTACTTCATTGAGGAAATGCATCCAGAAAACCACCAACCCCTCTCCCTATGGCACTTGTTCGTTTGTATCATCCTGACAAGTGGAAAGGAAGATTGTATCCCACATCAGGTGCAGATGTATGGTAAAAATTTTGATATGATATGTGGTAGAATAAGTGGGCATATGTGCATTCAATCTGTCCTACAGCTGTTTTAAAGTTTTTGTACGTTGCACTGAGCAATTGTAGAAAACCCTGCCAAGCCTTTGATGGGTTTTCTCCATTTGTCCCATGGTAGCTCAGTCCGCGTCGGATTCGATCCACAGTGAGCTTTGAGGAGCTCACCCATCCCTGCTGAGGAAGGAGCAGCCCTGGAAACACCAGTGGAACACTTGTTATTAACAACCAAGCAGTTTCATCATTGTAAGTGCTGTAATCATATGTGACTTCAGGGTCCACATAGTTAAGTAATAGCAGCAGGGCAGTTCTTTGACTCAAATGCAGTCTGCTAAGAGTATGTAGTAGCAGGAATAGTAATATCATATGACTATGACAATACCCAAAGGGCACATTGTTAACCCCATCCAGTGAGAAGACTCCATCCTTTTCTTTGAGATGTGGATCTGACAACCATTGTGTGTAACCTAATACGTTGTATATGTCCCTGGGAAAACTATTTGGCTTCAATTAGTTTACAAAGCAGTTGTTCACCAAGAGTATTTGGCTGGTCCAGATTCTACCACAGGTCCAGATTCTTCATGGATTTCCCATTATCCCCTCCAGGCACAATTCACGATGCTGGTTTTGGCATGCAAAGCGCTAAATCAGCCGTCCCCAACCTGGTGCCCTCCAGATGTTTTAGACGACAAAGCCCGGCATTCCTGACCATTGGCCAGGCTGATGGGATTTGCAGTCCAAAACATCTGGAGAACACCAGTTTGGGGAAAGCTACTCTAAAGAACTTCTACCCTACATCCCATCAGGATCTCTGTAATGGACCAAGACTGCCATCTTAACAATACAGTTCTGGCACTGTTTGATAAGAAAACCTAGAGAAGCTCCTTGCACTGCTGTTCCACAGTTTTGAATATTTTCTCCTGCAGTTTCAGAAAGCCCAGCACATCTTCCAAATTTGTCTAACCCTCTAATCTTTTCAGTAGAGCTGACATTTTGTAGCAATTGCTTCCATTTTTAATTCTTCGCATTTTATCTTTTTGTTCTTACAATTCATACGCAGGTTATATGCATGATGGGCTCTGCCACATGTTTAATTTAAACATTATTTAATGGGAACCAAGGAATATATATACAAGTGCTTATTTGTAGGTGTGATCCACATCCATGGAAGTCAATATCACCTTTGTAAAAAGAAGGTAGACTGCCTGTTGTGGCAAAGCACAACTTTGCCCTGTAATTCCTAGGAAAAGAAACAGGGCAGGCTGCTTAGCTGATGTTGTCTTTGGAAGCTCCTTCTCCATCTCAGCCTGATGAGTAGCTTCCAAAAATGCAAACTCATTCTACTTGATTTGCCAATTCAAATGTCTAGTTAGTTTAGGAGCAAGCAATTTAGCTGCATAACCAAGTAGCTTGTTTTGTCATTTAAAATGGAAGATGCGCCGATAAAATAGAGTGGTGCCTTAAATATGGCACTCTGAATATTTAAAATCCCCATTGAACTTGTGTGTGTGTGTGTGTGTGTGTGTGTGTGTGTCTGTCTGTCTGTCTACCTCTTTTCTGTGCGCCAGGCAGGCAAGCCAGCCAGGTAGATTTAAACAGTTCTGAAATCCAGTACGATTTGATGCACTTTCCTGCCAACCCATGGTTTTCAATTATGGCACATTTAACTTTTATTTCAAAAGAATAAAGACTTCACATTTGAAGTTTATCTAGTAAATTACTCTGGTGTTCCCACTGGCTCCTGGGAAATGAGGCTGAAAATCCTCAATTGTCCCACAAGTAGCTTCAGACATGACAATTGGAACAGCAGTTACAGACCTGTGAGAGATGTGGAATCACCTGTTTCCACTCAGGCTGGGAATGCAGCCAGGACATCCTTGCTGTTCTTTTCAGCACTTCCATTTTGGGCCCCAGTTTGGAGCCAGAAAGTATATCAGCTGAACTAAGATGAAAAGCAGCAAGGAAGAACAAGAACTCCACTTGCCTTGAAATGTGAGTTTGGAGGGTAGGTTTTTAGCATAATTTAGATTTTTCTCTACTTATTCTTTAGAAACTACTCTGAAGTGTTGCCCATTTTTTCATTATTAATTTCCTTACAGGGGCATAGGATACATTATTGCAACATTTTCCAACAGCTGGAATTTTGACAGACTGCTAGCTTGAAATGTTGGCGACAACAATTGGTGGTCCAGCGATTACATTTGGACTCATTAATCCTTTGCTTCCTTTTGTATCTAAATGAAAGTAATGTAATATGTATACATCATACAGAATATCTATTTGACTATATTGTGAGCATTTCTTTTTGGGAGTAATTTTCAAGATCATATCAACTACCCATGTTATTACACTGAGCGACATCCCCTTATCTATCTGCAACAGGGCTGGCCCAAAACATTTTGGTGCCTGAGGCAAAGAACAAGATGGTAGCCCCCCTGCCCCACTTCCCACATACAGAAGCCAGCTGGACTGGCAGTAGAATCTTAGTTCAGCACCAGCCGTGGGACAGTCTCCTGCACTACGCCTGAGGGCTGTAGGCCTGCTTAGGGACGCAGGGCAGGCTGTGCGTGGCGCGCACACAGCTCTGTCTTGCAGCACTTTGTCTTAGGTCTTAGGGGCAAGAGTGAGGCCATATGGTGTTCCGGAAACTGCAAGCATACTTAGAATTCTTTTTTTTCCTGAGCATTCTTTAAAGTTCTCAGTTTCCCCTTCATGGATCACTGCCTTGTTGTGGCGAAGGGGCTTGCGTAACTCAGTGAAGCCATAAGCTGTGCCGTGCAGGGCCACCCAAGATGGACAGGTCATGGCAGAGAGTTCTGACAAAATGTGGTCCACTGGAGAAGGAAATGGCAACCCACTCCAGGATTCCTGCCAAGAAAACCCCATGGAACGTATCACAAGGCTAAAAGATATAACACCGGAAGATGACCCCCTCAGGTCGGAAGATGTCCAATATACTACTGGGGAAGAGCAGAGGGTATTTCCAAGTAGCGCCAGAAAGAGTGAAGCAGCTGGGCCAAAGCCAAAAGGACACTCAGCTGTGGATGTGTCTGGTGGTAAAAAGAAAATCCGATGCTGTAAAGAACAATATTGTTTAGGAACCTGGAATGTCAGATCAATGAATCAAGGTAAGCTGGAGGTGGTCAAACATGAGATGGCAAGATTGAACATCGACATCTTGGGAATCAGCGAACTAAAATGGACAGGCATGGGCGAATTTAATTCAGGTGACCATCATATCTACTACTGTGGGCAAGAATCCCTTAGAAGAAATGGAGTAGCACTCATAGTCAACAAAAGGGTGGGAAAAGCAGTACTGGGGTACAATCTCAAAAATGATAGAATGATCTCAGTACGAATGCAAGGCAAACCATTCAACATCACAGTAATTCAAGTCTATGCCCCAGCCACTGATGCCAAAGAAGCTGAGGTTGATCGGTTCTATGAAGACCTACAAGACCTTCTAGAACTAACACCCAAAAAAGATGTCCTCTTCATCATAGGGGATTGGAATGCTAAAGTAGGAAGTCAAGAAATCACCGGGATAACAGGCAGGCATGGCCTTGGTGCACAAAATGAAGCAGGACAAAAGCTAATACAGTTTTGCCAAGAGAACACGCTGATCATAGCAAACACTCTTTTCCAACAGCACAAGAGGCGACTCTACACATGGACATCACCAGATGGTCAATATCGAAATCAGATTGATTATGTCCTTTGCAGTCAAAGATGGAGAAGCTCTATACAGTCAGTAAAAACAAGACCTGGAGCTGACTGTGGCTCAGATCATGAGCTTCTTGTTGCAAAATTTCAGCTTAAATTGAAGAACATAGGGAAAACCACTAAACCATTCAGGTATGACCTAAATCATATCCCTTATGAATATACAGTGGAGGTGAGGAATAGATTTAAGGGATTAGACCTGATAGACAGAGTGCCTGAGGAACTATGGACGGAGGTCCGTAACATTGTTCAGGAGGCAGCAACTCAATCCATCCCAAAGAAAAAGGAATGCAAGAAAGCCAAGTGGCTGTCTGATGAGGCTTTACAAGTAGCTGAGGAAAGAAGGGAAGCAAAAAGCAAGGGAGAAAGGGGAAGATATATCCAACTGAATGCAGAGTTCCAGAGAATAGCAAGGAGAGACAAGAAGGCCTTCTTAAATGAACAATGCAAAGAAATCGAGGAAAACAACAGAATGGGAAAGACTAGAGATCTCTTCAATAAAATTGGAGATCTCAAGGGAACGTTTTGTGCAAAGACGGGCATGATAAAGGATAAAGAAGGCAGGGACCTAACAGAAGCAGATGAGATTAAGAAGAGGTGGCAAGAATACACAGAAGAACTATACAGGAAAGATCTGAATGTCCCTGATAGCCATGATAGTGCGGCCACTGAACTTGAGCCGGACATCCTCGAGAGTGAAGTCAAGTGGGCCTTAGGAAGCATTAGTAACAACAAAGCTAGCGGAGATGACAGTATTCCAGCTGAGCTATTTAAAATCCTAAAAGATGATGCTGTTAAAGTGCTGCATTCAATATGCCAACAAATTTGGAACACTCAACAATGGCCGCAAGACTGGAAAAGCTCAATTTACATTCCAATTCCAAAGAAGGGCAACGCCAAAGAGTGTTCAAACTACCGCACAATTGCGCTCATTTCACATGCCAGCAAGGTGATGCTCAAAATCCTACAAGCTAGGCTTCAGCAGTATGCGAACCGCGAACTACCGGAAGTACAAGCTGGGTTTCGAAGAGGCAGAGGAACTAGAGATCAAATCGCCAACGTTCGCTGCATCATGGAGAAAGCAAGAGAATTCCAGAAAAACGTCTATTTCTGCTTCATTGACTACGCTAAAGCCTTTGATTGTGTGGATCACAACAAACTGTGGCAAATTCTGAAAGTGATGGGAGTACCAGACCACTTTACCTGTCTCCTGAGTAACCTGTACGAGGGTCAAGAAGCAACAGTAAGAACCAGACATGGAACAACCGAGTGGTTCAAAATTGGGAAAGGAGTACTACAAGGCTGCATATTGTCACCCTGCTTATTTAACTTATATGCAGAGTACATCATGAGAAACGCCGGGTTGGATGAATCACAGGTCGGAATTAAGATTGCCGGGAGAATTATCAACAACCTCCGATATGCAGACGATACCACCCTAATGGCAGAAAGTGAAGAGGGTCTCAAGAGCCTCTTGTTGAGGGTGAAAGAGGAGAGTGCAAAAGCTGGTTTGAAACTCAACATTAAAAAAACGAAGATCATGGCATCTGGCCCCATCACTTCCTGGCATATAGAAATGGAAGCAGTGACAGATTTTACTTTCTTGGGCTCCAAGATCACCGCAGACGGTGACTGTAGCCATGAAATTAAAAGACGCTTGCTCCTTGGGAGGAAAGCTATGGCCAACCTAGACAGCATAGTCAGAAGCAGAGACATCACCTTGCCGACAAAGGTCCATCTAATCAAAGCTATGGTTTTCCCAGTAGTAATGTATGGCTGTGAGAGCTGGACTATAAGGAAGGCTGAGCGCTGAAGAATTGATGCTTTCGAACTGTGGTGCTAGAGAAGACTCTTACGAGTCCCCTGGACTGCAAGGAAGTCAAATCAGTCCATCCTAAAGGAAATCAACCCTGAGTGCTCATTGGAAGGACAGATACTGAAGCTGAAGCTGAAATATTTTGGCCACCTAATGCAAAAACTCTCTGGAAAAGACCCTGATGCTGGGAAAGACTGAAGGCAAAAGGAGAAGGGGACGACAGAAGATGAGATGGCTAGATAGCATCACCGATGCAATGAATATGAACTTGAGCACACTCCGGGAGAGAGTGCAGGACAGGAAGGCCTGGCGTGCTATGGTCCATGGGGTCACGAGGAGTTGGACATGACTGAACGACTGAACAACAATTCTTTAAAGTCCTCATAATTACCCCATTCCAAATTGAGCCTGGGGGACTTTGGCCATTGCTAAAGAAAGTGCAGTTATTGCTAACAAGTGTTGATTCATGCAGATACACATTTACACTCCTTTCTGACATAAGAGTGCCATGTTTAAAATCAAGACCACTGGGTTTATGTGTTGCTTGCTTCATTTTGTAACCTGCTTTTTGGCTTGAGTAGCCCCCGCAGCAGATAACAATACAAAACCTTTAAAAACACACTCATTTTAAAACAGTAAGATGTGTTTAAAAATGCCCACTGTGTCCTAAAAACAGCAGCAGTGAGAACCAGATACTATGAACTTCTCAAATTCATGATGTTGTTTAAAAAACAACCCTGAATGCTGAGGGGGGGGGGTTAAGTCTGCATGAAAATTCATAAGCACTTTTGTGCACCTTTCCCCTAATACGTGCATTTTGTATGCCTTTTTGCTCAAGACGGACATTTCTGCAAGCAACCAAATATAATTCATTTTAAACATTATTTTCCCTAATACACAGATTCTTGTATGCATGTTCTGATTAGAGAACTCCATGCAAAATTCAGAGAAGTGTGGATTTCAAAAGATAATTGCATTTCAGTTTGCATAGTGGTTCAGAAGTGCAAAATTAGGCAAGTTCGTATTAAATTGCAAATTGAATGAATTTCAATTTAATTGAAATTGAAATTTCTCCCCCATTTCTCCCCCATCCCTAGAGCTTCTCCAAAATGGAATTTGGCCCTTGGGCTGAAAGAGCTTCCGCACCCTTGCTCTAGTAAGTGTGCAGTTACTTGGGTTAAACTGCCTTGTGGATTGGCATGGAAATGTGTGGTAAGCAACTTATTAAAACATCGCAGTTACTATGCCCATGTTCACATTTTCTGCTGTACGTTGCAGGGTATAGGAGGGCCCTCATGGAGACAATTACGCTCCCTCAAAATAATTATTTCTGGCTGCTAACCCTTGTACAGTTCAAAGCTTGTCTTTCTTTCTGAATACTCATTCTGATGAGCATAGTTCAAAATACATTGCTGATCGTCCATAAAATGCTCTAGGGTAAATTTCTCATTAATGGCATTATTAATAACTGTCACTGAAACAAGCCTAATAGCATCAGATGTAAATGTGGTCATATGACTCTGTCTTTATTATTGAGATAGGAGGACGCATCATTACGCCCCACAGACCATTACCATGGAGCAGTACAAAGTGAAGCCCTTGCTCCCAGGAGCGTACAGTCTGAGGCAAATGAAAAGCTGTTCATTACAAATTCAAGATTTAAAAGTCTTGTTTTCAATTAATAGGGAGTGAAGAAGGCCTAGGTTCATAACTTTTAAGTTAGTGCAGTTCCCTAGTTACTGAACTGATGAAGTCATTCAAGTCTTCTGCTAATCTAATCCACCAAATTGGGGCACCTCTCTCAAACTCCAGGCACTGTTTTCTCTACAGTAAATTAATAGCTATTGGGGACTGGTATGTGTATTCAGAAAATTAGGTCAAGTCAATGTGTGGTGGTACTATAGTATTGTACTATTGTGGTGGTACAATAGTATTGTACTCATGATGGTTGTATATCTCCTCTGGAATTTGAGGCAGTATGGCTCTGAATGCCAGTTGCTAAGGGACATGAGCAGGAAGGGGCTGTTGTGCTCAAGCCCTGCTTGTGGGCTTCCTGTAGGCATCTGGTTGGCTGCTGTGGGAACAGAATGCTGGACGAGTTGGGCCTTTGGTCTGATCCAGCAGGGCTGCTCTTATGTTCTCACTGTATGCATCTGAGCCTCCTCTAGGCCCTCATTGTCTACCATTGGCCTCTGCATCTACATGGAGTAGGGATGTGCAAACCCACCCTTGTCTGGGTTCTCCGGGCCCCCACCTAGCCCCTGCCCACCTATCCCCAGACCATGCTTGAGCCCCTCCCACACTCGGCAAGTAGCCCACACTTACCCCAGCAGCCTTATCGAGCTCTATGGTCGCTATTTTTTTGAAAAATAAAATGGTGATTGCAAAAATGCATATTTGTATATGCGCAAAATGCAAATTTTTTCGAAAGTGCACATATGCAAATATGCACATTCACAAAATGTGCATTTTCACATACACAAAGATGCACGTTTTTGCAATCGCCATTTTATTTTTCAAAAAATGGCAACCTGGGATCTCAACAAGGCCACTGGAGTGAGTATGGGCCACTCACTGAGCCTGGGCAGGGGGCGAGTGGGTGAGGGCAGTGTTTTTTTTTGCCAGATTCCTGGACGGAATTGGGCGCCCGCACCATCCCTAATGTGGAGCATGCATGGGTAGAGTCAATGTGTGTATATCTGAAACACGTAGAACCTGGATGCAGCCAATGCTAAGCATGGTTTAATTAATTAATTAACTTCTATTTAAAATTATTTTTAGGCCATCTTTAAGGGTAAAATACTCTCAAGGCAGCATACAAGTCCAAATGCATAAATATGCCAAAAGCAAATATAAAAGCAATAAATAAATACTCAATAAAATACTTAAAAACAGGTAATGTCAGTAAAACCTGTAGCCTATAGCTCATGAACTGGCCAGTGAAAACAACTCACTCTTCAGAGACTTCCTGAAGAGCTGCAAAGAAGAGTCCTGGATGCGCATTCAGGGGTATGGGGCTACCACTGAAAAGGGCCTCTTTTGATTTCGATTTCATTTGGAGAGTTAAGCGTACCCTTAAATCTAGCCTATTGAAATCATTGGTTGGACTGTTCCAATATGTTCCATCCCCTCCAAATTACAGCATATAGTTCATTGAAATGAATAGGACTTAATTTAGGCCAACATCGGATATATACAGGCCTATTTCTCCCTGAGATAAATGGCAGATGACTCGTGCAGCAGTGCTCTGTCTGAGGCAGTTGTGAAGAGAGACCTTAGGGCTTTTCAGACATTCAGATAGGGTGGAATGTGTGTAGGGGAAGTGGGATTGCAATGGCTGTTTCCACCTCCAACCTACACATGGCTGTTTGACGGTCTGAAGAGAGTCTATGTACATTGCACACACAAAGGTCCTTACATATGTACTCTTGTACACGTGTAGTCTGCTGTCTCTCTTCAGCCCTTCAAACAATGAGTGTAGCTTGGATGCAGAGGCTGTCACTACATTGCTTTGCTTCTCTCTCTCTCTCTCTCTCTCTCACGCGCGCGCGCGCGCACACACAGTCGGTGTTCATTCTACCCTAACTGAATGTCTGAAAAGCTCTACTGGGACAGTCTGTCAAAGAGAGCAGTTGAGCATTAAACTACTCTGAAACCATGGTGGCTGTTTGGGAACACCTCCGTACACCTCAGACATGGCCATTGGATGGACAGGAGATAGAGCCAAACAGAATTTTTGACTGTTTGGGGACTTGTTTTACCCATCTGCTATTAAGTTTAAAGCCCTGAGACCTTTACAAGGAATATTGGGCTTTGTTAGTTCAAGAGGATCACCCCACCTCTTAGGGGATTTAGAGGTAAGGTACTCCCACAAATATCAGAAGCAGCTCAACTGGAAATCTTTCAAAATAAAATGTTAAGGTTTGTGTTAGGAACTCCCACTGCTTCTCTGAGAGTGTAAGTTAGTTTTATACCTGTCAGGAAAGATGAAGGCAAAGTCTTTTGGGGCAATTGCTGAATGAGAATCGGAGAAGCAGGGCACGCTGCAGTGAAACTATAATGCAGACTTCCAAACCATGAGAGATTGGACTGTGGAGCAGGTCTGTAAATGCGCTAAAGAGGGAGAATTCAGATCTCGTTTGACTCCTACTTGTGTTATTTTACGGTTATGCATACCTTGGAGAGAGAAAAAAGTTGCAAGCAGTGTGTTGGTCCATTAGGAGATGATGACGATGATGATAGGACTACCACATTGTTCTTCTGCTCTCTACTTAACAAAGGACCTTTGGGTTCCAATTAGTCCTAGAGAGAGAAAGCTGAATAATGGGTAGCTTTTATATTTTCAAAGGCAGGGTGGCCTTGCTGCTTTTCCCCAATATGATTTGGTGCAACCTTAGATCGGATCCCAAACTAACTTAGGATGCAATCCCATACACCAGGGATGCGGAACCTCTGCAAAAGGAGCAGGGGGCAAAAATGCCAACATATTGTAACTTAAAGCCCTTACTGCCGGTAACTAGGTTCGCCAACACATACTTTACTGTAGATGAGTCTTCTCCAACTTAGTGCCCTCCAGTGGTGGTGGGCCTGAGATCCCCCCCCAGGCCTGAGGTTCTGCCCCCTGCTGTATCGTATACTCACTTACCTGGGAGTAAGTCCCTTTGAACTCGGTTGGACTTACTTCTGGGTAAATATACTTAGGGTTGCACTGTTCATGAATCTTCAAAGCGGCTTCCTGAACCACCCTTTGAAGAACATCACATATTTCACGTGGGGCTTCCACCAGCCCCTTCACCAACAAGGAGCTTCCTCATCCTTCTTATTTGACTGTCAGCCTGAGGAAGAGCTTTGTAATGCTCCAGAGCTAGTGCACTACTTTGGGATTTTTAGGTGGCCCTAATAATGCTCGGAGTTGTAATCCACCATGTGTGGAGGGCACCCAGTTGAAGAAGGCTGATCTAAAGGAAGTTATTTGTTGGCTAACCAAACCAGTTATGTTAGATTTAGAGTGACCAGACTTTCAGTGGGTGCACCAAAACTGAGATGGAGATATTTATTTATTTATTGCATTTATATCCCACCTTTTTTCCTCCAAGTAACCCAAAGCAGCATACATAAATAATCCTCCTCCTCTCCATTTTATCTTCACAACAACAGCCCTGTGAGGATGGTTGGGCTTAGAGTCTGTGACTGGCCCAAAAGTAACCCAGTGAGCTTCATGGCTGAGTGAGTGGGGACTAGAACCCGGGTCTCCCAAGTCCCAGTCTCAAACCATTACACCATGAGAGCATCTGAGAAATGGAGTTTGGCCCTTAGGCAAAAGACGTTCTACACCCCTGATTTAAAGCACAATCCTGCTCTCAATTTACATGTGCTAGGAAGGGCTATAGGATATGGTACGAACCCCTCTGTGGTGGAGTAACTTGAAATACATGTCTGCTACAGGGGATACACTGGCACAACTCCACATCAGCGTATCTGTTCTGCCTGCAAAATTCCTCTAAGAACATAAGAAAAGCTCTGCTGGATCAGACCAAGGGTCGGCCTAGTCCAGCATTCTGTTCACACAGTGGCCAATCAGCTGTCAACTGGGAACCCACAAGCAGGACACAACAGCACCCTCCCACCCATGTTCCCTAGCAACTGGTGTACATAGGCATACTGCTTCCGATACTGGAGGAAGCATACAACCATCAGGACTAGTAGCCATTGATAGCCTTTTCCTCCAGGAATTTGCCTAACCCCCTTTTAAAGCCATCCAAATTGGTGCCCAACATCTTCCAGATGAATGAATCATAAGAATGTAAGAAGAGCCCTGCTGGATCAGACCAAGGGTCCATCTAGTCCAGCATTCTGTTCACACAGTGGCCAATCAGCTGTCAACTGGGAACCCACAAGCAGGGCATGAGCACAACAGCACCCTCCCACCCATGTTCCCCAGCAACTGGTGTACATAGGCTCACTGCCTCTGGTACTGGAGGGTAGCACATAGCCATAGGACTAGTAGCCATTGATAGACTTTTCCTACTCTAGTGCAGTGGCCAAAATGGGTAGAGACTTAAGTGACACCCCGCACCACCACACACACAGTATAACCAGAGTATGAGGTTGATCTGCCAATCTGTGTATTATCATGGGTTATATACTGTTAATGTTCATTCTGGAATTTTATTTGTGATGACAAAATTTAAATAATAAAACTTGATTCAGCATTTATTTGCATAGTTTTTATAGGTCACCTATCCAATGGGAAACTGCTCAAGGGACCACACATTATAAAAATAATAACTAAATAAATAATAAGTGAAAATACTGTAATGTAAAAGCAGTCATAAATACACATTATTAAAACAGCAACAGCCAATTCAAACCAAGTAAAAACTTTGGTGAATTTTTTTTAAAAAATCTAGTAGCCTTCCATTAGAAGCAGTTTGAAAAAACAGGATTTCAAACTCAAGAATCGTTTGATGCTTCTATACACTCCTTTCTACAAGAAACCAGCCCTGTTGAAATTAAATGTTCCAAACACTGCTTTTGGCAAAACCGGATCTGTTTTTCAAAATTTGAGAGCTTAAAGGTACAATCCTAGGCATGTTTAGACAGAAAAAAGTCCTACAACTCCCAGTATTCCCCAGTCAGCATGCCCTAGCTAGGGATGTGTGAACCCATCCAGGATCTCCGGGCTCCCGCCCAGCCCCTGTCCCTTCTCACCATTCCCCAGAACACGCTCAAGCCCCTCCTGTGCTCGGTGAGCAGCCCACACTCACCCTGGCGGCCTTGTCAAGTTCTGCGGTCGCCATTTTTTGAAAAATAAAATGGCGATCACAAAAATGCGCATCTTTGTGTATGCACAAAAATGCGCATCTTTGCGAATGCACATTTTTTGTGTTCATGAAAATGTGCATTTTCGCAAAAATGTGCATTTTCATGAACCCGTAAATATGCGCATTTGCAAAATGTGCTTTTTTGCATACATATGCGCATTTTTTGCGATTGCCTTTTAAAAAAGAAGACGACCGCAGAGCTCACCAAGGCTGCTGGAGTGAATGCAGGCCTCTCGCTGAGCGTGGGCAGGGGGCAAATGGGGGCAGGGGCTCGGCGAGGGGCTCGGGGGTGCGGGTAGGGAGGGTTCCACCAGATTTCTGGATGGAATTGGGTACCTGCACCCTCCTTAGCCCCAGCTACCATGGCTGGCTGGGGCATGCTGGGAGTTGTAGGACTTTTTTCTGTCTAAACATGCAGTTGCACGCTAAAAGTATATAGTAGTAGTTTGTGTTCTAGGTCTGCAATGTTTCTGGGTAGGGATGATCAATCCAGCTCAGCAAAAACAAGAGAGAAGTGATTCTCAAAAGTGCCTGAATTCTGCCCAATGTGTTTCAGAAATACAATTCCTTTTTCATGGGCTTCTAAAAACAGAAACATTCAACTACAGACATATCTCCTATCATTGATAAATATTAGGACTGTGCACTGCTTCAGCCCAAAACCCAAGTTCCGGGCTGAAGCAGGGTGCTTCGGGCCGCTTCTGAGGCAAGGCGGAGGGGCAGCGAAATGGCACAAAGCGGGTTGGATTTCTCCAAAGCACAGCACTTTGGAGCGATCTGGAAGCCCAGCCCCTGCCACTGTCCAGCCCCCAGCTCCTTACCTGGGCCCTTGGGATGTGTGCCAGCAGCCCTCTTCCTCTTCCAGGGAGTCGCCATTTTAAAAATGAGGGCTGCCGGACACGTCCCAAGGGCCCAGGAGCTGACAGTGGCAACAGTTCCCTGGAACAGGAAGATGGCTGCTGGCACACATTTCGAGGGCCCAGGTAAGGAGCTGGGGGCTTGCGCAGGGCAGGGCCAAAGCAGAGTATGGCCATCCAAATCCTGCTTTGGCTCCAGAGGCCAAAGTGGGTTGCCCCCCCCCCCCCGAAGCAGCCTGAAGTGAAGTGGGCCTGCCTCGGAAGCCCCAAGGTGGATCGCTGAACAGCCCTAATAAATATAATCGCCGCCTTAGGCTCCTTGGAGGAAAGGTGGGATATAATCGTAGCAAATAATAAGTAAAATAATATGTTTATAATACCAGTGTCAAATAGATGGTAGAATTATTTCCTGCAGGGGAAATTTCTTTTCATCATTATGTGTGCTGCCTCATTTACTCATGAGTAATCCATTTGAAGAGTATAAGCCCAAGCTTCTCCTGTCTTTCCGTTAGTTTCAGCAGAGGAAGAAGCAGATGGCTGCATATTTGTGGGAGGACAACTGAGTAAGTAAGAAGAACACAAGAGTAGTTTTTAGAAATGTTTTTTTCCCTTTCTGGATTATGTAAGATCAAAGTTTCGAAGTCCCTGTGTTTGTGTATGAATTTAGTTTATTAGCCGGGATAGTGGATTTCAGTAGGTTTGATATACGCATGTAGGTTCACTAATATGAAGCCACCACAACCACATTAAAGTTGAGCCTCTCTTTTCAAAGGAGTGGGTGGGGGCAATATTAACAAGACAGGGTTGTGGTGAAAATGTTTATAGATATTATAAACGTATTGGGTTGTTTTATGATGTCCTATTCATTTCAATGGGTCTACTCTGAGTATGACTAAATCTGGATCCAAGCCATTATATTTATCAGTGATAGGATATATATCTGTAAATGGTCACATCATAGAAAATGGTTTGTTGTAAACATTTATATTCTTTAAATACGAGTAATGATTTTTATATTAATGTTGTTTGCATCTGTAGAACTCCTTCTTCAGAAGGAATTGCATTTCTGAAATGCATTGAGCGGAATAAATACTTCAAGCACTTTGAGAATCACTTCTCTCTTGTTTATGAGAATCACTTCTCTCTTGTTTTATGCAGCATCTGGTGCCTTTCCCTCTTGTTGGTTGTCCAGCCAGCTGAGCACCTTTAAGGCTGCAGTCCTATACCTGGTTGCCTGGGAGTAAGCTCCAATGAACCCCATGGATCTTATTCCTGAATAGACATGTATAGCAAGGGTGGGCAACATGTGGCCCTCCAGATGTTGTTGGACTGCAACTCCCAGCATAGTCAATGGTGAGGGATGATCGGACTTGAAATCCAACAATATCTGAGGGCCACAGGTTACCCACCCCTGACGGTATAGGATTGTGCTGTAAGTCCCATTTCTTATAATGGGAGGACTGAGCATAAGAACATGAGCCCTACTAGATCAGACCAAAAGCCTATCTAGTCCAGTATTCTGTTCCCACACCGGCCAACCAGGAGCCTATGGGAAGCCCACAAGCAGGACATTAGTGGAATAGCACCCTCCCACTTACGTTCCCCAGCAAATGGCATATGGCAGCATACTGTCCCGATACTGACGAAGGGATGTGTGAATCAGCAAAACCAGAGCTTGTCCAAGTTCTCCTCATTTCATCTCGAAGCTCATTCCAACTCAACTCCTTATCAGATTGTGAGATTTGGGTTTGTTTCTTTTCGCATGAAAATCCATGCATATTTTTGTATGTATTTTTCCAAATGCACGCATCCATTGTGCAAATCTTTGAAATGTACACATTGCTCTACCATCGATTAGAGCATATTTGAGCACATTTTCAGAAAGTACGCATGTTGATGAACACATTTTGGGGAATCTGAGTTCATGTTCAGTCCGGAAGGTACAAACTGAAATTAATTTCTCCTGCATCCTTATGCTGAAGGTAATATATAGCTAACACAAGTAGTAGCCATTGATAGCCCTATTGATCACTTCCATTGACTAAATGGTAACTTACAAGTGTTTAATTTTGGCAGCATCATGATCATTCTTAAGGTGGAACTAGTGTTGGGTATGACACAGAGCTGCTGCTAAAAATAGCATCCTTGTGTCCCCTCCTCCTGCACAGTATGTGGTGTGCTTTTCTTGTGTCATGGCATCATCATGTCCTACCTCCATTACATACCAGCCAATGAGGTAAAATGTACCTACATGTTCTGGAGGAGTAGAAGGTGACGTGGGGTTGCCATTTTTTGGTGGCTGAACTCTGCTGTAATTAAAACACTAGTTCCACGGTCAGTGTTTCCATCCTAAGCTTCCAACTCTAATAATATCAGCATCATATGATGTTGTAGCATCATTCTCGCTGCAGCAGCCCTTGATGACGTCTTGTGGCACACATCACCAGTTCTCAACCCCTGAGGCTTTTCATTGGTATGCAGTGCAAGTATAGCACCTCTATATAACCTTGATGAATTAAAAAATGGCTTATCAATATTCAATCATGCCACCTCATTTGTCCATTTTTTTTCTTTCTGGCATTTCCAAGTTGAAATTGGCACCCGTCTAAGTAAATGGAATTAAAACTGCATATCCCCCCCACCCCTGTTTTAAACTGAGATTAAATCAGTCTGCTACTAATGCTATCCTAAAACACAGTAGTTTAGCAGGCGTGATATAATGTATAGTGGCAGATGTAATATTAACAAGTGTTCCTTTTCATTACAATACTGGTCTTCTGGCATCTTATCAAACATCTGATTTAATATTTCATGGGAAAGCTAAAGCCATGGCAGATGCAGCCTGCCCAATGTCTTTTAGTATTAAAATTACATTTGCAGACTTGATGGTAGCTTTTATAAGGCTTCACCACACAGAGGAAGGAGGCTGTTTTTCAGAGTGCAAGTTTTAGCATGCTGGTTGCTTGGTAATTTCTCACATCTGCCTCTCACATAGCTTTTGCTTCAACAGCTCTCAATTTTAAAATCCATCAAAAGTATCAGCTTTTGAATACAACTAATAACATTAGCAGAGTAGTTTTGTCACATGGAGTCACTTCCAGTTACCAATACTATCTAAACAGATTAAAAACCCGAAAATGATTGCATCAATACATCTAATTGTTTAAGCACAAACCTTGTGAATATGAAGCATCTCAGACATGTGACTTTTAGAGCTAAGTCATATTTCATTTTTTAAACCTTGGGTATGAAAATTACTTGAGTTTAAATGGCACAACAAAGACACAGTACCATCAACAAAATGGTGCATAATCCATTTAAATAACTGGGTTTCCCTGCCACATGTATGTATTCATTTATTTATATAGAACCATCTGGTACATTACAAAGTTTACATGAGCAATAGGCAGCTCTCTGCCTCAAGGAGCTTACAATCTAAATTGAGTGTGGGTAAGGAACAAACCAGAGGGGAGAAGGGAAACTGGGCAATAGAGCTGAATGTGTGTAAAAATGCGATTACATTAGCTTTCGTTACAGTTGGGAATGAGGATTGAGGGGTAAAACTAAAGACTTTGTGGAAGGTGATTTTTGAACTTCTGTGAGGGATGGTGGTGAATCAGTTTATTTCTGGTCCATGTCACTTTTGTCTGCGTTCACCTATAACTCTTGTCCCATTTCTGCAACAATCTGCTTTAAACACACACATGTGCCATTAAATACACGTTTCTAAGCATGTTTTTGCCCTGCATTTTTCAATGCATGCTGAGATTTTTTTAAATGAAGAACTGTGTTCTGGGAGTGTGCAAACCAGTGGATGTCTGCCAACATTAATCTGGGAGGTGTGGATCAGATCAGTTTTTATTGGAATTGTTGAGAAATCCATTTCAGCATGTTTCTGACCGGAATTTTCCCAGTTCGCATCTCTCGGACCCAAACAGGACCTGCAGTCTGAAGTCTGTTCATTTCCAGACTTGCAATGTCGTTCATGCAACAAAAAACATGCCTGAAAAAATGTGTATGTTTGGACAATGTGCACCAATACAATGGGAAAAATGCATACATTTCAACAATGTGCACACTGATACATACAAATGGGAAAATGCACGCACAAACTTTCATGCCAAAGCAATTGAGGAAGGACCAGGCCTGCACTTATGTACGTTGCAGGGGAAACTGGCCCTGTAAACATAGGTGCACCATTCATAATTCATGGTGCCAAGTTTGTACTTACTTGGTTATATTTTGCATTCATGTTTAAAAACTAAAATGAGAATCTGTTTTCAAAGTGCACTTAACCATTCCACAATTCCTCCTTGTACTCCAGTAATTGTTTTATGCTCACCTTGGAGCCTGGCAAAGAAAAGAATGGCTAAATTGTTATTAATGTTGCAAGTGCATCCAGATTTTATGGCTTTAGGATAATAATGTAAGAATTGTTTTATTATCCCTGCTTTTAATTGAGTACAATTATCTTCACTGTGGCAACAAGCAAAGCTTCTTATTAGATTTACCTCCTGCATCCCTCTATCACTGCAGAAGTATTGTTCTGCTCAGTCAACACTAATGCTCAGTGGGCAATTCCAGAGCCAAGCTCTATTCATAAAGATTCATACTAGAATCCCCATCCTAAATATATTTGGAAACGGATTTTGTTTAACTCTAATGGAATTTACTCCCAGATCAGTGTGTTCATGACTTCCGCCCTTAATGGGAGAAAATGGCCCCATCTTGAAGCTGTGTGCTTTTTCTGTTTAAAGACATTTTGGATGGGCCAATTGTCAAAAATATAAACAGGTGCGTAAAGATGCCACATCTCATTTTCTCAGACTTGGGGTTTTCTTTCATCTCCTTAATTAGGATTTTTTTTTTTTTGGCATGAATGTGTTCTACAGCCATGCTTTCCAGACATTCTTCTTTCAGGGAGGGAGCTCTTTCTGTGTTGACTTATATGCCAAGGAACACACCTCGTCTAGGGCTTCCTTCCCCAGCCTTGTGCCCTCCAGATGTTTTGAACTATACTGGCCATTGGCCATGCTAGCTGGGGTGAATTCCAAAACATCTGGAGGGGGCCAGGTTGGGGAAGGCTGGCTAGAGACCATTCTACTCACAGGCCTTACCACTGACCTACATGGATGATCACACTCCAGATGTACCCTAGAACTCTCCTCGGTGACCGTTCATTGCAATGGAAGTTGTTGGTCATGGTAATGGGGGGAAGACTGGGGAAGGGACAAACAGTTGCCCTTTCCTTTCCATTTTTCAAAACTTTACTTTATAGAGGTTGTTGGCCATGCTGCCCAGCATGACCAACAGCCTCTGTTAAAAGTATGAAAAAGTAAGGGAAATGGAGCCATTTGTTCTTTTCAGCCACCTGAGAAAGGGTGGGGGAGTGATCGAGTGAGCAAGCAAGCAACCACGAGGAGGGGGGAGAGAAACAGGGTGGCAAAGTGGCCGGGGTAAAGCCCCCTCACAGACACATCTTGCCCAGAGCCACCTCAAGCCTGGCAGCACCACCACTGAATGTGTTCTTCTAAAGGTGTTATGTTAAATTAATTATTGCAGTTTTCCCACATCTTGTGCGTATTTGCTCTGTGCAGTAAGCATGACCACTGGGGTCACTCTTGGAAGTGCCTATTGCTGGCAATTACTTCCTAGAAAACTTCAGTGTAATATAGAAATGAAGAGTGTAGGCAAAAATAGTATAAATGAATAGTATAGGAAAAACCATGGCTGCAGGAAAGTTTATCTGCCAGAACCAGAGCTGTGTTTCATTTTCTTATTCTCTCCCAAGTACTGCCTGGGAACTGATAGGTTCAGTCACTGTTTACTGATATGTGAAGGATTAACTTCCTGTTCACTGGCTGGAATTTGTTCTGCCATCAGGGATTGGAGACTGATGTTGGAGGGAGAGTGATTAGTGTCCTGACAATAAGACAATGGTTGTTCCTGACCCTGGCTTGGCCTTTCTTGCACCTCACTGCATCCTGATCCATAGAAGCAGCAGCTGAGCTGACTTTTTCTCACTCTGTGTGGGTGCCCTGGGGGAAGTGGCTGCCTGCAAATTAGTCACCAAAGATCCCAGAAACCGTCTTTTGGAAGACAGCCACCCAAAGGAATGGCTATTTGTTCTGATGTCAGGAAGGTCTTTTGACAGGGGTTCTTCTAACCTTTGTTTTTGAGTGGCTAGCTTTCCTCTTAGAGATAGCCAGCAAAGCAACAGAGCATCAGAAAGAGAGTTTGGCTACAGGAAAATAGGGATATATGAGAAATTAATTTCAGTTCATTTTTTATCAGCATTTTTCCAGTACGCATCTCCCAGAACCTAACACAGACTCGACACAATGCATGCTCAAAGTCCATACATTTCAGAGCTTGCAATGTGAGTCTCAGAACCAAAAAAAGGGTTCAAAAAAGTTACTATTTGAAAAATGTGCATGAAAAAATTCATAATTTGAAAAATGCACACAAACATGCTTTAATCAATAGGAGAAAATGCATACATTTAAAAGATGCGCACAACCGATGCTCTGGAGAAATGTGCACAGTGCATGAATTTTTGTGTGAAAAGAAAAAAACTCACCATCTGATATGGACACAAGCATCAAGGTGGACTAATGGAATGAGCTCCCCTCTGAGGCCTGCCTGGTGCCGACACTGTCATATTTTCAGCACCGGGTTAAGACCGCCCTCTACTTTCAGACATTTGATGGAATAGGATGGGGCACTTACGTCAGCTGCCTTGAGCAGGTCTGTTACTGACATTGCTTATTGACATTGTTTTTAGCTGTTTAAATTGTTTTAAATTTTGTATGTTAAAATTTTTAGACTAGGTTTTATTGTAGTTTTGTATTATGTAATGTTGTATAATGTTGCATAACTTTGTGGGTTGTATTTTTTGTGAATTGTTGTGAACCGTCCAGAGAGCTTTGGCTATAAGGCAGTATAGAAATGAAATAAACAATAACAAATAAGCAATAATAAATGATAATATGGAGAGCTTCTATGAGCTGAAGGTTTGTTGATTCGCACAGAAGAACTCTTTGGAGGAGACAAAAAGCTGAACGCGTGGAACCATTAGCATGTTTCCTTTGTATGCCATATCCATCAGGCAAATATTCAGGGACAGATGAAGGCAAATATTAAACAAGTGTGAAGTGAATAGACAGGGTCTGGACAGCCTATGAAGTGGGGCTAATGCCAGGATAAATCCCTTTCAGAGCTTTTGTAGCACTGCAGCATGCAGTAGCTCTTTTGATCACACATCCTCACTTCAGTTCAGTGTGAGATTGCCAACAGCAGTCATTAGTGTTAGTCCAAGCTGGGAGCTAACTGAACTGAGCAAAAATGAGTGGTTCTTCTGGAATTCAAGCTGGTGTCATGTCTCCCCAGCTGAACATTACAATTTCTGTACTTAAATTTCTCAACTGCCTACAGTAACTGGGGCAGCCTTCCTCAACCTGGTGCCTTCCAGATGTTTTGGACTATAACTCCTGACCATTGGTCATGCTGGCTGAGGCTGATGAGAGTTGAAGTCACAAACATCTGGAGGGTAGCAGGTCAGGAAAAGCTGAACTAGGACCTAGTTCTCACTGAAGCCATGCTGGTAGGAGCTCATGGAGCTCCCTCCATATAGAAAGCAAGTCCGTCAGGGAGCAGGGTTCTAGCCTAGCTTTTCTCCTGATATGGTAACTTTCTATAAATATGCATTTTACGGAGGGAGCATTCAAGCAGCTACCTGAAATTCAAGCAGTGCTCACACAGCTTTACTGCCTTGGGAGAAGCTGAATGGCTGAAGTGTCATCAGCATGTAGATAATACTCAGCTTTCCCTCTTGTTTCCACCTGCTGATCCAGGGAGGCTGTAGAACTTCTGAAGGAGTGTCTGGAGGTGGTTTAGGGATAGGGATGTACGAAAGGGACTTACCTTGTCCCGCAGCTTTTTTCGCAGTGGGGGGGAGGCGCTTCGCTTCTCCCCCCGAAGTTCAGGTGAGGGGGGGGAGGCGTCCCGCCTCGCCTGGCCGAAATTCAGGCCGGGGGGGAGGCGCCCCGCCTCGCCCAGCCGAAATTCAGGCCGAGGAGAAGCGCCCCGTCTCCCCGGCCGCGAAACAAAAAGTGAAAAAAAAAAAAACCCCGTGATAGGCTACGTAACGATTAACGTAGCCTACCACGGCTAGATTTCCAAAGTCAGCCGTGGTAGGCTACGTTAATCGTTACGTAGCCTATGACGGGGTTTGTTTTTGTATTTTACTTTATTTTGTGATGGCGGCGGCGGCAGCCGGTCGGAAGACCGGCTGCTGCCCCCCGCCCTCGCCGAACCGCTGCTGAACCGCTGCTGGGACCCGCCGCCGAGAGGGACATTCACAGGAGGTAAGTCCCATCCGGGGGGGGGGCGGAGAATTTCACCGCCAGTTTCGGGAGGCCGAATGTGTTGGCATTCGGCCTCACCGAGATTCATGGAGAAATTCTCAGAAATTCTCCGCCATCCATGAGGCTGAACAAGCTGAGACTTAATCCAGACATGACAGACATTCTGGGTAGGGAAATCGACTATCCTATATAGAGGTTCACCACTGGTCTAAGATGGGGTTGTACTCCTGTTGAAGGACCAAGCACGTGGTTTGGGAATTCTCCTGGTCTCAGTACTAACTGGGGGAGTTCAGGTGGTGGCGGTGGCCAGGAGTGCTTTTTACCCAGTTAGGCTGGTATGCCAGCTGCAACCCATTGTGGAGATGGCTGACCTTCCCTCAAGTATCGATGCACTAGTGACAACCAGGCTCAACTAATGTGCTGTACATGCGGCTGCCATTAAAGGCAGTTCAGAAACTTCAGCTGGTGCAGAACGTGGCTGGCTGCCCTGGTACTTGGGGGCAGGGGGAGTAGGTGGTTCATGTGACACCTATATTGTGCCAGATGAACTGGCCACCAGTGTGTTTTGGTCTAGAGTGCTGGTTTTAACCTTCTAAAGCCTTGAACTGTTTGGACTGAAGTTACTTGAAGGACCATCTCAGCCTGTCCACATTTTAAGCTCAGCAATGGAGGCCCTACTAACATGCCTGCCATTGGGGGCAGTTAGGTTGCTGAGAACAAGGGAGAGGGCCTTCTCTGCAGTGGCCCCACACCTTTGGAGCACGTTGCATCTTGGATCTGTCAGGCCCCATCACTATAGGCTTTTAGGAAAACCCTGACAACCCATTTGTTTTCTTTGGCTTTTTCTTGAGTTCGTTTATCAGACTGTTGATGGTTTTCAGCAGCAATTTTTGTGTTAAATTTAGTATTTTCTGGGCTGCATGTTTTAATATCATTGCTGACATTTATTTAATTGCATTTTGGTTTGTTGTTGTAGTGGATTTTATTGTGTAAGCCCCCTGGAGAGGAATTTTACCCTTAAAGGCAGCCTAAAAATATATTTTATCTCACTGGCTTTATGTTATATTTTTAGGTTTGGACAAATCTGCAATATATACCAAGTCCCACAGTTTATTGTTCACCTTGGATTTCTTAAGCTTTAGCTTACACCCCTTATTTCTCATAATCTCCTCTCCTCTTGAGGTTATTTGTTCCCCGGAGTATCACATTTCATTTGTTGTTGTTGTTGCTGCTGTTGTTGTATTCCAGGGATGTTGGAATGAAACACAAGGAACTAGCTTATCCGGACAGCAACCCAATTTGCCATTCAACATGTGAAGGTACTTTTTATCATTGTGTGCTCCTGTCCAAGTCTAAACTTATGATATAGCGGCAGGAGTTGTGGGATAGCCCAGTTCTTTAAATATCAAACTGATGCCTTTATTTATTGTCAGAAGCAACCCTTTGGAATCACAAGTAGGAGTCACTGACAAGAAGGTATCTTAGTTCAATTAAAAAAGTGGATGTGGAACGGGCCCATGCTCATCAGCACATGATGAAGGGGAAGGTCCATCAGTATGTGTGCCTTGCAGCATAAACATGTATTGCAGATCAAGTGTCCACATTTTCCAAGTACTCACCACATTTTTCTGCTAACCAGGCCACCTGATATGCACCCTGTGGGCCTATTTTTAGTTCTGAGTGAAGATGTTAATGTCTTCATATTCCTAAAGAACATAGTTATGTGTTCTCTCTTTAAAACTTTGGAAACTAAGAACTGGTTGCTGTAAGAAGACAGTTTTTATGCATGACCTGAATGGGAACTTAGAGGCCACTGTTTGAACCATTATCAAATTTAGGGTGCAATATAAACTATATGCCCCTGCACTATAAAATCTTACCTGTTTACAAGTTCTTCATTTGCTGCATGATGTATTACACTTTAAGGTAGTTGGTTATTTTTTCAGATGCACTAATTTTCCTTATACTAGCTTTTTAAGAAACCCAATTTTCATGTTTAAATGGAGCTTTATGAATATTGGGTGTGTGTGTGTGTGTGTGCATGCATGCAGTGGTATATGTTAGCCACCAGGACCTTATTATTCAAGTGAATGCATGAGGATATAGCCATTGCCATGGTTTGCTGGTCTATTTGAAAGGCCTGGTAGCTTATTATGTGGAATCGGTGATCAATATTGTAACAACATCAAAACCAGAAATGACTGTTAAATGGAATGTATTGGAGTTTCCAGTTGAAACTGAAATTTTGCAGAAATTATGGAATGTAACAGTTTATTTTGGTGGAAGGAATATAAGTAATAATTCTAAAACCAAACAAGTGTGTAATTCATTAATTTCTGAGATTACAGGTGACTACAATACAAAATGTCTCCTCCTAATTTTGCATTCTACAAGCAGTTCTCTTCAGTGGACCTTAATACTTATTTGTTGGTAGAAATGAACAGTGTTATTGCTTGATATATTTTTTGTTCTGAATATGAATTCACATGGTTTCATAGTGAAAATTAAGAAGAGGTACCCACTGCCAATGTGCAAATGCATGCTAAATATGGATAGTTTATGAATATCTGAAAGCTACTCAGAGCCTGACTTTCTTCCTTTTTGTTCTATTTATGCCAGCTCTGCCTAGTGAGGGAGCCATCCTGAACCAAGTAATGAGTAAACCAGTAAGACACTGCCTAATCTCCAGACAGTTTTGGCTAAGGCAACAAGATTCCCATCATAGAATGTGGACCGATCATACAAGAGAAGACTCTTTTCCACTATAGTGACGGAAAGTGACGTACATTCATCAGTGAATGGGATTAACTAAGCATGTTAAGCCAAACATAGGTTTGTATTTATATAGATGCCTCTGTTACTTGCAACATCCCTAGTTGTCTTATGCTCTTATACTCTTATCTTTAGTTGATTTGGGATAATGCCATTCCCGTTCTCTACTGAGAAAGCTTGGTTTCTTTCTATACACAGCCAGAATTAATTAATTAAATTTATATACCACTCCACACTGAGAGATATCAGATCAGTGTAAATTAAAACTGAAAATGCAAAAAGTTACAGTAAAAGCAAGTAGATCAATAAAACAGGGGCTGAAATTTACTCATCAGTCAGGAGATGCTTGCCTGAAAAGAAAAGTCTTCACCAAAACCAAAGTAATGTAGGTCAGGGCTGGGCAAAAGGTAGATCTCCAGAAGTTTTGGATCAACTCCCAGAAGCCTCTGCCAGCATGGCCAATGGTCAGGAATGGTGGGAGTTGAAGTCCAAAACATCTGGAGATCTACTTTCTGCCCACCCCTAGTGTAAGTGCATGCCTGATCTCAGCTAGAAGGGCATTCCATAGAGTGCCATTCCACAGAGGAGCTGCCACACTAAAGGCCCTACTCCTTGTGGCTTCTAAATAGATCTCTGAGCTATGTGGGACCATCAGGAGTTATGCAAAGTAATAAAATGACATGCTTTATAAGCCTGGTGAATTTACACACACCCTTTATGTTTGTGCTTTTGTTGAATTTGCAACATCATAGGTCAGAACTCAGAGGTCCCATCTGTGTCTGTTGAACTGCATCAGCAAAAGATACAACCATGATTGCGCTGCCATCCAAATTCACTTCATCTCTAGTCTTGACTGTGGTCCAGTAAATGGGCATCTTATAAATGTAGTGCTAGGAGATGGGTGTTGTGGGGGCGGGGGTGGCACCTTTGCTCACAGAGGAACCACATGGGTTGACTCTTATATGCCTGATGACAAAGCAGCTGCCATGGAGCTAGTGGCAGCCACACTACTAGAAATGCATGGCAATGGAGCCATAAGGACAAATTAGACATGACATTTAATCGTGTGTTTGCCTTGTTTATGTATGAAACAGGTTTGGGGGGAATGGGGAGAGGTTCCTGATTTTAATATTAAAGAGGGCATGTGGGTGATGGGAGCTGAACCCTCCCCTTCTCTACCACCCCAAGTTTCATGAATTCATCATGAAAACTGAAAAAGTTATGGTCATTTGTGTTTTCCCATGCAAGTCAATGGGAAAACGCACAAACTGAGTGGCCTGGATATCCGAATCTCACTTCAGATCTGGAACCAAGTTGAGGTGGAATGGGTCCGAATCGGTCCAAGTCAAAGCAGGGCTGATTAGGAGAGTCTGAAGAGGCATCCGAAGCAGATCGGGGGTTCCATGCACAGCCCTGCTAATTACGGCCACAATTCATGCAAGTTACGCAAATTGCAGCTGCAATTTGTGTAACTTGCTGACTTTAGAGAGGGGAAATGGAAATCTGCAAGCTGGCCAGACTCACACAGATCGAGTCCAAGGGGGGGCGTGAGCTGTAGACTTCACTCCCTAGACAGATTCCTCCAACATCCCTACTAGCTTTAGCTGTGCAAATGTACTCTTGGCCAGTGGTGAAACCTGGGCATCCAAGTTCCAGGCTAATCCAGGAGTACACCCAAACTGAAAACTTGACTCTCCAAGGGAGTGTAACCCTATCCATTACATGTTGAGTCCCTATTCCCCAGTCTTCCTTTCAGTTGACCACATAAAATGTGGTTAACTGTTAACTGGTGAATTGCATTAGGTTGCCATTGTCATCCTGTTTCCTGGGTTGCTGCAACAATGATTTCTAAAGCTCACAGACCTGATATTCCAGCTTTAGAACATATTTGTACACTGGTGTTGACTACTGATATGTAAAAGGTTTCTGTTAGTTTTGCAGATATGGGAGATAGGTTAGTTTTGCTTCACTAACCTCTCTCCCATATATCTGACCTTTATTACATAATAGCACCCCAAGCCGACTAAAGATAATAATTAATAAGCCCCATTCAAAGCAACAAGATAAGCTAGTTGCGACTTACTACTTCCACTTATTTCAGTGGGCCTTGGTCACAACTTAATTTCAGCCAGATCAGGGCCAGCAGCTTCATTCCTCTGAAGACTTGTTTATTAATGGAGCGCACAAACGGTAGGCACATTGGTAGCTCTGTGCCCGAAATCTATGGAGAGCCTCTCCCAGCAGTTTTATGTAGATGTTTAAACACCATGGTGGACAAGATGGAATCCTCTGTAACCCCACAGGTCACAGGAACAAGCAGCGGTCTCCCAGTTCCAGCTCCTGACACCCACCCACCAGGAAGGAACAGAAACACTGTGAAACAGTGCTGGGTGGCTCTGAAGCATACCATGGTTGATGGTATCAGAAGCCATTGAGAGTAAGGCTGCCACAACATTTTCAAATGCTTGGGGGTGGCAAAGAAACCCCTCCTGAACATCAGCAAGAGGGGTGGACTTTAGGAGCTGGGAGCGAAAATGTGGGTGAGGGAAGTAATTTTTTAGAAATAATATTACGAGGTGATCCAAAGGCTTTGTTTCTCCTGTCTTCTGTAAAGACTTTAAATATGAAGCCACAGCACAGCTGAGAGTCCGGCAGCATGGCTGCCAGGCGCTTTCAAAATGGAGCCACAAACGTCCATGGGAAATGGTGTCATGTGATGATGCTGTAACCATTATATAAAAAAGATGGCTGCCCCCATGGGCAGTCAGTGAGGACAGACATTGTTTTTACATACAGTTCTCTGGTTACAACACTGTGTTGTCATGCAGGGCTGTTTCCCAGGGGCATTTGTGGCACCATTTTAAAAGCACCCAGTAGCTGTGCTGCTAGACACTCAGTTTCACCCTGGCTTTGGATTTAAAGTATTTTTTTAAAGGGGGGAAGAAGGAAGCCCTCAGACCACCTCTTCAAGCTATTTGTAAGAACTCTTCTCCCTCCCCCACATGTCAAAGAATTTTCACCTGCAGATGAATGTCCCTGAATTTCTCCTTCTGGGTATAAAGGGCCAGTGAAGGTAGCGGGAGAATTCTCACGCAGCCCTACTTGAGAGGTGCAATGGAACCAACAGAAAACACACTCTGTTGCAATTTCTTGGCTCTGAAATAAAGGCATGCAGTCAGCATGTTGGATATAGTTGATAATTAGAGCGAATACTGCCACTCGCTTATTGAACAACAGAAGATCCAGAAGGATGCCCAAGCAGCATATCTGTTCCAATAGAAAGGAGTGGGGCAGGGGGACCACTTTCAGCCCAAGGACCAAATTCCATTTCAGAGACCCTCTCAGGGGCCACATTTCAGTGGTGGGCAGGACTGAAGGCAAAAGAGGTGGGGCCAGAAACGCAAACAATAATACCAGCATGTTGTAGCTGAAAGCTGTTACTGCCAGTAACTAAGCCTTAGGGGAGACATTTTGGCCCGGGGCGGGGGGGCTGCACAAAAGCTGGGAAACCACCAAACCACTGGTGGTTGGGGGAAAGGACCAGGGGAAGGGGTCTGGCATGGCCATATTTGGCCCCCAGGCCTGAGGTTCTCCAGACTTGCAGTAGAGCAACATAGTTATATACATACACTTGATAACAGATAGAACACATTCTTCCAGATCCTACAGCTAGTATCATTGCTGCCTTGTCTAGGTTCCGTTTCTACTTCTTTCCCCTCATCCTCCTGATGGCAGCTTCCAAATGTTGCTTTAGAACCATGACAGCTGGTTCCTGGTTGCTTAGTTAAAGTAATATAGAGCTGGCTATCATCAGCATACTGATGATATCCAGCCTCAATGCTCTGGACAATCTCTCCCTCTGGCTGAGGCCTGAGGATACCAGATTAGGTGAACAAGCCTTCTGTTGTAACAAGTTTTGGGGTTGCTTTTTCCTCTTCTCACTGGTTAACGAGACGCATTCCCTAAATGTCACTGAAACTGTTGGAGTGACACAGGGGCATTCCTAGGTTCTTAAAAGATCCAGGGCACAGGGCCATAACACACATTTGCGTGCGTGCGCACATGCGTGTGTGTGTGTATATATATATATCCGCGTCTAAGCACACCTATAATATATATATATATATATGTGTGTGTGTGGTATGTGCATGTGGTGTGCTTGCATGTGTGTATAGATTATATACATACACAAGAAGTGTGCACTGACCCCCCACCCCACTTCAACTCAGACCCCGATTCAGCATTTTGGAAAACATCCCGCTTCTGCTCGGTCCAATTTGTAGTCGGACCATTTCAGCTCAGCACCAAACTTGAGTCAACATTTGGAAAAATGAGTCTTTATGCTTCCTCTTGACTGCCAATGCAATAAAAAAAAAACAAAAAACCTGCAACTTTTTCTCTTGGTCAGAACTGGATGATAATTTCAGGCATAGTAGCCCCTAAAAGGGGATGACACCTGCCCAATGTCAGAAAAATAGGTGCAGGGTTTATATTTTGATTTTCTTTTAAAGGGAACTGCCAAAATGTTTTTATTACTTGGAAGAATTGGATAAACATTTCAGGATTCATTGCCCCATCAGAGGAGATCACGTCTCCAAATTTCAGAATAATAGCCGCAAGGGGTTTTGTGCAAGGGTGGCCTTGACATTTTGAGGTCTCCAAAAGAGGATATACTTCTCTCCTTATTTTCCTTGTGGACCATTGTTCTGAAAATTACAGACAGCCTAGAGTTGTCCCTAAGTAAGAAACCAGCAAAGTTTCAGAAGGATAGGTACAGCAGTTCATGTGGAAGAGGAGTTCTCCAATATGGGGAGGGAGTGATTTGCTTTCCCTTCACCCCTTACCCGATAGTTTTTGGGTAAATTTGTATGACAATGCACATGGAATGGTCTCCCAGGCAAGAAACCTGCAAAGTTTCTGAAGGATATACATGCATGCAAATTTAGAATGACTAGAATTTATTTACATTTCACCAATACAAGCAGCAGGGGAACATGGGTGGGAAGGTTGCACTCATTTCTTACTTGTGGGTTTCCCGTGGGCATCTGGTTGGCCACTGTGTGAACAGAATGCTGGACTAGATGGACCTTGGTCTGATGTAGCACAACTCTTCTTATGTTCTTAAATATAGAGTGCCTCTGAGGATATGCAAAATGCTTTGCTTTCACCACTGAGCACTTACATTCTCCCCGCTACCAATTCTATTCCCCTCTATGCAACCATCCCTCCTCATCCTACTATCGTCCAGCAACTCTTCATAAAAACAGATCTCTTGTTTTGTGCAACTGCTCTCTACCTCCTCCTTGTTATGCACAAGCTCTCAATGTATCTTCCTCCCCATAACTTCATTTGTGCCAAGACTTCACCAGGATTCAGTCAATGAGTCTGTTTTTAAAACTAGGGTTCATTTATGGCGAAACTCTGAGCATGTACTAAGTGTCTTTCCCTCACTACTGAAGCTAGAGTTCATGCAGAATGAAAAAAACACAAATGACAAAACATGTATAGGACTGAGATGAAAGGGTAGTCAATTAATTAGCGGGAATTGGGTAGGCACTGTATTAAGCCTGCAATACCATGCCTACAACGCAGGACTTATTTCTGAGTAAACATGCAGAACATCAAGGTGCAAACCTCCCTGCAAAAGTAACTCGTGCTGGAATCCTATGCACACTAGGGATTTACGTATTCCCCACCACCCGTTCTGGTGGGGAATCCATGGGGGGGGGAGGTGATCTGTTCCTCTCCCCCGGAATCCACATGGAGTGGTTCCGCTCCATGAGGATTCTGCAGAGCTGAGGGCCTCCCTGTTCCACTGTCCGCATGCCCCGGATTCGCCCAGGGTTTTTCGTCTCCCCAAACTTACGTAAATAATTCTGTAAGTACTGCTGAAAAATCTTTTCCATGTGCCCGCCGTCGGTCTCCATAAGCCTCAGGTCATAGGGAAAATGCCTATTTATTTTCATAAAAAGGGTAAAGCCCTTCACGGGGATTCCCCACGTAACTTCCATTCACCTGACCTCACCTCACCGGACCACACCAGACCTGTCCTGACCTCACCTAACCAAACCTGTCCTGACTTCACCTCACCTCCACAGACAATAAACAGAAAAGATGGAGGATTTCCGTGGACTTCAAGACTCAGCCCCAGCGAAAGAAAGCCTTGGCTCACAGGGAAAATGCTTCATAAAAAGGGTAAAGCCATTCATGTTCTTCTACCTCCATTTCTGATTTACGGAATTGGATTTCCGATTCTTTTTGTAATTATTTTCCTAAAATCCACAGTTTTGCGGACAAAAAAAAGGGTCCGCGTGAGCTCTGGTCTGGGTCGACCAGGCTGCTGTGTTCCAAGGAGGATTCCACGGACCGGATTTGTCAGAATTCGATCCCATTTAAAGTTCGTGTGGAATTCTCTGACATCCCTAATGCACACTTTCCTGAAGGTAAGCCTCATTACATAATGGGGTTGCTGAGTAGGCATACATAGGATTGTATAAATGATCAGTAGTTATCTGCCCTCCACTTAAAACAAACAAACAAACCAAAACCTCCTATTTTTATTAAAGCTTTCTGTTCATAGGAACATTGGAATCTGCCTTATACTGAGTCAGACCCTGGGTCCATCTAGCCCAGTATTGCCCACACTGACTGGCAGCAGCGGCTCTCCAGAGTTTCAGGCAGGATTCTTTCCTGGTCCTACTTGGAGATGCCGGGGATTGAACCTGGGACCTTCTGCATGCCAAGCCTGTGCTCTGCCACTGAGCTGCAGCCCTTCCTATTGCTGGATAAGGGCAACTGACAAACAAAACAGCCCCAGTTTTGTTCCTCTGCAACCATGTGAACCCACTCTTCTCAAAGACTTGAGTGAGAAGGAGAAAACCAACCCTCTTGTCTGTTTGTATAAAGTCAAATACGGTTCAGAACTTGTCTTGCCCACTGAAGAGAATTCTCTTTAAGAATTCCTCAAGATATTAGGGATGGGGGAGAATTTCTCCCCGAAACTTCGGGGGGCCGAGTGCCAACACATTTGGTCCTCCGAAGGTTGTTCGGGGAGAAATTCTCTGCCCCCCCGCCCCCCCCCCCGGGATGGGACTTACCTTTCACGAATGTCCCTCCCAGCGGCAGGTCCCGGCGGTGGTTCAGCAGGTCTTCATCAGGGGCGGGGGCGGCAGCCGGTCTTTCGACCGGCTGCCGCCGCCGCCATTACAAGAAAAGTAAAAAAAAAAAAACGCCCCTGTGATAGGCTACGTAACAATTAACGTAGCCTATCACGGCTAGATTTGCAAAGTCAGCCATGATAGGCTACGTTAATCGTCACGTAGCCTATCACGGGTGACTTAAAAAAAAAAAAAGCGCAAACGGCTAATGGCAGCCCCCATAAGGAGCCGCCATTCGCGTTCCTTATTTGGTCCCTGTAGTCTACGTAAAGATTTACGTAGACTACGGTGAAAATAAGGACAATGCAAATAGCCTAATATATTCCCTAAGCCAAGTGGCTCCTTTTAGAGAAGTAGTGCTTCAGAGGAATTTAGGAGGCTTTGCAGGATTTGCAAGGATTGCACGTCCTTAAATGAACGTTATGAGGTGAGGCGGCTGAGGGCTTTTTCTAGCTTTTTTTAAACTGTAGAACCTGTTTAAAAGCCTTAGCAGTTCTTCAATCATGATGCCATGTAGTCCTAACCCTCCTTTTGAAATAATTTGAGTCTTACAGCTATTTAGGAGAAATTAAAGTGGAGGGGGAGAAATAAGTTTGTGGAGGCTGATTGTGTCCTTTTCTGTACTGAAGCTACTAAACCTCTGCAGAATCCAAAGGTTCCACTTTGGGGCAGTAAAATCAGGTGCTGTGTGAAATACCAGTATTTCCCATGGAGCTCTTCTTCCCTTCCTTCTCCCTCTTCAAAATTTCATTGAAAGTAAGCTCCCAACAGTGGGCATGTAAGAGCATTAAAGTAGGGGGAGAGGGGGGGTTGCATCTCAAGAAAAACCAACACGAGAGATTAGGGATAGTGAGCTCCTAATGGTCACCTTAAACACCTTCTGATTAGGATCTCTAATGAGACTTGGCAGTTTTTACGTATTGTTTTAGTCTTTGAGAAAAGGAAACTTTACTCATGGCTGGCATAAAAGTCACTGGACCTAACTGTCTGAAATTTGGCAGGTTCAGTCAGCTCCATAGGGGCTGCCAGGTCCCCAAATTTCATCATGTATGTAGAAGCACAAAAAAATATATAGCTCTTTGCTTTGACATATTTTCTTGAAAATAACAAATTTTACCCCTGACTAGCATTAAAGCCACTGGACCTAACTGCCTGAAATTTGGCAGATTCAGTCATCTGTCGAGGGGCTGCCAGGTCCCCAAATTCCATGCACTCATGTGGAAGAACAAAAAATTAGAGCTCTTTGCTCTGACACATTTTCTTGAAAATAGCAAGTTTTACCTGTGGCTAGCACAAAAGCCACTAGGCCTAACTGCCTGAAATTGAGTACTTTCAATAAGCTCCATGGGGGCTACCAGATCTCCAAATTTCATGTATTTATCTTACAAAATAAAACAGTTATGGCCGTTTCTGGTTTCCAATGCAAGTCAATGGGAAAATGTAAAAAAAATGGCAATTAGGACAGCTCAGAAGATCCAGGGCACAGCTCAAAAGATCTGGGGCCCTTGCCCAGGTGAGCCTGTCCATAACAGTGCCCCTGGAGTGACAGATGATTGCAGAGATGAGTACGCTGGGCCAGTAAGGCACTTAACTGCATTTTTGTCTAGGGGAATCCTTCGTTGGATTACACAAATTTTCAGTCCTATGGAGTCAGACATTCCATAATTACCATACCTGGTGAAGGCACTCACAAGGCACCAGTGTTGATCCTTCATAAATATCTCAAGAAAGGTAGAGGAAACTTAGAATGTAGCTAGAGAAATGCAAGATTTTACTGTGTCTATCTCTGCCATTTTTCTAAAATGTGGTGTGAAGATCAAAGTCCAGTTCTTCTTTTTTCCCCAGACAGAGTTATTCTGTGTTAACCACATTCCATCATCTTTTCTGGGCATTTTAAGCTCTTTTCCTGTATAATAAATAAGTACAGGATGAGAATTTTTCTCAAGGAGAAAGAACAAACCTAATTAGAAATATAGCAGACTGTATATATATGTATGTATAATTTAATCTAAATGTATGTATCATTTAATCTAAAGCTTGAGTTTATCATATCTGACCAAGGCACCATTAATTTACAGTGCAATCATATACAAGCCTACTCAGAAGTAAGCCCCATTGAGTTCAATGGGACTTACTCCCTGGTAAGTGGTATAGGATTACGCCTTAGGGTGCAACTCTATTGGGTTACTGCCCGTTGGAAGAAAGCCTCCGATCTTGGAGGCTTCCATGTATCCAGTGCCCTGCTGGGTGTTCACATGATTGTTATGTGAAATCATGTTCTCATGATTTTTGAACAGAAACTAAATTCCTGTGCACCCTCAGTCTTGCCTCTGTTATTAACTAGATGGCCTTAGGCAAGCCAATCTCTCTCAGCCTCAGTCCCACTTCTGCAATATGGCGATAATGCTGACAATATACATGAATCATTTTGAAGAGCAGCCGTTCAGCATGAACACAGCCAGACCTGATCCTAGGCCTCTACATGATGGACATGTGTATGTTTGTGTAGAAGCCCAGTTATATAACCTGGACGGTACTACTTCAGGTGTGTGGAATTATATTTGAATGCTTCCCAATTGGGCGGGGGGGATTCCCTATACAAAGGAAAATAGCAAGTCAGGCGGATAGATTCTGCCATAGCCTCCTCCTTGATATTACAGTGTTCTATACAAATAGGTCTAAGCCAAAAGTCAGCTCCATTTTTATGAACATATTTGGTAGTCTTTAAAAAACCCACCCTCTTTTTCGATGGCTTTTGCACTTCTTGTGAAACTGCCCACTTATTCATTTACCTACTGTATATGACTCTTCATTTGACTTCCATTGTCATAGTGCTGTCTTCTTGTAACCAAATCTGCTTGGCTGTGAGTTATTGTGATGTCACCCCATTCACTGTGTGATCCTGAATTGCGTGAGATGACCCGGGTGACTGTCCAGGCGGCGTTGCCCAATGTGATGTTCTCAGACAGGCTGCCAAATCTGAACATATGTTGCATTATCTTCCCATGTGATGCCTGACTTGTTGGAATCATCCATGTCACTACTCCAGGAAGGTGAAAGAAGCGGCAGTCAGGGGAAAATGGTGTTGAAGCAGCAGCAATATGAAAGGTTTTTAAAAAGGAAATATTTAACAAACGGCACTGTTTTTGACATGAATTTTGAAACTGAGGAATACTTGGCAGAATCCTAGTTCCTAGTGGAATATTGAATCATTAGACACTCCTGCAGTTTGAGATAGTACAGTCAAGGGAAATCTCTAATGATTGATTGGATTTCATTTATATTCTCCTTTCAGATCCAAAGATCCCCCAAGGTGGTTCCTAAAATCTACTTTTAAAAAACCCAATAATTTATACAGGCATTAAAACCTAAAACCGTAACAAATTCTGCTCGCTGTATAAACTCTGGCCCTCTGTCATATAGAGCAGCCTTTATTTAAGAATGATGATTTAGCTAGATCTGCATAAGATGTCAAGATTTCCAAGTTCAACATGAGGATGTTTGCTTGAGAACTCTTATGGGGGTGCACTGCTTGAGAGCTGGAGCCTTCACTGAAACATTAGAAATGTAAAGCATGCTCATTGGCTCCCCTTTAGGGGAAATATATATATTCTGAGCTTGTCTAATTTCCATATTAGATATAAACTGCTGTCATGGACACACCAAAGCAAGAGCAAATATCCTCAGCAAAAAAGAATTATGCTGAATCAAATGGAGCGGGGGGCTGGTTTTACATTTTTAATACCTGCCCTTGTTTATTCATAGGACCTCTGTTTCCTGGGAAACATGATATTGTCAGAGGCTAGCCATTTATTTTTATAATTCAGAGCTTTTTCATAGCTTTATAAATGGCTGCTATGGGGGGGGGGTCCTCCCTTGGCAAACTAGAAAGTAGACAGTATTTCACCAAATGGCTGCTCTGTTGGCTTGGAGTTCCATGCTTTTCTAAGTATCTTCTCTTGCTCTGCCATGTAAGGATTGTTCTTGGAGAGAAAAAAAATACTTAGATCACCAAACCACAATGCCTGTTCCTAATGCACCCTGATCTGATAGCTGCTTCTCATGTTACACTGTTCAGATTCAGAATGAATCCTCCCATATCTGAAATGCATCTGCAAGTATTATTGTCTTGGCTTATTGCCTTATCTATATTTTAGCTTGCCCGGCCTTCCTTCAAACAGGAAATTCCTCCAAGGCTATCCCAAATCTAAAGCAGATACTCCTTCCACTGCCAGTAGGACCAGTGCAAGGAGATCTCCAGGTGAGCCTTGGTCAGGTGTGTTTCCCTTGCTGGGAAATGTACAGAGGTGATGTCAGACAGTCACAAAATAGAGTAGAGGCTGAAAAAAAGATGGCTGGTTTGCCTTGTCAATTCACATTGAGTAGCATCAAGCACAGCCATATGTATAAGTTTGTTTGTTTGTTTGATAGCCACACGGTCACCTTTCTGGAAAAAATTGTGTTCTTTTTTTTTTTTTACTAGTTTTTACTTTCTTTGAGAGAGAGAGAGAGAGAGAGAGAGAGAGATCCTTGACAAATGTATGGTTTGGAAAACACAGTTGTAGAAATTGAGAAATATTTTATGATGTATTAGATGTTTTCTTTTGTATTGGTTATTGCATGTATACTTACATTTATAAGAAATAATAATATAATTATTTTTTATGCTGTTCTCATAAACCTCTATAGGCCTCATCCTTTTAGAGCTGAGAAACCACAGGTGCTGCTAATTAAGCTAAGATCTTTCCATATTCCCTGGTTATGTACTTCTGAGTAGGAATTGATATCCATATCCCAGCTGAAAAGAGACTGAACATTTACAAAGAGATCAGGGAAGATCAGAGATCAGGGAAGCATCTATGATTATCTCCTCCCACTCCCAAGCCCCCCACCCCCAGTGAATGAGTGGGGAGAGGGTGGCATAACCATGTTCAAATAATTCTGAAACTAACCTGGGTTCAGTGGAATGGGTTTGGGGTTCAGGTGATTGATATACTCATGTTTATCTTTATCCCACCTCCAGCTCCACTAAGACAGCACCTCCTAGCTCTTCTTCCTGTTTTTCACCCCGTGGTTCTTCTTTCCCCTTCCTGTGACAATTGCATGGACCTCTTTCCTCCATCCATTCCTTTCCCCCCTTTCTTTTCCTTCCTCCACCAACCCAGACTAAAGAGAAATGTGGCAAGTACAGATTCCCAGAGCTCTGAGCCCTCCTTCAAACCTGAACTGTGCTATCACATGTACCAGAGAATCCAACACTAACTGAAACTAACTGAGTCTTTCGCCTCCCCATTATTCTCTCACTACTACTGCCACTTCTTCCCACTCCAAAGGATTGGCCCAAGATATTTGGCTGCTGGAGGCAAAGGACAAGATGGCTTCCTCCCCACTCCCCATTCCTTGTATAGAACCCAGCCAGACTGGCAGTTGAATCTTACTTCAACAGTGCTGACTGGCAGTGTCCTCCCCTGTACTTAAGAGCAGTTGGCTAGCTTACGGGACACAGGGCAGGCCACAGGGCATGCCCACCTCTGTCCTTTGAGAGCTTGCTGCTGTTCCCACCCCTTAACAATTGTTGCCTGAGGCAACCGCCTCACTCTGCTTAATGGTGGGGCCAGCCCTGTCACTCTCTGGCTGTGGGGTGCTTCCTTAGCTTTCTGCTGACAGAGGCAAAGGAGAAGAAGCCACCAGGGAGAAGGAAGACTGAAGGGCTGCAGCCAATGTTTAGATTTACTAGTTTAAACCTGATAGCACAGAGCACATCTGAAGAACACATTTTGGGACTGTAGCTCAGTCATTGTCAACAATACTGGGCTAGATGGGGATGCAGGAACGGAATGACCCAGACTAGCCCGGTGGTGGTGGTGGTGGTGGTTATTATTGTTTACATTATGTGTGGCTGGTGAATTTGGTTGGCTGGCTCACTTGGAAGTTGGCGTGCTGGGCCATTTTCCAGAATACGGACTGATGCCCATAATGGGTACTGGAACATTGTTTCTGTGGTTGCATCACTCCTATCCTGTTATGTGTGGCTGGTAAATTTGGTTGGTTTGGTTCACTTGGAAGTTGGCATTCCGGGCCATTCCATTCTGTTCTGGATGGGTTCTGGGCATTATGGGGTTAATAATAATATAACATTGCAAAGGTTTCAGTCCTAAAATATTGTTCTCAAGTGTAACTGTGTATAATGGCAATTTGCTAAGATACAATAAATTCTTTGTTGTTCTCAAATGTCTAACACATACCATTGTTTTTGGCTTGGTTTTTTAAAAAATAAAGGGCCCATTACGGCGTTTACATTTTTCTGGCTAGATGGACCCAGGGTCTGACTCAGTATAAGGCAGCTTCCTATGTTCAACTTTTTATTTCTTACATCTGTCTTCAACCTTGGGAGCCAGGGAAACTGAAAATTTATTGAGTCAAAGAACTTCTGGTTTGTTCATTTGCTTTATTTCATTTTTACTGTATTTTCCATATTTGAAATCTCTTTTGTCCGTCAACTATTTCTGAAAACAATGGGGGACAAATGCAGAGTTTATTTTTAAAAGCTGGAAAGCTACACTTACAACCACACTGATGGTGTTTTTTGTGGCTTTTATACTGTTAGCCACCAGGGGGTCTTCTCTGCTGAAGGCAGAGTATTGGTATTTTTATAAATAAATAGTAAATAAATATGATTAGTAAAACTATACTCAATTTTTAAAAATGTGATTAACATTTTATACATGTCTATTCTGAAGTAAGACCCACTGAGTTAAATGGGACTTACTCCCAGGTAAGTGTGTATAGGATCGGAGCCTAAGTGGGTTGTTCCAAGGTTTCATTTTTCATCGTATTTTAGATAAATCAAAACCATGGGCCAGAATTTGCTGAGCTAATGGATGGATAATTCCATACTCCACTTCATCCCCTTATAGTTTGTCACACACACACACACACCCGTTGACAAGTGGGGTATTAAAGTTTTAACTATTATAATTATTTCCAGGGAGATGAAACTTTGAGAGATGCAGAAAGCTATCCTGGTCTGGATGAAATGGGTCAAAAGATGATTAATGGAAAAGCTGAGATTACTGGGAAAGATTGGAGAATGAGTGACCCAGACAATCAGTGTGGTGTAACTGATGCCTAAAGTACCAGTCGACCATTGATTTACTATTATTGTGACATTGATTTGCCATTGAAGAATGGCCCAGACCAAACCTGAGGTTTGCTCTGGCTCCCATCCAGGACTGAAGCTTTTGCATCCTATATTGCCCCACACATGGTGATGGCCACTAACTTGAAATGGAATTAGAGAGGATAGCTCCACCTATGGTTATTAGCAATGAGAGCTTAATGGGAACATTCATGTTCAGAGGCACTACGTCCCTGAGTACCAAATATTGAGGGTTACAGGGAGAAGGTTGTCACATTCATGCTCTCCTTGCCAACTCCCCAGAGACATCTAGTTGGCCACTATTGGAAACTGAATGCTTCACTAGATGGATGTGGTCCAATGCAGCGGTGCTTTTAAGAATATAATCCTTTTTCTATATCTGGAACTCCTGACTCCAATTAAAGCCAGAAATTGATAACTACAGAGGAAGAAGACAGCAGTACCTATTGTGGTTTGCCTTTGTTCATGTTAGTTCACAAATGTTCATTTGTTTTTAACTGCACAGTGACTGTTTGCTCTTTCCTTGTGCTGGACATCTGCAAGCATCTGTCTTACAATTGGATGAAAATGCATTCACATGTTCGGAAGTCATCCTTGACCCAACCCTATCACCTTATCCCTCTTCATTGTTCTTGTAGCGCATGTGATGGTCTACATTGGCTTCCTAGAAATGCACACTTTGGGAATGTGCCTTACCAAGAATACTTTCCCTTGATAGCAGTTCTTCTACCTGGGATTTGGATTAAACTCGTTAGCAGAAAGGCAGATCAGGGAATAGGGTTTCAACCTGTGCTGGATGGGGCTACACTCCCTCGGGAGACACAGGCTCACAGTTTGGGTGTCCTCCAGATTTCAGGCCTGCACTTGGATGCCAAGGTACCAGTGTGGCCAGGAGTGTGTTAATACAGCTGAGGCTAGTGCACCACCCGTGCCCATCCCTGGAGATGTCTGGTCTGGCCACAGTCACGCATGCCTTAGTTACATTCTGTTTGAACTACTGTAACGCACCCTACCTAGGGCTGCCTTTCAAAAGCGTTTGGAAATTTCAGCTGGTCCAGAATGCTGTGGCCAGAATGTTGACTGGGGCCAGTTACAGGGAGTCCATGACTCCTTTGTCACGACAGCTTCGCTTACTACTAATCTGCTTCCAGACACAAGCCAAAGTGCTGGTTATGACCTATAAAGCTCTATACAACTTGGGACCAGGCAATCTGAAAGACTGTATTCCTCCATGCAAGTCTGCTCAGGTTTTAAGGTCTTTGAGAGAGGGCCTTCACTTGGTCCCAATTTACTTGTCCTATTGATTTCACTGGGTGTACTCTAAGTATGACTAAGTCTGGATCCAATCCAGAATCTGTTTCAATAGAAGTTCAGAATTACAGGCAAGTACAAAAACGTTCAGTTCAAAATTTCTGCACACCGGGAACCAGTTTCCATACCAAAAAACCAGCCTGGATGAAGTTTTAGTAGCCCCCTATTTCTATCTGATAATATTCACTATTATTGATAGATGGTGAGAAATCAAAATTCCATAGTTTTCAGGTGCTCTGATCTTCCACTGAAAAGACATCAGACAGAAAGGAAGAGCTGTGCCTCCAGGAAAATAGTTACTATATATGTTGGAATGGCTGCTTTCAAAGTAGGTATGCAGGTTTTGTCTCGATCCATCATTACCAACAGGATGCAATTGCAAAAACTGTGGTATATTTTTGTAGAGATGTGCTGAATATTTTCTAGCTTAATTTTTTTTGGTAGAAACTAGCAATTTGACGGCACACTTTTTCTCTTCTTTTTGGTACTATTGTTAGCCTTGTCTGCTGCAGCAACATCCCTTCTGCTGCTGCTTCTGGGATTATCCACATTGGTGGTCCCACCCAATCAGGGTCATGTGCAGTGAACTACATGATATCAAAAAGCTAGGTAGCCCAGCAAATGTGGCTAAGTGGGAATGTCATTGCAGGCAACATTAATAATGAACACAAGGAGTGCTGAACAATCACAGGAAAATGGCTCCACTTCGGGCTCTGCCAAAAATGTTCATGAAAAACCATGCATGGTTTCAGCTCAGCACTAGTTTTTTGCTAAGGTGGTGTTGCTTTGTTTAGAAATGAGGAAAGAGTAATTAGATTAGTCAAAGAATTACAATATTGCATGAAGACTGGGCTGGATCTGAATCTATGCCCTATGGTGGTTGTTACTGCGAAACAGGCTCCCATGAGAGTGCCAGTTGAAATTATCTTGCTTAGTTTAATTGTATATAGTATCTCACAGGGCTCTCTGGCTGAGACTTCTGTTGAATTATTTGTGAGTATGCATGCACAGCAGAGTGAGTGTGTGTGTGTGTGTGTGTGTGTGTAAATAAGGGCCTAATTACACTTCTGGTATTTAATTTTTGAAAACACAATGTGATTGCTAATCATGCTAACATAGCATGTAGTTAAGCCGCAAGATGCTAATTTCAGGTGTGTGTTTTTAAAACAACAACGACACTTTCCTTAACCACCATTTCCTTAGAATATGATTCTTAATACTGCATCATTCACTTAGTAAAGGTGGCATGCGGGGAGGGGGGTACGGGCTAAAAACAAGCACAAAAATATATTTTCTGTCTACCCTTCCACTTCATGTTCTTCTGCAATAAAAAATAAAAAATGATGATGATGAAACGAGGTGGCCATTTTCCAGTGTTTCTAAATAATTGCTTTTGGTGAAGGCATTTAGGTGAGAGAGATGTGGACTGATAGGAGAGCCAGGCCTTAAAAAGCACTATAAGGATAACAAAGAAAGTGCAATCAGCTTGTCAATAGAAGTTGGATACAGATTCATCCAGGTGACAAAAAGGGATAACAGACAAGTGCTCTGCAATTGAAATCCCATAAAACATTTGGTTTAAACTGCCCCCTAGTGGTTCCATTAATGTCCTATTGTCTAATTGCAAGATTGCCAGCATCATCTGTGTGTGTCCATATCCATTGCTCAGCACAGAATTCCAAATGTTTCTTCTTGGTATCATGAAGCACGGATTGCAGCCCATTTTTATCAACAGAAGCAATGAGAAGTACACAAGAATGAAATCAGAGTTGTTTACATGCAGCGATGTAGTGTCGTCTGAGTAAATATCAAGTTCCACAAGTAACTGAATTGCTCAGTCATGCCTGCAAAGAGATCCTATTTGTCACAGTTTAACAATTTTGAGCTGCACATTTTTCTTATCCCCATTATGTTTACTTTTGCCACAGAACACTTCTCATATCATGGGTGCTTTTATGTAAGTTCTTTTCACCAGTATTGATCAGTTTTCATTATGGCTGTTTCTGACCATGTCGAATCCTAGTGGCTTTCTCTCGCTAATGACTTTGCTATGGGCTGTTTCCTTCCAAGTTGGCAAGTTGTCCAATTATTAAAAACTAGAATTGCCTTTAGGCCGATTTAAAGGGATAAGCCTATATAGGCAGACAGTCCCTATAGAGTATCCCAAGACTGCACTTCATCCAATTCTTTATGTGGAGTTCTTTACTTGTATAGCGCCTATCAGTGGTATTTTACAGAGTGAAGTGGAAAAGAAGTTAACGATGCCCCCAAGGAGTTAACGATGTAAACATCACATCAATGTTCAGTGTTTTGCATGCCAGAAGAGGTAAGGTGATAGCTTTCTATTATGCACCAGTTCAAAACACCAAACTCATCTTCAGCATGCCAGACTCTTACAGAAAGAGCTTCATTGCTTGTGTACCTTTTCAAGGGAACAGATAGTGTGGGCAAGTGCCTCCCATCCAGAAATTCACCCAGTGCCAGTTCCAGGTTTTTGAGGGTCCTTGGGCAAGACATCCTCAAGGGCCTCCTCTCTCATCCTCGCCATCACCAGCTGCTCTTGCTCCTCTTCCTCTCTTTCATCACCACTACCACGCGCTTGCTTGACAGGCGCACAGCCAGTGAGCAAGCAGGCTGCATCTACTGCTTCTCCTTCTTACCAGCACTCTTGGCTTGGACAGAACAAGAGGCAGGTGAATGAGCAGGTTGCCATGGTGAAGAGGAGGAGCAACTGCAGGGGGCTTTCGTCAGTGGCCCCTGCTGGGGTGTGGGCCCTCAACAGGTGCCTAACTACGCCTACCCCTGACACCAGTCCTGAGTTCATCTTGCCTATTTTGTATCTAACAGAACAACACTATAGCGAGTTCCCTTAAAGGGTCAATTTATTTGCTCATCATATCCAAGGCAGTTTACGTATGATTCCTAGGCAGTCTCCCACCCAGAAGGCTGACAAAGCTAGACCTGCTTAGCATCAGCAGTAGAACTGTCATGCCATTGTCTCCCCTGACCACTGCTACTGCTTCCTCCTTCCTGAAATAGTCATATGGGTGATCCCACCCAATGGGGGATCATGCAGTGAACACTGTGACATCACAGAAGGTGTATGCCTTCAGATGAATCCTTGGCTTGGGAAGAGCAAAGCAAAAGCAAGTTTAACAGGGGGAGCAAACAGGAGTTGGCCAGGGGAGTTGCAGTGGTTGAAGAGACAAAGGAGACAAAGGAGACAGAGGTAAGTGGGCTGCAGGAAGCCCAGGGGGCTGCCCTTTATCCTTCTGATTGGCTGTGAGCTCACCAGGTGCTTCTGAGAGCTTCAACTGAATTGGAGGTGTGTGGCCTGAGTACTCCCAGCAGCTGAGTGGGCAGGAAGCTTCAGTCTGTTTCCCGCCTCCCAGCTGAGCAGAGCAGAGCAAGCTGCTCCAGCTGGTCCAGGGACTACAGAAGCAAGCAAGTAGGGTTGGCGGAGAATTTCTCCCCGAAACTTCGGGGGGCCGAGCGCCAACGTGTTCGGCCCCCCAAACAAGTTTAGCAAATAGCGTTGCCCTTATTTTCGCCGTAGTCTACGTAAACCTTTACGTAGACTACAGCGACCAAATAAGGAACGCGAATGGCGGCTCCCTATGGGGGCCGCCATTTGCGTACGCGCTTTTTTTTCTTTCTTTTTTTAAAGTCACCCGTGATAGGCTACGTGACGATTTACGTAGCCTATCACGGCTGACTTTGCAGATCTAGCTGTGATAGGCTACGTTAATCGTCACGTAGCCTATCACGGGGGCATGTTTTTTTTTTTAACTGTTTAGTTCGCGGCCGGGCAAGACGAGGCGCCTCCTCCCCGGCCTGAATTTCGGCCGGGCAAGGCGGGAAGCCTCCCCCCACGGCCTGAATTTTGGCCGGGCGAGGCCGGAAGCCTCCCCCCTGGCCTGAACTTCGCGGGGGGAGCAGCGAAGCACCTCCCCCCCACCGCGAAAAGCTTCGAGGACAGGTAAGGGACTTTCGTGCACCCCTAGGCACTACCCATTCAGGAAGGACAGCCAGTGGCATACACACACACCCATCGTTGGTGGCTCATAAGTAATGGAACAAACCAACATAATTTCAAACTTAAGGATTGCCTTTAATACCTGGATGAAAATCCTTTGCTGTCAATGACTGCCTGAAATCTGGAACCCATGGACATGGCCAAATGCAGAGTTTCCTCCCTCAAGATGCTTTGCCAGGCCTTTACTGCAGCTGCCTTCAGCTGCTGCTTGTTTGTGGCTCTTTCTGCCTTCAGTCTTGTCTTCAGAAAGTGAAAAGCATGCTCTATTGGGTTGAGATCAGGTGACTGACCTGGCCATTGAAGAACATCCCACTTTTTTGCCCTGAGAAACTCCTGGGTAGCTTTTGCTGTATGTTTTGGGTCATTATCCATCTGCAATATGAAGCGGCGTCCTATCAGTTTGGCAGCATTTGGCTGATCTGAGCAGAAAGTATAGCCCTATACGCTTCAGAATTCATCTTGCTGCTTTATCAGCAGTAGGGATGTACGAAACACTTATCTGGTTTCGTCCAGGGACATCTGCAGTGGGGGGAAGGCACTCTGTCCCTCCCCCCGACATCTTCAATGGTGGGGGGAGGCGATCCGTTCCTCCCCCTCCGGAATCCTGCCTGGCCGGCTCTGCTCCACCATTTGCATCCCCATGGTAGCCCGTGATAGGCTACGTAAATATTTATGTAGCCTATGACGGCTAAAGCAGGAATGCAAATGGCATCCCCTACGCCATTTGCGTTCCCATCTTCTCAGGAACGCAAATGGGCTACCATATGGGCTACCATCACAGGCTACCATAGGGATGCAAATGGCATCCCCTACTCAGGACGCCATTTGCATCCGCACCAGCCTGGCAGCAGCCGGAGCTGCCGCCGCCGCCGGAGCCAAAGCCGCAGCTGGAGCCACAGCCAGGTAGGCTCCGTTTCGTGGGGCTTTCGCGGGGTGGTGGGGCAGGTTGCTCCGTTCCGCCATGGATTCTGGGGGGAATTCACTGGAAGTTCGGCCCCCGTGGTATCCATGGCAGAATTCTCTAACATCCCTAATCAGCAGTCAGGTCATCAATAAACACCAGTGACCCAATTCCATTGGCAGCCATACATGCCCATGCCATAACACTGCCTCCACCATGTTTGACAGATGATGTGGTATGGTTTGGATCATGAGCTGTTCCTTTCCTTCTCCATACTTTTCTCTTCCCAACATTCTCATACAAGTTAATCTTGGTTTCATCAGTCCAAAGAATCTTATTCTAGAACTGGGCAGGCTTTTTTAGGTGTTTGCTGGCAAAGGCTAATCTGGCCTTTCTGTTCTTGAGCATTACCAGTGGTTTGCACCTTGTTGTGAAGCCTCTGTATTTACATTCATAAAGCCGTCTCTTGACTGTAGATGTTGACAATGGCATGCCTACCTCTGCAAGAGCATTGTTGACATGGCTAGATGTTGTGAAAGGGTTCCTCTTCACCATGAGCAGAATTCTGCAGTCATCCACGTTAGTTGTCTTCCGTGGTCTTCCAGGCCTTTTGCTGTTGCTGAGCTTGCCAGTTAATGCCTTCTTTTTCAGGATGTTCCAAACTGTTGTATGGAACAACACTGTTTTTGCTATCTCTTTGATGGGTTTCTTTTGTTTCCTCAGCCTAATGATGGCCTCCTTCACTCTCATGGACACCTCTTTGGACCTTATGTTGTGAGTTCCAGTGAACAGCTACCAGATGCAAATGTAACACTCAGGACCACCTCCAGTCCTTTTAACTGCTTGATTGGGGCACCCAGGAAATGGGGTACCCAGGAAACAGGCCACACCTGGCCATGCAGCTGCTTGTCAGCCATTCATTCCGTTACTTATGAACAACCAACAATGGGGGGGGGGTGTATGCCACTGGCTGTACTTCCTGAATGGTTAGTGCCCCACTTTTGTCAAACCCCTTGAATTACAGCTGAAAGCTGTACTTCACTTCCATCTGGGTGTGCTTCCTCCTTTGAACTTCAGTGTGGTGGTGTACAGAGGCCAACTGCCAAAACAGTTATCCTTGTTCCAATATTTCTGGCCCTGACTGTATAAGCACCATCAACATACATGGTGATGTGCAAAATGGCATAAGCAAAAACAGTCTGGTCCCTGCCCTGAAGAGCTTACAATCTAACATCCACCAAAATGAAAACCCAGCTCTGGACTAGAACATTGCTGTGTCATCAATTTAACATGCATCAATGGATCTAATAGTCATGTTGTGTTAGGGTTTTTTTGCAAGCCGCTTCATGTTCTAAAGGACATGTCAAGGTGGCATGTTGGGACACAGACCAATTCTGTAAATATAATTGCTGACCTCTGCTTAACAGTTTCCATCACCTTCGTATCTCTGGATATGTTGTTGAATTCAGAGATATAGAGCTTTTCAGTTAGGGGTTGTTGTTTTTTAGAGCATGGAAAATGCAGTATTATTTGTGAATGTGAAAGAAAATGCTTTTTTCACTTGTGTAATTGTGCTGTTCTACTATACCATAGTGCCACCTAGAGTTTTTTTGGCAGAAAAGCAGAAAACAAAATGTTCCTTGTGCCTGGATCTCAATTCTGGGACGAAACTGGAAGTAGATACAATGGAATAGCAGCCTCATGTAGAAAAGCTCACAGTGCAGTTGTTGCCAGTTACTGAACTTTTCAATCATGCAGTACGAGAGTATGATATGCTGGCATTAGAGATGGCAACATCAGCACCTCACTAAAACTGCATCAAAAGAAGCTGTCTGCAAATATATGCTGGGTTTCATTTGAATGTCTTTTAAGCTCAGTCATATCTTCTCCTTTTAAAGTATTCAAGTTAAGCCAAATTAAGATAATACCTTCATTAAACTAACTCAAAGTTCACAAAATAATGCACAAGCTTTTGAGTTATCCAGAACTCCTCAGCAGGAAAAATGGGTAAACAAAACCAAAGGGGAGGCGAGGGAGGAAATTGGCTGATGTTCAAGCCATGGAATTTGCCTCTCTGGTCACAGTCTTAAAATGGATAGAGGGAGCATGCTGCAGACATTCAAGTAAGCCAGACTGCTTTGCTATTTACTAATGTGCAGCCTGATTCAATTTACTCATATTTACTTGGAAGTAAGCCTCACAGAGTTCAGTGCAGCTTAAAGGTAAAGGTAAAGGTGTTCCCAACCAGTCGTGTCCGACTCTAGGGTGTGGTGCTCATTTCCATTTCTAAGCCGAAGAGCCAGCGCTGTCCGAAGACGCTTCCGTGGTCATGTGGCCGGCATGACTGAACACCGAGGTGCACGGAGCGCTGCTACCTTACCCGCCGAGGCAGTACCTATTTATCTACTTGCAATTTCTTGCTTTCGAACTGCTAGGTTGGCAGAAAGTGCAGTTCAGCTTACTCCCACGTAAATGGGCAAAAGGCTAAAGGCTTTGGCCCAGTTAAACCAATGTGTCTGAAGTGATTAGATGCTCCCTGTATTTCAGTGCAGTCCACTGTCCTTTTGTAGGCATGAGCATTTGCAGCCTTAAATGAATGTATACGATCACTATAGAAACTGCAGCAGAAACTGAATTATGCACAGTGCTAGTCTAGGAGTAAATGCCACCTCTGGAAAACAGAAAATAAAGTGGGTTTTGAAAGATACTTGAAAGGAAACACTCATTATTTTGGGCTGCAATACTATACACATGTTCCTGGGGATAAGCTTCTTACTTTTGAGTAGACATGCATAGGATTGCATTGTTAGTATGGTCATTCCTCCATTCTTATGAAAGAAAGGTACATACATATAATCTGCAAAATCTTTGTGAAGTATTGTAAGTCCCCAGTTTTCATTGTGTGAAAGGTTTTTTCTTTCCTCTTTTTCCTATTTAATTGTATTGTTTTTTGTGAAGAAATAACTTCAGTGTACATATCAATAATACTTGTCCAGACTGAAAGCTTGATTTACTCTGGCCATTTGGGATACCAGCCAGGGACAGAGCCTCGTGTGTCCTTGAATGCCTTTTTATGACTCCTTTATTCCTAGAGCAGGCTAGCTAACATGGGGAAGGCAAAGATGCCCCATGCATCCTGAGAGACAGCCAACTCAGTCTGACCCAAACATTGCATGCACTTGTTAAAAGAAAGAATGCATTAGTTGCAGAAGGATGGGAAGCATCAGGCCACTCAGTTGCCTTTTTATTAGCATTAAACCCAGTGTCCCTGGCTTGGCTTGATGGATGCCTAGAGAAAGGGACCTATAGCACATGCACACACAGATGGTTTGGTCAGGTAGAGAGGGGCTACATCCAGTAAACAGGGTCAGTAAAGCAAAGTCGGGTGTAGGAGAGCAGGGTCACAGCAAGGTAAAGAACTGTCAGGACCCGGGGCAGCATACTACAGGGGATACTGGTTGGAGTATTTCTTCACAGGGAGAGCTGTTGTCCCAGCAAAGGTCTGCAGTCAACTGAGGCCTTAAGGAAGATGACAGGCCCAGAATGTCCAAAGCATCCAGCAGGGGTGGAGTCTAGCGGTAGCCCTTAAGAGCCTACAATTATTTCTGTAGCCTCATGCTCCTATGTGGCTAAAGTACAAGAGAAGCTCAGCCATGAAGCTCACTGGGTGACTTTGGGCCAGTCACAGACTCTCAGACCAACCTACCTCACAGGGTTGTTGATGTGAGGATAAAATGGAGCGGAGAAGGATTACGTACGCCTCCTTCGGTTCCTTAAAGGAGGGGGAGAAAGGCAGGATATAAAAGTAATAAATAAATAAATCGCACAATCCAGACAACTGCTTCAAAATGGCTCAGCCAGCTTTTACGTGCTGCATTTGACCATAGCACACCTTTTAAGTAGATTTGCAATTCCTGTAAATTTTAATAATTCAAGGGGTTTCTTTTCTTATGGGCTGGAACGAGCAAGAACGAGAAGCGAAAGTGAGTAATGTTTAGCTCCTTCAAACTCAGTCTGCACACCAAAGCAAGCATATCTTAAGTACTCAGTCAGCTGACATACTTCATTATGAAACAGTGAAGAAGCACAGTGCAGGAGAGTTTTGATACCAGGAGACTGATTATGTGGCAGGAGTAAGAAGGCCCTGAATACAGCTCAACGAGGCTTGCGGAACAAGATGATTTCACCATCCCAAGTCTATGAGTTTCTCCACATGAGGTTAAAATCCCACACCTTTACCAGGGCTTCTACTTCCAGATTCCTTGCTGAATTAATATCACCTGATTTACACATGGTTGTTTCTGGGTTTTTTCTTTCTGGGCAAGTTCTATATGCTTCATTATACAGCTACTAGATGGTGCTGTGATAAAATGGGATTCTGGAAATTCACTGGAAACTTATCACACTTCAGAGCATGATACAATCTCTTATCACGTTATCCCCATGGAGAATTATGCCACTGTAATGGCGAACTAATGGCAAGAAAGCACAGGAGGGGCCCTGGAGGTTGAAAACGTCATATAAAGGACCCACAAAAAATGTGAGTGACCAGTCATGGGCGCACAATAAAAGCCTCATGTAGAAATGCCCTATGTCCAATGTACTGTATATTGTCGCCCTGCTTATTTAACTTATATGCAGAGTACATCATGAGAAACGCCAGATTGGATGAATCACAGGTCGGAATTAAGATTGCCGGGAGAATTATCAACAACCTCCGATATGAAGACGATACCACCCTAATGGCAGAAAGCGAAGAGGATCTAAAGAGCCTCTTGTTGAGGGTGAAAGTGGAGAGTGCAAAAGCTGGTTTGAAACTCAACATTAAAAAAACGAAGATCATGGCATCTGGCCCCATCACTTCCTGGCATATGGAAGGGGAAGAAATGGAAGCAGTGACAGATTTTATTTTCTTGGGCTCCAAGATCACCGCAGACGGTGACTGTAGCCATGAAATTAAAAGACGTTTGTTCCTTGGGAGGAAAGCTATGGCAAACCTAGACAGCATAGTAAGAAGCAGAGACATCACCTTTCTGACAAAGGTCCATCTAATCAAAGCTATGGTTTTCCCAGTAGTAACGTATGGCTGTGAGAGCTGGACTATAAGGAAGGCTGAGCGCCGAAGAAGTGATGCTTTCAAACTGTGGTGCTGGAGAAGACTCTTACGAGTCCCCTGGATTGCAAGGAGGTCAAATCAGTCAATCCTAAAGGAAATCAACCCTGAGTGCTCATTGGAAGGACTAGGGATGTCAGAGAATTCCGCCACGGATCTCGGTGAGGCGGAATGCCAGTGCATTCGGCCCCCCGAACTCCGTGGCAGAACGGCCTGCCCCCCCCGGCCCCCCCGCGGATCCCCCCCGGGATGACACTCACCTGAGGTGGATCTTCCAGGCAGTGGCGGTTCTGGCAGCGGCTCCAGCGGCGGCGGCGGCCAGTCTTCCAACTGGCTGCCTTAGCCGCCATTTCCAGACTTGTGTAAAAAAAAAAAAAAAAAAGTGATAGGCTACGTAAAGATTTACGTAGCCTATCATGGCTAGGTTTTTTTTTTAAAAAAAGATGTGCTAGGCTTTGTAAATCTTTACATAGCCTATCATGGCTGGGTGGGTTTAAAAAAACAACAACACCGCATACGCAAATGGCCGTAGCCGCCGCCATTTGCGTTCCTTCTTTTTACCGTCTTAATCTACGTAAATATTTACGTAGACTATGATGGCAAAAATAAAGGGGAACGCAAATAGCGTAGCGGGCGCTATTTGCGTCCCCTTTTGATTCGCCGTTTTAGCCTACGTAAATATTTACATAGGCTAAAACGGTGAATGAAAAAGGGACGCAAATAGCTCCCGCTATGCTATTTGCGTTCCCCTTTATTTTCGCCATCATAGTCTACGTAAATATTTACGTAGATTAAGACGGCCAAAAAGAAGGAACGCAAATGGCGGCGGCCGTAGCCGCCGCCATTTGCGTACGCAGTTTTTTGTTTTTGTTTTTGTTCTTTTTACCCAGAACCCTCCACGGCCGGAAATCCGGCTGCAGACGGCTCTGGCCGGGCCGGGCCTGGCCGGCTGCTCTGCGGAGCTGCCGCAGAGCACAGCCGGCCGTTCGAGGATTCCGGGGGGAGGAACAGAGCGCCTCCCACCCGGCCAGGATTCCGGGGGAAGGAATGGAGCGCCTCCCCCCACCACCATTAACATAATCCGCAAAAGGTAGGTGACTTTCGTACATCCCTAGGAAGGACAGATACTGAAACAGAAGCTCAAATATTTTGGCCACCTAATGCGAAGAGAAAACTCCCCAGAAAAGACCCTGATGCTGGGAAAGATTGAAGGCAAAAGGAGAAGGGGATGGCAGAGGAGGAGATGGCTAGATAGCATCACCAATGCAATGAATATGAACTTGAGCACACTCCGGGAGAGAGTGGAAGGCCTGGCGTGCTATGGACTATGGTCCATGGGGTCACAAAGAGTCGGACACGACTTAACGACTGAACAACAACAATGCAGGAATGGGCAACTTGTGGATCTCCAGATGTTTTGGCCTCCGACCTCCACCAGCCCTAGCCAACACAGCCATGAGGTAATGGGTGCCTGAACACTGGTGCCAGTGAGTGACAATGCAAAACTCACCTCACCATCACTTGGACTCACTTATCGCACTCTGTATGACTCCAAGTTGCCTGTTCAGTTTCAGAGTCATGCCTTCACGAATATTTGATTTGGGTGCTAAGGGCCTACTGAACCTGACTGGAGATCTTCCTGTCATGGTGGAGTGTGGGGGGGCTCTCCTCTCCTCTACACACATAACATAACTTGTGAGGTGGGCAGGCCACACCCAGCCTTATACATACATGAGCCTGATTAGTGTGATCTTCCTTCCCTTCTTTTGACAGGGAAGAGTCATGCTATTCAGGTCTCTGCATGGCACCCCTGTCACACACATTAATTACTTTTGTGAGTGGTGGTGGAGGGCATGCACTCACCCTGCTGACATGTGAAGAGAATAGCTGACCAGGTAAATGTGTGTTCTGGTCCTAATTCTCTCCAGAGTTAATATTTTCTTTTCAATCTCTTTGCTATAGTTATTTGGCTTATACTTTTGTGCTGGCTTTAGATTAGTAGTTTGATTGCCAGCAAACTGGAGTTTCCCACTTGCTTTTTCATTTCAAAAAGAACATTAACTTTAAACATTTTGAATAGCTTTCAAATCTCTCAGGAGCAGCAGAATTGTTCTCTGCACAGAGGGTTCATTTTCTTCTTTGTGGAGTTAAAGCCCTTCGTAACTGACAGGCCTAAGAAATGTCTGTGATCTTTCCAAGTTCGCCTAGCGGGACAACATTAACAACCCTTGTCAATCGCCTTCTCTGTTAGAGTCATCACATATTCAGTATGAGGCATCTTCAGAAAAAGTTCCTCTTAAAGGACCCTTTCACAGATTCTACAGTAGTACGTCTGGTTCTGCTGCCAGATGAACACTTCACATGGAGCTAGTGCAAATTCTGGCTTCTTGATGAGGGTGTGATATGTGTGTGCACCAGCACAGGTTTTTGTTGCATTCACATCTGATACATCTACACTTACAAAACCTTAAGTGTACACCTTAGAAAGCAGCCAAAGTCAGCCTTCAGCATTCTTTGCAATCTGTGAGTGCAGATTGCTTTTTTCACATTGTAACCCAGTGATCTTCACTATTTTTCAAGCAGGAGCCACTTTGGCTCTAGGTATTGCCACCAAGGCAACTTTAGGGATGTGCGAATTCACCCCCGTCCAGGTTCTCCAGATGCCTGCCCAGCCCCTGCCCCCACTTGCTGGTCCCTGGACTGCACTCGAGCCCCTCCCATGCTGAGCAAGCAGCCCGCACTCACCCCAGCGGCCTCATTGAGCTCTGCAGTAGCCATTGTTTTGAAAAATACAATGACAATCGCAAAAAAGTACATGTTTTTGTATGTGCGAAAACGTGCATTTTGTGAATGCGCATATTTTCATGTGCAAAATGTGCATTTTTGTGAAGGCGCACAGTTGCGCACGCGCAAAAATGCACATTTTCGCGTGGAAACAAGTATGCACATTTTCGCGATTGCCATTTTATTTCTCAAAAAATGGCAACTGCGAAGCTTGACAAGGCTGCCAGGGTGAGTGCAGGCCATTTGCCAAGTGCAGGCAGGAGGTGAGCAGGGGCAGGGGTTCAGCAAGTGGTGCTCGGGGGTGTGGGCAGGGGTGGTTCCGCCAGATTCCCAGACTGAATTGGGTGCCCGCACCATCCCTAGGCAACTCGGGGGCCTTTCATGGGCCATGAGGGCCTCTACTCACCTCTCCCCCCTACCAGTCAAGTGGTGACACTGTGCACAGAAAAGGATGTAGGGTTTGTGTAAAATCTGCTCCGTCTTCATGGATTGTCAGGCACCTTTTGTTCTGTTGTCCATTCAAAGACAGATTTTTTTAAAAAAAATCATCATGCGGGAAAATATGCAAATAATTTCATAAGAGGGTTCGCAACAATTTACATAATTTACCTTGGTACATAACATTTAGTGTATTGTCCCTTATTCTGTTCAACTTTTCCCCGCATATATTTACCAATCTCAGGAGAAACTTGTGTATTTCCACATGAATAAATATGCCTAAATTATGGGAAAGTTAAAAAAAAAAAAAAAAGATCTGAAAGTCCACAGGCTCCATGTGGCCTGAGGAGGCTGGTCTGCAGCAGATTTTGCAGGTCAGATTCTTAGAAATCCATAGGGATGGGGGAGAAATTCTCCACGGACCCCAGTGAGGCCGGATTCAAAAGCATCTGGCCCCCCAGAGTCTGTGGAGGATTGGAAGAAGGGTTGGCGGAGAATTTCTCCCCGAAACTTCGGGGGGCCGAGCGCCAACGTGTTCGGCCCCCCGAACAAGTTTCGGGGAGAAATTCTCCGCACCCCCCCACCCCCCGCACCCCCCCAGGACAGGACTTACCTTTGCCGAATGTCCCTCCTGGCGGCGGGTCCGGCCTGCGGTTCGTCGGGTCTTCGTCAGGGGCGGGGGCGGCAGCCGATGTTTCAACCAGCTGCCGCCGCCGCCATTCCAATCAAAGAAAAAAAAATGCCCCCGTGATAGGCTACATGACGATTAACGTAGCCTATCACGGCTAGATTTGCAAAGTCAGCCGTGATAGGCTACGTAAATCGTCACGTAGCCTATCACGGGTGACTTTAAAAAAAAAGCGCGTACGCAAATGGCGGCCCCCATAGGGAGCCGCCATTCGTGTTCCTTATTTGGTCGCTGTAGTCTACGTAAATCTTTACGTAGACTACAGCAAAAATAAGGGCAATGCAAATAGCGTTGCCCTTATTTTCGCCGTAGTCGACGTAAATCTTTACGTAGACTACAGCGACCAAATAAGGAACGGGAATGGCGGCTCCCTATGGGGGCCGCCATTTGCGTACGCGCTTTTTTTTTAAAGTCACCCGTGATAGGCTACGTGGCGATTTACGTAGCCTATCACGGCTGACTTTGCAGATCTAGCCGTGATAGGCTACGTTAATCGTCACATAGCCTATCACGGGGGCGTTGTTTTTTTTAAAAAAAAACTTTTTAGTTCGCGGCCGGGTGAGACGAGGCGCCTCCTCCCCAGCCTGAATTTCGGCCGGGCGAGGCGGGAAGCCTCCCCCCCGGCCTGAATGTCGCGGGGGGAGCAGCGAAGTGCCTCCCCTCCACCGCAAAAAGCTTCGAGGACAGGTAAGTGACTTTCATCCATCCCTAATTGGAAGACTTACCTCCGCCTCCTGGAGAAATCCTTGCTGGCTGGATCCCCCCTGCTGGACGGCTCCGGAGTGCCAGCAATACAGCCACCACTGCCGTATCGCTGGCTGGGCGGATTAACTGCGGCCGCAAATGGCTTCCGGGATGCCATTTGCAGCCATAAAGGCCTTAGTTTATGGCTGCATTTACCTTAAACTAAGGCCTTTACGGCTGCAAATGGCATCCCGGACGCCATTTGTGGCTGCAGTCAATCCGGCCCACCAGCGATGCAGCAATGGCAGCCGTATTACTGGCACTCCGGAGCCGCTTGGCAGGGAGGATCCAGCCGGCGAGGATTTCTCCAGGAGGCAGAGGTAAGTCTTCCAATCCTCCACGGAATCCTCCATGGACTCACCACGGAACCGGCCGGCAAGGATTTCAGGAGGGAGGGATGGATTGCCTCCCCCCATGGACCCCCATGGAGCCCAGGTAAGGGGGTCACCAGCCTATCACAGGTGACTTTAAAAAAAAAAACGCGCGTACACAAATGGCGGCGCCCATGGGCGCCACCATTTGTGTTCCTTATCTGGGCCCGGTAGTTTACGTAAAGATTTACGTAGACTACGGCGAAAATAAGGGCAACGTAAATAGCGTTGCCCTTATTTTCGCTGTAGTCTACGTAAATCTTTATGTAAACTACCGGGACCAAATAAGGAACACGAATGGCGGCTCCCTATGGGGGCCGCCATTTGCGTACGCGCTTTTTTTTTTTTTAAGTCACCCATGATAGGCTACGTGATGATTTACGTAGCCTATCACGGCTGACTTTGCAGATCTAGCCGTAATAGGCTACGTTAATCGTCACGTAGCCTATCACGGGGTTTTTTTGTTTTTTGTTTTTTCACTTTTTCTTTCGCGGCCGGGGAGACGGGGCGCTTCTCCCCGGCCTGAATTTTGGCCGGGCGAGGCAGGGCGCCTCCCCCCCCCGGCCTGAATTTCAGCCGGGCGAGGTGGGGCGCCTCCCCCCCCCCGGCCTGAACTTCGGGAGGAGAACCGAAGCACCTCCCCCCCACCGCGAAGCAAGCTGTGGGACCAGGTTAGTCCCTTTCGTACATCACTAGCACCACTGCAGCTAGCCAATCATGTTGCTCTTTAACTCTTGGGCTCTCCCCCACCCTCCAGCTAATTGGCTGATTGCTCCTGTGTTCTCTTCTCCTGCCCCCAGTCACTTTACAGACTGGAAACAAGCCCTATGCAGAGAGACTGAAAGAAGTGGGCATGTTTAGCCTTGAGAAGATAAGACTGAGGGGAGATATGATAGTACTCTTCTAGTACTTGAAAGGTTGTCACAGAGAGGAAGGCTGGGATCTCTTCTCAATCCTCCCAGAGTGCAGGACACAGAATAATGGGCTCAAGTTACAGGAAGCCAGATTCCGGCTGAACATCAGGAAAAAATTCCTGACTGTTAGAGCAATATGACAATGGAACCCATTCCCTAGGGAGGTGGTGGGCTCTCCCACACTGTGTCAGGGTGGAAACTGAGCCGATAGAACCCCAGAGCAGTTCTGATTCTGAGGAGGATCAGCAATCCGTGGGAGAGGAGCCAGCTCATCCCTCACAGGCACAGCAGCTGGCAGAGATTCTTCCTGCCAGCATTCCTGAGATAGATAGTGACCCTAACAGTGAGAAAGTGTGGGAGGGGGGCTTGCTAGATGCTCGACGCAGACACAGGGAGCAACGAGCAATGGAGGGCGCGGAAAGGAGGCGTAGTGCCCATTTGGCACGCAAGCAATGGCCACGTCCAATGGACCCAAGGGAAAGAGGGAGGATCTCTCCCTAGCCCATAAGTTCGGGGTCTTCAAGTGATTCTCCTTCAAACAGGGACCAACTGCCTACCCAGAGCATAGGCTACTCGGCTGTTCATTGCTTAGTCACTGGTGATTAGCATCTGAAAGAGTCATTAAGTTGTAAAAGGATTAAAGCCTTGAAAAGAATCCTTTTGTCTGTGTCTTGAGTTGGCTATTGGAGTGTACTGAAAGAGGCCGCTAGGGTGCTCCTGACACACTGGAAGCATTCAAGACGAGGCTGGACAGCCACTTGTCAAGGATGCATTGACTTGGATTCCTGCATTGAGCAGGGGGTTGGACTCAATGGTCTTACAGGCCCCTTCCAACCCTACTATTCTGTGATTCTATGGGGAGTGGTAGATATCCTTATTAGGGATTTCAAAGAAAGCCGCAATTAAATTAAATGAGTTCAGATTTCTATGAATCTGACCCATGGATTCCTCAGTGGACCAGTTGCACTGATTCCATGGACTTGTGGACCAGTTTGTTGTTGTTGTTTTTTACTTTCCAGAATTTTATGCAAATTTAGCTGTAGAAATATGCATAAAAGTTTTTAAAAATGGGCAAAAATGCACCTTTCCCCCATTGGCTTAAGCATGAAAATGCAGATTGGGGGGGGGGGTTTTGCATATTTTCAGAAATGTGAATTTGCACAAATGCAAATTTGCCCAAATTTAGGAATTTGGGGGGGGGGATCCAATTCCCTCAGTGAGCAAATGATGGAATGAAAGGCACCCGACAACTCATGAAATGCAGACAAAACAGATTTTTAAAAATCTGTACATCCCTACTCCGGATATCCAACTCCCAAAGCCTTCTCCAGTAGCCCAGATCACAGTAGTTGACCCATTGCTAAAGCAAACAACAAGCAAAGCTAGAAAGCCTCTGCTGAGAGTGAACAGCTACTGAAAAACGAAAGAGAGAGGCAAACAGCACTTGATATAGAGAGCCCCCAGTGGCCCTTCGGACTTGCAATGAAAAGCAGTTTTGTAACCAAACACTCCTGCCAGCCTCAACACAATTAGTTCAGCATCAAAAGTAAAAAGCGAAAGCACCCATCTGGGCCAAAATAAAAATTCCAAAAGAAAAATGCTAACATCTATATTAGCATAACACCTTTAATAGGCCAACTCAAAGGTCACAAAATACCATGCAAGCTTTCGAGTTCTTCAGAACTCTTCATCAGGGAAGACAGTAAACAAAGCAAGCAGGGAGGGAGGGAGGGAAGGAAGGAAGGAAGGAAAAACGTGGTGGTGGTTAAAGTCATGGAGCCTGCATTTCGTTACAGTCTTAAGATGGGAGTGGGCGGCAGACATTCAAATTAAGACTCTACCAAAATACACAGCAACATTAGGTTTCACAATCTCAATGAGAAGAGAAAGGATTTCTATTTGGGGCAAACTGAACAGCTGTCTGGATTATGAGGAATAAATTGTACTACTTTTTACATCTATAGGTATGTTTTGAATATACTGTGCTTTTTGAACTGCTATGCTTATTCTTTAGGTCTGTCAGCCTATTAATTAATGAATCATCCGTGTTAACAAATTAATCAATTTAGGTTGCAATCCTAACTAGATAGGCAGCTGCCTCCGAACTCGGGGCGACCGCCTATCCAAAGCAAGGCAGGAGAGGCACTGGGTGGGGATCATTCCCTCCGCGCCTCTTCTGCCTTGCTATTTTTCGCTAGACAGCTGTTTTTGGCTGTCTGGTGGCGGGGGGGCTGACCGGGAGAGGAAGCTGCATGTACATGAAGCTCCGTTCTCCCCAGCTTGGAACACCCCCAGCCCCTCCCTTTTCAGTCACTCCGCACTCTTATGAGCGCAAAGGATGGGGCTCCTCCACGCTGCCTCCAAGGCAGCGCAGATGAGGGGGGAGTTCAGTTTTCTGGGAAACGACCTCGGAGTGCGGGCTCCAAGGTCAGTTCCTGGAAATGAGCATATCCTATGGCCCTGTAGACAGTGTCTAGCGGCCACAGGATTACTCCCTTAATTGATTACACTTATTAAAATCTTCAGCATCTCAATATTAGTGCCTTTTTAAGATAGTAAATACTTTTGGAAGGGAAGACCACATTTAATATTTTATTTTCATTCTAGATTACTCACATCATTAGTGCTTTAGCTGAGTTATTCTTCTAGTTAAAGCCATCCTGATAGTAATCCCACACTGTGTTGATATAGCAAAGAGATCTCATTTTATTACCTTATGCTCTTATAAGACTGCTTGATAATGTTATCTGCTCATTTTGTTTTTACACTTTGTCATGTAAGTCTTTCTAATAAAAGAATCACGATGTGAGCCACTATAGCATCTATCCCCCTGCCCCAATAATACTGGCAAAATGTAGGTTGTCCTCCTTGGCCAATGGAGATCTGAACTGTAGATCTGAACATAAGAATGCTGGATCAAAACAAGGGTTGATCTGGCCCAGCCATCTGTTTCCAACAGTGGCCAACCAGATGCCACTAGCAACCTCAGAAGCAGGCCATAAAGACCTGTTCATGGGGTTTATCTGATCACCCTTTAAAACTGTCTAAGCCAGTGGCCATCCCTACATCTTGTGGCAGTGAATCCCATAAGTTATCATTGTGTCAAATTTTTTTGTCTTTTCTGAATCTACTGCTAATCAATTTAACTCAGTAGCTCTGTGTTTTGGTATAATGAAAGAGGGACAAAAGCTTCTCTCCCCTCCCACCCCCACTTTCTCCACGCTCTGAATGTTTATCATGCCCACTTTTCTCTTTTATCAAAAATTAGAGTCCCAAATGCTTTAGGCTTTCCTTTGAGGGAGCATGCACCAACCCATTAGTTATTTTGTCTACCTTTTCTTGCTCTGCAATTTCCTTTCAGATGGGGGGCAGGAGGATTCACCAAAACCTTATGTCAGCCTTTTTATTTATTATTATTTATTATTAAATTTATTAATCGCTCATCTGGCTGGTCAGCCAGCCACTCTGGGTGATGTACAGCGTACAATAAAACAGTTTAAAACAATAAAATTCTACAATAAAAACATTTCCTAAAATACCCTAACCCACCCCAAACGCCTGCCTGAGCAACAACGTTTTTAATGCACGACGGAAGCTCATTAAAGAGGGGGCATGGCGGAGTTCCCTAGGGAGGGAGTTCCACAGAGTGGGGGCCACCACAGAAAAGGCCCTCTCCTGACTTTGAAAAAAAACCGTGTACGCAAATGGCGGCGCCCATGGGTGCCACCATTTGTGTATGTGCTTTTTTTTTTTTTTTTTCCAAAGAGGAGACCAGGGCATGTACTACCGATGGGAGCAGATGGTCGGGAAGGAAGGGGCGCAGCCACCGTATCAGATGGAGTTGATATAGCACTGTCCAGCTCACAGCTGACACCTGAGCCTCCATGGACAGCTGGGAGTCCAAAATGACCCACAGGCTGCGGACCTGGTCTTTCAAGGGTAGCCATACGCCATTCAACACCAGGTCAATATCCCCCAGCCTCCTCTTGTCTCCCACCAAAAGTATCTCGGTCTTGTCAGGGTTCAGCTTCAGCTTATTCCTCCCCATCCAGCCACTCACCGTCTCCAGACATTTGGACAGGGATTCTATGGCCAACCTTGGTGAAGATTTGAACGAGAGGTAGAGCTGCGTGTCATCTGCATATTGATGACACCGCACCCCAAACCTCCTGATGATAGCCCCCAGTGGCTTCACATAGATATTAAATAGCATCGGGGAGAGGATGGAACCCTGTGGCACCCCACAAGTGAGTGGCCACGGGTCCGAAACCTCCTCTCCCAGTGCTACCCTCTGGTACCTGCTGGAGAGGAAGGACCGGAACCACCGCAATATGGTGTCTCCAATGCCCAACCCCTCCAGGTGGTCCAGGAGAATACCGTGGTCAACGGTAAGGATGGACAAAAGTCCCTTACCTGGTCCCGCAGCTGTTTTCGGTGGGGGGGGAGGTGCTCCGTTTCTCCCCCCAAAATTCTTGGCAGAGTGGAGGCGACCCATCCCTCTCCGCTGAAATTCTGGCTGGGGGGGAGCGCCCCGTCTCCCCGCCCACGAAATAAAAAAGTAAATTGTAAAAAAAAAAAGAAAAAAGTGATAGGCTACGTAACAATTTACGTAGCCTATCACGGCTAGATTTTCAAAGTCAGCCATGATAGGCTACATAAATCTTTACGTAGCCTATCACGGCTGACTTTGAAAAAAAAACGTGTACGCAAATGGCGGCGCCCATGGGTGCCACCATTTGTGTACGTGCTTTTTTTTTTCCCCCAAAGTCAGCCGTGATAAAGATTTACGTAGCCTATCACGGCTGACTTTGAAAATCTAGCCGTGATAGGCTACGTAAATCATTACGTAGCCTATCACGTTTTTGTTTTGTTTTTTTACTTTACTGGGAAATGGCGGCGGCGGCAGCCGGTCGGAAGACCGGCCGCCACCCCCGCCGCCGCCGAAACGCCACTGAAACGCCGCCGGGACCCACCGCCGAGAGGGACATTTCACGAGGTAAGTCCCATCCCGGGGGGGCGGGGTGTCGGAGAATTTCCCCACCAATTTCAGGGGGCCGACTGCGTTGGCATTCGGCCTCCCGGAGATTCGTGGAGAAATTCTCCGACATCCCTAGAACGGTATCAAAAGCCGCTGAGAGGTCAAGGAGAACAAGGAAGGAGCATTCACCCCTATCCAGAGCCCTCCTCATATCATCTACCAAGGTGACCAAGGCTGGTTCTGTCCCATGCCCAAGCCTGAAGCCCGACTGAAATGGGTCTAGATAATCAGTTTCTTCCAAGTGTGCCTTCAACTGCATCGCCACCACCCGCTCAATCACCTTGCCCCAAAATGGCAGATTTGAGACTGGGCAAAAGTTGTTCAGAACTTGAGGATCCAAGGAGGGCTTCTTTAAGAGCGTTCTTATCACTGCCTCCTTGAGGGCTGATGGCATCACTCCCTCCTCAAGGGAGGTGTTCACCACCGCCCTGATCCCCTCACCCAGTCTCTCTCTGCAGCCCATAATGAGCCAAGATGGGCAAGGATCAAGTAAGCAGGTGGTCGGCCTTACAGATGAAAGCACCTTGTCCACTTCATCAGGAGGAAGAAGCTGGAATCGATCCCACAAAACCGGTTTGCCACAGGCCGCCTCTTGCTCACTAACTGTATCCACAGCATGCAGAGTAACACACCTAATCTGATCAATTTTATCTGCAAAGTGCCTTGCCAAGGCCTCACAGGAGGCCTTAGAATGCTCCAGTGGTTCAGGAGCCACAGGACCGACCAGGCTCCAGATCACTTGGAACAGCCTCCTGGGACAGCTTTCTGCAGACGTGATAGAGGCAGCATAATATTCCTTTTTTGCTGCCTTCACCGCCACGTGATAGGCTGAAGATACAGCTCTAGTCCGTGTCTGATCGTCTTTGGAGCGAGACTTCCGCCACCGGTGCTCTAGCCGTCTCACCTCCTGTTTCAGAGCTCGTAACCACGGATTGAACCATGGTGCAGTCCGAGCCCTGTTCAGGGGGAGAGGGCATTTCGGAGCCACCCAATCTAATGCCCCAGTGATTGCGGCATTCCAGCCACCCACCAGGGTCTCGACCGAGTGGCCGTTGGCGTGCCCCAGAGAATCCCCAAGCGCATTCAGGAATCCATTCGTATCCATAAGACGCCTGGGGCAGACCATTTTAATGGGTCCTCCACCCCTGCGGAGGGGTTGTGGAACCGAGAAGTCCAACGTCACCAGATAGTGATCTGACCATGACAAGGGGGTGGTGAATATACCCCCGACTTCCAGATCACTCCCCGCTTCTCCAGAAACAAACACAAGGTCTAGTGCATGACCAGCTACATGGGTGGGCCCAGTTAGAATATGGTGCAGCTCCCAGGAGGCCATGGTCTCCATGAAGTCCCGAGTAGGGATGGGGGAGAATTTCTCCCCGAAACTTCGGGGGGCCGAGCACCAACGCATTCGGTCCTCCGAAGGTTCGGGGAGAAATTCTCCCCCCCGCCCTCCCCCCGGGATGGGACTTACCTTTTACGAATGTCGCTCCCGGCGGCGGGTCCCGGCGGCGGTTCGGCAGGTCTTCGTCAGGGGCGGGGGCGGCAGCCGGTCTTTTGACCGGCTGCCGCCACCGCCATTACAAGAAAAGTAAAAAAACAAACAAACGCCCCTGTGATAGGCTACATAACGATTAACGTAGCCTATCACGGCTAGATTTCCAAAGTCAGCCGTGATAGGCTACGTTAATCATCACGTAGCCTATCACGGGTGACTTTGGGGGGAAAAAAAAGCGCGTACGCAAATGGTGGCCCCCATAGGGAGCCGCCATTCGTGTTCCTTATTTGGTCCCTGTAGTCTACGTAAAGATTTACGTAGACTACGGCGAAAATAAGGGCAACGCAAATAGCCCTTATTTGAAAAAATCACGGGGCTTTTTTTTTTTTTACTTTTCTTTTGAAGTTCGTGGCCAGGGAGACAGGGCGCTTCTCCCCGGCCTGAATTTCAGCCGGGCAAGGCGGGAAGCCTCCCCCCCGGCCTGAATTTCGGCCGGGCGAGGCGGGAAGACACCCCCCCTCGCATGAACTTCGGGGGGAGAAGCGAAGCACCTCCCCCCCACCGCAAAAAAAGCTGCAGGACAAGGTAAGTCCCTTTCGTACATCCCTAGTTCCGAGGTGCTCCTGTGAGGATGGCCTCTGAATTTACGTTGAAGTCCCCCAACACCAATAAGTTAGGGGACTGTAAACGCACATCAGAGACCACCTCAGGCACCTCGGCCAGGGAGTCAGTCGTGCAGCGGGGTGGACAGTACACGAGCAGAATCCCCAGACTGCCCTTCAGGCCCATCCTCCAGTACATGCATTCAGCAACCTTGGTCTCCCGGAGAGGGGGTCTGGTGAAGACCAAGGACTCTCAGTAGATAACAGCCACTCCCCCTCCCCAATCCCCAGCCCTCGGCTGCTGTGCATACGAAAATCCGGCTGGACACATGGCTGCAAGGGTTGGAGCAGCAGCCTCGGCCAGCCAGGTCTCCGCAATACACGCCAGGTCTGCACCCTCATCCAGGATCATGTCATGGATGAGGGAGGTTTTCTGGGTAACAGACCTGGCATTGCAGAGCAGCAAATGAAGGCCAGAAGATGGGGTCATGCCTCCCCAGCCATCCTTTGGCTATGGACAGGCCCGGAGCAGGGGACTGATACTACACATCTCTCCCTTGTTCCCCTTATCTGGCATGGCCTGCCCCTAGCGCTCCGCCAGTGCCTGCCGCCCAACCTCGGTATGTTCTGGCCCCCAACACTCCCCCCACTGCCTCCATCAGGTGGACACATACCCCCTAGCTCCCGCCTATCAGGCAGGCTACCTACCCCTAAAAACACAACAAAATCCCCCAGAAAAACAACAACAACAACAAACAATTAAAAAAAATAATTAAAAATCCCCTTAAAAATAATGCCAGGCAGGAGTCCACAGGGAAGGTCTGTTGCTGGTGGTGGTGGTGGTGGTGGTGGTGGTGGCGGTGGCTGCAGCTGCAGCAGCTGCAGCTGCAGGCCTCTTCCCCGGTGGTGGTGGCTTCTCCTGCAGGCCCTGGCTCCCCCAGGCCACCTCAGCCAGCCAGCTTATGTAGCCCCTCCAGGGAGGGGCAGGTGGAAGCAGCACAGCTGGCTCAGTGCCTGGGGGCCTCGTCCTGCAGGGACTGGCGGTCTGCCAGGCAGAAGTCTGCAGGGAAGGCCTGGTGGTGGCGGCGGCAGCGGTGGCAGCGGCAGCAGCAGCGGCAGCAGGCCCAGCAGCAGCAGGCACGCCTCTTCCCCGGTGGTGGTGACTTCTCCTGCAGGCCCTTGCTCTCCACAACCTGGGGCCTGTTAATCTGGTACTGAAAAGGGTTAACGAAGTGTAAAGATGGCTGATTTAATCTGGGAGAGGCCTACAAGAAGAGCCCCTAGAAGATCCCAGACTTGTAACCAGCTTTATATTCCAGACTCTTGACCCCTGGGCGAGAAGACTGTGAAGTTTGATTGTATACTAAATGATGTTATTTCACTAACTGAGACTCTAACTGAGATTTTTCAGGACTGTCTTTGAAGAAGGAAAAAAAATGCAGCTGTCTTTACAAGTGGCTTCACAGAGCTTGCCCAAGGCCACGGCATGCTGGCAGAGTGTCTAAATGAGATGAACAGCAGAAATGAACATGCTCAAAGTACTGTTTTGACTTTTCATGGTGTACACCTGCTGATAAGAGAATGTCCCTACTCGATGCTAGTTGGGCGGGGAAGTGTAGCCGTGAGCACAAGCAACAACTAGGAGGAGGAGTTTGGGAGGATATGACCAAAAATGGCCAAAGATGACTGGGAGTTCAAAGAAGAGAAAGGTGTCAATCAAGATAGCATGCCCAGATGGTAGACTTTGGGTCATATGTTGGGACATTTCAAAGTAACCCGTCTGTAATGGTGCCAGACACATTCCCCAGACACATGAAATCATGGGAGATAGATGAGACACCTGGTTTCTGATTGGTGAACAAATGATCTAACCACGTGCATCCCATTTTCTATTGGAGGCTGATTGTCTCATTGTCCGTTAGACTCTACCTTTGACCAGAGCAGGGGTATAAAAGCCCAGGGAATGGGAGCTTTGGGGTGGTGTTCTTTTGTTCCTGCTGCTGCTCCACTTCCCTCTTTCTGCCGTGCCACCAGACCCACGGACTTAGGTAACTATGGACCTTTTTAGACTCTTAGACTTTGGGACTTAGATTGATTTCTGAGTTTGGGACTTAAAATGATTTCTGAGAGTGGCACTTAGAGTTATTTCTGGGTTTGGGGCTTATAGCTATATCTGAGTTTGGGACTTAGAATGATTTCTGAGTTTGAGGCTTAGAGTGTTTCCTAAGCTTGAAACATGGAGGTTATATCTGAGGAGGGGATTTGGAATCCCATGTTCAGAGGTGACAACTGGAATTATTCCCAAGTCTTGAGTTTTTCTGTTCACTTCAACTCCTTCCTCTACTCTTCCTATGCCTAAAGGAACTTAGTAATGCTTCAGCATAAGTTTTGTATTCAAGTAAGAAGCAGGAGGAGGCCACGGGAGGGTTAACACCTTGAATAGGTTGAATTGTTTTCGTTTAGCTTTGAACTGCAAGTAGTAAACAGGAGTAAGTTGGAAAGAGGAGTCATAACAATATTAGAAGCTCAAGCCATTATCTTATTGGCCAAGTTCATAGTACCAGCTTTGGCAATTGCAATTCTTTTGGTTTATCTTCTGTTTTTGTTGCATTCTCTTTCCCTGTAATTGGAGGGAGAATCTCTAATGCTCATATAACCACCATGCTATTTTCTTTGCTTTATATTTCTCCTGAATTTTCAGCAATAAAGCCATAAATAAGGTTTCAAGTTACAGTCTTGTCTGTAGTGATGTTCTGTGGTGATGTTTACCTGTTGGGATTAGCCTGGTTACCCACTGGGGTGCTTCGGACCCAATGGGACCGAATTTACAGGGCCCTCCAGATGTGCTGGACTGCAGCTCCCATAATTCCTAGCCAGCGTGACCATTGGCCACACTGGCTGGAAATTATGGGAGTTGCAGTCCAACACATCTGGAGAGCACCAGATTAGAATAATAGAACCAGAGAGTTGGAAGGGGCCATTTAGGCCATCAAATCATGGGGCAAGCTGAGGAAGGGTGCCTTCTGCAGTCCTCCTGTGCACAGTGGTGTTGAAACTGCTCACCGGTGTTGAAACCTCAAAGCACGGGTCTCTAACAGCAAGTGTTGTAAGCCGCAGTCTTGCACTGGGTGTGTAGCGGTTCAATAACAGGCTTTCTCAGTGTGTCAGTTCCAGTCCATCATGCACAGCATAAATGTGTTGCAGCTTCTGCAAAGAAAGCTCAGTCCATGAGTGTGATCCCATGCATCAGGTTCCCTATTCCACCAGCAGCAGCATCACATAATAATTGAGAAGTATGTTCTGGCCATGTTTGTCTGATGTTTCTGTTTATCCGACCTTTCATAGAAACCTCTTTGACAGACTGGCAAGGACACGTCAGTCAGGCAAGAACAGACCGTACTCACACACAGGGCTTCTCTACACCAGGGTTTCATCCTGTAGCTTTACTGGGGCTTCTTCTTCTGGATTTTTTGCAGGATTAAGATTGGCTCCTTTACACGGGCTGTTTTTCAGAGGGGATGTGTGTCTTTCTCTGCAAATTCAATATGTTTCATTATACAGCCACTAGATGGCACTGTGGAAGCACAACTACGGAAGTTCACACAGCTGTTAAAGCACTTTGTCGCACTTATAGAGAAAATGCTGCACTTTCCCCAATCTTAAGAAAAGCTGGGATAAAGGTCATAAAGTATGGGAGTCGCCCTGGAGGTTGACAATATCGAGGACCAGCAAACTTCAGTGAGTGACCAATCATGAGTAAGTATGGGCTAACCCCCTGATGTCTGGTCCAGGGGGTCCACCAAGGGGAAATCTGGGCTGCTTAGGGCCCCCCAGATTTCCCCAGAGCCCTGGCACATCCACCATAGTTTGTGGGCAGCTCTCTGGCTGTCTAAAAGGTGCGATTCCCCTATTGCGGGAAAATTATGGCCATAAATTGCATACTTTACAGCATTTGCCTTAAACATGTCCTTCTATGTAAAACACTTCCTTCTTTGTAAATCGCAACCATTGACACCGCAGTTTACGTAGAGGGGAGTGCTTTAAGGCCACAAATGCTGTAAACGACACAATTTACAGCTGTAGTTTTCCCACTAGGCTAATAGCAGCCACCATTAGCCTACTGTGCCTTTTAGACAGCCGGAGAGCCCTCCTGTGAACTATGGCAGATGCACCACGTAAGGGGGTGCTGGTGTGCTGCAGATTCTGGACAGGGCCAACCTTAGGATAAAGAGCGCCCTGGGCAAGGAGGCCTTCGGTGCCGCCCCACCCCCATGCTAGTCAGTTTTGCAGGGCCATCCAGAGGATTTATGGGGCCTGGTGCAGGTATGATGTCCATCGAGAACAACATTGCCCAAAACCTTGATCTCTCAGCCACTGTGCTACAATTTGCATGAGCCAAAGTTCAAAAAGCCACATTCTGAGCAGTGGCAATGCGCTATGCAACACAGCAGAAGAACTATCACAGGTTTTCCTTATAATCTTCTTTAGTTTTGTAGCAGCTTCGATCTTTTGGTAAGCATTCTTTATTTTAGAATATCCATTATTTTAACTTTAAAAGGAATAAAGAAAAGTTATAAGTAAAAAAGATATTCAGCGGACCTCTTACAGCTTATGGCTTTGTTTTATTATTATTCATATAGTACTTATAGTGTTTACAGTATTTGAAGTGCTAAGTGCTTGGTAAAGTTGCCTCAGAGTAAAGCTGTGTTCCACTGATTTTCACCTAGCGCAAATGACATCGAAGTGGAAATTGAAAAAGAAACCTATTTTCAAGTTAATTGAAGATCTTTAAACATTTTTTGTTTGTTCAGTCATTCAGTCGTGTCCGACTCTTCGTGACCCCATGGACCATAGCACGCCAGGCCTTCCTGTCCTGCGCTCTCTCCCGGAGCGTGCTCAAGTCCATATTCATTGCATCAGTGATGCTATCTAGCCATCTCATCCTCTGCCGTCCCCTTCTCCTTTTGCCTTCAGTCTTTCCCAGCATCAGGGTCTTTTCCAGAGAGTTTTCTCTTCGCATTAGGTGGCCAAAATATTGGAGCTTCAGCTTCAGTATCTGTCCTTCCAATGAGCAGTCAGGGTTGATTTCCTTTAGGATGGACTGATCTGACCTCCTTGCAGTCCAGGGGACTCGTAAGAGTCTTCTCCAGCACCACAGTTCAAAAGCATCAATTCTTCGGCGCTCAGCCTTCCTTATAGTCCAGCTCTCACAGCCATACATTACTACTGGGAAAACCATAGCTTTGATTAGACGGACCTTTGTCGGCAAGGTGATGTCTCTGCTTCTTACTATGCTGTCTAGGTTTGCCATAGCTTTCCTCCCAAGGAGCAAGCGTCTTTTAATTTCATGGCTACAGTCACTGTCTACGGTGATCTTGGAGCTCAAGAAAATAAAATCTGTCACTGCTTCCATTTCTTCCCCTTCTATATGCCTGGAAGTGATGGGGCCAGATGCCATGATCTTCGTTTTTTTTAATGTTGAGTTTCAAACCAGCTTTTGCACTCTTCTCTTTAACCCTCAACAAGAGGCTCTTTAGATCCTCTTCACTTTCTGCCATTAGGGTGGTATCGTCTGCATATCGGAGGTTGTTGATCATTAAACATACTTTCTTTCAAGCTAATTGAAGGAAGATCATTTTTGTAGTTAGTACCCAAACAACCAGTAGAACCTTGAAAGAAAGGTTACAGACACTTGCTTTTTGCCACCCTAGCTCATTGCGGACAGTACGGTCAAAAAACACAGCCACTGAACTCACCTTGGTGCCCCCCTCAGTCCAGTGCCCTGGGTGACCACCCAGCTCGCCACCCCTAAGGCCAGCCCTGATTCCAGAGGTCGGATTCTTGGGAATCCGGCCTCACTGGAGTCTGCAACGGATTTCTCCAGCATCCCTAATTATGAGTGTGTGATAAAAAGCCTTGTGTAGAGAAGCCCACAGCCCCAGTGTTTCGCAACCTGTGCTGAATTGTTGAGGACACACAGCCATTGTTTTGTTCCGTATCTTGCAAAATCTGACCGTTAGGCTTCTTCTTTTTAATGGCATGAAAACACTGAAGAAATCTTTGTTGAGAGTAAGCCATTTTTTTAAAAAGTTCAGATAACCAATAGAAAAATGTAGAAAATAGCGTTATTTTCTTTATTTTTTCTATCTGTATGAAAAAAATGTAATGGAGAAACTATCATCGCAGTAATATGGAGTTATATTTTTATACCTGTCTCACCTATGTATATCCTTCTGCATATTCAGACCAAGCTATTCAGACCTCTGCTCAGTGTCCAGGTTCTTTAATTTCAATAATGAAATCAAAATTAAAATCCAAATAAAATTTTAGAACCAATTATTTCAGATAATTACCCCCAGTATCAAATCTACCTTTCCCCCACTACAGTAAGCTTAAAAAAGAAACTTCTCCTCACTTTATAAAATTATAATGCAGGACATAACTTTAAAATAAAGAAGAAGTTTACAGACAAAACTGGAAAGCCAGCAGTATGGAGACTATCCAGTGTTTTGCACACTGTGTCACATTTGGGACCATCTGCTTGCTAGGCAGAGGTTGTTGGTGTGTATTTGGTGCAATGAGCTCCTGGCTGTTAGAGAAGTTTTTCCCCATGAGATTTGTTGTTCTTCAGTCGTTCAGTCATGTCTGACTCTTCGTGACCCCAGATTAGGGGTGGACAAACCTGCCCGACATCTGTTCTTGGGGGAGGGGTCCGCTGTAGGCAAATCTGGGCCACTTGGGACCGGATGGATTTCCCAGGAGCCCTGGCATGTCTGCTGGAGTTCATGGGGATGCTCTCCATCCTTCTAAATGGGGCAGTAGGCTAATGACGGCTGCTATTAGACTATCGTGAGAAAATTACAGCCATAAACGGTTATTTTACGCCATTTGTGGCCATAAAGCACTTACTTCTACCTAAGCTGTGGCTGTTTTTGCCTCAGTTTAGGTAGCTTTACAGCCACCTAAGTGCTTTACAGCCACAAATAGTGTAATATTCACCAATAATGGCCATAATTTTCCCGCAATAGGTTAATGGCAGCCAACATTAGCCTATCACACCTTTTAGAAAGACTGAGAGCCACCTCATGTGAAATCCAAGGATGCACAGGTAAGGGGGTGGGGTGGTCTGCTGATTTCTCCAGCATCCCTACTTGAGACAAACATGGCTGATCTGGGGAAGAAGAGAGTTGTTGGGATGAGTAGAGATAGGTGAATCTGCCAAGCTCAATTTCATTCAGGTTCTTCATTTTCACTGCTAGGTTCATTCCATCCCAGTTCCGCATTGGATTTTTTTTTCTGCACAGAAATTCATACATATTTTGGTTCGTATTTTTCAAAATGCGCAGTTTTCCATGCACAGTTTTCAGTGTATGTATTTTGTATGCATGTATCCATTGACTTTATAAAATTATAATGCATTAATTAAAATTATAATGCATAATAAAGGGGCCGCGGTGGCTTAGTGGTTAAGACGCTGAACTGCAGACCAGAAGGTCGGCAGGACAGCAGTTCGAGACCCGAGTGCCGCGTGACGGAGTGAGCTCCCGTCTTCAGTCCCAGCTTCTGCCAACCTAGCAGTTCGAAAGCAAGAAATTGCAAGTAGATAAATAGGTACCGCCTCGGCGGGAAAGGTAACAGCGTTCCGTGCACCTCGGTGTTCAGTCATGCCGGCCACATGACCACGGAAGCGTCTTCGGACAGCGCTGGCTCTTCAGCTTAGAAACGGGGATGAGCACCGCACCCTAGAGTGGGACATGACTGGTTGGGGACACCTTTACCTTTTCATCCATTGACTAAAGTGTGTTTGTGCACATTTTTTAAAGTACACCATTTTTGTGTGTATATTTTCATATACACAAACCCGCAAGTAGTATATGAGTGCAAATGGAGCGCCTGAGGCAATACAAGACCAGGACAACGTGGGGCATCTTTGCTGGTCTCGGGCACTCCATCCTCCCCATCTGGATTAGGGCCTGAAAGACCAAGGAAAAGTGTGGGTGTCTGGAGGGTAAGTTGTAAGAAAGCACAAATAGTGACATTGCATCACATCATCACTGATCACGGGGCACGTCAGTTAAGGCATCAGCCTTAACTTCCCATTTTCTGGCTTTGGGGAGTTCGAGACAACATGAGATAGGCTTAACTATGGTCTTTTAAACCAGCAGGGTTTTTTAATCACTGAGTTTCCTTGGTTTTTGAAAAGCAAATATCTCCCCATCATATTTGCTTTTGGATTTGCCGCTCTGAGCACTTTATGAACCAAAATGTGGAGTACAACATATTAAATACTAAGTGTTGGGGTTGGGAACAGGGCTCCATCACTGAAAGCCAGATCGTATAGCAGCAAAGGGCTGGGTGTGCCTGATCTCTTCTGATCTCCGCAGCTAAGCAGGGTCAGCCCTGGTTAGTACTTGGATGGGAGACCGCCTGGGAATCAGGCTTCCTGCACTGAGCAGGGGGTTGGACTCAGTGGTCTTGTAGGCCCCTTCCAACCCTATGATTCCATGATTCCTAATCCTTGTACCCAGACAACCATGCAGATGTTCAAATATCCTTTCTTCTTTCCTAAAGGCGCTCAAGGCACCCTTGGGCTTGCATGCTTCTTCCTCCCCTCTCCCCCCCTTTTGTACCTCCAAGTAGGAGATTGGCATGTCTCAGTCATAATCAAACTATTGTTCCCCACCGACATCACTTTAAATCTCAGGCTAGCAGAGTAGATGCAGGAGCCTGATTCGGATCAGGACCCTAATGTGAGAGGCAGGGAGGTTTTTAAGATCTGGATCCGGTCCCCTGCACCTAGGCTACAGTAAAAAGGAACTAAAGATGTAGCTGCTAGACACAGATGTAAAATAAGGTGGGTTTTGGCCCTCAGCTGCATTTTTGGAACCGCTGTTTTTGGACCGAGAAAGTGATCCCCCACAGGAGTTCATGCTATTTTTTTAACTCAGGACGTTTTTCATGTGAGAAATGTGGGGTTGGTTTTTGTTTGGCTCGCCCTCCAACCACTAGGTAAAGCTACCCAAATTGGCTTCAGTCTTTCTTAATTACTTTAAGCAGCATCTAAAAATAGCTTCCTGCTTTGTTAATGTAAAGACTGCCTAATTTCTCTCTGTGATCCATCAGCAATTTGCTTCAACCATGTTGGAAAACACTCTTGAGAACAGCTGGACTTTATATTCCATGAAATGGAAGTTACAATATTCCCCACCCACCCACCGCCTTTCTTCCCAGCACAATCAGAGGCAGAGGAACCTTCCTGTAACTATCACGTAACCTGCTGATCTACAGATAACTTCTCCCATACTACACCGGGACTAACTAGTCTGGACTTCCAGACAATGTGACTTCACCATCTAGTCAATTCGCGATAAACACACACACACACACACACCCCGTCTTTTGTAACATCTTGCCTGAAGAAGATATTTGGGGCTCTCAAAAGGTTGCACAATTTGGGGGGGGGGGATATCTTCTCATTGCAACAGCATTAAGGCTTGAAGATCAAAGATATATCTCATCTATGAGGGAATCCATTGGTTATCTGTGGCTGGAAAAGGCAACGAATCTGTCTCTCCACCCCTTCCAGCTGCAAGCATCATCCACAGGCTCTTTGAGATAGCTAACTTGTGTTGCCTGTTGTTGTTGTTGTTGTTGTTCAGTCGTTCAGTCGTGTCCGACTCTTCGTGACCCCATGGACCATAGCACGCCAGGCCTTCCTGTCCTGCACTTTCTCCCAGAGCGTGCTCAAGTTCATATTCATTGCATCAGTGATGCTATCTAGCCATCTTATCCCCTGCCGTCCCCTTCTCCTTTTGCCTTCAGTCTTTCCCAGCATCAGGGTCTTTTCCAGAGAGTTTTCTCTTCGCATTAGGTGGCCAAAATATTGGAGCTTCAGCTTCAGTATCTGTCCTTCCAATAAGCAGTCAGGGTTGATTTCCTTTAGGATGGACTGATTTGACCTCCTTGCAGTCCAGGGGACTCGTAAGAGTCTTCTCCAGCACCACAGTTCAAAAGCATCAATTCTTCGGCGCTCAGCCTTCCTTATAGTCCAGCTCTCACAGCCATACATTACTACTGGGAAAACCATAGCTTTGATTAGACAGACCTTTGTCGGCAAGGTGATGTCTCTGCTTCTTACTATGCTGTCTAGGTTTGCCATAGCTTTCCTCCCAAGGAGCAAGCGTCTTTTAATTTCATGGCTACAGTCACTGTCTACGGTGATCTTGGAGCTCAAGAAAATAAAATCTGTCACTGCTTCCATTTCTTCCCCTTCTATATGCCTGGAAGTGATGGGGCCAGATGCCATGATCTTCGTTTTTTAATGTTGAGTTTCAAACCAGCTTTTGCACTCTTCTCTTTAACCCTCAACAAGAGGCTCTTTCGATCCTCTTCATTTTCTGCCATTAGGGTGGTATCGTCTGCATATCGGAGGTTGTTGATAATTCTCCCAGCAATCTTAATTCCGACCTCTGATTCATCCAACCCGGCTTTTCTCATGATGTACTCTGCATATAAGTTAAATAAGCAGGGTGACAATATGCAGCCTTGTCGTACTCCTTTCCCAATTTTGAACCAATCGGTTGTTCCATGTCTGGTTCTTACTGTTGCTTCTTGACCCTCGTACAGGTTTCTCAGGAGACAGGTAAGGTGGTCTGGTACTCCCATCACTTTAAGAATTTGCCAGAGTTTGTTGTGATCCACACAATCAAAGGCTTTAGCGTAGTCAATGAAGCAGAAATAGACGTTTTTCTGGAATTCTCTTGCTTTCTCCATGATGCAGCGAATGTTGGCGATTTGATCTCTACTTCCTCTGCCTCTTCTAAACCCAGCTTGTACTTCCGGTAGTTCTCGGTTCACATACTGCTGAAGCCTAGCTTGTAGGATTTTGAGCATCACCTTGCTGTCATGTGAAATGAGCGCAATTGTGCGGTAGTTTGAACACTCTTTGGCATTGCCCTTCTTTGGAATTGGAATGTAAACTGACCTTTTCCAGTCTTGTGGCCACTGTTGAGTGTTCCAGATTTGTTGGCATATTGAATGCAGCACTTTAACAGCATCATCTTTTAGGATTTTAAATAGCTCAGCTGGAATACTGTCATCTCCGCTAGCTTTGTTGTTACTAATGCTTCCTAAGGCCCACTTGACTTCACTCTCGAGGATGTTCAGCTCAAGTTCAGTGGCCGCACTATCATGGCTATCAGGGACATTCAAATCTTTCCTGTATAGTTTTTCTGTGTATTCTTGCCACCTCTTCTTAATCTCATCTGCTTCTATTAGGTCCCTGCCTTCTTTGTCCTTTATCATGCCCGTCTTTGCACAAAACGTTCCCTTGAGATCTCCAATTTTCTTGAAGAGATCTCTAGTCTTTCCCATTCTGTTGTTGTCCTCGATTTCTTTGCATTGTTCATTTAAGAAGGCCTTCTTGTCTCTCCTTGCTATTCTCTGGAACTCTGCATTCAGTTGCGTATATCTTCCCCTTTCTCCCTTGCTTTTCGCTTCCCTTCTTTCGTGTGCAAACCCACCCCCAACCGGTATTGGCGGGCATCCATTCACGCACCACCCCCTCGTGAGCGCACACACCCGTGGACCCATGCTCGAGCTCCCATGAGCTCAGCAAGCCACCTGCACCCACCCTGGGTCCCATATGCGCGTGCCCGCCATTTTGCTGAGGGTTTTTTTCCTGAAAAAATGAGCTAATTAAAAATGTGCATATTTAAATATGTGCACATTCAGGCTGGGAAAGCTTGATCTACACAATATTAGAGGCATAATGGCCCTTTTAAAACCATCCAAATTGGTGGCCATCACTGCATCTTTTAGTAGTGAATTCCATAGTTTCATTATGTGCTGGGTGAAGAAGCCCTTCCTTTTATCTGTCCTGAATCTCCCACCCGAACAAATTTCCAGGGAAGTGTGTATATATGGAGTGCAACTTGAATCTATGTCTCCACCCTTCCCCTCTTCCCCCACCACCCAGAAGAAAGAGGGGAAAGGCATGAGATACCTTCTATACCTCTGTTGCTGTTTTTAAACAGCACACCTTTGGACCTTTGTGAGAAGCTCTAATTTTCCGAAAGAAAAGATTTCTCTCCCTTTTCTCCCATACACACAAGCAGACATTCCATATATATATATATATATATATATATATAGAGAGAGAGAGAGAGAGAGGGAGGGAGAGAGAGAGAGGGGGAGGGGGAGAGAGAGAGAGAGAGAGAGAGAGAGAGAGCAGGAGGCAGCCCCGGAGGGTTGTGGAGGCCTCATGTGGCCCATGTGCTGCCCACCCCTGTTGTATAAGATCAGGAAAGGGCAGGGGACCAATCCCAATGGGGAGGGGTAGACAAATCAAATCAAAGTTAAGCCCCAAGACTCAGATGCACGTGGCTCTAACGCTAACACATTTCTTTCTTTAAGAGTGTATTATGATTTTACAGGACATACAAAATAAGAGAATGTGAGTATTTGCTATTACAACAGTTGAGGAGCTGTTGATTGCGATATTGTGTCTATGTTGTGTAAAGCACATAGGGCTGTCCACTGATTATAGAATTTTTGATGGATTAATCATCTACTTTTAACCAGTTAATTAAGTATTCAGTAACGTTTAAATAATTGTGCTTGTTGGCAGGCAGATGATGTAAGTGAAAGAGAATTTACGATTTGCTACCAGCGATGGATGGGTCCTCTGTGATCCAAATAAGCTCCCTTTGTCAGCCATCTCTTAGCAACTCTGTTAAGGCAAAAGCCAAGCTCAAAATGCCACATTCAGTGCTCCCAGCAGTGGAGGCTGCTGGCTCCAACTTTGGTGGGGCTGTGAAGCCATTCTGGGTTTCAGTCAGAACCAGCCAGAACTCTAAAAGAGCTATCCACGGTGCTGAACCCTATCCCCAAAATAGGTCCAGCACCTTGAATGGCTCCTTTAGAGTTCTGGCTGGTCCTGACTGAAACCCAGAATGGCTTTACAGCCCCACCAAAGTTGGAGCCACCAGCATCCACTGGATCTCAACACTCACCGTCTTCCAAGCTTCATGTGGGCAAACTGGTTTTAGAGTTCCTTCTGACAGGAATGCCTGAGAAAACCAGAGGAGTTTCTGAATAACATTTCCAGTGCTCAGGTCAGAGGCACAAGGCTCCAATGACGTCCCTTGTCCCCTTTCCACAACAAGCAGAAAGCAGAATAAAGTATGCAAAATAGTAGTCATTGCTAATTACATGATACAAAATGAGAGAAATTATGCCATTGTTCTTGACTGGCATAATGTGTACAGATTTCAAAATTTCTTTCTCATTGACCTTTCCACAGAATGCTGAGTGTGAACGTATGTCTTATGTGCACATATTCTTAAGCCAGCCCTATTGAGCTATTGAACCAGCTTACAACATACATCAATAATACCATAAAAACAATCTGAAAGCATAAAACCAGGTGCTTCCTTGTTTTGTACTTGTGTGAGGTGATATTTTAATGTTATTTTTGAAGTGACATGTAATTCCTATAAAGCACATGATTTTGCGAAACTGTTCCCAGTGCTGCTTGCTCATGCTAGATTTCACCATAAATGCTCCAACCACCAGTGAACAGCAGAAATATATCCCTGGAAGTCTGCCACATCTCCAACGGTTTATGAGGCGCTGCCAACTCTGTTTCTGAAAGGTCCACTGGTATTGCTGCAAATGTTTACATCCAAAGGTTATAACAGAAAAAGCTAAGATCAGTATTAAGCAAGGTATGACATTCTATAGGCGTTGGTTTTGAGAATGTCTCTTGTAACTCCAGATTTTAGAAGGTCATTTCAGTGTAGGTTCCCAGAAAATGAAAATCATTAATCCTTAGTGAATAAGTTTCCTGTTTCAGGCTATTTAGCTTTTTGCTAAAATAAATTGGCTTAAGTACTCCAGGTTATATAATGTCTCTTCTCCAACTGAATTCAAGCTCTATAATAAAGAATCAATCAGATTAGACTTTATAATTAACAAATGACTATGGACTACATAGTTATGGCTTTAAAAGTGAAAACATCCCCTGTGATAATTTAAGTCTCTAGGTTACTGTCTGCTGAAGACAACTAATGTTTTAGATCATTTTTATTGTGCAACCATGTATCCATCCACCCTGTGTTGCAGGGGTGCACAAAGTGTGGCCCTCCGGATGTTTTGGCCTACAACCCCCATGATCACTCACCATTGGCTATAGGTGAGTGATCAAGGGCTATATTGGCTATAGCTCTAGGCCAAAATATCTAGATGGCTGCATGTTGTCCACCGCTGCTGAACTGGCTGTCCACATATGGCCAAGAACTACATGTTAATGTGGCCAAGGAGCTCTAGAAATGGTCCAAGGATGATAGGGCTGGCAATCACAATTCTCAGGGACCTTATTGGGCCTTTCAGTGGGCCCTCAATGCAATCCATAGTACCCCACCACACTTCACACAAATTATTGAACCGCCTTCAAAAATTGGAAGCTGATGGTCTTATTATTATTATTATTATTATTATTATTATTATTATTATATCCTGCCCTTGTCCCAATAATGGGACTCAAGACAGCTTTACAACATTAAAACTTGTATAGTTAAAACCTATAAAGAGAAGTATACAAAAGTTAAAAGTTAAAATATAATTAAATCATCAATAATATTAAAATTGTGTAAAATATAAAAATGTTAAAAGACAACAAGAAGTATAACCATAGTATCCATCCATCATATTCTCACAGGTCCAGACTATCTATCCCCAGAGGCCTGCTAAAACAAAAAGGTTTTTACATGCCTGAGGAAGCATATCAAGGAGGGTGCCACTCTCGCCTCCCTGGGAAGGGAGTTCCAAAGCCTTGGGGCAGCCACTGAGAAGGCCCTGTCCCACGTTCCCAACAGATGTACCTGTGATGGTGGTGGGACTGCAAGAAGGGCCTCCCCTGAAGATCTCAGGGCACAAGTAGGCTCATAGGGGAGAATACGGTCTTTCAGATAACCTGGACACGAGCCATATAGGGCTTTATAGGACATGACCAGCACTTCGAATTGTGCCCGGAAACAGACTAGGAGCAAGTGAAGCTGTTTTAGCAGGGGAGTGGTATGCTCCCTGTAGCCAGCCCCAGTCAACAGTCTTAATAGGGCAAAGGGGCTGACTTAGCAGTGGCTGCTATCACATACCATCAGTATGTGATAGCAGTATTTAAAAGACAATCTTTTTAAAATGAAAATTCTGACAATGTGGCTCTGTTGCGAATTTGTCCCTCCAATCCCTTCAGAGTTTGCAGATTGTTAAGCCTGGAGGCAGTCTCTTCTATTGGCTTTGTACGCACTTAGATCTGTATGCTCCGACTCTCCCTAGATGTCAAGGATGTTGAGGGTGGTCAGGCAAAATCTCGATTCTGATAGGAACTGGCCTAGGGCTGACCTCACACCTGGGGTCTCACAAGAGCCTGGTCCGCAGAATCAAGCATCAGATGGGGGACTGAGATCCTGGCCCTGCCATGCAGGACTACTGTTGCGGTGGTCTCCTTTCCTGCTTGCTGGGTTGGCTGTCAACTTGAGCTTCTCTCCAGAGAGGCTGGGACACCCCCCACCCCATCTGAGCCCCAAAGCCAGGGCAGCTGAAAGGATTCAATTCTACAGACTGGGCTACCATTTAACCCCTTCTTCCCATGACAGAAACTCACAAATGTACAAAAAGGGTGGCTGGTGCACTGATTGTCTTCCATCCCCCCCATAACCCAGACCATAAAAGTTTTGAGTGCGTTCGACTTGCTGTTATTGTGTAAGAAATCAGATCAATTGTGAGATTAAACATTCTGTTTTGATTTCTATTTAGGGGCTTATTGTTGTTGTTTTTAAAAGAAAAACCATTGTAGTTAGTTTACCAGCACACTGAGTGTCAGAAGTCAGGGGGACAGGTAAATGAATAAGATGGACACCATGAGAAGGAACTACAGGAATGTATGGTGGAGGGAATATGCCTCAGGCAGAATATGCCTCTAATACTTGGTATTAGAGCACACAAGAGTGTCTGTATTTTAATCTGTAATATCTTGGAAAGCATGTAGCTACATATGATGAGATTATTTTAGTAATTATATTTTCTTCCTTTTGACCTACACTGGGTTCTCAAACTGACTGAGATGGAGATGTGAAGACCTGGGAAAAATCAGAAAAAACAAATGGGAGGATGGGGGCATGGGAAAGTGTAGGGGAAAAGTTTCCCTTATTTTCCCAGGGATTTGGGGGAAAATTTGAGGGAAAAGGTGGCAGGGGGGGTGGGCAAGTCTTTACATCTCTAGATGACGACAACAGCAACATACAGTTTTTAAAAAAAACACTGACAGTTTAAAGCCATAAAATGATAAAACCAATACTAAAAACAAAAAACAAAACAGTGAAATAATAAGCACTCAGGTTAACAAAAGACTTCTTAAAAAATCATTGTCACTAGCCTAAAGCCTGCAGTGAACAAGCCTGAATGGACTAGGGAGAAAGTTCCAGAAAACCAGGAAACCAACACTGAGAATGCACTGCTTTTTTTTTAGTTACCAGCTTAACCTTGGATGGCTAAGGCTCTTAGAAAGGGGTCTCAGAAGGTGATCTAACATGCAAGGAGGGAAGCTCATAGGTGAGAAGATGGCCCTTGAGGTATGTTGGTCCCTGGCTGTTTAGATAAGAACTAGGATCTTGAATTGCATCTGGAAGTTAAATAGCAAGCAGTGGAGCTATTTTAAGCCAGCTAAAATATGTTTCCTTCAGTCTGTCCTGGTTAACAACTGGGTTGCTGTGTTGTAGACCCGAGACAGTTTCCAAACTGATTCCAAAGGTGATTCGACATAGCTAGATTGCGATTGCCTGAACACCAAGTTACCCACACATGAATGACAGAGGCCTGGTAAACTTTTGGTAGGACAGAGCACAACTGGTGTGCTGCCAGCCAAAGCTGGCCAAAGGCAGTCTTAGCCACAGATGTCACCCCAGCATCCGGAGAGGAGGCTGTGTCCAGGAGTTCTCCGAAGCTGTAAACCTGCTTTTTCCTAGGAGAGCCTGAACCCCTCCAGAATAGGCAAAGCACCATGCTGAAGGCAAGGATTGCTCGGCAACCCTCATAAAATAGGCATGTTTTCAGAGCACCTCCTTCCCATGTAACCTGATGGCCTTCATTTGCTGCAAAGATTGTGAAATTCTGGATTTATTCAGCTTATCCATGAAAGGGATCTCTTTGTATAGCAATAAAAAAAATCCCACCGCACTGCATTTCATTGTGTTGAGAAATCCTCAGGTACGTTCTACCACGTTTCTTTCCTCATGCTTTTGGGTTTGTCCCTTTTGAAGAATTACCAGCATTTCTAAACAAACCATGGCTATGTATTCTGAAAGGCCAAACTGTTCTTAAACAAACAAACTGTCACTTACTGCAAGGGAGAGGGGGTTTCTTTGAGCAATCAATTTGAGCAACACCGCTCATGTTGCTCAATCTACTATTTATGTATAAAATGACAACTGAGGGCTGGAAAAGTTAGTCTCCGAGAGCCGCATCTAGAACATCAAAAATCTCAGAGTAAGTGGGTGGAATAGCGATCTTACTGTATCTTCTTATCTCTGTTATTTCTTGCTGTTTCTAAAAGGCATCCTAGCTAGAATTGCCTTTCTCAATGGAATCTCTCCATGTTATGAGTGGGATGGAATGTATGATTACTGTAGCAGTTCAAGTAGTTCTTTGGCATTCTCCTTTATTTGTACATTGTGGAAACACCACTTCTTACTATTTTTAGTTAGACTGATACTACGCAGACTGCAAATAAGATCTGAAACAATGGTTTGAAGTAGGTTTGCACACCTTGGTCTGGGTAAGTGCTACGTATGCAAACCAGGATGTGAAACTATGGGTTGACGACAGTTTGCAAAACCTGGTTTGCATAAGTGCTATATACACTCCAAGCAAATCATGGTTACAGATGTTTCTCCTTCTCTCCAGCTTTCAAGGTGACCAGCAGGGATGTATGAGAATTTCATTTATGTTCACAAGTCATGTGAACATGTCTGTTTGCCACCCTGAATGTGAGCAGAAGACAGCGTTCTCTGAAAATGTCCAGAAATTCTTGAGTGTGTGTTTCTGCTTGGGAAAATGCACATTTTAAAAGAGTGTGCATTTTAAAAAGTGAGTATTATTTAAAATGCACATTTGCACACTTTACCGGGGGGGGGGGGGAGTGCACCTTTTTGCTGCACCTTTTTTTTAAAGTGCATTTTCCCCATTCAAAACATGCACAAAATGAAAAAAGGGCTCAAATGAACATGGGAAATGAGGAGAGATGAGCTTCAGATGGATGTTCGCAGAATCTGGGTGATGGCCAGCATCACGTGTTTGCCCGTCCCTAGTGATGGCTGGTCTTCCTGAGGTCTTCTCATACACAGCCTCTGGGGGAAGCACTCAATTTGGCAGGCTAAGGTTTCACTGGCTTGGCTTGGCTTGGCTGTGGTTTCACTGTACATGCGGTTTAAACCAGGATTAAGGCAAACAACCATTATTACTACTAATCTTGGTTAAATACTATCAATGGGATCCAGATTTAGCCATGCTTAGAGTAGATGTATTCAAATCAATGAGACTTAATTTAGCCATGACTAATTTAAGTCCTATTAATTTCAGTGCTATACTAAAACAAAAAATTCACAAAACATAGAAACGGAAACATCAGAGCTGCAGCCTAGCCTTGTAGTTTTCTACGTGTAAGAGATTTTCCCCCTTGGAAGGTGTACTCTGTGTGTGACTAAGTCCTAGATCCAAGCCTATGTCTGCACTGGGCCACTGTTTTTGCCCTGTTGTAGAGGTAACACAAACGTTCACAAATAATTAAGATTTGATGAATTTTCCAGTTTCACCACGTACACTTTGAATTAGAAACGTGGTGCGCTTTGCAGAGCATTCCTTTGCACATTGCTTGCGAGCATGTCCCGCTGTGTTCAATCCTATGCCCACCAAGTATGCACAGGATTGCAGCTTTAGTTGTACTGGAATCTCTTGATTGTTCTGTTTTTGACAGTATCCAAAGATATCACTTCATAAGCTGTCAGCTGTCAAATATTACTTGACATTGTATAGGTACTATTGAATGCTGTCTGACAGTGCTGGCTTCACATTTCTGAGGGTTCTTGAGCAAGACCCCCTCAACGGGCCCCCTCCTTCAGCAAGTCCACCTTCTCAGTGCCATTGTCACCAGCCGCTACTGCTCCTCATCCTCTTTCTCATCACTGCTGCTACTTGCTTGCTTGACAAGCAAAGAGCCAATGAGCCAGCAGGCCGTGGCATCTACTGCTCCTCCATCCCATCACTACCATTGCCTGGGCCAGAATGAGAGGCTGGTGAACAAGCAGGTTACAATGTTGAAGAGGAGGAGCAAGTCCAGGGGGTGCTTGTGGTGGGCCCCTGCTGGGCTGTGGGCCCTCAGCCAGTTCCCAATCATGCCTACCCCTGACGCCAGCCCTGCTGTCAGATACAGCCACTGCGTGTTATCTATTTAATGCTATTGAATAGAATATTGAGCAATCATGCATGCCAACCATGAAATATTGTCAAATACAGTGCATCGGGGTATGTCATACAGCAGCAAGGTTGGTGAATAGAAGGCAATGCGCTGTAGCGAATAGACTTGGGAGGGCTGGGTTCAAATCCCTACTCAGCCATGAAGTGACTGGTTGATCTTCAACTCAGTCACTGACTCTCAGGCTAATGTATATCACCGGGTTGTTCTGAAGATAAAATGGGACAATCCCCCATGTTCAGGACAAAAAGGCTGGATGCAAATGTGACATACTCTGACTAGGTGTGCATCCCATCAATATTATTATTACTATTATTATTAATCAGTATCATCATAATCAACAACATATCATCATCATCCCATGCTTTTCAAAACAGCACAGTATACAAAATAAGGGGGAAACCTGCTGCAATAAAATAATTAAAAACAGATAAAACGTGTTTTACAAAACTCAGCAACTTTCAGAAAATTAGGATATTAGCATATTAGAAACAAGGACAAACCTTTGGATCACACAGGGTACAGTCAAACTAAGGTAAAGCTTTGGTAAATCCCACTGATTCTGAGGGGAGTTAAATGGGGAATGAAAAGTGCTTAACTCTGGTGGGATTGTACCTAAAATGTTGGAAGGCTAAAAACGTTTGCACTCCAGGACATATTGGGAACATCTGGCAGCCTTCCCCAACCTGGTGCTCTCCAGATGTTTTTGACTGCATCTCCTATCATACATGGCAATAACTTTTCAAGAGTGCTGTGGTCCAGCTTAGAGAATCAGGGATACTTGCATAATATGGGTAGATTAACTATCTTTGTGTGTGTTTTTATAGGTCAGACAGTCTGAAAGATGCATCAGTTTCTAGCACTCAGCTTTATTCTGGCAACCTCTCTAGCCAGCTCATCTGCAAACCCTGTTACTCAACCAGATGTGGACAGAGGTATGTCCCTATATGACCATGGAGAGGGGTCATAGCACAGTGGGACCGCACATATTTTGCATACAGAAGATTCACTTCTTGGCATCTTCAATCAAAAAGGGGTCCTGGGCAGTGGAGATGGAGATGGCTGAAACTCTGCTATACTAAAACAAAACAAAAAATTCACAGCACTTAGAAACTGAGGTATCAGTGCTGCTGCCTAGCCTTCTAGTTTTCTATGTGCAAGAGATTTTCCTCTTTGGAGGAACATTCAAGGATGTGAACTGCCTCCTACAGTCTGAAGTGGTACTATCCAGAAGCAGGCTTATTAACTCGTCTTCTGTTGGCAAGAACTAGGCCTGGGTTGGTGCTGATAATACTGGGCCAGCTGGACTAATGCTCTGATTCTGCTTAGGGGATCCTTTAGATCAGCCTTTCCCAACTCAGTGCCCTCCAGATGTTTTAGACTTCAATTCCCATCAGCCCTAGCCGGCATGGCTAATTGTAAGGAATGGTGGGAGTTATCATCCAAAACATCTGAAGGGCAGCAAGTTTGGGAAGGCTGCTTTAGATGCATAGAAATCCTTTGGAAAAAAAACAAGCCCCGGAAGTATTATACACTCCGGTATTTATGCAGGAGAACTAAAGAAATCTGAATGAGCACTTGCTTTCAGCATGCCATACATGACCCAGTAAAAATGTTCTTTCCCTTTCAGCACTGGAGGACCTGAAGAAAGCAATCCATGATCAAGGAACAAAGCTGGACGAACTGAAAAATGCTTTTATGTCAGTCCACAATGGTAAGACAGCTGGATATCTGATATTTATTTTTCTAAATCATGTCTAGAATCCTAGCTTCAGATTCACTTACAATCTTTCATGAAGATTCACCTTAAGTGGCTACTACTAGCTACTTATTTTGTTTTTGCTCTCTCATCATGAGTGTGTGTGTGTTTTAACTATTTATTATTTCCACAGGTATTGCAATAATGGCAAACAACATATAATTCCTGTTTTAGGGCCACTGGTTTTCAAATGTTGTCCTTTTGGAAAACACTTTCCTGCTGGTCTACAGAAGGAACCCCAGAGCATCTGACATGGATGCATTCTGTGTCTTGCAGACGATTCTGGGGAAGGGTTTAGGGTACGCATCCAGTTTGTGTGGAGCATTGGTTAGGTCTGCATGACCTGAGAATATGGCCTAGAATGCACCCAAAAACTTTCCTGCATCTACATGTTGCTGAGAAAACCTGCTAATGCTGGGCATTGAACAGGTTCCGTTTCTGAGAACCTTGTCTACCATTAGTGATTTCCTCTTTGAGGACCCCCTGTTAAGTTTCCAAGAACAATGGGAGCAGTGTTTGAAAGCCACCAATATAAACTGCACTCCCATTTTAACTGTTAACCTCCCTATGCTTTTCATAAAGCTGGCTGAGGGGTTCTGGGAGTTGTAGTCCAACACATCTGCAGGGCACCAGGTTGGGGAAGACTGTAACAGTTTGAGAACCACTGTCCCTACTCTCAAAAAGCCAAACAACATGCAACGATATTTAGTCTTCTTTTTTAAAAGCATGCTTAACCTGTTCACTTTTTATTTTGGAGGAAAAGCAGCCATGGGGCTCCAATCCAGAATGTGCTCCTGATCTACATTGGGGCCCCATGCAGGTTTCCTGCTCAAAAATGCCTGCACGCCCATTTGCTTGCTACTTGCCCCCAAATGTACTATCCGCCATAAACAGCACCTTTGGAGGCAAACAGCAGCCAGGGAGGAAGGTGTTTTTGAGCAGGAACCTGGCATATAGTCCCAATCTGGATTGGAAGCATGTTCCAGATCAGGGCCCTACCACTGCTTTTCCTTTAAGCTGGAAGACTACAACTCCCAGCATTCCCCAGCCAGCATGGGAGTTGTAGTCCCACACATCTGGAGGGCACCAGGTTGGGGAAGGCTGACCTAAGTACTTCTGTCTGCATCTGTTCACATTAACTGTTACCCTGGCCTCTCTGTTGTCTTCCTCCTCCTCTAAATTCACATTAGAAGCTTCTAGAGGCAACAAACAGACTATGGCTTATGTTGCTCTATAAGGCTAAGACACCATGTATCGTGAGCACTGCATTAATAAGGAAATGTTTTCAGGGCGATTCTAATAATAGAGAATTTAAAATAATCAAACCTTTGTGCATTGTACTTCTAGCTCGGAGTTTTGCAACTGGCAGTAGAAAATTATACACCACCAATGAACATGAAGGGAAGTTTGAAACACTAAATGCCATCTGTAACCAAGCTGGTGGTGATATCCCTTCTCCAGAGAAAGAGGGTGAGAATACGGCCCTGCAGAGCCTCTTAAAGAGGCAGAACAAATCAGCCTATCTTCTTGTCGGCAATTCTGCGAGTTATGCAAACTGGGCAGTCGGAGAACCAAACAATGCTGATGGCACTAAGAACTGTGCGAAAACTGATAAAGATGGCAAGTGGCATTCCGCATCCTGTGAAGAGGAGCTCTTGACCGTTTGTGAATTTTCCTTTGTCCGTTCGCCCTGGTTATTGTCATAACCAGTGTAGTGTAATGGAGAGAGTGTTGGTCTTGGAGTAGGAGGACCTAGGTTCAAACCCTCACTCAGTTGTAAAGCTCACTAGATGACTCTCGGCCTACCTACCGCACAGGGTTGTTGTGAGGATAAAATTGGATGATACCCATGTATGCTTCCCTTCTTGGAGAAAGGATGGGATATAAATGTGATAGATAAATAAATATATAATCTGCACTTCTCTGGTACGTTAGATATATTTTGGTCAATCATGTAACAAGCCGGGGTAGAGGAAAAATGCTCCCTCTTGAAATGCTGGGGTTCTCACTTGCTTTAAAAAGAGCCAGACATCCTACCAAAGACACCTTAATGCACAGATATAATGCCATCATATATTTTTAAGTAACAACAGAATGGCAATTATCACATGTCCATTATTATGGTTGGGTTGGTTTATTGTACCTGAGATTAAAGAGGTGCAAGCGGAGGAGTCGACAGATATATTAATATTTGGAGATTGGTTGGGGAAAGACTTGAGGTTTGTGTCATTTGGAAATTTGGTTTATGTGCTGTCCTCTATGTTGTTTTGCCCCATCCCAAGCTCTCTGGGAAGGGTAGGATACAAGTAAAGATAAAGAAATCAGTGTTCTTCCTTATCTATGAATATCATAGAATATCAGGTGGTATAAACATAGAATCGTAGACCATTGAGTCCAACCCCCTGCTCAATGCAGGAATCCAAGTCAGAGCATCCCTGACAAGTGGCTGTCCAGCTTCATCTTGAATACCTCCAGTGTGGGAGAGCCCACCACCTCCTTAGGTGATTGGTTCCATTGTCGTATTGCTCTAACAGTCAGGACGTTTCTCCTGATGTTCAGCCGGAATCTGGCTTCCTGTAACTTGAGCCCATTATTCCATGTCCTGCACTCTGGGATGATCGAGAAGAGATCCTGGCCTTCCTCTCTGTAACAGCCTTTCAAGAACTTGAAGAACGCTATGCTATCTCCCCTCAGTCTTCTCTTCACAAGGCTAAACATGCCCAGTTCTTTCAGTCTCTCCTCATAGGGCCTTGTTTCCAGTCCCCTGATCATCTTCATTGCCCTCATCTGAATCGTCTCCAGTTTGTCTGTGTCCTTCTTAAAGTGTGGCGCCCAGAACTGGACACAGTACTCCAGATGAGGCATATCCAGTGCTGAGTAGAGAGGAACGAGTACTTCACATTCCCTTTCCTTTCCCATTCAATGCAGGTTTCCTTAGCATATGCGCTTAATAACATTGAGATTACATCTGCTAGTAATTATTCACAGGGCACAGTGCAACAGGGTCAGTTTCCATCATACATCCATGCATTCTTTCATTCATTCATTCATTCATTCATTCGTTCATTAGGAATGTTGGAGAAATCCGAGGGATGGGGTTCAATGAGTTTTACTAGACTTCCTTTTGGATCTCACTGCAGTGCCCAACTTGACCTGCGGTGAGTCAGGCCAGTTTGCGGATATTCCAGGAATGTTGCACATTTTTTGCAAAGGTCCTGCAAGTTGTGCAAAGTTCTGAGCAATTTGCACAAATTATGGCCAAATTTGTACAAATTATGGCCAAATTTGCACAGATTACATAAATTATGGCCGAATTTGTGTAATTTGTGCAAATTCAACCATACTCTGTGGAAATTTAGTTGTAATTTGTGCAAATTGCCCGAGAATTTGCACAAACTGCTGAACCTTCCAAACAACAACAAAAAGTGCAAAAAAGTTCTCAGAGTTCGGGAACAGCGTGCAGCCACAAGTGTACATGCAGTGGAAATCCGTCAAGCCAACCCCCCCCCCCCAGAATTCCCAGTGATGGACATCCCTATCATTCATTCATTACCAACATCTCTATCTCACCTTCCTATCCTAGCAAAATCTAACAAAAATATAATAAAAACAAATGCTAACAATACTTTTATTAAGGATATTTTGATTTCCTTAATAATTAAATTCATATTTTGCCTTTCCACTAAATCAGTGCTCAAGACAGCTAACAATAAAATACAGGAAAATGACAAAATTACAGTTAAACATTAAAAATCATCAGTTAGAAACATATACTAGAAAAACAGATGATATAGAACAGAAATAAAAATAGAAAAACAAATCAAAGCATATCAGTATGAAAGAAATAGCACCTGCCAGATTAAAAATCCAGTTCAGCAGGTTAGCAGCTCAAAGCCTGCCTGAATAGAAGTGTCTTACCAGCCAGCCAAAGGATAACAGACATGGTCCTGGCCTCCCTTGGCAGGGAATTGTTCCAGAGGGAGCCACCACCCAGAAGGCCCTCTTTTCTTGTGTTCTCATCATGAGCCCAGGATAGAGGTAGGACTGAGAGAAGGGTCTCTCCCAATTACCTTAAAACCTAGGCAGGCTCATATACAAGAACGGGGACTTTCAAATAGCCTAAAGACAATCCAATCATAATTATCAAAGAGTACAAACCTATCTTATTTTGAATGCTCTCTTGTTCTTAGGCCAAATAGCTGATAGAACCAACCAAAATATGCTACACATTCTAAATGCAATTTATGTAAACAATATCTGCTTAAACTACTTTTAACAACAACAAAACGATTTACACAGTTGAAAAAGTATTCTCCTTGTACAGGGATTTGCAATGTATACAATCATCACACAAAATCTTCTAGAAAGAAGATGCTTTCTAAAAAGATGAATGGAGCTGAAAGGGTTCAGTGTATTAGGAAGCATTCTCCATTTTAACCTCAGTAACTTTACTGCATTCCTGATTGGCTGAGATCACCCATGTGACCAGTCCTGACTCATTGCCCTCACTCCAAATGAGATTTATTTGCCCCCATGGTGTCAGCATACAGCCAAATCTGATTGGCAAAAGAGTGTTGTCAAGTCATCATGTTCACTCTATAATCCAGCCTTCCCCAACCAACATGGAACTCCCAACATCTCTAGCCAGCTGGGGATGATGGGGGTTGTAGTCCAACATATCTGTAGGGCGTCAGACTGGGGAAAGCTGCTGCAATCCCTGTATGTGAAGGATCATACTGTGAGGGAGAGACAAGTCCTCCTAACCAAGACATGGAACTGAAGAAGCAGCAGAGAGAGGAGACAACAGCAGTGAAGATGCTTGGAAAAATTCTCAGGAATTAAGGGATCAGAAGATATTTCATACACACCCATTTTTTTCAAGCCCCTAAATGAACAGTAGTAGTTGATGAGGGCAGCAGAAGCAAACTCCATTTTATTCCTGTAGGCATGATGGTGCTATGATTTAAGTGACTTTAAAATGCAGAACTACACGTGCTCAGAGTGTTCCTTTGAAAAAATAAGATTTCGAAAGACCTTTTTTTGTTGTTTATTCTTAACATCTCAGGAAAGTAGAAGCAGTTTTAAAGTACGAAATGGCAGTTGGAGGGGGAACAGAAATGTTAGTTGTGTGCTTCACAACTGAAGTAATATCCATGGCCATCTAAAGGGGTGGCAGGGTGGGGGGATGTAAGACCATTAAATCCGGTGTCTAGCTGCAAATGCTAGTTGGTGTACAGCGGTGAACAGGAGGATCAGCAGGAAGCATGTGCTTAACTCTTTCTGTGCCTGCCAACTCTCCTCTGCAGACGCCTCGCTAGTCGTCTTCCCCCTCCCCCTCCCCCGTTCCAACCAAACTCCTTCCTGCCACAGAGTCCCACTACGGCTGCCCATCATGCATTTCTGTAGTTGCTTGATCTTGATCTAAATTGCCTTTTGAGCAATTTAAGTTTAAATCACTTTGTATATTGCTGCAACAGAGGTGCCTTTTTAAGAATACTGAAATGTGAAATAATAATGGAACAAAAATGACAGTTCGTTGCTTAGAAGGCTCACCTTAGAATATTTTTTCCACTCCCTATTTCAGTCAAAACCATAGAATCAAAATAGTTTCAAAATCAAATAACTCAGAGTCCCTTTAATTGAAATTGGTTTCTTCTGAGTAATCAAATAAAGCTTTATTCTACTGAGCAAACCAAGTTGTTGCCCTACCGCTGCTTGTTCCTATTTGTAGATGGAGGCCTGCATAAAATTCTGTTTTAAAGTATGGTTTTATACTATGTTTTACTAGGTTATTGTATTTTATGGTTTTAAGTTTTGCTTTGTGGACTGCCCAGAGAGCTTCAGCTGATGGGTGGTACAGAAATATAATAAGTAAATTTAAAAAAATTAAAAAATATAAAGCCTGACTGAGTCCGAGTATGGTTACTACTACGGACCTTGTTTTGTCTGTGTCCCTTTCCAGGAGTACTTACTATAAGCACCTCCTGTTTTCGGTGTTTGGAGCACTCATTAGGGTGGCCAGTTACAAATCACCAAAAAGGGGGACACCAATTTGCATAAAGTTAGCACATGCTAATTTATATGTATAGATGCAGATTTATTTATTTATATACTGCCCAATAGTCGAAGCTCTATATAATTATTATAGTTTAAATAGAAATACAGTATATCTCACCATAGTGTGGAAGACTGTGACTAGGGATGGCATGGGAGTCCATAAAGGGGGTGGAGTCCAACGAACTCCCCACACACACTTCCAGCATCCTGGACCCTGTTTGGCAAGCAGCTGGGAGCACCATGACATCCCAGCTCTTGCCCTGGCCTCCTTGGGAAGAGGCCAGGGTGAGAGCTCTGGGGGCTGGCTGTGCCGGGACCCATCCTGCCTATGCCAGCTGTTAAGGAAGCCATCGACAGACGTTGTGGGGAGGAAGGGCCTTGGCGGTACAACAGCACTTTCGCTGGGGGCTGGCCACACTGAGGACTTGGCAGTCAAGCCCTTGTGCACATAAAGCACAAGGGTTTGACTGCCGGAGTCCATGGGGGCGGTGCAGAGGGGAGGGGTGGCTCACACAGCTCAGTGTGTGGGGCGAGCAGGGAGGCTCACCAAGCATGTCCAGGCCACACAAGTTGGGGGGGGCAGCTCGTCAAGCTCCCCCTGCCCTGGATGGAAATGGGTCCATCCATCCCTGTGACCAAATGATCTGTGTGCCTTGCTCAGTCTGTTGTCCAGGTGCTGTGGATGGGCAACTTCAAGTCCCAGCTCTTCCTCCTGATGACATATCTTTATACTTGTCATGGACTGGACAGACCTTCAAACAGAGGATGCCTTCAGAATAGAGGACTCTGGCTGCCCTTCAAATAGAGGACTTTCCTCTGTAAAAGAGGACACAGGACCACCCTAGCACTCACAAGCGTATCTCCATAGTGTGGATGTGGTTCTTCTCAGCACCATTTTCTTTTTTCTACTTTGTCCTCAGTGTCTTCTGCCTCATCAGTGCCTCACCAGCTTTTAATCTGATTGGCTGTTGTGTCCTGTTGTGATTTTGTAAATGATGTCACAATGGTGTCTGAGTGGATGATGCCACAAATGCTCATAGTGTCCACAGCCAATCAGTTTGGACACATGAGATCAAGGACAATGAGAAGCAGCGGCCAGGGGGATGAAATGGCAACAAACAGCATCAGTGTAATGGGAGTGTTAATTCTATCTGTCTGTCTATCTATCTATCTATCTATCTATCTATCTATCTATTTGTTCAATAGTACACAACATGCTATTTTGAACGGAATATTTGAAGAATATTTGCTGTAGCCCTTCTTATAAATACAATAATCCCCAGCATGGAGCATGAAGATTTCCAACAAAAGCAGGCATCCCTCTCCTTTCAGTTTTGTCATATGCCTGAAGGAGAGAGGAGCAATACTTAGCCAGGTTGTCATTTGCTGTTTTATTACCCTTCTTCAAAGTTGTGTCTCCTATAGAGAAAAACCCACAGTTTATGAAAAATTACCTACAATCAGTTTCTGAATCATCAGAAGATATGCACTATTCCAATTAAGAACTTTGAATAAGAGATAGTGACAGATTACTATAAAAAAACCAATATCCAGAGAAAGTGAATCTATTTGCTTTTTTATACCATACCATATACATTATTAAAGTTTCCATTATGTTGCCTGTGACTGCCAGAAGGGTCTTTGTTTGCTTGACAGCTCAAGCAAGTATTGAACAAGTCTTGATTTATTTATAACAAAAATAAAGATTTACAAAGCACTCCATTTTACTGTCAGTTTGCAATGCTCAGGAAAGAGTTGGCAAGCACAACTGAAAACTTGGGAAAAGAATATACAGTCAGGGCCAGAAATATTGGAACAAGGATAACTGTTTTGGCAATTGGCCCCTGTACACCACCACTTTGAAGTTGAAAGGAAACACACCCAGATGGGAGCGAAGTCATGACTTTCATCTGTAATTCAAGGGGTTTGACAAAAGTGGGGCACTAACCATTCAGGAAGGACAGCCAGTGGCATATACACACACACCCATTGTTGGGGGCTCATAAGTAATGGAACAAATGGCTGACAAGCAGCTGCATGGCCAGATGTGGCCTGTTTCCTGGGTACTCCATGACCAATCAAGCAGATAAAAGGCCTGGAGGTGGTTCTGAGTGTTATATTTGCATTTGGTAGCTATTCACCGGAACTCCAACATAAGGCCCAAAGAGGTGTCCATGCGAGTGAAGGAGGCTGAGGAAACAAAAGAAACCCATCAGAGAGATAGCAAAAACAGTGGGAGTGGCCAATACAACAGTTTGGAACATCCTGAAAAAGAAGGAATTAACTGGCAAGCTCAGCAACAGCAAAAGGCCTGGAAGACCACAGAAGATAACTAAAGTGGATGACAACAGAATGCTGCTCATGGTGAAGAGGAACCCTTTCACAACATCTAGCCAAGTCAAGAACGCTCTTGCAGAGGTAGGCATGCCATTGTCAACATCTACAGTCAAGAGATGGCTTTATGAATGTAAATACAGAGGCTTCACAACAAGGTGCAAACTGCGGGTAACGCTCAAGAACAGAAAGGCCAGATTAGCCTTTGCCAGCAAACACCTAAAGCCTGCCCAGTTCTGGGATAAGATTCTTTGGACTGATGAAACCAAGATTAACTTGTACCAGAATGATGGGAAGAGAAAAGTATGGAGAAGGAAAGGAACAGCTCATGATCCAAAGCACACCACATCATCTGTCAAACATGGTGGAGGCAGTGTTATGGTATGGGCATGTATGGTTGCCAATGGAACTGGGTCACTGGTGTTTATTGATGACCTGACTGCTGATCAAAGCAGCAGGATGCATTCTGAAGTGTATAGGGCTATACTTTCTGCTCAGATTCAGCCGAATGCTACCAAACTGATAGGAGGCCGCTTCATATTGCTGATGGATAATGACCCAAAACATACAGCAAAAGCTACCCCTGAGTTTCTCAAGGCAAAGAAGTGGGATGTTCTTCAATGGCCAAGTCAGTCACCTGCTCTCAACCCAATAGAGCATGTTTTTCACTTACTGAAGATAAGATTGAAGGTAGAAAGACCCACAAACAAGCAGCAGCTGAAGGCAGCTGCAGTAAAGGCCTGGCAAAGCATCTCGAGGGAGGAAACTCTGCATTTGGCCATGTCCATGGGTTCCAGACCTCAGGCAGTCATTGACAGCAAAGGATTTTCATCCAGGTATTAAAGGCGATCCTTAAGTTTGAAATTATGTTGGTTTGTTCCATTACTTATGAGCCACCAACGATGGGGTGGTGGTGTATGCCACTGGCTGTCCTTCCTGAATGGTTAGTGCCCCACTTTTGTCAAACCCCTTGAATGACAGCTGGAAGTCCTGACTTCCCTCCCATCTGGGTGTGTTTCCTTTCAACTTCAATGTGGTGGTGTACAGAGGCCAACTGCCAAAACAGTTATCCTTGTTCCAATATTTCTGGCCCTGACTGCGTGTGTGTGTGTGTGTATATATATATATCAGTAAATCAGTATATATCAGACAATCAGTAATACGCTTTGTGTACTAATTTGAAGGAGTACATGAAGGAGAAAGACTCTAGGGGACTCTAGAGTATAGTCTAGCTATAGGGTTGTTAGAAAAAGTTCTTGCTTCTGGTCAAATGAGAGGCCAGGCAGGCGACAGTGGAGCCAACAAAGTTTTATTGATCGTTTTGCAAAATGGGTACAGAGCAGTCTGGACACAGGGCCCCAAGCCGGTCTTTCCATGGGCGATCTTCTATCTCTGGGACCTTTATTAGGGGCGGCAGACGTGGAGCTTTTGTGGCTAACCCGGCTTGCTGCACAACTTGCTTGATGGTCTGATGGACCCGCAGCAGACTCCACTTATCTAATCCCCACTGCCCTCCCTTGGTGAGGCAAACTTTGGCCCCTAGTGATAATTGGCTTTTCCGACCACCAGTGTAATCGGTGTAGGATTTGGTCAATTGTACCTCAAAAACCTTTTTTTTTCCCTAAGCAAGTGATAGACTTCATGAATTTATAGTATTCTGTCCCTAGAGAAGTTCTGAAGACTATTTTTCCCCCTTCTTGGCAACAAGATTGCTTTGATCCCATTACTTCATTGGTAAGCAATGCTAGGACCCACAGCCATCCCGCAACCCCCCCCCCCATGAATCTCAGGCTCGGCTGAGTCAGACCTTGGCTTTCCCCAAGTGCTGGAATTTGTAAATTACAGGCAATTGTGGCTCCTGGGTGGTCTCTTCGCCTGTGTCCCTGGCAGCTTCCGGGTGAGTTCCAGGGAGCAGAGGGCTTTTGTTTCTGCCCATGTCCCCCTGTTCTTTCCAGGTAACAGGAGGAGACAGGGGCCTCTGGAAAGGTTTTATCCGACTGCAATGGGTCCACTTACTTGATCCTACAAGTTTTACACATGAGTGACCAGTATGTCCCACTAAGTAAGGCCCTTCCCACCCCTCCTTTAGAGCTTCTTTATTCCACTTTTTCAGCAGCACCTTGTCCCCTGGTTGGAATTGGTGGATTGGTGCATCGAACGGTAGCCTCTGGAATGGCACAGAGTAAGCTCATAGCTGCGAGAGAACAGACTGAAGAGTAGTTAATTGCCCCCTCAACATCTGATCCCCTAGTTCCCATTTAACCTCTTCCCTTCTCCCGCAATGCACCCAGGCGGGAAACCCAAACATGAATTCAAAGGGAGAAAGTTTTATCCCCTTTCTGGGCATTCTTCGAACTTTTGTCAGGGCGACGGGCAGGGCTTCAACCCATGTGAGCTTAACTCCTCTCTGGAGCTTAGTTAAAGTCTCTTTGAGGCTACGGTAGGCCCTTTCAACTTGGCCACTCACTTGGGGTCTCCAGGGGCAATGGAGATGCCAATCTATCCCCAGGGCTTGGGCCAGTCCTTGGGTAACGGTGGAAGTGAAGTGCGAACCCTGGTCTGACTCAATAGTTTCGGGCAAAGAAAACCGTGATATTACCTCCTGCAATAATTTGGAGACTACAGTTTTTGCCTGGCAATTTTTACATGGGAATGCCTCTATCCATCCTGTCATTTGACACACAATGACAAGCAGATATCTGTAACCCCTGCAAGGTGGCATTTCAGCAAAATCAATCTGGACCCTTTGGAAGGGATAATATGCCCAAGGCCTCCCCCCTTTGGGCGGAGGAGGCGGTTTTGCAGGGTTAGTTTTCTGGCAGATTTCACAAGTTGATGCTAGCCGATGGGTGCGGACTGTCAAACCTGGGGAAACAAACAGTCTTTTACAGTACTCAGTCATGGCTGAGGCGCCTGGATGTCCGAGGGAGTGATGCACCTGCTCTAAGATGGCCTTCTGTAGGGTCTGTGGTAGGAGTAACCTTTCATCTGTCATCTGGATCCACCCATCAGCCCGAGGATGTACTCCATGTTCTCGCACCATCTGCAGCTCAGAGGAGGAATATGTAGGTGGGTCCTCCTGCCCTGGTAGGACTAGACCCACCCCTTGACCTCCCTCTCGGGCTGCTCTCTTCGCCGCCTCATCTGCTTTTTGATTACCCCTCCTCCATTTGTCCTCCTCTTTTCCGTGGGCTCGGACATGGATGACGGCTACTTGCAGGGGCAGTTGAAGTGCATCAAGGAGATCTACTATTAGGCCCCTGTTGGCCACCAGGGACCCGTTAGCCATGAGGAAGCCTCTTTCCTTCCATAACTGCCCATGGGCATGTACGACGGCAAAGGCGTTTTTGCTATCAGTGTAGATATTAACTCGCTTTCCTTTTCCAGCTTGAAGCGCTCTCGTTAGGGCCACCAATTCAGCGGATTGGGTGGAGAAATGTGGCGGTAGCCGTTCTTCATGTATGCTCTTGTCTTGAGTGACGACTGCCACCCCTGTATACCGACTTCCGTCTAGCATGTAACTGGACCCGTCAGCAAACAAATCCTTGGCCCCTTCAATTGGCTCGTCCTCTAGGTCAGGTCGGCCTTTTGTATCTAAGTCCAGTACCTCGAGGCAATCATGATCGGGTGGTCAGGGCTTATTTGGGCCCTGGAGTATTGGTAGTAGTGCGGCGATGTTAAACCTGGAACAAGCCTTAAAAGTGAGGTTCTCATTCAGGAGTAGGCTTATCTCATATCTGGAGTGCCTGGCAGGGTTAAGGAATTTGCTTCCTCCTCCAGATCCCAGGATCTGCGGCACACCATGGGGGACGCAAATTTCAGTGAGTCCTCCCATCGTCATCTTCTCTGCCTCTGTGTTGATCAAGGCTGTGGCCGCCACGGCTCTAAGGCAGCATGGCCAGCCCCTTGCTACAACGTCTAGGACCTTGGAATAGTATCCCACGGGCCTCCAGGCTGGCCCTTTCTTCTGGCAGAGAACCCCTGAAGCTATCCCCTTATTTTCGTGTACATAGAGCCTAAAGGGTCGGTTGGGGTTCGGTATAGCCAGAGCGGGTGGATTTACAAGGGCAGCTTTGAGACTGAGAAAAGCCTTATTCATCTCTTTGGTCCATCTCCACTCCTTTAGTTTGTCTTTTTGCAGCCCCTCATATAATGGTTGTGCTATTTCTCCATACTCTGTGATCCATAATTGACAGAACCCAGTCAGTCCCAGGAAGGCCCGTAGTTCACGGGGAGAGGAGGGAACGGGACAACTGCAGATAACCTCGACCCTGTCTTGGCTCACGCTTTGTGTTCCCTTCATTAGTTGATATCCGAGAAACTTCATGACTTGCTGGACTAGCTGCACTTTGTCTCTGGACATCTTGTAGCCCCCTTCGGCCAGATGATTTAGAAGGGAGATTCGTCCTTGGTATGGGACGAAATCAGGAGGTCATCACAATACTGCAAGAGATTTATCTCAGGGTGTTGGTGGACCCATGGCCCTAAATCTTTCTGAAGCTGTTGGCCAAAGACGATGGTTAAATCCCAGGGGAATCACTGCCCATGTTAATTGAACCTTCGCCTCGTCTTTTGAGTCCTCCCACTGGAAGGCAAATAACGGCCTCAAGTCTGAATGTAGTGGGATACTGAAGAAAGCATTCTTCAGGTCTATGACGGTAAACCACTCATGGCTTTCTGGAATTTTTGTCAAGAGAGTGTGTGGGTTTGGCATAGGGATGGCAGAGAATTTCTCCCCAAAACTTCGGGGGGCCGAGCGCCAACGTGTTCGGCCCCCCGAACAAGTTTCGGGGAGAAATCCTCCGAACCCCCCCCTGCTTCCCGCACCCCCCCCCCGGGACAGGACTTACCTTCACCGAATGTCCCTCCCGGTGGCTGGTCCGGCCGGCGGTTCGGCGGGTGTTCGAGCGGGGCGGGAGCGGCAGCCGGTCTTTCGACCAGCTGCCGCCGCCGCCATTACAATCAAAGAAAAAAAAAAAACGCCCCCTGATAGGCTACGTGACGATTCACGTAGCCTATCACGGCTAGATTTGCAAAGTCAGCCGTGATAGGCTACGTCAATCATCACGTAGCCTATCACGGGTGACTTAAAAAAAAAAAACCGCGTACGGATAATGGCGGCCCCCATAGGGAGCCGCCATTCCTGTTCCTTATTTGGTCGCTGTAGTCTACGTAAATGTTTACGTAGACTACGGCGAAAATAAGGGCAACGCTATTTGCGTTGCCCTTATTTTCGCCATAGTCTACGTAAACATTTACATAGACTACAGTGACTAAATAAGGAACACGAATGGCGGCTCCCTATGGGGGCCGCCATTAGCATACGCGCTTTTTTTTTTTTTTTAAGTCACCCGTGATAGGCTACGTGACGATTGACGTAGCCTATCACGGCTGACTTTGCAGATCTAGCCATGATAGGCTACGTGAATCGTCACGTAGCCTATCGGGGGCGTTTTTTTTTTTTTAAACTTTCGCGTTCGCGGCCAGGCGAGGCGGGAAGCCTCCTCCCCGGCCTGAATTTTGGCCGGGGCGAGGCGGGAAGCCTCCCCCCCGGCCTGAATTTCGGCCGGGGCGAGGAAGGAAGCCTACCCCCCCGGCCTGAACTTTGCGGGGGGAGCAGCGAAGCGCCTCCCCCCATCGCGAACGTCCTTCGACGACAGGTAAGGGACTTTCGTCCACCCCTAGTTTGGCACCACAGGATAGGGGGCTTCTATCTGCTGGTTAAGGAGGCGGAGGTCTTGCACCAGTCGATATCCTTTCCCTTCCCCTTTGGGTACCGCGAGGATGGGGGTGTTGTAAGGGGACATTATCTCGATTAGGCATCCTTCTTTTTGCAGTCTTGATATTACTGGCTGTAGTCCCATTTTTCCCTGTCACAAGACGGGGTACTGCTTCACATGAACTGGCCTGGCTCCTGGTTTAAGAGGTACTCTGTAGGGTGCAGCTGTCTTGGCGCAGGCCGCCCCTCCTTTTCCAGCCCAAACCAGGGGATTAACTCAGTTTTCTATCTGTTTCCATTCTTCCCTCTTCTCTGCATGGGGTTCTGGCATGGTGTTTAAGAGAGCCATCTGATAATTACTACTTTGCTGTTTGGGGAGCCGCACCTCCATTTTTCCATCTGGGGTAAATGCAATTTCGAGTTGGAGTTTAGCCAATAGGTCCCTCCCTAATAATGCCACCGGACAAGAGGGGGTACAGATAAACACATGCTCTAAATGGGTGTTTCCAACCTTAGTGAGGAGTGGTTGGGACAAGGGCACCCGGGCGGCTCTCCCTTCAACACCCATTATGGTGGTAGTCCCTCCTGTTCCTCCTGGTGGCCGAGTAAGAGGAAGGACGGACAGGGCGGCCCCCGTGTCTATGAGGGCATCGTAAGGACAGCCCCCAACCTTAATTTTGACCATGGGGTCCCTTCTAGCCTCTGTTATGGCCAGGAGGCGGCCGGGCCCCGGTCCGTCCTAGTCTTCCCTAACATGGAGGACTCCTTGGACTCCTCCCTCAGCGTCATCCCTCTCTTTTCGTTTTAACGCTTCACATTCACGTTTCCAATGTCCAGTTTTCTTGCAGAAGGCACAATGGTCCTTCCCAAGGGGAAGCCCCTTTCTCCTTCCTTTCCCTCTCCTCCTCTCCTCTTTCTTCTCTTCTTCCCCTTTAAACACAGCTGCAATAAGATCTGCCTGCCACTTTTCACGCACTTTCTCTTCTTCTTCTTCTTGTTCTTCTTCTTGTTCTTCTTCTTGTTCTTGTTCTTCTTCTTCTTCACGTCTCTCATATACCTTTTGGGCCACTTCCACTAACACCCCAAGGTCTGCTGCCAGCCCTCCTTTGACTTTTTGCAATTTCTTTCTAATATCTTGGCAACTATTACCCACGAACTGAGTCGTGAGAATTCTCAAATTATTGGGGTCACTCAGATGATCGATGTCTGTATATTTCCCAAAGGATTCCCTCAATCTCTGAAGGAAGGCTGCGGGTGATTTGTTCTTATCTTGTTTTAATGTTAAAACCTTTTGTAAATTGGGGGCCTTTCGCGCAGCTTGTCTCATGCCCGCTAAAATGAGCCGAAAGTACTCGGCATGCCGTTGCCTTTGTGCAGCGGTGGTTACTCCCCAATCGGGCCGTCCTAGAGGCAACACCGCTATATTTCATCTTCAGTCGCTTGGGGGTGTTCCTCCCTAAGCTTGGCATGCGCCCCGGCAAGAATAGTGGGTTTCTGGCTGAGAAAATAAGTATTCATTAACATTTGAGTATCATCCCAGGTAGGGTTGTGAGTGAGTCTCACGTTTTCCATTAAAGATAGGAGCGGTCCGGGATCCTCATCAAAAGGGGGGTTGAATTGTTTCCAATTGTACAAGTCAGATGTCATAAAAGGGACATATATGAACATAGTCCCTTGGGGATGTTGAGCAGTGGGATCCGGGACCTCTCATATGGGGAGCGTCAGCTTGGTTGGTGGATGCAGATCCTTCCGCAAACTATAGGTGGAACCTCCCTTTTCCCCTCTACTCTCTGGGCTATCCGCCTTTTGTAAGACGAGTCCCACTTCTTCCCCCATCGTCTTTAGGGCTCTCTCAAGTACCTCCACACACTGTTGGAGGTGATGACGGTCTTCCGTCACGAGATCACGATCTCCTACCTCTTTACTGAGCAAGTTTTCTGCCGAGGGGGGAGGGGGGTCAACCAGGCGGGGTCGCATGATGCCAGACGTGGCCGTTCCATAGGGCGGGGAAGTAATGGATCCTCTGGCGCCATGGGTAGGGTGGCTGGCGGCTTTTGTTTTCTGATAAGTCTAGTAGTTGTTACGGGGAGGGCCAGAGATGTGCATTTTACCACCCAAGTCACCGGTTTTCCTTCTAAGGGCACATTCGTTGCCCAAGAGTCAATGTAGGGGAACTGGTCCCAACTTCCCCTTTGTGTAACTATCAGAAGCACAGCGGATACAATTTTTGGGTCGAAGGACCCCTTGGGTGGCCACCGCGGTTCCAATACTGGCCACTCCCGGGTACAAAGAAGGACGAGACCGTCCTTCGTCATTTTTGTTCCATAATCTTGCTTAAACTTATTCCAATTGCGTAAACAACATCCCAAGGGTGTCTGAGACTTTTCTTCAGGCCTAGAGTGGGATCTGCCCATGACAGCAGTGGTTTCAGCCAACAATTCGTACACTTCGCCCTCCTCTGACCCAGCCCGTCGCTGGGGTAGGGAAATGCAGACTGGGGCTCCTCACTCGCTTCGCCCTGAGGCGTCTCACACAAATCTCGACACACACACCACTCTCCTGCGAATTCCCTGAATGTAAGTTGTCACTTACCCTGAAGTCTCAGTACTTCACCCACAGCTGCGTCCAGCTGCCTCATGGATCCACTGTTGGTGCCTTAAAAGGGTGTTCTTGATCTCCCTTACAATGGCATTGGTCCCCGAGTGTCTCCCCACCGCCAGGGAGGGGAAGGCAGTATAAGTTAACTGCCTGTGGCCACTTCCCTACCATGGCCCCTTGGCTCGATGCACGAGGACGCACAACAGAAGGCACGATCCAAGTCACGGCACCAAATTGTTAGAAAAAGTTCTTGTTTCTGGTCAAATGAGAGGTCAGGCAGGCGACAGTGGAGCCAACAAAGTTTTATTGATCATTTTACAAAATGGGTACAGAGCAGTCAGGGCGTGGCATGCCCAACCTTTTTATACCCACCCATAATGGCTCAGTACTTTTCCATCAGCTCTCTACGCATACTTTCGGCTTAAGCTGACTCATTGGTCACGTGGCATGCCTACGTATCCGAGTCACTAGCTACTTATGGCATCCTTTTTATCTAACAGGGTGGCCATGTGTCCTCTTTTACAGAGGATGGTCCTCTATTTTGAAGGCATCTTCTGTTTGAAGGGCTGCCCAGTCCACATCCAGTTGAAAGATAAAGAACTATCAGAAGAAAGAGCTGGACCTTGAAGTTACCCATCAACAGTTAGCACCTGAACAGCACACTAAACAACACACAGGTCACTGGGTCAGTCTTCCCCACTATGGTGAGATGTATTGCATTTCTGTTGTTGTTATTTCTAGATTTGCATCTATCCATATAAAATAGCATTTGCAAATTGGTGTCCACTTTTGTCCTTTTTTGGTTTTTTGGACAGCAAACCAAACACAATGTATGAAACCATCTGGGCTATGCTCTTAAAGCTGGGCCTTGATCATTTTAAAGATGATACTCATTCAACAAGAAACTGACGGAACTCTAACTAGCTGCCAGATTCTCACTAAAAATTCATGATTCAAGATTGGAAAACACAGCTAGAAGAATTCTTCCAAGAAGGTTTCATACCTGATTAGGTGAGATGCATAAAGTCCATGGAGAGTTGGCTGCCCATATGCTAAGAACTTTCTCCTTTCTCCAGAGTTCACTTAAAGAACATTGAGCCCTATGTATATCTGACAAATAAACCACATGTTCTCTTCTGTTGCCATTGGCACAAACCACATACATTTATTCTCAGTTTATTCATATTTCACACACACACACACACACACACAATATTCTGTACCTCCTGTTGTCCAGGCTATGTTGCCATTATGCCCCTCATGTGTGATGAAGGAACCATCATTATGTTCTGAGGGCAAAAAGCAGGAAATACTCCCCTCCCCCTCCACATTTGGAAAAATCCCAAATAACAGCACAATGAGGCCTCCTGTTCAGTTGGGGTTCTATACATTAATTTGCATACAGGTGGCATACATGCCTTTCTGTTTCCCTAATGCGAAAGGCCATGGGGTATTAATTTTCCCCATGCATAATCGCTGCAGTCTCCTCAGGAACATTGTTCCATTGTCATCTGGAGAGAGGAGGTCCGAGTCTCCACCAATAGCAAAGGTTGGTATTTGTGTGCGTGTGGGGGGGATATTTCACCCCAAATAAGGTCCAAATTAGGCTTACAAATGTGACATTTATCCTACCTCAAAATCAAGAAATAATAAAAGATGTGCCCTTTGCATAACACCATTCATGTGTTTAAAGCACTTCACATGCATTATGTCAGTGTCAGTCCCAGCTCCTGTGTGACTGAGGTAAGGCAAAGGAACTGTGAGAGGAAGGTAAAGGCAATCTGTAGCTTAGTGAGAGCAGGCCATCTCTCAGCTGCTCAGGATAGTGAGCAAGCTGGTCCCAGGGGGTTTTTGGAGGGCAAGGAGGCTTCCTTGGCTGGTCTCTTTGCAATTTCCTCCTTTGGCCAGAGCCAGCACATAGGATGAATCCTCCACCTGACATCTCTCAAATCACCAGTTCAAGATAGCAGTGCTCTCACAGACACAGTAAATATGTGGTGCAGAAATGATGGCAGAGAAAGGGACTGATATCAACAAATGGTATTGCTATACTACCTTTCTGGGACCGACCAAGGTGATTTTCAAAATATTGGTTCACACAGGCATGTGCATCTCATGTTTATACACTCTGGCTTGAATCCAGGATCTGCTTTACATAAGAAAAAGAGACCTTCTATGAGAGAAAAGGTTCCACTCGCGGAAGGTCCTTTTGCCCAAATTTTGGGGATCCCCACTCCCCTGCACACACCAGAGTTCACCCCATTCAGCAGGGTCTTCTGACTCTCTGTGTAGCATTTTCAGGGTGCTGGAGGGGGCAGGGAAGCCCCCTTCCACCAGCACTGATGTTCCTACATAAATCTGGATCCAGCCCCTTATCCCTTCATCTGAGTGTGTAAACTGACCAACGCAAAAGCATTGTGTTTGGAGCTGATATTGGGTAACATGATTGTTTTCTCTGTGGAGTTTAACTTGTGAACTCATTTACACATTTAAGTCACCACTTGAGGCTACATGCGATAAACACGCATGTGTGAATCTGCTTAAAGCTGTTGGTGAAAGAGGTTAAGATCCCTCCCCTTTTCCTGGTAGATGTGGAAACAGAGCTGGCACTACAGTTCAATCAACTGCTAAATGAGGCTGGCAATGCCAAACTTCTCCACTATCCTGGGCTGCTTCCACATTATTTCACCCCTTTGCATTCTTAAAATTCATACATGAGAGCAGCTTTAATGTATCAAGGCAGACATGCTGGGTTAGACAAAACAAGGTCAATGAGCTTGGTAGGCAGATAAGTCAGCAAGTAGTTGGGCAAGGAAGGAAGCCAGCGATGATTGGTAGGGGTAATCTGTTAATAGACTGCTCTTTACCCAAAAGAGAAGCTACTGACACTGACTGTGGAACTAGGCCAGAGCCAGAAACTTCATAGTGCGAGGTGGAACCCCATTGATCCTTCATGTCATCTGACTGTTCTGAGCCAATAGCTGCAATACCACTACCATTGACAGTGGCAGCAACTAAGCGCAGTAGAGAGCAGAGCAGCAGCTCTCTTCTGGCAAGCTGCCACAGTGGCACAATGAGTAAGGATCAGCAAACTCACCATAGCTCACCACACGTGCCAGACCCCTGCTGGCCGCCATTTTGTGTAAAAATGGTGGCTCGGCCTTTTTCCTAAATAACTATTTATGCAAATGGTGGCTGTAAAGGGGCCATTTATACAACATTACAGGCATAAATAGATCAATAGATCGGTGAAGGAGCAGGTGGCTTACACGCTTGCCTGACTCTGCACACTCAGTTGGGTAAATGCGGGGATCCATGGACTGGCATCTGGGGGGCCAAGCCAGTGAGAAAGCGCTGAGCTTCAAGCCCCAACCAGACACCCACGCCATCCCTAGCCTGGGTTTTGCCACAGTTTCTTGTTTGAGACCCCTAGTGCCTTACGTAATCTGCTTATAACTGTTACTTCATCATGTACAAATGAGAGATGAAGTGAGGACTGTATTGGAGGTGTATGGTGGGAAGGAGGATGGTACAGACATGTCATAGATGAACAAATCTAGAAAGCTAGATGGGAAGCACCCAAGGAAACCCCTCTTCAGCTCCCTTCCCACACACCCACAATGACATGGGAGCTACTTTCCTGTTATGCTATCCCATGCTTCTGGGAAGTGTGTGTGAATAAAGAAAAACACATGGTCAGGGCCAATTGTATGGATTTTCCCCATTCCCTTACCCAATTACTGCTGTGCTGATCAAGCAGAAAGGTCCACACTATGTGACCCATACATGTACCTGCTCGATGTATATGTCTTCCACAACCACATGGATGTGCTTCACAGAGAAACAGCTTCCATGCTGCTGCTGCTGCTGTGTATGTTCATGTGTGTGTGTGTGTGTGTGTGTGTGTGTGAGTAAGGACCCAATGCTTAAGGAAGCCCCAAACAAAGGACCATCTGGTGGCCTTGTGGCCACAGGCATACCTGGTGTCACTAGTAGGCAGCTAAGAACTGCCATTTTAAATTTCTTACAATGCCTTGGAAAGCCCACTGTAGAATCGGTCCAGGGCTTTATGGGGAATTTAAATGCCCCCCACACATACACATAGTGAGGAAGTGCCATTTTAATTTCCCACAAGGCCCTGGACCAATGCTAAGTTGAGGCAGTGGAGGCTGGTGGCTCTGATGTCAGTGGGGCGGTAAATCCACTTTGGGTTTCAATCAGAACCAGTCAGAACTCTAAAGGAGCTATCCAAGGTGAACACCTTGGATAGCTCCTTTAGAATTCTGATTGAAACCCAGAGCAGATTCACCACTCCAGTGACATCAGAGCCACCAGTCTCCACCGAGTTAAGAGGATCGTGTGATATTTAAAATGGTAGCTCACATAACTGGTCACCAGTGTGTCAGGGGAGGGGGGGTAGGATAGGCATCAGTGCCAGGGGGCTATACAGGAGTGCTGCAGTTCCAGCAGCTGCCTGAGGGTGCTCAATGCTGGTGCCAATCCTAAAAGAGCTGTTCCTTGTACTACTAAAAAAAAATGGACTTTTTTTAGGTTATTAATATCAGTAGGAGAAGAGGATATTCAGAATTTCTAGACAAATAACAAGGATAATCCTTACCATGTAGCAGTTGTTTTGAAATGGAGAAACCCGTTAAACTGTCGACACAGTGTTGGGGAAAGACTCAAATAAACAATGAAAACACAAAACCGTATAATTATACAATAGTTATCTCCTTATTCCCTTACATCTGTCCCCCGCCCCCTCCTCTGATGCACACCCCACTTGTCACTCTTTGTCATACCATATCTATATTATCTGCCTAATTCTGCAACTGGATCAGGAAGGGCAGAATGCCTGTCCCTAGACGACAATGAACCCATGGCTTAGCCCACGCGGATTTATTTGCAGTAATGATTCCTTTATCTGTGACCTCCTCAGGTTTCGTGCTGTTGCCTTTGAACTTGTTCAATATGCTCCCCAAAAGACATATAAATTATAATATCATTACAACAGGTCATTGTTAATAAGAGTTATAAGACATATGGAGGACAAAGGATTTCTTGTTGGCGAATGTGATAATAGTGGTAAAGCCATTTCCCGGATTACTTGTAGGTTTAACAGTTATGTGAACTCATAATGCCCCTAATTATCGAATGCCATTTTTCCCCTTTAGAGGTTGGCTCTATTCAAACCCCTACCTGTTTTTTTCCTAGCCAGTGGTTGAATTGTCTAGCCCTGCCAGTTAAAAAAACATTTACTAGCCCACTTTTTTTTTTTACTAGCCTGCCTGCCCATACATCCTTATGTTAGTCATTTGTGCATCAACCACCTGAAAGGAGAAAAAAAAGAGATCCAGAGACTTTCCACTTTGCAAAGATTCCACTGCCTGCTTGCCTGCAGGAAATTCTTACTCGCCACAGGTGACCAGGCAAGTGCTTATTATTCTCAGCCTAAATCAATCTATTACCACATCTAGCAGGATATTAGAAATTATACAATGCTATTTCATGTGACTTTTTTTACCTGTTTAGCTGTTTCTCTGCCATGTTTTCCCCTTCAGATAGCTATTTGTTTAGTCAAAAAAAGCTGTTGTTATTGTTAGGCTTCCCATGACGATGGCTTATTCTGGCCAGGATGTGATCGTGAGTAGCACTACGCAACTGGGTCTGGGATATGTGAAGGGCTGCCTGCCCCCATACAATTCTACCCACCTGTTAAGATCTTCTGGGGAGGCTCTGCTTTTCATCCCATCACTAAGCAAGATGTGCTTGATGAGTGTGCAGGACAGGGCTTTCTCCGTGGCAGCACCTAAACTCTGGAACACCTTCCCCCATAAGGATCGTTTAGCCCCTTCACACCCAAGATTTGTTATTATGAAGAAACACAAAAAAACCTCCAAGCAGTCAGTGGATTCTTATATTTTTATCTGTAAAGTAAAGAAGGGGGATGTTAAATATTAATTGTACTACCCTCTGTCAATAACCAGACGTTTATGTGTACTGTTAATGCCAAGCCTAGACTTGGCCCTGGGGCTTTGTGCAATATTATAGTGACTATTGAAGTGGACAATAGTCACTATAATACTGTTTACTTTACTAAAAAAAAAAAAATGTTGCCGTTATAGGGAATTGGGTCTTTTTGTTAAATCTCAAACCCAGAGAAGCAGAAATATACTGAAAAACTCAAAGAGTTTTGCATAGAAGCTTAAATTGCTTATTCAGAGTGCAAAGCTATGATGCATTTGGCAGACAATGCAAAAGCACACATCATTTACTTAATATATTGCACTAGCAAAATTTGAAGCACTGATTTTAAAATCTGGTGACTCAGAACTCAGAGCTCAATAGGGAGACAGATTATGGGAATGAATCGGCTCTTGGAGGCTTGATGAAATACTATTGTTTAACAAGATCTTTGTGTGAAAATAGTGTGTGTGTGTGTGTGTGTGTGTGTGTGAAAGGGGCGTTGACAGGATTACTCGTAATTACCCGTAAGTGGTTAGAAAATATTTGGAGTTCCTTAAACACTCCAGAAAGTACATGATGTTACACAACAACTCTATAAGGCAGCTATGCCATTGTTTTACAAGGAGGGGCTGTAAGCGAGCCTAAACCTTGCAAAACTGTTCAGCAGTAGATGTGAGAGGAACAGCTTGTAAAATCATTCAAGAAGGTTTCCTGTTATTTGCTACAGTACCATGGGACTCTCACAGTCAGTCTCAAAAATATCAAACATTTTGTCCTGAAGCATTGCTCCCTCATTATAAAGACTAACTGTACAATCCTGTTCATGTCTACTCAGAAGTAAACCCAACAGAGCTTACTCCTAGGTAGCTTGTCTGGAGCAATAATTTGGCTTTTATTGCGCTTCTCAGATGCTACTCTAGGCAATTAAGGGAGCAATCCTATGGCCCCTAGACAGCGGCTAGATGGCCATAGGATATGCTGTTTTCTGGGAACTGACCTTGGAGCCCATGCTCCAAGGTCGGTTCCTGGAAAACCAACCTCACCTCCCCCCACTTCCGTGCTGCCTCAAAGGCAGCACAGAACAGCTCCATCCTCTGTGCTCACAAGAGGAGCGCAGAGGGGCTGGAAAGGGGCATGGCTGGGGGCACTCCAGGGTAGGGAGAGTGTAGCTGCCTGTATGGCACATCCTACGTGCTGTACAGCAGCCTCCTTCCCCGCTCTGTACTCCTGTGGCTACACAGCTGCAATCGGCCATCTAGCTGAAAAAGCAGGGCAGGAGAAGCACGGAGGGAACAATCCCCTCCGTGCTTCTCCTGCCCTGCTTTGGATCGGTGGTCGTTTCTGAGTTTGGAGGCGGCTGCCTATCTTGATAGGTGTGTGCCCTAAAAATTTTTACCAAAGGGAGAAAGATACAGACCTGTTGAACTGAAACATCGTGGGTGGTTCCAACATGCATGGTAATCACTCGTTGCATCAAGTTTGTATGTGTGGATGTCCCATCACAGATCAAACACCACAGATAGGGAACTGGGTCACACTTTCATGTCCATCATGGCGGAAGGAGTCATAGGTCAAGGGTAGTGCAAATGCTATGCATGTAGGAAGTCCTGGGTTCCATCCCTGCCTTCTCCAGGTAGAGAACCTCTGGTAGCAGATCTGAGTGGGGGCAGGGAACTCTGCCTGACCCTTGGAAAACCACTTCCATTGGGAGTAGACAGCTGTCAATAGAACAAAACAGATCTGGTTAGAAGGAACCTCTTCTAAACAAGTTGGTGAGAATAAGGCTGCTTTATGGCTCATAACTCTGTGGTGCTGAAAATTTCTTCCAGATTTTTTTCAACAATTCCAGTTCAATTGATAGAAAATAAATTGCTTTCAAAAAGAAATTCAATGAAGAAAATCTCAGAGAAATTCTCATGGGTTGGGTGTGGGTTTCTTGTTCTTACCTTACTTAGAAGATGGCCCAGGAACATGCACAAGTGTCCTGTTTTTCATTGTACAATCATCTCTCTGGCAGCCTGTTTCCTCCTAAGCTTTGCACATTTCAGTTAAACCTCAGGGAAGCCATCATGAGTTAATTCCTCCCATAGGGCTTTTTCAGATCAGGAAATGCAGGCAGCCTAGGAGGTTGCAGAGCAATGGAGAGATGTGTAATAGAAAGAAAACACACACACAACACCCGTGGCCACCTTGTAGTGGTTAGGTAAGCTCAAGAACACCACAAAAATAAATTAAAGAACACCCTGAGAATGAAGCAGAATAACTGGAAACCTCATTAGGGGGGAAGAAAACTTTCAGGAAATTGGAGGACAGATTTAGGTGCAGTACTAGCTCCACCTCTTCCCTGAAGCTGGACACAACACCTCCCCCCCCCCCACACACACACCTGCATAGTGGTTGATGAAAAATGGGGGACAGCCTCCCAACACAGTTAATGCTATTGCCATTGGCAATGGCAGCACAAAACCCCTTACGAAAAATGAAAGGAGCTGTGTTGTAAGCCCTGTCAGTGATGAACCCTACTTGTGAGAAACTGTAGAGAATTTCCCCTACCCCCTGGAGAATTTTGGTGAAATTGTTTCTTTGCCCCCAAAGTGGGTGGAGAATTCTGAGAGGCCATTTGCATGCAGCTCTGCTCATAACATGTGAAGACTGACAGGTTAACAGGTGGCCTGACTCCACTGAAAAGCATTGTGTATGAGAGGTCCCTTTACACAGGGAGAGGGCTATTGCCTTCATGTCCTGCTTGTGGGCTTCACAGAGGCATCTGGTTCGCCCTTCGGGAAAACAGGAGGCTGGACCAGTCGGGTCTGACCCAGGAAAAGTCTTCTGATGTTCTTATGCAATGTTGCACTCCTAAAGTCTTAAATATGCATGTGTGAACCAGTTCCATGTTTTCATATCGCTGGAGATGTCAAACAATGACATCAGTTCACAGATTCAGGGCGGGTGAGAAATCATTTTCTACAATGGTTCCATTTAGCACCATGGACCTGCCTTTCTTTGGACCCAGTGGGGCCATTAGCCATGTCTGGGAAGTCCCCAAGCCTTGAGTCTTATTATCAGCAAGACCTGCCCCTGCTTCCAGCTGCTGCTACAGTTTGCCCAAGCTGAAACTGACAATGTCTGCATGTTGTTCCAGCCTTGTTAAATATTCTAGCACAAAAAAATGCTATGCATATTTGAACCCTCACCTCTTGTTCTCTGAAATAAGAATTCTGTCTTCCCCACATTTTGCAAACAAAGGGAAATCCCTTTTATTCATGCTTCACACTTCCTATCAGCTATATGAGATTAAAGGGGGCCATCCACCCTGAAGGCTTATAGGTTTCCTGTGAGGTCATATGATTGAGAAACTAGAGCCTGGGTTACTTAACTCATGGCCTATAAAAGAAGGGATAAGCACCTAAAATATGAAGATTCCTGTTCAGGCCTTCATAGAGCACCAGAAATTGCAAAGTAAGTGAGTGGATTTTTAATTTGTCTTTTAATGATGGACCTCTCAAGGAAATTGATAAATGGTATGTGATTGAACTACATTAAGGTGATACTGAAAGCTGTCACCCGTGCCTTATAAAACTGGTTGGAATGCATTGCGCTCCATGAATCTGGTTAATTTCACCCAGAGCTAGATCTTCCGACCCAGTGTAGCCTTCACTGATAAGCTATCTTTTGATTATTAAGTGCTTTCAGTATCTGAATTTCACATCTGCTTGTGCTTATCTAATAATTACCTCCAACTTTAATGGTTAGTTGATTTTGTGTCCAACAGCAGAATAATTTGTTAGTATCTTCATCTCTTTGTTTAACACCCTGATTTAAATGCAGCTGGCAAACTGTCCCTTTGAAGGTATCATTAGGATTGCCTGTTGCAAAGGAATATGGGATTCCTGTGCCTTTAATCATTATACAGAAGAAGAGGGAATTTTGGCAAGTGCAGTCTGTCCTCCAGTATGTACTAGCTGTGATCCCCTTTTCTACAGAGCTGGGAACCCAGTTCCTTTGCATCTAGTCCCCTGATGCCACAGTCCCCTTCATATTCTTCTGTCATAGTTTTTGATCAACATAATTTTGCATTGCTGGAATATAATAGGGGAAGGGCCATAATTCAGTGGTAGAGCATGCAAACACTCCACGGTTCAATTCCTGGCATTTTCTAGGTAGAACTGGGAAAGCCCCCATCTTAAACCATGGAGAGCCACTGCCAGTCAGTGTAGACCAGCAGTAGGTAACCCAGTATCCTCCAAATGTTTTGAGCTACAACTCTCACAATCCCTGATCATTGGCCATGCTGATTGGGGCTGATGGGAGTTGTAGTCCAAAGGATCTAGGGCACCAGGTTGGTGTAGACAGTAATGAGCTAGATAGATAAGTGGTCTGACTCGATCATGGAGGAGAAACAAGCCATGATGGCTGATTTCCCCTCCCTGCATGTGCCAGTGGGATTAGCATAGTTACCCCCGGCAGCACAGCTTGTTGTGTCATGCAAACCCCAGGCAGGGTGGCTTGTTGCCATGGGTAACAAGTCACCCAGAACCCATATTACCCACAGCAACAAGCCACCCTGCCCGGGTTTGCATGACACAAGCTGGGTTGATGGGGGCAATTATGGTAATCCTTGAAAAATCCATCTCCGTTTGAAAAACAAATGGATTCCTCTGACATCCCTGCTTCAGTCAATTAAAACACCTTATCCACAAATATGGCTAGCCTTCATCTGATTGCTATACTATATAATCAGTACATTTGAGCTGGGAATGCCTTGGGTTAACTATCTTTAAATTCTTCCCTCAGGTCAAACTACTAAATAATGCTGGTGCTTCTAACATTTGGTGCTTTAGTTTCACAAGTGTCACCAGCAGTTACGCCGGCACAGCCACAAGCAAAACACAGCTGGGATCGGAATGCCTGTTCCCTGGTTGTATGTGGACCAACCGAGAAAGGGTTACCAGGGAGAGATGGGAGAGATGGGATCCAAGGACCAAAAGGGGACAAAGGAGACCAAGGTATGGAAAATACGAGACGACTTCCTCGTGGTTTGAACTACTGGGGTTCAGCTTTCCATTCACACAGTAAAGGCTGAATACTTAAAACCATGCAATTCCACAGAGGCTGTGCATTGAAAAACTTGTGTGATACAACTTTTTACCATAAGGATCCTCAATGCCATTGCTAATTACCTGGTGATGCATTAATCAGATATGCTTAAAAGCTACTGTTTGAGGAGCAATGGGTATTTTCAGAAGGGGGTTTTATTGTGCAATTGCCCTGCTTCATTTACAGGATTGGGGCGGGGGGTAGATGACATGAAATACCTGCACAGTATCTTTTGACTGGTAGCACAAGGAGACCTCCATCTCAAAGTAGCCAGTGTCTTGAGGATAATTTAGTTTCCACAAAGCTTGACTTTGTAATGATTCATACATTCCGAATATGGTTCAGATTCATTGTGAGTGGGGGTGCTTCCAGATGTGGCTTTTATCATGCAATCTCCCAGCCTTGTTCACAGGATTTTACAGGGAGTCTAGACAACATCGCCCTGAACTTGTAACTAGCCCATGTTTTCCCACTGCTTCCATCTTTTTCACGCACACACACACCAAATCCATTAAGGAGGGGGGAAATGGAATAGCTGCAAAATCGTCTTCACGCATGTACAGCATTTATTTATTTATTTATTTATTACCTTTAGGATTCTACCTCTCAGGGCCGATCTACATTGCAATGAAGTCAGTGCGCTCTTGGGTTAAATGCACTCGCATTAAAACGCGATTATCCACACTCACCCTCTTTTTCCATTCCAGTACCTCCACGAATGCACAAGCACAGTTCACACTCTGGTGCCATCCCATTTTCCTGCTTTCAAGGAAGGCTGCTGTCATTGGAGGCCAGGGCAAGAGGCTGGGGGGGTGTCTGCTGAGGCTCTTTTCCCCACACCAGCCCTTGACAGCTGGCACGAGGAAGAGGGGCAGCTGTTTTTTGTTTTTTTTGTTTTTAATTAAGGCATTATCTTCAAATCTTCAAAGAAGCAAATCTTCGAATAATTGTAGCTTCTCCAGCCCGATTGCTCTGCACACTTATCTGGGTAAGCCCAGGCAAGCATAAATTTTTTCACAGTCCCCTCCATGCTTGCAGCATGGAAAGAAACACACACACATATCCAGGCAGACAGTCATCACTATTCATGGACTAACATCAATAAAAATGTCCGCCACTCAGGAGATGACGTTAAAACCCTGACTAGACCGAGGTACTTTTGGTGGGAGACAAGAGGAGGCTAGGGGATGTTGACCTGGTGTTGAATGGGGTACAGCTACCCTTGAAAGACCAGGTCCGCAGCCTGGGGGTCATTTTGGACTCCCAGCTGTCCATGGAGGCTCAGGTGTCAGCTGTGAGGCAGACAGCGCTGTATCAACTCCATCTGATACAGCGGCTGCGCCCCTTCCTTCCCGACCATCTGCTCCCATCGGTAGTACATGCCCTGGTCTCCTCTCGTTTAGACTACTGTAATGCGCTCTATGTGGGGTTACCCTTGAAGATGGTTCGGAAGCTGCAGCTGGTACAGAATGCAGCGGCTCACCTGATTAAAGGCAGCCGCCGGCGAGATCACATCACTCCAGTGCTAAAGGAGTTGCACTGGTTACCAGTCGTTTTCCGGGCCAAATTCAAGGTGTTGGTTTTGACCTTTAAAACCCTATATGGTTCCGGCCCAGCCTATCTTAAGGAGCACCTCCAGTAGGGGTGGACAAAAGTGACTTACCTGTCCTCGAAGCTTGTTCGTGGTGGGGGGGGCGCTTCGCTGCTCCCCCCACGAAGTTCAGGCCGGGGGGGAGGCTTCCCGCCTCACCCGGCCGAAATTCAGGCCGGGGAGGAGGCTTCCCGCCTCGCCCGGCCGCAAACTCGAAAGTTAAAAAAAAAAAAATGCCCCCGTGATAGGCTACGTGACAATTAACGTAGCCTATCACGGCTAGATCTGCAAAGTCAACCATGATAGGCTACGTCAATCGTCACGTAGCCTATCACGGGTGACTTAAAAAAAAAAAGCGCGTACGCTAATGGCGGCCCCCATAGGGAGCCGCCATTCGCGTTCCTTATTTGGTTGCTGTAGTCTAAGTAAAGATTTACGTAGACTACAGCAACCAAATAAGGAATGGGAATGGCGGCTCCCTATGGGGGCCGCCATTATCCGTACGCGCTTTTTTCTTTTTTTTTTTTAAAGTCACCCGTGATAGGCTACGTGACGATTGACGTAGCCTATCACGGCTGACTTTGCAGATCTAGCCGTGATAGTCTACGTTAATCGTCACGTAGCCTATCACCGGGGCGTTTTTTTCTTTTTTTCTTTTATTGCAATGGTGGCGGCGGCAGCTGGTCGAAAGATCGGCTGCCGCCCCCGCCCAGGACGAACACCCGCCGAACCGCCAGCCGGACCCGCCGCCGGGAGGGACATTCGCCAAAGGTAAGTCCCGTCCCGGGGGGGGTGCGGGGGGGGTGCGGAGAATTTCTCCCCGAAACTTGTTCGGGGGGCCGAACACATTGGCGCTCGGCCCCCCAAAGTTTTGGGGAGAAATTCTCTGCCATCCCTAGCCTCCAGTAGCACCAGACAGGCCGCTTAACAAGATCAGCCTCGGAGGGCCTTCTCTCTGTCTCATCAGCCAGGACAGCTAGACTGGTGGGGACGAGGGAGAGGGCCTTTTCTGTAGTGGCCCCCACTCTGTGGAACTCCCTCCCTAGGGAACTCCGTCATGGCCCCTCTTTAATGAGCTTCCATCGTGCATTAAAAACGTGGCTGTTCAGGCAGGCATTTGGGGTGGGTTAGGGTATTTTAGAAAATGTTTTTATTGTAAAATTTTATTGTTTTATTGTGTGTTGTACATCGCCCAGAGTGGCTGGGTGACCAGCCAGATGGGCGATTAATAAATTAAATAATAAATAAATAAATAAATAAATAAAATTGTCCACAGACATTTTTATCGATGTTAGTCCGTGGACACTGAGGACTGTCTGCCTGGATATGTGTATGTTTTTCTTTCTGTGCAGCAAGTATATATGGGACTGTGAAAACATTTACACTTGCCTGGGCTTGCCTGGGCATGTGTGCAGAGCAAGTGGGCTGGAGAAGCTATGATTCTTCAAAGATTCACGTCTTTGAAAATTTGAAGATTTGAAGATAATGCCTTAATTAAAATAAATAAATAAGCCAAAGCAGGGGATAGAAAGAGGTAAAACTTAGTGTCATTTGAAGGGATAGAACAACCCCATGCTCAGTACAGGAAGCCTGATTCCCAGGAGGTCTCCCGTCCAAGTACTGACCAGGGCTGACCCTGCTTAGCTTCCAAGATCAGACAAGCATGCGCACATCCAGCCCTCTGCTGGTTGGTGATAAAACTTCCAGTGCAAGCTATGCTTGCCTATCAGTAGCCGGAAGACCACATGAGGGCATTGAGAGTTGTGATTGGACAGGAGGGAAATACAAACACCGCCGTATATGGGCAGGCGTGGTAGGGGACTACGACCTTATATGGTGACGAACATGGAAGAGCAGAGCACATGAATGGGAAATACTGGAATATCAGGGTATTGAAAGCGGTAGCAGGGAAGCGGGAAATTGCAGTTCCACTATGAACCGGGGGATGATGTAATGTGAAAAACAAGCAATGAAAGCTCATTGGAAGTGTAAAAAAATGTAAGTGTAGATCGGCCATCAGAGATCACTCTCTTGTTCATCGGTAGTGTATTTACTTAGGGGCCCTTTAAACATATTTTTCTGAGCAGCTCCTGTGCAGCTGGGATAATGTTCCATTGACCACATGAGTGTAGCCTGATTGTGTGGATCTCAGCTATGGAATAAGCAGCTTCTCTCCAAGCAACTGAGTCATTTCAGGTGCAATCCTATCTGAATGCCCGTCAGCTGATGGACATCCTACGTAGATCACCTCCATGCTTCTCCCACTCTGCATTTTTGCTCAACGGGCATTTTTGCCTGTCTAGCTTGGGCTTTGCAGAGGGGGAGGGAATGAGGCTGGGGAGGACTGGGGATAGATTGTATCCCCATTTCCCCAGTCGCCTCCCCACCCACAGAACTGCCCCCTTTCCCTTCTCTCTGAGGTTGCTTTTGCAAGTTTGGAGAGGGAGCCAGCATGGTTATCTCCATGCTGGCAAGGGGGGGGGAGGGGGCAGGGAGCTCAGACTCCTGGGTCTGAGGTTGGGTCACTGGGACTGACCTCAGATCTAGGAATCTAAACTATCCTATGGCCCTCCAGACGCTGTCTAGGGGCCAGAGGATTGCTCTCTTATGGTGCAATCCTATGTATGTTTAGACAGAAAAAAAAATCCTACATGATGGCTGGGGAATGCTGGCAGTTGTCAGGCTTTTTTCTGTATAAACATGCATAGATAGGATTGTGCCTTTAAACAGGGGGGAAAGGCACATGCCTCTCTGGTGGAGCAGATGCTTTGCATGCAGTCACTTGTGCCCTCCAGACATTGTTGAACTGCAACTCCCACAATCCCTGACATGTTGGCTGGGGCTAACGGGAATAATCATCCAAAACATTGGGAGGCCACCAGGTTTATTAATTTGTTATATTTTAAAACCGCCCAGTAACTGAAGTTCTCTGGGCAGTTGCCTATCTGTAAGGTAGGGCCTTGAAAGACCCCTGTCAGAAACTCTGGAGAGCTGCAGGGCCTTGAAAGGGCCTTGAGAGCTGTAGGGCCTTGAAAGACCCCTGTCAGAAACTCTGGAGAGCTGCAGCCGGCCAGTCAGAGTTGGGAATAACCAGCAGTGCTCTGACTCAGGGTAAGGCAGCTTCCTGTGTTCCTTTCTCAGACACATGGGAGCTGTGCATGGAAAAGCCACACTCCCATAGGACTAGGGCAGCAGTGCAGAGCCTCAGGTCTGGGGTCCCAATCTGACCCGCCAGGATTTCCAGGAAGGCCACACCCCCTTTTCCCCAACCACCAACCATTTGGCAGTTTCCCGGCTTTTGTGCAGTTTTCCCCCATTCCAAAAGGTTGAAATGACTCTCCTCAGCTTAGTTACTGGCGGTAAGCACTTCAAGCCAAAATGTGCTGGTACTTCTAGTACTTTTGGTTCCACAACGTTTGCCTGCCTTTGGCTTCGCCCACCGTTGAAATGTCCCCCGCACAGAATTTTTTCGAAATGGAGGTTCAGAACCCCAGGACTATGATAACTTTTAAAAGGTCCTGTTCTGGAAAGAGGAAAAATGTGAAGGAAGGCACATTTGACATAATTCTGTACTAGGAAACGAGCCAGTACTTTTTAATAACTAACATGAGGAATGTTAGCATCTTGTTTCTCTCTTTGTCATTCATCAGTTAATGGGAATAAAATGGGACTGAGTTTGGAACACTGAAGTCCATTGATTTCAATGGGCTTACAGTGGGTCTGATTAGTGCTGTTCTTTTACAAGTCACAATTCTTGGTGAGTGCTCACTGTGCAGTTTGTGCAAATCGGTGCTTTTCTAAAGCTTATTTCATGATATCTGTGATAATTTATTGCTCGTGGCTTTTGATTGCTTCCAAGAGTTATACAGCTTTGTTATTGCTCAGGGTTTGAATGACCTTGGGAAAATGGAGCGAGTGTCCTCCCAGCCTACCTTCTGTTCTCCTTCATTTCTGTTTATTTTAAAAATGTCCTTGGAATTGTTCGCAATGTGTTGTCTACTCTGTTGTGCAAATGAGAATGAAGAGCTGTTCAGATTCACCAGTGCAATGTTTCTTCTTTGACATATTTCCAAACACCTTCAGCATTTTTGTGTGCAGGTGAAAGCAACTTGGGACCAACAAATTTATAGATGGGTGGACTTGACACATATATGTATGTATGTATGTATGTATGTATTTATTCACAGCATTTTGACTCCGCTCCTCAGCCAAAAACGGTTTTCAGAGCAGTTTACAAAGATTAATAACAAGACAGTCCCTGCCTTCAGCCTTACAATCTAGAAGACATAACATAAAAGTAAAAGGGATTGGGGGGGGGGGAGCCAAGCGCAGGCACCAGTTCTTGGACTCAGAGTTCAGATATTTATTTGGGGACACAGGGTGGGGTGTGTAAATGCATTGTCTTTACTTTCTGCCAATTCTTACAAATTAGTTAATTCAGGTCAAAAATGTCTTTTTATTTCTAAACTAGGAGGCTCCAACATGGTGCCCATTGGCATGGTGCCCATTGGCACCAATGTGCCCACAGACACCTCTCTTGGAGCTTACCAGGCTCTCTGATCTTCCTGATTTTTATTTCATTTCTTAAGATTTTTTTTTTTTTAACTGGGAGACTGGCATGCTTCAAAGCAAAGTGCTGTCATCCAGCACCAGCTTTATCTGGGTTCAAAAGAGTTGTTTTGTATTTTGCAGCTCAGATCCCCACTTCTGCCTTGTAATTAGGTTCTTGAGAAAGTTACTTTTCTTTTAGCCTCACCAGTTTTCCTTCTGAGAAATGAGTGTTTTGTGACTGAACTTGCCCACCATGGCAGCCATTTTGTGAATGGACAAGGCTCCCTATGGCAGCCATTTTGTAAGAGTACCCATGACACTTTCTCAAAATGCCTAATATGGCCACCAGCCCCAAAAGGTTGGGGGCCACTGTTCTGATCCACCTGCTACAGCTTTCTGTTACCCTTTACCACAGGGATTGGGGAAGTTTTTTCTATTGAGGGCCATATTCCCTCAGGGGTACTTTGTCAGGGGCCGCACACCAGTGGTGGGCAGGGCCAAAGCCAGCAATGGGCAGGGTCATAGCCAAAAGTGGGCAGTGCAATCTCTTTCTCTATCTCTCTACAGCAGGCTGTAGAGCAAAAGAAAGATTCTTTGCAGAGGTCTGAAACTGGTTGTTTTCAAAGGGGATTTGAAATTAGGCCAAGGGCCTCAGGTTGCCCACCCCTCTTAGTCCTGTTCCCAATGAAACAAGGTTTGATAATCTTAGTTTATAACTAGAAAGGAGGGTTACCATGTCTGGAGGTTTGTCCAGAAGTGTTATAGCTTTGGCCCCCTTCTCAGGATCCCCAGGGGAAGGAGTAAAAACGCAGGGCGAAGGACCAGAATCGAGGGGGCTATTTTTCCTGCTTGGCCAGAGAGATTTTGCTCTTTGCTCCACCCCCAGGTCAACCAGGCACAACCAAGTCAGCTTCCCCTGACCCACCAGTTACCATCTCTTGACTTCACCAGCTGCCACCAGCTGCCACCAGCAGATGGGGCTGCAGACCTGCAATGGTGCAGAGGGAAGGAAGGAAGGAAGGAAGGAAAGAGGTGGTGTGCTGTAAGCTGCAGAAAGAGAAGTTTGGGGAGGAGCAGTGGAGGCTGGAGGCTCCAGTTTTGGTGGGGCCGTGAATCCATTCTGGGTTTCAGTCAGAACCAGCCAGAACTCCAAAAGAGCTATCCAAGGTCCTGAACCCATTTTGGGACTGGGTTCAGCACTTTGGATAGCTTCTTTAGAGTTCTGGCTGGTTCTGACTGAAACTCAGAATGGATTCATAGCCTCACTGAAATCAGAGCCGCCAGCCTCTACTGGAGAGGAGAATGGGTTAAAACCGAAACAGAATTACAATTGCAACAAAAATGCTTTCCCATGACTAATGTAGTAATGCAGCCTTCTTGAATTCCTAAAAATGTCAACGTGACCCATGGAGTGATTTATGCGCCCCTGCATTTGAAGCCTCATGCAGGCCAGAGGAGCCCTTTTGGCTGCTAATTTGATATGCATTCTCTGATGTCACTGACACATTTGCAAAGTGGACTATGTAGCGGGAACAGAGAAACCTTTGAATCTCAGTTCCCAAGTCCACTGAACTCCGAAAGCAATGATGGTTTCAAGCAGAGATGTAAGAAAAGGCAGAGGAGAAAGTAAGTCGGAAGAATGGAGTGGAGTGGAGTGGAGTGGAGTGGAGTGGAGTGGAGTGGAGTGGAGGAGCGTGGTAACATTCCCAGCCACCTTACTTAGTGCCTTAGCTAATTTAACAATGATGATCTAACATTACATTGAAAAATTCCTCATCATTATGCTATGCTTCTGGTGTTTGTATCTTGAAATTGAAGATGATATAAGGTCAAAATGATGCTATTTCCTGGAAGCAGTATATAAAGGTCTGTTATCTTTGTATTTCTCTGTGCTGAGTTTGGCTGTAATTTATCAGCCTTGCATTCATCTCCAAAAGCACCAATTGTTCACCCACTTGATAAGCCACCGATTCAATATTTTATCAAACACCAGGCTTGCAAGGACCACGAGGGATACTAGGTCCTCCAGGGAAAATGGGCCCAGCTGGACCAGTTGGAGGAAAGGGGGCCCAAGGAGACAAAGGACCAAAAGGAGATGTTGGAGCAATAGGTAAGAAGTGCCTCTGACCAAATGAATTGTCCTCAGCATACAGTGCAATCCTATATTGGTCGATTCAGAAGAAACCATCATGGAGTTCAATGGTACTTACTCCCAGGTAAGTCTGTGTAGGATTGCAGCCTTAACAGATGAGCCAAACAATCTTAGGAATGTCTACTCAGAAGTAAGCCCCACTGAAATGAGTGGGACCTCCTCCCAAGTGAACACAGAATTGCACCCTAAAGTACAGAACTTGTGTATGCATGGCATCTCAGGGAAGCCACTATTACAATAAAGTGAGCTATATTTTTACCCATGTCTGTCTCTAAGCCTTGTTAGAGGGTATCTTGCCTGTTGGAGCACATGGAACATTTGTCCTGGATGCACACCTTGGAAGGGGTACAGAGCCCTCCAAAGTGCACTGCCCCCGTTACCAACAGCAGCAGCATATCCTCCAAGACTGCACAAATGAAAGTAGGGACAAGGTGTATACTTGGAGCATTCTTTCTGACATTAAGGAGCATTGTCAGAGCACATCTTTGCACACTATGGAAAGGTCCTCGACTCCATCTGCTCAGCTCTGCAATAGACTATCCTAAACTGGTTTACGAAGCATCTTTATTCATAAATTGACCATAACACAGCTTCAACTCATATTCAACAACTTATTTATTTATTTAAAACACTTCTACACTGCACTTCATTATCTAATCACAGGGCAGCATATAAAATGCATTAGAATAATAATTAAAATGAAATTCAAAGATAAAAATAACTGCAAAGAAAATCTACCAAGCTAGATAGGTTTACTGTCAGGACAAAGGTGTCTGTTGCTGAGGAGCACTAAAGGGCTATATGACCCCACCAAGTTGTACATCTCGGGCAGCCTTCCCCAACCCCAAGCTGGCACCCTCCAGATGTTTTGACTACAACCCCCATCATCTCCAGCTGGCATGACCCATGGTTGGAAATGATGGGGGTTGTGGTTGAAAACATCTGGAGGGTGCTAGATTGGAGAAGATTGACCTAGGAGAAACATTCCATGTACCAAAATGGTACTAATGGACTGGGGGGGGGGAGATGAAATAGTGTAATGGTGTAATGATGAAATAGTGTAATCTCAAAGACTGATCCAGTGCTAGTCCAACATAGGCAGGTATTACTGAGTCCTTGCCCAGAGGAGTTTACAGTCTAAAGTTTGACAATGGAGAGAGAACAGAGGCGGTGGAGGAGTGAGAACAATAAAAGAGGATTGAGCAAGTGCACTTTTATGTAGTGGTTATGATGACAATGACATGGCACCATCACTGTACAGGTCACTTTACAAAGTAACTGATGCCAGAAAAAATATAGGTCTCTGTTCCAAGGAGCTTGCAATCTAAATTCCCATGGTGGGCAAGATAGCAGAAGGAGGGAACAGAAGAGAGGAAAAGGTGAGGCAATGGTAACAGGAGATGAATCTACCCAAATGCAATTCCACATGATCATTATTTCAGATGTGGGGGAGGTTGTAGGGGGTTAACCCTAAGGCTTCACATGGAAGAGGTGGGATTTGAAAGGGAAAAGAGAGTGTCACCATGTAAGTGTTCTGGAAGGGGGTTCCAGGCACAGGGGGCAGCAAGTGAACCTTCTCATTAAGGAGACTTTTAACTGGGTGAGGGTAGTAGAACTGGGAGACGAAAGGGCAGGGGAGGGCCATGTCAGGAGGTAAGGACAAAAGATATTGGGATCATTAGTAACTAGTTAGTGATGTTCTATAGTGGAATTGCAGTTGACAGTCAGCATTGTAGGATGAACTAGGCCTATTTCCCAAGCCTTCACGTCAGAGCTAGGCCTTAGGCACAGGCCAAGGCGGGGTGTCAGTAGCCAGGCAGGCACATATTTGAGACTGCTGTTTCCCAGATGAAGTCCCAGACTGCTCTGGGAGTTATTCCCAGTCAGGGAAAACCAATGAGCTGCTTGCCTGAAGGAGCAGAGCTACATCAGAGCACAGGGTTCCACCACAGGGGGCAGCAGCATGCAAATTCGAGAGCTCTAGCCCCAGCAATCCCTGGGGGCTAGAGTTCTACTCTGTTTGGGACATCTCTCTCTCTCTCTCTCTCTGCCTACTCATGTAGCCTTTTCCATTTGAGCAGGACCACGTGGAATCCAAGGTTTGCAGGGTCCTCCTGGAAATGCAGGCCCCTCTGGAGCAAAAGGCAGCAGTGGGCCACAAGGTGAAAAAGGTGTAAATGGACAAACAGGTAAGCCTGTCAAGGGAACAGGTGGCTTTTTACTATTAAATTCGATAAAATACATTGGCTGGGATCCAAGGGGCAACACAACCAGTTCTGCATGCCCAATGGGGAGTTGGGGCTGTAACCAAGTCACTGAGCGTGCCTAAAGCAGTTTTTGGGATCCCAGCTATCAATTTTAAAAATATGCTGGAGATGTTTATTTCAACCCTGTTGAACTTAGTGGCTCTTAGTAGAGCTTCAAATTTAGAAATGTTAGCAGAGGACAACGTTACTCTAATTTTTTCATAAACGTGATATTTCTCCTTCCCACCCTTTCCCCCTGGATGTCTTACTACAAATAGTGATGTACGGATGTTGTTAAATCTGTTCCTTCTGTGTTTCATGGATTGTCGGGTGTCTTTCATTCCATGACCAGCTCATTGATAAAATTGGATTCTTTTAACCAGGATTTCATTCTAATTCATACTTGCACACATGTGCATTAGTTAATGTGAATTTGCACAAATTCCCCCCCAATGAAAAAAATGTAAAAAAAAAAACCCACCACCACCACTGCATTTTCATAGTTTAGCCAACGGAGATAATGTGCATTTTTGGTCAGTGCTTTTTATTTTTTATATTTTTGTACGACTAAATTGGTGTACAATTTTGGGAAGGAAAAATACCATGCACAAGTTTGCAGAATCCACTTGGAAAAAGCTGGTCCACTACCGAATTCATAGACATTCAACCCCATTTGAAGCTGTTGCAGATTCTCCCACATCCCTAACTACAAACCAGTGAAACAATAGCAAATACATGATAGGCTGATAACCCTCAAGCTTCACTCTCATTGTTAGGCAATAGGCTGAAGTCATAAGAGAATGTGATCTGTGACAGCCCACTTCTGACCCCATTTTCATCTGTTCAGGCAACCAAGTGATAAACCAATTACCAAGGGGGGAAACTAGCATGTGTGAACTCATCACCGTTTGGAGATGGATTGCTATGGAATCCATCCAGTTGTAACTCTGCTTACGCTTTCCTATCCTGTTGTTCTCTATTAGGTTAACCGTCTAGAGCAGCCTTCCCCAACCTGGAGCCCTCCAAATGTGCTAGACTATAATTCCTGTAACCCCCAGTCAGTGCTGGCTATGGGATTATGGGAGTTGTAGTCCAGCACATCTGGAGAGTTCCTGTTTGGGGAAGGCTGGTCTGGATATTCAAACAAGCAATGCTTATCTTCATGTCTTTGTATATGTTGGTATACTACACAATCACTTGGAGAAACTTTTTAGTGTGAACCCATCACTTACATGAGCCAGTTCCATGATGGTGGCAACTTGGGGGAAGAAAACAGTCTTTACCAAAGAGAATGGATGTGGCTGACTGTACTAGCAGGTCTGTACCACTTCAGATTGCTGGTGAGAGCTCACATAATTGAATATTCCTCCAGTCCAGACATAAAAACTTCCCTGCACGTAGGAAATGAGCGTGACAGGGAGAAGGATTCTAGCCTAACCTCTATGACATGGCCATGGTCTGTGTGCAGAGATTTTTATTTTATTTTATTGGTATGGAGAGCATTCAGTTATATGAGCCTCCACCTGCAGTCTGAGGTGGTACAGTCCAGACACAGTTTTACCATCTCAGTGAGAACTAGACCCATGTAACCTGGTGCTTCACACTAAAGTTTTCTCAAAGCAATCAGGCACTCAGTGCATGCTGACACAGACAAAAGGAAAGTGCTACTTGTTGTGTAAACTGGCCCTCAAAGAGGCAGCCCTTTTTAAAATGTGGGTGTTTATTTTGAGCACCTGAGCTTGAAGACAAGTTCTGTGTTGCTCATCCAGGATGCCTGCAGTTTTATTTAGGTTTGCTTAATTTCATATCTGCTGTCAAAATTGTTCTTATTCCATTTATCTTGTTTAGATGCCTCCTTTCCCCAACCTGAGCCCCTGCAGATGTTTTGGAGTACAACTCCCATCATCCCTGACCACTGACCATGCTGAGTTGGGGCTGATGGGAATTGTAGTCCAGCACATCCAGAGGGCCTAGGTTGAGGAAAGCTGCTATAGACTGTGAGTCAATAGCAGCCAGGCACCAAAATACAACATATTTTTTTCTCTCCAAAGAATCTCAACATCTATTAGATATTATCCCTCAATTTCACATCTTGTATACTTTTTGAGACTGAATGTTTAATGGTTTATCAATAAGGATTTAACAGATACAGAAATACAGTCTTGTGGCTCCTTAAAAGACTAACAAATGAATAATGGCATAAGCTTTCATGGACTAGGGTCGCCACTTCATCAGATGCATTAGACTCTACTCCACAAAAGCTTATGCTGCTAGCCTTCCTCACACTGGTGCCCTCCAAATGTGTTGGACTCTAGCTCCCTATTGGCCATGCTGGCTGGGAATTATGAATGTTGCATTCCAGCAACACTGGCTATAATGCCTTTGCTAGTCTCTCTTAAGTGCCATAAGACTCTGTTGCTTTTGCCGTAAGAGACTCGTACAGCTCCCCTCTAGAAATAGATTTGTGAGGATCCTATCCTTCTCAGTATAAAATGGATCTATTATATAAACAATAAAGCAATCACTAGGTTGAAAGTAGAGCTAATCTGAAATGACCGACCTAGTTTTGTGTTTGTGATTGTTCAAAAGCTCCTCCCATCTGGGGTGATTTTTTCCCCCACTCTCAATATCACTGTAGGTCCAAAAGGAGCCACTGGAGCACAAGGTCCCCAAGGCAAAACAGGCCCCCCTGGCCCCCAAGGCATTAAAGGGCCAGTGGGTGAAAAGGGAGCGAAAGGCGATGTTGGAGCCAGAGGTAAGTGGTACAGGTATATTGAAAGGGTGCATCCTAACAAGCCTTTTTACTGACCTAGAACATTTCAGAGGAGATAAAAGGAGCCTCTTTTTCACACAGTGCTTCATTCGTAGGGATGTCCCTCCCTAGGAAATCTGGGGTTTTTTTTGACTTGACAGAGTTCTGCAGCGTGTATGACTCAATTTGCATTTGTGAGTGGGCTGCAGGCTTTTCCCCAGACTCCAGGGAAAAAAATTGTGCATTTTTTTCGCAGGTTCTGCAATTTGCTGAAATTTCTGAGCAATTTATGCAAATTCAGATGTAATTTGTACAAATTGCTCAGAAATTTGAGCAAATTTCAGAACCTGGGGGAAAATGCCTGGAACATCCACAAACTGGCCAGACTCACTCTTGACCAAATTAGGCACCACAGCAGGAACTGAAAGGAAGTGTGGGGGGGGACCTAGAAAGCTCAGCAAACTCCACCATGCAAATGGATTTCTCTGAAATCCCTAATCATTAGCTCATAAGTTGCGACTATAAGATCTGTTGGTGATCATTAGCTTTGAAGGCTTAAACAAAAAAAGATGAAGCAAATTCATGGAGGAAAGGTTTATCAGTAGTTACTAATATTCATGAGAGCTAAATAGAATCGCTGTATACAGAAGAAATATAACTCTGAACACCAGATGCTGAGGGACAAACGCCTTGTGTGAGCTTTTCAATGGAATCTGACTGATCATGGTTGGAAACAGGATACTGGGTTTACATGGACTTTGGTCTAATCCAGCAGGTTGGTTTTATGATGTTTCCAAGTAGTGAGATTAGCATCCCAGCCAAGGAGACCTGGGGAACTAGTCCAAAAGGAATGAGAAAGGTGTCATTGGGGAAGAGAGACCAAGCCAGGGAAACAGTAGCTTCTTGAGAGAGCATGATTGTCACCTTTTTTATATATAGACAGAAGTTCTTTACTTTTAATAGCTGTATAGCAAGTAGGAATCAACAGATAAAGCTAACGCCAGCTGGGTGCTGCAGTGATAGCGAAAAGTTTCTCCTGTTGATTTGTGTTCATGAAGGACACATCACTTCCCTCACCCCTTACCTTTACCACATCGCCATCCCTTTCCCCTTAACTTTATTGCCAAGTCTCATGGTACAGGCAATCTCCTGGGACATACCTCCCATGGCGGATTCTGATGATGGACCCCCTCAGAGCTGGACATTTTGGCCATGAATGGGGTGAGCTGAGGTGTGTGGGGGAGGAGGATCCCCAAGATCAGGCAGAGGTCCCTTCCTCTTGTGGAAGGCAGATCCTGGATCCAACCTGGTATTTTTAAAAACCCCAATACTAGCACACAAAGAATAAGAGATACCACCTGACAATTGACTTCCTGATTTTGTATCTTGCAATAGGATTACAAGGACCAACTGGAGTGCAAGGGCCAGTGGGGAAAACAGGCTCTCCTGGATCAAAAGGAGATAAAGGTTCTGTAGGTGAAAAAGGCACAAAAGGTGACAGCGGCCTCTCAGGTAAGTAGGATAACCTTTCATTGTTGTTGTTATTGGTCTTCATTTGGTAAAAGAGATTTGTTTAACAGAGCTTGGGAAAAGTTTAACTTGCCGTTGACCCCATTCAGTGCCCTTGTTAGCAAGGAAGGGTTTTCACAAGCCCTGCAAAATGTAGGAATTCAGATGATCAAGAAAACCTTTCCATGAAAAATTGGAATTTGCTTGCAAATCAGGCCAGACCCTCTTCTAACAAAACAAAATCGAACAGCTCCAGAGATAATATGTATTTTATTTAATTACAGGCCATTTGGCAAAATTACTTATCCCTGTTTGGGTCATAATTCAAACATCTATAATAAGGACAAGGTGATATGTCTGTGCTTCCGTGCAACCAAAGTTTTCTTTTAAAAGATAGCAAACACGTATTGATGTACACACAGGACCGGCCTTACCGTTAGGCAATGGGCAGCAAATTACCAGTTATTTAGGGCGCAACCCTATCAGGATAGGCGCCAGCCTCCAAACTCGGAGGCGACTGCCTATCCAATGAAGGGCAGGATCAGCACAGAGGGGATCTTCTGCTCCACGCGTCAGTCACCCTGCATTCATGGCTAGCAGCCAATTTCGGCTGTGTAGCTGTGGGACGTTGGAGCAGGGGTGGGGGCGGAGGCCAGACAACACATAGGAAGTGTCAGAAAGGCACTTCCGCCTTCCCTGCCCCAGCCAGCCCCCAGGAACATCCTGTTTTTGCTGCTCCATGCTGCTCTTACGAGTGTGGAGTGTGGGGCTGATCTGCGCTGCCTCATAGGCAGCACCGGAGCTGGGGGGAGGTCGGTTCTCAGACAACTGACCTTGGAGAGTGGGCTCTGAGGTCGATTCCCAGGAACCAACCTATCCTATGGCCGTCTAGCCCCTGACTAGCGGTCATAGGATTGTGCCCTTAATTCATTAATATATGTTTACTGTGGGGGTGCCAGTTGGATTGTTCACCTATAATTTTTCCTGTGAGGGAGAGAAGGAGGGAGGGAGGTGCCATTTGGATTAGCAAAGTATTTGGGGACAACACTGTTTACAAGGGGTTGTATCCAATGGGTTTTATTCAACGTGACTCTAACTTAAGTCCCTTCATTTTGATGGGTCTAGTCTAGGTAAGACTAACATTGGATACAAACCCTTCTCTTCTTCCACGTGATACTTCAGTACTATATCTTGCAGATCATGATTATTTTATACTTTCTCAGAGGTCAACCTTATGAAAAAACAAGTCAGCACCCTGGAGGGACAGCTAAAAGCCCTACAAGCCAGTTTCTCCAAGTACCAAAAAGGTAAGATGATGCATATGGCAGCAAAACTATGTTTTGAAATCGTCCTGTGTTAAGGGTTCCAATTTGACCCCATAACATGTGGGCCAGCGCAGCATACGCGTGATAGCACCGAGGTGCTCCTGAAACCCAGATTACAGAGCAGGCAGACGTCCCCACATGTGCCAACATTAGAGAATTAGTTGCAGTGCTGTTTCTGCAAGATTATGTCATGAGCATGAATATGCCCAACCAAACTCATTAAGCACAGGAATGAATTGGTGTAAATTAACCCTAAATATCACACAATGGTCCAAATAGCCTTCATTTGAAAATCTAACTACCTACAGCTTTTCTGCAAAATAATCATAGCATTTACTAACAGCTGCAAAGAAATATAAAAGGCAATGCATTGTTTTTGTTTCAGCTTTCTAAACTGCACCTACAGTGAACATGCTGGGACCTGGCCACAGTCGTGAGCCACTGTGCATTTTCAGTGGCTGCAGGTGTGGCTGCAGCTAAGGAGCCATTTCGAAACTGCTAGGCTAGGGTGGGGTTCTCTTGCTTCTGCTAATGGTGGGGTTACTTGGGAATCCACATGCTGCTGCAGCATTACTGAAAGAGGCACTGGCTTCCTCATTCCACACTTTTATCGACTGCAAATTGATAAAGTCTTCATTGGTCTACTGGCTTCACAAAATTCAATGGGTAACTATCACCCTGATGTGGAGATATGCGCCCTCCCTTTTCTATGTTCTAGTGGCGGCATTCCCAGGTGGCCGAATTGTTGGCAACAAAGTGTTTGTAACCAGTGGCTACGAAAGCAACTTCGATGATCTGAAGCAAAGGTGCCTGCAAGCCGGTGGCCAGCTCGCTGCCCCCAGAAACAGTGCTGAAAACAGTGCAGTCCACCAGATCGCTGTTCTCCATAAGAAACCGGTGTTTCTCGGGATAACCGATATCCAGACAGAGGGGAAATTCAAGTATCTGAATGGCGATGCCATTAGTTATTCCAACTGGCAACAGGGCGAACCCAATAATAGCAATGGCAGGGAGAATTGTGTAGAAATCTATATGAATGGCAAGTGGAATGACAAGTCCTGTGGTGAAAAGAGGCTAATAGTCTGCGAATTTTAGGCCATCTCTCATCCAGCATTCAACCCAGTTACAATGAGGAACACAGCTTTTAATATGCCATTTGCTTTTTATCTGTAGGCATTAAAGTAGTCATAATTTTGACAACCCTCACAAAATCCTGGTGAGGTAGGTCTGTTGTTATACATACATGTATAAGGTAGTCATTGACAAGTGTTCAAATCAAAACAACTTTACTGTAAAGGCCAGTTCACACAGGAAGCCAGATAATGAGGCACAATTGTATTATTATGACTTCCCACTTCCCTGAAGGGTGAGACATTCAGAAGCAGCGCTCCCATGTTTAGTTTCCTTTGGGTGAGAGAGCATGAGAGACTTTGCTTTATACAAGCAAAGCCTATTAGAAACAAACAGTCTCCTAAAAATGGGCCACAGATCTTCAGATAACAACTTGTTCAGGTTTCCCAAGGCATTATCTCACTGGAGAGCCACCACCAGTCAAGTGTAGATGATATTGGTCAAATGGAGCAATGATTCAACGTAGCACAAGGCAGCTTCATATTCATGTGTCTAAATTTTAGACTCTAAAGGGAGAGCAGATGCTGCAAGAAGAAGTGAGTTATTGTTGGAAGAAGTGGGGAGAGAGGAAAAGAAATGGGACTTCCTAGCTGCTAGAATCTGGGAAGTGTGTAGCACCTGCTAACCTCGAAGCAAAGTTATTTGGCTCTGCACTCAAAGCCAAACTGCATGTTTCCATGAATCTATTGGTGGGGCCAGCCCTACCATTAGGCAGAGAGAGGCAATTGCCTCAGGTGGCAGATGCTGTTGGACAGCAGTAGCAGCTTGCCAGCTCTTCCTCATGAACTCTTTGAATGGAGGTCAGAGCTGTGTGTGCCATACAACTAGGGCCCTTTAAACTAGCCTGCTGCCTCAGGTGTGGTGGAAGACACTATCCCATTGGTAGTGTCGAAGTAAGATTCAACTGCTAGTCCAGTCAGCTTCTGTACATGGACTGGGAAGGGGCCTCCATCTTGACCCTCACCTCCAACAGCAAAATACCTTGGCTGGCCCTGCCTGATGGCCACAGGAGATCTCCTGTAGCAAATGTTGCAAGTTTTATCTTCACACTTAGAAGAAACAGCTCAAGTAATCAAATTGACCTAAGGCTGTTCCTCATGTTACTCTGAATCAGTGTGGATTTCTTCAAATCCTTCTTAATGATTTAGAATGAACACATACATTTCAACTATCCAAAGTTGTCCGCTCTCTTAAATGTCTCTCCCTTGCTGCCCCTATATTCCTGGAACTCTCTTCCAGAATACCCGTGTGGCACCACCCCTCTCTCTCCCCGTTCAAATCACTTCTTCAGATCCACCTTTTCTGTGAAGCCTCTGGCTTAATTTCATCCCTTCCTGAGATGACGCCTAAGCATGTGTAACTGTGCTCTCACACATATTCTTCCCCTGTTATGCTCCCTCTCCTTTTCCTCCCATCCTTTCCCTCTATTGTCTACCCTCCTGTGGAAATTTAGACTGTAAGCTGCTTGGGGCAGGGCCTTGCTTGTGTTACCGTGTAAATTACTTGTCTACAGTGATGGAAATCATCATCATCATCAATTTCAGAAAGACATGGAAGGTCTCTTAAATCTGAAGTCTAAAGAATGGTGTGCTTGGAAAGCCACATCATGTTTTATGTGGGTGGGTAGATTTTTACCTGCGCAGGGTGTGTTTATATGTACTATATTTTCATAAATGTTCATTAAAAGAGTTTTTCTTCTAGTAAACAGAAGTATTTTTGATCATATGATCAAGCATTCATAGGAGTGTTTATTTCAGGTGGAGGTGTGCTAGAAAGTACTTAACCATGGGACCAATTAAGATGTGTGTGATACCTGTTTTCCATTGCTTGTCTCATGCAGTGCCAGCTCCAGGTTTTTGAGGGCCCTTGGGCAGGACACCCTCAATGGGCCCCCTTCCTCAGGGAGTTTACTTTCTCACCGCTGTTGTTACCATTAAGTAGGCAATGACATCTATTGCTCCTCCTTCTCACCACCATAGTTGTCTGGGCCAGAGCAAGAGGCAGGTGAACAAGCAAGGTGCAATAGTGACGAGGAGGAGCAACTTCAGGGAGCTCTTGCCAGTGAGCCCCTGCTGAGGTGTGGGCTCTTGGCAGGTGCCTAACCATGTCTACGCTTGATGCCAGCTCTGGTCTCATGGCCTCAGAAACCACCAGTGTAAATCAGATGTGCATTGGAATACACATTCAAATGTGGATACACTCGAGCTTAGGGATGGGCAGCTTGTGGTTCTCCAGATGTTTTGACTGCAACTCCCATCATCACCATTGGCTATGCTGGCTAGGGCTGATTGGAGTTGTAGGCTTAAACATCTGGAGGGCCACAAGTTGCGCACTCCTGCTGTAGCTACTCCATTACTTTCAACAGGATGGACGACTGCATGCAGATGCTGCCCTTTCTCTTCCATTGCTTTCAGTGGGATGCGTATTGGGATGTATGTTTGTCTGTGCATCCAAATGCATGTTCCATAATTATTCTTCATCTTCTAAAAAGTGTGCATGAAATTTTCTATATCCAGCTCTCTCTCACCTCCATCACCCGCCCCCAGCTTGCACAAGAATGTGCATGATCAGCCACTGATCATTTTTCCCCTGATGGAAAAGAAATTGGATAGGATCAGACGTAAGAGTTTGTGTTAATGGTCTCCACCAGCTAAACTACGACATCCCAGTTGGAAATCAAACCTGTTAGATTCCTATAGCACACCAATGAATATGTAAAAAGTAGCCGAGACCAGAACGGGGGGGCTCCAGATCTGTGCTCCGCTGCCCCTTATGGTGAATCATTTTACCATTGATTCTCCCCAGTTCCAGAATGGCTTCACCCATCCAGGAAGCCCTGTTGGCTCCACCTGGCCTGGCTATAAAAACTCCTAGTTTTTTGGCCTGGTTCTTTGAATGGGCAACAGCCAGATTCTGCCCTTCTCTACTTGGCTTCCTAGGTATATTCCTTGTAGTCCCCAGCATTCCCACATCTGTTTTCCACCTGTTTGTCTGCCTTCCAAGTCTTGCTTAGGCCCAGGGACGTAGGAGGCTGCCTTCTTCAGGCAAGATCGGTTTCTCCATCCCAGAGCTTGTGCACAGCATGTGCTCAGTAGTAAGTGCACATTTTGGATCCAGACAGCCCCAGGATCAATCTCCAGTTAAAAGGATCAAATAGAGCATCCTCTGCCTGGCATACGGTGGCCATGAGTCCTACTTGGCAGTCCTGCATGTGAAGGACTGTCAGGTCCAATTTTGGTTTAAAGATGAAGAACCATATGGAGGGAGAGCAAGCCAGGGCCTGGAAGTTGTCCTTCATCAGTCAGAACCTGGACAGCAGACTGAGCGAACACACAGGTCACCTGCTTGCAGTCTTCACCTTCATAGTTGTTGTTGTTCAGTCGTTCAGTCGTGTCCGACTCTTCGTGACCCCATGGACCGTAGCACGCCAGGCCTTCCTGTCCTGCGCTCTCTCCCGGAGCGTGCTCAAGTTCATATTCATTGCATCCGTGATGCTATCTAGCCATCTCATCCTCTGCCGTCCCTTTCTCCTTTTGCCTTCAGTCTTTCCCAGCATCAGGGTCTTTTCCAGGGAGTTTTCTCTTCGCATTAGGTGGCCAAAATATTGGAGCTTCAGCTTCATTATCTGTCCTTCCAATGAGCACTCAGGGTTGATTTCCTTTAGGATGGACTGATTTGACCTCCTTGCAGTCCAGGGGACTCGTAAGAGTCTTCTCCAGCACCACAGTTCGAAAGCATCAATTCTTTGGCGCTCAGCCTTCCTTATAGTCCAGCTCTCACAGCCATACATTACTACTGGGAAAACCATAGCGTTGATTAGACGGACCTTTGTCGGCAAGGTGATGTCTCTGCTTCTTACTATGCTGTCTAGGTTGGCCATAGCTTTCCTCCCAAGGAGCAAGCGTCTTTTAATTTCATGGCTACAGTCACCGTCTGCGGTGATCTTGGAGCCCAAGAAAGTAAAATCTGTCACTGCTTCCATTTCTTCCCCTTCTATATGCCAGGAAGTGATGGGGCCAGATGCCATGATCTTCGTTTTTTTAATGTTGAGTTTCAAACCAGCTTTTGCACTCTCCTCTTTCACCCTCAACAAGAGGCTCTTGAGATCCTCTTCGCTTTCTGCCATTAGGGTGGTATCGTCTGCATATCAGAGGTTGTTGATAATTCTCCCAGCAATCTTAATTCCGACCTCTGATTCATCCAACCCGGCATTTCTCATGATGTACTCTGCATATAAGTTAAATAAGCAGGGTGACAATATGCAGCCTTGTCGTACTCCTTTCCCAATTTGGAACCACTCGGTTGTTCCATGTCTGGTTCTTACTGTTGCTTCTTGACCCTCGTACAGGTTTCTCAGGAGACAGGTAAGGTGGTCTGGTACTCCCATCACTTTAAGAATTTGCCACAGTTTGTTGTGATCCACACGATCAAAGGCTTTAGCGTAGTCAATGAAGCAGAAATAGACGTTTTTCTGGAATTCTCTTGCTTTCTCCATGATGCAGCGAATGTTGGCGATTTGATCTCTACTTCCTCTGCCTCTTCTAAACCCAGCTTGTACTTCCGGTAGTTCTCGGTTCGCATACTGCTGAAGCCTAGCTTGTAGGATTTTGAGCATCACCTTGCTGGCATGTGAAATGAGCGCAATTGTGCGGTAGTTTGAACACTCTTTGGCGTTGCCCTTCTTTGGAATTGGAATGTAAACTGACCTTTTCCAGTCTTGTGGCCACTGTTGAGTGTTCCAGATTTGTTGGCATATTGAATGCAGCACTTTAACAGCATCATCTTTTAGGATTTTAAATAACTTGGCTGGAATACTGTCATCTACCCTAGCTTTGTTGTTACTAATGCTTCCTAAGGCCCACTTGACTTCACTCTCAAGGATGTCCGGCTCAAGTTCAGTGACCGCACTATCATGGCTATCAGGGACATTCAGATCTTTCCTGTATAGTTCTTCTGTGTATTCTTGCCACCTCTTCTTAATCTCATCTGCTTCTATTAGGTCCCTGCCTTCTTTGTCCTTTATCATGCCCATCTTTGCACAAAACGTTCCCTTGAGATCTCCAATTTTCTTGAAGAGATCTCTAGTCTTTCCCATTCTGTTGTTTTCCTCGATTTCTTTGCATTGTTCATTTAAGAAGGCCTTCTTGTCTCTCCTTGCTATTCTCTGGAACTCTGCATTCAGTTGGGTATATCTTCCCCTTTCTCCCTTGCTTTTCGCTTCCCTTCTTTCGTGAGCTACTTGTAAAGCCTCATCAGACAGCCACTTTGCTTTCTTGCATTTTGTTTTCTTTGGGATGGATTTCGTTGCTGCCTCCTGAACAATGTTACGGACCTCCGTCCATAGTTCCTCAGGCACTCTGTCTATCAGGTCTAATCCCTGAAATCTATTCCTCACCTCCACTGTATATTCATCAGGGATATGATTTAGGTTATACCTGAACGGTTTAGTGGTTTTCCCGACGTTCTTCAATTTAAGCCGAAATTTTGCAAGAAGCAGCTCATGATCTGAGCCACAGTCAGCTCCAGGTCTTGTTTTTGCTTAAATTATAGTAATTCTTTCCAAAATGGCATCTTTACAGATCAGTTAGCATTTAGGCATCATAAAATGTTATGCCAATGTCTCTCCTCTTTTGTCCTCTTTTGTGGTGTTGCCTTTCCTCTTTTTTGGTGATGTATAAGTGGCCACCCTATGCCTGGGACCCTGACGAGCCTGACCAAACTGGCTCAGCATTCCTAGGAGATCTCCAGGATTGAGCCTGGGACCTCTGCATGCAAAGCATGTGCTCCATCATGGAGCAACAGCCCTTCCCCAGGCCTCCTTGTGTCCAGAGGGGTGCAACCAGGATGATGAGAGGCTTGGAAACCATCCTATGAGGAATGGTTGGAAGAGCTGAGCTTGTCTAGCCTGGAGAAGAGAAGAAGGAGGGAGCAATCCTAACGGGATAGGCAGCCGCCTCTGAACTCAGAGGAAACCGCCTATCCAATGCAGGGTGGGTGGAGCATGGAGGAGGATCTTATGCTCTGGTCACCCTGCATTCATGACTAGATGGCCAATTTAAGCTGTCTAGCCATGGGTCTTTGGAGTGGAGGGTGTGGGGAAAGCTGGATGATGCATAGGAAGCACCGTACCATCACTTCCGCACTCCCTTCCCTCCCGCCCCTGGGCGGGAATGCCCGCTTTTCCCTGCACCACGTTGCTCTTCTGAGCTTGGAGCCTGGGGATGATCCGCACCGCTTACGAGATGGCAGGGGAGGGGGCAGGGGGGCAGTTTTCCAGGAACTGACCTCAGAGCATGGGCTCCGAAGTTGGTTCCTGGAAACCAAGCAATCCTATGGCCTTCTAGCGGCCATAGGATTGCACCCTAAACGGAGCCGTGAAAGCCACTTTCAAATGTCTGAAGGGCTGTCAGGCAGAAGATGGAGAAGACTTGGTGTCTGCTACTCCAGGGGGCAGGACTAGGAGGACCAATGGGTGGAAATTGTAGGGAAGCAGATTTTGGCTAAACATGAGGAGACACTTTTGCTAATGTTCAGAGCTCTTGGACAGGTGAACAGACTGCCACGTGAGGTGGCAAGCTCTCCTTCGTAAGCAGTATTTAAGCAGAGGTTGGGAAGCCATCTGTCAGGGGTGCCACAGTTGCATCTTGTATTGGGCATCCCACGTGTTGAGCTGCGTGATGTGTGATATGTGTGTATGTGGAACAGGCAGACTAGCTCGTTCACTCACGTAAGAGCCCTGCTGGTTCAGGTCACGGGTCTGTGACCGGGAGGTTGAGCCTCTTTCAGCTTGAAGGACGAATTCCTTTTCAGAGAAGCTCCTAGGGGCCACACCCCAGTGTTGACTGGGGCCAAAGGCAAAAGGGGTGGGGCCAAAAATACCATCATATATTTAAGAGGTTAAAGCTCTTCCTGCCAGTAACTCAGCCTTGGGAGAAGCATTTAGAATGGGGGGAAACTGTACAAAAGGTGGGAAACCAGGGTTGATGGTTGAGGGAGTGGGTGGGGCCATCTGGGGAGCCCTGGAGGCCAGATTAGAACCCCACGAGAGCTGGATTTGGCCACCATACCTGAGGTCCCCACCCCAGTCTATTATATGCAGCCTAGCATCTTGTTTCCAAGAGTGGCCAGCCAGATACCACTGGAAGTTCACATGCAGGGGATCAAGACAACCCTCCCCCTGCTACTTGCATCTGGAGTTCAGAGGTACACTGCCCCTAAACTTGGAGGCCCCATTTCACTATTGTAGTGGCTAATATTTGTCAATAGACTTCTCTTCCATGAATGTGTCAAACTCCTCTTTAAAAAGCTTTCTAAGCTAATGGGCATCTCCAGACAGATTGTTGTTGGTCAGTCATGTCCGACTCTTCGTGACCCCATGGACCATAGCACGCCAGGCCTTCCTGTCCTCTGCTCTCTCCTGGAGTGTGCTCAAGTCCATATTCATTGCATCGGTGATGCTATCTAGCCATCTCATCCTCTGCTGTCCCCTTCTCCTTTTGCCTTCAATTTTTCCCAGCATCAGAGTCTTTTCCAGGGAGTTTTCTCTTCGCATTAGGTGGCCAAAATATTTGAGCTTCAGCTTCAATATCTGTCCTTCCAATGAGCAGTCAGTGTTGATTTCCTTTAGGATTGAGTGATTTGACCTCCTTGCAGTCCAGGAGACTCGTAAGAGTCTTCTCCAGCACCACAGTTCGAAAGCATCAATTCTTCAGCGCTCAGCCTTACTTATAGTCCAGCTCTCACAGCCATACGTTGCTACTGGGAAAACCATAGCTTTGATTATACGAACCTTTGTTGGCAAGGTGATGTCTCTGCTTCTTACTATGCTGTCTAGGTTTGCCATAGCTTTCCTCCCAAGGAGCAAGCGTCTTTTAATTTCATGGCTGCAGTCACCGTCTGCGGTGATCCTGGAGCCCATGAAAATAAAATCTGTCATTGCTTCCATTTCTTCCCCTTCTATATGCCAGGAAGTGATGGGGCCAGATGCCATGATCTTCATTTTTTTAATGTTGAGTTTCAAACCAGCTTTTGCACTCTCCACTTTCACCCTCAACAAGAGGCTCTGTAGATCTTCTTCGCTTTCTGCCATTAGGGGGGTATTGTCTGCATATCTGAGCTTGTTGATAATTCTCCCGGCAATCTTAATTCTGACCTGTGATTCATCCAGCCTGGCATTTCTCATGATGTACTCTGCATATAAATTAAATAAGCAGGGCGACAATATACAGCCTTGTCGTACTCCTTTCCCAATTTTGAACCACTCGGTTGTTCCATGTCCGTTTCTTACTGTTGCTTCTTGACCCTCGTACAGGTTTCTCAGGAGACAGGTAAGGTGGTCTGGTACTCCCATCTCTTTAAGAATTTGCCACAGTTTGTTGTGATCCACACAAAGGCTTTAGCATAGTCAATGAAGCAGAAATAGACGTTTTTCTGGCATTCTCTTGCTTTCTTCATGATCCAGCAAACGTTGGCAATTTGATCTCTAGTTCCTCTGCCTCTTTGAAACCCAGCTTGTACTTCCGGTAGTTCGCGGTTCACATACTGCTGAAGCCTAGCTTGTAGGATTTTGAGCATCACCTTGCTGGCATGTGAAATGAGCGCACTTGTACGGTAGTTTGAACACTCTTTGGCATTGCCCTTCTTTGGAATTGGAATGTAAACTGATCTTTTCCAGTCTTGTGGCCATTGTTGAGTGTTCCAAATTTGTTGACATATTGAGTGCAAGACTTTAACAGCATCATCTTTTAAGATCTTAAATAGCTTAGCTGGAATACTGTCATCTACCCTAGCTTTGTTGTTACTAATGCTTCCTAAGGCCCACTTGACTTCACTCTCGAGGATGTCCGGCTCAAGTTCAGTGACCACACTATCATGGCTATCAGGGACATTCAGCTCTTTCCTGTATAGTTATTCTGTGTATTCTTGCCACCTCTTCTTAATCTCATCTGCTTCTGTTAGGTCCCTGCCTTCTTTGTCCTTTATCATGCCCGTCTTTGCACAAAACATTCCCTTGATATCTCCGGTTTTCTTGAAAAGATCTCTAGTCTTTCCCATTCTATTGTTTTCTTCAATTTCTTTGCATTGTTCATTTAAGAAGGCCTTCTTGTCTCTCCTTGCTATTCTCTGGAACTCTGCATTCAGTTGGATAGATCTTCCCCTTTCTCCCTTGCTTTTCGCTTCCCTTCTTTCCTCGGCTACTTGTAAAGCTTCATCAGACAGCCACTTTGCTTTCTTGCATTTCTTTTTCTTTGGGATGGATTGAGTTGCTGCCTCCTGAACAATGTTATGGACCTCCATCCATAGTTCCTCAAGCACTCTGTCTATCAGGTGTAATCCCTTAAATCTATTCCTCACCTCCACTGTATATTCATCAGGGATATGATTTAGGTCATACCTGAACGGTTTAGTGGTTTTCCCTACATTCTTCAATTTAAGCCGAACTTTTGCAAGAAGCAGCTCATGATCTGAGCCACAGTCAGCTCCAGGTCTTGTTTTTCCTGACTGTATAGAGCTTCTCCATCTTTGGCTGCAAAGGACATAATCAATCTGATTTCGATATTGACCATCTGGTGATGTCCATGTGTAGATTCGCCTCTTGTGCTGTTGGAAAAGAGTGTTTGCTATGATCAGCGTGTTCTCTTGGCAAAACTCTATTAGCCTTTAATTATGCGCTGTGTGGAACTGGGCTTCCTCTTGTCAGTCCTGAACCTACTTGCAATCAATGTCATAGATGATCCTGAGTCCTAGCACAATGAAAGAGGTTTAAAAAAATTATCTCCGCACCATTTCATACACTTTTATTATGCACCCACCCCCACCTTCGTTTTTCTCAACTAAAAAGTCCCAAATGCTGGAACAGAAGATGCTCCAATCCCTTGACTATTTTGGCTGCCCTTTGGAGAATCCTTTCCAGTTCTGTGATACCATATTTTAACTGAGGTGCATGAACATTGTTTCAGTGCTTCCACGCCACCTGGAAATTTCATACATACATAGATCAAGATGATCTAGGTGACAGAAAAGTCTGAAAACGGGACCCTTTTTTAGGGCTGTGCACGGACCCCCCAATCCGCTTCAGATGCCACTTTGGATCATCCAAAGCCACCCCAATCCACCTTGGACTGATTTGGACCCCTTCTGATCTGACTCGGATCCAACTGTGAAGCGAAATTCAGAAATCCATATCACGTGTTTGGGCGTTTTCCCATTGAGTTGCATGGGAAAACACAGTCATAACCTTTTTGGTTTTTATGATATGGGCATGAAATTTGGAGACCTCTCCATGCCCTTGGAGAAGAGGCCACCTGAAAAATCTCACACAGTTTAGCCCAGTGGTTTTTGTGCTAGGCGGAGTTGAAATCTGATGTTTTCGACAGAAACTCTCAAAGCGAAGAGCTGTAACTTCTCCCTGTTTCCACGGATGTGTGAGAAACCTGTGCCCCTCCCAGCCCCCCTTGAGGGCATCCCACTTGCCAAATTCCAGACACTTTGGCCCACTAGCTTGTGTGCAAGGTGCAGGTGAAATTTGATTTTTTTTCCAGGAAAACTCTCAAAGCAAAGAGCTGTAACTTCTCCCCAGCTCTGCCCCTGCCAACACCCCGAAGATGCCTCACAGTGCGCTGAATTGCTTTGCCACACAGTGGTCTGTTATTGGAATAAGAAGGTAATTAATATAAATACTATGTGCCTCATGCTTTTTCAACACTGCCTTGAAATTTGGATGTATAGTGTTGGTGGAACTACAACCTAGCACTCACACAGACACAGACACAGACACACAAGAGCTAAAGAAAAGCAGAACTACCTAAGCAAATGACAGGTGTCTTTAATTTCTTATTTTATATTTCATTGTCTTTTATAGAAGGCAGGATAACTTCAAGAAATACAGGGCGATACTGCAGGTGACTAGATAACAGCCAACTCAACCCCTTTTTTTTAAACTTCTTTAATTTCTGTTTAGGGAGGATCAAGATCAACACAGAGAAGACACAGACAGTTCACTTCAGCATGTGGGGAGGGGGGGACAAACACTACACACATAGGCTGCTATAATATGTCTTTCTTCAAGGATTTAGAAAGAAATAAAAAAAACTGAATGTTTGAATATGACTTAAGTGGGGGGGGAACATGCCCAGAAGTCAATGTTTGTTTTCAAAATAGTAAATAAGAGTGGGTTTGTAGAAATCTAACAGAGACACAGTTGACTGAAAAAAGGACAAGAAAATAGAACTGAGAAAGCAGAAGTAAGGCTCGATGTTACACAACAAATGCAGCCTTTTCCAGAGTCCAAAATTGAGATAAACAAACAAAACATAGGAATGGTGGGGAAAGGGGACCGTGGCAGCAACTTGCAAGGAAAAGCTATGTTATTTTGAAAAAATATGGAAAGGAGAGATAGAATCTAATCAAATACCAATAACAAACGAGTTGGAGGTACAAAGATATAGGAGAAAGTGGCTGGAAGAGGTGCTGCAAAAGACACCATCCCAATGGGGACAGACGATCAAGGAGTGAGGGAAGGGAATGCTCCCAGTACAACCAAGCTGTTTCCTTCTAATTTAAATTCTGAGGAAAGCCTAATGGTGATCAAAATTGAATAAATTGAAGGAACAACTCCTAGGAATGCACACGCGTGCACACGCACAAATGATCATCTACCCACACCAGCCCTCTCTCCCAAAGACACAGCTAGAGCAATGACTGAACGCAGCCTTTCGACGAAGTATATACCCCCTTCCTCCAACGCTCTCTCTGACTGGAGACTGCTAGCGTTGGTTGTGCCTGAGGGTTCCTATTCGCCAAAGCACACGCCCTCCTCCTCCTGTGCTTGCCGTCCTGCCTCCCCGTGTCCGCTTGCCTTCCCCCTCCCTCCCTGCCTCCTCCTCCTCAGTTGATACATTTTGGAGACAGCCTGTCTGGAATTCATAACAAGGCGGTGCACAGCCCTAACTTTTTTTTAACATCTTCGCTTGAAATTCAGACTTGAATTCTTCTTCTTAATAATGGGCTGCATTTTAGAAAAGAGCAAACCCAGACCCTGATGGGACAGAATATTGTGCTGTGGATGGAGATGCGAGAGAAATTTGTTTGGTTAACATTTTACTGTGAACATACCCAGTTTCATCTAGGGATGTCAGAGAATTCCGCCATGGATCTTGGTGAGGCCGAATGCCAGTGCATTCGGCCCCCCGAAATCCATGGCAGAACGAAGCCCCCGCCCTCCCCCCCACAAAAGGCGTGTGAAACAGAGCACTTACCTGCTGCCATCCACACTGACTTGCGAATGGCGGCCGCGCTGCGGCCACCATTCACTTCCTCATCATAGCTGTGATAAGCTACATAAATAATTAGATAGCCTATCACAGCTAATGCAGGGACACCATTTGCATCCCTGTGGAGGCCGTGATAGGCTACGTAAGTATTTACGTAGCCTATCACGGCAAGCTAATAAAAACAAAACAGCATACACAAATGGCGGTGGCTACAGCAGCTGCCATTTGCGTTCCCTTTTTTCCGCCGTTTTAGCCTACGTAAACATTTACGTAAGCTATTACAGCAAAAAAAAGGGGAACGCAAATAGTGTAGTGGGCGCTATTTGCGTTCCTTTTTCTTTGTCCCCTTTTTTCACTGTAATAGCTTACATAAATATTTACGTAGGCTAAAACAGCGAAAAAAAGGGAACGCAAATGGCGGCCACTGTAGCCGCCGCCATTTGTGTATGCTGTTTTTTTTTTCCTGCAGGCTGCCCAGCAGCCAGATGTCCAGCTGCGGAAAGCCCTGGCCGGCGGCTCCATGGAATCTCTGCAGAGCGGAGCAGGCCGGATTAGGATTTTGGGGGGCGGTGCGGAGCACCTCCCACCCACCGCGAATCACCCAGTCGAAAAGGTAAGTGACTTTCATACATCCCTAGTTTCATCCTTTCAAACCGATGCATGAACCAAAACTCAGTTATCCTTCGAAATTCACAGCTCTCTAAATTGTGCAATGGAGTTTTCCAATCAAAAATGCATTCAAAGATGTGTATATTAGGAGAAACTCACACAAAAATGTACATGCATTTTCATGCCAACATTAAACAAAAATGTAGGTTGGGATGAACCTAACTTAAGAATATAAAAAAATTCTCAAAGGTCAGGAGGTGCCAACTTTAAGACTGGAAAAATGAGAAACTGAAATTGACAGATCTGTCCATCCTGAGCTGTGAGTTCCATTTCTCCTTTTCACACACATGAGGAACCCCTCATATTTGGGGGAAGGGGGTTTACAATTTTAGGCTGTAACTTGAGTCAAAAAATGGGCCAAGCCATATATGCACAAGACTTCCAACGCGTACACATATGAACAATCCGCTGGTTGGCAGAAGTGGGGATGTGGCTCATTGTCTGCCAGTTATATCTTTATGGTTGCATAGGGATAGCGGCATAGCCGTGACTGCAGAAAATCATTTTCCACCAAGAGGAGAATGGACCAATGGTTTGGGTCATGTTTGCAAACTCCGAGGGCATTTAATATTGGCTAACTTTTGTCTCCAAAACAAATATTGAATACAGAGACAGTTCAATATTGAACAAAGTTGATGCCACTTTAGAAACATGGTCAAGCTGGAAAATGTATATTTCAATACCATTTGTTCATCTGTCATTAAAAAAGAAAAGAAAAAAGAAATCCATCATGGCAAAAGATAAAAGTATCCACATGTTTTGTGGCAACTTCTTCTGCCCTTCTCCCTGATACATTAGTTTTCTTTGCATAGGACATGTTTTGACTGGGGATTGTCATTTGTGTGATCTCCCCTCTTCAGTCTGAAATGGATGGTGCAGTCTAGCAAAAGTGTCACCCTGTAATCCTCTTGATCGTGTGTTTCAGCTCTTTAAACCTGCTTTACCAGAGCAGGGCCTGTGCAGCTGCCATAAACACCTTGGATCTCTGTGGTGACTAAAGATGCAGGATCCTGTTGCGCTAAGTGGCACCAATGTGCTTGAGGCAGTTTTAACCAGGCCAATAAACCCTCTCCAGAAAGTAGAGATGTCACTAGCATCATTAACAGTCACCTGAACTACATCATACCTGAACCAGATCTATTTTTATACCATGTATAATATTGTATTTTTAAGGTTTTTAATCTTTGTAAACCACCCAGAGAGCTTTGGCTATTAGGGAGTATAGAAATGTAATAAATGAAATGAAGATGAAGCAATATCTCTTCACACCAACGCCTTCCCCTGAGGTAAGGAGGATTCCCAGCTTCAATGACAGCCATATTAATCTTCCAACATCTGAACCAGTCCTTAGTAGGTGCTTTTTGTATATAATGTTTAGCACAAATATATTTAAGGTAGGGTTCTTTAGGCATCTCAAGCATGATGCACATTACTAATATTCTTTCCCTTCTAACTTTGTGGCACACATGAATCTGAATCATATGGACTCTGATCTGGTTGAGTATGGAGCATGCAGCATGCAGCTTCATTGCAGAGGTTTGGACTCAACACCTTTCAATGCCTTCTAGTCCAACCTTCCCCAATCTGGTACCTTCCAGATGAACTGGACTGCAACTCCCAGGATTCCCAGCCAGCATGCTAGCTGGGGAATGATGGGAGTTGCAACACATCTGGAGGGCACCAGATTGGAGAAGGCTGTTCTAGTCCTACAATTTCTAGAACACTCGTATTATTCTATATCCTGGGCCAGGTCTTTGACCCTTTGAACCACCCTTGCTGTTTCTCTTTGCCCTGAGCATAATTGCCTTGGCAAATCATTGGTAGCTTGTAAATACTGCAAGCCCTGATCAGACCAAACGTGCAAAGAAAGCAACTCTCAGGCTTCTCAATGTGACATATCTGTTGGATAAGACATGGAAAATTGAAGTCTGTATTTTTTTATTTTATTTTATGCATTTATTACATTTCTATACCGCCCAATAGCCGGAGCTCTCTGGGCAGTTTACAAAGATTAAAAACATTAAAAATACAATATACAGAGATTAAAAACCATTTACATAAAAAACACATGAACGGACAATACGCACAAAAGAAGCATACATCTAAAACAACTTCAAACAAACCATCTCAAAAGCAAAGAACCATAAATGTAAGACTTTCCAGGATCGATTAAAACTTATCATATGCTGCTAAAAGCCTGAGATTTTATTTGATGGGTAGCACTTTACCCCCCCCAAAAAAACTATTTGTTGTCCTGATGGGGTCCTGTTTTGACAGTTTTGAAGAGAACAGGGTGGATAGATGTGGACAGGGAGATGGGCTGGAACCTTCGCCACCTTATACCAGGTTTTTAGATCGGGTTGGCCGATATTTAAACAGAGGAAAGTATAGTGAACATAAGTGTTGGAGATTTGGCTTCCTCTCTGGCAGTGGCATGGGTTGAGTGGTCTGACTGGCTGTAAACACCATGGAGCCAGTAGTGGTGCTGGGCTGCTGGCACCTGGAAAGTGACATCCCGATGCACTGCCAGCCCCTGTTTCAGCGGCAGACACAGTGAGGGCAGTGGCAGCAAGGAGGTGAGCAGAAGCAGGAGGGAGAGGCAACAACCACCCTTGGGCAGTGCAGGGTGTGCTAAGCAGTGGGAAGCTTGTTGGTTCTAGCGGATGCCACTGGGGAAGCTCTAGACCACGTCCCCAGGGTGGCCAGCATGGCACTTGCTGACCCCACCTACGGCTGAGAAAAGGGTGAGGAGCTGTTTCTTCCTGAGAACGCCCCGCTGTAAGCGCTCAGAGCAATCTGGAGGCCTATAATGGGGGCAACAGGGACCCCACTGACCAGTAGAAGCAATCATGGCAAGCTTGGGATGAGTCCTCTCAAGCCCCATACTTTTCTGATGGAGCATTTCAAAGCTCCTCTGGAGCCCCTGGATAGAAGGAAGGCACTCATCTCTCTCTGAGGTGACTTTGAGCATCTCTACATCAGCCTAAAATCCCACATTTAAAACGGGGCTTTCTGCTTCAGTTTTAAATGCAGGATCACAACGGACCCCCCTCCCCCCGCTTTCCCCCTTTATCTGAGTCTTCAGTATGTTTCATTATACAGCCCCTAGATGGCACTGTGGTCTAGCTCCTCTTATTGTGGGTTCCTCTTTTCATGAGGGAACTCAAGCAGAACTCAAGCGCTGTAATTTGATAGCTCATTACCTCTGATCTTTTAAAAAATGGAATAAAGGTCATTTAGTGTGGGAGAAACCCTGGAGGTTGACAACGTCATCTAAAGGACCCACAAACCTCCGTAAGTAACCAGTCTCAATAGTAGGATAAAAGCTCCGTGTGAAGAAGCCCATTCACTGCCACGGTACATTCGGGTGAGTCAAATATTGCTTGCTCCTGTGAACAGAATCAAAACAATTATATGAAACAATGGGTTGAATTAAGTGTTAGTCCTATTTAGAGTAGACACATTGAAATGAATGGGACTAAAGTTAGTCATGACTAAATTAAGTCACATTCATTTCAATGGATCTACTCTAAGTAGGACTAACACTGGATTCAACTAAATTGTTGTGGCATAGCAGACCTTAGAACAAAGATGTCTATTAACCAGAGCTGGGAACAGTGGAGGCTGGGGCTCTGATGTCAGTGGGGTGGTGAATTTGCTCCAGGTTTCAGTCAGAACCAGTCAGAACTCTAAAGGAGCTATCCAAAGTGCGCAGCAATTTGAGGACAAATGGTTTTTGTGAAATGGCTTCTCCCTCAGCTTTGTTTCTCCAACACATTTTTTCAATTCTTCAGCATATTTACTTGGGAGTAAATCCCACTGAACTCAATGGGGCTTACTGCTGATCAGACATTCATAGGATTGCACTGTTATTCTTGTTTCCCCACACCCCACACATACCCAAAACTGGCACAAGATGCCTTTTAAATCTTTATGTCTCTTTCAAATAGAGCGTCTCTGTGGGATTTCAAAGACATTTGTGTGTGGGGGGGGGGGGAAATCTCCCCAAACTGGTAAAGTTTAGATATAGGGTTGCACAGAATGGCACACTGTTACTTTCTATCTTTAACAAGCCTGCTTCAATCACTGCTTTTTCTTTGGAGGGGTGTTTAAGACTGCGCCTTTTAAAGAAAATGAGCTGCTAGAAGAGCTATCTGCCCACTCAATAAAAGTATGTTTTTCTGTAGATATTCAGCTGCTGTTCATTACAGTGGCGGCTCCAATGAGAGGCAAAGGAGGATCCCCTTTTTTATATATAATGGCAGCCACTTTGAATTCTCCAAAACTCAAAAAGCACTTCAGAGTAGGGCTTTGGAAAAAACAAAATGGTGACCACTCCAATTCTCTTCCCTCCAAAAGAATTTTGCCTTACCGCTGAAATATAGTTGAAACAAAACAGATGATTCTGAGGAGGTCAGGACAGCCCTGCTAATATATGATTTTTTAAAACCCTATTAACTCTTGCTGCATTTATTCATCTCACTAATGGACATTCCTCTGTTTCCATACTTGGTTTTTTCCCCCAGTTTACAGTAATCCTACCTTATGTATATCGCAAATAATGTTTTTGATTTATGGAATTATATTCTGTTTTGCCAGAATTTCTATTGTGTTTGGAGCATTATTTTTCAGTAAAGCACTATTGCTAAATCAAGTTGTATACTGAGCTGATTAAAAATTGTATTTTTTCCCACTTAATTTCATGGGAGGAAAAATGACTCTATTCTTTCAGGACAACTTGATTTGTTCACTGAGCTCACATCCATCACCTCCCTCAATGACTGTTCAGCCTAATATGTTTGTACACAAGGCTGGTACACTGAATACTTCCTAGGTTGTTTAAAGTGGGGGGAAAGAAGGGATTGGGCAGGCGAGGATGAGCTTTGCCCTAGAGATATCCTACTGGTAGAAAGAGTGGGTGGAACCAAAAAGAGATTGTTCTCACTTGAAAGATAAGGATAAAGAAAGTCAGGAGTCAGTGAATTCTGGTGGTTTCCAACAGGGAAACTAAATTTGGACTTGAAGGAGGTAAGTGAGACCCTTCTCTAAGCAATCTTTTCTGTGTTTGTGGTCTAATAGAGGCGAGGTAAAGTTACAGAGGGTCTGTTCTTAATTAAAAACAAAATTCTTGTGCAATTTGGCTTTGAACGTATTCCACCCCAAAAGTGATTGTCAGTTGTAGATTAACTGGCCCTTGTGCGTGAATATTGAAGTCACACATGCAGCATTTACAGTACAATCATAGACATAAGTAATTTCTCAGATGTAAGTAATTTCAATGGGGCTTATTCCCAAGTAAGTGGGCATTGGATTGTAGCCTTAGGGCACAATCCTATGCAGGTTTAGACAGAAAAAAGTTCTACAACTCTCAGCATTCCCCAGCTAGCATGGCTGAATGGGGAATGCTGGGAACTCAAGGCCTTTTTTTCTGTCTAAACATGCATAGGATTGCACCCTCAGTTGGCTTATTGGCATTGGATTAATCTATTTAAAAAATAATAATACAGTTAAGATTTTTAATTCAAGCCCTTATAAAAATGGTGAGTGCCAAGTAGGGATGTCAGAGAATTTCTCCACAAATCTCGGGGAGGCCGAATGCCAGCACATTTGGCCCCCCGAAATTGGTGGAGAAATGGTCCGCCCCCCTGCCCCCCCCCCCCGAGATGAGACTTACCTTGCTCGAATGTCCCTGGCGGCAGCAGCTCCGGTGGCGGTGCGGCAGCGGTGCGGCGGCCAGTCTTCTGACCGGCCATCGCCGCCGCCATTTCCAAGTAAAAAACAAAAACAAACAAACGAACGTGATAGGCTACGTAAACATTTACGTAGCCTATCACGGCTAGATTTTTAAAAAAACTCCGTGATAGGCTATGTAAATGTTTACGTAGCCTATCACGGCTGACTTTGGGGGGAAAAAAAAAAGCGCATACTCAAATGGGCAAATAGCGTTGCCCTTATTTTCGCCATAGTCTACGTAAATGTTTACGTAGACTACACGTGCCAAAATAAGGAACGCAAATGGCGACGCCCATGGGCGCTGCCATTTGCGTATGCGCTTCCCCCCCCCAAAGTCAGCCGTGATAGGCTACGTAAACATTTATGTAGCCTATCACGGCTGACTGCAGGGATGCAAACGGTGGCAGCTATGGCCGCCGCCATTTGCGTCCCAGCAGACGATGAGGTTTCGCGGCCGGAGAGACGGGGCGCCTCCCCCCCAGCCAGAATTTCGGCGGGGAGGGGCGGGGCGCCTCCCCCCGAGCCAGAATTTCGGTGGGGAGGGACAGGGTGCCTCCCCCCCTGGCCAGAATTTCAGGGGGAGGGACAGAGCACCACCACCCCACCGCGAAGCAAGCATTGGGATCAGGTAAGGGACTTTCGTCCATCCCTAGTGCCAAGCACAATCTTGGAAGATTATGTGAGATGTCTGACACAGGAGGGAGTTGCCTCTTCTACAATAGGATGTTTTTTTAATTCATTTGCAAATGTATGCAGAGTGAATTAATTAATTAATCTGGTTTTTTAAACCCCTCACATGACCAATCAACTCATATGATTAATCAACTTTGTTTAATTTTGTGATAGTCAATAATAATAATAATACCACAAACTTTTCAGTCCTCAGCATCCTGGTTTTTCGTCAAACCTACATTATGGAGGGCTCAGACTTTCCTTTAACTGGTCTGAAAATAAGTCTTGCATTGTATTTCCTGGTACCTCCTGCCTCCATCTCTCCTTTGCTATCAGAGCCTATAATATGTATATCAGGAGCAATCCTATGTATGTTAAGACAGAAAAAAAGTCCTACTACCCCCAGGATTCCCCAGCCAGCATAAAGACACCCATACATCATATCTATCTTGCTAATTTTGTTTTCTGATTTGGCTTTTTAAGAGGGGGGATTGTTTTCTGACCCCCAGTTAGGTCATTATCCCATCTCACGATCCATCTTCCTTAAACTTTGCTAAGCTGCTGCAAATCAGAGCCAAAATAGGGGAGCTGCCACTCACACAATGAGCAATTGCCCATGGCTTCTTAAAAGTCAGATGGAAGATACGGAGGAAGGCAGTCCAGGTCAGGTCCAGGTGGGGGCATGTAGAGAGGTTTTCTTCATCACTGCAGTCCCAATCCAGATCTTGGCCTCTAAGCCTGCTATTTGCATTGGAAGAAAAGCTCCCATTTATGCAATGAAAATTTTTCTTCCAACGCAAGTGGCAGGCGTGGGGCCCTCAATCCAGATCAGGAATGGAGCAGGGCCAAAAGGTTGAAGTCCTCCTTTCCCCCAATCCAGATCACCCCCTCCACCAGCTATTTATTTTTATAACTCATTCACACAATTCTTACTAGTGTGCACTCAAATGGCATCTCATCTAGTTTGGCAGCACAGGGTTAGAAGGAGTAATGGCCAGACTGGCAATTTCATATATCCATCCATTGGATAATATGTACAAATGGTCAGTCAGACCATATGCACACTGGTCAGTCTCTTCTTGGAACAACGCATATTGCCTGGGCAATGTACAAAATTTATATACAGGTTATGCATATTAAACAAGCAGGGTACGACTCAGCTGAGATCCATTCACATTGTCCAACATCTTGTGGCAAATAACCATTCTGAATGGGTGATGTGCGAAATCTCCCATTTATGTCAATTTGTGCACATTCTCTAAGGCTTCATTTGAATATGTACAATCATTGGTGTTTATGCACATTCACCAATCAGCTCAAATTTACCCCCAATTGTATATTTCATTTACATTACACCTTTCCGCTGGCATGCTCAAGACTAATAACATCATTATTTTGTGTTTGTTTTGCTTGGGTAACTTTAGAAAAGTTTGCTGTTTGAAGGATGCATGTCAGGCTTTTAAGCCTATATAAAAACTCTTCCAGATCTCCAGGAATGGATTTCCTTTGGACTTTTGGCTTCCTTGCAGTGGGATTATCACAAAGTACAAGTCCTGAACAATGCAGATGTGAAGAGAAAGCCAACACATGCTCTTTCATTCCTGGAATTCCAGGGAGCAATGGATTACCGGGTCCTACAGGACAGAAGGGTGATCAAGGTAAGGTTACAATGGCTTATCAGGGATGTGCTTAATGTGATGAGGATATCTGACAATAGTTTGTAAACATTTGTGAAAGTTTGGACAAGTGAGTCCTATGTAGTAAGGTCCATGGTCAGCAGCTACAATGGGAAAGCCATTCTAAGGAAGGAGCGTAGAGATGTGGGATGGGATGCAACCACTACATTCCTACACCTAAACTGGTCTGCAGCCATCTTTGTCCTGGCACCATCCTGAATTGCCACTCTTTCTGCATGCCTCCCTTGTCCCTGGATTGGTAATTGGGGTACCAGAAGATAGCCCTGACAGGGCTGGATTTGGTCCAGGGACCAGTTGATGACTCTTATGATAGGATGATCCCGGTGGAGATTCATGACACAGCATGAAATAAACTATTCTCCCTGATTCAGAACTTTTAGAAACAAGTTAGAAGCAAATTACTGGCTCATCAGGGGTGAGCTGTGATCTTGGAGTGAATGTTTCTTCATCCACAATGCAGATCCTGGGTCCATCAATAGTTCCCAGATGGAGAGACATCCTTCCCTCCGCCTGTAAGAGAACCGAGTTGTAGCCTGTCAAGACCTCACAATACTTATCACCTGTTAAATTATTTGCACAGAATAGCAAAACCGTTGTATTCTCTTAGTATTCAGCAAAGTGATACTTCTGTGCCAGACAGGTTCGATTTTGCAAATGATAAATTCAAACAGACTGGTTCCACTATTGCACAGAGAGCCTGAAGTCTATAACAGGAGACCAAGTAGGTTATTTAGTGGATGGTATTTTGAACTTGTAATGGGGAGTTATGGATGCTAATCTTCACTCGCAGAAGATATGAGGTGGATTTATTGGTTTTAAAATTCTGTACCCCACTTTTTCTGCCTGAAGGTCACACTTTCTTTCCTGGCATGGCAGCAGCAGGTGGGCCCCACCCACTGTCTCCCATCCACACACACACACACACACACACACACATTAATAAACATCCACACATAAACACACATTCACACACACACACACACACACACATGTTCATACACATCCACACACATCATAGAACCATACAATAGGAGGGTTGGAAGGGGCCTACAAGACCATCGAGTCCAACCTCCTGCTCATTGCAGGAATTCAAGTCAGAGCATCCCTGACAGATGGCTGTCCAGCCTCGTCTTGAATGCCTCCAGTGTGGGAGAGCCCACCACCTCCCTAGGGAATTGGTTCCATTGTCGTATTGCTCTAACAGTCAGGAAGTTTTTCCTGATGTTCAGCCGGAATCTGGCTTCCTCTAACTTGAGCCCATTATTCCATGTCCTTAGGGATGGGCAGAACACTTACCTGCCATTCCGGGGCGGGGGGATCCGTAGGGGGGGGGAGGTGATCCATTTCTCCTACCAGAATCCTCTTCGGATGGCTCTGCTCCACGGCGATTCCGCGGAGCTGCTGGCCGGCTCCGAAGTGCCAGCGATACGGCCACCATGCCATATCGCTGGCTGAAGGGGACTACTGCCTGCAGATTCAAATGGCATCCTGGACGCCATTTGCGTCCTCAATCAATCTGCCCAGCCAGCAATACGGCAATGGCGGTCGTATTGCTGGCGCTCCGGAGCCGGCCAGCGGGGAGGATCCAGCCAGCGAGGATTCCTCCTGGAGGCACAGGTAGGAGATCCGATCCTCTGCGGACTTCAGGGGGCTGGATTCAATAGAATCTGGCCTCATTGGGGTCCATGGAAGATTTCTCCAACATCCCTATGTGTCGTGCATTCTGGGATGATCGAGAAGAGATCCTGGCCTTCCTCTCTGTGACAACCTTTCAAGTACTTGAAAAGCGCTATCGTGTCTCCCATCAGTCTTCTCTTCTCGAGGCTAAACATGCCCAGTTCTTTCAGTCTCTCCTCATAGGGCTTTGTTTCCAGTCCCCTGATCATCTTTGTTGCCCTCCTCTGAACCCTCTCCAGTTTGTCTGCATCCTTCTTAAAGTGTGGTGCCAAGAACTGGACCCAGTACTCCAGTTGAGGCCTAACCAGTGCTGAGTAGAGGGGAACTAGTACTTCCCGGGATTTGGAAGCTATGCTTCTCTTAATGCAGCCCAAAAAAGCATTGGCCTTTTTTGCAGCCACATCACATTGTTGGCTCATATTCAGCTTGTGATCGACAACAATTCCAAGATCTTTCTCGCTTGTAGTGTTGTTGAGCCAGGTATTCCCCACCTTGTAACTGTGGATTTGGTTTCTTTTTCCTAGGTGCAGAACTTGGCATTTATCCCTATTAAATTTCATTTTGTTGTTTTCTGCCCAGTGCTCCAGTCTATCAAGATCACTTTGTTTCTGTCTTCCAAATTATTAGCTATCCCACCCAATTTTGTGTCATCTGCAAATCTGATCAGCATTCCCTGCACCTCCGCCTCCAAGTCATTAATAGAAAAGGTTGAAGAACACTGGGCCCAGGACTGAGCCCTGCAGTACCTTGCTTGTTACCTCTCCCCAGTTTGAGAAGGTCCCATCGATAAGCACTCTTTGAGTCTGATTCTGGAGCCAACTGTGGATCCACCGGATCGTTGTTTCATCTGGCCCACTTTGAGCTAGTTTGCTCATCACGATATCATGGGGCACTTTGTCGAAAGCTTTTCGGAAGTCGAGGTATATTATGTCCACAGCATTCCCACAGTCCACAAGGGAGGTGACTTGATCAAAAAATGAGATCAGATTCATCTGGCAGGCTTTATTCTTGACAAATCCATGTTGGCTTCGAGTAATCACTGCATTGTTTTCAAAGTGCTTACAGATGGATTGCTCTATCATCTGCTCCAGAATTTTCCCAGGGATTGATGTCAGACTGACTGGTCTGTAGTTCCCAGGTTCCTCCTTTTTACTCTTTTTGAAGATAGGGACAACATTAGCCCTCCTGCAGTCATCTGGCACTTCACCCATCCTCCATGATTTCTCAAAGAGAATAGACAGTGGTTCTGAGAGTTCTTCTGCCAGTTCCTTTATTACTCTAGTGTGCAGTTCATCTGGCCCTGGAGATCTGAACTCATTCAAAGTAATTAGGTGTTCCTTGACCATATGCCTATCGATCTCAAGCTGCAATCCTGCCCCTTCAGCCTGTACTTTGCCTTTGCTGGGGGGGGGGGCATCATAGACCCTCTTTTGGAAGCAGACTGAGCCAAAGTAGGAATTGAGCACTGTCTTTTACTATGCACATAGCTAAATAAAGCCTTTTTGTTGCTTTTAGCATCCTTCGCTAACCTCAGCTCGTTCTCAGCTTTAGCCTTCCTGACGCCATCCCTGCAATTCTGTGCTACCTGCATGTGCTATTCCTTTGTTGCCTGGCCTTCCTTCCACTTCCTATATGTGTCCTTTTTTGTTTTCAGATCATCTCTAAGCTTTTTGTGAGGACACATTGGCTTCTTCTGTTGTCTTCCACCTTTTTTTCTTGTTGGAATTGTTTGTAATTGTGCCTTTAGAATTTCCTTTTTTAAAAGCTCCCACCCATCTTGGTCTCCTTTTCTCATTAGAGTCACTTGCCATGGGACCTTACTTATCATTGTTCTGAGTTTATTAAAATTGGCTTTCCTAAGATCCAGGGTACACGTTTGGCTACACTCAGCTTTTGCTTCCTTTAGAACCAAGAACTCAAGTATAACATGGTCGCTTTCCCCCAGAGTTCCTGTAACTGCTACTTGATCCACTAAGTCATCTCTGTTGGTTAGGATCAAGGCAAGGATAGCCGATCCTCTAGTTCCTTCCTCTACTTTCTGTAGGAGGAAGTTATCCACAACACAAGTCAGGAATTTCTTGGAGGGGCCATGTTTTGCAGAATTTGTCTCCCAACAAATATCGGGGAAATTGAAGTCCCCCATTACTACTACATCATGCTTCCTTGAAACATTAGCTATTTGCTTTTCAAAAGTTTCATCCTCGCCTTCTCCCTGATTGGGTGGCCAGTAGTAGACTCATGCATACACACCCATTCTAACACATAAGACATATACATCTCTCTCTCTCTCTCTCTCTCTCTCTCTATCTCTCTATCTCACACACACACACACACACACACACACCCTTCATTCACACTCAGAGCACTCTGTTTCTTCCCAGGCACCTTGTTTTTCATCCATGCTGTGTGCTGAGGAAGCGAAGCACAGCGGAAAGCACAGAAATGCAGTGGGTTACCTGGAGAGATGCAAGGCAATCCCTAAGCTGTCTGCCTGGTGGTGGTGCAGATGAGGAAGGGGCATAGATGGGGAGGGGAGGCTACAGACCAGATGGAGAGGACCAACAGGCTGGATCTGGTCTGGGAAATATCTTACCATGAGGTAGGGGTGATAAAAAGCTGACAATGGAGGTTCTATTATCAAACCTGGACCATATAAATCATGAGGGTCACAATGATATTAGTTCATGAGCAATAACTGCCGCAAACTAGGAAACTTTTCACTGTTTCCACAGAAGTGCATGAAATTTGGGGCCTGTCAGCCCCCATGGAGGGGATTCCACCTGCCAACTTTCAGACTGTTTGGACCAGTAGTTTTTGTGCTAGGTGCAGGTGAAATTTGATTTTTTCAACAAAAACTCTCAAAGCAAAGAGTTCACTGGTTGCACAGAAATGCATGAAATCTGGGCAATGGGCAGCCCCAGTGTCAAGAACCCAAAGGTGCCTAATATTGGGCTTGCTTTGCCACACAGTGTAGTATTATTTAAATAATAGATGTTATGTGTGTGTGGTGCTTTGCCCACTGTATTTTGAAATGTGGACGTGTGTAGTGCTTTGCTTGACCACAGCACAAACACACACAGAGAGACATACACAGAGACACAAGATCAAAAGAAAAGCAAATACAGAACTACGTACAAGCAAAAAAAGAAGACTTTTTTGTTTTTTTGGGGGGGGAGATATAGAGTTCAAAAATGGCAAGGCAAGGAATACAGGAATTTAGAAGGGAAGGGGGCAAGAGCCAAGAACAAGGAAAGGAAAGTATTTTTAAAATATATTTTTAAAGGATCTAGATGGAAAACTACAAAGAAAGAGTTGAATTGAGAATGGCGGGGGGGGGGGGGAGCCAAAGGGCAAGGCAAGGCAAGGAAACTAAACTATTTTTAATTTTTTTCTTGTTTTTTTAAAAAAATACAGAATCGAAAGAAAGAAAGAAAGAAAGAACGAATAAGAATGGTTGAATAATTCAGAACGGTGGGGGGAACAGAACAGGGAAAGGAAAGGAGGAAACTAAACTACTAAAGTGCTGTTTTGGTTTTGGTTTTTTAAATAAATAATTGAGAAAAAGAAAGGGAATAGCTGAATTGAAAAGGGCTGGGTGGGAAAGAATAAGAAGAGCAAAGCTGCAGTACAACACACAGACAAACACACACCACACAGATCTAGCCAACTAACAGCTCTCTTCAGTAACCATCACCTAACAGTTCTCTCTATTGCAATGAAACAAATGCAGGCTTTTTTCCAATATATACAGTATTCTCCATCCTCCACCACTGTCACTGATTGGAGTTGGAGACAACTCCATTTCAGCCCTAATTTGGCATTTAGAGTTTGCCAAAACTCCCTCCCTCCTCCTCCTCCTCCTCCTCCTCCTCCTGTCCCCTTCCCCTTTCCATCCTCCTCCTGTCCCCCTCCCTGATCTTTCAGAAGTTTTTAGAGACATTTTAGAGACAGGCTGTCTGGGCTTCAGAAGGCATCAGAATAGCTCTGAAGCTCCGAGGTGGACCAAGGCGCTTCAGCAGTGACCCACTTTGCTTTGGAGCACCTCGGTGCTGTTCTGATCCTCTTCGGATCTCATCAAGGCACCCCTGAAACACCGCAATTTGCTTTGGTATTCAGATTTGGCAGTGAAGCAATGCACAGCCCTAAAAAAAATCTGCATTCCTAGTGACACTTTGTGCTGGGGAAATGTGAGTGGGAGCGGTTACCTGGTGGTCTAGGGCCAACTAAATACCAGAATTCCATCTCATTGAAATCCCAGATTTGTCACAATGGGACCTTACAGAGTAACCTAATAACCCTCATGTCTAGCATTAGCAGATAGCCAAAATTATGTGGCATTATGCATGCAGGAAAATTCAAGCAACTTGGCCCTTCTAAATGCAACCCTTGTAAATGCAACCCTTGTAGGCCAGCAGTCTGGATTTGATACTAAGGTGTGAGCCTGTTACAAGTTCAGCCAGAGAGCATCTGGCCAAGATGCTTGAGAGCTGATCTTAATCTAAATGTTTCTGTATGTCAGCCTTCCCCAGCCTGGTTGAGGATGATTGGAGTTGTACTTGGAGGGCACAAGGTTGGGGAAGGCTGCTCAGTGTAATTGTTTATTTTAATAATTTTATGTGGCTATAAAATAATATAGACCTTAAATATCCATTCATGTTTCCTACTGCGTGTTACATTGCTTATTTCTTGTCTTCCATCAAATACCTGAATTGCTACAATCACAAGGAATACAGGGACCCCCAGGAAAAGCTGGACCTCCAGGCCCTAAAGGAGACCAGGGACCAGTAGGTGAAAGAGGACCAAAGGGAGACCATGGAGGAAAAGGTAAGGCTCTATTCATACATTCTCTCCAGGTGATTCACCAAAACATCACTGGTGCACAAGATGGCAAACCATGCAGGGCATCAATGAGACAGTTTTCATGAAGAAATATTTGCAAAGTACATGTAGCAGAATATGCATTGCACTGTGTGGAATTGATAAGGATTTATTGTATTTTGTAGATGTGACTAGTTCCAATGTGTGTGTGTTGTGAGATAACTATGAATAATGGAATGTACCCTTGGAATTGAAGGAAGGCTGCCACAAGTAGGTCGGCTAGGTACTGGAAGCAGCAACATTTCAGCGATTTCACCTCTGCCTACCATGTGATAACCACATTATAGCCACCTAAAATTCAGAGGCTTTTCTAGTTCAGATTTTTTTGCTCATAATGTAACAGTGATCTCAGTACTTTCAGATCACCACCTGATATCACTGCTGCCTCCCCTATGATTGCTCCCACAGCAAGTGGAATCTGTTTGTTTGTTTGTTTGTTTGTTTAATATGCCACCCAACTCACAGATGGCCTCAGGGCAGTTTAGGGCGCAATCCTATCCAGATAGGCAGCCACCTCCAAACTCGGAGGCGACCACCTATCCAAAGCAGGCCAGGAGAAACAGAGAGGGGATCATTCCCTCCACGCTTCTCCTGCCCTGCATTTTCTGCTAGGCAGCCAATTGCGGCTGTCTAGCCGCAGGAGGGCCGAGGTGGGAAGGAGGCTGCTGTATGACACATTGGATGTGTCATACAGCCATTTCCGCCCTCCCCGCCCTGGAACGCCCTCTGGGAATGCCCCTTTTCAGCCACTCCATGCTCCTCTTGCAAGCGCAGAGGATGGGGCTGTTCCACGCTGCCTCCGAGGCACTGCGGAAATGGGGGGAGGTCGGTTCCCAGAAAACCAGATATCCTGTGGCCGTCTAGCTGCTGTCTAGTGGCCATAGGATTGCTCCCTTAGACTCATAAGAAACCCAAAACAACAATACAGTAATAATCAAAACAAAAAAATACAACAATGAAAATATCAAATTAAAACACTAAAACATTAAAAATATTAAAGATCCAGCAGTAAAGTTAATAATCAGAGCAACAGATTAGAGATTAAATGCCTGCGGGAAGAGGAGGGGCTTAACCTGGCTTCTAAACATATACAGTGAAGATGCCAGGCAGATCTCCCTGGGGAGGGTGTTCCCCAGACTGGGGGCCACTACAGAGAAGGCCCTTTCCCTGGTAGCCACCTGTCACACCATTATAGGTGGTGGCACCCAGAGAAGAGCTTCTGGAAATGATCTTGGCAATTGGGCAGGAATGTATTTGAAAAGCTTCCCAGTCTATGGCCCTGTTTAAGCACTCACCCTCGTTGCCTAGTGGGGAGAATGATGCCATGGTTGATGGCTCTCCCTTCTCTGTCATGTCCCCATTGCTAGGCCCTGCCATCTTCCTCATGTTGGATGGGGAAGGTCTGAAGTGGAGAGCCTACTCTATGCATGTGGGCTCCCCACACGTCTCAAAACCCTGATTCTAAACCACAGGAAAAGTCTTCACATGTAGAGCAGGATCCCTACTTCAAAACGTCCCCATCTAAAGCATAGAAAGTGGTGAGGCTGGATGTGTCAGGGGCTGGAGCCAGCAAGCAGGCCACCACTCCCTCCTCATACAATTCTAATCTCATGAACAACTGAATAGATCAGGGACGTTGACCCTATTCAGCCTAAGGGCTGAACTCCATTTTGGAGAAGCTCTCAGGGGCTGCATTCCAGTGGTGGGCAGGGCCAAAGGCAAAAGGGGGCAGTTTATTTTAACTTAAAGCTCCAACTTCCAGTAATTAAGCCTCAGGAGTGGCTTCTGAACCTTTTAGATGTGAGGAAAAGCCAGGAAACCACCAAATGATCGAGGGTCATGGGGAAAGGGGTGGGGCCAGGGGAAGGGGGCATGGTCTTTGTGGAATTCTGGAGGGCCAGATTTGGCCCCTGGGCTTAAGGCCCTGCACCTTTGGAATAGAGCTTATGTTCAGCTGATAGTAGCCCTATTCAGATGTGTAATTCCCACACATGATTAGAATCGCATGAGGGAGAGTGAGGATGCCCAGGCTGACTCTGAACCTTGGTCGCGTGCCCATGTCTGGCCCACCACCCTTCAGATGTCAGAGGAGGTCTGCAGCGGGGAGCCTGCTGGTTGTGCCGGGTTCTAAATTGTGTAGACAGGAACAGCAGGTGCTGGTACAGGCAGTGGAAGCTGCTGGCTCTTATTTCAGTGGGCCTGTGATTCCATGCTGGGTTTCAGTCAGAAGCAGCCAGAACTCTAAAGGAGCTATCCAAAGTGCTGAGCCCTATCCCCACAATAGGTTCATCACCTTGGATAGTTGCTTTAGAGTTCCGGCTGGTTCTGACTGAAACCCAGAGTGGATTTACAGCCCCACTGACATTGGAGCCCCCAGCCTCCACTGGGTAGAGAGGTACAGCAGGCTCCCTGCTGCAGATGTTCACCCTCCAGCGCATGGAGGTTGGGAGGGCTGGGCACAGGGATGTGACAGATGGGCTGGGGCTGGCAAGCGCTTTCCCACTCTGCCTCATGCAATCTTAATCATGCAGGGTCTTGGACGCCAAATTGAGCTAGTATGTCACTTACATGGTATGCTAAGCCTGCTGTTACATGAACCATATTGGTAACAATCTTGGATCTTGGAATTGTTGTCGATCACAAGCTGAATATGAGCCAACAATGTGATGTGGGTGCAAACAAGGCAAATGCTATTTTGGGCTGCATTAAGAGAAGCATAGCTTCCAAATCCCGGGAAGTACTAGTTACCCTCTACTCAGCACTGGTTAGGCCTCACCTGGAGTACTGTCTCCAGTTCTGGGCACCACACTTTAAGAAGGTTGCAGACAAACTGGAGAGGGTTCAGAGGAGGGCAGCAAAGATGATCAGGGGACTGGAAACAAAGCCCTATGAGGAGAGACTGAAAGAACTGGGCATGTTTAGCCTAGAGAAGACTGAGGGGAGATCTGATAGCACTCTTCAAGTACTTGGAAGGTTGTCACAGAGAGGAAGGCCAGGATCTCTTCTTGATTCTCCCAGAGTACAGGACACAGACTAATGGGTTCAAGTTATAGGAAGCCAGATTCCAGCTGAACATCAGGAAAAACTTCCTGACTGTTAGAGCAATATGACAAAGGAACTAATGACCTAGGGAGGTGGTGGGCTCTCCCACACTGGAGGCGTTCAAGACGAGGCTGGACAGCCATCTGTCAGGGATGGTCTGACTTGGATTCCTGCATTGAGCAGGGGGTTGGACTTGATGGCCTTGTAGGCACCTTCCAACCCTACTATTCTATGATTCTATGATTCTATGAACCTTTACGTGGACCTAGGGGTGTATAGATTTTGTGAAATCCGTTCCATCTATGCTTTGCAAATTGCCAGGCGTTTTTTGTTCCGCCCTCCGCTCATTGATGGGACCGGGTTTTGTAAACCAAAATTTCATTCCACTTGCGCTAAGGCACATTCATTAATGTGACTTAGCGCAAATCTTCCCCAAATGTGAAAAACCGGTCCACAAGTCCACAGAATCCATGTGAAACGGAAAAAGCCAGTCCACTTCGGAATCCACAGTTCAGAGTCATAGAAATCCAAACTCATTTGAATCCATTGCGGATTTCTCTGACATCCTTATGTGGACCCCTACATGGAGATCAGCCACATCTCTCAGGATACGTGTAAAGAGGTTGTAAGGCCCTAAGATGGTGGTGGTGATGATAACAATAGTTACCCTAATGCAACAAGGTGTGTACAGAACAGCCACGGCTGCACGGAGAGCCAGCGTGGTGTAGTGGCAAGAGTGTTGGACTGGGAGCCGGGAGATCCGGGTTCTAGTCCCTACTCAGCCATGGAAGCTCACTGGGTAATGCTGAACCAGTCACAGACTCTCAGCCCAACCTACCTCACAGGGTTGTTGTTGTGAGGATAAAATGGAGAGAAGGAGGAGGAGAATGTAAGCCGCCTTGGGTTCCTTGCAAGAGGAGAAAAGCGGGATATAAACGCAATAAATTAATAAATACACATGTGTAGCCCTTTTTTAAAGAAGCTGGCATCCTCCCACTCAACTGTTTCATGGAGAAAGGGGGGCAGAGTGAATGAATCCAGGCCCTAATTCTCCCTTGAGAACAGCTGTCTGGCAGGAATATAGTGTCAAGAGCGCCCTAGTGGCCTCTTTCAGTACACTCCAATAGCCAACTCAAGACACAGACGAAAAGATTCTTTTTAAGGCTTTAATCCTTTTACAACTTAATGACTTTTTCAGATGCTAATCACCAGTGACTAAGCAATGAACAGCAGAGTAGCCTATGCTCTGGGTAGGCAGTTGGTCCCCGTTTGAAGGAGAATCACTTGAAGACCCTGAACTTATGGGCTAGGGAGAGATCCTCCCTCTTTCCTTTGGGTCCACGGGAGGTGGACATTGCTTGTGCGCCAAACTGCCGCTATGCCTCCTTTCCGCGCCCTCCATCGCTTGTTGCTCCCTGCATCTGCGTTGAGCATCTAGCAAGCCCCCCTCCCGCACTCTCTCACTGCCCGGGTCACTATCTATCTCAGGAATGCTGGCAGGAGGAATCTCTGCCAGCTGCTGTGCCTGTGAGGGATGAGCTGGCTCCTCTCCCACGGATTGCTGTTCCTCCTCAGAATCAGAACTGCTCTGGGGTTCTATCTGCTCAGTTTCCACCCTGACATACAGCTTATTTTTTTTTTTAAAAAAGTAGCATGCACACATAGCCCCTTGCTAAATCTGGGCAATCATTGTTTTGTTAGAAAACCGGGATCATCAGCTTATGCTACAGTCTGTATTTGTGACTTCCAACCTGTAGTACATGCTGCGTTAAAGCCCTTTCCCCAAGAATTCAGAAATGGAGGCTAGCATCTTTGATGTTGTAACTGGTTTGGGAGATACAGTATTTCCTTCGGCTGGCATGCTTTCTTCATTTATGTTTTAAGGACAGTTTTTAAGAATTGCTGTATTATTTCATCCTTTAGAACTTCAGCGCCTTGAAACGGAGGTGGCCAGTTTGAAAGAGCAACTGGAGGCTTTGAGAAATACCATCCACAAAAACCAAAATGGTGAGAAAATGGAGCAGTACACTGGATTGGATATGGGGTCAGATAGATATAATCTGCTCAACGTGTATAACTTCCTATCGAGTATCCTGCAAACCCTTCCGAATTTTGTCCACAGACACTAGGGATTTACATGTTGATTTTAAGCCACCTGAATCCAGTTGCTTTGGCTCTTATCTCTAAAGTACCGAGGGCTAATTTATATGATTGGTAGATTTGTGGTAAAACATTTCCAGGACTGTACCACTGTGGGCTGCAGGTACAGGACTGCACGTTTAAATGGTGCTTCTTCATAAGACAATGAGCTTCACAAGCCTATGCTGAGTTCAACTGGCTTCTGGTGAATCATTGGTTACAGATTTGGGGATATATGGATAAAGAAGGAAATTGATTGGTGGGGATTAGATAATTGGGGAAGCAGAGCTCAACATGAGATGCATTCGTTATATGATTTATGACACTCCTGACACTCACATATAAATACAGTTAACCTTTTCAAAGGTCACAGCAGGTTTAACAGCTGTTCCAGCAACAGTGGTTTACATTACCTGCATCTCAATTCTCAAACCAGCAGAGTCACAGTGTAATCTGACAACTCCCCACCTAGAAAATGACTCAAGCATGAATGCTAACTCTAAGGTTCAAGCTAACAGACATCTGACAGTAACTGCGTTTAGTATTAATAAATTAAACATTTGTATTAATCAAGAAAAGTGGTGAAGTACATGGTGCTCCCCATTAACTAGCCAAATCTCCAGCTCAAAGTACATGTCACATCAAGTTCCATGATTCTTTCCTCCACTGCGTAGGCTGTGTATTGGAGTGGAAGTGAGGTGTGCTTAATTTTTTACCCACAAGTAAAAGGGAGGGACCCATAGCTCAGGGGTAGAGCACATGCTTTGCACACAGAAGGTCCCAGGTTCAATCTCAGGTATCTCTACTTAAAACAGGGGTGTTTAACCGCTTTCAAATTCTATTTCAGAGAAGCTCTGGCAGGCCACGATGGTCGGCAGGGCCAAAGGCAAAAGGGGTGGGACCAAAAATATCAAAAGTACCAGCATATTTTACCTTAAAGCACTTAGTGCCAGTAACTATGCCTGAGGAGAGGCCTGTCAGCCTTTTAATATGGGGGTGAGGGTGGGGGAGACTGCACAAAAGCTGAGAACACAGCAAATGATCAGTGGTAGGGGGAAGGGGGTGAGCCATGGGGAAAGGGCAGGCTCTGGGGAAGGGGCCATCTGGAGAACCCCCAGAGGTAAGGATTGGGACCCCAGGCAAGCTGACTTTGGCCCCCAGGCCTGGGGTTCTGACCCTGACTTAAAAGGACCAGGGAATAAGTGATGCTAAAGACTCCTGCCTGAGTATCTGCACAGAGCCTACTGGTCAGAGCGGACAATTCTGGGCTGGATGAACTCATGACCTCATCTGGTGTAAGGCAGCTTCCTACATCCCTTTCTCAATTAAAAAGCAGCTGCTTCAAGTTGTTTTTCCACCCATGGAGGGAAAGATATGGGGCTATGTACGCTACCAGCTTCCCTCTTTGTGCCCTGCTTCCCTTCAGTTCACACAATATGCTGACCTGCACTCAGTGGTTGAGTGTGGGTTGTTGTTGAACCATGGTTTATCGTGTGATCTGAAGGCAGCGCGTTTTTGCAGGGTGGGTTATCGTGTTATCTGAGTGCAGCATGTTTTCTGCAGGGTGGCTTGTTAACCACCCGGAACCACCAAACAACAAACCATGGGTGCTTAAGGTGGCTTGTTCAAGGGGGAAAAAAGCCACACTGCGTAGTTAACAAGCCACCCTGTGGAAAATGCACTGCATTCAAACAACACGATAACCCATGGAACAACAACAACCCATGATTCAACAACAACCAACACTCAACCACTGAGTGTGGGTTAGCATGTTGTGCAAACCCAGACACAGTTTAGGCTGCTTTGAGTTTAAAACAACACACAGACAGAGAGGAAATAATCCCAGAACTCTGCCTAACATGTCATTTGAGCCTAATATGACAGAGACAATACTTAAGAGACTTGTTACTGATTCTGTGTTCCTCTAGCTCATTTATTCCCAAATGGCAGAAGTGTTGGTGGAAAGCTATTCAAAACAGACGGCTCCCAAGGCAGCTTCGAGGCTTCCAAAGCCACCTGCTTCCAGGCAGGTGGTCAGCTTGCTTCCCCAAGGAGTTCTGCTGAGAACACAGCCATCCAGCAAATTGTTGCTCGTCATAACAAGGCGGCATATCTGGGAATGAATGACATGGAGTCAGAAGGCACATTTACATATTCAAATGGCAATGCGGTAGGATATACAAATTGGGCAAACGAAGAACCCAATAATGCCGGCGGGAAAGAGGACTGTATTGAAATTTATCTGGATGGCAAGTGGAATGACAGGTCCTGCACAGAAAGACGATTAATTGTGTGTGAATTTTAATCTCTCTCCTTGTGGCTGCAATCCGGTGCACATTTACAATGTATCTAAGATGCTGAAATCAGTCATGTTTAGGAATCTGCAATGATAAACCTGCAATTGGGGGATAGACAACTGGCAGCCTGGGACTATATGGCCCCTGATCCCAAAGACCCAGGAAACTCAGCTGCTTGCTCCAAGGGCTCCTTAGTCCCTGCCACCACCACTGTTAGGAGCACCAATACTTTAGCAGAGCCCTCCTTTTATTACATACTCAGGCTACAATCCTATACACAACTACCTGACTGCAATGTCAGCCACTCACTCGCAGATTTAGACACCGTGCACACTAGACCTTTTCCTTGTTGCTGAATCATCTTCCTCACTCTGAACCTAAAAGGTAAAGGTAAAGGTGTCCCCAACCAGTCGTGTCCGACTCTAGGGTGCGGTGCTCATCCCCGTTTCTAAGCCGAAGAGCCAGCGCTGTCCGAAGACGCTTCCATGGTCATGTGGCCGGCATGACTGAACACCGAGGTGCACGGAACGCTGTTACCTTTCCCGCCGAGGCGGTACCTATTTATCTACTTGCAATTTCTTGCTTTCGAACTGCTAGGTTGGCAGGAAACTGCTAGGTTGGCAGGATGAACCTACACTCTGAACCTACAGGATGCCAAAGCAAACCTGTTGTGTTCCCATGGTTTCCACTGCTTTCTTCTGATATTATCCTGACCTGATTTGAGATGTTTTTTCATTCTATGTGCTGCCATTACATAACTATTTCCCATATGGACAAGTGACATTGTCTTATTTCATCTGAATTGTGGGAGTGGCTTAGCCTGAACAACCCGTTTGACAACCTTTCTGCCCCAGCTTCACCTTGGGCATTGATTTCCACCATTTCATGTCCTTTGTCTTCCATGGCCTCAGTCACTTCACCTTTGGTGACCTGTCCCTGTTTTTTCAGCAGATAGTTTTCACTTTGAATTTTTATTTCTCTGAGACGGTTTCACCACCTTCAGAGGGCTTTACCCTTAAAGGCAGCTTTAAAATAATTTAAATAAACATAATTTTCATAATTTCCATCTTTTCTCCCCAGGGACATTTTGAGTGCACACCTACGCAGCTGCACCCAATACAACACACTTGCTTTCTTTATTTTCCCCTTCAACTGCTCACTTACAGAGCTCTATAGCTGTACACAACTGCATAGAGTTGTTCTTCTCATTTTATTTTATTTTTACTTTAAACATCCTGCACAAACAGCCATGCAGGACAGGCCAAGCTGCTTGGGAGAGGAGGATTTGCGGGAAGTTACCATACTTGCTGTTGTTTTGCTAAGTACAGGAGCCTTTTTCTTCCACAAAGACTTCCAATTGAGAGTCCCCTTTACGGGGAAAAAACATGGGCTTTTTGACCCCAAACCACCTTATTGTATGTATTTATGTGTTTTTTTGTTTGTTTGTTTGTTTATTCATTCATTCATTCATTCATTTCTATAGTACCCAATAGCCAAAGGTCTCTGACCAGTTCACAAAAATTAAAAACACAAAGGGAAGCATAAAACATAAAAAGTAGGGCTGTAGCATAAAACAATACAAAATATAAAAGCTTAAAACCACAAAATAACAGTAGAACCAGAATAAAACCTAGCAGCAATGCAGAGATTTAAAATACAGATTTAAAACACCAAAGCTAAAAGACTAGGAAGCTAAAATGCTAAAACACCTGGGAAAATAAAAAGGTATTCACCTGGCGCCGGAATACAATGTAGGTGCCAGGCGAACCTCACTAGGGAGCTCATTCCACAGCCGGGGTGCCACAGCAGAAAAGGCCCTCTACCTAGTAGCCACCCACCTCACTTCCTTTGGCAGGGGCTACCGGAGGAGGCCCCTTCATGGATCACTGCCTTGTTGTGGCGAAGGGGCTTGCGTAACTCAGTGAAGCCATAAGCTATGCCATGCAGGGCCACCCAAGATGGACAGGTCATGGCACAGAGTTCTGACAAAATGTGGTCCACTGGAGAAGGAAATGGCAACCCACTCCAGTATTCTTGCCAAGAAAACCCCATGGAACGTATCACAAGGCTAAAAGATATGACGCCGGAAGATGAACCCCTCAGGTAGGAAGGTGTCCAATATACTACTGGGGAAGAGCAGAGGGTATTTCCAAATAGCTCCAGAAAGAGTGAAGCGGTTGGGCTAAAGCCGAAAGGACACTCAGCTGTGGTGAAAAGAAAATCCAATGCTGTAAAGAACAATATTGTTTAGGAGCCTGGAATGTCAGATCAATGAATCAAGGTAAGCTAGAGGTGGTCAAACATGAGATGGCAAGATTGAACATCGACATCTTGGGAATCAGAGAACTAAAATGGACAGGCATGGGTGAATTTAATTCAGGTGACCATCATATCTACTATTGTGGCCAAGAATCCCTTAGAAGAAATGGAGTAGCACTCATAGTCAACAAAAGGGTGGGAAAAGCAGTACTGGGGTACAGTCTTAAAAATGATAGAATGATCTCGGTACGAATCCAAGGCAAACCATTCAACTTCACAGTAATTCAAGTCTATGCCCCAACCACTGATGCCGAAGAAGCTGAGGTTGATCGGTTCTATGAAGACCTACAACACCTTCTAGAACTAACACCAAAAAAAGATGTCCTCTTCATCATAGGGGACTGGAATGCTAAAGTAGGAAGTCAAGAAATCACTGTGATAACAGGCAGGCATGGCCTTGGTGTACAAAATGAAGCAGGACAAAAGCTAATAGAGTTTTGCCAAGAGAACACGCTGATCATAGCAAACACTCTTTTCCAACAGCACAAGAGACGACTCTACACATGGACATCACCAGATGGTCAATATCGAAATCAGATTGATTATGTCCTTTGCAGCCAAAGATGGAGAAGCTCCATACAGTCAGTAAAAACAAGACCTGGAGCTGACTGTGGCTCAGATCATGAGCTTCTTGTTGCAGACGTTCGGCTTAAATTGAAGAACGTAGGGAAAACCACTAAACCATTCAGGTATGACCTCAATCATATCCCTTATGAATATACAGTGGAGGTGAGGAATAGATTTCAGGGATTAGAGTGCCTGAGGAACTATGGACGGAGGTCCGTAACATTGTTCAGGAGGCAGCAATGAAATCCATCCCAAAGAAAAAGAAATGCAAGAAAGCCAAGTGGCTGTCTGAGGAGGCTTTACAAGTAGCCGAGGAAAGAAGGGAAGCAAAAAGCAAGGGAGAAAGGGGAAGATCTATCCAACTGAATGCAGAGTTCCAGAGAATAGCAAGGAGAGACAAGAAGGCCTTCTTAAATGAACAATGCAAGGAAATCGAGGAAAACAACAGAATGGGAAAGACTAGAGATCTCTTCAAGAAAATTGGAGATCTCAAGGGAACGTTTTGTGCAAAGACGGGCATGATAAAGGACAAAGAAGGCAGGGACCTCACAGAAGCAGATGAGATTAAGAAGAGGTGGCAGGAATACACAGAAGAACTATACAGGAAAGATCTGAATGTCCCTGATAGCCATGATAGTGCGGTCACTGAACTTGAGCCGGACATCCTCGAGAGTGAAGTCAAGTGGGCCTTAGGAAGCATTAGTAACAACAAAGCTAGCGGAGATGACAGTATTCCAGCTGAGCTATTTAAAATCCTAAAGGATGATGCTGTTAAAGTGCTGCATTCAATATGCTAACAAATTTGGAACACTCAGCAATGGCCGCAAGACTGGAAAAGGTCAGTTTACATTCCAATTCCAAAGAAGGGCAACACCAAAGAGTGTTCAAACTACTGCACAATTGTGCTCATTTCACATGCCAGCAAGGTGATGCTCAAAATCCTACAAGCTAGGCTTCAGCAGTATGCGAACCGAGAACTTCTGGAAGTACAAGCTGGGTTTCGAAGAGGCAGAGGAACTAGAGATCAAATCACCAACATTCGCTGCATCATGGAGAAAGCGAGAGAATTCCAGAAAAATGTCTATTTCTGCTTCATTGACTACGCTAAAGCCTTTGATTGTGTGGATCACAACAAACTGTGGCAAATTCTTAAAGTGATGGGAGTCCCAGACCACCTTACCTGTCTCCTGAGAAACCTGTACGAGGGTCAAGAAGCAACAGTAAGAACCAGACATGGAACAACCTAGTGGTTCAAAATTGGGAAAGGAGTACGACAAGGCTCCATATTGTCGCCCTGCTTATTTAACTTATATGCAGAGTACATCATGAGAAATGCCGGGTTGGATGAATCAGAGGTCGGAATTAAGATTGCTGGGAGAATTATCAACAACCTCCGATATGCAGACGATACCACCCTAATGGCAGAAAGCGAAGAGGATCTAAAGAGCCTCTTGTTGAGGGTGAAAGAGGAGAGTGCAAAAGCTGGTTTGAAACTCAACATTAAAAAAAACGAAGATCATGGCATCTGGCCCTATCACTTCCTGGCATATAGAAGGGGAAGAAATGGAAGCAGTGACAGATTTTACTTTCTTGGGCTCCAAGATCACCGCAGACGGTGACTGTAGCCATGAAATTAAAAGACGCTTGCTCCTTGGGAGGAAAGCTATGGCAAACCTAGACAGCATAGTAAGAAGCAGAGACATCACCTTGCCAACAAAGGTCTGTCTAATCAAAGCTATGGTTTTCCCAGTAGTATTGTATGGCTGTGAGCGCTGGACTATAAGGAAGGCTGAGCGCCGAAGAATTGATGCTTTCGAACTGTGGTGCTGGAGAAGACTCTTACGAGTCCCCTGGACTGCAAGGAGGTCCAATCAGTCAATCCTAAAGGAAATCAACCCTGAGTGCTCATTGGAAGGACAGATACTGAAGCTGAAGCTCAAATATTTTGGCCACCTAATGCGAAGAGAAAACTCTCTGGAAAAGACCCTGATGCTGGGAAAGACTGAAGGCAAAAGGAGAAGGGGACGGCAGAGGATGAGATGGCTAGATAGCATCACCGATGCAATGAATATGAACTTGAGCACGCTCCGGGAGAGTGCGCAGGACAGGAAGGCCTGGCATGCTATGGTCCATGGGGTCACGAAGGGTCGGACACGACTGAATGACTGAACAGCAGCACCGGAGGAGGGCCACTGAGGATGATCTTAGGGTCCAGGCAGTCACATATGGGAGGAGGCGATCCTTCAGATAACCTGGCCCCAAGCTGTTAAGGGCTTTGAATGTTAATAACTTTGAATTGGGCCCAGAAATGGACTGGCAGCCAGTGCAGCTGGAGAAGTACTGGCATAATATGAGCTCAATGGCCAGTCCCTGTTAACAATCTTGCTGCCCTATTTTGGACCAGCTGAAGTTTCCAGACAATTTTCAAAGGCAGCCCCACATATAACGCATTGCAGTCATTGAGACGAGAAGTTATCAGAGCATGGATAACTGTAGCTAGGCTATCTGTATCCAGATAAGGGTGTAGTTGGTATACCAGCCTAAGCTGATGAAAAGTGCTCTGTGCCACTTAGTTCACCTGTGCCTCAAGTGACAGTTCTGGGTCCGAGATAGGGAATGGTGGAGAATTCTAAAGAATCCGGCCCCCCGGATCCCATGACGGAACGGCCTCCCGCCCCCCTGCCACCCCGCAGAATCCCCCCCAGGGCAGACTTACCTGGTGGCAGATGCGGCGGCGGCTCCGGCGGCAGATGAAGCGGCAGCGGATGAAGCAGTGGTGGCAGCGGCTCCAGCCACTGATGGGCTGCTGCGGACACAAATGGTGGCTGTTGTAGCGGCCACCATTTGCGTCCCTACGCTAGCCCGTGATAGGCTACTTATATATTTACATAGCCTATCACGGCTAAAGCAGGGACGCAAATGGCATAGGGGATGCCATTTGCGTCCCTGCTTTACGTAAATAGTAGCCTATCACGGGCTAGTGTAGGGATGCAAATGGCATCCCCTACACAGGACTCCATTTGCGTCTGCATCAGCCCAGCAGCGGCTGGAGGCTCTGCCGCAGATCGGCCCAGCCGGCTGCTCCGTGGCACGGCTGCAGAGCGGAGCCGGCCGGGCAGGATTCCAGGGTGGGGGGAGGAACAGATCGCCTCCCCCCCATCGAGGATTCCAGGAGGAGGAACAGATCGCCTCCCCCCCCCCAGCGGATGCCCTGACTGGAAGCAGGTAAGGGATTCGTACATCCCTAGTCCAAGAGCACCCCCTACAAACATGATCCTTTAGGGAGAGTGCAACCCCCTCCAAAACAGGTTGAATATCACCTAGCCAGGAAGACAAACCACCCATAACAGTACCTCTATTTTGTCTGGATCAAGTTTCAGTTTATTGGCCCTCATCCAGTCCATTACCATGCCCAGGCACTGATTCAGAACAGCCACTGCATCACCTGGGTTTGATGAGAAACAGAGGTAGGGCTGGGTGTCATCCGCATATTGATGACACCTCAGCCCACACCATCGGGATAACATCCCCCAGTGGTTTCATGTAGATGTTAAACAGTGTGGAGGATAAAATAGAGCCCCGTGGAACCCCATGGCATAATTGCCATGGCACAGAGCAATAATCCCCCAGCACCACCTTCTGGAATTGGCCACCCAAGTAGGAGCGGAACCACTGTAGTGCAGTGCCTCCAACTCCCAACCCAAACAACCTATCCAGAAGGATACCATGGTCAATGGTATCAAAAGCCATTGAGAGGTCCAGGAGAATCAACACAGTCGCACTCTCCCTGTCCCTCTCCTGGCAGAGTTCATCCCACAGGGTGACCAAGACAGTTTCGGTTCCAAAACCAGGCCTGAAGCCTGTTTGAAATGGATTTAGATAATCCATTTCATTCAAGAGTGCCTGGATTTGTCCTGCAACCACCCACTCAAGCGCTTTGCCCAGGAAGGGGATATTGGCTACCGGCCTATAGTTGTTAACGTCCTCCGGGTCCAGGTTAGGCTTTTTCAGGGGTGACCTGATTACCACGTCTTTTAAAGCAGCCAGCACCACTCCCTCTCTCAAGGAGGAATTTACAACCTCCTGGACCCAGCCAGATATCCCCTCCTTGTTTGATGTGTTGAGCCATGACGGGCAAGAGTCGAGCACACAAGTGGCCAACCGGACTTGGCCAAGCACCTTGTCCACATCCTCAGGCCTCAATAACTGAAACTCATCCAATAAAACTGGACCAGACGGTGCTCTGAACACCTCTACCAATGGAACTGCGTTAACTGTGGTGTCCAATTAATGATGAATCTGAGCAACTTTATCTTCAAAGTACTGTGCAATCTCATCACAGTGTGCTCCTGAGGGTCCCACCATCTCTCTCCCTGGCCCAGAATGTAACAGGCCATGAACCACTCAGAAAAGTTCAACTGGATAACACTGAGAAAGTGCAATGCTGGAGGAAAAGAACTATCTCTTTGCTACCCTCACCGCCACAGAGTAAGCTCGATAATGAGCTCTAACCTGTGTTCGATCAGACTCAGCATGAGTTTTCCCCCACTTGCCTTCTAGCTGTCTCCCCTCTTGTTCAGACATGCTTGGGGAGAGGGTGGTTAAGTTAGCTATGGTGGGGGGTGGTTAGTGAAACCATGCTGCATGGGCCCACCAGACAACTGCAGAACCACACACTTCCATATGGATTCACTAACCACCACTCATCCGTAGTTACTTGCTGTCTTCCCGGTGTATTTCCTGAGTATCCTGACTTCCTCCGCAGTGCAAATGGGCTCCCAGTGGCCACTCCAGTATCTCAAATGGCCATGTGACCATAGAGAAAGTCCATGGCAGCTACAGCGTTGCCTGCAGTATGGATGCTCTAGCCAACAGACTCTATGGTCATGGTTAGGGATGGCAGAGAATTCCACCACGGATTCCAGTGAGGCCAGATTCTTTAGAATCTGCCCCCCCGGAATCCATGGCAGAATGGCCTCCTGCCCCCTCCCCAGCCTCCCGCGGAATCCCCCTGGGACGGAACTTACCTGGGGCGGATGCGGTGGATTCAGCGGCTCCGGCAGCTGGTCTCCTGGCCGGCCATGGCCGGGCTGCTGTGGCCGCCATTGGAGGCCTTGCAGCTGTGATAGGCTACATAAGTATTTACATAGCCTATCACGGCTAACCCCCACCCACCCCCCAAAAAACCAGCATACACAAATGGCGGCGGCTATGGCGGCCGCCATTTGCGTTCCCTATTTTTCACCGTTCTAGCCTACGTAAATATTTACGTAGGCTATTACGGTGTAAAAAAGGGATGCAAATAGTGTAGTGGGCAAAAAAACGGCAAAAAAAAGGAATGCAAATAGCGCCCACTAATAATAGTAATAGCGTAGAACGGCGAAAAATAGGGAACACAAATGTACGCCGTTTTGTTTTTTGTTTTTTGGGGGGGTTACTGTGATAGGCTATGTAAATACTTATGTAGCCTATCACAGCAGCCTGGCTGGACACAAATGGCAGCCACCATTTGCATCCACAGCAGCACGTCCACAGCCGGAAATCCGGCTGCGGACGGCCCTGGCCGGCTGTTCCACGGAGCCGCCACGGAATGGAGCCGGCCAGGCAGGATTCCAGGGGGGAAGACCGGATTGCCTCCCCCCATCGAGGATTCCAGGGGGAGGGATGGAGTGCCTCCCCCCCACCGCGAAAAATTTTGCGAAAAGGTGAGTTTCGTACATCCCTAGTTATGGTCTGGAAGTCCTCCGGAGCCCATTAAGTTACTGAGGTGCCCACCAGATGTCACAATAGGCCACCCTGGGGCCCCTTAACCCTTTGCAGGGTGGTGGTTAGTTGCCTGCTGCTCCTTGGCTCTCTGCCTGTCAACCTAGCAAGTGGTAGCAAGGATGAAAAGGAGGAGGAGGAGCAAGAGCAAGAGCAGCTGGGGATGATGGCAGTGAGAAGGTGGATTCACTGAGAAAGGAGGCCCATTGAGGGTGTCTTGCCCAGAGACCCCCCAAGACCTGGAACTGGCACTGCTGTCACCCTGACCCTGGGCGGCCCACTGGCAAGGATCCCAGAGCAGGATGCAATGTGACCCTGTACAGAAAATGCCCAGGGGGACACATGGCACCCCAGGAGACCTCACAGTATCTGAACCCCTCCTTCCACCATACCTCACCTGGCATAATGGCAGGCGTTTTGCTAGCAATGATATAGACTGTCACAATACATTACACTTCTTTCTTCTTCAGTGGCTGCCTTGTGCAGGGGCTGAGGCTGAACAGACCTGTGCTTCTGCCCTCTATGCCCACGCTACCCAAAGGGAATCCTCCCTTACCAACCCAATGTGCCCTAATGACTTGGAATCTCCCACATGGATTCATTCCAGAGTTGACAATTGCACGCTGAAGTCCAGGTCTGCTCAGTGCGGAACTTACTTAAGTCATGGGAAAGACTTCTGTGCCAGTCCACCACCCATAAAGTCCCATACAGATCGTTCTGTCACAGGATATTAGTCAAGCCGAGCCAAATGGTGCCTCCATAATCAACATAATGTTCCCCTGCTAAGGGCGAACAACAGGGCATGGCAATTACACCAGGCCCTGCATGTGAATGCCCAGGAGCCTCTGGCTTGGATTAGATGGATACCCAGGAGCATCTGGTTTGGTCTTGATGGACACCATAGTCTTGGCCTAGATGAGAAGTGCAGAACCTCAGGCCTGCAGGCTGAATCTGGCCCACCTGTCATCCCAATCCAGTCTGCCTGGATTCCCTAGAAAGCCACACTCTGTTCCTCAGGACCCACCCCTCCCACCCAACTTCTGGTCATTTTGGTGATTTCCTTTTGTGTGTGTGCTTCAACCATTTTAAAAGGTTGAAATGCTTCTCCTAAGGCTTAGGGCTCCTTCACACTGGGCTTTTCTCCTGCGATTGAGATTGCTCCTTCATGGAAGTTTGCAGGCTCTTTACATGACATAGCAATCATCCAAGGCACCTCCTGTACTGAATGCCCTTTGTTCCATTTTTAAATAGATCACAGATAATGAGCTATCAAATTACCCTGTTGTGTTCCGCTTCAGTTTCCTCTGTCAAAAGAGTTAAAGCTGCAAGAAGAGGAGCGAGATCAAGGAAAGATAATGGAAGACACAGGAGGGGGGAAAGGAAGCACATGAAAAAGGAAGTCATTGTGATCCTGCATTTAAAATGGAAGCAGAAAGCCCCATTTAAAATGCAGGATTTTAGGCTGGTGTAGAGATGCCCTTAGTTCCTGGCAGTAAGAGCTTTAAGCTAAAATATGCTGGTATTTTGGGTATTTGGTCCACCCCTTCTTCCTTTGGCCCTGTGCCATTTTGCCTCAACTCTACCTACCACTGGAATGTGGCCCTGAGTGCTTCTCCAAAACTGAAGTAGAATTTCCCCACCTCTTGACTAGACAGGCACCACTAGATGGATGTTGGACTAGAGGGACACGCCGGAGCATCTGGTTTGGACTAGATGGGTGCTTGGATTGGATAGACATTGACATGACCCCCAGTAAGGCACTTCTTATGTCCTTGGGTACAGAAAGAATGAATCTGATGACATTGCCAGGTGTCAGCAGAACACTTGATTTCCCAACACATGCCCAGTGCAAACTCCTCAGTGGCCTTCAACAAACCACTTCCTTCTACAGAAGGAAGGAGGGGTTGCTTGAACAGTTTCACTGACCGCATATTTATCAGATTAGCCAACCTTTCCCACTTATATAAATGCCAAATCAAACATAAGGCAATGAAGAGGTCATAGACTGAAGGCACATGAGGCAGCCACCTTGCTGAAGCTAAGCAGATCTGGGTCTGGTCAGTATTTGGAGGGGAGACCACCTGGAAACCGCATGTAGCCACCTTGAGTTCCACAATGGAAGAAAGGCAGGGTATAAATGTAATGAATAAATATAAATAATACATAATAAGAGACTGGCTGTTGTTGTTCAGTCGTTCAGTCGTGTCCGACTGTTGGTGACCCAATGGACCATAGTACGCCAGGCCTTCCTGTCCTCCACTCTCTCTCGGAGTGTGCTCAAGTTCATATTCATTGCATCGGTGATGCTATCTAGCCATCTCATCCTCTGCCATCCCCTTCTCCTTTTGCCTTCAATCCTTCAGCATCAGGGTCTTTTCCAGGGAGTTTTCTCTTCGCATTAGGTGGCCAAAATATTTGAGCTTCAGCTTCAATATCTGTCCTTCCAATGAGCACTCAGGGTTGATTTCCTTTAGGATTGAGTGATTTGACCTCCTTGCAGTCCAGGCGACTCGTAAGAGTCTTCTCCAGCACCACAGTTCGAAAGCATCAATTCTTTGGCACTCAGCCTTCCTTACAGTCCAGCTCTCACAGCCATACATTACTATTGGGAAAACCATAGCTTTGATTAGATGGACCTTTGTCGGCAAGGTGATGTCTCTGCTTCTTACTATGCTGTCTAGGTTTGCCATAGCTTTCCTCCCAAGGAGCAAGCGTCTTTCAATTTCATGGCTACAGTCACCATCAGCGGTGATCTTGGAGCACAAGAAAATAAAATCTGTCACTGCTTCAATTTCTTCCCCTTTTTTTAATGTTGGGTTTCAGCTTTTGCACTCTCCACTTTCACCTTCAACAAGAGGCTCTTTAGATCCTCTTTGTTTTCTGCCATTAGGGTGGTATCATCTGCGTATCTGAGGTTGTTGATAATTCTTCCGGCAATCTTAATTCCGACCTGTGATTCATCCAACCCAACGATCTCCGGTTTTCTTGAAGAGATCTCTAGTCTTTCCCATTCTATTGTTTTCCTCGATTTCTTTGCATTGTTTATTTAAGAAGGTCTTCTTGTCTCTCCTTGCTATTCTCTGGAAATCTGCATTCATTTGGATATATCTTCCCCTTTTTCCCTTGCTTTTTGCTTCCCTTCTTTCCTCAGCTACTTGTAAAGCCTCATCAGACAGCTACTTTGCTTTCTTGCATTTCTTTTTCTTTGGGATGGATTTAGTTGCTGCCTCCTGAACAATGTTATGGACCCGCGTCCATAGTTCCTCAGGCACTCTGTCTATCAGGTGTAATCCCTTAAATCTATTCATCACCTCCACTGTATATTCATAAGGGATATGATTTAAGTCATTCCTGAATGGTTTAGTGGTTTTCCCTACATTCCTCAATTTAAGCCGAAATTTTGCAACAAGAAGCTCATGATCTGAGTAGGGATGGACGAAAGTCCCTTACCTGGTCCCACAGCTTTTTTCGGGGGGGAGGTGCTTTGGTTCTCCCCCCGAAATTCTTGGCAAGTGGGGAGGCGCCCCACCCCTCCTGGCCGAAATTCTGGTCAGGGGGGAGGCACCCCATCCCTCCCCGCCGAAATTCTGGCCGGGGGGAGCGCCCTGTCTTCCCGGTTGCAAAAGAAAAAAGTAAAGTGTAAAAAAAAAAAAAAGTGATAGGCTACGTAAAGATTTACGTAGCCTATCACGGCTAGATTTTCAAAGTCAGCTGTGATAGGCTACGTAAATCTTTACGTAGCCTATCACGGCTGACTGAAAAAAAAAGAAAAAAAAGCGCTATTTGCATTGCCCTTATTTTCGCCGTAGTCTATGTAAATCTTTACGTAGACTACCCATGCCCAAATAAGGCCATGGGCGCCGCCATTTGCGTACGTGCTTTTTTTTTTTTTCCCCAAAAGTCAGCCGTGATAGGCTACGTAAAGATTTACGTAGCCTATCACGGCTGACTTTGAAAATCTAGCTGTGATAGGCTACGTAAATCTTTACGTAGCCTATCACGTGTTTGTTTTTTTACACTTTACTTGGAAATGGCAGCAGCGGCCGGGACCCACCGCCACGAGGGACATTCGTGCAAGGTATGTCCCATCCCGGGGGGGGGGGCAGGGGCGGAGAATTTCCCCACCAATTTCGGGGGGCCGAATGCGTTGGTATTCGGCCTCCCAGAGATTCGTGGAGAAATTCTCCAATATCCCTAGATCTGAGCCACAGTCAGCTCCAGGTCTTGTTTTTACTGACTTTATAGAGCTTCTCCATCTTTGGCTGCAAAGTACATAATCAATCTGATTTCGATATTGAACATCTGGTAATGTCCATGTGTAGAGTCGCCTCTTGTGCTGTTGGAAAAGAGTGTTTGCTATGATCGGCGTGTTCTCTTGGCAAAACTCTATTAGCCTTTGTCCTACTTCATTTTGTACACCAAGGCCATGCTTGCCTGTTATCCCGGTGATTTCTTGACTTCCTACTTTAGCATTCCAATCCCCTACGATGGAGAGGACATCTTTTTTTGGTGTTAGTTCTAGAAGGTGTTGTAGGTCTTCATAGAACCAATCAGCCTCAGCTTCTTCAGCCTCAGTGGTTGGGGCATAGACTTGAATTACTGTGATGTTGAATGGTTTGCCTTGGATTCGTACTGAGATCATTCTATCATTTTTAAGACTGTATCCCAGTGCTGCTTTTCCCACCCTTTTGTTGACTGTGAGTGCTACTCCATTTCTTCTAAGGGATTCTTGCCCACAGTAGTAGATATAATGGTCACCTGAATTAAATTTGCCCATGCTTGTCCATTTAAGTTTGCTAGATGGCAGAGAATTCCGCCACGGATCTCAGTGAGGCTGAATGCCAGTGCATTCGGCCCCCCGAACTCCATGGCGGAATGGCCTGCCCCCCCGCCCCCCCCCGCGGATCCCCCCCAGGACGAGACTTACCTGGGGCAGATCTTCCGGGCAGCGGCGGCTCCGGTGGCGGCAGCGGCAGCAGCTGGTCTTCCAACCGGCTGCCAACCGCCACCATTTCCAGTCTTGGAAAAAAAAAAAAAAGATGTGATAGGCTACGTAAAGATTTACGTAGCCTATCATGGCTAGGTTTAAAAAAGAACAAAAAACGACATGATAGGCTACGTAAATCTTTACGTAGCCAATCACGTCTGACTTAAAAAAAACAAAAAACGCGCGTACGCAAATGGCGGCGGCTATGGCCGCCGCCATTTGCATTCCTTATTTTGGCCCGTCTTAGTCCACATAAATATTTACGTAGACTAAGACGGTGAAAATAAGGAACGCAAATGGCGGCGGCCGTAGCCGCCGCCATTTGCGTATGCGCGTTTTTTGTTTTTTGTTTTAAGTCAGACGTGATAGGCTACGTAAAGATTTACGTAGCCTATCACGGCTGACTACAGGGACGTAAGCGGCGGCGGCTACAGCCACCGCCATTTGCGTCCCTGCTAGCCCGTGGCTGGATGTCCGGCTGCTGGCGGAGCCGACTGGCGGCTCCGCGGAATCCCCGCGGAGTGGAGCCAGCCGGCCAGGATTGCGGGGGGAGGGATGGAGCGCCTCCCCCCCCCCAGCAGAACCTGGAGGAGCCAGGTAAGGCCAATTTCATACATCCCTATAGTTTGCTGATTCCCAAGATGTCGATGTTCAATCTTGCCATCTCATGTTTGACCACCTCCAGCTTACCCTGATTCACTGATCTTACATTCCAGGTTCCTAAACAATATTGTTCTTTACAGCCAAGGAGTCAAATTCAAACCTAGCAAGACCTCCACCTGCCTCTGTCTTCTTGGCAGTGACTTGCATCGGTAGAACTGTCATCACTGGGATTCATTCTTTGTATTGTGGTAAAACACACAGACACACACATCGAAGCATCCCCAAATTTTCCCCCAATAAAGGCTGATTTGTCATGTGAGCTATCCTTCCCCAGAGGATGTTAACAATGGGCAGTGCATTGTGGCCCCAAAGAGAGGCCTGATTTGAAAGTTCCCTGCTTTCCCTCTCTGTCATGTAACTGCCTGCCATGTTCTTGATACTGTGACAAACCTCCAACCTGCCCTTGTCCCACCTCATTTCAAACCCCACCACCAGGTTTTTTATACCTTTCCCCCACCCTAAAAAAAGAGAAGATAATAAACAAGCCAGACCTGCAGGTCAGCCATATAACAGTGGAAAAGCTATGTAGTATTTAGTACGGATCTGAATTAATATCCCAGATGGCTGAGATTACATCTTGCAAATCAGATCAGTTGTACTTGTTTTTAACTCTTCCATATAATTCTGAAGTATTTAGCCAATTTACCAACTAGTAAAATGATTGAGTGCAATCCTATGCATGTCTACTCAGAAGTAAGTCCTATTTAGTTAAATGGAGCTTACTCCCAGGTAAGTATGTACAGGATTGAAGCCTAAATATCATGCTCTTGGATGCAGCTAAATGTTCTCCCCGGCACTCTGGGAAAGGCATCTACGAAAGTTAGAGTCTGTTTTTGTAGCTCGATATATATTAAGGATGCTATACATTTTGTCCTTGAGTGTAATGTACTGATCTTTAAGTATATCACTTGCTTGTTGAATTTGGTGAAGGGAAATCGTACAAGTATGTAAAATTTAGAACAGCCAGATTTCTTGTCTTGTCTGCAGAGGTATGCAGGATTTAAAGGGGCATATGTAAAACTACATTAGGATATTCTTTCCTCCTGGAGTGCCATGAGTTGCTGTTGTTGTCCTTTTTTATTTCGTATACAATGCCCCATTGCGATATTACAATACAACTGACTTTATTTATTTATTTATTTATTTATTATTAAATTTATTAATCGCCCATCTGGCTGGTCACCCAGCCACTCTGGGCGATGTACAACACACAATAAAACAGTTTAAAACAATAAAATTCTACAATAAAAACATTTTCTAAAATACCCTAACCCACCCCAAATGCCTGCCTGAACAACCACATTTTTAATGCACGACGGAAGCTCATTAAAGAGGGGGCATGGTGGAGTTCCCTAGGGAGGGAGTTCCACAGCGTGGGGGCCAACACAGAAAAGGCCCTCTCCCTCGTCCCCACCAGTCTAGCTGTCCTGGCTGATGGGACAGAGAGAAGGCCATCCGAGGCTGATCTTGTTAAGCGGCCTGTCTGGTGCTGCTGGAGGCACTCCTTAAGATAGGCTGGACCGGAACCATATAGGGTTTTAAAGGTCAAAACCAACACCTTGAATTTGGCCCGGAAAACAACTGGTAACCAGTGCAACTCCTTCAGCACTGGAGTGATGTGATCTCGCCGGCAGCTGCCTTTAATCAGGCGAGCCGCCGCGTTCTGTACCAGCTGCAGTTTCCGAACCGTCTTCAAGGGTAACCCCACGTAGAGCGCATTACAATAGTCTAAACAAGAGGAGACCAGGGCACGTACTACCGATGGGAGCAGATGGTCGGGAAGGAAGGGGCGCAGCCGCCGTATCAGATGGAGTTGATACAGCGCTGACCGGCTCACAGCTGACACCTGAGCCACCATGGACAGCTGGGAGTCCAAAATGACCCCCAGGTTGCGGACCTGGTCTTTCAAGGGTAGCTGTACCCCATTCAACACCAGGTCAACATCCCCTAGCCTCCTCTTGTCTCCCACCAAAAGTACCTCGGTCTTGTCAGGGTTCAGCTTCAGCTTATTCCTCCCCATCCAGCCACTCACCGTCTCCAGACATTTGGACAGGAATTCTACGGCCAACCTTGGTGAAGATTTGAATGAGAGGTAGAGCTGCGTGTCATCCGCATATTGATGACACTGCACCCCAAACCTCCTGATGATAGCCCCCAGCGGCTTCACATAGATGTTAAATAGCATGGGGGAGAGGATGGAACCCTGTGGCACCCCACAAGTGAGTGGCCAAGGGTCCGAAACCTCCTCTCCCAGTGCTACCCTCTGGTACCTGCCGGAGAGGAAGGACCGGAACCACCGCAATACGGTGTCTCCAATGCCCAACCCCTCCAGGCAGTCCAGGAGGATACCGTGGTCAACGGTATCAAAAGCCGCTGAGAGGTCGAGGAGAAGAAGGAAGGAGCATTCACCCCTATCCAGAGCCCTCCTCATATCATCTACCAAGGCGACCAAGGCCATTTCTGTCCCATGCCCAAGCCTGAAGCCCGACTGAAATGGGTCTAGATAATCAGTTTCTTCCAAGTGTGCCTTCAACTGCACCGCCACCACCCACTCAATCACCTTGCCCAAAAATGGCAGATTTGAGACTGGGCAAAAGTTGTTCAGAATGTGAGGATCCAAGGAGGGCTTCTTTAAGAGTGGTCTTATCACTGCCTCCTTGAGGGCTGATGGCATCACTCCCTCCTCAAGGGAGGCGTTCACCACCGCCCTGGTCCCCTCACCCAGTCTCTCTCTGCAGCCCATAATGAGCCAAGATGGGCAAGGATCAAGTAAGCAGGTGGTCGGCCGTACAGATGAAAGCACCTTGTCCACTTCATCAGGAGGAAGAAGCTGGAACCAATCCCACAAAACCGGTTTGCCACAGGCCGCCTCTTACTCACTAACTGTATCCACAGCGTGCAGAGTAACACACCTAATCTGATCAATTTTATCTGCAAAGTGCCTTGCCAAGGCCTCACAGGAGGCCTTAGAATGCTCCAGTGGTTCCGGAGCCACAGGACCGGCCAGGCTCCAGACCACTTGGAACAGCCTCCTGGGACAGCACTCTGCAGACGCGATGGAGGCAGCATAATATTCCTTTTTTGCTGCCTTCACCGCCACGTGATAGGCTGAAGATACAGCTCTAGCCCGTGTCTGATCATCTTTGGAGCGAGACTTCTGCCACCGGCGCTCTAGCCGTCTCACCTCCTGTTTCAGAGCTCGTAACCGCAGATTGAACCATGGTGCAGTCCGAGCCCTGTTCAGGAGGAGAGGGCGTTTCGGAGCCACCTGATCTAATGCCCCAGTGATTGCGGCATTCCAGCCACCCACCAGGGTCTCGACCGAGTGGCCATTGGCGTGCCCCAGAGAATCCCCAAGCGCGTTCAGGAATCCATTTGGATCCATAAGATGCCTGGGGCAGAACATTTTAATGGGTCCTTCACCCCTGCGGAGGGGTTGTGGAACCGAGAAGTCCAACGTCACCAGATAGTGATCTGACCATGACAAGGGGGTGGTGGATATACCCCCGACTTCCAGATCACTCCCCGCTTCTCCAGAAACAAACACAAGGTCTAGTGCATGACCAGCTACATGGGTGGGCCCAGTTAGAATATGGTGCTGGTTTAATTTGTCCATATGAAACTGCCTCATCAATGTCCCTTTCCTTGTAAATGCTCTGTCGATACTAAAATACATGACCTAGGTCAGCCTTCCCCAACCGGGTGGCCTCCAGATGTTTTGGACTCAAAACCCCATCAACCCCAGCCAGAATGGCCAATGATCAGGGGTTGTGGGAGTTGTAGTCCAATACATCTGGAGTGCACCAGGCTGGAGAAGGCTGCCCTAGATTCTCTAGGCCTAAGGTGATCAAGAAAACTTGCTGCTTTACATGGGGGGAAGCCACTCCAAACAGTTTCCAGGAATGGAACTGATGATTAATCCGTTTTGCAACTGTTGACCTGACTTGCTATTTGCACACAGAACTCTCTCTCTCTCTCTCTCTCTCACTTTTTCAGATGGAAAGGGCAAACAAATTCCTCCCTCTTGCTAGCATAGAAAAGTAATCTTCACATTCAATGTGCAGAGAGTGAATGCCTATGTACAGGGGGAGTGGCCTCGCTCCTGACCTACATGCATTAATTGGACTGTGTTTGTGTAACCCTTTTTGGAGCAATGCATGTGGAGGAAACAAGATTGCAGCAATCTCTGCCCCTGACTCATGGGTGTTCATTTGAAGGTGCAAAAAGACCCTATGTGCATGCAAGTGCAGGGACAGGGAGCCTATTTGGTCCAGAGCCCGATTGCCAGGGGCAGGCCTTTGGGAGGGGCTCACAGAGGGTGCCTACCCCTCCACAGTCCAGATTGGGGCTGCAGGCCAGAGATTCCTCACCCTGACATACAGACTGCTCCAAACAATTGGGAACCCTGCTATTTCAGTCTTCCTGATTACACAGTGACACTGTTTGAACGTGTGTGTGATGTTTTCAGTTCCTCAAATGAACACCCACAGGCTGGGGTGGAGACTGCCATCTCAACCTTGCCTCCCAGTTCACATTCATTCTCTCCGTACATCATCTGATAAGGGCTGCAGAGTCTAGTAAACATGTGTAGGCCATGCTGGAGCCTGCAGCCACATTCCTGCTCTCCCCCCACCCAGCATATGTTCACTCTCCATGCATTGATTGTTTGAAGAAGGATTGTTAGAAACTCGTTTGTCCAACCATGACCTGTAAAATAACTTTGTGACACACGTTCAAGCAGCACTCTATGTTTATTAAGCACGTTTGCAAAGGTGGGTGTCCTAGTTGAGGCACACCTGACAATCAAAGCACACAGTTTTTATTCTATTTCCCCAGCCGCTGAGTCCCTCCCTCGTTTCCCCATTGGCTAGGTACTCCAAGGTTCACAACTTTACGATCCGCCTATTCACATTATCTCCTTGACATGTTCCCCCTCCCTTTACATACATCGCATGTACATTATAATGACCTTATTAGCTATGCAGGGTGTGTAACATAATATTCATGAGTTCTTTAAGCATGCGCAGTTATACGTGTCCTAACTCTGGGTGTTTTATCAAATTTTCTAATGTGGTTTCTACTTTGCTTAGCTAACCACACTTCTAACTTCATTTTAAGTTTCTTACCACAAAGTACCTTAGACACGTTTCCACATTCTGTCTCAGCTCAGTTACTGCTCAAAAGCATTTGCGACCTATTTAATGCAAAAGCAACATTTAACTCTTTCCTACAGGATGCAGATATGTAAGTTATACAGAGCAAGCTGTATGACTTAAAACATTAATTTCCACACTGTGTACCAGGGCAGATTAATGTGTCATCATGAGAGACCTGCCAGTGTGCCAGAGAGGTTGCCCATTATATCTCTGCATAGCTCACTCTTCTGACGTTCACACCTTCCAATCAGCTACCCCTGAGCAAAGGTAATTCTGCCACATTGCTTCACTGGGTGCAAATAACATCTGATGCAGAGATCCAGCCAAATTAACTTCTCTCAGAAGAGGCCACCTGTTGCATTTCTGTATGAGTCTCTGTTCTAGGCTGGCCTCCTTCCAATCAGAAAGAAACACACAGGGTGGGTTGCTCTTAGGACTGCGACCATTCTAACAGTAACTCTTTTGGGTATGAGCAGGAAATGTGCTTCGACTTTAATTTGGAAACGAGCATTCCACACCCAACAGCACAAGCATAGACCATTTGACCAGCTTCTCTCTTTTGATGGTATAATCTCTGCAGGAGTGTGCCAACTCTCATGGTTGAACATTGCTACTTATGGTTAGAGACTCATCTGTCTGCTTCCAGGATACTTTTGAATCCTGTGAAGTTGGGTCACAAACCTGAAACCTCTACAGAGTGTACTGCTAAAGACGTGAACAGCATCATGTCTAGTTTGGCCCTGAGAGTGAAGAAACTTGATAATCCTATCTACGTTGTCTTTGTTTGCTTAGCAGAACATGAACTCTGGGCCTCTTCCAGGACCTCTTCTCCAGTTCAGTACAGCAATGTACTGTACCTAGTTCTCACTACGGTGGTAAAATCTCTGTCTGGGCAGTGCTACATTAGACCGCAAGTGTGGTTTCAGTCATGTGATTGAACTTGCTCCCACAAAAAAAGAAAGGAAAGAAAAAGATTCCTATTTACAGAAAAGTGGTGTGTCAGAGAGCAGATGTGTAGGACTACAATGCCCAACATCACCAGCCAGCCAGCTGGTAGGGGTGGATGAAAGTCACTTACCTTTCGTTGAAGCTTGTTCGCGGTGGGGGGGAGGCGCTTCGCTGCTCCCCCCGCGAAGTTCAGGCCGGGGGGGGAGGCTTCCCGCCTCGCCCCGGCCGAAATTCAGGCCGGGGGGAGGCTTCCCGCCTTGCCCCGGCCGAAATTCAGGCCGGGGAGGAGGCTTCCCGCCTCACCCGGCCGAAATTCAGGCCGGGGAGGAGGCTTCCCGCCTCACCCGGCTGCGAACTCGAAAGTTTTTTAAAAAAAACAAAAACGCCCCCGTGATAGGCTACGTGACGATTAACGTAGCCTATCACAGCTAGATCTGCAAAGTCAGCCGTGATAGGCTACGTTAATCGTCACGTAGCCTATCACGGGTGACTTTAAAAAAAAAAAAAAAGCGTGTACGCTAATGGCGGCCCCCATAGGGAGCCGCCATTCGCGTTCCTTATTTGGTCGCTGTAGTCTATGTAAATCTTTACGTAGACTATGGCAAAAATAAGGGCAACGCTATGCGTGTATGTGTGTATGATTGTTTGAGCCATTCCAATAAAAGAAAAAAAAAATGCCCCCGTGATAGGCTACGTGACGATTAACGTAACCTATCATGGCTAGATTTGCAAAGTCAGCCGTGATAGGCTACGTAAATCGTCACGTAGCCTATCACGGGGGCATTTTTTTTTTCTTTTATTGGAATGGCTCAAACAATCATACACACATACACGCATAGCGTTGCCCTTATTTTCGCCGTAGTCTACGTAAATCTTTACGTAGACTACAGTGACCAAATAAGGAACGCGAATGGCGGCTCCCTATGGGGGCCGCCATTATCCGTACGCGCTTTTTTTTTTTTTAAGTCACCCGTGATAGGCTACGTGACGATTTACGTAGCCTATCACGGCTGACTTTGCAAATCTAGCCGTGATAGGCTACGTTAATCGTCACGTAGCCTATCACGGGGGCATTTTTTTTTTCTTTTATTGGAATGGCAGCGGTGGCAGCCGGTCGAAAGACCGGCTGCCGCTCCCGCCCCGCACGAACACCCGCCGAACCGCCGGCCGGACCCGCCGCCGGGAGGGACATTCGGCGAAGGTAAGTCCTGTCCTGGGGGGGGGGGGTTGCGGGGGGGGTGCTTAGGATTTCTCCCCGAAACTTGTTCGGGGGGCCGAACACGTTGGCGCTCGGCCCCCCGAAGTTTCGGGGAGAAATTCTCCGCCATCCCTACCAGCTGGTTGATGATGGGAACTGTAATCCAACACGTGGAGAGCACCAGTTTATGGAAAGCTGCCCTAGAACCGTTCTCCCTGACATGATTATTTTCCATGTGGCGGAAACCTTTTCCAGGGAACATTCAGTCAGTGGGAGCTGGTGGCTCCAATGTCAGTGAGGCAATGAATGCACTCTGAGTTTTGCTCAGAACCAGTCAGGACTCGAAAGAACCTATCTAAGGTGCTCCTTAGTTCTGACTGAGACCCATAGCAGATTCACTGGCCCACTGACATCAGAGCCACCAGCCTCCCCTGCATTCAATCATGTAAGCCCCTACCTTCGGTCTGATGTGATACAGTCCAGACACAGGCTTAACACCTAACAGTACAGGTTCTGCTATATTTCTCCCTTAGATCTCATCCTGAGAGATGCAAGTTCATTCCTTCTGTATCCTTCTGCAGGGAGTGTCCTTGGTGAGAACGTCGGACCCTGAGCCATGCAGATGTGAAGAGAAAGTGAACACCTGCATGGTTGTTGCTGGGAGTAATGGGTTGCCAGGCACCCCTGGGAGTAACAGATTACCAGGAAGAGATGGGAAGGAAGGTCCTCCGGGTGAAAAAGGAGAGCAAGGTACAACATAAGCAATTTCCCAGAGCTGTGCCCACTATGAACATTAGGAAGACCCATCACTCAGTGGTAGATCATATACCTTGCATGCAGATGGTACTGGGTTAAAGCTCAGGGATCTTCACCCAAAAAAGATCTCAGAGAGCATGGCTGGGAAAAGTTGCCAGTTGCTTTCCTCCAAAGAGGTGGGTCAGGTTACATTTGGGAAACCATGAAGCTGTTCCTCATTTGTTTGTCTTCTCTGTTCATTCATACAACTAACTGACAGGATTACGAGGGATACAGGGACCCCCAGGAAAAGCTGGACCTCCTGGCTCTAAAGGAGATCGAGGGGAAAAAGGTCCAAAAGGTGACAGTGGCGGCAGAGGTAAGAGATGGTGAGGAATACAGAGAGAGGGTCTGCCATGATTTTCTATTAGCACAGGGGCATTTTTCAGGCTTCTGTGATGGTGCAAATCATAATGACCTCATATATAGCTTCCATGGCACCAGTTTACACACATGATGTTTACACACATGAGCATGGCAGTGGCCCCGTGAACTCTTGAGGTACTCACCTGGGGCTGGTAGGAAGTGTGAACCAGTCCATCAGTGGTATGTGTTCCTTAAGAAAAAATCAGGTGTCTGAAATGAAATCTCCATTTTGATCTCAAGGTCACTGTAGCTGCAAAAGATTTTTTTTTTTTTTCCTGCAACAGACCACTTGTGCCTTCTTCTTTTTTTTGCCTTTGCCTTGCTCTGTCCTCAACTGCACAGGAGCCATGTCTGACAATGGAATAGAACGTTTTTCTGGTATACTTATTCTGGTACACATTATACCAGGTATTGCGCCCTGGTATTCACTTTCTTCGTCCCATATACATGTTTATGTCAGACAGACAGACCAGTTGGTCTACCCATCTGATGAAGTAGGAGAAATTGTTGCTACATTACATTTGTTAGTCTTTATGTAGTGTCAAGAATGGGATAGTAGCAGTGGGAGCCATGAGGGCCGCTTGGGTAGTCACTTACTAAGTACTCACCTGGCAGTTGATTGTCTTTTGGCCATTTCTCAGCCCTGCAGCTCAAGGCCACACTCTGCTCCGGCTAACTGCGAAAATTATAACAGCCATGCCTGGTGGGAAGATTCAGCCTCCTTGGGGGTGGAGTGGGGTGTCCTGGGACTGGGCTTGGATTGGGTGTTTCAAATCTGCCCTGAGTTGCTAGGGCTGGGCAATAAAAAGAGGCCTAAAGAAGGGGCAGGCATCTCTTCTTGGCCCTGACGGTACTAGGGTGTGTGGCCAGTCGATGGCTACTCTGAGAGGCCCATACTTTGGTATGTATAGGACAGACTAGCTAGCTTTATTGTTTTGCTCTTGGGAGTGTGTGCCTTGGTGTTTGGTATTTCTGGTTTTGCTTTGAGTATTGTACCTTGCTTGTAATTTCCTGTACAATCTACCACCTCTCCCCATTCCTTCCTCTTTGTTCCTTTCCCCTAATAAACTTTTATCCAACTTCCAGTTGGTGTGGTGTGTCCTGTATAACTTCAGGGCTAAATACAGTGCCTATTGGCCTGGGAAGGGAGCTACTGGGTCAACTTTGGGGGAACCTGTGGCCAAGTTGGGCCTGGCCTACCTTGCAGGGTTGTTGTAGTGAGACCAATAATTCTTCACATGTAGCCTCAAAGGTCTTTGTTGGTTTTGCTGCAAAGATACAAACACCTTTCTGGAATTAAAACTGTCAGAAACTGGATGGAAAAAAATTACTTCATTCCCATACTTGATATTTGTGACTTGCCAAGGAGAAAATTCCATGTTGTTGTTGTTGTTTCAAACTCTTTTATATTTTGACACAAACAGAACAAGAATAACACTGTTCTTTTACCATTTAGAGCTTGAACTTCTTAAAACTCATATTAGTGATTTGCAAGCAGAGCTGAAGGCTTTTCAACTGAATGCAAGAAAAACCCAGAGAGGTAAGATAGAGAGCTGTCTGTGTACCTTTGGGAATAGCTGCATGGGATTCCATGAATACCCTCCTCTGATAGTACATGGTGCTCTTGCGATTAAACTGCTCATGTGAGCAGATACATCTACAAAAATTGACATCTCAGTCAGATCCAGGATCTAAACTTGAGCTGTTACGATAAAAGCACATACTGAAGAGTTAACTCTGATTGTGTTGTCTGTCAGCCATTCTAGGTTATATTTTCCCAAACAGCACGAGAGCAGGAGCAAAAATATTTGTATCCAATGGCGATGAAGGTGATTTTGAAACTTCAAAAGCCTTATGTTACCATATTGGTGGCGAGATTGCTTCTCCAAGGAATGAAGAAGAAAACAACGCCGTACTGAAACTCGCCACAAAGCGAGGAAGACATGTATTTCTTGGAATGAATGACCAGGAGACAGAAGGTGCCTTTAAGCATCTAAATGGTGACCCAGTGGAATACTCAAACTGGGCGAAAGGTGAACCCAACGGGGCACATGAGGACTGCATAGAGCTGTATATGAATGGCAAATGGAATTACAATGTCTGTACTAAATCTCAGTTAATAATTTGTGAATTTTAATCTGACTGTCTTTCTGAATGTTTCTAGATCTGTTAAGACAGGATTCACACATCTGCTACGTAAATGACTGTGAATCCCTTAGGGATGTTGATGTATACTCGGCCTTTTGGGAAAGATCCCTTGTACACTGAGATCCAAGGAAAACCTTCTTTTTTTAGTGTCTGTCTGCTGCTTGTATAGAAGTCAAAGTGCTGAACGTGTGTTGGACCATTTCACAGAATTCATTTCCACATGGATCACTTCAGAGGATACTTCGAAAATTAGCAAATGTGTGTATGATTGTTTGAGTGAGCATGTGGGATATTAGTACTGATATAATGACAAAATGTGTCCATTAATATACTAATGTATAGGTATGCTGCATTTTGAATAATGTGCTCCACCATCAGTGCTGTAAATATAGACCATCTGTTCTTATAAATAATAAATTGTCCATTGTCATATGATAATGATGCAACGTTTATTAATGTGTTTAGCTAGTTAATGATATGAGGACATATTTGTTATTAAACCGTATATACCATCCCAAACCAATTTCACTTAAATGCCTGCCCACAGCCTGATGATCTTGTTCCTTTTTTTACTGGTACTGCTTTTTCAAGATGATCTCCAGAAGCATAAGAACATAAAAACAGCCATGCTGAATCAGACCAAGGCTTGATCTAATCCAGCATTCTGTTCACACAGTGGCCAACCAGCTGCCCAGGGGAAACCCACAAGGAGGCCATTCCTTTGAAATGATTTGGGGTCACTTTTTTATATTTAAAACAAGCTGTCAGAGGAATTCAGTTGCAAAAAATACACTCCTATTGCACTGTTACAGAGATCCTTAATGCTGTGATGAGTAGGGCAGCCAGATACAAAAGAGGAAAGGGCTCCTGAATCTTTAATACTTTTGGAAAAGAGAGAACTTCAACAAGTGTCATTTGTCATGCAAGCTGAAATGTCTTCTTCTTCTACACAACTCTTAGGAGCCCTATCCTCTGTTGCATCTGGCCACCCTAATTATGAAGTGACAAACAAATTTATTCCCTCCTCAATCAAGTCCCTGGGTGGTTCCAGATGAGGCTTTTATTGTGCAATCGCCCTGCCTCAAACTTGGACTTCTATGGAGGATCCAGATAATGTCGTCTTCCATTTACAACTCCCCTGTGTTTTCCTGCTACTTGTTCCATCTTTTTTCTTACCAGAAAAAAAAAATCTGTTCAGGGAGAAAGACAGAATAGCTGTACAATGTTGTTGTTATTATTATTGCTTGGAGTCTGCCATCTGGAAGCACCCCTGGTAACACTTTTGCTTATAGTTCTCTAAACATATGTTCCTTTTAAAAAGACTTCAACCTAAGATATTCAATTGACTCAAATAGCATCCACCTGGAAGGTAAGGCTGCAATCCTATATACACTCACCTGGGAGTCAACCTAATTAAACACAGAGACTTACACCTAAACAAATATGTATAGCATTGAGCTGTAGGGGAAGGAAATGAGACTTGATCATGCCCCCCATACCATGCAGTTATGTAAATTGGGATTTGGGAGGATCTTCTATCATCATGGACATATAAACAGACCATTGGGTCCATCTAGCTCTGGAGTCCTGCACAGGAGTGTTTCCTAGCCCTGGTACAATAAGGCTGCAATCCTATAACCAGTTTCTTGTGAGTAAGCCCCATTGAACTCAATGGGGCTTACTTTGGAGCAGCCATGTGTACGATTGCACTGTAAGTCCTTTTAACCAGAAGTATGAATCTGGGACCATTCTGTACTCAAAAAGCATTAGGGACGGATGATTGTTGTACTCGTATTTTCACAAGACAAAATGCACTTCCATTTGTTTTGTAGTGTGCAGTCAACCTTTTGCGATTGTTTTTTCTCCTCAGGTGAAAATGCACATTTTTACAAACCCAACTGTGCTCTTTAGTTTTGTTCACAGTATAAGTACCTACTTTTCCAATATGCACCCATTATTTAATGTGTGCTTCAAATGTTGCCATTGGGCTGGTCTTGCTTGCGATTCTCTCTGTGACAGAGCATGAAACATATAATTCGTAAATATCCCTATTATTGTATGCATTATTAAACATTAGAAGGATGGGAATCAATCAGATGGAGATAACATGGCAATATTGTCAAAATGAGGTATTTTGTGTCAGTCTCACACTTCTGTTGCTGACATACCAAATATGTGTTTAGACATTTATTCTCTCTCTCTCTCTCACACACACACACACACACAATGCAGTCTATGCATCTTTTGTTCTTTGTGCAAGTGTTTCTCTTCCTCCCTTCTTCCACTCCCTCCCTCCCCCCCACCCCACTCCACAGGCAGGCATCATCAACAACAAATCATTTGACTTGTTGAGTTAGCAGGGCTGGCCCTTTCATTAGGCAGTATGATGCAGTGACCTCACATAGCAAATGCTGGGAGGCAGCAGCAAGATGTTGGAGGAGAGAGCTGGGTGCCCCACCGTTTGCTCTGTACTGCCTAAGCTAGCCTGCTGTATTATTAGTGGTAGAAGATGCTGTCCCACTGCCAGTGTTGAAGAAAGATTCAATTGCCAGTCCAGTCTGCTTTGGGGCATGGTTTGGAGAGGGCACCATCTCATTCTTCACCTCAGGCAGCAACATGTTTTGCACCAGCCCTGGAAGTTACTTACACCTTACAACAGCAGTTGCATCAGTCACATCACACACACACCCTGTTTTTTTTTTAAAGGTGACAGCCTGACGGTGGTACATTGTCCTTCAAATACAACATTTTCACATACAAAAATGCCCATTTAGATTTCCTGCTGTGGGGGCTGACCCTATCCTCTTCCCTCCCCCTTGTCATCCCCAGTCCCATTTTGATCACTGACCTGCCCTACAGCCTATATACCACAGGCAACAAGCAGGCCAGAAGATAAGACAAGACTCGCAGACAGACAGACAGACAGACAGACATATCATCATCAAGTCCAGCTGCCATACAAAAAACCTGACTGCTATGAACAAGTGCACTAGTGGACTTTCTTCCCTGGTTTCGGTGACTGTAGCCATGAAATTAAAAGACGCTTGCTCCTTGGGAGGAAAGCTATGGCCAACCTAGACAGCATAGTAAGAAGCAGAGACATCACCTTGCCGACAAAGGTCTGTCTAATCAAAGCTATGGTTTTCCCAGTAGTAATGTATGGCTGTGAGAGCTGGACTATAAGGAAGGCTGAGCGCCGAAGAATTGATGCTTTCGAACTGTGGTGCTGGAGAAGACTCTTACGGGTCCCCTGGACTGCAAGGAGGTCAAATCAGTCCATCCTAAAGGAAATCAACCCTGAGTGCTCATTGGAAGGACAGATAATGAAGCTGAAGCTCCAATATTTTGGCCACCTAATGCGAAGAGAAAACTCCCTGGAAAAGACCCTGATGCTGGGAAAGACTGAAGGCAAAAGGAGAAGGGGACGGCAGAGGATGAGATGGCTAGATAGCATCACGGATGCAATGAATATGAACTTGAGCACGCTCCGGGAGAGAGCGCAGGACAGGAAGGCCTGGCGTGCTATGGTCCATGGGGTCACGAAGAGTCGGACACGACTGAGCGACTGAACAACAACAAAAATGTCCTTCCCACCATTTTTCTTCTCAGTGTACCATTCTGCCCTACCTACTCTTATTCTCTGAGGTAATTGCTTAAATCTATTAATCAATTACTTACAATATGTTATAAGTATATGAGAACATGAGGAGCACTGCTGGATCAGACCAAGGGTCTGTCTAGTCCAGCATTCTGTTCACACAGTGGCCAACCAGCTGTCGACAGGAACCCACAAGCAGAACACAAGTGCAACAGCACCCTCCTGCCCATGTTCCCCAGCAACTGGTGTACTGCCACTGATAATGGAGGTGGCATATAGCCATCAGGGCTAGAAGCCTTATCCTCCATGAATTCGTCTAACTCCCTTTTAAAGCCATCCAAATTGGTGGCTGTGGCTACATCTTGGGGTAGCAAATTCCATTGTTTAACTGCTGCTGATGCATCCTTGCCCAACATAGTGCACTCAGTTTGTACTACCCAATCTCCCATTATCCCCCTCCCAGCCTTGACAGAGACATATTTATATGCTCATGAGGTCCAGGCAGGACGGATGATTGATAAATAATAATACAGACTTGGGCAGTACTGTGTGACAATGGGCAAATTTTATTTTGAAACAATCACAGTTACCTTAGAATCATAGAATCATAGAATAGTAATGTTGGAAGGGGCCTACAAGACCATCGAGTCCAACCCCCTGCTCAATGCAGGAATCTAAGTCAAAGCATCCCTGACAGATGGCTGTCCAGCCTCATCTTGAATGTCTCCAGTGTGGGAGAGCCCACCACCTCCCTAGGTAATTGGCTCCAGTGTCGTATTGCTCTCATAGTCAGGATGTTTTTCCTGATGTTCAGCCGGAATCTGGCTTCCTGTAACTTGAGGCCATTATTCCGTGTCCTGCACTCTGGGATGATTGAGAAGAGATCCTGGCCTTCCTCTCTGTGACAACCTTTCAAGTACTTGAAGAGCGTTATCCTAACTCCCCTCAGTCTTCTCTTCTCAAGGCTAAACATGCCCAGTTCTTTCAGTCTCTCTTCATAGGGCTTTGTTTCCAGTCCCCTGATCATCTTTGTTGCCCTCCTCTGAACCCTCTCCAGTTTGTCTGCATCCTTCTTCAAGTGTGGTGCCCAGAACTGGACACAGTACTCCAGATGAGGCCTAATCAGTGCTGAGTAGAGGGGAACTAGTACTTCCCGGGATTTGGAAGCTATGCTTCTATTAATGCAGCCCAAAAGAGCATTTGCCTTTTTTGCAGCCACATCATATTGTTGGCTCATATTCAGCTTGTGATCAACAACAATTCCAAGATCCTTCTCTCTTGTAGTGTTGTTGAGCCATGTATCCCCCATCTTGTAACTGTGCATTTGGTTTCTTTTTCCTAGGTGCAGAACTTGGCATTTATCCCTATTCAATTTCATTCTGTTGCCTACTGCCGAGTGCTCCAGTCTATCAAGATCACTTTGAATTTTGTTTCTGTCTTCCAAAGTATTAGCTATCCTGCCCAATTTTGTGTCATCTGCAAATTTGATCAGCATTCCCTGCACCTCCTCCTCCAAGTCATTAATAAAAACGTTGAAGAGCACTGGGCCCAGGTCTGAGCCCTGCGGTACCCCACTCGTTACCTCTCCCCAGTTTGAGAAGATCCCATTGATAAGCACTCTTTGAATCCGATTCTGGAGCCAACTGTGGATCTACTGGTTCGTTGTTTCATCTAGCCCACTTTGAGCTAGTTTGTTCATCAGGATATCACGGGGCACTTTGTCAAAAGCTTTGCTGAAGTCGAGGTATATTATGTCCACAGCATTCCCACAGTCCACAAGGGAGGTTACCTGATCAAAAAATGAGATCAGATTTGTCTGGCAGGCTTTGTTCTGGACAAATCCATGTTGGCTTCGAGTAATCACTGCATTGTTTTCAAGGAGCTTACAGATGGATTGCTTTATAATCTGCTCCAGAATTTTCCCAGGGAGGATACCTGATCAAAAAATGAGATCAGATTCGTCTGGCAGGATTTGTTCTTGAGAAATCCATGTAAACACTGCATTGTTTTCAGGGTGCTTACATACTGATTGCTTTAATAATTTGCTCCAGAATTTTCCCAGGGATTGATGTCAGACTGACTGGTCTGTAGTCCCAGGTTCCCCCTTTTTGCTCTTTTTGAAGAGAGGGACAACATTAGACCTCCTCCAATCATCTGGCACTTCACCCGTCCTCCATGATTGCTCAAAGATAATAGACAGTGGTTCTGGGAGTTCTTCTGCCAGTTCCTTCATTACTCTAGGATGCAGTTCATCTGGCCCTGGAGATCTGAACTCATTCAAAGTAATTAGGTGTTCTTTGACCATATGCCTATTGATCGCAAGCGGCAATCCTGCCCCTTCAGCCTGTACTTTGCCTTTGCCAGGCGGATCATAGACCCTCTTTCGGGAGAAGACTGAGCCAAAGTAGGAATTGAGCACTTCTGCCTTTTCCTTGTCATCTCATCTGTTATCATTTTGCCATCCTTATTTAATAGCTGAACCACCATTTATTTCCTCTGCCTTTTACTATGCACGTAGCTGAAGAAAGCCTTTTTGTTGCTTTTAGCATCCCTCGCTAACCTCAGCTTGTTCTCAGCTTTAGCCTTCCCGGCGCCATCCTAGCAATTCTGTGCTACCTGCCTGTACTCTTCCTCTGTAGCTTGGCCTTACTTCCACTTCCTATATGTGTCCTTTTTAGTTTTCACGTCCTCTCTATGCTTTTTGTGAAGCCACATTGGCTTCTTCTGTTGTCTTCCACCTTGTTAATGTGTTGGCCATAGATGTGATTAATTTGGGAGAGAACTGGAGGGGGATCATTCCTGCTGCTCTGCATCAAACTAGTTGACAGCTTGGTTGGGTCAACTGAAACTTAAATGCTTTTACATTATTTTTGTCTCTGGCTTGATCAACATATTTATTCACCTTTCTGGGATAATTACCCGGATGTGTTCTTTAGCACTGCAACATGAGTGAGTACTATAGTGTAAATTCAGCCTTGAGCATTCCTAACGGGTACCTTTTCTTGAAATGAGCTGTTATTCACAGTCACAGATTTCCTCTGCTCTGTATAGAATATGTCTACTTGTACAGTATGCATGCTTTATGTTCCTGAGTGTAACTTGGCCTCCAAGTGGTGCAATCTGCTGGCCTGGCTCCTTTTGTCCTTTTCTCTCTTACTGAGATCAGTACATATGTACTGATTTCTTGTATGCATTACAGCGTGCACTGATTGTACATGAACTGAGTACATGAACTCTGAGACACACAACTTCCCCACTGGTGAGTAAGGTGGGAAACAGTGCAAGGGGCAAAGGGGTGGAATGGGGAGAACGTAGTTCCAGTGCATCTCCAAGACCCACCCACCCCCATGGTGGATCAATCAAAGGGGGGGGTCCTTTAGTTAACTACCCATGGTGGGGGGGGCGGGGGGATGAGGAGCAATAGCAGCTGATAACAATCGTAGTGAGAAGGTAGACATGCTGGGGGAAGGGCCCCATTGTGGATGCCTTACCCAAGGGCCCTCAAAAACCTGTAGCCAGCACAGCCTCTCATCATCCAGTTCCTCTTTATTCCCAGTTGTTGGTTTTAAGTTATGTACATTTTTAGCCTGGCTCTCTCACCCGCCTATGCAATGGTCATGACAGGGCCATGGCTAGATTGACATTAGCACTTTTTATCAGTAGTGAAGTGCACTGATAATTGTTGGGGCCCCTTTCATATTCCGTATACTACTTTTCTAGCATTATTTCCCACTTTTTATTCCATATTATCCAAAATGCCACAACAGATGTCATTGTTTGTTCTACAAGGTATAAATGCACAAGAGGGATATAGCATCACCATGATGGGATCGTATCAATATGACATAAGGTGTAGATCTGGCCCAGGGCTAGGGATGTATAGATTGTGTAAAATCTATTTGTGTTTCATGGATTGTCAGGCACCTTTCGTTCCATCGTCAGCCCATCGACAGAATCAGAATTTATTGATTTTTTTAGTTTCTGAATTTGCGCAAATTCCCATGTGCAAAAATGCACAAATCTCCCCAAAATGCACAAATCCCTCCAAAATACACATTTTCAAGCTTTAGCCTATGGGGGAAATGCACATTTTTGGCTGGGTTTTTTTTTAGTTTTGTGTATTTTTCTACAGCAAAATTTGCGCAAAATCCCCAAAGGTTAGAAAACCAGTCTGCAAGTCTGCAGAATCCACCTGACAGGGGGAAAAGCCAGTCTGCTACAGAATCCACAGGTCAGATTCATAAAAAGCTGAACTCATTTGGTTCTCCAACAACCGTATTCAAGGCACAGGATGTTCAAAAGAGGCACCACCTATGACTGACTGGGCAGCCTGAAACACTGAGAGCCCTTGCCCACCTGAAAGTGGGCTGGTGGTGAGTCCCATGCTGCCCCACAGTTTGTGAAACAATGCAATAATAGAGTACATATATATCCAAACCAACCCTCTTCCATCTTCTACACACTTAGGCACAGCCCCTCCGTAGTTTATATTGCAAGGATATGGGAATATCCATAAGAGGCCTCTCCTTTTATATGCCCTATATTGCTGCTGCTTCCGATCAAGAGGCAATACCCACCAAGGCCATTCTGGAGAACATCAATCTATGCATCAACAACTGAGTTGGAAACTGAACCAATAAATAATTGTTGACAGCACGACAGATGTCTGACCAGGTAAATGAGTTACAAAATTGGAGGTCACCCATACTAAGAGTTCAAATGGCCTTTTAAAAGGATTACACAAATTCATGGAGGATAAAGCTATCAATAGCCATGAGCTGTGACAGCTAAGAAGAGAGGCCCTAGGTTTGAAGCTAGTCTCCTCCCCAATGACCAGATGCTGAGACAAACAAGAGGGCCTGATGATCACCTGCATGCCCAGCTTGGTTCTGGAAGCAACTGGTTGGGAAACAATATGTGGGACTAGATCAGGGGTGGGGAAGCTATGGCCATCCAGATGGTGTTAGACTGCAGCTCCCATCAGCCCTTGCCAGCATAGCCAATGGTGAGGGTTTATGAGAGGTACAGTCCAACAACATCTGGGGGGCCACACATCCCCCATCCATGTACTAGATGGACCTTTGGAGTGATCCAGTAAGCCTGCTGTTATTTCAGTATCAGGGTTCTTGTTTCAGTGTTCCCACCCCTGGCATTCAAGATGTGTGAGGTGCTTCAGTCCATGCTGCCCCCTGCTAGCCCGCACAGAAGCCGATGCTGGACCAAGGCAGGCTCTGCACTCCACAGAAATGGCTCCCCATCTTCATCATGTGAGGAAAAGCACTTGCTTTTCACTAGGACCATTCTCACTTACCTGGAAGGAGCCACAGCACTGACTCATGAGTATGGAAAATACCATCTGATGGTCCATTACTCAAGCATTTGAAATGCACCAGACCCATGGAGGGAGTTGTGGACATTCCACTTTGTACATCACTAAGAAATGCAGGGAATTATTCTGCTGCACATGTGTTAAGTGACAGACACTTTTATATCACAATCTTATATTTACTCAGAAATAAGCTCCAGTGTTCAATGGGGCCCATACCCAAGTACGTATGCATATGACTGCAGCCTTAGTTAGTCCAAACATGAAACACACCCTTACTTAACAAACTACACAGCCATAGAAAATAGCTTGCAATTCCCTGTGCCTCCTTTTCTAGTCTTCATTTCCTATATGACACAACTTTCTTCTCTTAAAGTGAAAGGCACAAGTGCATAACAGTGTAGCCCTGTTCATGCCACCAATGTGGAAACACTGCATGCTTTGAAAGGAGGAATGCATTGCCACAGAAGGCCTCCACACATCCTTCGACCCTTCTGCACAAATCCTATGTGCTTACAACTTGTATACAAATGGGCTCGATCTGTATGATCAGGAACCATTTTTCTTGCAGGGTCCAAGATCATATGTACAATTTATGCCTGTGTAGGTTCTGTGCAGAAGAACTGATCAATGTGTGGATTAGAGATGGGGCCTATTGCCACAATCCCAATCTTCCCCCAGACATGCGTTAAAAGATACCCACCCTGAGTGTGTGAATGGGCTTAATATAAGACGCTATAATATTTAGGATGATGGGATGGCTTCAATTGAATTTCTACAGATAGTGACATAGTGGATGGAACCAGAAATGACACAACGTCTAGAGATAAGAGACAGCAAGGGAATCAGTTCTTGTTCAATCCCAGAGACTAGGACAACCGGAGCTGCATAAGGTAACGTGGTGACTATTCAGCGTTGTATAAATAACAGTAACTTTTCTGTACAGAATGAACAGACATGGGAGCATGTTATAACTGAATCAATTTTTTGTGTGGATTTGAGGTGCCAAACTATGAGTTAAAATTGACAGAGTTTAAACAAGGTACATCAGTGTTAGAAGTAGGTGAACGAGGGATTCAAAGTGCAAGTACAGAGCAAGCAAAATTCAAGCATAGGGCACCACAGACTTCAGAAATACTGTCCTCAAAATATACCTTTCAAACAATCCAAAATGCACACTTTTACTTTTAGTTGTAATACTTTTAATTTTGCACCTAAAATACTAAAATACTATTTAGTACTTCAAAATTTAGTCTATGCCAGCCAGTTCCCAAATATGGTCAGACAGTACTGTGTAAGCAAAAATAGTTATAGTTTGCAAGCAAGCTCCTGTATTTCTTAAAAATACACCATGCACAATAGTATCTGAACACATAAAGAAAAAGAGTAATTGTACAGTGTATGAAATCTCACTCCCCACCTCATGAGGTTCTTCCTCCTCTTCCTCTTTAAATGATTGGTATGAGTAACCACATAGTGCTCATTTTCTCTAACTTCTACCATGTTTATTCGGAGGTAGGTTGTTAAGTGCTTAGGACTGCAGTCTGGGGCGTTGATCTACAATGTGTCCACTTGTAGTCTTGCTGGAACTATTAATGGTCTCAAGAATCTCTTGGTAGTTGTGAAAACAACTCAGTATCATTTACTTTGTAAAATCAAGCATGGCCAGGCTTTTAAAATCAATTTCAAAGCAGGATATGTAAGCAATCAATTAACAGCACAATCCTATACGTGTCTACTCAGAAGTAAGTCCCATTGAGTTCAGTGGGTCTTACTCCAGGGTAAATGGATAGAGGATTGCATCCTAAACCAATTATAGTGACACATTAAGATGTGCAGTTAAATACTGTACCATCATTTTCAATTAGTAAAAAGAAACAGAATTCAAGAATAAAATATAAAACACATATTTCAAGCATTCCAGCAATGTTGCTTCTTGAATGAAACTCAGGCTGAGGTGACTGAATTGTTTTTTACTGCTGGCAGATGCCCTTTTGTTTAAGTAGCTGCTTTTCTGTCACGTGTGTGTGTGTGTGTTCTACTGCTTTTAGTAAGTTCATTTTATTCTATTTCTTTTAACTTATTGATGTTAGCCTCCTTGAGCTTTTTTTGTTTTTTTAAGGGCAGGCAAGGATATAAAGAGAATTGGAAGGTATAATTCAACACTGTTTCTGCAGAACTGAGGTGATTTTTCTCCCCGTACTCACTACTTTCACAGCAGCTGGTTTGAGCCTGGGTTAAAGTTGAATTGGCTTTGTTGTCCTATTCAGCCAGTACTGCTTACAGAGAGGTATCCCATAATGCCACTGTGCTTATTAATGCTACTGTGCTTATTGACTGTGTTTGGCCCATGTTGATTCAGAGTTGGCCAAAGGGCAATCTTGTTTTGAAGTCTAGGTCTGTTCAGTGCAGAATGCAGCCAATCCACACGAAAGAACCCTGTAAAGGCCCATCATCACACAAATTCAAGGTAAATAGTAATACCTTTATGAAAATATTTGAAAGTCAGGCATCTTGGTTAGTGATATTGCAGATAGAAGAGAGGGAATGAGTGGATGTAGTATTATATTTTATAATGTCATTCTATCCCATTGTCAGACCTGGCTCTGGTGCACTCGAGTGTAGAGCAAGGCAAAAAGAACAAGATACAGGTTTACTGTTGTTTCTGCAAACAAGCCTGACCTGGAAACTTTTATAAGTTTCATGTCAGCTGATCTACTCTGGCTCTTACTAGAATGAGGCTTTCTAGGTCAAGGTGGGTACAGTTAGATCCCCACCAGCCGCCTGCCCACAACTGTTCACCGCACCGCATGAGCCATTGGGCCATTTACACCTGTAATCTTGCGCATATGGGTGATTCATGGCACCATTTTGCATGCTAGATGTGCACATATTCACAATCGCTTTTTTTTCCTTTCTTTTTTGCAAAATGGCAATCACAGTGCTTGAAGACGGGTGAGTACAGGCAGCTTGGAGAGTGGCAGGGAGCTCAAGTGCAGGTCCAGAGGTGCGCGTGTGAGGGCAGGGACTGGGCGGGCATCTGGAGAACCCAGACCGGGGGGGGCGCCCATCCATCCCTAACCATGGTTTGTTTCCACCTTCATCCTCTCACCCACTCTCAGCACATATGTTAGAAAAAGAGACTCCATAACCGTTGGCGCCTCAGTTACGTAGGAGCCCGAGTGGCAGGAAAAATGTGGGCGGAGCCAAAAGGAGAACCATAATGACGCGCTCATGACTATCGGCTTGGTAAGCTGATACTGACTGTTTATTGGCTATCGACGTGGTAAGCTGATGTACTGACTGTTTCATTGGTTACTGGCAAGAACAATAGAAGTGATATGGTATAAAAGGCTTTTGCACACGTGTCTCGGGGTCCAGACTGCTCTGCACCCGTTTTGCAAAACGTTTCAATAAAATAGTGTTGGATCCACTGCTGCCTGCCGGGCATCCTTTTCTTCTAAACTGGAAGCAAGAACTTTTTATCTAACAATATCCCAGGAGCCTTTGTGGCACAACTCCTCTATGTTCCTGCTGTGATGAGATTCTCCTCACCCCCCTCCTTGCCTTCTCAAGCACCGATGTTGATGTATATGTGCATACCTTCGGGGGGGGGGGGCTTACCTTACTTTTTAGGACAAGGTGGCTGAGGGTTTTATATATATATTTATTAACACTTTTTTAAAAACCCTCCTTGGCTGCTTCTCGCAGTCCATTCCTCTTCCTAGCACAACTATGTCCGTATGCGTGATTGACTCACTTCTGGGTAGGTGCGTGTGCCCCCAATTCAGGACGATGGCAATTCGGGAGGGGGGATTTAATCTTTCCCCGCTTCCTGTTTTCATGCCGAAATTGGATTTCAGCATGAGAACAGGAATCGGGGAAAGCTTAAATCCACCCCTCCCAAATGGGTCAACTTTAATTCAAAATTTACTGCCACATTTAAAGATCTGGTAGCTATATATTCTCTTCTTTTCCTACCAAGCCGCTTTTTTTTTTTTTTTTAACCTAAAGGTATTTTTTCTCTAGCAAGCAAGCAATCTTGGAAGAAAAAAAGATAAAGCCTACAGAGTCGAAATGGCAACTCTGTGATCCTTGCATTGTTTCCAGCCCATATTTGCCCTCAGCTTTGTTCTGCAGATACTTGCGTATAAACAGCAGTGCTGGGCTGCTTCCTCCTCCTCCATCCAAACCCAGTCAATGAGCAAAAAAAAAAAAAAACGTTGAAAATAAGCAAAACTGCATTGTTTGAAATTTAATACCATGTACTTCCTTATTTTCCTTATGCCCTTATCTTCACCGCACAGTAATACACATGTAAAGTAGTTCACAAGGCACACCAGTCCCCCCCAACAAACACAAGAAGAAAGATTAAAGTCAGGGCCTTTTTAAGACACTGAGAGGCCCAGGACAGAACATTCATTTGAGGCCCTCAAACGGAGGACACACTCGCAGGTCTCTGTGAGCACACTGGTGCCTGTAGTCACTAACCCGGTTTGCACGTCACTACATCCCATCAAGGGTTATTTTACCCTTGAGGAGGCACCATGCCTGCCAGGCACCATTATGAGTATTCATAGAATAGTAGGGTTGGAAGGGGCCTACAAGGCCATCGAGTCCAACCCCCTGCTCAATGCAGGAATCCAAGTCAGACCATCCCTGACAGATGGCTGTCCAGCCTTGTCTTGAATGCCTCCAGTGTGGGAGAGCCCACCACCTCCCTAGGTAATTGGCTCCATTGTCATATTGCTCTAACAGTCAGGAAGTTTTTCCTGATGTTCAGCCGGAATCTGGCTTCCTGTAACTTGAGGCCATTATTCCGTGTCCTGCACTCTGGGATGATTGAGAAGAGATCCTGGCCTTCCTCTCTGTGACAACCTTTCAAGTACTTGAAGAGCGTTATCCTAACTCCCCTCAGTCTTCTCTTCTCAAGGCTAAACATGCCCAGTTCTTTCAGTCTCTCTTCATAGGGCTTTGTTTCCAGTCCCCTGATCATCTTTGTTGCCCTCCTCTGAACCCTCTCCAGTTTGTCTGCATCCTCCTTAAAGTGTGGTGCCCAGAACTGGACACAGTACTCCAGATGAGGCCTAATCAGTGCTGAGTAGAGGGGAACTAGTACTTCCCGGGATTTGGAAGCTATGCTTCTATATTCAGTCCCCTAGTTGTTGTTGTTGAGTGTGAACCTGGCCACCATGGCTTACGTGAGAGTTAAACAACCCTCCCATAACCCACGTTCTATTCAAGGGTTGTGCTAGAGTTGTTTAACCCTCGCATAACCTGTAGTAGCTGGGTTCACACACAATGACAACCCCCAGTCAGGGGTTGAATATTCAGAAAGATGCCTGGCGTGCAGGGCAGCTCCTCGAGGGTAAAATAACCCTCAATAGGGTATTGTGCAAACTGGCCCACTGCACTGAGGATGCCATAGTGCCTGTCTGACTAAGACTGGGCTGGGTTGCTGCTATTAGCATGGTCTGCAGCTGTAACCATCTTGCTCATACTGTCATGACAAAAGGACACTACCACTGATAGAGTTTATTTTGTGACATTTTCCATTAGATTTACGGAGCTGAAGTTAGTGGTATTCTGAAAGAAAAGAGTTGGTAACAATGCAGCAATGCCAATGTTGATGTGCCCCCTCTATGTGTGAGGGGCCCCCCATATGTCAGGCCTGGGGCAGTTGCCTGCTGTGCTCCCCCCTTAAAAAGGCCTGGCTGAAACTATAAGCCAAAAATACAAATCCTAAATTGCACATTGTGAAACGAGACTGGCTACATTGGCATGTCACTTATAAAAGCTGAGCACCAAGTCCAACTGGGACTTACTTCTGAATAGACATGCATAGGATTGTGCTTTTAATTGCAGTATTTACTGTGAGCTGTAGTCATCATGAAGGCCCTTTAAATGGAGTGGAAAGACAAAATATGAATATTTTGATAACATCAATAAAAACCCAGCTAGGCTGAGAACATCTGGCCAATTGGAAGCCCAAGTACAATCATTTCTGTGCTACATGATACTAGGTGCTTCTATTGGCCATGCTGGCTGGGAATGATGGGAGTTGCAGCCCAACACATCTGGAGGGCACCAGGTTGGGGAAGGCTGCCTTTATATTTATCCTCTTGAGATGGCTCCTTCTATTTTCCCCTTAGATCTGACCTGCTGAGCTATGCAGCTTCATTCTGTATGCATCTTTGTGCTGGGAGCATCATTGGTGAAATCGTCAGACCCTGAGCCAGACAAATGTGAAGAAAAAGTGAACACCTGTTCTATCATTGCTGGAAGTAATGGATTGCCAGGTACCCCTGGGAGTAATGGATTACCAGGCAGCCCTGGGAATCATGGATTACCAGGAAGAGATGGAATGACAGGTCCTCAAGGCGAAAAGGGAGAGCAAGGTACAACATGAGAGATTTTCAAGAGCTGTGTCCTCTATGGGCAGAAAAGTTAGAAGTTCAGCAAGTTTTTAAAAATAAAAAGGGATTAATTCTCAGTGAAGGATGGGGAGTGTTGCTGATCTTTGGGTTCTGAGGGAAAAGGAAAGGTTCCTCCTGTGCAAGCACCGGGTCATTGCTGACCCCTAGAGGGACGCCACTTACCCTGGCGTTTTCATGGCAGACTATAGCGGGGTGGTTTGCCATTACCTTCCCCAGTCGTGACTACCTTTCCCCCAGCAAGCTGGGTACTCATTTTACCGACCTCGGAAGGATGGAGGGCTGAGTCGACCTGAGCTGGCTACCTGGGACCCAGCTTCCGCTGGGATCGAACTCAGGTCATGGGAAGAGTTTCGGTTGCAATATTGCTGCCTACCACTCTGCGCCACACGAGGCTCTGAGGGAAAGGCCTTGCATATACATACTACCTACAGCTAGGGATGCCAGTTGCTTGGAAATCCAGTACTTTTTTTACTCTACCGAGTTCCGTGGTGTTTGCATTTGCAAGTCAAGCTATGGGCTTTTCTCTGAACTCTGGGAACTTTTTTCTGCATCCCCCTGCCCCCGCTACACACACACACACTCACACACACACAGGTTCTGCAATTTGCACAAATGTCTGAGCAATTTGTGTGAATTACAGCCAAACTTGTGTGATTCAGCCAAATTGTGCACATCTGGCTGTAGTTTGCACAAATTGCTCAGAAATTTGCACACATTGCTTAGAAATTTTTGCAAATTGTAGAACCCTCGGGTCTGATGGTGCTGCTGCTGAATGCCAGGTCGGCCCAAAATAAGACCTCCCTCATCCATGATTTGATTGTGGATGAGGGGGCTGACCTGGCATGTATTACTGAGACCTGGGTGGGGGAACTGGGAGGGGTCACTCTCTCCCAGCTGTGCCCTCCTGAGTACTCGGTGCAGCACCAACACCGACTTGAGGGTCGGGGAGGGGGGGTTGCCGTGGTCTATAGGAATTCAATCTCCCTCTCCAGGCTTCCTGCTCATTCGAGTGCAGATCTTGAGTGTCTGTACCTTGTGTTGGGTACCCGGGACAGATGAGGGATTCTGTTGGTGTACCACCCACCCCGCTGCCCATCGGACTCCCTGCCTGAGCTGACGGAGGTGGTCTCAGACTTGGTGTTGAGGACCCCCAGGATGATGGTCCTGGGGGATCTCAACTTCCATGTCGAGGCCGCTGTATCCGGGGCGGCTCAGGACTTCATGGCCGCCATGACAACCATGGGGCTGTCCCAACATGTCATCGGCCCAACGCATATAAAAGGACACACACTTGATCTGGTTTTCTCGACTGGGCAGGTGGATGGTGATCTGAAAGTGGAGGAATTAACATCTGTCCCTTTGTCATGGTCAGATCACTTCCTGCTGAAGTTTAGACTTCTGGCGGCCTTTCCCCTCTGCAAGGGTGGGGGACCTATTAAAATGGTCCGCCCCCGGAGATTAATGGATTCCGATGGATTCCAGAGGGCTCTGGGGGATTTTCCTGCTGGTATGGCTGGTGCTCCTGTCGAAGCCCAGGTCGCTCTGTGGAATGCAGAGATGACTCGGGCGGTTGACACGATCGCGCCCAAGCGCCCTCTCCCTCTGAGCAGAGCCCGGCCAGCTCCTTGGTATACACCTGAGCTGAGGGCAATGAAGCAAGAGGGGAGACGGCTAGAACGCAGGTGGAGGAAAACTTGTGCTGAGTCTGACCGAACACAGGTAAGAGCCCACTATCGAGCCTACTCTGTGGCGGTGGCAAAGAGGCAGTTCTTTTCCACCAGCATTGCATCTTCTCAGTGTCGTCCGGCGGAGCTTTTCCGAGTGGTTCGCGGCCTGTTACATTCTGGGCCAGGGAGAGAGACGGTGGAACCCTCGGTAGCACGCTGTGATGAGTTTGCGCGGCACTTTGAGGATAAAGTCGCTCAGATTCGTCATGAATTGGACACCACCATTAATGCAGTTCCATTGGTAGAGGCGTTCAGACCACCGTCTGGTCAGGTTTTATTGGATGAGTTTCAGTTACTGAGGCCTGAGGATGCGGACAAGGTGCTTGGCCAAGTCCGATCGACCACTTGTGTACTTGACCCTTGCCCTTCATGGCTTATTAAATCAAACAAGGAGGGGTTGTCCGGCTGGGTCCAGGAGGTTGTAAATTCCTCCTTGAGAGAGGGAGTGGTGCCTGCTGCTTTAAAAGAGGCAGTAATTAGACCACTCCTGAAAAAGCCTAACCTGGACCCAGAGGATGTTAACAATTATAGGCCAGTGGCCAACATCCCCTTCCTGGGCAAGGTGCTTGAGCGGGTGGTTATAGGACAGCTCCAGGCACTCTTGAATGAAACGGATTATCTAGATCCATTTCAATTGGGCTTCAGGCCTGGTTTTGGAACGGAAACTGCCTTGGTCGCCCTGTGGGATGACCTCTGCCGGGAGAGGGACAGGGGGAGTGCGACCCTGTTGATTCTCCTGGACCTCTCAGCGGCTTTCGATACCATCGACCATGGTATCCTTCTGGATAGGTTGTCTGGGTTGGGAGTTGGAGGCACTGCACTACAGTGGTTCCGCTCCTACTTGGATGGCCGATTCCAGAAGGTGGTGCTGGGGGATTATTGCTCTGTGCTATGGCAATTGTGCCATGGGGTTCCACAGGGCTCTATTTTATCCCCCATGCTGTTTAACATCTACATGAAACTGCTGGGGGGGGTTATCCGGAGGTGTGGGCTGAGGTGCCATCAATATGCGGATGACACCCAGCTCTACCTCTCTTTCTCATCAAAACCAGGTGAGGCAGTGGCTGTTCTGAACCAGTGCCTGGGCACGGTAATGGACTGGATGAGGGCTAATAAACTGAAACTCAATCCAGACAAGACGGAGGTACTGTTAGTGGGTGGTTTGTCTGCCCAGCTAGGTGATATTCAACCTGTTCTGAAGGGGGTTGCACTCCCCCTAAAGGATCAGGTTCGTAGTTTGGGGGTGCTCTTGGATCCAGAACTGTCACTTGAGGCACAGGTGAACTCAGTGGCATAGAGCACTTTTTATCAGCTTAGGCTGGTATACCAACTACGCCCTTATCTGGACAGAGATAGCCTAGCTACAGTTATCCATGCTCTGATAACTTCTTGTCTGGATTACTGCAATGCGTTATACGTGGGGCTGCCTTTGAAAACGGTCCGGAAACTTCAGCTGGTCCAAAATAGGGCAGCAAGATTGTTGACAGGGACTGGCCTGCGAGCTCATATTACGCCAGTACTTTTCCAGCTGCACTGGCTGCCAGTCCATTTCCGGGCCCGATTCAAAGTGCTGGTGTTAATATTCAAAGCCCTTAACGGCTTGGGGCCAGGTTACCTGAAGGATCGCCTCCTCCCATATGTGCCTGCCTGGACCTTAAGATCATCCTCAGCAGCCCTTCTCCGTGAGCCCCTGCCAAAGGAAGTGAGGCAGGTGGCTACCAGGAGGAGGGCTTTTTCTGTTGTGGCACCCCGGCTCTGGAATGAGCTCCCTAGTGAGGTTCGCCTGGCGCCTACATTGTACTCCTTTCGGCGCCAGGTGAAGACCTTTTTATTTTCCCAGGCATTTTAGCTTTCTAAATTTTTATCTTTGCTGTTTTAAATCTGTATTTTAAACTCCTGTACTGCTGCTAGGTTTTATTGTGGTTGTATTGTTATATTGTGGTTTTAATGTTCTATATATTTTAAATTGTTTTATTGTGTGTCGTTTGGTTTTAGTTTTTGTGAACCGCCCGGAGAGCTTCGGCTATTGGGCGGTATAGAAATGAAATAAATAAATAAATAAAAATAAAATGTACAAAATGCCTGGGAAAATCTGCGGACTGGTCCGACTCACTGCAGATCAAATTGGGCACCGCAGCAGGAACCAAAGTAAAGTCTGGGGGCCAAACCTAGGAAAACCCATTGAACTCCACCTGTACCCCACCCCTAAATGTATTTCTCACATCCCTAGCTACAGCCAATGAGCTGATAGTCAATTTTTAAAAAAAATTAAATTGTATATTTAAAAAAAAAAATCAGAGGCACAATACTTCTCTGAATGGAAGCAGTGACCATATGTGGAGGGATCCCCATATTTCTCAACAAAACCCCTTTTCTTTGCTTCCCTCGGCATGCGCTCAGGCAGCACACCAGGGCACTCAGGAATATGGGAGCTTTAGATGGATCTTCCCATGTGCTCAGTTGAGGTACACAAGCTCTAGAACTTGACCAAATAGAAAGGGAGGGATTGATGGGGATATGGGAAGCATGCACAGCACTCCCATTCCCTGTAATGGTCTGCCATGCTTCCAGGGCATGCCCTGGGGGAGGAAGCTCTTGCCAAGTAGGGGCTGTACCCCCTGAGGTGTTGTGCTCAACCCCTGAATGGGTATCACACCACAGTGAGCTACATAACCAAGCATTTTGGAATATGCTCCTAGGTCATATGAAGCCTCTACTTAGGGTGCAATCCTATGCAAGTTTAGACAAAAAAAAGTCCTACAACTCCCAGCATTCCCCAGCCAGCACAGCACAGCTGGCTGGGGAATGCTGGGAGTTGTCAGGCTTTTTTCTCTCTAAACATGCATATGGTTGTGCCCTTAGTTGCAAACTGATTTTCTCCCTCTTATTCGTAGCAACCAAATTCAAATGCAAGCTTGTTTTAGAAGTCTTGGTGATGTAAATGGCCACATGACACAAGGAGCCTCTATTTTCCCCTTAGATCTAACCTTAATAGATCTAAACCTAAAAGATCATTCAAAGGTATATCATCTCTGATATAAATCAACCTGCTCTGCCACATAACTACTGTATATATGTCACAAAATCTTAAGACTGTGGGGAAGAGACTTGCAAGCATCTTTGCCCCTCCAGTGCCTCTTGCATCCACTGCCAAGAGCTGTGAAAGACAGCAGCTGCAGTGCAGGTAAGGAAACCCCATCCTCTGGGGGAATAACATCTGTTGCTCTGGGTTGGGATTATTTCCTCTAAGAACTGCTATGGCTGAAAGATTCAGCAGCAGAATGACAGCTAGGACACTTGAGGACTGTGGGGAGTCTTGGAAACACTTTTGCCTCTCCTTCATAACTCTTGTGACTGCTGTTGGAAACCTGAAACCACAGGAAACACCATTGGCAGCTGGATGAGGATGCCTTAGTGAATCTCTAGCGAGGGACTCTCAACATTCTGATTTTAAGTATATTCATTGTAAGCCACTTCAAGAACATTGAGTAGTAGGCAGGGTATACATATTCCAAATAAATAAACTGCCAGAACCTAACATTTCCACAGCAAGACAATATCACATTAATTACTATGTCAAGTCTTAGATGACTGGTCATTTTCTTCTTTAAATAGTGAGACAAGTTACATTTGGGCCACAAGATGTAAGTTCTTCTGAGAACTGTTTCTTGTCTTTAACTATAATACCAAAATGCTCATAAATCCTATTTCTCATTTGTTTCTTTTTGGTGTTTATTCATCCATTGAATTGGCAGGATTACATGGGGCACAGGGACCCCCAGGCAAAGCTGGGCCCCCTGGTGCTAAAGGTGATCGAGGTGAAAGAGGACAAAAAGATGACAGCGTAGGGAGAGGTAAGAGATGTCATGGGGAAAACATACACAAAGACACATTTTACTGATGTTTGGATGGTTCTAATGCACAAACGTAATAAGAACTAGGGCTGTCCACGGACCCCCCAATTCACTTTGGACCGATTTGGACCCAATCCAATTCGCTTTGGATTCAGATCCAAACTGACATTCGGATATCCGAATTATTCAGATTCTACATCTTTCCATTGAGTTGCATTGGAAAACAGAAATGACCATAATGTTTTCATTTTTATGATAAATTCATGAAATTTGGGGACCTGGCAGCCCCAATGGAGGTGACTGAGCCTGCCAAATTTTAGACAGTGTGGCCAAGTAGTTTTTGTGCTAGGTGCAGGTAAAATTTGCTTTTTTAAAGGAAATCCCTCAAAGCAAAGAGCTATAATTCTTCTGGGCTTCCACAGAAGTGCATGAAGTTTGGGCATCTGGCAGCTGCTATGGAGGTGACTAAACCTGCCAAATTTCAGATAGTGTGGCCAAATAGTTTTTGGGCTAGCCATGCATAAAAATTCCTCTTCTCAGAACCTAAAACAAAATGTAAAAAAAACTGTCAGCTACACAGGGGATTAGAGATCCTAATCAGAAGGTGTTTAAGGTGACAATTAGGTCACTATCCCTAATCTCTGGTATAGGTTTTTTTGAAGTGCAAAAGTACTTTCCTTTTGTCTATCCGGAATCTGCCACTGACCTGAGGCTCTCATTAAGGGAAGAAAGGAAAGTTAAACATGTCTTTGGCATCAAATTGCAATACATATTACCTGGAAATAGGGATGTACGAAAGTCACTTACCTTTTGACAAAATGTGATTCGAGGTGGCGGGGAGGCGCCCCGTCCCTCCCCCTGAAATTCTGGCCGGGGGGGAGGCGCCCCGTCCCTCCCACCGCGAATCCTGGCCGGCTGGGTCTGCAAATGGCAGCGGCCATAGCGGCCGCCGTTTTCATCCCTGCAGTCAGCCATGATAGGCTATGTATATTTTGGCACGTCTAGTCTACGTAAACATTTATGTAGACTACGGCGAAAATAAGGGGAACGCAAATAGCGTAGCGTCTACGCTATTTGTGTTCCCCTTATTTTCGCCGTAGTTTACATAAATGTCTACGTAGACTAGACGTGCCAAAATAAGGAACACAAATGGCGGCGCCCCTGGGCGCCGCCATTTGCATACGTGCAGGTTTTTTTGGGTTTTTTTACTCAGCCGTGATAGGCTACATAAACATTTACGTAGCCTATCATGGTATTTTTTAAAAATCTAGCCGTGATAGGCTACGTAATTCTTTACGTAGCCTATCATGTTTTTTTGTGGTTTTTTTTACTGGAAATGGCGGCGGCGGCAGCCAGCCGGAAGACCGGCTGCCGCAGTCGCCACCGAACCGCCGCCACAGCCGCCGCCGCCAGGGAGATTCGCCCAAGGTAAGTCCCGGGAGGGCGGGGGGGGCAGACCATTTTGCCACCGATTTTGGGTGGCCGAATGGAGAAGTCACACTGACTGAACTCAATGCAGCTTATTTATTAATTGCACTGCTGCACTATTCCATATAATTTTATAACCCTCCCCCCTTATTTGCCTTTCTTCTAAATTAAATAGCCCAAACACTGAAGCCTTTTATAGAGGAGTTATTCCAGCTCCCTGATAATTTTGGCAGCTCTTTTACCCAGGAAGGTAAGATGAAGCAAACATTAAAGAAAATACATATAGCCTACCCTGATCATATTCTTCTTATAGTCGTTTGATATACACAAGGGAAAACAAGTGACAGGCAAAGTATTTTGGAAAATCAGCAAAAGTGATGATGCTTCATATTATGTGTATTGTGTACTGCTTTGCTCCACAGTATATATTGGACTGTGTATTAGTCTACTGCTTTGGCCAAACACTGTTTGCTTGTGTACCATAATGTGTATGGTGCACTCATACTGTGCAAGCATGCACACACACAAGACCAAAAGAAAAGCAGATACAGAAAGAAAAAGAATCTACCTACAAGTTAAGGGGTGAGGAGAAGGGAAATAACACGAAAGCCTAACAGAAGAGAAAAGGGGTTGTTGTCGTTCGTATTCCTTGGTATTTTATAAGAATATAGAAAGTTGAAAATGGGAAGGGAAGTAATAGTAATTGAGAAGGGCAGGGAGCCAATGAACAAACAGTACAAAGCAAGGAAACAAACTGCTGGGTTAAATGTTCAGCCCTATTATCACCTAGAGATGTCTCTTTCCAAGGCTCAGTTCCCCCCTCCCAACTCTTCCTCTCCTCCTCCCTTCTCTAGCAAGTTGTTACATTTGCTCGGACAGGCTGCCTGGGCTTCAGAATTGTCCCAGGTGATCCACAGTGCTTCAAATCTCTCCAACCCACTTCAGACTAGGGATGTACGAATCCCACTTACCAGTCCGCTGATGGGTCTGCTGGGTGGGGGGAGGTGATCCATCCCTCCCCCCCTGGAATTCTCCTCAGCCGGTTCCGCTCCGCGGCAAGGCCGCAGAGCCGCTGGCCGGGGCTGGCCACAGCCGGACTTCCGGCCACTGCCAGGCTGCTGCAGCCACAAATGGCGGCCGTCGTAGTGGCCGCCATTTGCGTCCTTGCATTAGGCCGTGATAGGCTACGTAAGTATTTACGTAGCCTATCACAGCAAAAGGCAGGAATGCAAATGGTGGCTGCTACACCATTTGCGTCCCTGCCTTTTGCCATGATAGGCTATGTAAATACTTACATAACCTATCAAAGCAAAGAGCAGGGGCGCAAATGGCATAGCGGCCGCCATTTGTACCCCTGGTCTTTGCTGTGATAGGCTACGTAAATACTTACATAGCCTATCACGGCCTAATGAAGGGACACAAATGGCGGCCGCTATGATGGCCGCCATTTGTGGCCGCAGCAGCCCAGCAGTGGCCGAAAGACGACCCGCCACTGCTGCCGCATCCACCACCGCCGCCAGGTAGGTCCGTTCCAGGGGGGACTTCGCGGGGTGGCGGGGGGAATTGCTCTGTTTCGCCACAGACTCCGGGGGCCCGGATTCTTTAGAAGTTTCTTTAGATTCTTTAGAATCCAGCCTCACTGGAGTCCGTGGCAGAATTCTCCACCATCCCTACTTCAGACTGCTTCAGATGGCTCAGGACCCGCTTCAGATTCAGACCGAACCGGTGCACAGCCCTAATAAGAACACAAGCTAGGTTTCATTGTTTCTGTGAGTGCTCTCAGATAGGACATTTACTTTGCAATCACCCTGACTCATTCCCAGAATTTTACAGGGAGTCCAGATGTCATTTTCCATTTGTAACACCCCTCCCCATGTAACCACTTCTTCCATCTTTTTTCCTTACCACAGAAAAACTGTTACAGAGGGTAAGACAGAATAACTGCATAATGTTGTTTGATTGGTAGCACTAGGAGCGTTCTGACTGGAAGTACCTAATATGAAAAGAATGGAAGAATTCAGACATGGGAATAGAACATATGAAAGTTCATTGAAATGATGTTTTTATCTTTGCATGCAAAGCATTCAAAGTCTGTTCTGCTTCCCACAATTAGAGTTGTGTTTCAATTATGGTTTTATTATTAATATACTATATTTTAACATAAGAACAAGAAGAAACCACTGTTGTTTTACTTTTTAGAGCTTGAACTTCTTAAAACCTATATTTGTGATCTTCAGGCACAGCTGAAGGCATTGCAAGTAACTGCAAGTGTGACACAGAAAGGTAAGAGGGGTGGGGCGCTGTATGCATTTGCAAACTGAAGGAGAAAAACAGACTCATTTCAGTCAGAATTCTGAACTGAGTATTGTAAAATCAACACCAGACCCTAGCCAAGTCTCAAATACTGACCATATTTTTGTTCCAGTGTATGGAGGATAATGCCTAGGGCCAGCCCAACCAGAGTGAGGCAGTCACCTCAGGCAGCAGATGATGGGTGGTGAGGAGAGGACAGCAGTGGCAGCCTGCTCACTATTCCCCTGTGTTGGAGGACAGAGCTGTGTTCCACCCCCTAAGCTAGCTGGTGGGGTGGAAAATAGTGACCTATCGCCAGTGTAAGATTCAACTGTAGTCCTGTCTGCTTTGTAGGCGAAATAAGGAGAACCGTTTTGTCCTTTGCCTCGGGCAGCAAAATGTTTTAGGCCAGCCCTAGTAACTCACAATGGTAATTAATTGCAGTTACATTCACACACTGAAGAAAGACCACAGTGTGAAATTTAGTATAAGTAGATATAGGTAGAAAAATTACTGTAAGATGATAATGCTAATATCTATTCTAAAAAATACTAAGGCCTGTAATCCTAAACATACATCAAGAATTACCTCACTGAACTCACTGTGTCTTATTTCTGTGTAAGCATGTTTAGGGTTTTGCTGTTAGGTTAAAAGTTTTTACATATATTGCATGTAGTAAGGAAAAGTGATTGTGCACTCATCAACCAACCAGGCACCTAAGCAGATGAAGAGTTTAATTACTATTCCAGGAGGTCCATTTCAGCCAATGAACAGCCAGCTTCCTTGCCCTCCTCTACTTGTATATGTAATTCTTTTAATACAGGGCAGTCCAGAGGCTATCTATACAGGTATATCATATTTAAAACAGTGGGACTGCAGCAATATGTGATGGATCTTTGGGTGCTGCACAAGTCAACTCCATATAATGCAACAGTATGTGGCAGGTAAAAAGTGAATTCATACTACACAGTGCATTTCTGGGAGAGATCCTATTGCCTGACATTAAGACTAAACAAGACAGGTCTGTCGAAAGGCGGATCAGGGAATAGGGATTCAACCTCTGCTGGAGGGGGCTACACTCCTCCCCTTGAAGACTCAAGTATGGCAGTTTGGGTGTACTCCTGGAGTCGGCCCTGGACCAGGATGCCCAGGTTTTAGCAGCGGCCAGGAGTATGTTTGCACAGCCGAGGCTAGTATGCCAACTGCACCCATTCTCGAAGATGTTTGATCTGGCCACAGTGACACATGCTTTAATTACATCCTGTTTGGACCACTGTGAGAGGCTCTACATGAGGCTGCTTTTGAAAAGTGCTCAGAAACTTCAGCTGATCCAGAATGCTGCAGACAGACTGTTGACTGGTTACAGAGAGTACGTGAGTCCCTTGTTACAGCAACTTCACTGGCTACCAGTCTGTTTTCAAGCACAATTCAAAGTGTTGGTTATGAGCTGTAAAGCCTGATACAACTTGAGTCCAGGCTATCTGAAAGGCCGCAGTCTCTCATACAAGCCTGCCCAGGTTTTAAGACCTTCTAGGGAGGCCCTTCTCTTTATCCTGCCATCACTGGAGACACATTTGATTGGGATACAAGAGAGGGCCTTCTCAGTGGCTGCTCCCAGGCTCTGGGACTCCTTGCCAAGGGAGGCTATCTAGCTCCATTTCTGTTATCCTTCTGCTGGCTGGCAAAGACATTTTTATTCAGGACTTTGGCATGTAAGCTTATCTGTTGCTGAAGGGGGTTGTATTGGGTTGGGTGCTGTCTATTTCTTTTATTGTTGTCTTTTTAATTGTGCTTTTAATTTATTCATTTTCATTATTGTTTTAATTAAGTTTTTGTTTTAATCTGGGTCTTATTATTGTTAGCCGCCTTGAACTCTATTTTTGGGTGTAAAAGTGGGATATAAATCCAATTAATATAAAAGATGAGTGCACAACCATTTTACCTTACTACATCCAATATATGTAAAAACTTTTAGCCTGACAGCACAACCCTAAACATCCTTACACAGAAATAAGATACACCGAGTTCAGTGACGTAATTCTTGATACGTGTTTAGGATTAGAGACTAAATATTCTTTAGAACAGATATTAACATTATCATCTCACAATAATTCTACCTATAACTACTTATGCTACATTTCACATTGTGGTCTTTTTTTTAGTGTGTGAATATAACTGCAGTTAATTACCAATTGTGAATTACCAGGGCCAGCCTAAGACATTTTGCTGCCTGTGGCAAAAGTACTAATCGTGGGTGAGATCTTCAATGACTTTACCCCACAAATACAGTGCCTTGTCTCGTAAGGAATTTCTCTAAATCTCCTGTTCAGAACAGGTGGTGGCATTAGGCAGTATCTAAGAAGAATAAAACACTTCTAAGAGAAAATCTAACAATTTGTGGAAGGCAATTTTTATGTGAAGAGTTTGTTACTCCTAATCCTGCAAAGCCAAAGGGCCTATTTAACAATGGTTGTCAAAGTCTGGTCATGTTGAATGCGAGCCCTGCATTTTAGTTCTGTTTCAGCAGCTGCTAAATGTTTCCTGCAAGCTTGCGATAAAAGCACATCTGGAAAAGCTAACTTTGGTTGTACCTTTTTTTCAGCGATCCTAGGTCATGTTTTCCCAAACATTGTAAGTGTTGGAGAAAAAATATTTGTATCCAATGGAGCAGAAGGTAACTATGAAACTTCCAAAATGACATGTTCCCGTTTTGGGGGTCAGATCGCATCTCCAAGGAATGCTGTTGAAAATAATGCCTTGGTGGAAATACTTGCAAAACTTGGGAAATCTGCCTATCTTGGAATGAATGACATGGAGACAGAAGGCATCTTCATACACTTAAGTGGTGAACAAATAAGTTATGCAAACTGGGCAACAGGGGAGCCAAATAGTGTACAGGAAGACTGCATAGAAATGTATACAGATGGCAGGTGGAATGACAAGTCCTGTGTAGAGATCCGGGTAATAGTCTGTGAATTATTGTCCACCTGGGTTTGATTATTTCCAACTCCAGTAAGTTTGCTTCATGGATCCACTTCTACCACCATGATTTTTCTCAGTTTCTATGAAGGGAGGTTCACGTAGAATTCTGTCAGTCTTGTGAAAGGAGCCCACAAAGACTGTACTCCATAATTCCAATTATTGGTTAGATGGGATTTCTAAATGTCCATTAATTTTTGTCCTGGGCCAGAGCTAGATGAATGTTGGACCCACTCACAGAGCTGAATTACATACGGTTTTCAATTCCTGGTGACAAGAAAAAAGGAAAGAAAGAAAGAGTCCATAAGCAGTATACAATTGGTAGTAGTAAAACCAGTTGTGGCATAGTTAGTCAATATTGTGTTGGACTTGGGAAGAAGAGATGTGGGTTCAAATTCCTACTTGGCCATGAAACCTTATATGAAAGCCTATATGGGGGATTTCCTCTCCCCATACCAGCATTGCCACCACGTATGGAGGAACTGCTCCTTCACTGGGCAATCCCACCTATGGGGTTTCTTATTTTTGTAGCAAATGCTTATATTTCTGGGCCTAAGGAACGCTTTGCTACTATAACTTAGAGTTCCACAAACTGACCCTTTTCTGCTGCCACCATTTCTGTTAGAATACCTTAAAATCTCCTAGTAGCATCGTATAAGAAGCTTAGGTGTGAGATAGACACCAACGCTAGAGACAAGTTGAACAATTAAACAAGTTAATTATTAATGGGATATGTTGTACATAAGGATAACAAATATTTACTTTGGGGTTTTCAAAAGACTGCTTAGTGACAATTCTTAAGGAATCAAGAGACATTGTTGCTATTACAAGCCTCTAAGGACTTCATTTAGCTCAGGCCACATACCCTGAACCTCCACACTAGCCAAATACACTCACAACCAGGTCCAGCTCTTGGGTATAATCTTCCTCTGACTCCCAAAGCTCATCTTGTTGTATTCCTGGCTGCTTGGACAATTTATCTGGATTTTAATGCCTGCTTGTGTAACCTCCTAGCATAACACAGCCACCTACTCCCTACTCCTGACCTTCAGCAGCCACGTATGGTTATCCCACAGAGAAAGCTTACTATTCCAGCCTTAGCTATTCACTTTCTCCTCAGCTCTCCTAGACTTTTTAAAACCCACCACACCAACCAACAGAATGACTGTCATCTAGGGATGTCAGAGAATTCCACTACTGACTCCAGTTAGAGTTCTAAAGAATCCGGCCCCCCGGAATCCGGGGCGGGACGGCCTCCCCCGCCACCCCGCGGAATCCCCCCGGGACAGAGTGCACCTGGTGGCAGATGTGGCAGCTCCAGTGGCGGATGCGGCTCCAGCTGGTCTCCTGGCTGCTGCCGGGCTGCTGTGGCCGCAAATGGCAGCCATCATAGCGGCCGCCATTTGCGCGGCTGGCTTTGTTCATGATAGGCTACGTAAATACTTACGTAGCTTATCATGGCAAAGAGCATGGGTGCAAATGGCAGCCGTTACACCATTTGCACCCCTGCTCTTTGCCATGATAGGCTACGTAAGTATTTACGTAGCCTATCATGGCAAAAGGCAGCCATGCAATTGGCGTAGCGGCCGCCATTTGCGTCCCTGCCTTTTGCCGTGATAGGCTACGTAAATACTTACGTAGCCTATCACGGCTTAATGCAAGGACGCAAATGGCAGCCGCTATGACGGCTGCCACTTGCAGCCACAGCAGCCCGGCAGCGTCCAGAACTCCGGCTGTGGCCAGCCCTGGCCAGCGGCTCCGTGGAGCGGAGCCAGCCGGAGAGGATTCCGGGGGGAGGGACGGAGTGCTTCCCCGCCACCACAGATTGCCCAGCATGAAGCCAGGCAGGGTTTTCATACATCCCTACTGTCATCTCCTTAACTGTCATTTTCCAACCACTCTTCTCCACCTTGCTAAAATCCCCAGCCAATCAAAACTGATTTACCTGATCCGGGCCCCATTCAACAATGCCCAAAGCAACTGCCTCTCTCTCCCCCTTTAGAACCTCACTAAGCAACTACTACACAGGCCTTTCACAGTAACAAAACAAGGCCTCGGTCCCACTCAGATACGTTGTAACTACACAGAGGTCACACGAAGTAAACATTACATAACAACAGTTACATGGGGCCTTCTCACTGGTGGCACCCCATTTATGGAATAAACTCCCCAAAGTGGTTTGCCTGGCACCTACATTGCTATCTTTTCAGTGCCAGGCAAAAAACTTAATTTTCTCCTAGGCATTTTAGAGATCTTGTTCTAGGTTATTATGGATGCTTTATCCATTCCTGTGCAATTTATTGCTTTGCATTATATTGCATTTTATTATTTTAAATATTTGTATTGTATTTTATATTTTCACTGTGTTTTAAAATGGTATTTTAATTTTTTAACTGGTTGTAATCTGCCCAGAGAACATTAGCTATTGGGCAGATTGGAAATGTACTAAATAACTAAAGTAAAATTTCTTCCCAGCATAACTTAAAGGGCTGTTGGGAGGAGAAAATGGAATGTGCTGCTATAAGCTGTTTAGAGGAAGGGCATGATACAAATGTGATAAATAAAGCTGAGGGCCAATTCTTTCTTTGTTATTTTCCTTCTTCAAGAGGGGATTTGCATTACTTACCCTTGTTTGTTCCCCAAGTATTACACTGTATTTACAATTAGATAAACGATTGTTATAGGCACAATGTTTTGGAGAACTTAATTTATAATTAAGATATGTAAAGTGAACAGTCCTTGGATTGTTGTTTGTTTTGTGAGGGGTCGGGGGTAAACGCATTCAACAGTAGGTGCTGAGAAATTTTTAAGGAAACGAAGAGCTATATGGATGATGCAAAAGTCTAAAAGATGTGCATGAGAAGAGGCTAAAGATTTGAGTTAGTTTAAGCAAGAGAAAAGATTAAGGGCTATACTATGTATTGACAATTGAAATATTTTAGATGATGTCAGAATGGGAAGAGAGTATAATTGTACACTTTATATAATAAAGGACTTAGAGATCTTTCAGTTAGCATAAGTGCCAAGAATTAGGGAACAGTGCCAGAAATTATTATCAAAGTGAGGTTTGCAGTCCTATAATCACTTACCTGGCAGAAACAGGCCCAAAGAACCTAAAGGGACTTACTTCTGAGTAGACATGCATAGGACTGCACTGTAAGGCTGCAATCTGAACCATACGTACTTTTTTATTATTATTATTACATTTATATACTGCCCAATAGCCGAGGCTCTCTGGGCAGTTCACAACAATTAAAATCATAAAATACAACACTATAAAACCTAATATAAGACTTTACAGGTATAAAAGCAGCATGTAAAACCAGAGTAAAACCCAACAGCAGTTATAACTAGGGGTGGACGAAAGTGACTTACCTGTCCTCGAAGCTTGCTCGCGGTGGGGGGGAGGCGCTTCGCTGCTCCCCCCGCGAAGTTCAGGCCGGGGGGGGAGGCTTCCCGCCTCGCCCGGCCTAAATTCAGGCCAGGGGGGAGGCTTCCCGCCTCGCCTGGCCGAAATTCAGGCCGGGGAGGAGGCTTCCCGCCTCGCCCGGCCGCGAACTCGAAAGTTTAAAAAAAAACAAAAAATGCCCCCGGGATAGGCTACGTGACGATTAACGTAGCCTATCACGGCTAGATCTGCAAAGTCAGCCGTGATAGGCTACGTCAATCGTCACGTAGCCTATCACGGGTGACTTAAAAAAAAAAAGCGCGTACGCTAATGGCGGCCCCCATAGGGAGCCGCCATTCGCGTTCCTTATTTGGTCGCTGTAGCCTACGTAAAGATTTACGTAGACTACGGCGAAAATAAGGGCAACGCTATGCTTGCGTTGCCCTTATTTTCGCCGTAGTCTACGTAAATCTTTACGTAGACTACAGTGACCAAATAAGGAACGGGAATGGCGGCTCCCTATGGGGGCTGCCATCCGTACGAGCTTTTTTTTTTTTTTAAAGTCACCCGTGATAGGCTACGTGATGATTGACGTAGCCTATCACGGCTGACTTTGCAAATCTAGCCATGATAGGCTACGTTAATCGTCACGTAGCCTATCACGGGGGCATTTTTTTTTTCTTTCATTGCAATGGCGGCGGCGGCAGCCGGTCGAAAGATTGGCTGCCGCCCCCGCCCAGGACGAACACCCGCCGAGCCGCCGGCCGGACCCGCCGCCAGGAGGGACATTCGGCAAAGGTAAGTCCCGTCCCGGGGGGGGTGCAGGGGCGGGGGGGTGCGGAGAATTTCTCCCCGAAACTTGTTCGGGGGGCCGAACACGTTGGCGCTCGGCCCCCCGAAGTTTCGGGGAGAAATTCTCCGCCATCCCTAGTTATAACCCACGGAAATCCTGAGTGAAAAGGCACGTTTTTAGGAGGCGCTTGAAAGATGCCACATTTTCTGCCTCCCGAACTGCACAAGGGAGGGTTTTCGAGATGGTGGGTGCCAACACAGAGAAGGCCTGCTGTTGGAGTTCCATGGCGACATTCCTTTCATTTTGGAATGACCAGCAAGGCCTCCTCTGATTATCTTAGATGTTGCCTGGGTATGTATAAAGGAAGGCGGTCTGCTAGGTATCCTGGTCTCAAGTTGTTTAGGGCTTTATATGATAATAACCTAACCTTGGATGTGGCTCAGTAGCTAATAGGCAATCAGTGCAGTTCTTTTAACACAGGTATTGTGTGAACATAGCTAGGTGTCCCAGTGAGCACCCTTGCAGCTGCATTATGCACTAACTGCAGCTTCTGAACCAGGCACGAAGGTAGCCCCACATAGAGCACATTGCAGTAGTCTAATCATGAGGTTTCCAGTGCATGGATCACCATGGCTAGGCTATCCCTATCCAGGAATGGGCATAGATGGCATACTAACCAGAGTTGGTAATGGGAGCGCCAGATCACTGAGGCCACCTGGGCCTCCAGTGGCAAAGATGGATCCAGGACCACCCCCAAACTATGGACCTGATTTTTCAGAGGGAATGCAACCCCATCCAGAACAGGCAAACACCCCAATTCGCAGACCTGGGAACTCCCAACCCATAGGGTCTCTGTCTTATCAGGATTCAACTTCAGTTTATTGGCCCTCATCCAAGCCATAACTACATCCAGGCACAGGTTCAGAACATGCACGACTTCTCCCAATTCAGATGTCACAGAGAAATAGAGTTGGGTGTCATCAGCATACTGGTGACACCTTGCCCCAAATCTCCTCATGGCCACTCCCAATGGCTTCATGTAGATATTAAATAACATTGGGGATGGGGACAAGATGGTGCCTTGTGGTACCACACAGTTCAGCTGCCATGGGGCTGAGGTGCAATCACCCGATTAGGGATGTCAGAGAATTCCACCATGGACTCCAGTGAGGCCAGATTCTTTACAATCCGGCCTCACGGAATCTGTGGTGGAACGGCCTCCCCCCCCCCGCAGAATCCCCCCGGGACGGAGCTTACCTGGTGGCAGATGCGGCGGCGGCTCCAGCAGCGGATGCGGCGGTGGCAGCGGCGGCGGCTCTGGCTGGTCTCCCGGCCACTGCCGGGCTGCTGCTGCCGCAAATGGCAGCATTTGCGTCCTTGCAGTCAGCCGTGATAGGCTACGTAAGTATTTATGTAGCCTATCACGGCAAAGAGCAGGGACGCAAATGGCAGCCGCTACACCATTTGCGCCCCTGCTCTTTGCCATGATAGGCTATGTAAGTATTTACGTAGCCTATCATGGTAAAGGCAGCCACGCAAATGGCGGCCGCTACGACGGCCACCATTTGCGGCCGCAGCAGCCTGGCAGCGTCCGGAACTCCAGCTGCGGCCGGCCCCAGCCGGGGGCTCCACGGAGCCGCTGTAGAGCGGAGCCGGCCAGGGAGGATTCTGGGGGGAGGGATGGAGCACCTCCCCTCCACCGCTGATTGCCCAGCATGGAGCCAGGTAAGACTTTCGTACATCCCTACACCCAATGCTATTCTCTGGAACTGACCCCGCAAGTACGAGTCAAATCATTGTAGAACAGTGCCTCCAACTCCCAACTCATGGAGGCGGTCCAGGAGGATACTGTGGTCAACAGTATCAAAAGCTGCTGAAAGATCAAAAAGAAGTAACAGGATCACACTCCCGTGTCCCTCTCCCGAAGAAAGTCATCCATCAGGGTGACCAAGGCCAATACCATCCCAAAACCAGGCCTGGATTCAGACTGGAATGGATCCAGATAATAAGTTTCATTCACGAGTGCCTGCAACTGAGACTCCACCACTCTGTCAAACACCTTACTCAAGAACAGGGGTTTTGTGACCAGACGATAGTTAGCATAGATCTCTGGATCAAGGGAGGGTTTTCTCAGGAGTGGCTGCACCACTGTCTCCTTCAAGGCAGTAGGGACCACCCCATTGTGCAATGATGCATTCACCACTTCCCTGATCCATCCAGTCAGCCCCCTCAGCTAGCTTGAACAAGCCATGATGGGCAAGGGCGAGAGAGCATGTGGTGGATCAACAGATACAAGCGTCTTGTCCACATCCTCAGGCTCTACTGAAATTGATCCCACAAAACAGGATAAGACGATGTACTCGACACCTCAACAGACACTGCATCAATAGGGTGTCCACTAAGGTAAGAGGTTTTACCTTCGAAGTGCCTTGCAAACTCATCACAGTGGGCCTTCGAGGGTTCCAGTATTGGATTCACTGGGTTTGATATAAGCAACCCTCGAACCACTTGGAACAGCTAAGCTGGACAGCTGCTTGAGGATGTGATGGGGGTGGCAAAGTTAGCCTTCTTTGCTGCCTTCACCTCCATGTAGTAGGCGTGATTATATGCTCTTACGCGTGTTTGATCACCTTCATGATGAGTCTTACGTAGGGATGTACGAAACACCTGGTTTCGTCCAGGGACATCCGCGGTGGGGGAGAGGCACTCTGTTCCTCCCCCTGAAATCCTCAACGGGGGGGAGGCGATCTGTTCCTTCCCCCCGGAATCGTGCCCGGCCAGCTCTGCGGCCAGGCCGCGGAGCCACCGGCCAGGCCAACCCGCAACAGGGCCTCCAGCCACTGCTGGGCTGCTGCGGACGCAAATGGCATCCTGAGTAGGGGATGCCATTTGTGTCCCTATGGTAGCCCGTGATAGGCTACATAAATATTCACGTAGCCTATCACGGCTAAAGCGGGGAAGCAAATGGCATCCCCTACGTCATTTGTGTTCCCATTTTGTCCATGATAGGCTACGTAAATATTTATGTAGCCTATGATGGCTAAAACAGGAACGCAAATGGCGTCCCCTACTCAAGACCACGGGCTGCCATAGGGACACAAATGGTGTCCCCTACTCAGGACGCCATTTGTGTCTGCAGCAGTCCAGCAGCAGCTGGAGCTGCTGCCACTGCCGGAGCCAGAGCCGCAGCCAGAGCCGCCGCCAGGTAGGCTCCATTCCGGGGGGCTTTTGCGGGGTGGTGGGGTGAGTTGCTCCTTTCTGCCACGGATTCCGGGGGGCCGAATTCACTGGAATTCGGCCCCCCTGGGATTTGTGGCGGAATTCTCTAACATCCCTATTCTTACGCCACTTACGCGCCAGCCATCTTCTGATCTATTTCATAGTCTGGAGCTCCCCAGTAAATAAAGGGGCCCTCCAAGTTCCACAGTGCCAAAGAGTTAACTTAGGAGCAATTGTGTCAATGGCCCTTCGCACTTCACCATACCATAATGCGACAAGGGCCTTGACAGAATCACTGGCTCTGGCTACTGATAAATCCAGCAGAGCATTCAGGAATTGCTTGGATTCCATAAGTCTCTGGGAGTGGACCATCTTAATGGGTAACCCAGCCCTGAAGGGAGGGACTGGTACCATGAGACCAAATTTTACCAGGAAATGGTCTGACCATGACAATGGGGCAATTTCCACCACCACCCCCAATATCCAGACCACCCCCCTCACACCCAGGGGCAAAGACCAAGTTGAGGGTATGCCCTGCCCTATGCGTTGGGCCGGTGACAAACTGAGATAGCCCCGGTTGTCATGGACGACATGAAGTCCTGATCTGATCCTGTTAAGGCAGCCTCAGCATGAATGTTGAAATCTCTCAGGACCAGGGTCCTCGGGTTTTCCAATACCACATCCAAGACTGCCTCAGCGAACTCAGTCAGGGACTCCACTGAGTAGCAGGGTGGGCAGTACACCAATAGTGCCCTATTGTCCCCAGTCTGTCTCTTTCACCCAACACAAGGTACAGGCCCTCACAGCCTATCTCAGGCCTGAGGGGTTTCCTGCTGAGTGAGATTGAATTTTTATGGATTACGGCAACTTCCCCGCCTCTCAGCCCCTGGCCCTCCAGGCTGGGTAGTTGCTGCACCGAGTAACCAGGTGGGAAAAGCTGGGTCATGTCTACACCACCCAGCTCATCCACCCAGGTCTCCGTGATGCACCCAGGTCAGTAAGCCCCATTTACTAGGGTGTAAGCCCCATTTTACTCAGTAGGACTTGCTTCCAAGAAAACATGCACAAGCTAGCACTGTAAATTCTTCATCTCTGCTACAATTCAAACATGAATGTATATCTATAATAAGAACATAAGATAAGCCATGCTGGATCAAATGGAAGGCCTATCCAGTCCAGCATTCTATTAACACAGTGGCCAATCAGATACTGCAATGGAAAGTCCACAAGCAGGACATCAGCACAATAGCTTCTCATGTTCCCAAGCAATTGGTCTTCAGAGACATAGTGCCTCCAATACTGGAAGTAATATATAGCCATTATGACTAGTAGCTAGTGGTAGCCTTATCCCTAATGGATTTGTCTAATCCCCTTCCACATTGGTGCCCATTGCTACGTAATGTGGTAGTGAATTCCACAGTTTAACTACGCGCTGCATGAAGAAGTACTTCCTTTAATCTGTCCTGAATATCCCACCATTCAGCTTCATGGGATGACCCTGGGTTCTAGTATTGTGAGAGAGGGAGAAAAATGTCTCCCTATCCACCTGTACCTCACCATGCATAATTTTATACAACTCTATCATGTCTCCCTCACTTGCCTTTTCTCAAAGCTAAACAGCCTCAGACATTGTAAACTATCCTCACAGGGGAGTTGCTCCAGCCCCATGATTACTTTTGTTGCCCTTTTCTGTACCTTTCCAGTTGTACAATATCCTTTTTGAGGTGCAGTGACCAGAACTGTACACAAAATTCCAAGTGTGATAAAAAAAAAAAAAAAAGATTTTATACTAGTTGAATTCTTATGGATTCTTTCAAAGAATCTTGTGCCTCTAGGGCCATACTACACATTATATAACATTAAAATAAATTACATATTACGTTACATTTGCTTTGTAGATGCCACAGTGAATGCTGCATGTAACATCATCAGTAAGTCAAATTCCAACTCTGCCCCACATTTCAGAAACTGCAGAGAAGTCCCATTTCTACAAGACGGACAATGAATTAACAATTACTTACAAATTGTTCGCTTTCACTCAGAAGTGAAAAACTTGTTTGCTCTTTGCTGGTAGTTTAACACCACTGGACAATACTTTCTTTGTATTTAGTTTTGTTTTATCAACAGTGTATGAGGTGGCAACACGGCAGCAACAGTCCTGAGCAGCCCTACCAGAAAGCAACAGACTTGTCCTGAAGGAGGTGGTTTGAGGATCGTAACCCAGGATATTTATTGTTAAAATTACTTATTTAAGAAACATGAGCTCTTGTTACGTAACCCATTGTCTATAAATGGAAGCCTGAACATCTGCTAAATTATTCTTGCTAACGATTCTGTGGAACACTGGAAATTACAAGTAAGTGACTAGACTTTTGATTTAGAACCTGGTAGAATCCTGACAGCTATCAATGACATATTTTTATGTATAGAATATTAATTATTTCTATGTAAAGAAAAACTGCTTAAAATCAACAGTGGCTTATTTGATGGAGTAATCAGAATGCTTGCCATCATGTAAAGGGGACCCAGAAGGGTGTTTGTATGTGCTCTTTCAGCACCATCATGCAACATAATCCAATGCAGGTTTGCTCAGAAGCAAGGCATACTGCAATCAATAGGACTTACTCCCATGTACGTAGGAACACAGGATGCTGCCTTATCCTGAGTCAGACCATTGGTTCATCTAGCCCAGTATTGTCGACACTGCCTGGCAACAGCTCTCCAGGGTTTCAGGCAGGATTTTTCCCTAGAATTCTGGAACCTTCTGCATGCAAAGCAAGTGGTCTACCACTGAGCTACAGCCACTCCTAAACTTTCATAGGACTACAGGATTTCATAGGATTACAGGCCAGGCCCAGGATCAGAGCAGCCTTTCCCTATCCAGTGTTTCGGAGAAGCATACATTTTTCCTATAGGAATGAATGGCAACCATTCATTGGTATCAGAGATGGTGTACATATGTACTCAGGGACCTTGCAGGGTTGGAGTTAAACTTGCCCCTTCTCCCTAGTGATGCTAGTTTCTTGTGGGACCGCATATTTGATCCTTGTCCCATGTTCTCTACTGCATTCTGTTTACTTTGATGCACAGAACTCAATGGGAGCCATTGGGAACAATTTAGAACCCCAAATTTTGCCGTCATTAATTAAGGCAACAATGCAAATTACAAATATTTTGTGCTTTATTTTCTTTCTCCAAACCCTGCCCTGTAAAGACTGAAGAGAACAGCTGACACATGGACTGGCAGGACGGGCATGAGAGGCAGAACTACCGCTTTGGCTGAATCTACACATAGTAGTTATACCATTATCATAACTATTGGTGCCCATTGGTGTCATGCGTACCAATAGTTATGATAATGGTATGATAACAGCATAACTGTTATGTGTAGATTCAGCCTCTGTGGAAACGGGAACACTCACTCTAGGCAACCACAATAGGGATGAACTCTTGCTTGAGATACTCTCTGTTTGGCCACTGCCAGTGACAACTACAGCACCATCTGTAAGCATCCTTGGGCTCCTGCTCTAATCTTTCAGTCACCTGCTTATTCTTTTTAAACATTTTCAGATCCTCCAATTCTTACCTTTCAATGTGGCAATTGGCCATGCTTGCTGCGACATGTCTTTCCAACATGGCCTGAATCACAATCCTGATATTTTATATATGTCCTCATTCAGTGCCATCATCCCTCAAATATTATCCATATCCTGTTTCCTTAAAGTCAGAACTTGGTGACTGAGATAGGATTTAAGTGTGTGTGTCTTTTCCTATAATCAGTTGAGGTGAAGGACCCACTTTCCAAATCTGACAGCTCATCTAATATATATATATATATATTTTTATATTATTTCCCCCATCTCCAGGCCATACATCAAAACAATGCTGGTACTTCTAATACTTTCTCCATTGGCCTTGGGTGTGTCGCTGCAGAGAACCACCAGCTCAGCTGGAAAACATGTTCTACAAGGATGGGTTCCAAATGCATGTACACTTGTTATATGTGCCCCTGCTGGGACAGATCCAAAAGGAGAAAAGGGAGATAAAGGTAATAAAATCTTTATGGGGAGGGTGTGCTCTCCATGCACTAAAGCAGGGGTGGACAACTTCTGTATTATCTTGTGCCACTCTTTTCTTCTATAACAAGTCTTGGAGCCAGTATAATTTGACCTTCATGGGCATGATTTAAAATAAAACTGGCACCACCTAAAGTAAGGATTTCACAGAAACAGTGCATGTGCTTGGATAATATGATGTTACCGACTGAAGTAATGTGCATCTTTGACCCACAAGAGGCACCTCAGCAGTGGTCCTTTTTCTTTCTAGAATATACATGAAATAGCAACATAATTATATATGTTTTAAAAAAAAACACAGACCCAGTTTGCAAATCGTGTCAGCAAATCGTGGGTTATTTAACCCACGATTTGCAGGGATGTGTGCTGTGCGCAAACCACTTCCACTGTTTGTAAACAACCTCTGATCAGCTCAATCAGAGGTTGTGAGCTCGGTGTGCGAACCCGGACTGCTGGGTTGTTTAGAGGCTAAACAACCCAGTGGTTAACCCATGGTGACGTTTGAACCAGGTCAAGGTCTCATTGCTTCTCTTCTACACAAATTAACTTGGACACAGTTCCTCCTCCATCACCACCACCACCACCCTAACAACTTCATTAACATTTGGTAGGATTGTAGAGAGTCAAATAGTTGCCTTATATCTTTGGTAGAGCTGCCAAAGAACTTTTAGCTACACTTTTCAAACAAAGTGTCAGTGATGACAGGGACACTATTCTGATTAAAAGGTCTGGAGTATTACCTTGGTAGTAGTACAGTTTTATTGTTTAGCCATAAGCCATAACAAAACCAAAGAACATTCAAATTTGAGCAAGTTTGATGTTTGGGGTATTACACCCTGCAGAACCTCAGATGATAGGCATTGTGTGCATTGTGTGTGTTGTTTTTTAATCACATATCAATTCATTGGTTTGTACCTCCATTACAGGATTACCAGAAGCTCAACAACTATGGGGTCCAGCAGGACCACCTTCTGTTCCAGGACCAAAAGGGGATAAAGGCTCAATAGGTGAAAATGGATCAAGAGGAAGCAGATATCTTCCAGGTAATAATAATAACAACAACAACAATAATGCTGGGCACTGTACAAACATTAAAAATTACATAGGCGCTGCCACAAGCTTCCATTATAGAGAAAAAACTTAAATATCTTTTAATGATTCATTTCTGTTGTACTTTTTCAGTATACAAAGGGCGGAATCCAATGGGGCTGCTTCACCTCTGCTGGTTCTGTTGCGCTTGTTGGACTCACCACTTGCAAACAGGGCTTTGGCACTTCCAAAAATAACTCCAGAAAGTAGCAGAAATGTTCATATCTGGATTGGCACAGGTCAGAGGAGCTCCCTTGGCCTGCCAGAACACTTGAGTGGCTCTTCCTCAAGAGTGGATATTTGGGGGGGGGGGGCTACAATGCAATGCAGGGGCCTGAGAAATTCAGAAGGCCATGAGCAGCCATTTTAGATCCTAAGTCTTGCCTCCTACTCACAAGCCTGAAAGAAGGCTTTGGGGACCTGCAACAGAAGTAGGAGTGTTGCCATTCCAGTTTCCAACCCACTCCATTCCCCCCCTTCCCAGTTTCCCAGCTGTCAGCACTCCATGGCCACTGGGCATACTCGGTATTCACTGGCCTGTTTTGAGCAGGGAGATTCCCCAATGAGGGATATTTTCCCTAAGAGTTTTTTGAACTTCCTCAAACCTTGGGTTTCCCCCAAGCCTGCTATACCGCCCTCTTATGTGTGAGTAGTGCAGCTTTAGGTGGCTATGTAATCAGTCTGAACATCAGAGACTGAACACTGAAAATAGAGAGAATAATGGTGGAAACAGATATAATAATTTGGAATTCTGATTGATTTATATTGGGATTAACAAAGCAATTATACAAAGGATGAAAATTTAGCTCATTAGTCCCAAGATACTTCTCAAATTCAAGGTATATGGGAGAGGAATGTACCTTTGGTCCCTGTGCCCAACCACAACCCCAGGAGGGACAGGATGCTCTTTCCTTCTGGAACCATCCCAACTAGAAAATGTCCCAGTAAGGCACCACTAATCTGATGTGTACCCGTAGGTATTTCTCCCTCAGGGGTTTTGGGAGCCAGGCATCAGCCATCCTCCCCAGAAACGATGGTGCTAAAGAGATGCTGGGCAGGGGCGGCCCTCCTATTAGGCAGAGTGAAATACCTGAGGTAGCAGATGCTGAGAGGCAGGGAGCAGCTGTCAGGAGTTGGAGGACAGAACTGTGTATGCATTGTGTCCTGTCCTGCCACTTTTAGGTGCAGTGGAGGATGTTGTCCCATCACCAGTGTGAGGTAAAAATTTAACTGCCAGTCTGGTTGGCCTTTGTACATGGACTGGTGGGGGGCACCATCTTGTCTTTCACCACAAGCAGCAAATGTCTTGGGCCAGACCTGCTGCTGGGAAAGAGAATACTGGCAACTCCTCCACAGGTACAATCTGAACAGCCAACACACAGGATGGCAGCTCATCAGACAGCAGTACTTCAGCTCAAGTACAAAAGCAATACCTCAACAGACAAAACAAAACTCTTAACTGTCTTCTTATTTTCTCCCTTCCACCCAGAAGAAGTCAGCTGGGCCTACTATTCCCTTGTTCCTAGGCAAAAGCTCACACAAAGCTTCTCTTTCTCTTCCCATAGTTAGCAGCATTCTTAGATCTATCATTTCTTATACATATTTACATAAGACTGCTTTAATTCCACCTCCAAACAAGATGGCAATTAGTTTGACTCATTCACCAAGGAGTGAACAAAACTTGCTTCTCAAGAAACATGCAATAGTGGACCAGGCAAGAAGAGTGCGGCCAAGGGCTCTTTGTATCCCTGCGGTAAAACTTGCCCAACCTGCCTTCCTACCAAGGCCAAGCTGAGTTCATGATAGAAAGATTAAACACTGGAGAACAGAATAGCTATTGTTTGTGCTAGCAAACTTCCTTCTAGCTTGTTAAGAAGTTTATTCTGTTTCTCATGTACAGTAAATACGTACAACTCAGCAATAGTGTGAACAGCTGAGGGCCACTCTACACTGTAATGCAGTTTTAGGTGTACACGTAAGCTGTGCTTCATTAGCAACAGCACAGATGTCACAGATGCAACTACTAGCCAAGCAGGGATCAGGTGACACTTGTGGTCCAATAGGGTTTCACCTGGCTCTATAAAGCTGCTCACTCTGGCTTGACTCCTCAGCCGGAGTAACTTGTCATTCAGCACAGTTTGAGCTCTCAGACCGCTCATCCCTGCGTTCCCACCATCCTAGCTTGTCTGCAGACTGCCAGACCAGAGAATGTTTCATGTGTGCGCCTAAAAACATAAACCACAAATGAGGGAGATACGTGTTCGCAATCATGTGTATTGTTCAGGCACACTTTTCAGGGAGCTGGGACTGGCAAACCTAAGACACCTGCACTTCTGAAATTGCCCTTTTTATGTTAGCTGGAGCGCTGACGTCTTCTACTGAAACTTAGATCTCAAAGTCGTTGGGCATATATACATATATACTATGGAATTAAACTGACTGAAAACTTTTAAAGACTAGTGTCTTCCAAAGGCAACACACACAACTTTTAGCATGTACTTCTAAATGTAAAACATGTATACAGAAAACACGTTTGCCGCATTGTAATTTATTAAGCAAACCTTATGGTGTTATACAACAGTTGTTAACAATGCAAGCCAGGTCCGGTCACTGTGCACAGTTGGCAGGAACATTTGTAACTGGAGCCAAATTGCTGTCTTCTGTTAACTCTATGAAAGCTTTCCCAGAGACTTGTACAGATTACATTTTTAAAAAATCATGTATGTAATTTGATATTGATCAAGAAGTCTAATTGCAACTATTTCCTCATTCAGAACTTGAACTTCTTAAAACACAAATCAGGGATTTGCAAAGACAACTGGACATTCTCAAAGCTACCACCACCAAAATCCAAAGAGGTAAGAAAGGGAAAGTATGGTACTGCTTGGTCAAAAATGGCTTAAGATAGGTTCAGATTTACTGTTGTTGACACAATTAGACTTTATAACATAACATAGCATTGTGATTAAACAAACAGTGCAGAAACTGTAGGAATTTAACAGGGATAGAGTGTTCTTAATGTTCATCATATTGGGAAGAAAAAGCATTGATTCTGAAGAAATTAGCTCTAATATTGCCAGTCAATTGTCTGCTCATTATTTGGAGCAAAATAATCACACTTAAAGAACAAAATTTCAATTTTCTTCAAAATAGGCCAGAATCCTCTTTCAGATATGAGACCGCCTATCCATTTTTGGCATACTTTTTATATTTAGACTTGTGTTCTAATATATAGGGAGGGAAGGCACTGTAACACAGACTTTCACATAGGTGAGGAAACTCCATGCAGATGTTACTCTAAAGGTGAAGCTACCAGATTTATTACATAATGTTCTGTGCAGTAAGGCTGAAAGTTATGAAGGCACAGTCATGGCCAGGTGCAGTGATTCCCACATGCTGACAGCAGAACCACGCTTTTTCTTGAATTAAAATTAAAATTGGAGGCCCACGACACACTTACACCCCAAAAGGGTGCAGAGTGTGATAAGGTAAGAATTACCTACACTCCAAAGAGCCCACCCACTTTGTTTCTGCATGAGTTACTGTACTGAACATCTCTCCTGTTGTGGAAGGTTTAGACCAAAGCGCATGTTACTTTTTTTAAACTCTAGACTCAGTGCAGAGGGCCCGTCTCAGTCAGGACCTAGCATGTTGGGTGGGGGGGCCTTAACCCTTCCCACCCCTACTGCAATTCTGATCTGGATGGGGAGGGGATTGTGCCAGCAATTTATCTTGCCAAATAGTGCTCCATGTGCTCTAATAGATCAGTATTTAGTAATATAAATCTGGGCAGCATAAAGTACACATGCAGGGGACAGGGTGATCTAGATTGGGACCACAGCAATGGGGAAAGGGTCTAGGATTTGTTTTCAAGAAAAACCACCACTTTTTTGCCACTGCCACCACACCGCCCTATTTCAGTGGCAATTTCAGTGGCGGCAGCAGGAGTGCAGCGGCAGTAGGATGTAGGGAGGCAATGTGACACCCCAACCTCCAGACGTTGCCCACCCATGAAGTCATGTGTGCTTTGGCTCTTAGAGGTCACTCCAGTCAGGAAACTAGAAAAGATCTTTAAGGTGCAATCCTATGCATGTTTAGAGAGAAAAAAGGCCTCCTACTCCCAGCATGTGCCTGTCAGCATGGCTGGCAAGGGCATGCTGGGAGCTGTAGGCCTTTTTTGTCTCTAAACATACATAGGACTGGGCCCTTACTCTCTCACACAAACAAGAACAGAACAACAGGTAACTCCATCCATCTGTCTAGTGACTAAACCATATAATGACACTAACACATTTCCTAATTGTAGGAAGTCCAAAGGAGAAGCCCCCTGCCGCTCCTATTCTCTTTCTTTTTGTCTGGGAAAAAGGGAGAAAAATGCAATAGCAAACCACTTAGGAAGTTTAGATTGAACAAACATAGCTTAAAATAAAACTGTATTTGTCCATTCAAAGCCTCCATAGCAGAGGCTATGATCTAAGTGCAACTCCCTCCCCCCACCTTTTTTTTTCTTGCAGTGCCAGGGCGGGGGTGGGGGAGCATGCATCCTGCAGCAGATCCGAGGGGATGGAAATTGGCCCCTAGACTGCCCAAAGTTGCCCACACCTGGCATAAGAAAAGTATAACTTATGAAAGCACTCCCATTGTGTCTCCTCCTAGTTCTCCTTACCCCCAATGGTGTAATTGCTGGTGAAAAGATATTCAAAACAGATGGCTCTACGGGTGACTATGATACTGCAAAGGCCAGCTGCTCAGACATGGGTGGCACGCTTGCCATGCCAAAGGATGCTGCAGAGAACAGTGCCCTCCAACAAATCGTGGCATGGCGTAACCAAAGAGCCGTTCTTGGAATCCACGACATGGGGACAGAAGGCAGGTTTGAGTATCTAGATGGCAAAGTCATAGGGTACTCAAACTGGGCACCAGGAGAACCAAATAATGTTGGCAATGAAGACTGCGTAGAAATGCATCCGGACGGCAAATGGCATGACAGAAGCTGTGCAATTCAGTGGCTAATCATCTGTGAATTTTAAGCTGGCAGCTGTTTTGTTTCGGCAAAAATTGGACCTCCACAGTGCTGATGACAGTCCAGTTTATTCTAATTGTAGCAAATTTCCAACATGTTTACTTTTCTGTATCTTACTGTGTATAAAAACACTGCACAGAGAAGTAAGTTTGTTTGTTTGTTTGTTTGTTTGTTTGTTTGTTTTATTAATCGCCCATCTGGCTGGTCACCCAGCCACTTTGGGCAATGTACAACAACAAAACAGTTAAAACAATAAGATTCTACATTAAAAAGAAGTGTAAACTTCTCAGCTATAGATACATTCATTGCATTCCCACCAGCATTTGTTGCTTTGGATTTTGTTTCTTACATTGTTATCTAGCTCATTACCTAGCATCTTGGTCCTATGGCTTTGTTGAATGCATTTACCTGGGTGATAAGAAGTCCCGGGGCTATAGAAGGACAAGATCCTTCAGGCAAAAGAGCGCTGGAGGGACCGTAGCTCAGTGCAATGGAGCACATGCTTTGTATACATTTGTTTCTTTGTTTGTTTGTTTATTACATTTATATCCTGCCTTCTTTCTCCTTAAGGAACCCAAGACGGCGTACATAATCTTCCTCCTCCTTCATTTTATCCTCACAGCAACAACCCTGTGAGGTGGGTTGGGCTGAGCCAGCAGATGCAAGAGATATTATCCTGGAACTGCCTAGCAAATGCATTACAGCAGGCCTCAGAGGGATCAACAGTATCCTTAGGGCCGGCATGTAATAGCCCCCAGACGACTCTGAAAAGCCCCGCTGGGCAGCAGACAGAAGATTCAGTAGAGGCAGCAAGATGGGGGTTTTTGCCACCCTCACTGCCCCTGAATATACAGTCAGGGCCAGAAATATTGGAACAAGGATAACTGTTTGGGCAGTTGGCCTCTGTACACCACCACATTGAAGTTGAAAGGAAACACACCCAGATGGGAGCGAAGTCAGGACTTTCAGCTGTAATTCAAGGGGTTTGACAAAAGTGGGTCACTACCCATTCAGGAAGGACAGCCAGTGGCATACACACACACCCATCATTGGTGGCTCATAAGTAATGGAACGAATGGCTGACAAGCAGCTGCATGGCCAGGAGTGGCCTGTTTCCTGGGTACCCCATGATCAATCACGCAGATAAAAGGCCTGGAGGTGGTTCTGAGTGTTACATTTGCATTTGGTAGCTGTTCACTGGAACTCCCAACATGAGGTCCAAAGAGGTGTCGATGCGAGTGAAGGAGGCCATCATTAGGCCGGTGTCGATGCGAGTGAAGGAGGCCATCATTAGGCCAAGGAAACAAAAGAAACCCATCAGAGAGATTGCAAAAACAGTGGGAGTGGCCAATACAACAGTTTGGAATATCCTGAAAAAGAAGGAATTAACTGGCAAGCTCAGCAACAGCAAAAGGCCTGGAAGACCACGGAAGACAACTAAAGTGGATGACCGCAGAATTCTCCTCATGGTGAAGAGGAACCCTTTCACAACATCTAGCCAGGTCAAGAATGCTCGTGAGGAGGTAGGCATGTCATTGTCAACATCTACAGTTAGGGATGTCAGAGAATTCCGCGACGGATCTCGGTGAGGCCGAATGCACCGAATGCACCCCCGAAATCCATCGTGGAACAAAGCCCCCACCCCCCCAACCCACGAAAGGCGTGCGGGACAAAGTTCCCGCCGCCCCCAACCCACAAAAGGTGCACGAAACGGGGCACTTACCTGGTCCTGTCCATGCTCCTTTGTGAATGGCAGCCGTCCTGCGGCCGCCATTCGCTTCCTCTTCATAGCCGTGATAGGCTACGTAAATACCTACGTAGCCTGTCACGGCTAACGCAGGGATGCCATTTGCATCCCTGCGGAGGCCATGATAGGCTACGTAAGTATTTAAGTAGCCTATCACGGCAGGGAGAAAAAAACCCAGCGTACGCAAATGGCAGTAGCCGCTGCCATTTGCATACCCTGGGTTTTTTCCCCCTGCCATGATAGGCTAAATAAATATTTATGTAGCCTATCACGGCTAAATACAGAGACGCAAATGGCGGCGGCTACGACAGCCGCCATTTCCGTCCCTGCAGGGCTGCCCAGCGGCCGGATGTCTGGCTGCAGGCAGCCGGAGCTGGCTGGTGGCTCCGTGGCTTGGCCGCAGAGCAGAGCCAGCTGGGCAGAATTCCAGGGGGGAGGACCGGATCACCTCCCCCCCCCGTCGAGGATTCTGGGGGGAGGGGCGGAGCGCCTCCCCCCCCCCAGCGGAAAGAGAATGGAACAGAAGGTAAGTGTTCCGTCCATCCCTATCTACAGTCAAGAGACGGCTTTATGAATGTAAATACAGAGGCTTCACAACAAGGTGCAAACCACTGGTAATGCTCAAGAACCGAAAGGCCAGATTAGCCTTTGCCAGCAAACACCTAAAAAAGCCTGCCCAGTTCTGGAATAAGATTCTTTGGACTGATGAAACCAAGATTAACTTGTACCAGAATGATGGGAAGAGAAAAGTATGGAGAAGGAAGCATACCACATCATCTGTCTAAAAACATGGTGGAGGCAGTGTTGTGGCATGGGCATGTATGGCTGCCAATGGAACCGGGTCACTGGTGTTTACTGATGACCTGACTGCTGATAAAAGCAGCAGGATGAATTCTGAAGTGTTTAGGGCTATACTTTCTGCTCAGATTCCGCCAAATGCTGCCAAATTGATAGGACACCACTTCATATTGCAGATGGATAATGACCCAAAACATACAGCAAAAGCTAACCAAGAGTTTCTCAAGGCAAAGAAGTGGGATGTTCTTCAAAGGCCAAGTCAGTCACCTGATCTCATAGAGATCATGCTTTTCACTTACTGAAGACAAGACTGAAGGCAGAAAGACCCACAAACAAGCAGCAGCTGAAGGCAGCTGCAGTAAAGGCCTGGCAAAACATCTTGAGGGAGGAAACTCAGCATTTGGTCATGTCCGTGGTGGCTTAGTGGTTAAGATGCTGAATTGCAGACCGGAAGGTCAGCAGGACAGCAGTTCGAGACCTGAGTGCTGCATGACGGAGTGAGCTCCCGTCTTAAGTCCCAGCTTCTGCCAACCTAGCTGTTCGAAAGCAAGAAATTGCAAGTAGATAAATAGGTACCACCTCGGCAGGAAAGGTAACAGCGCTCCGTGCACCTTGGTGTTCAGTCATGCTGGCCACATGACCACGGAAGCGTCTTCGGACAGCGCTGGCTCTTCGGCTCAGAAATGGAGATGAGCACCACACCCTAGAGTCGGACATGACTGGTTGGGGACACTTTTTTTTTTTTTTAATGGGTTCCAGACTTCAGGCAGTCATTGACTGCAAAGGATTTTCATCCAGGTATTAAAGGTGATCCTTAAGTTTGAAATGATGTTGGTTTGTTCCATTACTTATGAGCTACCAACGATGGGTGTGTGTGTATGCCACTGGCTGTACTTCCTGAATGGGTAGTGCCCCACTTTTGTCAAACCCCTTGAATTACAGCTGAAAGTCCTGACTTCGCTCTCCTCCATGCTCCAGCTGCCCTGCATTTGTGGCTAGATGCGTGTTTTCACATCTCCCACAGCTTCAGGGAGGGGGTGGGAAGGGGCCCAGAGACCCGATAGGAAGCTGTCTAAAGCAGCTTCCACAGTCTCCTCCCCTCCCCACCCCTTGGACTGCCCCCCTTTTGCCCTCTCTGCACTCCATTTCTGAGTGCAGAGATGGCAGCAGCACGGAAAGATCCATACTGGCTACAAGGGAGCAGGGAGCACAGTTTCTGGGAACCGAGGTTGGACAACCTGAGTTTCCAGAAACCAAAAAATCCTATAACTATCTAAACAGTGTCTAGTGGCTATAGGATTTATCTCTTAGTTGGCAAAAATGAACAAGAAAATACATTCCTGATTCACTGAAGTTTGGAAGAGTGGGAGAAAAAAGATAAAAGCCAGAGGTAGAAAGTCAGAGAAAAAGAGAGAGAAGGGGAAAAAAGGAGACCAAAGTCCTGGAGGAAAGACCAAGGCTGGACCAAGGACAGTAAGATATTGCTTGGAACAAGAGACCTGGATAAAACAGGGTCACAATCTAGTTAGGTTAGTTGGATGCATTTATCTCTGGTTGTTTTATTAACCTATTGCTCACCAGGGGATGGGGTGGGGGTCAATGCAGATTTTGAAACTTTTCACTGTTAACATTTTTCTTCAGTAATCTTTAAACCTTGTTGAGGGCTACAGAAGCAAAGTAAAAAGATCGGACCTGGGGTTTTCTGTAGGGAGGGGGGTATTTCCCCAATTAGGTTTCATTTTCCTGCGTTAAGTTTCATTCAGTTTTGAAGCCGTGCTTTTGGGTTTGGGGATGAGAGGGTAAAAAGAGAGAGAGCCAGTGAGAAGGAGAGTCAGGAAGAGCAGAGCACAGAGAGGAGGCAGGAAGAAGCAGCCTGAAGATGTATAAGTGCTGCTAGGGTAGAGGTACTTGCGTTTTTGCAATCTTTATTTTCTCTTGATGCCTTGCGTATCACTCAGCTCTATTGTGTAAATACTTTTAAGTTGTGATTTGTTTGTTTGAAATTACCAGTAAGCTGCGGTGGTTAAACCCCAGTTGTCTGGAGTGTCAGTCACCCCACGTCTACAGCCTAAACCCCACATTATCCCTGCTAGCCAGTGGCCGGATGTCCGGCTGCTGGCGGAGCTGGCCGGCGGCTCCGCGGAGCACCTCCCCCCCGGCAAGGATTCTGGGGGGAGGGATGGAGCGCCTACCCCCCCCAGCGGAACCCGGCGGAGCCAGGTAAGCGGGGTTTCGTACACCCCTAGTCAGAAGCCAGACTTGGGTTGGAATGCTTGTTTTCTCCCCAGCCCCCAACCACCCCTCTCTGAAGTGATTCCACCCCTCCCATCTCAGCATTTATTATGGTTTTCTTTTACAAAGCAGATTACCTCAAAATCCTCAAAATTACCTCAAAATTTTAATCAGGATTAAAATCATGGTTTGGACCGAATTTGCAGGCCATGGCTATAAGAGAATTTTGTGTCTGCATGCAATCTCTAGTTAATGCAGGGAAGGGAAGGGGAACACGTGCTTCCTGGGCTGGCTCCTAATTTGCAAACAATGGTTTTCACTGGCTTGATGGGAACCTGCATTGTGGCTATGCTAGACCACAGTCTTTTGCTTTACTTTAAACCTTATTGAAAATTACTTTCCATGGTTGTCCTCCAGTTCTAGTGTTGCAAGAAATATAATATCCGATCATCATTAACATTATTTCCGAATTTAAGTATGGTTTTATATATGTCTAGGAAGATCCACACACCCACACACACACCCGCCGTGCCTATTTCTTTTCAAAACTGAAAACCCTAATTCTTTCTATGGCTGAAGTATCACTTTGGAGAAATTCATTGATCATTTCTGTTGTCTGCTAAGAAACTCCAAGATTCCATTTGCTTCTGTAGCTGCAGCAATGTCAAGGCTGATTTGAATCAATGAGTGTGTTGCACAAGTTTAGTCTTGAATGTCAATCCTGACCTTTTCGCTCTGCATCCATATTCTAAATAAATTCATTTTCTCCTAGAGCTTTTTACTCCATGCTCAGCAGCCTCACAAAACTAGAATTCCCAGGAATTTAGGGGTCGAGCAGTGGGTGGTGGTTGTGGGGAGCCATGATAGCTAATTTAGTTTCAAATCGCTTTAAATTCATAATATAGAGCCTGGCAACAGTTATCCATGCTCTGGTAACCTCCCTGTTGGATTACTGCAATGTGTTGTACGTAGGGCTAACTTTGAAGACAGTTCAGAAACTTCAGTTAGTTCAAAATAGAGCTGCTAGGTTCCTAATTGGGACTGGCTGATTCGACCAAGTGATACCAGTGCTACATCAGCTGTACAGGCTTCCAGTCCATTTCCAAGCTCAATTCAAAGTGTTGGTGTTGACCTTTAAAGCCCTAAACAGCTTGGGACCAGTGTATCTGAAGACATGTCTCCTCCCACATGTACCTGCTTAGACGGTTAGGTCATCTTTAGGGGCCCTCCTCTGGGTGCCCCTGCCAAAGGAAGCTAGGTGGGTGGCTACAAGAGAGAGGGCCTTCTCAGTGTTGGCACCCCATTTGTGGAATAAACCCAAAGTGGTTCGCCTAGCAACTACATTGTTATATTTTCAGTGCCAGGCAAAGACCTTTCTTTTCTCCCAAGCATTTTAGAGGCCTAGTTCTAGGTTATTATAGCTGTTTTATCAATTCTTGTGCTGTTTATTTATTATATTGTATTCTTTTAAATATTTGTATTGTATTTTATATTTTAACTGTGTTTTAGAATGGCATTTTAGTTTTTAACTGGTTGTAATCAGCCCACAAAACATGAGTTATTGGGCGGATTAGAAATGTACTAACTAACTAACTAACTAACTGCATCCATAGTTTCAGTCAACAGGAGTGAAGCAAGGGACATGCAATCTAACAGACCTGTGATAACTTCATTTTGAGAGACCAAAATAGAATCCTCTCTTTCAACTGGCAAGACCCTGGTTCAACTTTTGCCTCAGGCTACTATTTCTAAAGTACTATATTAGTCTGGGCCAGATTCTGGTATTAATATTCAATATTCAAGTGCTGGTATTAATATTCAAAGCCCTAAATGGCTTGGGGCCAGGTTATCTGAAAGATCACTTCCTCCCATATGTACCTGCCCAGACCCTAAAGATCATCTTCATGGGTACTTCTCCGGGAGCCCCTGCCATGGGAAGTGATGCAGGTGGCTACCAGGAAGAGGGCCTTTTCTGCTGTGGCACCCTGGCTATGGAATGAGCTCCCTAGAGAGGTTTACCTGGCACCTACATTGTACTCCTTTCAGCCTTTGTATTTTCCCAGCATTTAGCACTCCCTGAAAACCATGTATTCCCCCCCATTTCCCTCAGTTAACTATAGTTTCACATTACATGTCACCAACAATCCCTGTAAATCAGAGACTGAAACCATTGCTTGAAGTGAATATGCTATCCATGGGTATGGGAGTCCTGGTGTGTAATAGCCATAATCTGCAGACATGTAACACAGAGTCATGGCTACTTCTAGGAAAGGAGGGGATAAAGGAATGAGGGGAGGGGAGTGTGCATGTTTGAGTCTGGTTCCTAATTTGCAAACCATGATTTGCAGGGAGCCAGCATTATGACTGCTTCCTTCTCTCTACAACAGGGGTGCAGAACCTCTTTCAGTCTGAGGGCTGAATTCTGTTTCTAAGCTTTCAGCAACCATATTCCAGTGGCGGGCATGGCCAAACGAAAACGGGCAGAGCCAAATAAAAAAGAAATACCCAAAATACTAGCATATCTTAGCTTAAAGCACTTATTGCCAGTAACGAAGTCTTAGGAGAGGCATTTCTGCCTTTCGGAATGGGGGAAAAACTGCACAAAAGCAGTGCAGTTGTGCAAGCACAGGCATGGGCTGCTTCCTGAGCAATGCCTAGGGAAGGGGAGCAACGTGCCTAATGATGGCATGCTGCTTCTGAGATAAATGCTGCTTTTTCAGTATTCCCAGTGCATGTGGCAGTTCACCCAAATCCTTACTGTTGACAACAGGAGAATCTATTTCTTATTGGGAGTACACAATATCGACTTGGTTTGCACGTAACGACAAACCACAGTTAATTAACAACAAATGAAATGACAAATGTAATGACAAATGTAATGACAAATCCATGGTTCCAGGTTCACACATAATGACAACCCACAATTCAACAAATCAGTTTATTTACCCATGATTTCTTGAATTTGTTATTGTTATGTGTAAATCCGGAACTTATGAGTTAACTATGGGTTGTTAACTATGAATGACCCACAAAGAGAACCCACAATTTGTTGTTGGGTTCTGAACTGTGGGTTGTTTAAATCTTGGGTTGACATTACATGCAAACCCAGAATCAAAGGTTGTTCATGAGTTGTTCTGCCAGGCTACAGAGGCAGCAGGCAAGCGTGGTAAAAACAAGAAAACAGCCTCTTTACAGGTCAGTGCTGCAGTACTGGAGAAGGAAATGGCAACCCACTCCAGTATTCTTGCCAAGAAAACCCCATGGAACGTATGACAAGGCTAAAAGATATGACGCCGGAAGATGAGCCCCTCAGGTCAGAAGGTGTCCAATATACTACTGGGGAAGAGCAGAGGGAATAGTGGCAAGTAGCGCCAGAAAGAGTGAAGTGGCTGGGCCAAAGCCGAAAGGACACTTAGCTGTGGATGTGTCTGGTGGTGAAAAGAAAATCTGATGCTGTAAAGAACAATATTGTTTAGGAACCTGGAATGTCAGATCAATGAATCAAGGTAAGCTGGAGGTGGTCAAACATGAGATGGCAAGATTGAACATTGACATCTTGGGAATCAGCGAACTAAAATGGACAGGCAAGGGCGAATTTAATTCAGGTGACCATCATATCTACTACTGTGGGCAAGAATCCCTTAGAAGAAATGGAGTAGCACTCATAGTCAACAAAAGGGTGGGAAAAGCAGTACTGGGGTACAATCTCAAAAATGATAGAATGATCTCAGTATGAATCCAAGGCAAACCATTCAACATCGCAGTAATTCAAATCTATGCCCCAACCACTGAGACCGAAGAAGCTGAGGTTGATCGGTTCTATGAAGACCTACAAGACCTTCTAGAACTAACACCAAAAAAAGATGTCCTCTTCATCATAGGGGATTAGAATGCTAAAGTAGGAAGTCAAGAAATAACTGGGATAACAGGCAAGCATGGCCTTGGTGTACAAAATGAAGCAGGACAAAGACTAATAGAGTTTTGCCAAGAGAACACACCGATCATAGCAAACATGCTTTTCCAACAGCACAAGAGGCGACTCTACACATGGACATCACCAGATGGTCAATATCGAAACCAGATTGATTATGTCCTTTGCAGCCAAAGATGGAGAAGCTCTATACAGTCAGTAAAAACAAGATCTGGAGCTGACTGTGGCTCAGATCATGAGCTTCTTGTTGCAGACGTTCGGCTTAAATTGAAGAACGTAGGGAAAACCACTAAACCATTCAGGTATGACCTAAATCATATCCCTTATGAATATACAGTGGCCACAAGACTGGAAAAGGTCAGTTTACATTCCAATTCCAAAGAAGGGCAATGCCAAAGAGTGTTCAAACTACCGTACAATTGCGCTCATTTCACATGCCAGCAAGGTGATGCTCAAAATCCTACAAGCTAGGCTTCAGCAGTATGCGAACCGAGAACTACCGGAAGTACAAGCTGGGTTTCAAAGAGGCAGAGGAACTAGAGATCAAATGGCCAACGTTCACTGGATAATGGAGAAAGCAAGAGAATGCCAGAAAAACGTATATTTCTGCTTCATTGACTACGCTAAAGCCTTTGATTGTGTGGATCACAACAAACTGTGGCAAATTCTGAAAGAGATGGGAGTCCCAGACCACCTTACCTGTCTCCTGAGAAACCTGTACGAGGGTCAAGAAGCAACAGTAAGAACCAGACATGGAACAACCGATTGGTTCAAAATTGGGAAAGGAGTACAACAAGGCTGCATATTGTCGCCCTGCTTATTTAACTTATATGCAGAGTACATCATGAGAAACGCCGGGGTGGATGAATCACAGGTCGGAATTAAGATTGCCGGAAGAATTATCAACAACCTCAGATACGCAGATGATACCACCCTAATGGCAGAAAGCAAAGAGGATCTAAAGAGCCTCTTGTTGAGGGTGAAAGAGGAGAGTGCAAAAGCTGGTTTGAAACTCAACATTAAGAAAACTAAGATCATGGCATCTGGCCCCATCACTTCCTGGCATCTAGAAGGGGAAGAAATGGCAGCAGTGACAGATTTTATTTTCTTGGGCTCCAAGATCACCGCAGACGGTGACTGTAGCCATGAGATTAAAAGACACTTGCTCCTTGGGAGGAAAGCTATGGCAAACCTAGACAGCATAGTAAGAAGCAGAGACATCACCTTGCCGAAAAAGGTCCATCTAATCAAAGCTATGATTTTCCCAGTAGCAACTGGGGCTGTGAGGGCTGGACTATAAGGAAGGCTGAGCGCCGAAGAATTGATGCTTTCGAACTGTGGTGCTGGAGAAGACTCTTACGAGTCTCCTGGACTGCAAGGAGGTTAAATCAGTCAATCCTAAAGGAAATCAACCCTGAGTGCTCATTGGAAGGACAGATACTGAAGCTGAAGCTCAAATATTTTGGCTACCTAATGCAAAAACTCTCTGGAAAAGACCCTGATGCTGGGAAAGACTGAAGGCAAAAGGAGAAGGGGACGGCAGAGGATGAGATGGCTAGATAGCATCACTGATGCAATGAATATGGACTTGAGCATGCTCCAGGAGAGAGCGGAGGACAGGAAGGCCTGGCGTGCTATGGTCCATGGGGTCATGAAGAGTCGGACATGACTGAACGACTGAACAACAGCTGCAGTACAAAGGCAGCTGGGGATACATGGAGAGAGCAGGTGAAGGAGGAGGAAAACAACCCAGAGACTGAGAAAACAAACCATGGTTTCTTTGATCATCTGCAAGACAAACCCTGGATAGGGCAATAAACCATGGTTTATTTAATAAACCAGGGGTTAGCATTGTGTGCGAACCAGGTCGCTGACTAAAGGGGCCTCCTCCTAAGACTATTAAATCCAGGATCTAAAATGACCTAGCTGTACCAGTGAGAACACAGCTTATAAATGTCTGACTTATTGAGACAGCACTACCTTGCTGTATCAGGCCAAAGGCCCATTTACCATTCTGTTTTCAATAGATGTTCCTGGGTACTTATAATCAGGGCATGAAAGTGGTGATGGTGGTCTTTCCTTTATGTTAGTTTCAGCATAGTAAATTGTCTCTTCAAACACCAGGAGTCACACTGAAGGGCCCACAGGGTTTTCCCTGGGAAGGCTGGGTCTCGGGAGAAAAGGGAATTCCAGGAGCCCCAGGCCAGAAAGGGCGAAAGAGAGAAAATGGAGGTAAGAAATCAGTGCTTTGATGCTCAGCATTACAGAACTAGAACGTCATACATTAATAGCCAAGTGATAAACCTAGCCATGATTGCGAAGTTTTGTCCAGCTTGACGTGATTGGCTTCCATTTTAAAAAGTGTAAAAATGCAGTTTGGGGAGCTGTTCTGTCTTAATCTGTATGTGTTACCTAGGATCCAGTGCATAGCTTTCCTCCCTTTTCCATCCACCTAATTAAGGATTACTAAAGAAACGTTACGTGCCCATGAATACACTGGAGGGCTCTGCTCCAATGATGTCTGAGTGGTGTAAGGGCCAAATTAGATGAGACATTAACTGCATCAGTGCAACTAACATGCATATTTTAAAAAGTGAAAATAGCACCCGCGGGGAAGCAGCAGTGGGACCACAGAGGCTGGGGAAGGAGAGTTTAACTGTTTCCTCCCCCTGCTGCTCCCACCATCATTGTTCACACACACACATACATGCAGTTTACCTGCATCAGGAGGAAGCCTTGAGGGGCACCAATGAAGATTTCTCTCCCAATGCAAATAGCAGCTTCAAGGCAAGGGTTTTGCAGAGACCAAGGCAGGGGGAAGGGGTAAACTCTCCCTTCCCACCCTCTGCAGTCCCACTGCTGCTCACCCACCCATGTACCCCGCCCCCTGTGGGGAGTTGCACTGGTTACCAGCACATTTCCTGGCCCACTTCAAAGGGCTGATTTTGACCTTCAAAGACCTAAATGGTTTGGGACAAGATTATTTCAAGGACTGGCTGCACCCAAATGAAGCTGCCTGTGTTTTAAGATTGGCATTGGAGGCCCTGCCTGTTACCCCGACTTTACGGTCAGTCAGACTGGTGGGCATTAGGGACAAGGCCTTCGGAGCAGTGACCCCTATCTTATGCAGTTCCCTGCCAAGTGATGTACAGCTGGCCCCCTCTTTGTGGTATTTAAAAAGGCTTTAAAACCCCACCAGTTTCAGATGGTTTTTAACTGATGTGCTTTATTGGCCATCCTGCTGTTTTACTGGAAATTGTTGGCTTTGGAAATTGTTTTAGGCTGGCTGAATTATATTTTCATGAATTGTTTTCTGTGTTTGTTTTTGGATTATTATCATATAGTATTGTAGTATAGCCCAGTATCACCTGTTCTAACTGGCACTGGTCCTCCTTTAGCTGGAGATGCTGAGGATGGAGACTGGACGCATATGAAACATTTGCTAGTGAACTATGGCCCTACTCTGATGGAAGTTGTTGAGCAGTTCCCATTCAGTTCAGTGAGGCTTGCAAAGGAGAACATTTTGATGGATTACCCTAAACCCCTTCTTCTTCTTTTTCCTTCCTCTGGTAATTACACATCATATTATTTTAAATTAAAATTAAATGAATTCTCTGTGTGTGTGTGTGTGCGTACGCGCGCACGCGCGCACGCATGCACACGTGCATGAGAGAGAGAGCGCTCTATCTGCTGGTCAAGCATTCATATCTTTGTCAGACAAATTGCTGAGAAATTACCCAAGATGTTAAAGGAATGTCTCCTTATGGAAACTAATAGTTAAGAAGATGTGAACCCCATCAGAACCAGGGCAGGAAACTCCTCCCACTTGCCCCCAGCTTAAGGGAGGGGGAAAGCAGTGGAAGCAGGTAGCTCCAATGTCATGGGCCTGTGAATCCACTCTGGGTTGCAGTCAGAACCAGTCAGAACTCTAAAGGAGCAATCCAAGGTGCTGAACCCTATCCCCACAGTGGGCTCAGCACCATGGAGAGCTCCTTTGGGGTTCTGACTGAAACCCAGGGTAAGGAACCCAAATCCAGGTAAGTGCAACAGCCCCTGGAACTTCTCGAAGCTTCGAAGATCATGCCTCAATTAGAAAAAAAAAACATTGCAGAGAAGCCCCAATTCTGTGAGGATAACGCCTTAATTTTTAAAAAAAAACATCCTGAGCTGGGGATAGGAGGGGGTAAAACTTAGTCTCATTTGAAGGGATACAACAACCCCCTGCTCAATGCAGGAAGCCTGATTCCCAGGTGGTCGCCCATCCAACTACTGACCGGGGCCAACCCCGCTTAGCATCTGAGATCAGACAAGCGCGCGCAGGAAAACAGCAGGAAAACAGCACAGCGCTCGAGTGTGAACCGAGCTTGTGCATTCGATGAAGCACTGCAATGGGGAAAATGGGTGAGTGTGAATAATCATGTTTTAATGCGAGAGCATTTAACCTGACAGGACACCGAATTCATTGCGATGGCAGGCGCAATGTACATCGGCCCTCTGTCTGATATCTCTGAGCTGGGTGGGAAATTAAGGCTTCTGAGGATGGAGACAGATGGTAGGTTGGCAAGTATGATGAGAAGTTATAGGAGGGGGGAAAAATACATGTGCATACACCATGGGAAGAGAAATGTCTCTCAAATCACTTTCAGCACTTTAAAAATCTGTCTGCAGCTTAATCTTCTGCAAAGTGTTTTATGGCCTCTCAGGGCATTTTAACTGCACAGAGAGGTCATACATGGATCTAATCATTGTTCCTTTGGGGAAACAAGGATTGTTTCAACAAGCGTGCACACAAATATGGGTTTTTCCCTCTAATCTTTATTTCCTTTTGGTTTCACATATCTTACTTATCCTGAGAGCTTAGAAGAAACCTTATTCTAAATAAACCTATCAGAAGGTCAAATACCAGCTATAGCTGGATGTCCACCTTCCTGATAATGATTCAAAAGCACCAAATATTACAGATTTCTGTATCACTATAATTCAAGATATGCCAGATCTATTTACTGGAAGAAATAGTTTTGGAAGGGTGTTGAACTGAAGGGCAGCTACTAAATTGTGTTCTTGTTTTCCAGCAAATTGATTAGGAAAGAGGTTATCCTAAAACACTGCATGCAGTGCCAGTAAATGGTGAAATATGACGCTCAATTTTGCAATCCACAGACTTGTGCAAGAACAGAGATAAAATAAGCATATCTATCTGTGTGGTTTTGTGGATGTTTTTCTCACCATTATAAACAGAACAGAAATCTACTCCTTTCTTGAGCAGTCTTCGTCTCTTTTCAAATCAAATGAATTGTTTGAATTGATCAAGGAATCATATTGGGATCTGGTAAGAAATGCTGCTTTACATTAATGCTGGATGAAAACTATAGCTTTGCTTTTTGAACTCCCCCAGGTTTACAACTTAGTTTATCCAACTCTTACACCCCCATTCTCATGGTAAAGTTGAATCAAAGAATAGTGTTTCTTGAGATTTGGAGGTTCTGGGCTGCACAACCAATTCAATATAAGGGCTGCAAGTTTTAATCAGTTAGATCAGTAGATTAATCAAAAATGTATTTAGTTATTTTATTGGTGGGATCTGAAATTTGGTATACACTCAGTCCAAGTCTCCAGCCCTCTGAAGGTGTTCACTCTGGAGAGAGCAATCCTATGCCTACACAGGATATTTTGGTTTCCTGCCTCCAAGTGCAGAGACAGGGCTTGGAGCAGTAACCCAGATTTTGTAAAGTGGCTTTATCATTCCTGGTATGCTCCTCCTGCCACTGGGAGCAGCTGAGCAAGCCAGGGATGCTCCATCCCTGGCTTGTTAGTGTTACATCCGAACCTGGAACTCTGGCTTCTCTCTCGCCCAACAAGCCAGAGTTGTAATCCAGTGTTTGTTCTTGTAGTGTCCATCAGCATGGTAAAATGCATCAACATGCAGTCTATCAGCTTTCTAATTTTAAGTGACCAAAACAGAGTCCTGCATGAAATATAGCAAAGTAGCCACAAGCCTCCAAAAACACATCTCAAAATAATCTCCTCTTTACTTGTTCTCGTTCTAAGGTATCAGCAATGTATCTTCTCCAATGTTTCAATGCCCTGCTGGGAGCATCACTGGTATTGGCCTCTCTTTCTGAAACATGCAGATGTGAAGAAAACACTTGCACAGTGATGGCATGTGGCAACCCAGGACTCAATGGATTACCTGGAAGAGATGGGAAAGACGGTACCAAAGGAGAGAAAGGAGACCAAGGTACCATGATTATGATTGTCTACATAATTAGATAGCAGGAGGAGCATTAACAGTTGTTGTGGTCTGCAAGGACATCAGCTTTCCACCTGTTGGATATGATGTGTACAATTATGATGCTTCAGTATAGACTTTAGATGCACAGAGGTTGTGCACCCCTGATCTAGAGAAACAGTTTGTCACATAAAGGCAGCCATCATGGGGAGGGGGGTAGGATGTCAAAGTGGCTTTTTCTTGGTAGCTGTTTGAGAGAATAAAGTCAAAGAGATGTTTCATTTTGTCAAATGCTAGGAGTCCAAGTGAGGGGCCAACAGGGTTACCCTGGGAAGCCTGGGCCTCCAGGATCACCTGGAATTCAAGGACTCCCAGGCCAGAAAGGACAGAAGGGAGACATTACAGGTAAGAATTCAATTCTTTGATGCTGAGTTCTACCTACATTAGGGTCCAGCGACACACCACACACAAAGATGCACAGCAGCAACCCACTGGGTGGGGTATGGGTTAAGCCTCCGCTTCTCCCCCATGAATTCTTCAAATCACCCTTGTACTTCCATCCAAACAACCAAAACAAAATCCTCGCCTAGCTCTTCAATCTGAGCCTATCAGTGCCATGCTAGAATGTTAGCTCTCCCAATGGCAGGAATGGGCGCTTCAAGGGCATCGGACCCCTTCCCTCATGACAGTTAGTGACTGGTTGGCGCTTAGAAATCATTCTTCTAACGCTCTGCTTAGAAAATTGTAGACCCATTTCATACATCCTGTGGTCCTCATGCCTCTGGGGATGCATAGAGCCATCAGTGGGTTCATGCAGAAGTGCCATTTGTGTCAACTGGTGCCTTGATGAAGATACCGTATCTAGAGCCATCCCAATTCCCATGATTCAGGTGGCAATTTTTTGAGCCACCACCAAATAGGGATGCCCGTGGCTACACTAGCATAGAGGGGTCAGTTCATACAAGTGGTGCCTCCATGTGAACCTGGCCACAGCACTCTCTCACAGGCAATTACATTGAGCATGGGTGAGTCTTCAGGGAGTCAGGAACCTAATTTCAGCCCCAGGACCTGCCCGGAGGCTACAAGCTACATTTGGCCCTTTTCAGCCTCTGTTACATTGTGTCCCTGACATTTGACCGCAAACCACCAATCGTTTTGCCACCGCTGTCACAGTGTGGAATTTCAGCAGTGCGAGTGGTGGGGGCCGCATGTGGCCCACAGATCATGTGCTGCCCACCCCTGACATAGAGACTGCTGGTTGTGTTTGAAATGTGAAAGCACCCCACGGATCATCTGCCATAAGTCCGGATCTGCTCAAAGGAATGGAATACTTCAGACCTTCCTAGCAGCTTAAAGTTTTAAACCACTGCTGAACTGCTACTGTAACTGGGTTAAGCATTAATTGAAAAAATCCTAAATCTCCCTTCCTGCAGTTCATGCCTGCTGCTTCTTGCTTCTGTCCACAGTGAACAAGTGGTCCCTATCTCTCTCTTCTTACTAAGCTATGCTTTGCATTTCTCCTTTAGATCAAGGGGTTTCAGGGTCTGTGTTTGTGAATGTAGATACAAGGGTCTCAGGGTATGGTCTGAAGGCATATGATGCAGAAACTTTGCTGAAGCTAAACAGGTCTTGGTCTGATCAGTGCTGGGATGGGAGACTAGCTGGAGATCCAATGTACACTGTTTTGAGCTCTGTCACAGAAGAAAGATGGGCTATAAATGACATATTTTTAAAAAATAAAGAATTAGAACAGCAAAATACAGATAGCACAAATCAAGGGAATGGAAACAAAACAGAAAGATGTGTGTTTAATTATGTTCCTCTATCTCCCTTTTTCTCCCTAGAATGTTGTATTATTTGAAACTGGACTTTAGGGTGTGTTGTTATATTTTCAAATTTTTTGGTTTTGTTATGTTTTGTTTGTTTTGTTGAAACTCGTAATAAAAAATTGATTAAGAGATGTTCCTCTATCTCCACCCCACCTCCCACCCACCTTAGCTGTTGATGCTATTCAAAGACAAGTAACTGCTTTGGAAAAGAAAGTCCAGACTCTTCAAGCTGACCTTAGCAGATACAAAAACAGTAAGATGGAATATTTATTTTCAATGCTTTGTTTTTAAGTTTATTTTAAAATGCTTACTCAAGTGTGTGCGTGTGCGCGCGAGAGAGAATGAGAGAGAGAGAGAGAGAGAGAGAGAGAAACAGGCTAATAATGAGATAAGCACTGTGAAAACTCCTCCTATATTATGTTCTTAGCTTCATTCCTAGTAAACAGCCTTCTTCATATGTGCATCTAGGAATATGGAAGCCGCTTCCACGTGGTGCTGTTACACGCTGCAAGACAGCATGTTTGAACAATGCCACAACATGGATGAGGAGGTTAATTACATGGGCCTTCCTCACACAGTTAGCAACTCCATCCCCCAGAGAAACAGTGCCAGTCTGGTGGGGAAATGCACATATGTTTCACCCACCCCCATTCAGTTGGATTATTCACGTATGCTCTTGTGGCATGGGATTGCAGCTCCCATGCTGCTGGATGGAGGGAGCATTCCTCAGGCAGATTTAATTCAGTACCCTCAATCTGCAAAAGCTTGGTGCTGATAAGGGAGGAAAAGGAGAACAAGAATAATGTTGTGAGCAAACGAATGAATGAGTAGGGCATGATCCATCCCAAGTTAAACACTTTTAAGTCTCACTGACTTCAGTAGGAGAGTTAAGGATGTAGTCAACTCTTGTGTTATTGAAATCAGTGGTGATCAGATTTGCTTCAGTTTGGCTGGATCATGACTATGGGTTGTGTGGACCAATTATATGTAGATGTTCATTTCCCACAAGCTGTTTCTGCCATTTCTTACTGTCTTATGCTTTTCTCTCTGGGTCCAGTTCTGTTGATGCAGGGGGCAATGAGTGTCGGTGGGAAAACCTTTGTTTCAACTGGTCAGCGTGACACTTTCCCAAATGGGAAAGCTCTGTGCACAAATGCCAATGGAGCACTTGCCAGCCCAAAGAACGTGGCTGAGAACACAGTCCTGAAAACAATTTCAAAGAGGAATTCAATGTATGCTTTTCTCGGTATAAATGACATCCAGACTGAGGGCAGATTCGTGTATCTGAATGGAGCACCTGTGGGTTACACGAACTGGAAACCCAGAGAGCCTAATAACCAGGATAACGAGGACTGTGTTATACTACTTGAAGATGGACTATGGAATGACATTGACTGCCAACATAAAGCACTGATAATTTGTGAAATTTAATCTGTTTACAAAGAACCCAACTTCAGGGTGCATGTACCAGAAGTTGGTTACCTAACTATCAAGCGAATGGATTTCATTTTCACATTTACATTCCAGTCAACCCTCTGGCTGGCCTCTCTGGTTGCCTACAGATGAAATCCCCAGTTTCAGTATTCTGAGACGTGACCTTATGAGGTACGACAAATTTTGACTATCCAGCACTAATGAGCAGCATCCGTCTAGATCACACAAGTACATTCTCTTAAAGTTATTAAGCTTTGTTTGAGAGGATTGGTGAGAAGTGGCTAGAGATTTGTTGTCTTGCTAAAATAAAGTGCCAAACAGAAAAAACTCTGCTTGCTGGAATGTTGTCGCTAAATCTGCTGTGTACTTCCATACTGCTTCTGCAGCATGTGGGGTGCTGTCTCTGGTTATTTTATTGGCATCTTGGGCCTCAACTAGATGTTGCACATGTATGTGTAAGAAAGAAAACCCTGAGCAGAGAGTAATACGTAACCATTCCCCTGCCTGCTGCTTATGCTTATGGTTCCACTTTCCACCTAAAGTCGCTCCACTGCCATCAGCCCGGTTCCAAACAAATATTTTACCTTGCAAACATGTCTAAAACCCTGCCAGGTTTTAGAGGGAAAGTGCCAGTTGGAGAAAGGTGAAGTATACGTGGGGGTGTGCATGTACACATATACACACACCTGTTTCTTTGCTCTAAACCAGACTTTCCCAACCTGGTTTTGGTTGGTTTTGACCTTTAAAACCCTATATGGTTCTGGCCCAGCCATCTTAAGGAGCGCCTCCAGCAACACCAGACAGGCCGCTTAACAAGATCAGCCTCGGATGGCCTTCTCTCTGTCCCATCAGCCAGGACAGCTAGACTGGTGGGGACGAGGGAGAGGGCCTTTTCTGTGGTGGCCCCCAATCTGTGGAACTCCCTCCCTAAGGAACTCCGTCATGCCCCCTCTTTAATGAGCTTCTGCCGTACATTAAAAACGTGGTTGTTCAGGCAGGCATTTGGGGTGGGTTAGGGTATTTTAGAAAATGTTTTTATTGTAGAATTTTATTGTTTTAAACTGTTTTATTATATGTTGTACATCGCCCAGAGTGGCTGGGTGACCAGCCAGATGGGCGATTAATACATTTAATAAATAAATAAAATAAATAAAAACCTGGGGTCCCCACATTTGGGCTACTGCTCCCATCATCCCATCCAGCAGGGCCAATGGTCAGGGATGATAGGGGTTGTATAGCCCCACATCTGGAGACCCAAGGTTGTGACAGTGTGCTAAACCATTCCTTCTCATATCTGCTTGGCAGCAAAGAAGCAGGTGGTTGGGACTTCCTGACACACCTTTGCATGTAACATGTCATTGAGCCCTTAGCCCTGACTCATACATTAACAGCAATGGTGTGGTGAAGGCCTGAGCTGGCCCTTCCTCCATGCAATTACAAGAATGTGTGATGCAGTGCTTCCGCACGGGAGCCTGTGTTTGCATCGCTTTCAGAAAGAGCGGGCGGGACACATTATGCACCTCTGTCAGCCATGCTTACAGCCCTTTGAGTAACGTATGAAACAGATCTTGCTCCTGCATGCTATGGTGATGGCCATTAGCTTAAAGCAGAACTAGACCTACAGAGTTGTCAGGGCCCAGTGGGATCAGAGGCAAACGGTGTGATCCAAGGCAGGCACAGGCCAAGGAAGGCATTGTAGCCCAAGACAGGCCGACGGTCAGGTTCCAAGGCAGGCAGACAAAAAGAAGAGGGGACAGAGACAAGTGATGTGCTCCGACACAGGCAGATGGTTGAGTTCTAGAAGGAAACCAAGGTGACCTAAGTCAAGGCACAGGAGTCTGTATTGCTACTCTAGTCACAGCTTGTTGCTCAAACTGGGGCATTTATTTATTTAAAATATTTCTTGGCTGCCTTTCAGGGCAAAAGCCCCTCCCAAGGTGGCTTACAGCAATAAAAATACATAAAACAGTTAAAATATTAAAAATGATAAAAGCATAAAAACCATAAACAACAATAAAAGCCAACAATAAAACCAGCAACAATATTAACAGCATTAACAGTAACAATAACAGTCATATCACAAGAAGGCCAGGGTAAAATAATATGTTTTCAAGGCTTTCTAAAAAGTCTGCAATGACAGAGCATGGCGAACCTCCAATGGCAACTTGTTCCAAAGGTGTGGGGCCGCTGCAGAGAAGGCCCTCTCACATGTAATCACCCACCTGACTGCTCTCACAGGTGGGCAAATGAGAAGGGCCTCTCTTTCTAATCTTAAAGTGTGGGCAGGCTGATATGGGTGAAGGCGGTCCTTCAAGTAACTTGGTCCCAAACCATTTAAGGCTTTAAAGGTCAAAACCAGCACCTTGAATTGGGCTCAGCCTCAGAAATGCACCGGTAACCAGTGCAGCTGACGCAGTATAGGTATTATATGATCGAATTGAATCGCCCCCACTGATACTCAGGTGGTCGCATTCTGCACATGCTGGAGTTTCTGAACTGTCTCCAAAGGCAGCCCCACATATAGCGCATTACAGTAGTCCAGTCTGGGTGTGACTAGTGCCTGGATAACTGAGGCAAGGTCCGTCCTCTCCAGATAGGGCCGCAGTTGGTGTACCAGCCTAAGCTGGTAAAAAGCACTCCTGAACACCGCAGACACCTGGGCTTCCCCAGTTAGCTCAGAGTCGCACTTGGTCTTTCAGGGGGAGTGTGACCCCATCTAAGACCAGTTGTAAACCTCCATCCGAAGTAGTTGGTTCCCCAGCCCACAGTACCTCCATCTTGTCTGGATAAAGTTTCAGCTTGTTCACCCTCATCCACCCCAAAACAGCATCCAGACATTAAATCTAGGCATGTGTCCAGCAGGGCCCCCCTTGGCTCCCCAGGCCACCTGACCAGTTAGAGTCTCTATTCCTATTCAGTCCAGCCATTACCTGCAAGCGACTAAGAGCCCTGGGCCCTGCTGTCCGGTGACCTGGGGCCAATCTACATTGTGTCCGCTAGCACAATGAAGTCGGTAGACTGTCGTGTTAAACCCATCGCGTTAAAACGTGATTATTCACACACCCTCTTTCCCCGTTCCAGTACTTCATCGAATGCGCAAGCACGGTTCACGCTTGAGTGCTGTGCTCTTTTCCTGCTCGTAAAGAAGGTGGCTCTCATTGGAGGAGCAGTAAGTCTTCCTGTTTCTGCCGATTCCCCACCCACCATCCCTCTGTTCCTCTATCTCTCTGTGTGTGTAGGGATGGCACGAGCATATTCCAGTTGGGGCTCAAAGCCCGGTGAGAAGTTGCCGCTCTACCACCTCCGGACACCACTTCCCTCAGCAAGAAGAGGGGAAGAAGGCAGCGCCTCTCGTCCTCCCCCCATCATTGCTACAGCGGCAGTGGCGTGGGAGAGGCTGGTCATTTTCCGTAAGTTTTCCTGGTCTTGCGGAAAATGAGCACCTTGTCCCTTGTCACCTGCTATAGCAGGTGGGGGTGGAGGGAAGAAGGAGGCACCTATCCTCTTCTCCCCCTCCCACCTGCTGGAGGCCAGGGCAAGAGGCTGGGGAATGTTTGCCAAGGCTCTTTGTCCCATGCCAGCCCTTGACAGCTAGTGCAAGGAAGAGGGGTGGCAGCGGCGGCACCCCAGAGCTTGGGTTTGGGGGGGTCTGCTTGCACCTTCGAAGCTTCGAAGCCTGCCCTGTTTTTGTCCGCCATGGAGGGAAATCCCATTGAAAGCAAATTGCCTTCTGATTCGGAGGTGATGGACACTGCTTTCCCACCCAAGCAGTAGTGCCTAAAGCAACTGCTTAAAAAAATATATCTTAAAAGATGCCAAGCTCTGCCAGATGAATTGCCTGAAGGGCACAATCCTATGCATGTTTAGACAGAAAAAAAGTCCTACAACTCCCAGCACTCCCCAGCCACCATGGCTGGCTGGGGAATTCTGGGAGTTGTAGGACTTTTTTCTGTCTAAATATGCATAGGATTGTGCCCTAAATAGCCAGTGAAATCCTAACTTTGAAGGCTTTCTCCTGCTTGGCTGAAAAAGAAGACTCCCCCATCCACCCAGGGAGCCAATGTGTTGGGAGGTACTGGGTTAAACAAGGGTACATAAAATAAAAAAGATCCTCATAATTTCATATAATTTTTAAAGGGGAGACCCACAAAACCAGTAACCAATCACAGACCACATCTGCCTCCATGGACTGAAGTAGAAAAATATGGATCTGCCACTAGCCTAAAATCCTGCATTTAAAATGGGGTTTTCTGCTTCCATTTTAAGTGCAGGATCACAACTAACTGCCTTTACGCATGCATGCTCCCTCCCCACCTTCCCCCTTCCTTCTCCCGGTAGCTTAGCTTCTGCTGTACTGTTTTCTCATGGCCCCAATCCTGGGCACTTACTTACTTGGGGGTAAGTTACATTGAACTCAATGGGACTTACTTCTGAGTAGACATAAGATCACCCTGTAAGTCTGCAACCCTCAAGTAAGCCCCATTGAACTTAATAGGGTGCTCTGAAACAACAGAGGATGTTGCTTCTGAGCTTGGTGGGATGGGGGATCAGGTGTGTCTCCCTTCATTGCAGGGAGGCATTTTACCCTCTTCTCCCTCCGAATGAGAAATGCAGAGGCAGGAGATGCAATCGGCAGGCAAGTCTTGCCCTCGCATCTGTCAAATCTGCTCTGGTCTCCTTCCATGCAACCCTGCTCCCATCCTCAATGCCTTCCTCATCCTGACTGCACCCCCAACAACTGAAAAAAGTGTGTATAAGATCGAAGGCAAGAATGCTATCAGTGGGCGTTTTTCCTCTGTGCAAGCCACCTTTTCTCAGTGTTGTATCTGAGCCCATAGAGTCCCAAGGCAGCTCTGATTCTGAGGAGGAGATACCATTCATGCGAGAGGAACTCTCTCAGACTTCAGAGGCGCAGCTGGAGCGGGAGCCCCCCCCCCCCCGCTCACATCCCTGGGAGCAACAGTGACCCAGGGAGGGACAACTTGAGCTTTTAGACGCGAGGCGCAGATGCAAGCACAAGCAAGAGACTGCAGGAGCCGAGCTTAGGTGCTCAGCCCAATTGGCTTGATGTCAACAGCTGCACCCGGAGGCCCCATGGGAGAGGGGGAGATCTTCCCCTCCCACCCCTTAAGTTCAGAGAGTTGCCATGTTTTTCCCAAATGGAGATCAACTGACGTCCTAATCTTTAGAAACCCCTAGATGGCTGTTCCTTTGTAGTTCATCTGAGTCTCAGGCAATTAGCATCTGTAAGCTTCATTAGGCTGAATGGAATTAAAGCCTTGGAAAGCCACCCTTTTTTCTGTTGATTCTGGCTATTGGAGGATTCAGTAGGCAACAGGGGCACCTTGACACCTTTCTGGAATGTCCATGAAAGGAACTGGAGTCCTTTTATGGAATTCCAGGAAGTGCACCAACACAGGAGACATAACAGAAGACTACGATTTTACTGGTAAGTACAATACTCCCCCCGCCCCACTACTACATTTATAAGGAAGTTGCAGCTTCCTCACATTTAAAGAAAAAAAAGTTGCATGTCCACGGAATCTGCCTGAGGGGCAGAGGCCGCTCTGGCGAGGAATTCATGGACCGGATTACAAGAAATCCGAACTCATTTGAGTCCGTTACTGATTTCTCCAACATCCCTAGTGTGCAGAGAAATCAGGCTGGAAAAGCTACGATTCTTCGAAGATTCGAAGATAACTCCTTAATTTTTTTTTTTTTTAAGCCAAAGCAGGGAATAGAAGGAGGTAAAAGTTGGCAATAAAACTCCAAGTGCTGAGGAAGTGATGATATCAGTAGCCGGAAGACCGCATGGGGGCACTGAGAGCTGTGATTGGACAGGAGGGAAATACAAACACTGCCATATGAACAGGCGTGGGAGGAGAATTCCACACCCATATATGGTAATGAAAGTGGAAAAGCAGAGCACATGAATGAAATCTACTTTGAAATCACGGAATATCAGGGTAATGAAAGCGATAACAGGACAGCGGGAAATTGCAGTTCCAAAACGAAACATCCAGAGCATCATGTGAAATGAGGGGGAAAAAAACTCATCAGAAATGTAAAAAACCGTGAGTGTAGACTGGCCCCTGGTTTGAGCCTACTGATGCCTTAGAATTGGATACATGGCTGTTGATGAAAACAGGACCCCTACATCACCTTCTCTTCTTCCTCTTCCAAGCAGAAGGCAATAAACTGGAGAGAGAAACCAGGGAAATGCAGAGTACAAGGGAGTCAAGTTGCATGGTTTGTTTTACTACAGATTATTGAGAAAAAGATGTGGGACTGCTATTTTCACTGGTATCTCTCATCACAATTTGTTCCACCCTTAAATGGCTTAAAAAAAAAAAAAAAAAAAGACAAATTCACAGTAGATGGGTCTTACCTATAGCTATAGGCCATGATAACTAAATAGAGCCTTCGTTTTCAGAAGCAGCTTTAAATACCAAAGGCTGAAGATGCACCACAGTGTAAAGCCATTGTTTTCATGTCCTATTTAAAAGATTCCCAGAACTGGCTGGCCATGCTTGGGAATGCTGGATTATCAGAGGAACCTCCCATATTCTTAGAAGAATAGATCATACATGCAGAGAATGCTCGGCACCCCAACCATGAAATTCTGTGTCCTCAATCAACTGTCCACCTCTTTTAGATAAACAGTTGCCACTACAAACATTATTTTTCCCCATAACTTTAACAATAACAGACCAAACTGACTCAAAAAAGGTGTGTGTGTGTATGTGTGTGTGTGTGTGTGTGTGTGTAATGAACAAAAACCAAACTTACATTTATATGTTATCTGATTATAAGCTAGCAAATTGATTGCCATGCCAGAATAGTAATTGAAACCTAGCAAAGCACACCACACACATACAAGTATCTCCCATGAGAAATGCTGCAGCTTAAAGCACCTGGCTCTCCGAATAAAACATCCATGAACTATTTAATTAAGTAACTAGAAGAGTGGAAGTGACAACACACAGACTGGGATGTAATCATTGCTCTTTCCAATGGAAGGACCGTCCACAAATCAACATCGCCTTTGACGCATGGTTGAAAAAATAAACTCATGCCGTAAACTCAGTAAAACACTGACTGATTGATTGATCGATCAATCGATCGACTGATTGCCTTTAAAGGCCACCTTTCAGGGCCACACAAAACATTACGTTACATACATGTGTATAATGTATCTTTCTCCTGTGAATGGAAAACAACATTCACAAGAGAAAGATACATTAGACACATCAAATTGATATACATTACTATGAGGCAGCATATTAGCATCATAGAGCTAAATGATCCCATAAGGATTCCAATAAATCAAATAGAATCACATGAAGCCAGCTGCTCCAAAAAACACTTGCAGGAAAAGGTGGCCTGGAATACAGACATTTTTTAAGGCCCTCTTGAAAGCCTGTACTGTAGGGGCTGAATATATTTCATTTGGAAAGGACCATGAGGTAAAGACAGTAAACACTGTTAACCACTCTCCATAAACCCCTCAGAGGTTAGAAGTCTAGGCATAAGACTACAGTGTTTTGTTTCCATTGTCTGAGAAAGCACTAGAGATATGTGATGTTGGGGGTTGGACTCGATGGCCTTGTAGGCCCCTTCCAACCCTACTACTATTCTATGATTCTATGTTCTTTTAACACCTTTTTATTTTATTTACAGATATACAAGCGGAACATTTTGTGAGCAAACAGACTCCTTAAAATAAACAAAAAAGGGAGGTTCACAGCTGCTAATTCTACACTGGGTTCTCACAGAGAGCAACTGTGCCTCAGAGATGCCTCAGCCAACTCTGAGCCTCTGTCTCTATAAAACCTGCAAAACTGTTGTTTCTCTGCAGCTTCCACTAGCTGAATGGTGTCACCAGGATGTCGATTCTCTCAGCGGCAGGGTAGCCACTTACAAATCACCAAAAAAGAGGACACTATTGTGCATGCAACTTACATATGCTAATGCATACTATAGATGCAAATTTAGAAATAATTATTATAATTTAAATAGAAACACAGTACATCTCAGCACAGGGTGGAAGACTGTGACCAGGTGGCCTGTGTGCCTGCTGTTCAGCCTGCTGTTCAGGTGGTAAATGTTGATGGGTAATCGTTCCAAAGGATCTTTATCTTTAAACCGGAACTGAACAAGACAGCTCTTCAATTCAAATAGAGGACACCTTCAAAGAGACAGTGGTCCTCTGGCAGCCCTTCAAATAGAGGAATGTGCTCTGTATAAAAGGACACCCTGGGTTGCCAGTCACTAGCTCCCAAGCAGGGAATTTTGACAGATTATCCCTCACCATAACTTTGACACATTGACTTGTCTACCATGGAATGCTTACCCGATGCAGAAGATTCTGGGACATGCTCCAGAGTGTACTGTCAGTTCACTCAGGGCACAGGTGAAATCTTTGGGGCCTTACCATTGCCCCACATGAATTGACAGTAACTAGGCTAGACACCTCACAGCTATCCCCTCTTCTGGTTCTTCCCCCAACCTGGTGGTTCCTGGCGGCCTTACCAATCGGGTCTGGTGGTGCTGCTGCTGAATGCCAGGTCGGTTCAAAATAAAATCTCCCTCATCCATGATTTGATTGTGCATGAGGAGGCTGACCTGGTATGTATAAGTGAGACCTGGGTGGGGGAACTGGGAGGAGCTACACTCTCCCAGCTGTGCCCTCCTTGGTACTCAGTGCAGCACCAATGCTGACTCAAGGGTTGCCATGTCCTGTAGGAATTCGATCCCCCTCTCTAGGCTTCCTGCTCATTCGAGTGCAGATCTTGAGTGTTTGTACCTTGTGTTGGGTACCCGGGACAGATGAGGGATTCTGTTGGTGTACTACCCACCCCGCTGCCCTTCAGACTCCCTGCCTGAGCTGACGGAGGTGGTCTCAGACTTCGTGTTGAGGACCCCTAGGATGATGGTCCTGGGGGATCTCAACTTCCATGCCGAGGCCGCTGTATCCGGGGCGGCTCAGGACTTCATGGCCACCATGACAACCATGGGGCTGTCCCAACATGTCATTGGCCCACCACATATAAAAGGACACATGCTTGATCTGGTTTTCTCATCTGGCCAGGAACATAGTGATCTGAAAGTGGAGGAATTAACATCTGTCCCTTTGTCATGGTCAGATCACTTCCTGCTGAGGTTTAGACTCTTGGCAGCTTTCCCCCTCTGCAAGGGTGGGGGACCTATTGAAATGGTCTTCCCCCAGAGACTAATGGATTCTGATGGATTCCAGAGGGCTCTGGGGGATTTTCCTGCTGGTATGGCTGGTGCTCCTGTCGAAGCCCAGGTCTCTCTGTGGAATGCAGAGACGACTCGGGCAGTTGACACGATCGTGCCCAAGCACCCTCTCCCTCTGAGCAGAGCTTGGTCAGCTCCTTGATATACACCTGAGCTGAGGGCAATGAAGCAAGAGGGGAGATGGCTAGAACACAGGTGGAGGAAAACTTGTGCTGAATCTGACCAAACACAGGTAAGAGCTCACGATCAAGCCTACTCTGTGGTGGTGAGGGTGGCAAAGAGACAGTTCTTTTCCACCAGCATTGCATCTTCTCAGTGTTGTCCAGTGGAGATTTTCTGAGTGGTTCACGACCTGTTACATTCTGGGCCAGGGAGAGAGATGGTGGGACCCTCGGTGGCACGCTGTGACGAGTTTGCATGGCACTTTGAAGATAAAGTCGCTCAGACTCGTCATGAATTGGACACCACAGTTAATGAAGTTCCATTGGTAGAGGCATTCAGAGCACCGTCTGGTCCAGTTTTATTGGATGAGTTTCAGTTACTGAGGCCTGAGGATGCAGACAAGGTGCTTGGCCAAGTCCGATTGACCACTTGTGTGCTTGACCCTTGCCCTCCATGGCTTATACCTCCTTGTTATGTCCGACTGGGTCCAGGAGGTTGTAAATTCCTCCTTGAGAGAGGGAGTGGTGCCGGCCACTTTAAAAGAAGCAGTAATCAGACCACTCCTGAAAAAGCCTAACCTGGACCCGGAAGATGTTAACAATTATAGGCCAGTGGCCAGCATCCCCTTCCTGGGCAAGGTGCTTGAGCAGGTATTTGCAGGACAGCTCCAGGCACTCTTGAATGAAATGAATTATCTAGATCCATTTCAATCGGGCTTCAGGCCTGGTTTTGGAATGGAAACTGCCTTGGTCACCTGTGGAATGACCTCTGCCGGGAGAGGGACAGAGGGAGTGTGACCCTGTTGATTCTCCTGGACCTCTCAGTGGCTTTCAATACCATCAACCATGGTATCCTTCTGGATAGGTTGTCTGGGTTGGGAGTTGGAGGCACTGCACTACAGTGGTTCCGCTCCTACTTGGATGGCCAATTCCAGAAGGTGGTGCTGGGGGATTATTGCTCTGTGCCATGGCAATTATGCCATGGAGTTCCACAGCACTCTATTTGATTCCTCCATGCTATTTAACATCTACATGAAACTGCTGGGGAAGATTATCCAGAGGTGTGGGCTGAGGTGCCATCAATGACACCCAGCTCTACCTCTCTTTTTCATCAAACCCAGGTGAGGCAGTGGCTGTTCTGAATCAGTGCCTGGGCATGGTAATGGAGTGGATGAGGGCCAATAAACTGAAACTCAATCCAGACAGGATGGAGGTACTGTTAGTGGGTGGTTCGTCTGCCCAGCTAGGTGATATTCAACCTGTTCTGGAGGGGGCTGCACTCCCCCTAAAGGATCACGTTTGTAGTTTGGGGTTGCTCTTGGATCCAGAACTGTCACTTGAGGCACAGGTGAACTCAGTGGCATGGAGCACTTTTTATCAGCTTAGGCTGGTATACCAACTATGCCCTTATCTGGACAGAGACAGCCTAGCTACAGTTATCCATGCTCTGATAACTTCTTGTCTGGATTACTGCAATGCATTATACGTGGGGCTGCCTTTGAAAATGGTCCGGAAACTTCAGCTGATCCAAAATAGGGCAGCAAGATTGTTAAGAGCCAATGAGCTCGTATTACACCAGTACTTTTCCAGCTGCACTGGCTGCCAGTCCATTTCCGGGCCCGATTCAAAGTGCTGGTATTAACATTCAAAGCCCTTAACAGCTTCTGGCCAGGTTATCTGAAGGATCGCCTCCTCCCATATGTGCCTGCCCGGGCCTTAAGATCATCCTCAGCGGCCCTCCTTCGTGAGCCCCTGCCAAAGGAAGTGAGGCAGGTGGCTACTAGGAGGAGGGCTTTTCCTGCTGTGGCACCCCAGCTGTGGAATGAGCTCCCTAGTAAGGTTCGCCTGGCACCTACACTGTATTATTTTAGGTGCCAGGTGAAGACCTTTTTATTTTCCCAAGCATTTTAGCATTTTAACTTTCTAGACTTTTAGCTTTGCTGTTTAAAATCTATAAATCCCTGCATTGCTGCTAGGTTTTATTCTGGTTGTATTGTTATACTGTGGTTTTAAGGTTTTATATATTTTATATTGTTTTATTGTGTGCTCTTTGGTTTTAATTTTTGTGAACCACCCAGAGAGCTTCGGCTATTGGGTGGTATAGAAATGAAATGAAATGAATGAATAAATAAATATAGCTCTCCCCAGCAGCTGTGCATGGTGGAGAAATTTCAATACTGACAGGCAAGCTATCTTTCAGAGAGGTTTGTCCACCATTACTGAAGTTCCCATTAAGGAACCCCAAATAAACGTCCAAGGCATTCCAGGGTTTCCTAGAAGTCCCATTTGAAAATCACTACTCTGGCCCCTGCCCTGCATAATAATCATAGGAGAGCATTATCTGTTTCTACATTTAATATATTACCAGTTATAATATCTCATTTTGCATCTAGTTTGTGATAATGGCATTTTTTGCATAAATCAGGACAAAAAGAGCCATATTATGCAGGAAGAAATGCGATTTTCATTTTTGGCACTGAGAAAACATGGATTCACAGAATGCAAATGGTAAGTTTTCTGATATGAATTGTATTTTCCTTGTCTCCACTGAAAACTTATCTGTGTAATTCTCATGAGAGATTATGCCTTTATATTCCATAATTGATGTTTCTGAAATACAAAAAAGGCTCTTAAAAGACTGACAGGGTATTTTGATTAGATATTTACATGAAGATGCAAAACAACTGTAAATACAAGACTGTGTAATATATCCAATTGCAGCACAGTATTTTTGAATCTATTCCACATTAACTAGTTTATGTATTCTGGGGATGCAGCATTGCAGTTTAAGTTTACTGAAACAAAGTTTGACGTGAACTTAGAGGATTCTCGGATGGAATATATCTGTAGGCATTTTGGAGGAGCCTAAAAAAAAATCCTTTGAGCAGGATCATATTTAGGGTAAAGCTAGATGGGGCCTAGCCCCACCAATGAAACTTCTGGCGCCATGCTGGCTGCAATTATGGGCATTGTAATCCAACGCATCTAGAGGGTGCCAGGCTGGTCTAATTTCCACACATGGTCCCTCAGTCAATCCAGCCTACCACTTCTGAATAAACATGCATTGGATTGCACTGTAAAGATACTTATAGAGATGATCATTTTGTTTACATTGAAACATATGTATCACATTTTTATTTGAGCATCTGTATAGCTGCTGGGCGTTTAGTGAAAAGGGTGTTAATTTCCTTCAGTCACACATAACTGCAATTCAGTGATGCCACGATCATCACTGCCACATAGCAAGGGCATCTCTACACCAGCCTAAAATCCTGCATTTAAAATGGGGCTTTCTGCTTCCGTTTTAAATGCAGGATCACAATGTACTCCCTTTACACGTGCTTCCTTATCCCCCTCCCATTTCCCCCTCCTTCTCCCCCTTCTCCGAGTCTTCCATACGTTTCATTGGTCTAGCTCATCTTCTTGCGGCATTTCCTTTTTCATGGAGGGAACTCAAGAGTAACACAAGAGGCGTAATCCGATACCTCATTCTCTCCGATCTATTTACAAATGGAATATTTATTTATGTATTTATTTATTAAATTTATTAATCACCCATCTGGCTGGTCACCCAGCCACTCTGGGCGATGTACAAGCATATAATAAAACAGTTTAAAACAATAAAATTCTACAATAAAAACATTTTCTAAAATACCCTAACCCACCCCAAATGCCTGCCTGAACAATCACGTTTTTAATGCATGGAGGAAGCTCATTAAAGAGGGGGCATTGTGGAGTTCCCTAGGGAGGGAGTTCCACAGAGTGGGGCCACCACAGAAAAGGCCCTCTCCCTCGTCCCCACCAGTCTAGCTGCCCTGGCTGATGGGACAGAGAGAAGGCCATCCCAGGCTGATCTTTTTAAGCGGCCTGTCTGGTGTTGCTGGAAGCACTCCTTAAGTTAGGCTGGGCCGGAACCATATAGGGTTTTAAAGGTCAAAACCAACACCTTGAATTTGGCCCAGAAAACAACTGGTAACCAGTGCAACTCCTTCAGCACTGGAGTGATGTGATCTTGCCGGCGGCTGCCTTTAATCAGGCGAGCTGCCATGTTCCGTACCAGCTGCAGCTTCCGAACCGTCTTCAAGGGTAACCCCACGTAGAGCGCATTACAGTAGTCTAAACAAGAGGAGACCAGGGCATGTTATCCATGGGAGCAGATGGTCGGGAAGGAAAGGGCGCAGCCGCCATATCAGATGGAGTTGATATAGCACTGTCCGGCTCACAGCTGACACCTGAGCCTCCATGGACAGCTGAGAGTTCAAAATAACCCCCAGGCTGCAGACCTGGTCTTTCAAGGGTAGCCGTACCCCATTCAACACCAGGTCAACATCCCCCAGCCTCCTCTTGTCTCCCACCAAATGTATCTCGGTCTTGTCAGGGTTCAGCTTCAGCTTATTCCTCCCCATCTAGCCACTCACCATCTCCAGACATTTGGACAGGGATTCTACGGCCAACCTTGGTGAAGATTTGAACGAGAGGTAGAGCTGCGTGTCATCCACATATTGATGACACCACACCCCAAACCTCCTGATGATAGCCCCCAGCGGCTTCACATAAATGTTAAATAGCATGGGGGAGAGGATGGAGCCCTGTGGCACCCCACAAGTGAGTGGCCACAGGCCCGAAACCTCCTCTCCCAGTGCTACCCTCTGGTACCTGCTGGAGAGGAAGGACCGGAACCACCGCAATACGATGTCTCCAATGCCCAACCCCTTCAGGTGGTCCAGGAGGATACAGCGGTCAACGGTATCAAAAGCCGCTGAGAGGTTGAGGAGAACAAGGAAGGAGCATTCACCCCTATCCAGAGCCCTCCTCATATCCACCAAGGCGACCAAGGCTATTTCTGTCCCATGCCCAATCCTGAAGCCCAACTGAAATGGGTCTAGATTATCTGTTTCTTCCAAGTGTGCCTTCAACTGCATCGCCACCACCCGCTCAATCACCTTGCCCAGAAATGGCAGATTCGAGACTGGGCGAAAGTTGTTCAGAACTTGAGGATCCAAAGAGGGCTTCTTTAAGAGCGGTCTTATCACTGCCTCCTTGAGGGCTGATGGCATCACTCCCTCCTCAAGGGAGGAGTTCACCACCACCCTGATCCCCTCACCCAGTCTCTCTCTGCAGCCCATAATGAGCCAAGATGGGCAAGGATCAATTAAGCAGGTGGTCGGCCTTACAGATGAAAGCACCTTGTCCACTTCATCAGAAGGAAGAAGCTGGAACCAATCCCACAAAACCAGTTTGCCACAGGCCACTGTAATTGTAGTGTGGATGTTTCCAAATGTTGGCACCAAAATGATCAATCTATGATTAAGGTATTGATTTGTGCTCCCCATTTTGCCAGGCAAGGAGAAGTTCCTTCCAGGGACATTGTTTACCTGAGTTTGGCTTCCTACAGAGAAGAGATCACTGGATACCTTATGACATTTTTGTGATACTGGGATTTATTTCCAATATACAAGTAGAGCAGGGGTGCACAAATTTTTGGCCCTGAGGACCAAATCAAGCAGCACCAGGAGGCTACGTGTGTGTGTGTGTGTGTGTGTGTACGCATGCGTGCACACACACACACACACACACACACTTAATAGAACATACATGGAGGCATGTTGTTTTTGTTGTTCAGTCGTTCAGTCGTGTCCGACTCTTCGTGACCCCATGGACCATAGCACGCCAGGCCTTCCTGTCCTGTGCTCCACAACAAATCCATTGCCCCATATCAGCTCTCCAGAAAGAGATACCTGCATCACCCCAAAGGTGTCTTCCAACCTACATCTCCCAGTTCAGTTCTTCCTGTCCCTCTCTGTTTGGCTCTCTCTCACTCTCTCTTCCTAATTCAAAAACACTTGTAGTGTTCCCTTGTAGTCCTCCATTCAGCTGGGGGGTGGGGGGTTGAGATGCTTCCCCCAGGTTCTAATAGGTTCCACATTCCAGACCATCCTCTAATGATTACTTCCCATTTATTTATTTATTGTAATGGGGAATCAGCCATTGTGTGTTCCCTTGGTTTTTAAATCTGTTACTGTATTTTAAATATTTGCACTGCTTCTAGGCTGTATTATGGGTTTTGGTTGTATTGTATACTGTAGTTTTAAATTTTGAAACTTTTATATTGTATTTTATGGTTTTAATTAGAGCTTCAGCTATTGAATGGTATAGAATGTAATAAATAAATAAAATGGGTCCCAGCATCCCTAGGTGTGACCTGTAACTGGCATGGCACTTAGGAGAGCACCTGATCAAATGAAGTCTGCTCCCTATTCTTCTTACACGCCATCTTTAGACTGTGGCCAAGCCAGACTTTCTGGCGCAGTCTTCCCCCCGCCCCACTATGCTTGGTTTAACATCCAGCCTGATGAAGAGTTCTGGTGAACTCAAGAATGGGAGATTTCTTTATGGACCAACATTAATTCCTTTGCTTTAACTTTATGACATAAACAGGCATTCATTGAACATCCTGGATCATTACCAAGCACTTTGCCTAACAAAAGTATATACAGCCAGCATCCATAGAAAGGCAAAGAAAGGAACTTGTGCAATCTCATAAAATAACAGATTAAAAACAATAATTCTTCACAAAGAGGACTCCTGAGAATAGAAGGAAGGGTAATTTGCAGCCCTTTGCCGTCTTTTGTGGATTGAAACCCCATTCATTTCAAAGGGATGCAACTGGACATATCGCTATACATATCAAAAGTATATATCTTCAATGGACCTCGATACCTCTAGTCTGTTCACGATCCCTGTGGCCTCATCCTTATCAGCCTATATGAAGTCCAGAAGATTACCTTATAGGTGCATAGATTCTTTTCAGCTCAAATGATGCCACTTTCTAGGGATGAAGCCTGTTTCTGGACACGTACAGACCCTAGCAAAATTGTGCTCAACTTCACAAGCCAACTTTTCTTTCTCACAAGTGTTGTATTGTTTCTTGTTTTTTACGTGATTTTTAATGGGCAAACTTCTGTTGATGTTTACACATTTCACATAAATTCAAATAAGGACTGATGGTGATAACGTATTGCATCATTTCATAGATTTTTCTTCCCCAGTGAAGAGCTGTGCACAGGACATAAAGGATGCTTATTGTCTGAATCAATCCTTAGCCTGTCTCTTTGTTCTCCAGTAAGAGTTTGACCTACTGATGTTGAGCATCTATTCACCAGCCTAAAATCCCACATTTAAAATGGGGCTTTCTGCTTCCATTTTAAATGCAGGATCATGACGGACTCCCTTTACATATGCTTCCTTTCCCCTCTCCCCTGCTTTCCCCCCTTATTTGAGTCTTCAATATGTTTCATTATACAGCCACTAGATGGCACTGTGGTCTAGTTCCTCTTATTGTGCGCTTTCCTCTTTTCACAAGGGAACTCAAGCGCAGTAATTTGATAGCTCATTATCTCCAATCTTTTAAAAAATGGAATAAAGGTCATATAGTGCAGGAGACGCCTTGGAGGTTGATGACATCATCTAAAGGACCCACAAATTTCCGTGAGTAACCAATCTCAATAGTGGGATAAAAGTTCTGTGTGAAGAAGCCCATGATGCCTGTCACCCACTCTTGTTAGCATTGTCTCTCTGTTGGACAAGATGCAGAGAGAGTACCTTATTAGCAAGCCCTGTCCTAACCTTGTAATGCTTAGACTTTTCACAATGCTCCGTTTTATAAATAGTATGATTTATTTTTATTTTTTTTGCACACTGAAAGAGAGCTTTGTTAACTTGTTACTCAGACAGTAACATCCCAGCACAATTTTATGTTTGCTTCTGGATTTAGCAATTCAAAAGGAAAGAAACAGCATGAATATCTACTGTGTCCTGCAATAGGGGCCAAACATTACACTCCACAGGGGAGTTTATTCTGCTGGGGACAGTTGTTCTGGTTACTTTATAAAGAGCCATGTAGTCAAAGCTGGTGAAACTGCTAATTGTTGATTGCTGGCAGGCTATTATTTCAGAAAGTGCCAAAGAATCTCAGGGAGGGAATAACTGAGAGCACTCGATTCACTTCATAAAAGTGCTATTTCTCAGAAAATATTATCAGTGTGACTCAGATGTGTACAGAACACTTTGCTACCTGACCAAACAGTTCTTTCTTTCTTTTTCTTTTTAATGTGTCTTAAATAACACGAATCTTGGATACTGCTTTATTTTCCTAGCCATTAAGGCTTTATGGAGAGTCCCTGCTGGCCATTTAATTTTGCATTAATTATACATTTGCAGTATTAGCACCAATCTCAGCCCACGCATACGGCACTAATGGAACTTCTGAAAGATTTCCGATTAGGTGGTTTGCAAAACAAAGGGATTTTTTTATACATATATAAGAAGCTGCTATGTGTCTCTTGGATAAAACAGAGCTGTGAGCAAGCCTGGAGAACTGTCATTTCTTATGTGATTACGGAAATTCAAAAAGCCATTTTTCTTTATTCTTAGTTACAAGCAGGAAATGAAAATTTTTCACAAGCCTTGGAATAAAGTTTAGGCAACAGGCAGAAAAATCAACCAAAGAGTGCCCATTTTAATGTTTCCTTTTAAAAACATATTTAATCCATGATTTTATATATTTTGTCTCTCGTGCCAGCCAATCTAGCTCCTCCCATGGTCCAGCATGCGTGCAGGGCCTCTATCACTGATTTTAATGCTTGGGCAGATCCATATGGCTGCAGCTGGTTCCTAACTTGCTCCTAAGCCTTTTAGGGCTTTCAAGAGCACTGGCAACACTTTGAAGCAGATGCAGAAGTGAACAGGCAGCCAGTACAGCTGATGCAAAATTGGTGTGAGGTCCTCCAAGGGCCTAGCCCCCACCAGCATCTAGGTCACTGAATTCTGTACTGGCTGAAGCTTCTGAATCCTCTTCAAAGGCAGGCTGTTTACAATGGGCTAGTCTGGATGTAACCAGGGCATAAGTAACTGAGGCAAGTTCTGCCATCCCTAGATGGGGTTGCAGCTGGCAGACCAGCCTAGGCAAATAAAAGGTATTCCTTGCCACCATAGCCACCTGTACTTCCACAGAGAGCACTGAGTCCAGGAGGACTCCCAAGCTATGAACTTTGTCTTCTAGAAAAAGTGCAGCACTATCCAGAACACCTCTATCCAGATCAAGTGGCTTCCCCACCCACAGTATCTCTGCCTTTTCTGGATTCAGCTTGTTCGCCCTCATTCATCCCAAACCTAACTCCAGAGATCTGTTTAGGAGTTCCACAGTCTCCCTGGAATTAGTAGATGGAGAAGAGGTAGAGCTGGGTGTCATTTGCATACTAATGACACTTGAACAAGAATTGAATTTTGCAGCACCTCTCAAGACCAAGGTGGAACGAAAGCACCACTGACTGAGTATGTCCTGCCAGAAAGGGCTGAAGCCAGCACAACATGAACACCATGCTTCTTAAGCCCACCCTGGCTGGACAATCAGAAGGATACCATGGTTGATTATTCTTATTGCCTCCAAGAGTTCCAGAAGAACCATTAGAGTCGTGCTGCCTCCATCCATTGCCTGGCATAAGTCATTCTCCAAGATGACCAAGGCTGTTTGCATCCCAGACTGGAATGGATCTAAACTGTGGAATTTGCTACAAGAGGATGTAGTGATGACCACAAACTTGGGTGACTTTAAAGGGGATTAGACAAATTCATGGAGGACAAGGCTATCAACAATTACTAGTCATGATGGCTTTATCGTTTCATTTTCATTTAATTTATTATAGTTCTATACTGCCCTATAGCTGAAGCTCTCTGGGAGGTTCACAAATATTAATTAAATCATGACTTGTAGCCAGCATCAGAGGCAGTATGCCTCTCAATAACAGTTGCTGGGGATCATGAGAGAGGGGGTGCTATTGCACTCATGTCCTACTTGTAGGCTTCCCACAGACATCTGGTTGGCCACTGTGGGAATGGAATGCTGGAATAGATAGGTCTTTCATCTGCTCCAGCATGATTTCTCTTATGTTCTTATATTCTTAAATAATCTGTTTCATCCAAAACTGCCTGAAGTTGCGATGCCAGGAAACACATGAGTGAGGTGCGGTTTGACCCCTTGTAAAATACAATATTAACCTTCTTTATGAGTAGTAAGGTATGAATTCACTCTTCTATGCTTAGAAAAAGCACATGTAATAACTTGGCAACTGCATATCTAAAGTCACCATAAGTTACAGGAAATTTTCTCAGTCATGACAAGTACATAGGACATAGAGGCAAGATAAACCACTTCTCCATCCTAAAGGACAGAAAACTCTTCTCTTCTATATGAAAAACTGCCCTGTGAAAAATTCCCAAAGAAATGCACTCTACATTTGCTTTTCCAGTGCTCATCAGTCCGTTGTCTTAATTATTTGATGTTCGGGAACTGACACTCAACAAATAAAAGGAGGCACAACTCTGATGCAAAAGGAAGAAAAAAATATTTAGTCAGCAAGAAGTGTGTGTGTGGGTGGGGAGTTATATCTGAAAACCCCCGCCTTGTCAATGTCCTCAAAACTATGTCAACCATGAAGAACAAGTCTAAAAATAAATCTATTTTGCACCCACCAGCCAATATCCTCCTTCTGGGAAAGACTGAGTGTCTTTCAATTAACAGATTGTATTAAGTCCATGGAAGATCTGTGAATTATGCAGATTAGAATAATAAACCCATTACAGGAATTCCCAGGTGCTAGAACAAGGGAACTAATAAGAAGTTAGCCAAGGGAATAAATTGTTCAAAATTACATGATCAGGAAGAACAGGCACAATGAAGAAAGGGGGTACTTCAAAGCGAAAAACATTGTAGCGCAACAGAAGAGGATATCTTATTCAAGATGAGTGAATGGACCCCGATTTGCATGCAGTGCCAGCTCCAGGTTTTTGAGGATCCTTGGGCAGGAGCCCTCAATGGGCCACTCCCTCAGTGAGTCCACCTTCTCACTGCCATTGTCACCAGCTGCTATTGCTCGTCGCTGTCTTTCTCTTCAAGGCTGCCCCTTGCTTGCTTGACAGGCAGAGAGCCAGGGAGCAAGGAGGCGGTAGCACAAGCTGCTGCTCCTTCTGACTGCCACTGTTGTCTGAGCCAGAGCGAGAGGCAGGGGAACAAGCAGGTTGCAACGGTGGAGAGGAACAGCAGTTCCAGGGGGCTCTTGCCAATGAGCTGGAGTGTGGGGCTACGGCCGGTGCCTAACCATGCCTACTCTTGATGACTGTCCTGTTTGTATGGATTGGAAAAGCCCTTAGTTTGAAACAGCAAAGCCTGCTAGCACCCCTAGGCACAGCCCTTGCCACTGCGCACCCCTATAGCCCCCTTTGGGAGGGGTCTGCCCACTCCATTCCCCTGTGGGGAGGGCTGCTCCCCAGTGGGGGAGAGGGCAGCTGTGAAACTCTGTCCCCACCTGGCTTCAGACTGCATTGACTGCAAAGCTGTGGTTAGGGAAGTGACTGAAGATGGCACTGCCGGCTTCAAACACACGCATAGGGATGTCAGAGAATTTCGCCACGAATCTTGGGGAGGCCGAATGCCAGCGCATTCGGCCCCCTGAAATAGGTGGCAAAACGGTCTGCCACCCCCCACCCCCACCCCGGGACGGGACTTACCTGGGGCGAATCCTCCTGGCTTATCCAGAAGGATTCGCCCAATAAAATAACCAGAGGATGAAAATAACATTTTCATCCTCCTGGCGGCGGCGGCTCCGGCGGCGGTTCGGCGGCGGTTCAGCGGCAGCAGCTGCGGTGGCCAGTCTTCTGACTGGCTGCCGCCGCCATTTCCAAGTTTAAAAAAAAAACACGTGATAGGCTACGTAAAGATTTACGTAGCCTATCACGGCTAAATTTTAAAAAACACCGTGATAGGCTACGTCAATCTTTACATAGCCTATCACAGCTGAGTAAAAAAAAAAAGCGCGTGTACGCAAATGGCGGCCCCCCAGGGCGCCGCCATTTGTGTACGCGCGGTTGTTGTTGTTTTTTTTACTCAGCCGTGATAGGCTACGTAAACATTTACGTAGCCTATCACGGCTGACTGCAGGGATGCAAACGGGGGCGGTTATGGCTACCACCATTTGCGCACCCAGCCAGCCAGGATTCGGGGCGGGGAGGGACAGAGCGCTTCCCCCCCACCGCGAATCAATTTCATGAGAAGGTAAGTCACTTTCGTACATCCCTACACTGACACATTTAAATTAATTAATGTGTATTCAAAACCAAAAAAACTGTGATGTGCACACCTCTAGGGTCCCATTAGTATGCATGCTAAGTAGGGATGCTGGAGAAATCCACCACGGACTCAAATGAGGTCAGATTCCAAAGAATCCAACCTCTGGAGTCCGCGGCGGATTGGCCGCACTCACCTCCAGGTCCAGAGGAATTCCCTCTGGGCAGCTCTCCAGCTTCCTAAAAAACGTGATATGCTAATGGTGGCTGCCATTAGCTTATTACAGGAAAGTTACAGCCATAAATGATGTATTGTATGTCATTTGCAGGTGTGAAGCATTTACTTTTACCTAAATACAGCCGTAAACAGCTGCAATTTAGGCAAAAGTAAGTGCTTTATGGCCACAAATGGCATAAAATGTGCCATTTACAGCTGTAATTTTCCCACAATAGGCTAATGGCAACTGCCATTAGCGTATCACATTTTATAGGAAGCTGGAGGGCTGCTCTGCCAACTCTGGCGGACGTGGCAGGGCTCTAAGAAGCCCCAAATTCCCCAACAGCAGAACCCACCCCCACCCCCGGACTGGACAGTGGCGGGGTGGGGGGGTTCGTGGATCCCTAATGCCAACTTTCAGGTGCCTGGGTTTCACAGTGTTGGCACTATGCCATTGGCAGTCAGACACATCCTCTTTTATTATTAGAGATATTGATAAGTCCATCTTTTACATATTTTTTAAACAATCTCAGATGGATGGCTACAGCAAAAAAGTGTTAATTTTAACATGGAGATCTCATGTGCAGAGGTTTACCCATTCATTTCATTGGGTGGGTCAAGTATGCTGCACATAAGGGAATAAAACAGAACAGCCCTTGCACACACAGGAGCACCTGGTACCAGAGAATGGCAGGGCTGGGCACTTGCTAGGGGCCCATGTTTATTAAGGGGGCCGTTGACTAAGAGCCATCTTGAGTCTTACAAAGAGCAGCCATGTTGGAGGCAATAACTGCTGTCTCTGAGCTGTCTGGACTCCCTCCCAAGTGAGAGCATGCCCAGCTCAGGCACGGTCTGGCAAAACCAGAGATTTGTTAGGTAAAAATCAGAGATGGTACAACCTGTCCCTGATATGGCCAGGTCCCAGGTGTACAGTGAGAGAGGCCCCAATATGGTGATGGCACTGAGGACTCTGGACTGTGCTCTCCATTACAATTTCTAGCCTGCATCATCTCAAGAACTTGGGATGGTTAACACTAACACAATTGTCCAGGGATGGATAACACTTTTTTCTGAGGGCCACATTCTCTTGAGAGTAATTTGTTGGGGACTGCACATTGACAGTGAGTGGGGCTGAAGTCAGCAGCCAGACCCAAAAGTGGGTGGGCCACCCCTTTTTCTCTTTCTGCCACTCTCTTTTCTCTCTCTTTCTGCCCCCTCCCCTTTCTTTTTCTCCTTCTTCCTTCCCACACAGCAGGCTGCCAGAGAAGGGATACATTGCTCTTGCAAGAGGTCTGAAATGATCACATTCAGAGGGCTGCATGAAATTAGGCTGCGGAGCACAGGTTGGCCACCCCTGCAGTAGTAAAAACAAAAAAACAAAAACAGTAATAAAATCCCAGTGTCAATACTGAACTAGTATATTGATCTAAAATGACTTGGTACTATATGGAAGTCATCCAAAATCTGCTAGATGTGCCCCTTTTGATTGAGGCAGACTTGTCCCTGAAATAGATTAGCATCTGACCAGAATCTAGCGGGTTCTGTAAGTGCCTGGGCCCATTCCATTTAATCTTCTGTGCCAAGAGAACCTGAGCTTCAGCAGCTAAAGGTCAGTCAAGTGTTCCCTTTGTGCTTGAATCACCGGGAGCTGTGTACAGTCCTCTGCACAGGTGAACAGTGTGTTCTTTTCGTTCACAACATTGCTGAGGGTATTGGTTCCCTGAAAACTGAGGGTACATTTGAATTTTTATATCTTCTCACTGTGTGAGATGCTTTTAAATGTTAATTGTCCATAGTAGTAACATGGTTACACTAACTCCCTTAGGAAAACATGTGCATATACCAGCTCTGTCAGTACAAAACCAAACCCTTTGTTTTCTTCCCATTGCCATCTTGGAATTGTTGTCGATCACAAGCTGAATATGAGCCAACAATGTGATGTGGCTGCAAAAAAGGCAAATGCTATTTTGGGCTGCATTAATAGAAGCGTAGCTTCCAAATCCCGGGAAGTACTAGTTCCCCTCTACTCAGCACTGGTTAGGCCTCATCTGGAGTACTGTGTCCAGTTCTGGGCACCACACTTTAAGAAGGATGCAGACAAACTGGAGAGGGTTCAGAGGAGGGCAACAAAGATGATCAGGGGACTGGAAACAAAGCCCTATGAAAAGAGACTGAAAGAACTGGGCATGTTTAGCCTTGAGAAGAGAAGACTGAGGGGAGATATGATAGCACTCTTCAAGTACTTGAAAGGTTGTCACAGAGAAGAAGGCCAGGATCTCTTCTTGATCATCCCAGAGTGCAGGACACGGAATAATGGGCTCAAGTTACAGGAAGCCAGATTCCGGCTGAAGCTCAGGAAAAACTTCCTGACTGTAAGAGCAATACGACAATGGAACCAATTACCTGGGGAGGTGGTGGGCTCTCCCACACTGGAGGCCTTCAAGACGAGGCTGGACAGCCATATGTCAGGGATGCTCTGACTTGGATTCCAGCATTGAGCAGGGGGTTGGACTCGATGGCCTTGTAGGCCCCTTCCGACCCCACTATTCTATGATTCTATGATTCTATGAAGTTAACCACTTGTTCTGAGGCTGATTATCCACCCAATTCATTTGGGGTTGGAGCATTATGGGAGCTGCTTCACCATGGTCTGGTTTCATGCCATTCTGGTCGGATTTGTAGAATGGACTTATCTGGGATAAAAGGCCTGGGACCAACATATGTTCTTACTTAGAGAGGACTCACTGAAATGAATAGGACTTAAGTTAGTCATGACTCACTTAGTTCCCATTCATTTTAATGGGTCTACTCTAAGTAGGACTTCTAAGTAGGATTTTACCCCTGGTCTTCACATTCAGCAGAATGAGGTGGTAATGAGGTGGCAATAGTCCTAAAGTGGTAGAATGGAGTTCGTCAGGAGGGTAAATAACATTTTTAATACTTTCCTATACCTAAAAATCCTCTCTGCCTTCAGAAAACTATCACAAGACCCAGTAGGCTAGGATAGAAACTGATGTGTGTGTGTGTTTTGTTTTGTTTTTTGTTTTCTATTTGCAGGAAGCTTTTTATATGGGGGAGTATTTAAAAATGCATTCCCCCACCTGTAGCCTGAAGTGGTACAGTTGACTTTAACCCCCTCAGGATTCTACCATCCTATGCATGTGTAGACCATGCCTGAATCTTGATCCAGGAATCTTGTGGGCTGAGGCTGGGACCTACAGTAGTGAGCTATCTAGAGGCTATCTGTGCTTAGGGCTCAGAGCTTTCTTCAGGCACAGAATGGTGTTGTCAACATTTTACTATTCCAACTGGCAGGCCATATTAACTTTCTGGATTGGCCTGGCCAGGTGTAAATACTGTGAGATTGATCTTCTGCCTCTGTCTAGTCACAGAGCAGTACCATCTGTCAGCTCCAGCTCCAGCATTCAATCTCAGCAAACCTGCAGGGTCAGCTCCAGGCTTGAGAGGGCCCTCGGAACAGGGCCCTCCAATGCCACACATGCACACACACATACACAAGCTTACCTAGCAGAAGCACTCCTACAATTAAGAAGCGGTGGCGCTTCTGTGATCAGAAGTGGATGGCAGCCATTTTAATTTCCCACAATGCTCCTCGGTGACGCTACGTTAAAGCATTGTCAGAAATGAAAATTATGGCCATCAGGCAAAATATAAAATCGGCTCCGGGGCATCATCAGGCATTGGGACCTTGGCAGCGGCCCAGTATATTGTATGGTACCACCAACGTTCTAGGGAAACTTGTTCCCTGGGTGACTGCTTACCTTACCCAAACATTGTTTCAATGATATTTCAGTGCAAAGGATTGTTGTGTGTTTTCTAGTGTGACTCTTAAGACCAGTGCCTTATCTTAATTGAGTATGTACCATAGAATATCCCTCTGCAATGAACAGGGATTCCCTGGCAGGTAGACAAAGGACCCTCAGGTTAAACTCAGCATAGAAAGAGTTCCCTCCAGTTGAAAGGTTTGAAAACCATTAGACTAGCTCAGGGGTAGCTAACCTTTTTTCTGTCAAGGGCCACATTCTCTCATGGGTAATCTGTCAGGGGCACATGTCAGCAGGGCTAAAGCCAAAAGTGAGTAGGTCTCCCCTTTTCTCCTTCTCCCTTTTCTCTCTCTTCCTGCCACCCTTTTTCCTCTCTCCCCCTCTTCCTTCCCACCCAGCAGACACCAGGGAAGGGAAAAATTGCTTTTGCCAGTGGTCTGAACTGATCGCGTGCAGAGAGCTTTTGAAATTAGGCTGAGGGCCACATGAAATTAGGCTGAAGGCCGCATGAAATTAGGCTGAGGGCCTCATGTGGCCCTGGTGCCGCAGGTTGCCCACCCCTGGTCTAGATTCTCTAGAAGACTGAAGTTGATGCAGAGCATGACAGGAAACCTGTCCCAGGACATAAAAACCAGAATGTCATGCAAACAGTACAGAGAGTTCAATGTAGGCCCTTGTATCTTTTGAACAATGCATCTTTTAACATGTGCAAACCTTTATATCTTTTTAATGAGAATCCAGTTCTTTGGAATCTGTTCTCCATTACTTTATTAATGTGGGGTTTTGTCTACATTTTTGAAGAACTCTTCCACTACAAATAAATGTTTGTATCTCCCCCCCCCCCGCCACCCCATAAAACGTCATCACAGGTACCTTCACTCTATCTCAGTGTCCCTGGAGATGAGGACCAGTGTGCTGTGCACAAGCAAAGAGTTCTGTGTCAGCCTTTTGAGTAGTGTATCTTTTATCATGTGTAAACCTTTATATCTCTTGAACAAGAATTCAGTTCTTTGGAATCTACTCTCTTCAACTTTATTCACGTGGATTTTCTTCCACATTTTTCTTGAAGAACTCTTTCGCCATCAGAAAGTGTGTGTGCATGCGTGTGTGTGTGTGTGTGCTCTAAGCAGAAATCCCAGCATCAAAGGGTCCTTCACCCATCTGAAGTATTTGCCAAGTAACTGGTGTGCATACAGAAAACAAAAACGTATTCAAACCCACCCTTACCAAACTTCCATCTATGTTCAGAAGCGTTTATCAAATTTCCACTTAACTGAATCTACCTATGCACTAGCACTATATAAAGAAGATGATCTGAAGCCCTTCTTTCCTGTCATAGAGGAACAGAAGGGTAAGTTGAGCTCAGAAATTACAACATGACTTCAATTACCATTTAGCTGTCAGCCTTACCAGCTGAAACTTTTGTTGCTGTTTTTGCTGAGGTATTCCTTTTCGGCATTTCTTATATTGACATTATTCCAGTTGGTACTACTGAATTCTAGAGATTATGATGTATTCTTCCTCTCTTTCTTTGCCCATGAGCATAATACCCAAGATGAGCATAATGAGAATAACTACCCTTGAACAGCAAAACAAAACAATATTTAGCATTTGAAATTTCACTATTAAGAACCAACAGTTTTCAATATATTTTAATGGGTAATATGATTCGTTCCATTCTAAAAGTAATGATGTCCATTTTAAATACATTTGCTTGCTTTAGAGGGTCAGAAATGAGGCTCTTGTGCCAGTTGCTTCATGTGGCAGTCATCGTAGCTGTTTTTTCCCTGCCGTGTCTTGGGCAGGACACATGTGCCGGAGTTCCTGGAATCCCAGGGACCCCGGGGACTAATGGGTTGCCTGGAAGAGATGGACGGGATGGCATGAAAGGAGATCCAGGACCACCAGGTATTTGTTTAATATACGGTGTTATATATTTATAATAAACTCTGATATCAAGAATTGCTGGTAACAAACCAGTGTTATAGAGACACCTGCCTGGGGACTGGTTCACACCAGGGCTTGAATTAGAGAGTCAGAGGAAAGGAAGCCCCTTTCCCTTTTGGGATGGTTCCCTTGGCTACCATTGTTAGAAAGCTATGAGGGACATGATTTAGCTACAACTGGGGTGTGATTTGGGACGCGGGGCTTGTGGATTTCATTAAGGACCCCTCTATCCCCACCCACCAATTCAAGTGGTAATTCATACATTATTGCAGTAGCATGAGAACACCTTCCACATGGTGGAATCCCATACCGCTCCAGTAAAATCTAGATTAGGCCCGTCTAATTCATTGTGTGTAACTCACCAAGATGAATTCAGCCCACTACAGGCTTGATACATTTCCTGAGCTTGCTGCTTGCCCAGGACTGGGAAAATAGGAAGGTTGCCAAACGCTTGCCAGGCCATATTGCATAGCTGATGATCTTTCTTTGGATTTGTGGGTCATAAGTTGTCTCATGCTGGACATCATTAGTACATGCAACTGCCAGTAAGGCTGTGTTCCTTGGTGAAGTACAATATGGTTGGATGAGTTGTAACTACACCACTTTGTTCACAGGTAGATATCTTTTACTGAGGGTCAAACTACATATAATGTATGTATCATGTAGCTAAGGCTTACGTTTTACTTTACTCTAGAGGAAGTGTGTGTAGCCCGAATTTGGATTGGGACTACTGCACACTTGGAGGGAAAGATCAAACCTCCCACTCCCCATACGCACATGGGGGCTAAAAAAAGAAAAGAAAAAAATTATCCGTGGTGTCAATGGAGGCTTTTTCTTTAACCCTCCTTGAGGGGGGTGGGGGTGGATTTCTAGAGGCAATCGGAGGGGCTGAAGGTTTAATTCTCCTCTCCTGGTGTGCAGTGATCCTGATATGAATCAGGCCCATGCACACTTACTCTAGAGTTTTAAAAAAAGGTAAGACTCAGCTACACACTATGCAATCTCCAGAAGAAAATCTTTATACATATACACAGCCCCATATGTGAATGTGAGAAGGAATGCTAGAGTGTGTGTCTGTTTTAGTTCAGACCAGTAGTACGCTTGGCTATAAACTTTAGGTAGAATGGTGGCTGAAATTTATGAGCCCAGAGAAAATGGGTTGAATGGTTCAAAGTACCTAGAAAAAAAGGGCAAGGGGAGGACACTGCATAAATGAACAATACATTCATAAAAGCTTTATTAACCGATTTCTCAGGGTGCTTCCAGACAGATGGCTCCTAGCACTACCAGTCAAATGGCATTGTGCAGGTATTCTGTCTTTTCCTCCTTGATTGCTATTTTCTTGTAAGAAAAAAAAAAAAGATGGGAGAAGCTGTGGGAAAACACAGGAAGGTTGAAAATTAAAGACGACAAAATTTGGACCGTCTGTAAAATTCCATGAATGAGGCTTCCTTGTCTAGAAGCACCCTTAGTCTGTTACCAGGATCCATTTTTGTCATAGAAAGAAATTTCACTGAATTTTTCTCAGATATATTTTTAAAATATTTTGTAAAAATAAAGAACTGGTCTTGATAAGCAACAATAGGAAGATGCTTTGGAAATCGTCATCTGTGCTCAAAATAAGAGGGTGAGAAATGGTGAGGTGCCCAGTGGTGCCCACATGCTAAACCCATTGGCTGTTGTGCAATCTTGTTTTAGAGTTCAAGAAAGGCGTTTTCTGCAGCCTCAGGGCCTAGCATACACTCTGATGTTGGTTTCCGGCTCATGATTCCAAGCAGATATGTATACAATATGAGTTATTCAGGCTTGTAATGCAATCTGCTTCCTCGAAGGTCACGCTGAACTTCTCCTATAGCGTACCATTGAAAAGAGTGTCTTGCAATTCTTTATTCTTTTGTCTCCTTATAGGTCCTATGGGTCCCCCTAATGGCCTACCAGGTGAACGTGGAAGAGATGGGCTTCCCGGACCAGAAGGGCCCAGAGGTGAACCTGGAGAGAAGGGAGAGAGGGGACAGCCTGGACCAGAAGGTAAAAATAGTTAGCATCCATGTAATTTAGAGGCAGCCAGGATAGCTGCTTCTTTGTCTGTTTACACCACCAAGAAGGAAAATATGCAAGCAGCATATCATGAAGACCAGCTTCGTTCATACACCATTTTCACCATGTAAATTGGTGTCATTTTTTTCACTTGGAATTCTGAAAAATGTGGTAATTAATGGTCACTAGCATCAATGGCTTTACACTTGATCAAGGATATATGTTACCAGTGAACTCAACACTCATTCACACACTTAACATTGGATAAAAGAAATAGTATGAACTTTTAGTATGTACTAGTGTTTCTAGTATGAATAGTATGAACTAGTGTTTCTTCTAGTGTGAAACTAAACAAAAAAGGGAGGCGAGTTGTTGTTTTTATTTTGATGCTCTAGGAATAAACCACTACGATCAATATCTGAGGCCTTCCTCTGAGTGCTTCCTCTGAGGGAGGCTTAGAAGGTGGTAACAAGGGAGAGGGCTGGCTCAGAAGTGGCCCCCCGACTATGGAATGAGCTCCGCACTGAGGCCCACCTGGCACCAATACTGTCACCTTTTCAACGCCAGGTTAAGACCTCCCTCTACTCCCAGGCATTTAATGCCATATGATGGGGTATTTATGTCAGCTGTCTTGAACAGGTCTGTTATTGAAATTTATTGAAATTGTTTTTAGCTATTTAAATTGTTTTAAAATTTTGAATGTTCCAACAATTTTTAGACTATTTTTTATTTAATGTTAAATGGTTATATAATGTTTTGATGTTGCAGTTTGTATTTTCTTTCTGTGCTGAATTATTTTGAACTGCCCAGAGAGCCTCGGCTATTGTGCGGTAATGTAGAAATGAAATAAATAATAGTAATATTAGTAACAAATACTACTCCAGAAGTGATCTTTCAGTGGTCAATATTGAAGAATAACCAATGTGTAACTATTTTTAGTAGAAAGGTGGGATATAGAGAAAATAAATAAAGAAACCTGTACTGAAAACATAATATAAAACAATTTACGCCAAAGACGATGAAGTACTGTTCAGCTCAATTGTTTTCTTATTATATGTGCAGGACATCCTGCTTTTCTTGATCCTGAAGTGCAGGAGGCCCTCAGACATCTGAAGCAAAGAATCATGACTCTTGAAGGAGGTAAACTCTCTGATTTTACCCTTCCTAATACTGTTGCAACTGTATGCACAGAATAACATGTGAAATCCTGGGTGTTTCCAGGTGAAAAGCTCCTAGTAATCAGAAGCAATCCAGTCTTATCAGATTTTCCATGGTAGGAAAAAAGGATGGAAGAAGCACAGGAAAACATGAGAGGGCTATGAGTTGAAGATGATGTCTGGACCCCCTGTAAAACTCCATGAATGAGGCGGGGTGATGGCGAGATAAAAACCTTATCTGGAAGTAGCTTGGGCTGCAGACAAGTAGTAGCATTTAAGTGTGTCGGAAGTGGTGTGAAAGAAGCTTCACTTCCCATAGTGGCCACATATTTTGGCCTCTCTGTTGCCAAGCAGGCTTTGCAGGCTTCTGAAACAATACAAAAGCCTGTTTAGCAAATGTGAAAGTAAGATGAGCATCTGCAACTCTCTAAAACAAACAACTATTGCCAGTTTCCATGATACATTCTAAAAAAAAGGAAACATTACAAACTGGTATTTTAAAACAATAATATTTGAAATGTAAAACATTCCAAAGACCATTTATCTTTCTGAAAAAAGGAACATCCCCCATGTTTGTAGAGTTGTCATATTTTATTTGTAATAAATAGATAAAAGGTTTCTGGCAGTACAACGAGATAGCAACAGTAAGAGCTGATACATACTAGGGATATGTGAGGAATTTGATCTTTGCACATTCTGATGAGAACTGACCTGATCTTCACCTGTTGGACTAATGTATGAATCAGAATTTAGTTACCACCAAAATTCACATTTTCTGACTGTTTTCACACAGTTCTCAGCTCAAAAAACATATCAAAATGTGTTTTAAAATCCATATTTTGAGAGAAAATACGTTTTAGAAAGCCCCCTGCAGATTAATGCATTAATGGGATGGAACAGATTTATGGGTAAACACATATGAAAATGACATGGACCAGAAATTGATTCACCCCTCTCTAGTTCTTATATGCACGTCCATCACTTGATGCCTTTGAAATCGAGTGATGACTTCCATGTATTAATTTTAGTTGTAATAGTGTTTGGATAAAATCAATATCCAAAACAAATGGATAACAATGTGTTTTCTTGTTTTGGCAGTCCTCACTTTGAAAGGAATGATAAATAAAGTGGAAAACAAAATACTTGCTACCAATGCTGAAGTAGCTGATTTTGAAACTGCAAACCAAACATGTCAACTTTCCGGTGGTTCCATTGCAAAGCCCATGAACAAAAAGGAGAATGACGCTATTTGGGATATTGTGAAAAAGAACAACCAGTATGCTTACCTGGGAATTAAGGAGAGTTCTGTTCCAGGACAATTTGAGTATTTAGATGGGATGGCTGTGAATTATACAAACTGGCGTCGCTATGAACCAAATGGCAAGGGAGCCGAAAATTGTGTTGAGATGCACACCGATGGAGGCTGGAATGACAAAAAATGCAACCAGTATCGTCTCATTGTATGTGAATATTAAACACAGTGCTCCATCTACACTACAAGACTGAAACCAGTGTAACTGTCATGTGTTCTGGGAATTGTGTTTCTGTGAAGGCATTCAAGATATTTGTTAAAAAAAAGTCTCATCAGCCCTCTCAAGACTACAATTCCCAGGGTGCCTTATGGAAGCAGTGATTACCTTAACTGGTACAAAGCTGTAGAATCTGTTTGCTGTCTCTTGTAATGTAATAGACAGATGTTTACCTAGATCTGGCATATAGAATGAAGAAAATTATAATTTCCAGGCTTCTGAATGGTTATAATGAATTTCAATAATGTTTTATAGATTATTAGAGCTACATCGGACTGCTGGATTAAAATTAATCAATCTCAGATATGATTAAATCTGTTCAAAATTGGCACGAAAACAAAGCAGAAACATGAATCTCAAATGAATATTCAAATATTTTGAAAGCGAGTGTGAAGCTACGGGTGGCCCTTTGTGATTCTTGCATGAATTTGGCTTTCAGTAGAATGGTGTGTTTGGCAATATTCCAATGTCAATCACAAAGAAATGGATCTCTGAATATAAATGCCAACGTTTTTAACAAAGCATACCATCTCAACTAGACAAAAGAATCACTGAGCATGACTCAGAGTTATCCCCATGTGCTGGTTCTGGTACTCTTAACCTAGCACAGTCAGCTGAGCTCCAGCAAAGCATGGTACACCTGGGAACCAGAGACTGCAGGCATCGAACTACCTCAGGGATTCCCCATTCTAGTCACAAGAGCCTTTAGCCAGCAAACAGGGCGTTAGAGGCCTGAAGCTCCTAACCAAGTGGGCAGGGGCAACAGCATTGTTAGAAGAGGTAGAGAGCCAAGCCATGTAATCTCTGGACTCCAGGTTGGAGCTGAGAGAGAGAGGATTTCTACACGAGGCTTTTATTGAAAGCTTGCAATTGGTCACTCCCATAAGTTTGTGGGCCCTTTACACGATGTCGTCAACCTCCAGAGCCTCCCCCATACTTTTTGGCCTTTATTCCATTTTTTTTTTAAAGATTGGGGATAATGTAGTAATAAATGTTAATCTGCTTTAATGGCCGTGTGAAATTGTGCAGTTCCGATATAACACAGCGCCATCTAATGGCTGTATAATTAAACATGTAGAACTTGCAGACAAAGGAAGTCCAAGAAAAAAGGCCCATCCCTGTCCGTGTAAGGAGCTGATCTTATTCCCGCAAAGAATCCAGAAGCAGAAGCCCCAGTAAATTGCAGGATAAAAAGCCTGGTGTGGAGAAGCCCAAAGAGATAGCATGTCAGGCAGTAGGCTAGGGTGGATCCTTTCCCCTAACATGCTAATTTTCTACACACTGGGAGGTTTTCTTTTATCATGAGGAAAGCATTCAGTTATGTGATTCCCCCACCTGCATTCTGAAGTGGTAAAATCAAGGAAAAAGCTTTATCACACTTGATTCTGCTGACTGGATTAAAGTGGCCCTGAGCCTACTGGGTAAAGGGTGTTTTTCACTCTGTGCATACTGACACCACGGAAGATGGTGGCCCTAATCTTAGATAGCTATGTGCACAAGTGGGAAAGAAGGATATGCAGATTCAGCTGGAGATGTTTTGAAAGATTTTCCTGCAGCTGATCACCCAGCAGTACGAACCAGCTGCTTTTTTCATTTAGAACAGGCCTGACTGAGCAGCAGGAAGACTGTTTACTTTTTTTTTTTTTTTAATCAAAATGCTCTGGTTGTATGTACACTTCTCTAATACACATGCCTATTACTGTCTTAGACTGCAGCTAATAATAGCAGATGTCTGATACAATATGGTCTTTTTTATGATTACATTAGCCAATTAATGGACAGCTGACATTAGCTTCATTCACTGTAATGGGATTTGCTTTGAGGACTTGACTACCAGTGCCAGCCTTTAAATACCGTGCATATGAGCCCAATGAAAGGCAAGAGTCTTTCTTCTACAAATAATGATGATGATAATAATAATACATAGGATTTATATAGCATTTCAGTGTTCAAACCATTATGCATGCATTATCTTGGTCATCCTCACAACCCTGTATGGCAGGCCAGTGCTACTCTCTCTCCACGTGGCTACGGTTGAGAGAGAGTGACTTGCCTAAGGCCATCTAGTGAGTTCATAGCTGAGGCAAGATTTGAAGTGAAGGCTCTTTGGCTCACAACTCACATGCTTAGACACTGCAACACACTAAAGCACAGTACAGTACCATAAACAGCCTATAAATGTCAAGAGGTTCACTCATTCAGTGAACAGAGTGCTGAATGTTTCCTTACAGAATATTGCTGCACATAGGATTTCCCTCCTTCCTTACTGTCTAGGCTATCTGAAATCAAATAATAATGGTAAAAACAGATCTAAGCAAGCACATTCCCCAAGACCTGTTGTGAAAAGAGTAATAGTTGATGTTACCAGGATACAGACCACTGTTTCTTCTGGGCCTCTTCTTTCAGTATCATCCTAAAAGAAAAATAGCATTCAGTTTTCAGTTACTCTGTGCGGATATGCTGCTGGTTTACTTTTTACTTTTTGAAAAACTTTCTGTAGGCCAGACATTTTCACTGCAGCTTTAGCAAAAGAAAAAAGTGATACACTTCATAAGAAATATTGGATTAAAAAAAGAAGAATGATTCTAATGGGAAAAGGTTTGCCCCCCTGTATCTGTCTCAATAATTGAAAATAGTCACTGAGTAAGTATGATTGCTGTGCTTCCATGGTTGCTCCCACACCACACCCAGTAAGGGCTGGTGTTGCTAGCATGGTACATAATCACATGATGTGCCCTAATCACATAATGGAAAGTTACAGACATGACTGGGAGTAGTGGGGGGGGGGGCAACTGTGGAGAAGTGACAACCATGACACTCTAGGCAGTGGTGCAGCTAGGTAATTTTGGTAAGTAAGACTAAATGGTCTTACTGGCCAGGGGGGCTTTAGACGGCCATACGTATTACTTCAGTTGTGAAGCCCACAAGTAACACTTCTCTTTCCCCTCCCTTCAACTCATGCCATTCCATTCTTTACAGCTGCTTCTACATTCCTGTTGCATTAGCAAAACAAAAAACAAAACAACCCTCTTGGACAACCCTGATAATAGAAGAAATACTCTGAGTATGTGCAGTTTCCCATTTTAAATTTACTTATATCAGCACCATCATGACTACAGGAATAAAATGGAATTTGCTTCTCCTGCCCTGATTTTGGGACTTGGGAATAAGCACCATTTTGTTGTAGAAAAGGATAATATATTTTAAAAGTAAAAATAATACAGTGAGATCTGCAGCCATGTACGTGCGCAGCCAGCCGTCCCTGACTATAAAATGTATTTTTAAAAAATAAGAGAGAAAAGATGCTGCAGTGAGCAGGGTCAGCCCTAGTGTGTCCCAGCGCCCCCGTGCCAGCTCAGGTGCAGATGCTCAGCCTGTTTAGTGCTGGCCCCATCACCTGCCCCTTGGATTCCCCCCCCCACCTCCCAGCTGTGAGGGCCCTGGACTTTGGCCCCGAGATCCAGCCCTAGCTCCACCACTGACTCTAGGTAACATATAAACAGGGTTCTGTGGCAGGGCTCTTATGGTGACAAAGACTGAAGAGTGGAGCCAGAGGTGCCAAAGGGCATCACAAGGCTTTTACACATGACCCCCATCATCTGTTCAGTGAACATAGTTGTCAGGATTGGGCCCAGGCTCCCTCGTTTAGTTTCTGACTCTATTCGGAGGAAGAAGAAGCCCAGCCGAGATAGGCAGCGGGGGAGGAAATTCCCCAAGACTCTCCAGGAGTCAGCGAAGAACCTTCCCAGGGACTTATCGAGCTGGATGGCCAGGCTCAGGGACCATCTTCCCCCCTCCCCGTCGGAACCCAGCCTCTGTTGGAGGAGGAGAGAGCAGCAGAATTGACAGATGCCAGAGCCTGCTGCTGAGCTAAGAGGGCAGAGCTGAGAGGTGGGACGTGTCCCATCAGATTGGCTGCCCTTCAGCAGTTGGGTCAGGAAGATCCTCCCTGAAGGGAGGAGCCCAGAAAAAGCCTGCTGAGCACAGTGGCAAACCCATCCATTAGCTGAAAGGCAACTGCCCTGCTTTCAGTAGCTCCCTTAACAAAAGCTCTGTTTAGCTAATTAGGCCCAGGGGACAGCTCCCAGCCTTTGCGGTCACTTCAGGTGTGAAGAGGTACTATTAACTGAATAAAAGAGTTTGTGGATTGCACAGAGAGTCTCTGTTGTCTCACTACTCAGCAGGAGGGCTTGGAATCCCTAATAGTAGTGGGGGGAGTGGGAGCATGCCTGCTGCCCCACCCACAGTTTCGTGCACCCTGCTGGCCCCACCCCCAAATCTACACATTCAGCACAATGTCTGAGAAGAAGAGCCCACACGCACACAGCAGTAAACGTGTAGCCCCTTCATGTGATCAGCAACCCTGATTACACAAGGTTCCTGATCACGTAGCCTCTCCTTTTCAGTCTAGGGGTGTACGAAACCCCGCTTACCTGGCTCCAACGAGTTCCGCAGGTGGGGGGAGGCGATCCGTTCCTCCCCCCGGAATCCTCGACAGGGGGGAGGCGAACCGTTCCTCCCCCCCAGAATCCTGCCTGGCTGGCTCCGCTCTGTGGCCAGGCCACAAAGCCGCTGGCCAGGCCAACCCGCAGTGGGGCCTCCAGCCGCTACCGGGCTGCTGCGGACGCAAATGGCGTCCTGTGTAGGGGACGCCATTTGCATCCCTACACTGGCCCATGATGGCTACGTAAATATTTACGTAGCCTATCACGGCTAAAGCAGGGACGCAAATGGCGTCCCCTACGCCATTTGCGTTCCTGCTTTAGCTGTGATAGGCTACATAAATATTTACGTAGCCTATCACGGCAAAAAAAAAGGGAACGCAAATGGCGGCTGCCATAGCCGCCATTTGCGTTCCCTTTTTTTGCCGTGATAGGCTACGTAAGTATTTATGGCAAAAAAAGGGAACGCAAATGGTGGCGGCTACGGCATGATAGGCTACGTAAGTATTTACGTAGCCTATCATGGCCATTCAAAAGATGCGAATGGCGGCTGCAGATGCAGCTGCCATTCGAGGAGCACCGGAACGGCCAACAAAGGTAGGCTCCATTCCGGGCCCATTTCGTGAGGGCGGGGCAGGGGGTTTCGTTCCGCCATGGATTTCGGGGGGTCGAATGCGCTGGCATTCGGCCTCACCGAGATCCGTGGCGGAATTCTCCGCCATGCCTAGATGTCACCTTGAACATCAGAGTCAGGCCTGGTGAAACATGCAATGGTAGGGGCAGCAGGGCTAACTGGGGCAGTCCTGATCCTCCCTCCATGCATTCACTGAATGAATGGTGGATGAAAGTAAACACCCCTGCAGTGCCTCTGAATGAATAGTGCATCAAGGTGAACACCCCTGCAGTGTTTATGATCACATAAACAAGTCCTTACATTGAAATATGGGTCACTGGGTATGACTTGGGGGGGGCGGGAATAATCAAATAGTATTTTGCCCAGTATTTCAATGGATTCAATGCAGCAGTAATTCTTGTCTACATTAGTGAGTGGGAATCGAGCTACAGGTGCCAGTTATTCTAAATTAGGATTAGCAGCCAACTGGAAGGCCTTGGTCATGTCATCCCATGAATCAATTTTATTTGACACTGGAAACTCCATCAAATGTAATCAATGTGCGGTAAAACATCACAGTTTCAGTTGTATGGAAAAGAAAATGTTTTGGAAACATTTTTGAGATAGAAATATTCCATACTTTAGTGCTATACCCTCCTCTGGGTTTCAGTTAACCATGAGGGTGTCAGTTTGTACCTCAAAAAACACATATGGCTCCCAAACCTCTCTTTGGAGAATCGAATTGCTCACAAGAATACAAGGAGTCATCCCAGGTCTGATAAAATTGTGATGACATGTATGTAGGGTCATCCTATAATTCCAATGTGCACAGAATATTCTGTAATTCCAATGTGCACTTCAGAAGTAACACATTTGATGGAGCTGAACAAATAAAAAGAATAAAAAATACTTCATGACGCTGAGAAAACAACATTGAAACAAAGCTAAGGTATTGGCAAGAACTGCCAAAAATCAACCCCAATCGGCAGGGGTGACACTTTATGACACTCACAAAAATGACATGAACAAGTAATTTCAGTTCAGGTAACCCTGAGAAAGATATGAACATTTCCTAAACAGCAGCTTTCACATCAGCTGGCTTACTTCAACGAGAATTAATAATGACCTCTGTATGATATTTGCCACACAATACAGCAGCCTTCCCCAACCTGGTGCCTTCCAGATCTGCTGGACTACAAAACCCATTGTCCCCCAGTTAGCATGGCCATTGTAACACAGCATTGTTCAGGCAAAAAAGTGCACGGCCTTGAACACTCTGCATCAGGTCTAGGCTGCATTGCACTAATTACTGATTATTCCTGTAATATTTAAACAGTCATCAAGTATTTGCTGACAGAAACCATTCCCCGTGGAATGTTTGAGAATCAAGATGTTCACAGCATTTGAAGAGTGTCTGGGAATTCATCCAGATATTGTTGCAATTTGTGAGAGACATTCCATTATGAGACATCATTGTTAAAAAGCTTAATTCCACACTGCATAGTACAGAGCTTTTTATCTTTTTATTTTAACAAAGTACCTTACTGTAGATAGCTCTAGGCCTGGAGGGCTCACTTATGAGGGGCTCTTCCCATCCACAGAAGTGCCTTTTCTGAGGGATCCAAAACTGGTTTTGAAACCAGATCCTGATAGATAAAACCTGAGAGGCTAAGGGCACAATCCTATGCACTTTACCTGGGAGTAAGATTCACTGAACTCAGCAGGGCCTACTTCTGAGTAGACATGTATAGGATTGCACTGTTAATCATGTTTTGGAATGCTATCTTGTGAAATGAGATCATCAAACCTGAGGAAAAAGTAAGGAACTGGTTAGACTGTAGAATTATCACAAATTAAGACAGCACAAAGTAGGTCAACTGGTCCTCCTGCAGAAGAGAATTCCACAGTTTACATGCAGCTTCTGGCTACAAAGAAGGCAGCCAGCATGACCAATGTTCAGGAATGCTGAGAGTTGCAGTCCAAAATATCTGGAGGGCACCAGGTTGGGGAAGACTGTCCTAGGGAGCCTTTGGGAGAAAGGGGGCAGGCCAGTTTGGGAGGAGGTGATCCTAGGTAACCTGGGCCCAAGCCATTTAGGACTTTAAAGGTACATGGAACATAAGAAGAGCCATGCTGGATTGGACCAAAGGTCCATCTAGTCCATCATTCCATTCACACAGTGGCCAACTAGCTGCCTGTGAGAAACCCACAAGCAGGACATGAGTGCAACAGCACCCTCCCACCCATGTCCCCAGCAACTCGTGTACATAGGCATACTGCCTCTGATACTGGAAGTAATATATAGCCATCAGGACTAGTAGCCATTGATATCCTCCATCAATTTGTCCAATCCCCTTTTAAAGCCATCCAAATTCATAGCCAACACTACATGTTGTGGTAGTGAATTCCATAGTTTAACTATGCACTGTGTGAAGAAGTACTTCCCTTTATCTGTCCTGAACCTCCCACCAGTCAGCTTCATGGGATGACCCTGGGTTCTAGTATTATGAGAGACAGAGAAAAATGTCTCCTTTGCTTTCTAACAACCAGCCAAAATTATGCACAGAAACAACTTGGGGCCGATCTACACTTACGGGTTTTTTCGCTTCCAATGTGGTTTCACCGCCCGTCTTTCACACTGCACAGTACCCGCCTCGAATTGGAACCGGAATTTCCCACTTCCGTGCTCCCGCTTTCAATACCCTGATATCCTGGTATTTCCCCTTAATGTGCTCTGATTTTCTGCCTTTGCTACCGTATCTGGTCGTAGTCCCCTCCCCTGCCTGTCCATATATGGTGGTGTTTGTATTTCCCTCCTGTCCAATCACAGCTCTTGAGAGCCCCATGTCGTCTTCCAGCTACTGATCGCATAGCTTCCTCAGCACTCAATGTTTCCTCAGCAACAAGCAAAGGGCTGGATGTGCATGCGCTTGTCTGATCTCAGAAGCTAAGCAGGGTCGGCCCCGGTCAGTAGTTGGATGCAAGACTGCCTGGGAATCAGGCTTCCTGCATTGAGCAGGGGTTGTTCTATACCTTCAAATAAGACTAAGTTTTACCCCCTTCTATCCCCCGCTGTTTGTTTGTTTTTTAATTAAGGCGTTATTATCTTCGAAGAATCGTGGCTTCTCCGCGATTTTTTTTTTTCTAATTCAGGCATGATCTTCGAAGATTCAAAAATTTGAAGATTTGAACAACCCAGACTTCCTTGGTCATATGTGTGTGTTGGAAGGGAGGAAGGCATGCCTTTCCCCCACTACACGGAAGTATGCCATAAGAATGCTAAAGGATTTTGTTCAGTCTGCATTTTAAAGCACACTAATACACAATTCCCAGCCTAATGTGCAGATCGAAACAAAGTTATCTTTCAGGTTTCACACATCTCCAAAATTTTCAAAGCAGTTTGAGCTCAAAAAATATACCCAAGACAGGTATAAAAATGTGTTTTTTAGGATTTAAAACATTTAGAATTGTATACTTTGAGAAAAAATACATTTAGGAATGCATATTTTGTGAGAAAATGCATTCAAAAATGGATGTTTAAATAGAAATTTTCATGTAGATTTTTTGTTTTTAAGATTGAAGATTAATGTGGAGATGGGACAGAATAGATGTTTTAAAGAAAGATTTATACGATCTGAAGAGAAACCAGAGCATCAGAATGGATTTATGAATTAACACATGCAAAGCTGCCTTGGACCAGAAATAGACTGATTCATCCATCCTTAGGCTGCATGTCTGAACTGGGGCCCTGTTGGATTTTGGATTTTATGTGATAAAACCTTCATTTCATTGCAGAACATGATGACTGATTGATCAGTCAACACATTAACACACTTTACCACCAGAAGGGTGTAGGCCCCCAGGGCTGTACGCAAATTAACAGTTGTTCTAGATCCATAATGCTCTCTGCTTTTGCTTATTAATTGCTATTTCTTGCAGTTGGGCCTCTAGGCTCATAAGATGAGTCAAAGGCCAGTGTAATGCCCCCTCAGCACATTCCATGATAATGAGATCTGGTACTGTTTATCTTATCAGAGCCTAGGATGTGCCTGTTAGTAAAGCTATGTTTATCTTAAGCCACAGGTGTCCATGCTGAGAATATGGTAATAGTCTTGCTTCTGCCAAATATGTGACTAAGCACTGCTAGGCTATGCTGGGAAAGTTGCACCCATAAACTCTAACACACATGATTAATGCTAGTACCTGCCATATTGCCTCACTGCTATGCCTGAACAATATGTATGATATAAAAATCATCTTGCAGCACAGCTGTTGTGTGATCCAACCACTGAGTATGCCTGTGCGCTTTAAGTACTCAATAAACGTCTCCTTGTAAGCAAACCTGGATCTGACTTATCAGTTTCTCGGCACCTCTAAATCTTGGAAGCCCACGGCCAGGGCATACAAAGGGCCCTCAAGGCAGATTGTGTCCAGAGTCCTGATGTCAATGCAAAAGACGGCACATTTGACCAAGAAGGACACCGAAGTTTTTATCTGTACTCTGCCGTAGGCTTCAAGGAACAGTACATCCTCCTGCATTGTATGTTCTCGGTCAATGTCTCAGATTACTAATCATCTTTTTGTCCCAGCTGTCTGTGTACGTACTATGGCATATGGGTAAATAATATATACAAAGGATGTGTATTTTATATAGAGATGTAGAGAGAACAGCTTGTAGCTTCAGCTTATGTGACCTATGTCTACGTTTAGGTATGTTTTTCCCCTGTGGCATTAAAAATCACAAGAGACATATCATTATTTATGAATTAGATTAAGTTCTGTGGAAACCTTATACTTGCAAACAATTCTTAGCAGAAATATTTTTTCAAACGTCTATTGCCCCATTCCCAGACAGGACAGTTTTTCTTATTGTGCTAGATCTTATTTCTAAAAGACAAGGAATCAATATTGTCTGTTGACCATTCTGCCTTTGCTAAATCTTTTTACATAATGAAGCAACTATGTAAATACAATTGGTGGGAGGAAGAGGAGAAATCAAGTTAAGCCAGCAACTATATAACATGAACATATATATATATATATATATATATATATATATATATATATATATATAAACACACACTATAAATTGACTCTTTTCTTGTTTCCTCAGTATTCTACATTGGAGCAAGACGGTAAGACAAACTCCTCTGTTTAGAAGTCTGCAATCCAATACCCAGTTTCCTGGGAGTTTGTTCTATTGAATTGAATGGGACTTACTTTTGAGTTGATATGTATAGGATTGTGTTGTAAGTGTGGATTTAAACTTCTTTTGGCATATTGAACTCAATTACATTTTTATAATTTTTACTGTTTTGTTATTGTATTTTTGTTATGTTGTTTATTGTACACCACCTTGAAATCCAGAAAGGAAGAAGGGCAGTATAAAAATGTTTTATTTATTTCATTTCTATACCGCTCCATAGACAAAGCTTTCTGGGTGGTTCACAACAATTAAAACCCCAAAACACAGGATAATACAATATAAAATATAAAAGCTGTGCTGGCTGGGGATTGCTGGGAGTTGTAGGATTTTTTTCTGTCTAAACACGCATAGGATTGCACCCTTAAGGATTTAAAGGTCAGCACCAACACTTTGAATCAGACCTAGAAACTGATTGGCAACCAGTGCTGTTGACACAGCATTGGAGTAATATGTTCGAAATGGCTAGTCCCAGGAAGCAGCCTTGCTGCTCTATTCTACGCTAACTGAAGTTTCCAAACTGTCTTCAGAGGTAGCCCCATGTATAATGCCTTGCAGTAATCCAGGTGGGAGGTTACCTGTGCATGGATAACTGTAGTCAGGCTATCTCTGTCCAGGTAGGGCCATAGCTAGTATATCACCTGAAGCTATAAAAGGCACTTCATGCTACTGAGGATACTTGAGCCTCAGATGACAAAGCTGGACCCGTGAGCATCACCAGATTATGAATTCACCTTCAGGGTGAGTGCAACCATATTTAGAGCAGGTTGAGTGCCACTTCACGGGACAGATGAACCACCTACTAACAGAACTTCCATCTTGTCTGGATTGAGTTCCAGTTTATTGGCCCTCATCCAGCCCATTACTGAATCCAAGCACTGGTTCAGGATAGTCACGGTCTCACCTGCATTGGATGCAAAGGAGAGGTGGAGTTCAATGTCAGCCACATATTGATGACATTTCACTTCATCCTCTGAACAATCTCTCACAGAGATTTCATGTAGATGTTAAAAAGTATGGGGGACAAATAGAGCCCTGAGAGACATCACAACAGAGTCTCCACAAGGCAGAAATAGTTCCCCCAGCACTGCCAACTGGAAGCAGTCATCCAAGTAGGAGCAGCACCATTGTAAAATGGTGTCTCTAACTCCCAATTCAGAGAGCCTCTCCAGAAGGACACCATGGTCGATGGTATTGAAAGTCACTGAAATGTGTAGGAGAACCAACAGGGACACACTCCTCCCATCTTTCTCCTGGCAAAGGTCATCCCACAGGGCAACTAAGGCAGTCTCCACTCTGAAACCAGGCCTAAAACCTGATTGAAATGTGTCCAGATAATCAGTGTCATCCAGAAGTGCCTGAGGTGGACTAGCAACCATCCACTCAATAACTTTGGCTAGAAATGAAAGATTGGCTACTAATCTACATTTTAAGGTCCTATGGATCTAACCATGGCTTCTTGAGGGGAGGCTGAACCACTGTCTCTTTTAAAAAGTTGGATGATCTGCCATGCCTCAAGGAAGCATTGATCACTTCTGGAATCCAGGTCCTCAGGCCAGATGTACTGGCTGTAGTCAGCCAAGGAGGGCAAGGGTCAAGAGCACAGGTAGCTGAATTGACAGAACCAGGCCCTCTGTCAAGGTCATCAGGCCTCAACAATTGAAACTCATCCCCAAAATCTAGACAAGACAGTGCACTGGACACCTCCACCATTTAGTTTTGCATAAACAAACCACCCTGAGAACCCACATTTAAACTCACAATCAAATAATGGATGATAGAGATCTTATTGTGAACTGAACTGACATTCATTAATAGCACTGGCATCTCCTACATCTCCTTAGCTGGCCTCTTGACCCCCAAACACCATATCTCCCCCTCCCCATAATTACTTCAATAGTGGCACATCCCTGCCCTCCTCCCCAATCACTCCATCCTCCTAAGCACATCTCCAAGCTAACTTAAATCCCATTCATTTCAATGGGTCTACTCTAAGTAAGACTCACGTTGGGTTTTAGTCATGGTCTCTAGGCACTTCCAGGAAGGATCACTATTATGCGGTTTAGCATGGGGCTGCCCTTGAAGACAGTCCAGAAACTTGCATTGGCCCCGAATGTAGTCACTAGGGTTTTGTTGGGGTCCAGCATGCTGGATCGTGTCATGCTGGTCCTACAGCATTTGAACTGGCTGCCAGCCTGTTACTGGGCTCAGTTTAAGGTACACAGGGACACAAGAAGCTGACTTATACCAAGTCAGACCTTGGTCCATCTAGCCTAGTATTGTTGGCATTGACTGGCACTGGCTCTCCAGGGTTTCAGGCAGGAGTTTTCCCAGCCCCACCTAGAGATGCCAGGGGTCAAACCTGGAATCTTCTGCATGCAAAACATGTGCTCTGCCACTGAGCTATGGTCCCTCCCTGATTTTGATTTTGATAGCATGCACCAGGGTGTCTCAGGAACTGCCTACTACCATACAGTCACTGTACTTCTGAGGCCATTCTTTCTATATGTAGCAGGTGGATATCAGAGGCCCATGTTATTGTGGCACCCACAATGTGGAACAGGCTCCCAAGGGACTGTGATGATGATCACAATGATGATGATTCATTTGTTTACGTACCCCCGGCTCCTTCACTGTCTGCTTTTAAAGGGGCTCTGAAAGCAGTTGTTTTCCTGTTGATACTTTTAAGCGATGGCCTCCCTTAATGTGTATTTATCTCACTGCCACTTTTTTCCCATACTTAACCGATGTTTTTTTAACAGTATTTGATATGCTTTTCTAAAAAGTCTTTTATATGGCTGTTACCCCCTTGGGGTATATTTTGATATGACGAGGTGGGATACGAAAGAACACGATAAGATTATTTGATGCAAGCCCACCTGGCACGAATGTCTCTCTTTGTTCAGCTGATCGAAAAGGATGTTGCTGTCCCACGTGGTTCATATCCTTGCAGCCGCAGCTGCCTTGCTGGTAACAGGCCATGCTCGGGAAACCTGTGCAGGTAAGCCTGGAAATAACCCACTGTCTGGATTGGATCAGCAAGAGGATGTGCAGGGGGGCTACTAATGTCTAGGTTTCACTGTTGCAAGAAAACCTTCTAAAGAAATGATATCCACGTTTTAAAAAAAAATGCAGCCCCTGAAATGTATACCTTTCACTTATTAGAATGGGCAAACATTATTAATAGCAACACACTCAGGGCGGCTAGAGGCTGACTGCTTGTAATCTTTCCACAAGGCACGTGCATTGAGACAAGAGGAGAATACAGAAGTAACTTGTGTGTCTTTTCTCAGCATTTCGTGTAACAACCCAAAATGTCATAAGCTGCTATTTTAAGTAAGAACCTGACCCAATAGGCTGCTGAAGTGGGGATACAGAAACACTTCTTTCTGTATCCACAGGAAATAAAAACAGTGTGCCATTCACAGCAGCACCACAGTGGACTAAATAATTTTAGAAAGAGCTTTACTGAATGATCTTACTACATTATCTATGTCAGGGGTGGGCAACATGCTGCGGGCAAATCACATCCCTGTTTGTTCATTTGTTTGCAGCCCCCCTGGCCCTGCCGGCACCACTGAAATTTGGTGGTGTGGTGGCAGTGGCAAAAGAAGCAGTGGTTTGCTGCTGTGATTTGGGGTGTGGCAGCAACAAAACAGGGGCTGTTTTGTTTTAAAACAAAGGTACGTGGGGAGTGCATGCCTCGTTTTCAAACAAATCATGCTCCAGGAAGCCTCCCAGGAGTGCAATTTTGCTTGAATACTAGGCGCATGCTCCCTGAACACATTGATTTAAAGGAAAGTTGCAGGGGCTGGCTGCTGCGCCAGCACATTTCAACAACAAAATCGGAAGCAGGGTGACAGCAGCAACTTTGGGAAGGGGGGGTAGCCCGCAGTGGTTCTGTGTGAGTAAATTGGCACCCAGACCTGCTGAATTTGCCCACCCCTGATCTACGTGAAAGGCATGAACATGGGAATGATTAGTAACACCTCATAAATACCATTTTAGTGGGGGAAATGCACTGACATTGAACATTTGCTGTTATCAGTGAAGGATATTATTAATCAAAGAACAACTTTGGATGTTTTATGCACGGACATTCTTGAGTTCACATTATTGGCTCTCGCACGTGCATTTGTTCGTCTTCTACAGAGCAATGGACTATTCCATGGAAATTCAGGTGCTCTTCTAAAGTCTGGAATAATGGCATGAAATCTTAAAGAAGGTTTTCATCCATGTGTTTCCCTCCAACAGGTATCCAAGGTCCTCCTGGAATAAATGGACTCCCCGGTCTACCAGGGGCACGGGGCAAACAAGGCGAGAAGGGAGCTCCTGGGCAAGCAGGTGACAGCATCATCTTTAAAGTGGCATTTTAGCCAGATGTTTTCCTCTGTGTGTATACTAAAGGTGTGGTGGAGGGGAGAGTGAGACTGTGCCTATAGGGCTTGCCCCTGACATCATGTGTCCTGCCAGGCCTGCCCCTCAACTTCTGCACATTTGATGCAATGTCTGAAAAGGGGAGCCTATGCAGAGGTGTACATAATTATGCAGATTATGCATGGTGTGGAGGAAGTGGCTAGGGGGACATTTCCTTCCTCTCTCAAAATACTAGAACCCAGGGTCATCCTGTGAAGCTGATTGGTGGGAGATTCAGGACAGAGAAAAGGATGTACTTCTTCACATAGCACAGAGTTAAACTATGAAATTCCCTACCACAACACTTAGTGATGGCCACCAATATGGATGGCTTTAAAAGGAGATTAGATAAATAAAGTCTTCTAGAAATCTTCCTCACTGGCCAAACACAATGAGTGGTGGTGGTGGGATCCTCCTGAAGAAATTAATTATCTCTGTAGTGAATAGGTATTAATTAAGGCATCAAGTGAACAGTTGAACAGAGTTCTACTTGTGTAAGGCCCTATTCTTATCATTTTCATCTCTTCAACAACAGCAACTGAAGTTCAAGAAAGATGTCATAACCTGCCTCCTAACTTGGGTTTGTTCTGATGACAATGTGATGAGGACAAGTCCTTGGTACCACCTCTATATTTTGATTTTGGAGCCTTGCTCTCTATGAGAAGGGATGCCTTTTGAAAGTGGGAATCTGGCCACGTTCACAGTTCCAAAGTGATCTGTTCTCCCTGCTCAGGCAGAGAAGACCATCAAGGAGGGGTGGAGCCAAGAAGGGAAGGTCCTGAGGAAAGGCACCATGGACTGAATCTGGCCCAGGGCCCCATGATTCCCCATCCTTGCCATCGGGCCTAATAGATTCCTGTTTCCACTCTTCCACTCTGAAGCATATGCATGGGGGTGTTCGCAGGCACTGTGCCAAGCCATTACAGGGAGTAGGAAGGGTTTCTGTGCTCCTTTTACCTCCCCCCAAAGGAGGAGCCTTCCCTCCTCCAATCAGTAAGAAACATAAGCTTGACTGAACAATCGGGGGGGGGGACAAGGATATAGGAGGCAGTCATACCACTCCTCCCCCCAAATGACAAGCGCCATGTGTATACGTGCACTACGGAGGGAGGGATGGTGAGAACAGAGCTCAGTTATGCCCTATGGTGATCCTTCCATGGGTGGGTGTTGCACCGTGGTAGACTGGATAGAGCCCTATGGTGTCTCATCATTCTTTAAATAACTCCTGGCCAGTGCTCAGGGCATTACCAAAGAGAGATGGAATATGAACAAATACCATCTTCTTTACATACCACCTTCGCAAACAATGTATTTCTTTACAAGTGAAGCTAGCTAGGCACACACACAAATACTGCCTAAATTTGAGTCAAATTTAATAGGGCCACTGGTGGTACCAGGTCACATGAAAGCTTGTATGTGCTATGCACAAAGGCTCCCTCTCTGCAGGCATTCTTTCTGTATTCACAGATGCAAGGGGGTGGGACTGGCTGGTGTGCAACCTCAGGGGCAGGGCTAGTTGGCACGGTGCCATTCACACACTGCTAGGATACATACGTGGTTCGCCTGAATAAGGCACACCACCTTCAGCCCCGAGGCTGTCAGGTAGCCATCCCTGGTCAAGAAGAAGTATATCGACTGAGTTTACCAAAATGTCCGTCTCAAAGAGCTCTTGTCCACAACTTACAAATAGCTTATTATTTTCTTGGAAAAAAACCTTTATTTCTATAACAAGTAGATTTTCCTTATGAAGCAATTTGTACAGGAATCTTAACAATGTATTTTTTTTAATGTTGTTAACATGGTTTTTGTAAATTTGCACACCTTAAAGCAGATGTGGGCAACTTTTTTTCTTTCAAGGGTCACATTCACTGTCAGGGCTGCATGTCAGTGGTGAACAGGGCTGAAGCCAGCAGGGGGCAGAGCCAGAGCCAAACATGGATTGGATCACCTTTTCTTCTTTTTCCCACTCTCTTTTCTTCCTTCCTTCCTTCTTTTCTGAACCCCCTTTTCTCTCTACCTCTTCCTACCTATCCAGTGGGCAGCCAGGGAAGGGACAGATTGCTCTTGCAGGAGATCTGGACTTATTGCATGCAGAGGGCTTTTGAAATTAGGCTAGGGGCAACATGACATTAGCTCGGGGACACAGGGGCCACATGCTACCCACTCCTGTCTTCAAGAGACTGGCTAAGACTAAAATCAGTACTTGCTAGGTAATATTATAATATGTTGCAGGGTGCAACCCTACCGGGTCACTGCCCATTAGAAGGAAGCCTCCAATCTCAGAGGCTTCCAAGTATCCTATGCCCTGCATGAGTGCAGACCGGCAGGGCAAGAGGAGTGACAAAGGCGATTTTCACCTCTCCATCTTCCATTTTTAAATATTTTCCTCTAGAGAGGCCTCTGAGCAAGAGTCTCAGGCCTCTAGCAAGAGTCGTGCTGCCAGGGGTGGGGCTGGAGAGGCCATAGGATTTTGCATATATCAGCCTCTCCCCTCCTGCCAACTGGAACGTCCCCTTTTTGACCTCTCTGAGGTCATCCAAGGGTGCTTTTGTAACATGGGAAAGCAGATGCTATGGAGAGGGAGCAGAACTTGCAGTTCCCCTCCTGAAGTTGCGGCAATGTCGATGGCTTCAAGGGGAAATCCAAAAGATCCTGTGGTCCCTGGGATGCTCTCCAGGGATCATGGGATTGCACCCTCAATTCTGTTCGGTTTAAATAGTTATTTTGTCTGTACAAGTATCTCAAAAGAAGAGTGCAACTTGAAACATGTCACACTGGATTTGTTCAGTTTAATTCATTTGTTATTTCTTGCACTTCTTCCCCTCCCCTTTCTTTTGCACCTTCTGGTAGATGCAGCACTTTAGTTTTCAACCTATTGCAGCAATTTAAGGAATTATCAAAATTAGAGCTTTCTTTCAGGACACCTAATGTGCACAGTGTTCCTTATCCATTTAAGCGTCTCTAAATAAGTGTTCTGAAAATGTAACAAATGTCTGTTGAGGGGAATCCCACAGAGTATATCCAAGAAAAAGAGTTTAGAAACCACAGCCATGCTGAATTTTGTAGCCCACAATAAAAATTTATCTCTAAAGGGAAAAGCACATGTAATCTTGGATTGAACGAGGCCATAAATTCTAAACCACAAGCGTGCTGTTCAATACAAAGTCATGAATCAGGCTAGAAGTGCAGAATATTAATTATTTTTTTGTTGCCCCTGCAGAAAAGCTTGTGAATGAAAGATAATTCTTGCTCAGTGTCTTAGTCATGCGTGAAATACATATTCCCAGCATCAAACTCCACAGGCCTCTATAATATAGTCAAACCACTAGAGGGAAGTATATACACTTGCTTAAAATTGTGTACACTTGTTTCCACAAAAAGCTTCAAGGGTTTAGCTATTTGTAACACTTGAAGAAAACGAACTTTTCTGCTCAAATCAAATAAACTCTCCAGAGTCCAGGCATCACAAGAATACATTCCAAGAACAAGAAAGAGGCAAACAATGGTTGAGCTCTAATTTTTGAAAATATAAAATCCACCTGTATATTTTCAAAAATGTTAACTATCGTTTGCTTCTTGTTTCCAGTGGTCCCAGGGGCAGTTCCAAAGGAAACCTGAAAGCACCACATTATGTAGTAGTGCCAGATTTGAATGTCTGCAAAAAAATTTCTACCATTTCATCTTAAGACTCTGACCATGCTGCAGACATCATGGCTTCACCACTGCCAGCTTTCCTCCCTACTGTTTTCCCCATCTGCTTTTCTAATATCTTGCCTGATGAAAAGATCTGTATATCTCAAAAGTTTGCACATTTTTCTGATCATTGAGTTGGCCTCATAAAGGTATTATTACACTATATGAATTTTGGATCCCCCCCCCAATGGCCAACGTCTTTGCTTTTTGTGTCACAAGAATATAGTGTCCTTTAATTTTAAAATCTCTATTGATTTTAAAATTAAAATTACATCTATTGCTATCTCCATCAGTCCTCCTTCTGGGCAATGAACAGAAGAAGCTGGTAAGTAGTTTGGGTACCACTACTGGAAGTTGTGCTGAGCACCTTTCGGCAGCAGTAGCCAACACCCACCCCTGAGAGAGGTGAAGTGGCAGAGAGAGAGAGAGAGAGAGAGAGAGAGAGAGAGAAGGAAAGAAAGTCATAGGGTGGCAGAAAGAGAGAAAGTGGCAGGGTGGCAGAGAGAAAGAAAAGAAAGCATAGGGTGGGAGAGAGAGAGAGAGAAAGGAAGAAAGAAAGAAAGAAAGAAAGAAAGAAAGAAAGAAAGAAAGCAAGCAAGCAAGCAAGCAAGCAAGCTGTAGGGGAGATGTGGGGGGAGAGGAGAAAGCTGTAGGGTGGCAGAAAGCAAGCAAGCAATCCATAGGGTAGCAGAAAGAGAGAGAGAAAGAGAGAAATGGTAGGGTGGTAGAGGTGCCACTGTGAGTTGGCTGAAGGTTGCAGCCACTACACCAGGGGTGGCCACCTCTGGCCCTCCAGACATTTGGGCCTACAACTCCCATCATCCTTCACCACTGGCTATGGTGGCTAGGGCCAATGGGAGTGGTAGGCCAAAACATCTGGAGGGCCACAGATTGCCAATCTCTGCACTGCACAGTGACCTGGTTTGCACGATCATAACAGACCACTGTGGATTTTCTCCCTATGGGCCAATGGCCCCTGATAATAATAAAAAGGTTCCCACCCCTGGTGTAGGCAGCAGGCAGCAGACTTCCGAGGCCTCAGTGCTGATCTGTATTAACTGAGCATATGTATCACAGTGCATCCCAGGATCCTCTGCAATACCCATGGTGGGAATGGAGGACAAGCTGTCTTTCAGGGAAGCTGCTCTGTCATCATCGATGTTAAGGGCATCTGATAAAGATAGTAGGAATAGAATCTGAAAACTCCTGGTTTGCATTTACAGTATTGCATTTAGAGTGGAATGCTATGCATATTTATTCAGAAGTAAGTCCCAGTATATTCAGCGGGGCTTACTCCCAGGTTGTGTTGGATGTGCATCCAGTATGTGTTGGATGCACTTGTCTTTTCCTTTCAAATTTCTTTCAGCACTATTCATAATCAGAATAACAATATACTACAAGTCCATTTAATACAGCAAAATCAATTTATTTCAAATGGAAAACTAAATATGCTTGACATACAGAACTAGTTATTTTATTTTATTTTAATTGTATTAATTAATTTATACCCTGCTTTTCTATAATCGGTTTATATTCAAGGTGGCTATTAAGGTAAATAACTATGTCATGTAGTGAATGTCACAGTATCATAGAACCAAATAACAATTACAATGAAATGAATCAACAACTGTTATTGTTGTTCACAGGTCTGCCGGCATCGCAGGATGTTAAATTACAAAACAACCTCAAGGAACTCAAACACAGAATCACCAGATTGGAAAGAGGTACACTTAAAACATAATTGCTTTATTCCATGCCGATTTAAAAGTTGGGTGATTTGTTTAGATTCTTATTCAATTACCAGCCAAGCACTCTTTCTTTTCTTTTCTTTTTAAGAAGGACTGGAGAAGAGGTTATATAATAAAACTAAGTTTTCTCCAACATTTTTCAAAACTATGTACCATTCAAGTTACCATTCAAAGTTGAATTAAATTATTTTTTTCAGAATTTCCAACCTTTAGTTCAGTTTTAGATTTGGTGCAAGGGCCTAATTCTTACTGAGATGGCAAACCTAGGTCTGAGTTGTACCACTTCAGATGGCAGATGGAGACTAAAATGGTGGACTACTCCTACTCCTATACCTACACACACACACACACACACACACACACTATCCTTACACATAGAAAACTAGCAGGTCCGAGAGAAGTTGAGCCTCCCAGAACTCTGACTTTCTCTGTGGAAGGAATTTTTGTGTATGTGAGCCTCCACCCGCAGTCTGACCTGCAGTCTCCACCTCAATATAACTAGGTAATGGCGAGCAGATGCAAAGAGAAACAGTACTGCACCTTTAAGAGGTCTATGGAAGAAGAATTTCAGCAGGTACAGCTTTTGGTACAGACATGACAAAACCTTTACCACCTAGAATGCCCTCTATTGCACCATTATAAAGATAGGGCAACCCAACTGACATGGGAGGCTTAGAGGACACACTAGTCAGGACGCTAGACAAGAACTTTATTGTGTCACTCAAACAAGAACAGAAAAGAAACAGGAAAGTCCTGACTCCACCAAAATACAACTAAATCCACTGCCATCTAGTGACTAAACCATATAATGACACCATTCCTACACCCACCCTCCTTTGAATTCGGTCACTCAAGTATAGGAATGGTCAACTTCTGTTTTCAGGAGGGTCACTACTTTTGGAAATGTATTTTGCTGCACAAAGCAGTCCCCTCACTCTATAATAATAATGTTGGCAGTTCTCTAGCATTAACAGTTTCACAGTTGTGGTTCTCAAACACAGCACTGCATATACTTTACAATATTTATATACTACTCCACATCAAAGATTTCGGAGTGGTGAACAACAAGATAAAAGAATAAAACCCCATAATTAAAACAATTAAAAGATTTTAAAAGAACAGATTCTGAACTTAATAAACTGCAGCTGGTCACTCAGGGAAGGCCTCTTGAAATAGCAATGTCTTCAGGAGGTGCTGAAAACTGCACAACATTGGCACCTGCCTGACCTCCAGAGGCAGGGAATTCCACAGGAAGGGGGCCACTACGCTGAAGGCTCCTTCCTGGTGGACTCCAACCAGGCCATAGATCCATGTGGAACCATCAGGAGCAAGCCCTCCAATGACCTCAGTGACCAGGCAGGTTGGTAAAGAAGAAGGCACTCTCTCAGGCATCCTGGTCAAAACTTGTTTAGGGCTTTGTACACTGGTACTAATACCTTAAACCTGGCCTGGTAGTGAATAAGCAGCCAGTGCAGTTCCCTCAGCAAACGAGTTGCATGCTGAAAAGGGGCAGCTCCTGACAACAGCCAAGCTGCTGCATTCTGCACTAGCTCCAGCTTCTGGACCAGCCTCAAGGGCAGCCCCACATAGGGCACGTTGCAGTAATCCAGTCTTGAGGTTACCAATGCCTGTACCACTGTGGCCAAGCTATTCCTGTCCAGGAGAGGCCACCAGCCGAAGATGGTAAAAGGCCACTTGGACTTCCTGTGACAGTGATGGATCTAGGAGTGCCCCCAAACTACAGACCTGATCTTTCAGAGGGAGTGCAACTCCATCCAGAACAGTCTATGAGCCTATCTCCCAGATTCAGGAACCACTCACCCAGAGGGCTTCCATCTCGCCAGGATTCAGTTTCAGTTTATTGGTCCTCATCCAGCCCATTACTGAGTTCAGGCAGTGGTCCAGGACTTGCACTGCCTCTCCTGATTCAGATGTCACAAGGAAATAGAGCTCTGTGTCATCAGCATACTGATGGCACTTGGCTCCATATCCCCTAATGACAGCTCCCAGCAGCTTCATATAGATGTTAAACAACATTGGGGAGAAGATGGTACCCTGTGGCACCCCGTAGTTCAATTGCCAAGGGGCTGAGGAATAGTCACCCAGTGTTACTCTCTGAAATCGGCCCCGTAGGTAGGAATGGAGCCACTGTAACACAGTGCCTCCAGTACCCATCCGGAGTTGATCCAGAAGGATACCACAGTTGATGGTATCAAAAGCCGATGAGAGGTCAAGCAGAATTAACAGGGCTGAACTCCCCCTGTCCCTCTCTCGATAAAGGTCATCCATCAGGGCAACAAAGGCTGATTCAGTCCCACAACCAGATCAAAACCCAGACTGGAATGGGTCTAGATAATCTGTATTCTCCAAGAGTGCCTGCAGTTGCTCTGCCGAAACCCTCTCAAATACCTACCATTTGCGACTGGGCCGTAGTTGTCTAATACCGTTGGGTCTAGAGTGGGCTTCTTCAGGAGTGGCTGCACTACTGCCTCCTTAAGGACAGCAGGGACTACCCCTTCCCACAGGGGAGAATTTATCACTCCCTGGACCCACCCAGTCATACCTCCTCAGCTAGCTTTTCTTAGCCAAGAGGGTCAGGGATCAAGAGGGCATGTGGTTGGTTGCATTGCTGCAAGCACCTTGTCCACAGCAAGTGGAACTGATCCCACAAAATCAGGCAGATGGTGGCATCAGACACCTCAACTGGAACTGTGATAAGAACAGCATCAAGTTCACTGTGGAGACAAGCGATTTTGTCCTCCAAGTACGATGCAAAATGGTCAGAGTGGGTCCTTGATGGGGCCAGGGCCCCATTTGCTGGGGAGGGTGTTAACAACCCCTGGACCACCTGGAAGAATTCCGCTGGACAGCTACATGAGGATGCAATGGAGGCAGCAAAATAAGCCTTCTTTGCTGCCAGCACCACCACGCAGTACGTATAATTATGTGCTCTAGAGCATGCTCGGTCATCTTTGCTTCGAGTCTTATGCCATTTGCACTCTAGCCGACGTCCAGCCTGTTTCACTGACTGCAGCTCCCCAGTAAACCAAGGAGCAGAGTGGGCTCTACAGTGCTGGAGAGGGCACTCAGGTGCAATCAAGTCAATGGCCCTCTGCATCTCACTGTTCCACAGTGTGGCTAGGGCCTCGGCTGGATCACCAGCTCTCTCCACTGGAAAATCCTCAAGAGCATTCAGAAATCCATTGGATTCCATCAATCTCCTGAGGCAGATCATCTGAATGGGTCCCCCACCCCTGCAGGAGGGAAGTAACACCATGAGTTCAAATCTCAACATGAAATAGTCTGACCATGACATTACTTGGACACCCCCCCCCCAATCTTCAGACCACTCAACTCACAACTTGGAGCAAAAAACAAATCAAGGGTATGCCCTGCGTCATGTGTTGGGCCAATGACAAACTGAGACAGCCCCAAGGTTGTCATGGAGGCCATAAAGTCCCAACCTGGAACTCCAGAGACAGCCTCAGCATGGTAGTTGAAGTCACCCAGAAACACCATCCTAGGTTCCTCCAACACCACACTCGAGACTGCCATTGCCTGCTCAGTCAGGGAGGATGCTGGGCAGCAGGGTGGGCAGTACACCAGCAGCATCCCTAATCTGGCTCTATGGCCCAACAGCAGGTGCAGCCCCTCAAGGGTTGCTCCAAAGTGGAGTAGTTTCTTGGTGATGGAGATGGAGGTTCTATGAACCACAGTGACTCCTCCACCCCGCTGCCCAGACCTCCAACCTATGTTGGTGCTGCACCAAGTACCCAGGTGGGCAGAGCTGAGTCAGGTCAACCCCACCCAGCTCACCCACCCAAGTCTCAGCAATACACACCAGGTCAGCCTTCTCATCCACAATTAAATCATGAACAAGTCCAGTCGTATTGTGGACTGACCTGGCATTAAATGGCAGCACCGCAAGACAGGAGGGCTCAGTGGATGAGCTACCAGGCACATGAGAACTAGAGGAAGGGGAACCATGTATAAACATCTGTAGCCCATTCCACTTTGATGTACCAATCCCCTCCTCCTGCCATATCTCCTGCCCCAAGTCACTGGGATAGTGGTGCTCCCTTCATGGGTCCCTGTGTCAGAGTTTCCCAAGCACATCTTTACCATACCAGAACTACCCACACACTCTCAACACCCACCCACCATTCAAACCTACTCTCAACCATTCAACACATACACTCCACTCATCCAACAATCACTCCCAGCCAAACGAACACAACTGCAGTTTGTAGCTTGCGGTTATAACCAGCCATTGGTCACAACTAAGACATCAGGACTGCCATCCAACCAAGCAATATAAAGAACAAGTAAAGTGCTTATTTCCTAGTCGTTCAACCTACTTCCATTAGCTCATGCTCATTCCATCTCTCACCTGGAGTGTGGCAAGCAGTTCTCCCCCCAGTTCTCACCCAGAAGAGGCCCCACTTCTAACTGCCACAGGCTCCCACCCTGGACAGAAGAAGCTACTCTGTTACATGAAGCCCCAATCCCCTGCCTCTCACCCAGGGTAGGCAAACGATGAGATATAGGTGCAATTGTTGTCAGGGAATCCCTGCTCTAGCTGAGGGATGCCCCACTCACACAGAACAGGGAGCCAATAGTGGAGGAGGAGGAGGTACCCTCACCCTTGTGGCATCCTGAAGGGGCAAACCAAAGGGGCGTGATCCCTTTGGGGTCACCCCCTTCGGGGACACCCCTGCTGGAGTGGCCCACCACCTTGTGGCAGGGCAGCTTAGATCTCTGTGATGCCGGAAGGTCTCAAAAGGGCGAAGAGATAGCACTCTGTTCTGATTGGCTGGAGATCGTCGGCAGGTGGCTTCACTCCACAATCATTGTCAGGCTGAGGCAAGGCAAAGTTATGGGGGAGCCATGGCAAGGAGCTGCAACGTGGTGGAATAAATCTCTCTCACCAGTCCAATCGTGTAGGGTGCCTGGTTGATTATGTATACTTACATGTTGTGTAATGTAACCAAAAGAGAGCTGGAACATTTTACTGTGGAGTATCTCTACTACTTACAAGATGGAAACATTTTTTTCCCTTTTCCCTGCAAATAAAAGGGAAGGCAAAATATTTACCTTATCTGGAGTAAGGCCCAGATAAGGAGCTGGATAAAGAGATGAATAAAATCAGGAGGTGGATAAAATCCAGTTGGGCTATCTCTGCCCTAGGGAGTGTTTCCAATTTCATTTTTGTCTACCTGTTCACTTAAGGGGTGGGGAAACATTTTTCTGCTGAGAGCTACATTCCCTCAGGGATAAACTGCGAGGTTCCGCATGCTAGTAGTGGGTAGAACTGAAGCCAGTGATGGGCACAACCAGAGTCAAAAGTGCGTGGGGCCACCACCTTTCTCTGTCTCTGCCACCCCTTTCTGCTCTCTCTCTCCCTCTCTCTCTCTCCACCCATTGGAGGGACAAATTGCTCTTTCCAGAGGTCTGAACTGACCACTTGTAGAGGGCTCCCCCTCTTCCATCACTCTATCCCTTACAGCTCCCCCCTCCCATTTTTTCCCCTCCTGTCCTTCTCCTCACAGTCTGGGCTCCCCCCACCACACGCACATGAAATAGGCTGAGGCTACAGGTTCCCCATGTTTGACTTAATATTTCATATCTTTAAAACTTAAAATCCGTGATATTGCACCACTTGTGACCCACCAAGCTAAACACAGCCCAGCAATCATATATGGTGGCACACCAAGGGTTCAATAAAGCTCTTGCTCTTTGGGAATTTACCTACTAGGAATTGGCAAAAAGAAGGGCGGTGTTTCAAGCCCTAGGTAGTTTATATTCAGCTGGGTAAGTCACAAGTTGCACAGGCCCAGTCTACCAAGAACTTCACCTGAGCAAGCCCTATTCAAAGGAATGAGATCTACAGAAGAACTGCTGTTATGTTGGGGCGGGGGGGCTTTGGCTTAGTTATTGCTTTGAACTTTGGTTGGCAGCTCCTGTAGAGTGGGGAGTCGCAGCAGTGGGGGGAGCTTCTGCACTATAAGTGGCAATGTCCTCTCCAGGTTGCTGCATTCATTTGTGAAATTTAAATGTCTGCACAATAACTAAAAGATTTGGTGACAAATATATCTTCAGTAATCCTAAAAGTTTATCAAATGTCTTTGTTTTGGGTGAGGCAGGAGCAGTGAGCGATCTTATTATGGCAAATGTCTGTGGCCCACAAACAGTTAAGGGCACAGCTCACTTTTGTTCAGCATTAGCTATCTTATTTGCTCCCACATAGAATGAAAGCCATTCAGCATAAGAACCAGGCACCAGGCTGACTAACATCAAACTCTTCCATATGTCCAATAGCAGCCATTTTCATTTCAAGTTCTTAAGTAGGCCTAGCTGACTGTTTACCAGTTCGCTGTATTCATTGGATTCACAGTCCTTGCTGCCTGTATAGGTCTCATTATCCCACCTTTGTTGCCACAAATTCTTGTATAGGTAGAAGGAATGACTGGAGAATCAGCAGGTCTTAAACACAACTCCCTTTATTTATCACACACAAAAGTGCAGAACTTAGCAGAAGCTCATCCCACTGCTGCTGCTCCCAACTTTAGAGGAGCTGCCAAGGTTCAAAACAATAAGCCACACTAACAACACACACGCACACACGAATACGTAACAGCTGTGTTTTCCTGCATATTCAGAAAAGCCTGTCCTGAATCTCTTCTACTTCTTGGATTGTACAAGACCAAGGAGGAGAATGTTTAATGGGACTAAGTAACGAGGTCCTCCATTTTGTTTTGCAGCTTTAGCTTTGAACAGAAAGATTGCAGTAGCTGGTGATAAACTGTTTGCCACCACGGAGAAGACAGCTGATTTTGACAGCACAGTAAGAATATGCAACACTGCTCATGGCAGCATTGCATCTCCAGTGAACAAGAAAGAGAATGATGCGATTATGAGCTTTGTGAAAGAATGTAATACTTATGCTTATCTGGGCATTACAGAGGGGCATGTTCCTGGGGAATTCCAGTTCCTGAATGGAGCATCCCTGAATTTTACTAACTGGTATGTGGATGAACCCAAGGGGAAAGGAGCAGAGAAATGTGTGGAAATGTACAGTGATGGCACCTGGAATGACAAACTGTGTAGTAAGTACCGCCTCGTAGTCTGTGAGTTTTAAAACTAAACACCACAGCCCTTAATAATGGGATGGGGGGGCGTATTTTTAGGGTCCACATAATTTAGGCTTACATATGTGAATCAGAATAATTGAACATTCTTTGCAGTGTAACTTGATACATCTGTGATTATTCTGCGTCAGAAAAAGAAAGCCAATAAAACACAATGCATTTCACTCTGCTTTCCTTTTGTTGCCTATGTACAAAGCCTCAGCTACTTCTAAACCGTTTGTGTCAATATCACTTTGTTCAGAAACAGAAATGGAATTTCGGGGGGGGGGGGTGTTTAAAAACACAAGAATAAATACAATGATAATTAAGAATTAGGAGTTTGTTGTTAGTGTCACAACTGGCATAAAAATAGTTTGGCCAGGAGGACAGAGATAAGTGTATATGTTCTGGCAGGGGGAGAGAGGCTAGGGTCCTATTTAGATAAGGGAGGGGGGGTTGAGAGAGAGAGGATTTAAGAAGGTTCAAAGATATTCTCAGGTAATGGTTGGCAGCTGACTCCAGTAGAGTGCTGACAGAAGGGGAAGCCTGACCTGTAGACATTTTATTTTGAAGCAAAGGGTTTTGTGAATGTGTGCCAATATACCTGTTCGCATAGTTGCCTCCTTTTTCTTTTCACTGGCTCCTACTCCTGTACCAAACAACAGCCAGAAATGTTTTTTTTTACATGTTGGAAAAAAACTTTACCTGTTCCATGTCAGTGTAGTAGGCTACTGGTAAAGGCAAAGAAGCAGTTTTACAAAATATTCAATCCTGTTTATTGGAGTAGTACTTTCACCGGTTTTGATAGCCCTCCAGGGCCAGCCCAAGACATTTTCTGCATGAGGCAGAACAGCAAATGACTGTACACCCCTCATCAAAAGGCATAATACCCAAGGCTATCTGTGTTATTTTGGCATCTGAGGAAGAAAATCCCACAAGCGCCTCTCCCCGGGGCTAAAAAATAAAACAATAATAAATTAGACAACTAACAATTTGCTGCCCTTTCATGACACCCAAATCAGTTGCCTGAGGTGGCTGCCTCACTCTGTCTAATGATAGGGCCAGCCTGTATCAGTGTGGCTCAAGTATCTATTTGTATATAGATATTTTCCCCTTTCTCTCATTCATGAGCTATTACTCTGAAAAATAACTTGGTGGTGAAATATTTGTAAACAAAATGCAGCAAAATAGTAAATTTGCCAAATTCACTCCTGGAAAAGGCAGGCTCTGTGTCTTTAAAACATGCATGACAGGCAGAAAGTCTGAAGGTGCAGCTTTCGCCAGCACAGATATGCAGTCATGGTGAAAACAGCACCAATTGGTTTCTGTCTGTTAATGGCCCCAAGCTTCTATCAGGACAAAGGTGGAAACCCTGTTCCTTTAGAAGCTTTCATATAGCCACTGTGGTAAAAGCCCAAAACTGGAGCCAGGCTATGCAGTAGCGTCACCACACTTTAGGTTTGCCTCTTAAGGGCATCTCTGCACCAGCCTAAAATCCTGCATTTAAAGCAGGGCTTTCTGCTTCTGTTTTAAATGCAGGATCATGACGACTCCCTTTCTCACCCGCTTCCTTTGCCCCCTCCCCTTTGCCCCTCCTTCTCCCCGTATCTGAGTCTTCCATTGTCTTTCATTTATCTCCTTCCTCGTCTTGCTGCTTTTCCTCTTTTCACAGAGGGAACTCAAGCAGAACACAAAGGGGTAATTTGATAGCTCATTATCTGCGATCTATTTAAAAATGGAACAGTTCAGTTTCCGGCCCGATTCAAAGTGCTGGTATTAACATTCAAAACCCTTAACAGCTTGGAGCCAGGTTATCTGGAGGATTGCCTCCTCCCATATGTGCCTGCCGGGACCTTACGATCATCCTCAGCGGCCCTTCTTCGTGAGCCCCTGCCAAAGGAAGTGAGGCGGGTGGCTACCAGGAGGGTGGCATTTTCTGCTGTGGCGCCCCGGCTGTGGAATGAGCTCCCTAGTGAGGTTCGCCTGGCACCTACATTGCATTCTTTCTGGCGCCAAGTGAAGACCTTTTTATTTTCCCAGGCATTTTACCATTTTAGCTCTTTAGACTTTTAGCTTTGCTGTTTTAAATCTGCATTTGAAATCCCTGCACTGCTGCTAGGTTTTATTCTGGTTGTATTGCTTGTTGTTGTTGTTGTTTATTCGGTCAGTCGCCTCCGACTCTTTGTGACTTCATGGACCAGCCCACACCAGAGCTTCCTGTCGGCCGTCACCACCCCCAGCTTCCCCAAGCTCGAGTCTGTCACCTCCAGAATATCATCCATCCATCTTGCCCTTGGTCGGCCCCTCTTCCTTTTGCCTTCCACTTTCCCTAGCATCAGCATCTTCTCCTAGGTATCCTGTCTTCTCATGATGTGGCCAAAGTACTTCAGTTTTGCCTTTAATATCCTTCCCTCAAGTGAGCAGTCTGGCTTTATTTCCTGGAGTATGGACTGGTTTGATCTTCTTGCAGTCCAAGGCACTCTCAGAATTTTCTTCCAGCACCACAGTTCAAAAGCATCTATCTTCCTTCGCTCAGCCTTCCTTATGGTCCAGCTCTCGCAGCCATAGGTTACTACGGGGAATACCAGTGCTTTAGCTATGCGGACCTTTGTTGTCAGTGTGATGTCTCTGCTCTTCACTATTTTATCAAGATTTGTCATTGCTGTCCTCCCAAGAAGTAAACGTCTCCTGATTTCCTGGCTGCAGTCAGCATCTGCAGTAATCTTTGCGCCTAGAAAGACAAAGTCTGTCACTGCCTCCATGTTTTCTCCCTCTATTTGCCAGTTATCAATCAAGCTGGTTGCCATAATCTTGGTTTTTTTGAGGTTTAACTGCAACCCAGCTTTTGCACTTCCTTCTTTCACCTTCGTCATAAGGTTCCTCAGCTCCTCCTCGCTTTCAGCCATCAAAGTGGTATCATCTGCATATCGGAGATTGTTAATGTTTCTTCCAGCGATTTTAACTCCAGCCTTGGCTTCATCAAGCCTAGCACGTCGCATGATGTGTTCTGCATACAGGTTGAATAGGTAGGGTGAAAGTATACTACCCTGCTGTACTCCTTTCCCAATCTTAAACCAGTCCGTTGTTCTGTGGTCTGTTCTTACCGTTTATACTTGGTCGTTATACAGATTCCTCAGGAGGCAGACAAGATGACTTGGTATCCCCATACCACCAAGAACTTGCCACAGTTTGTTATGATCCACACAGTCAAAGGCTTTAGAATAGTCAATAAAACAGAAATAGATGTTTTTCTGAAACTCCCTTGCTTTCTCCATTATCCAGCGGATATTGGTAATTTGGTCTCTAGTTCCTCTGCCTTTTCTAAACCCAGCTTGTACATCTGGCAATTCTCGTTCCATGAATTGCTGGAGTCTACCTTGCAAGATCTTGAGCATTACTTTACTGGCATGTGAAATAAGTGCCACTGTTCGATAGTTTGAACATTCTTTGGTGCTTCCCTTCTTTGGTATGGGGATATAAGTTGATCTTTTCCAATCTGTTGGCCATTCTTGTGTTTTCCAAATTTGCTGGTATATGGCATGCATCACCTTGACAGCATCATCTTGCAAGATTTTAAACAGTTTAGCTGGGATACCGTCATCTCCTGCTGCCTTGTTATTAGCAATGCTTCTTAAGGCCCATTCAACCTCACTCTTCAGGATGTCTGTCTCTAGCTCGCTGACCACACCGTCAAATCTATCCCCGATATTATTATCCTTCCTATACAGATACTCCGTATATTCTTGCCACCTTTTCTTGATCTCTTCTGCTTCTGTTAGGTCCTTGCCATCTTTGTTTTTGATCATACCCATTTTTGCCTGGAATTTACCTCCCATGTTTCTAATTTTCTGGAAGAGGTCTCTTGTCCTTCCTATTCTATTATCTTCTTCCGCTACCACGCATTGCTTGTTTAAAAATAATTCCTTATCTCTTCTGGCTAACCTCTGAAATTTCGCATTTAATTGGGTGTATCTCCCCCTATCATTGTTGCCTTTTGCTTTCCTTCTTTCTTGGGCTGCTTCCAGTGTCTCAGCAGACAGCCATCTTGCCTTCTTCGTTTTCTTTTTCTTTGGGATGTTTTTTGTTGCCGCCTCCTGAACAATGTTGCGAACTTCTGTCCATAGTTCTTCCAGGACCCTATCTACTAAATCTAGTCCCTTAAATCTATTCTTCACCTCCACTGCATATTCATTAGGAATATTAGTGAGCTCATATCTAGCTGATCTGTGGGTCTTCCCTATTCTCCTTAGTCTGATTCTAAATTGTGCAATAAGAAGTTCATGATCTGAACTACAATCAGCTCCAGGTCTTGTTTTTCCAACTGCATAGATGTCCGCCACCTTTGGCTACAAAAGTTGTAGTCAATCTGATTTCGGTGTCGACCGTCTGGTGAAGTCCATGTATAAAGTCGTCTCTTAGGTTATTGGAAGAGAGTGTTTGTTATGCACAGTGAGTTGTCTTGGCAAACTTTTATCAGCCTATGTCCTGCTTCATTTTGTTCTCCCAGACCATGCTTGCCTGTAATTCCAGGTGTCATTTGACTACCCACCTTAGCATTCCAGTCTCCTGTAATGAAAATAACATCTTTGTTTGGCGTACTATCCAGTAGGTGCTGCAGATCCTCATAGAACTGATCTACTTCTGCTTCTTCAGCATCTGTGGTTGGGGCGTACATCTCCCCAATAACCACATCCAATTTGCCCTGGCTCATAGATCTTACATTCCAGGTTCCTATGGTGTGTTGATCTTTAGAACATCGGATTCGTCATTCACCACCAGCACCATTGGCTGCTTGCCATCCTTTCGGCTTTGAGCTAGCTGCGTCATCACATCTGGGGCTAGTTGAACTTATCCTCTGTTCCCATTTTCCAACCTGGGAGTCCCATCTTCCAATGGTATATCTCTGGTTGTACTGATCCATTTAGTTTTCATGGCGAGAATACTGGGGTGGGTTGCCGTTTCCTTCCCCAAGGATCGTATTTAGTCTGACCTCTCTGCCATGACCTTCCAGTCTTGGGTGTTCCTTCACGGTTTAGCTCATGACGTCATTGAGGTGCTCAAGCTCCAGCACCACGACAAGGTAACAATCTCCTTTGCTGGAGGGTTGTATTGCTTACTGTGGGTTTAATGTTTTATATATTTTGTATTGTTTTATTGTGTGCTCTTTGGTTTTAATTTTTGTGAACCGCCCAGAGAGCTTCGGCTACTGGGCGGTATAGAAATGAAATGAATGAATGAATGAATAGAACAAAGGGCATTTAGTGCAGGAGATGCCCTGGAGGTTCACAGCATCATGTAACAAGTCAGCAAACGTCCGTGAGGGAGCAATCACAACTGCAGGATAAAAGCTCCATGTGAAGAAAGCCCTAGCCATGTTTTCCCGTTAGCATTATTTGTTGCATTTCTGCCTGCTATGCAGCATCCATGTTAATATCCTATTCTGATCCTGAAATAAAGAGCCAGAGGAATGGTGTCCATTCCTCCTTCCAAATAAGGTGGACAAGGGTTTTTACTAGCCCCTGCTCTTGTGCCTTTAACAGCAGGATGATCTGCAGGTATGAGCCATGACCATGCTTATCTCTGTGCCACAGCAAGCCTCACTTGCTGATTTGTGCAGCTCACACTTTTGTTTTTGTTGTTTTTTTTAAAGCACAGGAGCAAACTAGGCTACTTTTTTGTCCACTTGGCAACCTTACTTCAAAATGAAAACAAAAATGGTAAAAATGCTGTTGCAGGTGAGAAGCGCATTTCTAAGTTCACACCTCACAACCACAGGCAAGTCAAGGTGAGGGGGAAAATGAACATGAGGGAGAACATTGTGGAGAGTTTATCTTAATGTCATCTGTTTCTCTTCAAGCCAGATGGCATGGCAGGTGTTTTCCACCTGTGCAGCCGATGTGTGTAGTTTGCTGCTGGGGCATCACATTTCTGCTGAGGCTGATTCAATACTGTTTTCAAAACATTCCAGTCACCCCATTCCTTCCATTTTGCTTGAGCTTGAATTGTTGACTTCGATTTACAGCTGTTTGTTCAAGGTAGTTGCCACGTTATTGAATAGTACACTTTCCTGTTTGGAGACACTGGCGTCTGTGTTGGTATTTACACAGATTTTCAGATTATTAACATTAACAATACTATTATTGTTAATGTGCCACTGCCCTGTTTGTGCCTATAAATTTGCTTTCTATCATGTATCACTGATACAGTTTATCACGTATCATGCACCAAGGATGTTCATGCCCACACTGGCTGGTTGCTATGGGAATGTATGCTGTGGTAGATAGGCCTTTGGCCTGATCCAGCACAGTTCTTATGTTCAGACAGGCCAAGAGAAGAACCAGGCTCTTCTTTCTTGCCTCCCCTCCCCACCATCTCCCCCAGCTGCAGCAGGGGGAGAAGGATAATGCATTTCTGCAGCAGCTACACAACTAGAATCTTAAAGAGAAAAACACCCTTTCTCTGAGTCAGAAGATAATGAGTTTTTCCTTTCTTCCAGCCAGCCTCATTCTTGGAATGTCATCTAGGCAATGGGGCAATGCATCCCTTCATCTTTAAAACTGCCACATTTTAAACTCAGATGCCATCTCTGTAAATGTGTAAGAGAACCTGACCACAGAATTCTGTAAGCCTAAGCCTTTGAACCCTGTTTTCCATCTTTTAACCAAAAATGTTTAAAGCAACAAAAAAAAATTGCTCCTCCAAAATGTCCTTTTTTACACAACTATGAAAAGGAGAGGATCTTTGTCCTCCTTTATAATATCTGCTCATTCTGTGACAGTGACTGATAATATCCGACCCATCAGATTTAAATTCTCTGCTGGTTTGTAAGCTGACCAATGAAACAGCACTGTACAACTATTCTGTCTTTTTTTTTTTTCTCTTGATGAAAAAAGATGGAAGAAGTGGTGAGAAGAATTACGAATGGAAGATGTTGTCATCTGGATCCCCAATTAGTATGGGGAGGATTCAAACGCTTCCTTAGGTGTATATATCCAAGATTAAATTGCAAGAAAGGGAAGAGAAAAAAAGCAGTGCATTTTGAAAAGAGCATTTGTGGTTACTTCCTAAACCTCTTCATAAGCACAGCCATGTTATTTAGACTGATGGATCAGTCTTTTTCTGGTTTGTGTCACTTTTGCCTGTGTTCCTTCATAAGTCTGTTCTGTCCCATTTCTGCATCAATTTGCAATTTTTAAAAAAAAATCTGCACAAAAATATGTATTTAAATGTATATTTAACTATGTATTTTTAATGTACCTTCTCAGAAAAGAAGCATTTTTCAAGGTATTTTCTCTTAAAACAGTCCTACATGCATTTTATCCCAAAATACATTTTTATTTGCATTTTGAGATGTTTTTTCAACCCATAAACTGCATCATAAAATTCAGAGAAGTACAAAATCTGAAGGACAGCTATGTCTTGATCTGTGCATGTTCTGGGATATGTGGATCAGATTAATTTGTATCGGAATTCGTAAAGAATGAATTCCTCAAACATCCCTAGGTGTTATTAGCGGAGGTCAAACAATCACACACACACACCTGATTGATAAGCAGAAGAATTCATGCCTTTGGCATACAGAGCTAAACCCACTTAATTGTTACAACAGTTCACACTCAATGTGCAGAACCACTGAGTTGGCAAGAGCTGTACGTCCTCCCAAGGAATAACCACGTATGACCTGAACCTCTGCTGCCCAATTTCAATAGGATTTATGCATCAGAGGAGCCCTGAAGGATCAGACCACAGGGCCATTGTGGTTGCACACTTACACTTAGCTGGGCGTGAGCTCCATTGAAGTCAGTGGGACTTACTTTTGAGAAGACCTGTGTATAGGATTGCACTGCTAGTGCAGTCTCCTGCTTCTAACGTTAACCCTCCTATGCTGTTTGCCCCCGAGCAACTGGGGGGCAGAGGCTTATCACCTCTGAAGCTGGAGGTCCCACTTGGCCATCATGGATGACAGACATTGGTAGGCCAGTCCACCCAACGAACATGTTTAAGGTTGGATAACAAAAGGCACCCCGGAAAAGCGGCATCTTGATACCATAAAATCCACTTGTATAAATGCCTGGGATCTCTGTATAAGCCTGCCAATTCAGGCCACTCAATAATATGGTGTATTCTGTCCCACCTTCCGTTACTACCTCTGTGAATTCTAGGTGTCCTGCTGAATACTGCCGCTGCATGTATTTGTCTTGGACAGCCAAACAGATATGTAGATCATAGGTGGGCAGCCTTCAGTCTTCAAGCCTTATCTGGCCAGATGAGGGTGCCCATTCAGTGCCTGCCCCAGCGCCCCTCTGGCCCGGGGGATATTGGGAGCTTTGGGAGGAGGCAGGGAAAGGAATCACCTTGTTATCGCCAACATATGATCAGAGATAACAAAGGAGATTCCCCTTGGAAAGTGGAGACTTGTCTGGTGCTTGCAAGAGCTCCTGGTGTAAGTAATTTGAATTGCTGATGCCTTTACGAGCAGTATGGGTTACAGAAATCAGTAGATGAAACTTTTTACGGTATAATCATAAGTATTTTTCACATTTATTTTTTATTGTAAAATTTCAACAAAAGAAAAGGGAAAGAAAGAAAGCAAAACACACACACACTATACATTTTATATGTATGTATTGAAATGGATATATTCAAATCTATAATAATAAAATAAATGATCACCTGCTAATGTCTACACATCAAGCTGCAGTTAAAGTCACAGCAACAGTAGGCAGCTGAGAAGTTGGCAACCCTACTGATAGATACCATTCACTGATAGAAAGCTAACACAAAACACAGGGCGCTCTAAAGTCCAGTGAATTCTATGGTTGTCTTTTTTAGCCCTCTCCCCCCAATCTCCTGAAAAGTAATTGGAGCAGAACACACAGCACAACATTAATCATAGCAGCAATAATTATTTCTGAAACATCCAAACCATTTCCAAGACAAATAGGCTTTAACGGGGGAAGTACAAATGACTCATTTGTCTTTCTTGTAAAGCCTCTGAGGGGTGCAAAGACCAGTTGTCCAGTCTGTCATTGTTATTCCTCGCAAGCTGTGGGAAGCAAATAGAGCGAAACCAGATTTAAATGCATGGAAATTTCCTTAAAAGGATCATGTCACTTTAAGAACAACCAGATGGGAGGTGATACTGGCACCCTACACAAATAGTTACCTGTTTGTACTGTTATGTCAGCTATTTCCCGATCCCTGTGGCCTAGAGATTATTAGTCTCCCCTTGCTTTTTGACAGCATTATTAAATAGCTGGAACACGGATCCTTTTGAGCTTGACAACCCCGAATGGAAACCTACAAAGAGCAATTTGAGTTGCGATCAACAGCATTTGGAACAGAAACAATTGTATAAAAGCAGGTATGACTAGAAAGACCAGACTTGTAAATTATACTGTGTGTGTGCCCAGCGTAGTAAGCTGTCTCTTTTTACTAAAAGTGTGAGAAATTTAGCCAGATGTGGTGGTGATATGGGGCGGGGGACCTTATCTTTTCCAAAATGTCAGGTTTAGAAGAAACACATGATAACTGGATGGATGTGACAGAGAATAGGACTCCTGTGCCTTTAACGACAGTGCAGATGACGGACATTTGGCAGGAGCAAAATTGTCCCTGCTGAAATTCCCTCTATTAAAACACAACTATTACAAGAATGGGAACCTTCTCCTCTGCATCTGATCACCCTAACAGTGCGTGAACAATTCAGCTTTTAAAAATAGGTCATTAATGGTCAACTGGCCAAAATGATCCTGCCATTTGTCATCCTTACTTTTAAAAGATTGCTTAGGCATTGATTCTTCTATGCTGTGAAACAGTGGTCACATTTCCTGATGCAGCATTTCAAAGCCATTAAGTTAGATGGCCTTGATGGTGTCACGTAATGGCTAAGGGTGTGAGATGTGAGCTAGGAATGTTCTGGGTGAAGATTTCTCATCTTCGGACATACAGTAGGATGTCCTTAGGCAAGCTGCTATTCTCTCAGCCTCAGCCCCTGCTCCATCTATAACATGGGGATAAAAGTACGTCCTCACCTTGCAGGGCTGTTATAAGCACAATGTGAAGTGACAAATACTTGGAATATTTGAAATGTGCTATGTTGTTGTTGCCATCATCACCATCATCATCTCAGTAGCTAGAAGTGTAAGAGAACAGTGACTGATTGGGTTACAGTTCCCATCTTTACATTGCAGTTTCATACCTTGAAAGTCACTCCTGTTTCCAAAACCCTTAAAAACGAGAACAGGTACAGGTTTGATGTGTAATCCAAGAAAGACTAGTAGTTTGGTGGGAATCTTCCTTGGAAATAGATGACATGCATTTCATGCTCCATATTCAAGATCACCTCGTTGTTGCAGTTGCTACTATCATCATCACATTATAGCCGAACCTTTCTGGTGACATACACAACAAAAACAAATACAACAAAACCAATGACAAAACACATCAAAATGAGTTTTGAAGAAGTTTTAAAAGCAGCAACAGTGATTTAAAATAATTTTAAAAGAAGCAGCAAATATCTCAGCAGCTCTAACATGGGAAAAGACCATTTTATTTATTTATTTATTTATTTATTTATTTATTTCATTTCTATACCGCCCAATAGCCGAAGCTCTCTGCTTTTTTAAAACACAGCATTAAACATATACCATGAAAAATAAAATAAGCAGTTTAAAAGTTCTTTTAATATAACAAGGCAGGTCTCCCTTTAACATCCTTTAACCACTTTATAGTACTGACAAGTAGGATCTTTAAAAAGTGTATATCCCCCTCTCTTTGTATGTGTGCTTATGGTGAAATGATGATTCTTATCCCTGCTAGTAACTATATGGAATCAGAGAGTTGTAGTTACTCCAGGCAGACTGAAAATCACTGTGTGCTCTTGAGTTTTTGACAGAAAGATGTCCAGATTGGCCAAATGTCTGTTGTCTGGAGTACTGTAATAAACAAATAGTGTTTTAATATATCTGATCACCCGCAGCCTAGAATCGAAGGGCATTTTATCATGTCCTGGTCCTTCCTTCTCCCCCTACTACTCTACCCATTGGGAAAGTTGCCACTGGAGACTGGAAACCAAGTCATCCTGTTCCTGACTTGAAAAGAGCAATGGGTATAGCCAGCCTTTCTCCTGCTCCCTCTCTCTAACTGGATTACTGTTGTGGTGCAGTGGTTGGAGTGTTGGACTGGGACTTGGGAGATCCAGGTTCTAGTCCCCACTCAGCCTTGAAGCTCCCTGGGTGACTTTGGACCAGTCACTGATTCTCGACCTGACCTACCTCACATGGTTGTTGTGAGGCTAAAATAGAGAGGAGAAGGACCATCTAAGCTGCCTTGGGTTCCTTGCCAGAGGAAAAAAGTTGGGACATATATGTAATAATAAAAATAAATTAAATAAAACAGAAGCTACTTCTATAGTAGTGCCAGCCCAAGACATTTTGTCACATGAAGTGGAGCCCAAATGGTGCCTGCAACCCCTGCTAGGGCCAATAATCACTGCACCATCCAGACACCAATTCCTGCCTTCATCTATTCCCCCTCCAGTGCCATCTGAAACCCTACTGCATGGCTGATCCATTCCTGTTGTGCAGGCATAGTAGTGGGAGAAGATTACCCTGTTCTTTCCTTGCTGATGTTAAAATGCTGGCCCATGTTCCATATCGCCACAACGTGCATGGCTCTTTTGGACCACACTGGTTCCTCCGAACCCGAATCACAGCTCCACAGATGTTTGTGTACTTTTCAAATGAGATTTGGTGAACCTCGGGCATGCCATTTATGCCAACCTTCCACAACTTGGTGCCCTCCAGCTATATTGGACTACAATGCCCACCATCCTCAAGCAGCATGGTTTGGTGCTTGAGGATGATGGCGCTGTAGTCCAGTGCATCTGGAAGGCACCAGGTTGGGGAAGGCTGTGGAAAAAGACAGTAGTGGTTGAAGCTGACCATTTCACCCAGTACACTTTCTCTGATGGAAAGGGGACTATTAAAAAATGAGTCTAGAGAGGAGAGGACATAAAGGACTGTAGTGTAAAAGCATGATCTATGAACCAGAAAGATCTCAGAGGTAATCTTGCATTTGGTGTGGCTTCACCAGAGGGCCTTTGGGAAGGATTTATTGTTGTTGCTGTTGTTATTTTTACTGTTATTATTTTATTTGTTACATTTCTATACCATCCCATAACTGAAGCTGTCTGGGCGGTTTACAAAGATTAAAAACATTAAAAATAAAATATGCAAAATTTAAAAACATTAAAAATGTACAACAGACACTATGCACAGAGACAACATATAATGAAAAACAACTATCTCTCAGTTCCCTATCTGCAATACATGGTTCAAAAATGCTGGTCATTGTTAGGGATGTCAGAGAAATCCACAACGGTTTCAAATGCGTTCGGATTTCTATGGATCTGACCTGCAGATTCCACAGTAGACCAGCTTTTTCTGAGTCACACAGATTCCGTGGACTGTTTTTGGTTTTTTTTGCTTTGGGGGCAGATTTGCACTAATTCACATTAACTAATGTGCATTAGCACTTTTGCACGTTACTAGGGCTGTGCACTGCTTCGGGCTGCAGTGGACTGCCTCCAAAGCGAGGCAGAGGGGGCACGAAGTGAAGCAGGTCACGCCGGTGTGTTTCAGCACGATCCGGAGGCCCAGCCACCGCCACCCAGCCCCCAGCAACTTAGTCGGGTCCTATGGACATGCACCAGCAGTCATCCTGTTGTCCCGGGGGCGGGGGGCATTTTTAAAACAGTGATTCACTGTATTTCCGGAAATACAGGGAGTCGCCATTTTAAAAATGCCCCCCCCCCATTCCCCGGAACAACAAGACAGCTGCTGGCATGCATCCAGAGGGCACAGGAACTGGCGGCAGCAGCAGCTTCCCTGGCAGTGGCTCCCCTGGCAGTGGCAGTGGGGGGCCCCACGTGGAACAAGGGCCAAGGTTAGTTGCTGAGGGGTGGGCTGTGTGTGTGTGTGTGTGAAGCAGGATTCAGATGTCCAGCTTCGGCTTCAGCAGCTGAAGCAAGTCAGCCCCCCCCCCCGAAACACCCCTGAGCCGAATCGGGCCCACCTTGGAAGCCCCAAAGCGGCCTCCAAGTCGGATCAGGGGGTCATAGAATCATAGAATAGCAGGGCTGGAAGGGGCCTACAAGGCCATCGAGTCCAACCCCCTGCTCAAGTCAGAGCATCCCTGACAGATGGCTGTCCAGCCTCGTCTTGAATGCCTCCAGTGTGGGAGAGCCCACCCCCTCCCTAGGTAATTGGCTCCATTGTCGTATTGCTCTAACAGTCAGGACGTTTTTCCTGATGTTCAGGCGGAATCTGGCTTCCTGTAACTTGAGCCCATTATTCCGTGTCCTGCAGTCCGGGATGATCAAGAAGAGATCCTGGCCTTCCTCTTTGTGACAGCCTTTCAAGTACTTGAAGAGCGCTATCATATCTCCCCTCAGTCTTCTCTTCTCAAGGCTAAACATGCCCAGTTCTTTCAGTCTCTCTTCATAGGGCTTTGTTTCCAGTCCCCTAATCATCTTTGCTTCCCCCCTCTGAACCCTCTCCAGTTTGTCTGCATCCTTCTTCAAGTGTGGCGCCCAGAACTGGACACAGTACTCCAGATGAGGCCTAACCAGTGCTGAGTAGAGGGGAACTAGTACTTCCTGGGATTTGGAAGCGATGCCTCTATTAATGCAGCCCAAAATAGCATTGGCCTTTTTTGCAGCCACATCATATTGTTGGCTCATATTCAGCTTGTGATCGACAACAATTCCAAGATCCTTCTTGCTTGTAGTGTGGTTGAGCCACGTATCCCCCATCTTGTAACTGTGCATTTGGTTTCTTTTTCCTAGGTGCAGAACTTGGCATTTCTCCCGATTAAATTTCATTCTGTTGTTTTCTGCCTAGCGCTCCAGTCTATCCAGATGACTTTGAATTTTGTTTCTGTCTTCCAGAGTATTAGCTATCCCGCCCAATTTTGTGTCATCTGCAAATTTGATCAGCATTCCCTGCACCTCCTCCTCCAAGTCATTAATAAAAATATTAAAGACTGCTGGGCCCAGGGCCCAGGCCTGAGCCTTGCGATACCCCACTTGTTACCTCTCCCCAGTTTGAGAAGATCCCATTGATAAGCACTCTTTGAGTCCGATTCTGGAGCCAACTGTGGATCCACCAGATCGTTGTTTCATCTAGCCCACTTTGAGCTAGTTTGCTCATCAGGATATCATGGGACATTTTGTCGAAAGCTTTGCTGAAGTTGAAGTATATTATGTCCACAGCATTCCCACAGTCCACAAGGGAGGTTATTTGATCAAAAATGAGATCAGATTCATCTGGCAGGCTTTGTTCTTGGCAAATCCATGTTGGCTTCGAGTAATCACTGCATTGTTTTCAAGGTGCTTACAGATGGATTGCTTTATCATCTGCTCCAGAATTTTCCCAGGGATTGATGTCAAACTGACTGGTCTGTAGTTCCCAGGTTCCTCCTTTTTAGCCTTTTTGAAGATAGGGACAACATTAGTCCTCCTGCAGTCATCTGGCACTTCACCCATCCTCCATGATTTCTCAAAGAGAATAGACAGTGGTTCTGAGAGTTCTTCTGCCAGTTCCTTTATTACTCTAGGATGCAGTTCATCTGGCCCTGGAGATTTGAACCCATTGAAAGTAATGCACAGCCCATGCACAGCCCTACACATTACCGCTAATACACACTTGCGCTAATGCAAATTCATGCTAATGTGGAAGTAGAACAAAATGGTTAAAAAAAAAAACCAATTCTGTCAATGAGCGAGCAACAGAACGAAAGATGCCTGACAATCTACGAAACATAGATGGAACAGATTTAACAAAATTTATACATCCCTAGTCACTGTAAGGATTAGCAAGATTATGTATGTGAAGCACTTTGAAAATTTAGAAAGCTCTGTATAAGCCCGTGTGTGTGTGTGTGTGTGTGTGTGTGTGTGTGCGCGCGTTTAAAAGAGGCTATAAGGATGTATTATTTAACATCTACATGAATCCACTGAGAGGTCATCCAAGGATTTGGAGTCAGGTGTCATCTGTATGCTGATGACATCCAGCTCTGCCTTTCTTTTACATCTGAGCCCAGAAGTGGTGGAGGAAGTGTGGAACTGATATCTGGGAGCAGCAATTTAGAGGAAGAGGGTCAATAAATAGAAGAGCAATCATGAAAAGGTGAAGGTATTCTTCCGCAGTGGTTGGCCTGATCAGGGAGGAGGTGATTGACCTGTTTGGTTGGGGTTGGATTCCACCTGAAGGCTCCAGCTACACAGTCTGAAAGTGCCCATAGATCCATCTTTGTCTCCAGCGGCTCAAGTACTCTCAAGTAGTGGACAGAGAGCCTGGCCATGATGATCTATGCTTTGCTAACCTCCAGGCTGGACTATTGCAATGCACTGTACATAGGACCACCTTTCAAGAAAGTTTGGAAACTGGAGCTTGTTCAAAATATAGCTGCTAGCCTAGCCTGTTAACCTTTAAAGCTCTATATGGCTTAGGAGCCAGATGTCTGCTGGACTGTCTCTTCCTTACCAGTCTGCCCATTTGCTGAGATCATAATCTGAGGATCTGCTCTGGGTCCCCCACCTCCTGAGATTTGGCAGGTAGTGACTGTGGAGAGAGCCTTTTCAGTGGTGACCCCTTGCTTTTGGAATGCCTTCACTAGAATGGCTCACCTGGCACCTACGTTGATATCCTTTTGGTGCCAGGCAAATTTAGACCAGCCTTCCCCAACCAGGTGCCTTCCAGGCAGCTTGGACTATAACTCCCATCATCCCCAGCCAGCCAGAGGGTGCCTTCAAATAGAGGACCATCCTCTGACAGCCCTTCAAACAGAAGACTGTCTTCTGGAAAGGAAGACACACTGACTCAGTCTGCACAATTAAACAACCCATGGTTTATTACCTGTGGGTTGTTTGGGAATGAGCAGAAGTGAGCAAGCATGCTGGCTCCCACCTGCTGTCCCGCTTCTGGTGTGCTCAACAACCCTGGGAGTCCCCAGCCCACGGTTGCTCTTTGTGATGTCCAAACACAGAACTCTGGGTTGTTGAAGGAGAAACAACCCAGAGTAATAATCCAAGAATTAAACATGAGTTACAACTCTGGGTTGTTTCTCTCTCAAGAACTCAGAGTTCCAGGCCCTGATATCATGGAGAACAACCATTTAGCGCATCAGAAGCAGGTGAATAGTCAGGTTGTTTACAAGCGAGCAGGAGTGAGCAAGCATGGGAGCTCCTGACTGTTTGCCTGCTTCTGCTGTGCTTTAACAAACCATGGGTTGTTTAATTGTGTGAACGTACCTGGTCATGGCGACTGTATCATCTGATCTGTAGTTGGCACATATGGGAGCAGGCCAGTAGCCACAATTTCACCCTTCCTGCCCACCACGTACAGCTGTGTTTGTTTTGTGACCATCTGCACAAGAGGACAGAGAGGGAAAATTAAGGGAAAGCAGTTGATGGAGAAGCATAAAAATGTTTTTCAAGCGCCTCTGGTTACACAAACACAATTTCTCACTTGTATGCTTTTTCTCTGAGAGGATATAGGTCTCTGTTTTTATTTTTGTTATAATTACAAATTCTTACAAAGGAGTAATCAGAGGGATGGTTTATATTTAAGATTAATCTTTACTAGGGTGACCAGATGTAATACAGAGCATCACTCTTTTATGTTTACTAAGTGGATAGAAAAAGGGTTGGGCAGGTACTGAGGTTGCAATGTATTTATGTATTTATTCATTTGTTTGTTACATTTTTAAGCCACCCAGTAACCTTAGGTTCTCTAGGTGGTGTACAAATTCAAAATATATAATACAGGCAACAATAGAACAATAATAAAACAAATCAGCTACAAGCAAATTACAACCAGCAGCAGCACATAATAAAAACAAAAATAAAACCACCAGCAGGGATAAAACAGTACAAAGATCTAAAAGCATTAAAAACCATTCCTAAAATATGTGGGAAATAAAAAGGTCTTCACCTGGCACCAAAAAGACCATAATGTAGGTGCCAGGTGAGCCTCTTTGGAGAGGGCATTCCACAGATGAACCACCGCTGAAAACCCCCTCTCTTTTGTAGCTACCCACCTCGCCTCATGTGACCCGGAGAAGGGCCTCAGGAATGAGAAAAACTGTGTCTGCTGAAATTCTCTCTTCTGCAGAACCTTTAAATTAAGGGAGCCTATGGCTGACCTTTTTACCACCTGGGTACTGTCACTGTAGTAGTAGCAGTAGTATTGAGTCACTGCATACAAGCATATTTGAGGCACCTACAACTTGGGGCCTGGCTTATCTTATAGGATGGCCAGGTGAAAAAAGAGGATGGGGCTCCTGCACCTTTAATAGTTATGCAGAAGAAGGCATTTTCAGCAGGTGTAACTTGCATGACAAGCCTTACCTGCTGAAATTCCCTCTTCTGCACAACCATTAAAGGTGCAGGAGCCCTGCGCCTGCTACTTTGCAATGGCAATACTGCAGTGGCAATACTGGCAATAAAAGGCAATACCTTTAAATGGAGTCCCCATGTGCCAAGGCAGTATACCAGATGCTGGGGATAAACAGCATAGAAGCCTGCTTCTTCCTAGGGACACACCACTTGGCTGCTATTGGAAACTGAAGCTGGACTAGATGGATTTGGTGGTCTGATCCTCCTTACCTATTTACATTTGGCTCAAAAGGTGGAGTGAGGAGTGCAGTTGGATACGTTCATTAGAAGAGCAAATGCAAGCACAGACACACATTTAAATCTGGGACAATTTTAGTCCATCAGTTTGCAAATTCTTTCTGAACATGTTAGAATGGGGAGAGAGGGGAGAGAGAGAGAGATGAAGCAGATGGCAGAAAGAAACCAAATCATGGCCAGGCAGCCCAGGTTTACCTCCTTCTGATGATCAGCACAGATACAAGTGTACTCTGTACAGGCAGTAAATGATTTCCATTAGAATCTAGCTGCAAAAGAAGCAACAAACCAAATCCTAATGCATAATTATTGATGAATATCTTAAAACATGAGTAAGCTTGGCTATTCAATCTCTATTTCTGTTTGTCTGGGTTTCTGTATACCATTTCTTTTCTTTACTTTTCTTTCTTTCTAAGGTGAATGGCCGTTCCAAGAAAAATATTTGGAGCAAATGAAATGATTTATAATTGAAATGATAATGGCCAGATAACAGTGTCCTGATGGGCACCTTGCAAAAGAAATGAATAAATACTCTCTGTAAACTAGCCTTGCTAGCCAACCAGATCTGCCAAAGGAATACTTTATTTCCTTTCAAATGTACATACAACGAAGTGTGCATTTACATTTGCAGGTTCCCTTGCAAATCATCAGTAATCTTAACAGTGGACACGGCCTATGCAAACTCAGCACTTGGGTAGCTCAGTTCTGTCTCTTTGCTCACATGGAAGTATCTCTGGTTTCATAGATTACTCCCAAGCAAATATACAAACATCTGTAATGAAAGGGCCTGTGTGCTTCGACCAGGATGGGAAACACTTCTGAGAATAGCTAGACTTTATATTCCCCAGACTGGAGAATCCAATACCCCCCCAACTCCTTCTTCCCAGCATAACCAGGGGCAGAAGGATGTTCCTGTAGCCATCACATGACCTGCAGACTCCCCCTCCCACACTACACCTTGGGGCTAGTTTGAACTTGCAGACAATGTGACTTTACCATCTAGTTGCCTTCCCTCCCCATTCCCCAGCCCCTGACTTTTAGAATGACTTGGGGCACAATCCTATGGATGTTTAGATGGGGAAAAGTCCTACAATTCTCAGGATGCCCCAGCCAGCATGGCTGGCTGGGGAATGTCTAGAGCTGTAGGATATTTTTCTGCCTAAACATGCATAGGATTGCACCCTTACCTCTTGAAGACATCTGGGGATCTCGAAAGCTTGCACAATTTTATTGTGATCTTTTGGTTAGCCTAATAAAAGTATTATAGCAACATGGATTTTTTTTGGGGGGGAAATATGATTGAAAGAGCTACCATAGCTTTGTGTGTGTGTGTGTGTGTGAGAGAGAGAGAGAGAGAGAGAGAGAGAGAGAGAGAGAGACTCCAACTGCCATTCTTCTTAGGGCCAAACTAGAAATGACAAGTGAGATCTGTAGGGTGCCTATCCTTTTCTTCCTCTGCAGCTAATAGCAGAGGGCAATTTAAGGCAGGGAAAAAACAGACTTAACCCCCCCTCCCAGCACCATGGCCCTGATCCAGTTTCACCCCTGCCCCAGCAGTTGTTGAGAACCACAGGAAAAAGATATTGGGTGATCCATTCACAGATCTTCCATGTCATGTCTTTGGCTCTAACTGAAAAGCCACTGTGGGGGCAAGGGGGGACGACAATTTTCAGCAGTGAAATAATGGATGTATTGCCCTTTTTCTACCCATGGTTTGTCATTTGAGCATTATTTCTCCTGGAATTATTCAAGGGTAACGTGATTACACTCTAGCAAAACCAGCAATGTATATATACATATCAATCTTAACAAGAAACATAATAAGGAACTGAAACGCTGGTTTGCTCTGAAATCAGTAAGAACAAACAATAACATGCTTTGTACCTCCTTCTTTGGAGATGCTGTGTTGTGTTTTTCACATGGTTGGCTCTTAACCCCAACTTTTCAGGTGTTGTTTAAGATTACCTGTTTGATTTGCTCATAAGGATGTCCCAGTGAGTGATTCTACGAAGCTCATTTGCTAAAATTGATTCTGCAAGCCACACTTCTTTATGACTGTTATAAAATACACACAAACACATATTTATATATAATCATCCTTTCATCAAAGGTATGCTCGACATCTACAAGATGATCCCTGGTAGATGTTTGTCCCCAGTCAGCCCAAGGCTCTTAGTCAGTAGCAAAATGAATCATTTAGAGGCTCACCTTTAGAGGCTCACCTTTAGAGGCTTCAAAAATAGGCCAAGTCTGAGGATGTTTGAAAACTGGACAACATGATAGGTTCATAGGACATAATTGCCCTTTTAAAAAGAAAACTGGTTCATGGGGAAAGGCTTCAGTTTTCATGTGCAGAACATTTCACGGAGCCTGCCCTCTGTTCACAATGGTGGTGGTGGTGGTGGTGGCAGCAGGGGGCAGGAGGGAATCCAAATTCCATTCCCATCCTGCATTTAGACCTATTGTCTTCATTTTGTTACACACATCCCTTGGGTCAGCTGTGCTGCAATAATGGAGGAAGGGAGGCATGGAAGTATTGCCTATACTAAGATACTATATATAAGGCTTGTCTGAAAGGGAAAAACTTTTCATAAACAAATTTGGCAGCATAACAAAGTGCCTGCTCCTTTTGGCAATTTTTGAGGGTATTGCATTAAAAGAAGATATTTGTGTTCACTCACTGATAACGAGAACAATCCTATATCCCAACACTGAACTCATTCTGTGAGAGTGGATTCCTATGTAGCTATCCATCATGTATTGGAAGGCTTGGGGAACCCCAGGGTTTGCAGAAATACAAAACCACTTTAGGAGGAAAAAGCTAGGGGGACAGAGAGATCCAAAAGCAGCTCAATGAGGACTGAGCATGCTTGGTCCCCACGGAATGCCGATTGTTATGGAGGGGAAGCTGGGAAAGGGGGGGAATGGAATAGAATATCCTGGAAAAGGACTTGGCTGGCTGGCATCCTGAACAAGAGCACTTCACACTGCAGCGTGTTGTTGCAGGTCCCACTTGTGTTCCTGTAAGGCGGCTCTCCCCACAGTGACAGCAGTATGTGGCCAACTCTAATTGGCTATGTATTGTTGTGACATCGTCCCATTCACCACACAATTACCAATTGGCTGGGATTGGCTGTGTGACTGTTTTCAGGAAGAATAAGACCCGGGGGTGGGGAAGGGATGGTGCTGAAGCAGAAGCAGGTCAAGGAAACAATGGCACAAACAGTGCCAGGAATAAAGGTCAACATTCCCTGAAACACAACACACACCCCTAGTTTGTGGAAAATATCCCCCCCTCAACAACATGACTTCCATTCTGAAAAACTAATGGGTGAACATTTGGCACAGCCCCAGTATGTGGTGTGCGTACAGATTTTAACTTCAGTGGCCCCAATGCCTCTAGTAGAATGGAGGCCTGAAAGCAGAGTCAACTGTATTCCCAGGGAGCACAGAATAGCCCAGAACATGGATACAGAATTCCATTTCCTGAAAATCTCAATTGAGACACAGGAAAAAAAACTCTCTCATGTGATGAAAGTTACACAGTTCGTGGTGTGGGACGGAAAAGGCAACCCAGCTTGGTTGGCAGCATTCCAGAGCAAGTGAATGGGTGCCTGGCTACAAACTTACTAAGGTATTGTTTGCATTTATGCCTTGGGGTGTAAACTGATCACCAAAAAGGAACTCTTTCCTTCTCAAGAATAGCCTTGTTGCACAATCAGCCCATGGGAACACAACTCAATAGGTGAAACGCTACAATAGGGAAGTGGGGTTCCAAGAACAGGATGTGCCAAGGAGCAGATCTTCATGTCGATTTATGTAAGGGCAATCGGGATCTGTGTTTGGGGACTGCAGACATGCAGTGCTGCAAAAATGTTCTATGCAAGAGTCATTGACAAGGTGGAAATGATCATTCTTAAGTCTCCTTTGCCCAGTGCAAGATTCATAATTTGTCATTTAGGAAAATGATTCCCTTGCTCTTTGTCTTGTGGCAAAATAACAGCCCACTTTAAAATCTGAGAATGCATTTGAATTACCCTGCTTGCGACACTACCAAAAACCCCTGTCATTCTTTCTTAGCTAACCAGGGATTTCAGAAACACTGCATTTCTGAAAGTTCACAGCAATCTTGCTTGACAAAAGATTTATGGTCTGCTTTATTTAGCTTTCTCATTTTTTCTTTTCACTCTGTCATATGAGCCCTTGGAGTAGTATCCAGTGTTAGTCCTACATAGAATAGACCCATTGAAACAATGAGACTTAAGTTAGTTGTGACTAACTTAAGTCCCATTTCATTTCAATGGGTCTAATCTATGTAGGACTAACATTGAATACTACCCTTGGTTTTAACAACAGAAGAACTTAGCAGTCCAGAATTTTTCCACTATAGCTCTCTTTGGATTTGATCATTGTGCCTCTATCCTTAACATTTTCTCATCCTCCTTCAAAGGACATGCTGTCCTTTGTATTTATATACTAGGGCTGTTAGCCCTAAATCAAGGGTGCACAACCTTTTCAGGCCTGAGAGCCGCATGTGATGCTGGCTTGGGGGCTGCACACACATACATACATCCCAGTGATCCTGATGCAGATTGCTCTTTCCTTGCAGCTAGCAGCAATGAGGAAAGAGCGATCTGTATGAGGATTGCTGGGGAGGGATTGGGGAATCTTCTTCCCACTTCCTCCCCTAGTGATCCCTATACAGATCCTTGTCGCCTCACTGGAAAGAGCAATCTGGATCACTGGTAACACTGGTATATTTGGCAGGAAGTCTATGGCGGTGTGGAATGCAGTGGCGGGTCAGTCAGGACAGATGGGGGATTACAGTTAAGGCCTTAGGGGCAGCCCAGGTTGTGCACCCTTGCCCTAAAGCAGGGGTGCAAAACCTCAGGTCCAGGTGCCAAATTCAGTCCTCGGGATCCCAGTCTGGCCACACCACCTTCCCCTGGCTCCATGCCTTTTCCTATGGTCACTGATCATTTGGTGGTTCCCCAGCCTTTGTACAGTTTTTCCCCATTCTAAAAGGTTGAAAGGCCTCTGCTAAGGCTTAGCTACTGGCAGTAATGGCTTTAAGCTACAAGATGCTGGTTGTTGTTGTTTTTGTTTATATTTTTGGCCCCACCCTTTTGCCTTCAGCCCTGCCCACTACTGGAATGTGGCCTCCAAGAGCTTCTCCCAAATGAAATTGGGCCTTCAGACTGAAAGAGGTTCAACAGCCGTTGCCATAGATGAACTGGCAATGTTTTGAAAACAATGTTCAGATCAGACTTAAAATAATCATAATAATAATTTCTTGGTCTCTGTATGTGTTCACAGGTGTTGCTGCTGGTGATGTCTTAGAAACTCGTGTGAGTTGTTCTTTTTATAGATTCATTTTTGAGGGAGGAAAACCAAGCTGAAAGCAAGCCATGGTGGAGATGATCCTGGCGCCGTGGGCCATTGCCTTGGTGATTTTTGCCGCAATGGTCATCATGAGCTTTCTCATGTTCCTCCCTCCTGCTATTGTGCTGATCTGGAGAATGACCACCTTATCACAGATCTCTTTGGACGGAGCAGTGTAGCCTGCCACATTACGGGTGGCTTTGTGATCCTGCCCCTCTGCGGCTGCTTGAGAGGTTCCATTTTAAATGCCGAGGCTTTGTCTCAACTGATATACATGAAACTATGGATAACGATAGTCAAGATTGTGGCTAGAACACCACTTGATACCCAATGTCTATCCTCCCTTCTTTGCTCCACTTGCTGCTTGTGAAGATTTAAGTTTACTGAATGAAGGGATACCAAAGAGAAGCAAGTGGAAAGTCATGAATGATGGTTCCTTTCAACTACACTCAATGCACCTTGTTCCTCAGCATATGTCGCTTACAATCAGTATTAAGAAAAAAGCATTCAAGCAAAGGCAACAGGCCAGCTATATCATATATAGCTTATTAATACTAAGATGCTAAAGCTGAATCAAATGTTGTACTGCTGTTGTACAAATGTACATGTGGAATATGACTCGATATGTGTAAGCTGAATGAAGATTGTTAAATAACAGCCAATCTTATTTTCTTTGTTTATTTATTTAATATTTGTCAGTTTCTCTTCAGTTAAGTTTATCTCTTGGAAATTCTCTGTAAAGTCTGATATCAAATGTGATGGGATTGTTCACTTTGCTAAAAAAATAAAATAAAGTCAGATGTTCTCACACTGTTAAATTGAATTTGGAAAACAGGTTAGTGGAAAGCTCATGCCTTGCAGATCAGACAAGCTGGTTTCAGCTTACAGCAGAGAACTGACACTAATTTAAATTTTACAGGGATCATTGTGATTAGACAGCCCCAGTCAGCAACTATTTTCTTTACAAAAACAACAGGGTGCATATTTTGAGCTGAGCAAGGGCTGCTGAGCCACCAACGTTGGCTTCGCCCACTCCCTCGCAGTGCCAGCTCCAGGTTTTGGAAGGCCCTTGGGCAAGACCCCCTCAATGGGCCCCCTCCTTCAGCAAGTCCACCTTCTCACTGCCATTGTCCCCAGCTGCTGTTGCTCCTCACCATCTTTCTCTTCATTGCTGCCTCTTGCTTGCTTGTCAGGCAGAGAGCCAGGGAGCAAGGAGGCCGTGGCATCTCCTGCTCCTCCTCCTCAGCACCACCGTTGTCTGGGCCAGAGTGAGAGGCAGGTGAACAGGCAGGTTGAAATGGTGGTGGAGGAGGAGCAGTTCCAGGGGCTTTTGTCAGTGGGTCCCTGCTGGGGGAGTGGGCCCTCGGCTGGTGCCCAACCATGCCTACCCTTGACGCCCGCCTGCTCCCTGTCAAGCTGAGTCACAGGCAAAGGGCTCAGCCCTCTGTCCCCCCCGGCTGAGCAGCAGAGGCTTGAATTTGCCCTTCCTTTGCCACCTTTGCTGCTCCCGCCTTTTCCTGGCATCTTAATTTGTGCATGGGAGAGAGAGGCTGAGGTGCATGAAACAAAAACGCTTGACAGAGCTCCAGTTGCTGTACGCACTGCAGGAGAAGGGGAGCCTTGGGGGAACGTGGCTGAGATAAATAGTAGCACGTAGGGACCCTTGGGATTGGGCCTATGCCAGGAACTAGATGGAAAGGGACTTAGGAAACTGGTTTTGGACCAGGGCCTCTAGTTACCTAATCCCAATACAGAATGCATTAGTGTTCAAATTGCTATTAGATCATGTTTGGAATGAGATTACAAGCAAAACAAAACACCCCCAAAGGCTCTGGTCATACTGACCAGGGGTCAGATCCAAACTTAGTCATACTTAGAAAAGAACCATTGAAGCCAATGGGATGTAAGCTAGTCATGGGTGGTTGATTTATGAGTATTTATAAGCTGTTTACATCTAAGAACTTAAAAGCAATCTACACAAATCATAAAAACTTTAAAAATACATAGAATGTATTGTATCTGCATAGGATGGTAGGCTACATTACACAGGAAAGGCTTGTGTAAACAGATGGATCTTCCACATCCACTGAAAATTAAAAGTTCTAATCCCAGAGGGAAGATTATTCCACATAGTGGGTGCCACTTTAGTTCCATTGATTTCAGTGGGTCTGTTGCTCTAAGTATGACTGAAACTGGATCCAACCCCAGCTATGGAAGCACGGTCAACTCAAGCCTTTTTGTGTCTGCGTCGTCGTTGTCGTCATCATCATTATTATTATTAATTAAAGTAGAGACCTCCAGCCACAGTGCAGACTGCCCACAGCTGAGACTGCACGGATGGTGTTCAGAGGTGATAGACTGACTGAGCTAGAAAGAAGATCAGATTACTAGAATGGTGGCATGTCTTAGCCGCAGGAGCGATGGGCAGATTGGTAGCTCTTAGCTGCCACCTTAACACACCAGAGGTTTTTTTGTTTGTTTTTTAAAAATCAACAACATGACACAACAGTTAACCTGTGCAGTAATTTGGAAAGTGCTGGAGTTTTGAATGAACCAGGTGGTCCTTACTCAACTGGGAGGGGAGCGTTTGGCCAGCCACAGACGCTTTGGGATCAGCAGAAGGGAACCTGCCCGAGAAAGGAAAGATCACTGGGAACACTGGCAATCAGGAGAGGGATAAACCAAGGAGCATCCACTTTGCAGAGCAAGAACTGCCCCTTATCCTTCTCTATGTGTGGGACAGTGTGTAGAGAGAGAGTAGAACTTAAATCCAAGAGACCTGGAGTAGCTGCAGGGTGAAGTGCAGCTTCTCTAATGCTCGCGTTCCTCTTTCTTCCCAATTAGAGTGAGCCTGTGGATTAAATCTCTGTATGGTGCTTAGAAATGTCAGGTGTTTTTAGGTGTTGAACAATAATAAAGTCCATAAGAACATAAGAAGAGCCATGCCGGATCATACCAAGGGTCCATCTAGTCCAGCATTCTGTTCACACAGCTGTTCTCCCAGCTGTCAATGGGAAACCCACAAGCAAGACATGAGTACAATGGCACCCTCCCACCCATGTTCCCTAGCAACTGGTGTACATAGGCTCACTGCCTCTGGTACTGGAGGTAGCACATAGCCAGCAAGACTAGTAGCCACTGATAGCCTTCTCCTCCAGGAGTCCAAACTCTGCCCAGGACTTACCACCTGGCAGCTGGCATTGCTATCTTAACAGTGGCTTCCTTCACAGGACTTTTATGAAAGCATGCATGTCAACCTAAATGTGTTGCAGAAACAATTGTTGTTGTTGTTGTTCAGTCGTTAAGTCATGTCCGACTCTTCGTGTCTTCGTGACCCCATGGACCATAGCACACCAGGCCTTCCTGTCCTCCTCTCTCTCCCGGAGTGTGCTCAAGTTCATATTCATTGCATCGGTGATGCTATCTAGCCATCTCATCCTCTGCTGTCCCCTTCTCCTTTTGCCTTCATTTAGCCTTGTGATACGTTCCATGGGGTTTTCTTGGCAAGAATACTGGAGTGGGTTGCCATTTCCTTCTCCAGTGGACCACATTTTGTCAGAACTCTCTGCCATGACCTGTCCATCTTGGGTGGCCCTGCACGGCACAGCTTATGGCTTCATTGAGTTACGCAAGCCCCTTTGCCACAACAAGGCAGTGATCCATGAAGGGGCAGAAACAATACTGAGTAGCGTATTTGTCACTGTGCACAAAAGCTATATTCACACAGCCTCCTCTGCGAGCAACAAGATGCGGGCAGAGCTGCTGTTGGTTCAATCCACCCACTCAAGTCAGAACACAAAATACATGAGGGGCAGGTTCTGAGACTGTATTTGCCAATGACTCCACACAGCCTCCACCTGTCTAACGTTGAGAAAGGAACACAAGGACAAAACTGATCTTATCAGTATCTGCCTGATGCGAACATAAGCATAAGACAAATCAACGCACAATACACACACAGTAGATCTTTTGCTTCACATGTGGTCTGGCAAACATCATGTGTTTAATTTTCGATATGCTTGGTGGCTTCCAAAGGGAAGAACAGCAACACAAATCAATTATATAGAACCTATTTGAAAAGAAGGCTTTGTCCAAACTGGCTGTCAGTGCGATGTGCCGGTTTGACATGGTCAAAACATTCCAACCCCCAAAAAGGAGGTCAATTTGTTGCATATTTTTATTTACTTTTGGAACTGCAAAGATGGGAGAGTTCTCAAGGCTTAGGCAGAATTGAACTGCAAAACTCTTTCCTTTAGCTCTTTCTCCCCCCCATCCCCCTGCCCCCCCCCCAGCGCCTGGCAGAAGATGTGTGACACAATTTCCAGGGGCTTACAGTAGCCACCAGCCATCGGATCACATTACGCAAACACCTCTTCAGCTATTAAGCTGCACAGAACATTTGAGAGAAGGACATCGCTTCACTTCACAGGAAAGAACAGTATGTTCTATTTAACATGCAACATTTGGGCCCAGCTCTGAATTCGCTGCCCTTTTCTTGATGAATCTCCCACACGCTACTCCTGGGTAGAGCTGTACTTTTGCATTCAGCTTGTACTGAGTCTGAGGCTGTTTTCTCCTGGATGGGAATCCTCTCATAGCAAAAATTCTTGTTTGCCAACTGCAGCTCCTTTTTCAGTGCACATATCATCCTGCCTTATTTCGGTTCAGAAGAGCACTCCCCTTTTCTTACACAGACACGGAGGCTGATCCTAAAGCTTCTGTTGTCTGGGCTCCACCTCCAGGAGAGAGAGCAGAGGTGCACATTTTAAAACAGACAGCTGCTGCCCAATCAGCAGCCTCCCAATTGTTGCCCACCTGCCTCCATCCCTCGCCCTTCTTCCAGCACTTCACACCATAGGTGCCCATGTGTTGGGAGCTACAAAGGTGCCAGAAAGGTATTGGGGTGAGTGGTGGAGGCAATCTGGGTTGGTGGGCATTGGCAGGAGGCTGCTGAGTGGAGAACAGTAGGGATGGGAGAACCAGCAATTTTCGAGTTCATTTAAATTCTCAGAAAATCACTTTGAAGTTTGTTTTGGCTTGCCCTCTTTTTCTGTTTTCAACCCATTTTTCAGCTTGTTCGAACAGGGAAAGTATGAAAGTTTTCCCTCATTGACTAAAGTGAGAAAGGAAAGGAAAGGTTCCTCCTGTGCAAGCACCAGGTCATTACTGATCCCTGGAGGGACGCTGCTTGCGCTGGCGTTTTCATGGCAGACTGTAGTGGGGTGGTTTGCTATTGCCTTCCCCAGTCGTGACTACCTTTCCTCCAGCAAGCTGGGTACTCATTTTACCGACCTCGGAAGGATGGAGGGCTGAGTTGACCTGAGCCGGCTACCCGAGACCTGGCTTCCGCTGGGATCAAACTCAGGTCATGGGGAGAGTTTCGGTTGCAATACCGCCGCTAACAATTTTCCAAACACAACTGCAAATTCGGGAACTTGCAAACATTTGTCAGAAAAAAAATGCCCCTGCTTGTGTTTGCAAACGGGACATGCTTACATGATTTGCAAACAGAAACAAACTCTTGTTCATCCCTAAACAGCAACTGCTCATTTTAAAATTTGGGCCTCTGTGCTCCCACTTGGAGTTGGAGCCGGGAAAGCTTCTCCTGAATGGAATTTAAAAATGGGATTGGGAGTGGGACAGAATCAGGCTACATGAGTTTAAGGAAGACTGTAGTGCCACCTCCCCAAACCTAGTGCCCTCCAGCAAGCATGGGGATGCTGGAAGTTGTAGTCCAAAACATCTGTAGTGAAAGGAGACAAAGCTGATGGTAAAAAATCCCCTATTTTTTGTGGGGGGGGGAAGCAGAGGAGATGATTAAGTGTTGAGGGAATCTAGGGGAGGATGCATTTTTGGAAAGCGGAATTGCTCGGCAGGATGTAGATGGGGAATTAATCAGATAAATTCATTCAAGGGGAATAGATTTGTGGATCTGGTTGGAAAATTAATGTTGAAGGTCTGGGTAAGATTTGAATACTTTGAAGACATTTGTTGAAACAGGAACGATTAGGAGCAGGTTGATGTTTGGGACTCAGACCACACCTGTCTTGTATTCAGTTCAGGATCCTGGGCAAGTTACTAATTTGTCTTCTGTAAAATGGGCATTGTTATGCTCCAACAAATGTTTGGGGATTCAGACCCCCCCCCCCCAAATGCTTTGTATTCCCGTTGTGATCTGGCAACTTTGTGGACAAATCACTTGTCTCCATCTTAGCACAGCTTTCTGTTTCCAACCATGGTCAGCCAAGTACTTCTGGGAAGCTTAAAAGTAGGGCATAAGAGCAGCAGCTCTCCTCTGTTGTTTGGCCCTAGCATCCAGGTATACTGCCTTTGACCATGAATGTTCCCTCTAGCTATAGTGGCTGATAGCAGGGCTATATAACTAGGGCAGATGCGAGAAGCTTTGCGTAGGTGGAACCAAGGGAAGGTACTTGGGAATGGCTTAACAAGAGGAATGGACTCTCCTTTTTTAAGGCACCACCCACCTCTGCAGTTTGCAAAAAAAACAACAACCCAAAAGTGCAGGCAATCTAAACTTTCGGAGAATACGGAAGTAATTCCTTAAACCAGGTATCACTGTTAGCACGATTCTGTCAGGTTCAGCTTTCCCATGCACCAGTTTTTGGAGCTGCTACCTCTCAACCCATCTCATGATTCGCTAATCAAGAAGAATCCTCCTCCCCCACCCTGCCCCCATGCACCATTTTATTCAACACATGGCGTAAAACCCGCTCAAAGAGGTATGGGCACATACAGTTGTGCAAATACAGCATTTACTTAGAGAAATGAACAACTTGAGCATGTTTCCTGGGGTGGGGTGGGGGCGGGGGTTGGTGATGGCACATAATGAGGAGGGCAGGGATGCAGACCTTCCGGGCCTAAGCTGGCCTCTTTGGGCTCCCCCAGGGGGCAGGGCTTGGTGTCCAGACACCAGCCCCTGGAGGAACCCCGTTGTCATCTCCGATCAGTGGCAACAGTGAGAACGCGGGCAGCGAGGGACTCGGCAGCCACTGGGAAGAGTGGCCAGCCAAGTCTTCCTTCGCACGCCTCGCACCACCTCTGACGGGGAGGGGGAGAGGGGCCTGGGGAGGGCGGCAAGCAGCATGTGGACTCGGACAGTGCTGGCTGCTCCTCCCATCACCAGCAAAGCCACTTTCTCTGTGTTGAGAGAGGGATGGAGCGCTGTGACCCTCCTCAGCACAGAGGAATGAGCAGGGGGTGGGGAATGCCATGCCTACTGACATCATCTGGTCTGCAGAGGACCTGGTAGGGGCAATTTGGCCCCCCACCAAAGATCTATTCTATACCCCTGTTGTGCTGTTATATTATATTAATGGATGAGGGAATTTGACCAGATGAAGCTTGTCAGGTACAGCGAGGAAAGCTGCACTGTTTGAAATCCCCACTTAACGGATACCACTGTTTTAGTCACAGTGCCATTGTCCTTTGACTTCCTCCAAGCAGGATCCTCATAGGCATGGAAAAACATTACTTCAGACCAGCAAAAGACTAAAAACAAAATAGAAGGGAAATAAAATGTGACTAATGTATTGGTATGGGCGCACGCCCACTAAGACAAAACACAGGGACCATGTTCACGCTACAGATTTACAGCACAACCCTATGCATATCTCGTCAGAAGTATGCCTCACTGGATTCAATGAACCTTACTCCCAGGTAAGCATGTATAGGACTGCAATCTCACAGTGCAATCCTAAGCATGTTTACTCATGAAGCCCCACTGTGTTAACAGGGCTTGCTCCCACATAAGTGGCCTCAGGAGTTCAACCTAGACTTCTCTCTAGGGAAGCCTGAGAGAAAACTGTAGGTGTGTGCGGGGAGAGGGACTCAGGATCTGTAATGGAGAACACTCAGTAGCCCACCAAACTACCATTCCTAGGTTTCTTGGGGGGATTGTATGACAGCTAAAGTAGCCTGGAACCAACATGCTTGTACAGTTGATGGGGCCCTGCAGGTGCATCTACACTACAAACTTGTGTTGGTTTTATTTGTAGCAGTTAAACTGCCACATCTTTCCCACAAAGAACCCTGGAAACTGTTGAGGGTGCTAAAAATTCTCTGCTAAGAGATCCTTAGCTTCCGTCATCTCCATCACTCATCCTTCCTCCAGCATGTCACACCACAGGTGCCCATGAGGGGCACTACACGGGTGCCACAAAGGTATTGGGGTGAATGGTGGAGGCAGGATGGGTTGGTGGGTGAGGCCCTTTATGGGAAAGTGATGATTGGACACCAGGTGCACATTTTAAAATGTGGGTCTCTGTCCTTCCACCCGGAGTAGGAGCTGGGAGAGGTCCTCCTGAATGAAGTAAAAAAATGGGACGGGAGAGGGGAACAGAAGAGACTGTGTGAATTTAAGGCAGGTGTGGGCAACTTTTGGCCCTCCAGATGTTTTGGCCTACAACTTCCATCATCCCTCACTATTGGCAATGCTGGCTAGGAGATGCTGGGAATTGTAGTCCAACACATCTGGAGGGCACCAGGCTGGGGAAAGCTGCTATAGTGAAAGGAGGCAAAGCTGATGTTAAGGGTGGGGAAGTGTGTGTGTGTGGGGAGGTTCCTTTTTTTGTGGGGGGAAGACAAAACGCCTGTTAAACCAACTTAAGACTGTAGTTCCTCCTTCCCCCTTATCCAAAAAGGGCTGCCCTGTGAGGGCTCGCAGCAATTAACTCTCCAAAATTTTCAGCGGAGTTAGGAAAGCTAATACAGTCTCTTCAATTGACAAATTTTGTCAGCTGGGGTACTTCAAAAGCTCCTCAACTGCACAGCTGAATTCACTTCAGCTGGCAAACCTGGAGATTTTCTAAAATCTCCATACACTTTAATCGGTCCCCACTTTAAAAGCAGCACTCTAGAGGTGGCTCGTTCCTCAGCTACTGTTGTTAGAATAAAGCACCTCACTTCCACCGCCTGTAAACTTGGCTGCTTTTAAGCTGCTGGCTCGCTGGCAATAGTAAGACAAAATCTGCCAATTTTCAACTACTTTAGAGCCTGGTAAATGAAGTGTGGGCTTTACTGCCATCTACTGGAAAGTTCAGCCATTGCCTCCTCACTGACATCTTGGAAATCTCTCCAAAATTAAAGGTCAGCTTTCTTTGCCTGTTTGGTATCCAAAAGATAATGTTCCAGTGTCTGTTATAAAATGTACATGGCTTCCAAACCTATAATAACAAGGGGAAGAACGTAACAACAAGGGGCAGAACACTTTAGTAAAATTCTTTTGACATGCAAACTGCTGTTAAAATCACATGGGAGAGGAGGGGAAAGCATACGTATGAAACAAACCACTGAAATCTGTTCCAAAGGCACTGGGAGGGTTTTCAGTTTTCTTGGGTTGAAAAACCGGCATTGCTAGCAAACTGTGCTCATGATACTGAGATTGGCTTCCGGCGATGATACGTGCCAGCCAAATATTATTAATATTATTAATAATAATTTATATAGCACCATCCAGTGTATGTGATGCTTTACATAGTAAAGTAAAATACTGAGATAAGAGTCTGAAGAGCTGATGCGCAGAAGTGCCATAGCCTATTCCAGGATGGGCTTCTGCTCCTTTTAGAGTCCTGGCAGAAAGATAATTCTTTAGGTGCAGTGTTACCTTTTTAAAAGTGCATCTGCAATGGGGGAAACTGTGCTTGCTAAGCCTCTCCTTGCAGTGGTACCATTAAAGGACAAACTATAGATCTGGATCCCCCCATTTCTATGCCCTCTTGGCCCCCTGAACCAGAGTCTCCAAATATCCAAAACTCCCTTGCCTGTCTACAGTGCCTCTTCTTCTAGGCCTTACGTGAGTTTTTCCCCCTAGCCTTCATTCAGTGCTGGCCCTAGACACTCGGCTGCCTGAAGCAGAGCCCAAATGCCCCCCCCCCCCCTGCTGGGCCAGCACTTTAAAATGCTGTGTTACATCACTCAGACAGTTCTTGTCTTCCTCTGTCCCTCCCCCTCATGATGCCACCTGAAGTAGGTCGCTTCACCCTGCTGCATGGCAAGGGCAGTCCCGTTTATTTATCTTTTTGGTCTAGTGTACCATCAACTGCCTTGCAAGTCTTTTTGTCCTCAAACCATCCTTCTTACACTTCCCTGTTTTTTTAGCCTACCACCTAGTCTGCCTCATCTCCTCCAGCTACCTTGCCTCTGGAGGCCTCTCCCCATTCAGTTTTCTCAGCCCTTGGTTACCCTTTCTTCTTACCAATACCACACAGAACACCATCCCCAATTAACCTTTTACTTCCCTCACAGAAGCTACATGATTTAATTAAGTCTATTGCTGACTGTTTCCCTCTAAGCCATTAGAATGTCATGAACATTCCATGAAGTCACAGCAGCTTGGCCAATGGCAGAGGTGTATGGCTTGCAAGCAACAGTTTGGGTTTGTGGTTGTTGTTGTTTTAAAAAGCCTTTATATATAACATAGCCCTGCCTAGAATGGGTTCAAGCAACTTTACCAGTATGTAACCATATAGATAGAAGGCACCAGACATGCACCCATTTAAAATGTTTTGTTGCAAGGCTGCTATAAAAGAGAAAGTTGGAATCCCCCCCCCCCAAAGACAGATGCTTAAAAGCCTGACAACCCCTTTGGATAAGACTCAGGTATAGGCCAATTATCCTTCTCCACACCAAGAACCTGGCAACAATTTGCAGTACCAGCTCCAGTAAGGAGACTGGAACCCAGAATCTCTAACTGTCCAGTCACAGTGAGTAAGATTATTGAACCTGAGGGAATATTCTCTTCCCATGCGGAGGATATCAGAATGTAGGAGGAGCTGGGTTGAAGGCAAGCACTCCATTATTTTATTGTGGGTCCAAGTCCTAAGTTGCCTTTCTAAATGGAAACAAAAAATAGCAGCAATAGGAAAAATGAAAAATGGCATCCGACTGCACTTTTTATCTTCTGCATGTGTGTGGGTGTGGGAATACAAAACGGTGGTGATTTCCACGAACAGATCTTCCCCCATTTTCTCAGCTGAGAGGATGGTCAATGGAAGCACCCTTTGTACTGGAATCCTTTTCCCTTTAAGCTTAAGGGTTGGCCCCAGAATGGTTAAAAGGCCAATTTCTTGGGTACTTCCCAAGTGAATTCACTTCTTCCAAAGTGACCGTAACAGGCAGTTTTCTGGTAGACAGGCTTCTTTAAATCCAGATCTCTAATTATTTGACAAAGAGAAAAAGAAGAAGGGGTCATTAATAGTGAGAGCATAAAACTATGACACGTTACTTTACTTTTTCCTGCATGGAATGGAAGCTGCCTGAAAGAAAATCCATAATAGCAGCTATGAAGAACTGCTTTAAAAGCCTAGGATGCCTAGTTAGTGAGCTACTGGCTACGTATGTCTCAGAGAAAACAGCTGCTATGGGCATGGTGATGGACCTGGGTACTCATGAGGAAATCTATCAGTCCATTAGCATCAGCTTATTTTCTGGGCACAGCTAATCCTGTTCATTTCATGAATCATTCTTGGTTGGCTGCAGAAAAGTAGGAGCCTCTTTAAAGAGGAACAACCTTTCCTTGTGTTGGAAATGTCTGGAGCACTATACCATTTAAGCTATCAGATCTGCTGGCTTGGAGGACACCAGGCTCCCGCTTGAAAAGGAAGCCCTGCCTCACTAGCAGATCTGCTGCAGCCTGTGTACATTTGCCACCTGATCAGAGCTCAGGTTTAAAATCTGTGGGATTGTCCAGCGTCTGGAACCGAGGCGTTCTCCCAGCCAGCAGAATTCTGCATGAGCTGCAGCTGATTTTCCAACTCCATTTTCAACATGAAACTGGAGGTCTCCCAAACAGCGGGTTGGATCCAGATATGCGATCATGGAAGACTTATAGTGGTGCACAGTTCTGCAAAAATGTTACGCATGTAGCACAACTGGCACAGATTGAAATCTGGCCTCGAAGTAAGAGCATACAGTACATTCCACAACGTTGCACAAAAGCCTAGTGCTCATGAAACCCAGTATGCCGGAATCACATCGTAACACAGGGGAAAGGACATTGCGGCTGCATGACATGCCTGCCACTCACTTTGGACAGAATCTGGATCGAGCCCAGTGAATTTTAGACAGATTATTCTTGCTTCTCTTTGTGAGTGAAACTCTGCGCCCCCAAAGAGCAGCAGCAGAATCTTCTGGGATAAGAAGATGATGGGGGTGGGGGGACAGCACAACGTATCCCTACTCCAGTGGGGACCTGGCTTTCCTGGAAGAAGCTTTAAGTTCCTGAAGGCAACCAGAACAGGAAAAAGCCGATATGTCTGAAAATGCATTCACTGTTCTCTTTTCCCAGCATTTGAAATTCAGCAATAGACACTATTGGGTGCTTATCCTTTCAGCAGGAGGACTACAGCCGTTTGCTCCCATTACACAGAAAGTCCCTTATAAAGTGCTTACTTCACAATGGCTCCTGGTCGAAGGTCAAAATTCTGGTGGACGACATTCAGCAGCTCTTGCTCAGGTTTTGTGGAAGTACCGTAAGTGAACAGTGAGATGGAGAGTGGCTCAGCCACACCGATGGCATAAGCCACCTGCGAGTGAAAAGGTGGCACATTTAGGCCTGGTTAACACATATGCTGTATACATCACCTGATAACCGCGGCAACCAGAGAATACTTGCTTATGGGAAGGGGCTAGTGCAAAGGGCCAAACCATTCATGAGGGCGGCAGTTCCATGTATTCAAACACAGAACTGCCTCAATCGGGTAGAAAAAGGGGAAGAAGGGAAACATGAGCAGAAGGCCACTTTTGCACACATGTCCTACTTGTGGTGGGCTTCCCACAGGCATCTAGTTGCCCACTGTGTGCCCAGAATTCTGGACTAGATAGGCCTGTTTCTGATTCAGCACAGCTCTTATGTTCTTGTTTCCCAGGGTCCAATTTTAAAAACAAGAAGGGATGCATGGGTGAAGAGACCTGAACCATCAGAGTCCCGGACTTGCCTCCCTGACAAGAGTTGTTGTGAGGATTGCTGAGATGATATATGCAAAGTTCTTTGAACACATCTCCCAACACAAAGCCACGTCTCTTAAGCTGGAACTGGTGGTTGCTGCAGATGTATACCCTCTGCCTCTTTTTCACTCTCTCCCTAGTTTCATCAAATTATACAAAAACATGTGACCCTGCTGTGCTGCAAATTTTCCTGCTCCTGCAAGGGGCAGCCAACGAACCAGTGCTGCCATATGATTCGTATTGGGGTGGGGGGAGAAGGAAATGTGACGCCTTGCCATGAAAATCAGCAGGTCCACATGTCTGTCATGATGCCCTTTATTATTATTATTATTATTATTATTATAATTACTACTACTACTACTACTACATTATGTCTTACCTCTTTTCCTCTTGCAAGGAATCCAAGGTGGCTTACATGGTCCTCCTCCTCTCCATTTTAGCCTCACAATAACCCTGTGAGGTAGGTTAGGCTGAGAGTCAGTGACTGGCCGAAACTCACCCAGTGAGCATCATGGCCAAGTGGGGACTAGAACCCAGTTCTCCCCAGTTTCAGTCCAACACTCTAACCACTACACCACACTGGCTCTAGTTCCATTTTACAGCTGCAAGATTAGCAAAGGCTGTAGAAGACCACAGTGAACTTACTTGGACCAGGACACGACGGCAAAGCCCTGCTTTCACCAAGGATTTTGCAACCCAGCGGGCTGCGTATGCTGCCGACCGATCAACTTTTGTGTAGTCTTTGCCTGAAAAAGCTCCGCCTCCATGAGCACCCCATCCACCATAAGTATCCACAATGATCTTCCGGCCCGTAACTCCAGCGTCACCCTGTAACATCACAGTGGCAAATATCACTTCCGCGTTTGTCATGAGACGGTCATTTGGGGAATGCAAGAACAACAAAATAATTTATTTATTATTAGCAATATTTATATTATTATTATTGATTTCACTTCTATACCACCCAATAGGGCAACCTGGGCTTCGACAGGAGCACCAGCCATACCAGCAGGAAAATCCCCCAGAGCCCTCTGGAATCCATCAGAATCCGTTAGCCTCCAGGGATGGACCATTTCAATAGGTCCCCCCACGCTTGCAGAAGGGAAAGGCTGCCGAGAGTCTAAACCTCAGCCGGAAGTTATCTGACCATGACAAAGTCTGCCTCTCATCTGAAACAAATCCCAAAGTGATTTACAAAAGAATAAAAACAAGCAAAGAGAAACCTCTCTCTCTCTCTCTGTCTCCCTCTCTCTCTCACACACACACAGACACACACGTATCATGAGATTAGTTTAAAGATACCTCATGGCTGCGGGAAAACCAAAGGAAATAGTTACAATTTCAATAAATGCCAAAAACATGCTTTCCACAGGGTGGGCATCACTGCAGGGAAGGCCTATCTCCATGTCGCAGCCAAACAAAAATACATGGCACAGATACGGGCCTCCCCTGAAGATCATAGTGGCCTGGGAGGTTGCTATAGGGGGAGACATTCCTTGAGGTACCTTGGAATGGAAGGAAATGCTGTGGAAAACTGCGCTGGATTTCCTATCTTTAGCACCAATGGTATTTAACTCACATTAGGAACTGTGTGTTAAGAATCATGACAATTATGCTTTGGGAATGTTAACAATGCGCAATCCTAAGTAAACATATTTCCAAATAAGTCAGTTGAAACTAATAGGATTCATTTTTGAGTTTGCTGGGCTAGGATAGAATTATCAGCTAGTTCATTCTTATTTTAATATTATCCACTGTTTTTCTAGCAGAAGGTGCCCAAAAGTAAAACACTAAAATCTGTCAAACCTTCATATAATATTTTTTTTTTAAAAAAAACTTAGTAAGACAAGATGAAGATGTAAGATGATACCACAGTCACAATAAAGCAGGAGGCAGCAATCTTAGACCACAGAAGCCAAACAAAACAGAAAGTTTTTGACAAGCCAAATTTTTTTTAAAAAACCCTACCAATATTGAAGTGCCTAAGTGCAACCACACTTAGAATACTGTGTACAGTGCTGGTCACACCACACCTAAAAAAATTATATTGGAGAGCTCAAAAAAGTGCAGAGAAGGGCAACTAAAATGATCAAGCAGCTGGAGCAACTCCCCATGAGGGAAGGTTAAAACAGCTCAGATTGTTTAGCACGGAAAAATGGTAAGTCAGAGGAGACATGTTAGCTATGCACAAAATTATGCATGGCGTGGAGAATGTGGATAGGGGAACATTTTTTTCCCCTCTCTCAAAATAATAGAACCAGGGGTCATCCTATGAAACTGATTGGTGGGAGATTCAGGACAGATAAAACTTCTTCACAGAGCACATAGCTAAACTACAGAATTTGCTACCACAAGATGTGATGATGGCCACCAATTTGGATGGCTTTAAAAGGGGGTTAGATAGGGCTGGAGGAAAAGGCTATCAGTGGCCACTAGTCCTGATGGCTGTATGCTACCTTCAGCATCAGAAGCATATGCCTATGTTCACCAGTTCCTGGAGAACATGGGCAGGAGGGTGCTGTTGCATTCATGTTTTGCTTGTGGGTCTCCCATCCACAGCTGTTTGGCCTCTGCGTGAACATAATACTGGACTAGATGGACCCTTGATCCGATCCAGCATGGCTATTCTTATGTTCTAATCCCCCTAAAGCTGCTTAAGGAAGTAGCCTGATGGGCTACTTCTGGAGGGAAAGACATCCATAGCTTGGTGACACCACTGGGAAGGCCAAATTGTGGCTAATCTCCACATGGACCTCCAAGGAGTGAGAAACTCTCAGCAAAGCCTTCTGAGTTGATCACAGTAATTGGGAAGACTCATATAGGAGAAGTTCCTTTGTGAGATCACTAGAGCAATGGATGTCAAACTCTACTGGAGGAGCGGGGGCTGGAATTCCTCTGAAGCACATCAGGAGTTCCTCATTGAGATAAGAAGTAACGATGGAAGACTCACCACTACCTACTGTCCTCTAAAATGGTTAAAATGTTGGGTGTGCACTAGGGGGCATTCTCAAGTCACACAGAGAAACACTAAGGCAAAGTCAGTCTAGCCGATACTGTGTGTACATGTCCCAGAACACTTCCCAGAATCCTTTGCAACACACAAGGGTTCTGTGGCAAATGTGCAAGCATTCCTTGAAATTAGAAAGCTTGAAAACCAGTGCAGTTGAGGATCATTCTTACTTGTGTATATTTTAGCATGTATCTTTGGGTATGTGCCTGCCTTTGAGGGGAAGTGTGCCCCTAGTTTAAATTTGGGAGGGGGGAAAGGTGCCTCAGCTAAATTTAAAAAAAATCAGAGATACTGGACTATCAGGTGAGGCTACCTGTCATAACATAAATGTGTGACTTTATTGCTTCAGGAAAGCAGAGGATGAGCACGGATAGACTTTTCTCCAAGACCCAGAAAAGTAGACACACACCTGGGGTCCTCCGATGACAAACCGGCCGCTGGGTTGAAGGTGATAAACTGTGTTGTCATCCAAGTATTTGGCTGGAACCACAGCCCTGATAACATGCTCGTGCAGGGCCTTGCGCATGGCTTCCAGAGAGATGGTTTCATCGTGCTGCACAGAGATGACGATGGTGTGAACACGCACTGGGATAACGGCGCCATCTTTCTGGATGTACTGAACCGTGATCTGAAAGCAAAAGAAGAAAGGATGAATCATAGGGCAGTGGCAAAAGGAGAGAAAGAAAAATGCACTCCCCAATAAAGCCTTTCCAACAGTTGCAAATATTTTTTTTATTCCCTACCCTGCCCCCCGCCTTTGACTCAAGTGTTCTCAGTTGAGAACTTTTGACTTAGCTCTATGTTCAGCTGCTATCCTGCCCAAAACTAGGCAGAGGCACTTTGTAGAAGCTTGAACAAAATAGGTCTATCCAATTCGGGGTGATTTCCCCCTTCCCACAGCAAACCCCCATCCCCCATCCCACCCATTGCAGTAGCGCCCCCCCACCCCCAGTGCCTCAACCCACACCATTCAGGAGTGATCCCAAACCCTCGAGAAAGGCTTGGGGTTGGGGGTGGCCCAGATGCCCCCCAGCAGACAAGGACAAATTTCCTTCCATGGATGGATCTTGGGATCCAAGCAATTGTCAGAGAATTATTTGCTCAAAAGAACATCTACAGTAAGGGCAGGCAACTTATGGCCTTCCAGATGTTGTTGGATTGCAACTCCTATTATCCCTCACTACTGGTCAATGTTAGGAATTGCAGTCCAACACATCTGGATGGCATCATGTTGGTGGAAGATTGTAGTAGAGGGGTTGTAGAAACAAGCAATAGCACATAGTGTTTGGTACTGCCATTCATTGTGAAATCACCAGCACTGATATACACCGCGCCCCGCCCCCCATGAATCCCATATTCTGAGCTGCTGGAGATAGAGGCCCTTCGTCCTCACAATAAGTGTGACAGACACAGTGGTCATCTTGATGCCTGGGCACTTGTGGCCTGTGGTACTGTGGTGATTTCCGATTAAATGGGCTGTTGGTCCATGAAAGCTTATTCCATAATAAATCTGTTCATCTTGTAAGGGGTGGTTATTGTTTGATGTGCCAGACTAACAGCTTCCCCTCCAGAAACTGTGATGATTTTGTGTTTGTTTACAGCTTTCTCCTGAACCATCTGTTCTTGTTTAGAATATCTGTGGTGCTAGGACACAGCCAGTAGGAGAAGCGAGGCCACACGGCTTAACTGGCAGGGGTAGAACAAGCTCTCTGGAGAGAGTCGCAGGGCAAAGGGCACCAGTTTCTAAATGAGGGGTGTGCACCCTGATGCCTTCAGGACTAGGGGACCATGAGTCCTCACTGCTGCCACAAGACCCCATGATGCAATTTTTTAAACAAGGATAGGCTGTTTTTTATTAGGGCTGTGAAGGGACCCCCTGACCCACCTCAGCCTCCAGATCTGAAGCGAGATCTGGGCAGCTGAAGCAGCCCCCCACTGCCCAGCCACACGAGCCGCACGAGCCCTGTACCCACCCCCCACCCAGCCATGCGAGCTCCCTGCTTCTCACCTGGACCTGTGGGGAGCACCCACAGCTGTTGGCGTCTTGGAGGGAGTCATCATTTACTTTTAAAATGGCGACTCTTCTTCCAGTAATTAAATGTTGCATGGATTGCGGCTGTAAAGGGGCCATCTACGCAACATTACAGGTGTAAATGGTCCATTTAAAAGAAAATAGCGACTCCCTCCAAGATGGTGACTGCTGCAGACATCCCGCATGGATCCAGGTAAGGAGCAGGGGGTTCACACGGCTGGGCGGGCAGCTGTCCAGATCAGGCTAAAGCAGCTTGAAGCGCTTCAGATCAATCCTGACCCACTTTGGCCCGATTCCAACCCACTCCGGAACTGGACCACTTCAGTCCAAATCACCCTGATCACATTGAAGTGATGCACAGCCCTATTTTTTTATACAGAGTAGAGATGGGAGAACCAGTGATTTTCAAGCTCACCTAAATTCTCCAAATGTCACTTTGAAGCTTGCTCCCATTTTCATTTTCGACCTGTTCTTTGATTTGCTTGAACAGGAAAAGTGCACATTTCTGTGCCTATTTCTCAAAAGTGCACACTTTCCCCCTATTGAGTAAAGCATGAAAATGAATATATATATTTCAAAAATGCACATTTCAAAGTGCATTTTTTTAAAAATGCAATTTTTGAATGTGATTGCAAATTCGGGCATTTGCAAACATTTCTCAAAAAAAGTGTTCCTGCTCACATTTGGGATTGCTAATGGGACATGATTTGCAAATGGAAACAAAATTGTTGTACATCCCTAATACAGAGGCATTCTTGAATATCCCTGGAATATTTAGCCAGCCAATTGGCAGACATCTCAACCCTACCATGTGGAAATGAGATTTCTCTAACTTGCCTCATGGTAGCCAAGAGCAGTCACATAGATTGACCCTAGTACCAAAAAAAAAGAAAAATGGGGCCAAACCCCAAATTTACCTGGGTTTTGGAGTCAGGCCTAAGCCAAGGGAGGACCCCACTGCGCCTCAGCTCAGCCATTTTGGCATTCAGTTTGTGAGCAAGCATGACAGTCAGGGGCATGCACTCTTCCGTCTCATCAGTTGCATAGCCGAACATCAGGCCCTGCAGTGGGAGGCAAATTAGGTTACCCTTTTTCAGAAACTGGACCACCTCTTCCCTCCATCCAAAACTCCACAGCCAAAATCATTTTGCTCTCTTGTTAATCAGACCATGTGACACCCCAGCTCAAACCTACAACATTGGCTTCCCAACCCCTCCTTTTTAAAGCTCTTTTAAGTAAGTTTTGCTCTGTCCTGTTCTTCAGCACATATCATGTCCCCATTACATCCCTGCCTGTTACCACTTCTTATGTGTATCAACCTCACTCAGCCAAAAGTCTCTTGGGGCCAATTTACATAAGAGTTCCCTCCCCCCACCCACCCCAGTCACTGTAATGCCTGGCTCACTTGTGCAGCACACGACACACTCCCCAACCCGTTCTCCTCACACGATTTCTGCCCTTATATCACAGATTTCCTCAGACTTTTTTAATGACATGTTTTATGTTTTGCAGTTTCTACTTGGCATAAATTCTTGTGCACACTACCCTCACAGTACTATAACTTATCCTGGTGGGAGTGGCTTCAGCCCACAGAACTGGTTGAGCAACCTTTCTTCTTGCTTTTGCCTTTCACCTTTCTGTGTGTGTGTGTGTGTGTGGGGGTGACTCTGTGGGGAGGAAGTAAGGCTTTGTCCTCCATCTGCCAACCATTATAGACAAGGGAGTATCAACAACCATTTAATTTTTTTAAACAGTATTTGTCAATGAGCACCTACAGAGTTCCACATCTGCAAGTAACACATTTGTCCTATTAAATGGTTCCTCCACAGGTACGGAGCTTTGCAGGTACATTTCAATAAACATTGCTAATTAAAAAAAAAAAAAAAAGGCTGATCATACACCTTTGCAGTCTTACAAGCAAAACAGCAGTGGCTCAGAGGAGACAAAGGGGCAGCCATCAGCCATTCTCAACAGATTTCTCATCTCCCTTCCCCTGAAGGGCTTCCCCATCTCCATTTTCTCTTTTCTTTCTTTCTTTCTTTCTTTCTTTCTTTCTTTCTTGCATTTAGTTATTACTTTATTTAATAAATTATAATAATTTTTTCCTCACTCTATCTCTGTGTTGCCCAGTGAAATGGTGAGTGAGGTCAATGCTGCTTCCCCTCACACCCCTCCCTCCTTTGAAAAAAAAATACTGCAATTTCTTTTCAAGCCTTCCCATCTATCCCCCTTTTTCTTTTCTTTTCCTTGCCTAAAAAAACTACTGGCTGACAAAGTGTGGAAACACATGTTTACTCAGAAATCACATTGACTTCAATGGTGTTTACTCCTGGGTAGCGCTGGCCCCAAGCAGGGCAAGAGAAAACCACCCTTGAGCACATAACCATAGGGGCTGCCTTGGAGAAGGCTGCATTGGCTTTTGTGTCGGTTAGCAGAGTGGATTGGAGAACGGTTTTAGGTGGAGTGGGAGAGGGGAAAATAAAGGCAGTCACTGTCTGGGAAAAAAACCTCTTCTCTGGTTAAAATAATGTGGGCCTTCACTGGTGCACATGCATTAAATTGTTTTTTAAAAAGCAATCATCCTGCTGATTCTAGGTAACTTCTGCTTTTACTGATTTCTTATCAGTAACCTTTGTTTTTAATGAATATGTTGTTATCGAATTTTACTGCACCTGTTTTGTATGGCTTTCCTCTGTGCGCCGCATTAAAAGGGTTCACCCTTAAAGGTGGCCTAAACGTAATTTTAAAATAAACATCCCTCCCACTTTGAATACAGTGCAAGCACTATGAAGCAACCTGTGACAGAAATCTGCATTATAAAGTGACATGACTCCAGTCATGTGACCTTTCAAACTCCTCCTCCTTCTCCCACAACTAGAACACTATGCACTGGTGTATGGCACTCGATTGTATTTTAAGCTCGGCAGATACAACGCTGTATTCATCAACGTGCACCCACCAAGCAGCAATTGCAGTTGGAGAAAATACCAGCACAGCAGTGCCTCACAAACAAAAGGGGCTCCGGTGTACATCCTCCCTTGGTCTCTTAGATAGCTCAGTGGTTGTCACCTATGCCTGTAATTCCTTCCCAGGACACTTACACATTCTACATCTTCCCCCGACCCTTCCTGCCTTCAAACCCCTCTTCAAAATCTGTTTTTTCCCCACAAAGCTTTTGGCTTAGGACCTAAGTCCTCCTCACCCACTGAAATTCAGCCAGTGTATGGGTAACATTTGGTTACAATCATCTCTCAGTATCCTTTCCTCCATTCCCTGTGCTCTTTCCCCCATTGTCATAATTAGACAGTAAGCTCCCTGGGGCAGGGACCTGCTTTACTTGTGTTACTCTGTAAAGTGCCATGTATACTGAAGCCATCGTCATCATCAGTGCAATACTGTAGTGCCCTGGTCGGCAACTAGTTTTTAACAGGAAAGTCATTTAGAGCAAGGGGTGGTGAACAGGAGGCGCCCCATCTTCCAGATTGCCAGTATGTCTCATTGCCACAGCCACCAGTCCCTGCACACCCACAAAACTCTTGTCTCTAACTTGGCAACTGGAGATTGGAGGGGAAGGGCAAGAAGGTGGTGGCACCAGATGTGGGACCTACAGCACTGATCCCGGCATAATTGCCTCCCTGTCCCTGAGAGCTGCATCCTGAAATACACTAGGTAAATCAAGATGCTCACTGTTCATTGGCACTTCATGCTAAATACCTGCAACAATAGAGGTAGAAATCTATTTTTGGTTCCTAGGGTGCAATCCTATGCCTGTTTAGACAGAACAAAGTCCTACAAGTCCCAGCACTCCCTAGCCACCTACCTTTTCCTGTCTAAACAAACACGCAGAGGATTGTTCCCTTAAAAGTTTGGCGAGATGATTACCTGGTCCCCAGCACCAACTTCTTCTTCAGTCCGGTGCAGATGAACACCCTGGGCAATATCAGGCGACTGTTGTTCCAACGCCACAAGAACGTTACAGGTCTTGTAGTCAAAGCCTGTGGAGCAGAATTCCAAACTATGACTGCCTTTATTTCCTCCCTCCCCTCTTCTTCTTTAGAATCCTGTTTAGCGGGACTGCATGGGGCATTTTTAGTAGATATCCCCCCAGCAGGATTTACAAGTTCTCATTCTGAGGAGGGTATGAACGTCCACGAAGGGGAGAGCAAAGCAATCTCAGGAGTAATGAAAATTATGAAACGGCAATTGGTCCAAAATAGGGCACTCAGATTACTAACTGGGACTGGGCAGTTTGAGCACATTGTCCCTGTGCTTTGCCACCTGCACTAGCTCCCAGGCCATTTCCGAGACCAATTTAAAAGGCCGGGCTTTTTAAAACATTAAAGCCCCAAATTGCTCGGGCCCAAGTTATCTGAAACACCACCCTCTCCCATACGTACCTCCGCAAACCTTAAAATCTCCCCTGCTCTGAGTGTCCCTGCCAAATCAGGTGAGGTGGGTAACAAGCAGTGAAAGGGCCTTTTCGGCAATGGCTCCCGTTATGGGATCAGGGCCCTGCATGCTTACTTGTAAGAAAAAAAGAGAGGGTAAGCTGCACACTACATATTTAATATAGTGTGACTTTCAGCCCTTAGTGCCCAAACCGCTGTCTGCAACCCTCCCCACCTACCCCCTACTCTGGTTATTCGCTGCCACTGGCCAGCAGCCTTATTCATGAGTAGCACCAAATATGTAGCTTTGGCCTCAGGAAGGCCAGCCACTAGGGCCCAGCAAACAACATTACTGAAGAGATCAAGTCTAGCCGGGATGCCTCAACAACAGGCCCAAGTTAAAGGACGTCCTGGGCTCTGACCCTGAGATAACCTTTGACTGCCCTATAAATAGTTTTTCCTTTTCCTTATGAAAGGAGTTGGTGTTGGTCTCCTGGAAATGTCTGAGCATTCCTCGGGCACAATTGCATCAGGCTTTTCCTCCTCCTCCGTGCTGACCAAACCGAGATGGACTCGTTCTGCAGCTTTTGGTTGACCAGAGCAGCCAGGCCACTCCGCAGCAGGGGGCCTCCGGTTTTCCCACCAACCTTTTGCTGAGTCATCGTAACCTATGTTCAGAATGGTGTCTCGGACAATCTGCTGGTAATCCACCACAGCTCTGGATGTGATTTCCCCACAGAGTAACACCATCCCTGTTTTACACACCGTCTCTAAAAGGAGAAGGAAAAGAAGTGGGAAACCCTCTTAGGGTGGGTTCACTGACAAGAAGAACAGCCTATGCACCTGGGGACTTGGGATTCCCATCCTCTCCCAGTTTGTTTTCTTCACTGGAATTTTCCACTGCTCTTTCACTTTCCCAATAGAAGTATTTCATTTGTTATTTATGTATTTATTACATTTTTATCTCCCCCTTCTTCCGAGTTGCTCAGGGCACTGTACATGTTCCCGTCCCACTAACGCTGATTTATTATTATTACATTTATATCCTGCCTTTTTTCCCTCACGCAAGGAACCCAGGGTGGCTTACATGGCCCTCCTCCTCTCCATGTTATCCTCACAACAATCCTGTGAGGTAGGTTGACTGGCCCAAAGTCACCCAGTGAGCTTCATGGCTGAGTGAAGACTAGAACCCGGGTCTTCCGAGTCCCAGTCCAACACTCTAACCACTACACCACACTGGCTCCCCTTTCCTGTCTTTCATTCATCCCCACAACAACCCTTTGAGATAAGTTAGGGCGAGAAATGATGACAGCCTCAGGACTGAGCTTAATGGCTAGGCAGACTTTTGAAACCAGGCATTCGTTGTCTGGAGTCCAATACCACACACACACACACACACACACACACACACACAGAATAAGAGCTCCCATATTCATCTCCCAAGCCCAAGACAAAACCCCATGATTGTTTCAGGGCCAAAGAAGGATGAGGAGGATCAGGCTTCCTTCTGATGGAAACCATCAAGGGGACTCTCTTCCTCGGAGCCCAAGACAAAATTTCTGAAGTCAGGGCCAGCAAAGAAATCATGGAGGTGGAAATAGAGACAGATCTCCTTCTGTTTGCCTTGCCTCTCTTCTGTCCCCACTCTCCATTCTTTCTTTGTAGATCCCCACTTGTAAATGTATAATTACTAGTTTATTGGTTCCATCTTTGTCACAGTCAGGCATGGCCGAGGGATGGAGCACTGGATGGGGTTTTTAAGTGGCTTCCACTGAATTCTGCATGGGACAAAGGAAAGGGAGATGCAACCTGGGACACAGCTTGGTGAAATTAGTAAAACTTTCCTCCTGCTTTTGATGCTTCTGCTAGGGGTCCTCACAATATATGGCTCCTCCACTTCCCCCACAAACTCTCTCCATGATGGGCATTTTGCTAGTCAATGCATCGTAGCTGTCACGTCAGAAAAGAATTAGTCTCTTACCACAAGCAACCTTGGCATTTGGATCCTGCTGCAGATGCGCATCGAGCACAGCATCACTGATCTGATCACATATCTTGTCTGAAAGAGACCGATGTTGAGTGTTTGACAAAAAAAATAATAATAATCAGAAAATATGGAGTGCATGTGTCACACTGAATTGTGAAGAAAAAAGGTTTAATTCAGGGATGCACAACCCGTGCCCCCATAATGATGTCCCGACCCCCCCACTCCTAGCAAATCCCCTCCAGCTGATTTCCCCACTGCCTGTACTTTTCACTGCCTCCCCCAGAGATCCTCATACAGATTGTTCTTTCCTACCACTGCTAACAGAGAGGAAAGACTAATGCATATCAATATCACTGGGGGGGGTTGCGCACGCACGCGCATGTGAGTCTGAGGCTGTGTGCATATGTGCACATGTGCTTGTGGACTCCTCCCCCGGAGCCAGCATCGCATGGGATCCTTGCGGCCAAAAAGGCTGTGCAACGCTGTTTTAATGTTTATGTCAGGGGCACATATAGATCCGCCAAATGCACACCACCTATCCCCTTACAGAAATAAGTTAATGGGTCAAAGACAAGAGAAGCCAGTCCTTGAGCTGCACTTTGCCAAGCCAAACCAAAGTAAAGACCGAGTCAGATGGGAATACATTCTGTGCATGGTCGGTTTTATGTTCAAGAGTAATCACCTCGCTAGCAAAAGGAGATCCTAACATGGCTTTCAAACACCCCTCTCCCCAAAATGCTGCCCTCCAAGGGCCCGATTCAGACTTTTGCAGACCCGGTGATTCCCATCTCTGTTAACACAGGTACAGAGTATACTGCTCTGCTGAGACATCACGCTGTACAAACCACAAAGTCTGGTTTTGGTAGTTATCAAGGGCAAACTCCTTTTAATCTTTACGGAAGTCAGAAAAGGACCCATTAGAGATCATGCCTAGTAGGTTTTTGCTACTGGGCATTATAGAAACAAAACAAAACAAACAAATAAATAAATAAATATTGTAGCCCTTCAGCTCAATTAGCACTTTATGATGGCAGGTGTGTTTGTATTTACACCAGTGTGTCCTGCAGTTAAGGTATACCGAGGAGATGCATTTCTCCAACACTTGGGGGCACATGGAACACATGCCCCATTTCAGCCACCATTGGTCACAGCTCCCTGCCACATGTCTACGTTTGGAGGTGCATGTTTGCTCCTCACACTTTACAGCTCCAATACAAAAAGCGGGGGAATCTTGAATTAGGAGGACGTGGGATCGCAATCCTGGTAAAACATAGCAAAGAGATGCTACGCAGGAATTACCCAAAGCTGAAAAATCCAAGGTGCCCCGAATATTGCAGCTCATCCATTTGCCAGGGGGAAGGGGTGAGCAGAGGTGTGTGTGGGGGGTGAGAGAGAGAGAGAGAGAGAGAGAGAGAGAGAGAGAGAGAAGTGATGGTGAAGAGAAGCCTGATTGATTTTTTTAGCTCTAAGAAATGCACACACAGCACACCTCTTGGACTGGAGTACAGGTGTTCCCAGCAGGAAACGTCTGGCAAACACAGAAAACATTCCTGCTGCCAGTGTGTGAATCACCCTCCCTTGAGCAACTCATCTGGGTCTATACCCCTCATTTTATTCCCTTCTGGCTTCCACAGCAGCTATCTTTTCCATGTACTTGGGAAATCAGTACTGATAAGCCACCATACTGTAGTTGCCGTGCAGTGCAGAAAACTCATACTGATGTGAGCAATTGCTACTGAGAGCACGCATGCACGCACGCACGCACTGAGCGGCTGAAATGTGAATGTAATATGCCTAGAGCAGCTCCTGCATGAGGTACAGCTACTACTAATACATCTGCAACTAGCATACTTACATAAAAGAACATCCCAGTTCTCATTTGGCTTCCATTCATCGCACTGTGATGTTGGCCAGCCCCTCCCATGAGATTTTTCCAGGGTTAAGGCTTTGGAGGACCAAAGGTGGATGGGAATTCAACTTGCTTCCATTGGTGATTGGTCCAGTGGGACCCAGCCAAAAAAGAAGCAAGATACAGAGGGAGGGGTGTGTTTCTGTGGGGGGGAATATCCCTACACAGATAAAATATTATTAAGGTCCCAGCTGCTGGCAGAGATGACTCAAGCAGTACATTTTACCAGGATTGGGATCCCCCAGTCCTCCTAATTCAAGCTGGCCTTGAGGAAACCAAGTCCTTCTGCTCGCAGAAAAAGCATTTTTATTCAGGCATACCTTTGGCATGTACGCTGGTTCACTGCTGAAGGGAGTGGGGGCTTCTATTGGGTTGGATGCTGTTTATTTCTTTTATTGTTCTGTTTATATTTGAGCTTTCAATTCATTTTTATGGTTGTTTTAATTACATTTTTGTTTTAATCTTGGTCTTATTATTGTTAGCCACCTCGAGTGCCATTTTTTGGTGGAAGGAGAAAATAGAAATCAAAGTGTTGTGTTTTTAGATCCTTTCCTGCTGCTGGTTTTTTACTCTGTTTTTTTAATTTAAAGATGTTATGTTTTATCATGTAGTATAGGTTTTTAATTTTTGTGAACTTCCCAGAGAGCTTTGGCTATAGGGCAGTATAGAAATGTAAATTAATTATTGTTGTTGTTATTGTTGTTATTATTATTATTAAATAAAGCCAGCCCCATGTGTTTTAGAAACATAGACCACCAGCGAAAGTCAATCCTTTGTTCTGTTTTCCTCAACCTCTTGAACCCAGATGGAAAAAGCCTCCACTGCATGGCACAAAGCAAAGCTGCCCAAATGGAGCGTTTTCCCTGAGGGCTGCTTGTGGCTTTTAACTTCACCAGCCCTATACTCGAGACTTCTTTTCCCCTTCACAAATAAAGAAAGCCTCACCCAGCAGCAGCTGAGGGGATCTTTAAATTCCTGAGGCTGCCATCCTATACCTACATGCATGGGGAGTGAGCCCCATGGAACACAAGGCGAATTACTTCTGAGTAGACATGTATAGGATGGCCCAGTTAAAGTGACAGCTATTCACGGAGCAAGAAGCTGCTCCCCTTTCTGCTCAGTCCTGGGACAGAAGATATTTAATCACAGCTTCTAGATGGTGTTATATGAGACGATGGGCCAATATTAACTCCCTGACCAGTGATCTCTTAGAACTTTGACCCTATAATCAGAAACAGACAGTGCTTGTTGCATATGATACCCCCAGCTTGGATCACCAGACCAGCATGCTGTTTGCCACAGGAGAGCAATTACATTCAAAACATCCATCACAACATTGGTTTAACTTGGGTAATGCGCTTCGCCAGAGATTCTGCAGTTAAAACTCTTTGCACGTGCCTCTTGAATCAGTTCTATACATAAGGACAAGCAGCACACTCCTATATACACCTACTCAGAAACAGGCCCCACTCATTTCAATGGGTCTTACTTTCAGGTTAGGGGATAAAACACAGTCCTGGGTTCTCTCCCCACTCCCTTTCCCGGCAATGCTGTCAGTAGATAACGCTGCATATTTAAGTACATAAAAATATCAATGTGATAAATTATATAGTTTGTAGTATTTAACAGTTGTTGTTGTTCAGTCGTTAGTTTTAAATGGTGATAAGTTCTTTAATAATAATGAATGCTGATTTGCAAGCAGGCAAGCAAGTTTGTCTGGCTAGTCTGGTGAATTCATGGTTGTTAATAAATCCATCTTCTATGGTGAGTGGGGACCACAGCACCCCCAGACACCTCCACACAGTGCCAGCTTCAGGTTTCTGAGGGCCCTTGGGCAAGACACCCCCAATGGGCCCCTCGCTCAGTAACTCTATCTTCTCACCACCATTGTCACCATCTGCTATTGCTCCTCTTCCTCTTCTTCATCCTCCCTACCATTTGCTTGCTTGACAGGGAGAGAGCCAGTGAGCAAGCAGGCCATGGCATCTACAGCTCCTCCTTCTTAACGCCATTGTTGTCTGGGCCAGAGCGAGAGGCAGGTGAACAACCAGGCTGCAAGGGTGTTGAGGAGGAGCAAGGTGTGAGCACTCAGGAAAAGTGCTCTCTGTGCCCCCTCATTCTCCAAAGCATTGCTGCCCCACTAACCTGCACCCTCCCTCTGGTCCCAATCCACACAACTGCCCAGAGGAAGAGCATGAGGGAAGTAGAGGATGCTCCTCTACCTCCTCACTCTTATCTTTGCTTGCATGCTCAGAGAAGGCAGGTGAACAGGCACCAAGGGATCTCCAGTGTGGCAGCGGACCCGCCACTGCAGAAGTGGGCAACTGAGGGCCTCCAGATGTTTTGGCCTACCACTCTCATCAGTCCTAGCCAGCACAGCCAATGGTGAGGGATGATGGGAGTGGTAGGCTCAAACATCTGGAGGGCCACAAGTGGCCCACCCCTGCCCTACTGCGATGTGGACCTCGATAGGTGCCCAGTGAAGCTTACCCTTGGTGCCAGCCCTGCTCAAGGGGGTCAGTTTGGCCCTTACTTACGACAGTTTTCAGTCCTGGTCATATGCACACCTTTTGTGTGCGCATTCCCCCACCCCCACATCCCCATGTCTTTACCACAAAGAATCCAGAGCTAACGCAACTTCCACTCAGTGTTTGCGAAAGTAAAAGCTAGGCTCTCCGGAGGTGTGTACAGTTATCTTTCACATAAAAGTGAACCCTCCTTTTTAAAGACATGAAGGATGCCTGCTGATGGGATGCATGCAGGACTGAGAACACCACGCAGCACAAACCCCACAGGACTTTTAAAAGACCTCTTGGACATCTGAATCCCAAATGCCCCACCAGGAGGGCATTCTGAGAATAGCCTTCCTATCTGATTCTGTGAGAAACAGCCCTGAAGGTCAAAGGTGAAAGCTCAGATGGGCACAACCTGGTCTGTCCACTAACCTTAGACAAAATGAACCAATATTGGTATAGGATTGCAGTCAGAAGTCACCATTCAGCCTTTTCCCCTCTTTTTATTTCAAAGTCTGGTTGTTGTTGAAGTGAAGAAGAGGCATTGGTAGTGCAAGTGAGCCTCCTGGCAGATTTAAATGGCATCTTTGCATTACAAAGCAATCAAACCAAGCACTGCTTTAAGCTATATATCTGAAAGTGCCCTTAGGGCGCAATCCTATGGCTGATAGTCAGCAGCTAGATGGCCATAGGATAGGTTGGTTCCTGGAGAACTGACCCCCACCCCCTCCCACGCCGCCTCGTAGGAAGCGCGGATCAGCCCCACACTCCGCGCTTGTAAGAGTAGCGCAGAGCAGCAAAAATAGGGTGTTCCCAGGGGCGGGGCGGGGAAGTCAGAAATCTGGTACGACACATCCTATGTGTTGTCCGGCTGACGCTTCCCACGCTCTGAGGTCCCACAGCTAGACAGCCAAAATCGGCTGTCTAGCCACGAAAGCAGGGCTGGGGGAGTGAAGAGGAGATCCGCTCCTCACCACTCCTCCTGCCCTGCACTGGATAGGCGGTCGCCCCTGGGGTCGGAGGCAACCATCGATCTTGATAGGATTGCTCCTTCCATTGTTTTATGTCCATGTAATGGTAAATCCTGAAGACCTTTGTTTTTCTTTTCACATTTGTAGTTTGCTTGTCATCCAAAGCAATCACCAAGGCCTCCCTGGAATTTATCCCAGGTGAGTCTAAAAGCCCTATGAAAAATTTTGGGCTGAAAGTAACTTACCCAAGGTTACCCACTGTACTTTGTGGCAGAGGGTCGAAGTACTAGTGATCTAGGTGATCCGTGACTGGATCTCCCCTGCCAAATTTAAGATGTCAAGAACCATTTAAATCAGCTTTCCCCAACAAAGTGCCCTCCAGATGTGTTGGACTACAACTCCCAGGATGCTGAAAGTTGTTGTCCTACACATCTGGAGGGCACCCAGTTGGAGAAGACTGTTTTAAATCCAACAGTGGCAAGCTGAATTGGATGAGGGAATATGGTGCTGGGGCAGAGGATTTCATCCTTTCCCCTGTGCAGTTCCCTAATTTAAATTTCTTCCCCCTGGCTGCAAGCTACTATTACTCCTGGAGGGCAAAGAAGACAGGTATAATCTTCAATTCTTCCCTTCATCCGCAGCTGCTTTTAACTTTAAAAAAGAAAAGTGGGAGACCTAATCACAGGTCAGCCACATCACATCTGTTTTTTGACCCTGAGTAGGAGTTTGAACTCTGCTTTCCCTGGCCCATGTCCAAACCAGGTGGACACGTGAACAGGGCAGATAGTGACTAGCAAGAACTAGGGCAGCTCTTTTGTTTTTTCTGCAATAGGCTAAAGCGGCTACCTCCTGGAAATTGAATTTCCTGAAATCGTGGTTTTGTTTTATATTACAAAATGGGAAACTATTGACATTTCTGATGAAATTTGAAAGGAAGTGAAGCTTTGGGGGCAGAGGTGGTGTTTAAATTGAATTTGTGCCAGTGTCTAACTTTTTAAAAAGCACCAATTTGATATTGCCAAAACAAAGTGGAATTTTGACACTGAGTAGTCATTTAAGGTAATCAGTTTGTCCTAGCTGACATGTTTGCCCAAATTCACTGTGCGCTTTTCCCTGACATTAGGTGACTGGGACACATGAGTTTGTTGGACTATTACAAAAAGAACTTTTGACAGCTGACCTTGCGCTTCTTAGAAACCTATTGCAAAAATGAAGAACATAGCTAAATAAAAAAAGAACACCCCGGATGATTCTTTACTGCATTCGTCTAATCTAGAAATTTTGTATAACGAGATTTGTAGCATGGTTCCAAGTGTGGCTAAAACACACTTGACTTTTACAGAATCAGTTTCCACAGACTAGGCTACAACCTAGCCAGTAGTTAATCATGGCACAGCGGCACAAAAAAGGGGAGGGCAATTTTACCTTGTTTTTATGAAAGTAGCAGTTTGCTGCCGAAATTCGGCAGTGCAGTAGCATGGCAGCAAAAAAGGGCCTGTTTGTCCTTGTTTTAAAGGAAAATCCACCGGTTTTCCTGCTGCATTTCAGTGGCACATTTGGGGGGGGGAGGGGTGTGACTCCAAGTGGCTTCTGGGGAGGGATTTGTCCCAGACATTCCCCATCCCTGAGTCTAAGCAACGCAGCTGCCTCAGGTGGCAGCTGCTGAGGCGCAGGGCATGGACAGAATATGTCCCACATAGCTCACCCTGTGCCCTCAAAGCTGGCCTGCTGATCTCCGATGCAGTGGAAGATGCTGCCCCATCTCCAGCATTGAAGTAGGATCCAACAGCTAGTCTGGGACTCTGGGTGGCTTTTGTACATGGACTGGAGGGAGGCGCCATCTTTTCTATTGCCTCGGGTAGCAAAATGTCTTGGGCCAGCCCTGATTGCAGCCTTGGGTGCAGTTCAATGGAGGCTGAATCGCAGTCTCTTGTCTGTTGCCTCTGAACTGAGTGTTTATTGGTTTTTTACTAGAATGTTGTTCTTTGACAACAGCGAGGACCCAAATGTATTCCCGTCCTACCAAAAGTACGTCTTCACGTCAATGAATTTCCTTCTGGCCCCATCGCACAATGAGTCGGTGTAGATATAGACATTCAGTAGAATCAAGTGATAAAGTTTTCCCCAAGCTGTAGTACTTTTAGCTGCAGGGGGTGGGTAATCATGCAGACATGTCCAAGTATTCCCCTATTAGAAACAAACAAAAAATTCCTGCATATACAGTGGGGCAGGGGGATCACGTTGAGATGAAATGTACGCTGCTCCCTAACTGTGCTAGTTTTCAAACGTACAACTCCACCACCTGCTGCCTGAAGTGGTATAGCCCAGGAAAAGTGTTACTGTTTACTTCTGTATAAAGTGGCCTTTAGTCTGATGTTAAGATAACATGAACTAGAATTTCACCCTTACCCAGGAGAAACTGGATTATCCAGTGGGGTGCCTTGCCTTGGTTTGCATCATCCACCTGGTTGCTCACCATCACCCCTCCTCTCACTTAGAAAATATACACACGCTTCTGCTGATTTCTCCTCCTGCTTATTTCTCCACAAATGTTGTAGCTTTTGCACTCTGAGTGCTGAAGAATCGATGCTTTCGAACTGTGGTGCTGGAGAAGACTCTTACAAGTCCCCTGGACTGCAAGGAGGTCAAATCACTCAATCCTAAAGGAAATCAACCCTGACTGCTCATTGGAAGGACAGATACTGAAGCTGAAGCTCAAATATTTTGGCCACCTAATGCGAGGAGAAAACTCCCTGGAAAAGACCCTGATGCTGGGAAAGATTGAAGGCAAAAGGAGAAGGGGACGGCAGAGGATGAGATGGCTAGATAGCATCACCGATGCAATGAATATGGACTTGAGCACACTCCGGGAGAGAGTGGAGGACAGGAAGGCCTGGCGTGCTATGGTCCATGGGGTCACGAAGAGTTGGACACGACTGAACAACAACAACAATTCTGTTCACACACTAGAGGTCAGCGACTGGAGACCCTAGGACCAAATCCTGCCCCCTCCCCTTGAGGAATATGCCATCCAAAGTGCAAGAGGGGTGTGTGACAGATGGCTATGACAACAGAACTTGCTGGCAACCGGGTTTGGGGCCCATCACCCTCAACTCAGTCATTTTCCTGTAAGATTGGTGCTAACCAGGAACTTACACCAACTCCTATACATTGGGTTGGATCCAGATTTAGCAAGGGTGCTTCGAGACAGAGGGCTCCTAGTCAGAAGGCACTGTGCAGCTACTCCATCTTTTGTTCCTTAACAGGGTTTTTTTCTGGTATGAAAAAGGAAGTGGTGGGAAAGCACAAGTAGGCTACAAATTGAAGACGGTGTTGTCTGGACGCCCCCATAAAATTCTGTGAACAAGGAAGGCCGATTGCACAGTAAAAATCTCATCTGGACACACCCTGACTGAAATCAATGGGACTCAAGTTAGTCATGACTAACTTGAGTCCCAATGATTTTAATAGGTCACTCAAAGCATGACTAAGTCTGGATCCAAACCATTGTCTATGTTGGCAACACCGGACAGACATAGACCATATTCCAGCGTTGCCCCATCTCAGGCAGCAAAATGTCTTGGGCTAGGCTGGCCCTGAAGGCTGACAGCATCTGACCAGTTCAGCGTGGTGAGAGCCATTTATCTATATGGCGTGAAAAAGGGGAGGCATATACAACCTGAATTGCCCAGAATGAGAGCAAGAGGAGAATTTGGTAAATTAAGGGATCGCTTGGGAACTGGATCTTAGGGAAACATTTGGGTTTTAAGAACAGATAAGAGACCAGTGTACCTTAGTGGAGTTGAAGAAAAAATGGACCTGTGAATTTCACCTAGAAGAATCAAGGCTGGTTCATACATTCCTGCATATGCATTGAGATCCTGTCCTCTGGCCCATCATTAAAAAGTGTTGCAATGATGGGGACCAGGTGCAGGACTTTTTAGGCACTTGCCTCATGTTATGGAATTCACTCCCCCTAGAAATTACTTGTATTTTAACTGAAGACTTGTTTTCAATCTGCATTTTATTACTGTCCCTAGGATTGATTTGGACTGTTCATTTTAAGTGGCATATGTATTTTTAATGATTGAGGATTGTATATATTATGTTTTATTTGAACATTGTACACCGTGAGGACTTATGTCCTGAAAAGTGGTTTAGGAAAATCAATCATTAATCACTTGCATGTGTGAATGGGCCATTGCAAATTTAACATCAGAGAAACTGATAAGTGAATCAGACCTAAGTTGCTGATAAATTTAGGAAATAGAGACAGAGAAGGAAAAGGAGAGGGGCCCATTTAGCTGAACTAATTTGGTTGCTGTCAAATCCTTAGACACATAACAGCTCAAATGTAATTCCGAGAGTCTATGGGGCTGTTCATAGAATCATAGAATAGTAGGGTTGGAAGCGGTCTACAAGACCATCGAGTCCAACCCCCTCCTCAATGCAGGAATCCAAGTCAGAGTATCCCCAACAGATGGCTGTCCAGCCTCGTCTTGAATGCCTCCAGGGTGGGAGAGCCCACCACCTCCCTAGGTAATTGGTTCCATTGTCGTATTGCTCTAACAGTCAGGAAGTTTTTCCAGTCATATAACACATTAACTCACACTCAGTGGTTGAGTGTGGGTTGTTGTTGAACTATGGCTTGTTAACCATGCAGTGTGGCTTATTTTTCAAACAAGCCACCTTGAGAACCCATGGTTTGTTGTTGGGTTGTTCAGATGGTTAACAAGCCACCCTGCGGAAAATGTCCTGGATTCAGACAACATACTAACCCATTGTTCAACAAACTGCCCACACTCAACCATCTTACAATAAGGTAAGAAAAAGGACCAGTCAGCATGTTGGGCTCAAAGTCACTGAAAAAAAAATGGATGAAAGCACCTTCGCCTAAGATGATGTTCTGCCCTAGTGTCATTAATTCAGCCCCTTTTAATTGGACAAAAAGCTGTTATGGACTAACATAGCTCTTCTATAGTCACCAGAGGTTCTTTTACATTAGGTGAAGAGGTGGCACAGAATCCCCAGTTAAGACACTGGAGAGAAAGAGCGCATTTTGAAATACAGGCAAACTCTGCAGGCACTTCTCCCGTACAACTGAATGTTGTCTTACTTTCCAATAACCAACAGGGCAATCCTACATCCAGGGAGGGAGGGAAGGAGATGCTGGGATGGATGAATCATCAAATCCAAAGCCCTATTGGGCTTCCACTGGCAGGGCCAAACATGTCTGTCTGTGGGGTGTTTTCCCACTTTTGGGGTCTTTCTTGGCCATTACTTTCTTATTTAACTTTGGAGAACAATGGGAGGGAAATAAACTAAGCCAGCTCCAAAGCTAGTGTCATTTGCCCCCCATTACAGAGGGATATTGGGGAAATTAGAGGGTTCGGGTTCCTGCAGATCCCAAACTTCCCCCACTCTGCTCCCAGAATGCCCCCTTTTTTGCCTTCTCCACCAACAGAGCGCTGACAGCCGAGAAGCAACAACAGTGAGCCTTTCTACAGCAGCTGGGAGGAGGCATCTGTGGGTAGACCTCCCTCTCCACCCAAGGAGGCATTCATCACAACCCTCCAATCCCACTATGAAACTGCCATCGTGGATAAGATGTGGTTGTTTGTGTGGGTGTTTTTAATTTCTGATTACTGTTATATAATCGAAAGGAAAGCCCTGAATCATGCTGCAAGCCCTACAATGCCAAATACACATCTGAGTAAATCAAACAGCTCTGATACCTCCCTGGCCTTGTCCAAAGGAACATTTGTCTATTTGCATCTGCTGTAAGCACGTAGCCTGTACGCTCATACTTACCAGATAACATAAACTTGAGCTGCAATGACAGCACATGGAATTTGGCAGATAACTACCCACTGCCTGCTTAAGCAATTCTGGGGGGGAGGGTGGGTTAAATTAACCGTTTACTTTACTTTTACAATTATTAGGGAAATGACATAAAGGACCAATTCCTTAGCCTCTCCTCCCCTTGCCCCCACCACCCTAATGTTGTATAGGAAGGGGGAGGCAGGTCGGAGTAAGTTGTACTACTATCCTGCACAGCTGCTACAGCAATGATTTAGAGTTTAATGATAGAGTAAGCATGTGGGAGAATTCCACAAGGTGAAAAGGGTTTGCAGATCAAGATGAAATTAATGTAGCCCCCACCTAAAGCTACTAAAGGGAACCAGTGTTCTTAATGAGCCCAGTTCTGTTGGTGTAGCAACAGTTTTCTTTCTTTCTTTACGCAGAAGTTTTCAACGGGAAACTAAAGCATGTTGGCCAGCAATGCACTTTGGCTGATGAAGGCCGTGCAGGCTATTCTCACACCAACAGGAAGAACGGGTCTGAGAAAATAATCACTTTAACCAGGTTCTAACCACCACCACCACCACCACCCCGAAATAATCTATTGTCTTCTGGTACTGTCACTACAATAGATCCCGCACTTTTAAAATCCTGTTGACCTCAAGAAGAGACTTCAAACTACAATCTTATAACCATGCACCTGGGAGTAAGGCCTATTAAACCTGGGGGCGGGAGGGTTTACTTCCTAGTCAACGTGTGTAACATTGGGCTGTGTGTCGTTTATGAGCTTTTTAAGCACACTCCGGGAGATTGCAGAGGACAGGAAGGCCTGGCGTGCTATGGTCCATGGGGTCACGAAGAGTCGGACACGACTGAACGACTGAACAACAGTTTTGGCTGGATTGTGTGCCTGTATCAATACCAAATCTGGAGCCATCTAAGGCATGGCATATTCTTGAAAGGGTCTAAAAGAAGCATGGGGGGGGGGGGGCAAAAGAAATAAGGACTGCGGCTGGTCATGATCCTTGCAGGCGGGCATGCCTTTGGAGTGAGGTGTCTCAAGACAGTTCTGTGGTGGCAATCGAGGGGGGCTGATTTTTGTTAAATGAACAAGCAGCGGAGGAAACGGAGAGGAGACAATTAATTATTACCACAGGCGGCATGCGCCCCCCTGGTGCGTGATCTCCCTGGAACACCTTCAGGACGAGCTGCTATCGCGGCCGGTGCGAGCTCCTCCTTACCTGGGTGCCCTTCTCCCACGGACTCCGAAGTAAACATGAACGCCCCTTCGTCCTCATTCAGCGTGTGGTCGTGTAGGCTATTCAACGTCCCATTCATGGCAGTAGTATTGTTGTTGTTGGTGGTGGTGATGGTGATGGGGCGGGTTTTTTGTACGCCGTCCGCTTGGAAATCGCTCAGATCGCGCAGTTCACGAAGTCTGACGCTTGGCTCTCTCTCCTTTTCAGCCACAAAAGACTGGGCTGTTTTGTGTGCGCGCGTGTGTTTTAAAGCGTGGCTTCAAGTTACACCCCTCGACGTAAACGTGTGTCTGTGTGCGCGCGTTGACTACGCGTGCAGCAGGAGCGGCGGATCTCCCTCTTGCTGGAGCTGTCAGTCTTCCCGCTGCCTATATATCTATATCTATATGTCTCTCCGTGGAAAAGCGAAAGTGCCTGGATAATCATGTGAGGCCAGTAGAAGAGCCCATTTCCTCACAGGGAGAGGGGGAAGCGAGGAAACTCTCTGTTGGGGGCGGGGAGAAAGCGCTTCCCCTGATCCAAGAATCTCCCCTGAACTTGCGCTTGAACTCGCCCTGGCCCGAGATAGACTGTAGCGACAGGAACCGAAGCAGGTTCCTGACGATGCCAGCAACTCGCGGTCGGGCTGCGCTTGGGCGAGGAGAGCAGGGAGCAGTGAGTTCCCCAAGTTTGTGCTGCGGTTGTACAACGGAGCTGGCAATGGCCGGGTGTGACTACTTTTCGGAAAGCGAGATGGATTCTTCGGAGCTGATGCAATTTTCAGAGAGATTGTGCGGGGAGTTATGTAACTTTGCCCTCGTCTCTCCGTTTCCACCACCTCTCCTCTCATCCAGTCTCCTGAAAGCCATGATCTTCTCACGGACATATTCCCCCTTCCGCGCACGTTGTTAAGAAGAGAGAACAGACTGCACTCCTGTACGTGTTCTACCCGGAAGTAAGCCCCATTGAGTTCAATGGGGCTTACTCCCGAGTAACCGGATAGGACTGCAGCCTAAGGGTGCAATCCTTTGCTTGTTTTGACAAAAAAAGAATCCTACAACTCCCAGCATTCCCCAGCCATCCATGCCCTCTTGGAGCTGCTCGGAGCTGTAGGACTTTCCCCCCCCCCCATCTAAACATGCATGGGATTGTGCCCTAAACGAACTAAAAATTTGGGCCACTGGAGGCGTCAAAGGTCCAGTTATATGTGGATTTTTGAAGAGAACTCAAATTATTTTCATTTATAGAATAATCATCCTATATATACTAGTAGTAAACTCATTCTCTGAATGTGGCTCCTTATGCAACCCAAATGGCACCAACTACACATAGGGATCATCAGGCTTGGGGAAACCTTGGTTTGAAGAATTGCCAAAAAACCTCTTTAGTGTGTGGGTGGGGTGGACACAAAAACAGCTTTATGAGGACTGGGCCCAGTACAAACTTGTAAAATCCCCCGTTCCTTCATTTGTTTTGAAAAATTGGAAGAGGACTGATTGGTACCCTCCAGCTTCTTTTAGCTCCCTTTGTTTAAGCTCCTTATGTTTATCACCGCCTGATTTATATTTATAGCCAAATATGGCATGTATATGTATAAACAAGCGGAGCCTGCAGTAAATTGTTACAGTGTGAAATGCCCTTGTTCAGGGAGCCACCCATCGAAACCCTTTTCCAGGACACTCCATTCCATTCCCCCATGTTTCTACTCCTTCAGTCCCAAAGACACTCGGTGTTCTATGGCCACTGAGCATGCTTAGTCCTCACTGGACTGTTTTGGGATTTCCTCCCCCCCCCCTTAGCTTTTCCCCCTCCCCCCCACCCTACTTTTGCAAGGTTTGCGGTTCCCTCAAGCCAGCTGATATTTCCCTCTTATGCAGGGCTGGTGCCAGAGCCCAGTGGGCCCTCAGTATAGTGAGCCAGTGTGGTGTAGTGGCTAGAGTGTTGGACTGGGAGCCGGGAGATCCGGGTTCTAGTCCCCACTCGGCCATGGAAGCTCACTGGGTGACTTTGGGCCAGTCACAGACTCTCAGCCCAACCCACCTCACAGGGTTGTTGTTGTGAGGATAAAATGGAGGAGGAGGACTATGTACGCCGCCTTGGGTTCCTTAAGGAGGAAAAAAGGCGGGATATAAATGTAATAAATAAATAAATAAATAAATAGTACTGCTGGTGGGGAGCTTCAGCAGCTGCAGGGGTGCTTTGCTGCCAAAGCCACCCTGCCAGCCAGCCAGCCTGACTGACTGACCGATCACCCCTCCCCCTGGTTCTTTTTTTACCTGGTTGTGCGGGACGGGCAACGGCAGAGCTTTTTCTCCTCACCATCAGATGGTTGGCTCTGTTGCCAAAGTGCTGTGGTACCCGTCCAGCCAAGTCAACAGACCCCATGGTGCGTGGTTTTAAAAGTTTTTCACGCATACATTTTGACTAACAGCGATCTGAACCAATCTGACGCTGCCTTTGGGGAGAACATGGTCAGTGAGACACAGTAGCAATGTGAAAACTGCCCTGTCTCCTTATTGCCCCATCCCCACCCCGAGGCAGTGGCTGGTTGGTTCACATCACTGCTATTCCAGATATGTTTGTTTGTATATATGTATGGAGCACCATAGGGCCACATCCTATTGGTTCCTCCCACTTGTACTCAGGAAGTACAACTCACCATTGGATGGAAGACTGTGACCAGCTGACCTTGCTCAGTCTGTTGTACAGGTGCTAACTATTGATGAGCAACTTCAAGGATTCCTTGGATTCCTGCGTTGAGCAGGGGGTTGGACTCAATGGCCTTGTCGGCCCCTTCCAACCCTACTGTTCTATGATTCTAGGGCCCAGGACACCTTCAAAACACAGGACAGTCCTCTGGCAGCCCTTCAAACTATTCTCTGTAAAATAGGACACATGGCCACTCCACCAGCTACTTGCTTCTGGACCAGCAACAGCCTTGACATACACAGAAGAGGTCTCTTCTTCAAAGAGAGACCAGGATTGGCTCAGAAGCTAACTGGTAACCAGCATAAGGCTCTGAGCACAGTTGGAAAAGTGCTCTCTTAGCCAGATCTTGTTAATGTAGCTGCTGTGTCCTGGACCACAGTTTCTGGACATTGTTCAGAACCAGCTGAGCCCGATGTAGAGTGCGTTACTAACTGTAACTGATCTTGAGCTGACCACAGCATGTATCACAGTGGCCAAATCTCTCTCCCAAATGGGGATATAGTTGGTAAATCAGTTCCAGCTGATAAACACACTCCAGTCCTCCTCCTCTGTGATTTCTCCAGTTTTACATTATTGGAGCAGTGTGGGAAGCAGCCTCAGAGAGGAGCAGCTCCTGTACTGTTGCCAGGAAGTGCAAACCAGCCCATTGAGAGTTTCATATGAATGCAGCTGAAATTCATTAAGTACATACCTAATTGCTGTTCTGCTTTTTCAGGTTTCCCACATTTGTCCCCCCCTTTTCATAATTAAAGCAGAGTCCATTCTTCCTGTACCTTGTATTAGTGCAAGCAATAGCAGTTAGATGTGAATTGACTTATCATCATCATCATCATCATAGAATCACAGAATAGTAGGGTTGGAAGGGGCCTATAAGATCACTGAGTCCAACTCCTCGTGCAATGCAGGAATCCAAGTCAGGGCATCCCTGACAGATGGCTGTCCAGCCTCGTCTTGAAGGCCTCCAGTGTGGGAGAGCCCACCACCTCCCTAGTTCATTGGTTCCATTGTCATATTGCTCTAACAGTCAGGACGTTTTTCCTGATGTTCAGCCGGAATCTGGCTTCCTGTAACTTGAGCCCATTATTCCGTGTCCTGCACTCTGGGAGGATCGAGAAGAGATCCTGGCCTTCCTCTCTGTGGGAACCTTTCAAGTACTTGAAGAGTGCTATGATATCTCCCCTCAGCCTTCTCTTCTCAAGGCTAAACATGCCCAGTTCTTTCAGTCTCTCTTCACAGCGCTTTGTTTCCAGTCCCCTGATCATCTTTGTTGCCCTCCTCTGAACCCTCTCCAGCTTGTCTGCATCCTTCTTAAAGTGTGGTGCCCAGAACTGGACACAGTGCTCCTCTAATCATCATCATCATCATTATTATTATTATTGGAGGATAACTATATAGGAAATGTTCCAGCTCCTCTAAAAGGGCCTTGACTAGCTAAAGGAATTTTTATGGATGAAGGTTGGACTGCTGTGGAATGCAGTTGGACTGAACCTGTAAGGGACTCATTGGGGGAAAACAAGATATGGATATGTAACTGATATCTGGCTGTTAAGTTAATGAAAGTGGAGTGTGGATTGTGTTGGCTCTTCTGCACTTGGGTACCGAGGGTTCGTCTGAGCTTCCCTCTTTTGGGGCAATATTTACAAGATATTTTATTTCTCTGGAAATTATTTTGCTATTAGTTCATCCATCTTTTAACTGCTTTCAGTAAGTGTAATTACTCCCAGTTTACATTGGTCTCTCCCTTTTCACAGTGCTTGCTGAAAAGGGTGGTAGTTATGGCTATCAAGAGAGGAGATGGTCTTTTCTCTAGTCTTTTGTATACATAGCACCTAAAGATTAGTAATAGGCAGAGATGGCTAGTACATGCTTGCTTAAATGAGCGTTGGTGGCTGCTGGGTACTATATACTTGACATGCTCCACTTTCTTGGGTCTTAGTGGAGAAAACAGTTTGACTGTTAGAATGTAGCCAACTAAAGAAACAGAAGTCTATGGACCAAACTAGATGCTTGTTACATAGTTTGCCCCTACAGCATTTTTTCTTCATTAAATTACTGCCATGGGGAAGACCAAAGTATGGTCTTGGGAGCAGGCTTTAATGCTTTGCTCCCACCACGGTCCTAATCAGAAATGGAGGGGCAGCGCCTGCTGTTTGCAGTAGGAGGAGAGCTCCGTTGGTACCAGGCAAACAAGTCAGGGTGGGGAGAGCTCATAATTTGGGGGGAGGACCTATCACTTGCTGATACCGCTACTCTGCCCCCCATTTTCAATGAGTGCCCACAGTGCTCCACACTGATGCCACCTTGCTGTGGGGCCTTGTAGGCAATCACAATAATCAATGCCTAGTATTAATTAGAGGATCACCACTACCAGCGCTGTCATCCCTCTCTGCTGTCAACACATCCAATGGAAATAAAGAGAAAGGGGGAAGGAGCTGCCCATGCACCTACATTGGTGGAGGGGGGGGGGCTGGCATGCTAGGGGCTCCCAAGAGGCCCCCTCCCAAAACAAGCCCCTCCCCAAACCTGGAGTGGGCTGTGGGAGGTCCCACCATGAAGAACCTCTAAAGAAGGTTTCAGTTAATGGGAAAGTTTGTATGACAGAAGGCAATCTATAAGATACCTCAAGCCCAAGCCATTTAGGGCAGCTAGTAAACTGTTTTTAACTCAGGCGTAATATGTTCGTGATGGTCAGTTAATGATCTGGCCACCACATTCTGCACCAATAGCAATTTCCAGATACTTTTCAAATGCAGCCCTGCATACAAAACATTAAGGGCTCAATCCTATGCATGTTTAGACAGAAAAAAAATCCTACAACTCCCAGCTTTCCCTAGACAGACTGGCTGGGGAATGCTGGGAGTTGTAGGACTTTTTTTCTGTCTAAATATGCATAGGATTGTGCCCTAAATTATACACATTCACATTCTGTTGATTTGAGCTAACTATATACCTTAGCTTTCTCATTGGAAACCCAATGTGAGTGAAGAAGGCTGCAATCCTGCCCCTTCCATACGCCATTGAGGTTTCTGATAGGCATTCATTCATCACGACCCTCCAATCCCACCACGAAGCTTCTATCGTGGATAAGATGTGGTTGTCCTAGGGATATGGGGATATGGCCAGGTGTGTTATTTGAAGCAAAGGCCCTCCAGTGCTTCCCTTTAGAGCATCCAAATTTACCCCAGACTCCCAATATGTGGTCTGCATTCAACAGAAACAAGAGTGATGTGCTGCAGATACTTGACCCCTAGTTCACACATGTTTGTCCCTTGGTGACTGGAACATCAAAGGATGACTCGTATGTGTGAATGGGTCATCACAGATAAGACATTGCAGACAGGATCTTCAGGTGTTGGGTTCTTCTTCACTGGAGGTATTTAAGCAGAGGCTGGATGGTCTTCAGTCAGGGATGCTGTGGTTGCACCCTAAAGTGCATTTCAATTGAATGAATTTGCATGCTGATCAAGTGTATGGTAATCCTGTGATATGGCTGCATGTGTCAACTGGGTTTGAGTATGGATCATTCTAGAGGAAAACAACAACTGCCACCCCACCCCCAGACCAACAACTGGAGTGTTGACCCTGCGTGCTCTGCGAAATTTGCCTTCAAGGAAAAAATCTGAGAGACCTCCACTCAGGTACAATGATAAAACCATCCATATCTGGGATCTCTTGGCCTGCTCATCTTGGAGACTTTTGTTGCTGAAATCATGAACTCCTAACAAAATGTTTAATTTGGCTTCTCATCCTGATTCACTCTTCAGTTTGTTAAATATTTATGAAATAAAGCAAAGCTGCACTCCACCGGACCGTTGGTACTGGTGTTCCATCCCTGCCATCTAAGTAAAGGGAATGGATATTCTGTAATAATAATCTCAGCCTACAAGGTCCTGCATTCTTCAGAAAAACTAAAGACACTTGGTTGGGTGTTTTTAAGGATGTATCCAGCACTTTTGCAAGTAGCATCATTCAGAAGATTTTAGATGCTTATAAGTGCAATCCTCCCATTCATGGATCACTGCCTTGTTGTGGCGAAGGGGCTTGCATAACTCAGTGAAGCCATAAGCTATGCTGTGCAGGGCCACCCAAGATGGACAGGTCATGGTGGAGAGTTCTGACAAAATGTGGTCCACTGGAGAAGGAAATGGCAACCCACTCCAGTATTTCTGCCAAGAAAACCCCATGGAACATATCACAAGGCTAAAAGATATGACGCCCGAAGAAGGAGAAGGGGATGGCAGAGGATGAGATGGCTAGATAGCATCACCGATGCAATGAATATGAACTTGAGCACACTCCGGGAGAGAGCACAGGACAGGAAGGCCTGGCGCGCTATGGTCCATGGGGTCACGAAGAGTCGGACATGACTGAACAACAACAAAGTGCAATCCCACACATATCTACTCAGAAGCAAGTCCCATTGAGTTAAATAGGCCTTACTCCCAGATAAGTGGGTATAAGATGGCAGCCTTTGGGCACAATCATATGCATGTTTAGACAGAAAAGGTCATACAATATGGCTGGCTGGGGAATGCCACGAGTCGCAGGTCTTCTTTCTGTCTAAACATGCATGGCATTGTGCCCTTAATTAAGGCTTCATAATGTTGGGCCTTTTGAGTTACAATACTGAGAAACTATGCTTTTCAGTTCTGTTTTTCTGTGCTTTTCAGTGGGACCTAACAAGATATATGTCCTCCCAATGAAAAGGCCAGCTTCTGAGGTGCAGTTTTCATCAGGACTGCAGCAGGGGAGAATGGTTTACGCTCTCCCCTTCCCCATCTGCTGCAATCCTGATAATTCTTGTCACCCCCTCCCCCACAGTGGCTGCCGTTTGCATTTTTTAAAATGTGCATATAGAATGCAAAGACATACAGGAATGTCACTTCAAAGAATATGGATATCATTTATTTCTCTGTGCAGAGGGGGGGCAAGGGGGTCTTTAAAAAAAAATCATGTTTGAATCCTTCCCTAAATGGATCCGTGGATTGGAACACTGCCCTTACAATGACAGGTGAATTGTTTAGGGCATATTAGCTTAGGGGAAAGTACTAAAGGGAGAATGGTGCTTGATGGCAAAGTATGAATGCTATGGAAAGAAGGATTTAGACACACACACCTCTAGAACAGGGGTGGAGAACTGGTGACCCTCCAAATGTTGTTGGACAGCAATTCTCATCATCCCCAGCCAGCATGTCTAATGGTCATGGATGATGGCAGTTGTAGTTCCACAAAATCTGGAGGTGCACACGTTTCCCAACCCTGCTCTAATTCAGTGTCAGCCAACAAACGTGATTAGCACTAGTTTAAGGGCAGACACAATGTGTAACTAACAGAATTTACTACCACAAAGATGTGGTGATGACTTTTTCAGTGATGCTTCTGCTTTGCTTTTAATTCTTGTTTATACCATTTTTATTGTACTTAATTGTATTTCTTAATTCTTGTAAATTACCTTCTCCACTGCATTTCTGCACAATTCACTGTTCTTGCCTCCTAATCCTCGTGTAATCGGAGGGAGGGGCAATCATTAAATCACTCCCAGTGTAGAGATACAATGGAATCATCCACCTGCTGGGTTCCCATTTCCAATCTGGAAGCTTGTCTAGAACAATGAGTGGTGATAACCAAGGATAGAGAACAAATAACCCATGGGCCAAATCTGGCCCGTTGTCTCCTGTCCTTGCCCCCCACCCCCAGCTTATAAATTAGGCTTTTTCCCCCCTTAAGCCTAATTTCCATGCAAGGGGGAAATTTGGAGGAGGTGGCATAGCTAGTGAGAAAGGGAGATGGACAGAGAGATGGAGGGAGAAAGTGGGAGAAAGAAAGAATGGGATGGCAGAGAGAGCGCAAAGGGATAGCCCCATCCACTCCTGATTCCAGCCTCTGAACGTTTGCCTCTGATGGAATGCAGCCCTTAACTGTTTGGGGTATTAAAGTCAAGGATGTTTCCGAATTTAATACAGAAACAAAAAAGATGAGGTTATATCCAATGTCTGTCTCACCTAAGCCCCATTCATTTAAATGGGTCTGCTCTTAAGTAGGACTAATATTGGATACAGCCCACTGCTCCATGATTGGAAGTTGTGAAACTACTAGGACTTTGCTGTATAAAGTTAATAAATTCTAGAGGGCACTCATTAAGGAAAAAAAGAATCCTAGTATGGCAACCCTTTTAATAATTATATAAGAGTTGCACTGTCCACTATGTTTATTTATGTATTTTTGTATGACCTAGTATTAAAGGAAATTTACAAGAATAAAAAAGAGATAATTAACAGAGGCGGCTCTATATTTGGGCCAAGTGCCTGTCCCCCATGCACTTATAGCAGAGAGATCTCCCCACAACCAGGTACATTTGTTCCACTGCTTACAAGGGCCCTATGCGGTCTTCTCCTATACTCCTCGAGCAATCATCTGCCCTTGCCCTCACCTCACCAGCCCCAATGGGCATCAGCCACCATTGTCAATCAAGTAAATTAAAAAGCAGTATAAAAAAATCAAAAGCAAATAGCAGCATCACTGGAAAAGCCTCACATCAAGGCACAGGATGTCAGATGGAGAAAACGTTTTGAAATACCTGCCACTAAACATTGGGCAATAAAGGAGCCCAATGGATGTCCTTAGTTAAGGAGTTCCACAATGTGGGTGCTTTGCTGATAGCCATACTGTTCACTGAACTGAGGAGAAGTGCTGAGGGACCGCACTTCTCCACCGACACACACTGATAAGTGACAAGAAGGGAATCGAGAAGAAAATGAGCAATTTCCATAAATTTCTATTACACTAGGTTTTTTTTTTAAAAAAAGTTCAGGCCATCAATATGAGCAATAGCGGCAGAGGCAAAAAAAAAAGAAAGAAAGCTGGGGGTGGGAGGGATATTACGGATATACCTTGTTTGAGCTATCTGTCTATAGTTCCAGTATTTAGGCAAACTTTGGCTGCAGTTAACTTCAAACAAAGTGTACACCAACAATTGCTTTAGGTGGATTTAGTTTTGGTTTTGTACTAACAAGAATTAGTGAAGGAAAATCTTTCTGATTTTTCATGTTGATTAGAAATGTACTTGTGCATTACATCAAAAATATATTGTGCATATAAAAACATTTTTTGTTAAACAGAGCGTTGCTAAAAAAAAAAACCTTGAGATCTTAGGGCACCATCCTATGGGTTGCACCCTGGGTACTCGTAAGCCACCAAATGCGGAGGCTTACAAGTATCCTCTGCAGAGCGGGAGGCATCTCCTGCCTCCCACGCTGCATTAAGCTAGATGGGTGATTTTGCCTGTCTAGCTGAGGCTTCAGGGACGGGGAGGGAAGGAGGTTGGGGCAGCAATAGGAAAAGGTGTAAGCCAGCCGCCCTGGTCTCCTCCCCTCCCCCAGGAATGCCCCCCTTCCCCATCTCCATGCTCCCTTTACAGAGTGTGGATCGATCGCCAGGCGGGGAGCGCAGTTTTCTGGCTACGAGGTCGGAGCCCTGTCTACAACCTCATATCCAAGAAACCGAAGAATCCTATGTCCCCCAGATGCTGTCTAGGGGACATAGATTGTTCTCTTAGGGTACAATCCTATGCATGTTCTCTGTCTAAACATGCATAGGATTGCACCCTTAATAGCTTAAAAAGAAAATAGAATTTCCTAAACATTCCTTGTTCTTAGACTTTTAGTCCTCATACCAGGAGAGATCTCATTCTAAATACAAAGTTCCCCATTCAATACTGAATAGGCTATTCAGCTGACAGGTACACAGGCCTGGTGAACTTCTAATAAAAAGCTCTCACATTCTAAAATCAGCACATATGTATACCTTTTTGTGTAGAAATTACCTGATAACTAATATTATCTGTGTCTCATAAATTCGGGCTCACAATCTTAATTACTTCATTGTTATTAAACATGGTTAAAAAAAATTAGAACATATATAAAAGCCTTATACATACACCTTTCAGGCTAGATATAATCAATTTTGAATTATACCTTTGAGAAGATAACTCCTTACTCAAAATTTGCTAATTGAACTGAAGTCTGTACATTTTTCTAGACATCTGTATATCAAGCATTTTTATGTATATACCCCACACAATATTGTTTGCTCATTAATTGATAAATGAAAAATTTAAGTACACTTTTGGCCTGGAATAATACCGTCTTACACCTGTTCATTACTCAAGTAAGTCTTTAGCCCAAGTTACAGGTTTTAATTCAATACCACCCAGGTCAACGTGACAATTTTTTATGCTAGTTACCCAAAATTCATTGTTAACCTGTATCTTTCCTTTAATACAATTATTACTTTTTACTTATTTACATTTTCAAATTCTTAAATATGTATCATTGAACATTTGGCATTTGCATTTCATAATAAGACATCCTATATTGTTTTATGACAGGCAGGTTAGCATTTTCTCAATAGTCTTCCCAGCAAGTCCAATAAAGCAAAATCAGCTATTTTCTAAAATCCAGCACAGGGAGACTTTGAACAGATTACATCATGGCAGTGCTTTGCACTGCTGTGTTCTGGATGTGAGCTGAAAAACAGAGCAGCAGGACAACTTCAAGGGCAATGTTTACAAGCTGTGGCAACAGTGGCATAGTGAAGCCAGAGCTCACAGGGTTGAAGCACCAGGATTTTTTGATTAGTGGAGATGATGTCATCTGCCACCCGCTTATGGCGTCCCTCGTCCCTCTGAACTTAGCTGCAATCTTCACAGTGGGGCGGGGATGAATGGATTTTCCCAGCAACAATATATTGTTGTGAGCTATCTGTGTTGTAATGGTTTGTTGATATGGATCAACAGAGCTGCCTGCATTTTTGAACTTTCCTTGGGGACGTGGCTATGGGGACTGTCATGATGAGCTCCTGCACTTCCAAATTTACCACTATACCACTGCATAACAATATGGATCCTATGTAAATAGAAAAGAAGACAAAGAGGAGATATAGTGGGAGAAAGAACCACTTGCTATACTGGCACACCAATCCTGAACATTCCTGGTGATGACAGCCCCCTTTTGTGACTCTTTGCTGATGTACCTGACTGGAGACAGACAACATGTTTTCTAAAGAGTTAAAAGTGTTAACTCTTAAGAGGTGCATATGACAGGCACTGTTTTAACCCTCTCTCTCTTTTTTTTAATTACATCTGAGGTGCTTGTTTCCAAATCTGTATTGCATCTGTGAAATTCCATCCCTGTGGATGACTGGGGATACAAACTGGAGAGTTAAAAAGTGGGGGATCCAGCTGACAGCCACCCCTAAAGTGATCATTGGGGGCTATGTCTGAGTTCAGCTTGGGGGAAAAAGTGCATCCTGCTGGACCATTTCCCCTAAGCCCAGTCCGGACCCTGTTATTGCTTTCTGGGGGTGGTGATCAAAGGAGGAGCAGACTCAACCAACTTCCACTTCTGAACAGATTGCTGAGGGCATTCCTTTCCCACACAACAGCACCCATCTCTCCCAAAAAGCAAGGCAGAGCAAGGGAGACGTATTGCTCTGCCACCTTGGAATGTATACAGGGCTCTGAGACGTCAGTGGTGGGCAGGAGGGATCTTTCTTTCTTGCCTCCCTTTCTGCCCACCCTTTCAGACCGTGATTATTTGTGGACCCCACTTGCTATTTGGCCTGAGAAGGAGAGGTGCCCAATATTCAGAATCAAAATAGAGAACACAGATCTATCTGCATAAAGAGACAGTTGCATGGAGAAGGATCCAACCATGCTTTGCTGCTAGCGCTATTGATGTTGTCCAAGTGTTGGTTTCCATTAGTGCAACATCAATAGTGCTAGCAGCAGGACATTGTTGGATCCTTCCCACAGGCTGTGGATGTTCTAACTGCTGTTGATAGCATCAGCATCCTTCCCTTCCCCTTAACTTGCACATTTGCTGTAACAAATGAGCATTCTGCAAAGCAGGCCAGGATCATAAAAAGTCACCAGTACATGTTTCTTTGCAAGTTTGCAGTTATCAGCTAAATAAATAAATCCACCCACTCTACACTCTCTCTTTTTGGTCTTTGTCTTTCTCTGAACCACATACAAATGGCAAAAACAACATTGTCTGAGATAATAATGAACCAAAGAGGTGTGTTGCAATGCAGCCAATAGCCTCTGCAAGAAAGCCGGCTTGGGAGGTGGGGTGAAAATGGAGAGGAGTGGTTGGACAGCTTCTTGCCACCCACCCAGAAACTCCTATGAGGCAGAACTGCAGGGAACTGGAATTGTTTGGCTGGCATCCAAATGTGATTTATTCCTGTGACCTGTGTCCGCTTTCACTGCTTGACTCATCTCACTTTCATCCTGCAGTTTCTTCCCATGCAGATCTCCTCTCAGTCAAGGCTCTTGCATTTAACCAGACACATACAGCCTAGTGAGGAACCAAAGAGTTGCATTTTATTTAAACATGTAGGGGGGGGGGAACCATACATGTGCTTCCATTTCACACTAAAGCGTCTATGGGCAATGGGGAAGGGTGCACAAACCTCAGGCTCATTTCCATATCCAGCTGCATGTACAACCTACATACAGAGCATGTGTGAGCAACCCTGTTATCTGTGGTTTGTGCCATACTAAGTGATGAACTCACAATGGTTATGCCAGTATGAAGTAGTTGTCAAGTGTTGGGAGTCCAACTTTGGAAACCTATATTCAGGTCCCTGCTGACTCACTGATGCATCAGATGGTCTTGGGCCTCAGTTCTTCATCTGAGTAATGGGAGTAACAGTTATGCATTTCATGTTTATTGAGATGAGAAAAGGTTTCCTTTCCCAAAAGTGCCATATGAGTGGTTGTGGATGGCAACCTGTAAGTGCTAACGGTCACGACACTTGCATCCAGATCCCAGCATTGCCCTGGGGATTCAGATTTGGACAAATCTCGGATTACCCCACTCATGGGGGGCCCTTAACTACCTCCTCTATATCATCCTGGCCTGATGACATGGCTTTCCCATCATCCTCTGAGGGTGATTCCCCTGTGGCCTCTCCTGCCCCACAGCCATACAGGCTGCAGAGTTCTGCATGAGGCTGCAGAATCAGCCATGGCCCCTTTGAGGACTACATCTTTTCTGTGTGTGCGTGTGGGGGGCACAGACATAATGTTGAAGCCCTGCCAACCTCCTTAAGGCTTCAGATGATTTTAGTCTTTTGCTGAGACAACAGTTTTCTAGAGCTCAGCTAGTAGAACACACTGGGAGCTATCCAGGGTCCTGATTGCTCCTCACTGAAATTTGCTGTGGCTATGCCAGTGACTTACCTTGAGCTGTCTGTCATACCTTGATTTACCTCAACCTGACTTTGAGTTGACTTGACTGAACCTGCCTTACTGTAACTTGACTACTCTGAACTGCCATATAATCTGTCTGGCTTCCACCTGCCTTACTTGACTGGACTGACTCACTTCAACCCAGATCTGTTCACCTCGGTTTGCCTCTTCTTTTCAGGCCCCAAATCCTGATGAAGCAGGATACTAACTTGTAATCTGCTAATATTTATGATATCTGCTTCACATATTACTAAAAAGGAAGAGTCCCTGCATTTTGCAGTGCTTTTATGTGGCATTTGAAAGGGGGAGCTGTGTATTGAAAGATGGAGAGGAAGCATACCTTAGAGCCTCTGGCAATCGTGTGTGTGTATAGGGTTGCCAACCACTGGCAAGCAGTCAGTACTTTTTTGGTGCAACTAGTCATGGTTCTGCCAGGTAACTGGAACAGGAAAATCCTGAAAACAGTAAACTGTGGGTTCTGCAGATTACTTTCCTCACTGTGGCCCCATGCTCTCTCTGATTATGTTGGGCTCCACCCATACTCCACCCAAACCCATCCTGGCTCCATCCCTGACCGCCAGGCTCCTCTCTGGCCCCATCAGCTTTTTCCCTGGTTGTGCTTGTTCTGGTTCTTCACACCAGACCCAGTTTTTTGAAGATAAAAGCTGATAACCCTAGGTTCCCTATCCAATGTTATGAAAAATACGTCATGGAGCTGCTGTGTAATGTGGTGATAAGCCCTTTTTGGGGTCTGTGACATGATCCTATGTATATTTGACATTTCATTCAAATTAATGCAGTCAGTGAAATGTGGGTGTTGTGGGGGTCCACAATAACAGCTTCCCACATGGGGCCAGTTCACACACAAACTCACCATGTACAATGTATATATTGTTTTTCTTAAACATTTCCTTGTGAAGATAAGCCTTGAAGTGGAAATTACTTGTTCTAGCTCTGTAGAACTTCAGCTTATCTTACTTCGGATTATACAAGTAAATTTGGACATCCTCAGTGGTTCACTGGTTATACTGTAGCCCTGTGCAAACATCTAGCAAACTAGTTATAACCAACACACAGAGGCACAGGCACAGCAGAATCATGCCTGCCCACCCGTCCTGGTCTTGGGCATACCCATCCCACCCCTAAGTTCCCCTTGTCTCTATGGGTTGGACATAACATCAATCTGACATGTATGGATATAGATCCCAACACATATAGCCCCATAACATGATATCTTGTAAAGTTTGCATGTTATCAGGCCCATGCCTATAGAGTGCATCAGTCACATGTGGGATCTAGCACATGGAAGCAAGATGGACCCAGGAGTAATCCCACTGCCCAACCATGCATTGATTGCACCCACTTTGCCCAATGAATAGTGCTTAACTTTAGCTGCAATGCAGAGTAAATACCAGCATGTGCAACAAGTGAGAAGGAAGATCACAACTGTAACAGCAAAGGTTTGCTCAGCCCATATAAGCTGCTACCATACAGACTGAGTCTGATACAGAACAGGTTTATGCATGTACTTCCCATTGCCATTAGTGAGGTTTACGATATCAATCCCTAATGGGTAGAAAGAGTACATTCTTTAGACAGTTAAGGCAAAATAATCTTGACTGGGAAATGTGTTGCTAAGCAAAAGAGCAGTAGGTCAACAAGATTTGCTGCGTAGAAAGATGATCCATTTTTATAGAAGATAAGTCTTTTGCACTATATACATGAACTAGTTTTGATAGGAGTCTGGCTGGTTACGCTGCTTAATCCAGTTTGACCTTATTCTGGGCCTCATATCTGTTTTCATTCGTATACACCCCCTTCAGCTCTGGTAGGATGGCAACAGCTGTGAGAGGCATATTACTATCAACACATTCTTTGCACTGGCTGCACAAGGGGTCTCAGGTTTAGCTAAATAAATCTGCAAGAACCATTTAGAAAAAGGGAGGGAGGGAAAAATCAAATATGTTTTCATCAGTAATATCATTTTCCTCCAAATTTAACCCCATCATCCTAGGGGTTTAAGAAATATTTTACACTTTTTCTCTCTCTTGTGCTATTTCATATTCCCATCTATTTTCTTACTACTATAAAGGGGCCAATTATTCTGTGTTATTTTATCCACCTGCCCATGTGTGTGTGTATTCTTTTCAGAATTGCACTAAAAGGGAATTGAGGTCAGTTGGACTCAAATGAATGAAGACAAAAAACAAAACACATCCAAAGTATTGGGGTCTAAATGACCCCAAATATGATAAAAATGCACAACACCACAATAGGTGCTTTATGCTGATACAATTGTTAGGAGAAGGAGGGGCTAGCCTTTCAAGAATGAGTTGTTGTTTATGATGGATGGAATGCCAGGTCTGCTGAAATGCAGATCATGAGTTTAAGAGAAGCAGCCTTGGAGCTTTACATCTTGTGCCTGACAAAGAGGCAAGTGAAACCTTGTGGGGTTCACCTGCCACTTCATAGAAGCAGGGGGCAGAGCCTGGTTATGCCTGCTGTCTCAGGAGTGGAGCCGCTGGGATGTGGGGATGTAGTTATACTAAATCTCTCATCAAGCCAAGTGGAAAATAGCCTGGCTCTTAATTTGAGCTGCTTGCCTTGATATTGTATTCCTTCCCCTGGAGAACCTGAAAAAGAAGCAAAAATCCTGACATTTGGGGCCATATCATGACACATGGCAACTCTACTCCTAGAGGTACTGAACTGGAGAGGGGAATGCACAATTAAGGAACGGAAGGAAGCAATCCTATGGCTGCTAGACAGTGGCTAGACTGCCATAGGATATGTCAGTTTCGAGGAACACTACCTCCAATATTAGAGATAATATATCACCATCATGACTAGTACATTCCATCCTGGTTCAGCCTCTATCTACCAGAGTCTACCTCCGGACCCTTTCCCAGGGACCAGTATTTCTGAGAGCTAAGATTTGGCAACATGGGGTCCGACCACAGTAATTGATAAGGCAACAGAGAGGACCACCCTAACTTGGTCCAGATCCTGCCACTGGAGTTACATCTATGTTAATCCCACCTAGTGATTAGGCTATATTGTCCATGGAAGTACCAGGAAATAAATAACCAGGAACTACCTTATTGTACCTGCTTTTATTTTCCAATGGGGGTGGGGTTGGCTTTACCATTTAACTGCATTAACTCATTGTATCAGTTAGCCCTAAATATCAGTAAATCTTCTTGACGTGGATCATCCATGTTTGTAGTAAGCACTGAATCAAAGCAGCAGGTGGAAAAGATCTTCTTTTATCAGAATGGTACCTCTTCCTCTTCATCCTCAGACTCGGTTATAGCAGTCAGTGCATGCTAGAAGCCAGGAAAAGGGAGAGGGAGGAAAAGAGATACATTAACCATTATGATTATTAGAACTTGTGATCTGTAAAAGGCACGTAGTGTTTAATTGGCCTTCAGACTGCTCAGCGAACAAATACACGCTCCTACTCCGCATGAGTGTTTCAGGGCTTTTTCCTTCGACTTGATCAATACTTCCAACAGCCTGAACTCAGATACGTTCAAGGTTAAAGGCGGGGGGGGGGAACATTTATTGTTTTTCTTTGGTAAAAACTTTAGCAGTGTTATTAGGGTAGAACAGAAGGCACCTTTCATATTTTCTTTGGAGCAAATTGATCTGTGCCTTTTGGCATGAATACCTAGGAATTGGGCCCATTTTAACTATTTAAAACAGCTTCCCCCAACCTGGTGCCCTCCAGATATGTTGGACTATCTGATACCTGAAACCATCACAGTGCTTGGCAGAGCATCATTTGAATGTTGGCAACCTCCTTCCACATTTCATCTTGAGATTCCAGATTCAGAGGCAATATGCCACTGAAAATTAATTGCTGGGGACTCTTGCCTTCATGCCCTGTTTGTGGGCTTATTTATTTCTTATTGTTATTAATCTGCCTAATAACAAACATTATCTGGGCATATGGTTGGCTACTGTGGGAAATAGGAGGCTGGAGGACTTGATGGGCCTTTGGTCTGATCCAGCAGGTTATGAATATGTCAATTGTACTGGTCATTTTGTTGTACTTACCTCAGATTGTTCCATTTCATCTATCTCATCAACTCTGCTCAAATGAGGAGCACCATATTTATCTGTCAGTTCAGCTAATGTCTTTGAAGTTGCTTCCTTTTCGGCTGCTGCCTTTGCCTAGAATTCAACATTCATTTTCAAGACCATGATGAATTAAGCAATTCAACCATATATTAAACTGAACAAAACTGACGTGACATACACTAATCAAGTCAAACCGCAAACCATTCCCCAGCTATTTTAGGTCATTGAGCTGAATGGGCAGTATCTCCTGCACACAAAGGTTCTCCTTTCTAAATCCCACTGCAATGAATGGGACCTGTGTGTGAACATAGTAGCGCTCTTTATTTAGTTCCCATTCATTGTTCCTATACCGACCTACTGAATTTTGCATTGTGAGTAAGACACTATAGACTAAGGGTGGGGAACCCTTTTCAGGCTGAGGGCCAAATTGAATTTCCGAGAAGCTCTCGGGGGCCACATTCCAGTGGTGGGTGGGACCAATGACAAAAGGGGTGGGGCCAAAAATACCAACATATTTTAACTTAAAGCTCTGACTGCCAGTACCTAAGCCTTAGGAGAGGCATTTCAACCTTTTAGAAGGGGGAGAAAGCTGCACAAAACCAGAACACCAGCAAATGACTGGTGGTCAGCAGAAGGGGGTGTGGCTGTCTGGGCAATCCCAGAGGGCTGGATTGGGACCCCAGGAAGGCCGGATCTGAGGTTGTCCATCCCTGCTATAGACAGTACTGGCCAGTCCTGCTAGTTAGATTCTTTTTTTTTTTTTAATGAAAGCATAGATATCTTTTAGGAATATTTTAAAGAAATTGTCAAGATGTGACCTAATTCTTTTCCACTGCTCAACACTGAAATACAGGCTAGTCCTGTGGATACTGGATATAGTACGAATTTGCTCCTGAAGTAGAAGCGTCAGGGGGTGTTGAGTTCAATAGGGCCAGTATTGTATTTTAAATCTACAGATTTTGGGGCCAAATTAGATACGGTAGGGGCAGCGATGTTTGCTTATTCACATACCAATGCCATTCATTTATAAAGTGGTGTGTGAAAGTGTCTACTTTTAACATCAAAAGAGGCAGGTAGGTGAGGGGAGCTGTACCTGCTCCACATATGTTGTCACTTCAGGCACCTTTCTCCCAGTGTGGCTCCAATATCGGGAGCAAATCAGTCTGAACAAGAAAATCCCTTATGTGACAGAGAGTGAGGTACGGTGCAGGAAGGGGGAAAGTTTTGATGTTCAAAAAAATCAGACACTCCTGGGTGAATAGGCCAGATACACGAAGAACAAATGTGGCTGTTTCAATTATGCCTAGTTTGACCCTCAAAACGTTCTCTTCAGGAGCAGTATTATTGGGCTTACTGGACATGTGGGTCAAGTGTGCCAGAGTAAAGGTCTTGAGAACAAAGCTTGAAGCATACAACAGAAAAGATAAGAACAGTGGTATCGTTCTTCTTCCCCTGCCTCATGAAAGGAGTGGAATCAATATGTAATAGTGGACTACGCAGCTCAGGGGACTGTCATGATGTGTGGCTGCACTTCAGAACTGATCACTACACTTCTGGACAAATTGCTTCTAGAATGCAATATCTGGGGAGCCAGTGCAGTGTAGTAGTGAATGAACCATTCAGACTTATATCCAGGCAAATCTAGCAGGGATCTGCGTGGTGACGGGTTTAGTTTGCTCTCTACTTTGTTGCTCTTTTTATCGAAGTTTCATCTGCTCCGTCTGGGGACACGCCATGCTTGAAAACCCGGACTATCCCAAAGGTAGCCTGAGATCCACTCCCCCCACCCCCCGGTGGTTTCTGGCCTGTGCAGATGTGGGAAAACTTCCTGGTCACGTGCAGAGCAGCCATTCCAACATGGATCCTCAGTACGTGCAGAGATGCATCTTAGTGATCTGCATGTTGGTGTCCACCATTTGGGCTATGCTCTCGTGTCTGCTGCTCTTACAGGATTGGGAGTATCGCTTGAAGGTCCATAATCAGCCACGAAGCTTTTGGGTGACTTTGGGCCAATCACACTCACTCACTTTCTCTTTCAGCCTAGCTTCATGGGATTATTTTGAAGGTAGAAATGGGATAAACCTGTGTGTGCTGATGTGATCACCATGGAGGAAGAGTGGAATACAAATATGATTTTTAAATAATAACCTGTCAATGAAATAGCAGGTGAACACAATGATAGGTGAGATCTGAAATAAGCCATCCTTCAAGCGGAGCATGGTTTGGGAGAAGGCTGTTTGAGTGTTGACACATACAGTAAAAAGGACTGTTGATAATGTTTCTCCTACCTCCATGTCTGCTAGTCGTTTCTGCTCCAATATGAGCTCTTCGGCTTTCTCTCTTTCTACCCTCTCCCGTTCTTCACGTTCTCGTTCCATCTGTGCCTGCAGCCATTTCATGCAAGTGTTCCAGTTAGTGAAAAGGCATTACCTTAGAGCCATGCGAGCTAATGTAGAACAGTTTAAACTACAGATGTTTTGTTTATGAGTTTTCTCTTGTTTGGGAGAAGAGCAAATAACTGAGAACAGAGAACTAAAATACAAAGAAAAATGGCTACTGAAATAAAGAGGCGGAATTGAACTCCAAAAGCTCCATACTTAGGCCTGGTGTAGACATGCAGCAGAATGAAGTGGGAATGAGATGGCAAAAAGGACTGTACCACGACAGACTGCAGGTAGAGGATCACATTTAAAACAATGTTTCCTATGTAAAAGAAAACTCCCTGCAAGTAAAAAAATTAACACAGAAAAGATGTGGTGAGGATAAAACTTTGCTCCCTGACGTGCTACTTTTTTTTTTAATAACTTGCATAGAGTTCTTAATGTGGGGGAGCATTCAAAAAGGAGATCCTCCATCTGCAGTCTGAAATGGGACTTTTTCAGTTTAAGATTTTATCATCTCATTCTGCTGTATGTATGGACGAGACTCACAGCCTATCCAGGAGATTTTAGTACTTCACCTATATTAGTGTGCTGGGTAGTATGGAAAACACAGAAGCAATGGACCCTGCTAGAAGAGGTTTGCAATGAAAGAGTGATAAGAGACTTGATGGTTAATTTCAAACAGCGTTCTTGTAGCGGATAGGACAGTGCTGGCCTTTGAAAAGTGGTTTGAAGGTTACTTTCGAATGGAGGAGTGGCAGATGGAGAACAGGGTTAAACACCTCTACTTCTCATTCTTCCTCCTCAGTTGTTTCTCTGCTTCATATTCCTCCCCTCCTGAGCTGATTCTCTGCTTCACATTCCTCCCCCGCCCCCAGTGTTTTGTTCTTTTTTTCCAGTGAGACGGGCATGGTCAGGCAAATTTCTCCTCCTGAAACTGCTTTTCCTTTGAAGAAGGGACTGCCAGGATTTTGTCATAGATATTTGTATATAACAAGCAATTTAGCTCTCCCAAGTTACAGCTCATGGCTTTAGGTCATGAGTTTTAAATTGGGATGGAGATCAATAAATATGACAGGCAAAGGAAAAACAGAAGATTGTAATCAGTGGGACAGTTCGCATGAGACTGCAACCTAACATGGGTTAATTTTCCCTCAAGGCATTGCAGTGCATGTGCCAACTGCCATTATGAATATGCAAGCCCTGACCAGAGGTTGCTGAACCTAGCCGGCAGGGGATATTTGGGGTTAAACAACCCTCACATAGCCCTAAAACAGACCGCAGGTTATGAGAGGGTTGTTTAATCCTCAAATAACCCCTGCCAGCTGGGTTTGCATGACACGATAAGCCATGGCACACCGCAGTTGGTGCTTGCATGTTCATAATGGCAGCCAGCACAATGCCATAGCTCCTCAAGGGTAAATTAACCCACAATGGGCTGCCATGTCATGTGAACCAAGTAGATACTCCTAGCGAGGGGGGGGGGCAAAAATGCCACCACAATGGGCTGTTTTAGGGTTCTGGGTGGTTTGTTAGCCACACCAACAATCAACCCTTGCCAGGTTCAGATGACAATACAAGCCACAGAGGCCGCCTGCCACAGCTTGAATATTCATGCATGGCACCCGACCATGGATTAAATAAGCCACGGTGGGTTGTGGTGATCTGTCAACCTCTGAACGGTGGTGGTGGTGGTGGTTGTTTTTAACTGTGGAAATGGCATTCATGATTAAATTGACATATTAAGTGAGAGGAGGTGAAGGAAATCAGCTAGACAATATGTTTATGGAAAATTGGGCTTTCTTTGCAATGTATTGGAATGTCAAGGATGGAAACAATGTTGCAACACATAGATTTCCCTCTAATAACAGCTATAAGTGAACTGGGGGCGGGGGGGGGGGTTGTGTGTTTTTATATGTAAGATACATATTCCATTTCCCAGCTAGACCCTAGATTTTAAAACTCCCTTCCCTCTTATATCCCATGAAGTATATTTAGGCTGCCTTTACAGTAAAGACATCTCCCCCGCCCCCATTCTGGAGACTTTCCGCATTTATTGTGGGTTCCCAGACAGCGACCATGTGATTGCTGAGAGGAGCAGCTTTTAATCTTCAAGGTTCTGTAGAACACAATGAAACAGCGCCATCTAGTGGCTGTTTCAATCGCATTACATTCCAACTTTAAAAAATGGTTCATTAATTCCAGTTCTTTTTGGAGCAAAATAACCAAGAAATACCTCTGGGTGTGCCCTGGAGGTTAACGACATCATGAAAAGGACCCGCAAACTTCTGTGAGTGAGCAATTTCAATAGCAGGATAAAAGTTCAGTGTGAAGGAGCCCTTAGTGTAGCTGTCTGGCTGATAACACCTGAACTTGTCATTTCTCAACTTTTAAGCATTTGCAGGAAGAAATAACATCATCATAATTAGTGCATTAATTTATTTGTTGTTGTTGTTACTGAAATTGTTAGACTACATTTTCCTGTTGGCCTACATTCCTTCTATTTTCAAAACTAGCATAATGAGTTCTAGCTTTGACAGGGAGAAAAGGAGAAGGCTATATAGTTTGGTTTGTGCATTAAGAGACAGGGCCTTCTTGGCTGTGGCACCCTGTTTGTGGAACTCCTTCCCAACAGAGATTCAGAGCACAATCCTAAGGGATTGATCCTCTATAGATGGAGGGCTCTTTTAATCTTTTTAGCTATATGGGTCTTTTGGCCTAATTCTTAGGCAGGCAACAGAGGGAGCAATCCTATGCCGCTAGTCAGCAGCTAGACCGCTAGTCAGCGGCATAGGATAGGTCGGTTCCCGGGAACTGACCTCAGAGCCCGTGCTCCGAGGTCAGTTCCCAGAGAACCGACCTCCACCTCCTTCCGCGCTGCCTTGCAGGCAGCGTGGAATGGCCCCGGCTCGGAAGAGGAGCACGGAGCAGCAAAAATGGGGAGTTCCTGGGAGTGTGCCGGGGCGGGGAACTCAGAAATGCATGTTCGACACATCCAATGCGTCATCCAGCCGCCGCTTTCCCCACTCCAACTTCCTGCAGCTAGAGAGCCGAAATCAGCTGTCTAGCCGCAAATGCAGGACAGCTGAAGCATGGAGGGGACAATCCCCTCTGCGCTTCTCCTGCCCTGCATTGGATAGGTGGTTGCCTCCAAGTTTGGAGGTGGCTGCTTACCCAGATAGGATTGCACCCTAAGACATTTTTATTACATCACTTTTCTTTCTTTCCTTTTTTAACTGATTTTAATTCCTACTTACTGTGGACTTATTCTGTTAGCTTATTTTAATAACGTTGTGATTATATAGTAGTTTTATTGTTATTTTAATGCTGTAAACCACTTTGGGAGCCTTTTTGAGGGCCCAAAACAGTATATAATTATTTTATAAAATATTTTATTGTAGGGAACAGTCACTGATCTGAAATAATATAATCAAATAATCCTCAGTTCATTTGAAAGCTGAGGAATCCAACATAGAAAAAGAGAACAACGTTGGTTGGTGCACTTTTTTTTTTTTTTTTTTTGCATTGTCCTACCTGTCTTTCTCCTTCAAGCTTCTGCTGAATCAAAAGTTCTTCTTCTTTCATTTTTTCTAACATTTCCACTTCTTTTTGGGCTTCCTCACGCTCTCGCTCCAGGTCATCCCTCTCCAGTTTCCTCTAGCGTTCCAATTAAAAAAACCCAGAAAAATAGATATGGACTTTCACATTTGCCACTTCTCCGAGTAGCAGAAAGTTTCAGGGATAGCCTGTTAGAGGTTCAGCTGCCTTGTTAAGTGAGAGTATTGGATAATGAATTGTGTTTTTGTAATATCTGTTTGTGTACAAGTAAAGTGGGGTAAAGTGGGTGAGGGGAATTAGATCAAACAGCCACCCAAACATAGTGCTAGTTTTTAAACCAATATCAGTTCTCCAAAAGCAACTGCATACCCTTGGAGTTCACCAAGGCTGCACCTTAATCACCAGCTGCAAAAACTCAAGTTTTTTTCTCTTTTGCAATCTACAAAATATTTGTTTATTTCTCCCCTGAATGCCTTCCACCCAATAATTCCAGACAAAGGGTTAAGAAAAAGAGTACACTCTCACAGAGGTTGAATTTCCAGTATAAATTGAAATTACCTATGACTTTCTCTGGACACAGATATGGCCAGTTCACACAATCAAAATAAATCATAGCACGTGCCAGATGTGTGTGGGTTGTGATTTCTATAATAACCATTCAGGTGCACCTTGTTGTGTCATTCGAACCCAGGCAGCATGACTAATTGGAGGGGGAAACAACACTCCAATAACCCTACAACACACCCAGTTTGGGACAACACAAGCCATGTGGTGATTAAGGAAATCATGCCCTGCACACACCTGGCATATGCCATGATTTAAATAAACCACAGTGGCTTATTTAAAACAGAGTGCATGCTTCTTTTGATTGTGCGAACCAGGTCATAGGGTCACTAGCTCAGCCCTGACATCTCTGCAAAGCTCACTGTATGAGTGATGTTAGTAATGAAAGTGGTGACCACCTTTTAATTTAGTAATGCAAGTGCCAACCAAGGGTATCTCCAGATGAGTTTTCTATGGCGCTATCACCCTGTCTCATTCACAGAATTTACAGGGTGCAGACATTGATCCGGTTCGCATGATCGTGGCACAGTTAACGAGTCTTTGTTTGTTTGTTTGTGACACTTATATACCCCTAATATAATAAAATCCCTCAGCAGTTAACCCCACCACACATGCTGGCTGCATGCTGGCCAAATATCCTTAATTACCCTTAATGGCATGGCTTGCCATGTTGTCCAAACCCAAACGGTATGGTTTGTTTGAGGCGGCAGCAACCTTCAAATAACCCATGTGCTGCTGTTGGGTTATTTCTGCGGCTTATTTCCTTTGCTGCGATTGTGGGCACCAGCCCATTGTCATCTTCAACCATTGTCAACCCTCCCATATTTTCCCACAGTTTTTTCTGTCTTTTCTCTGAAGGCACAATACTATGCATGTTTAGACAGAAAAAAAGTCCTTCAACTCCCAGCATGGCCCAGCCAGCCATGCTGTTAAGAAAGAAAAGACAGAAGAGCCCTCTGTCTGGAAGCACCTCAGATTCGCATTGGGACTTGGAACTACTGATTTCAGGCCCTCAACCCTCATTAATGGCAAGCATCAAGCAAAACAAAAGGCTAGAGTAGTCATCGTTTCACCTCACACAACACAATCTCATTTCCACAACAACAACAACCAGTATTAGCATTTAATCTTTGAAGATCCTAACCACAGTGAGTTTAGAAGCAGAGGCCTCACCTGTAGTTCTTCAATCATATTTTTCTTATATTTGTAAATCCAGTGGGCCAAGTACAGGACTGGGTCTGCTGGCCGATGTTCTGCCACCTGGGCGAGACCCTCCGCTAAGCATGCCCCTAGGCATCTCTTGAGGTATGCAGTCTCCATTTCCTGTTGCCAAAGTATCTGTGTCAGGAATTAATGTGCGTATTGATCTAAAATGAGGAAAAAACACATTTTGAGCAGTAGATTCCCATTATATTTCTATTTGTTCAATTATTACAAGCTGCTTTGAAGACCATTGTTGGTCAAAAAAAGCTGCTGAGACACTTAAGTAAATAAACCAAGAAATTAGTAGCTATCATTAACTTGAGGGGAAAACATAATTAAAGATTTGCTTTTTCGAACTTAAAGGCTCCAATTATTTCAGAAGAATTACACCAGAGTATTAATGTAACACTATCCATCCTGAAATCTTCCTGTTACTTCAGTGCTGCACAATAGCACAGAAAAAGCAATTGGGATGAATTGGACCCGTGGTGGTTTTACCATGTCAGAAATTGATGCGTGAACTGGACCACGGTTGAATTCACTCAGTGCAAATTCCAGAGGCCTGTTCCAAATAGAAGCTACTCAGCTGCCATTTGACTATGAGATCTATTTACAAACATGGAAAGAGTACTTCTCTAAAAACAAACTTACGCTCATATGAGAAAAACAGCTTTATTCCTGATGCACAGGTATTTTCTTCACTCTAGCCTCTTCAATAAGAATAAGCTCTGTGGGTATCTAGAGAAGAAGACAGTTAATTCTGGATGCTGTTTGGTATCTTAGCAACGGACCAATGTTCTATCTCTGTGCAGCTATCTCCCTGAAGAATTTGTATCTCCCTCCCCTGCCCTCTTTTGACAGGCATTATTCCTACCCTGTGCGTGTGTGTGATTAATTGGCTAGATAAGTCTTCATAGTTACATACATACTAAAATGTTTATGTTGCATTAGTTTCTTCTCGGGTATCTGTATAACGTGGATTAAAAAAAATGTATCTGTTATTTCTGGTATAAGTGCAATACTGATAAATTCACTTGTGCATTACTATATTTGTAAATGGAATACATTTTTTTAAAAGCTCTACCTTTGTTGAAATAAAAAGGTAGGTTAAAATTACCTATATTAATAATGCAATAAGGCACTGCACTTACAACAAAAAATGACAGATATGTGTTTTTACCCACATTATACAGGCTTCCAACCAGAAACTAATGCAACTTAAACATTTTAACCTCTGGTATATGTATAGCTGCGAAGATGTCTCAATCTAATTAATAAAGCAAAACAAAGAAAATAAAAAGGTAAGAATTATATATATCTAAGAAGGAGGGGGAGATACAGAATTATTTAATCAAGAGACAGAAAGAAGATCAATTTTGCCCATAATAATAGGAGGGGGAATTATATGTGGTTTGAGTTGAAAGTAAAGTACCTTACTTTTTTCTTATCTCTCATCCCTTATTAATTCCACTGCTGGGCAATACATTTAATAGGACCTAAATGCTACAAAAGTGTACGAGCTTTTGAATTCTCTTCATCAAGTCTTGTGGGACAAAAAGGAGGGGATGGGGGAAGAAACAGAAAAGTCCCCCAAATGGCTAGATGTTGTGGCAATGGGGCCTGCAGTTTAGACCCAGTCTCAAAATGGATATTTGCAGACTAAATGAAGCATTGGAGGAGTAGCAGGTATTCGATTACACCTAGCAATGCATTCTGGGCAGAGCTGTCCCAGCAATGAGGTGGAGTCAATCCCCCATCTCAGGCAGCAGACCTTGCATGCTCTACCGCCACTGGGAGAGCGGCCTGCCTGCTGCCTCCTGATGCCTTATTCTGAGGACTTCTCAGAGTCAGGCATACGGTAGGTGGCCACTCTGGAGAGCCCTGCTGGGCGCTGTCTTGCTGCCGTAAATGCCACAGTGGGAAAGCAGCCAGCACAGTTTTCTAGAGTGGCCATTGTCATCTGCCCTACACCTCACTCTGAGGACCTCTCAGAGTAAGTAACATGGTGGGCAGCCATTCTGGAGGGTTGGGTGGTCACTCCAGAGAGCCTTGCCAGCTGCTCTCCTGCTACAGCAAATTCCAAAGAAAGAGAGGGACTGGCATAGCTCTCTGGAGTGGTGGGCTGATGCTTTGAAGACCCCTCAGAGCAAGGCATCCGCCCACTCTGTGCTCCAGAAAGCCATGTCGATCGCTCTCCTCCCTCAGCAGGAGAGCTGCCGGCACAGGTCTCTGGAGCACCGGCTGCCCAATGACTCACTCTGAGGACTCCTCAGAGAAGGCATTGGGTGGGTGAACTCTCTGGGACTCTCAGGGGAACAGCCAGCATGGCTCAAGAAAGTCTGCCTGACACAATTGTCTCACCCTGAGGGGTCCTTCCTCAGAGTGAGGCACTGGTGGGGAGTTGGCCCTGAAGAATGTATTGAGGGAGAGGCAGGTGGTGCACATCTGGGGATGGTGGAAGAAAGGAAGGTGGCGGCTGCCACTGCCATTGTGATTGTCAGCAGCAGGGAAGAGAAGAGAGGGTGGTGGCACATCCTCCCACATCTTATGCTAGCCCTGATTCTGGGACAGAGAAGCAATGGCTGATCTCCATTTCGGAAAACATAAAGACTGACTGCAACTCAGATCTGTCTCTTGCTTTGGGTGAACACACAAGTTCCTAAGTTGGCATGGAATAGAAGTACAGAGAAATGTGACTGTCTTTATATTGGCAAAGCCAGAGATTAATTTTAGGTCATGCACTAAGTAAAAAAAATATCAGTTGAAGCCAAATTGTGACTATTACCTAGTGGTTGGAGGGGACTGAACCCTCTATGTAAAAGCCCCTCTTTCAGGTGATAGAAAATCTTCTGGTAGTAGATTCTGCCCTTATTAGTTGCATGTATATATTGCATTGGAGAGAGGGAGATAATATTTCCAGATGCCTCATGACTAACTAAAAGTGTCTGCACAATATAATCAAGAGAGTGGATATAACATCCATTAGCTGTCAACTGTGCCAGGCATCAGAAGCTGGCCGCCCGTCCATTTGTCATCTCTGCTGCTAACACAGGGAACATAAGCTATCTCAGCAAAAGCAGGGGGCAAGAACAACTTTCCTTTTGCCGTCCTCACTGCAGCTACTGAACATAAGAACATAAAGAGCCACACAGGATCAGATCAAAAGCCTGCCTGGCCCAGCATTCTGTCCCCACAGCAGCCAACCAGATGCCTGTGGGCAACCCAGAAGTACAAAACACCTTCCTGCTTGTACTCCCAAGCAACAGGTATTCAGAAGCATATTGCCTCTGATTCTGGAGGTAACACATAGCCACCATGACTAGTAGCTATTGATAGTCTTGTGCTCCTTGAATTTTTAATTTATTTGTTCTACGCTAACATCTGGGTGGACCTTGGCTACTGTAATTTGCCAGACTGACAACAGCTGTGGCTTGGCCACACCCTGCCTGTGTTTTCCCAGCTTTACGGGAAGGGAGCATAAAATCTGGCCTGGCTACAGTCAGGCAAACCTCTTTGAGCCTTTCTACATGAGGCTTTTATTGTGCTCTGGTAACTGCTCACTCATAGTAGTTTGCAGGTCCTTTATATGATGTTGTAGTTATGCTCTAGGGCCTCCCCCATGTTTTGTGACCATTTTTTTTTTCCTTAATGAAGTCTGGTATATCCTGAATGGTGCCATAAAACTTTCCACGGAATTTTGCAGTTCTGTTATACCACAGCACCATCTAGTGGTTGTATCGTGAAACATACAGAAAGGCAGAGAAAGAAACCCCTGGAAAAAAAAGCAGGTATAAAATAGCAGATTTTAATCCTGCAAAGACTCTGGAAGCCATGGTAAAGGTGTGGGATAAAAGCATCATGTAGAAATGCCCATTGGGAGAACACTTCCAAGAATTACGAGAGATTGCACCCTTTTGACGGCTGCAGACTGAGAGAAGGATGGAAGCAGAAAGCTCTTTCAATGGGAGTTACTCATATGTTCAATTCCCCCACTGAAATTAATGGCACATTTATTAAGTATCAGCAGTGAAATGTTTGCTCACTAACGTTTAATCATGACAGGCTTAGAAATCATGAGCTTTGAACACACAGCCATTTAGCATTCTCTTTTATGAAATCGTTAGTGAGAATCTAACTGGAAAAATTATCTTCCCACCCTAGCACCTTCCATCTGCGACTGTTCTGGATTTCCAGCAAAATAAAAATACGCACTTGAGTTAGCAACAAAAGTAATGCTAATTAAATGGCTCCTTCAACTCAAAGCCAGCGCTCAGTTAAATGCAGACACTTTTGTGCTCCATTCACTTGCATGCCAGTGTGTGTTTTTACCCCTCTAACAGTGTAAGATGGAGATTCCCAAATCAAACAGGACTCGAAAGGTGGTGTCGGGGTTGCCTTTCCCTTTCTGTGGCCAACGCTAGACCTCAAGCGAGGCCGAGACGACAGTGGAGGCTGGTGCCTCCGTGGTCAGTGGGGCTGTGCATCCGCGCTGGGTTTCACTCAGAACCAGCCAGGCCTCTGAAGGAGCTGCCCACGGTGCTGAACCGGATCCCCAAAATAGGTCCAGCACCTCGGATGGCTCCTTTAGAGTTCGGACGGAGACCCAGAGCGGCTTCCCGGCCCCACTGGCATCGGCGCCTCCACCGGCAGACAGGCTGCCTTTCTCCTTCCGCCGCCGTGCAGCCGAGAGCCGGAGGCGGAAAGAGGGGGCGCGCGGGACTTAACAGCGCAACCCTCCCCGAGGCCACTCGAAAGGGAATCCCGCTGATTTCCGTAGGGCTTGCGCCCGCGTAAGGGCACATACGGGGGTTGCTGCCTAAGCCAATCAGGTTCCCGCGTGCCCCCTCGGAGCCGAAGCGTCTGTGACGCAGCGCGCCGGTGGGTGGGGCGGCGTGGGGCGAGGCGCCCGGTTCCTACGCAACGCGGCGCGCGGGGGTGGGAGGATCGAGGCGGGGAGCGACGGAGCTTTCAGAGCGGTCGAAAGCTTCTGCAGGCGCGTAGTCCTCATTGCTCCCCCGGGCCAGGGCGGAGGGGTAGCGCCTGAAGGAAAGGCGGTGGGCGCTTGGCTAGCCGGTTGCGTGGCATGTGAATTCCCCGCCGCCCCTCCGGGCTGAGCTTGGACTAAGAGTAATATAAATATCAGTGTGTGTGTGTGTGTGTGTGTATACACACACACACATATATATATATATATATATATAAAGGTCCACCATTTCCTCTGAATTTCCCCCAAAGGGATTTATTTATTTAGGGTGCTTCTAGTCTGAGGGGCCCTAATGCCCCCCACAAAAAGGCATTGTGCAGGTATTTCGTCTTGTTGATTTTAGCGGATTTTCCACTGCAAGAAAAACGGTGGAAGAAGCATGGAGGACTATGAGCGGGAGATGTCATCGTCTGGCCTCCGTGGATAAGGTAGGGTGATGGCACGACAAAAGCCTGCTTTGGAAGCACCCTTGGTTGGTTGGTTTGTAAAAACGTTGGCCAGTTTTTCGCTACAAAGGTTCTAAACCGTTACTTTTTTTATTATTATTATACTGAGGTGACAATGCTTCTAGTCCAGGTTTTTCTTGTGCAATTGCCCTGCCTCGTGGGGGGGCGGGGGAGTGAGTGTCCAGATGATGTGCTCTTTTATTTGTAACCCTACCCTGTTTTCCTACTGCTTCTTCCATTCTCTCTGCACCCCCACCAAATTTGTTAAGGAGGGAAAGTAGCTGCTCACTGTCTTTTGATGGGTGGCATTTCCATCAGTCTGGAAACACCCCTAGTTAAGTTGTTCCTTGCGAAATTTTGTAAACTCTTTCTGCTTTCTCAACAGTTCTTTGTCAACTGTGTGGCACTACAACAGATTTTTTCTGGTAAAAGGTAAGGTGCTATCTGTTTCGCATGTCCTAATGTCTGACATCCATGTAACAATGATATCGCTGTATGTAGAGTCCTTCACCTATGATATGGGGATAATATTGTTTTCCCTTGGAAGGTTGTTATAAGTATTACTGTCTCAGATAATATATACTATTTGCTGTGTAAATATTAATTCACTGATCCAGTCTCTTCCCCTGCCCTCCCCATCCCCTGCATATATAGTTCCCTTTACCTTTCCACATGAGCTACCCTGTGACCCAGTTCACATGATTAAACAACCCACAGTTAACAAATCGTGGGTTGTTTTAAGTGTGCAGGAGCAAGCAAATATACTGGTTCCTGACTGCTTGCTCACTTCTGTTTTGGTAAATAACCCAGGAAACGCCCCATTCCTGGGTTGTTCTCCATGACGTCTGAACCCAGAACTCTGGGCTGTTGAGGGAGAAACAATCCAGAGTTTTAAGCCATGGCTTGATCTTGAGTTAAAACTCTGGGGTGTTTCTCCTTCAGCAGCCCAGAGTGCCCAGTTCGGACATCAGGCGAACAACCCAAAAATGTTCCTGGGTTGTTTAGCAAAGCAGAAGCAGGTGAGTGGTCAGGAGCCAGCTCCCTCACTCCCAACTGTTTGCAAACAAACCACACTTAACAAACTGTGGGCTGTTTAACAAACAGTGGCTTGTTTAATCATCCAAACCAGGTCTGTGTTGGAGTCCCCTGCCAGCAGCTCTCTTGGGCATAGAGAGGTGTGTAGGTAGGAGGCCTGCATATGTGTAATAGTGCATGTAGGGAGTCCAACTGATTTGGCTCCTAAATGTGGTTGTTTATGTTAGATGCAAAATGAAAAGTGTGCTTTGAAAATACAAGTAATTTTCAGCACAGGTTTCTCTTTGAAAGAAGTTTACAATGGCAACAGGGGAAAAAATCTTGGTTAGAGCAGAGGTTCTTTCCCCAGAATGATTTGAAGAGATTTTATCTTGTTAACATGGTAGACATTAATATAATATTGTAAGAACTAATCTGATGCATACTATCAATGCAGAGTTTGGTAGAAGATGGGAATGGATGTAGAATATCTCAAGGAATGCTTAGGAAAATGCTTGGCTGAGGGACTTGCTGAGGTAGCCGACTGTCAGCCGGTGGACCCAATCAATTTCCTAGCATACTGGATTTACAGCTACAAGAAAAAAATAAACGAAGAAGAAAAGGTGATACATCTTTCCTTTTTAAAAAAAACAAAAGTTGAAGCAAGTCAGTCTCAAAGTGACTGAATTTTAATCCATCTTTCTCCCAATTTTCTTGTGCTTTGTGCTTTTTTAGAGGAAGATAGAAAAGGCCCAGCTGGAATGTGAACATGAAGAAGTCCTTGCAGAATTGGAGAGGACAGAGAAGCTGAAAGCAGAACAACTTCTGGTTTCCCAGAAATTTGAAGAGCAGCAGCAGGTTTGAGTCTTCTAACCTTAAACTTTTTTTAAAGTAATATTCGATTCACCATTTGAATGTGAGGTGTAGTTATAGGTAGAGTGCCAAAAATAGACCAATACCACTGTAGTCTACGGCCATTGGATTTTAAACCAGATAGACGAGTCACCGTTTTGGTAATTCGTTTTAGTTAACTAAATTCACATTTTTACTTATAAAGAACTTTGCAAAGTGACAACCAGAAAATACTATTGCGAAATTAACTGAGACACATGATGCACCAGATCTGCTGACTGTTAAAGAAAGGGATGAAAAGAGTTTAAATGAAGTGAGTACCAAACAGAACAACATGTATGTGAATATATCGTGTTATAATTCCCTCTAATAGTAAACTTGGGTGGCTGAATGTCAGTTTGGAATAAAACCAACCCACCCCAAACCAAGGGAGTGGTTTCTGTGTACCCCAGAGACTCTCTAGGAATAAAAAACTGTGAAAGAAAAATATTTTAAAATAAAAAGAATGGCCCTGTGAACTTCCAGGATCTGTGAACTTTCAAAACCTACAGAATGTTGTGGGTATAGAGATAAGAAAATATTACAGGAGCTCATTGCTTGAAGAAGGAATTTCAGTCTTCACGCTGAAAGCTCAGTGTTCCTGTTTTTATTGCTACTTTTTGTTTGGGGTGGTGGGGAGACACATGGCTATGCTAAAATCCTGGATTTCTCCATTGTTTTCTGTGGGTATCGCTCAATTCCACCCTAAGGCGGTGGGTTGGTAGTGGTCTAACGCAATGGGTTTTAACCTTTAATCTACTGTTGCCCTCCAAGTACACAACATTATCAAATGTCCCCCAACTACAGGTTAAAAAATTAGGACATAAAAGCAGCAGTGCAGACAAGTCAACTTTATTCTGAGATATAGGTATATTTATGATGTATGCATATGATACACAGAGATCAATGGGAATATATTGCATTTGCAACTTTGTGTTGTGGGTCCCTGCTTCATAAATATTGCTTGTTTTCTGCACATAGCAGAATAACATGTTTAGGGGAAGACTAGGGGGAACTCTTCTCAACATGGTAGCCTTGTATGCGCAAGGAGGCTTACTGCATGCAACTTTTCTACTTGTATTCTGAAATGTTACAAGTCTGGGGAAAAACAAAACCCTCTATCCAGTGAGCTTCTCTGTTGTTATTGCAGATAGGAGGACATTCCTTGTTGGGTTAGGTTTAACCTGTGGATCAGGAAGGTAGGGCTGAAAAGCCACTTCCGGTAAGGTGGGAACTCCTGAGCAATCTCCAGGATGGCTGAGTCAGAGAGGAAACATCTGTAATGGACACAGAACAGAACAAAGTGGTTGTCAGGCCACCCTGAAACAGGAAAGATGTAACAAATAGGCCAAATTTATAGAGGGCAGTCAGTGCAACATCAAGCCAGCCTTCCAGCAGTTAAAAACAGTTAACATAAGGAGAGAAAAAGTTAGAATTTGAGTAAACAACAGGGGTGCGCAGAATGGCTCCCTGTCCATAAGAAGAACTTTCACTAGGTTTGTTTTCTGTCTTTGTGGATGGAATATTCCTTGTTGAGATGTAAATTAGCAGTACCTCCCTGGGAGGGAAATATATTTATGAAATGTATTATGAAATAATACATTGATTATTGATGCGAAGAAGCAGTAAGAACTAAAACTACTTTTAAGCCAATTCCTTTTTGTTTGTGAATTATATGGGTCTGGGTAATTTGAACATTAATGTCCGATTGCAGATGGTCAGCATCTAATGTCCAAAATGTGCACATCTCTAAAAAGCTTGTTTCCAAAAGGGGAGTTTCAAGCACACAGACCCAGAGAGGGAATTGTGGGGTAGGAAACGGCACACACGGGATGGGGCACCACAGCGACACAAAGAAAGAAAAAGAAAACAGACACGCTCTGCTTTTTCCTTCTCTCATCACACCCCCGCCCCCATTGAGCTGCTCCACTCTTCCCCCCAACCCCCAATTTCTTTTTCAGTATTTTTGCAATGTGAATCCTGATCACTTTAACTCTTGCCAAGCTGCTCATGTCAGCCTAGAAAAGAACTTAGAGATAAAAGAGAAAGTAGAAAGGAGTGATCTCTTCTCACTTCCTCTCCACTCTTACAATGACACGACTGCTCTCTTCCTACTTCCGAAGTGGGGTAAAGGCAGTCAGCAGGGACTGGGGGAGGTGTTCATGTATACTTTTGTACCCACATGTGCTGCTTGGGAGACCCAAGGGCTAGGCCAATAAGCTCCTCTTACCAACTACTTTTAAAATTGATCATTGAGTTCATACAGAGAGGTGGAAGTTGACAGAGTGGTTGTGACTGGAGACTGGAGCACCTGCTCTTGACTTGTGGTAAATTTTTGTGGTTTGGGTTGTACAGGTTTGTCGGAGAGGGGAGGCTGCTAGATGATCCTGCAGAATAAGGGAGTTATACCATATCTGTTTTCTGGTTCTGTCCTACTCTGTGACCTTCCCTCAGAGATGGCTAAGATCTGTGGCTAGAACAGAAGCAAGCCAAGTTGTACTTTCTAGGCACTTAAACATAGTAATTGTGCTTAGGTTTGTCATCTCTTTACTGGGCCATTTCTTGTGCCTTTAACAGTTATTCATCCATTTATTTACAGTGCAGTCCTATATATATCTACTCAGAGGTACATCTCACTGGACAAGAGCAAGGCCTAGTTGCAGCATGCACTTGTTTGCAGTGGCTAGAACCACTATTTGACAATATAAATTGCAGGCGCGGTGGGGGGCCAATCCAGATTGGGAGGGTTAAAGCCTACGTACCCCCCCCCCCACCGTACTATGGTGCTGTTCTGGATTGGAACGCCTGTCCTTAGAATGAAATTATGTTCATGAAGCAATAACATTTTACAAGATGCTTTTTTGGGTGCAATTCACATTTTTGAAAAACCCTAGTATTCTCAAGATTGTAGCCACTCTGGGCTAGATCATAGTTGACCCGAGCCCACATAGGAACGCCTCGGGAAGCTGTGCTTTGCTTATCTATGTTTATATATACATTACATGAACTTGTGCCTCTTTGCAAGCCTTATATGTGGCCAATATGAATTGTGCAAATAAAAAAGGCCATTGGTACAAATCATGTGATGGTGAATATAAGCCCCCACATGAAGGCACTGCTTTATACGAATGGCATCACCATGGAAGTGTTCCCTGTCCATGAGCTCAGTAGTGGCCCCACACTCTCCCAAGCAGATTGCCATTAATACAAACTGGCCTTCTGTGTCTGCAAAGCTATTCTGCATTTTCAAAGCATTGCGTTGACAGGCATTTATTTTTTATTAAATCATAAGATCATTGAGGCAGGGACCTGTCCTTAAAGTGTTCTGGGTTTGTTTGTTTTTATTCTGTAAAGTGCTATGTAAATTATGATGTATAAAAATTACATTTTAATCAAGTTTTTTAATTGTTCATGTTTTATCAGTGTTTGAAATGTTGTAGTTTATAAGGAATTAAGATAGACTGTCTTCTCCTTTGGGAGTGTGAAATATTCACAATGAATGTATACATAATTTTTTCCTTTCATGTTTTCAGAAAGAATAAAAATGAGTGATCTTAACAAAATAGAAGTATCAGATGTTTCACTTCTGTTTCTCTTCTGTCAAATCTTTGAGAGAAATATCGGTCTATTTACAGTGTTAATTATTCAGAAATTAAATACTAAGGCTGCAATCCTATGCATGTGTATTATGGAGTAAGATGCATTAAACACAATGGGACTTGCTTCCAAATAAACATGTATTGGGATGGGCTGCAATTCAGTAACTGTGTATATTAGCACTACCATAGTCCTACAAATATCAGTGGTTTCAGCAGAACTAAACTGAAGCAAGAGTTCTTTTTAAATTGTGCTAATTGCCATAATAAAAGGAAAAAGGTTCAGTCTGGACTAGCAAACCTTTCATGACAGTGTTGCAAAACTTTGCTTGTAGTCCTCAGGGTGTGTACTCTAGGCTTACTCAATCCTTGTGGGTCTAAAAAACCTAGTTTGATGGTTGTCATTTATCTTTGTGTGTCCGCTGTCAGCCAGATGGTGTCACCACAGCTTAATAAACCATAAGCAAATGAATCATTCTGTTCTGTTCACTGCTGAACTCACTGTTCAATTAGAAAACTGAAGTTAGTAATAGTTGCAGATGTAACTTAAAATATTTGAGAGAGCAGCTGGGCTTGTGTACACTGTAGAATTGAACCATCCATGTGCGGCTTATTTATATTATTGGAATGTAGAGTTTTCATTGCTGGCAATATAGGCCTCCAGCCATGGGATATACACAAGTAGATTAGCTTCCTTGGGAGGGATTGATGGTAGAGCATATGCTTTGCAAGAAGGTCCTAAGTTCAGTTCCTGACACCTCCAGTTAAAAGGTCCTAAGTAGTGGCCTGGGAAAGACCTCTGCTCTAGCCCCAGAGATTAGATCTATGCGGACTCATTTTCTTCCATGCTTCTGCCAAACAGAGAAATGATGTGTGTGTGAGCAGACTTGCCTGGATTGCATTCCACTATAAGAGGGGAGAAAGCATAGGAGGGGCTTCACAAGTCTATTGGTGGGCATCCTTGCTTAGGCTCCTTTTTACACATTCACCCTGTGCGGAGGGCGGGGGGAGATAGACTTCCTGTTTAAGCTACTTGAACGTGCTGTGTATGCAATTTTGCCCGTTGCTTTTTGAGAATAAGTGTTGTGAAATCTGTTTCTGGGCTTATACACCTTTTCTTAAGTTTGCATCCTTTTTAACCCATATAAGTTCATCCAGTTAAAGGCAGTCAGCTTTGTACCCAATTTAAAATTTTATAGATTTGCTTAGAGTAACAAGAATAAACTAATAGTACTGTGAATTGTTAATTTGTGTGTTATGACAGAACAGCTTTAGCCTCTTATCAGAAATAGGCGAGGCTGTGATTATAAGCACAATTATGTGAAAGCAAGTCCTGTTCCAAGTAAATGCATTTAGGATTGGGATCTCAATATTGTAATCAGACTTCAGCTTTTTGTGGCACTTGATGGTGGCTGTTGGCTGGAGTGCTGTTGCAGTTAATAAGGGTGCCTGCAGCCAGAATGTTATTTACTTGGCTATACATCAGAACAGGAAGTTGGCAAGCTAGGAAAAAAAATCAACTGATTTCTCCTTGCTGTTACTGACTATGCTATTGCCTCACACAGTGCATTTCTGTGCACTAAGGCATCACAAAGCATGTGGCTGCGTTTTTAAGGTAGCACACGTGCTGTGAAGGTTATGTGTTGTGGATATATTTGCATTCACCCTAGATCATCAGATGGAGCTTCATCCCTGAAGGTGATGGAACCATTTTGCAGGGTGTATTTTGCAAAACCGCATGTGTGTTGTACAGATGAACTGTCCAACCAGAGTAGAGCCCAAGCCTCTTCACAGTCAAGCGACTGCTTCCCATCCCATCCCAGTCCATCTCACAGGCATTGCAGCCTGTGTAGGTTGCCACTTCAAAGAGAGAGACTGGTTGATTACCAGGACACAAGCTTTCACAGCACCTCTGGAGGAGAAATAATTATTTGGAAAAGATAGGCATTCTGCACATGCTTAGGAGCAGTTTGCCTTTTGGCCCTTTTTGAAAGATTTTCCTGAATTCAATTTTCCATACTGCCCAATAGCTGAAGCTCTCTGGGCAGTTCACAAGTTCTCTCGCCGGTTTGCTAAGAGACACTCAGCCCTAAGTGGCAGAAACCTTGTCAATAAAAGGTAGCAGTCCTACGGTGTACAGGCTTAAGGGGAAAGTGGAAAGTTTTAGGACAGTAAACTATTCTGAAATGTAGCACAAACTCATTGAACTTACAGATGAGCCTGTGCGTGTTTATTCATAGCCTGCTATGGGTCATTGGGACTTGCTCGCAGTAAGACCATGTAGGATATTGTTTTTCACTATAAGGGCCACCAGTGGCTACTGATCACCTCGAATCTCATTCACTCTGTTTTTGTAGTAGCTGCTCACTTTCAACAAGGGCTCTCTTGTTTGCTAGTTCACTTTGCTTGTTCTACACAGGTCAGAATAAAATTGTCAATCAAGTATGTTTTTCTATCTATGGAGGAAACCACTATTCAAAACACCTAACTCAAAACATTCATATCTTTCATACACACTTTGAAATAAGTGCCTTATGAAGATGGAGTGAGACCACACTGCAGCTGTGCATGTGTAAAGTGCCACCGGGTAGTCTTGGCCCTTATGTATGTGTAAAGTACCACTGTGAATGTGGTATCTGTCAGGAGCACCCTAGCGGCCTCTTTCAGTACACTCCAATAGCCAACTCAAGACACAGACAAAAGGATTCTTTTCAAGGCTTTAATCCATTTACAACTTAATGACTTTTTCAGATGCTAATCACCAGCGACTAAGCAATGAACAGCAGAGTAGCCTATGCTCCGAGTAGGCAGTTGGTCCCCATTTGAAGGAGAGTCACTTGAAGACCCTGAACTTATGGGCTAGGGAGAGATCCTCCCTCTTTCCCTTGGGTCCACGGGATGCGGCCATTGCTTGCGCGCCAAACGCGCTACGCCTCCTTTCTGCGCCCTCCATCACTCGTTGCTCCCTGCGTCTGCACTGAGCATCTAGCAAGCCCCCCTCCTGCACTCTCTCACTGCCCGGGTCACTATCTCAGGAATGCCGGCAGGAGGAATCTCTGCCAGCTGCTGTGCCTGTGAGGGATGAGCTGGCTCCTCTCCCATGGATTGCTGATCCTCCTCAGAATCAGAACTGCTCTGGGGTTCTATCAGCTCAGTTTCCACCCTGACAATATCATTGGAGAGGCTGACAAATTTAAGTCAAGGTATCACCACTTCTGAATGTGTAATGCTAGTGTGTAAAGTCTTAGGCAAGAGGGGAATATTCCCCTCCCTCCCAACAAGGGCTGGCAAAATAGATGATTGGGATGAAAGAGTGGTTGGCATTGGGAGCAGAAACTTTAAAAAGCCTCAGACTGACCATTCCTTTTGCCTTATATTCACTTACTAGGGGGTGGGTTCTTTTAATGCCATGTTTTTCTTTTTAGCAGTTAAAACTGACAGCTGCTTGTAGGAGATAACAGAACTCAAGGACTTTCATCAATCGGATTTATTTATTAATTATTGATTTATAGCATCTTTATCTTGCCCTTTAACCAAAACGGCTCCCAAAGTGGCCTAGAAAGATCAGAAGTAAGACAGCCCCAGCCCACAGGCTTACAATCTAAGACATGACACAAAAGGAAGGGATGGGCGGTGGGGGAGGAAAAAATGCAAATTCAGGCACTAAATTCTTAGTTGCAGAGTTCAGCAGGTCATGGACACAGAGGACGGGCTGCTGCTTTGTCTCCCTCTGAAGTCCTCAGCAGTAACAATTGGTAGACGGCAAGGGGACTCCCAGCTGGAGTTGTATCTAGGCTAACCCTATGTCCTCACTGTGGGAGGCTGTGTGGATCCAGAATCGGCGTTCACGGCCACCTGCAGACCCGCTGCTAGGACTCTACTCTTGGAAGACCGCCATGATGATGATGTACCTCGGCTCGACGGAGGAGAGCCTGGCTGCCGTTTCCCCTCTCTCTGATTTGGTAGCACCGTGTTGCCGCTCTACCCCCACTGGACGCTCATGCTATTTCAAAGTCAGGTCTCCTTGTGTGTGCCAGATATGAGCAATTTGCGTTAGTTTTTTTGTTTTGCTTTTAATTTGTAGTAAGAATTCACACCTAGGTGTAGGTAGCGGGGACGGCGTGTGCTGAGGTAGTATGCCTTACGGCAACACTGTCGTTGCAAATTGGGCGTGTAAGAGAGAGGGAGAGGATGGTTTCCGGCAATCCTGATTTATAATCCCCCCGCAAAAGCTGCAATTATCCCCTCTTCAACGATGCCTCCAACGCCGTTTGCATACTTCATATCTCCAGCAATCGTCGCACCTTCACGCTGGAAACAGCGCAGCCAAAAGTATCTCCCCCCACACTCATGCGCACGCCTCCGGCTGCAGCAAACGTAACTGCTCGACCCCCCCAGTTCAGAGCCAGCGCTCAGCTGTCGTTCACATGCATGAAGACACGGTACGCCTTTATCCCTCCAACAGCGTTAAACGGAGATCACGAGTAAAACAGCACGCCAAGCAGCTAACGCTACTCTACACTATATCTCTATGGTCAGCGCGGGCGGCGACCCTGGCAAAAGTGGGAGGGCGCGCGAAAGAGGGACTCTTCTGCGCATGCGCGCGGAGCGTCGCTCCCGCCTCAGCGAGAAGCGATTTTTTAAAACATGGCGGGGGGCGGCGCGTGCTTGGCCGAGGAGCGGGTAGGGCAGGTGGTGTTGCCGGGGGACGCGCTGCTTCTGCCTGGCCAGGCCGAGGCGGACGGCGAGCGGCTGCGTCTGGCCACCAGCGGGCCTCAGAAGGGGCGGCTGGTTTGTGGGCCGGGGTTGAGGCGCGGCGGGGATGGCCTGCTGGTCACCAAATGCGGGGTGCTACGCTATCGGGGCCCCGGAGGAGGACAGGCAGGTTCCGGAGGGACAGGAAGTGGCTGCGGAGGGACTTACTGGGTGGACTCCCAACAGAAGCGGGTAAGGGAAGGCGGGGCTTCCAGGAGGGAGGCTGCGCATGCGTTGGTGGGTAACTGGCGGGGACACCTGTGGTGATTCTCCCCCCCCCCCTTCCCGGATTCTAGATTAGAATTTTCAAGCGATGATTAAGGAGGCGGGAAGGGAAGGCGGATTATTCGAACAACAATATTTTATATACCACTATAATGTGTTCTAAAAACCCCTTACGACAGCCCCGTAAGGGAGGCTGATGTCTTGATCCCCAAATGGTGTATGCGGCGCAGGCAGAGAATACTGGCTTGCCTAAAGCCACGTGCGCGTGCGGCTCAAGGGAGATTTGCGCTGGCTGTTTCCCAGCTCTCGCCTCCCACCTGTAATCACTGCTAGTTCTTCTGGAACAACCTTCCCCAACCTGGTGCCCTCTGTGTTGGACTACATTTCCCATAATCCCCCAGCCAGTTGCATTATGGGAAATACAGCCCAACCCATTCGGAGGGTACCGGGATGGGGAAGGCTGTCCTATGCAAAGCCTTCTTTGCTTGATACTTGAGCAGTCTCGAAATTTGCTCTTCTTTCCTTCCAAAGGTCCCCCAAGAGGAAAGAAAACTGGAGTGTCTCCTTAGTTGGCTCTGTAGGGATCATATTTCCAGATTTTCTTTGCTTCTGCACTTATGAATGCTGACATCTAGCAGTCCCGAGTATGTCCGAGTGGGAAATCCTGCTGTTTCTTGAGCACCTTAGTCTCCTAATACTTTTTAAGCTTTCTGATTCTAAACCTGAAATGGCAGGCAGAGTACAGGGCAAACGTAATCCAGTTTTAAGTTGGGTTATCTGCTGTAGTTTTCTTTACAAGTTGTGTAGAAAATTGTTGAGAGAGTCCCTTCATTTCACAGGTTTCCAGTTCTCAAGATTCCTTAGACATGTAAGAGGATAACATCTTTAAAAAATGGGAAAGGTTGTATATTCTTCAGGTGTGTCTATGTCCATTTACCCCCTAGAGCCCAGGAATGGTGTGGGAAGACTGTGGAAGTGTTAGTTTTGTACTGTTGATTTGGTATGCACTTTAGCCTGGTTGGAAAGTGAGCTGCTTTTTTGGTCGCACACAGACAAACATGCTTTGACCTTCGGAGACTTCGTTGTTGTTCAGTCGTTCAGTCGTGTCCGACTCTTCGTGACCACATGGACCAGAGCACGCCAGGCCTTCCTGTCCTGCACTCTCTCCCGGAGCGTGCTCAAGTCCATATTCATTGCATCAGTGATGCTATCTAGCCATCTCATCCTCTGCCGTCCCCTTCTCCTTTTGCCTTCAGTCTTTCCCAGCATCAGGGTCTTTTCCAAAGAGTTTTCTCATCGCATTAGGTGGCCAAAATATTTGAGCTTCAGCTTCAGTATCTGTCCTTCCAATGAGCAGTCAGGGTTGATTTCCTTTAGTATGGACTGATTTGACCTCCTTGCAGTCCAGGGGACTCGTAAGAGTCTTCTCCAGCACCACAGTTCAAAAGCATCAATTCTTCGGCGCTCAGCCTTCCATATAGTCCAGCTCTCACAGCCATACGTTACTACTGGGAAAACCATAGCTCTGCTTAGACGGACCTTTGTCAGCAAGGTGATGTCTCTGCTTCTTACTATGCTGTCTAGGTTTGCCATAGCTTTCCTCCCAAGGAGCAAGCGTCTTTTAATTTCATGGCTACAGTCACCATCTGCGGTGATCTTGGAGCCCAAGAAAATAAAATCTGTCACTGCTGCCATTTCTTCCCCTTCTAGATGCCAGGAAGTGATGGGGCCAGATGCCATGATCTTAGTTTTTTTAATGTTGAGTTTCAAACCAGCTTTTGCACTCTCCTCTTTTACCCTCAACAAGAGGCTCTTTAGATTCTCTTCGCTTTCTGCCATTAGGGTGGTATCATCTGCATATCTGAGGTTGTTGATAATTCTCCCAGCAATCTTAATTCCAACCTGTGATTCATCCAGCCCGTCGTTTCTCATGATGTACTCTGCATATAAGTTAAATAAGCAGGGCGACAATATGCAGCCTTGTCGTACTCCTTTCCCAATTTTGAACTAATTGGTTGTTCCATGTCTGGTTCTTACTGTTGCTTCTTGACCCTCGTACAGGTTTCTCAGGAGACAGGTAAGGTGGTATGGTACCCCCATCTCTTTCAGAATTTGCCACAGTTTGTTGTGATCCACACAATCAAAGGCTTTAGCATAGTCAATGAAGCAGAAATAGATGTTTTTCTGGAATTCTCTTGCTTTCTCCATGATCCAGCAAAAGTTGGCGATTTGATCTCTAGTTCCTCTGTCTCTTTGAAACCCAGCTTGTACTTCCGGTAGTTCTCGGTTCGCATACTGCTGAAGCCTAGCTTGTAGGATTTTGAGCATCACCTTGCTGGCATGTGAAATGAGCGCAATTGTACGGTAGTTTGAACACTCTTTGACATTGCCCTTCTTTGGAATTGGAATGTAAACTGACCTTTCCAGTCTTGTGGCCACTGTTGAGTGTTCCAAATTTGTTGGCATATTGAGTGCAGCACTTTAACAGCATCATCTTTTAGGATTTTAAATAGCTCAGCTGAAATACTGTCATCTCCGCTAGCTTTGTTGTTAGTAATGCTTCCTAAGGCCCACTTGACTTCACTCTCTAGGATGTCCGGCTCAAGTTCAGTGAGCGCACTCTCATGGCTATCAGGGACATTAAGATCTTTCCTGTATTTCCTTTTCTTTGTGTATTCTTCCCACCTCTTCTTAATCTCATCTGCTTCTGTTAGGTCCCTGCCTTTTTTGTCCTTTATCATGCCCGTCTTTGCACAAAACGTTCCCTTGAGATCTCCGATTTTCTTGAAGAGATCTCTCGTCTTTCCCATTCTGTTGTTTTCTTCGATTTCTTTGCATTGTTCATTTAAGAAGGCCTTCTTGTCTCTCCTTGCTATTCTCTGGAACTCTGCATTCATTTGGATATATCTTCCCCTTTCTCCCTTGCTTTTCGCTTCCCTTCTTTCCTCAGCTGCTTGTAAAGCCTCATCAGACAGCCACTTTGCTTTCTTGCATTTCTTTTTCTTTGGGATGAATTTAGTTGCTGCCTCCTGAACAATGTTACGGACCTCCGTCCATAGTTCCTCAGGCACTCTATCAGGTGTAATCCCTTAAATCTATTCCTCACCTCCACTGTATATTCATAAGGGATATGATTGAGGTCATACCTGAATGGTTTAGTGGTTTTCCCTACGTTCTTCAATTTAAGCCAAACTTTTGCAAGAAGAAGCTCATGATCTGAGCCACAGTCAGCTCCAGGTCTTGCTTTTACTGACTGTATAGAGCTTCTCCATCTTTGGCTGCAAAGGACATAATCAATCTGATTTGGATATTGACCATCTGGTGATGTCCATGTGTAGAGTCGTCTCATGTGCTGTTGGAAAAGAGTGTTTGTGGCAAAACTCTATTAGCCTTTGTCTTGCTTCATTTTGTACACCAAGGCCATGCTTGCCTGTTATCCCGGTGATTTCTTGACTTCCTACTTTAGCATTCCAATCCCCTCTGATGAAGAGGACATCTTTTTTTTGGTGTTAGTTCTAGAAGGTGTTGTAGGTCTTCATAGAACCGATCAACCTCAGCTTCTTGGGCCTCAGTGGTTGGGGCATAGACTTGAATTACTGTGATGTTGAATGGTTTGCCTTGGATTCGTACTGAGATCATTCTATCGTTTTTAAGATTGTACCCCAGTACTGCTTTTCCCACCCTTTTGTTGACTATGAGTGCTACTCCATTTCTTCTAAGGGATTCTTGGCCCACAGTAGTAGATATGATAGTCACCTGAATTAAATTTGCCCATTCCTGTCCATTTTAGTTCGCTGATTCCCAAGATGTCGATGTTCAATCTTGCCATCTCATGTTTGACCACCTCCAGCTTACCTTGATTCATTGATCTGACATTCCAGGTTCCTAAACAATATTGTTCTTTACAGCATCGGATTTTCTTTTCACCACCAGACATATCCACAGCTGAGTGTCCTTTCGGCTTTGGCCCAGCTGCTTCACTCTTTCTGGCGCTACTTGGAAATACCCTCTGCTCTTCCCCAGTAGTATATTGGACACCTTCCGACCTGAGGGGCTCATCTTCTGGCGTCATATCTTTTAGCCTTGTGATAGGTTCCATGGGGTTTTCTTGGCAAGAATACTGGAGTGAGTTGCCATTTCCTTCTCCAGTGGACCACATTTTGTCAGAACTCTCCGCCATGACCTGTCCATCTTGGGTGGCCCTGCATGGCGTAGCTTATGGCTTCACTGAGTTACGCAAGCCCCTTCTCCACAACAAGGCAGTGATCCATGAAGGGGCTTCGGAGACTAGCTTGTTAATTTTGTGTGTGTAGTGGTATTAAGTCTTGCAGAATATCACCTTGGAAGGATTTACCCTAGTAGGTTGCTTATACATCTTGAAACAAAATATGTTCCTTATCTTGGAGAAATATAGATTCTTGTGGAGCAAATTTCTCTCTTATCTTAAAACAGGCAGGGGTGTGTAAACCATCTATTACGGTAGGGGTAGGACAAGATTTCGAAGTCCTAGTTATTGGCATCAAACTGGGGCACCTGGGAGTTTCCCAGCCTTGAAATAGAGAGTTATGCCCTTTATCTTGTGGTTAACTAGGCCCATCAGCATCCACTGTGATCAATGGCTGGCCTGGTGGTGATGTCACTATGTGATTCTGCTTTAAGTCTGATTTCAGTGGGAGAGATTTAAGCACCTACTTAAGTGCTTATGTGGGCTGGATCATGCCAATTTTTTTACTACTTTAATGTGAAGCTTTTGACATAGAAGTACCACTCATTCATTTATTTTCATTTGGAACATTTATGTTGTACCTTTTGTTGGAGGGACTCCAACCATGAGTCACTGAACCTGAACTTGAAGGGTTAATACATACCTGAGTCAGGTGGGAGGGGAGATGGTATTGCCTTTTCCTTGTCTCCTCCCCCTACTCTCCTATTCTTCTTCTCACTTCTTCCTGCAAGGGACAGTGACCATGAGGCTGATCTCAGCCAACTTACCTCGAGATGTAAGCCTGTTATATAGTCAGGGCCAGAAATATTGGAACAAGGATAACTGTTTTGGCAATTGGCCTCTGTACACCACCACACTGAAGTTGAAAGGAAACACACCCAGATGGGAGCAAAGTCAGGACTTCTCAGCTGTAATTCAAGGGGTTTGACAAAAGTGAGGCACTACCCATTCAGGAAGGACAGCCAGTGGCATACACACACACACACCCATTGTTGGGGGCTCATAAGTAATGGAATGAATGGCTGGCAAGCAGCTGCATGGCCAGGTGTGGCCTGTTTCCTGGGTACCCCATGACCAATCAAAAAGATAAAAGGCCTGGAGGTGGTTCTGAGTGTTACATTTGCATTTGGTAGCTGTTCCCTGGAACTCCCAACATGAGGTCCAAAGAGGTGTCCATGCAGGTGAAGGAGGCCATCATTAGGCTGAGGAAACAAAACAAACCCATCAGAGAGATAGCAGAAACAGTGGGAGTGGCCAACACAACAGCTTGGAACATCCTGAAAAAGAAGGAATTAACTGGCAAGCTCAGCAACAGCAAAAGGCCTGGAAGACCACAGAAGACAACTCAAGTGGATGACCGCAGAATTCTGTTAATGTGAAGAGGAACCCTTCCACAACATCTAGCCAGGTCAAGAACACTCTTGAGGAGGTAGGCATGTCATTGTCAACATCTACAGTCAAGAGACGGCTTTATGAATGTAAATACAGAGGCTTCACAACAAGGTGCAAACTGCTGGTAACGCTCAAGAACAGACAGGCCAGATTAGCCTTTGCCAGCAAACACCTAAAAAGCCTGCCCAGTTCTGGAATAAGATTCTTTGGACTGATGAAACCAAGATTAGCTTGTACCAGAATGATGGGAAGAAAAAAGTATGGAGAAGGAAAGGAACAGCTCATGATCCAAAGCATACCACATCATCTGTCAAACATGGTGGAGGCAGTGTTATGGCATGGGCATCCATGGCTGCCAATGGAACTGGGTCACTGGTGTTTATTGATGACCTGACTGCTGATCAAAGCAGCAGGATGCATTCTGAAGTGTAGAGGGCTATGCTTTCTGCTCAGGTTCAGCTGAATGCTGCCAAACTGATAGGATGCCGCTTCATATTGCAGATGGATAATGACCCAAAACATACAGCAAAAGCTACCCCAGAGTTTCTGAAGGCAAAGAAGTGGGATGTTCTTCAATGGCCACGTCAGTCACCTGATCTCAACCCCATAGAGCATGCTTTTCAATTACTGAAGACTGAAGGCAGAAAGACCCACAAACCAGCAGCTGAAGGCAGCTGCAGTAAAGGCCTGGCAAAGCATCTTGAGGGAGGAAACTCCGCATTTGGTCATGTCCATGGGTTCCAGACTTCAGGCAGTCATTGACTGCAAAGGATTTTCATCCAGGTATTAAAGGCAACCCTTAAGTTTGAAATGGTGTTGGTTTGTTCCGTTACTTATGAGCCACCAATGATAGGTGTGTGTGTATGCCACTGGCTGTCCTTCCTGAATGGTTAGTGCCCCACGTTTGTCAAACCCCTTGAATTACAGCTGAAAGTCCTGACTTCGCTCCCATCTGGGTGTGTTTCCTTTCAACTTCAATGTGGTGGTGTACAGAGGCCAACTGCCAAAACAGTTATCCTTGTTCCAATATTTCTGGCCCTGACTGTATCTCAAGTGAAGTCTGCTCCTAACCCACCACTTGAGTGTGTTTTGCCTACATCCGGGGCATCACCTTTCCCTGTCCTGGTTTGGGTTGTGTGGTTTCCCTCACAGAATAAGCATTTGAAAGACACACGAAAACAATATACATACTCATATTTGTTCTGCTTGAGTTTGTGGCATCTTCCTTCAGGTGATTGTTTGCAATCCTTATATTTTTCTTGCCCCTTGAAACTAAAATTTCCTTTATTCTTCTAAAATTAATAATTTAATGAAGTTTTTATATCAATACACTTTTTTATATATCCTTGTCACATCAGCAATTTTCATGAATATTTTTAGTTTCTAATACTAAATGCCAATTATCCGAATTAATACATTATCAATATGTTCAGATTTAAATGCTGTTGCTAAAGTAAAAGTATTTGGGGACATGAATGCTGTCTTTGTAGTAGTATTTTCATTATAAAGGAACTGTATAGTCTTCAGTAGTGAGGCTGAATTGTTGATGTTGGGTTGTATGTGAGTAGAGTGCTGCATACCATCGGTACTTTTGTTTGTTTTGTACAAGAAAAGTAATATGCATATTTAAAAGGCCTCTTTTTTCTTTTTAAAATCCTAATTCTTTCCGTTACTAGTACGTCCCAGTCAAGGGAGATCACGTGATAGGCATAGTGACCACCAAAGCTGGGGACATATTCAAATTGGATGTTGGAGGAAGTGAACAAGCATCTTTGTCCTACCTGGCATTTGAAGGTGCAACCAAAAGAAACAGGCCAAATGTGCAGGTGAGGACTCTGAAATATGATAACAGCAGTGATTTTCAGCTCAGGTCTATACACACTAAACTGGGAGTAAGTCTCATTGTGTTCCTTGTGACTTCCTTCTGAGTAGATGTGCATAGGATTGCACTGTTAAGCTTGTGTTAATTCAAAATAGTAGTGTTGAGTCAACACCTCTTTTCTTTAGTCAGAAGGCTTTAAGAATATCGCTGTGTGGACATGTTTAAATAAATAATATGCATCTTGAATAGAGTTTAAATTCCTTTGTATGTTTCTTCTCTGTTGATTCTTGGCATGAGATCTTGACCTTTGAAAGAGGCATGTGATAACAAATTACTCATTGCCATGCTTTGATAGCCAAGAGTTACAGAAACAGGCTTCTTGTGTTTTGCTTTTTTGGATGCCTCTTAAAAATACAATGTTGGACAATTTAAAGTGGTTGTATCTCCTGATACTGCTTGGCTAAGATGGCGGTGTAATCCAAAGAAAAGCTCTTGAGATCAGCCAAGACTTCTAAGCTAGACTGGATATATTATAAGCTGTTATATGTTTTTAAAAAGTTCCCATATAAAATACATATTTCTTTACTTTAAATAAATTTAAATAAATCCATGCATTGTTGTACCCTGCTAATATAAAAAGAGGTGATACAGCTCATTGGTTGAGATGCAGTGCTAAATCATAGTCAGCATTACAGGAACAAGCGCCAGGCTCGTGATGTTATCCTCCTCAATGCTTCTCATTTTCTAGCCTGTGGACGAGATTAAAAAACTGTGGTTATTAGTTCTTTTGCTTTAGAACTAATAACCACAGTTCTGTGGGATGTCCAAACTTGGGGAACTTCATCTTATTCTAACTGGTTAGTTAAACTGGGATATCAGACCATAGTTTGACAGTATTTGACTGTTGAGTTGACTGATGTGCCAACCTTACAACTCATGGCTTTTGTTATCCTGTTTATTGAGAATAGCCAGCAACTACATAACTGGCAAAAACATTTTCTTGATAAAATTCGTCAGTTTTAATAACATAACTGAATAGTATATGAGTTACACTTCAGATGAACAGTCTTGTATACTTGTGACACATCTGTCCTCACACTGGAGTCATTGGGCAGAGCTATTGTTGCTCTTGTCACTTTAACAATATAGTCTCTATTTAAATCAATTTCTGACAATGTGGTTGCAATAGCTACTAAGAAGAGCTGATTGAAAAGGTAAGTCTACACTGAGGCAGAGCTATATACGTATCTCATTGCTTTTTCTCAGTGCTCTGTATAATAGGTGAAGTGCAACACTGGAGACCTGTCATAAAATGTTACATAAATAGATGGAATAGTTCTGAATGTGTATTATTTTTCTTAGGTGGGGGACCTTATTTATGGCCAATTCATTGTCGCCAATAAAGATATGGAACCTGAAATAGTCTGTATAGACAGTAATGGCCGAGCAAATGGAATGGGAGTCATTGGACAAGATGGTTTCTTATTCAAGGTGTCATTAGGCCTAATAAGAAAGTAAGTATGATAGAGTTCTTATTAGCATGCCTTATCTTCTTAGGCATGGAAATAATTGGCCAATTATTTCCTTCATGCCCTTCTCTAGGTTAGGTCATGCAAGCCGTTGATGTTTTGGTACAACTGTTGCATGTTGACTAGGATTCATATAATTTTGCCATATTCATTATAAACCATGGCTGAAATAACTTTAAAAAAGGATAGCCTAACTGACGCCTAAGAGCTATAATAAATTGAGCCCCACTGATTCAGCAAAACCGGTTGTCAAAAGAAGAACAGTTCCGAGTCTGCATTGTGAAGGAACCTTCTCAGATATGCATTATGTACACAACTCTCTGTAATATTTGGCAGGGCACTCCCTTGTAATACATATTCTACACTTAAAAGGAGGTACAGTTATCTCTTTAGAGACATTTGTAGACATGTGCTTTGAGAGAAATGCATGCTTTGACATGTCCTGAATAAGAGCAATGGGGCTCTGCCACTGTATAAATATGATGAATTTAGAACAGTAATTTGTGTGCGTATGCATACTGTTCCTTTGCCTGATGTCTCTAATAAACTCTCTAGGGCATGGTTCACAGATCAAACAGCGAGTGTGAAGGCGCACACTGGCTCCTGCCTGCTTCCACTTTTTGAAACAACCCAGGAATCCATGGCTTGTTGGGGTAGAACTCTGGGTTGTTTAACCCTAAACAATCCAGAGTGCAGGGTTCGCACATCATGTCAACAACTCAGGAACCAGGCATTCCTGGGTTGTTTCCGAAAGCTGATTCAAAGTGAAAGTGGCAAACAGGCAGGAGGCTGTGCTTGTTCGTACCCACGTGGGTTGTTACATATGCAGTCTCATTCTTCTGCTCCATGCACCTATGCTTGCATGCTCTGTGTGTGCTTGTTTTTGTATGTCCCCACAAAGCTTTACATCTAAAGAGGCTTGGATCAAGAGCTTCTACCTCTAAAGAAGCCACCTATCAGTACTACATTCCATCAGGATTTCCAATACAATGTCTTCCTGAATTGTACTACTTCAGGCTGGGGAAGGAGAGGGATCAGATAATTGAATGTTTCTCCATGAAAACATTCCCTGCTCATAAAAACAAAACCCTAACATTGGAAAGAAGGCCAGGCAAGAACTGTTCTCCTTGACTTTTTTTTTTTTTTTAGGTGAAGGGGTTTTTATATCTATAGTTGGAAGAGCAATACCCTCTCCCCACCTTCCCCCCTGCCAGCAATCTAAAGAATTACAATTCAGGAACAGCGTTATACACCTCATCTACTATTGTATGGAGTAGTATTCTGGTGCACAGCTCCTTGGTTTAAAGGTGAGCGGCCCTATGGAGTTTTTATTGCAATTCCACTTTTTCAGCATATATATATATAGTCTGAACTTGTACATGGATTTGGCTAGGTCCCAAAGAAATTGAGGTCTTAATAGTTTGAAATATGAAGAATTTACCACAACCATTCATTGCCTTTTTTCCCTTTACCTTCTGTTATTTTGGTTTCAGACTCTTAGCTCCAGACAGTCAAATCATCCAGGATTTGGGAGAACTTTATCCATTTGAGCTGGTGTTGGGAATGAATGGAAGAATTTGGGTGAAAGCCAAAACAGTTCAGCAGACTTTAATTGTAGCAAATGTCTTGGAAGCCTGTGAGCACATGACTGCAGAACAGAGGAAACAAGCAGTTGCTAAACTGTTATAGAACTGGTGAAGGGGAAAACGGTTTTTTTCCATTTTATATTGTATGTGGAAATGATTGTATATACTTCTTTATATTTAAGATAATAAATGTTATACTTCTACTACCTTTATTTTCTTCTACATCTTTCAGTCTCAAACTTGTCTTGTGGCAGATTGTGCCTGTTTATTTTCCAAGTAGGAAGCACTGGGGCTTCAAGTGGGATTTTTGTAGAAATGCCTATTCTGCTGACTTCTGCAAAATGCCACTGATTCTAATATACACCAGAAGGGAAGCTCCATTTTGTCCATGTCATTTTTAGTCTGTCATAGTTTACTTTCAGTGACTGAAGTGCACATGTTGAGACAAACCCAGGTTTGCTGCTCTGCAGTGTCTGAAACAGCCCGGACTTAGAACTTTGGCGGCCCTGTCTTCTGCTGTTTGTGCCTCCCTTCTCTGATAGGTGCACAGGTCCTTTGCAGAGACCATGTTGGGCTACTGGAAATCTCATCCAACTTGTGTTGCTCTACTTGGATCATCAGGCAGCTTGATGTGAATTCCTTTGTGAATTGGAACAATGTTAAGTGACACTGTAAAGGAAAGAATGACTTCCCAGAACTATTTAGCAGAGGTGGAGTCTGTATAGTAAATGATAGGCTAAGAGGACTAATGCAGAGTGCAGAGACTTCAGGGGGAAAGCTGTAAAGTACCCCCAAAGCCTGCATTTTTCTTTCCATCAGAAAACTACAAAAGCATGTTTTTCCATTATTTCTGTACAATGTGTTCCAATAATGATTTATTTATCCAGATCACCTGAAACCCATTTTCCATTTACTCAAAGGTCTGTTGAATTTTTTAGTCTGTACTATCTACCACTTTAGTTTATAGGAATGGCCTTGCTGGGCCTATCCAAAAATCCATCTAGTGCATCTGTCTAAATGACCAGCTAGATTCCTCTGGGAAGCTTACAGGAAGGGCATTAAGGAAATAACCCTCCGCTGTTAGTCCCAACCAGCTGATCTGTTGCCTTTATACATGGGGATTTCATATAACTATCATAACTAAGAACCTCCTCCAAGACTGATCTGAAGCAATTGCTGTTTTCCACAGCCTTCCGAGCAATAGCCATTAGTTAAAACCCACTGTATGGAGAGGAAAATAACTGTTTCAAAAACCACTAAGAGAGCAATCCTGGGCAAGCATCCTAGGGACCATAGGATTATTCGGATATCCCCTTCCAAAGTTGGAGACAGCGCTCTGACCTCAGAAAGGGGAGTCAGAGATCCGTCCCTCCTCCCCCACCCCCTCACAGCCACTGCGGAAAGAACTGCGCTGGCTGCCCTTTAAGGTTGGAAAACAGACCTCAGAGGAGGAGGAAAGGGGGTGTTCCATTGGGCGGGGAAGGGAGGAAACCGGAGAGGCCAGGATATGAGATCCTCCACCTCCTCCAGTCTCCTTTCATCGCTCTCCAAAACGCCCTTACTAGATGTGCTAAAAAGCCCATCTACCAAAATCTGTAGGGTGGGAGGATAGGGAGATGAAGATCCTCTGTCACTTCTCCTGCCCTTCACTAGATAATTGGACACCTCCAAGCTTGGGGGCTTCTGATCATCAAGGGAGCAATCGATAGGATTACACCCTAAATGGTGAATCCATGTAGGGAGTTGGGGTTCTGGTTTTGATTTCACTTTTGCCTGGTTACTTTGCCTGCTTTAGTTGTATGAATAAGATGCCTGTTTAAGTAAAGGTCCTGTTTAAAGTTTGCAATTGTCTTCTGTCCCAAGTGTGGTCAGACAAAACTTACTCTGCAATAATGCCAGTGTTCGTTACTATAAATGAATTCTTTATCACTTTTCTGACTTTTGAAATCTCCATATAATTTAATAATAAATTTAATGTATTTAAATAACTATGGCCCTTTTAATCATACTCTCCTAAAAAAAACCCTTGAGTTACTTGCATCTCCACCAAAAATATAAATGAACTGCCATTTCCAGGATTTACAGTGGCAAGCTGATGCACATGTACTGTGACAGCTTGAAATGCTTCAGAAATCTGCAAAACTGGCTTAACCAGCACTTGAACACAGTGGGTCTTAGAGTAAATATATATAAAAAGTAAATGTGTAGAGCAAACATGGAAAGGGATGACCCCACAGCATCTGCTTGTTCTGTTCTGATGGATAACTTTCAGCTTATTCACCTTGAGGATGTAGACTGGTTGTCTGGAGGTTTGAGGCTTGACCTTTGCACTTTCTTGCTTGTGAAGGTGACTAGAGGATGCTTGGGCTGGTGACGCTTGTGAATGCCTATGCCTGTTCTGAAAGGAGCAGTGATTAGGACCCTGCTTTAAAAAAAAAAAAAGTAATTAAGGGTGCAATCCTATAGGGATAGGTAGCCGCCTCCGAACTCAGAGGCGACGCCTATCCAATGCAGGGCAGGAGAAGCAAGGAGGGGATGGTCCCCTCCGCGCTTCAGCTGCCCTGCATTTGCAGCTAGATAGCCGATTTCAGCTGTCTAGCTGCAGGACAGTGGAGTGGGGAAAGCAGCTGCCGGATGATACATAGGATGTGTCGTACTGTCATTTCTGCCGTTCCCACCCAGGAATGCCTCATTTTTGCTGCTCTGTGCTCCTCTTCCGAGCGTGGGGCCTTTCCAAGCTTCCTCTGAGGCAGCACAGGAGGAGGGGAAGGTTGGTTCTCCGGGAACTGACCTCTGAGTGCAGGCTCCGAGGTCAGTTCCTGGAAACCGACATATCCTTGTGGCTGTCTAGCTGCTGACTAGCAGCCATAGGATTCCTCCCTTAATGTCATCGCTAAGGATAACTACCACCCTGTTTACTTTGATTCTTGAGCAAGGTACTTGCGTGGGTAGTGGCAGTTCAACTCCAGGCTTTCTTGGCTGATACTGGTAACTTGGATCCCTTCCAGTTGAGGCTCCAACCCAGTTTGGGGACTGAAATGGCTTTGGTTGCCTTGGTGGATAATCTGTGCCTAGAACTGGATAGGGGGAGTACACCCCTATTGGTTCTGATGGACATCTCAGTAGCTTGCAGTACCATCAGCCATGGTATCATTCTGGGTTGTCTCATGGAAATGGGGTTTGTGGGCACTGTTTTACTGTGATTCCAACTTATCTAGAGCATAGGTTCCAGAAGGTGGTGCTGGGGGACAGCTGCTCAACCCTGTAGCTTTTGGAATTGTGGATTTTATCTTGTCCCCCATCCTGTTCAACATGTACATGAAACCGCTGGGGGAGGTTATTGGGGGATTTGGGGTTGGGTGTCATCAATAAGCAATAGATATCCAGCAATTTCTCTCCTTTCGTTCTAATGCCTAGGAAGTTGTGGAGGTCCTGAACTTCTGTCTGGATGCAGTGATGGATTGAATATGGATCAATAAGCTGAGAGTTGATCCAGATAAAACAGAAGTATGTTTAGTTGGTAGGACAGCTGATCTAGGCTTGGAGTTATGGCCTGAGTTGGATGGGGTTACACTTCTGTTGAAGGATCAGGCTTCTGTCCCACTTTTCCCCTCCAATGGAGATGTTCAAGGTGACTAACAAAATCCAAAAACATTATCAGAGGTAAAAATAATCCACATCATTAAAATAATGAAATAAATAGCAAATTGAAAACAACATATGTCAAGAATGAGGGTAGTAGAAGCTAAAGCCATGATAGCCGATTGGGTTGTCATGTACAAAGTAGCCACCTGGAAGCTGTTTTTTGGCCGTTTCTCAGCCTGGCAGCTCAAGGCCGCACTCTGCTCCAGCTGATTGGGAAAATGATAACAGCTGTGTCTGGTGGGAAGATTCAGCCTCTTTGGAGGGTGGAGTGGGGTGTCCTGGGCTCTGATTGGGTGTTTCAAATTTGCCCTGAGTTGCTAGGGCTGGGCAATAAAAGGGGGTTGGGTGTCTTTTCTTTTGCCCTGACAGTACTAGGGTGTCTTGCTGCTCGATGGCTATCCTGAGAGACCCATACTTTGGTTTGTATAGGATAGACTAGCTAGCTTTATTGTTTTGCTCCTGGGCGTGTGTGTCCAGGTGATTGGCATTTCTGGTTTTGCTTTTGAGTATTGTAACTGACTTGTAATTTCCTGTACAACCTACCACCTCTCCCCTTTCCCTTCCTCTTTGTTCCTTTCCCTTAATAAACTTTTATCCAACTTCCCGTTGGTGTGGTGTGTTCTGTATAACTTCAGTGCTAAATACAGTGCCTATTGGCCTGGGAGGGAAGCTACTGGGTAATCCTGGGAGGACTTGTAGCCGAGTTGGGCCTGGCCTACCTTGTAGGGTTCTTGGTGTGAGACCAAGCATAAGTTCAAAAGAGCCAACTAATATAAAACAGCAACCCAGTTAAAGACTCGCTGAAGGAGAGAAGTCTTCAAATGCTGATAAAACACTGATAAAAAAGATAATCTACATTCTTGCGGCTGGGAGTTCTACTTACAGGGTGCTAACCCAGAAAATGCCCTCTTTCACATTGTCACCAACCATACCCTTGAAGGCCTTGACACATGCAAGAAGTCTGTATCAGCCAATCTTAAGGGATGGGCAGATTCACACAGGAGGAGACAGTCCTTCATGTAGCATAGCTCCAAACTACTTAGGGCTTAAAAGGTAACAACCAGCACCTTGATTGGCACCTGGTCTGCAGTTTGCTAGTGCTCCTGGAGGCTAAGTTGGCAGCTGTGATCAAGAGTATCTTTGCTCAGCTTCAGCTTGTGTGCCCAACTGTGCCCTTTCCTGGATCATCCAGGTCTGGCCACTGTAGCTCATTCCCTGGTGACATCCAGATTGGACTACTGCAATGCACTCTACGCGGGGCTTCCCTTGAAGAGTGTCTGGAAACTAGCTGATGCAAAATGTAGTGGCCAGACCTTTTTCTGGCATTTGTTTCTTAGAACATATTACAGCACTTCTTTTTCACTTGCACTGGCTTCTGATTTGTTTCTGGGCACCATTCAAAGTGCTAGTTATTACCTATGAAGCTCTAAATGGCTGGAGACCAGGTTATCTTTAAAGACCGACTCCTCCCACATGAATCTGCTCATGCGCTACATTCGATTTCTGAGGCCCCGCTCTGTCCTGCCTCCTCTGGAAATATATTTGGTAGGAACATGAGAGTGGGCTTTCTCAGTAGTGGTAGCCAGATTGTGGAACTCCCTCCCAAAAGAGGTTTGGTGGCCACCCCCTCTTGAGTTTTAGGCGGGTAGCAAAGACTTTTCTGTTCTGCAGTACCATTCATCTTTTTTAACCTGCTGTGGAAGTGTATTTTTAAACTGATCTGATTGTTTTATGTCTCTTGCTACTATTTTAATTTAATTGATCTATTGCATTTGTGTTTCCTTTTATTTCTGTGTTTTAATTTGGAAGCTACCTTGACCTTTTAGGAGGCTAAAAGGCAGGGTAGAAATTTTCTAAAATTAAAAATATTTTCTTTAGTTCTTCAAAATGGGTTGCATTTGAAATTGTATAATCTCTTCAATACTTTTTAGATCAGCATAAATAGCATTTCATACCTCTACTTGATGAGGTATGTTTTTCCCCTTACTGGATAGCACTTGGAGGGGGAAAAGGCTGAGTTCTACATAGGAAGAACAAAATAAACAGGATAGGAAGGCTGGGCAGATTATGCTGTTAGGAGTGTCTTCTGGCTTTCTCAAGTTCTGAAGGAAGAAATGTTGACACCTGCAGCAACTAAGATTCATGGTAATGTGATCACTCATGCCAAGCAAAGCTTCTGCATGGCACACCATGGCCACTGCTGTGAGGAAAAATGATAGCGCCTTCCTGTCTCTTTGTTTCTAACTGATACCTCAGAAGGGTGAAGAGGGGTCACTGCACAGTCTTCATGTTGTGGAGACATTCCTGCCATGGGTGGAGAAGTAATTAGAAAAATGTTATCTTACTCAAAATTAGAACTACAGACGCTCAATCCTGGAAATTGTCCGCAGGCAAAAACACACCTCCTTATGAAGTTAAATAGGTTATCCTCTTGGCCAGTTACCAGAAATTGAGGTTTGCCTAGCCGGGGGGTGGGGGGGAATCTAACTGATCTACTCCGAGTCTCTAACAGTCTGAGGCAGGGTACCTCTGAATACTTGTACGTGAAGGAGTGAATAACAGGGAGGACTGCTGCTTCCCTGTCCTGCTTGTGAGCTTTCTGTAAGCATCTGGTTGGCTACTGTTGGAAACAGGACTTCAAGGCTGGCCCTACCATTAGGCAGAGCAAGGTGGCAGATTCTGGGGTGGGGTGGGGTGGGGTGGGGTGGGGTGGGGTGGCAGTGACAACCCCCTGGCCACTGCACCAGAGCCCTCCCAGCCATTCCGTCTGATGGAGGACAGAGCTGTGCATACCCCACGGCCTGACCAGCACCCCTAAGCTAGCTTGTTGCCCTCAGGTGTGGTGGAGGATGTTGCCCCATTGTCAGTGTTGAAATAAGATTCAACTGCTAGTCTAGCTGGCTTCTGTATTTATTTATTCATTTCATTTCTATACCGCCCAATAGCCAAAGCTCTCTGACCGGTTCACAAAAATTAAAACCGAAAAGTGCAGGGTAAAACAGTATAAAATATAAAAGCATTAAAACCACAACATAACACAACCAGAATAAAACCTGAATAAACCCTAGCAGCAATGCAGAGATTTAAAATGCAGATTTAAAACACCAAAGCTAAAAGCCTAGGAAACTAAAATGCTAAAATGCCTGAGAGAATAAAAAAGTCTTCACCTGGTGCCGGAAGGAATACAACATAGGTGCCAGGCGAACCAGCCAGGGTGCCACAGCAGAAAAGGCCCTCTTCTGTACATGGAACGGATGGTTGGCACCATCTTGTCCTTTGTTGCGTCAGGCAGCAAAATGTCTTGGATCAGCCATAATCTAGCTAGTCCTTTGGTCTGACCCAGTAGGGCAATCCTTCTTATGCTCTCGCTGTATACATGCATGGCTGTGCACCAAGTGTAGTGTGATGACTGTGTTTGTAGCACAGTGCTCATGCATGGCCACTGAAAGCTAGCTGTGTGTAGAGAACGTAAACTTGTGGATGTTGGGCTGCAACATGGAGCTCTGTCCTAAGAGGATCACAAAGACTGTGGAGGGCGCATTTGGCAGATCTGCCCATGACTTTCTAACTGTCCAGAACAACAACAACAAAATAGATTGGCTTGCTTGTGTGCCTAACAGCAGCTTGGTGGGCAGTTATCATGCCCTCCATCTTTTCACAGCATGGTGATAAACGTGTTTACTTGTTAATGTCTGTGGGTCAGACTGTTATAGGCAGAGTTACGGGAGCAAATGGAAAAGCAGGCAACTCTACCGTTGCATGATTTTGTGCAAACAAACTAGCCAATTAAATAGAGCCTAACCCTCTCCTGCACAGCTGAATGATTGACTATCTTCTAACCCCCAAGACAGGCTTGCTGGGTGGGAGTGAGGTATAGGCCACCACATTTCATGGTCCAACCAGATCGTCTTTGGATAGGTGACCAAGGGAGCAATCCTGTCACCCTAGACAGAGTCTGGGGGGGCCATAGGATATTTCGGATTCCTGGATCCAAGGTCAGAGACAGCACTCCAACCTCAAACCCAGGATCCAAGTTCCCCTCCACCACCCCCTTGCAGCCGGCACTGAGAGAACCACACCAGCTGCCTCTCCAAGGTCGCGTAGGCTTACACCAGGCCTCCCACTCTGCACCGGATACTCACAAGCCTCCGAGTTTGGAGGCTTACAAGTATCTAGGGCAGATCCAATAGGATCGCGCCCTAAGATTTCCTTTCACAAAAGAAAGTCATCCTGAATGCATGCTATGGTGTTTCACACTTAGGTATTTTGTTTTAAGGAACTTGATAGATGCTCAGAGGCACTCAGCCTTAGGTACCAGAATTCTTGTAAACAAAAAGTGCGAATTAGAGATTGCCTGTTGATTTCCTGTTCCAAAACAAGGCAACCAAATGCAAAAGAGGATAGGACTCCTTTAATAGTTGTCTGCAAGAGGGTTTATTTCTAATTTTTTGGCTGGGGCACTTCAGGTGCAAGGTAACAGAAATTGCCCCTTCTTATATTCCCTCTGTCCACTGATTATTAAGGGAGCAGGAACGCTGTGCGTCTGTTAACCCTGCTGGTGCAGCAAGATCTTATGCGTGTTTGTTTGGAAGTAAGTTTTAAACCCTCTCCACTCGCTTGGATCCACTGCATTGTCCACACTTACAGTGGACAGGTAATATTTTACCACTCTGTGAGGGAGATTCAGGAGAGGGAGGCCAACAAAGACACCATCACACACCGCATCCTGCTTTTATCTTCTATCTGCTCTTCTACATTCAGAGAAAGTAAACATATCACCCTTTGTGGAAGGATTTTTTGTTTATGTTCAGGATTTTAAAATCTGTTTTTCAACCTCTTCTTTCTTTCTCCTTCCCCTCCCCTCTATATTTCTTCATGGATTTAAGTTTCAAAATGGACTTGGGTATTTTATTAATGTTGTAAGCCAGTTTGGTCAAAATGCAAGTGGCAAATCAAGTAAAGTGTCCAATAGGGCTTACTCCTCTGTAAGTGAGCCCAGCATTGCAGCCTCAGATGATAAATTGTCAGGATACAGCATAGTGAATTGCATGTGTGATTTGTATCTTTTCATATATGCAGGGGTGGGGTACTTGTGCCCCCGCAGATATTGTTGGACTCTAACTTCCATCAACCCCAGCCAGCATAGCCAATGGTCAGGGATGATGTGAGTTGTTTAACCTCTGTAGTGCCATAAGTTCCCGGCCCCTGTATAAGGGGACACAATGCAAAGGAGAACAGGGAACCTGTGCCTTTAACAGAAATGGGTATTTTGGGAGGGCCAGCTTTCAGCTCTTAAAGGTACAGGAGCTTTGTCTTTCTTTACCTCTGGCTGGCCTAGTCTTAAGATCAGCTGACGCAGGGAAGCTTTTTCCTGGAACTTATGCAAGTACTTAGAATAACCCACCCAATAACCAAAGTTCTTTGGGTGGGTTACAGTAAAAATTAAAACCATGAAAAGAAGTGAAATGCAAACATGAAAACAGAATAAATCCAGCAATTACATATAACCAGCAGGAAGTAAGATTTGCGCAAATAATTTAAAAAGCACTAAAAGGTTTTAAAATGGAAAAACCGGAGGAAATAAAAATCTTCACCTGGTTCCGAATGTACTACTTGGATAATGGGTTGCATTCAATGTTAGTCTGATTTAAGTTCTATTCATTTCAGTGGGTCGACCCAAGTACCATCCTATATGTTTGACTCTTAAAACTCCCTGCACGTTGAAAGCTAGTAAGTTGCCGGGGGTGGGGGGATTCAGGTTAACATTTTCAGGGACGTGCTGTTCTTCTAGACGCAGTTCCGTCATAAAATACGGGCGAACAGAATATGTTGACGCATAGAAATCCCTCGCGGGCTGGAGAGGCACGACCCTGCCTGAAGAAAGGCCCGCATGTACGGCCGGCCTTACACCTCCGGCTCCCCCTGCGAATCAGTGCATGCGGGATCGATTAGTCGCCCTGAGCTTTCTCTGCTCGCTCGGGCTGGTGGCTTGCGGCGAGGCTGCCAGAAGCACCGTCGTGTGTCGCCGCTGCAGGTGACGACCGGTCGGGCTCGGGAGGCGCCCGATTCGGAGCGGCCGCCGCCGCCGCGGGATGGTGCGCCAGCAGGAGCATCCCTCGTAAGCGTGAGTTAGTGCCGAGAGCTCGACAGTAGCCGCGCCGTGGAGGTCGTGCGATGAAAGGGGCAGAGGGAGGGAAGCGCCGCAGAAACCGGCGTGTCGCACCCCCTGCAGAAGGGCGGGCAGGGCTGTCTGGAGGGCGAGTGTTTTGTCCTGTGAGGTTTCTCCTTCTGGATGGTTCTGCTGTGTGCTCCAGACAACAGGTAGTATCCATGGTTAGTCCTACGTAGAGGAGATCCATTGAAATGAATGAAAGTTAAGTTAGTCATGGCTGACTTCAATGCCCAGTGCCCAAGGATGAGCGAGCGTGTGTGTGTGTGTGTCAGTGGTTCTTGTGAAGAAGCGATCCTCTGTTTTCAAGACAAAGCAAAAACCAAAGGTAGTCGTGTGGGTCCATGAGAGAGAGAGAGAAATCCAAAATCCTACCTTTATTAGGACCAACCACAGTGCCACAAAAGAGTGTGCAAGCTTTCGAGTTCTCCAGAATTCCTCATCAGCCTAGATATGCAGCACCTGGCAGTGACTAGTTCATTCAATCAGCAATCTGCATCTTGAGACTGGGTGCGAAATACACACCTCATGGCCACAACAGGTCGCTTTTTAAGTTATTCTGATTTGTTTCTCTTCCCATCCCCTCCTTTATGTACTAGGTTGATGAAGAGTTCTGGAGAACTTGAAAACTTGCACACTCTTTTGTGACACTTGGGTTGCCCCTAATAAAGGTATTGCCCAACTTTGGGTTTTGCATCTTAGAAAGGCAGCGTGCAAAGGAAAGTGTCCATCTTTGGCCTATAAGCATTCATTTTATGTATGTTTGTATTAATTTACTGAATAAATAATCCCTCTTTTCCACTAAAAAAAATGGAGCTCAAGGCAGCTATTTTGATGCAACTCTCTGCCTGCCTCTCCCCCTCCTCCTTCTTTACAAACAACTTAAGGGCTCAATCCTATGCATATTTAGACAGAAAAGAGTCCTAGAACTCCCAGCATTCCCCAGCCAGCTTGGGGAATGCTGGGAGTTGTAGGACTTTTTTTCTGTCAGAACATGTATAGGATTGAGCCCTAAGCTGATGTGTTGTTGTTGTTCAGTCGTTCAGTCGTGTCCGACTCTTCGTGACCCCATGGACCATAGCACGCCAGGCCTTCCTGTCCTGCGCTCTCTCCCGGAGCATGCTCAAGTTCATATTCATTGCATCCGTGATGCTATCTAGCCATCTCATCCTCTGCCGTCCCCTTCTCCTTTTGCCTTCAGTCTTTCCCAGCATCAGGGTCTTTTCCAGGGAGTTTTCTCTTCGCATTAGGTGGCCAAAATATTGGAACTTCAGCTTCAGTATCTGTCCTTCCAATGAGCACTCAGGGTTGATTTCCTTTAGGATGGACTGATTTGACCTCCTTGCAGTCCAGGGGACTCGTAAGAGTCTTCTCCAGCACCACAGTTCGAAAGCATCGATTCTTCGGCGCTCAGCCTTCCTTATAGTCCAGCTCTCACAGCCATACATTACTACTGGGAAAACCATAGCTTTGATTAGACGGACCTTTGTCGGCAAGGTGATGTCTCTGCTTCTTACTATGCTGTCTAGGTTGGCCATAGCTTTCCTCCCAAGGAGCAAGCGTCTTTTAATTTCATGGCTACAGTCACCGTCTGCGGTGATCTTGGAGCCCAAGAAAGTAAAATCTGTCACTGCTTCCATTTCTTCCCCTTCTATATGCCAGGAAGTGATGGGGCCAGATGCCATGATCTTCGTTTTTTTAATGTTGAGTTTCAAACCAGCTTTTGCACTCTCCTCTTTCACCCTCAACAAGAGGCTCTTGAGATCCTCTTCGCTTTCTGCCATTAGGGTGGTATCGTCTGCATATCGGAGGTTGTTGATAATTCTCCCAGCAATCTTAATTCCGACCTCTGATTCATCCAACCCGGCATTTCTCATGATGTACTCTGCATATAAGTTAAATAAGCAGGGTGACAATATGCAGCCTTGTCGTACTCCTTTCCCAATTTTGAACCAATCGGTTGTTCCATGTCTGGTTCTTACTGTTGCTTCTTGACCCTCGTACAGGTTTCTCAGGAGACAGGTAAGGTGGTCTGGTACTCCCATCACTTTCAGAATTTGCCACAGTTTGTTGTGATCCACACAATCAAAGGCTTTAGCGTAGTCAATGAAGCAGAAATAGACATTTTTCTGGAATTCTCTTGCTTTCTCCATGATGCAGCGAATGTTGGCGATTTGATCTCTAGTTCCTCTGCCTCTTCGAAACCCAGCTTGTACTTCCGGTAGTTCTCGGTTCGCATACTGCTGAAGCCTAGCTTGTAGGATTTTGAGCATCACCTTGCTGGCATGTGAAATGAGCGCAATTGTGCGGTAGTTTGAACACTCTTTGGCGTTGCCCTTCTTTGGAATTGGAATGTAAACTGACCTTTTCCAGTCTTGTGGCCACTGTTGAGTGTTCCAGATTTGTTGGCATATTGAATGCAGCACTTTAACAGCATCATCTTTTAGGATTTTAAATAGTTCGGCTGGAATACTGTCATCTCCGCTAGCTTTGTTGTTACTAATGCTTCCTAAGGCCCACTTGACTTCACTCTCGAGGATGTCCGGCTCAAGTTCAGTGACCGCACTATCATGGCTATCAGGGACATTCAGATCTTTCCTGTATAGTTCTTCTGTGTATTCTTGCCACCTCTTCTTAATCTCATCTGCTTCTGTGAGGTCCCTGCCTTCTTTGTCCTTTATCATGCCCGTCTTTGCACAAAACGTTCCCTTGAGATCTCCAATTTTCTTGAAGAGATCTCTAGTCTTTCCCATTCTGTTGTTTTCCTCGATTTCTTTGCATTGTTCATTTAAGAAGGCCTTCTTGTCTCTCCTTGCTATTCTCTGGAACTCTGCGTTCAGTTGGGTATATCTTCCCCTTTCTCCCTTGCTTTTCGCTTCCCTTCTTTCGTGAGCTACTTGTAAAGCCTCATCAGACAGCCACTTGGCTTTCTTGCATTTCTTTTTCTTTGGGATGGATTTCGTTGCTGCCTCCTGAACAATGTTACGGACCTCCGTCCATAGTTCCTCAGGCACTCTGTCTATCAGGTCTAATCCCTGAAATCTATTCCTCACCTCCACTGTATATTCATCAGGGATATGATTTAGGTCATACCTGAACGGTTTAGTGGTTTTCCCGACGTTCTTCAATTTAAGACGAAATTTTGCAAGAAGCAGCTCATGATCTGAGCCACAGTCAGCTCCAGGTCTTGTTTTTACTGACTGTATGGAGCTTCTCCATCTTTGGCTGCAAAGAACATAATCAATCTGATTTCGATATTGACCATCTGGTGATGTCCATGTGTAGAGTCGCCTCTTGTGCTGTTGGAAAAGAGTGTTTGCTATGATCAGCATGTTCTCTTGGCAAAACTCTATTAGCTTTTGTCCTGCTTCATTTTGTACACCAAGGCCATGCCTGCCTGTTATCCCGGTGATTTCTTGATTTCCTACTTTAGCATTCCAATCCCCTATAATGAAGAGGACATCTTTTTTTGGTGTTAGTTCTAGAAGGTGTTGTAGGTCTTCATAGAACCGATCAACCTCAGCTTCTTCGGCCTCAGTGGTTGGGGCATAGACTTGAATTACTGTGATGTTGAATGGTTTGCCTTGGATTCGTACTGAGATCATTCTATCATTTTTAAGATTGTACCCCAGTACTGCTTTTCCCACCCTTTTGTTGACTATGAGTGCTACTCCATTTCTTCTAAGGGATTCTTGCCCACAATAGTAGATATGATGGTCACCTGAATTAAATTCGCCCATGCCTGTCCATTTGAGTTCGCTGATTCCCAAGATGTCGATGTTCAATCTTGCCATCTCATGTCTGACCACCTCCAGCTTACCTTGATTCATTGATCTGACATTCCAGGTTCCTAAACAATATTGTTCTTTACAGCATCGGATTTTCTTTTCACCACCAGACACATCCACAGCTGAGTGTCCTTTCGGGTTTGGCCCAGCCGCTTCACTCTTTCTGGCGCTACTTGGAAATACCCTCTGCTCTTCCCCAGTAGCATATTGGACACCTTCCGACCTGAGGGGCTCATCTTCCGGCGTCATATCTTTTAGCCTTGTGATACGTTCCATGGGGTTTTCTTGGCAAGAATACTGGAGTGGGTTGCCATTTCCTTCTCCAGTGGACCACATTTTGTCAGAACTCTCTGCCATGACCTGTCCGTCTTGGGTGGCCCTGCACGGCATAGCTTATGGCTTCACTGAGTTACGCAAGCCCCTTCGCCACAACAAGGCAGTGATCCATGAAGGGGAAGCTGATGTTCTTGGATGTAAATGAGGTCAATTCCCCCACTCCCACCCCCAGCTGCATTTATTTGGAAGCTCTATTGAAATCAATGAACTTTGGTTCTAATTGCAAAGCAAGTGGAACAATACTTTCTAGTGGTTTTAGGAATCTAGAAGTGATCTTCCAAGTTGGACAGTATATTTATTTCAGTATAAGCAAAAGAGTTTAGTGCAAGTTGCAACTCAAAAGCTTGTTTTCGCTATATTTTCCCCTAAACAGTTCAACAGGGCTGCAAGCTAAAATCAGTGGGGCTTATTTCTGGGTAAGCAGGAATCAAACTGAATTGCGACAGATGTTGTTGGCTCAGTCAGTGGGATCAATGTATCAGTCAACCTTCATCTACAAGTATATGTGTTTAGGCTCAGGATACCAATCAAGTTGATCTCAGTGAGGCTATGAGGATGATCCTAAGCAGCTTGAAAGCAGGCTCCACGGAAACTAATGGTACTAACTATCGAGAATACAGAAGACATGGTCTTCAGATTTTTTCCCTAAGCATATTACTTTGCAGAAAGATCACTGATATCTATAAAGGACAAGGAGAGGCTGTACACCAGTATAGGTAATTTCTGTACTGGCTGTCCTAGAATGTATAAATTGTTGCTTAGTTTTTGTTGGCACTTTTGCAGTGTTAGAATTTACTGCTTTTGAATATTTTTTAAGTAGAAAGGTAATTTAGAATTAATATAAATAAGTAGGTTCATTATTAGGAGGCAAGCAGAGTTCAATAAAAATACTCCACTTTAGCTGTCTTGTGGACAGGAATGTAGATCTAATGAAACCATTCCAGCCTTTGTTTTGTAAGGCTCAGCAAAGTCCAAAAGCCCACCCCATGCACATGCCTCAAACTGCAAAGAAGCATAATGTTTTAAGAGAAAGGTTGCCAACTGACCAGAAAATAGTTGGCCTGCTCTTGTGTCTGAACAGCAACTTGATGTGCAGAAATTGGTAGGTATCATTTTTTCATAGCATGGAGAGAAACATTAGCAACCACTAAAGTCTGCATGCCAAGCTGATGTTAAAAACACAGCTACAGTGGCAGGTTAAAAAGTTGTCAACCCTATTTAAAAGCCATTGTGATTATTTACTCTCTTTATACATTTATTTATTTTATTTGTGATACTTATATATTGCTTAATATAATAAAATCCTTAAGTTCAAATGGGTGTTGTTTATTTTGGAGCAGAGAGATTTGTCCCTTTGGCATGCCTAGCTAGTACATGGGCCCATTTAATTGCCTGTATTGATAGTGTATACAATGGTGTGTTGGTCAAACATACGGGTGCTGTTGTGGAATAATCATACACAGTCTGAAAGATGCCCACTTTCTTGCTGCTTATTGAGCCAAGTGGGTTGGATGTTCTTCTGATCTTTGTGTTGAAGAACTCGAATACAAATAAAACTCTCCAAACTGTTCCAGGATGGGGTTTCTGATTGTGCAAGTAGATGGTAATTGGTGGAATTAAAAAACTACAAAGTGATTTCATTCTATACTCGTCTAGCTGGGATGCGTACAAAGGGGTACAGAGAGGGTAATGAGATAGCGTTGTTGATGGCTTCATTCCCTGGTTTTAAACACACATTTTAAAATATACATCCAAATATACAAAGGGCTTAGCTTGCCCATATGATCCTGTTTGGAACTCAAAGAGGACAGAGCCAAGAATTACGTAAACATTTGTGACCTGAATCCAGTTGAGAAGCAGTGCAAAACCATTGTGTAAGGGATGGTGTGTTAGAAATAATCTATTCTGCTCCCTTTATAATGAGTCTAAAGCTTTGTACCTGGTAAATGGAGAACAATAATTGTGGGGTTCCTCCTGCTATCTGGGAACAAGAACTACAAGCACAGCTGAAAGTTTCTGGAAACTGGAACTTAGTATCTGTGTTAAAGGTGGTATATTTCCTCATAACCAAACACACTGGATCTTGGTCATGTAGTTCTGATTTTTTTTAAAAAAACAACAACAACCCAAATGCACACAAATTGAATGTACTCAATTTTTCGTGTTTGAAAAGCTGACTAGGTAGAGGCTTGTTTGAGTGTGAAAAAGCCCCTGGTCACCAACTAGTATTTCTGGAGGGCTGACTTGAAAAGGGGCTAGTGCAGAGGTAGGCAACATCTGGCCCTCCAGATGTTTTGGCCTACAACTTCCATCAGCTCTAGCCAGCATAGCCAATGGTGAGGGATGATGAGAGTTGTAGGTGAAAATATTTAGCAGGCTACAAGTTGCCCACCCTGAGCTAGTGGAAGCTCCTGTGTAGCCTGCCAACAAGTCCTGTGACACCAACTGCCTCTACAGCCCCTTCACTTCTGGGTTGGCAATTGGGAACCGGCAGGTATTATCCAAGGTCTTCCAGTAACTGAAGGGTAAGTCTACTGCTCTTCACTGGCCCCCCTCTTCTGGAGAGGACCGAAGGTGGGGCAACAAGTCCCCTTCCACACACAAAAAAGACAGATGTGTGATGGGTTTTTGAGGAAATTGAGCTTTGTCAAGGCATTTCCTTGTGCACTTTTTGGAAGACTGCTTGGGGCACCTTGTCTTGCAGCTCACCACAGCAGAGTCCACAACACGAGGTATCCCAAGCAGTCTTCCAAAAAGTACTGAAGGAAATGTCTCGATAGAAATTGATTTTCTTGACATGTGTTGGGACATAACCGCTTTTTCAGCTGTCTTTTTCCATGTTTGTCTTTTTTATACAGCTGTTTCTGATTCTCTTCTATCTGCAACAAGGCTTTCCCTCCTGTAATGAGTTGAACATAGGGTGTGGGTTCAGTAAAACACTCATGGGTAAGGCTAGTAATAGCCCTAGGGATGATATTGAATAAATTCATAGTCATGGATTGCCATCTTCCTGCTAGGAACAGCTGTTGCCCTGCCTCTGGTTTCAGTAGGTCTTGCATCCAAGTTTTTTGGATTGACTGCAATCTTATGCACACTTAGCCAGATGTAAGTACCATTGAATTCAGTGAGACTTCAGCTAAACACGTTTGAAATTGGGCTGCGATCCTAAGCAAAGTTGTTGGATTGGATGGAGCTCCATAGCATTTAATGAAAGAAAACATCGAGACTACAGTGGAAGTCCATCTGAATTTAGTGGGATTGTCAGGAATGAATCTGAGCGCGTGGAGCTGTCTGGCAGCTCAGATTCAGGATCAGAATGGGAACAGCAAGAACAGATGGAAGCACCCTCCCTAGTGAGCCCAGATAACGGTGAGACTTTTTCCCTGAGATCTTGACACACAGATGGCCCAGCCACAACATGCCCTGTTCCTCCTCATGAGATCTCAGGTTTCGGAGGAGGAGGCAGTGGAGAGCGAGGGGCATGACTTGAGGGATGCTAGGGTCCGTCACAGAGCAAAGCAAGAAAAGTTAGAGGCAGGGCTCAGACGCTCTGCCGGGTTGGCCCCTTGTGGAAACGAATGTAGGAAGGAGCCACCCTAAGGGAGGGTGAAAAGTTCATGCTCAGACTGCTGGCAACTTTTCTAACTTCCACCTCATCTCCTCTATTGAGATTCTTCGTAGATGTGTGGATTAGCTGGTTCTATGCAGTCTGAGAGTTTCCTGGAATCTGAATTTGTAAAGAAGCTAGTCCTTAACTAATAAAGTAGTGTTAGCCTAAAGCCTTGTTTCCTGGAGTGTGTTAATTGTGAAGGGAGAGGAGGAGTATGAATGGTTACACTTGCATAATAAGTAGGTTTGTGTGTGTGTGGAGGACATGGAAAATAATGCTTACAATACAACTAGGGTTGCGGCTTCTCATGTTCTTTTTCCAGCTCCTGTGCTTTTAAGGCAGCCTAGCATGCAGAAATTAAGTAGTAGAAGCTTTTCTCCATCACTTTATCTCCATGCTGGTGAAGGTTCTTAGTGGTAGGAATAGTTTTGACAGTAGAACCAAGTACTGTGTGTCTGTGCCCTGCTTTGCTAAAAGTCTTCATAGGATAGCCAGATGCAACAGATGACAGGGCTCCTGCACCTTTAATAATTGCAGAGCTATTAAAGGTGCAGGAGCCCTGTCCTCTCTTGCCGCTTCAGGCAGAGGCTGGCCAGCTGTCGTACTGGCAATGCTGTAGCTTTGGATTTCCTGCATCAAGTAGGGGTTGGACTAGGTGACCTACAAGGTCCCCACCAGTTCTTTGATCCTAAAAACTTGACTGTTGTGGGATACAGGCTACAGGAAGGCACAGGAACAGGGCACAATGAAAAGAAGTGGCAACCCTATAGTTAAACCCCATGTTTATCTTCTTGAGAACCAACTTCTTGAGAACTAATGTGATAGAGAACTGGGTGTGGGTTGAAATCCTACCTTGGACAGAAACTCTATGTGGCCCAATATATAAGATGAGATTAAACAGGGGTGACATCATGGAGGATAACCAAGATGAGAGAGTCAGCATAGACAAATGCTGTGGAAATGCCAATCATGCAGTGCCACTACACATCTGTACTGTAACGTTGGATGAGAAGAGGATGGTATCCCATGCTAATGCTCTGCTAAGTCATTTGGGAGTGTGAAAATCATTAAGGGTGCAATCCTATGCATGTTTAGACAGAAAAAAGTTCTGCAACTCCCAGCATTCCCCAGCCAGCCATGGCTGGCTGGGTGAGGCTGGGAATTGTAGGACAATGGCTGACTGGGGAATGCTGGGAATTGTAGGACTTTTTTGTGCCTAAACATGCATAGGACTGAGCCTTAAGGTGCATATGAATAAAACATTGCCTTATACCGATTCAAACTATTGGTCCGCTTAGGCCAGTATTATCTACTCCAGCCTTCCCCCAACCTAGTGCCCTCCAGATGTGTTGGACTACAGCTCCCATCATCCCCATCCAGCATGAAGGAAGTTGTAATCCAGAGGGCTCCAGGTTGGGGAAGAAGGCTGCTCTCCTTTGCCAAGCGGCAGCTCTTCAAAACCCCAGGCAGAGGTCTGACCGATACAAGCCCTGCCAGCAGCTCTGTGAGATCCTTTAACTGGAGATATTAGGGAGTGAGCTTGAGACCTTCTGCATGCAAAGCATGTGCTCTGCCCCTCCCCGAAGCTCCAGGTTTATATGCAAGCCAGACAGGGCTCCTTTACCGATGCAAATATAATATTTATATTCTAGTACATCTGTGGGCTTTGGAAGTGGATGGTTGTTTTGCCACCATATGCTTACTCTGCACAAAGTTGCCTTTTAATTTGCTCTTGGGGCATAGGCATTTATTCATCTCCTCCAGCTGCATGGTTTAAGCATTGCTGGGGAGAGGGTGGGGAAAACCTCGGAACTGAATCACACACACAATTGAATTTGTAGTGATTGTGACTGAGTCATCCAAGATAGATGAGTTATTAATGGCTAATAAGAGCTGCTTAATTGCTCTGCTCAGGGCTGAAGCTGATCAAAGGAAAGAGAAGTAAAGAAGTTTATATTTGCATTCTTTTTTAACTGAGTAATGCACATCTACCAGCTGCAGTGAAAGGTTTGGCAGCATTGCTGAAGTGAAAGGGGTATAAATCAAGCATTGATCAGTGCCTGGGGTGGGGCACTCCGAGCTCCATGCAAGCAACAGTTTTTTACTCTGTCATGTTTGTCTGCCACTCTTCCTCCAAGGAATTCAGGGTGGCACAGAGGGGAGGTCATCTCATTTCTTTCTTACAACAATCCTGTGATGTGGCTTAGGCTGAGAGAGTGCGACTGATGCCCAGGGTCTCTCATTGAACTTCCTCATGGCTGAGCAGAGATTTAAACCTAGGTCTCCCTGAGACAAGCCTAGCACTTCATCTGGTATAGCAGCCTTCCCTAACTTAGTGCCCTCCAGATATGTTGGACTACAACCCCCATCATCTCCAGCCAGTGTGGTCAATAGCCTTGCTTGCTTGGGGTGATGGGGGTTGTACTCTGACACTTCTGCCAACTTGGGGAAGGCTGAAGTATAGCATAACACACATTCTGCAGAGGCAAACTTGGATTTGCCATGAACTGTGTACTCCAAAAGGAGCAACGATCAGATCATGGCCCCTTGAGGACTTTGTCTGTACAATCCACCCATTGTGCTTCATTAATGTCGTATGGTGTTTAGGTATACACTTAAAGACAGGTCAGGTGTGCATATTTTAAAAATACATGGTTGTAGTGGTCCTGAACTTCCTATTCCTAAAGGAAGAAATGGGATATAAGTGGAGGAATTAATGTTAGTTTAAAATGCCACAGAATCCAAGAACAAAGTTCAAGAACTTCTGGTTAATAATAAATATATCTGGGGTATTTTCGGAACTGTTTTTAATAATGTAATTAACACCATCTGTGTCCTCCCTTTCTACCACTGAAATCAAGGCAGCTAACATAATGGTATGTGTTTTTTAATGCACAGCATAAAATGTAAATGAGGAAATACAGTCTAAAAATAATGCCTTTCAGGGCTCAATCAACAACTCTGCCAGACTGTGTAGTTCTTTAGGGCACTGCACAGAAAAGCCCTCAACCATGCAATAGGTGTCTTGCAGAGGATTTATTTTATTTTATATTTATTACATTACATGTATTACATTTCACTCACTGTTGACTGCATGAGAGCTACTTCCCTCTAGTCTCTTCCCTCATCTTCCGGTGCCGTGTGCCTAGTGACACCTCTACATGAAGGTGCCACGTGGCGCCTGTCATGCAGCTCCTTCTCACGTGCATGTGTGCACATGTGTGCTGGGTAAAGTTGCCAAAACTGAGGCATGACTGTTGAGCGAATGGATACCATATTAATGGAAACTTAAATTGAGTTTATTACAGAGGAAGCAGCATAGGAGTAAGTTCAATTTGTACAACAAAAGAACATGGGTTGTGAACCTGTGAACAGAGCTCAATATGAGGTAAAGAAGCCACATGTTTATTTCACTGTGCCTAGCTTGTGACTCAGTCTGGACATACTGTGCCACTACTAATCCACTCTAGGTCAGCTTTGCACTGACCTAGAAAATGTGGTTTCAGTTGGGAGTTTGAAGAAGGAGGGACTTGCAGAGGTGGGAGAAAGACTTCCTAAAGCCCATGGATGTTGGAAAGATGCTGTTTCCTCAGTTTCTTCCTACTCTTTCACAATGCAATTGCCATAGAGATCTGAGAATCGTAAAGGCAGTATCAGAACATTCAGGTTACATTCATATTATGTGTCTGCTACTCTGTATATATGCACCTCCCAATGTGCTTGACACTAAGGCAAGCAGAGGCAAAAGTCAAGGTTCAAGTAGCTGTGCAGAAGAGAGAACTTTGGCAGATAGATTTAGTGTCATGCGTGGGCGAGAGAAACTGCATCCGATCAATTTCCCCCTTCTAAGCAGCTATTAAGGGTTGAGAAGTCATATCTTCCTTTGGCTATCTTAGCACACACTGTATTTATCAAAGGGTTGGGCTGCTCACCTAATAGTTAATCCAGGTATGACTATCATGAGTTCCAGTAAATGGGTCTAGATCAGGGGTGGGGAATGTGTGGCCCTCCGGATGTTGTTGGGCTGCAGTTCTCAGCAGCCCTAGCCAGTATAGCCAGTGGTGAGGGATGAGGGGAGTTGCAGTCCCAACAACATCTGGAAGGTCACATGTTCCCTACCCCTCATCTAGATTGGGGAGGTGGGCAAAAGTTGGATCTCCAGATGTTTTGGATTTCAACTCCCAGAAGCCCCCACCAGCATGGCCAATGGTCAGGAATGCTGGGAGTTGAAGTCCGAGACATCTGGAGAACTACTTTCTGCCCACCCCTGGTCTAGGTACAATGCTGACTTGACATTGGATCATTGGGCTAGTTCTCTTCTTCAGCAGTTTTGAAAGCGTTGTAGTTTCTGTGCAGTTTCTAAGCTCTAGGAAGTTAGGCTAAAATGATTTTGTGATTTCTTCCAGTTGTAATAGTCTTCCCACCTGTATGGTACAATGGCGTAGCTCTCATTGAGGGGCTAAACTTTTGGGTTGTATCTAATGTTAGTCCTACTTAGAGTAGACTCGCTGAAATGAATGGGACTTAAATTAGACTACTATTGGATAGAGTGTTCTATCCAGTGAGCCCCACCTTCAGTTTGAACTGATACAGTCCCGTTTGCCACCTCCATGGTTAAAGTGTTGGATTAGGACTGGGAAGGCCCATGTTCAAATCCCCACTCACCCATGAAACTCACTGGGTGACCTCGGCTGTTTTCACTGTCTCTCATCTGCCTTGAGCTCCTTGGAGAAAAAGTTGGATATAAATGTAGGAGGAGGGGTTGTTGTTTTTAAATGTAGTTCTTTATGGTAGTGATTAGAATTATATACACCATGAACCACAGTAAGCTAAGTAGTTGCCTTGAAATTTTCATCCTTGAAATTTAAAGATCTTGCTTAGACAGTTCCCTCTTGCTTGATCATATTCTTAGGGAAGCACTTTCCTTAATGATCTTTGATCTTTAGTGTGTAACATAATCTAGAGATAAATCCCGGTCTAGAAATAAAACCCAGTTGGTAGTGAGTCAACAGCATAATAAAGAGCAGTCGAGAAAGTAGGCATTGTATTTTGCCTCTGATCTTTAATCTCAGAAAAAATTACCAGGATCACTTGCCCTCTCAATTTCAGAGGGATGGACTACACATTCAGAAATATCACATTGTATAGCTCTTGCTAGTTAGATTGTACCACTTCATGGAAAAATCACAAGGGGAGGGAGGCTAGTTTTGGAACCTTCTTGCGGACATGCAAACCTAGGGAAGTTGCCATGGGAGATGTTTCATTATGATCTCCCACCTACCTTCTGAACTGGTCTAGCCTTAGGGCCAAACGAGACACACAGAATGCCTTGTCCCCTTTCCCACAATGGAGTGTTTACATTAAAATTAGGAGCCCTCCTATTTTTGCCATAGGAAGCTTGCCTTATACTGAGTCAGACCGCTGGTTTGTATAGCCCACTATTGTCAATACTGACTAGTGATGGTTTTCCAGGGTTTCAGGCAGGATTTTTTTCCGTTCCCTACCTGGAGATGTTTGGGATTGAATCTGGGACCTTTTTCATACAAAGCAGGTGTTCTATCACTGAGCTACAACAAAAGTATCTCAATGCCCCCACCTCCTTTCCCACCCATGGGATCCTATCTTTCTCCCCTGCAGGGAGAAAGGCAGCTGAGGTGTGTGTGTGTGTGTGTGTGTGTGTACGTGTGTGTGTAATCTTTAGTTGACAAAAGCTAGGAGTGGAAAAAGTTAAGCAGCCCCTCCCTGCTCATCTGCTCCTGGTTGCAGTCTCCCGCCATGACTGCTTTTATTTAAAATAATAGGTGGGGAAGAAAGAGAGGACTCTGCCACATCTAGTTCAGGCCTTAGAAGGGCTGTACCATCCAAACTTGTTCAACTCACAGGAAAGAAGGTAGAACAAGGTGGTGTGCACACTGTGGTAAAGTATATGAAATCAGACTGTGGTGAATGAAGAGTTAATAGTTGTCCAAGGGGCATCAGCCTCCCAGAGGTTGTCTGGGAAGAAGAACTCTGATTGTTAGACATCTGTTGTTGTTGTTGTTGTTGTTAAGATGGCTGACTACAGCTGGAGATTCTAGGGCTCAATTGTGTTTTATATTCAGATAAATAGTCTGTCTTTCCTTAGACATTATGTTTCTTGTTAGGGGAGTCTCTGTTAAATATGCACAGGTGCGTATAAACATGCTAACTTGAGATAATGATCAGTAAGATACGGAAGAAACAACTTGGATTAATTCGCTGGTGCAAACAGTTCTGGTGTGGCAATGTTGATTTGCGGTGGCAGTCTTTTAATTAAATGCCTCAATATGAGCAAGGACGATCTCAGTATTTCAGTCAAGGCCAGCGTCAAGGGTAGGCATGATTGGGCACCTTCCGAGGGCCCACACCCCAGCAGGGGCCCACTGACAAGAACCCCCTGGAGTTGTTCCTCCTCTTCACCATTGCAACCTGCTACTTCACGTGCCTTTCACTCTGGCCCAGATAATGGTGGTGGTGAGAAGGAGGATCAGAAGATGCCACTGCCTAGATGCTCACTGTCTCTCTTCCTGTCAAGGAAGCAAGTGATAGCAATGATAAGAGGATGACAACAGCTAGTGACAATGGTGGTGAGCAGGTAGACTCACTGTGGGAGGGGGAGCATTGATAGTGTATTGCCCAAGGGCTCTCAAAAACGTGGAGCTGGCACTGATTTCAGTATTGCTATTTCAGCAGAGTAATTCTGTGCTTCTGTATGTGATATGCATTTGTAATGGATGTGGCATCATAGCTTTATCTGCAGTGGCAGATCCACACACAAATGTCTGACATGCGCGCAGACAACTACATATCTTGAAACTCATCATGTATTTATTGTATGGTTGGAAGGCTTGTATTTTTTTTACAATGTACACATAAACTGAGCGATTGCCTTCTCTAACAGGAGATAACGTTTGGTGGCCCTCCTCTGGGTACCTCTTGCTATCTGCAGTGAAGAGATGACTCCCAGGGAGATGGACACCTGGGTAGCGGTGGTATCTATGGAATTACTCCCCATAGAAAGGTGTGCGTAGCACTGTCTTTTTGGCACCAGGTGAAAATCTTTATTTTCCGAAGCCTTTTAATTGTTACATTGCAATCCTATACATGCGTACTTGGAGGTAATTCCCATTGAGTTCAATGGAATTTATTCTGAGGTTCTCTGAACTTTTCTATGAATTTGAGTGATTTATTTGTAAACTGCCTGTCCTGGAAGTAAGTGTGTGTGTGTGTGTGTGTGTGTGTGTTTATGTATATATATTATATAATTCAAGTATTTTTTTAGTCCTTTTAAGGCATAAGCTGTCATAAGATGGCTTATAATGCAATAAAATACAACATGACACTCATAAAAAATATAATACAATAAAAATAACCATTAAAACAGCAGTAAATCCATAATCCAGGTCAGCAGCATAGCAACGTAAATCAGATAACGACAAACAATAAATTCATAATATAAACTCATTAAAAATAAAGATATATTATATATAGATTAAGGCTACAATCCTATACCCACTTAACTGTGAGTCCAATTGGACTTACTTATGAGTAAACATACATAGGATGATATGTCCAAGACTCACCAACACCTCAGTGCAGATAGGCATATGGTCGATAGGCATATGGTCAAGGAACACCTAATTACTTTGAATGAGTTCAAATATCCAGGGCCAGATGAACTGCACACTAGAGTAATAAAGGAACTGGCAGAAGAACTCTCAGAACCGCTGTCTATTCTCTTTGAGAAATCACAGAGGACGGGTGAAGTGCCAGATGATTGGAGGAGGGCTAATGTTGTCCCTATCTTCAAAAAGGGCAAAAAGGAGGAACCTGGGAACTACAGACCAGTCAGTCTGACATCAATCCCTGGGAAAATTCTGGAGCAGATGATAAAGCAATCCATCTGGAAGCACCTTGAAAACAATGCAGTGATTACTCGAAGCCAACACGGATTTGTCAAAAACAAGTCCTGCCAGACATATCTGATCTCATTTTTTGATCAGGTAACCTCCCTTGTGGATTGTGGGAATGCTGTCGACATAATATACCTCGACTTCAGCAAAGCTTTCGACAAAGTGCCCCATGATATCCTGATGAGCAAACTAGCTCAAAGTGGGCCAGATGAAACAACAATCTGGTGGATCCACAGTTGGCTCCAGAATCGGACTCAAAGAGTGCTTATCAATGGGATCGTCTCAAATTGGGGAGAGGTAATGAGCGGGGTACCGCAAGGCTCAGTCCTTGGCCCAGTGCTCTTCAACATTTTTATGAATGACTTGTAGGAGGAGGTGCAGGGAATGCTGATCAGATTTGCAGATGACACAAAATTGGGCGAGATAGCTAATACTTTGGAAGACAGAAACAAAATTCAAAGTGATCTGGATAGACTGGAGTGCTGGGCAGAAAACAACAGAATGACATTTAATAGGGAGAAATGCCAAGTTCTGCACCTAGGAAAAAGAAACCAAATGCACACTTACAAGATGGGGAATACATGGCTCAACAACATGACAAGCGAGAAGGATCTTGGAATTGTTGTCGATCACAAGCTGATAATGAGCCAACAATGTGATGTGGCTGCAAAAAAGGCCAATGCTCTTTTGGGCTGCATTAATAGAAGCATAGCTTCCAAATCCCGGGAAGTACTAGTTCCCCTCTACTCAGCACTGGTTAGGTCTCATCTGGAGTACTGTGTCCAGTTCTTGGCACCACATTTTAAGAAGGATGCAGACAAACTGTAGAGGGTTCAGAGGAGGGCAACAAAGATGATCAGGGGGCTGGAAACAAAGCCCTATGAAGAGAGACTGAAAGGACTGGGCATGTTTGGCCTTGAGAAGAGAAGACTGAGGGGAGATATGATAGCGCTCTTCAAGTACTTGAAAAGCTGTCACAGAGAGGAAGGCCAGGATCTCGTCTCGATTATCCGAGAGTGCAGGACACAGAATAATGGGCTCAAGTTACAGGAAGCCAGATTCTGGCTGAGCATCAGGAAAAACGTCCTGACTGTTAGAGCAATACGACAATGGAACCAATTGCCTAGGGAGGTGATGGGCTCTCCCACACTGGAGGCATTCAAGACGAGGCTGGACAGCCATCTGTCAGGGATGCTGTGACTTGGATTCCTGCATTGAGCAGGGCGTTGGGCTCGGTGGCCTTGTCGGTCCCTTCCAACCCTACTTTTCTATGATTCTCTGATGCACAATATTCTATTGCTGTCTCTATTTCTCCACTCCCAGCCTCTAGCCTTGCTATTTATTTTCACCCAACCCCTTTCCTCACTATTTCTCTCCCTTCCCTGTCCCTAGCCTTCGTTTTTCTCTTCTTTCCTAGCACCTAGCCTTGCCTTTTCTCTCACACTCACCCCTTTATTTTGCCGTTTCTCTCCACTCTCAGCCACTACCCTCACTATTTCTCCCTCCACCTCTTTATACCTTGCTGTCTCTCCCCTCTCCTACCCTCTAGCCTCTCTATTTCTCTCCCATCTCACTGTTTCTCCCCCTCCTAGCCTCTAGCCTTGCTGTTTCTCTCCTCTCTGCCTTGCTATTTCCCCGTCCCTGCCAGCCTCTAGTCTCACTGTTTCTCTCCCCCCACCTCTTTTGACTAGCCGGGCCCCTATGGCAGCCATTATGTGACTAACCACATCCTGCATGGGAGCCATTTTGTGGTGGTGCCACAGCAGTTTCTCAAATTCCTGAATGTGCCCACAGGTTCAGAAACCCCTGGTTTAGAGGACACATCTGTCAGAAAGCTAGACAGGAACTTTTATTGTCTCTCTCAAATGAGAACAGAACAGCAACTGGAAACTGTTGACTCCACCCAGATACAACTAAGTCCAGTTTCACCTAGTGACGGAAGTATATAATAACACTATCCACACATCTTCCCCCCTCTTTTGTTTAAAGAAACGAGGTCAGCACTGTTGAAACATCTGATAGTTCAGGTAATCAGTCACTCATCTTTAAAAGTGGAAGACTTCCAAATAAGTCAATTAAAGTGAGTGATGATCTGAGTAGTAACATTGCTGTTGGTCTTACAAGATGGCTCAGGCATAGTCTCAGAAGATGAAACTGGGTTTTCTGGCACTACTTGTGTATTTGGTGATGCTATGGTATCTTCTCAGGAATTGGAAGAATTCTGTTTCTGCTAAGTATTCCACATTTGGTCTCAACAGAATACAGTCTGGCTGTTCCATTTTTCCCTAGGACAGTAAGTAGCTGGAGTCTGCCACATCTTTTCTCCATCGAGTTTGATATAAACTCTCTCCTCTGGCTGTAACTGTGATAGTTCTCACACTGAATTGCACCAGCTATAGACGTATTCATAACGTTTCTTAGCTTGGTAATCTGAAGTGGCAGCTTCTCCATAGCCACTGGCCTGGTCGCCTTTGGTGAGTAAGAATCACTACCAGGCAATTGGGCAGCCAAGGAAGCTTCACAAAAGCGCCTTCTAATTTTTCTTTTTCTTTTGACTTACTGCTGACTAAAAGAAGTGCTTGTGGTCAGGCAGGCTAGTAGTACTTTTACATGGCCAAGTAACATTTGTGTGCTTATTTGTTGTTGTTCAGTCGTTCAATCGTGTCCTACTCTTCGTGACCCCATGGACCACAGCACGCCAGGCCTTCCTGTCCTGCGCTCTCTCCCAGAGCATGCTCAAGTCCATATTCATTGCATCAGTGATGCTATCTAGCCATCTCATCCTCTGCTGTCCCCTTCTCCTTTGGCCTTCAGTCTTTCCCAGCATCAGGGTCTTTTACAGCCTTCCAAATGAGCATGCAAATGTTACTTATGGAAGTAACATTTATTTCTGTAAATGTTACTTCCAGAAGCACACCATCCTCCTACGTTCCGGGGACTATGTGTAACTTTGGGGACTAATATCGCACGACCAAGATAACTTTGGGGAATAATATCACACTGCATCTCTTGCACAATACTCATAATGAGCTGACCCTATTTCAGCATGATATGTGTTGGGTAACAACGCTTAGAGTGATGTGCTTGGGGAAATGCCAAGGCTTTTCTCGCTGGCAATGCGCCTGGGCCTGCCTACATTGCTGTCTCTGAGGAGGACAAGTCAAAAATCATCACGCCTGCAGGAGCCTTTTCACACAGTAGCAGCCCGTCTGCTAGCCTAGATGGCTCTTGGCTTCCTCTGATCCAGATGGACTTCAGGGGGTAAAAAGTGTATGTATCTGCAAGGCGTTCTGGTCGTGTGGGTGCTGGTAAGTGTGTTCTCTTAACATATATTTGGAGTCAGAACTGACCCCAAAAGAATTTTAAAAACCCTCCAGACATGCAGACATAATAATCTGTCCAATGCATGCTCGGTGTATTCTATAATAAAAAGGTAGAGTGTTCTGTGGTGTTCACCTCCACCTCGAATTAAGTGTGTGTGTGTGTGTGTGTGTGTGTGTGGAGTATTTCATTAACAGGGCATTAGGCTCACTGTCATTACAGTGGATTGGGGGTGTCTAAGGTGAATGGGGGGAAGCATGCCTAAAGCATAGACATGCATTCCCCCTGTCCCAGTTCCATGGTTTATACCAGCCTTCCTGGTGCTTTCCCGATGTTTTGGACTACAACTCCCAGCATTCCTGATAATTGGCCATGCTGGCTGGGGCTGATGGGAATTGAAGTCCAAAACAATTGGAGGGCACCAGGTTGGGGAAGGCTGGTTTATACCATGATCTTGGCATGGTATAAACCACACTAACACCACATTAGTGTATTTGATATGCTCTATGTTATATTGTGGATGGTAGGCTATCCTTTGCATGGCTGATCGAATTGCTCGTGCTACTTGTTTAATTGGCTCATTGCTCAGTCAGGGTTTGTCTACGGCTGCATTTGTTGTTTGTTTTTAAAAAGAGTGGGAGATTTGACTACAGGTCTCCCACCGTCTTATCTAGCCTGTGCCTTGGACACAGGGAAAGTTTAGCAATAGCTGCAGCTGAAGCAAATGTGAACAAAATTGCACCAGAATGTGGGGATATATATAAGGAGCTGCCTTACACAGGCTCCGGCCATTGGCTCACCTAGGTCAGAGTTGCCTCCTCTGACTAGCAGCTTATCGCCGTAGCCTCAGGCTTTTCCAGCTCTGCCACCTGAGCTGCTTTAACTGGGGTTACGAGGGACTGAGCCAAGGTTCTGCCGCTGAGCCCCTTGAATCCTGCCTTGCAGAATCGTACCAAAAAATGATCCAGGGAGCTATGGCATCTGCAGTGATTTTCTAGCCAGGCTGAAACAACAGTCCATTGCGCTCTCAAATGCGAGGCATTTAGGCCATTTTAAATTGGCACCATGTTGCTTATTTTAGTGCTGGTGGCAGGGAAATTTAAAACTGCAACCCAAATAATGATCTTTGAGGCCATTCTCTTTCTCGTATTTCCCCAGTCTGGTGCCCTCCAGATGTTTGGGACTACATTTCCCAGCATTTCTGACCATTGGCTGTGTTGGCTGGGGCTGGTGGGAGTTGAAATCCGAAACAATCTGGAGGTTGAGGAAGGCAGCTTTGTGCCATCATTTCCCTTGTATGTAGAATCAGTTGGTGCCTTCTCTAAGTTTCAATCAATATTACGGTCAGAATAGTAGTAATTTCATAGATTTATATGACATTTAGGTATTGGTCTCCCTACCACCACACATGAACCGATGTGTGATTTGCAAAAGAGAGAATCATTTAATTTTAAATGCTGCTGCAAAGATCGTGAAGTTGTATTTCAGCTCTCTGAGAAAATCAGGTGTTGAGCAATGACTTGCTGGATAGCTAGATAGGTGCTAGAGGTGATCGGTGTTCACTTCCACTACCCACCCTCAGGTAACAGTTTAGAAACCAGTGGGGTGGAAGCCCAGTGAGATTCAAGCAAAGGCTGGATCATTTAACCGTGAAATAGGTAGGATAGGTTCAAGAAAATAGAGAGTTTAGTTCAATAGCAATAGTAGATACAGACTGTTAAATCTAGTAATAGTAAACACAGACTGTTAAATCTATATAATCTGGCGTCTCAAAATTTGAGGGTTGTCTCTTAAGAAGTTTGATCACCCACAAATCCATCATCCCTGCTCCAGTGTATTTTATGATCATGAAGTGCCATTTCCTAGTGTGGCCAGAGGGGAGTAATGGATGGGACGGATGGTGGAGTTCTATGCATGTTGACCTGGATGAAAGCCCCACTGATTTCAGTGGGACCTACTCTTAGGTAAATGTATACAGGATTACAGCCAAAGCCTCTTCTCTTCCTCTCCACCCTACCCTCCAGTAGCATCCCATGAAGCCCGCTGCTACAGCCACTGCTTCCTCTGTCTTCACCTCTGGGCTATCTCCTAAGAGGCCAGCTAGCATGTCTTGGGGGACCTGGCCTGACCTTATCCAAAGGCTGCCAGTTACGGGCCCCTGTCAAATCTTTTGATCAGTCTTGGTGTCCACCAGCGTCCCAATTAGTGTATTACTGATCAAGAGTACCAGGAAGCTGTAAGGCCCGCTGCTGAATTTTAGGGTTATTTTCTTTTCCTTGCAGTCACATCCTTAGGGGACCTTGGATCCATGCCACACAAAGCAAAACTCTAGGGCTGCCGCACCATGTGTCTCTTGTTTTATTCCAGCACCATATAATTTGGAATGGATTTGCTTATCAGAGCTCCAAACATCCCTTATTTTAAAAATTCTATTCTAGCAACTCTACTGTGTTCCCTCCTCTCCCTCCCACACCCCAGGTTATGGGTGAACACATATCGCCTGACCCGTCTTCATTTTTATCATAAATATGGAGTCTCCAGCCCTTATATATTGGGAGTTCACCATGACAAAGCCTGGGATAAATCCCATGCAATGTGCAATACATTGCAGTGTGTTGCTTTGGAATCTTACACAAACAAGCTCTTGGCAGCCTTCAAGGTCAAGTGTGAGGGAGCTTCTGACTCGGTTCTCTCTCTTTCAAACTGTGTCATAGGTTAGAGGGAGCTCAGTTTGACATAACTGTTGTTTTGTGCAACAAGTGAGTAATGAAGGAGCATTTTTGGTACACTTGTTCCCTTGAGAGCACAATTGATATCGCTGCTGCTTGAGGATAGATGTCTAGCCGGGTTCACACATGCACGGGCATCACTTGGGGTTCTCTACACTTGATCACCGATAAGCTGAATGAGTAGTTTGTTTGCCCAGGGAGGTGCTGTGCAACCTGTTCTCAGTGACATTGCTTTTCTTTTAAAGGATCATCAAGTTTACACTCTGGGTGTGCTCATCGATCCAGGTTTCTCAGTGGAGGCCCAGGTTGCTTCTGAAATTCAGAGCTTAGGCTGGTGCACCACCAGTGGTGACTCTTTCTGGACAGAGAGAGCCTGTCTGGCCTTGGTTATCCATGCCTGGGTAGTTGCCAGATTAGATTACTGCAATTGCATTATATGTGGGGCTGACTTTCCAGAAGTTGTTGCTAGTTTAGAGTACAGCCATTGGGGACTGCTGGCCACAAACATGTCATCAGCCTTTTTGCTGACCACACGGTTTGGTAGCGCACCTGCTTGGCAGGCAGAAGGTCCCAGGTTCGATCTCTGGCATCTCCAGGTAGGGCTAGGAAAGAATCCTGCCTGAAACCCTGGAGAGCCGCTGCCAGTCAGTGTTGACAACACTGGGCTAGATGGACCCAGGGTCTGACTCCATATCCATCCTTCCCAGAAGTTAAGCGTGAAATTGTGTAATATGGTGAATTAGCAGAATTAAAAAGAGATTTTGCAAAAGAGACACTATGCATAAACCTAATACCAAGGATACAAAACAAGTACTATGACCAGGGTGTCTAATATGCTTTAAGGTGCATAAATGTCTTGGAGTACAGATGCTGAAAAAATCTGAATAGGTTAATGCAGTTTAATTACTTATCAGCTCTGAAAAAAAGAAGTCATCACTTTCTTTGTCAGGTAGAATTGCAGCAATAAAAATTATCCTGTTACCAAAGTTAATGTTTTTATTTCAAATGCTTCCGATTTTGCTTCCTACCAAAACCTTAATGAACTGACAGCAAATTTTGAACCCCTATAAACATCCCAGGGTCTGTGAAGGGTGTTCTTGACTATCTGGACTAGTCAATTGACAAATTGGACAGGTATCCAATCATTTCGTCCCTGACCTTATGCGTTACTTGCTGTGACGCACACAACTAGCATTTCTCTGCCCTCCCCGCACCCGCCACCATTCCATGTGTACTGCTGCTTCTACATTCCTGATATGTTAGAGCAAAACAACAAGAAACCCTGATAAAAAAGAGCAAGAAATAGTCTGAGCATGTGCAGTTTCACATTTTAAACTCATCTAAATCATGACTACAGGAATAAAATGGGGTTTGCTTCAGCTTTCCTGACACGAAACACATTTACTTAGGAATAAGCACTGTTTTATTGTAGAAAGAATAATGTATTTTAAAAGTTAAAATAATAATAATGAGCACATGCAGCCATGTTCATGCCCAGCCTGGCTACCCCCTGATTATGCAGTGCTTTAAAATAAAAAGAAAGGATTACAACAAAGGGTGCTGTGGTGAGCTGCACCTCGCCCAGGCATTGCTGCTGGGCCTGTTTGCTGCTGTCCCCGTTGCCTGCTGCACTGGCTGCCTGTATGCTTCTGAGCCCAATTCAGAGTGTTGGTTTTGACCTATAAAGCCTTAACACAGCTTGGGACCACAGTATCTGATGGAACGCCTCTCCCGGCATGAACCGACCCATGCACTACACTCTGCATCCAAGGCCCTCCTCTGGGAGCCTCCTCCAAAGGAGGCTTGCAGGGCAGCAACAAGGGAGAAGGCCTTCTTGGTGGTGGCCCCCCATTTATGGAATGATCTCCCCGACTAGGCCCACCTGGCACCAACGTTGTTATCTTTTCGGTGCCAGGTTAAAACTGCCCTCTTTTCACAGGTATTTGGCAGCATATAATGAGTCTTTTGATCATGTCCTGGATGGTCTCTGACTGATGGGTTTAAATTGTTTTAGATATATGTTGTTGTGTGTGCTATTTGTTTTATGTCCTTACGTGAATGGTTTTATACTTTATATAATGTATTTTAATGGGTTTTTAAAAAAATTGTGAACTGCCCAGATTGCTTTGGCTATGGGGTGGTATAGAAATATAATGAATGAAATGCAATGCAATGCCCTCTGGATAGATATGGGGTGGAGGGCTGGGCTGCAGGGCCCTGGACTTTGGCCCTGTGGTCAGCCCTAGCTGTCCCATTGCCTCCAGCCCTCATCCCCCTCGCCCCCAAAGTGCTTTTTGATTCACACAGCTTGAAGTAAGCTTGATGATGTTTGCCTGGAGAATCTATACTGGTCCAAGTTGGGAATTCCACTGCACATCAAGCCCGTCCGTACCTTACAACAAGGTAGTAGCAACAGTACTTGGGACAAAATTGTAACAGTTTCCAGAGGGTAGCTGTGCTAGTCTGTTGCACCCAGAATACATTTGCTAGTCTTTAAGATGCTACAAGACTCTTCTTGTTTTTGGATAAAAATTGTGTCTTATGATCCTTTTGTTTTGAAACCTAGTCCTCTGCTGGAGTAATGTTTCCGCTTTCCTTTGTTTCCAGACATGTGTTCACAGCTCGACCCGGGGTCCCTCTCTGTGGCAATGTGGACCGTTGGCCTTGGAGCCATTGGGGCTGCTGTGACGGGTATAATCCTTGCCAATACAGATTTATTTCTTTCTAAAGTGGAAAAGGCCTCATTGGAATTTTTAGAGGCAACAGATCTGAAGCCTCTGGGAGGAGGTAAGACTTGGGGGTCCTCTGCAAGCTGAGAATTAAATGTTCTAGAAAAGAAACACAGTATGTCTTGGAAGTTGTATGGGGGGGACGGAGCCAAGTTTTCCAGGTGTAGATAAAGGGCTAATGGAAAACCTCAGCTCTGCTTCCAGGAGAGGGATTTGTAGCTTTGGAGCACTCCTGGCTTATGAGAGCCGACCAACAATTTTCTACTTTGTGGAGCAAAGATAACCATTCTCCCTGTTTCTGAAAAGAAGTGCTGCTTGCTTTCCAGTGAAAGGCTCAACTATCCTCTACTATCAAGGTATGATTTGTGAGCCTGTGGCATGCTGGCTTAGGTGATGTGATTTTATTTAACACAGGTTGCTCATGGATTTCAGGTAGTCTCCAAAGCCTCCCTCCTGTCCAAGTGAATTAAGAGCACCATAACCTATATTATTGTCTGTTCCCTAGGAGAACAAATAACATTCAAAGCAGGGGAGTTGTGGAAGAAGAATGGTGCGGTCATCATGGCAGTGCGGCGGCCCGGATGATTTTTGTGCAGAGAGGTACTGCGGTTGTCTCTTTGTGGGTATTTCTGGAGAACACATGATGGAGTTTAACCAGCTATAATTTCAAGAAGCTTGTGGATTAGACAGAGAGATAAGGCTCTAGTTCCAGTGAGGTAGTAAACCTGTGCCTGGCCTATACCACTTCACACTCTAGGTGGAGGCTTGCATGATTTAGTGCTCCTCCCTACAAAAAACCCTTCACATAGAAAGCTAGCTGTCAGGGAGGAGACTAGGCTAGACCCCTTTGTCTTGATACCTGATTTTTTTATGTGGAAGGATTTTTTTAAATTGTGTGTTGAGGAGCTTTTGGTCATGTGAGCCCTGACCTGCCGTCTGAAGTAGTACAGTCCAGACACAGGTTTACCACCTCAGAGGGAACTAGGCGAAGGTGCCAGGCAGCGGAGACTGGTGGCTCTGATGTCAGTGGGGCGGTGAATCCACTCTGGGTTTCAGTCAGAACCAGTCAGAACTCTAAAGGAGTTATCCAAGATGCTTCCACACCTTGGATAGCTCCTTTAGAGTTCTGACTGAAATCCAGAGCGAATTCATCACCCCACTAACATCAGACCACCAGCCTCCACTGGTACCAGGCTAAGATCAGCACTCCTGGAAGGACTTTACTACTTGCAAGTTGGATGCACAGCACCTCCCAGGGTGTCTTACTCACAGGGACTTGCAAGTAGTTATGTGAGATATGCAGGTTGCAAGTGAACAGAGAACTCTTCACAGTTTGCTAGGATCTGTTTACATTGCACCACAGTAGTTTTGTTGTGGCCTTGCTCACACGGTGTCATCCCTGAAGACTGGCTGTATAGAAGAACCATATCCAATGTGAAATGGGCTTGGGGAAAATTTTTAATGTATATGTTAGCTACGGTTACAGTTCTTTTCCCCTTGGCAGTTCATGCCTTGTTGCTCCACAGAGATTAAAAAAAGATGTGCCTTTTGTAGTTGTTTTTGTCAATGCATGGGTTTTACAGGGAAGGCCTACGAATAATTTTAACTCAATAAAATAAAATAAAATAAAGACCAGTGTGCAGGAGGAGAGTTTATAGCATCCTCTCCTGTCCAGCCCATGATGCTCATGCTGTATTACAGTGGTAGGCAACTTGCGGCCCTCTAGCTATTTTGGCTTACAGCTCCCATCAGCTCTAGCCAGCATAGCCAATGGCGAGGGATGATGGGAGTTGCAAGCCAAAACATCTGGAAAGCCACCAGTTGCCCACCCCTCCTGTATTACATCACAAGATGCAGCCTGGCACCATTTTGACAGAGGCACTCTCTGCCTCTCTGTCTTGCAGCTTTTAAAGGATTTTCTACTCCTGTGGTAGACTATACTAGGGGCCTTTCCTGCTGGTTACCAGAATTAAAATAGATTAGATGTCTTTAAAAAGAGATTAGACAGTCAGGGAGGATAAGGCTATTGATGGCTACTAGTAGTCATGATGGCTATATGCTATGTCCAGGATCAGAGGCAGCATGCCTCTGAATTACCAGTTGTTGGGGAACAACCATGACAGAATTAAAACTGAGAAGCAGCAGATCACAGACTGAAAGCCAGCTGAAATAAAAAGGTCTGAGAAGGCCCTGTCTATTCCTTAGATCAGGGGTGGGCACAAGGTAGATGTTTTGGACTTCAACTCCCAATAGGCCCTGCCAGCATGGCCAGTGATCAGGAATCCTTGGAGTTGAAGTCCAAAACATCTGGAGATCTACTTTTTCTGCCCACCCCTGCCTTACATATACCACTTAGCTGTAACACACTGGAACGCCAGTTCTAAAAACCTATTCTGTCTCTGATACCATCTTAACATGAATTCTTGAGCATTAAATTTAATCCCAGGGCTTGTCTTGATAGAGCAGTGTGAGGGCTGAAGCTAAGCAGGGATGGCTGTAGGTTGCAGCCATATAAACCCAACTCTTTTCTCATTTTTAGGAGGCTGCTGAGCTGTCCTCTCTGAAGCCTCAGCTTGACCAGCTGGGCATCCCATTATATGCTGTTGTGAAAGAGAGTATTGGGACCGAGGTGGAGGATTTCCAGCCATACTTCAAAGGGGAAATATTTCTGGATGAAAAGGTGAAGCCATTGTTGATTTATGCTCAGGTTGTTGATCTCTCCGCCCTCTCAGTCTCTCTCCTCCTCTCCTCTCCTCTCCTCTCCGCTCCCATTCTCTCTCTCTGTCTCTCTCTCTCTCAAATGTTCATTAGATGCTTTGAGCCACTCTGTCTAAAGGCATTTTTCTATGTAAAGCTTAAAACTATTCTTGCATGAATTGGTTTGTAATGTGGGTGTAAAACCTTCGCTGGCCAAAATCCTCATTCATTCACATTCCAAGAGCCTCTCTGTTCTGGAACAAGGATCGCATTTCCTGGGAGAGGCTCAAAAGTGGGTTAGAATTCATGTGTGAAAACACTGTAACTCGCCTATGAGTCTCTCTGCTGCTGCTTGACTGAATGTGTGAACCTTGTAAACGTAGAACAGAGTTTTTCTGTAATACAAATCGGCATTCTGGCCAACATGTATTATGAAGTGATTTCATTTTTTTTTAAATGCTTATGTGTGAAAATATCCAGGTGTGGGCGACAGCTCTTTTCCTTGCTACAAAGTGTGCCTCTCTTCTCATGGGGACACATATTGGGATTGCCTCGGAAGCCAGATCTGCTCATGTTGGTCTGTGACCCCAACTGTTAAGCCCCATTGCATGGCACGTGGATTCCCCACCGGAGCCAGTGTGGTAGGAGCTGTGGGTGGTTGCATTTTCATTCCTCGCAAGCCTCTTCAAGTCCTTTCTGCTTTGCCTGGAGGGTCTGTAGGGGAGCTGCTGGCACGTAGATTAGCTTAGCAGAGCTGCTACTTAAGAGGTTAATTGGCTTTTGCTTTTCTATTTATATATCATTAATGGGCGCATGCCGAAAACAGTTCAGCTTTGAAGTATTGGCGTGTTCTTGGATGATTTCCCAATAAGCACATACAGATAAACAGAAAGATTAAGGCAGTTATTTACTCACATCATAATTTTAATCCTTTATAGAAACAGGGCTGGGTGTCCCAATTAGTCATTCCGTCTTCTAAAAGGGGAAAGCTAAAAATACAAAAGCACATGAAAAAGTAATAGCAAACAGGGATAAATAATGGCATGTAGCTATGTGTACTAAAGGTGGATGTGCCTCTTGAGCACAGTCTGCATGTCTCAAGGGGAAAGAAGCTGTCTTACTGTTAACAGGAGGCAATTTGGGGAGTTCTGAATTGGGCAGGATGAAAGCTGATCTCCTTTTTGTGGCAATTCCTGTCCTCTTTTCCTTCCCCTGAATTCCAGCATCCGTGCATGACTACACAGAAGCCCCTTCCCTACCAAGATAATTCCATTCTGGCACTCTTCCTTTTGTTTCCCCCACAAAGCTACATTCTATTTACTATAGAAAATTTTATGGCAACTATCCAGCACAGATTTAGGCCCGTTTAACTCCCCCCAATCTTGGATTGAAGCCCGTAGCTATGAAGAATTGGCCAGAGCAGTGAATATCCACAAGGCCCTCTTCTGCAAGCCCTGTCTGTATCGCAACTCATGATGAAGTCAGGCTGTTACTCAATCTTTGAAATGCTTCCTTCGCAGCTTTCCTCTGCTAGTCCAACTCTGATGTCCTTCGTCCTCGATATGGACTTCATGACAGAGAGCAGGTTATAAAGTCTCTGGTTTCTTCTACAAGATGCATAGCAAAAAGATCAGACTATCTAATAGCATCAAAAAGCTACTGGTTACAAACATCACTTCATCTTTCAGTGTATTGTGGCTGTGGCAGTGAAGCTTCTCTGTGAACAGTGCATGGATCAGGGTGCAGATGTAGGGAGGAGAGGTGCGCACACACATGCATGTACACACGTGCACACACACACACACACACACACGCATAGAGGCAGGGAGAAAGATGAGTGAGAAGGTGGCAAGAGACACACACACACAAACGGAGAAGGTGCCATTCATGTAACTATAAACTCTGCAGGGTGTTGTGTGTGTGTGTGTGTGTGTGTGTGTGTGTGTGTGTGTTAAAAAGGAATTAACCTGCTGCAGCCAGAGAATCCAAATTCTGTGCCAAAAGCTGGAGTCAGCAACCTATATAAGTTATGCAGTCTGATTTGCACAATCACCCTTCTGGCTTCTGAGATTTCAGCAACCATTGCTACATACTTCAATCTAAGCATATTTTTGCAGCCATAAGGGCTAGAAACTTACTTTGGTATTCTTGCACATAAGCCAAGATCCGTGGGAAGCTGTTTTTGTGTGTGTGCCCAGTACCACCATCTCTGCATTCCTGCAGAATGGCAGCATACACACAGCCCTGTCTATAGTGAGCTGAACCTTGTTTATACTGGGGTAACTTCAGTTGCCTTTTCTCCAGGTAGCTCTGTTGGTAAGTACATGGCAATTCTCCATGAAGATCTCTTTCTCTATCCCTTTTATCTTATTGTTTCTAATCCCTTTCTACAGAAAAGATTCTATGGGCCTCTGAAAAGAAAGATGTTGTTCATGGGCCTTATTCGCTGCAGAGTCTGGAGGAATTTCCTCCGTGCTTGGAAGCGTGGATTTCATGGTAACTTGGATGGAGAAGGCATTATCCTGGGAGGAGTTTTCGTGATAGGTCCTGGGAAACAGGTATAGTGTGTATGCGTCTGTGTCTGTATGCATTTTGCAGTCCTGCTTATAACAGTTTGTAACAGGGCAGTTGACCTTCAGGGAGCAAAATGGTCATTCCTATCAATGCAGCAAAATTAAAAATACTGCTAGCCTTACCAAGGGATGGGATCAGGCTTTGCATTGCAGATGATTTTAAGGGCACCGCAGGAGAAATGAGACAGTAAATATGGCTAATGGAGTGCGCCCCCCAAGAATGTACGTCTGCGTAGGTGTCTCCCTGAAGGTATAGAATCTGGATTATTTAGCAGGCTGATTCATGCACTGCCCGGGCATATAGATCGTACACACATTGGGGCATGAGAATGAGCACCTGGGCTGCATGACCTTCCTCCAGCACATGTGGAAAGAATAATGTGAACTGGATGCGCCCATGCCTCCCCATATGTGTGAACTCTCTCCTTGGAGCCACGTTTGAACCAGCCCCGCGCCTTCCGCAAACAGCAGAAATGACCGTACCCTGCCAGAGGTATCTGTAGGGCTGAAAATATGACTTCAGTAAAGAAAGCCCAGATGGCTCCAAGTGACCACAGGCTCTTTCCTGAAATGTGCAAGATGAGCCGTTTTGCATGAATGCTCCATTACCTTTGGTTAAGGGGTCTAGCAAAGCTGTGAAGCAATTTTTTAAAAGGGGGGGATGTGTAGACCTAGAAAAGGTGATGCAGACAAAAACGGGTATGTTGAAGAAATGCAACATGTTCACTTCAGTTTGTTTTGTATTTTGCTTAGAAGAATGAATACTTGAGAACACTGCCCATAGCTAAACCCAGATCTGAAAGTATCTCTGTAGATCAGGAGTGGCTACTGTGTGGCCCGTGGGCCACATGTGCCCCCTGCGGTTTTTCATGGCCCCTGCTGAGTCCCCTACTGCCACCAGAACCCCAGCGATTCTGCTGCAGAACAAGTCACATGGGGAGCGTGTGTGCCTTGTTTCCCAGCCAAATTGCGCTCCCCCAGTCTGCCAAACAGCTGTCTGGCAGGCTGGGGGAGTGCAGTTCCGGAGAGAAACAGCGATTCTCCTGGGAAACGGCACATGGGGAACATGTGGGTGCTATAGATCATGCCCCTTGTATGACTAGATGCCTTGCAAGAGGGGGACCTCTGAACTCGAGTCTTGTTTTGTTTTTAAATCTCAACAATGAGGACTGGAAACTTTAGATTAAAAAGAGGATTGGGCATCTGCCCTTCGTTATCAGTGCCTTCATGTGCATAGAATCAGATAGCTAGGGGAACTGAAGAAGTATAATAGACTCGAATGTAGTCTTGTGCAAAAGTGTATTCCTAGCCCACGTTTCCCCCTTCTGTTTTAGGGTATTCTCCTGGAGCATCGTGAGAAGGAATTTGGAGACAAAGTGAGCCTTGATGCTGTCCTTGATGCTGTTAAGAAGTTCAAGCCACAACCTTCAGAATCTAAAAAATAAAGATATACATTGCCCTCTTAGTTACAAAACGTAGAATGTCTGGGTATAAACTCATATTCTATCACTGTTAGATGCTAAATCCTTCCCAAATATCAGCATAATGTCCCATAATAATGCCTGTTTAGTACTGTTGGCTCCAGATATCCAGTGACTCCTTCGGTCTTTGTCTTACTGGTTTTATGAAGGGCTTGATCTGAAATCTTAAGATCTGGCCCGGATGGTTTCCAGTTGGAACAAAACTGCCAGGTGTTTCTGGGTATCTGCATGGAGAACTGATGGTGGAAAACTAATAAAAACTACATTCAACATTATTACAGAAGTGGAAATTGGTCGTTTTTGCATGCCCACCTTCCTAACCAGCCAGTCCCTGTTTCATCATGGCTCCCACTCAGGCTGAATATTTCTTTTCTGCCCCAAGGGTCAAACTCCACGGGATCTTGGAGATCTGTGATCAGTTAATAGTAACCATGTGCGGAGGATCATGTTTGGTTAGCAGAAATAAAGGAGGAGGCATTTCCTGCTGGGCTGTTTTCTCCAGTCAAAATCATTACCTGAAGCTGCGATTTGTCCAGACAACACAGATGTCTGTGGCTGCTCCTTCAGCTTTTTAAAAAAGCCCCCCCTCCCGAAACACAGACCTCTGGCCTTACATCTTGATTTGTCACTTGGCACACATGGCATTAAATGCATCACCTGCAGTGTAGGGTAAGGTTTTTAATAGTTAGTACAGGGGTGTTCATTTGAATTGGGACCGCAGCACATGGGGAGGTAAACCCTTTCTTCCCTGCCATGATCCTCACCAAAATCAACCCCCATGCTGCAATTGGCAGGGGGGAAAATACATTTTTCCTATCATTATTTGCAGTGCACAGAGATATTTTTTGTCAGGATTGCAGCAGAGGAGAGAAGGGTTAAATTTTCCCTCCCTGCATGCTGTAGTCCTGATTCAGAACAGACCTCCCACCCTTCTGTTTACTAATCCTTGGACAAAGCTGCATGCAATGCATTTCACATAACATGTATTTAATTCCCACTGCAGCTGCTTTTCCCTTAGATTCTAAAGCTTAAAAGAAACAGCCATCAGTGTTTTGGTTACAAACATTTGGATGTAACATACAGTTCCATGCTAAGAGTGCAAGCTGGGAAATCCCTATTAAAATATATTTCCTTTAGGCAAGTTCCCATCCAGTTTGTAGTATGGGTAATATTAATAACACTACGCTGCAGGGTTGTTGGACAGGTTACTGAGACTTAGGCTGCAATCCTACCTACACTTACCTGGGAGTAATCCCCACTAAATACAACAGGGCTTACTTCTGAGTAAGCACAGTTGCACTGATTATATAAACCATGGGAACCCATTCCTTGTTGATGCTTCCCAGCTGTCATAGATAGGTACTGTGTACTCCCCAATAGCAGACATCAACTACTCAGTCCTCGGCAATACCTGAAGATCTCACAGACCCCCCAGGTTCCCCATTGCCTCATACAAAATGACCAACAGCTCTCCAGAGAGGTCCTTTGCTGAACCTTGTTTGCTCTGGAAGGCTGTGGTGATCTCTGACCTGCCTCATGAGGTGGTGATGTCACAGTCACTCATTGTAGGGATCATTGTCACTCTGTGCTGAGAGGAGCGGATCAGGTATGCTCCTATGGAAGGGCATGAGTTGAGCTCCCCTCCTCCCTCCCCAGAGTTTCATTCCCCTACTTCAAAGCCTTTTCAGTTGGCGAGATGGTGAGCATTAGAAGATCAAGCGTTCTCCTACTTGAATGTACCAAGAATGTGTTGATGATGGTCTGTGGGACATTCATACTTACCTCAGTGGCACAGGAATGCTGAGATACTACCCTGGCGCTGTAAGTTTTTGAATACCAGAACCACGTGGGTGCATCAGACATGGTGGCCATTCCCTCTTGTTTGTTGGGAGCTCTAGCAGTAGTTGTAGCAGTGTCCAGCTAGGAACCCTCCACACTGCATGGCCTATTATGTTAGTTAGAGATTACAGATATCCTTACCTTTTTAGAGGGTATGTGTGCATAGCTTTTTCCTGGGAAAAAGACAGAGTGGGCCAAGGAAAAAGTTCTAGATCAGGGTTTCCCAAACTTTTTGGGTCAGTGGGCACATTTGGAATGTTGAGAGAGTTGTGGGTTCTCTCACAAAATGGCTGCCATGGGGGGAGTTGCTCATTCAGAAAATAGCTGTCCTGGTGGCCATGGCTGGTCACAAAACAGAAGGCAAATTGCCGACAGGAAAATAAAAGTAACCTGCTCAAGAATCTAAATACAAGGCAGAGGTGGGATCTGAGCTGCAAAAGACAAAATCATACTTTTGAACCCAAACAAAGATGTTACTGGAGAACATCACTTAGGTTTGCAACATGAATGCCACCCTCCCAGTTAAGTTGTTTCTTAATTTTTCTGAACTGCCCAGAGAGATTTGGCTATTGGGTGGTTTAGAAATGTAACAAATAAAGAATGGATTACTTTTAAACAAATCTTAAGAATTTTTTTTTTAAATCGAGAGGAGCAGAGGGTGGGTCCCAAGAGAGGCACCACGTTGGAGGCCCCAGTTCTAGACTGTCTGGCTTAAGTGATATATAGAGATGATATTTTTTAGCCACAAAAAAAGAATCCTTGGGATGATCCATGCCACAAGAAATAGAACACATGTTGGGAATGCAATCATCCTTCTCTGTATGCCCTACAGTGTAGGACATGGTTCCCCAACCTTTTTGGACTGATGGGCACATTTGGGAATTTGAGGAACTACTGTGGGCGCCACCACAAAATAGGTGTCATGGATGATGTGGTTAGTCACATAATGGCTGCCATGAGGGCCTGGCTAGTCAGGAGAGGTGATGGCAGTGGGAGAAATAGTGAGGCTAGGAGAGTGGAGAAACAGCAAGGTAAAGGAGTGGGGGGGGGAGAAAGAGTGAAGCTAGGGGCCAGGAAGGGGAGAGAAACAGCAAGATAAAGTGGCAAGTGGAAGAAAAATAACAAGGTTTAGGGTCTAGGAAGGGAGAGAAAGAAGGCTAGGGCCAGGGAAGGGAGAAAAATAGTGAGGTAAGGGGTTGGGTGGAGAGAAATAGCAGGGGTAAAGGCTTGGGAGTGGAGACAGGGAGCAAAAGGGAAAGGTCTGTGGATGGAAGCAGATTGGATGCAGCCAGGAAAGAACTCTTCTCTTCCTGCCCACTAAACAGCTGATCAGCATCAGGTTCAGGAACAGGCAGGAGAATCTGGTGCCCTAACATTTTTCAAGTTTTATATTAAAAATAATTTTTTTCAGGGGGCAGGGCATGGAGAGTTTAGAAGATGTTTTTGGAGGCCCCCATGGATGCTGCATTGGGGACCCTGGTGTAGGGCAAGCCATTGGCTACTGGAGGTTTTTGGATGTAAACAGGAAGAAAAAATAGGACGAAAAGCAGTGGTGTAGTGAAGCCAGGGCTCACAGGGACACAGCACCAGCACTTTTTCCTTAGCAGGGGCGTTGAGGTCATCTGGTAAGCTCTCCCTTTGAGCTTAGCTGCAGGCCTTATAGTAGCTGGGGGCAGGTGTGGGAATGATTTTTTTTCCATCAATGATATATTGTTCCCTGTAATGCAAAGTTTTTGGGGTGTCTTGGTCTTGCATGGGCAATTAAGATGTATTAGCTTTATGAAGGACCTGCTTGTGGTGGAGGTGGAAACCGCTACTGGTTTGTTGATAGGGATCAAGTCAGCTGCCTGTATTTTTGGATTCTCCTTGGGGCCGTGGCTATGGAGACTGTCATGAGAAGCACCTGTGCCCCCAAATTTACCACTACACTCCTGGTACTAAGACCACAGGGCCTAGGAACTGTAAGGCAGTGGGTTCTCAAACATTGTCTTTACAAGCTCCCTGACTTGGATTCCTGCGTTGAGCAGGGGGTTGGACTCGATAGCCTTGTAGGCCCCTTCCAACCCTACTATTCTATGATTCTATGATCTATGATTCTATAAACCAAGGGAATATCCAAGTTGACCTAACAGTTGTTGACACAGCTGGTCCTACCATAATATGAAGCATTTGCTTGAAGCAGCAGATACCAGATGGGAAACCATCTTCCTGGCCCCCTATTGGGGTGCCATTTTTTTTAAAGCTCCTGATTTGTGTTCCTCCACCCCCACTTCAGGTGCCAAAGACATTTAAGATGAGTCCTGAATTTGGACTGGACAAAAGGGATTTTGACTTCACAGTTAAAGTTTACACTATAACTACACTGTAAGGATTTATTTCTGCAGAGAGATTTATTTGACCAACTTTTTTATGGCTAAACACGGTTACATTTGCAGGATTTTACTGAAGAATTTGCCTTGGGCTGCTGGTTGGTTAATTATTTGTTAGCTGAAAATGCAGAATAAGGCAACCTAGGGCACAATGCTGTACCTGCTTAGACAAGAAAAAAGTCCTACAACTCCCAGCATTCCCCAGGCAGCATGGCTTGCTGGGGAAAGCTGGGAGTTGGAGGACATTTTTCCTGCCTCAACATGCATAGGATTGCACCTTTAATTGGTGTAACTTCTGTGCTACAGAGGCAGAAACAAAGACAAAGTCATCAGAGCGGTGATGGAATAGATTAAGGTGAAGATTATATTTTAATTGAATAATTTATCAGAAGAGTCAAAATATGGATTTGATTCATAACATTTTGAAAAGCCTTCCGATTCTGCTTGAACTAAAACAACCAGTGGCTAAGGCTAAGTAATGGCAGTTATGTTACAGCAGAGACCTCTGCTGGCCAACTAAACTTGTGTGGTTTGTTTATTTATTGCTTGCTTGCTTGCTGTCCTAGGGCCAATTTATTGTGTACAGTACAAGCTCATGTCTTATCTTTTAACTCAACAGCTGTGGCTTCTAGGGAAAAGCAGTTTCAGAAGAGGGTGATTTGGTGCAGAGAAGCAGCAGGAGCGTGCTTAACTCTCCCCCTTCCAAATTTCCTCCTAAACACTCCCCTCTAGGTGGTACTGTACAGGTGTTTACCTTGCAAACACACATTGGCAATCCCATAGGCAGAAAGGTTTGGGGGATTGGGAGCTGCAGTGGAAAAATGGCATATGGCAGGGTTCCCAGTCTTTTTGAAATTTGGGAATTTAAGGAACTGCTGTGAGTGCCACCACAAAATAGCTCCCACGGAGGATATGCCTGGTCAGACCATGGCTGCTGTGGGAGCCTGGCTAGTCACATGCGGGGAGGGGGAGAAACAGCAAAACTAGAGGCTGGCAGGGAGGGGGAAATAGCAAGGCAAAGGCGTAGAGTGGGGAGATACTGCGAGGTAAAGAGGTGTTGGGGAGAGAAATAAGCTGCAGGCCACGAGTGGAGAGAAACGGCAAGATAAAGGCGTGAGTGGGAGAGAAAGAGCAAGGCTAGGGACAGGGAAGGGAGAGAAATAGTGAGGTGAGGGGCTGGGTGGAGAGAAATAGCAAGGCTAGAGATTGGGAGTGGAGACATCAAAAGAGAGCAAAGGGGAAAGGCCTGCGGGGACGGAAGAAGATTGGGTGGGGCCAGGAAGCAACTCTTTCCTCCTCTTCCTGCCCACTGAACAGCTGATCAGCAGCAAGATCAGAGACAGAAAGGAGAACCTGGCACCCTATGGTTTTCAAGTTTTATATTAAAAATATTTTTTTGAAGGTGGCAGGGAGTGGAGAGCTTTTCGGGTGCATTGGGGACCCCTGACATATGGGGAAAGGGTTAAGCAACTGCTTCTGAATTCCAAATTGCCTGCTCCTGAAGCTGCTTTTCCCTAGGGTGCTTCCAGGTGGAGGGCTCCTAGCGCTACCAATTAGAAGACATCATGACGTTATTTCATCTTTTTTTTTCTTTCCTTAAGGGATTTTCTGCTGTAAGAGAAAAGACAGAAGAAGTGACATGGAAACACAGGAGGGTTATGAATGAAAGACATTATTTGGATCCCCTGTAAAATTCCATGAATGAGGCAGGATGATGGTGCGATAAAAGCCTCTACTACCCCTGGAGTAATGTGGCCAGGAGTGCTTTCCAAAATGTGGAGCGAATGAGTGACCAAACTGGTAGTGGGGGGAGATGTTGAGGGAAACTTCAGATCCCTAGTCCTCGTGCAGCAAACTAGGGCCAGCCCAATACATTTTGCTACCTGAAGCAAAGAACAAGATAGCATCCCTCCCATTCCATGTACAGGAGCCAATCAGACGAGTAGCTGAATCTTACTTCAACACTGGCAATTGGGCAGCATCCTAAGAATGTAAGAAGAGCCCTGCTGGATCAGACAAAGGGTCCATCTAGTCCAGCATTCTGTTCACAGTGGCCAACCAGCTGTCAACCAGGAACCCACACACAGGGCATGAGCGCAACAGCACCCTCCCCCTGCCCCATGTTCCCCAGCAATTGGTGTACATAGGCTCACTGCCTCTGGTACTGGAGGTAGCACATAGCCATCAAGACTAGTAGCCACTGGACTTTTCCTCCAGGAATTGGTCCAACCCCCTTTTAAAGCCATCCATATTGGTGGTGGCCATCACTACATCCTGTAGTAGTGAATTCCATAGTTTAACTATGCACTGTGTGAAGAAGTATTTCCTTTTATCTGTCCTGAATCTCCTACCAATCAGTTTCATAGGATGACCCTGGGTTCTAGTATTTTGAGAGGAGAAAAATGTTTCCCTATCCACATTCTCCACACCATGCATACTTTTGTAGACCTCTATCATGTCTCCCCTTACCCTCCTTTTTTCCACACTAAACAATCCCAGCTGTTGTAAACTTCTCTCATAGGGGAGATGCTCTATCCCCTTGATCAGTTTAGTTGCCCTTTTCCGCAATTTTTCCAGTTCTACAATATCTTTTTTTAGGTGTGGTGACCAGAACTGTACACAGTATTCCAAGCATGATCAAACCATAGATTTGTATAGGGGCAGTATGATATTGGCAGTTTTATTATCAATTCCTTTTCTAATTATGCCTAACATGAAGATTGCCTTTTTACACTGGCTGCACACTGGGTTGACATCTCTATTGAGCTGTCCACCACACCCCAAGATTTCTTTTCTGGTCGGTCACCACTAGCTCAGAACCCCTGAGGATATAGTTGAAGTTGGGATTTTTTGCCCCAACGTGCATCACTTTACACTTGCTTACACTGAACCACATTTGCCATTTAAATGCCCATTCTCCCAGTTTGGAGAGATCCTTTTGGAGCTTTTCACAATCCCTTTTTGTTTTAACCACCCTAAATAATTTGGTGTCATCTGCAAACTTGGCCTCTTCACTGCTCACTCCTAATTCTAGATCATTTTTGAACAGGTTGAAAAGCATTAGTCCTAATACAGATCCCTGTGGGACCCCACTATTTACTTCCCTCCATTGGGAGAATTTACCATTTATTCCTGCTCTCTGCTTTCTGTTCTTTTAACCAGTTACTGATCCATAAGAGGACCTGTCCTCTTATTCCATGACCGCTAAGTTTGTTCAGGAGTCTTCAGTGAGGGAGTTTGTCAAAAGCCTTTTGGAAGTCCAAGTAAACAATGTCTACCGGATCACCCCTGTCTACATGTTTATTGACACTCTCAAATAACTCTAAAAGGTTAGTGAGACAGGATTTACCTTTGCGGAAGCCATGTTGATTATTTTTCAGCAGGGCTTGTTTTTCTATATCCTCCACTTGCATCTGCAGGCAGCAGGTTAGCTTAGAGGTGCAGGACAGTCAGAGCCTTTCTACACAAGGCTTTTATTGTGCTCTCGTGATTCCTTACTCATGGTAGTTTGCAGGTGCCTTACATGATGTTGTCATCCTCCAGGGCCTCTCCTGTGCTTTGCAACCCTTGTCATGTTTTTTTTCTCTTAAGGACAGTCTAGTATTTTTTTCTGAATGGAGTTATAGAAACCTAGTGTAATTGCACAATTCTGCTATACCACAGCACCACCTGGTGGTTGTGTGATGGAACCTGTAGAAAGAAAGAGGGGGACCCCCCGTCCAGGAAAAAACGTGTAAAGGAGCTGAGCTTAATCCCACAAAGAATCTGGAAGCAGACGCCTCAGTAAAGGTGGGGGTTAAAAGCCTCATATAGAAAAGTCCTCAAACTATGTGGCGTACACTCACTCACCATTCTTCCTGGTGTCTGCTCAAACAAATGGAGTAGTCAAACAGCAGCAGCACCATATGTCACATGAGCAGAACAACGCCTGCACGCACACATACACAATGCCTCGTGTCTATTGGACACTGCAACATCTCTTTAATAAGGGATGGCCTAATTTGGTTAATTGCTGGCCATGCAATGCAGCTAATGCTTCTTTTAAAAGCATCACTGCCTTGTTGTGGCGAAGGGGCTTGCGTAACTCAGTGAAGCCATAAGCTATGCCGTGCAGGGCCACCCAAGACGGACAGGTCATGGCAGACAGTTCTGACAAAATGTGGTCCACTGGAGATGGAAATGGCAACCCACTCCAGTATTCTTGCCAAGAAAACCCCATAGAACGTATCACAGGGCTAAAAGATACGATGCCGGAAGATGAGCCCCTCAGGTTGGAAGGTGTCCAATATACTACTGGGGAAGAGCAGAGGGTATTTCCAAGTAGCGCCAGAAAGAGTGAAGCGGCTGGGCCAAAGCCGAAAGGACACTCAGCTGTGGATGTGTCTGGTGGTGAAAAGAAAATCCGATGCTGTAAAGAACAATATTGTTTAGGAACCTGGAATGTCAGATCAATGAATCAAGGTAAGCTGGAGGTGGTCAAACATGAGATGGCAAGATTGAACATCGACATCTTGGGAATCAGCGAACTCAAATGGACAGGCATGGGCGAATTTAATTCAGGTGACCATCATATCTACTACTGTGGGCAAGAATCCCTTAGAAGAAATGGAGTAGCACTCATAGTCAACAAAAGGGTGGGAAAAGCAGTACTGGGGTACAATCTTAAAAATGATAGAATGATCTCAGTACGAATCCAAGGCAAACCATTCAACATCACAGTAATTCAAGTCTATGCCCCAACAACTGATGCTGAAGAAGCTGAGGTTGATGGGTTCTATGAAGACCTACAACACCTTCTAGAACTTAACACCAAAAAAAGATGTCCTCTTCATCATAGGGGATTGGAATGCTAAAGTAGGAAATCAAGAAATCACCGGGATAACAGGCAGGCATGGCCTGGGTGTACAAAATGAAGCAGGACAAAGCTAATAGAGTTTTGCCAGGAGAACACGCTGATCATAGCAAACACTCTTTTCCAACAGCACAAGAGACGACTCTACACATGGACATCACCAGATGGTCAATATCCAAATCAGATTGATTATGTCCTTTGCAGCCAAAGATGGAGAAGCTCTATACAGTCAGTAAAAACAAGACCTGGAGCTGACTGTGGCTCAGATCATGAGCTTCTTGTTGCAAAATTTCAGCTTAAATTGAAGAATGTAGGGAAAACCACTAAACCATTCAGGTATGACCTCAATCATATCCCTGATGAATATACAGTGGAGGTGAGGAATAGATTTCAGGGATTAGACCTGATAGACAGAGTGCCTGAGGAACTATGGACGGAGGTCCGTTAGATTGTTCAGGAGGCAGCAACGAAATCCATCCCAAAGAAAAAGAAATGCAAGAAAGCCAAGTGGCTGTCTGATGAGGCTTTACAAGTAGCTGAAGAAAGAAGGGAAGTGAAAATCAAGGGAGAAAGGGGAAGATATATCCAACTGAATGCAGAGTTCCAGAGAATAGCAAGGAGAGACAAGAAGGCCTTCTTAAATGAACAATGCAAAGAAATCGAGGAAAACAACAGAATGGGAAAGACTAGAGATCTCTTCAAGAAAACTGGAGATCTCAAGGGAACGTTTTGTGCAAAGACGGGCATGATAAAGGACAAAGAAGGCAGGGCCCTAACAGAAGCAGATGAGATTAAGAAGAGGTGGCAAGAATACACAGAAGAACTATACAGGAAAGATCTTAATGTCCCTGATAGCCATGATAGCCACTGAACTTGAGCCGGACATCCTCGAGAGTGAAGTCAAGTGGGCCTTAGGAAGCATTAGTAACAACAAAGCTAGCAGAGATGACAGTATTCCAGCTGAGCTATTTAAAATCCTAAAAGATGATGCTGTTAAAGTGCTGCATTCAATATGCCAACAAATTTGGAACACTCAACAATGGCCGCAAGACTGGAAAAGGTCAGTTTACATTCCAATTCCAAAGAAGGGCAACGCCAAAGAGTGTTCAAACTACAGCACAATTGCGCTCATTTCACATGCCAGCAAGGTGATGCTCAAAATCATACAAGCTAGGCTTCAGCACTATGCGAACCGAGAACTACCGGAAGTACAAGCTGGGTTTCGAAGAGGCAGAGGAACTAGAGATCAAATCGCCAACATTCGCTGGATCATGGAGAAAGCAAGAGAATTCCAGAAAAACGTCTATTTCTGCTTCATTGACTACACTAAAGCCTTTGATTGTGTGGATCACAACAAACTGTGGCAAATTCTTAAAGTGATGGGAGTACCAGACCACCTGACCTGTCTCCTGAGAAACCTGTACGAGGGTCAAGAAGCAACAGTAAGAACCAGACATGGAACAACCGAGTGGTTCAAAATTGGGAAAGGAGTACGACAAGGCTGCATATTGTCACCCTGCTTATTTAACTTATATGCAGAGTACATCATGAGAAACGCCGGGTTGGATGAATCACAGGTCGGAATTAAGATTGCCGGGAGAATTATCAACAACCTCTGATATGCAGACGATACCACCCTAATGGCAGAAAGCAAAGAGGGTCTCAAGAGCCTCTTGTTGAGGGTGAAAGAGGAGAGTGCAAAAGCTGGTTTGAAACTCAACATTAAAAAAACGAAGATCATGGCATCTGGCCCCATCACTTCCTGGCATCTAGAAGGGGAAGAAATGGAAGCAGTGACAGATTTTACTTTCTTGGGCTCCAAGATCACCGCAGACGGTGACTGTAGCCATGAAATTAAAAGACACTTGCTCCTTGGGAGGAAAGCTATGGCCAACCTAGACAGCATAGTAAGAAGCAGAGACATCACCTTGCTGACAAAGGTCCGTCTAATCAAAGCTATGGTTTTCCCAGTAGTAATGTATGTACTAGATACATGTACTAGATGTACTAGTACTAGATGTACTAGTACTAGATGTACTAGTACAGTACTATGTATGTACTAGATACATGTACTAATGTATGTACTGTGAGAGCTGGACTATAAGGAAGGCTGAGCGCCGAAGAATTGATGCTTTCGAACTGTGGTGCTGGAGAAGACTCTTACGAGTCCCCTGGACTGCAAGGTCAAATCAGTCCATCCTAAAGGAAATCAACCCTGAGTGCTCATTGGAAGGACAGATACTGAAGCTGAAGCTCAAATATTTTGGCCACCTAATGCGAAGAGAAAACTCTCTGGAAAAGACCCTGATGCTGGGAAAGACTGAAGGCAAAAGTAGAAGGGGACGACAGAGGATGAGATGGCTAGATAGCATCACCGATGCAATTAATATGAACTTGAGCACACTCCGGGAGAGAGCGCAGGACAGGAAGGCCTGGCGTGCTATGGTCCATGGGGTCACGAAGAGTCGGACACGACTGAACAACAACAACAACATCAGAAAGACAGGCTACTTCAGAAAGACAGTCAAGCAAACGTCATTGCTATTGGATGCTACTTCAGGTGGATGGGAACAGCTAGGGGACGGCTGCTGCTGCTGCCTCCCCCAGCATCTGCTGCCTGAGGCAGCCACATCACTCTGCCTACTGGTACAGCCAGCCCTACTGCAAACATAACTGAAAGTATATAGGGCTACAGCAGCTTTCCCCAACCTGGTGCCCTCCAGATGTGCTGGACTACAACTCCCATTGTCACCAGTCAGCATGGCCATTTGGGGATAGTAGGAGTTGTAGTCCAACACATCTGGAGGGCACCAGGTTAGAGAAGGCTGGGCTATAGTATATTGGCTGTAGGTTGGGTGCAGGGCTCCATGCAATGATGCACCTCCAAGTCCTACGTCTATGGGATGAACTACATGTTATGCAAATCGCATAGCACGTAGCTCAGACTTGTTCACCATTTTACTCTCATGTAAGTGCGCACAGCCCTGATTCGGACTGGGGCAGTGGTGTTCCAGGAGAGGAGGGCTAAGTCTCCCCCCCCCCCAAATTCCCTCTCCAATAAAGATTTTTTCTTTTTTTTTTAACCCCCCTCCCGGGGGGGGGGGGAGTTGGTATGGGAGGAAAGATTTAACTCTCCTCTTCCAGAGTGCCATGGCTGCAATCTGAATTGGGGCCATGTGTATCTATATGAGAGTAAAAAGTAAGACAGGCCTCTGCTACAAACTGCTATTAGCGTAAAGTGTCGTTTGTGCCATTATTATAAGCATAACCACTGATTCTGGAGAGGGTGCATATGTGCACACACTGCATTTTTAGTTTGCTTCTAGTGTGACAATGTTTTGTCTCTTCAAAAAGCGGCCAGACAGTTCCAACATTGGCTCAGTCCTTCAGGAGGAGGAGCGCTTTTCGGCACCCGCTCCAGTGCTTTCCAACAGCATCCTGACACAACAAAATGTACCAAGTAAAATGTTTCCTCATCATTTATCTCCCCGTCAGGAAAAGCCGAGCATGCCAAATCTCTGCGTGCCTGGCTGTTTTCAGAGGCGTAAGAGCAGGGTCAGTTAAAAACAGGAGGTGGCCCTAGGGACAAACCAGGGGGGAATTGTAATGTTAAATCTTAATATCATGGGCCTGTAACACCTGCTGGGAGAAACATGGGGCAGGGGGGATTTGGGCAGGGGAGGTGGGGGGAAGCAACAATTAAGGAAAGGGCTACACCACCACCCCTCTTCCACCTACTGCTTCTCCCTGAAAAACGGCAACCTCCTGATGCCAGCATTCAGCAGAGAAGGGGTGGTGGGGTTTCAGGACATGAGGTAGAGCCAGAATGTGTAGTTCTTTCCCACACAGAACAGGGAAATGTTAAATGACACATATTTGAGCATTGCAGTCTCCTGGTAATACCGAACCTGAAACAGCATTTAGGTTCCAATCCTATGCACACTTACCTGGGAGGAAGTCCTGTTGTACACACTAGAGCTTACGTCTGAGTAAATGTTAGATGTAACATTTAGAATGGTTTGGACTGGGGTTTTTTGTAGCCTTTTTTGTGGGTTTTTTTTTTTGCTAAGGCGAAAGAGGATGCCTTTTAGAGTAGAATACTGTGTGTTATTTTAATGTGAGATTTATCACTCACTATATTAGTAAAACGGATATGCTGTGTGGATGCACTTGGAGACAAAATGGAAGTGGGAGATCTCTATTGAAGGTAGATACCCTTGCTGCAATAAAATACTTGGGGCTCAGGATAACCCTGCCTTCTGCTTTCCCTCAACCCCCCATGTTGTCAAGAGCTGTCCATGCACACTGCCTTCATGCTGCCAAAGAACCCTGGCAGAGGAAGGCCATGCGCAAGAATGAGCTTTCAGATGCTTGCAGGTGGACAGGTACGCCGCAGGGAAGCAGAAAGCTGGCCACTCTCCTCCCTTCAATCTGGGCTGAAAGTTGTAGGTAGGGGAAGCGAACTTTGGGGAGTTTTCACCCGGACCATTCAGGTAGTGAAAATTAAAATCTGGGAATGGCTGAAGGGAGCAGACAGGGGTATATCATAGAGATGTGAAGGCTTGGGGGGGAAATGGGGAAAAAATAATCCCTCCCATTCCAAAAATCCAGGAGGGGGATTGTTCCCCCTTGTTTTCCCCACAGGTCTTCACATCCTTACTATAGGAGTGTTTTCCCCTCTCCATCCAGCCTTTTCACACACCCTTCAGCAGGGCCCATGCTGCTCTGCCATGCTACAGAACCTGTGGAGACAGAAGAGAGAGGGCTGGGGAATAAGAATGTACTGGTGAGGGCAATGTTTTCCCACACTTACTTTTTCTGCAGTTACTTGGCTGGCCCCAGAGTTCAGGCCCTTGCAGCTCCACCCTGTGGTCCAAGAAAGAGGAACCTCCAGCCCTGTGTGACCTACTCATGACTGCAGAACAGGGTGGAGTAGAGGGGAAAAGGCTCATCTGCTCTTTCCCAGCTGCAGGTTTAAATCAGAACAGCCTTCCCCAGCATGGTGCCCTTCAGATATTTTGGAGTGTAACTCCATCTTCCCTGACCTTTGGCTATACTGGCTTGGGCTGATGGGAGTTAACAGTTCAGAACATCTGGAGGGCACCAGATCTGCCTACGCTGTAGTTGTCATTGGAGTATTGGATTAGGACTGAGGAGACCACTGAATATGTTAGGACTTGGGGCTTGTGGCACAACACCTTGGCCTGGGTTTTGAGGAGATGTGCCAATATTGGGTTTGGGTGTTCAGTTACACACATGTGGGTGGTGGCACAAAATGGAGAGTCGGTGGCACAAAAGAGCACAAAGCCTAGGTTTTGCAGGGATACAAAATTTCTGGGGTTGTGCTCCCCCCCTCACCTTCTATTGCAACACCCCCACCCCCACCCCAATTGGATACGAGAGAGACAGAAGTGATAGATAATTGAAGGAGAGCAAAAAATAAAGCTAGCTGAGTTGGCCATAAGAAAAATGCCGAAATCCAGATGAGTGCATTACCTTTATTAAACCAACCCAAAAGCCCCCCCCCCCCCCCCGTGCAAGCTGACAAGATCTCCGGATCTTCTCATTAAATAAGATGTTACAAACAGCAGGTGTGTGTGGGGGGGTCTGACTTAAATATCGCGATGTCTGCATAGTCGGGAGTCTTACGACGAAATGGGAGAGGAGGGCTTGCAGACATTCAAATGGGGCTCTTACCGGGGTGATGGTTCCGGGTTTCACCTGTAACCGCCCTCAGGAACGCTGCGAATAAGCCCCTCCTGGTCAGGGCATTCTGAGTGGCCGACCACAGGCCTGGACTGAGTTTGCCGTCCACCTAGAAACCCCCTGAAAAGGCTTCCCGAGGATCTGCGGGCAGAAGCAAGACTTACGCCGGCAAAAGGGGCTAAGCAGACCGTCCTGATTTCGGCCGCAGGGGAGCCTTCACCTTCCTAGGCCATCTGACACTCTGCCCTCGCCCTGCCTTCATCACGCAGCCTGCGGCTCGTGCGAAGGTTTCCTCAAACTTTGCTGTGGAATAGCTATCTATCTCTTTACGCACGCATATAAAAAAAGCCCAATATCAGCATTTTACACTCACGTATAAAGCCAAATATTGCGACATTTGAGAGTATTTTTCGGACATACCGATCACTGTTTTTGTTCGATAGGTTTACTGAGTATTGTTCTCGTTCGGTAGACCTGCTGCTGCTGCTTTTCCCCGCTGGATCTATCATCACGGTTAGAAAGTTTCCTTTCGGAGAGGCCGATGAGCTTGACGGATGCTACGCGGGAGGGGAAGCCAAACGCTGCCTGCCCGGCGCTTCCCCTTTCCACATAGACCAACCCTGTTTGTGAAACAGGCGTGGCCAGCTTGCACAGGAGATTTCCTGTCCTGCCGAGAACAGCGTACGGAGCGACACACAGCGCAGAGGGTCCCCGCCGTTTCTCGCCCAGATCGCTTCCCTCCAGCCTAGAATCCAGCGCCTTTATTTGCGCGGCAGGAGAACTCGGCCTCATGGAATTCTTAAAGCAGGAAAGAAGCTGAAAATAATTTTTCAAAACGCAACTTCTGGGTTCTTTCCCCCAACTTGGTGGAAACTTACAGGTTCCGGCGAGGTGCTATTGGGTAAGTCTTGTTTCCTGTACTTGGAGCGGATCCGCTTTGAATTTTGCTCCCACTTTTGAACCCCACCCCCTTGTTTCCCCCATCCGATTTTTCCCCCTTTCATTTCCCACTCGGATTTCTTGGGGGGTGGGGGGAACTGAAGTTGATGACTCCGCGATCCATTCCTACAAGGCCGACCGCCCATCCTTTTTGCCTTGTTCTCTCGTGGCTGGTCTAAGATTTCTATTGTGTGCGCTTTTCCCCGTTGGGATTAAGCTGCTCGGAACACGAAAGCAAATACTTTGCCCTCGGTAATGTGTAGGGCCCTTCAGGACATGGGTCGCCGTCCGGAGGATGTCGGTGTAATAAGATGGCTTGTGCAGAGCAGGGACATTGCTAGGTTCTTAAAAGATCTGGGGCACAGGCCCATAACACAAATTTGCATGCATGCATATATATATATATATATATATATGCACACACACACATACACACACACACACACACACACACGGGTCTAAGCGCACATCTAATATATATGTGTGTGTTTGTGGTGTGCGTATAGATTACATACATACATAAGAAGTGTGCACTAACCCCCCACCCCACTTCAACTCAGACCCCTATTCAGCATTTTGGAAAACATCCCACTTCAGCTCAGCACCAAACCTGAGTAAATGTTTGGAAAAATGAGGCTTTATGCTTCCTGTTGACTACCATGGGAAATTAGAAAAAAAACCCCTCTTTTTTCTCTTTGTCAGAACTGGATGATAATTTCAGGCATAGTAGCCCCCTAGAAGGGGATACACCTGCCCAACATCAGAAAAAATAGGTGCAGGGTTTATATTTTGATTTTCTTTTAAAGGGAACTGCCAATAAAATTTTAATTCCTTGGAAGAATTGGGTAACAATTTCAGGACTCATTGCCCCATCAGAGGAGATCACGTCTCCAAATTTCAGAATGATAGCCACAAGGGTTTTTGTGCAAGGGTGGCCTTAACATTTTGAGGCCTCCAAAAGAGGACATACTTCTCTCCCTATGTTCCTTGTGGGCCATTGTTCTGAAAATTACAGACAGCCTAGAGTTGTCCCTAAGTAAGAAACCAGCAAATTTTCAGAAGAATAGGTGCAGCAGTTCATGTGGAATGGGAGTTCTCCAGTTTGGGGGAGGGAGTGATTTGCTTTCCCTTCCATTAACCCCTTCCCCAATAGTTTTTTGGATAAATTTGTATGCAAATGCACAGGTCTTTAGAGGTGTCTCCCAGGCAAGAAATCTGCAAAGTTTGTGAAGGATATACATACATGCAAATTTAGAATGACTAGAAGTTATTTACTTTTCACCAATGTTAGCAGCAGGGGAACATGGGGGGGAAGGTGTTATTGCACTCATGTTCTACTTGTGGGTTTCCCCATGGGCATCTGATTGGCCACTGTGTGAACAGAATGCTGGCCTAGATGGACCTTGGTCTGATGCAGCACGGCTCTTATGTTCATAAATAGAGAGTGCCTCTGAGCATGTGCGGAATGTTTTTCTTTCACCACTGAGCACTTACATTCTCCCCCTACCAATTCTATTCCCCTCCATGCAACCATCCCTCCTCATCCTACCATCCTCCAGCAACTCTTCATAAACACAGATCTCTTGTTTTGTGCAACTCTCCTCTACCTCCTCCTTGTTATGCACAAGCTGTCATTGCATCTTCCTCCCCATAACTTTATTTGTGCCAAGACTTCACCAGGATTCAGCCAATGAGTCTGTTTTCAAAACTAGGGCTACGTAATGGAGAAACTCTGAGCATGTACTAAGTGCCTTTCCCTCACCACTGAAGCTAGAGTTCATGCCAAAAAACATACCAGCCAAACCCACAAATGACAAAACATGCGTAGGACTGAGCTGAAAGGGTAGTCATTTCATTAGGTGGAATTGGGTAGGCACTGTATTAAGCCTGCAGTACCATGCTCACAACTCAGGACTTGTTTCTGAGTAAACATGCAGAACATTAAGGTGCAAACCTCCCTGCAAAAGTAACTCGTGCTGGAATCCTATGCACATTTTCCTGAGAGTAAGCCTCATTAAACATAATGGTGCCTCTGAGTAAGCATACGTAGGATTGCATAAATTAGCAATACTGATCTCCCCTCCACTTAAAAAAACAAACCAAAAACTCCTATTTTGATTAAAGCTTTTTCATAGGAACATAGGAAGCTGCCTTATACTGAGTCAGACCCTGGGTCCATCTAGCGTAGTACTGTTGACAGTGACTGGCAGCAGCGGCTCTCCAGGGTTTCAGGCAGGATTCTTTCCTTTCCCTCCCTGGAGATGCTGGGGATTGAACCTGGGACTTTCTGCATGCCAAGCATGTGCTCTACCACTGAGCTACAGCACTTCCTACTGCTGGATAATGGCCACTGACAAACAAAACAACCCCGGATTTGTTTCTCTGCAACCTTGTGAACCCACTCTTCTCAAAGACTTGAGTGAGAAGGAGAAAACCAACCCTCTTGTCTGTTTGTATAAAGTCAAATACGGTTCAGAACTTGTCTTGCCCACCGAAGACAATTCTCTTTAAGAATTCCCCAAGATATGCTCTGGGTGGAATAAAGAAGAGAAAAGAAGAAAGAACAGGATAAGGGAGGGAAGAAGAAAAGAAGAATGGTGATTGGAAATGTGCGTGGGGGTGGGGGGCAAAGAGAATTCCCTAAGCCAAGTGGCTCCTTTCAGAGAGGTAGTACTTCAGAGGAGTTTAGGAGGCTGTGCAGGGTTTGTAAGGATTGCATGTCCTTAAATGAACTTTATGAGGTGAGGTGGCTGAGGGCTTTTTTAAAACTGTAGAACCTATTTCAAAGCTCCAGCAGTTTCTCGATCATGATGCCACATAGTCCTAACCCTCCTTTTGGTATTATTTGAGTCCTACAGCTTGTCAGGAGAAATTAAAGTGGAGGGGGAGAAAGAAGCTTGTGGAGGCTGATTGGATCCTTTGCTTTACTGAAGCTACTAAACTTCTGCAGAAGCCAAAGGTTCTAGTTTGGGGCAGTAAAATCAGATGCTGTGTGAAATACCAGTATTTCCCATGGAGCTCTTTCTTCCCTTCCTTCTCCGTCTTCAAAATTTCATTGTAGGCAAGCTCCGAATACTGGGCATGTAAGAGCAGAAAAGTAGGGGGAGAGAGGTTTTTTGCACCTCAAAATAACCTACACCAGAGATTAGGGATAGTGACCTCCTAATGGTCACCTTAAACACCTTCTGATTAGGATCTCTAATCCGCTGGGTTACTTGACAGTTTTTACTACTTGTTTTAGTCTTTGAGAAAAGGAAACTTTACGCATGGCTAGCACAAAAGCCACTGGACCTAACTGTCTGAAATTTGGCAAGTTCAGTCATAGAGTCATAGAATAGTAGGGTTGGAAGGGGCCTACAAAGCCATCGAGTCCAACCCCCTGCTCAATGCAGGAATCCAAGTCAGAGCATCCCTGACAGATGGCTGTCCAGCCTCATCTTGAATGCCTCCAGTGTGGGAGAGCCCACCACCTCCCTAGGTAATTGGTTCCATTGTCGTATTGCTCTTAACAGTCAGGAATTTTTTCCTGATGTTCAGCCGGAATCTGGCTTCCTGTAACTTGAGCCCATTATTCCGTGTCCTGCACTCTGGGATGATCAAGAAGAGATCCTGGCCTTCTTCTCTGTGACAACCTTTCAAGTACTTGAGAGTGCTATCATATCTCCCCTCAGTCTTCTCTTCTCAAGGCTAAACATGCCCAGTTCTTTCAGTCTCTCTTCATAGGGCTTTGTTTCCAGTCCCCTGATCATCTTTGTTGCCCTCCTCTGAACCCTCTCCAGTTTGTCTGCATCCTTCTTCAAGTGTGGTGCCCAGAACTGGACACAGTACTCCAGATGAGGCCTAATCAGTGCTGAGTAGAGGGGAACTAGTACTTCCCGGGATTTGGAAGCTATGCTTCTATTAATGCAGCCCAAAAGAGCATTGGCCTTTTTTGCAGCCACATCACATTGTTGGCTCATACTCAGCTTGTGATCGACAACAATTCCAAGATCGTTCTCGCTTGTAGTGTGGTTGAGCCACGTATCCCCCATCTTGTAACTGTGCATTTGGTTTCTCTTTCCTAGGTGCAGAACTTGGCATTTACCCCTATTAAATGTCATTCTGTTGTTTTCTGCCCAGTGCTCCAGTCTATCCAGATCACTTTGAATTTTGTTTCTGTCTTCCAAAGTATTAGTTATCCCACCCAATTTTGTGTCATCTGCAAATTTGATCAGCATTCCCTGCACCTCCTCCTCCAAGTCATTCATAAAAATGTTGAAGAGCACTGGGCCCAGGCCTGAGCCCTGCGGTACCCCACTCGTTACCTATCCCCAGTTTGAGAAGGTCCCATTGATAAGCACTCTTTGAATCCGATTCTGTAGCCAACTGTGGATCCACCGGATCATTGTTTCGTGTAGCCCACTTTGAGCTAGTTTGCTCATCAGGATATCATGGGGCACTTTGTCGAAAGCTTTGCTGAAGTCGAGGTATATGATGTCTACAGCATTCCCATGGTCTACAAGGGAGGTGACTTGATCAAAAAATGAGATCAGATATGTCTGGCAGGACTTGTTTTTGACAAATCCATGTTGGCTTCGAGTAATCATGGCATTGTTTTCAAGGTGCTTCCAGATGGATTGCTTTATCATCTGCTCCAGAATTTTCCCAGGGATTGATGTCAGACTGACTGGTCTGTAGTTCCCAGGTTCCTCCTTTTTGCCCTTTTTGAAGATAGGGACAACGTTAGCCCTCCTGCAGTCATCTGGCAATTCCCCTGTCCTCTGTGATTTCTCAAAGAGAATAGACAGCGGTTCTGAGAGTTCTTCTGCCAGTTCCTTTATGACTCTAGGATGCAGTTCATCTGGCCCTGGAGATTTGGACTCATTCAAAGTAATTAGGTGTTCCTTGACTATATGCTTACCAATCTCAAGCTGCAATCCTGCCCCTTCAGCCTGCACTTCGCCTTTGCCAGGGGGATCATAGACCCTCTTTTGGGAGAAGACTGAGCCAAAGTAGGAACTGAGCACCTCTGCCTTTCCTTTGTCATCCGTTATCAGTCAGCTCTATAGGGGCTGCCAGATCCCCAAATTCCATGCATGTATGCGGAAACACAAAAAAATTACAGCTCTTTACTTTGACATATTTTGTTGGAAAAAGCAAATTTTACTTGTGGCTAGCACAAAACCTGCTAGACCTAACTGTCTGAACTTTGGGAGGCTCAGTCATCTCTATAGGGGCTGCCAGGTCCCCAAATTCCATGCACGTATGTGGAAGCACAAAATCTATATAGCTCTTTGCTTTGACGCATCTTCTTGGGAAAAATTTTTTTTTTACCTGTGACTAGCACAAAAGTCACTGGACATAACTGCCTGAAATTTGGCAAGTTCCATCAGCTCCATGGGAGCTGCCAGATTACCAAATTCCATACACCTATGTGAAATAACAAAGAAATGATAGCTCTTTGCTTTGACACATTTTTTTTGAAAATAGCGAATTATATCTGTGACTAGCACAAAAGCCACTGGACTTACAGTCAGGGCCAGAAATATTGGAACAAGGATAACTGTTTTGGCAGTTGGCCTCTGTACACCACCACATTGAAGCTGAAAGGAAACACACCCAGATGGGAGCGAAGTCAGGACTTTCAGCTGTAATCCAAGGGGTTTGACAAAAGTGGGGCACTAACCATTCAGGAAGGACAGCCAGTGGCATACACCACCACCCCATCGTTGGTGGCTCATAAGTAATGGAACAAACCAACATCATTTCAAACTTAAGGGTCGTCTTTAATACCTGGATGAAAATCCTTTGCAGTCAATGACTGCCTGAAGTCTGGCCAATGGACATGACCAAATGCAGAGTTTCTTCCCTTGAGATGCTTTGCCAGGCCTTTACTGCAGCTGCCTTCAGCTGCTGCTTGTTTGTGGGTCTTTCTGCCTTCAGTCTTCAGTAAGTGAAAAGCATGCTCTATTGGGTTGAGATCAGGTGACTGACGTGGCCATTGAAGAACATCCCACTTCTTTGCCTTGAGAAACTCTTGGGTAGCTTTTGCTGTATGTTTTGGGTCATTATCCATCTGTAATATGAAGTGGCGTCCTATCAGTTTGGCAGCATTCGGCTGAATCTGAGCAGAAAGTATAGCCCTCTACACTTCAGAATTCATCCTGCTGCTTTGATCAGCAGTCAGGTCATCAATAAACACCAGTGACCCGGTTCCATTGGCAGCCATGGATGCCCATGCCATAACACTGCCTCCACCATGTTTGACAGATGATGTGGTATGCTTTGGATCATGAGCTGTTCCTTTGCTTCTCCATACTTTTTTCTTCCCATCATTCTGGTACAAGCTAATCTTGGTTTCATCAGTCCAAAGAATCTTATTCCAGAACTGGGCAGGCTTTTTTAGGTGTTTTCTGGCAAAGGCTAATCTGGCCTTTCTGTTCTTGAGCGTTACCAGTGGTTTGCACCTTGTTGTGAAGCCTCTGTATTTACATTCATAAAGCCGTCTCTTGGCTGTAGATGTTGACAAGGACATGCCTACCTCCTCAAGAGTGTTCTTGACCTGGCTAGATGTTGTGAAAGGGTTCCTCTTCACCATGAGCAGAATTCTGCGGTCATCCACTTGAGTTGTCTTCCGTGGTCTTCCAGGCCTTTTGCTGTTGCTGAGCTTGCCAGTTAATTCCTTCTTTTTCAGGATGTTCCAAACTGTTGTAGTGGCCACTCCCACTGTTTCTGCTATCTCTCTGATGGGTTTATTTTGTTTCCTCAGCCTAATGATGGCCTCCTTTACTCACACGGACACCTCTTTGGACCTCATGTTGGGAGTTCCAGTGAACAGCTACCAAATGCAAATTTAACACTCAGAACCACCTCCAGGCCTTTCATCTGCTTGATGGGTCATGGGGTACCCAGGAAACAGGCCACACCTGGCCATGCAGCTGCTTGTCAGCCATTCGTTCCATTACTTATGAGCCAGCAACGATGGGGTGTGTGTGTATGCCACTGGCTATACTTCCTGAATGGTTAGTGCCCCACTTTTGTCAAACCCCTTGCATTACAGCTGAAAGTCCTGACTTCGCTTCCATCTGGGTGTGTTTCCTTTCAACTTCAGTGTGGTGGTGTACAGAGGCCACCTGCCAAAACAGTTATCCTTGTTCCAATATTTCTGGCCCTGACTGTAACTGCCTGAAATTGGGCATATTCAATCAGCTCCATGGGGGCTACCAGGCCTCCAAAAACCATGTATTTATCATACAAACTAAAAAAGGTATGGCCGTTTTTGTTTTCCAATGCAAGTCAATGGGAAAATGTAAAAAAAAAAAAAAAAGCAATTAGGACTGCTTAAAAGATCTGGGGCACAGCTCAAAAAAGATCCGGGCCCCGTGCCCAGGTGGCCCTTCTCTAACGACGCCTCTGGTGCAGAGAGTCCTGTTCTCTCTGCTTTAGAGTTCTGGAAGTAACTATAACATTTAGAATTTCTGACATAGTATTTCCAGGGATGGGTGGGGAGAGAGTAACATTTAGTGTTGTGGTAGCTGTTCGTGGTGCTTGTTGGTTGGATCACTTCATTTTCTTATTATTTAATGTTAAATAATATGTACTCCTAGTTGCACATAAGTGCTTATACTATGGAGAACAAAGCTGAAACTTGTCAACTCTCTCCCTGCCCAACGGAAATCCTGTGTTAGAAATACTCCTGTTTATCAGATGTTTATTGCGTTAGATACTTAAAAAAAAACACCCTCATATCTGAGTTTCTTCTGAAATACCATCTAACTTGGCAGACTTAGCTAAATGAAACTTCAAGTTGTACTGAGATGTTCTTACAGGATATTTTACCCCCACCCATTGACCCTTCCATAAAACTCAAATCCTGTTTCTCCTTTTCCTGAGGGATAACTAACTTCCTGTCTTCCCATAAAGGTGTTTGTATAGCTCATTTTGTTGGAAAGTTATTACTTATAACTACCACACCCCACCTCACCCCTTTGGCTTTTTGAACTGCTTAGTCACTTGGTTGGTTTCAGGTAAAAGCTTTGCGTGCTATCTCTAACCTTGTTTCCAATAAGTTAGGGTGAGTATATTACTGGTATGCAGGTGAGACACTTTGCATCTGATAACAAGGCAGAGGAGGGTGCTCATAAGAAGATGGTTATTTCTGCAGTAGTAGGCTCAAAACTAACAGTGCAGCCCTAGACATGTCCGCTCATAAGTAAGCCCCACTGAGCCCAATGCGACTCACTCCCAGGTAAGTGTGTAGAGGTTTGCAGCCTAAACCATCCAACCTAAGTCCCCTGGTGTTTTTATTTTCAGCCCTAAACTTAACTGCATAATATTGTAAAACTTGATGTTAAAATTGCCATGGTCCATCTCAAAAAGTGGGAAGGATAAAAACACTGACTTCTGTGATAGTATAAGCAGGATCTTGGCTATAAACCGCTACAGATGACCATCCTACCCTGGGGTGAGTTTGGCTGTCTGTACCATCCTGTTGAGCGATAAAGAGGATTTTGCCACCTGTAAAGTGCAGATATATATTAAAATGGAGCTTTTGGGGGTGGTCAGAGGCCTATTACACTCTGGCCCGCAAGAGGAAAAGGTGGACCGCTTGATAGTCCGCTGTGAGCAATTTCTACAACACTTTGTAGATAAAATCAATTGTATCCATGCCGACTTGGATGCCATAGATGATACAAGTCCGGTGGATGTAACTTGGCCCCTACCTGTCCAGTTATGATGGATACTTTTCCATTTGAGGGAAATGGACATTTGGAGGAGTGAGGCCTGCCACTTGTGTGCTGCCTCTTGTGGACCCTTGCTCTTCCTGGCTTATAAACGCAGCTACTGGCTGAGTGGGTAAGGATAGCAGTATATGCTTCTTTACTGACATTCAGTGTCATGGATCTGCCACAAAAGGTTGGTGGCACAGTCCTCCGTGTGCTCAAAATGATTACTGAAGAAAGTGACTATATCCCTCCTACACAAAAGCAAGAGCTGTCTTGTCTTGGAACTGCAAACCCCAAACAATTAAGCATGTTGCATAGAAGGTAATTAGTAATCCAGAGAATTAAATAAATAATAAGGTAACTGGTACCAGTAGGGAGGATACAAAGTGAGTTCCCAATGAACTTTAGGTCATTGTTCTCAAAATGTAACTGGCAAAGCAGTTTGGATAATATCCAAAGAGAGAATGCTGGATTATAACTCATCACCAGAGATGAAAAGGATTATGTGAAAAATGGAGAGATGTCAAACCATATTATTCAGAGTCAGAGTGAACTTAAAGATTTCACTTATGAATTAATGAGCAAAAAATATTTTGTAAGGTATAAACATTAAGGGCCCAATCCTATGCATGCATAGACAGAAGAAAAGGCCTACAACCCCCAGCCATTAATTGTATCTAACACGAAAAGTATATGTTTTAAGTCTTTGTATGTGTGTTTTGATCATCAAAGATTCCTTTAGAAGTCAAGATTGTGAACTTAGATTTATGAAACAGCTATTACTATTGACATATTGGCAGTGAAGCAGTATCCTAGAAACTGTATAAATATGGTCTGATTTGGGGGTCAGAATAGCTTCTTTGGTATCGAAGCTCCTTGGCTGTGATACTGGCAGACATCTCTATAGAGAAGTCTTGTTAAGCAAAATGGACTCCGCAATACTCTTTTGTAATAGCTAGAAATGTTTACGAAATATAGCTTTAATTGCTTTTAAATGCTACAGTACTTGTATTTTAACTGGGAACTTAAATTTGTATCAATAAAAGAAAGAAAGGGATTCAAATATTCCTGTACTATAATTACTGTTAGTACAATACTTGGATTGCGACCCACCAAATAATCCTAGGTGAACGTTTTATTTAGAAGTATTTTAATATGCTATTAGGGGGTAAACCGGCAACTAAATGCTTCCAAACTACTGAACTATAGATAGATAGCTCAAACAAAGCCACATCCACAACATCCGTCTTGTCTAAAAGAGGCAGCAGTAACCCCTTTGTTTGGAAAACAAAACCCTCCCCAAACTCCACAGTATTGGTTAATTTCCAGCTGGTCTCTAATACTCCATTCTTGAGCGAAGTGCTGGAGCTTGTTGTGCTTGGGCTTCTCAGCTTCAGGGATTTCTAGATGATGCAGATTATCTAGGTCTATTCAATCTGGCTTCAGGCCTAGTTATGGGACACAGACTGCTTCGGTTGCTTTGGTGAACTATCTACTCCAGGAACTGGCCAGCAGGACTATATCCCTGTTGGTTCTGCTGGGCCTTTTGGTGACTTTTGACACCATTGACCATTGTATCCTTCTGGGGTGCTTGTCTGAGATGGGACTGGGAGACACTTATATGGTGGTTCTGGTCCTTCTTGGAGGGACAATCTCAGGTGGTGCTGGGGGATGCCTGTTCAGCACCATGGTTGTTGGCCTGTGGTGTCCCTCAGGGTTTCTTCTTTTCCCCCGTGCTATTTAACATATACATGAAACCACTGGGAGAGATTGTCTGGAGTCCTGGGGTTCGGTGCCACTAGTGAGTTGATGACACCAAACTGTTATCTCTCCTTTCTACCCAAATCCAAGGATGCTGTTCTAGTTCTAAACTGGTGTCTGATGTCAGTAATGGATTGGATTAGGGCAAACAAATCGAAGCTTAATCCAGACAAGACAAGAGGTGTTCCTGGTTAGTCAAATGGTAGATCAGGAATAGGGATTCAACCTGTGTTGGATGGTGTTATGCTCCTGCTGAAGACCCGGGCTTGCAGTTCAGCTGTACTCATGGACTCGGCCTTGAAACTGGATGTCCAGGTTTTGGCAGTGGTCAGGAGTGCTTTTGCCAGCTGAGGCTAGTGCACCATCTGATCTTGTTCCTTGAGATGTCTGATCGGGTCATGGCCACACATGCCTCAGTTACATCCCATTTGAACTAGTGTAACATGCTCTTCATGGGGCTGCCTTCATAAACTGTTCGGAAACTTTAGCTGGTCCAGAATGCTTTGGCCAGACTGTTGACTAGGATCATTACAGGGAGCATGTGACTCCCTTGTTACAACAGCTTCACTGGCTACCGGTCTGTTTCTGGGCAGAATTCAAAGTGCTGCCTATGATCTATAAAGCCCTATTAAAGGTTATGACCCATAAACCCAGTGCAGTGGTTAGAGTGTTGGACTGGAATTTAGGAGATCTGGGTTCTAGTCCCCACTCAGCCATGAAGCTCATTGGGTGGCTTTGGGCCAGTCACTGACTCTCAGCCTAACCTACCTCACAGGGTTGTTGTAAGATAAAATGGAGGGGAGGAGGACTATGTAAGCTGCCTTGGGCTCCTCGCAAGAGGAAAAAAAGTGGGATATAAACGTAATAAATAATAGAGCCTTGGGACCAGGCTACCTGAAAGACCGCCTTCTCCAACACAAGTCTCCCTGGGTCTTGAGATCTTTGGGAGAGGCCCTTCGTCAAGACTACCACCTTCAGAGGCACATTTGGTGGTGAGGCAAAAGAGGGCTTTCTCGGTGGCCACTCCCAGGCTGTGGAACGTACTGCCAAGGGAAGCTAGGTTCATTCCCTCTCTGTTGTCCTTCTGCCAGCAGGCAAAGACCTTTTTATTCAAGGAGGCTTTTGGCATGTAAGTTGATCTGTTGGGTTGGATGCTGTTTTTATTCTGTAATTGTGTTTTTAATTGTGTTTTAATGCATTTGTTTTATTTTAATCATGTTTTATTTATGGTTGTAAGCAACACTGAGTGCCATTTGGGGGTAGAAAGGCGGGGTACAAATCAAATAAATAATGTGTGCTGACATTGTCACCCATTCAAGCTCTCTGTCTCTGGCAATTGTGAGTTTTCAACTCAAATTGAAAGTTCAAAGAAAGATGTGGCATCCCCCTTCCTGGATTTTACCCCTTTAAAGTACAGGTTATGGATTGCAGGTTCAAAAGCTCCCCAGCGTTTACAAATAATTCCTTGCACATGGAAAGCTAACCTCTCCTGGATGTGCTAATGCTGCTCACCTGTGTTTTAGTGAATGCATCCTCTGCTGGAGTGTTTCTGTGGATACCACTGACCCCAGGAATTTTGTGGGCCTTGAGCAAGGCACCCTCTGTAGGCCATATCGACACAGAGGAGAGTGGGATGGGCAACATGAGAAATCCCTTGTGCTGCCTCTGAAATTCATGGGTGTACTGTGCAAACTGAGAATAGTGGCACTGCTGAGCTGGGGGTCTTTTGCATGGACAAATGATAAACCTCACCACCCACAGGAGTGGCCCAGCCTGTGGCCTTGCTAGGCAAGGCAAAAATCTCTGGTGGACTAACTCATCTGGATTTCTGACATGCTTTAAATGCAACTGCGCCCTGCATTGTGGTTCCCATTGAGTCACCAAGTTGTCGGGTGATTTCCCAGTTAGCTGGAAGCATTTTGATCCTAATGCTTCTAGTTGACTGATTCCATTTATTTCTGAATTGGAGCGCATTTATTTAAATGGGGGTGAAACATCATAGGATCCAATAGACCCGGGTTTGAGGACTGTGTGTGTTAAAGCAGCCTTGTATTTAACAGACTTGATCACTTGATTGCTACAGACGACAAGGAATTCCATGCAGGCAAGTGAGTGGGGTGGCAGAGGTCAAACAGATCACCCCATCCCTCTTCCTCCAGCTCACTTGGTTTCCATGCTGGCTGCAGTGGTAGGGAAATCCATTCCTCCACAGAACTGCAGCAGGCTGCCAGTGGAGAAAGAAATTGCTTTGTTCCTCCTTCACTACCCCGTTTCATAGAATGCTTCCTTTTTTCCTAGCCTACTAAGAAGGGAGCAGCAACCTGGTTTGCATGTAACCATTGGGTTATCATGCACAAGCTGGTGCGCTGCTTGTGGTGACCCTGCCGCTTTAGTGCACAACCCATGATCAGGACTGCTGGGTTATTTAGGGACTAAATAATCCATGGTTTATTGTTGCGTTAACTGCTGGGTTGTTTAGCCCCTAAACAACCCAGTAGTCCAGGTTCACATGTCATGCTTCACCACTTATGAAAGAGCTGATTGTGGGTTGTGGTATACAGCCACTTATGTGTGACAACCCAGTGGTTTTTAAACATCCCTGTGTTTCCATGCTGATGGAGAAATAGGAGGAGGCTCTCTCTCCTTCCTAGGCATCGCAGAAATGTGGAGTACTTGCCTTTTGCTGGCTAGTAAAAACACTTGAAGGCTACTAGCTTTTGTGGGCTTATTTACAAGGCTGTGTTAATGTATGTTAGTAGTGAGGAACAGGTGGCAGTGGCTTTGAATGTGCCTGTTTTAGTGCTGTATTGGAAGCTAACCAAGGGCCAGAACAGGCATTGTAGTGAGGAAAAGTCTACGACTGAAAATGGGTTCCCCATGGCAAGCAACCCCCATTATGCCCATAAGATTTGTAAATACTTGGTGTGTGATTTTCCCCTGTTAAATATTAGTGTCTGTACCACATTTTCAGCAGTTGGTAGAGTGAGGACATTGAGACTTGCAACCAAGCAATTGTACATCAATGGGGTTCCAGTGCTGTAGACTGGTCACATGTTGAATGCTGCTTTTTACTGGTGAGCAAGGCCAGGCGAACAGCTGCTATCTCTGTCATTTATTTTGTTACTGCTTCACAAATGGTGGTTTTCAATTGAGTTATCCAAAGTTCAGGGCTATGTGTCACACCTGTCTTTTCTTAGCCCCGTATTTATTTATTACCATCACGTATATACTGCAAGTAACATCAAAATACATAAAAAAAACCCACAATAAACAATATCATAGCATAACAAGTCAGCACCATCCTTCCCATGGGGCAGCTGGTGGTAGATGACCCTGTGAGGGAAGGGGACAGGCCAGATGGTGCAAGCTCTGTGGTCAGCTTTGTTTGCTTCTGTCTTTCGCTCCCGCTCCCCAACACCATAGGGATGAATCATGTGGAAAGTACTTGTAAAGTTTCCTTTCATACATAATTTAATCTGTGTGGCAGCCTTCCCCAATCTGGTGCCCTCCAGATGTTTGGGATTAGAACTGCCAGCACTCCTGACTATTGGGCATGCTGGCTGAGGCTAATGGAAGGTGAAGTCCAAAACATCTGGGGGCATCAGGTTTGGAAAGGCTGCTGTGTGGTTTATACAGCCTGGGCCCTGCATACTTTAGAGAGATCGTTCTCCCATATGTGCTTGCCTGGTCTGAGACAGTCGCAAGAGGTCTTATTGAAGGTACCTCACCTGCAGGGGGTCTGTTTGATCACCATCTGATGCTCACGTTTTCTTAGTTGTAGTGCCAAAACCGGTCACCCACAGTGGTTTCTCATTACGTGCGTAATGGGCCACTGTGGTATAAGTGTTACTGTTAGTTGAAACTGTTTATTTAAATGCTAAAAGCACTTGTTTATTCTGGCATCATTGTTATATATATTGACTTTCTTTATTAGCTGAATTCAGTACTTAGACTTTCCTTTATTTTATACATTTGTGTTACTCTTGCCCTTTTGTTTAGATGTAATTACATTTCTAGGAACCTGGCATCCACTACACCATGACTGGAACAATCCAGGCTTTAAGTTAGACTGTAACTGTTAGAGGCTTATGATGCTAAAATGTGCGTGTCTGAAGTGGGCCAATGAGTATTGGCTTCCTCCTATCAAGAGCTTACTTCTTGATGACCTTGTATCAAAATATGTGGGCCATTCAGATATGGGACAAAGAGAGCATTTGATGCACAGTTTCCATTGGAGAACCAAGAATGTTTCTGCCCACAGTATTTTTCCACTCTGTAGACTTCTTCAAGCAAACACTTGATGCCTTGAGAAAATGAATGGACCATTGCTGCTGGCATCACTGAAGGATAAGCGGTGGTGGTGGAAGGTTATAATCTAGGGTGGATAAAAATTGATTAAATACAAACACATACACACACACACACACACACACACATAGAAAAACCAGATTTAAAAACATTCAAATTAGATTTATTGTTGTTGTTTTTTAATGTAAATACTGAGTTTCTCTTAGATAATAAGTAGGTTAACATTAAATCTGGATATAAGCCTGTTAGACATACAGTTAATCTCTAAATTGAATCAATGCCTCTACCAGGTAAATTGAGTTAAATGAGGCTTTTCTATCCAAATGAAGGACCAACCCAAATATGAACTGTCGAAAATAAACTGTTCTAGTCTGCCTGCTATATGTCAAACCTTGCTTTCACCTATCAGCCATGAACATTTCATTTCCATTTCCTGCTTAGTTTTTGTGAGGGCAAGGCTGAGCCAAACCAGAGTGAAGCTGAAAGGAGCAAAACTAGAAAGAAAAGATGACAGAATTGTCCAGTCCGCATCTGCCTGTATCCCCATATTTAGGCTGCAATCCTATAACAACTTGTCTGGGAAGAAGTCCCATTGAACTCAGTGGAGTTTTTTTCCGAGTAGACATCTATAGGATTGTACTGTTAACTTCAAACTATCATGGGTGCTGGTCATAAGAAAGACCTGGTATGGGAATATTTTAAAGATATTACCTCTAGGTAAAAAATATGCACAGTGAAACAAAGAGATGCAAAGCCTGCTTGTAAGAATGAAACTGTGTAAATAAGCATGGTTTAGTGGAGGGGGTAGGCAACCTTTTTGGGCCAAGAAAGGTGTCTTGGGCACAATGCTGCCTACCTCTGGTTTAGTGGGCCAGATTTGCACCATTGTTCAGGAAATATATGAAAAAGTTTATTTGTATCAGTAATTTAAATCAACTTTTTTGTTTAAATGTAAATCAGTGATTGAAATCAATCCGCCCTGGTATAATCTACAGGCTTGGAACAGATGTAATCCTGTGGAATCTTTAAGTATGGTTAAGAGATCATATGCCCTCTCTGGCACAAATTCCCATCTCCTCTCTTATTGGCTTTAACTGTGGCGTAGTATTGCATCTGCACTGACACAAGCTATGAGCCATTTTTCTCCTTCTCTCAAAATACTGGAACCCGGGATCATCCTATGGAGCTGATTGGTCGGAGATTCAGAACAGATAAAAGGAAATACTTCACACAGCGCATAGTTAAACTATGCAACTCGCTACCACAGGATGTAGTGATGGCCACCAATGTGGATGGCTTTAAAAGGGGGTTGGGCCAATTCCTGGGGGAAAATGCTATAAGTGGCTACTAGTCTTGATGGCTATGTGAAACCTCCAGTACCAGAGGCAGTGAGCCTATGTACACCAGTTGCTGGGGAACATGGGTGAGAGGGTGCTGTTGCGCTCATGCCCTGTTTGTGGGTTCCTGGTCAGCAGCTGTTTGGCCACTGTATGAACAGAATGCTGGACTAGATGGATCCTTGGTCTGAACCAGCATGACGCTTCTTATGGTCTTACTAACTAGGGTTTGCGAAACCTGGTGGACAAAAGGTTCCGTTCACCCAAGTTCCATTCATCACCACTAGGAGGAAACCTGTTGCTTAGGCCTGTGACACAAAATGGCGGACGGTGCACAAAATGGCCACCAAGCTTCGGACTTCTGAATCCGAAGCAGTGCACAGACCTAGTGGAAATATTGTTTGTTTCACTGAAACCATCTTTTCACAAGTTGCTTGTTGTTTCAGGAGAACAGGTTGAATTGTCGTACCTCGGGTGGAGAAGTGATGGTGAAGGTTCATTATTTATCTGTGTATATTTACATTTGCCTTCTTTGTAGCCTTTGAGGCTCAGTTTCATACAAAGGTGAGGTGGGGGGGGAGAGGCATTTTTGCAACCAGAAAAGGTGCTCCGCACCACCTGTGATCTAGTGAAGCACCACTTTGCTCCATGTGCCCCTCCTTCCAGAGAAAATTATAGTCTTTTAGCACCTTAAATCAGGGATGAGAAACCTGTAGCCCTCTAGTTGTTGTTAGACTCCAGCTTCCATCGTACTTGACCATTGTTCATGCTGGCTGGGACTGATGGGAATTGGTGTCCCAACAGCAGCTGGCGGACCAGAGGCTCTCCATCCCTGCCTTAAAAACTAACAAACATATTATGACATAAACCAATGGCACATGTTGCTTCCAGACATTATGCTGCTGGTGACCCAGAACAGCTCCTTTATTATCTTGGACAGGGCTTTGCTAGCTTCGTAAAAGATCCAGGGCACAGGCCCATAACACAAATTTGCGTCTGTCTGTCTGTCTTATCTATCTAATATATCCAAGTCTAAGTGCACCTCTAATGTGTGTGTGGTGTGTGCATATAATGTGCTTGCATGTGTGTATAAATTACATACGTAAGAAGTGTGCACTGACCCCCCACCCCACTTCAACTCAGACCCCGATTCAGCATTTTGGAAAACATCCTGCTTCAGCTCAGCAAGGTTTGGAAAATGAGTCTTTATGCTTCCTGTTGACTACCATTGGATTTTTTTTTAAAAAACTAACTTTTTTCTCTTGGTTAGAACTGGATGATAATTTCAGGCATAGTAGGCCCCTAGAAGGGGATTACACCTGCCCAATGTCAGAAAAATAGGTGCAGGGTTTATATTTTGATTTTCTTTTAAAGGGAACAGCCAATAAAATTTTAATTCCTTGGAAGAATTGGATAACAGTTTCAGGACTCATTGCCCCATCAGAGGAGATCATGTCTCCAAATTTCAGAATGATAGCTACAAGGGTTTTTGTGCAAGGGTGGCCTTGACATTTTGAGGCCTCCAAAAGAGGACATACTTCTCTCCCTATGTTCCTTGTGGACCATTGTTCTGAAAATTACAGACAGCCTAGAGTTGTCCCTAAGTAAGAAACCAGTAAAGTTTCAGAAGGATAAGTGCAGCAGTTCATGTGGGAGGGGAGTTCTCCAGTTTGGGGGAGGGAGTGATTTGCTTTCCCTTCACCCCTTCGCCAATAGTTTTTTGGGTAAATTTATATGAAAATGCATAGGTCTTTAGAGGTGTCTCCCAGGCAAGAAATCTGCAAAGTTTCTGAAGGATATACATACATGCAAATTTAGAATGACAAGAACTTATTTACATTTCACCAATGTTAGCAGCAGGGGAACATGGGGGGGAAGGTGTTATTGCACTCATGTTCTACTTGTGGGTTTCCCCATGGGCATCTGATTGGCCACTGTGTGAACAGAATGCTGGCCTAGATGGACCTTGGTCTGATGCAGCACGGCTCTTATGTTCTTAAATAGAGAGTGCCTCTGAGCATGTGCGGAATGTTTTTCTTTCACCACTGAGCACTTACATTCTCCCCCTACCAATTCTATTCCCCTCCGTGTAACCATTCCTCCTCATCCTACCATCCTCCAGCAACTCTTCATAAACACAGATCTCTTGTTTTGTGCAACTCTCCTCTACCTCCTCCTTGTTATGCACAAGCTGTCATTGCATCTTCCTCCCCATAACTTTATTTGTGCCAAGACTTCACCAGGATTCAGCCAATGAGTCTGTTTTCAAAACTAGGGCTACGTAATGGAGAAACTCTGAGCATGTACTAAGTGCCTTTCCCTCACCACTGAAGCTAGAGTTCATGCCAAAAAACACACCAACCAAACCCACAAATGACAAAACATGCGTTGGACTGAGCTGAAAGGGTAGTCACTTCATTAGGTGGAATTGGGTAGGCACTGTATTAAGCCTGCAATACCATGCTCACAACTCAGGACTTGTTTCTGAGTAAACATCCAGACCATCAAAGTGCAAACGTCCCCACAAAAGTAACTCGTGCTGGAATCCTATGCACACTTTCCTGAAGAGAAGCCTCATTAAACATAATGGGGCTTCTGAGTAGACATACATGGGATAGTGTAAATGAGCAGTATTTATCTCCCCTCCACTTAAAAAAACAAACCAAAAACTCCTATTTTGATTAAAGCTTTTTCATAGGAACATAGGAAGCTGCCTTATACTGAGTCAGACCCTGGGTCCATCTAGCGTAGTACTGTTGACAGTGACTGGCAGCAGCGGCTCTCCAGGGTTTCAGGCAGGATTCTTTCCTTTCCCTCCCTGGAGATGCTGGGGATTGAACCCGGGACTTTCTGCATGCCAAGCATGTGCTCTACCACTGAGCTACAGCACTTCCTACTGCTGGATAATGGCCACTGACAAACAAAACAACCCCGGATTTGTTTCTCTGCAACCTTGTGAACCCACTCTTCTCAAAGACTTGAGTGAGAAGGAGAAAACCAACCCTCTTGTCTGTTTGTATAAAGTCAAATACGGTTCAGAACTTGTCTTGCCCACCGAAGATAATTCTCTTTAAGAATTCCCCAAGATATGCTCTGGGTGGAATAAAGAGGAGGAAGAAAGAACAGGATAGGGGAGAGAAGAAGAAAAGAAGAATGGTGACTGGTAATGCAGGGTGGAGGTGGGAGTAGAGAGAATTCCCTAAGCCAAGTGGCATCTTTCAGAGAAGTAGTGCTTCAGAGGAATTTAGGAGTCTTTGCAGGATTTGCAAGGACTGCACGTCCTTAAATGAATGTTATGAGGTGAGGTGGCTGAGGGCTTTTTCTAGCTTTTTTTTAAACTGTAGAACCTGTTTAAAAGCCTTAGCAGTTCCTCAATCATGATGCCACATAGTCCTAAACCTCCTTTTGAAATAATTTGAGTCCTACAGCTATTTAGGAGAAATTAAACTGGAGGGGGGAAAGAAGTTTGTGGAAGCTGATTGGATCCTTTGCTTTACTCAAGCTACTAAACCTCTGCAGAAGCCAAAGGTTCCAGTTTGGGGCAGTGAAATCAGGTGCTGTGTGAAATACCAGTATTTCACATGAAGCTCTTCCTTCCCGAGAAAACTCTCTGGAAAAGACCCTGATGCTGGGAAAGACTGAAGGCAAAAGGTGTGGTGTAGTGGCTAGAGTGCTGGACTGGGAGTCGGGAGATCCGGGGTCTAGTCCTCACTCGGCCATGGAAGCTCACTGGGTGACTTTGGGCCAGTCACAGACTCTCAGCCCAACCTACCTCACAGGGTTGTTGTTGTGAGGATAAAATGGAGGAAGGAGGAGGATCATGTACACTGCCTTGAGTTCCTTGGAGGAAAAAAGGCAGGATATAAATGCAATAAATAAATAAATAAATAAATAAAAGGAGAAGGGGATGGCAGAGGATGAGATGGCTAGATAGCATCACTGATGCAATGAATATGGACTTGAGCATGCTCCAGCAGAGAGCTCAGGAGAGGAAGGCCTGGCGTGCTATGGTCCATGGGGTCACGAAGAGTCGGACACGACTGAACGACTGAACAGTGGCCATGTAAGAGCAGAAAAGTAGGGGGAGAGAGGTTTTTTGCCCCTCAAAAAAACCTACACCAGAGATTAGGGATAGTGACCTCCTAATGGTCACCTTAAATACCTTCGGATTAGGATTTCTAATTCCCTGTGTAAACTTGGCAGTTTTTACTTTTTGTTTTAGTCTTTGAGAAAAGAAAACTTTATGCATGGCTAGCACAAAAGCCACTGGACCTAACTGTCTGGAATTTGGCAGGTTCAGACAGCACCATGGTGGCTGCCAGGTCGCCAAATTCCATGCATGTATGTGAAAGCACAAAAAAAATATAGTTCTTTGCTTTGGCAGATTTTCTTGAAAATAGCAAATTTTACCTGTGATTAGCATAAAAGCCACTGTACCTAACTGCTGAAAATGGGCAGGTTCAGTCAGCTCCATGGGGGCTACCACATCTCCAAATGTCGTGTATTTATAAATGAAAAACGTTATGGCCGTTTCTGTTTTCCAATGCAAGTAGATGGGAAAATGTAAAACAAATGGCAATTAGGACAGCTCAAAAGATCCTGGGCACAGCTCAAGAGATCTCGGGGCCCATGCCCAGGTGAGCCGAATTGTAACAACACCCCTGATCTTGGGAATGTGGTTATGAAACTCCTGAGATGTTTCTGCCAAACACAGTCAATTGGGATGTTTAGACAGCCAAAGTGTTGTGTTTTTTTGTTGTTGTTCTGGCATATGTAGAGGACTGACAACTGTGTGTGTGTGTGTGCGAGAGAGAGAGAGAGAGAGAGGGAGAGAGAGAGAGTTTTGTGTATTGTTTCGTGGATATTTTTAGAATGGCTAGTTTTTGAGAGATCTTGGTTTGAACTCTTTCCCTCTTCATTTTTTCTTTAAAGGATAAATAATAAAATTACAAAATTAGTTTAAATAAAGTGGCCGGATGGCCACGTTGTTTGTTAGGAGACTTTAGCCTACTAGTTAGTAAGGAAGAAACAGAGGACGTTGGGGAGTGTGTACAAATACACTCCTGCTGGCTTTTACAAGAGGGAAATACAAGAATAGCTTCCACAAAGAATTTCCTTCTCTTTCCACCTGCAACTTAAAAAAAAAACTTAGTTCTTTATATTCACTATTTATAAATTGCTTTTTCTGTCAGGTATTCAAAGTGGCCATCACATTTGTATCCTGTCCTTTATACTGTACAATACAAAAGATACTTTAAAACAGATACAAACGCATAGAATCCTCAACTAAACTCCCACACAGAGCATTCATTAGCAGCTAAGTGTGGCTTTTGGAAAAATCTGAATTTGTAAACTTTACAGAAAACTTTTGCTGCCCTAAATCAATGGATACATGATTTTGCATGTTTGTTTGACTTGCATATTTTTTTACAAAATTGTTTACTCAGTGTAACAAACCCAAAGCCCAAACTCCCTGGGCAGTATCCCCTGGACACTATCACTAATGTAAATGATGTTGCACTAGTGTAAGAGACCTCTAATGCAATGCCAATAGCATTAACTAGCATGACAGATTTTCCAGGGAATTCCGTCTCACCAGCTAATGCGATTGGCATTGCGTTAGAGGTCTCTTTATGTTAGCACAACTTAATTTACATTAGTATTGGTGTCTAACTGGACTGCCCTCTGTTTCTTTTTTTAGAATCTCTCTTTTCATACTAGAAACATCCTCCACCTGTGATCTTAAGTGCAAACCCTCAAGGAGGCACAGGGTTTTGCATCATTCCACACAGTGTATTTGGGAGGGATGGAAAAAACATGCCTCAGCTCTGCACCTCTTCATAAGTTTAACACTAACTTGGTTCACACTTAATGACAATCTAAGGTATGGGTTGGGCACAGGTTGTTGTTGAATCATGGGTTGTCATCATGTGGAAACCCTGCAATATGGTTTAACTATGGGTTCTTAACCATGAACAACCCAGAGTTCACAGCCCAACAACAAACCATGGATTCTCTACAGTGCAGGGGTCGCACATGACAGCAGCCCACGATTCGACCACACCATATTCAGGGTTGTCATTACATGCGAGCCAGGCCAATGTGTTAAGCATCTGTGCTTGCATGCAGAATCCAACACAGACAGAATTCTGTCTAATTGGATTCTTGTATAATCCCCCCGCCCTCAGTCGCCACATAACAGTAATGTGGGGTGGAAATGTTTCCAGCACTTAATTTTTCTGCAGAAAATTTTCCATTTCATAAGTTCATTAGTAACAATGTATGCCACTTGCAAATACAATATTAGGCAAACTTGGCAGTATCAAAGTTATAATTAATCTTCTTTAGGTGATTATCCTGAGCAAGTATGTGAGTGAAATAGAACTAATAAGAAGTGAAACTTAAGGTCTCCCAAGGATATAAGTGGAAGGGTTGAACTCTGTTGAAACAGATGAGTGGTTGTCAGCATATCATACACGTTTCTTTGGGTTGCTAATATTAGTAAGTGTGTCAACACTTTGCAGTATCTTTGTTTTTCTTCTTACATTTAAACAGTGTAAGGGAAATACATGCGATTGTCTTTACTTTTTTACAAGTATTCCAATAAAATACTTGACCACAGTTGACCACGGTATCCTCCTGGACCACCTGGAGGGGTTGGGCATTGGAAACACTGTATTGCAGTGGTTCCGGTCCTTCCTCTCCAGCAGGTACCAGAGGGCAGCACTGGGAGAGGAGGTTTCGGACCCATGGCCGCTCACTTGTGGGGTGCCACAGGGTTCCATCCTCTCCCCAATGCTATTTAACATCTATGTGAAGCCGCTGGGGGCTATCATCAGGAGGTTTGGGGTGCGGTGTCATCAATATGCAGATGACACACAGCTCTACCTCTTGGTCAAATCTTCACCAAGGTTGGCTGTAGAATCCCTGTCCAAATGTCTGGAGACGGTGAGTGGCTGGATGGGGAGGAATAAGCTGAAGCTGAACCCAAACCCTGACAAGACCGAGGTGCTTCTGGTGGGAGACAAGAGGAGGTTGGGGGATGTTGACCTGGTGTTGAATGGGGTACGGCTACCCTTGAAAGACCAGGTCCACAGCCTGGGGGTCATTTTGGACTCCCAGCTTTCCATGGAGGCTCAGGTGTCATCTGTGAGCCGGACAGCGCTGTACCAACTCCATGTGATATGGCAGCTGCACCCCTACCATCCTGACCATCTGCTCCCATCGGTAGTACATGCCGTGGTTTCCTCTCGTTTAGACTACGAGTAGACTACTACTCGTTTAGCTCTACGTGGGGTTACCCTTGAAGACGGTTCGGAAGCTGCAGCTGGTACAGAACGCAGCAGCTCGCCTGATTAAAGGCAGCCGCTGGCGAGATCACATCACTCCAGTGCTGAAGGAGTTGCACTGGTTACCAGTTGTTTTCCGGGCCAAATTCAGGGTGTTGGTTTTGACCTTTAAAACCCTATATGGTTCCGGCCAAGCCTATCTCAAGGAGTGCTTCCAGCAACACCAGACAGGCTGCTTAACAAGATCAGCCTTGGATGGCCTTCTCTCCGTCCCATCAGCCAGGGCAGCTAGACTGGTGGGGACGAGGGAGAGGGCCTTCTCTGTGGTGCCCCCCACTCTGTGGAACTCCCTCCCTAGGGAACTCCGCCATGCTCCCTCTTTAATGAACTTCCGCCGCGCATTAAAAACGTGGTTGTTCAGGCAGGCATTTGGGGTGGGTTAGGGTATTTTTATAAAAATGATGTTTTACTGTGGAATTTTATTGTTTTAAACTGTTTTATTATATATTCTGTACATCGCCCAGAGTGACTGGGCGACCAGCCAGATGGGCGATTAATAAATTTAATAAATAAATAAATAAAATAAAAATGTCAGCATAATATAACAGTCAAATCACATTAAGCGTGCTTTAATTTTATCCCCTCAAATATTTCAGGTCAAACACTTTGGGGATATTCAGACAAAAAGTTAACACGGGGTGTTTTTTTAGCTTTGTTGTTCACTAACTACAAATAAACATGCTAAATTAGATCTCTCTAGGGTATCAGAACATTTTCCAATGCAAACTGAAAATTTTCCAATGTAAATGACCCTATGCAAATTTTCCAGAAAATTGCCTGATTCAAAATGTTCTGGAAAACCCACATCACTGCATAAAAATAGCTGGTTCTTGATCATGCCTTGCCCCTGTCTTCACTGACCTGGCGGGACCTCAACTACTTCCTCTCCAAGTCCTACATTGGTTGCATCCAAGCTGAAGATACTTTAAACACTATCGATGGAAACTAGCTTAAAGACCAAAGCAGTCTAGGTTTAGTTAAATAGTGCAGTTATGTCTTATTTTTTATGCTGCTTGTCATTTCTCTACCTCTTTATCTGGGCTCCTTAATAAAATCGAATTGGACCTCTTGAAGTTTTGCATACATGCAACCCAGAATCCATCCCACTCACAACTCCTCAGCTATGTTATAATACTTTCAAGGAGTGGAAGGCAGGAATAACAGGTTGGATCTGGACTAGCAGTGACTAGCAGACTTGCCAAGTGGTTTTCTCCCTACTCTCCAAAATTCCCATAGCTCAGCAGTAGTCCCAGCTCAGAGTTGGGAAATAATTGGGGCTGGTAGTTCTTACTCCTGTGAAAGTAACAAGCAAGGATGCCTCTAGGCCAATACTCTGTAAGGGACAGGTGGACGTGCATGCTTGCACATTGCAGTATGTCATGCTAATTTTACGTGCTGTGTAAGTATTGGAAAATATTTTCCAGTAGCCAAAAGTGGCTAAAATGAATTGTTGGGGGTGGGGGGGATCAATGAAGTGGTCTTAATGTGGATGAAATGCTCAAACAAATACAAAACTTTACTTGAAATTCGTTTTTCTTGGAATACTTGTAAATATTTTAAATGACAACTCAGTTTACATGCTTCCCTTATTATTTTTTTAGACTGTAAGGGAAAAAAACCTGTTGGGACTGAAAATCAGAATCATAGAGTTGGACTGGGCCATATAGGCCATCAAGCCCAACCCTCTGCTCAGTGCAGGAATCTAATTTAAAGCATCCTGGACAGATGACTGTCCAGTCTGTGTTTGAATACCTCCAGTGATGGCATGACCACCACCGCCCTAGGCAGTTTCTTTTTAAATGTTTTAATTGTCTTAACATGGTGTTTTATCCTTGCTGTCCACCGCTCCAAAATCTTTTGCTGTAGAGCGGTATATAAATATTGTAAATAAATAAATAAATAGGCAGTTGTTAGGAAATTTCTCCTGGTGTTCAGCCAAAATCTGTCATCCTGTAATTTAAGCCTGTTATTTCATGTCCTACAATCTTGGATGATAGAGAACAGTTGTGGCCCTCTTCTGGGGCCACAAGTCCAACACTCCATCCATCACACTACATTGACTCTCCTGCGACCAGCAGCAGCCATTTCAAGCCAGGTTGGTTGAGAACTTTCTTCCTACTGTGCGCTTGCCACAGCTTCTTTTCATTCACTCAGAACAGCTGTGTCCCATATATCGAGTCACCCTTTAGATAATTGAAAAGTGCTATCAGTCTTCTCAAGGCTAAACATACTCAGTTCCTTCAATCTTTTCTCAAAGGAATTAGTTTCTAGTCCCCTGATCATCTTTGTTGCCCTTCTCTGAGCCCATTCCAGTTTAACTGAATCTTTGTTAAAGTGTGGTGTCCATAACGGAACACAGTTTTTGAGGTGAGGTCTGACCAGCTCAGAGTAGAACGGAACAGTTACTTCCTGTGATTTAGAAACTATATTTCCGTTGGTGCAACCTAACATTGCATTTGCCTTTTTTGCAACCACATCACACTACTGACTCATATTCAGCTTGTGATCGACTATAACTTCAAGATCTTTTTCACACGTACTATTGCCAAGCTAGGTATCCCCCATCTTATACCTGTCCATTTGATTTCTCTTTCCTAAACGAAGAACTTTTCACTTGTCTCTGTTAAATTTTGCTGTCTTATTTTCTGCCCAGTTTTCTAAACCATCAACATCATACTGAATTTTGTTTCTGTCTTTGAAATTATTGGCTCTCCCACCCAATTTTGTGTCATCTCCAAATTTGTTAAGCATTCCTCCCACTTCTTCCTCCAAGTCATTAATAAAAATGTTGAGGAGTTCAGGGCCCTTCAGCATCTCACTCAATACCTCCGTCCAGTTTAATGAGTAACCACTGACAAGCACTCTTTGAGTATGGTTCTCCAGCCAACTGTGGATCCACCTAGTAGCTGTGCCATGCAGCCCACACATTAGCTTACTAATCAAAATATCATGGGGCAGTTCCTTTTAGCATGCCTGAAAACCTGTATGCATAACTATATGTTTCCTTGGGATAGCAAATTCCAACATTGATTTTAGATTTGACTAGTAACTATTCCTATTGCCCAGTTTGAATTGTATTGGGTTCACCCATTATGTTACTAATTAATTTTATGAAATGGATTTCTAAAACTATTCCACAGAGAAACACAAGTAGTTGCTCGTGGCTGCATTGCTTGCAGCAGCTCCCAAATACCTAGGAGAAGAAATATGCTTTTACATGGTTTCAATAACTGAAGTGCCGGGGTGCAGAATCTCAGGCCTGGGGGGCAAATCTCACCCACTGGGGATCCCCATAAGGCCATGCCCCCTCCCCCTGGCCCCCTGGCCCCCTGCAACTGGCAGGACTGAAAGAAAATTAACTTGCCCAAGAACCTAAGTACAAGGCAGAGATGGTGTCAGGGTTGGATCGGAGCCCATAGAGCCCCAAAGCAGTTCTGATTCTGAGGAAGAGATAGAAACAGTGGGAGAGGAACCCGCGCGCTGTTCAGAGGTGCCACCAGAGGGAGAGTCCCTCCCTGCTCACATTCTTGAGAGTGGTAGCGAGTGACCCTGGCAGGCAGGGGGAGGGACAGTTGGAGCTTCGAGACGCTAGGTGCCAGCGAAGGGAGAAGCAGGAGAAGGGGGGCTCTGAGAGGAGGCGTTCAGCCCGCTTGGCGCGACATCAGCAGCTGCGCCCTGATGCCCCATGGGAAAGGGGTGGACTTTCTCCCCCTAGCCCTTAAATCCAGAGGTTTCCCGCCTCTGCCTTCCAAATGGAGATCAAGCTGTCAGGAGCGCCCTTGCTGCCTTCTAAAATCCTCAAGTAGCCAGAATCAACACACAGATGATAGGGCTCTTTTCCAAGGCTTTATTTCCATTCAGCCCAATGACGCTTACAGATGGTAATTGCATGAGCCTAATGAAGGAAACTTTAGAGAGCTGCCTACGAGAGGTTTCTAGCCTTAGTGAAATCAGTTGATCCCCTCTCGGCGCCCTCCTTCTCCCAGTTGTCCCTTTGCCGGCACCTAGCATCCCGAAGCTCCAATTGTCCCTCCTCTTGCCTGCCAGGGTTGCTACCACTCTCAAGAATGTGAGCAGGGACGGACTCTCCCTCCGGCGGCCTCTGGCGGCACCTCTGAACAGCGCGCGGGTTCCTCTCCCACGTTATCTATCTCTTCCTCAGAATTAGAACTGCTTTGGGGCTCTATGGGCTCCGATCCAACCCTGACGTCTGAGCTTCAAAACACAAAACCATTCTTTTGAACCCAAATAAAGATGGTGCTGGAAGGCAGCACTTTGCTTGCAGCATGTCAGCCTCCTAGTTTAAAAAAAAATTAATTAAAAAATCTTAAGAAATGAAAATAAAATCAGGAGGGCTGGGGAAGGAACCTGAGGGGGGTGCTTTTGCACTCATGTCCTGCTTGTGGGTTTCCTGTGGGCAGTTGGTTGGCCACTGTGTGAACAGAATGCTGGACTAGATGGACCTTGGTCTGTTCCAGCACGGCTCTTCTTATGCTCTTAAAGTGGTGAGCACTACATTGCAGGCCCTAGGAATAGACTAAACAAATGAGTGCTAGGCAGAAGTAACTCCGGCATAGATCAACACATGAGCAGGGAGCACGCCAAGTGATCACATCGTGTGCTTCAGCTAGCTCCACCTCCTGGTGTCTGCATGTACAGTGCAAACATCTACAGGGATGGAGCCTTTGCGCGTACAGCTATATGTGCAGATATCCCCTCCCTGCAGACATTTGCACCATACATGCAAACATTAAGACCTGGGATAGTCACGGTGCGCAATATCGGGGGCGTGGCTACTCCGCATGGCCCAACTCATGCAGTGCTCTATGAGGGAGCTATAACTTCTGATTAGGACTATGCTTGTTTTTTAACCTCTGTGCAGCCCCTCAGTGTAACAATAATGGTATCTAGGTAAGCTGTTTTCAGCATTTTTAAAAAAAATAAAGAATTTATTCAAAAGGACACTCAGCTTCCACAAATATGCTTGCCAGGGCAACCAAGGCCGGTACAGGCCCATAGTTTGTGCAGTTCTTTTATTTAGACAAAGTGGAATAGTAATGTCCCTGTAGTCGGGAAGGTTTGCTCTTTTTCAGCCTAAATAAAACCCCTACACCCCCACCCACACATGGCCAGAAAGTGTAGATGTACAACCACAGGTCTAACAGCTTCTTTTGGAAACAGAAGCTGCCTTTGGAGGGGATGAATTTGAGCAGATACTTCGCAAGGAAATACATTTAATCCTTTTCCTTCCAGCTGTTTTTCCCACCCCAAATTGCACACCCCTCAACTGCTTCCTCTTCCCCTGAGATCCAAATACTTGTTTATTCTCACAAACATGTGTCTGGAACTGCTGGTTGCTGGGGGGCTTGGAGTGGGAAAATAGCAATCACCCCATCACTCCTCCACTCAAAACCAACCCCTCCCAAATCTGTTTTTGTTTACAAGAAGCTGCTGATAGTGCTTCATTATGCACATCTCTGTCAGTGTTTATATAAATAAATTGTGTTCAGTTTATGGAGGCAAGTGTAGGAGACGGTGAGGAATTCTGCTTGGCACTCTGACAGCACTGGCTCTCTGAAGCTGTCCTGTAGGGATACAGATTTGCCTTGATGTAAACTGTTTGTGGCCCCAAAAGTAAGATTATGTTGTCAGGGAACAAGCATACAGCAAAAAGAGCAGGGCCAAGAACAGGCTCTTGAAAAGAAGCTAGTTATAGGAAGAGGTGACAGTGTGTAAGGCAGCCTTCCCCAGCTGCCTTCCCCTTCCAGAGGCATTGGACTACAACTCCCATTATCCCCTAGCCAGCTTGCTCCAAATGCCAACTGTTACGCAGCTAACCAGTCAAGCAGCCTCTTCCTGCATCCACATATTGATGCAACTAGAAGTTGGGCGCACATGAGAGCATGGATATCCAAATAATCCTGGCCATATTTACATTTGAAGGCACTAGAGCAATTCCTGTTAACTTGTGATTTAGAACCAGGAAGGGTCATCTTAATTCGGTACTCCTTTGGGCTGTGTTTCTGCTAGTCATCTGATTTTTTCTGAGGGGGTGCCTTTGCAAAGTAGTCACCAGTAGTGGAGGTGCTGAGGTGTCCATGTTATTGGAAAACCGCTTTCCCAGCTACATTCTACAGATCTCTAGGGAAAAAGACCTGCCTAGCTTAGTAGGGTAGAACTGGGGTTCATTCTTAAGCGGTGATTTGGGCCTGTCATTTCTCTGCCTGGCTGATGGCTAGGTTTACCACAGTTTGCTTGGTTTTAATGTTAGTTGCTTTTTCTGCCCTTGTGGGTTTGGGTGCTGGGTGGAGTGTGCTGGAAGGAACCTGACTTAGCTCCTCTCTGAAATGTGGGTTTGGTAAGCATAGCAAGGGAGAGAGAGTTTCATTTTTCAAGTCTTCTGGAGTTGCTGTGATGTATGTTTTTACGAAGGGTGCATTTTTTGTTGTTGAAAAATCCTGCTATACATTCTAGAAATTGAAGAAGAAATTGTATTCTTGCAAGGCCCTTCCAGCTGAGCATCCTGATATGATAATCCTTTTCCCACCCACTCCGACCCTTTCCCCCATCACACACCCATATTATCCTATCCATGCCCTTGCCAGCACCTCTTTCAACCTAATAGAGATTGTGGCTTGTCCAAGGCCAGATACCAAATCCGTGACAGAAAAAATCCTTAAATGGAATCAGTCCATAACTTACTCTTAATTCCTTTATACAAACTTAATTCCTGTATGCATTCCTTTATTAAAACGGAGGGGAAAGAGTTGGCCAAAGCCAGTGAACTGGTCTATGGCTGCCCAATGCTATGTCAAAAATGGCTCTTGTGCTGTAAATATTTGTGTAAAAAAGGTAAAGGTGTCCCCAACCAGTCGTGTCTGTCTCTAGGGTGTGGTGCTCATTTCCATTTCTAAGCCGAAGAGCCAGCGCTGTCCGAAGACGCTTCCGTGGTCATGTGGCCGGCATGACTGAACACTGAGGTGCACGGAACGCTGTTACCTTTCCCGCCGAAGCAGTACCTATTTATCTACTTGCAATTTCTTGCTTTCGAACTGCTAGGTTGGCAGAAGCTGGGACTGAAGACGGGAGCTCACTCCGTCACGCAGCACTCGGGTCTCGAACTGCTGTCCTGCCGACCTTCCAGTCTGCAGTTCAGTGTCTTAACCACTAAGCCACCGCGGCCCTTAAAATATTTGTGTAGAAGGGAGCAATTTTGGCAGGAGCAAAACAATATGAAAAATATTGCTCAAGGGCTCCATTTTGGAAATGTGAATACGGCAAAGAGTTTTCTGGGCATGTACAGAATGTAATTCCCTCACCACTAAACAACCGCAGTTGGCATCTGTTTATCTGAGATTAGGGAGGTTATCCAGTTCGACGTGTATGATTTCCAGCCTCCTTAGTTTAGATGCTGAGAGCTAAATGGGGATTTTGGGAGGCAGGTGGAGAAGATAGGGGTGGTGAAGACTGACCCAGTGAAGGGGCGGGAGGAGAGGAGAAGGGGCGGGAGAGATTAGGGCAGTGATGACAAACATGCGGCCTTCCAGATGATGTTGGGCTGCAACTCCCATCAGCCCTAGCCAGCATAGCCAGTGGTGAGGGATAAGGGGAACTGGAGTCCAGCAGCATGGCAGCAGTCAAACAAAGTTTGAAAACTGGAAGAACAGAACTGCCCTCTTGGCCAGCCTCCAATCAGCAGCAGCCAAGTAAATAACACCATCTGTATTCCCACCCCTTAGAGATCCTGATCTCTCTTGAGAAGGGTGTTCACAGCTAAGGGCAAAAGACCCAATGTCTTTCTGTGGAGCTGAAGCCAAAAGGAAGAGTGCCTGCAGCCGCCACCCCAAGAACTACTGCTCCGTTGTCCTCAGTGCTCTCTGAACGTGTGCAAGTACATGTATGATATTGATTGATTGCATTTCAATACCGCCCAATAGCCGAAGCTCTCTGGGTGGTTCACAACAATTAAGACCAAAAAATACAGCATAAAATACAATATAAAATGTAAAAGTTTAAAACTACATTATAAAAGTAAAACCAGAATAAAACTTTACAGCAATGCAGAGATTCTTTTTTAATCTGGAGAACTGCACAACCCTCATCCCTGGGTTAAGGAGTTTGCAAACTGGACCTATCTTCCCCTTCTGGAAGCTGATTCTTACTTGGTTTCTAGGCAGAGCTTCTTCTTTGCATTCATATATGCCAACACACAAAATGAGGAAGAGAGGTGACTTGTAGGCTTTCCTATTTTTTTTGTTCCGTGAACCCCCGTGAACTGTGATAGAAAACTCCACTGAACTGTTTATTCTCAACGAGCTGAAAGAACAAGATTTCTGGAACAGTTGGACAGTATAGTCCTGATACCTGTCACCTCTGAAGATTCTTGTTAGGGGCCAACAACCAGGTGAAAGTTTTCTGGCTGTGTCAACTAAGGTTTCAGGTATGTTCCTTACATCCCAGCAGCCTTACCCGACCTGGTGCCCTCCATCCCCATAATGTTTTGGACTACAACTCCCAGCTTTCCTGACTATTCACTGTGCTGGCTGGGGTCGATGGGAGTTAAAGTCCAAAACATCCAGAGAGCACTGGATTGGGGGAGGCTCCAGCCCAGGTAGTCCCTCCAGCAAATTAAGAGAGGCAGCTTTTTAGTATGCCTGCAGAGCTAAGCTTTCCCTTGAACTTTCCCCTTTTGAATTGTTAGCCTTTCATTCAGAAATGTCTCTCTCCCTAGTACTTTGCTCTGGGCTGTTTTGAGCTGGTTTGCTTTTGAATATCCACATTGCCATGCCCTTCTGTGGTACAAAAAAGAGAATGTTAGAAGTTTGATTTACACATCCTAGCCCATGGAGTTTGAGCTGCTTTCTGTGTTCTGGAGAATAACATCTCGAGGTAACTGAAAATGCCATGAGGGATGTGTGCAAAACCTGTATCAAACCTGGAAGACTGGTGTTTTGAAAAGGCAATCTGAGAAGGGGGTCTTTGGTGCTTGCTTTAGCTTCGCAAACAAACCCACAAAAGTTGTTGGTCTGCAGTCCCTCTTACTAATTGTCAGGATTGATTCTGAGCGCAGGGAGATAGTTAGCAGCTCAGATTCAGAAGAGGAGCAGCCAGAACTGGGGGAGGTTTTTTCACAGGCCAGTTCAGATGTGGGTAGGCGTGCTTCTCAGGTTACCAGCTCCCAGATGGGCGGGCATGAAACCTCATCCTCACTCCCCCTGTGAGAAGCAGCGAGCGGGGGGGGGGGGGGCTTGAGGTCTGTGACCTAAGGGACGCCAGGCGGAGATGCAGAGCTAAGAGGGGAACATCAGGGGCGGAGCTTAGACGTTGGAACCGGTTAGCGAGGATAGCGATGCATGAGAGGCTGTGCAGGGGAGCAGCAGGCGAGGGGCGCAACCTCCCTCTCGAAATTAGCCTAGTTAGACAGCAGTCCTTTCAAACTGCGTTTATTCCCATTTGAATCCCCTGGAGGCATTCCTTTGTAGCCAGAGAGCCTTTGAGGATTTGCATCTGTAATGAACCTGTGAATAATGAATTAAAGGAGAGAGACTGAAGCCTCTCTTTTTGTGTGTTGTGAGTGCTGGAGGAAGGAGGGAGTCAAGGGAACACTGACACTAACCAGCCTTCCCTCTCTTTCTGATGTTAGACATTTGTAGCCTAAGAGAGGGGTGGAGCCATGAACAGAAGAATCTAAGAAGAGCCCTACTGGCTTAGACGAAAGGTCAGTCTAGTCCAGCAACCTGTTCTCCACAGTGGCCGGCCAGATCCAAGTGTTTATGGGGGTGGGGGAGAGGGTTAGGATCCTGCCAGGATGACCAGGTGCTTTGGATGTTTGTGGAGGGGTCAGACATGTCCTGCTTTATTACTCCTCTCATTCCAGTGTTTCTGTTTATGCTCCTTATGCAGCAGTTACAGTTGGTTAGCTGAATATCTCCATGTATCCAGCTGCAGAACAGATAGGAAGCTGCCTTATAACAAGTCAAGCCAATAGTTCATCTAGACCTGTGTTGTCTACACTGACCGGCAGCAGCTCTCCGAATGATGTAGTTGTACATTTTGCAGTGCAAGTGCTCATCTTGACAGCCCCCATAACCATACCTCCAAGGAGAGGCTCCAAATGCAAGCAGCTATGTTGATCTGTGTGTGTGTGTGTGTATACACAAATGCGCACACACACACACACACACACACACACGCACCAGCTTAACATGTTTCAGGAATTTCTTTCTGCAGTACCAGGGAGAAACAGGTTATTGGCTGGTTCACACGATCACTGCAGAGCACCGTGGCTTATTTAAGTCGTATGTTAAACAATCCTTGCATAACCCATGGGGTATTTCAGGGTTGTGCAAATGTTGTTTAACCCTAGCATAAGCCACCCTTTCCAGGTTCGCATGACACGATAAGCCATGGTGCTTGCCTGCTGTGGCTTAAATATTCAAAAGGGCAGCCGGCACACACCGCAACCCACCATGGTTTAAATAAACCATGGTGGGCTGTGACGATAATGTGAATGCTAAGCTCAGAGGGAACAGGGAAGTCTGTTCCTCCCCTTTCCATTTTATCCACACTACAGCCCTGAGAGATAATGACTGGCTCAAGGTCACCCCATGAGCCTCGTGGCAGATGTCCCTGCTAATTGAAAAGTCCCAGTTCTCCGACCCCGTGAGCCTGGCTCCACTACACCACTGAGCTGTCCAGAGTCTGAGGCAGGAGTCTTGCCCAGCCCTCGCTGGAGATTATGGGCATTGAATATGGGACCTTTTGCGTGCAACACATGCACTCTGCCACTGAGCTACAGTCCATCCCCTTTACTGATAGGTACTGCTGTGTTTGGGGGTGTGGCAGAAGATAGGGTGTGATTTAAACATGAACTTCCCTCCCCAGATTCAAAATACTTTTGATTTATCTGCTTAGATCGAAAGAAGAACATGTACAGAAAACAGGAAAGGTGCAGTTACTGAATGCAGAGGTCGTCATTTTAAATTGTCGGTGGGACTCTTGAGAGTTGAGGATAGCATCACAAAATTCTGTTGGGGGGTGGGGAAGTGGACTTCCCCCTGACAGAATTTTGTGATGCTGTCCTCAACTCTCAAGAGTCCCACTGACAATTTAAGTGGACTTCCCCACCCCCTCCTGCCCCCTGAAAATGCTATACAAGGGGTCAGGGGACCCTGCTGAGTGGGGTGAGGAGTATGAAGGGGAGGAGGGATCCCCCAAAATCAGGTGGAAGCACCTTCTCTGAGCAGAACCTTTCTATCAGCGGAAGGCAGATCCAGGATCCAACTGGTAAAGCTTTATTCTTATCATGGCCTGGTTTGTGTGTGTTCTTCAGTAGCTGAAATCCAAGACCAGGGAGTGATTTTCATGATGATGGGAAAACGTATAAACTGTACATGATGCAAGTCTCCTATCTCTGTTTTTGAGGCTATGGATCTCACTACTGTTCCGTTCTACCTTAGAAGTTTTTGTTTGTGTAAACAAATTCAAGTCTGAACTGGGTTAGAGGAGTGACTGTGCAAGCAGTCTCTCTGTATATGATAGAAGTACTTTGATGTAATCAGCTGTCTCATCTATGAACCCTGGAGAGACTTAAAAGACTGTGCCTACAGCTGAGGAAGGCCGACTTACATGGAAGCTGCTGCTTTTTGAACTTAGAGAGGAACCAGAATCAAACCATGTAGTTTGAGACTGAGGCCATGTAGGAAATCCATTTCTAGGAGCAGAATGTGAATTTCAGGGCCAGTTCACATATGCAGGTTCATTAGTCATTGGCCCGGTTCACACATCATGACAACCCACAATTTCTTAATATTGTAGATTGTCATATACCAGCATGCTGCCTAATCGCTCCCATTGCAAGCAGGAGTGGCTAAACAGCATTGCGTCTGAACCTGGACCTCTGGCTTGTCTCTCCTCTGACAAGCTAGAGAAATACGATATGTTCTGTGGCTTTTTCTCTGGTTTTCGGGGGAGAGACAAGCCAGAGATCGGTTTGGATGCAACAGTAAACAATCCAGGGACGGAATAACTCTGGGTTGCTTAGCCACTCCTGCTTGTAGTGGGAGCAATCAGTCAGCATGTACCAGACCCCAAAAGGAGAGAAACATCTCAGGATGCAAAGATTTTATTTGTGGAAAGCCCAACACGTTTCAACCTCTTCTTTTTATTTTGAGGCCTTCTTCAGGGGGCTGTAACAGTAATGATAAAGAAGGGCAACACATATGTACATTATTAAAAAAATGTTTTTGAAACCTGTGACAAGGGACATTGCAACAAAGCCTGTGCATATAATTTAACATTAAAAACTGTACATCATTTGACATTGCAAACTAGGCCTGTGTATCCATACTTAATGGAAAATTTATTGAACCATATAACAAGGCACATTACAACAAGGCCTATGCATACAGTTTAACATTAAAAACTACATCATTCCACACTGAAAGCTAGGCTTGTGTATCCATACTTATAAAAAAGTCTGCGGAGATTCTTATAACAAATGGCTCCTGCAGTAATTCACTGGCAGCTAGAAAAGAGTATGCTGAAGGTTGTAATTTATGTTGTCAGAGAAGCTTTTTTCTTGAAAGTTCTTACAGGTCTTGCTATGACTTAGAGGGAGCTCAAGGTCTCCCATATCTGGACTGTATTGCGCTACAAAACCTAGGAGAGAAATGCTGAAGTCGACCCAGGAAGGGTGGGTGGAAGGGTGCAGGCCTGATGCTTGTTTTTAGCTTAATAAACCATGATTTATTGAGCTGAATTGTTTATGTATGAATTGGCTCTAGATCTGCACTAGTGTCTTATGTTGTTTTTATATTAGCTAGACTGTCATGGCTTTCCAAAAAGAATCTTGGGAATTGTCGTTTTTGGTGAGAATGCCTACCATTCTCTGTTAGAGATCCCGCCCCCACAACTGCATTTCTCTGGGGAATAGCCATTAAACTAGTTTTAAAGCAAGTCAAGATTTTTGACTAGTAAACTAAAGGTTCATGCACAATTGTGGCTGGTCTCACTTCCTCCTCTCCACTGCTAGACATGGACAAGGTTGTAGTCTTTCCCAGATGCTATGTTCTTGGGGGGGGGGGGGGGGAAACGACATTCCAACTTGACCTGTTTTTTTTGCTGAGATTCTGTGCTTTAAGTAATTTTTTTTCTGTTTGCAACATTCTGCTGCATTCCTCTAGACAGATTGGCTAGACTTGCCGGTGGCCACAGTGCTGGTTTTCTGAGACATTGGACAACTTTTGTGACGTACGTGGCACGGTGAAAATGTAGAAACTGTTTCACAAATGCATATTATCTAAAATGCAGAAAATGCCCAAGAAACATCATCAATGCTTGTGCCTGAAAAACTGAAGAATATACTCAGCTTGTCTATCACTGTTATTAAACCTTTGCTTTTCACCTTGAGTCTTCTACAATTGGTGAAAGATTGACAGTCTGAGTGAGGCCAGAACAGTGCTACCTTGTGTCTTGAAACTCTTGCTGTTGTTAGGAGTTCTGTCAGGACTGAGGGAGCCCTATGCAAGGTGCCTCCCCTTCCCTGTGTGGCATCCCACTTTCTCTCTGCTGCTACTGCTTCACTTTCTCCCCTATGCTGTCCTGGCCACCCTGCTATCCTTCTGCCTTCCCTCCATAAGCTTACAAGGCAGTGGTAGGAAGAGTTTCTTTTTCTTTCTTTCTTTCTTTCTTTCTTTCTTTCTTTCTCCTTGTGTAACCCCACTTTCCCTACCAGCGACCCTGTGGGGTCGTGGAAACTATGAGTCCTGGGTTCATGCAGTAGTGGATGAGAGAGAAAGATGCTGAACTAGTGTGTGGTGCCTCTAGCTCAATGAGGATTCCTGTTCCCTGAAAGCAGGAGGGGGGAACCACTGAGCAACATATAAAACAAGAATTAGGATTCATTTAACAGGGAAGGGGAAAGAAGGGATGGGGGAAGCAAAACAAACATCCAAATGGATAAATAATTTAAAGTAAGAGTCTAAACAATAAAATAGAGGGAACGGAGTCCAATAGTTATATGGCCCACCAATGTAGGTTATTTCTTGTTGCTAATTGTGTGGTCTAGGACAGTGGTCCCCAACCTTTTTGGCACCAGGGACTGGTTTTGTAGAAGACAATTTTTCCACAGACCGGGGGGGTCCATTTGCGTCCGTGTTCTTTGCAGTAATAGGCTACGTAAAGATTTACGTAGCCTATTACTGCAAAGAGCAGGGATGCAAATGGCGTCCGCTATGAGGACGCCATTTGCGTCCCAGTGGCCGGAAGTCTGCCAGTGGCCGGAGCCGGCTGGCAGCTCTGTGGACTTGCCACAGAGCAGAGCCGGCCGGGGCCAGCGAGGATTCCAGGGGGGAGGGACGGATCGCCTCCCCCCCTGTGGACCCCCGCGGACCCAAGGTATGGGGGTTTCACACACCCCTATGCTCACCTCCTGCTGTACAGCCTGGTTCCTAACAGGCCATGGACCGGTACTGGTCCGTGGCCCGGGGGTTGGGGACCCCTGCTCTAGGACACAGAGGTAGCTGTACTAGGCCTCAATCACTAAACGTTGTTTATGGAGCTGTTGCTGACTGGTAGGTGGGAGAAGGGCATCATGTTGCTGCTGCTGCTCTCTGCTACTACTGCTGCTTTCTTTCCTGGTCTTTCTCAGACTCCTCAGGTCTTCTCTTTTCTGTCTCTTACCCTTTGCACCATTTCCTCAGAACCCCTTTTTAAGATCTCTCTGTCTCTGTCTCTTTTCTCCTTACAGTCACCTCAGAACCTTTCCCTCTTACCATAGCCCTTTAAGGTTTAGACAATGAACCCCAGACATTCCACAGAGGGCTGCACTGCACAGGGCTACACGTGACTTTTTTTAGTGGGGTCTGGACCATGAAGTATTGTGCTGGCCATCCGCCATCTTAATTTCCCCATGCCAATCCACAACTCCCTCTGGATCCAACACCAAATCCCCAATCCTTGCCATGGCCCTTTCCTCTTCAACCCTCTCATGCTTCTCTATCCCAGCTTACACACACACACACACACACACACACCAGACCCACCCCCAGGTGACCCTTGACCCCACCCATTGAGATTTGCCCAAATCTCTTCCATTGCCATTACTCACAACCAGCCATCACTCCCAACCTCCCATTCCTGTATCCATCCACCAGCTTCCCCATATCCCAAAGGAAAGCTGCCTTAACCCAACAGTCCTCTTCCTATTGCCCCCTTCTGTACCTCAGCGGCAGCCCCACCACCTCAGGCTCCTCTCATGGCTGTTACACGGAGACTGTGTCACTGTGGCAGATGGGGTTGATGAAAGGGGTTGTTTAGCAGCACCTGCCCCACAGTGCAGGGCCCTGGACTTCTGCCTCCAAGTCCAGCCCTAATGGCACCACTGGCTGTTGTGCTTTCTTTGCAAAAGAGCATTGGGAGGAGTTGATTTGCAGAGCAGTGTTGTGCCCCCCCCCCCCCAGTCTTCCGTCTGCCTTGTTGGTTTGGAATTCTGCCTGTGGGGGAAAGCAGCTGAGGAACTGCTACAGGAGGAAACAACAGGTAGGGAAAGGGTTAAGTATCTGTCTTCTCACTTGCTGCTTCTCCCCTGAAAATTGCACTTCTTTACTAAAGTATGCTTTAGAGAAGAGTTGCTAAGGTTCTAAGCAAGTTACCAGTCCATAATCAGAGAGTAGAATGCAGATACTTGTGTAAGAAAGATTCCAAACAGGTATTTTGTTCAGTCGTTAAGTCGTGTCCGACTCTTCGTGACCCCATGGACCATTGCACGCCAGGCCTTCCTGTCCTCTGCTCTCCCCGGAGTGTGCGCAAGTTCATATTCATTGCATCGGTGATGCTATGTAGCCATCTCATCTGCCGTCCCTTTCTCCTTTTGCCTTCAATCTTTCCCAGCATCAGGGTCTTTTCCAGGGAGTTTTCTCTTCACATTAGGTGGCCAAAATATTGGAGCTTCAGCTTCAGTATCTGGCCTTCCAATGAGCACTCAGGGTTGATTTCCTTTAGGATGGACTGATTTGACCTCCTTGCAATCCAGGGGACTCGTAAGAGTCTTCTCCAGCACCACAGTTCGAAAGCATCAATTCTTCGGCGCTCAGCCTTCCTTATAGTCCAGCTCTCACAAGCCATACGTTGCTACTGGGAAAACCATAGCTTTGATTAGACGGACCTTTGTCGGCAAGGTGATATCTCTGCTTCTTACTATGCTGTCTAGGTTTGCCATAGCTTTCCTCCCAAGGAGCAAGCGTCTTTTAATTTCATGACTACAGTCACCGTCTGCGGTGATCTTGGAGCCCAAGAAAATAAAATCTGTCACTGCTTCCATTTCTTCCCCTTCTATATGCGAGGAAGTGATGGGGCCAGATACCATGATCTTAGTTTTGTTAATGTTGAGTTTCAAACCAGCTTTTGCACTCTCCACTTTCACCCTCAACAAGAGGCTCTTCAGATCCTCTTCACTTTTAGCCATTAGGGTGGTATCGTCTGCGTATCTGAGGTTGTTGATAATTCTCCCGGCAATCTTAATTCCAACCTGTGATTCATCCATCCTGGCGTTCCTCGTGATGTACTCTGCATATAAATTAAATAAGCAGGGCGACAGTATACAGCCTTTTCGTAGTCCTTTCCCAATTTTGAACCAATCGGTTGTTCCATGTCTGGTTCTTACTGTTGCTTCTTGACCCTCGTACAAGTTTCTCAGGAGACAGGTAAGGTGGTCTGGTACTCCCATCTCTTTCAGAATTTGCCACAGTTTGTTGTGATCCACACAATCAAAGGCTTTAGCATAGTCAATGAAGCAGAAATAGATGTTTTTCTGGAATTCTCTTGCTTTCTCCATGATCCAGCGAATGTTGGCGATTTGATCTCTAGTTCCTCTACCTCTTCGAAACCCAGCTTGTACTTGCGGTAGGTTCTCAGTTCACATACTGCTGAAGCCTAGCTTGTAGGATTTTGAGCATAACCTTGCTGGCATGTGAAATGAACACAATTGTGCAGTAGTTTGAACACTTTGCCCTTCTTTGGAATTGGAATGTAAACTGACCTTTTCCAATCTTGCGGCCACTGTTGAGTGTTTCAAATTTGTTGGCATATTGAGTGCAGCACTTTACCAAACAGGTATGCCACTGTTGTTTTATCACAAATAAAAACCACATCCAGATGAGTTGGAACGACACAAAGCGACACACAAGAGCATTTGTTTTTTATTCTTAAACAGGCATGTTGTGAGACATACATTTTAATGAAAGTTTTTGTACTTGAAATGTTCCATGATATTTTATGGATTTTGTTAGCCTCCTTAAGTCTCCTTTTTGGAGAGAAAGGTGGGATAAAAAATGGAAAAATAGCTTTTGTCACCATTTCAAATTGAACAAGGTCATTTAACAAGTAGATTTGAACTTAGCTGGGAGCCCCCAGAAGGGAAGGAAATGGCTGAGATCCACAAATTTCCCACAGAGTTCTATCTGCCAGGAAACACCATATTGAATAGTATCTTGATCAAATGGTAGCTTCAGAAGTCAGGATAAACTATGGTTTATTGTGAAGGAAATGAGCCTGTCCTTCCCCCCGCCCCCTGCTTGATCCTCCCCCTCCTCTCACTGCTTCTGGCCCAGCCATGCGAAACAGATTGGAAGCTTCTGCTTGTGTTTCAGATGATCTGCAGTTTAGCATGTCACCTGAACTTTATACTGTGGCTAATTATGGTTTGTTTGAAATAAGTCAAGTTCATAACTATCTGTCAGTTTTTATTTCTCCCTCACTTCATTTTTTTTTTAATCTTAAGTTCTTTCTCACCAACTTTGAAGAAAGTCACAAATTTTGGTGAATTCTTATTAAAAATGAACAGATAAAATTCTCACCCATCTGCACTAGCCCAATTCAATAGGTACAGCTATTCCAAACATGGAGGGGAGCATGATTTACCTGCCTGCCATATAGCTGTTAATGAAGGACTTGCCAAAAAAAAGAGGTGGCGACCTTAATTAAGGAAACATGGTTGAATACAAAGGGATACAACCCCAGATTTTTAAGAGCTAAGCACTCAAAGCCTTCATTGAGCTTCTTTGAAAAGAAGGATTAGAACCTGGTAATATCTTCCCTGACCCTGTTTTCTGTGTTGCATGTTGACCACCTCAGGGTTTTTTGTAAAACAATAAATCTTAAACATCTTACACACAAACAGCAGGGACATTTGCGTGTGTTTTTTAAAAGCAGTAGGATCTCTGGAAGGGCATCAAATACTGGTATGGACAACTTGGAACATACCATCTTGAGTGCTTGTAAGTGTACTTTAGGCTGCAGTCCTATGAATGGTTTCTTGGGAGTTAGTTCCATTGAAACTGGCATAGGTCATATATTTGCTGAAACCGACTGAACTCAAGTAATGACAACAATACTAGGCCTGTGATTATGTAGCCTTGCGTAAGTTGAATGCCACTGCATTTCTCTTGTTAACAGATCTTCCTCTTTTTTCTCCTTTCTGGTTCTGCACAGTCACAGCTCTATAAAAGATGCACTATTACCGGTATTCTTCTGCTGAAATCAGCTGTTGGTACAAATACCTACTCTTCAGTTACAACATAGTCTTCTGGGTAAGTACAGAGCCTCCCCCCGCCCTTTCTTTCTGAAGGGAAGGTTCACCTTGCCAAATGAGCCATGTTTCCAATGCTCGGGTGATATGTACCTTAACTTGAAAGATGGTTCTGTGGAAATCATACTTGCTTTCCAAGTAAATGCATAGAGCAAAGGAATGTGAATGGAGCTGGACAGCTCGAGAAATAACATGTCAATGGCATTGGTGGTCCACTCCCCACAAGGCTTGGATTTTCAAGTTTTCAGAACCTGGTAGCTAATGCTGCCATTTTGTTGATTTCTGGCTCCGTTGTTGTAGGCTGCCACACACAAACTTAGCTGGGGAAGTTTTCCTCACCATTTTTCTCCAGGGTTCAAAACATTTCACTTGCTTCCTTTTATATTGGGCTGTTGTTTAAAATGGGTGCAGAACTTTAGACCTGGGGGCCAGATCCAGGCCTCTGGAAGTCGCAGCCCTCCAGTGTTCCCGAGAAGGCCACACCCCTTCCCTTTGTCCCACCGCTTCCCTTTGTCCAACCGCCTTCCCTCTAACCACTCATCATTTGCTGGTTTCCCGGCTTTCACGCCCCCCACCCTTCCAAAAGATAGAAATGCCTCTCCTAAGGCTTAGTTACTGGCTGTAAGTGCTTTAAGATAAAATATGCTGGTATTTTTGGTCCCGCCCCTTTTGCCTTTGGCCCCACCCTCTACTGGAATGCAGTCTCTGAGAGCCTTTCCAAAATGCATCTTGGCCCTTGGGCTGAAAGAGGCTCTGCACTTTGTAGCCTGGCCCTCCTCTTGTCCTCTTAAACTTTAAAAGACATTAGGGCCAGAAACCCTAACATCAGACAAGGTAGAACCAGTCTTCCCCAACCTGGCACCCTCCAGATGTGTTGGACTACAGACCCTGTTATCCCCAGCCAGCACAGCCATTAGCATGTTGGCTGAGGGATGATGGGAATTGTAGTTGAGCACATATAGAGGGAGCGAAATTGGGGAATTCTGAGGTACATGATTAAATGTACTGAAACAATTTTTCAGCCATAATCCATAATGAAATTGACACAAATTAAGATTAAATAAAATGAGCAAGATAAAATTGAACAGAGTTGTAATCACACATCCCCAAATGCAGTTGATCCAAAATACAGTCAAGAATGTGGGCATCCATAATGTTTTGTTTGGATTTCTTCACTAAAGCAAAAGTGGGCAGTTTCTACATAACCTCTTAATTGCTTGAAAACAGAATATTATTATTCCCCAAATTTAGACCAAAATTCCCACCCCTTCAACAGTTCAGGGAGGAAAGGTGGCAGATCCCTCTCACTTCTCTTGTTCTGCACAGTGCCATCCAATTATATGGAATGTTACAAAATCTTCCATCAAAAATGGCAGATGGCATTAACTGGCATATCAAGTGGGTATAACAGTGGTGTGAACCTCAGGTCTGTGGGCCAAATCCAGCCTGGCTGGGGTCTCAGTCTAGCCCTCTGGGGTTCCCCAGAAGACCACCCTTTCCCTTGGTTGTTGAATGTTTCCCAGCTTTTGCACAGTCCCCCCCCCCACCCAAATTCTAAAGGATTTAAATGCCTTTCCTAAGGCTTAGTTGCGGCAGTAAGAGCTTTAAGCTAGAATATGTGGTATCTTTTGTTTTTTGTTTTGTATTTTGGCCCTGCCCCTTGTGCCTTTGGCTTCACCCACCACTGGAATGCAACCCCCTGAGAGGTGCTCTGAAATTGAAGTCAGCTCTTGGGCTGAAGGAGGTTCGACACCCCTGGGGTATAAGCTGTTCTCAGAGGGAACTTAAAGTGATTAAATTACATTCTAGGCCAGCTTTCCCCAATCTGGTGCCATCCAGATGTTTTGGACCAACCCTCACCAACCCAATTTGGCCAGTGGTCAGGAAAATTGGGAATGGTATTCAAAACACCTGAAGGGCACCAGGTTGGGGAAACTGTTCTAGACCATGTTGATCCTTAGTACCAGGGAGCAATCCTGAATTGTTCTTCCTTTCAGCCTGCTCTAATGTTCTGTTTTGGCAGTAGACCTCTTGAGTCTATAGAAATAATTTACTGAGAAGCTATGCAAATGTATCAGGGTGTGGAGATTTAGAGTATGATTAATAAACCCTTATTATAAAACCTGGAGCAGGGGCATTGACAAACTAGGAACAACCAAGTTCAAATCTCACCTCAGCGATAAACTGGGGTGGGGGGTGCAGTATTCTCTCAGCTTCACCCCCCCATGCCTAATATGGGGATATTGCAAGGTTGACTGAAATAATATATGCAAAGGGCTTAGAAGACTCTAAAAATTTATGTGGAGACGTTATTATAAAATAAAATAAACATTTATATTTATGCAGCCTCTTTTCTCAAAAATGACTTGACTTTTGTTATATCCTCTCCCCCCACCCCCAACTTCCTCAAACAATAGAAGAAATAAACATTAGTCTGGGGAGTTGCCTCTTTCCACATTCATATTCTCCCCCTCATGCACACACTTCTTGTGACCTAAGCAACCTTTGTTTGGAAACTTTGTCCCGGTGCCACTTGATGTCATAATAGAACATGTTTCCAAGTTAAAAAAAAAAAGGTAGTTACTGGGAAGGGCTTCTTCCAGATCCCTTATTGTATGGACAAAGGGCAACTGAAATGCTATCTTTTCCCAGATCAAAGGACCAGTTACAATGCCTTAAACTTTTGAACTGTTGCTAGTGCCCTTACAGCTAGGTCTGCTGCTCTTAGAGCAAAGGAAGTGAGAATAGATGTGTTCATGCAAATAAAATGGTTAGGCTTTGCTCAGAGAGAAGGGTGGTGTTTTGTGGGGGGAGGGGGGAGAGGGAACTGTACTTTTGAAAGCAAGGCCCGTGTATCTTGTGACCTCCCAAGCCACCAGAGGTTGATAAACCTTCTGGCTTTGCTGCTTTCCTGCGATTGCAAAACCAGGGAAGTTGTCAACCATGTGGCAAGCCCCATCCGTGACTGCGCTGAGTTTGCTGGGTCACAAGTTGTGCAATGAAGCAAGTGAAGCTTTGCAGCAAATGAAAATGTGAGAGTGAGAATAAAATACATTTCATTAATGCCCATTTCCATTCAGGTTTAACAAAACCCTTGCAAAGTGAAAAGTTAATGAGCCACCACCATTTCCTCCCAATCTTAACAGTATTTCCTAGTGCCTGGAGACTTTGAACTAAGCTTCCAGCCTTCATTGACTCAGTTTGCACAATCACCGTGGCTTAAACAAGCCACGGTGGCTTGTTTAAGCTGTGGCATGTGCTGGGCACCTTTTGTATTTTCTTCTCAGTAAGGAGGACCTAGAAACAAGGTTTGGAAGTAAACAGTACTTCACTTCTAAACTCCTTATTATCTATGTTTTTCTTCTCCTTCACTTCCTCCTTCCTTCCTCCTCTCTCCCTCCATCTTCCTCTTGCTTGGCCCTCCCTCTCATGTACTGGGGCCCTCTATGGACAAACCTTTTCACAACTCAAAACAAGAAAGTGCCTATAACTATTAGAATACAACAGCATCATTTACCTAACTGCCTACCTGGGAGTGGCTTGTCTGGCATGCACTATGGCTTAAACAAGCCACCCTGGCTTGTTTAAGCCATGGTGATTGTGCAAATCATGCCATTGTTTAGAATCAACAGGCGAGAACCTGGTCTGGAAAGTGTGTTACAAGCTAGTCATCTTTCATCAAGGGCTGGGGTCTCCAGTGTGGTGTCCATGCGCATCAATGTGCCTGTGGACACCTCTCTTGGTGCACACCAGGCTCTCTGGCCCTCTTGATTTTTATTTTATTAAGATTTTTTAATTATTCTTTTCTTTTTTCTTGCCTTTTACTGGGAGTCCGGTATGCTGCAAAGCAAAGTGCTGCCCTCCAGAGCCATCTTTATTTGGCTTCAAAAGAGTGGTTTTGTGTTTTGGAACTCAGACCCTACCTCTGCCTTGTAATTGGGATCCTGGGCAATTTACTCTTCTGTTAGCCTCACCAGCTTGTCTCCGTGTAAATGAGTGTTTTGTGACTGTTCATGGCAGCCATTGAGCCCCCACGCCCGCCCATGGCAGTCATTTTGTGGAAGTCCCCATTCTCAAAATTCCAAATGTGCCCACCGACCCAAAAAGCATTGGGGACCCCAGTCTAGCCCTATTCAGGTGTTACTTGCACAGTAGTCAATAGGAGTGCAAAGGGGCTGCAGGCCGATATGTTTAACCTCACCCCCGAGGTTCCACCCAGACCTTCATATGTAATCAGGGTTCTAACCCATGGAGGGAGCCTTCATGGATAGAAAATGCTCACTGCTGCAGAACTTATACCTCGGCAAGTGAGGGGCCTGCAGGAGCGATGGGACCTCATGGACAGGGCTAAATGTGTGGCCCCACAGCCCCTTCCTACTTGCATTGACCCTTGCCTGAGCCATGCCTGCATAGGGCTACAGTAAGGTTCTAATCCATGCATTTATCTAGAGAGCCTCTTTTGGCTTAATACCAACAGAAATGTGTTGTGTTTTCTCTCCCCCCCCCCCCCATCCTTATCAAAGATACCACACTGTCAGCGTTTCCTGCTATGTTCTTGGTCTGTATGTTGCTACATACAAAGTAGCATTGATGGCAGGAGCCAGTGATAGGTTTGACTTTCAGGAAGGATTAGAACATAGTGGCGGAAATTGTCCCTTGCATTAAAGAGATAGAGAAAGAGAGAGAAAGAGAAATGAATTGAATTTTCAATCTGGAATTGAAAATGAAACACCTTAAGGAAGGCTGCCTCATAGCTTTGCTCTTGCCTACAGAAGCTGATGTTGCAATACATATGTTCTTTCTTGAGATGCCTCGGGACACTTTGATAGTTTAAGCTACAGGGAGCTTATAACTAAACCTAGACAACCTAACTAGATTGGATACAAAGGGGTTGTATCCACTGATAGGCCTACTGTCAGTAAGACTATCAATGGGAGAGTAGACCCATTGACAGGAATGGGACTTAAGTTAGACTAATATTGGATAACACCCCAGGTGTGCACACATTCTTTGTTGGGAAAAGGGCTCAGAAGAAGTCTTTGGATGAACACTCACAAAATGCCTATGGACTGCATGTGGACAGACGAGCTGTATGTTCTAAAGGCATGGCAGTGGTGCATCTCTAGCATGCTCTGGGGGTCCACATGGTGTCTGCTGCAGGATCCATGTTGGGGAAGGCCAAGGAGTGGTGGGACCAGCACCTATTGGTCCTGTTGCAACAGCATCTCGGAGTGCAGCACTTCATTTTTTCCCATAGATGTGAACGGCTCCTATTCACTCCTATGGAGAAATGGTTTTGATTTTTTTAAGCACAACTGAAGATACAGTCTCTGGGTGGGGGCTGTCTCTGCTGCCTGCTCTGGTGATCCCCAGGATTCCAGTCATTGTGGATCAAGCCTGCTCCTCTCTGATTATCCCCATCCTCCGTTCTGTGTGTTTGTCACACCGGTGATAAAGTAGTAAAAAAAAGGAGATATCTTTAAAATGTTCTGGACAGTGGTTTTGGCTTCCACCTTCATCAGCAACATTGAGCTCCAAGATTTCAAAGCAGGCTTGGGGAGTCAAGGTGATGGTCCTAGGAATGCAGGAGAATTCTTAGGAATTCGGAAGCTGGTATGGAAATTCTCTCCACCCTCTCCATTACTGACTTGGCTCCCTGTGTCTCTTTTGAAATTCTGGAACTCAATATTCCCACTGAATGTGGAAGCCAAAGCAGCTGTCTAAATCATTATGGTTATTTCTGTTTTGACAGTCTTTTTTTAAAAACCTCAATATACATGCATACTCTTGGTGAACACATGAGAATGATCAATTATAATTGGAGGTGTTTTGTGCTTATGCCAGTGAGCAGTTTTTTTAAAAATCAAAGAAAGCACACACATCTGACCACACTAGTTTAGTAACTATCTTTTAGCCTTTTGTTTATTTTATTTATACCCCACCTTTCTACCAGGAAATGGTGCTCGAGGCGGCCTAAAAGGTCTTTTAAAGCCTTGATGCAGTCCACTGGATTGAGATCACTGCCTATAATCTCCAAGCATGAATGCAGTTGTGAGTTATAGTGCCGGTGAAGACAGTGTGCCCCATTTCAATTTCTGGATCTAATATGTGAGCTGGTCACACAATTAGTGCATGTGCGTTTTGTGTCTTCTGTTACCTGAATGATGACCCTTAGAGTCAAGCATACATTACAGTCACCCCAGGACCGCTGCATAAAACTGCCTCACTGCTGCAAGTAACCCCTGTCCTCGAGGTACTCTTGCTATGAAGTTCTCTGGGTTGGGGAAGCCACCCTTGTCATCCTGATCAAGCCTGCGGCCAGAAAACTTGCCCATTGATTTCAGTGGGTCTACTCTAAATCTAGATCCCACTCAAAGGATTATTTTGTCGGTAAGAGGAACTGTTCCTATTAATGCTGAAAAGATCCTGGGATTGGAGTGGAAATTGGATATGGAGGATACACATCCTCTGAGCCCAGTTTCCTCCCTTTCATGCATCTGTGAGGTCCTAACTTGTCTCTACATATTGTCAGGAGAAAATACCACACACACACACACACACACACACACGCTCATGTGCTAAAACATGGAGTATCATGAAAACCTTGTATTTTTGTAAAAAACTAGAGTACAGGGCCACTGTTCAAACCAAATATAAAATACAAGCATTGTCTTTGTTTCTGTAACAAAACAGCTGGGAAAGGATAAATACCTTTAGATGAGAATGGACCCGACAAAGCAGTGAAAGGCACTGAAGGGTAATTTTGCCCTTAGGCATGCTTAGGTCAAAAAGTTATGTGGGAACATGAAACTGGCATCTACTACATAGAGGAATTAGTTCAGGGCATCTCTGCTATGGTTTCACAATGGGCCCAGTGATGAGACTTCAGTTGTAATGGCATATTGTGCCCTGCTTTCCATCTTGAACCCGCATGATGCTGAACCTTGTTATTTTTCATTCTGACCATTTTTCTTGTGAAAAATGCAGAAGCAGAAATGGCACCCAGCTGTGTTAATTGTTTGGAGCTGAAAATAAACACCCTTTGCATAGGCAGTGGGGGAAATGTACACTTGTGCAGTGGAAACCAAGACAGATGCTACATCTCAATCAGAAAATCAAAATCTGATATTGCTAGCAGGGGAGAAAAAACTGTTGAGCAGTCCTAATGAAGCATATAAATAAGTTCAAAATTTCAATATGAAGGTGTTTCACCACCCCCTCTCTGACTGACTTTATTCCTATTTCATCACTTTCCCTGCTTTACCTTCTCCTTAGAAAACCTCCTTGTTAGAATGATTAAAGAGTCCACGTAAATCATAATCCTGTTCCAGAGGCTGTTCTTTTGTGTTCTGGCAATTGATGTTGGCCTCTGTGTTGTGTTAGTATTTCCAACTGTAGCTCCATGTAACATGGAGCATTTCCTCCCCTCCCTGCCGCCCCTGCCCAAGACAGAGGAGCAGAGGGGCAAGAAGAGGGAGTCTTTCCTCCCTCCCTTTCTTCCACTTCCCGCTTCACAGCTCCATGAAGCTACATCTGGGTATAGCCCCTCTGCTTGTGTCAGCCTATGCCGGGCTTGGATGGAGGTGCTGGGGCAGGTCTCCTTGGCTCCTTTTGACTCTGTAGGCAAAAGGAACCCTGTGGCAGCTTGGGACTTGGCTGCTTCCTTGCAAGATGTTTCTCTTTCCCCATGATCTTGTGGAGTCAGCAGGAGACAGAGCCTAATGGGGTCGTGTTGGCTTAAATGTGTTCCTTCCCTGGTCCTTTAAGCTGCAGGGTGGGAGGTGGGGGGGGTTCATATGGGGAAGGGGAGAATTGAGCTCGGAGGATGCCAATTCCCTCCACTTTGGGGGTTCCCCCTCAGTCTGTTTCTGCGCTGCTCTCAGTTGGCATATGTGCCCTCAGCCCCCATAGGTTTTAGAATGTTGTATGGCTTTCTTTGTTTTAAAGCAACATTTTCTTTCTATGTCTGGGGGAAAGACTCTCCCCGCACCCCAATTATATGGGAATCCTTGCTTGGCCTGTCTTCCCTCACTACTTAGGGAAGGTGTTCCACTCCCTTTGTTCATTTCCATTGTCCTTTTGGGGGGATACCCTTTCCCAGCTCCGATAGCCTTTTTGAGACTAGTTGCACATGGTATTCCAAATTCAGCTTCAACATAGATTTATGTCTAGTCATTATATTACTGGCAGTTTTATTTTCAATCCCTTTCCTAATAATCCCTAACAGGGATTTCCCTTTTTTTCACTGCACACTGAGTTGACATTTTTATCGAGCTATCCACCATAGTCTCAAGATAGTAACATCCAATTCAGTTCATGTGTATGCTGTTAGGATTTAGTTTTTGAACAATGCACATTGCTTTAGATTTGTACTGAATCCTTTTATACCTAAAGGCGGAGCAGTGGTTCTAAAAACGTCATCTAGAGATGAAGCTTTCACACACACGTGTGCCAGGTGGCCTGTATCCAGTATTTCATGACCTTGCATCTTCTCCCATGCCATTAGGAAAACTTGATGCACATATGTCATCATTATGATTGTTTATGGGTGGGGAACAATGATGAAACAATGCTTTCCAGCAAATAATACATCTGTACTTTTCTTTTTCTAGTTAGCTGGAGTTGCTTTTCTTGGAGCTGGCCTTTGGGCCTGGAGTGAAAAGGTAAGAAAATGTGCTGCCATTCTGTTTGTATCCTCTGAATGGGAAACTGATTTTGCACCAATATATAAAAATACACTGGGATGCGCAAAAGGGGAGCAGTTCAAATTTCTGTACTCATTGGACTTCTGTAGAAGAAGAGAATGATTTGAACGAATGCTATTTCCTCCGTGAGAAGAGGCTTGATTTTATACGACAATCCAAACAGCCAAATACTATATAGATCTACTCAGAAGTAAGTCCTACTGACTTCAGCTGGACTTGTTCACAGGTCAGTGTGTATAGGATTGTAGCTTTATTTATTTATTAAATTTCTTAATCGCCCATCTGGCTGGTCACCCAGCCACTCTGGGTGATGTACAACATATAATAAAACATTTTAAAACAATAAAATTCTACAATAAAAACATTTTCTAAAATACCCTAACCCACCCCAAATGACTGCCTGAACAACCACGTTTTTAATGCACGGCGGAAGCTCATTAAAGAGGAGGCATGACGGAGTTCCTTAGGGAGGGAGTTCCACAGAGTGGGGGCCACCACAGAAAAGGCCCTCTCCCTCGTCCCCACCAGTCTAGCTGTCCTGGCTGATGGGACAGAGAGAAGGCCATCCGAGGCTGATCTTGTTAAGCAGCCTCTCTGGTGTTGCCGGAGGCGCTCTTTAAGATAGTATATACACTTAACTGGGAGTAAGTCCCATTGAACTTAATGGGACTTACCTCTGAGTAGACATATACAAGATTGTGCTGTCAGGACCCCTTCAAGCATTTAACAAGCAGTGAGGAATCCATGCTGTCTCCTACCCTTCACCACTTATCTGGACTGCTGATCTTGGTGTGCTTAATATCTATATTATACCTGTCTCTTACATGACTTAGATTTACAACTGTTTTTGGTGTGATGTAGGATCTTGCCCCCGCAAAGTGGCTTCTATGCTGTATGATAACGTTTGAATCAAGGCTTGGAATTATCCTGACGTGTGGATGACTAACTTCCTATATTTGTTGCCTAATTTGGGGCAATGTTTTTTCAAGTTTCTATGACTTGAGGTGCTGCAAAACCTACCTGAGAGCTACTGGGAATACATTTTGAGATCAGAAGATCAGATCTGACAAAGTTAAGCAGCAGTGTTAGAACTGAAAAACCTTCAGCCCTCTTTCTGTATGAAACTTGGCTCCTGCAAGAAAAGTCAGAAGTCCTGAGATAAAATGAAAAAGCAGACCCCTTCCCACCCCCTCTGCCTCTCTGTCCCTCTACCTCTCTGTCACTCTGCCTGCCACCTTGAGTTTATCAGTGGGGCTTGGTTTGAAGGGGGGAAAACATTCCCTTTAGCCTACAATCCTTTTTGAATTCTGCTTTCCTTTTGCTAAGGTGATGCCCTCTCAAATGGCTCCTTTTTATAGGATTGTAGGTTTTGAGTTTGTTAAACATGTTGGCTGTTCTGCAGTTAACCATAGGACAATGATAGGATTTGCAGGTCAAGGCAGGAAGAGAGAAGGCAAAGGGATAATTGGCGTGTTTACATTTAAGTTAAATTAGAGGTTATATCTGAAGCCTCATGCAAAACAGGCAAAGCTCTAGATACAGGAGAAAATAGTTACTGTGGTGCTGTCACTCCTCCTCCTCCTTGCATTTTTAAAGGGACCATGGACTGATTTAACATGCGCAAGTTCAGTTCAGCCCTTTAACAGAGAGATTAAAATGTTCTTATTTGGCAGGCTTTAGGATGGCAGGACCTGAAATCGTTACCTTCTGCTTTGTAGTAATGATGTTTTATAGCATTTTAATGTGTATTTAAATCTTTGTTTTTGATTTCTGGTTTTGCTATTTATGTTAAAGCTGCTTTTGGTGGATCTTGTACAACCCCTCCCCCCGAGAAATTACTTACATTCTAGTGGTCAGCTTTGCCCCCTCCTGCTTTCCATGTGAATTTGTAAAATCCGTTCCATCTGCTTTCCGTGGATTGTCAGGTGCCTTTTGTTCTGTCGTCTGCTCATTTATGGAATCGGATTTTTTCCCACTTTCCTGAATTTGCACAAATTCACATTTCTGCAAATTCACACTTGCAAAAATGCGCAAGCCCAGCTCAAAATGCGCATTTTCATGCTTTAGCCTATGGGGGAAATGCACATTTTTGGCCAGTGTTTTTTTAAATTATATGTATTTCTCTACAGCAAAATTTGCGTAAAATTCCAGAAAGAAAAAACGCGGGTATGCAAGTCTGCCAAATCCGTGTGACTCGGGAGAAGCCGGTCTGCTGCAGAATCCGTGAGTTGGATTCATAGAAATCCAAACTCATTTGATCCCATTGAGGATTTCTCCAACATCCCTCCTTGTGAATTGCTGTTGTTGTGATAGTTAGCTGTTTTTCGCTATTTGAGTGGCACTTCCCAGAACGGCTGCAGCCATGGAAATCTGACATCGCAGTAGAGTATATCCGTGCAGTAGATTGATCCATGTATGATAGTTGGAGAAGAGTGGCTGGGATGAAAAGGGAACAGAAACAATTCTTTGCAAGATAACAGGGATGTTACCAATATAAAAGATGAGAACCATTTTATTTAGCCTTCCCAGTTACTTCCTACCCTTCCTGCAAGGAGTTCTGGTTGGTGTACATGGATGGGGCTAATCTGTTGTATCCTCACAACCATTCTGCACGACTGCAACTAGATCACGAAGCTCAGTTTCTGACCTTGGGCCAAGCTGGGATTCAAACTCACATGTTCCCAGTCGAAGTCCAGCACTCTAATTAGGTCACCACACTGCCTCATCCCTTCCAACATATTTACAGATGAAAATGGGGATTACTAGTATATAGGCTGAGATAAGTGGTAAATCTCATTGGTGCCCATGTGTCTTCCCCCCCCCCCCCGCAACTGCCACAATTGGCACAACTACATTGGACCTCTGCCTCTTTGGTTCAGTGTTTCCTATGAAAGCCTCACAGAGATTCAAAACAACCATCTTTGAGCAGTAAATGTTGGATCCAAAGGTTCCCTTCTGCATGTGGAAAGCATTTTTCTGTTCACTGAAGTCCTATTAAACCCTGCATTAGATGAGAGCGCGCATGGGGAAAGTGAAACTAAATCCAAAGATGTTCTTCCACTTGTGCAAGCAAAAACATAAGAACTGTTCCAGAATCTCCGTATTATTATAGCATTGTGCAAAAGTTTCTGTGGATGCTTGTGCAAGGTTTTGCAGAGCAGTGCTGTTTTCCTTCCACTCACTTTTCTTTGGATCGAACTCTGAGTGTTTTAATAATGCTTTTCATTTTGCACAAATCTTAACACTTAACATTCAGTCCACATTCTAGTCGGTGACCCATGTCATTTCTGGATAGCTAAGATTCCCCCCGCACACACTATTTTGATAGCTGGCGCTGCTGTTTTGAAAGGAAACCCAAGGCTAATACCAAGAGTGTGCTTTTGATAAATAGCATTCCCGTGAAGCAGTTCACCTTTGGTGCTTTGGAATAATTTGTGGGATAGTCACCCTTACCCTCCACCCCCAGTCATTAATCTATAAATTCACCCCATCACACCTAGGCATTCGAACATGTTTTCTCCTTGAGTTCCTAAAGGTGGTTCTGAGGGCGTGTATCTGAATGGAGCTACTTAAACACCTAGATACACTTCCTGAACTTAAGTATTCAGGTGTTGAGAAGCAAGAGTAAGCCCTTGGCTCAGCCTTGAGAATCATTAGCTTATTTAGCGATATATGTTAGCTACTGAATCTGCCCAGAAATGATATTCTTTTGTGTCTTTCCCTCTGGTGCAGGAAATGGATACTACAGCTACACTAGCAGCTATTTCCAAAACAAATCAAACTAGTCGAGGCACTGCTCAGCCTGTTAGCACCATCTAGTGGAGGCCTCTTTCTTTTGGCTGCAAGGTTCTCAAATGGGCTGGCAGAACAGATATTTTTAGGGCCATTTTAAGATGACACTTGGGTTTTGCTACGCATTATATACTTGACAGACAGCTGACAAATTACCTATATGACGCAGATATTTCTAAACATGTTGGTTGCATGTGCGTTTTACATATTTAGGTATATACTGAAGTCGACAGCTGAAACACTGTAATATGTAATAAGGAAAATTATGCAGGCTTTTTGTAATTTAATGCCCTGTCAGGTGACACACACACCTTTCTCATTGGAAGTAGAATTGTCCTGAGCTTTGTGTACATGCAGGCATAGCCCCTTCACGTTTCTCTGCCTGGGGAGCAAGCAAATAAATAAATAAAGTACAACTTTCATAACCTGAAGATTTAGCATGATTTGTAGGTATCCAAATGGATGCGATCCGTCCTTTTGCCTAAGACATTTTTGGTGGAAGTTACGCCCTGCAAGAATTGCAACTTGCAAATGGAAGATATATTCTTTATTAATTCTGAAAATAAAGTGACGTATTATCTCATACAAGCATTCCATACATTATATCCTCATCGAAAATTTCAGTTCATCCGTTACAGCTCAAGTGTGCAGCCCATGGACTGTGGCTATTCCTGGCACACTCTGTGAAGCTGGCAGAACCCCACCCGCTTTCCTCTGCAGCCCAGCTGATCTGCAGCTTGTGGGGGAATGCAGCAATTTCACTGGGGATCACTGGGTGATGGGAGAGGTGAAAGGTTCTCCCAAACCCCAGTGATCCTACTTCTGTGGTTGCTGTTTTCCCGTTGCTAGTAGTGGCAGACAAACCTCAGTCTCAGTGGAGTTTGCTGTGGAACAGGAGAGGTGAAAGCCTCTTCCAACCCCCAGTGATCTCTAGATATTGGTAGGAAGGGGAGGGCTAAACCTCCATCCCTGTGTGCTGAGATGTAGGGGTCTCTGGAGGTTGAAAGAGGCCACACATCCACATTGGATGTAGCCCTCATGGGCCAAAAAGGTTGTGCACCCTTGCATTACAGAATTAAATTCATACACAATCCAGTTTACAGAATGGAACCTCCGTCCCTCCCTCTCTCTCTCTTTACATTTATAATGAACCTAATATCTTATAACCTATGTTCTCATATCGACACTACATTGCAATTATAATACTCCCACAACATACAAGACTGTCTTGAACCTTATTATTACAACAACAACAATAACAAAATGTTGTTATTTGTCAGTAAGTTAGAGTCTCCTATGCTAAAATTAATAAGATTAATTGATAGTTTTCAGGTTATACTATCAATTGGTTAAAATCTGAATTAATGGCAGTAGGTAGTATGAAGTTATCAGATGTAGCTTCTAAATGGCAGTTCCACTGGTGTCCCAACATTATAGCCTATCTTGGAATACAGGTGCCGAGAGATATTTCTCAAATTATTAAAGTGAATGTAAGTGTACTGCAGGCAAAAATATCTCTTGATTTGGAAAGATGGGCATCACTTAATTTAAGTACTTGGGGTAAGCTTAGTGTACTTGAATGTTTTACCACCGATAATTTATGTATTGTGTAGTATTGCGTAATATATTTCTTAAAAGTATTTTCAAAAACTCTGTGCAGCATTTCAGAAGTTTATTTGTGTGTGTGTGTGTGGGGGGGCTTCTCCCCGGTTTTCACATAAAAGGATGCAGTTGCCAATTAGGGAGGGAGGATTTAATTTTCCAGATCTTTGTTTATATCATAAGGCTTATCTGTTATCTCACACCAATGATTGAAATACATCTTTTTCGTTTTATACTCCTCCATGAGCTGTTTGGATCCAAAGTATCTGACACCTCTTTTTGGCTGGATGGCACTAGCTTCTAGGCAGATTAAAAAGAAAGGAATGGCTCCACCTGCAATTTCAGGAGTTACAGAGACCCGGCACATAATGTTTTGTCGGCTGCAGTTTGATCCATATTCTCATGCTAAATTAACTTTATGGGGGAATCCTGGTTTGAAAATAGAGGAACAGCCTTTTGTTGTGGAGGAATTGGGTTGATAGTAGAATTTATACTTTAGTTCAGTTAATGGGATCAGACGATCAGTTTGTACTATTGTCAAGTCTGTGGTGTAGATACCACTTATCATCGAGTGCTGGGTGGCAGTATATTGAATTACAGCACCTTTTGGTGTCTATATATGGGCCATTAGCAATTAGTGCTTCAGCAGCTCTTGTATTGTTGGAGGAATTAAATGGATCTTTACAGAAAGCTAAGCCTACAATAGTTATTTATAAATGTCTTTTGGAATGTAATAAAATGGATGATCAGTATGTTAGAGAAGAATGGAATAGGGAATTGGAATGCCATAGAAAGTGGCCGTAGTTTCCATATGTACTATTTCTGTAAATTTAAAATTGAGGCTGATTCAACAAGAAGTGATGTTTTGTGTGTATTGGACACCACAGAGGCTGGTTAAGAAGAAGCTGGCTAGGTGCACTAGTGTTGTAATGTGCACAGTGCATCACTAACACATGTGATTTGGGCATACTGTGTGGTGGATTCTGGTTGGAAGTTATTGCCTGCATACATTTTGCTCTTGAAAAGTCCATGATAATTGCAGACGCTCATGCACTTTTAAATTATATTCCTGTGATATGGGGATTAACAGTTGGACAGCAAAAGTGGACTCTGAAAGCCCTAACGGTTGCAAAGAGACTCATATTTCAAGCCCAGAAGGATAAACACCCATCACCAGTTATTCAGCAGTCTGAAGAACTTACTGCTCTTACTGCATTTGAACATATATCCTACAGTCGTCAATTTCATTTGGATGCTTATTTAGATATATGATTTCTTTATATTAATGTATACGTTTGAAACGGAAATGTCAAATCTTTCTTTCCCCCTTCTTAAAAAAAAATTATTGGTGTTGTGAATAATTATTGCAAATTGATATGCTTTTGTTGTTGTTGTTGTTCTGTTCCTTCTATTGGTCTTGTGGTTGGTAGCCCCCCCCCCCAATTTTGTTTTGTTATAATTGCAAATAAAGTTTTTTAAAAAATGAAAATTTATATTTTTTCAAGAAAACAATGTCTTGGGGGTTTTGTTGCTTGTTTTGTTTTGTTTTGAGGCACAAAGTTCTATGCCTAGGCAGTCAAAATGCACTGCCAAGAAAGCCAAGTTCTATGATCTATGTTTTATGCAAATAGCACAAATTTGCTTAGTTCTTATTTTGCTCATCCCAGAAAGACCAAGGACATTGAAGTTCTGCCCCCAACCATGGAGATCTTACTCAACCTTTTCTCTTGCTTCTGAGATTACAACATGGATTCCCACACTTTGCAGTCATGAGGGATAGAAACTTGCATCCAGTGTTTTATATTTATTTTTAAAAGAAGAGTGAGCAAACAGACCTCTGGAAATGGTGTCCTGTTCCCACTGCCTCATCCTGCACTTTTTGTGCACTTCTGTGGAATCTTGGCACACACATAGTGCTGCTCGAGTGGTGTTTCAAAGTTATAATTCAGAGTGATAATTAATCAGTATAAGCAGAGCAGATTGTCACTCTTTATCTTTTGTTTGTTTGTTTGTTTGTTTGTCTTAGGGTGTGCTGTCTGACTTATCCAAAATTACCCGTCTCCCTGGCTTTGACCCTGTGGTCCTTATCTTGTTTGTTGGAGGGGTAATGTTCATTCTGGGATTTGCTGGCTGTATAGGAGCCCTGCGAGAGAACATCTGCCTTCTGAAATTCGTAAGTAGTTGGATTGTGGGGTGTATGTTTTGTGTGTAACATCTGCTGCTTTGGGGTGCAAGTAAAGAAAACACTAGTTAAAAAGCCGCAAAGAAGTACAGGTCTGTGTTCCTGTAAGCCTGGACATTACATGGAGATGCATTTTATTTGTTTGTTGTGCAATTCTGGTAGAGCTAGGTTAAATGAAAGCATCCCAAATTATAACAGTCAGAAGGTTAATCAACTCAAGTGTTAGTTGATTGATCAGTGAAGGCCAATTCTACGCAGTGGGGCTGTGAGCTTACTTCAGTTTTGGAGTATTAGTGTAATGAAAAATAAAATGTTAAGGATGGCCTTCCTGTTGAAAGTCCTAAATATCTCTCATCTCCCTTCATAATCATAAGGCATCCATGTTGTAGTTTTTATTTGTATATACAATGTATTAATCACCTTTGTATAATAAAACATCCAAGGCAATTAGCAATAAAAATAAGAATTGGTTTTGTGTAATTGGTTGACCTGTACAATTGCTAAGATGGCAGGTGATTAATCAGCTAAAATCATTAATTGGACATGCTATGAAACTTATTGAAATAATCTTAAACTATAGCATCAAAATCAGCAGCTTTGTTCAGGTTATGTCTAACACTGCAAGAAACACAGTATAACATATTCTGTAGATGGCATCTTAAACCACTGTCAGAATGATGGCTAGGCTGCTGGAAATGTCATCAGTCAGATCCATATCTTCTGCCCATGGGTTGGTTATGCCCAGCTGTTATTGGGAAGAGACTCTTAAGATCCTTCTCAAAATGACCGCTTATAGTTATCTTGTTGTCTGCATAGGAGGATATATGGTAAAGAATAAAGATAGGGTCCTGTGTGAATTTTGGGGCGAAGACAAGATCTACAATTCTAGTGTGAAGACGTGGTTTCTGCTTGAATTCTTTGCTAAGGAAACATATCCCTTGGAAATGCAGTGAGTGCAAGTAGAGACCTCTTCTACCACACTCTAGAATGTATATCTAGCTTTGCCTTTTTAGTGGCGGCCAAGTGCTGGAAATTCCGCCAGATTCCATCCACCAAGAAATGGTATGCGAAGGCCTTGGCAGTAGGGGACATGGAGGAGTTTGTGGTGGTTCACTTGAGGGGGATAGGAAAGGTGATAATGACATTGTCACAATATTAGTAACTCTTTATTACATAGGGAAAAATATTTTCAGAGTGTGGGGACTGAAGAGCATTTATTTTCTACTTTGTAGTGACTAAGGTAGTTAACAATCCATATGGTACTTTAGTCTTTTGTTGTGAGTATTAACATATTTCTCTGTTTTAATTGTATCTCTTAGCCTTCTGTGTTGTTTGAACTTAACCTCACACAAACAAAATGCAACAAAACATTAATCATAGATGCAACATACTGGATATGGGAAATCCATATTAATTACTCAGGAATTCCTGAGAAGAAGGGACAAAAGAGCTCTGAGAGACTTTTTAAAAAGTTAAAACAAATTCAGTTTCTCTCATAGCTCAACTAAATGGGGTATGTGGGTTTTCACAAAAGTGTTAACTCTATTTTCAGGCTCACATATTTCAGAAGATTCCATTTTCTCCGCCTAGCTTTCTTGTTTCTTTGTTCAGTACAGTTTATTATGACAGAGTCTTAACACATTTTACAGATTGCTAGAACCAAAGGAGATACAGCTCTTTCACAGGATTGGGTGGGAGGGTGTTGAGGGAGGAGGGGTTATCCATTCAGTTTTATTGGTCTTTGCAAGCTTTGCATGAAAATTCTCATTGGCCTACCTCAGTGGTTTCCAAACTTGCTACCTTCTGGGGGAGCCCTTTCCCTATCACTGTGACCCAGTTCAGATGATCATACAATCTATGGTTAACAAACCATGGGTTCTTTGTGAGTGTGAGCAAGTTCCTGCCTGTTTGCCTGCTTTCTTTCACTGAAACAACCCCGTTCCTGGGTTGTTGTGGCCCAGAGTTTTAACCCATGGTTTGTTGTTGGGTTTGTTGACCATAGGTTGTTTAATTTCCGAACTGGGTCATTGTATGCCAAGGAACCATGGTGTGTTGAAGAGAGTTCTGAGCCTATTTTAGGATACTCAATGGGGAACTAGATGGATACATGGAATTTAGTGTGTGCCAATGCTCCCCCATCCCTGTATATTGATATTGGAGGGGAAGATCAGTGGCAAGCTGTGGGCAAGCTCTCTTTCAGGGAAACGTGATCACAATTACTGATCTTATTGAGGAACTCTTTGTTAAATCCTGAGGAGCCTCCAGGGGTCCCTAGAACATGGGTGGAAAACAACCGGCCTGCTTCTGCTTTTGAGCACAACCTCATTCCTCTCCCCATAACCCGCCCCGTGCCTCCCTTTTGCAGTTCTGTGGCACAATTGTGCTCATTTTTGTCATGGAGTTGGCGGTAGCAGTGCTGGCTTTCTTGTTCCAAGACTGGGTGAAAGACAGGGTGGAGACATTCTTCAAGAACAATATTAAGTCTTACCGGGATGACATTGACCTGCAGAACCTCATAGATTCGTTGCAGAAAATGGTAAGCTGTTTTGATCAATTGTCCTTAACCTGCATGGTTCTTTTTTTAAATTGTGAAACCAGTAGCAAATGCTAGTGTTTTTTCTTTTTTTAAAAAAATCTTTGGATAAGAAGAGTATAGACAAGGATGAGTTGCAGGGGAAATGATATTGGCAGCATGACAGAAAGCCCCCAAAGGGAGAGGTACAGCCATGCAGCATGCAAATTTTTCTCTTCCGGTGTTTGGAAATCTCTCTTTTCAGCCTAAAGCAGAGGTAGGCAACCTGCGGTCCTGCGACCCTTGGCCTAATTTTATACAGCCTTTAGTCTAATTTAAAAAAATAGCTGCATATGACCAGTTCAGATTTGACCCTCCCCGAGCAGCAGCAGCAGAGAAAGAAGTGGGTGGCACACACACACAGAGAAGGGGGGCAGGAAAAGGGCTAGAAAATGGCTGCTCTTTAACTCTGTGCCATTTATCGGATTCTCTGAAGAATTTCGACCATGGAATTGTAGTACTTGAATGGTTTGAACAGATTACCCCTGCACAGAACCATGATCATTACCATCACCCATCCTTCTGGGGCACCTGTCCGGGATGGGAATTGGGGGCACCGCTTTGTGGTGGGTCTGGCCCTATCTGACTGGCAGATCCCACAAGCTGGTGCTGGAGGACTCCTGTTGGACTACTTGGCCGTTGGCCTCTGGGGTGCCATGGGCTTCTGTTTTATTATCCATGAATCCATGCTATTTAACGTCTACATGAAACCGCCGGGAGAGATTATCCAGCAATTTGGGGTTGGATGTCGTCAATATATGGAAGATACCCGGCTCTCTCTCTCTTTTTCATTTGATGCCAAAGGTGTATTGAATCGGTTAGTGCAGTAATGGATTGGATGTGGGCTAATAAGCTGAGTCTTATTCCAGACAAGGGAAAAGTCAGTAGGACTGCTGAACCAGAGTTGGGATGTGACCTGTTCTCGATGGGGTTGCTTTTCTCTTTGAAAGACTTGGGAATGTTGTGGACCTGGCCTTATCTCTAGTTGCGCTGGTGGCAGCCATGGATGGGGGCGCTTTTCCATGGCTTCATCTGGTATGCTGGTGATGCCGCTTTCTGCATAAAGCAGTTCTGGTCACTGCCACACATGCCCTGGTTGCATCCAGACTGGATTACTGTAATGTGCTGTGTGTGAGACTCCAAAAAGTGTTTGGAAACTTCAGCTGGTACAAAAATGCAATGGCCAGACTGATTTCTCATGCCCACTTTTCTGATCACATCACCCCAGTTCCTCCAGGGTGGGGAACTTGTGGCCCTCAAGATGTTGTTGGACTCCAGCTTCTATCATCCCTGTCCATTGGCCATGCTGGCTGGGGCTAATGGGAGTTTGAGTCCAACAACATCTTGAGGGCCACAAGTTCCCCACCCGTGCCCTAAATAGTTAGACGCCAGGATTTTCAAAAGACCACCTCTTGCCACACTGTCCTTGATCACTACTTTTAGAAGCATGAGTGGCTGGGATACAAGACAAGACAACTACTGTAGTGTCACCCAGATTGTGGAACTCCCTCCCTAGAGAGGCTTTGTTGGTTCCCTCTCTCTTAAGCTTCAGGTAAGCTGCTGAAACGTTTGTATTTCACCGCGCCTTTAGTGTGGTTTTAAGTTTTGTTTGCATGTTTTTATGCTGACTTGTTTTGTACTGGTCTTGGCTTTATTGTATGAAATTGATTTTAGTAATTTGGCTCTGCTGTGGCGCATTCCAGCTCATGCACATAGCATTAAAACCATGGTTTGGCACTCAGTACAAATGTGGCTATGGTTTGGCATTGAGTGGCGTAGTGGTTAGAGGAGTCCTGGGTTGAAATCGACATCCAGCCATAGCCATGAAGTTCTCTGGATGACTTTGGGTTAGTCACAACTTCTCAGCCTAATTACCTCACTGGATTATAGTAAGGATAAACCCATGTATGACACCTTGAGCACTTTGGAGGAAAGGTGGGGTGCATATATAGCAAAACAGACCATGAACATGTCTTTAGAATAATGATGACACCAGAGCCAAGCTACTTGGTCAGTGACCTAGTGATGCATTTGTTGCTGTACTCTTTGAATAATCACACATAGAAAACTAGGGAGGAGCTTGTAGTCTATAATCTTTGCCTTGTTATAGTTTTATACATGCAGGGAACTTTTTAGGTGGAGTAGACATTCAAATATTTGTTCCTCTCCCTCCAATCTGGAGCGCAGCAACAGATACGTCATGTGAGCCTGCTGGTTATATACCTTGTCTTTTGGTAGGAAGATCTCCCCCTCCCACAGCTGCACCAACCCAACGAAATAAATAGAGAGAGTGTTTGCGGCTTAGTGGTACTGTGAATGCTAGATGCCTGCCTCTAAGTGCAACCCATCAAAAACCTTGTTTTGCACTGGGAGAATTTTTACAGTCCTTCTGCTTATGTTATTTAGAATCCACAGTTAGATTCCTTTTACAGAGAGTTGTTGGGAGCACTGAATACTTCAGTACATCCCTATTGTTACACAGAGTTATTTATTTCTTGCAGAATCAATGCTGCGGTGCTGAGAATCCCAACGATTGGAACCTTAACATTTACTTCAACTGCAGTAGTGCAAGCAAAAGCCGTGAGAGGTGTGGGGTCCCATTTTCCTGCTGCATCCCAGATCCTGCTGTAAGCTATTTCCTGTCTTCTTGGTTCAATAGTAATACAGCAGATTGGGAAGGGAAGTGTTTCCTGAAGTAAGTGTGTGTGTATGTGTATTTATGTAAAGTATCCTCTAAAGTCTTGAATGCATGGTACTCCCAAAAGTCTCTTCATACTGAGATTCTGTGTTTAAAACAAGACATGAATACAAATCCCATCATGGCTGATAATCTATGTTAACTCTTAATTTTTTTCTCTCTTCAGCAAAATGTTGTGAACACACAGTGTGGCTATGATGTCAGGAATCTGGTGAGTGTTTCCTGTGTTACCCTTTTTTCTCATTTATTTTTCTCCCCTCCACCACCACTTTTACTGCCCCACAGTTGTGTAGTAGGTAGGGTCAGTTTAAAGAAAGCATCAACCGATGAAACACAGATTTTTGTGCGCGAAACCAGGAGTGGCATGAAGTGTCCTTTCATATCCACTGCCATAGCAGAAGTCTTTCAGAAGTCTTTCCAGTAGACTTTCCAGAATCATGTGGGACACTGTAGTTTGCAAACGTGTGTCTTTCCATTGCTTGTCTTTGTCATCTGCCATCAGCATGTGCTTGAAATGTGGGTAGCTCCCTGTCTCCATTCCAGTGTGCTGTGTGGCTTACTTGGATGACTGGTAAAATTACTGGAGTTTGGATGTGTAGATAAATGTACCTGGCCGAGGACTGGGCCATTTCCATGACTGATTTTTGTTGTCTGGAAGTAGTTTTGAGCAGCCAAAAATGGGAGCTCAGAACATTGCTACTCCTGCTTTCCTTACTAGACAAAAGTAGGTGTACTGGCCCCAGATCCATTCATGGACAAGAGTTTGATTCCCATTACAGGCTTAATTTTGGTTGTTTTTGTTGTTTATTCGTTCAGTCGCTTCCGACTCTTCGTGACTTCATGGACCAGCCCACGCTAGAGCTTCCTGACTGGTTAACACATACATGCACATTGATTGATTTCACATCATTCCTGAGGCCTGGAATATGTGAACCCATGCCCTCAAAAAGCATTGTATTGCTTTTAAATTGTTATGAAAATTCTATTTGTCTGAGTGGCTTACAGAATTGAAGATGAAATACCATACATGTGAACTAGCCTATAGCCAGGGCTGGCTGTGTGCTGTGATTTCACAGGAGTACAGAAGAAGGCCATGTGGTAGCAAGTGTAGAATTCAGATTTCTGAGAATCTTGAGCTCTGTTCAGGAATTATGTCTGAACAGGAAATAAACTATGTAGAGGGCACAGGGCTGAGTACACCCACCCACTTGGCCTTCTCTGTTCCTCACCTTGACGCGCCGAGCAGAGTTCTCAATTGCCCAGAGGCTTCTACTCACGTTCAAGTGAACACAAGAATACACCCCCTTCAGACCTTACCACTCACTTCAGTAAGTGTGAGGACGGGGGTGTTGGGGGCAGGAGGAGCGTAAGCAGCCCAGTGTCCCCTGCATGGGTTCAGATTTCCTGTTCAGGTGTATGTTTTCATATTTAAAAAAGAGAGCCAGTTTCTAGCCTTTACAGTTTTGAAGAAATGCTTTAAAGACTATGGATAAGGCTGCTGAAATCTAAAAGCCAAAGAAGTGGCTGAATAAGTCTTCCAAACGTTAGGACCGAAGCTTCCCAGTGTTGTGCACCTTCCATAACTAACAAAACCAGAATATGTATTGTGTTTTATGCTTTGCTGAGGAGCAGGGCAAAAGCCACATCATTATAATGAATGTAGCAAGACCATGAGAACTGCAGAATACGTCATGCAAAATAAGAAACCGTGCAAGTTGCTCAGGTTGTAGAATCCAGATTTTCTGGGTGCAGAATGTAAATACATTTAGCACAGCCCTGCCTGTAGCACACAGCGTCCCATTCTTGTATTTTGAATCCCTTTCTTAAAAATGGACCAAACAACAAAAATGAAATACACGTGTGTAATATTTTCCACCTCCCCACCCCGTTTTCCTCTTCCAGAGCCAATCCTTTTGGGATGAACGCATCTTCACCAGAGGCTGCATCCCTGCTCTGGAAGCCTGGTTGCCTCGGAATATTTACATTGTGGCAGGAGTCTTTGTTGCAATTTCATTACTGCAGGTGAGTGGTGCCTGGCCTGTTCAGGTAATAAATCTTATTTCTAACCTGTTGATGACTGGATCTTCTTCTGCCTACTATCTCGTGTTTTGGGGGAGGACTAATTATTAGAGAGGAGAAGCAGTATAAAAGAGTTGTTGGGTGGCCTTTACTTCCCTAAAAAAAATACAGTTACTGAATTCCACCCAAGGTAGAATTTGATGGTGGATTTAGGGTTTCTCCTGGAATTTTCAGTGTATGTCTGCTCCTCTTCTTCTCTGATTCTGCCCTTGAAATTTGTCGCTGTTCTGGTAGATTCAGACTCTCAAGAAGCTGTGAAGAAGACCAGCCTTCTTCAACCTGGCACCCTCCAGATGTGTTGGACTGCAGCTCCTATTGTCTACATTGGCCATGTAGCTGGGGATGATGAGGATTATAGTTCAACACATCTGGTGGGTGCGAGGTTGGGGAGTGTTGGTGTAGACCATTACTTGTCACAAGGAATCTCATGATGAGGGATTTTAGCCTGTGAGGCCAGGGTTTGGAGAACCTCCAAGGATGGGACAGAAGGAGCTACAGAAGCTGAAGTCTATCCTATAGATGCTCTGAAGCCTCTACAAAGGGGTCCCAAAGGATTGTGAGAATCCACTGAGTCCCACAGTATTTCAGGAGGGTGGAGGGGAGGGGAGATCATTGTGTAGCCCCCAAGGTGCTGGGTTTGCTTATTTTGAACTAAGCACATTCAAATGGTTTTTGTATCATGCAGTTCTACCTGATCTCATTTAGCTGGAAATGGTTTACAAAGAAGTCTGTATTTATTTATTTTTAAAAGGTCTGAGATTTCCAAACCAAAGTTCATGACACTGGGCTGTGCAGTGAGTTAGTATTGTAACCTGTTAATTTGGAATTCATCAATGACTTGCAAGGCTGGTGTTGTGGGTGGGCTGTCCAAGAACCTCCAGTAGATCAATTATTAATATGGCTGTTCGGGAATTCATTGCTTTACACCAGGGGTGCAGAACCTCTTTCTACACCATACTTCACAGAGCTACATTTGGAGATCCAAGAAATCTCAAAACTATCAGCGCTGGGACATGGAGTCAGAGTAGAATCCAGTGGCGGCGGGGGGGGGGGGGGGAACAGAACATGGCAGAACTAGAGATGTAAAATGTCCAGAAATTTTGAGGCCATTGAAAAAGTGTTTTCCCTCCAGGTTTTTTCAGAAAAATTGGAAATTTGGAAAAATTTAAAAATAAGCAATACTTTTTTTTTTTTTTTAGTGCTCTTTACAGATCTAAAGTCATTTTGTTGCTTTAAGGCAGCCTTCCCCAAGCTGATGCCCTCTGGATATTTTGGACTTCAGCTCCCATCAACCTTGGGCAGCATGGCCAATGGTCAGATATGCTGGGCACTGTAGTCCAAACATGTGAAGGGCACTAAGTTGGGGAGGGCTGCTTTAGGAACATAAAGCAGCAGTTCTGTTCCTAAAGTTATTTTATTTATGACTTAGTTTGCTCATAAAATTGTCATTATATTTTAAAACTTCCAAAAGTACACTCAGTAAGTTTGTAATTATTGTCTGAATAGATTAGAACTATATTAAATGACTGCTACAGCATCAGAAATACAGGACTCCATAGAACAAAACCCAAGCTGTCAGGAATGCACAATGGTGACTACTGAGCATTTATGCTCTACTGAGCATAAATGTCTATCAGTAAAATATACTTTAGATCAATAATTTTAATAAGGAATGAAAGAAATAACTATGTTGGTAATCTTACAGAGAGGAGTAAAAATGTATTTTTCTCCATGGCTTCATTATTTCCAGACATTTTACATTTCTAGTCTTTCTATAAAACTGTTCTGATTACATAGTTTTTAGAAGTGAGTGAAGGCTGGGTAACAATGTATAAATACTTTGTTTTAAATTCCAAAAGAAAATATGTCATAATCCAAAGCTGTTCAATTTTTCCAGTTTTTCAGAAAAAAACAAAAACGGTCCTTGGCAAAAGAAAAGCCCCCCCACCCCGAATGTTTCCAGTTTTTTTCCAGGCCTTCACATCTCTAGGCAGAACCTAGATTCCATTGGCTTTCCAGATAGACTCCTTGACACTAGCTTCCTGATGGAAAATGGTACTACTGGTTGGGCCCATAAAATGCTGGCTGGTTGGTAACCTTAACAATGTTGTTCTGAGTTTTTTGCCCTTGCATCAAGAAAATTGTTCAGGCAGATGTTTTTGTATGGATTGTTTTGAGAGAGAGAGGGAGACCCTGTCCAATCCCTGTGCAGTTGCTACTGCCTTCTGAAGGGAAATAGAGGAATAAACAGGTTGTGCTGACTGAAACGGGAAAACACTTCTTTTCCAAGCTAAGGTCACAAATCTCAGCTTTACAAAGCAACTGTAAAAGCGTTCCAATTTGAAATGAGTGTAACATTTTTCAGTGGCTTAAGCACAAAAAAACCTCATTGGATCTATCCAAACCACTCAAGACTGAGAAGTCCTAATGATTTTTCTTTCACTAGCACTAAATGGTTCTTGCAGCTCGTTTTTGTAGTATCCCAGAACCATTAAGACAGATTGCAATTCTTTCCAGGCTACATGTAACAGACTACATGAATTTGTCTCTCTCCTTTTATTTTCAGGAAGAGCACCAAACAATTTTTCTCTTCTAAATGGTACTTGTTTTGTGTGTCTCTTTTTTGTTTTCCTTGGTTAGATATTCGGGATTTACCTGGCCAGGACACTGATTTCTGATATTGAAGCTGTGAAGGCAGGGTTCCGCTTCTGAAGATAAAAGTGGAGATCATCTGTAAAGACAGCGACTTTAACTGCTCTTACCTTGACAACAAAGAGAAAGGAAATGAAACCTGAGACCTGGAAAAGATTTGATGCCTCTAGAACTTAAAGCCATAATACTACTTTTTTTAAATGTATAGCTGGATGCTATCTTGCTTACCTACAAGCTAGAGCTGGAAAACACCTGCGCCACTTCTCACCCACCTCATGAATTGTTTTGCAACTCTGATCTTTTGGAGGGAAGTACATTTATCTTCAGCCTTCAGTACACAGTGTGAAGACCCAAGCGGGCAGCAGTAGAAGCGCCTATCCTACTAGGAGTGCCTATCCTAAAGTGATTACTGTCCAAGGAAATCTTCCGTGGTTTTCCTTTTACAGTAGTTAGAGATTAGAATTGTTACATTCCAAATGTTGATCAATGCCTAGAAGAAAGTCCCATGATACCAAATGATTACATCTTAGGGAAGGGGCGTGTGTGTGGGGAAGATACATAAAACACCTTTGATATTGAAAACATGCTCAGGGAATATTGTGCATGTTGGCAAACTGAAGTATACACTGTGTCACTGTGTACGCTTTTTAAATGGAAGCCATGTATGTACAGATGTGGGTGGGTGGGCAGAGTTCTAAAGTTACCTAAAGTCTTAAAGGGGACCTCAGCTGTACAGAAGGAGGGAGTTCCTCTTATTCGGACCAGATCTAACATATCCATTTCAAGAGATCCAAAAAGAACACTGGCGTTATTTCAAAAGGACTAGCATCGTATTGAAAATCCTTGCTGACATGGATTTTATAAAGAAGTAGTAATCTGTGTGTTCAGTAGCATCAGACCACAGACCTATTTGGAAAGGTCAAGACTGGATTCTCATGCCATTTCTTCCTTTCAGACCTTTGTAATATGGCATTATTTATAGACATTTGAACAAGAAAATGTGCTCTCTTACAATTTTGCTTTCCCATATGCTACTTGTTTCTCAAATCATTTTTCTGCTGGACTGAAGTTGCTTGTTTTGCTAGATACATGGAAGCATACCTCCTTGGGAAATGTCCACAGTTCCAACTGTTTGCTCCTGAACATGGCATCTGCTCCCTTTTTTTACAGCAGTGTGTTAGCATTGTGGTCTAAGCAGACATAAGAACAGCCTTTGAACCATGCTAGAAGAGATACACACACAAACACACACACACACACACACACACACACATATATATATATGTGTGTGTGCTAAAATCTCCTAGATATATCTAGGTTACTGGATCTATTTAAAGGTGCAGTAGTATTTGCATAATACAAGGCTCTTTTAAGAAGAAGAAAAAAGAACTTGTCAATCATTTCACTCCAGGCATGTGCTCTGGCAAATAAATGCACTTAGACTTGTCCTATATCAGAATAAGACTCTAGAGCAGCCCAGCACAATTGGTCGCCCATCAGCTGTATGTGCATGCCCACCACTAGCCTGATAAATCTCTTCCTGTCTACTGGAGACAGCTAAAACAGGGGAGCTGCCAGAAGAGCACTTTGCAGGTGTACATGGCTGATGGACTGCATTCTGCTTGGTGGGTTGTAAGCTAGGCAGGGGTGGGCAGAAAGTAAATCTCCCAATGTTTTGGACTTCATCTCCCACCATTCCTGACCATTGGCCATGTTGGTGGGGGCTTCTAGGAGTTAAAAGTCCAAAATATCTGAAAGTCTGCCTTCTCCCACTCCTGCACTAGAACAGCCTTCCCCAATCTGATGCTTTCAGGTGTGATGAAACTACGACACCCAGAATCCCTGGCTGGGGGATGCTGGGATTTGTAGTCCAGCATATCTGAAGGGCACCAGGTTGGGGAAGGCTGCTCTAGAGTCTGCCTGAAAGTGAAAATGGAAACAGTGTTGCATTTCTTTTTTAGAAGTAGGGTTGAATTTTGGCCTTGTGGGCCATCTGACCTTTCTTTCATGCAAGTAGTTTAATATGACCCCCACTGAAACGGATGCCATGTGCCTTCAGATTTTTGGACCATCCTACAGTCATTCCAGTTTAAATGCCTCTGCAGAATACAGCGTTGGACAATAGAGTCAATGTGTTTCAAGGACTATTTGAATAACTCCGCTTTGGGCTTCTTCCTAACAAAGGGCATGATGCATCCAAAGGCTGCAATCCTATACATGCTGACCTGAGAGTAAGTCTTATTTGAACCTAGTAGGACTGACTTCTGAGTAGGCATGCATAGGATTGCCCTGAAAGTTAAGCACTTTGAATTCCTTGAAAACAATGGTAGAGTTTCTAAACACGTGCTTAACTCTCCCTTAGAAATGAATGGGACATAAAGGTGCTTAATTTAGAATTGTTACTTCTTTTCCTATTGCCTGATTTTTCAGGGACTGCAGACTTTCCTGCACTGCCTAACACACATGATAAAGTCTGTATTTGTGTAATTTTGTATCTTTTTTTTTTTTTACTGCATGTAGAATAAGCAGCAACAAAAAAGTGTCAGTGTTTGTGTGAAACTCTCTTTTAAAGTGGAACACTTCTCTGCCTAAAACACTAAGCAATACTGTTTTATATAAAGCTGGTTTTAAAACAAATGATACCTTGGAGATTTATGAGCCCATTTTCATGGACGAATGACGTTAACATGTAGTGAACTGAAACTCAGCCCATAGCAATTTGCTGCTGCAAAGAAGAGGTGTTCCTGCAATATGTGAGATGTTTTCCATGGGATATGAAAAACTCTCCTGTGACCTGTTGAGTTTCCTGAGTATTTTTGGCCAAGGAGAGAGACAAAATGGGTACTGTGCATGCCGGAGGGTTGATCTACTGCCAGAGATACAATAGACCATAGACCTTGTAGGTCCCTTCCACCCCTACTATTCTATTATTCTAGGCCAATGTGGCTGTAGGTGGCATTCCATCTGCAGGGGTGTAGAACCTGTCCTTACTGCAGAGGTGGGGCCGTGTAGCCTTGAAGGTAGTCTGTCAGGGGTGCCTGCTGGCAGCAGGTGGAGCCAAAGCCAGCAGTGGGTGGTGTTTGCAACTTTGCAGGATTTTTGCATACCTTGCTCGTTCTCTGTAGCAGCACATCTATTCTGTTTCTTTCTCTCTCCTTCTGCCACCCTATCTCTGCCGGCTGCATGAAATTAGGCTGAGGGCGGCATGCAGTCCTGGGTCCGGACGTTCCCCATCCCTGGTCTACTGATAAAATCTCCAGGCATATGTATGTCATGACTTCTGTCTGATAGCACACATAACTAAAACTTCCAGAGAGTGGCGGTGAGGCTCTCTGCTGTATGTTTACTTTACTCTCTGTTACTGCAGGCATAACAATCACTACTTTTTGCATTTGCTTTTAGGGAACAGTAGGATTCCTGGGTACTGATTTATTTTCTTTTGCTGGAGGCTTTCAGTTTGCCCCAGGTGATAAACTCGCATCAACAAAGTATCTGCATAACTTAAGGCCTCACAGTAATCTGTTTGGTGGCATGAGGTTTGAAAAAAAGGATGCAGGAGGCTTGTAAATGATAATGCTCAGAAGTTGTCTAGAGGATAATTTCCATATCCCAATTTAGGAAAAAGCAGCAGCAACAGCCTGTAAGGGTTAAAGAGCTAGCAGGAAAATTTCTCAGTGGATGAATATCAAGTAGCACTGTGGATTTAATAGCCAGTGCTGCTAAGGCGGCCTCCCTAGTAAGAATGAGTGTTCCTTGTGTTTGCTTGAAGGCATATAACAGTACCCCATCCCTAGGAAGCTTTTCCTGAACAAGTCTCATTGTAATGAAGTGAAGTTGTGCAAGAGGAAGGGGTTGTGCATATAAATGGTCTGCTTCGTCTCTACTGAGCCTGCAGAATGGAGCATTGCTTATGCTAATATTTTCCAAATTTCTGATAGCAGAGGAACACTCCCCTCTCAAAATGAGATGTACGCTCAAAGAAGTCAATGAGATTTTTTTTAAAGCAGAGGTAGGAAACCTGTGGCTCTCCAGAAACCTGTTGGACCATAGCTCCCCAACAGTCCCATTCAGTATGGGATGATGGGAGTTGTAATCCCAACAATTTCTTACAGGCCATTGGTTCCCCACCCCTGTTTAAAAGTATCCAGCAATTACCTTTGATCAAAGATGCCTATCATCTATGTTAATTCCACAGCCATCATTCTGAGGATGCCTCATGATGGGAAGAAGGCAAGCCTGGGGCAGTGACCCATGCCATCTCACAATAGGCAGCCACTTTGGAGGATGGCTTCTTTAGATTTCCATTAGCCTTTATACAAAGGAGAAGGGGATGGCAGAGGATGAGATGGCTAGATAGCATCACCGATGCAATTAATATGAACTTGAGCACTCTCCGGGAGAGAGCGGAGGACAGGAAGGCCTGGCGTGCTATGGTCCATGGGGTCAGGAAGAGTCGGACATGACTTAACGACTGAATAACATATACAAAGTACATCATGCTGCTGTGCTCACGCATACAATTAAGTATGTATTAAGTATTCTAGGCCAATGTGGCTGTAGGTGGCATTCCATCTGCAGGGGTGTAGAACCTGTCCTTACTGCAGAGGTGAGGCCGTGTAGCCTTGAAGGTAGTCAAGGGTAGTCATTGGGCTACACTATGACCTAGTTTACACATAACAACAACCCACAGTACTGGTTGCCTAAAGATTTTGTTGAATTGTGGGTTGTCATTACGTGCAAACCCTAAAATATGGTTTAACTGGATTGTTAACCACAAATAAAACAGTGTCCACAATCCAACAACAGACCATGAGTTCTTTACCTGGGTTGTTTGTGCTTAACAACCCAAAGTGAAACCATAGTGCAGCGTTTGCACATAACAACCCACGGTTCAACAATAACCCATACTCACGATTTAACAATAACCCTTGCTCTGGGTTGTTAATATGTGCAAACCAGGCCATTGAGATGCTGCTGTTTTTATAGTTTTTCCTTAAGGCACCTGAAAAATAAGTAGTGATATTTAACCGCTTAAAAAAACTCTTATCATTTCACGCACAAACAAAATGATAAATTGTTTTTATATTTTCCCCTCTTGATCCAAAAGTAATTATCTGCAGGTATGGCAGCAAAGAAAAATGTTTCAAAATCTACATTATGAACTTAGTACATGTAATAAAAAAACAATTAGCTACCCATGACATGGATTGCTATTTAAATTGTGCTCCTTTCAAAATCCTCCAGGAGCCTTCACAACTACCTACCTGTCTCTTGCAAAATCACACAAAATGCATTCTTCTACTCTTTTGGAAGCTGTCCTGTATCCCATACTTGTCAAGTCCAGTTCTTACATCCTGTGAGTTGGATCCAGATTTAAGCATGTCTACCTGGGCTGGTGGAAGTAGACTTCCCCACCCTTCCTCTCCACAGCAGCCGCTCCACCCCCTGAAAATGCTACATGTTCAGCAGGGATCATGCTGAATTGGGTCATCTAGGGGAGGGGGGGATCCCCTAAAATTGGGTGAAGGCATCTTCCATGTGTGGAGCCCTTCTGTCAGCAGAAAGCAGATGCTGCATCCAATCCTGTATCCACAGCGTATATTTAACCAATCTACTGATTAATACTAAGCATTTGTGTGGCATTTTCAAATGTTCAGAGTACTTCATCTAATAATCTTGTAATCTTTGCAACAACCCTGGATAGTTCAGTATTATTCCACCCCAATTCACCAGGCTCTACCCAGGTTTCAACTACCATAGCTTTGCTTTTTAAAAATGGAATGTTAGCCACCCTAGACAGCTGAGGAGAAGGAAGAGAGAAAGGGTCTGTGTAAGAGTTGTAGGATGAGAACAGAGCTAAGTGTGGCCCAACCTACCCCATTACAATGATGTGATAGTTATGATAGGCTTTAATGTTTTGGAATCCTGATGATGTGGATTGGCAAAGTTGCTGATTGAAGGACTGAGATGCTGTGGCTAAAAGAGCAGGAGTGCTCAAGGCATGAAAGTGGATGGGGAACAGATAAGGAATGAGAGAGGTCCATTGCCTAAAACGTTTTGTTTTTTAAATCTTCAAATCTATTCAACCTGGATTTGGGTGGCCTATGGCATATGTAATTTAAGATGGAGACAAACTGGAGAGGGTTCAGAGGAGGGCAACAAAGATGATCAGGGGACTGGAAACAAAGCCCTATGAACAGAGACTGAAAGAACTGGGCATGTTTAGCCTTGAGAAGACTGAGGGGAGATATGATAGCGCTCTTCAAGTACTTGAAAGGTTGTCACAGAGAGGAAGGCCAGGATCTCTTCTTGATCATCCCAGAGTGCAGGACACGGAATAATGGGCTCAAGTTACAGGAAGCCAGATTCCGGCTGAACATCAGGAAAAACGTCCTGTTAGAGCAATACGACAATGGAACCAATTGTCTAGGGAGATGGTGGGCTCTCCCACACTGGAGGCATTCAAGACGAGGCTGGACAGCCATCTGTCAGGGATGGTCTGACTTGGATTCCTGCATTGAGCAGGGGGTTGGACTCGATGGCCTTGCAGGCTCCTTCCAACCCTACTATTCTATGATTCTAAGTGATACGTACCCCCTCAATTAAAGTGCAGTTTCCATTTAATTACATAGTGGCTAACATTTCTGGCAAGCGTGCCTCAAGTAAAGTCTGAATTATGAGACAGTGTCTATATGGACCCCCTTCCCCCGCCCCCGAATGGTTTTTCCTTGAGGTATAGAGCACACAGGCGTGCAGGCCTGATATTGCCATGCCCAGAGGGGGCGGGGAGTGCCCTGCTCCTGTCTTAAGTGAGTGTTTTACACATGCATGCTGCTGCCAGTGACATTTGTGCTGCAGGTTACACAATGATGGGATGCTCAGGGATTTCATTTTGTCTGCATTTTTCAGAGAACCAGCCTGATTAATGTTTCCCTTACTAAAACCTGGATCAGAATGTAGCTATTGTTCAGATTTGACACTTCTCAGAATTTTGCAGTACAGTTCTCAGTTCAAAGAAATGTATAAAAATGCATATTTTAGGATAAAATTCACACCTCAGTGCATATTTCTGGGAAAATACATTACAAAATATTATTTAAAGGTGACTTTTCACATGGTTTAAAAAGAAAAAAAAAGCACAGATTGATGGGACAGACACTTGAATGATCACATGCAAAACTAACACAAAAATGGAGATAGACTGATACATTCATCCCTAGGTAAAGCACCCATGGGGGGGGGGGGAATGCAGCAAGTGCAGGAGCCAAAACATATAAAGACCAGCTCCTGCAACAGTGTGCTTGGATGTTTGGACACAAGAGATCAAACCCAAAGTGCAGCTTGTTAGTCAAGTCAGTACTTTAATTGCAGCAGTACATTCTGTGGAGAAAACTGATGGATAAGCAGGCTGATGCGATGACTTACGATTCAAAGGGGCTGTGCTCCTCATTCAGTATCTGAAGAGCCATTAGAGCCTGTTTGGCCACATTGCCACTGATGTGGCCACAGAGTTTCTCAAGGGTTTCTTTCATCTTATCCTCTTCAGCTGCTTGTCTTAGGTCACCTAAAAGAGTTCAGATATATTTTAATGGGATGGCCAGTAAAAGCTAAGTTAACAAGTGATATGGTACATCTGATATAGGGATTCCTTGATTATGAAGCAATAGGGGCCCTAATAGAGTGGGTATAAGTTACATGGCTAGTTCTATGTTTCTTTGTAGGGGGCGGTGTTCTGAAGTGAAATTTTTGATAGAGTGCAGGTAGCGGCTTTTGATGGGGAACAGAATCCAAGTCCTGTTTTAGGCATTCAGAATTGCATCTACATGGCTAAATTGCACCTTATTACCAATCAGTGCCATTTGTTTAACTTGAGAGAGCAAGAATATTCCATCCCACCTGTCTGCTGCTATCAGCTTGGACCTGGGACCAGCTACCATTTCCTGCCTCTCCTCCTTTGCATCAGCCATTCCAGTAAATTGTTATGCAAGAGTTGGTTACATGGATTTGTTTATTTCCCATGACCCTTGAGATCTTGTTTCCTTTTTATATTGTGTCTGTCAGGTTAAGCCACATTTTAAAACCCAAGCCCTGGACTGTTTTGGCAGAAAAGGGTTGTAGATGACCAGTAAGTAAAAAATGTTGAAAGCCCATTGACGAGACAGAAAACATTCTAGTATATATGTGTATGTGTGTTCGACCTGAGGGTAATGCAGCTGTCCCACTCAACTTCTTTGAGAAGTAGTTTAGCACTAAGTGCTGATTTTCCTTCAGAGCACCCATTCTTGAATTATTATTACTTGTATTTCTATAATGACATCAGTGTGCATGGTGGTTTTCAGAGCATGAAAGGACAGGTCCCTACTCCAAGGAGCTTACAGTCCAAAATGAAGTGTCTCTAATAAACATATTTTGACTTAACAGTAGGGGAAACGTCTGAACGTTAAGAGCTCTTAGGCAGTGGAACAGACTGCCTCAGGAGGTAGTGGGTTCTGCTTCACTGGATGCATTTAAGCAAAGGCTGCACAGGATGCTGTAGCTGCACCCTGCATTGCACAGGGGTTGGACTAGATGAGCTCCAAGGTCCCTTTCAGCAACCACCTCCCATTTCATGTGCGTTCTAGTCAGTTCCTCTATTTTGCAGTACAGAAGCCTAGAAATCAACTCAAACTTTATAGGCCCTTTCTAGGAAGCCACTGGAAAATGTTTCTTGGATGACATTACTTCTGGCTGGGCAAAACATTTGAAAAGGGCTCACCATCAGGATATTCCCCCCTTGCACAGGGAGTCTCTATACTGGCACCACACATTGTGTGTAGGTGTTGGCACTGGAGACTCTCCATGCGATCAGGGATCCTCCTGCATCCAAAGCAAACATCTTGTCTTTACCTTTCAAAGCTCTTTGTGACTTCCCTTTTATCTTTCTGCTCTCATATCCTAATACGGCCCTGCCCATAAACTTTGCTCCTGCCACTCTGTGGCCCTGAGCTACATCCTGTATTCCTAAAAATAATTTTATCAATTCTCTCTTGCTACCTCTTATGCCTGCGCTCCCTCCCAGAGTACCAGCATAGTGCCACCTCTTGCGTGAAGCCTTTGCCTGAACTGCTTTGGCTTACTTGCAGTAGGAGACAAAGACTAAGTGCAGATAGCTGTATTCACATGTATCTATCCTCTGCTATCTATGCGTCTTCCCTTCCTTTCTCAATGGGAACAATCTAAATTTAGACTGAGCTCTTTAGGCCATGGACCAGTTGTTTTTTTGATGATATTAATCCATAAATAGAGAGCTTCAGCTATTGGGAGGTATAAAAAGGTAAAGGTGTCCCCAACCAGTCATGTCCGACTCTAGGGTGCGGTGCTCATCCCCGTTTCTAAGCCGAAGAGCCAGCGCTGTCTGAAGACGCTTCCGTGGTCATGTGGCCGGCATGACTGAACACCGAGGTGCACGGAACGCTGTTACCTTTCCCGCCGAGGCGGTACCTATTTATCTACTTGCAATTTCTTGCTTTCGAACTGCTAGGTTGGCAGGAGCTGGGACTGAAGACGGGAGCTCTTCAGTCCCAGCTGAAGAGCTCCCGTAACACGGCACTCGGGTCTCGAACTGCTGTCCTGCCGACCTTCCAGTCTGCAGTTCAGTGTCTTAACCACTAAGCCACCGTGGCCCTATTGGGAGGTATAGAAATGAAATAAACCCATGTACACTGAAAGTCACTGGAAAAGACCCTGATGCTGGGAAAGATTGAAGGCAAAAGGAGAAGGGGACGGCAGAGGATGAGATGGCTAGATAGCATCACCGATGTAATGAATATGAACCTGAGCACACTCCGGGAGAGAGCGCAGGACAGGAGGGCCTGGCGTGCTGTGGTCCGTGGGGTCACGAAGAGTCGGACACGACTTAACAACTGAACAACAACACTGAAAGTGGTCTATAATAGTGATATCCATGCATAAGCTCTTTTTGAACATTATGGCCCTGTGTGAAATACACCCATACAGAAAAACTTCCAGTAGGCTCCATAATCTTCAAACTGCTGTGGTGGTGGTGACACTGGCATAAGCTATGACAACAGCAGGCCATTCATGGAAGAAAAATATGTATGCCACATGTTAGATGGGTAAGATGGGGAAAAGTTTCTAGAGCAAGTACACAAAAGTATGGATCATGTAACCATCTTTTAGTACTGTTAAAAGCGAAATTTGTCATAATGCATTATATTAGGCTTCCTCATTGTGGTAGTCCAACACATCTGGAGGGCACAACTGGCCATTGGCTCATGTTCCCCAAAAACGTGACTACAACTGACCATTGGCGATGATGGGGGTTGTAGTCCAACTCAACTAGAAGGCACCAGGTTGGGAGAGTTCATAATATGATCGTAATCTACTTTGTGTGGGTTGGAGGATATTGAAAAACAACTGGGATGCTTGCTACCTCTCTCTCATCCCTGCTGCATTACGGCTGCACATTTCCTAATATAAAATGCTTTGATATCACGCAGTGATAAAGTCTGATTCATGTATCCACTGGACTAAAATTACCTGAATTCAGGAGACTGCACAACAGGCCTATTGAATTATATTTCACCTCTGGACCTGTGCTTTCATCTTGGAGAAGTTTATGTATGTTCTGAACTAACTTGGCCTCTTTAAATGCCTCTTTGATGATTTCTGCAAAGGAGAGGAAATGTTTTAATATATTTCCCCCCTCAAAGACATTTCTAGAGATGTAGATACCTACATGCATGTAGAGATTATTCTCCCCACTCCCCAAACCCCCTCCCCCCGCCCTAGCTGTGTGGCACTTCCTGCATTAATTAAGATAGAATGGTCATTTTGGTAATTTGCAAACCAAAAAAATGTTGGAGGGAGCAATCCTATGGCCGCTAAGATAGCGGCTAGACGGCCATAGGATATGCTGTTTTCTGGGAACCGACCTCAGAGTCTGCACTGTGAGGTCGGTTCCTGGAAAACTGACCTCTCCTCACATCCGCGCTGCCTCTGAGACAGCGCGGAGAAGCTCCATCCTCCGTGCTCGGAATAGGAGCGCAGAGCAGCTGAAAAGTGGGGCTGGGGGAGTTCTGGGGCGGAGAGAGCGGATCTGCCTGTATGACACATCCTGTGTGTCGTACAGCGGCCTTCTCTCCCACTCTGACCCCCCGCGGCTAGAAATTTGAAAATGGCTGTCTAGCAGAAAAAGCAGGGCAGGAGAGGCGCAGAGGGAACGATCCCCCCTCTGCTTCTCCTGCCTTGCTTTGGATAGGTGGTCGCCTATCTAGATAGGATTGCACCCTAAGGGTATTATGACTAATGCCTATAGGAGGGCCTTCATTTCCTGAGTCACCACTTTTCTCTTGGAAATCTCCACTTGAGCTCCAGTGGGACCATCCCTTTCCCAATGTGATTTATTTCTGCCTTTCTCTGTTCCAGTATACACTTCCGCCTCCAGTCAATACAATTTGTCTGTGAAATAAAGCATGTCCTGTAAACAGACATAATACCTCACCTTGCAACTTCTCTCCTTAGTCTTGCTTGACATAAGAACAGCCATGCTGTATCAGACCAAGGGTCTATCTAATCCAGTATTCTCTTCACACAGTGGCCAACCAGCTGCCTGTGGGAAGCCTACAAGTGGGACATGAGGGCAATAGCACCATCTTGCTCATGTTCCCCAGAAGCATACTGCCTCTGGTACTGGAGGTAGCATATCGCCTTCATGACTAGTAGGTATTGATAACCTCATCCTCCATGAATTCATCTAATCCAGGGGTCCCCAAACTTTTTGGACCTGTGGGCACATTTGCAAATTTAAGAAACTGCTGTGGGTGCCACCACAAAACGGCTCCCATGGTGGATGTGGCTAGTCACATCGTGGCTGCTTTGGAGGCCTGGCTAGAAAAGTGAGGGGTGGGGGTGGGGGAAGAAAGAGCAAGGCTAGAGGCTGGGAGAAGGTGGAAATGGCAAGACAAAGGGGTAGAGGGGACAGAAAGGGAGAGAAAAAAGAGTGCCTAACATTTTCCAAGTTTTTTCTTAAAACAATTTTTTCTGAAGGTGCAGAGAGGGGAGAGCTTCATGGGCACTGTTGGAGGTCTCTGTGGGCACTGTGTTGGGGGCCCCTAATCACTTTTTAAAGCCTTCCAAATTGGTGGCCATCGCTACATCTTGTGGTAGTGAATTCCGTAGTTTAACTATGCATTGTGTGAAGAAGTACTTCCTTTTCTGTCCTAAGTCTCTCACCATTCAGCTTCATGGGATGACCCCAGGTTCTAGTATTATGAGAGAGGGAGGAAAATGCCTCATCCACATTCTCCACACCATGCATAATTTGTACACCTCTATCATGTCTCCCTTACTTGTAAACAGTCCCAGACGTAACCTCTCCCACGGGAGTTGCTCCAGACCCTAGCTTTGGTCTTGCCAGCTCTGCTACCCAATAGCCTATGCCTTGCCTGCTCACATTGGCCCCAAGTCTGCTGGGCAGTGCCAGCCCATTCCAAGACATGATGAAGGGAAGTGGACAGAGTACAGAGAGTACAGTTTTATCTATAAAGGCTTGTGTAAGTGAACTGGGCGTTTGAAACAGTCCATGTTCTATTTCATGCCCACTTAAGGAGCAGTGTCTAGGAAGTGCTTGAATACCTAAATTGACTGCAGAAGCGATGGCCAAGGCAATCAGTGCTTCATTCTGCATTATGACATGCTCGCTGGTTGCCATGGAAACCAGGTGCTTCACTGCCTGGGCCTCTTGAATGGCTTTGACAACTTCCTGTTTACAAAACAACAAGAGGGATGGATCAGATTTCTTAAAAAAAACCCAAACCCCTCACTGAACAAAACAGGCAGTTATGGGTAACAGTGGCATAATAGGCCCCATTTTGGCAGCTCATGAATGGATGGGAATGTTGTCTCTGAACATGAAAGAAGCTCTGATTTGCCCCAAATGGCTCTGCTGCTGGAGATGAAAGGCACTTCTGAAGTAGTTTTATATTTTTGTCTGAATGCCATGCAAGATTCACCCAGCGTGCTGGTCCCAAAAATGTCTTCCTTGGATTTCCAAGGTGTGCTTGCTTTGTACAAAGTATAGTCCGTTCCATTGCCTGCGAAAACTGGACATGGGAATGGTGTCAGCTGATGCCTAGGATGGGGTGGGACTCCTCTGGACTCCTACAGAGCTTTGCTTAAGGGGAGAGAGTGTCCCTGTCCCCATCACAACACAGGGACTCACCTGTGCGCCTCACCTAAAATTGCCAGCTTCTCCAAAAGAAATCCAGACTGGCTGCTCCTGAACTTATAACAGCAGCTTGACCTGTAGAAATCAGCAACTGACCCTTTTGGAGCTATGCACTTGCTGCTAATATCTGCAGCACAAGCTGATATGAACATGAGAGCATGGGCTGGTAAAAGAAAGCAGTGGCAACCCTATTTGTTTTCCTCATGTTTTCTGGTTTCCTGAGGGCCTGTGTGTCTCTTCTCAGTGTACTTTGCCATTTCCTGATTCTACGCGGCTTGGTACTGAAGGAGGATTACACATCAGGTTTGTCTTCGTTACTCTTGGAATTACTCTCTTTTATTGAGGAGGCTGGCTATTACAACATTTAAAACACCTTAAAATGAAATACTGAGTGAACTGCTTGGCTGTAATGCATTGTTAAACCACTTAGAAAAACAGAATGACCAACTCCACATTTTTTGAAAGGGACTGACTGAAATACAGAAATCAATTAAGCTCAACTAAATTGATGTCAGTCGGGCATAAACCAAGTGCCCAGCCAGATCCACAGTCAGTTGGAGTGGCCCGAGAAGGCAAGCTCCAAATGACAGTTTCCTGGGACTGCAGACTCTGGCCTCATCCATGGGTCACTGGGAGGCTCCTCCCTCAGCCTCCCCAGGCAAACACCATGGCAAGTGGGAGACCAACCTCGCCCGGCACATTGGCCAGAGAATGAACAGCTGCAGGGAACATTTTCACCCTTCCCTGCCAGAGAGAACACCTATAAGAACTTTGAAACAAAGAACTGATGCCTGAGTTTTGCAGTTTTCCTCCTCCCTCCCAATCATTTTTTCCTTTTGTACTGTGTCTTTTAGATTGTAAGCCTGAGGGCAGGGGCTGTCTTACTATTAAGCTTTGTAATAAGGCTGTGCGTGGACCCCCAGTCCAACCTGGAAGTTGCTTTGGGGCTTCCAAGGCGGACCCAATTCAGCTTGGGCTGATTCGGGGGGGGGGGGGTCCAACCCGCCTCAGCCTACGAAGCCAAAGTGGGATTCAGAATCTTAATCCCGCTTCACCCCCCGCAACATGCTGCCCAGCCCCCAGCTCCTTACCTGAGCCCTTGTTCCGGGGGGCAGGGTGCTGCCGCCAGGGAAGTGACCAGGAAAGTTGCTGCCGGGGCTGCCAGGGAAAACACTGCCCATCACAGCCCACCAACTGCTGACAGGCACGAGGGCAGGAGTCACCCTCCACTGCGCTCTCTCCCTTCCTTGGAAGGAGAGGAGGGTGCCCGGTTGGAGTCCGACTCCTGCTAATGAAGGCGGGCTGCTGCCGCTGCCTCCACTAGCTCCTAGGCCCGCTGGATGCACACTGGCAGCCATCTTGTTCCGGGGAATAGGGGGAGCCATTTTCCCCTGTTTTTGCACTGTGGCTGTGCCCACGAGTGGCAGATCCGTGATTTTTCTGGTTCAGCCCATGGAGGCAGATGTGCTCTGTGATATGATGGTGGTTTGGGGGATTTGCTCTGCAAAAATCCTATGAAATCAAGAGGATCCCTGCCAAGGATCCATGTTTTTGCACCGTGGCTGTGCTCACGAGTGGCGAATCTGTGATTTTCCTGATTCAGCCCGTGGAGGCAGATGTGCTCTGTGATACGATGGTGGTTTGCGGGATTTGCTGTACAAAAATTAGGGATGTCAGAGAATTCTGCCATGGATCTCGGTGAGGCCGAATGCCAGTGCATTCGGCCCCCTGAAATCCGTGGTGGAACGAAGCCCCTGCCCCCTCCACCCCACGAAAGGCGCGAGAAATGGAGCACTTACCTGCTGCCATCTGCGCCGCCGTAGCCACTGCCATTTGCGTTTGCTGTGGGGGGGGGGGTTGGCTGCAGGCTGCCCAGAGGCTGGATGTCTGGCTGCGGGCGGCCCCGGCTGGCGGCTCCGTGGAATGTCCACGGAGCAGAGTGGACCGGGTTAGGATTTCGGGGGGAGGTTTGGAGCACCTCCCCCCCCCCACAAATCACCCTGTCGAAAAGGTAAGTGACTTTCGTACATCCCTAGCAAAAATCATATGAAATCACGAGGATCCCTTTGTGATTTTATGTATGCTCGTTTTACCCAGTCCCCATAGCACGTGCTTTCTTCTCAGCTTCGTTCTGTCAATGGAGAGTGGGAAGGATTAAGACTTCCTCTGCCATGCCTGGCAGAGACTGGGGCAGTTGCTCCCAGTGGCTAGGACTGGAGAGGAGAGAGAAATGCCATGGAGCTTCCCTCTCGTCTCCCATCCCATCCTGCTGCAGATGCCACCACCACCATCATTGCACACAGTGGCAGCTCGTCAGGGCAGTGGGAGGCTACTCAATTATCAGGTGGCTTGTGCACCCCAATGGATCATCTTGCCCCCCCCCAGGGTGCATGCACCCCACTTTGAAGACCACTGCTCTAGCCAAATAACGTTCAGACAGTCCTCGCCTCTCCAGTAACACCATCTCACTTACAATGAGCAAATGGATGCTAATTCACAGCAAAGCTCACTCCCTCCTCCTCCTCCTCCCTCTCCTCTCCCCTTCCCCCGCCTCTCCCTGTGGACAGATCTCTCCCAAATTTATACATTTGGCACCTCAGCATCCTCCTATCTTCCCCCCTCCCTCCTCCTCCGTGCAATCTTTCAGAAGTTGATACATTTTGGAGACAGCCTGTCTAGGCTGCTCAGAAGGCATAAGAAGAGCTCCAAATATATAAGGCGGATGATGCTTCATGGAGGAACCACTTCACTTTGGGGTGCTTCGATGATGGTCTGATCCACTTTGTATCAGTCCAAAATAAATCTCCCTCATCCATGATTTGATAGTGGATGAGGGGGCTGACCTGGCATGTATTACTGAGACCTGGGTGGGGGAACTGGGAGGAGTTACTCTCAGCTGTGCCCTTCTGGGTACTCAGTGCAGCACCAACACCAACTCGAGGGTTGAGGAGCAGGGGTTGCCATGTCCTGTAGGAATTTGATCCCCCTCTCTAGGCTTCCTGCACATTTGAGTGCAGATCTTGAGTGTTGGTACCTTGTGTTGGGTACCCGAGACAGATTGGGGATTCTGTTGGTGTACCACCCACCCTGCTGCCCATCAGACTCCCTGCCTGAGCTGACGGAGGTGGTCTTAGACTTCGTGTTGAGGACCCCTCGGATGATAGTCCTGGGGGATCTCAACTTCCATGCCGAGGCCACTGTATCCAGGGCGGCTCAGGACTTCATGGCCACCGTGACAACCATGGGGCTGTCCCAATATGTCATCGGCCCACCACATGTAAAAGGAGGACACACGCTTGAGCTGGTTTTCTCGACTGGGCAGGAGCATGGTGATTTGAAATTAACATCTGTCCCTTTGTCATGGTCAGATCACTTCCTGCTGAGGTTTAGACTCTTGGCAGCCTTTCCTCTCTGGAAGGGTGAGGGACCTATTAAAATGGTCCATCCCTGGAGGCTAATGGATTCTGATGGATTCCAGGGGCTCTGGGGGATTTTCCTGCTGGTATGGCTGGTGCTCCTGTCGAAGCCCAGGTCGCTCTGTGGAATGCAGAGATGACTTGGGCAGTTGACACGATTGCACCCAAGCTTCCCCTCCCACTGAGCAGAGCCCGGCCAGCTCCTTGGTATAACCTGAGCTGAGGGCAGTGAAGCAAGAAAGGAGATGGCTAGAATGCAGGTGGAGGAAAACTCGTGCTGAGTCTGACCAAGAGCTCATTATCGAGCCTACTCTGTGGCGGTGAGGGTAGTAAAGAGACAGTTCTTTTCCACCAGCATTGCATCTTCTCAGTGTCATCCAGTGGAGCTTTTCCGAGTGGTTCGCAGCCTGTTACATTCTGGGCCAGGGACAGAGACTTGGGAACCTGTGACTGCACGCTGTGACGAGTTTGCACAGCACTTTGAAGATAAAGTCACTCAGATTCGTCATGAATTGGACACCACGATTAATGCAGTTCCATTGGTAGAGGTGTTCAGAGCACCGTCTGGTCCAGTTTTATTGGATGAGTTTCAGTTATTGAGGCCTAAGGATGCAGGCAAGGTGCTTGGCCAAGTTCGGTTGACCACTTGTGTGCTTGACCCTTGCCCTTCATGGCTTATTACATCAAACAAGGAGGGGATGTTTGGCTGGGTCTAGGAGGTTGTAAATTCCTCCTTAAGAGAGGGAGTGGTGCTGGCCTCTTTAAAAGAGGCGATAATCAGGCCACTCCTGAAAAAGCCTAACCTGGACCCAAAGGACATTAACAATTATAGACTGGTGGCCAACATCCCCTTCCTGGACAAGGTGCTTGAGCGGATGGTTGCAGGACTACTCCAGGCACTCTTGAATGAAACAGATTATCTAGATCCATTTCAATCGGGCTTTAGGCCTGGTTTTGGAACGGAAACTGCCTTGGTCACCTGTGGGATGACCTCTGCCAGGAGAGAGACAGGGGGAGTGCAACCCTGTTGATTCTCCTGGGCCGCTCAGTGGCTTTCGATACCATCCATCATGGTATCCTTCTGGATAGGTTGTCTGGGTTGGGAGTTGGAGGCACTGAGCTGCAGTGGTTCCACTCCTACTTGGATGGCTGACTCCAGAAGGTGGTGCTGGGGGATTATTGCTCTGTGCCATGGCAATTATGCCATGGGGTTCCACGGGGCTCTATATTATCCCGCACGCTGTTTAACATCTACATGAAACCACTGGGGGAGGTTATCCAGAGGTGTGGGCTGAGGTGCCATCAATGACACCCAGCTCTACCTCTCTTTCTCATCAAACCCAGGTGAGGCAGTGGCTGTTCTGAATCAGTGCCTGGGCACGGTAATGGACTGGATGAGGGCCAATAAACTGAAACTCAATCCAGACAAGATGGAGGTACTGTTAGTGGGTGGTTCGTCTGCCCGGCTAGGTGATATTCAACCTGTTCTGGAGGGGGTTGCACTTCCCCTAAAGGATCAGGTTCATAGTTTGGGGTTGCTCTTGGACCCAGAATTGTCACTTGAGGCACAGATGAACTCAGTGGCACGGAACACTTTTTATCAGCTTAGGCTGGTATACCAACTTCGCCCTTATCTGGACAGAGATAACCTAGCTACAGTTATCCATGCTCTGATAACTTCAAGTCTGGATTACTGCAATGCATTATACGTGGGGCTGCCTTTGAAAACGGTCTGGAAACTTCAGCTAGTCCAAAATAGGGCAGCAAGATTGTTAATGGGGACTGGCCAATGAGATCACATTACACCAGTACTTTTCCAGCTGCACTGGCTGCCAGTCCATTTCCAAGCCCAATTCAAAACACGGGTATTAACATTCAAAGCCCTTAATGGCTTGGGGCCAGGTTATCTGATGGATTGCCTCCTCCCATTTGTGCCTGTCTGGACCCTAAGATCATCCTCAGCGGTCCTTCTCCGTGAGCCCCTTCCAAAGGAAGTGAGGCGAGTGGCTACCAGGAAGAGGGCCTTTTCTGCTAAGGCACCCCGGCTGTGGAATGAGCTCTCTAAAGAGGTTCGCCTGGCACCTATGTTGTATTCCTTCCGGCACCAGGTGAAGACCTTTTTATTCTCCCAGGCATTTTAGTCTTTTAGCTTTGGTGTTTTAAATCTGTATTTTAAATCTCTGCATTGCTGCTAGGTTTTATTCTGGCTGTATCGTCATATTGTGGTTTTAATGCTTTTATATTTTATACTGTTTTATCCTGCGCTTTTTGGGTTTAATTTTTGTGAACCACCCAGAGAGCTTCAGCTATTGGGCGATATAGAAATATATAAGTAAATAAATCAATCTATCTATCTATCTATCATGACAAGGCATGTCCGAATCAGCCCACTTCGCCTCATTATTCGGGCTTAGTACCAAGACAGTGCACAGCCCTACTTTGTAAGCCACTCTGGGAGCCTTTTTTGGCTCAAGAGCAGGGTCAAAATGGTGTAAATAAATAATAAAATAAACACAGATAATAAAATATGAATCGGATGCTTTTTACTTAAAGATGGTCTCTTGCTACCCATTCATTTCTTAGGAACCCAGTAGTCTATGGAGACCCAACAAAAGTTCCATGCCACGGAGAGTCTGTGATTGTGATGATCAGATGAAAAAATGTCTGATGGATCCCCATAAATATCAAGTCAATGTCTGCCATATTGCAGAAATACAGGTAAGTGTCTCCAAAACACACAGACAGGGAACAATGGGTTACTACCATATTAGTTCTACTTAGAACAGACCCACTGAAATTAACGGGGCTTGTTAGTCATGACTAACCTAAGCCCCATTCATTTCAGTGAGTCTACTCTAAGTAGGACTAACTTTGGATACTACCCAATGGCTTTTATGCAGCCTTTGGCTACCTGGTAGTAAAAGGGGCAGGATGAGACGTCACCTCTTTTGCATGTGGATTTTTGGAGGCAGTTTTGGGCAGTGATCAGCAACAGAAGGACCCCAGGCCAGATCTGACCATGAGGAATACAAGCTGGTTCCCCCCCCCGCTCTGCTCAGTTACCACCTCCGAAGCAAGAGGTTATGTATGAAAGGAGCAGCAGCTGTGGCAGCAGGACTTCCTAGCAGTCCATTTCGGCGGGGGTCGCAACCTAGTTCTGGCCTCCATCCCTTCCTCAGAGTTGTTTTCCAGTAAAACATCGCTGGGGCAGTGGGCGGAAGCAGGTGTTTCGCGCAACGGACAGTGGGGCTACTGCCAGCATGAGAATACCTTGTGAGAATATACTCTCAGAAATGCCCCATCCAGTTAATCCAGAGAAGGCCCTGTTTGCAAAGTGGAGTACTAAACATGAATAGGAATTCCTGAAAACAAATCCAAGCTGAGGCCTTTCATACTTGAGAACGACTGTGGCGGATAAGCGAAGCCAACAGCCGGTTTGCTTCTCCACAGACTCCAGCATGGTCTTTGGAATCGCACCAGTGCACCAGTCTGCTCAGCAGCATGTGGTCTTGGCCCAGTTCCTCTGCTGCATCAGCTGAAAGACAAAGATCGGAACGTTTTGTAGGTGGCCTGTGCTGCAGCAGCTGTCAGTTCTCTCCCCTTTATTTTAATTGATGGCTGCAGGTGCAGCGATGCTTGGGCAAATCCTTTGTTACTTTCCTAGTTATACATACATACAGAAGACCTATTTACACATGCATGTTTTTACCACTTTCTTGGTGCCTGCATCATTTGAGAGCTGCTTTGCACACATAAGGAGTAGACAATGTGCCCGTGGGCACCAGGGCACTGACTGCCAGACAGCTTTTTCGGTGTCCTGCCCCTCCCACTTAAAAAAAAAATCAACTGAGATTGCTGTGAAATAGGTTTCTGCTGATGCTGAAAACTGTGGTCTCGAAGGAGCTGTTTAGTGTGTTGGGCCTCAGACCCCACCTCTGCCCTGTAGTCAGGTTATTGGGCAGGTTACTTGTCTTTTGCCATGCCTCCCATGGCAACCACTTTGTGGTGGCGCCCAGGACAGTTCCTCAAATTGCCAAATGTGCCCATGGCCCAGGCAGGTTGCCTAGCCCTGGCATACATGGATGAGTTATTGCAGCTAATGGTGGGAATATTACAACTTCGTCTGCAAGTCACTGGAAGGAGGCTGTATTGCAGTTAGTTGTGGGGTGGGGTGGGGGGTTGACCACAGCTAGGAACTCTATAACCTACAATGTGGTTTCCTGTGATTTCTTCCTTTTGCTCCTCCCCTTCCTTCCTTCCTTCCTTCTTCCTCCTCCTCTTTCTCTCTCTCTCTCTCTCTATGACCCCCACCATTGCTAGGAGCACATGTATTTCCTTTCTCACTCCTGTGGGTGTAATAGAATACAAAATGGACCAAACAAAGTCTTTTTGAAACTGTACGCTGTGCCAGCATTTTTATGCAAGAACATTTGTGAGTAAACCTATTTTACCTTTTCTTCAGCAAAGAAGGGTATGGTCTCCTTTTATTGTGCTAAGATAGCCCTGTGTGTATGTGGGCCTGGTAAACACTCATTCTGTTTTGCCTTTTTGTTTTTCTCTGCTAATTGCCTTTCTAACAGGAGGCATCATTACTAAATAATCCTAACAGTTAAAACACCACAGAGTTTTCGTATCATCTCAGATGATACATCACATTCCCCTGCCTGGATGAGAGAGGCAGGGCCTGGAGAAAGAGGGTGGGGCCTAAGGGAGAAGCTGGCAGGGTGGATGGGGACACCTTGCAGACTGTGCCTGGCTCATGGGCCAGAGGTTCCCCATCCCTGTTCTGGAATCTGCTTCTTCCTCCTTTCCTGAATGTACAGCTTTCCTCCATTGCTATTTGCGTTGCCCTTATTTTCGCTGTAGTCTACGTAAATCTTTATGTAGACTACAGGGACCAAATAAGGAACGCAAATGGCGGCTCCCTATGGGGGCTGCCATTTGCGTACGCGCTTTTTTTTTTTCCCCAAAGTCACCCGTGATAGGCTACGTGACGATTAACGTAGCCTATCACGGCTGACTTTGGAAATCTAGCCGTGATAGGCTACGTTAATCGTTACGTAGCCTATCACGGGGGTGGGTTTGTTTTTTTTTTCGCAGCCGGGTAGACGGGGCGCTTCTACCCGGTCTGAAGTTCGCTGGCGAGGGATGGGGCGCCTCCCGCCTGGCCTGAATTTTGGCCGGGCGAGGCGGGGCGCCTCCCCCCCCTCGCATGAACTTCGGCGGGAGAAGCGAAGCGCCTCCCCCCCACCGCGAAGCAAGCTTCGAGGACAGGTAAGGGACTTTCGTCCATCCCTACTGGTGGGGGTGGGGGTTGGAGTGAACACCATCTGACTGGCAGGGGCTGCTCAACCAATAAGAGGGGCTTCCCCCCTATCCCCCCACTTCTCCTTTCCCCCGAAAGTCCAGATGCACCTACATTTCACGAGCAAGCCTCATTGACCACAATGGGAGTTACCTCTGAGTAGACACACATATGCTTGTGCTGGGAAAGGAGGTGGGAGAGGCATGGGAAATCAGCTCCCTTTCTAATCAGACCAATACTGCGCAGGATCTCTATAATGAAGCTGTGAAGTAGTTTCTTCCTAAGGCAATAAACTAAACTATGGAGAATCGAGTCTCGAGATTGCGCTTTAGAGCATAGGGAATATGCTTTAAACTGTGCCATTTCAATTGAGGGGCATCTCTGTAAATTCTGATGTGGGCATTCAGGGGACATGCCTCACTGAGCACAATGGGAGTTACTTCTGAGGAGACACTAACTGGTTTGTGCAGGGATGGGAACCACACAGGAATCACCCCTTGATGGGGGTCACGGTGAAAGGCACACCCCTGGGCAGGGCTAGCATACCCGAGGTCAATGCGGGGGTTGGGGCACACAGCAACTATACTGGGGAGAACCCAACTATACTGGGGAGAACCCGACTTGAGAAAAAGAATTGGACTTTAAGCAGTCTCAGGAAATCTGGTTTTTCCCTGATAAGCTCCAGGGTGGCTACTGGATGGCCACAACATCATGTATCCCTAACAACCTCAACACGCAGCCAGCTCAAAGAAAATCACTGGTGGAGACACCCCCCCAGAGTATGTTTTGTCAGGAATCTCAAAAGCAGTTCACAATGATCTAAACGTTACACCTCACTGGGTTATTTATATAGGTGGGGGCAGGGGGAAGGCCAATTTGCACATTCACACGCATCACTTGATAGCTCATGATCTCATGACTTGCAACTGAATGTTTAAATTGCCTTCCTTGAAAAGCATTGTGTTTAACGTGATGTAAAGGGATGTGAAACTACTATGATGACCCATTTCCGTGTGTAAGTAAATTCCTTGACATTGCAGCCATCAAATGATAAATGTGCATGTGTCAACCAGTTCTTGATGGCTCGAGGCTGAATGTGGGAACCGTTTCTGTCAAAAAGTATACAGTGTATGAGGCACTGTGCAAGTTCTATCTGTTTATATCAGACAGCCCATTCACACATAGAAGTTGTCACTCAAATGGTGCAGTCATCAAGTGAGAAACTTGCATGTGTGAATTGGCACCAGTTTTAGGAAGGCCTGGCTAGAATCAAAATAGCCGTTTTATGGTGGGTGTATGAAAACTGGGTTCATACGGTGAGGTTTCTCGGAAGAGATTTAATGACTATGCACATGTGAAGGATGACTAACTTGTAGTGGTATACAAACATGAAAGAACTCCTGTGGGTAAACATCTTCTTTCTTACGTTGGTGCTGCTGTTAGCTCAGCTATTAACACTGAGGGTTCAGATTTCTATAATTAAGAAAAGGAACCTACGTTTCTAAATACTGCAGGCATCAACACACCCGGCGATTGTCACAGTAATGAATTTACACTAGATAATGCAATCAACTAATTTAGCAGGGACTTGTTAGAAGACACATGTTCACAGGAGTGTATTGTGCTGAGTTAATTAAGGTCAATGTTGGCTCATGGGTAAATAGAACAGATGGCAATTAAGGTGGAAGGCTTTGAGCTCACTGCCACGGAAGGATAAATCTTAAGAGAAACTTGAATTTTCTTCTCACTTTACAGTCAGGTCCAGAAATATTGGAACAAGGATAACTGTTTTGGCAGTTGGCCTCTGTACACCACCACATTGAAGTTGAAAGGAAACACACCCAGATGGGAGCAAAGTCAGGACTTTCAGCTGTAATTCAAGGGATGTGACAAAGGTGGGGCACTAACCATTCAGGAAGGACAGCCAGTGTGGCATACACCCCCCCCCCCATCGTTGGTGGCTCATAAGTAATGGAACGAATACCTGGCAAGCAGCTGCATGGCCAGGTGTGGCCTGTTTCCTGGGTACCCCATGACCAATCAAGCAGATAAAAGGCCTGGAGGTGGTTCTGAGTGTGATATTTGCATTTGGTAGCTGTTCACTGGAACTCCCAACCTGAGGGCCAAAGAGGTGTCCATGCAAGTGAAGGAGGCCATCATTAGGCTGAGGAAACAAAACAAACCCATCAGAGAGATAGCAAAAACAGTGGGAGTGGCCAATACAACAGTCTGGAACATCCTGAAAAAGAAGGAATTAACTGGCAAGCTCAGCAACAGCAAAAGGCCTGGAAGAGAGCCAGTGTGGTGTAGTGGCAAGAGTGTTGGACTGGGAGCTGGGAGATCTGGGTTCTAGTCCCCACTCGGCCATGGAAGCTCACTGGGTGACTTTGGACCAGTCACACACTCTCAGCCCAACCTACCTCACAGGGTTGTTGCTATGAGGATAAAATGGAGAGGAGGAGGATAATGTAAGCTGCCTTGGGTTCCTTGCAAGAGGAAAAAAGGCGGGATATAAATGCAATAAATAAATAAATAAATAAATAAATAATAAGACCATGGAAGACAACTAAAGAGGATGACCGCAGAATTCTGCTCATGGTGAAGAGGAACCTTTTAACAACATCTAGCCAGGTCAAGAACACTGTTGTGGAGATCAGCATGTCATTGTCAACATCTACAGTCAAGAGAAGGCTTTATGAATGTAAATACAGAGGCTTCACAACAAGGTGCAAACCGCTGGTAACACTAAAGAACAGAAAGGCCAGATTAGCCTTTGCCAGCAAACACCTAAAAAGCCTGCCCAGTTCTGGAATAAGATTCTTTGGACTGATGAAACCAAGATTAACTTGTACCAGAATGATGGGAAGAGAAAAGTATGGAGAAGGAAAGGAACAGCTCATGATCCAAAGCATACCACATCATCTGTCAAATATGGTGGAGGCAGTGTTATGGCATGGGCATGTATGGCTGCCAATGGAACTGGGTCACTGGTGTTTATTGATGACCTGACTGCTGATCAAAGCAGCAGGATGAATTCTGAAGTGTATAGGGCTATACTTTCTGCTCAGATTCGGCCGAATGCTGCCAAACTGATAGGACGCCGCTTCATATTGCAGATGGATAATGACCCAAAGCATACAGCAAAAGCTACCCAAGAGTTTCTCAAGGCAAAGAAGTAGGATGTTCTTCAATGGCCAAGTCAGTCACCTGATCTCCACCCAATAAGAGTATGCTTTTCACTTACTGAAGGCAAGACTGAAGGCAGAAAGACCCACAGACAAGCAGCAGCTGAAGGCAGCTGCAGTAAAGGCCTGGCAAAGCATCTCAAGGGAGGAAACTCTGTATTTGGTCATGTCCATGGGTTCCAGACTTCAGGCAGTCATTGACTGCAAAGGATTTTCATCCAGGTATTAAAGGCGATCCTTAAGTTTGAAATGATGTTGGTTTGTTCCATTACTTATGAGCCACCAACAATGGGTGTGTGTGTGTGTATGCCACTGGCTGTCCTTCCTGAATGGTTAGTGCCCCACTTTTGTCAAACCCCTTGCATTACAGCTGAAAGTCCTGACTTCGCTCCCATTTGGGTGTGTTTCCTTTCAACTTCAATATGGTGGCATACAGAGGCCAACTGCCAAAACAGTTATCCTTGTTCCAATATTTCTGGCCCTGACTGTATGAGCCAGGGCAAATTGAAAGTGGTTATTGAGAAGATGTCAAGATTAAATATAGACATTTTGGGTGTCAGTGAACTGAAATGGACTGGAATGGGCCACTTCACATCAGATGACCACCAGATCTACTACTGTGGACAACAGAACCACAGAAGAAATGGAGTAGCCTTCATAATTAGTAATAAAGTAGATAAAGTAGTGCTTGGATACAATCCAAAAAACAATAGAATGATCTCAATTGGAATTCAGGGTAAGCCATTTAACATCGCAGTGATCCAAATATACACCCCAACCACAGATGCTGAAGAAGCAGAAGTAGATCAGTTCTATGAGGATCTGCAGCACCTACTGGATAATACGCCAAAAAGAGATGTTATTTTCATTACAGGAGACTGGAATGCTAAGGTGGGTTGTCAAACGACACCTGGAATTACAGGCAAGCATGGTCTGTGAGAACAAAATGAAGCGGGACATAGGCTGATAGAATTTTGCCAAGACAATTCACCGTGCATAACAAACACTCTCTTCCAATAACCTAAAAGATGACTTTATACATGGACTTCACCAGACGGTCGACACCGAAATCAGATTGACTACATCCTTTGTAGCCAACGGTGGCGGACATCTATACAGTTGGTAAAAACAAGACCTGGAGCCGACTGTAGTTCAGATCATGAACTCCTTATTACACAATTTAGAATCAGACTAAAGAGAATAGGGAAGACCCACAGATCAGCTAGATATGAGCTCACTAATATTCCTAATGAATATGCAGTGGAGGTGAAGAATAGATTTAAGGGACTAGATTTAATAGATAGGGTCCCGGAAGAACTACGGACAGAAGTTCGCAACATTGTTCAGGAGGTGGCAACAAAAAACGTCCCAATGAAAAAGAAAACCAAGAAGGCAAGATGGCTGTCTGCTAAGACACTGGAAGTAGCCCAAGAAAGAAGGAAAGCAAAAGGCAACAGTGATAGGGGGAGATATGCCCAATTAAATGCAAAATTCCAGAGGTTAGCCAGAAGACATAAGGAATTATTTTTAAACAAGCAATGCACGGAAGTGGAAGAAGATAATAGAATAGGAAGGACAAGAGGCCTCTTCCAGAAAATTAGAAACATTGGAGGTAAATTCCAGGCAAAAATGGGTATGATCAAAAATAAAGATGGCAAGGACCTAACAGAAGCAGAAGAGATCAAGAAAAGCTGACAAGAATATATGGAAGATCTGTATAGGAAGGATAATAATATTGGGGATAGATTTGACGGTGTGGTCAGCGAGCTAGAGACAGACATCCTGAAGAGTGAGGTTGAATGAGCCTTAAGAAGCATTGCTAATAACAAGGCAGCAGATGATGGTATCGCAGCTGAACTATTTAAAATCTTGCAAGATGAAGCTGTCAAGGTGATGCATGCCATATACCAGCAAATTTGGAAAACACAAGAATGGCCAACAGATTGGAAAAAAATCAACTTATACCCCCTTCCCAAAAAAAAGGGAAACACTAAAGAATGTTCCAACTATCTAACAGTGGCACTTATTTCACATGCTGGTAAGGTAATGCTCAAGATCTTGCAAGGTAGACTCCAGCGATTCATGGAACGAGAATTGCCAGATGTACAAGCTGGGTTTAGAAAAGGCAGAGGAACTAGAGACCAAATTGCCAATATCCGCTGGATAATGGAGAAAGCCAGAGAGTTTCAGAAAAACATTATTTCTGTTTTATTGACTATTCTAAAGCCTTTGACTGTGTGGATCATAACTAATTGTGGCAAGTTCTTGGTGGTATGGGGATACCAAGTCATCTTGTCTGCCTCCTGAGGAATCTGTATAACGACCAAGTAGCAACGGTAAGAACAGACCACGGAACAACGGACTGGTTTACGATTGGGAAAGGAGTACGGCAGGGCTGTATACTCTCACCCTACCTATTCAACCTGTATGCAGAACACATCATGTGAAGTGCTGGGCTTGATGAATCCAAGGCTGGAATTAACATTGCTGGAAGAAACATTAACAATCTCAGATATGCAGATGATACCACTTTGATGGCTGAAAGTGAGGAGGAGCTGAGGAACCTTATGACAAAGGTGAAAGAAGAAAGTGCAAAAGCTGGGTTGCAGTTAAACCTCAAAAAACCCAAGATTATGGCAACCAACTTGATTGATAACTGGCAAATAGAGGGAGAAAACATGGAGGCAGTGACAGACTTTGTCTTTCTAGGCGCAAATATTACTGCAGATGCTGACTGCAGCCAGGAAATCAGAAGACGTTTACTTCTTGGGAGGACAGCAGTGACAAACCTTGATAAAAGCAGAGACATCACACTGACAACAAAGGTCCGCATAGTTAAAGCAATGGTATTCCCCGTAGTAACCTATGGCTGCGAGAGCTGGACCATAAGGAAGGCTGAGCGAAGGAAGATAGATGCTTTTGAACTGTGGTGTTGGAGGAAAATTCTGAGAGTGCCTTGGACTGCAAGAAGATCAAACCAGTCCATACTCCAGGAAATAAAGCCAGACTGCTCACTTGAGGGAATGATATTAAAGGCAAAACTGAAGTACTTTGGCCACATGAGAAGACAGGGTACCCTGGAGAAGATGCTGATGCTAGGGAAAGTGGAAGGCAAAAGGAAGAGGGGCCGACCAAGGGCAAGATGGATGGATGATATTCTGGAGGTGATGGACTCGAGCTTGGGGGAGCTGGGGGTGGCGACAGCCGACAGGAAGCTCTGGCGTGGGCTGGTCCATGAAGTCACAAAGAGTCGGAAGTGACTGAGCAAATAAACAACAAATCTTAAGTTCAGCAGGCATCTGGATGAGGAAAAGGAGGTGCCCTCTTTCTGCCCTCAGCTCTCCACCCCTTCCATGTTTCCCCCCCTTGGCAACTATAATTGCTGACTTTTTAGCAGATAAGAAGCCAGTAATTGCTGGCTTTTTAGCAGATAAGGCGATATATAAATGTAAATACATACATACATACATACATACTATCCCATAGCCTCCAACATATATCACAGATGCAAACTGGGACAAAGTTGTTGTACTTGTAATACCCCTATTTTCCACTCCAAGGGTCACTGCCTGACCTGTCAGAAGTGACTGGGACTTGAAATCAGGGGCAGGGTGGTGGGGTGGGAGGCTGATCTATGTTCTGCTGCCCTTTGTAGCAAGCCACCTTCAGGCTGCACAGAAAGGATGGAACTCTTGTGTTATCTTTCCTGGTTCCAGCATAACTGCATGCAGCTATGGCTTGGCATGGCCTAGCTTGGCCTGGCCTGGCTTGGCTAATACTAGTTCCAGGTCAGGCCTGCATCTTAAGCCTGGACACCAGCCAGATTCTGTCACTGTCTATTTTAGGTATCCTATGTCACTTCCAAGCTTTCCTGCCTATTCCATTGTCTCACTGCTTACCTTCCCAGCCCTGCCTAAGCCTCCTGATTCCTGAAAGATCTACCAGGGCTTTTCATGCTACTGATTTTCCTCTAAGGTGCAATCCAATAACACTGTACACTTCCAGCATCCTATACTCCTGGCTACCCATCACCCAGAACAAATGCTGCTTGAGATGAATTTCCCCCACACTCCCATCCCCACTTGCACACTGCTAAAAGGTTATTCTCCATCTGCTATAGTGTATTACTCTGAAGCAGATACAGCTCAAATACATTCAGCAACACTTACTATCTGGATCAGCAATTATGGGGTGGGAGAGAAGCAATCCAATGGCATGAGATGGGAGAGAAGCAGTGCAATGGCATCTTTTATTTGGATAATAAATAATTACCAGCACATTCCTATGCATGTTTACTCAGAAGAAAGAAAGTTCCACTGGGGATTACTCCCTAGTAAGTGTGTTTTAGGTTTGCAGTCTAAACAATGTAGCCACAACCTGGATCAAGTAAAGAGAGGTGGGGTGGGGGTTGGATCAGATCTTGTCATGCTTAGAGGAGACCCATGAAAATCAAAGGGACAAGTTAGCTGAGTAATTTAATTCTCCTTTGTTTCAGTGAGTCCACTCTAAGCATGACTAACTCTGGATCCAACCCAGGGTTTGTTCTTTTGGTTAAATACATACTGGAAAGAAACATTTCTATAATATGTGATCCAGTGTGCAGCCAGGAGCCTATGCATGTTCTGATGCATTTCTAACTGTGTTCAATGAGAGGCACTTACTCCTAGGTAGGTGTGAATAGGATAGCAGCCTTAGATTGAAAAATGAATCACCTTGGCCACAGCATGTAAAATGGCAGACACTGCATTGAATGGTCATCGTGAGCACACATTTACTAGAGTCAAAACCGGACGTAAATTCTAGAGATATAAGGAACTCTGCAGAAACATGAAAAATGGCAAGTTGGGGTATTTGATTTACCAGAGAATTGGGACTGTCCCTGCTATGGAAGGACCATTGGAGGTATGATCTCCCTTTTGGGGCATAGCATGGCCTCTCTAGCAACACATAGACCCTGAAGTACTATCCAAGGATATCATCATCCAATCTGCTCTCCCCCACCTCCACACACTCCTACTAGAACATCTCTTGTCTAGTGAAGTGCCTTTAAAGGTTTGGGGGTGACTTCTCTAATCGTCTTACAAGCTAGTAAATGACATTTTATGTTGAATACATCTGTGGCCCTTTCACACAATCCCACACACCATGTCTGGATCACTTTTATCTGGGGAAAGTGTTCCTGGTGCTTTTTATAGCTTTTAGCATCTGGCACTGTGAGAAAAGCCAGGCAGAAATGTGTTTACCTGGTACAAATACTGGAACCAATTCAAAGACAAGTTGGACATCTTCTAAGTCAGGCTTGCTGGATGTGAGACAATTTGCCCTGCAGAATGAGGCCTATACACTGAGATCCTTTTGTGTGAGGCGCAGGAGGGGCTCTACTTAAGATAAATGTCTGTCCACAATGGAGCGTGTAGGCATCAAAGTGGCTCATACAGTGGTGACAAGAAGAGGGAGTGAAGGGCTCTACTTGGCTTCTGTGCTGTCACTCTGCAGCCTACTCCCTGGGCAGTATTGCAACCTTAAAAGTTTTCCCTCCTACTGGGCTCTCCTTTGCATTAAGTCAGCTCCAGTGTCACATTTGTCTACTGTTATATATCATCCATTACTGGTAAAAGGCAAAAGGTTCTTATGTAGTTGGTCCGATGTGCCAAAATCGAGCCATCACATTGGCAAGAGCACTCATCCCATTATAACAATGTTGTTCCATTTCTTATGTAGTTTGCCAATAAATCTAAAAAGTGACTTGCTTGACAGTCCTTCGCATTTCCTACCTTGACCATCCATCAACATTCGTAGTGTTCCGAGAAGTTTAAACTGTACAGGAGGCATCTCTGATCTCAAAAGCATCTGGATCCGTTTGCCAACCCCTTCATCTAGCATCTGAACCTTGTTATCCACTGGAAAATGGGACAAGAAGACAGGTGTTACCGCTAATGTGGATCTCGATATTTTAGTGTCAAGTTGTCATGAAACTGCTGAAAGACCGCAGAAAGCATGACAATGCTTTATAAAATCTGTATGGGCAGTGGCTGTTGGAGCAAAATGTTTTGGATTGCCTGCTAAATAGTATTAAAAATTCTATTTCGATGTATACCAACATTTTATAAGATTTATATCAACTAATTAATATGGACGTTCTTTGGGAAACATCTGCTGTACAAATAGAAAACTTGATGTTAACCAGTGGTTTAACTTAGTCTTGATGATTTCAAGCAATCCAGCCTGCTTCCTTTGTTCCCCACTGACTTTTTTATTAACCTAAATTAAAAGGGGATGGGGTAGCGGAGTTGTCTGAACCCAGCATACTAATACTAATGATCATAACATTTATGTAACGCTTTCCAGATGAGCTGAACTCTGTGTGTGTGTGTGTGTGTGCGCGCGTGTGTGTGCATGCACGGGGGAGAGATAAATGTAAGAAATGGCAACTGCATCACCTTGTTTATTTGTTTTGCTTCCCCGAACTTTCAGCTCAATCCTACCCTGGCAGAGAAGGGGACCTGTTGTGTGTCACATCACAATTTAGGCTGCCTCATCTCTGGAATGTAGCCAGAAAAGTCCATTCCACATAGTTGGGCCTGTTTCCCCCCAGCAAAGCTTTGAAGCTATTTTGACTCTCTGTTGGCTGCCTGTTTGTCAGTTCCTTCTCCTCCTCATTCCTCTGTGGGTCTGTTTCAGGGGCAGGTTTTCCACTGAATTTCTAAAATGAGAAGTAGGAGTTAAAGCTTGCCTGGATAGCTCACTTAAAGACACCCTTTTTCCCCCCAACTTGGAAGATGACTCCGTCTACCCCAGTCCCAGGCATATGGAGGTTGGTTGTGATTACTCAGTGGTGAAAAGTACTCAGCATACGATCAGAGGTTAGTACTTCATATTTCTAGGACAGTGCAGCTAAATTCTGGTTTGACCTGACTCAAATCAAACTCTTTTTTGTCCATGTGGCTGAAATAATTACTTTTTATTTTGGGGTGGAAGGGTTTTGGTTTTTGAGAGGCTAAATGGCTTTGAAAGTAAAAACAAACAAACAAACAAACTGCATATAACCATAGAAGCAGATGTTCCCTGATATCATTTCCCAAACCAGACGACTCAGGGTGACCTTGAGATGGAAAACGAAATCAGGGAGGCCTCCAAATGCAGAAGTATTGTAATAATAGGTGACTTCAATTACCCCCACATTGATTGTCACAACGAAGAGGTTAAATTTCTCTATGCCCCACATTGATTGTCACAACAAAGGTTAAATTTCTCTATGCCCCAAACAACAGTGTCCTAGAACAGTTGGTCATGGAAGTGACCAGAGGGGAGGTGACCCTGGATTTAATCCTAAGTGGTATAGCCCAGGACCTAGTACAAGATGTAAATGCTGTTGAACCAACTGGAAACAGTGACCACAGTGCTATCAGATTTTATATATATTTGAGTGAAAAGTTGCCCAGAAAGTCCAACGTAGTCACATTTGACTTCAAAAGAGGAAACTTCTCTAAAATGAGGGAGCTGGTGAAAAGGACATTGAAAGGGGGAGTCAAGAGGGTTAAATCCCTTCAAAATGCTTGGAGGTTACTCAAAATGACAATAATAGAAGCTCAACTAAAATGTATCCCACAGGTTAGGGAAAGTAGCACCAAGTCCAAGAGGTTACTGGCATGGCTAACGAGCAGTGTCAGGGATGCTATTAGAGAAAAGAGGGCTTCCTTCAGGAAATGGAAGTCTTGCCCAAGTGAGGAAAACAAAAGGGAGCACGAGCTTGCACAAAGGTGATGCAAGCAGACATTAAGAGATGCAAAAAATAATTTTGAAGAGCATATCACTAACAATATCAAGATCAACAATACATAATTCTTTAAATATATCAGAAGCAGGAAACCAGCTAGAGAGGCAGTTGGACCATTGGATGACAATGGAGATAAAGGAGTACTGAAGGAGGACAAGGAGATTGCTGAGAAGCTGAATGAATTCTTCTAATTGGTCTTCACTATAGAAGATATAGGACAGATACCTGTGCCTGAACTGATGTTTTCAGGAACGGAGTCTGAGGAACTGAGGCAAACAATGGTGACAAAAGATGACGTTCTCAACCTTATTGATAAATTAAAAGCAAATTAATCACCGGGCCCAGATAGTACCCATCCTAGAGTTCTCAAATAACTCAAATATGAAATTGCTGATCTTCTAACCAAAACATGCAACATGTCCCTAAGATCAGCCTCTGTACTAGAGCACTGGAAGATGGCCAATGTAACAACCATTTTTAAAAAGGGATCCAAAGGGATCCGGGAAATTACAGGATGGGGGGATCTGGGAAATTAATGTCTGCTCGGGGTAAATTGGTTGAAAGCATTGTTAAAGATAAAATTCATAAGCGTATAGATGGGCAAGCCCTGCCGAAAAAGACTCAACATGCCTTCTGGAAAGGTAAGTCCTGTCTCACTAACCTTTTAGAGTTTGTTGAGAGTGTCAATAGACATGTAGACAGGGATGATCCAATAGACACTGTTTACTTGGACTTCCAAATGGCTTTGACAAAGTCCCTCACCAAAGTATCCTGAGCAAACCTAGCAGTCATGGAATAAGAGGACAAGTCCTCTTATGGATCAGTAACTGGTTAAAGAACAGAAAGCAGGGAGTAGGAATAAACTCTCCCAATGGAGGGAAGTAAATAGTGGGGTCCCACAGGGATCTGTATACCAATGTTTTTCAACTTGTTCATAAATGATCTGGAATTAGGAGTGAGCAGTGAAGTGCCCAAGTTTGCCAATGACACTAAATTATATGGGGGGGGGGGAAGCAATTGTGAAGAGCTCCAAACAGATCTCTCCAAACTAGGAGAATGGGCATCAAAATAGAAAATGCGATTCAATGTAAACAAATGTAAAGTGATACACACTGGGGCAAAAAAATCCCAACTTCAAGTATAACCTGATGGGATCTGACTAGTTGTGACTGACCAAGAAAGAGATCTTGGGGTTGTGGTGGACAGCTAGATGAACATGACAACCCAGTGTGCAGCCACTGTAAAAAAAGGCAAACTCCATGCTAGGCATAATTAGAAAAAGAACTGAGAATAAAACTGCCAATATCATACTGCTCTAATATAAATCTATGGTGTGACCACACTTAGAATACTGTGTACAGTTCTGGTCACTGCACTGTGGAGAAGGAGGCAACCATACTAGTCAAAAGTTTAAATTATTTTGTTATATCGTAGGAATGATAAAGAACCCATGGGTGGTTTGGGAACATACACAAAAAAGGTACAGTAAAAGATTGAGAAATAGCCCAATGATGGCCATAATCTTTGCTTCAAGGTCAACGTGCTCCACTTTGTCTGAGAGGAATATTTATTCCTCTGATTTTTTAGCATAGTTTTCTTCCCTCCCCGCCCCCCCCCCCTGACTCTTCGGTAAAGCAATCCCAGGTAATAATTAAGAGCAAACTTCCCTGGGAAGAGATGTATATTACCTACCAAACAATTTCCTGACAGTCTGTGTGCTCTCTTTCTGGCCTAGGGCAAGTGCAGTGGGTGGGCATCCCTTGCTGGTATCTTTATCATGCTGGGAATCTGATGGTTAATTAATTTGTTTGTAATTTCCTTGGGCTTCAGTAGCAGAAAGTTCAAACCACAGGCCCTTGAGTGTGTTAGAATTTTCAAAGAGAACTCCCTGGGCAGGGCTATGAGGATTTAATCAATTAATAACGCCCCCTGTGCTTGTCTATACATTTTTAAAAGACTGTATCTAATTGATTTCATTTCATTTTCAGCTTGACTTTTTCATCTGTGGTGTGTTTTTGCTTTTTCCTTTTAAAAAGGATATTTATTGAATCAACAGGGAATACAGTTTCATCGGAAGGTCCAATAATGTACATTGTACTAAGAGATTGCTTCAGATTTGAAAACAACTCAGTAGAGAATAAGGTTTTGCAGAGTTGATTTTCTTACATATCTTTCTCCTCTAAGTATACCACTTCTGGTACTTTTGGTCTTCACTTCATTGTCATAATTTCTTTTCAGCTCTTCTCTAGTAATTAACTGAACATGAATAAAGACAAACTTTTGTGTAGCTTGCTAGTTGTCGGTACAGAATAAGTTAGTAACTACAAAAAGCCTCTTTTTGGTCCAATGTTTTCTTGAACACAATGCCATACCCTCCAATGTTTGACAGAAGAAGGGAGGGAATTCTTGTATATTTGTAACACATATTGTAACAATGATCCACTTTGTCCCTCCTCCCTGCCATTACATATTGCTGAGGGCTCTTCTTTGCCCATTGTATTCATTTATTCTGCAATAGCAGAATGACAGCATAATTTAAAAAAGTGATGGCTATTTAGGGTGCAATCCTATGCATATTTAGACAGAAAAAAAGTCTTAAAACTCCTAGCATCCCCCAGGCAGAAAACAGCCCTACCTCTTTTGCACTTCTTTCCCATGTTCCCTTCTTTCCTACTTCTTTCCTAGTACATCAGATACATTATGTGGTGGTGGTGGTGTTCAATGAGATGGTTTTCCTTGTGGCTGTAGTTGTACCTGGTATAGCAAGGTTTCGGAGAGCACTAAGTGCAGCGTGTTGCACAGAGACATCTCCGCTTTCCACATGTTGCTCTAAAAGGTCCAGAAGCTGATGTACCACTCCTAGCTGCACCATCTGGACACAGTTGATGTCTTGAACAAGTGGGGAAGAAAGAAAGCAGTCAAAAGATTAGAATCAAAGGCGATTTATGCTGATAATATAAAAACACACTTTAGGAACCAATATTTTAGATACCTTTGAAAATATGTCATTACGGGGAGCTCCAAGCGCTAAGATAGTTCCCATAATTTTAACCTAAATAAGTCATTGTATTGCCTGGGATAGGAAAAGGGATTTAGTGCGGGGCTTGAGCAGGCCCATGAAGCTAGTGTCCCCACTCAGTCATGAAGCTCACTGTGTGACCTTGGGCCAGTCATGATCTCTTAGCCTAACCAACCTCATAGGGTTGTTGTGAGGATAAAATGGAGTATGGATGACCTATGTATATGACTTTAAACTTGTTGGAGGAAAGGAAGGATATACATGTAATAAATAAATAAATACATAAATATTTACACAGTGGACAGATACTTAGTACCTTGTACCTCCAATGTTAGCAGCGACCATTCTACCTGACTGCAGCCGGTGGTGTAGCTAGGTTCAGGGAGATCCTAGTCTTACGGGGACACCCTTTAGATTGTCTTGTGTATTACTTCTGTTATAAAGCACACAACTAGCATTTCTCCCCCGCCCCCGCCCCCGCCCCCTGATTCCAAATGCCTTTCCAAGCTTTAAAACTGCTTCTACATTTCTGGTGAAGAAGAAAACTGTTTGCCAACCCTGATATAAAAAAACAAACCCTGAGCATGTGCCGTTTTGCATTTTATACTCACTTAAATCATATTACCAGGATGACTACATGAATCAAATTGAACTTGTTTCTGTACCTGCCACTCTTTGGGTGTCCTGTGGGGGGCCCCTGGGCTACAGAGCCCTGGACTTTTTCCAGCTCCAGTTGGCTCCCCGCTTCCCTGAACTGTTTTCATTCAAGCTGGTCATTATAAGAACTTTGAAACTTAGACATGGTGCTTTGCTTATTTTCCTCCTCTCTCTTTTTTCTTTTGTGTCCTGTCTTTTGGATTGTAATCCTTTTTATTTGAAAAGATAAATAATTTACAAGAATCACATTGATCCAAAACAAACAACACACACACATGCATGCACGCAGAGCTGCAGCCTTGGGGGAAGTCTAAACAATGAAAAATATAATCTAAAGAAAGGTGCTTGGCTGTAGCAATGTGAAAGATATAATCCAAAGGAAAAAATGTTGGTTGTAACCCATGTAACGATGATACTTTACACATATTTACCTTGTATCCAATTTAAGTAATCAAACTAAGTTATTAACATACAAGCAAACACAGCCAACTTGGGGCTTTTCTACATGAGGCATCTGCCGTGTGCTCGTGATTCCCCACTCACAGTTGTTTATGGGTTCTTTAGATGATGTCATGACCCTCCAGTTTTGCTTCTGTGTCTAACCAGTACTTTCTATGAGGTTTTTTTAGAGCAGGGAAAATGTGGCATTTAAATGTGAACATGAAAGAAAGCTCTGTTTTCACTTGTGTATTTGCACTATTCTGCTATATCAAAGTGCCACCTAGAGGTTATGTAATAGAAAAGCAGGAAAGGAAACACTCTTTGTGTAGTGCTCAGATCTCAATTCTGCGATGAAACCAAAAGAAGATACAGTGGATTAACAGCGGATTAACACCTTTGTGTAGAAAAGCTCTAACATTGTTTTTACTGAATTTATTTGAAGCCTTTTTGGCTGAAGAGCAGAGAAAAATAGGCATCAAATAAATAATAAATAATAAATAATAAATAAGGTCAGTAGTGATCCTTACCATTCCTGGCAAAATTAGCAATGGCCAGAGCCCCTGTCAGCTGTAACTGTGTGTGCTTGGATGCAAGCCACATGCCAACACTCTGGAAGATAATGCCATTTCCCTCTGCAAACAGCTGCTGCATGGATTCATCTGTAGTACAATGAAGGGGGGGAGAGAGAGAGAGGGAGAAAGAGAGAGAGAGAGAGAACGAGAGAGAGAGAGACTGCAGATAGTATTGTTATAGTCTTGTCTGCTTTCTGTGTAACTTGATGGCAAAGGTACTTGCAAATAGCCACGGATGGTCAGCTGATGTCCATAGAACTCTGGAGTGCAAGTCATGCCCTTCTGCCAGGGTGAAAAATGCAGGTTGCTTACCTGTAACTGTAGTTCTCCGAGTGGTCATCTCTGCATTCACACATATGGGCTCTGTGCCTGCACTGCATCTCATTTGGGAAGCTTCTATAACTGAGGAACATTTTTGGCAGGAACCCTCCCCCACCATCCACTGCACATGTCATAGGGGGTTCCTGCCCCATTCCCTCAGTTCTTTGAGACTGCCTAATGTGGCCTTGGACTCGAGGGAAACCAATCATGCCTTGGTACCAACATCAAATCCGACATTGACACTGCAGCGGGGACAGTGGGAGGGTTGTGTGAATGCACAGTTGACTACTCGAAGAATTACAGTTACAGCAACCTGAATTTCTTCTTCATGGTCTCTGTGCATCACATATATGGGCGATTAACACAAGCTCACTTACCAGTGGTGGGTAGGTGTCTTATGCCAAGACTGATGACAGAACTGCATTGACATTGAGTTTGTAGTGCTTCACAAACTTTGCTGCCCTGCATTAGTCCGACAGCGGTAAGCCTTTGGTAAAAGCTGTAGACGTGGCTACTCCTCAAGTAGAATGCGCTCCGATGTGAGAAGGGTGCTCCAACCCAGACAAATCATAGGCCAGACCAATGATTTGCATGATCCATGAAGCTAGTCTTTGGGAGGAGACAGGGGAACCCTTCTTGGAGCCACCGTAACAAACAAAAAGGTTCTGCATGGTACGGAACGGCGCTGTCCTGGATTTGTAAAAGGCCAATGCCCAATGACATCGAGAGTATGCAACTTTCTCTCCAAGTCAGAAGAAGGCTCCAGGAAGAAAGCTGGTGACAATATGGTTTGGTTGACATGAAAATCAGAGACCTCCTTTGGCAGAAAGTCAACGTCCAGTCTTAGGTCAACCTTGTCGTTGTAGAAAATATTGTAGGGATAATCCACTCGTAAGGCACAGATTTTACTAACATGTCTAGAGGACGTAATGGCGACCAAGATAGCAACTTTCCATGAAAGGAGACAAAGGTCTGTCATGGCCAGAGGTCTGAAGGGCTTCGAGAGAGGGGCATGCAAGACAACAGAGAGACTCTGTTTGAGGAACCAGAGTTTGAACTGGAGGAGCTAAGTTATTTAGACACCCCAGGAACTGACAAGCAGTAGGGTGAGTAAAGAGGGAAAAACCTTGAACTGGCCCTCTCTATCAAGAAAGAGCTGCCATATAAACTCTTATAGATGAAAGTTTTAAATCTTTTTGAAACAAACTATGTAAAAAGAAAAGAACATTCTCAACTGATGCCTAGGGGTGTACGGATGACTTACTCTGTTCCACTGGGGCTGTCTGCTCGGGGGGGGAGGCAATCCGTCCCTCCCCCCCAGAATCCTCCCCAACCAGCTCCGCTCCGCGGAGAGTCTGCAGAGCCGCTGGCCAGGGCTGCCTGCAGCCAGACTTCTGTCCACTGCTGGGCTGCAGCCGCAAATGGCAAATAGCGGCTGCGATTTGCATCCCTGCAGTAGCCGTGATAGGCTACATATATATTTATGTAGCCTATCATGGCAAAAGGCAGGAATGCAAATGGCGGCCGCTATGCCATTTGTGTCCCTGCCTTTTGCCATGATAGGCTACGTAAATACTTACGTAGCCTATCACGGCTAAAGTGGAATGAAAATGGCGGCCGCAGACCGGGACAGCCATTCGCGGGGCAGCGGACGGCCGACAAAGGTAGGCTCCATCCCGGGGGGATTCTGCGGGGTGGCGGGGGGGGATTGCTCCGTTCTGCCACGGACTCACTGGAGTCCATGGCGGAATTCTCTAACGTCCCTACTGATGCCTGAAGAGGATCGAAAGCATGAAGATTAGCAGAAGTCAGAAAAGACTACCACTTTGCAGCATAGGACTGACGGGTAGCCAGCTTCCTAGCCGCATCCAGGGTTGCCTGAACTCTGAGTTGAACTCGAGGAAAAGCATTTATTGCTGAATCCTCCAAGCTGCTAGCTTCAGAGTGTCAAGATCTGGGTGACAAATCCTGCCTCGGTCCTGAGAGATCAGGGCTAGAACTTGCGGAAGGTCAAGAACTGTCTCCTTAACAGATGCAATAGGGTTGGAAACCATGGCTGCCTTGGCCACCAAGGAGCAATTAGAATGCAGTCCATGTTGTTGTGTGCTATCTTCTGCAGTACCTTGGAGAGGAGAGGAAATGGAGGGAATAGATAAAGAAGTTCCCCTCGCCACTGCATCTGGAACACATTGCCCGAAGACAATCAACTGACCCCTGCTCTCATGCAGAAATGGGGGCACACTGCATTCACTGGGGTCATGAACAAATCCATTGTGGGACAACCCCAGTCCAGAAAAAGATGATCCAAAATGCAAGCCGACATGTGCCATTCATGAGGCAACTGGTAAGCCCAACTTAGGGCATCTGCCAAAACATTGTCTTGTCCAGCAATGTGAAGAGCAATCAAGAGGATGCCCCACTGAATTGCCCATTGGGAAATGTCCAGGGTGAGGTTTAAAAGTCTGGAAGCATGCATCCCACCTTGCTTCTGGATGTGCCACAAGACCGCCATATTGTCGGTCAGGATTCGCACATGTCGACCTTGAAGGTAAGGCTCGATAACTCGCATTGCTTTCCAGGTCACAAGAAACTGTAGGAAGTTTATGTGGCAGTTCTTTTCTTTTGCAGACCAGATGCCCTGAGTCTGCAATGGGCCACAGTGGGCATCCCATCTGGAGAGAGATGCATCTGTCATCAGGATTCGTGTAGGAGATGGTTGGACAAAGGGCATGCCTTGTTCCAAGTTGCATGGTTGCATCCACCAGAGAAGGGACGTCAACACTTCGTCCAGGATTGTGAGTCGACAACGCCAAGCATCTGAGGTGGAATCAAAGTTTCAGAGCAACCAGTTCTGCAGTGGCCGCATACGAAGTCTCGCCCATCGAACAACTGTGACCATAGCCGCCATCTGACCCAGCAAAATTTGTATGGTGATGGTGATAATCTATCGATGAAGGAAGTCAGTCTCCATGAGAGTAACTAGCTGATCCTGCCAGTTTCAAGGAAGATAAGCATGCACAACTGTCGAATCTACTAGCACTCCTATCAACTAGAGATGTTGAGTAGGTTCCAGGACTGATTTTTCTCTGTTGACATAAAGGCCCAGTGCACCCAGAAGGTTCAGAACAATCCTGTTGGAATGGTAAAGATCCCTTTTGGAATCCAGTACAAGGAGCCAGTTCTCCAGCTAGGATAAACCTCGATTCCCTGTAGTCTCAGACATGTGCACACGACCACCATACACTTTGTAAAAAATCTTGGGATGGTCGCCAGACGGAAAGGCAGGACCTGAAACTGGAACATGTCAGTACCTATGATGAAGCACAGGAACTGGTGGTGGGTGTCCGCGATTGCTATATGAAAATACACGTCCTTCAGGTCTATGGCGGCAAACCAAACAAGAAGAGAGAGAATTGTAGCCAACATGATCATTCTGAACCTTCTGGGGTTGATAAACTTGTTCAAGACCCTTAAGTCCATGATGGGGTAGAGGCCTCCGTCCTGTTTTGGTATGATGAATTACAAAGAAAAGAAGTCGTCTTCTGGTTGGAATGGAAGGACTCTCTGGATAGCTCCTTTCTGAAGCAGGGTGGATGTCTCCAGAAGGAGGGCTTGCGAATATGGAGTAATGCAAACAGTCCCGGGGGGGGGGGGGGAGGATATGAAATTCTATCATGTAACCCCAAGCAATTATATCTAACACCCAGGTGTCTGATGTTATTGCCTTCCAGGTTGGCAGGAAACATGCCAGAATGGATCAGAAAACAGGCCAACTGGGGAAGTTGGGGGCAATAAATGTCAGGGAGTCAAAGTCAATGCTTTGAAGATGACTTGGGCCTGCTATGACCTTGATGGAACTTTGAAGATGAAGTGGGCAGCTTTATCCAGTGTTGGGTAGGCTGGTAGTATTGGTATCAGTTGAACTGTTGTTTGGTCGCATACAGTTGAGGCTGAAACCACTTGCAGTTTCTGTACTGGTGCTGTGCGGGTTGAGGGCCTAGGCCCATCTTATGGGCAGTTGTCTTCACTTTCTGGATAGAGTTCATTTGCTTGTCCATTCTGGAGTTAAAGAGCCCTTCACCATCAAAGGGAAAATCCTCTATTTGGGACCAGGCTTCAGGAGTCAAGCCCGCAAATCTTAGCCAAGCATGCCTCCTGAGGGCGATGGCACCAACCATTGACTTGGCGCTACAGTCTGCCTCATGCCGAGAGTTATTAATTTGCTGTCTCAACAGCTTGACAGCCTCAGCATGGAAGACCCTGGTGAGATCCTTTTGGTCCTCTGGGAGGTAGCACAAAGGAAGTCCATCATCTCCCACAGAAATAACTTGTGTCTGGCCACCATGACCTGGTAATTGGCCACACGGAGTCCCAGGGCAGCTGAGGAATACATTCTTTTACCCCAAAGATCCAGTTTTCTCGCCTCGTCAACAGCCGACACATGAGGCTTCTGTGACCGTCCCCGTGTCAATTCCACAATGATGGAGTTGGCTTGGGGGTGTAAACAGAAGAATGCAGCGTCCTTCTCCTGCACCCTATAAAGGGACACTGGAGTCATAGAAGATGGAAACTTCCAGGACTGTTGAATGGTCTGAAGGAGGGTTGGGAGGAAGGGTACCATAACCAGTTTCGATGATTCGCTATGGACTGCATTGAAGATGGGATCCTGTATATGCTCCTCCGGCTGCTGTACTTCAATGCCCAAAGAATGGGCCATCCTGCAGATTTGCCCAGTGAAGCTGAACATGTCCTCTGAAGGGGAGGTTCCCTCCTGGGATCCCACTACATCATCCGGAGGTGGGAGGGAAGGTGGGATACATGAGTATGAAGAAGAATCCGACTGGTAATCATCAGCTGAGTCATGATGCGAGGTCATTCGTGTCACAGGAGCCACAGATGGGATCAGCTGTGGGTCTGACGCTGGAATTAAGTGAGCCAGTTTAGAGGCCTCTAATTGACTTGGCAGCAACGAAGGGGAATGAGGTGGCATGGGTGGAGGTACGAGGAACTCATCTCTCATAGGAAGATGAGAAACAATTTCCAATGCCCGCAGCAGATACCGAGGTAATGCTGCTCCCATATATCTGGAGCGGTTAGAGAAGTACTCTCGGTCCCGAAGAGTACACCAGTCCTCGAAATAGTAAGGCCGCTGTACAGGGCAAGAACATTCTGAACTCCTCTCCCAGTCGCCATGAGGAGATCCTGACCTCTCCCTATAGTGGAAGTCAAAGTGACGATCCCCATAGGGAGAACGACACAGCCCAGGATGAAAGCGATGCTCTCAATCCCAGGAGGGGACAGGAGACTAGGGATGTCAGAGAATTCCACCACGGATCTCGGTGAGGCCGAATGCCAGTGTATTCAGCCCCCCGAACTCCGTGACGGAACGGCCTGCCCCCCCGCCCCCCCCCACGGATCCCCCCACCCTCCTGCGGATCCCCCCCAGGAAGAGACTTACCTGGGGTGGATCTTCTGGACGGCGGCGGCGCCTGCGGCGGCTGGTCTTCCGACCGGCTGCCACCGCCGCCATTTCCAGTCTTGGTAAAAAAAAAAAAAAAGACGTGATAGGCTACGTAAAGATTTACGTAGCCTATCATGGCTGGCTGGGTTTTAAAAACACACACACCGCGTACGCAAATGGCGGCGGCTACGGCCGCCGCCATTTGCGTTCCTTATTTTTGGCTGTCTTAGTCTACGTAAATCTTTACGTAGACTATGACGGCGAAAGTAAAGGGGAACGCAAATAGTGTAGCGGGCGCTATTTGCGTCCCCTTTTGATTCGCCGTTTTAGCCTACGTAAAGATTTACGTAGGCTAAAACGGTGAATCCAAAAGGGACGCAAATAGCGCCCACTACGCTATTTGCGTTCCCCTTTATTTTCGCCGTCATAGTCTACGTAAATATTTACGTAGATTAAGACAGCCAAAAATAAGGAACGCAAATGGCGGCGGCTGTAGCCGGCCGCCGCCATTTGTGTACGCGGGTTTTGTGTGTGTTTTTTCCCCAGAGCCCTCCGCGGCCGGAAATCTGGCTACAGACGGCTCTGGCTTGGCTGGGCCTGGCCAGCTGCTCCGTGGAGCTGCCGCGGAGCACAGCCGGCCATTCGAGGATTCCGGGGGGGAGGAACGGATCGCCTCCCCCCGTCGAGGATTCCGGGGGGAGAGATGGAACGCCTCCCCCCCCATCAACATAATCCGCGAAAGGTAAGTCACTTTCGTACATTCCTACAGGAGACAGTGACATGGGGCTTCTTGCCTCATTGGTGACTGACAATCTCTGGATGGAGAAATCTCTTGATCCTGAGAGACTGGTAGTAGAGGAGAAAAATTCAAGGTTTCACCCTCAGACACCATCAACACCGGTTTGATGACTGGAGTGGTGGGTACTGGTGACAATACATGAACTGGTGAATCCAGCAAAGGAAGAGGTGCTGGAATCGGCAATGTGGAATATTTTTTAGTAGCCTCCTTTTTCTTCTGTTTTTTAAGGCCATTCGATCCTGACTTTGGAATCTTTGCCTTTTTAGTAATCTTTCTCACGACCGAGAGTGCTAAGGAGCGCCCTGGAGTCAGAGGATCAGCCCGTGTGACAGAAGTTGTTGGGCGAGGGGACATTGACTTGGACGAAGACATAGTCGCCTCTGCTTTGACCTTTGCAGAAGACCCTTCTTTGGATCCTTAGCCAGAAACACTCTTCTCCACAGCTCTGCCTTAAGCCTGTCCAATCTGTTCTTTCGTGCCTGTTTAGTAAATGATTGGCACAGGGAGCAGGTATCGGATAGATGGCCTTCACCCAAACAAAAAAGGCAGAGGGAGTGAGGGTCAGTGGGGGGCAGCTTACTCCCACACTTGACACACTTAGGAAAAGGTGCCTTTGTGGCCATAAGCAACACTGCAGCCGTGGTTGACAGACGGAGAAATGACAAAGGAATTTTTTTGGGGGTGGAATGACAACGAAGGCATGGGAAAACAAAGGAAAATAACAAAAAACGAGTCCTCAGCAGGAGCAGCAGCAAAAAAAGAAATGCTGCAATTCTCTTTCTATGGAGAGGAGTTCCGGATGAGACTAGCCACTATGGTGGTCGAAAGAGAACGGAGAGAACGGGTGGGAACCCCCTGGGACATGCACAGTGGATGGTGGGGGAGGGTTCCTGCCAAAACGTTCCTCAGCTGTAGAAGCTTCCTGAATGAGACTCAGCACAGGCGCAGAACCCATATGTGTGATGCACAGAGACCATGAAGAAGAACTCAAGTAATGTGGCAGGAAGGCAGAAACACTTTTGCAGTTTGTAATATGATGGGGGGAAAAGAAAGAGTTTTGAAGCTGGCTGGCAAAGAACAGCTATGACAGGCTGCAACTATATGCTGTCGCTCTCCAGGGACTAATGCCATTTAAAGAGTAGATTTCCCTACTCAACCTGTATATCTGTAAATTAATGGATGTTACAAAAACACCACAAACCTTTTGTTCTCTACTCTTTCCTCTCAGGAAAACTGACCCCGCCCTGGAAATTGCTATCATTTAAGGAAAACGGAGAGTGTGAAAGAGTAAGTATAAATTCATGTTTCACCTGTCTTCCCCTCAACACATTATACTGCTGAAGGCCATAGTCTCATGCAGGAGATTCCTCTTAAGGTCTGACAAAGGTCAGGCAAAACCTTTCACAGTGGCCATATGTAGCCTGGGTAGGAAAAAACCCAGAGGGGTTGTATGAACCTAGATGAATTACCGAGAAATATATTTGGACTCTAATATCTCATCCCAGATAAATACAGAGAAGGATGTTGAACTCTACTTGTACATAGGACACTGGAAGAGAGGGAAGCAGGGCTGGTTAACAAAGAGACAATGTTTATTTTATTTTCTATTTATTTGATTTAAATCCTGCCTTTCCACCCAAAAATGGTGCTCAAGGCTTCATTATGCAGAGGAAGCTTCTTCATGCTAATGCCATAATGTGTAGTGTGACATCTGATGTTTTTCATCATCATGTGAAGTTTTTATTGGGTAATACCAACAATTCTAGAAGGTCTCCAGCTGGATGAACAACACGATCTGCCATTACATGTGTTACAGCAGTAGACTATGGAGAAGCCATTGCCCAGAGGAGGTTTCCATTTCCTCCATGTGATGAAGGTGTCAGGGTGGAAACTGACCCGATAGAGCCCCAGAGCAGTTCTGATTCTGAGGAGGATCAGCAATCCGTGGGAGTGGAGCCAGCTCATCCCTCACAGGCACAGCAGCTGGCAGAGATTCCTCCTGCCAGCATTCCTGAGATAGATAGTGATCCTAGCAGTGAGAAAGTATGGGTACGGGGCTTGCTAGACGCTCGATGCAGACGCAGGCAGTGACGAGCGATGGAGGGCGCCGAAAGGAGGCGTAGCATCTGTTTGGCGCGCAAGCAATGGCCGCCTCCCGTGGACCCAAGGGAAAGAGGGAGGATCTCTCCCTAGCCCATAAGTTCAGGGTCTTCAAGTGACTCTCCTTCAAACGGGGATCAACTGCCTACTCGGAGCATAGGCTACTCTGCTGTTCATTGCTTAGTCACCGGTGATTAGCACCTGAAAGAGTCATTAAGTTGTAAAAGGATTAAAGCCTTGAAAAGAATCCTTTTGTCTGTGTCTTGAGTTGGCTATTGGAGTGTACTGAAAGAGGCCGCCAGTGCACTCCTGACAGAAGGTAACACGCAGACCAGCCCTGAGTCAATGAGAGTGACCAAAATAAAAACAAACCCACCCCAGACCTTTGCAGAATTCACTCTCTCTGTTTCACGCACAAGTGATACGTTGCCCATCCGCACCCCAGCTGGTAAATAACTGTATAACTAATTGGATGTCTGTTTTACATGGATTGCTTTCTGTTTATAGTAATTACTACAATTTTGTAACCATAAAAAGAAGTAACAGCAATCCCCCAGTGTTTATATTTGGAACAGACGCCAAAACTCCTCTCTTTATCTAGTTAGACAAAAAAATAAAAAACACAAATGAAATTCTTTCTTCAGCTACAATATGCTTGCTAGATCAGCACCCTGTAACCCACTGATATTAAGCTAAAAACAACACTTTCTGGCTTGCAAAGGCCAGGCTAGATTCTGACCTCCCTTTCTGTGCTATCTTAAGAGGAGAAGTAATAAGATTTCTGGTGACATGGTGACATTCTGTGAGCAATATCTCCAAATGAAGAAAAAGCTACGTGGGATCCATAGAAAGCTTGAAACATTGTTAACTAGCACAACTTCTATAAGCTGTAGATACAGCCTTCACCAACCTGTTGCCCTCCAGATGTTTTGCACTTCAACCCCTATCATTCCCAGCCAGCATGGCCAGTGGTCAGGAATGCTGGGAGTTGTAGTCCAAAACATCTGGAGGGCATCAGGTTGGAGAAGGCTACAATGCAGAACTTCCTAGGGGCAGTCTTTTGCAGGGTGAGATGAAAGTAGGAATAAGGTTTTTAATGCACTATAGAGGGAGCAATCCTATGGCCGCTAGACAGCGGCTAGTGGCCATAGGATATGCTGTTATCCAGGAACCGACCTCGGAGCCTGTGCTCTGAGGTCAGTTCCTGGAGAACCAACCTTCCCCCACTTCTGCGCGGCCTTGGAAGCAGCGTGGAACAGCCCCATCCTCTGCGCTCACAAGAGGAGTGCGGAGGGGCCAGAAAGTGGCTTGGCTGGGGGCGTTCCAGGACGGGGAGAGCATAGCTGTCTGTATGACACATCCTATGTGTCGTACAACAGCCTCCTTCCCCATTCCGTCCTTCTGCGGCTAAACAGCCACAATTGGCTGTCTAGCAGAAAAAGCGGGGCAGGAGTAGTGCGGAGGGAACGATCCCCTCTATGCTTCTCCTGTCTTGCTTTGGATAGGTGGTCTAGGTAGGATTGCGCCCTTAATTTACAAATGTACAGGTTGAACAGATAGGAATTAAGCATTGCACATGGAGTGCTGTTCAACTCAAAGCAGCATCAATCCAGCATCACACAACCAGCAACCAAAAATGCACAGCACAAGGACTGGAACATCTAAGGCCTTCACGCTCCCCACTACAGATCAGACCATCTCCACTTTCCTTTGCTTTGGGTAAGTAATGCGAGGTGGCATAGGGGTAAGTTGGACTTCGTAGGCACTGGGAGAGTTAAAGAATGCACAGGGGCTCTGGGTCCACACCAGAGCCTAATCAACAATGTCATCATTATTGCCAGACCCAGTTTGGCATTTAATCCTAGGCAAACTGGATTGATTTTCAGATATCCAGGAGGGTGTCTCCACGACAACGGAAGGAGAAAGAAGGACTGGCTTACCCACATTTTTCAAGGAGCTAGTTTTGGTCCAGGCAGGGCTCCATGAGTGAGTGCATCGTAGCATTCTAACTCGCTTCACAGAACATACTCCTGGGTGAGGGGGGGGGGGGTTTGGAGTGAACATCAACTGACTGGCAGGGCCTGCTCAACCAATAAGATCGGCTTCCACCCCCTTCCAGGCTCTCTCACCTTTCTTCTTCTTAATTACAAGCCTCATTGAGCACAATGGGAGTTACTTCTGAGTAGACACACTTTGTGCTGGGAGACACAGGGGAAACCAGCCCCCTTTCTAATGATGCTGCACCGGATTGGGATGACTGAAGGTGAAAGTAGTTACTTCCAAATGGCAATAAACCAAACACTGGAGAATCGCTGCTTTGAGAAAGTGCTTTACAGGCCTTAGAGAATTAGTGCTTTAAAATGTACTATTTCAATTGCAGGGGATCTCTGTAAATCCTGATGTGCACATTTAGGGGACAAGCCTCATTGACCACAATGGGAGTTATTTTTGAGTAAACACACATATGTTTGTGCTGGGAAATACATGGATGGAAACACACTGGAAACACCTCTTGACTGGGGTCATGGTGAAAGGCACACCCCTGGGCAAGGCAAGTGGTAAATGCAGGGTTTGGGGCACACAGCAACCATACTGGGGAGAACCCAACTTAAGGAAAAGGATCGGGCTTTAAGCAATGTCAGGAAATCCGGTTTTTCTGTGATAAGCTCCGGGGTGGCTGCTGGATGGCCACGATGCCATGTATCCCTAATGACCTCCAAACGCCTCCCTCCAGCAGACAGTCTGTCAATTCATTTATTCAGATGAATTATGAATCAAACCAGGGGAAATTCAACATATATGTAATATTAATGGGATGGGTTTAAATGAAATACGTTGACACTGATCTCTAAAGCTGTTGTAAGGAAATATCTTCAAGCTGTATTTATCTCTGCTTTTGGAAAGTCCCAATAGAGATTGGAGATTGTATTGGGTGATCTCTTAATTGCTATGGAGTTTTTTCACAGACAATCTACTTGATCATAATCTCCCTCATACTTGGGATCCAGTAGGAATTTTCCTCTAGGTAAAAACTGACTAGTGGTTCCTTCTCTAGAATGTGGCACAGTCTGCTTGCAGACTTTATATCAAACTACCCCTTGTCTTACTGCTAGCTCTGGCACAAAGCACTGTTTCTTTCTGCTCTCTCTTTTAGAAATAAGACCATCCTTATTTAGACAGTAGTGGCAACACCCAAAGGAATACAGGAAACTGCCTGAGTCACACCACTGGCCCTTCTAGCCTGGTATAGTCGACACTGATGGACAGCGGGTCTCCAGGGCTTTAGGTAGGATTCTTTTCTGGGGACTGAACCGGAGACCTTCTGCATGCAAAGCATATACTCTGCCACTGAGCTACGACCCCTCCCTGCTGCATTTTTACCAAACAAATTTAAAAATTTGGGTATGGAGGAGCCTACCAAGGCAATTTGCTCCTGCTCCTCCCAGCCCTTGTTTTCCATGATATATTGTTGTAAACTTGCTCCTTGATTCTGGAGAATGGCCCTTTCTCTCTTAGGTTTTTGTCCACTTGATGGTGGACAATAGGATGATGATTAATCACAGGAACGTGTCACATTCCAGCTGCCAGGGCAAGGGCAGAAGCATTTGCATTTTGACTGTGGGAGGTGAGAGGACCTGCCACATTCTGTGGCTGTAGCTTACATGAAAAGTTGCTAACAGGTTTGCCACTGACAGGAGGAATTCCTAGAATAACGAGGGGCTGAACTGATGGTGCTTTGGAACTGATAAACTGCCTGTGTGTATGTTTGCTTCCCAGTTGCTCAACCTGTGCACTTGTAAATAATTTGTTTATTACAAAACACACACTGAAACTACAATCTTATACGTACTTACCTGGGAGTAAGCCCTGCTGTAGTCAATAAGATTTACCTCTAAGTAGAAATGCATAGGATTGTACTGAAAGTCACTAGACCCCTCTCAAGGAAACTGACCTAAAAGGCTACCTTGGACCTTCCCACTGGTGTGTCTACCACCCTTCCCATTAGTAGGTTGACTGCAACGAGGAAGTGAGTATCATCTTGCACAGGATTACAGGGGCAAGAGCACAGTGGCAGTGAGGGAGGCTGTGCATGCAGTCACCTTTATATGATATGGAAGGAAAGAAACAGCTGGACAGCTATATCCTTTGCATATTTATTTGGAAGTAAGTACCACTGAAGACAATGAATCTTACTTATTCTCAAGCAAGTATGCTTAGGAGTGCTCACTGTGGTTTTAATGGAAATGTGAATCAGCATTTGACCATTGGGTTTTTTTTCTCAGGCAGTGTGGTATAGTGGATGGTGTACTGGACTGGAGAGGTGTGGGTTTAAAGCCCCATTCTATGAAATGATACACCCATTCAGCCATTAAGCCTATTGTATTGGGCAACCTTGGTCAGGTCATTGCATCTCAGCTTAACTAACTCACAGAATTGTTGGGAGATAAAATGGGATAATCCCATGGACGATGCCCTGAGTTTCTCGGGGGGACAAGCAGGATGCAAATATGATAAGTAAATTGGAGATGTGTGTCCAAGTCGCAAAGCCTAATTTGGATGTGGGGCCATAGTTCAGTGGTAAAGTACATGCTCTGTGTGCATAAGATCCCAAGTTCATTCCCCACCTTCTGCAGGGCTGGATCTACATGACAATGGAATAAGAAACGCATCAGGGTATTTTCTGGATTTTCATGAAATCAGCTTTGGTCTGTCAGGGATGCATGAAGCAAGAAAAGCAAGTATACAGCACCAAAAAACTGCTTTTCCAGTCACACGGGGCTTGAAACTTTGGGGTTGGGTGGGTGGAGTCTGGGAGGAGAGCTGAATGTCATCAACCTGGGAAGTGCTGCTCAGTGACTGAGAGGGGCTTATTTCCCACCCCTAGCTCCCCTGGCTCTTATGAGTCAGAGAGCAAGCAATACCAATCCTGTAACTAGCCCGCCTTGCCCATTCATCAGACTGCTAGTCCTCCCCGTCAGAATGGTAATTTACCTTGATGAAACTAACCAGCCTGCCTCGCTCATGCATACAAACACCACAGCCCTACTCCTCCCCGTCAGAACGGCGATTTACCTCAATGAGACTACCTAGCCTGCCTCGCTCATGCATACAAACACCACAGCCCTACTCCTCCCCCATCAGAATGGCAATTTACTTCAGTGGGACTTGCTGCCCTCCCGTCGGAGGAGGGAGGATGGTGGCTTCCTCCTCCCCCGCCCGACTTATGAATGAGAAACAGCAGACTGTGGAGCTGCTACTTCACTCCCTGATCCCACCATCCCCACTGCCTCTTGTTTCCTTGCTCCCTCCCTGGCTCGTAGATTACTCCGGAACAGCAGGCTACTTGTTGCAAATGGGTGAAGAGTCTACAGCAGAAAGTGGGAAAGGAAGCCTCCAGCAGCCCCACCCCTTGACCACGTCACTGCCAGGTCCCAGCCACATCACAGAGGCATGCCCAGGATTTAATGCAGGGGGATGGGTCACACAGCAGTGGGACAGCTTGGGAGCCACTTTAACTTAAACAACAACAACAACAACAACAAATAAAAGGAGTTTCCGAAAATGCAGCTTTTCAGGACAGAAGCTGCTGGATGACTGCAAATAGGAGATGATGTCATGTGATGTGAATGACCTTAAAGTGCTCCCACTCCACACTAAATCGACTGTGAAGATGGCCCCCAGCTCAACAGCTCTTGGGTAGCAGGGCTGAGGAAAAACCTTGAAGAGCTGCTGCCAATCAAACTGGACAGCACTGGGCTTTTGTTTTGGAAGGTGTTGGCTGTATATGTTTATCCATGCAAGTTCTGTTTTCTTTCTATCTTAGGGCCTAATTATATGTTACTGCAAGGCTGTGAAAAGTTGTGGGAACCCACCTGTGGGCAGACTGAATTGAGACACTGACTCATGTGTCCTCTTGCAACCTCTGGCCAAAAGGCTAGCCTCCTTGCATTAAATGCAAATGTGTACATACTCGGAGGCTGACACAGGCATTACATGGGCAGTGCATTCATATTACAACTGTATGATCAGGGTTTTTTTTTTTTTAAATGCCATCTGTGGAGAAAAATTCCCTCCAGGAATCTGGAGACAACAGGCTGCAGAAATGCATCTGTAGCAAGGAAGGGGGCCAGATGGCACTCCTGCAGCTGTTCTTGCTTTGTGCATCTGGATTCCCTCCCTTGGCTCTCATATTCTTACCTCCAAGTAGCAATGACACAATCAGGTCTGACGCAGCCTTTAAGCTGCACATGTCTTCTGGCTTGGAACTGTCCTGGAGCCTCAGCAGGATCTCTGCCACAGCTTCCTGGATACCAGCTTCAGCCAACTGCAATTTCAGGGCATCTGCAGAGGTCATCATAAGCATCCACAATGAAAGCATTTTTGTGGGGTCTTGGTAGCCCAATTAAGTAGATGGGTGACAGCTGGTTCCCACACTATGATTTGCATCCCATCTCATGGCACTTTGGCGGCATATGAAATAAGACTGCACGGGAGGGGCAGATCATATGGGGTCATGTGTACTAGTTTGAAGGAGAAAAATCCTTCAAGTAAATAAAACTTCCTATGTGATCTTCCCCTCCCACCATGTGATCTCTTTTGGCCCATGTTTACCTCTGGAATAAACGTATATCAGATATTTGTAAGCATGGCATGAATTCTCTTAAAGAATCCTGGGAGTTGTAGTTTGGGAAAGGGGCTCTACTAGAGATCACTAATTATCCCCTTGCTCCCAAACTACAGTTCCTAGAGTTCCCTGGAGAGAGGAAATGGCTACTAAGCCAGCCTAATTCTGTAGCATAGATATATTCTTCATCTCATACATTACTTACTGGTGTAGTATGGAAAGCAGCCGTTGAGAAGCTGTATCAATGCTGCTTAGATAACCTATGAATTGGGCCTATTCCTTAATGAAAAGAGTGATTACCGTGTGTGGAGAATCAACTAATTTACATTAAATTATTTTTGTGGAGAAGGATGTTGCCAAAGAGCACCAGCTTGCTTCCATTTTGGGTCCTCCACACACTCGTTTTGTGTCTCAAGCCTCCATTTTGTCTGGAGTTAGCTGGTAAAGGCAAATGAAGACTGTCAGTTTATTTGCAGTTACCCTTGACACTGTCTACCGAAATGACTAAGACAGTGTTCCCAGACCTCTATATGTTGGCCTAAGAATGCTTGAAGGTATAGATGCCAAATTCCCCTTCTTCATTCAGTCAAGATGACACCATAGCCCCATACAGGCATTCCAAAACTGAAAGAGTGGAGTGGACATAGAGACACATGTACCACCCTCACCCTCGATCTCCCTGTAGGAAGACCTGTGGAGAGACTGTGACTATGTTCATCTGAATGTGGTTATGGTCCTCTGTGCAATCAGGTGCCCTGCGAAATCAGGGTTCAGGCAGACACAGCTATAGGCTGTCTTCAGACCTTCCCAGTCAACACAGGGAGATCAAGGGTGGATGCGGCAGATCCATCTCCCTTCCACACCTTCAATGTTGTGATGCCTGCACATGACTTATCAACTGGATACAGAGAGCCCTAAACTCTTATGTGACCTTCCAATTAGTATCAACACACATCTACCTGGAGTAAAACACCCCTTATTCAGAAAAGATGATAATCTTCCCTGTTATTCCCTGAACATAGACAAATAGGTTTCAGATATGTACCTGAACATGTGTCCTAAACAAGTGTGGGTAACAAGCAAGAGGAAACCCAAAGAAGGTTATCCTTGCAGCACTGAGCAAAGTTGCAGGTAGTCTCAAAGGTTATTCTCTCTCTCTCCCTCTCCCTCACACACACTTCATTGCTCATTTGATAGGACTGGTCCACTGTTAAACAGCACAACCCTTCACACCTACCTACAGTGCTGTGGGAGCTTCTTCCCTGTGATGTGGTATCTGTGTGAAAACTGGAACCACATGGGTGAGGCCAATTACACATGCCTTTTCCTCCTGATCTTTGTCATCCCTCCCACAGCATGACGGCTGCATGGGAAAGATGCAACCGCCCCTGCCCACATGTCTCAGGTATTGTCAGGTGCTGCTCCTATTAATTTGGAAGTGAGGCAAAGACAGGGGGGAGCCATGGAAAAATAATCTGTACCCAACAAAAGCAGAGTCTCCTAGTTGCTCAGACCAATGAGCAGCCCTGACCCAGAAGCTTCAGGGAGTATCACTTAGGTGGCTCTGGCCTCTTGGTAAAAAGGCTGATGTGGCTGGTCTCCTTGCAGATTCCTTCTTTGGCCTGAGCTGGGTAGTGGTAGGTTGCCAGTTCAAGACCCACTGTAGGCTCAAGTACTAATACAATAGGTATCCACACGTATACCACGGCTCTGTGAGCTTGCGTCATGTGGAAATAGCTCCCCTCCTGCTATGTCTGTATGCGAGTGAAGGGGAACTATGGTAACAACTGTTAGATTTATAACAGAAGCTATTAAAAAAAGATGTCTTGTTCGTCTGGGATATTGAGATGCTTTAAAAATTCTAGACTGTTAGTTAACATCAGGACACAATATTACCTTTTAATTATGAACAAACAAATAGGGTGAGGGAGGAAATAGTTGGAATTTCAGATATGAATAACTCTGACATTTCCCTTAAATGATTTCATTAATCTTAATTTGTTTAATTGAAGTTGATCATGCTGCATTAATCAGCCAGTAATGTCTACTGTGATCTAATCAAAATAAAGGCTTTGAGGGCTTTTAAAATACAATGCAAGTAACTAATGCTATTCTGTGGGCCAGATATACAAAGAAACATGACAGTCCCTTTCAGTACCTGTTCATTTAGCCTGTAGTGGAAGTTGGTGACTCTGATTTCAGTGGGGCTGTGATTCCATTCTGGGCTTCAGTCAGAACCAGCCAGAACTCTAAAGGAGGTATCCAAGGTGAGGAACCCTAAGATGGGTTCTCCTTTAGAGTTCTGGCTGATTCTGACTGAAACCCAGAATGGAATCACAGCCCCACCAAAATCAGAACCACCAGGCTCCAGTGTTTGCCTCCTTCTATTTTCTATCACTTCACTGACATTGCTGCTTCTCACATTACATTTTCAACATGTAATGACACACTGAACATGATAAATATGCAACAAATGGGCTCCCAAATATAGTTTAAGTCACACATGCAACACAGGTAGATGCCACAGGGAATTTTTTGGATTGTGTCCAATGTTAGTCCTACTTGGAGTAGATCCATTGAAATGAATGGGACTTGTTAGACTAATGTTGGATACAGCTCACCCATTTTTCTGACATAATGTGTGAATAAGCACACATGCATCTTAGTTTAACATGAACTTTGGGCTACTGGTGGTTGATTTTCACTTTTTAGCCACTCAGACCCAATACCCAGGTTTTTAGAATGATACAACTAGAAGCCAGCTTTCCTATTCATAATTAAAATGCCCTTAAAGAGGTCATTAACTTTCTGAGTAGTGGGCTGATTCCCCCCACTATAAATAATTGAAAAGAAAGCAGAAGAAAGTTGCTCTGATACCTCAGGTGACGGGCCTCTGTTAAGGTCTGCTTGAAACATGCCTATAAATGATTGCTTTGGGTATTCCTTCAGTCTCTGCTTAAATAAGCTGACACTGCGAACTTGGATGACTGTGTGGAAACACATAAAACCACCACCCCCCATCTCATAAGGCTCTTACCGTTCTCCGCTAGTGTCTGTAGAACCTCAAGGATGATTTCTACCTTCTCTTGGTGGTTTGCCCTTTGCAGCTGATGTACCAAATGTTCTGCAACTCTGGTCTTGCTAAGTGCCTCTTTAGCAATATCTGGATTTAAAAAATTGAAGTTGTATATGAATAACTTGATTTTAAATATAACTCAAGGAAAACAATCTTCCTATGAGCTTAGAGATGAGAAATGGCTGCTCTGATTCTGGGACATGCCTTTCTGAAAGTTTTCTGCCTTGACTGTTCTGTGAACTCCAGATTTGTTTATTTGTTTATTACATTTCTATACCACCCAACAGCCAAAGCTCTCTGGGAGGTTCACAACAAGGCAAGGCAGAGATCAGCAACCCCTGCTCTGGAGCTGGAGGAAAGAAGGGCTGTTTACTCAAGAAGGCCAATGAGAAGTTTAAATTTAAAGGTTGCTTTGTCCACTTGATTGGTCTGTTTTGGCAATTCAGCAGACCCTGTGCCCTCACCAGTATCCTCTGTTTCATTGCTTGCTCTGTCTCATTCTTCTCTACTCCTGACATGTGGTGAGGGATGAACCATTTCTGAAATTTGGTAAATGTTAAGAACGTATGAAGTGCCTTGCTGGATCAGACCAAGGTCCATTAAGTCCACCATTCCAACAGCAGCTAGTCAGATACCTCTGAGAGTTCACTAGAACATTGGTCTTCAACAGGTGGGTTGGGAGCTACTATTGGAATATGGCCCCTGAGAGCTTACCAGAAACTGAATTTGGCCTTAGAGCTGAAAGAGCTTTGACATTCGTGCTCTTCATTAAGTTAATTTATTCTAACTGCCTCTAAGAGTTTGTCCCTTGTGAAGCAAGAGAGCTTAACCTCTTCTTATTCTGGTCAATACACTCTAATATTATACTTTATTGGAGGGTTCAAGCAGAACCTAAGTTTTTGTTTGGGTTCTACATTCTGTACCATACAGGGCTCAAGGGAACCCACTTGGCCACAGGCTACCTTTGGTTTCCCATCACAGTCTTTTCCCTGTATTATTCTGGGGAAAAACCTGCATTTTGTTTTCTAAAAGCCAAGATGATTTCACCCATGGGTAACTTGAAAGGAACAATTCCTATAATCCTGGGCCCTAGTCCTAAGGACCAACTCTTGGATCACATTAGACCCCCGAGGAAGAGCTGCCTCCTCTCTGCCTTGGAATAGGTCACGTCTTTGCTTCTGCTTCTTTTCCTTTCTAATTCCTTTCTGTTCACAGAACAGCTGTCCATGTCATCTCAGGCCAAGTTGCTATCTGCATTCCTTATCTCCAATTCTTTTAGGCCCCCTACATGTCTATCTGACCCCTATCACCCTCCTATCTCTTTATTAGTTACTAGTTTCCCCGCCTCTTTCACCTTTCCAAAACACTCACACATTGCTCCATTTCTCTTGGCCTTGTCCGCTCTGGCTCCCAAACTTCTCTATAGGTTTAACCCAATAATTGCCAGTTTCATCTGGATGCTGTTCATGTACTTGTAATAACTGCATATTCAATTATAGTAAACTGTGGCATGTTATCTCTTTTGTTTATCCCCTCCCAGGTGCCTCAATTGCTGTCATAGCACACCTTAACTTTGACTGTAAAGATCCTAAATATGTTGTTCGGGTACATATGTGTACATTTGTAAATGTGTAGACAAGGGTGCATGGCAACATGGTAAAGGAAGAGACCGTACAATACTATGTGATAGCACATAGGCAACACTCTCCCTCAGTTGCAGGCAATTTTTGTTTTCTCTACAAGTGTTTTTGCTTATTATGGCCTTTTGCTTCTGGGTGTGTATGTCTTGGTAGGTGGGTGATGCTTAAAGCTAAGGCTCTTCCAGATTAAACAACAACAGAAGATAGCCACAAGAAAATGTCTTGAGCAGTCAAAGACACAGTACTGTTTACCTAGATCAGCAAGGTTGGATAAGGCCAGCAAGTTGACACGGATAAGAGGTTCATTATCTGGATAGTCCGACATTATCCTGACCAATGATGTAATCACTTCAGCCTCTACCAGTTGCTCCTGGAGTTCGTCTAGAAAAGGCAAGTACAAAAATTAGGCCCCAGAAGGTGACCTGTTGGTCACCACTGTGATCTATTAGACACCACAAGAGATTTTGAGTGACATCTTTTGAGTACCCCTTTTCCAGGTATTATGTTTATGAGTGTAAACTACATGAGCATATGTTGTGAGCTGCCTTGAAGGTCTATGGATTGGCACCTTTCAATGGAGAGACAGGCAATGCTTCATGCTTAAAATAAAAAATAAAGATAACTTCCATTGAATGTAACTAGCCTGAAAGACCCAAATAGGGACATAGGCGGCAACAGAAGAAGCTGAAGGAAGTAAATACTCCTGTCAAACCCACTCACCCCATCCCCACCCCCGACTGTTAGATCCCTGTGGTTACTTGAAAGAAAGACACTTTTCACATGCTCAGAGTGTATCCCCGGGGAAATGCGCTTTGCCACTTCTTTGTCCTCCCAATTTTTTTTTCCTGGGGCTGGCACTGAATAACGATATAATGAGTGAGTTTCAAACTGAATTCCATTTAATGAAAATGATCTACACTTAAACATATTAAATTCCTTGCACTGAGTTTTGTGCTGTTTGCATTTCTTATGATGGCCCAGCAATATACCCTTAAGCCCCTTCATCACTACTACCACCCCAAACTTCTGACTATGGGCCTGGTGACATGTTACATTTGCATTAGCATAGCTGAAGGTTACATCTGAGTGCTCCAATATGGGAAATTGTTATCATGGCATAGCTATTACTATTGAGGGGAAAGGGAAAACAAAGGTAGCCGTCTTGAACATAAGAAAAATCCAAAACCCCATATTAGTGTAATACCTTTGTTAGGCCAAACAAAAGATCATTAAAAATGTGCAAGCTTTCGAGATCTTCAGATCTTGTAAGTGTGCACATTTTTTGGTGATCTTCTGGTCTCTTGTGATCTTTACACTCATAGGGAATTTGAAACTATTATTATGGATCGCTCTTGCTTATCACATCACCCAGTTATCTAGTAATGTGCAGACTTGTTAAAAGACAGCAGCATATCTTGCAATAGCAAATACAGTGGCTGATGTATCACAATGACAATCCTCTTTCATTTTTTGAGGGGCACATGTAAAAGTTTTGTGGGAAAATAAATGATCTGAAAAAAGGCTGTGTTTCCCGGATTGCAAACCAGAGAAACTTTCTGTTTCTTTAACAGCCCACAGCTGCAACAAAAGTTGCAAGCTCAGCTTCTCCTGCCCCATAATCTTTGCCTGGTCCATTGCCCACCATTCTTTCCATCCTGCTGGAGCATGTATTGTTTTATTACATTTATATCCCACCATTTCTTAAGCGAGCTCAGGGAAGCATACACAGTCCACCATTATCACCCCATTTTATCCTCACAGCAACCCAGCAAAGTGGATTAGGCTGGGGGAGGGGGGGGGAGACGGGCCCAAAGTTACTCAATGACTGTCCTGCCTGAGGCAGGAATTGAACCTAGGTCTCCCCAGTCCCAATCCTAATCCCAGCATCCAACCACTACACTAAACTGGCTTTCCATGGCTAGAAGGCTGTTCAATAAACAGGAAGGTTGACTGGCTTGAGACTTGGGCTGTCTTTACACAAGGCATTTATCATGGACTCAAGATTGGTCACTCGCAGAAGTTTGCTGGTCATTTACATGACACTGTCAACCTCCAGGGTGCATCCAGCTGTATTTGATCTTTATCCCACTAAAAAAAACACCCCTGAGTTAATCCACTATTTAAATGTAAATCTGCTTTAATGGCTGTGTGTAAATGTGCAGCTCTGCTATAACCACAGCCTGGGAAGAAGAAGCCATTGAGAAAAGCAGGAAAATCACAATTGCTCTCCCTCCTCCCCTCCTCCAGCCAGCCTGCCTGTTGACCTGAGCTGGAAGGAGAGTTTTCTTGGTCAGGCTAGGAGAGGCTCAAAGCGAGAGTGGAGCTGGCCAGGGGAGCAAGAAGAAGAAGAAGGCGACTCCCTATGTAAACGGGTGACAGCAGTGAGGCCACCCCTCAGCCCACGCACTGCTTTGCAGAGGGGGTGGGAGAGAGAGTGAGAGATACTTGAATCTCTCGGGAGACCCATTGATTCACCACTTGCTCTCTGCCCGAGGCTGTGGAGAACTTGTCTGTGTAAAGAGCTGATTTTTATCTCTCTTAGAATGCAGAAACAGAAACCCCGGTAAATTGTTAAATAAATAGCCTTGTGTGTTGAATGACTTGGTATCTGTACAGAAGGCCTTATGGACCAATTAAGCATACTAACATGGAAGATACGGCTGTTTGAATGGCACTGTTATGGGACCAACCCTTAGTTTCTCAACACGTTAACACACACACAAAATCAACAGAAGTAAAATGAAACATATAACAGAGATTAATAAGGATCCGGGTATTATTATTCCAAATGTGCGTTATTTCTGGACCATGACAACACGTAGACCTGGTTCACACATCATGGCTACTGAGAGTTTCTTTAAACCCTGGGTAGTTGTGAGCAAGCAAGCAAGAAAGCTTGCTAACGCCCATCTGCCCACTCCTGCTACCTAAACAACTGAGGGACACTTTGTCCCTGGGTTGTTGCCTGTGACGTCAGAACAAGGAATTGTGGGTTGTCAGAGAAGGACAACTTCGAGACAACCTTTACGCACTTGTAGTCATTTTTTATGGTAGTAATGTGGGGTTCACATCGAATCAAGCAATAAAAGGAACACGCAGGCTTGTGGGTTATTCATCCCTGAACGATCCACAATTCCGCTTTCAGACATCATGGACAACAATGCTCTATCCCTGGATTGTTTAGCTCAGTGGGAGCAGATGGGAGGGTGGGAGACAGCACATTTGTTTGGTCCTGCTCATTCACAACTACCCAGGGTTTAAACAAACACTTGGTAGCCATGACATGTGAACTGGGTCTTAAAGTGCTCCATCAAATGTCCATCTTTTCCACTGGCATATGTACTCACACCTAATTGTGGCTACTTACTGTTATCATAGCAGATACGACCAATGGCCCTCCCCACATGAAGCAACATCTCTTGATCTGTGCTGTCCAGCAGCGGTATCAAGGTTGACACCATGCCAGCATCTATACAGGGGGTCTTCATTTCCTCTGCATAGACAGAAGAGAGAGGCTGTGTTCAGTTGTCATTCTGAAAGTGCAGGCCAGCACTGAACAATTCAAAGAAATGAGATCTCAGGACTATGACGAAAGTAAAGCCATTAAAACTAGGGCAGGTGTTCTAAATTTGGACTCCTTCAGAGGACAATCCTGGAACATGCTTAAAGATGAAAAGCAGGTCATACTGTGTGCTCTTAAGTCTGTGAATGCTCATTAATATATGTTAAATAAGCGATTAATGTCCCACTGAATCCAATCTTTAATTAATCTGGGAAAACTGCATTAAATATCCATGCATTTCTTGGACATCTTAAAAGTAACCTGCATCTTACTAACTCAAGGTAAAAACTGTCTAGGCTCATTGACAGTATTGGGCATCCAAAGGGCTCTAAAGCTTCCCTGTGCCATGTGCTCCTCACATCCAAAGTGGGCTCTCTTTATTGCCCCCGACCCCTCAAGTACTGTGAAATGGGATGGTGGTTGAAAGGGGCCAATTTAGTGCTGTAGGATGCAGGCTACATGGAGCCCTTTATGCCCTTTTGAGTGTCCACTGATGTCATTAGGCCTTCCAGAGACCTGAACTGTTTCAGTTCTGTTGAGGCTAATTTCAAGGAGTGGGCATTTTGCCTGTTCTACAAAATGAGTAGAACAGCCCCATATTCAGTGCCAAGACATACTAATTGTGGGATTTGGCACTGCCTCTAATTTTAATTGAACCTACACAGGGGAAATGAGGTATTGCAAAGAGCCTGGGTTAGATCCTGCAGCTCAGTCTTTACAGACCCTTTCTCTGGCTTACAAATAGCATAGTTCGGGAAATCTCTAGGAAGGAATCAACATCTTGTAACACTTTTGATGACTCTGATCAGAGCTAAACCCAGGTCCTGCATTAGCAAGCATTATCCTCAGACAGATACTGGGGCCTTAGTTCCCTGGCAGGGCCCACCACACTGATACATTTGCACCTTTCCCTGAGAAAATTGAACTCCAGGGGCCATAATTCATCTGGTGGCCACCATTTTGTTTTCCTCACACCTCAGAAATTGCATCAGTCTAGGGCATAGTTTAGGGGTGAGGGATGTGAGGAAGGCTGTTGCCAGTTGGGTGGCTGCCATTTTGTTTTCCCAACAGTATCCGAGGCTGACAAAACTTCTGTGGCGTTGTGGGGAAAACGAAGTGGCTCTGCTGTTCCTTACAGTTTTTTAAAGCCTACAATACTGTCAGGGTGGAAACTGAGCCCATAGAGCCCCAGAGCAGTTCTGATTCTGAGGAAGAGCAACAACCCGTGGGAGAGGAGCTCGCTCATCGCTCATAGGCACAGCGGCAGGGAGAGATTCCTCCTGCCTGCATTCTGAGAGAGACAGTGACCCTGGCAGCAAGAGAGCGGGGGATGGGGCTTGCTGGACACTCGGCGCAGACGCAGGGAGCAGTGCCAGATGGAGGGTGTCGAGAGGAGGCGCTCTGACCGCTTGGCACTAAAACAGCGGTCGCGTCCCAAGGACCTACGGGTAAGGAGGAGGACATCTCCATAGCCCATAAGTTCAGAGGTTTCCCGCTCTTCTCCTTCAAACAGGGACCAATTGCCTTACCTGGAACTTAGGCTACTCTGCTAACTACCCCAGTGCAGTTCCTTGCTTAGTCACTGGTGATTAGCATCTGAAAGAGTCATGAAGTTGTAAAGGAATAAAGCCTTGGAAAGAATCCTCTTCGTCTGTGTCTTGAGTTGGCTATTGGAGGGGACTGTAAGAGGCAGCTAGGGCACTCCTGACAAATACTATAAAATAAGACTGGTAAACTCTAGGGAGGGGCATCCACATAGCGGGGGGGGGGGGCTCAAACCTCGAGCCATTCTTGACCTGAAGTAAGAGACAAATGCATAGCTGGAATGTAAAAAAGAAAAAAGTAGGGGAGTAGTTTGATTCCTTTCCATGGCAGCCTATCATCTCTGAGGAAGTGCAAGCAGGTCTGAAAGGCAACTGTAAGCTTCACAGACACCATGCTAATGAACAGATTGCAACATTGTAGGTGTTCAGGAATCCTGAACAATCAATTCTCTTTCCTAAATGTCATGCCACATACCATTTTTAGCTATCTCTGCCAGCACCTGGGCTGCCTTTACTGCATAAAGTGGAGTACTTTGCAGAAATCTGGCTATAGATGGCAAAACATCGCTTTCAGCAAGAAGGCTGGAGGCTCTGTGCTCTGCAACAATAAAGAACACAATTGGGTTAGACGGTAGGGGACCTGGGATTCTCAAAGAATAGGAAACTGGAGTTTCCAAGTTGCGATGTGGAGGAATGATGACCAAGTTGTGACCTGGCAAGTCTAATTTTGAATTTGGATTGAAACAACCTGGCTGACATGTTAAGAAGTCTGTGTTGATGGACACTTCTCTAGAACCAATCATTTAGGGCTTCTCCACATGGGGCTTATATCATGCGATCAAGACTGGTTACTCACAGAGGTTTGCAGGTCCTTTACACAACATTGTCAACCTCCAGGGGCCCTCCTGTGGTTTATTACCTTTATCCCACCTTTGTAAAGTGCGGGGAAAGTCCGATTTTTCTCTAGGAAGCACTATGATGCACTTTATTTGCTGCATACTTCTGTAGTGGCACTATAACAGCAGTGCCATCTAGTGGGTGTAAAATGAAACATATAGAACTTGCTGAGAAATAAAAACAGCACATGTCAGCCTGTGTAAAGGAGCTGAACTTAATCCCGCAAAGAATCCAGAAGCAGAAGCCCCAGTAAGGATGTGGGATTTTAGCCTTATGTGGTGAAGCACTTAGTATTGTCAGCCGGTCACTCCAACTCAGGCAATAGCTGTGTCAGGGTGGAAACTGAGCCCATAGAACCCCAGAGCAGTTCTGATTCTGAGGAGGAACAGCTATCCGTGGGAGAGGAGCCCGCTCATCCCTCACAGGCACAGCAGCTGGCAGAGATTCCTCCTGCCAGCATTCCTGTAGATAGTGACCCTGGCAGTGAGAGAATGCGGGAGGGGGGCTTGCTAGACACTTGACACAGACGCAGGGAGCGACGAGCAATGGAGGGTGTGGACCAACTGCCTACCCGGAGCATAGGCTACTCAGCTGTTCATTGCTTAGTCACTGGTGATTAGCATCTGAAAGAGTCATTAAGTTGTAAAAGGATTAAAGCCTTGAAAAGAATCCTTTTGTCTGTGTCTTGAGTTGGCTATTGGAGTAGACTGAAAGAGGCCGCTAGGGCGCTGCTGACAAGCTGGTGCTGGTGCCACCATCCACTGGAAAAGTTTCCACTTTCCAGGGGTTTCAGACAGTCTTTCCCAGTCCTACCTGCAGATGTCAGGGACCTTCTTGGGAACTTCTACATGCAAAGCATAGATGCTCTGTCACCGAGCTAGAATCTTCGTAAAGGGTGGGGGGCGCAGGATTGTGGGAGCAGACTCCATCCCTGACATATGTGCATTTAGTGGAAAGCCTGAAGAAAGCCTACAAGTGTACAACCGCATGGCTCTTCCCATGTGATTGAAAACCCTGAACAAATGGGTTTTTTGAGCATCCAGGGAGAGCCCTACATGCAGACATTTGTATGTGCATAGGCTGGGGGCTCTTGTTGGACCTTCAGATGAATGCATGCTGCAATTCAACTCTTCCCCCTCTTTATTTACACACAAATGACATCTGAAAAGCTCCATAATGGTTGTATAATAAGTAATCAGTCATGCCAAATGAGCCTCAGCCACTGTAGCAGGAGAAATGGCAAGTGGTGCATGACATGTGCTCATGTGCAGGTGTTTACATGCACAAAAGATTAGATGTATCTGCCTCCCCAACCTCACCTGCCCCATCAGGGATAGAAACCTAAAAAAACAACAACTCACACTAATAAAATGTTTAAAGGGCATCCCCAAAATGCAAAATAGAGAGCCATTAACCAGGGACCAGTACCAGAATATAGGGTCTGTCCTTGGTAAACAGGGACAGCTAGAGCATATGTAGTAGCAGTTAGCAATATATCCCATTAGTCCCTGCTGTCCTGTCAAGTCTACAAGTGGCATCCAGTTACTGGAACCCCCAGAGGATTGACATCTGAACCTGGATAGGCTGCCTTTGAAGCTCATAAAAAGCTTCCATGTCTCCTTCCTTTCTTTAATATTCTCCCTCCCCTTTGCTTTTAAGGAAGGGGTGAGTCTTTCAATCTGTTGCAGTTGCCTTATGCAGTGAACAGCTTTCAGCAGGTACAAATTCGCTTTGTTAGAAAGGAAGACTGAATCAGATTGTGTGTGTGTGTGTGTTTGTAAGAAGTTGATGAACTGGGTGGCAGCCATAGCCCACAGAAAAATCCATCCCCACAAACACCATCTCAAATGGCAGCTGCTCTCTAATAGGCTATATAATATTCTGCTACCATCAAGTCATGATGCATATTGTGTTGACTGAGGCTATCAACATGACAGATTTCCATTATCCTTTCTTGCCACTTCACTGCGGTTCTGTGTCTTAGGAGAAAATGGGGAAGATTGAGATGACTGGGGCACCTGTGGTGTTCAGCTGAAGCCAGCACTGTGGCATACATGTATCACCCCTTCCAATATCAAACTCAGCTGGTCTATGCCAACAGGTTTGTAGCCAAAATGGAGCCAATGGGGAAAAAAGAGGGAGGTATCAGCATGTTCAGGGAAATGCTAAGGTTTGCATAAGTACAACCCCCCCGCGCCCCAAGGGCCCCTGCCCCCAACAGCCTGATGAGGATTGAGTATGCTCAGTGGCTGGAGAATGCTGGGGGGCAGGGGAGATAATGAACAGCCAGGGAGCAGGGAATAGAACGGAGTATCCTGGAAGAAGGCACAGTTATTATATGGAATACACCAGGGCATGTGCCTCGAAACGTCCCTTCTTGGAGCTTGCCCCAAATCTTTTGAGCTGCCCCTATGACATCATCTGCCTTAATACAAGCCTGCCTCTTCACTCAGTAGCCTTGCAGTAACTAGGTGGTGAGAGGGTGGATTCACTGAGGGAGGGGGCCCATTGAGTGTGTCTTGCCTCAAAAACATGGAGGTGACACTGCTTTGCATCATCTTGTTTGTTCAGAGTCTTCTGCACATAACCTCCCCAGCACTTCCTGGAACATGGCATCACATAGTCCTAAAACACCTTTTGGTGAAAAGAAGTTGGTGGAGGCTAATTAAATCATTTGCTGTACTGAAAGCCACTGAACTTGTCAAGGTTTCACCTATGACCTGGATTCGCTGAGCAACTCCTTAAGGATCTCTTGCCTCCTTAAGAGTCCCACCTTCCTTCTTTTAAACTTCCCCTTCCCAGTAAGGTGGGGTTTAGGCTGTGGACGTGAGGTGACTATAAACAGGGTTTAACCACAACAGTTTTAACAGTAGATTTAAAGCAAACAAATTACAACTAAAGGTATTCACATAATAGAGCTGAGTGATACAAAAGGCATTAAAAGAAAATAAAAGTTGCAAAACGCAAGTTCCTTTACCCTATCTGCCCTTGGACTTTTCTAGGCTGCTTCTTCCTGCTCACTCTTCAGACTCTGCTCTCACTTCAGGCTGGCTGTCTCAGCTCTTGCTTGGGCTGCAGCCTAGTCTTTCTGACCCTTACTTGCTGTCTCCCTTGCCTTCCTCAAAACTGAAAGTACTGCTTCAACCCTGAAGAAATGAAACTTAAGTGGAGAAATGAAACTGACACTCAAGTGGAGAAACAAAACTACTCCTCTCAGGATTACCCCTCCCAACAGAAAACTCCAGGGCTGCAAGCTTGATCATTTTTCTCTTTGCCTCTGTAGGCCTCAAACCTTCATAGAGCTTCACAGAGCTTCTGCTGAAGCCAAAAGTTCTGGTCTGGGGCAGTAAATTCAGGTGTGTGAAATACCAGTGTTTCTGGTATTTTTGCCTCGCCTTCCCCCTCCCTCTTCAAACTTTAATTGCAGCTGTGCTCCCAGCAGCAGGTATGTAAGAACAGAAAGGGGGGGGGCAATGAGCAGACTGTGGAAGGTGTCAGTGTCTCCTATAGTTCAAAAACCTGCTGCCTTCATTCTACACCCCCTATCAGTCTGTCGCCTTGCTAGTATGGGTTCAAACTGATGACCTCATCTTCTTGTGCTGACTACTTGACGTCATTGCATGGATGCAAGACAACCTTTGTGAGTTTTTAGACACTGGAAAGAGGCAGAGCCTCCCAGCTTTGATTCCACTACAAAGGTATGTCCACCACATCTACAATGGTAGCAGTATAGCTCAAGCTGGGCCTGCTCTGGGTGGCACATCCTTACATAAAAGTTGTCAAATGTTGCTCGTGGGCTGTGCAAGGAACATTTTGTCACCTTCAAGCCCAGGTTGTTTCGTTATGGCAACTACACAAAGCACCTCCCTCCTGTGAAGAGTAGGTGACAGCTACCTAGTGAGGGCTGACAGGTAAAATAACCTGCCGCCACCTCAGTGAAGCATACCTTGTGCTGCAGTTAACAATGCATAATTGAGCTGCCTCAGCAAAGCCTCCCTACTAACTACCTACTAGGATGCATGATTTTATTCTGTTGTGTTTTCCAGGGAACAAAGGCAAAATAGGGGCAGGTTTTTCCACACCAAAAGGTAGCTTAAATTCTTAGCTATTGTAGCTTTCAGATTAGTTGACATGATTAAGGGGTTAACCTCAGGCTAACATGAGCCAAAAGTTAAGTTTAGAAGCTGTGGGCAATTGTATATCTTCTGTTTCTTTGGGGGATGATTGACTGAGTAAGGGCCAGTGCTCACACCGGGCCAGTGCTTTTCAAACTCTCTGTCTGAGAAATTGTTTCCACATCTGCTTGTCTGCAGAACCTCCGTGGGTGTCTCATAGGCATATGCTTAGTACAAAATGGGGGATCAGGCATCCTGTTGGACTTTGCGGCCACCCCACTTGCATTAAAGGGACACCCTACAGCAAGAGTGTACAACCTGCAGCCCTGCTGACCCCCATCCACCAGGTTCTTCCCCCAGCCCTACCCATCTTCTAGCAGAGAAAAGCTCAGAGATAAGAGCTTTTCCCTGCTGTGTTGAACACTGAAAAAAAACTGCCTTTCTTAGGGCTTAGAAGGGAAAAGCTCTTATTTCCAAACAGCCGCTGATTGGAGATAAGAGCTTTTCCCTGCCAGGGACAGGGTGCATGGCCTGAGTGAGCCTGCCCTGCTTGCTTCTGAAGCTTGTCTTGCAGAGGCTTGTCCTGCTTGCTTCAGGGCCTAGAACATACCAACCCTAGATGGTTTCAATAAGTTGTGAGCCACCTTAAGAGGGGCAACCCTGAAAGGCAGCCAATACATACAGAAAGAATAACAACCCCATACCTGCCATCATTTTACATATAAAAAATAGGGTCGCTCTCTTGTTTACTTGTTAACACCACTCTTTTTCTACCCAGAATCAGTGACATATATACACTTACACATAGCTGGAGGTACTTCTTGGCCTGCTGTACATTGTATCGGTTTGCTGTGTGGCTGGCATTTTGTGTCCATGTGCATTTGTGTAGGTGTGTGTAACTTCTAGAGCTCTGTGGAAGAGGCAGAAACTTGAAGCTCATTTGTGAGCTTGCTAACAACACTTCTCAAAGGCACCGCCAACATTTCCCCAGAAGGTAACATTGGAAGAGTGCTTTACCCTGGGTGGGTATAAGACAATAGTGACTGTGCCTGGTAAATGTGGACCACTGGTGTGAATGCTTTAGCAGTATACAAGAGGAAATGTTTTCAGTTTTAATTTAATTTTAGTTTTCCCTTGCCTTTTATGAGAATAACTACATTCTTTTTCAAGGCTCTCTAATGCTTTCCAACCTCCAATGATGTCTGCTAACTGTATAGTGATTCCTTTTCATTAGAGCGGAAGCAGGCAACCTGGTACCCTCCAAATGTTTTGGATTATAACGTCCATAAGACCCAACCAGCATGGCCAATAGTCAAGGATTATAGGAGTTATAGTCCCAAGCAGGTTGCCTGTCCCTACGTTAGGAAAATCCCTGAGGCAGAAGCAAAGATAGCACCAAGACACTGTATCTGAGCTTTGGTGAGCAGTGGTGCCTGCCTGCCTGAGGAGAGGCAAAACTTACATTTAAGAGTAAGCAAGAAGGTTAAGAAACTCCTGTCTGGTCCGTAATGCAAAGGGCATCTTTCTTGAAAGTTGGCAACATGTGGGCCAGTCTCTGTCTCTTTCAGGTAGGCAGGGTCAGCATGTGGTCACAATGGCCAGTCCTTCTCCTTCAGGCAAACAGCATTAGCATGACGTCACAATAGCTGGTCTCTTTTCTTCAAGCACACAGCATCAACACAAGGTCACAATGACCAATCACTTTCCTTCACAGAGGCAGCATCAGCATGAGGTCACAGTGGATAGTCTCCCTCTCCCTCTTTATCTCTCTTTTTCTCAAAAGCGGGCAGTAGCACAACAACTCTCTTTCACACATACTGAGGCAAGCAGGAGCATGTGGGCACAGTCTTTCTTTCTCGTATTGCTGTGGCCAAGAGCAGGGTGTAGACACAATGGCCTCCAGTGTCTCTTACTGAAATGGGGAGCAGCCTGTGAGCACAGAAGCAGCAGGTAATGCAAAGAGGAGAATTGGCAAGTGGGCACCTCTGCTATAACAGTGTTTCTACTTACAGCAAGTACCATGGCCCTCCAAGAGGTAAAGAGAACAGAGGTGGGCACAGGAATGTTGGCAATATCCCAGATGTAATGGGATGAGTCTGCCAGGGCTGAGCACACTCTGAGAGTCAAAAGAGCAAGCTGCAGGTGGAGAGGAGAGTAGCAATCATTGGCATGACACCCCAGACACAGTGGGGCTTAAACTTTCAGCATGTGTCCAGGTGGCTATTTAGGAAGGGGAGAGAGAGCACATGGTGGCTGGTGGGCACAGTAGCAATAGAATATGAGACAGGAGAGGAAAGAAGGCAGGGAGAAATCACAGGGAAGCTCAGGGAGCCCCATCAATGGCAGCTTCAGGAACCAGGCGCTCCACCATCCCAGATACCATCTGTGAATGGTGTTTGGCTCATAGTGTCACCTACCACAGGCAGCACCAGCTCACTTGTCACACCGGCTAGTGGGCGAGACAGGAACCAAGGATATTATTTCTACCAGGTCATACTAACTGTCAATCTAGCCCAGCATTGTCTATACCAGCCTTCCCCAACTTGGTGTCCTCCAGATGTGTCAGACTATAACTCCCAGCATTCCTGACCATTAGCCATGCTGGCTGGGGCTGATGGGAGTCAAAGCCAAAAACATCTGCAAGGCCCCAGGTTGGGGAAGGCTGGTCTGTGCTCATTAGCAGTGACTCTCCAGGGTAAAGGGGAGAAATCATTTATATCACCTGCTATGTGACCCTTTGGAGATGCCACGGACTGAGTATCAGTTTTTGGGAGGCATGTAAAACATTTTTCTGAGACCAATTTATCCCCACAATACCCCACCCACACCCCCATTTGAGGAAGAGACAAGATACAACAATTCCAGAAATGATGAAAATAATCCCCAAGTTTGAACAAAAGTATATGGTTATGGGTTAAATGGGAACATATAAAGAATCAGTAGCAATCAGAAAGATATTGGAATTAAATGAATAACTGAGAATCTACAAGGATGTGTTGCATAGTAAACACTCTGTGTGGGTATGTGTGTGTGTAGAAAGGTGATAAGTTTTTCAGCCTGTGAATGGAACTATAGAAGTGGGGGACCATTTTCACTCAGCCCTAATGCAACTAAATCAAGGCCAAACTAGGTGTTCCAATGAACAGATGGTTGTCACCAAAACCTGCAATTGGATATCAGTCTGGCTTCCCACCATGTCTAGCATAACTTACCCATGTCCTCATGCCATGAGACTGTGCCTTTCTCTTCCCTGCTTCACAACATTGGCTGGTGCAGGTGGTGCTAAAAACAATCACAGCTTCATGATGGCACAACACAGGCTAAGTTGCACAAGACATTAGAAAGGGTGGGAGGGACTGGGCATGTGTTGATGGCAGCCATTTGCTCATTGTAATGTCTACTTGGTTTCGTGCATATTCTAGATTAGTAATCTTCAGCTTTTTCATACCTGTTACCCACCCATTCTCCAACATACACTATTGTACCGACTTCTTATTTTTTTTAACATAATTTATTTAACCCACATTAGATCAGGTTGCAACCCAGTTGTTAGTCTTAACCTACTAGTCAGTGATCTCAGCCTAGAATACAGTATGTTGGGAGGTAAATAATGCTTTCTTTATGCTAGTGCCTTTACAGCAGGAGAGGGCAACTTGTAGGCTAACACATCTGGAGCTCCACAACTCCCCTCATGATTCGTTATGCTGGGTAGGGCTGATGACAGCTGTAGGCCAAAACATCTGGAGGGCCAAAGGTTGCCCACCCCTGCTTTATGGGAAAGAACCAAAGAGATTTGAGGGCTAACAGATTTGCAAAATAAAAACCTTATTTTAAAGATGTCATGAGATATTATTGTAGAGCATATTTGGGTGAATTTGAGCAGGGCTAGAGTACAGGCTGAGCCAGTAGAAATTATATTTCAACAATACTTAACTATCTTCAGCTAGAGCTTCAAGAATTCCATTTAGACTTCGGATAATCTGGTCTTCATCTTCAGCATCCTCTCCACCAAAGCAGAGACATTCTAGGTGTAGATTCAGGGACTCTGTTCAGAAGGCAAACATAAATGATGACAGTATTCATTTACAAAATTAGTCTTATATTAAAGAAGGATCCTGTAGGCAGGTCTTTGGAAAAGAATAATGTATTTAATGGCCAATACGTTATAAAGCTACTGACAAGTTCATTCCCTTCCCCATTTCACCAGCAACTAAAAATACAAAAATGTATGGAATATATGAGCATGTGCATTCATCACTGGGGGGGTCCAAATGTTATGGGAAGGGCACAATCCTATGTGTGTTTGGACAGAAAACAGTCCGACAACTCCCAACATTTCCAGCAAAATGCTAGGAGTTGTAGGAATTTTCTGTCTAAACGTACATAGGATTGTGTCCTAAAGTAACACAAATTCTATGCAAACAATAAATCACAAAAACATAGACAATTTGCATAATTTATTCTCCTCCTGAGATCCAAATCCAGGCACTTACCTGGATTTCTGCCTCCATTTCTTGATTTAGGAAAATATGGCAAGTGTCCTCTTGACTCAAATGATGTTGTTTTTAAAATAGCAAGGCACAGCATAAATAGGACCTTGTATTAGTTATAAAATTTAGATGGTGTTAATTTAAGGTGAGTGTGTGTGTGTGTGTGTGAAATCCAGGTGTTTTATTATTTCCCTAGCGATTGGATCAGTGGAATAACACCATATGCACAGTGGTTTTCAAAGTCCTTGAAAGACATTGACCAGATGGAAGACTATCTTACTATCGTAAGAAAATAGAGAAATACAGGAGAAAATAGAATAATTGGTGGAGTGAAGGCTAATTGAAGAAAGATTGGTCTATATGTGAATAGAACTGTATAGATTTTAAGCCAATAGCTCTTCTCAGAACTTGCATTTATGATTACAAAATGTTGATAGTAAACTGGGGTTTCCAATAGCAAGGAAGAAATTATATTTCTCTCCTGAAATAAAAGGGCTCTTCCTTCCTTCCATCCAGACAAATGATGTCTAGATTCTTGTTCAAAATCCTTACTAAGTAAAGAATCATATATCTGTTTCAGGACAGATAGAAGGAAGCACTTCTTCAAACAGCACATAAAGTATGGAATTTGCTACTAGAAGACCTAGTGATGGCCACCAATTTGGATGGTTTTAAAAGGGGGTTAGACAAATGCCTGGAGAAGAAGGCTATCAATGGTTACTAGTCCTGATGGCGATATGGTACCTCCAGTATCAGAGGCAGTATGCCTATGTACACCAGTTGCTGGGGAACATGGGTAGGAGGGCACTGTTGCACTCATGTCCTGCTTGTGGGTTTCCCACAGGCAGCTGGTTGGCCATTGTGTGAACAGAATGCTGGATGAGATGGACCCTTGGTCTGATCCAACATGGTTCTTCTTATGTTCTTCTTTGCACACTTCTGTCTTCAGATAATCTTGCATGCTTGAGTGAAGGTGAGCAGTGCCCCTGCTCCCGAACATCAATGAGTTACATCTCTTAACAAGATAGGTTTCTTGTTCTCATATAATCAGAGCAGAGAGTCTCAGCCTGAAGCCTTTATAACAAATGTTATAAAGAGGAGGCTCAGTAGCCCCCACAGGGAAACCATCTCTTTGGGAAAAATAATTTGAACACAAGGGCATCCATACAGAAATGTAGAGTGCAATAGTAATGCTTCCAGATTGGCCCTGTGTCCTCCAGGTTGGAGACAGGAGAAAGGGCATAGAGCATGAGGAGGGTAGAGGTTCATCTAAGGCAGGGCTGAAGAGCCACTCTGGAGCAGGTATTGGAGCCGAAGATTGATAATCAGTGAGGAATGCCAAACAGCTCAGAAGAGACAACTGGATAGTGAAAGTCCTCTTGGAATGAGCACACTGTGGAACCCTAGTCTGAGTGTACACATTCCACTTCCCTAAGGCTATGACTGAATGGTGAGAACATAATGAGAACAGGTAGCCTATGGAACTTTGAAGAAGTTTCAAGTACTGTGGAAGTGGAAGGCCATATGCAGGCAGATGAATATAAAAAAAAAACTTGACAGTCCCTTTGTAGCTGGCATAATGAGGCTAAAGATGTACTGCTATAGCAATAATGGCTTTACAGCAGCCCTTGTACAATGGAGCCAGCTTAAGCTTCTCAACTTGCAAATACAGAATCGTTAACCAAAGTTGGATGGCTTCATCTGAAATCTCATCCCTTTCAACTCTTTCATAACAGAAGTCAATAGCTAGCCAGAGGTAACTGTCACCTGCATGTCCGAGAGGAGTAACAGATAATTACTGGAATCTGCTGAACATCAAGGGCCTAACTGGAACTGCTACTACCTAAAATTAGTGCTGATAATTAAATAACTGTATTTGATAAATTATCAGCGTCATAACTGTTAAATGAAAACCTCAGTATAGGAAGGACAGTGACTATGCTGGGACTCTGTAGGAATGCAGAAAAGGCCCAAAATGTCATACTGGGTGTGGAAGTCAGATGATAAACTCTAGAAATATGAACAAAGGATTCAAATTATATGTTGATTCCTGATTTTCTGCTTTTATGAACAGAAACCTTAATTGCGCCCATGACTATTTTTGCCATTGAGCAACACAGTATTAGACTATGCACTATAAAAAGTTTGATGTAATATTTTGGGGTGTACAAAAATACCATTTGAATATGCACAATGTGTATGGTGCAACATCATTCAGGAGAAATAGAAAAAATATTCATGTATCTCTTGTGGAAGGAACTAAGATTTGCTAGTGATTAGCATTCAAATAAAGTGTTTCCAAATGTTTCCTCTGAGGTTTTTGATGTAATCTCTTCATAGGATATCAGTATTTGAATATTGTTTGAATAGTTACTGAAGATTTGAAATTGGTCTTTTGATATATGAAGATACTTTATATCAGTTTTGCTTTGGCATTTGGTATATGAAAACTGATGATATGTAGTCATATTTATTATTTGATGGTATATGGCAGTACATTAGGTGGTATTAATAATATTTGATGATTATGAGAGTTCATATTTGAAACCCACCAAAATCAAAGTGAATCTAGAGATGCTGACAAGTTTTAAAACACTGAATATTGAGGACTTCCGGTTGGAGATGGCATCATGATCGGCTCGTCGCTGTGTCTCTCCCAAGCTTCAGCTTTAAAACTACCTCTTCGGGGCTGTCGTGTTATCTGGCTATTTGCAATTAAACTTGCTTAAGCTTTTGTTTTCTGTTTGCTTGTTGTGCTTTTGGAAGTGAGAGAAGGATGGCAACATCGTGAGGGAGGAAAGGCTTGGGAACACCGCCTACCCCCTCAATTGCCCCCCAGCAAAGGTTTCTAAAGACGGAGAGGGAGAGGAGTTGCTTGTTTTGATAAAAAAAATGTCCTCGTATTATCAGTGCAAAGAAGCTTGAAACAATTCAGGGTTCTATCACTACCCTTCAAGGGTCTGTGGACTCGATGAATATTTGTCTTCAAAAGATGGAGTCGAAAGTTAACGAACTTGAAGGCCGGGTTACTGCTCATGAAACTGCTATGGATGCCTCTGATAATGTTCTGTCTGCTTGAATTTCTCAACTGCAGGCCTTTGCTCGGAGAGCTAACCTTGGTATTCTTGGCTTTAAAGATCTGGCTACAGATCTCTGTCTTGCTGAGTTCATGGATAATTTTTTTTGTAAGTTATTTTATTTATTTATTAGATTTATTAGCTGCCCATCTGGCTGGCTGCCCGGCCACTCTAGGCGGCGTACAATACTAATAACAAATTTACATAATATTGACTTTGCCTTCTGATTTTCCATTTGATATTGAGCGTGCTTATCGTGTTCCGGTTCTACACGAGGCATCAGAGCGGGACCTGTTATCATCCAATTTTTACGTGCTTCCACGAAAGATTATCTAATGCATTTAGCAAGAGACCAGGGTGAGCTTCAGTGGGGGCAAGCAAACAATAAGATTATGCTCTTTCCTGATTATACTAAAGAAATCGCTGATAGAAGAAGACAATTTACCAAGGCGAGAAATCTGGCACAGCAAATTAACTTGCAATATCATATCAAATATCCTGCCACATTTTGCATTTTTATTGAAGCCTAGATGAAGAAGTTTTTAAGTTCTGATGCTGCAGAATCATTTCTTACTGGCATTAAAATCAAAACGAGGGATCCAACTTCTTCAGTTTCTTGAGCTGGAATCCAGCCATTTTCTATCTTTTTTGAACTCTTCCTCTGGTAGTATTCACTGTCAAGCTTTGTTTGGGTTATAGTTGATAAGAAGTCTTGGAGGCATGCCAGATCAAATGCATTATATACTACTGCTTCCCCGGCCCTTCTCTTCTCTTCTCTTCTCTTCTCTTCTCTTTTCTTTTTTTCTTTTCTTCCTATCCTCTTGCATACGTATAATGTATACATAATTCCTGTTTTTGAGTGTGTTAATTTACACATTTTGAGTAAATACAGGTTATATGTAACTACTATATTAAATTTAGCTTAATAAAGTTATGTAGGTACATACGTGTGTGTGTGTGTGTGTATGTGTGTGTATATGTATGTACACATATGAATACATCTCCAGATATAATATTAGTTAAAATATCCATTTGCCTTTTTAATTATTTTTTTAATTGTTATTATTATTACTATTTCTTGTTGGTTAAAATTGTAATGTTTGTAACTTTGCTCTGTGTATGTGTTTAATATGCGGGAGGGGCCAAGCTGAACATTGCAGTTACATTCGGTTCAAATGGAAGGCAAAAGTTTTTATTTTGTTTTATTTTGTTTTGTTTTTGTTGTTAAGGTTTTTTGTTTGTTTGTTGGGGGTGTTTTTTGGCACTTTTTATGGTAGGTGGACACAAATTGGATTATTTGAGTTTTATTTTTATTTTGGTTTTTATATTTTGTATTTTTGTTCTTATTTTGGAATAATTTTAATTTTTTCTCAGTTTCTACGTAACAAGAATTATTTTGATGAAGTTTGAAATGGTTAGTCCTAAATGTAAATTAAGGATGTATTTGTTATACCAGTTATCGTGTATAAATTTAGTCATTGTTTGTAAATCCAGAAAGATGTATTTGGGTGGAGGGGCAAACAATTTGCTTTTGTTTTTTCAATGTTTAGTGACTTCATGGAATGTCAAGGGGCTGCGAAATGTAAACAAACAGAAAAGAGTTCTTACCAAGTTAAAAGAGCTTAATGTTGACATGGCCTTCTTACAAGAAACTCATTTGATGGCTGCAGATTGGCAGATGTTGCAAAAGGATTGGGTTGGGGAGGCCTATGTCACAGACACTTCAACACAGTGTAGAGGGGTTGCAATTTTAATCCATAAGCAACTCTCTATCTCAGTTCAACAGGTGATTTTTGATACTGAGGGGTGTCTTTTGATCTTGGTAGGAAGGTATATGGGCAAATTAATTGTTATGATCAATGTATATGGGCCAAATATTGATTCTCTGGCTATGTTTCATGATTGTTTTGCTAAACTGGTTGATATTACCTATGATTATTTGATTTTGGGTGGGGACTTTAACGAGGTCTTAGATCCTTTGTTAGATAGGAGTACACCTTCTCCCAAGACTCAATCTGCAGTGATACTGGCACTTCAGGCTTCTATGATGGAATATGGTTTAATCGTTGCTTGGAGAATTTTACATCCTGCTGATAGAGAGTATACTTTTATTTCACCAGTTCACCATAATTGCTTTAGATTAGACTGTTTTTTTTTTATTTCTACAACTTTAATATGTCAAATCAAAGATTGCAAGATTGATTCATTGGTAGTGTCAGATCATACCTCACTATGTATGGAACCACAATTTTCTGATACTCCTAGGGCCCCCAGTCTTTGGCGTTCTAATGTTTCACTTCTTAGTGATGAGAAGTTTAAAACCCAGATGTTAGCTGAACTAACAGGGTATTTCAATATTAATGAGGGTACAGCAGGTTTGTGCACCATTGAAAGGGAGGCTAGTAAAGCTTTTATAAGGGGCCGAATTATCTTTATGCTTCCAATCAAAAAAAGCTTTAAAAAACTCAACAGACACACTTAAATAAGAAGTTGAAATCTCTCATAACTCAGTTTGCAACTTCCCCTCACAGCACAATATCAGTGCAAGATATGGACGCGCTTTTTTTCTCAGATTCATCTTCCACGTTTAGATTCTTCAGAGGAAATCATGAATGCAATAATGAAAATGAATACTGGGAAATCACCCGGACCGGATGGATTTCGAATTGAATGGTATAAAACATTTTCTAGCTTTTTAGCCTCAAAGCTGTATTGCTTCTATAACCATATTTTTGAAGTGGGCACCCTTTCTTCATCGTTAAATGATGCTTACATTACTGTGATTCTTAAGCCAGGCAAGGACCATACCTATTGCGCAAACTATTGACCTATATCATTAATTAATGTAGATATCAAAATTTTAACAGCAATCTTGGCCTACAGGTTACAACAGATCATGGCTGTATTGGTTAGACCAGACCAGGTGGGATTTATTAAAAATAGACAGGGGACTAATAGGTGAATACCTTTGGTGAATTGTCCAGTTATTCAATTAATTAGTCAAAGTTGGAAGTAATGCTGATTGAACATAGGATATACTCTAGCCAATTGGCAATTTCATCAGTGCCCAGAGTTCATTACTTATTTGGAAATAATTATTCCTAGAGATATATCTCAAATGATTAGTTTAAATTTAAACAAGTTGATTAATGATATTTCATGAGATATAGACAGAACTTTAAAGATCTTTGAAGTTGAGTTTATGGGGTAAAGTGAATACACTTAAGATGAATACCATACCCCCAATTATTTATGTTATACATGGGATCCCTATACTTATACCTGGCAAATGTTTCCCAAAACTCAATGCTTTGTTTTGTAAATTCTTTTGGGGTTCCTCTCCACCAAGAATACCTTTAAAGAGGATGCAGCTTCCAGTTAATGAAGGCGAGTTCGGTTTTCCGGATCTAGCTATGTACCATCGGGCCTATTTGCTGACCTCTACTAAATTTTGGTCTTTTCCACTCAAATTAGATTTTCCTCCATGGTCAGTATTGGAATCTTCTTGTCTGGAGCCTCTCTTTAAATGGATGGCATTAGGTTCTCGGCATATTAAGGTAGACAGAGCTCCTTCCACAATTTTGACAGGGAAGTCTGGTGTATAATGTCACGTCAATTACAGTTTGATCCATTTTCCCATGCTAAATTGACTTTATGGGGAAATCCAAATTTAAGAATTGGCAAGAAAATGTTTTTATGGTGGACCTAGACAGATAAGATGATCTTTACTTTAGATCAATTAGTGGGGGTTGATGATGAGTTTTCGGCATTTTCAATTTTGCGAGATCAATTTGATCTGCTGGCTTCAGCGGAATGGCAGTATTTGCAATTGAAACATTTGTTGGTATCTAGATTCGGTCCTGCTGCTTTTACTGCCTCGGAGTCTCCTTCACTATTGGAAACTTATTGAAGCTGATCAGATACAGTATATCGACCTATGATTCATGTTTATAAACATTTATTATCAATGAATAAATATGACAAAAGTGGTTTACAGCAGGAATGGAACAGGGAATTGGAACGTCCTATTTTGCTTAATCAATGGACTGCCATTTTGGCATCTGTATCGGACATTTCAATGAATCTTTGGTTATGCCTTTTTCAGCAAAAGCTCTTGTTTTAGGTCTCTTGGATGCCACAATGTCTTTTAGTAAAGGCTTGTCAAATTTGGCTAATTGTTGGAGGTGTAATGCAGTCAATGCTTCTTTTATTCATATGTTTTGGAAATGCCCAATGGCTGCCTCCTTTTGGGAGGAAGTTATTGTATGGATAAATTTTGTATTGGAAAGCTTTTTAATATTACTGATGTAAATGTTCTTTTAAATTACTTACCTGCTTCTTGGAATGTAACACATGGTCAGCATAAATGGATTTTTCACGCCCTTTTGGTTGCTAAAAGACTGGTACTACGATATTGGAAGGATAAAAGCTCACCACCTATAATGCAATGGACTGAAGACTTAACAACACTAGAAACATTTGAAAGAGTGGTATATAGGCATGACTTGCAAATGGACTTATATGCAGATATTTGGCCTGCTTTCACTGAGGTTTATGTGTAACCCCCCCTTTTTTTCTTTTTTCCCCTCGAATATTGTAATGTTAGAAACTGAGGATTTTGAACATGTTGTTGTATTTTTATTTGTATTTCATTCTTTTTCCCTTTTTTTAGGTTTTGTAATGTTTTCAGTTTGTTTTGTTTTGTAAAAATTCACAGTAAAAGATTAATTAAAAAAAGACATTGAATATTGAGGTAAAACTTACACATTCAAAATTTCCCATTTGAAACTTGAATTATGAAACATGTAATTTTAGCACATTTTGAATTTTTGCAGACCTTTGTTTCAGCTGTTGACTCCACAGCACCTTATCACATAATGTTATTAAGTTTGGTCAGCATTGGCCTAGCAGTTTGCATAATGCTTGGGTAGGTGTGTTCTGCCACGGTTTATCTCCCCTCTCCTCCCCCTCCCTCCAGTTTGGATTCATGAGTGCTCCATCATATTTAGAAGCAGAAGTATGCTGTTGTAAACAACTCTAGGGAACCTGAAGATTGAACAGATATCTCAACCAGAGAAGACTAGCATATAGAGACACTATAAGAACCTACATGTGTGCTGAGATGTTCATCAGAGGTCTTCCTCCAAGTGTTCCTCCCATCATTTCATTTCATTTATTATATTTCTATACCATCCCATAGGGCATCCCATAGCTCTCAGGGCAGTTCACAAAAATACCCTCCATTAGATGGAGAGTAATCAATGAGAGGGCCTTTTCTGTTGTGGCCCTTAGACTAGTGATGTTATTTTGGCCTCCTCCTTTCTCTCTTTCCAATGGCAGGTAAAAGCAATTTTATATGATCACACTATTGGGGAAGGGAGAAGGATAAAGCCTTTTAATATATGGTCTGATGTTGTTTGATCTGATATTCCTTAGTGTTTGGACTTTTGTGTTTTTTATACCTGTAAATTGGTTTTAGCTATGTTCTGTACAGTTGATTAAGAGGCAGGGTAGACATATTTTAAATAAATATACTATACAGAAGAAATGTACTTAATACTGAAGTTACTATCATAAATCAGAAGCAACAACAAAAAAATAAGATGTGCGTTAATTCAGTCAAAATGTAAATCATTTCTACCCCAGAACTATTTGTACAATCTAGACAAAAATTAGGCACCCCTAATTCATTGCTGCTAGATGCTTAATTTGGGGGATAATTAAGATAAAGCTCATACAGAATGACCGTAACATTTACATGCAGCAAGATGCTTTTCTACAGCTGCTTGGAGGTCCATTTGTGCTATGCACAATCTCTGCTCCTGAACTGGTTGCACTGTGCTTCTGAAAACACTGTTGGCATGAAATGATGTGAGTTGACAGGTCTGCATTAAGTTGGAATTTCAGGCCATCCCACAGTCCCTACCGCTGCCTTTAAAGCTGATTGAAATGTAGCCAATTACTTTTCAAATGCGTTTAAGTGACCAGCTGTATTTTGTACTTGTGGGAGATTACAACTGAGAACACTATGACTAGCATTCCAAGTATTCCTAATTTTAGGGTCCCATATTGATTTTTCTGTGTGTGTGTGTGTGTGTGTGTGCGCGGTGGGAGAGAGAGAGAGAGAGAGAGAGAGAGAGAGAGTATATCTGTTTGTCAGGCAGGCTGTGACTGTATGTCTTTTTAACATGCAGCCCAATCCTATACATGTTTATTTGGAAATAAGTAGCACTGAGCTCAGTGGGATTTGCTTGCAAGTAAGTGTGGATTGGATTGCATCCATATGTAGATGATCTGCAAAACAATTAAACAATGCAGATATTCAGGTAGGCTCTGGATCCTAGCAGTATGCGTCAATCACAAAATTATATATTTGCACAGTGGACACACACCAGAGAAGCTTAAAATTACTTAGTTAAATACTTGAGCTTCCACTTTTTTCAGCAATACAGTTGGATTTTTGAAATAAGCATTCAGGAGCGAAGGTGACAATTCTAAAAATGGCGATGGAGAGAATTCTCACTAAGATGACATCTGCTATGTAAGTGCAAGAGAGGTTTAAGAGAGAATTAGAAGCAGAGTCTAAGTATTATCCTCCAAGTTAAGGCAATGGGTGTTTGGTTGTCAGTCTGTATCCAGACATTCTCTCTTGTTTCTAGGATTGGAGGTTTTTTGTAATGGGAATACTTCTAAGTCTGAAAGATTGTGATCATCTATATTACAATGTCTTTCAACAGGCAGTTCAAGTTTTTTGGGTTGTGACTGCTCATATTATCCCCCACACACACCCAAATAGATATAAAGGTCTGTAGTTTTCCCAGCATTCTGCATGCGGCATCCAGGACATTTGCATCTATAACATAGATTACATTGCTGGACTTGGAAGGTGATATTCTTTTTCATGCGATAGGTCTTGCCTGACATTCTGCTTTTGAAGATGACAGTTTCCTTAAGATAAGTACAAATGCAAGCTTTGATCAGTAGATTAATCAGCTACAGCTTTAGCCGATTAATTGATGGGCCTGAAAGTTAAGGACACACTTGTTTGAAACTATTTTGGGTCTAGTGTGCTACTGTAGAGAGAAATGAAAACAAAAATGTTTTAAAAATGCACTCCCTTTTTAGTGAGTGATACATTTTGTTTATCAAATTGCGAGGTATCTCACTTTTTATTCAATTGCTCAAAAAGATGCTTGTGTAGCAGATATGGTAATAGGCAATTTTAAAAAGTGTAATTTATTAAAAGATGGATGATTAATCAACTAATAATTTGATCTGTGGCAACCTTTGTATATATAACACTATATAAGGGTATATATAAGAAATTAAATCTGTTTAAAATACAGATGCGCACACACACACAGACAACAATCATTTTTGCGGTTTCTACAGAATGAAGAAAAATGATCTCCCTTATATGAAATACCCATTTACTGTCTATATTTAGCATGAGTTTTACTCACCCATGGATGCTGCAGCTTTCCAGACTGGAGAGATAATAAAGAACACACACGGTCTGTGAGGCTCTCTCCTTTACAGATGCCAAGCTGTGAGCAAGGAGAATATTTTATAACTCTCCAGCAGCACCGCAGCCCACAGCTTCTCTTTTTCCCTCACCTTTTCCCCCCTGTGACCCAAGGCTTCAAATGCTTCTAATACTGCCTAATTACTTAATCTTCAGCACTGCTTGTGTTTCCTGTTTAGATGTCATTAACAGAAAAAGAAACATAGTAGTAATGATCATACCAAGAAGAAGGAAAAATACAGTGTGTAGCTTTTTTTGATTGGATTTGCTTAAATTTTGATTGGATTTGCTTAAATTCTTATCTTCGGTATAGATAGGCTTCCCAGACTTTCTAAGCATCTAAGAGTGCATCTACAGACACATTCAGTTCTGCCTGGCTCAAGTTGACCTTGGCTTCAGCTTAGCACATTGCTTGACACAGGAGAGCTATTTGGACGAGAGCAGACTCGAGTTAAGTTTGGCCTTTAAGATCACTACACTGTAGGATGTCGATCTTCATGGCTCCCTAGATTGCCACTTGCCACGTCAAGTGGCAATCTGGATCAGCTTGAGTAGAATCAAACTACGTTCATGAAAAACTGATTTCATAAGGGGATGATCTAAGAGTTCAGTGAGACTTCTCCAGTTTATTACATTGCAAAGGATTGGAATAGGTACCAGGGATGGGGTGGAGGGAACTGTAAAATTAAAATACTTTATAGACCTTTGACACGCAGGAATTATGAATATTCATGATGACCTGCCCAGCTTGTTTCAGTTCATAAATGAAAGCAGGGGTGTTGCTAGGGTCTTAAAAGATCCAGGGCACAGGCCCATAACACAAATTTGTGCATACACACCCACACACACACACACGAGTCTAAGCGCACGTCTAATATGTGTGTGTGTGTGTGGTGTGTGCATGCAGTGTGCTTGCATGTGTGTATAGATTACATACATACATACATACATAAGAAGTGTGCACTGACCCCCAACTCAGACCCTGATTCAGCATTTTGGAAAACATCCCACTTTGCTCTGGCCAATTTGTAGTCAGACTGCTTCAGCTCAGCACCAAACCTGAGTCAAGGGTTGGAAAAATGAATCTTTATGCTACCTGTTGACTACCATGGGAAATTAGAAAAAAACAACAACTGTAACTTTTTTCTCTTGGTCAGAACTGGATAATTTCAGGCATAGTAGCCCCCTAGAAGGGGATTACACCTGTCCAACATCAGAAAAAATAGGTGCAGGGTTTATATTTTGATTTTCTTTTAAAGGGAACTGCCAATAAAATTTTAATTCCTTGGAAGAATTGGATAAAAAATTCAGGATTCATTGCCCCATCAGAGGAGATAATGTCTGCCAAATTTCAGAATGATAGCCACAAGGGTTTTTGTGCAAGGGTAGCCTTGACATTTTGAGGTCTCCAAAAGAAGACATACTTACCTCCCTATGTTCCTTGTGGACCATTGTTCTGAAAATTACAGACAGCCTAGAGTTGTCCCTAAGTAAGAAACCAGCAAAGTTTCAGAAGGATAGGTGCAGCAGTTCATGTGGAAGGGGAGTTCTGTGGTTTGGGGGAGGGAGTGATTTGCTTTCCCTTCCACTCACCCCCTCCCGAATAGTTTTTGGGTAAATTTGTAAGAAAATGCACAAGTCATTAGAGGTGTCCCCCAGGCAAGAAACCTGCAAAGTTTCTGAAGTATATACATGCATTCTATTCTATTCTATTCTATTTATTTATTTATTTCATTTCTATACTACCCAATAGATGAAGCTCTCTGGGCGGTTCACAAAAATTAAAACCAAACAACACACAATAAAACAGTATAAACCATATAGAACATTAAAACCACAGTATAACAACCAGAATAAAACCTAGCAGCAGTGCAGGGATTTAAAATACAGATTTAAAACAGCAAAGATAAAAGTCTAGAAAACTAAAATGCTAAAATGCCTGGCAAAATAAAAAGGTCTCCACCTGGCACTGGAAAGAATACAGTGTAGATGCCAGGCAAACCTCACTAGGGAGCTCATTCCACAGCCAGGGTGCCACAACAGAAAAGGCCCTCCTTCCAGTAGCCACCTGCCTCATTTCCTTTGGCAGGGGCTCACAGAGAAGGGCCGCTGAGGATGATCTTAAGGTCCAGGCAGGCACATATGGGAGGAGGCGATTCTTCAGATAACCTGGCCCCTTAGAATTACTAGAATTTATTTACATTTCACCAATGTTAGCAGCAGGGGAATATGGGTGGGAAGGTGCTATTGCACTCATGTCCTGCTTGTGGGCTTCCAATAGGCAACTGATTGGCCACTGTGTGAACAGAATGCTGGACTAGATAGACCTTGGTCTGATGCAGCACGGCTCTTCTTATGTTCTTAAATAGAGAGTGCCTCTGAGCATGTGCAGAATGCTTTTCTTTCACCACTGAGCACTTACATTCTCCCCCTACCAATTCTATTCCCCTCCATGCAACCATCCCTCCTCATCCTACCATCCTCCAGCACCTCTTCATAAAAACAGATCTCTTGTTTTGTGCAACTCCTCTCTAACTTCTCCTTGTTATACATAAGCTCTCATTGTATCTTCCTCCTCATAACTTCATTTGTTCCAAGACTTCACTAGGATTCAGCCAATGAGTCTGTTTCCAAAACTAAGGCTACTTAATGGAGAAACTCTGAGCATGCACTAAGTGCCTTTCCCTCACCACTGAAGCTGGAGTTCATACAACCCCCCCCCCCAAAATCCAGAAATGACAAAACATGCATAGGACTGAGCTGAAAGGGTAGTCAATTCATTAGACAAAATTGGGTAGGCACTGTATTAAGCCTGCAGTACCATGCTCACAACTCAGGACGTATTTCTGAGTAAATATGCAGAACATTAAGGTGCAAACCTCCCTGCAAAAGTAACTTGTGCTGGAATCCTATGCACACTTTCCCGAGGGTAAGCCTCATTAAACATAATGGTGCTTCTGAGTAAGCATACATAGGATTACATAAATTAGCAATGTTTATCTCCCCTCCACTTTAAAAAGAAACCAAAAACTCCTATTTTGGATAGCATCACCGATGCAATGAATATGAACTTGAGCACACTCCGGGAGAGAGCGGGGGACAGGAAGGCCTGGCGTGCTATGGTCCATGGGGTCACGAAGAGTCAGACAAGACTTACCGACTGAACAACAAAAAATTCAGAGGAACATAGGAAGCTGCCTTGTACTGGGTCAGACCCTGGGTCCATCTAGCACAGTATTGTTGACACTGACTGACAGCAGTGGCTCTCCAGGGTTTCAGGCAGGATTCTTTCCTAGCCCTGCCTGGAGATGCTGGGGATTGAACCTGGGACCTTCTGCATGCCCAGCATCTGCTCTGCCACTTAGCTACAGCCCTTCCTATTGCTGACAAACAAAACATCTGCCCCCCCCAGAGTCCATGGCGGAACGGACGGCTCCCCCATCGCCACCCCGCGAAGTCCAGTCAGGACTGACTCTACCCGGTGTTGGCCGGTCTGGGTCCGTCATCTTCGGTCCACAGCCATCCGCGGTCCATCTTCAGTCCGCAGCTCTATGGGGGCTGGCAGGTCCTCAAATTCCATGCATGTATGTGGAAGCACAAAAAATATAGCTCCTTGCTTTGACAGATTTTCTTGAAAATAGCACATTTTACCTGTGACTAGCACAAACGCCACTGTACCTAACTGCCTGAAATCTGGCAGATTCAATCAGTTCCATGGGGGCTACCAAGTCTCCAAATTTCATGTATTTATCATACAAACTAAAAAAGATATGGCCGTTTTTGTTTTCCAATGCAAGTCAATGGGAAAATGTAAAAAAAAAAAAATGGCAATTAGGGCAGCTTAAAGGATCAGGGGCACAGCTCAAAAAAAGATCCTGGGCCCGTGCCCAGGCAGGCCCTTCTCTAACAATGGCCCTGAATGAAAGGTATCTTGGACTTTGAATTGGGGACTTTGTTGGTGGGGCTTGGTCATTTTGGTCCCTGCAGTACTGTGGTGGCTTGCAGGAGAACTGCCAACTCAGGCTTTACCATGCTGCAGCACCACCACTGCAGATGTCCAGATGATGGTACTGCTGCTACAAGTCCAACAGGATTCCAAAGTCCTAAGGAGATATTAGGATCCTGTCTGACCTTAAAAGCTGCTGATTTTGGCCCACCTCCTTAACCTGAGCAGCTCATCACTCAGGTGCCTGCTGAACTGGTTGTCCACCTGCTGGAAGCACTTGCTTCCAAGTCATAATTCTTAACACTGAAGAGGAAATATGTCAACATAGGAACCTACCTTATACCACATCAGACTGTTGTAATCCAGTATGGGCCACCATGATCAGCAGCATATTTTCAGAGTGTACAGGTCTGGTGCCAGCCTTGCAATCTAAGGTCCTTTAGCTAGATATGGTGGGACTAAACATGGATCCTCCTGAATACAAATCGTGTGTATGTGTGAGATTTTCTAGGGTTCATGCTGAAAGTAACTGCTCCCCCATCTGTCTTCTCCTCTGCATACCCTGCCTCATCCCTGGATCGTGGGGAACCCAAACCTGTGGTCATGACATCTAGGCTCTTGAGTGCACGGCCATTCAGGTTTCAGTGCTAATTATCTGTCAGAACAGTTTTACTGGTTAAACTAGTAAAATACCGCCTGGTAGCAACCTGAGTATAGGTACAGATTCAGATATTACTATTTCTAAGGAGATGATGGAACATTCTATGGTAGTTTGTGAATTGTACTTGTGCCACTTCACCAAACTACAAACATAAGACCTTCCTTGCTAGCTCAGACCAGTGGTCCATCTAGTCCGGCATTTTGTTTTCAATATTGGCTGGCCTGATGATTTTGGGAAAGCTTGCAAGGAGGGCATGAAGGTATTGTCACCCTGTCTGTTTGTCCCCAATACCTGATATTTAGCAGTGTACTGAATGTGGAGGCTCCGTTTAGCTGCCGTGTTTAATAGCTGTTGAATGACTGATCTGTCCTCCATGAATTTTATGAAAGGATATTTGAAATTTTAATTTGATACATTTGGTCAAAATAGTCCATCGCTGAGCCTCGCCCTAGAAAAGCTCTCCCAAATAACACTACCTCTAGGCATGTAAAGAATAAACACCAGAAACAGCAGCATAATAAAATTATGTGGTCAGTTAAAAAAAATAGCAGAAAACAATAAAAAGAAGTCTTAAGTAACCTGTAAACAAGTTACAGTTGGTGTTATATGAGGTGTGGTGGGGCTGATTTAACAGTCCTGGGAATATAGTGAGACTAATGCAATTGACTACATGAAGAACTGGATTAGGCACAAGGTGATCTTTATAAACAGGATAATTTGTTCTTTGCAAATGGCTACAGAAGCAACAAAATGAAATACTGAGTTTATGGGTAAAGACAAAAAGGAAAATGGATGTGATAAACTCATCTTCTGTACCATAGATCATTGTGCATGTGCTGTGAATACCAATGGCAAACTCAAAGTTGCTTTGCAAAGTGCAAAGTCAGGCAGGCAAGGAGTGTCTGAGGCAAACAACCTCTGTAAAAATATTATGCAATGTCAAAATCAGTTGCAAAGATCATTGCCAAAGAAGATTGGAATAAAGCAACATTATAGAGCCTACTATAAGGGGGCTGGTCTATACATACATGTTCATGGCAGTGACTGTGACATCAGGTGATGAGTTGTATGTGAAAATGGACCATCACAGGTAGAAATTTTTTATCAGGTCACATCAGCTCAAAAGCAATACTTTTCCAGGAAGTCAGTCCATGCTTTCAGCTGCCAGTCATCAATACTAATCAAGAGTTGAGAAATCTAGTGATGGATATGCATGTATGACATGGCAATGAGGTCCTATAGCTATATATACATTTATTCAATCCCTTGTTTGTAGATGTGTAAGAAACCTATGAACTTACATTGCTTCTGTTTCAGAAAAGTTTGGCTGAGTTTCTGTCTTGCATTGAATAAATCAGGCTAGGAAATGAGCATTTGCCAGATCATGAGTGGTAAATAAAGATTCCCTCCAAGTGACCAGGCAGAGAAGCTTTTGTAAATGGGAAAAGTGTATTCATTGTAAATTTCAGCTTTTCCAGTATCTATCATAGGTGTGACTGGGCAGATGGGCTAATAACAGTGATTTATGTACTAGTTACAAGGCAGAAATAAATTTGTGTATAATATCCATAGATATTTTGTTCTTCCCAGTGTTCCACATTTTTATGTAAATAAGCTTTAAACCTTCTGTTCGAATAACATAAAGTACAGGAAGGTTACAAGCTACTTATTAATAGAATTTTAGGTAGAAAAACAGGAGAAGCTTTTAAATGCTTGAGTGAAACTCTAGAACTGTCACAGGTACCAGGAAAAACACTTAGTATTAAAAAAAGCTGAATTTATGAAGGTTATTTGTTTTGAGGCCAGTAGTCAAGAAGGATTTTCCCCTGCTTTTTCTGTTTCTACTTTCTGTTGAGATGGCTATCTCAGCAGCTGAGATGGCCACAACAAGTGGTATATTAGACTAATTCTAAATTTCTCAAAAAATATACAGAAGAATTGAGGTGGTTACACACTCTGTGCAATTAACTCCTTCTTTATTCTCCTGGATAACATTGGCTAAGAAATTTAAGGGGAAAAACCAGGTCCAGTCCTTTGAACTCCTGTGCCAGGAAATAAGATTGGGTGCAGTTTTGGATGATGATGCAAGAATGGGCCCCAGGTCAGCTTGGTGGGGAGGGGTGCTGCTATGTCAGAAACAGGAGCCATTAACAATTTGGACAACTAGTTTTTCTCAGTGGTTTTGTGCTGGCTCATGCATGCATTTTCTTCACTTGATGACAACAACATGGGCTGAATCTACACATAGCAGTTATACCGTTATCATACCGTTATCATAACTATTGGTGCCCATTGGTGTCATGTGTACCAATAGTTATGATAATGGTATGATAACGGTATAACTGCTACGTGTAGATTCAGCTACATGCGTCAATAGGTCTTCACATAGAAAACACCACAGGGAGACCTTTCATAGCAGCCTTCATCATCTCAAACAAGTGTTTTCATGGGAAACTATTCACTTCCAAATGACTGCTGGCTTTTATATTTTCAAATGGAGAAAATGTGGTGTGACTTAAAACCCCCCCCCCCAGCATGCTGTGGTAGAACCTAAGGTACATTGACCCAATTAATCTGCAAAAAGCTTTCTGAATGGGGCTTCTACCATGCCATTTACTTGCAGTGGTGCAGTCAGCGCTCAACTTTGGGGCCACAATCCAACACCCCAAATGATGGCCCAGAGGGTGACAGATGATGGGGGCAGTGCAAACGTGCCTGGCTTCAGCTTCTGGGCTGGCATGAGCGTGTCAGGGCCCACCAGGGCTGAAACTACTCAGTGCAGCATCCTTTCATTCTTTTTATTTTTTAAAAAAACATATTATAGTCAGGGGATGGCCAGACAGGTGTGTACATGGTTACAGATGCTTATTTTATTATTTTTACTCTAAAAATACATGATCCCTTTCTACAACAAAATGGTGCTTGTTCCCAGGTAAGTATGTTTCGTATCAGGGCAGCAGAAGCCAACTCCATTTTTATTCCTGTAGTCATGGTAGCACTATGATTTCAGTTAAGCTGTTGTAAAGCATGGAATGGTGTGGGGATGAGGAGGAGAGGACTACCAACTTTAGACCAACTCCAAAGGCTCTGTGTATACGACCTTTGTTGTGGTTGAGTAGTAGTGGGAATTAAAGAATTCTTGCCACACAGGCCAGTCCACACTTGCAAAAGCCTCTTTATTTCAGAACAGTTAGGAAAATCAGGTTAGCTGCTGCGGATCTCTCCCAACACACGCAGGCATGACAAAGAACCCCGTCACATGGTGCTTTGCATTCTTATATCTCACATTTGTCACAGGCTGCTCCCCCTCCCATGTTCTTGTGACTGGTAGGCGATGAAATGTAGCTCTATGAACTTCGGCAAACGGTACTTTCCAGCTGCATAGGATATGGCTTAACCACAACCCTGCGGTGAGAGATAAAGCATCTTGTTATTCATGAAAAAGACAGCGTGGGTGAGTTTCTAAGCAAGGCTTCCCAGCACAGCTTTTACCAGGATACATCCCAGAGTTAAGGATCACAAAATGGAGGTTGAGACATAAAATGGCGTTGCTTTGATGGCTCCCCTTCTACCACACCTTTAAGACCAGGGTCTAAAACTACCCAGCCGCACTATTGTTCACCCGCAACATCTTTTTATCTTATTTCCTACTCCACTTTTTTGTTTAGAAAAGCAGCTGCCTGAAGTTTTTGCATATGTCAATCTGTACCTTGAGCTGCTATTCATTAAGAGCAACAAAATCAAGTAATTTTCATGTATCCGTGTATGAACCAGGCAGGTTAACTTTGACCAGATGGATACATACTTGGCAGTAGTGTGGGACCTGCTGTGGCATAGTTATTTATTTATTTATTTATTTAATTTCATTTCTATACCGCCCACTAGCCGAAGCTCTCTGGCCGGTTCACAAAAATTAAAACCAAACAACACACAATAAAACAATTTAAAATATATAGAACATTAAAACCACAATATAACAATACAACCACAGTAAAACATAGCAGCAGTACAGGAGTTTAAAATACAGATTTAAAACAGCAAAGATAAAAATTTAGAAAGCTAAAATGCTAAAATGCCTGGGAAAATAAAAAGGTCTTCACCTGGCGCCGAAAAGAATACAATGTAGGTGCCAGGCGAACCTCACTAGGGAGCTCATTCCAGAGCCGGGTGCCACAGCAGAAAAAGCCCTCCTCCTAGTAGCCACCCGCCTCACTTCCTTTGGCAGGGGCTCATGGAGAAGGGCCGCTGACGATGATCTTAAGGTCCGGGCAGGCACATATGGGAGGAGGCGATCCTTCAGGTAACCTGGCCCCAAGCCGTTAAGGGCTTTGAATGTTAACACCAGCACTTTGAATCGGGCCCGGAAATGGACTGGCAGCCAGTGCAGCTGGAAAAGTACTGGCGTAATATGAGCTCGCAGGCCAGTCCCTGTTAACAATCTTGCTGCCCTATTTTGGACCAGCTGAAGTTTCCGGACCATTTTCAAAGGCAGCCCCACGTATAACGCATTGCAGTAATCTAGTCGAGAAGTTATCAGAGCATGGATCACTGTAGCTAGGCTATCTCTGTCCAGATAAGGGCGTAGTTGGTATACCAGCCTAAGCTGATAAAAAGTGCTCCGTGTCACTGAGTTCACCTGTGCCTCAAGTGACAGTTCTGGATCCAAGAGCACCCCCAAACTACGAACCTGATCCTTTAGGGGGAGTGCAACCCCCTCCAGAACAGGTTGAATACCACCTAGCGGGGCAGACGAACCACCCACTAACAGTACCTCCGTCTTGTCTGGATTGAGTTTCAGTTTATTGGCCCTCATCCAGTCCATTACCATGCCCAGGCACTGATTCAGAACAGCCACTGCCTCACCTGGTTTTGATGAGAAAGAGAGGTAGAGCTGGGTGTCATCTGCATATTGATGGCACCTCAGCCCACACCTCCGGATAACCTCCCCCAGCGGTTTCATGTAGATGTTAAACAGCATGGGGGATAAAATAGAGCCCTGTGGAACCCCATGGCACAATTGCCATGGCACAGAGCAATAATCCCCCAGCACCACCTTCTGGAATCGGCCATCCAAGTAGGAGCGGAACCACTGTAGTGCAGTGCCTCCAACTCCTAACCCAGACAACCTATCCAGAAGGATACCATGGTCGATGGTATCGAAAGTTACTCCCACACTGCTTGGGCAACATTTGAAGGAAACAGCGAGTCATGTAGATAGTGCTGGCGATGTGGTTACTTACTTCCCATACTGCAATGCCCCTTCATTTCTTTCCTGTCTTTACGTATTTGAAAAGATGAATCAGTGGGTGTTCACATGCTGTCTTAGTTCTAAGCTTACAGCAATGGTTAAATTCTACTGTTTTGTTTTGTTTTAAAAAGTGGGCTGTAACTTTGGGTGCATGATTATATGTCGTTAAGAAAACTAAAATTAGGAGCAGCAAAGCAGACACTGTTCCATAATCACTCACTTGAATGCTATCTGATTTTTCTGGTTCTCCTCAAATACTTATGGAAACAGTGTTTTGGCTGGTGTCTACTCAGGGGTTACCAAAGAATTCTTTAATTCGTTAAAAAAAGCTTTATTGATCTATAAATGGGTTGAAGTGTTTAAATTAATTTTCTGTGTGTGTGCTGCTGGCTTGTGAAGTGTTTTGAACTGTTGGTTTTAAATGATAATATTTTATTAGATTATGATTTTTGTAGTTTTCTGTTTTGCCTTTCTTTCTTTCTTTCTTTCTTTCTTTCTTTCTTTCTTTCTAAAATGTAAGCTGCCTTGTGAGGGCTTTGACCTAAAATGTGGCTTAGCATTTTGTAAATAAATAAGAGGACACATACAGCTCAAGGCTGAGCTAGGTGTTTGGCAGCAAATCTAGGTAGGGATGTACGAAATTGCCCTTACCTGGCTCTGCCGGGTTCTGCTGGGGGGGGGGAGGCGCTCTGCCCCTCTCCCCCGGAATCCTGGCCGGCCGGCTCCGCTCCGCGGGGATTCCGTAGAGCTGCTGGCCGGCTCCGCCAGCAGCTGGACATCTGGCCGCTGGCTAGCAGGGACGCAAACGGCGGCGGCTGTAGCCGCCGCCATTTGTGTCCCTGTAGTCAGCTGTGATAGGCTACATAAATCTTTACGTAGCCTATCACATCCGACTTAAAAAAAACACAAAAAAATGTATGTACGCAAATGGTGGTGGCTACAGCCGCCACCATTTGCGTTCCTTATTTTGGGCTGTCTTAGTCTACGTAAATATTTATGTAGACTAAAACAGTGAAAATAAGGGGAACGCAAATAGCATAGCGGACGCTATTTGCGTTCCCCCTTATTTTCGCCATCTTAGTCTATGTAAATATTTATGTAGACTAAGACGGCCCAGAAGAAGGAATGCCACCGCCATTTGCGTACGCGCATATTTTTTTTAAAAAGTCAGACGTGATAGGCTATGTAAAGATTTACGTAGCCTATCATGTCGTGTTTTTTTTTTTTTTTTAACCTAGCCATGATAGGCTACGTAAATCTTTACGTAGCCTATCACGTCTTTTTTTTTTTTTTTACAACACTGGAAATGGTGGCGGCGGCAGCCGGTCGGAAGACCAGCTGCCGCAGCCGCCGCCGCTGCCCAGAAGATCCGCCACAGGTAAGTCTCATCCTGGGGGGGATCTGCGGGGGGGGGGTGGCGGGGGGGTGGCAGGCTGTTCCACCACGGAGTTCGGGGGGCCGAATGCACTGGCATTCAGCCTCACCGAGATCCATGGCGGAATTCTCTGACATCCCTAAATCTATGTCTTCAACTGCAATTGCTGCTGAACAGCTTCAAAGCAGGATGTGTGTGTATGTGTGGTATGATTTGCAAGGGAGGTGGTAAGTGGGAGATTTCAGTTTTCCTCACCCACAGCTTTACCCTGGAAACCCTCACTCAGGCTCTTACCCCTGCAATGTGGAAAATGTATTTGGATAGGAACATGAGTTAGAGGAAAGTAAATGGGTGAGTGGCTAGCTGGGGGAAAGTGCTAAGAGATGGAAGGGTTAAGAACTACCTTCCGTCTTGCTTTTTCTCCCCTGCAAATCATGCCCTCTGCCAACCGTTTTACAGCATTTCAGCAACTGAGGGCAGAATCCAATGCTGTGCTTTTGCCCTGGCCAATTCCTTTACACTCCGCTGATTCCCTTCCTCAAGCAGTGGGCCCCACTGATTCCGTTGTGCAAGCAGGAACCACCACTTAGGCAAGGGAGATTTAGCACTTCCTGGGGAAGCCCCCAAACAAGTGGAAATGCTCATTTCTGGAAGGAGACAGGTCAGTGGAGCTCCTGTATGCGAGCTCCACTGACTTGCCTCCTCCCAGAAACAAGCGTTTCCATTCATTTCAGATTGTCCCAGAAGCCATAAATTGCCATTGTGCAAGTGGTGGGGGCCATTCACGCAACAGAATTGTTGGGGTGTAAGAGAATCAGCAGGGGCGTAAGTGCCCTGTTGGATTCTGCCCTGAGGTTCACAGCTATCTGCTGTCATATCTGCTAGTTCAGCCCTTAGGCAACATGACACGCACAAAGATAGTTTGAGTACCTGCCCCTGTGGAAAAGTAAGTATGTTCAAAATGCCTAGGACTACCAGTAATGGTTTTACAAACCCCTGTTGATGTCTGCCACCATGTTTGCATCCATATTTCTAGTGCTGCAATGCTGAGATCATATCTCCACCACAAGCTTATATTAGTTTTATATTAATTCAGATGTCATGGCTTCCTTCAAAGAAACCTGAACATTGTTGTTTGCTAATTAAGCTGAGGATTCTGTAAGATTTCTGCACCCTCTTGTTTGGAGAATTACTTCCCCCAGAGTACCCTGAGGAGGGGAAATAACTGTTTTAAACCAAGTTGCCTCAAGTCAGAGACACACCCTAACTGAGACCTCAATTATTAGATAATTAGTGAGCGCAACAGTGTATTCTGCATATATTCTGTCACATGAGAGAGGCAATGACACCATTTAAAGAAACAGGAGCTAAAACAAATAATCAGAATTCAGAATATCTGAATTCAGTGAAATTTTCCATTTTACCACCAGCATTTTGAATGAGAAATTTCAGATTCAAATCTGCCTTTTGAATGTGGATCTGAATGTGAAATTTTACCTCAGAATTTAAAATGTGCATACTTTATTGGCATTTCTTGATTCTTGGGCAGGCCTCGCATAAGCTGTTAGCTGTTAAATATTAAATACCATTACATGCCAGTTCTCATCAGCATACTGTCATATACCGAAATCAAGTAGTTGGTATAAATAGTCAGCAAACATATCTGGGCATTCGGATAATATCTGGCTTTAAGAGGAGTTTAGTCAAAAACATGGAGGAGAGGTCAACATGTTCATGTTAAGGAGTTTACCTCTGAATACTGGTTGCTGGGCAGCAAACAATAGAGTTTGTGGTCTTTCTGGAACATCTATGCTGCCCACTATTGGAAGCAGGATGTTGGATTAGATCAGGGGTGGGGAACCTCTGGCCCTCCAGATGCTGTTGGACTCCAGCTCCAATAATCTCCGATCATTGGCTATGCTGGCTAGAGTTGATGGGGGTTGGAGGGCCACACCCAGACTAGGTAAATCCTTTGTCTGATGCATCTGGACTGTTCTTATATTCTTATGGAGAATATTCAGCAACAAAATTAACGGAATATAGAGGAAATAGTTTGAGAACAATTCTATTTTAGCTCTGAGGAAAATGAAGGGCTTTGTGCAAGCATTCCTTGAAACGACCATTTGCTGAGCATGGTGTTTCCACCAAAGGATCTTAAATAAATAAATAAAAGCAAATAGGAGGCCAAGGCTGGATCTACACTTACCGCCTTTTTTTGCTTCCAATGAGGTTTCACCACCTGCCTTTCACACTACGCAGTACCCACCTCAAATTGGAACCAGAATTTCCCACTTCCGTGCTCCCGCTTTCAATACCCTCATATCCCAGTATTTCCCCTTAATGTGCTCTGATTTTCTGCCTTCACTCCCATACCCAGTCGTAGTCCCCTCCCCCACCTGTCCATATGCGGCGGTGTTTCTTTTTCCCTTCTGTCCAATCACAGCTCTCGACAGCCCCATGTCTTCTTCCAGCTACTGATCGCATAGCTTCCTCAGCAGCCCCTGTTTCCTCAGCAACAAGCAAAGGGCTAGATGTGCGTGCGCTTGTCTGATCTCAGAAGCTAAGCAGGGTTGGTCCTGGTCAGTGCTTGGATGGGAGACCGCCTGGGAATCAGGCTTCCTGCACTGAGCAGGGGGTTGTCCTATCCCTTCAAATGAGAGTAAGTTTTACCCCCTCCTATCCCCCGCTCTGGAAGTTTTTTTTAAAAAAATTAAGGCGTTATTCTCGCAGAATCGGGGCTTCTCTGCGATGTTTTTTTTTTCTAATTCAGGTATGATCTTCGAAATTTTGAAGTTGCGAAGCTTCACAGCTTCGAAGATCATGCCTCAATTAGAAAAAAAAAACATAGTGGAGAAGCCCCGATTCTGCGAGGATAACACCTTAATTAAAAAAAAACATCCGGAGCAGGGGATAGGAGGAGGTAAAACTTAGTCGCATTTGAAGGGATACAACAAACCCCTGCTTAATGCAGGAAGCCTGATTCCCAGGCGGTCGCCCATCTAACTACTGACTGGGGCCGACCCTGCTTAGCATCCGAGATCAGACAAGCATGTGCAGGAAAACAGCACAGCACTCGAGTGTGAACCGAGCTTGCACATTCAATGAAGCACTGCAACGGGGAAAATGGGTGAGTGTGAATAATCACGTTTTAATGCGAGAGCGTTTAACCCAACGGGACACCGAATTCATTGCAATGGCGGGCACAATGTAGATCGGCCCCAAGACATATAGGAGTGGAGGCAGAGGGTAGCAATCAGAGAGGATGGAACCAGAGTTCATTATCACACTTCAACACATGCATTAAGACGGAATTATAATTCTAGGAGACCTGCTTTTTCTTCCTTTGGCTTCCTGCTGTCATATGGCAGGGAGCACTATCAGGCAGAATGCACAGCTATTCCTGTGTAAAACAACTGAAAGTCACTGTGAATAACACCTCAAACCTGCTTGCTGTCTAGATTTTGTGTGCCTAGAGTTTGTGGATGCTGCAGTAGCCCAGCACCATCTTTCTTCCTTGGAGCCCAATCAGGGCGAAATAATTCTGCTTGAATATCAGTAATGGAAGTTAAAAGTTGGTTTATTTGTACATAGTCAAGTGGAGTCCTCCCTCCATGCACTCTGAATGATAACTAGTGTGATGGTATAATTAACTGATAGAAGTTGATGTAAACTTATTATCACCCCATCTCTGTTTAAAGTGTAAAGCCTATATTTCCCCCTTTCTTTTCACACTGTATTTATTTAGTCTTGGAGTGCTACCGAGTAGTTATCTAGACAGGCATAACAACAAGGTGGCTGGGTAGCTAAAGAGAGCCGATGCCTGATGATTGTTGGGACAAATAAATTCTGTTGAAGAGGCGAGAATCATTCCTGTTGATGGTTAATTGTAATGTCCTATCGAGAAGAAAACAAGTGTTTTCAGGGCAAACATGTGACTACAAGGAATCCAAGTTTTTTTTTAAAAAAAAATCTGTCTTGAATTTAGCTCTTGTCAGGATGAGTGTAATACTGCAAACTGCTCAGCCTGTGCTGATTTTTCAGCATAGAGTGAATCATTTCTTTACAGGGTCCTCATGCTGTCATTTTCTCAGAGTTGTCACAACATTATTCTTAGGCTGAGTTGCTGGTATGTTGATAATTTTGTTACAAAAATTGTGTTCTTTTCCCTGGTAGACTTTCCAATTTGTTTACCAAGAACGAGAAGAGGCAGAGATCTGGTCCAACATGATTTTATTCTGCAGAATAAGGCAACCCTTGGGGCTAACGCTCCAACAAAGGTCACAATCAAGTGATGTGATCTAAATGTTTATATAGGCAAGACCTTTGGGGGCTGTCTTACGCTTGCGCTGTACTAATCTCTTTGTCTAGCTGAGAGGGAAACAGAAGACAGGCAGCGCCTTTTACATATCTAGGCATGCGCAGAGAGGTAGCCTTGTACTCTAACGTAAATACATCCTTGGCATTCCTGAGTCTCTGATAAGGCACTGTGTCTTTGTTTGGCATGACAATTTCACACAGAGGTAGAATAGACATAGCCTAACTTGTAAAATTATGGGATAACAGACATATTACAACTGAAATTTCTATAACGCTCCCCCCTCAAAAGGCTTTTCTTAAATCCCATACTTCTCTTTGGTCCAGCAGTGGACTACACACTTAAAGGCGCAAACTATCATCAATAGTATCATAACAAACAGAACTGCGCCAATTACAAGTTGTTTTAACCATGTAAAATCAGGGAGCCAGGAAGTCAACCATAGCCAAGGATCACTTGCTGTTGAATAATTCTGTCTAATCATATCTTGTAGTTTGGCGATTTCATCTTCTATGGTTTTGTTTAAATCATGGAACGTTATTCTACACCCTTGCTTTATTAGGGTGCAGAAGCCACTTTGGCATGCTAAGAGATAATTTAAAACAAACTGATATTGGGCTATTAGGTGGCTGAGATCTTCAATTTTAGACTGCATGGCCCTTACCATTACGGCTGTGGCATTGATGGTCTTTTTTTAAGTGGCAAGTGAGGCCTAGGATGCTTTTTCTATTTTCTTGTGCAATAATTCCTGGGTATGAACCCAGGGTAAGCAATCTTGTAACGGGCCCACCCCCTACCCTGTTAGGTTTTGAATCTGACAATTGTTTTTTAATAATTACAGTGTCATCACAGTTCTTACTAATTTGTTTTATAAGTTGCCCCATCCCTCTAGTGGTTTGCTACTCTAACGGTGGCCTTTAGGTGGGTCAGCTTTCGGTGTGACCCTCTCTGGTGCAGGTGATGCTTTTATGCGGGTGTGATGGATCCACTTCTTTACTCCAGCGACTTTTATAGCCGTGTGAGTGGTGAGTAGAACCTGAAATGGACCCTTCCACTTTGTTGGGATCTGGTAAGGCCAGAGCGGGTGGTGCCACTAAGGCTTGCTTCAGCTCAAGAAAAGCCTTTTCCATTTCATTTGTCCATTTCCAGTGGATGATATTTTTCTTTGTCAAAGCTTCATACAGGGGCTTCGTCTTCTCTCTAGGGATGTACGAAAGCCACTTACCTTTTGATGAAATGTGATTCGAGGTGGGGGGGAGGTGCCCCATCCCTCCCGCTGCGAATCCTGGCCGGCCGGGTCTGTTCCCCTTATTTTCACCGTAGTCTACGTAAATGTTTACGTAGACTAGACGTGCCAAAATAAGGAACGCATTTGCGTACGCACAGTTTTTTAAAATTTTTTTTACTCAGCCGTGATAGGCTACATAAACATTTACGTAGCCTATCACAGTATTTTTAAAAAATCTAGCCATGATAGGCTACGTAAATCTTTACGTAGCCTATCACGGTTTTTTTTTTTTTTTTACCGGAAATGGTGGCGGTGGCAGCCAGTCGGAAGACTGGCCGCCGCCGTTGCCGCTGCCAAACTGCCACCGCCGCTGCCGCCGCCGCTGCCAGGGAGATTCGCCCAAGGTAAGTCCCGTCCCAGGGGTGGGTGGGCGTTTCACCACCGATTTCAGGGGGCCGAATGTGCTGGCATTCGGCCTCCCCAAGATTCGTGGTGAAATTCTCTGACATCCCTACTTCCCTCCATAATCAGGTATCCACATTCTATAAAACTCGGTGAGCCCAAGGAAGGCTCGCAACTCTTGAGGGTCTTTAGGCCTCGGTGTCTTCTGTATGACATCTAACCGAGCAGCGCTCAGGTCTCTGGTTCCCTTCTGAATCTGGTAGCCCAAGAAGGTGACATGGGTCTGGCAAATCTGAGCCTTTTCTCTTGACACTTTATAGCCTTTTAAGTTTGATTCTTGGAGGAGGGAGATAGTAGCTTCCGCACATGAGTAAGGTTGATCTGCACAGGCTTAACAAACTTTGCTCTTGCAGGTGCCTTCTCTGCTCATATATTTTCAGGGGCCCTTTTTGCCACATTGGCTCCCCGGTAGGGATCTGCTGTACGTCGCATGTTTTCATCTACATAAGCTTGTAAACACATCTGATAGTTAGATCCTTGCTGCTTTGGCAACCTAACATCCATCTTGTCATCTCGAAAGAAAATTTCTGCTTATAACTTTGTCAACAAGTCCCGACCAAGAAGTGCAACTGAGCACCTTTCAGACAAAACAAATTTATGCTCTAAATGACAACTTCTAACCTTCGTGAGAAGGGGAAAGGTATAAGGGACCTTAGTGGGTTGGCATTCAATCTCTTTAATTATTACAGTTCTATTTTTATTAATTTGTGGCTTTGGTGCTTTTGGCAGCATGGAATAAGTTGCTCCTGTGTCAATAAGTCCCATTATTTCTCTTCTCTCTACCTTTATTGTAACCAGAGGGTCCTTCAGAGCTAGACAGCTCTTCAGGGTGGAGGTCTCGGACCGTGGTCTTTGTCAATCCGATCCTTTTTCTTTTATGGCCACCATTGCCCCCCTCTTCCCCTTTTGCTTTGGGCAGTCTTTTTGCCAATGTTCCCTCTCTTTATAGTAAGCACATTTATCTCTCCTCAAATGCGGCTTTCTCTGAGTCCCAAAATCTTTCTTTAAACCTTTATCTGCCTAATCAGGGACTTGCCCTGTGACTGCCATTGCAATCAAAGCTGCATTCTGTCTGACCTTCTTATCTGCTTTCTTCTTCTCTACTTTCTCATGATTCACAAACACCTTATAAGCAATCTCCATCAGCTGAGGCAGAGGCATCGCCGCTGTCCCATCAGTCTTCTGCAACTTTTTCCATTTTTAATGGCTGTTGCCGCTTGAGCAATAAACATCATGTTAACCATCCTTAAATTCTCTTGAGTGTCAGGGTTAATATCACTATATTGACAGAATGCATCAAACAACCTCTGAAGATATGCACTAGGGTCTTCAGTCAGTCTCTGCTGGACTTTATATAATTTGCTTCTTTTTTTCCCCTGCCTTTTCTGCTTCACACCATTGAAATGTAACACCATGACTGAAAAACAATTTTTTTCATCGTAGGGCATGGTGGAGCAGATCTAGCAATCATACTGTTTCTCTGGCTGCATAGTCCAGGCCCATCAAGATCAAGGGAAGGGCATTTTTATATTTGCAAAAAGTTTTAAGCCACCATTTTTGCATCGGCAACTCCACTCTTCATGAATTTTGACAGAGTGTCAGGCTTGCCTCTGAGCATATAGAGTGTCGAGACAGTTCAGATTTTGAGAAAGAGCTGGAACACGTGGGGCAGGAACTTTCTCAGGCTTTAGAAGCACAGCTGGGCTTAGAGGTGCCACAGGAGAAGGGGGGGGGAATTTTCCTCTCTCACCTCTTAAGACAATTTACTGCCCCCCCTTTTTTCTAAACGGAAACTAACTTTTGTAGTTTCTCTTTGAACTTTTTGAAGGCTGTTTCCTTTGTAGTCTATGAATCTCTAGCAATTTGCATCTGTATGCTTCATTAGGGTAAATGAAATCAAAGCCTTGGAAATACAGCTTTTTATCTGAGTGTTGAAGTTACAAATTAAACTGCGCACTGAGCTGATTACAAACAAACACACAATCTACAATGACGGGAGTTTAAGGCTATGACAAGCCTCACAGTACTGTTTATGGCAAGTCTCTAACGGTCTAAAGTTCCAGTCCATGTGCAGAGTGCCTCTCAAAAGTCTAAACAATAATGAATGCAAACAAAGAAGGCTTTGGGCAATAAAAATGGGATGTTTTTTGCAAAGGCTCTTTGTCTCTTCATTAGTTCAAAAGGGGAAGGTGTAACCTTACACCTCTTCTAGATTCTTCGACAGATAAGAACAGAGCAGGACTGCTCAGCTTTCCAGCTGTGATGCTTTAACTTGGGCAATTCTTTTGCAAACCATACTGTTTCTATTAGGTCCTCACAGATGTTTTCTAGTGGGGCTGGGCAACCCCCTCTTAGCTCTGCTCTCAGTAGACTGGCAGAGATAAGCTCACACAGACCCAGACATTGCTCTATCTTTGTTTGTTTGGGTTTTTTTAAAATTTTGCCACAGTCTTTAAGACTTCAAACAAATCTCTTTCTTCAGAGTTTACAACTTTTTTTAGCTGTTCTTGCTTCCTCTAACAAACTTGAATACAATGGAGGATTTTTCAACATAGAAGGACCGAGACGTGGGGATGTAACAGATGGGATCTCCGCGGGGGGGGCTTCCCTCCCTCCTCCCCCCAGCAACCTCTCCTTCCAACCTAAAGGCCGAATAGGGCAGGGGAAACCCAGGGAGCCTTGGGCAGGATCTCTTAATCTCCAAGCTCCTTCCATGGGGCTTGAGTCAGGGAGAACAGGGGCTTTGGGCTTCATCTCGGAGCATACCATCATGACTTTACAATACTGACCTTTACATTTTCTTATCCAATTAGGATTTTTTTTCAACATTTAAGCATCAATATAAGGGAGCTGATCCCCATGGTTATCAACAATCACTTTATTATATACCTTGGACACAACTTTTTTTCCCAGCTTCCCCCAGTTGGCCAGCCAACACCAAATGTCACCCACTCTCCATTACAAAATTTTATGAGCTCGTCTTTTGTCATCTTGACACCATAATTCAACTTAAACAACTTAAAATTCTTAAGCATGCATCCCAGTGGGTCTTGGCTATGTTCTCCTATGGAAAGGTTCGATCCCATCCTGTTGGCCCTTTATATATTTTTTTTCTTATTCAATTGCTGCTACTTGAGCAAGGCCCAATTGGACAAGACCGGGAGATTTACACTCCCCAGATGGCCCAGACAGTGCGATCCGACTTACCTCATAGCTCAGCCTCCAAATGACCCCAGAGTTAGACAGCATTTCGTCCTGTCCTCCAAAGACCGCCACTCGCCTCGTCTCTTCAGGAGTCCTTTGCTAGCTGGGTTGCCAGGCAACAGCCGCCTCAAACCTCATGGTGAACCAAACAAGGTCCAGGGTGCCCTCCGCTTCAGCGTTTGCCCAGCTCCCAAGTCACACAGGGAGTCCCGACGAAATCACCAGAAATTATTACAAAAATTGTGTTCTTTTCCCTGGTAGACTTTCCAATTTGTTTACCAAGAACGAGAGGAGGCAGAGATCTGGTCCAACATGATTTTATTCTGCAGAATAAGGCAACCCTTGGGGCTAACGCTCCAACAAAGGTCACAATCAAGTGATGTGATCCAAAAGTTTATATAGGCAAGACCATTGGGGGCTGTCTTACGCTTGCGCTGTACTAATCTCTTTGTCTAGCTGAGAGGGAAACAGAAGACAGGCAGTGCCTTTTACATATCTAGGCATGCGCAGAGAGGTAGCCTTGTACTCTAACGTAAATACATTCTTGGCATTCCTGAGTCTCTGATAAGGCACTGTGTCTTTGTTTGGCATGACAATTTCACGCAAAGGTAGAACAGACATAGCCTAGCTTATAACATTATGGGATAACAGACATATTACAACTGAAATTTCTATAACACTTTCACTGAAGACACTCAGAGCCTCTTTATCAAAGGCATAAGCCTCAGCATGTTGGGCAAACTTCCATTTTGAGAACACTTTCTGTGGTGTATTATATTTACAGGCCTCATTTTCTCTCTCCCATTTTTAAAGCTGTGCAGAGCAGCCTTTTCTGGGGCAACCTAGTACCTGCAGTTTCTTTGTGCATCTGGCTGGTTTCCTTTGTTCCGCAAAAGCTCTCCTAGCAGTACTAAAAAGGACCTTCCAGTATTCTCAGTGACCCCTGTGTGACATTGTCATTGTACTGGCACCCCGAGACAGAGCTGTTGAGGGTCATAAGTTACACTACAGGTACATTTGCTTCTGCTTGATACATTGTGAACTGAATGAATTTCATCCAACTTGGTATAACAGTGTATTTGCAACTGCTCCTTCCTGTTGCTGTTGTATTGGAATTGTATTCTGCTCCTGTGCATAGTTAGCTTGTTCTGAGGTAGTTTGGTGGCCCTAAGGCATGCATGGCCATAGTCTTTGATATCTGTCACATCTATTTCTTTTCATTTATCACATTTCTATACTGCAACAGCCAAAGCTCTCTGAGGAGTTTACAAAGGTTAAAACCTTAAAATACAATACAGTAGCTATATGTATGTATGTGTGTGTGTGTGTGTGTATATATATATATACACACACACACACACACACACACACATACACACCCTGTATTATGGTTGCCTTGGGACGGTGGTAATAATTTTACGTGCTCTACATTCTATTTCTCAGATTCCTATGACTGAATTTATCCAATTCTGCGAAGTATGATTGGTGAAGAAGAGTAAATACCAACCATAAAGCAGGCTGCTCTAAACTGGTGGCCTCCAGGTATGTTGGACTACAATTCTGGGAGTTGTAATCCAACATGGCTGGAAGGCACCAGGTTGCAGAAGGCTGCCATAAATGGTCACAATAACAGAAAAGGTAATCATCACAATCAAGGGCCAGTCCACACAAACAGCAGATCACATGGTAACACTACTCCTGAATCAATGGCAACTAGACCTGAATGATGGCTACATGCTACTTTCAGGGTCAGCTAGCATGCCTCTGAATACTCGTTTCTGGGGGACATGAGCAGGAGGGGGCTGTTGCATTTATGTCTTGCTTGTGGGCTTTCCATGGGCATCTGCTTGGTCACTGTGGGAACAGAGTGCTGGATTAGATATGAATTCAATTATGTGATTTCCCCCACCTACCATCTGAAAAGGAACTGTCTAGGAACAGTTTTGCCACATGATCTATTGTATATGTAGATTGGCCTTACATTAATGGAACGGAAGTTCACTGTGGCTGAATCCTATTCCATTGCTTTTCAGTGAGGCTCAGTCACTAATAACTTCTGCTCAATTGTGCTCTTCATGTTTTGGGGAGTGGGCAAGAACTATTGTCCAGTTGAGTGCTGGACTGTTGGATTTGGGAAATTTTCCTTGACACACATTTTAGCAGCATCATAATTTGCGGAATGTAAAGTTGACAGTAAACCAAGTACTATTCCCAGTGTTGTATTGCTGTGCTATGCCTTGCCTACACCAATTCCCACATGTTGTCATTGTAGTTTATACAGGTCAGGTCCCCAGTGGGGTCTGAGTGAAGCATGTCAAATCAAATAGTTGTTAACAGATGTCTCAGAATGTATGCTAGAGTAGATATATCTAAAAAAAAACACGGCATAGCAACTGAGTAGTCTGTAGGCTTAGGGAATGGTCTGGGGAACATGCAGCCTTCCAGGTGTTTCTGAACTACAACATCCTTCATCCCTCACCATTAGGCATGCTGGCTGGGGCTTATGGGAGTTGAAGTCTGTAGCATATGCCTGCTATTCTGATGTATGTGCTTATATTCTTTTATGTAACCAAGGTAAACAAGGGTTAATAGAGTGCTAGGGAGTGAGTGAAAGGTGGGCGGGGCTTGTGTATGCGTGTGTGTGTGTGTGTGTGTGTGTGTGTGAGAGAGAGAGAGAGAGAGAGAGAGAAAGAGGATTCTGAGGTTATAAAAGGAATGAACTGACAGTTAGGAGTCAGATAGGGCCTTGAAGGAGCAACATTAGAAAGGGGGTTTGTGTACAGGATTTTAGAAAGGTAGATAGGGAAGTTGGGACCAAACATTAATGAATAATAATAACATATAACCCCTCGTGTAAGAAATAAATCTTTATTATTATTATTTTTAATACAGTCTCCCACGTGTTGATTGAATTGTTACACTACTATTATTAAATCTGTTTCCTTGTTACTTCTCCTGTAGTGGGTTGAGAGAACCAATTGGGCATACTGAGTTTCTCTGGAACCCAGAGAGAAAGTAAAAGGGCTGAAGCTTAAGTGTCAGTGGGAACAACTGATCCAGGTGAAACCTGGCATCTCCTGAGGGGTTTGTTTCTCAGTTTCAGAGGTGGAGGCCGGGGAAAAACTGGAACCCAGGTAGGAATGTCACACACTCCAACAACATCTGGAGGACCACACATTCCCTCTACCCCTGGGTCTGAGGGTACATGATGCAGCCATCTTGCTGAAGCTAAGCAGGTCCGGGTCCGGTGAGTGTCTGGATGGGAGACTCCCTGGGAACCCCATGTGTGTTACCCTTAAGTTCCATGTTGGAAGAAAGGTGGGATATAAATGCTAATGCTAATAATAATAATGAATATCTTGAGTCTGAATCCTGTATGAATAATATTCATAAACATATAATGGATTTATATATCACATTTCAAGTATTTTAAGTGCTTTACATGTGATCTCATTACTTGTTGTTAGAGCTTTATGTTAGGCTTGTTTTACAGATGGTGGGGTCGGTTGGGGGCTCAGAAACCATTGCAATGGCTCTTATTTCCCCTCCTCTTTTTTCTAGTAGTTTTAATAACTGATATTTATATAACAAATTGTGCTTATTCTGTACATCTTGTCCTTTTATTGTGCTTCAATAGCTTTTAATTTATTTAGTACCCTTAGGGCGCAATCCTATGGTTGCTAGTCAGTGGCTAGACAGCCATAGGATATATCAGTTTCCATGAACCGACCGTGGAACCTGCGCTCCCAAGGTCAGTTCCCTGAGAACCAACCTTCCCTCCCTCCCGTGCTGCTTCACAGGCAGTGTGGAACGGCTCCGTGCTCAGAAGAGGACAGCGGAGTGGCAAAAACGGGGCATTCTGGGGGGCGTTCAGTACGACACATCCAATGCCAGTACGACACATCCAATGTGTTATCCGGCAGCCGCTTCCCCTGCTCTGCCTTCTCGCAGCTAGACAGCTGAAATCGTTTGTCTAGACCCAAATGTAGGGCGGCTGAAGCGCAGAGGGGACGATCCCCTCCGCACTTCTCCTGCCCTGCATTGGATAGACGGTTGTCTCCGAGTTTGGAGGCGACTGCTTATCCCAGTAGGATTGCTCCTTTAGTGTCATGGCACTTTGCAGAGTGACATCAACAAAAAAGGAACATCCCTGCTCCAAGGAGACTACATACAAATTTTGACAATGCAGGGAATCAACAGAAAGAAGCAGGGAAAAGTAAACAAGAAACAAATGGGAACAAATGCAGTTATATGCACTTAGGTTTTATTTTGGAATGAGAACTGAACACGTTAAGCAAAAAGCTACTAGGGAGCAGGGCACTGCAGAGAGCTTGAGTGAATTTTATTCCCAAATGCCTAGGTTTGTAACAGCAAGCATATCAGAAAAAAAAAGTAAGATAAATTCTGCTTCTTGGCAATTAGCTCACTTATAGCTCAAGGGGAAAGTGGCAGCGCAAATGTCAGTTTCTATTGGTTCCTATTTATCTCTATCAGGTTCTTCACAGTCGTATTTGGCACTCTGGATGTCAAGATTCAATTTATTACGATGTCTCTCCAAAGATTCCTTCTAGAGATTTGGTGTCCTGTATGTAATCTATTAATTACATTTTTGGAGAGGAAAATAGCAACAACAACCCTACCTACATTTCTTTCTGTTGCACTTTTTTCCCCTTCAAATAAGAATCAGCTATATTTTCCATGCTATTCCCACAGAGGATGTGTATCACAGTGGCAATAGAAAAGTAGCTGCATATGGATGATCATATTGTAAGGCTGGCTGGAGCCTTTTCCCTGACATGAATGTTTTGTTTGTATGTGGGAGCATTAAAATGTTTGAGATCCCCACTAGCAGTCAATGACAGAACCCAACAAGAGATACTTTATGTTGGTCTTCGGTTTGTCTGGTTCGCCACCCAGTATTGGACTTCTCTGAAGCTGTTTAGGTCATCTGGATCTGTAACAGTTGCTTGGTCCACAGAATCCCTTAAGCTCAGTCTACATCTGCATGGTGTCCCACTTCAGGTTCTAAAGGGCTGACAAGTATCCCTACCTGGGCCCAATCTACACAGCCAATTTAATGTGGAGTGACAGCACATCAGGGGTGTTAACAACAGATGATACCTTTCGCCAATCTGCAGCTACCCCTCAGCTTCCCCCTGGAAAAGTTGTATTTTCGGAAAGTCCTTTTAGTGCGTCTTTTTTCCTTAAACGCGGCTCCCACACGATTCTGCTGCAGTGTGCCCCATTGCCTCACATTAAATCCTGGGTGTGCCTATTTCTGTGACCTGGCAGTGACCTGGTCAAGGGGTGGGGCCGCTCCCTTCCCGTTGCTCCATTCCATCTTTTCCCTTATTCGCAGTAGGGCTGCTTTCCCATTCACAATATCTAGCCTCTTTTTCCCATTCACAGTATTGAAGTACTGAAATAGTATTGTTTCAAGCATGTATAATCACGTAGTAGGTGCTTTATCCATTCTCAGTTTGCAGCCTGTTTTTCCCATTCAGAAATTGCAGTAGCGCTGTTTCAGGCATTCACAACAGCACAGTAGTTGCTTTCCCTATTCATAGTATGTAGCCTATATTTCCCATTCAGAACATTGCAGTAGCGCTGTTTCACAATAGCACAGTAGCTGCTTTCCCAATTCACAATATGTAGCCTGTATTTGCTGTTCAGAGAGCGCAGTAGTGTTCTTTCAGGCATTCACAATAGCAAACTAGCTGCTTTCTCCATTCACAGTATGTTGCCTGTATTTCCCATTCAGAAGAACGCAGTAGCGCAGTTTCGGCTTTCACATTAGCGAACTAGCTGCTTTCACCATTCACAATATGTAGCCTGTATTTCCCATTCACAACAGCCCAGTATCGTTTAATCTGTCACAATATCCCAGTGGATACCACAAGGCTCGGTTCTTGCACCTCTCCTTTTCAATCTATACATAGCTGACATACCACACACAAAGTCGAGGAAGTTTGGCTACGTGGATGATTGGGCTATAGCTGCACAACATAAATCCTTTGAGACAACTGAAGATGTCCTCACTTCTGATCTAGACATACTGGATAAATATTTCTGTAAGTGGAGGTTACAGCCCAATCCAACAAAGATGGAAGTAACATGCTTCCACCTTTGTAATAGATCAGCAGGCAGAGAGTTCAACGTTCAATTTAAGGGAAACCGGCTCAATCACAGCATGCATCCCAAATATCTTGGGGTCACACTGGATAGGACACTTTCCTATAAAGAACACTTGATGAAGACTGCTGCCAAACTGAGAAGTAGAAATAACATTCTACACAAACTATGCAGCGCTAGTTGGGGCTCAACAGCAGATACGCTGAGAACGACCGCACTCAGTCTGGTTTACTCAGCAGCAGAGTACTGTGCCCCAGTGTGGCTTAACAGTCCACACACGAGAAGGATCGATACACAACTGCATGAATCAATGCATATTGTTAGTGGGACGATACGATCTACTCCCACGTACTGGCCGCCTGTTTTAAGCCATATACCACCTCTGGGTTCAAGATGAAAGAGCGCCCTTCTTCAAGAATACCGGAAGATTATTGACAATCTCCAGTTACCAATATTAAATGACGTAACCTACTTGGAGCGAAACAGGTTAAGATTGAGACATCCAGCCATTTCTACCACTAAAGCCCTTCTAGAAGATGATTTCAATATCCACAAAACGTGGAAACAACATTGGCTAGGAAACTGCCCTCTGCAATGCCAACACTTCCCCTGCATCTTGGAAAAACCACCTGGATTTGACCAGCCCCGTGCGATATGGACAACCTTGAACCGAATTTGCACGGGTCATGGTAGATGTGCAGATGCCCTTTATAAATGGGGCAAAACAACATCATCAAATTGTGATTGTGGGGCTGAAAAACAAACTATCCAACATATAGTGACAGAGTGTCAAAACCGAGCCTACAATAGAGACTTTGCTGATTTCCTGGCTGTGACAACTGAAGTAAAAAACTATATCTGTAACCTAGACATGTTGTTGTTGTTGTTGTTCAGTCGTTAAGTCGTGTCCGACTCTTTGTGACCCCATGGACCATAGCATGCCAGGCCTTCCTGTCCTCCGCTCTCTCCCGGAGTGTGCTCAAGTTCATATTCATTGCATCGGTGATGCTATCTAGCCATCTCATCCTCTGCCGTCCCCTTCTCCTTTTGCCTTCAATCTTTCCCAGCATCAGGGTCTTTTCCAGGGAGTTTTCTCTCCGCATTAGGTGGCCAAAATATTTGAGCTTCAGTTTCAGTATCTGTCCTTCCAATGAGCACTCAGGGTTGATTTCCTTTAGGATTGACTGATTTGATCTCCTTGCAGTCCAGGGGACTCGTAAGAGTCTTCTCCAGCACCACAGTTCGAAAGCATCAATTCTTCGGCGCTCAGCCTTCCTTATAGTCCAGCTCTCACAGCCATACGTTACTACTGGGAAAACCATAGCTTTGATTATACGGACCTTTGTCGGCAAGGTGATGTCTCTGCTTCTTACTATGCTGTCTAGGTTTGCCATAGCTTTCCTCCCAAGGAGCAAGCGTCTTTTAATTTCATGGCTACAGTCACCGTCTGTGGTGATCTTGGAGCCCAAGAAAATAAAATCTGTCACTGCTTCCACTTCTTCCCCTTCTATATGCCAGGAAGTGATGGGGCCAGATGCCATGATCTTAGTTTTGTTAATGTTGAGTTTCAAACCAGCTTTTGCACTCTCCTCTTTCACCCTCAACAAGAGGCTCTTTAGATCCTCTTTGCTTTCTGCCATTAGGGTGGTATCGTCTGCGTATCTGAGGTTGTTGATAATTCTCCCGGCAATCTTAATTCCGACCTGTAATTCATCCAACCCGGCGTTTCTCATGATGTACTCTGCATATAAGTAGGGATGTATGAAAGGTACATAAGTAACATAAGTAGGGATGTTTGCGGATTATGTTGATGGTGGGGGGGGCGCTTTGTCCCTCCGCCCGGAATCCTCGCCGGGGGGGGAGGCGCTCCATTCCTCCCCCCTGGAATCCTCTGAAGCTGGCTGTGCTCCGCGGCAGCTCTGTAGAGCAGCCGGCCAGGCCCGGCCAGGCTAGAGTCATCTGCAGCCGGATTTCCGGCCTCAGAGGGCTCTGGGTAAAAACAAAAACAAAAAACGGCGTACACAAATGGCGGCTATGGCCGCCGCCATTTGTGTTCCTTATTTTTGCCCTCTTAATCTACGTAACTATTTACGTAGACTATGACAGTGAAAATCAAGGGGAACGCAAATAGCGTAGCAGGCGCTATTTGCGGCCCCTTTTTGATTCCCCGTTTTAGCCTACGTAAATATTTACGTAGGCTAAAACGGGGAATCAAAAAGGGATGCAAATCTTTACATAGCCTATCATGGCTGGGTGGGTTAAAAAAACAACAACAACAGCGTTTTTTTTTTTTAAACCTAGTCATGATAGGCTACGTAAATCTTTACGTAGCCTATCACGTCTTTTTCTTTCTTTCTTTCTTTCTTTTTTTTTTACCAGAGTGGAAATGGTGGCGGCAGCAGCCGCAGCCGCCCGGAAGATCCGCCCCAGGTGAGTCTCGTCCCGGGGGGGATCCGTGGGGGGGGGCGGGGGGCTGGCAGGCCGTTCCACCACGGAGTTCGGGGGGCCGAATGCACTGGCATTCGGCCTCACCGTGATCCGTGGCGGAATTCTCTGCCATCCCTACGATATAAGTTAAATAAGCAGGACGACAATATGCAGCCTTGTCGTACTCCTTTCCCAATTTTGAAACAATCAGTTGTTCTATGTCTGGTTCTTACTGTTGCTTCTTGACCCTCGTACGGGTTTCTTAGGAGACAGGTAAGGTGGTCTGGTACTCCCACCTCTTTAAGCATTTGCCACAGTTGTTTGTGATCCACACAATCAAAGGCTTTAGCGTAGTCAATGAAGCAGAAATAGACATTTCTCTGGAATTCTCTTGCTTTCTCCATGATCCAGCGAATGTTGGCGATTTGATCTCTAGTTCCTCTGCCTCTTCAAAACCCAGCTTGTACTTTCGGTAGTTCTCGGTTCATATACTGCTGAAGTCTAGCTTGTAGTATTTTGAGCTTAACCTTGCTGGCATGTGAAATGAGTGCAATTGTACGGTAGTTTGAGCACTCTTTGGCATTGCCCTTCTTTGGAATTGGAATGTAAACTGACCTTTTCCAGTCTTATGGCCTACATTTGTAATATTCCTGTCTATATTTTATATTTTACATTTCATATTTATTACGCTCTATGTTTTTATTGTAATGCGATGTAAATGTGCCATATGATAAATAATAATAATCCCAGTGGTGGATGAGAGTGGAGAGGTGTGGGATTAACTACATGGGCTTAATTCAGTGCTTCCAGTAAACTTCCATGAGCAGGGGAGCATGGACAGGGGTGGGGAATAAACCTCTCTCATTCACTGAGTAGCACCTATGGGATTGAGACAGTCAGTTCTACTCCACCCTCCCAACCCCAAGTATGGGGTTTTCAAGTGCTGTGTGACCCGTGAAAGTGGGTTTTTAGGTAGTGTATACTCCACTTTTCTTGCTTCGTGTGCCCCTGATGGACCAAAGCGATTTCATGAAAATCCAGATATAACCAGAAAACGTTTCTCATTCCGTTTCCATGCAGATGAAGCCCTTTATTAGCTACGCAGGAGTGACGGCCCCATAATGTCTCCATTTCTTCAGGATCTCTCAAGTATTTCTACAGTCCTGCAGTCTGGTTCACAATGGCATGTTCATCACTTGATCACTGGAGCATCACGTGGTTGACTTCTGAGACAACTTTAGCCACAGAAGAAGGAAGAAGACAGAAAGCCGCTCTGACCTAGCCACTGCCAGCACTAGTGAAGATCGGGAGGAGAGCTGACCAGCAGCGCTGCATAGTAAGTGACCTGCTTCCTCTAAAGGTAAGGGAGAGAGAATGGGTTCTGGTACAGTGCACCCCCTCGCCATTAATAAGAAATCCCTCCAGCTGTGCTCCATGTTCTTCCTGATCACCCCCCGCAAGACACATACACAGCTTGCTAGCTGTTTTGTTAGGGTGAAGGAGATCTCTCCCACGGCTTCGAGGGGATGTATGGGTAGCCCTGGCCACCACTTTGTTCCTCACATCCTACAATGTCCCATTGCTTTGTACTTCTGGACCATTGTGTGGCTTTACCCCAAGGCTAGCACAACAGTGTTAATGGTTGCTGCTCTTGGCACCAAAGTTATGGTGGTGTAGCAGAGCATATGATAGTACAACACAGAATGTATTTTACTGATTTTTTCCTTTACTAAGAATCCTTTGCCTTAACATCCCCACCCCCTATTCCTGTGCCTTAATCCCTGACTGTAGCCAAGGCTAAGTTCTTGACTGAGATCTGGCTGTGACATCTGTCACCTGATTGATTGCCAGGGTTGATTCAGCGAAGTGCTTGTAATTGTATCTGCTCAGATTTTACCTTTCTCATTTTCCCTTCCCTCCCATTTGATTGTAAGCTGCTCAGAGCAGGGACCTGGTTCTCCCTGTCCTGCCCCCCGCTCTGTATTGTATTAAAGTATAAGAAAGGTATAAGTTTATACTGTGGGTGGAGAGATCAAGGATGTGGTAGCCAGGCCTGCTGTAGCTGGATCCTCACAGTCTGAGATGAACTAGTGGCGACTTTTCTTTGGGCAGGAGTCTTTCTTTACTTTTGGCCTAGCCAGCAAAGAAGCAGGAGGCCCAGAAGACCTGGGACAGAATACTCTGTTTTTACCAGGCCTCACCCCTTTTTATCCAGCATCCACCAATAATTTCCCACTGGACCCAACCCTCATTTGTGACAACTTCCTTATTTCCTGTGGACTGTAAGTTATTATTTCTTTGTTGTTCCATTGATAGAGACTGTTCAATGAAGAATTATTTGTTGGGTTTAAGGAGAGGTTTGAGTTAAACTGGCTGAAAAGTGTCTCTATGCAGGGCACATAGGCATGGAGACAGCACACTCCTTTTTTGCTTATGATTCTCCGTAAAGCTTGATGCCGACTCATGGTGCTGTATCACTAAGAATAATGCAGTACATTGACTAAGAAAGGCCACTGTCTTCTAAGTTTTCATTTGAAACAAGTAAAGATAGTCCAATAATAGAAAGCATCCTAGTATTTATTTTTAGGCATCTCCTGAATTTCACAGCCTTACTTATCAACCATCTGCCAGGCTGCAGCTTAAACCTTTGACCGGCCTACATAACATAGACTGCATGTAGGAAAAATAGAAGCAATGCTAAGCCCCCCCAATGTACTGCAATTTCTATTTTTGGAAATTCACAGCATCATGTAACATTTTAAAAACACGCTTCTAACAGCTTGAAACATAGGCCTCTCTGAATGCTTTTAGACATTAACAGCACAGTTCCATTAAAATTAATGGATGCAAATCAAGCCTGGTGTCAGTGCTTGGCATGACTGGGCAAACAGGAGGGCCCTTAGGACTTAAAAAAAATTTTTTTTTAAGGGTCTGGCACTGAAAGGAGAAGCACCAAGCTGGGCAGCTGCAGTGGCTGCCATATTCTCTCCTTAAATGCCTCTGAGCCCCTCTCCCAAAGACGCAACACTACGCTGGAGTGGGGTGGGGGGCAGAGGCATTTGGGGGAAAGAAGATTGCAGCCACTACAGCCCCCTGGGGTGGCACCATTTCCACTGAAAGGAAACAAAAAGTTGTGCTGGCCTGGGTGGGATTCTCAGTCCCACACCCAGTAAGCTTGTCATGGGGGCGCAGGGTGGTTTTTTTTTGGTGGGGGATGGCCTCCCCAATGAGCCACTCTGTTGCCATCCGGCAGGCTTCCCAGGCATAATGATCCTGCCTGGGCTGGCATGACTTTTACCCCCTTTCAATGGTCTGGCACTGAAATAAGGTGTCCATGTGACCTCTTTTACAGAGAGCAGTCCTCTGTTTGAAGGGCTTCCAGAGGACTGTCCTCTGTTTGAAGGCATCCCATATTTGAAAGGCTGTCCTGTTCAATTCCAGTTTAAAGATAAAGAGTCATAAGAACTGTTACCCATGCACAGTTAGCACCTGGACAGCAGACTGAACAGGCAGGCACACAGCTCACCTGGTCACAGTCTTCCACGCTGTGGTGAGATGTGCTGTATTTCTCTCTGAATTATAACAATTATTTGTATATTTGCATCTATACATGCAAATTAGCATATGCAATTTTGATTCAAATAGGTGTCCTCTTTTCCTGCATATCCTCTTGTTTGGTTGTCCATAAATGGCCAGCTTATGCTGAAGGGAGAAGTGCTGGCCTGGGCAGCTGCAGTGCTCTCCCTCACAGCTGTCCCCATGACCCCATCGCATGGTAAGTTCACGGGGCTGGTGGGGAGGCTGCCCAGGAAGCACATGGCAGGAGTGCCACCTAGGAGGAACTTGGGGTGGGGGGTGGGGAGGGCACCTTGTCCAGGGCCTCTTCAAACTTGGGGCAGGCTTGATATGAATCAATTTTGGCTCAGTATGCTAGAGTGGTGTGGTAGCTAAAACTGGAAGGCTGTTGTTTCGATATCCGTGTTTGGTTTTATCAATTATTATTTGTTGTTGCCTATAGTTTTTACAAATACGTTTTTTAATGAGCAAAAAATCAGGGGTTTCTTTCCCAGCAAATTCTCTCTGTCTCTCTGTCGCTCTGTCTGTCTGTCTGTCTGTCTCTCTCTCTCACACGCACACACACCCCATTTGAATTTGAGGTCAACCAATAAAATGGATTGGCAGTAGAGTCAGGACAAATGACAGTACTTCTTCATACATCACACAATTAATTTACTGCAAAAAACAACTAGCTTTAAAGATGGGATTAGAGCAGGCTTCCCCAGTCTAGGGTAAAATCCAGCACAAGGCCTACTTAGCGTAGACCCATTGAAATAAACGGGATTTAAGTTAGACATGACTAACTGAAGTCCCATTCATGTCAATGAGTCTACTCTAAGTAGGACTTATTTGGATTTTACCCATAGTGCTTTCTAGATGTATTGGACTGTACCTCCTATAATTCCCAGCCAGCATAGGAATTGGCAGTCCAACACATCTAGTTGGACCAGGCTGGGGAAGGCTGGCTTAGAGAAACTCATAGAGGATATAGGTCTATCAGTGGCTATTGGTGATAAAGCTAAATGGAATCTCCTTGTTCAGAGGAAATATGAACCTGAATACGAATTGCTGGGGGAGATGAACAGTGTGGGAGGGCTATTGCCTCCATCCCTTCCTGGTGGGCTTCCTGGAAGCATTCTGGTGGCTATAGTGGGAAGTATTATTTATTTATTTATTGCATTTATACCCCGCCTTTCTTCCTCTCGCAAGGAACCCAAGGCGGCTTACATTATCCTCCTCCTCTCCATTTCATCCTCACAACAACACTGGTTATTAACACCAGTTATTACACTGGTCTAGATGGACCTTTGCTATGATCCATCAGGGCTCTTGTTATGTGATGTTCGTAATAGCTTGGTTGCTCAGATTCTGGTTTCTACAGGCCTCCAGATTTATAGACATTGAACAATCACATTGGTGTTACAGAACAGCAAAGAATGCACAGAGCTCAATATGAGCCAAGTTGACCTGCATTCCATAGTGCATATATTATTGTAGTATTCTCCAACTATGACAGAAGGAGCAAAAGGAATTTGCTGATGTGGACCAATCTGCAGGCAAATCTGATGAATCGTAAACTGCTTTGTTTCCATTCCTATAACTGATATTGCGATGACAAGCCTTATCATTACATGAGACCAAAATAAAAACTAAATAAAATTACCAGCCCAAGACTATTGCATTATCTCCATGCCTCCTGGCAGTGTTTGCCTTTAAGTGCTGGCAATTGTGTTGTTTGGTGACATCTCCATTTGGAAACAGCCTGCCTTGCTTCGGTAGGAGCTCATTAGTTTAGGTTAGAGCTGAAATATATAAATGCTATAGTCGCCCCCTTAGTTGTTGAGGCTGGAATCAAACCCTTGGGGTTAGTGAGGCTTAGAGTTGAGCTCACAATTCATATTCAAAGCCGCCAGTTCTGATGTCATGAGGAAGGGCATGTGAGGAGGCAATTGAGGAAAATGAAGGAATGAGATAGGTGGTATGCATGTTTGGGGACTGTTCTTACGTTTGGCTCCCATTCATTTCAATGGGGTTTGTACAGTAGAACTTTCTAGGGAATTCTGCCCACATACCATATCATTTGAGGGCCAAAACAGACATTAGTTTAAATCCATATCTAGCAGCTATGTCTCCCCGCTCAGCCCTATTTTTACTCTAGAGCAGGCACAGCCCCCCCCCACTCCCATAACATATGCCTGTTATATTATGAGTGTGTTTTCATTGTTAAATGTGACCCAGGTAAGATAGGGTTAATAACGTGTTAGGGAGTGAGTGAGAAGTGGGCGGGGCTTGTGTATGTGTGAGGAATCTGCCCTTATAAAAGGAATGAACTGACAGTTAGGAGTCAGACAGGGCCTTGAAGGAGCAACTCGTGTATAGGATTTTAGAAGGGGTAGAGTAGACAGGGAAGTTAGGACCAAGCATTAATGAATAATAACAATAATAATAATAACAATAATAATAAAATAACTTCTTGTGAAACAAATAAATCTTTTATTTGTTTTTAAAAAATACAAAATCCCGTGTGTTTATTTGTCTTACTGCACTGCTTCTATTATATCCTTGTTACTTCTCCTGTAGTGGGTTGAGAGAACCAATGAAGCATATTGAGTTTCTCTGGAACCCAGAGAGAGTGAAAGGGCTGAAGTTTGGGTGTCAGTGGGAACAACTGATCCAGGTGAAAGCGGGCATTTCCTGGCACTGGTTTCTCAGTTTCAGAGGTGGGAGCTAGGGAGAAGGTGGAATCCAGGCAGGAATGCCACAGCCCCCAATCCAGATTAGGACCCCAGCATGGGGATAGCGGGGCTTTTAAGATTTTCAGATCCCTGTGTCTACTCCAACTGACAGTTCCCTGGGACTGCAGACTTTGGCCGCATCCATTGGCTGGAGAACCAAGGGCCACTGGGAGGCTGCACCTCCTGCCCCCCAGGAAGAACATCATCACAAGGGGGAAACCAACCTGGGCCTATACATCAGCCAGAGCAGGAAGAGCTGCAGGGAACTCGCTCCACCCCACCCTGCTGGAAAGAACACACAGCTTTCAGTTGACCCTGAAAGGCTTATAACTTGGGTGAACCACTCAGGGGAGCCACAAGGGAGCAGAGGGCCTGGGTTGTAGCTTTTAAAAATTGTTGGTGGGTGGTGGGCTTTGGGGTTGTGTTTGTGACCTTAGGGGTGGGGTGCCCACCTGATAGGCAGAAGCGAGGGAGGCATGTGTCCACCTGGTGGAGGCAGTGGGGGGATTTCTGGGGGCCAGAACATACTGAGGCTGGGTGGCAGATGCTGGCAGAGCACTAGGGGCAGGCCATGCTGGGAAAGGGGAACAGGGGAGAGATGTGTAATATCCATCCCCTGTTCCGGGCCTGTCCAGAGCTGAAGGATGGCTGGGGAATGCGTGACTCCATCCTCTGCCTTCATCTGCTGCTGTGTAATGCCAGATCTGTTGCCCATAAAACATCTCTCATCCATGACATGATCTTGGATGAGGGTGCGGACCTGGCATGTATTACAGAGACCTGGCTAGATGAGGCCGCTGCTCCCATTCTTGCAGCCATTTGCCTGGCTGTATTTTTGTATCTGCAGCAGCTGAGGGCTGTGGGTCATGGAGGTGAAGTGGTTGTTATCTACTGGGAGTCCTTGGTCCTCACCAGACTCCTTCTCCGGGAGACCAGGGTTGCTGACTGCATGTACTGGAGGTTGGGCCCAAAGGACAGTCTGGGGATTCTGCTCATGTACTGTCTACCCCGCTGCACGGCAGACACCCTGACCGAGGAGCTTGAGGTGGTCTCTGATATGCATGTGCAGTCCCCTAACTTGTTGGTGTTGGGGGACTTCAGTGTACATTCGGAGGCCATCTTCATGGGGGCGCCTCGGGACTTCATGGAGACCATGACTTCCTGGGAGCTGCACCCTATTCCAACTGGGCCCACCCATGTAGCCAGTCATGTGTTAGACCTCTGGAGAGGTGGAGAGTGATCTGGAAATAGGGGTGTATCCACCATCCCCTTGTCATGGTCAGACGGTGGGGCTGGACTTCTTGCTTACACAACCCCTCTGTAGGGGTGGAGGATCCGTTAAGATGGTCCTTCCCAGGTGTTTTATGGATCCAGATGGATTCCTGACTGCGCTTGGGGATTTCTTTGGAGCACGCAAACGGCCACTTGGTTGAGACCCTTGTGGATGGCTGGAATGCTGCAATCACTGGGACATTAGACCGGGTAGCTCCAAAACGGCCTCTCCCTCTGAACAGAGCTCAGACTGCACCATAGTTCACCCCATGGTTGCGAGCTCTGAAGTGGGAGGTGAGATGGCTAAAGTGCTGGTGGTGGAAATCTCGCTCTGAAGATGATCAGACATAGGTTAGAGCTGTAGCTTCAGCCTACCACGTGGTGATAAGAGCAGCAAGAAAGAATTTTTATGCTGCCTCTATCGTGTCCGCAGGGTGCTGTCCCAGGACGCTATTCCAAGTGGTCTGGAACTTGGTTGGTCCAGTTGTTCTGGAACCAATGGAGCATTCTAAGGCCTCTTGTGATGAGTTTGCAAAGCACTTTGCAGATAAAATCGACCGGATCAGGAGTGCTATTCCATGCACTGTGGATACAGTTAGTGAACGAGGGGCGGCCAGTGGCAGACCGGTTGTGTGGGATCAGTTCCAGCTTCTTCTTTCTGAGGAAGTGGACAAGGTGCTTCCATCTTCAAGGCTGACCACCTGCTTGCTTGATCCTTGCCCATCTTGGCTCATTCTGAGCTGCAGGGAGAGACTTAGGGAGGGGATCAAGGGGGTGGTGAATGCCTCCCTCAAGGAGGGAGTGATGCCATCAGCCCTGAAGGAGGAGGTGATAAGACAACTGTTAAAGAAGCCCTCCTTGGGTCCTCAAGACTTGAACAACTTTTTGCCCGGTCTCAAAAGTGCTGTTTTTGGGCAAGGTGATTGAGCGGGTGGTGGCGCTGCAGTTGCAGGCACACTTGGAAGAAACCGATTATCTGGATCCATTTCAATTGGGCTTCAGGCCTGGGCCTGGGACAGAAATGGCCTTGGTCACTTTGGTGGATGATATGGGGAGGGCTCTGGATAGGGGCGAATGTTCGTTCCTTGTTCTCAATCTCTCAGCGGCTTTCGATACCATCGCCCACAGTATCCTCCTGGACCGCCTGGAGGGGTTGGGCATAGGGGACACCATATTACAGTGGTTCCATTCCTTCCTCTCTTGGGGAGTAGACTTCAGACCCTTGGCTGCTCACTTATGGGGTGCTACAAGGTTCTATTCTCTCCCTGATGTTATTTAACATCTATATGAAGCTGCTGGGGGCTATCATCAGGAGGTTTGGGGTGCAGTGTCACCAATATGTGGATGACACGCGACTCTGTCTCTCATTTAAATCCTCGCCAAGATTGGCTGTAGAAACCCTGTCCAAGTGTCTGGAGTCAGTGAGTGACTGGATGGAAAGGACTAAGCTGAAACTGAACCCTGACAAAATCGAAGTACTTTTTGTGGGAGAAAAGAGGAGGTTGGGGGATGTTGACCTGGTGTTCAGTGGGGTGTGGCTGTCCCTGAAGGACCAGGTCCGCAGCCTGGGGGTCATTTTAGACTACCAGCTGTCCATGGAGGCTCAGGTGTCAGCTGTGAGCTGGGCAGCACTGCACCAACTCCCATCTGATACGGCGGCTGCGCCCCTACCTCCCCAACCAGCTGCTCCCAGCAGTAGTTCTTGCCTTGGTCTCCTCTCACCTAGACTACTGTAATGCGCTCTATGTGGGTTACCCTTGAAGATGGTTCAGAAGTTGCAGCTGGTGCAGAATGCGGTCGCCTGCCTGATTAAAGGCAGCTGTTGGCGAGACCACATCACTCCTGTGCTGAACGACTTACACTGGTTACCAGCTGTTTTCCGGGCCCAATTCAGGGTGTTGGCATTGACCTTTAAAACCCTATATGGTTCCGGCCCAGTCTATCTTAAGGAGCGCCTGCAACAACGCCAGGGACGCCACTCAACGAGATCGGCCTTGGAAGGCCTTCTGTCTGTCCCTTCAGCCAGGACAGCTAGGCTGGTGAGGACCAGGGAGAGGGCCTTTTCTGGTTTGTGGCCCCCAGTCTGTGGAACTCCAGAGTTGTGGCCCCCACTCTGTGGAACTCCCTCCCTAGTGACCTTTGCTATGTCCCCTCTTTGATGAGCTTCCACCTGGCTTTGAAAACCTGGCTGTTCAGGCAGGCATTTGGGGTGGGTTAGGGTTGTGTGGGTGTAGGTGTGTCTGTGGGTGTGTTTACAGCAATGTTTTGTTCAGCTGATTATGTAAATTTGTTGTATTTCGTGTTATTTGTATTGTACACTGCCTAGAGTGGCTGGGTAGCTGGCCAGATGGGCAGCTAATAAATAAATAAATACTCTCAAAATGAAAAAAAGACATTGCTATTAATACAGATTTAAAATAATGTCTGTTTTGGCCCAAAATCCACAGGTTTCATTCATACTGTATTACTTATTTATAAAGTGTCCTCAATGTGCATGGCACTAAAGAGTGGCAAAACAAAATAGAGACAGGTCCATGCCCCAAGGAGGTTACAGTCTAAGGTCTAATTTATATTATTAACAGAATTGAGTGGTGAAGCTGTTTCTGGACTGTACTGGTTCAAGTGGATGACTGCATGATTTAGTAATATTTTGGCCATAGAAAAATAGATGTCAAAGAAGGCTAGGCTAAAATCCTTCTCTCTGACATGCTAATATTATATATGCAAGGATTGCTGCTGTTGTAGAGCATTCAAACTGTTAGCAAGAGTGGCTGAATAACTGGGTCTACAAAGTGAAGGTTTGGCAAAACAAAAACTTTACTTGCTTGCAAAAGGTACACACAAGCATTGCCACAAGAACTGAACTATGTCCGTACAAAAAGAAGCCCCGGTTAAAGTAGCAGAAACTTCTTTGATTCTGCCCTGCTAGTAGGCAGTGTTCTCTGCATGTTTCCAGTGGGGCTGATTAGCTCTGAACCTTGGGTGACCCTTGTTATTACATCTCTAACACTGTAAGAGCAGATCAACCCTTTGGTGAAACTTTTCCAACACTAACATGACTTCGGGTGGCTGAGAGTGGTTGAATTGGAGGAGCAAATTTCTTCAGGCAGGGGTCTCAGAAGAAATAAGGGCAGCAGAGGGGGAAAGTGGACGTGCCTCAAATCATAGTCCCCATCCTTAAGAGGATGTACAAGAGCGAGACTACTATAGCAATATCTGCCTACTGTACTCATAACTGAATTTTCATTGGCAAGGAAAAGGCTACGATGGCTTAGGTAAGGAAGATATTATGTATAGAAACGTAGCAGGCACATGACTAATTCAGTAAATGTCTTCCATAAAACTGCTGGGTCATCTTGATTATTAACTTTACCCCCTTATCGGTGGCCTCTCATTACACCAGTAATCAATTCAGCTGCCTAACATGATGTGAGGCTAATGCAGCATGACTGCTGCATTATATATAATGTAGCTAAAGTGTTCTAGAGACTGTATTAAAGGGAATTGGTGTTTGCGTAACATACTTTGTTGCATTTAGAGGAAGAAGAAATGTCACATATACCTATTCAAGAACAAGTTACTTCAGGTAACTTGCTCTGCATGGACTTGTGTTGAAAATAATCCAGAAAATTCTGCATGTGTTGGTGAAGCAGTTTAGGAGGATGAGATGGACAGACTTGGGAAACATCTGGAACAAAATTATGGAGAATGTCTGTTGTTATGGTGGGAAGAGGGACAGAGGAAGGGCCACTATAGGGCAAGGGCTATTAGTGGAAACTGGGCCCCCACAAGCATTAGGGCCAGGGGAGATTTTGTCTTCACTAAGTGCATTTCTTGTCCCCATAAGAGTGAATGGTTTCCATTCACTTATATAGAATTAAATACAAGAGTGCACACAGGAACCTCTTTAGGGCTGGTGCTAAACCTACTCCCTGTCACCAAAGATACTTGGAGTATGTTTTTCTCCCACTTCAGTTTGGGTTGTTGTGTGCAGTTTGTTCACTTTAACGCATAGAACTCAATAGGAGCCATAGATAACTGAGCCTACCTTTACTGGCAGAACGTCACCACTTAATATGCATGGCTTTGCCTTGATTCAGTTTCTTGCCTTGATTCTGTTTCTTGAACTAGGCTGTGACAGATAGAACCTGGACACTTAACATGACTGGGAAAGGCCCATGGCATTCTGTGGATAGGTGAGAAGGGAGAGCTCCTGTCCTCCCTCACAGATACCTGCCAATTCTTTCCCATCCCCACTCTTCCCTACTGCCCAGTATACAATGGTATTTTGCACTGACAGTATTTGATGGCTGGCATGCATTTAATGCTTAGTGATATTTAGCATGCAGTGGTATTTAGTACCTTGCATCATATGGTTTGATAGATGATATGCACCGGTATTCAGTATTTGCATGTTTGATTTTGAAGTAAAATATCACATTCAAAATGCAAGTTCAAACGTTGAGTTCAAAATTTATGTTCAAAACTGAGTTGGAAATACCAACAAATTTCATACGATTTCAAATTGAGAGGTATTGTTTTCCCACCCACCTCTCTCTCTCCTTCAGCATTACACATATAGATGCATGGAGGGCTTGCAGCTGTCTGCTGCATGAGGAACTATGCTGTCAAATGCCTTGGAAAAACATTTTACAAATTTCTTGTTTTAATCAAGTTCTTTAGCACAACATGGGTATCAGACCAAGGCCACAACCCAGAGAACTGCACAGCTCTTTTTTTCCTTTCTTTTCTAATAAGTTTCTTAATTAAAAGAAACATAAAAACTGAACAATATAGGATAATACTAACAGATTTAGGAAAGCGTATACACACAGTTAAATCGAATAGCCCCTAAAAGTAGGTATGGTTGAATTGAGTCCTGGACTTTCTCCTTCCAGTATAAAATACAAAGGCTCAGTTTTTCATAAAATTATTATCTACCTACCACCCTTCTCTGACTGTTGTTACATTAGTTCGTTTGATGATAAAGGCCATATCCCCAAACCTTTTACATCAATGATCGATTGTAGGTGGGTGGACTGTCTTCCACCTATGCTAATTGCCACATGTGCATCTGTGCGTAAATGAACTGTTCTTTCCGTATCCTCAGCTGCAACTATACCCTTAATATGTCCAAATAAAAATGCCAACGGGTCTGAAGGAAGCTCCATACCTAGCTACCTTTGTGGGCCTTGCTGGGAGGATACAAACTAATTTCGAAACATGTAGAAGTTTCTGAAATATGCAAAAGTTTCACAAAGAAGTTTGTAAAGTAGCATGGGTGTCAGCTGTTCCCCACCCCCAACAAATTGACTATACATGTGCAAGGCTGAACTTAGCTCTCTGGATGTTGCTGCTTGAGAATCAAATGCTGAAATCTACGCTTTCCAAAGTATCTGAAAAATAAACCCATTGTGCAACCTGAATAAGCCTAATAGAAAGGCATGTCTCATATAATATTAAAGTGGAGTCCATCTATCTTGCTATAGAAAAAGAGAAAATTACTGGAAGTGGGTAAACCATGGTTAGAAAGTTCACCTAGTTGTATTAGCCTCCACCCTTTGTAATGTGGGTCAGATTTTCAAACACCATCCACCAATTGAAACAAAAATTGGAGTCATGCCCTTTTCTGACCAGCTTGTCAAAGCTTTAAGAAATTCTGCTGAACTATGCAGGCCTTGCCAGACTCCAAAGTAATCATATGTAGTACAAGGGCAGCAAGGGACACAAAGAGATAATCTGAAAAACTGTTTAGTCTGGCACAGGTGCCAGGCTGCATGGTGAAACAGTGGTACCCTTTAAACACGATGCTAGCGCTTCATCCCACAATGCTAGTTTAATTTTCACAGGCCCATCATCACGTTCACAGCATCTTTCCTGTGGAACATGGTGAGGTCAAACTTGATTTCTGGGGACCCAGTAGAGGTGAAATGGAACTGATCAGTATAAAACTGCCCCACATGTTGAGGAATGATTATAAAAATAGGGATGCTCTCATGCACTTGTAACTCTTTTGCTACTGAGTGTTCCCCCTGCCCTACTATTTAAAAAACAAATCAGCATTTAAAAAACTAAAATATGCTATGTAGTATTAACAGGTCTAATAAAAATAGGCAAAGAAATTGAATAAAAGCCAAATAGAGTATCATATTAACAACAATAACTTTGGTCAATTATAGCCACATCACCTATATAACATTTGGAACATCTTGGATCACATTTTCATATAGTTTTATTGTTTTTCAGTATCTAAAAAGAAATAAGAAGCTTTATGTATTGATGAAGGTTTGTTTGTTTTTAATCTGGTGGATACTTCATCCACATGCTCTGCAATAGACCATCCAGCACTGGATTCAAAACCTACAACAACAAATTAAGAATGTCTAATAGGCTGTTTAAACTTATAATCAGTCTTGTTGTATTAATAGAGAATGTCTGTTGCTATGAGCTTGGTTACATGTTACAATCATCATGTCAATGGTAGTTATGTGTAAGCCAGGCTCTGACAGCTGAGAATTTGGAAGGTAGAGCCTCTGGCTGCCTTTCCCCATCCATTGTTGATATGTGTTTCTTACCTCTCCTTTAGCAGCTACTTCTTCCTAGAGGTCTCTCGGGCGGGGCAGAGGGGAAGAGCAGGGTTAATTAGCTGGTAAGGAAAGGTTGGACGAGCCCAGTATTGGGAACTGCATGTTAGGTGGCTCTCTGTTGGGTCCTCAGCCTGACATGGCTGGGCCAAACAGAGTGAGAGTCTGCTTGCACCGTAATACCTTACCCAAATCATGTCAAAGCCACTTACGAATCACCAAAGAAGACAATAAAAGAGGACAGCAATTTGCACAAAATTGGCATATGCTAATTTATATGTATAGATGCAAATTTAGAAATAATAATTTAAATATAAATACAGCTCATCTCTCCATAGCGTGGAAGACTGTGACCCGGTGATCTGTGTACCTGCCTGTTTTAGCCTGCTACCCAGGTGCTAACTGTGGATGGGCAACAGTTCTTATGGTTCTTTATCTTTAAACGGGAATTGCACAAGACAGCTCTTCAAATAGAGGACAGTCCTCTGTAAAAAAGGGCCCATGACCACCCTAGCTCCCTCTCAGGGAATGGGGGATTAACAGGCTGGCAGATCATAGAATCATACAGTTGGAAGGGACCTCAAAATTCATCTAGTCCAACCGCTGCCTATTGCAGGAGATACACTACCACAGCATCCCTGAAAGGTAGCCACCCAGCCTTGGCTTAGACCTCTAGCGAAGGAGAGTCCAGCACTTTCCAAAGCAGTCTGTTCTACTGTCAGATAGCTTGTGCCATCAGGGAGTGCTTCCTAATGTTTAGTCTAAATCCTTTCCCTCATAATTTGAACCTATTAGTTTGTGTCCTACACAAACAGAAAACAAATTTTCCCCATCACCTATGTGACCAAATATTTGAAGATGGCTATCATATTGCCTCTTAATTTTGGGGGACCTTGTCAAAAGCCTTGCTGAAATCAAGATATTCTGTGTCCGCAGAATTCCCCTGGTCTACCAGGCTAGTAACACTATCAGAAAAGGAGGCAAAGTTGATCTGGCATGAGATTACAGCGGCAAGTTCCTTTAGTACCCTAGGATGCAATTTGTCATGCCCTGAAAACTTGAATTCATTTAGAGTGACTAGGTACTTCCAAAGGGAAGGGCTGCAACTCCTTCCCTTCACTGTTTAATCGATTTTTGCTTGGGCAAGCACAGTTTCCCTTGTGTGAAAAGACCGAGGCAAAGTAGGAGTTGAGCAGTTTCCCCTACTAAAGCCAGAAGGGGTTGTGTTCCTGAATGGTAATGAAGAGCAGCAGGAAAGCACATAAAGATATTTTGACCTGGCACCAAAACCCAAGATATTCATTTAAAAAATGTATACCCCTCCTCTCACAATCATTATTTCCAAGGCAGCTTACAACGTATTAACTGCTGTGTGGAGCCACAATTTTAATACCACGTCTAAATGATAGCAGAAGAGCCATGCTGAAGGGCATTAATGTGGAAATGGCTCTTGAGTTCTCCCCTCCCCCCTTTTGCAAGCACAATGTAGTCTGGCCATTAGAGGGCACCATAGACTTAAATATGTTCTTTGAAGGGGAAAAAATGAAATTGAAATGAAAGAATGAGACAAGCAAACCATCCATAATTAAGGGGGGGGGGGACAGGGTAGAGGTATTCCATTTTTTAAAATTGACAGTAACATTTGTGTAGATTAGACTCAGAAAAGATTTGTTTTGATGAATGCTCCCTTGCATTTTTTATTGACACTTCTGTGTGTGGGAAGACAACTTCAAATAAAACATTAACCACTCCCCTCCTTGTACTGTCCATGTACCGTTTCTGAGAGCCCAGTCGTAGTTTACATTTTGTGTGTGTTTAGCTGCAATAAAATGGAAGCAATTTGTGGGAAAATCTGGACTATTTGTACATGTGCGCACTTTTTGTGGGTGCTGCATGTCCTTATCGCTCTTTAAGCCTAGGTAATTCGTCTACCTCCAAAAAATGTCCAGCATCATACTAAAATGTATGCAAAATGTTTCTGGCCATTTGAGCCCTCTGGGCCACCTGTACATCCCCCCCCCCACACACACACTTTTTTCTACCTTTCAGGAACCCCTTTCAGCTTGTTTACCAAGAAACACCCTTACATTGTAGAGGATCCTAGGGCATATTTTCTCTCTCTTTTTTAAAAATATATTTTTATTTATTTTATCTTTATAAATGAAATAAACAATACCAAAAATACCAACAACCTGACCAATACTACAATCTCCCAGCAATACAATATTCTGATGAGGACACCACAATAACAAAAAGAGAAGGAAAAAGAAAAAAAAAGGAAAAGAGGAGGAAAGGAAGTAAAGAAAAAGAAAAGAAGATTCTTTCCCTCCCCCTCCCCCTCTCCCTCCCCTTTAAAGAATTAAGTTTAAACTCCAACACCCCCCGGCCTCCGATGCCATTCTATTTTAAAAAATCTATCTATAACCTTAACAATCTTACAGTTTAATAAACAACCTTACATTTCAATATCATATCATCAGTCTTATATCAAAGAAACAGGCCTACAGTTCATTCCCAGTAGCCTATATTACTACTACTACTGCAAAGACGGGCATGATAAAGGACAAAGAAGGCAGGGACCTAACAGAAGCAGATGAGATTAAGAAGAGGTGGAAAGAATACACAGAAGAACTATACAGGAAAGATCTGAATGTCCCTGATAGCCATGATAGTGCGGTCACTGAACTTGAGCTGGACATCCTCGAGAGTGAAGTCAAGTGGGCCTTAGGAAGCATTAGTAACAACAAAGCTAGCGGAGATCTTGGGCTCCAAGATCACCGCAGACGGTGACTGTAGCCATGAAATTAAAAGACGCTTGCTCCTTGGGAGGAAAGCTATGGCCAACCTAGACAGCATAGTAAGAAGCAGAGACATCACCTTGCTGACAAAGGTCCGTCTAATCAAAGCTATGGTTTTCCCAGTAGTAATGTATGGCTGTGAGAGCTGGACTATAAGGAAGGCTGAGCGCCGAAGAATTGATGCTTTCGAACTGTGGTGCTGGAGAAGACTCTTACAAGTCCCCTGGACTGCAAGGAGATCAAATCAGTCCATACTAAAGGAAATCAACCCTGAGTGCTCATTGGAAGGACAGATACTGAAGCTGAAGCTCAAATATTTTGGCTACCTAATGCGAAGAGAAAACTCCCTGGAAAAGACCCTGATGCTGGGAAAGACTGAAGGCAAAAGGAGAAGAGGACGGCAGAGGATGAGATGGCTAGATAGCATCACGGATGCAATGAATATGAACTTGAGCACGCTCCGGGAGAGAGCGCAGGACAGGAAGGCCTGGCGTGCTATGGTCCATGGGGTCACGAAGAGTCGGACACGACTGAACGACTGAACAACAACAACTACTACTACTACTTAAAAAGAAATATAGTGTTTCTTTTTATAATAGTAAAACTTAAAATAAACCTTCAACAATCAGTAATATATTTTATACTAGATATACAAGTGCATATGCACAATATACCCTCAAGCAATAAATTTAAATACAGCATACCATATCTATTTTGAAATAAAAATATAAAGAAAAGCAAGAAAAAACAAAAGATGAAAGAGAATAAACAAATATATGTATAATCATTTATCTTCTGACCTAGCCTGGATCATGTAGACTAAACACAAACAGTTAACAAAGCTTGTTTAAAAATTCCAGTTCATGGGGTTGTAACAGAAATCTCACGCATTTTTACATTCAGCCATGCCTCCGCCATTTCATGATTTAGAAACTTCTTCATCTGACCTTCAGACACAATACAAAGTGTAGCAGGTATTTTAAGTAATATTGTAAGTTCATTTGTTTTGCCATATTTTTCACGTTGATAACTTGCCAACTTTTATTTGCCACCTCTTTGATGTGATCTGGAAATAACATAACTCTATCTTGTTTCCAGGGAAGGCTTCCACCCTCTCTTAGAATCATACAATCATAGAATAGTAGGGTTGGAAGGGGCCTACAAGGCCATCGAGTCCAACCCCCTGCTCAATACAGGAATCCAAGTCAGAGCATCCCTGACAGATGGCTGTCCAGCCTCGTCTTGAATGCCTCCAGTGTGGGAGAGCCCACCAACTCCCTAGGGAATTGGTTCCATTGTCGTATTGCTTCAACAGTCAGGAAGTTTTTCCTGATGTTCAGCCGGAATCTGGCTTCCTGTAACTTGAGCCCATTATTCCGTGTCCTGCACTCTGGGATGTTCAAGAAGAGATCCTGGCCTTCTACTCTGTGACCACCTTTCAAGTACTTGAAGAGTGCTATCATATCTCCCCTCCTCTTCTCAAGGCTAAATATGCCCAGTTCTTTCAGTCTCTCTTCATAGGGCTTTGTTTCCTGTCCTCTGATCATCTTTGTTGCCCTCCTCTGAACCCTCTCCAGTTTGTCTGCATCCTTCTTAAAGTGTGGTGCCCAGAACTGGACACAGTACTCCAGATGAGGCCTAACCAGTGCTGAGTAGAGGGGAACTAGTATTTCCCGGGATTTGGAAGCTATGCTTCTATTAATGCAGCCCAAAAGAGCATTTGCCTTTTTTGCAGCCACATCACATTGTTGGCTCATATTCAGCTTGTGATCGACAACAATTCCAAGATCCTTCTCACTTGTAGTGTTGTTGAGCCACGTATCCCCCATCTTGTAAGTGTGCATTTGGTTTCTTTTTCCTAGGTGCAGAACTTGGCATTTATCCCTATTAAATGTCATTCTGTTGTTTTCTGCCCAGCACTCCAGTCTATCCAGATCACTTTGAATTTTGTTTCTGTCTTCCAAAGTATTAGCTATCCCGCCCAATTTTGTGTCATCTGTAAATTTGATCAGCATTCCCTGCACCTCCTCCTCCAAGTCATTCATAAAAATGTTGAAGAGCACTGGGCCCAGGACTGAGCCCTGTGGTACCCCACTCGTTACCTCTCCCCAATTTGAGAAGGTCCCATTGATAAGCACTCTTTGAGTCTGATTCTGTAGCCAACTGTGGATCCACCGGATCGTTGTTTCATCTAGCCCACTTTGAGCTAGTTTGCTCATCAGGATATCATGGGGCACTTTGTCAAAAGCTTTGCTGAAGTCGAGGTATATGATGTCTACAGCATTCCCACGGTCTACAAGGGAGGTGACTTGATCAAAAAATGAGATCAGATTTGTCTGGCAGGACTTGTTTTTGACAAATCCATGTTGGCTTCGAGTAATCATTGCATTGTTTTCAAGGTGCTTCCAGATGGATTGCTTTATCATCTGCTCCAGAATTTTCCCAGGGATTGATGTCAGACTGACTGGTCTGTAGTTCCCAGGTTCCTCCTTTTTACCCTTTTTGAAGACAGGGACAACATTAGCCCTCCTCCAGTCATTTGGCACTTCCCCCGTCCTCCATGATTTCTCAAAGAGTGACAGTGGTTCTGAGAGTTCTTCTGCCAGTTCCTTTATTACTCTAGGATGCAGTTCATCTGGCCCTGGAGATTTGAACTCATTCAAAGTAATTAGGTGTTCCTTGACCATATGCCTATCAATCTCAAGCTGCAATCCTGCCCCTTCAGCCTGCACTTCACCTTTGCCAGGGGGGTCATAGACCCTCTTTTGGGAGAAGACTGAGCCAAAGTAGGAGTTGAGTACCTCTGCCTTTTCTCTGTCATCTGTTATCATTTTGCCATCCTTATTTAATAGCTGAACAAGCATTTCTTTCCTCTGCCTTTTACTATGCACGTAGCTGAAGAAAGCCTTTTTGTTGTTTTTAGCATCCCTCGCTAACCTCAGCTCGTTCTCAGCTTTAGCCTTCCTGACTCCATCCCTGCAATTCTGTGCTACCTGCCTGTACTCTTCCTTTGTTACTTGGCCTTCTTTCCACTTCCTATATGTGTCCTTTTTTGTTTTCAGGTCATCCCTAAGCTTTTTGTGAAGCCACATTGGTTTCTTCTGTTGTCTTCCACCTTTTCTTCTTGTTGGAATTGTTTGTGATTGTGCCTTGAGAATTTTCTTTTTTAAAAGCTCCCACCCATCTTGGACTCCTTTTCTCGTTAGCGTCGCTTGCCATGGGACCTTACATATCATTGTTCAGAGTTTATTAAAATCAGCTTTCCTAAAATCCAGGGTATGCGTTTGACTACCCTCGGCTTTTGCTTCCCTTAGAACCAAGAACTCAAGTGCAACATGGTCGCTTTCCCCCAGAGTTCTTGTAATTGCTACTTTATCCACTAAGTCATCTCTGTTTGTTAGGATCAAGTCAAGGATAGCCGATCCTCTAGTTCCTTCCTCTACTTTCTGTAGGAGGAAGTTATCCGCCACACAAGTCAGGAATTTCCTGGAAGGGCCATGTTTTGCAGAATTTGTCTCCCAACAAATATCGGGGAAATTGAAGTCCCCCATTACTACTACATCATGCTTCCTTAAAACATTGGCTATTTGCTTTTCAGAAGTTTCATCCTCGTCTTCTCCTTGGTTGGGTGTTCGGTAGTAGACTCCGACCACCAGGTTCCTTTTATTCTTTGCTCCATTTATTTTGATCCAGATGCTCTCGATGGGGCTACCAAGCTCATCCTCCTGTATTTCTGTGCAGAGATATGTATTTTTCACATACAGTGCAACCCCACCTCCCTTTCTGTTCCTCCTGTTCTTTTTGAACAAGTGATATCCTTCAATTGCTGTATTCCAGTCATGAGAGTCATCCCACCAAGTCTCAGTTATACCTATCAAGTCATAATTTCCCTCTTGTATTAAGAGTTCAAGTTCGTTCTGTTTGTTTCCCATACTCTGGGCATTAGTATATAGACATTGAAGACCATTGCCAAATGCAGGATATCATTCTTTGTGGAGACTTTTGCAAATTGGACTATGATGGTATAGTCAGTCCCTTTCGCATTTGGCACACGAAATGCCTGCTCAATATCACGTAAATAATCAGATGGGATAGGGAGTATCTCATGCAAAAGTTTATCCACAAAAATAGGCAATTTTACATCATTAGACAGATTTTTAATCCCAATAATACGTACATTGGATCTCCGTGTGAAGGCCTCCAGTTGAGAAATTCTGTCAGAGGCATTTTTAAAACAAACTTGTGTTGTAGTTTCATTCCGTGCCACTCGGTCTTCTAGCTTGTTAATTTTCGTCTCCATTTTTTGCCATGATGTATTAATTAGATCCACAGCTTCTTGCAAGGCAGTGATGGAATTTTGGATTAAATCCAACCTTTTGGCTTGCTCTGTAAATTGCGAAGATAAAGTCTTTATCAGAGTAAATAATTCCCCTATATCTTCTGTTTTTGAAACTTTTGACACAGGAGGTACGGGGGGAGTTGGTGGTGATGCCAGCCCCTTTCTTCTCCTCGGTGTAGTCATGTTTCTCTCAAACAGATCTTGCAGGTACTCAGATGTTCTCAAATATTGTTAATATTTCTTAAATCATCCCTCAGGAGTTGTTGATATTTCTTAAAGCATATATTAGGGTTTGGGTATATTTTCTCAATGAGGATCCATTAATACACTTAACAGGACAGGGCCAACTCCTGGCATGAGGGGGGTTTCTGGTGGCCATGGACCCCACAATGGACCCCCCCCCACACACACACTTATTTGGCAGTGGGCGGGGGGGGGGAGGCAGCAAGAGCTGCAGCACTCCAAGCACCGTGGCAGTGGTGGCAGCAGCATAGTGTGGCTGACCAGGCAGCAGCACCAGCAGCGCTCTGAGCTTGCAGGCAGCACCAGTGGCAATGTGCATCTGGCCAGACAGCAGCAGTTGTAGCACTCTAAACGTCCACTCTGCCACCATTTTAACTTCCTGAATTTCTTGATTGCTCCGGAAGCAACACTACATCCAGGGAATTGTAGGCCATTAAAATGGTGGTCAATAGGCCACATGACATTTGAACTGCCAGGAAAATAAGGTTTAAAGGAGAGAAAAAAAATTAAGGGAGTATTTTAAAGGAGGACCGACTGTTAGCATGTGCAGTGGGCCCTGCCACGACACTAAGGCACTTGCAATTGTCCAAGGATGCCACATGGTGGTGCTGCATCTGCACAAGGAACACTGAAGTCCCAGAACACAATTTGAAAACTGCTGTTTATTAGAGCAAATAAGGATAGTTCATATTATTCAAATGTGCTTGATGTCTTTTCCAGAGAACATTCCTTAGAGGCTTTTTGCAATAGGTAAGAATTGACCCTGGGACAACAGGGTTGTCGCCTATTAGTTGCACTTAATACCTATTGAAGTCAGTGGATCTTAAATTAAGCCATGATGAAGTCCTTCTGCGGATTTTAATGGGATCCAAATGCAACTAATCTCGTCTGTATCTAATCCACCACCTTCTGGATGGCCTGGAAAAAAGGGTTGGCTAGGTCACAGTGTTGTTTGTTTGAAATGTTATTTTTTCTGGATGATCAAAGACCTTGTATCACTGATCTTTTAAATTGTTTTATTGTGTGCCATTTGGTTTTAATTTTTGTGAACCACCCAGAGTGCTTCAGCTATTGGGTGGTATAGAAATGAAATAAATAAATAAAATAAATAAATCTTCTCCAGTAACCTCTTTTACTGTCTTGTCTTGTTGAAGACTGCCTAATGAGTTCATACTTGAGGTGAAATTGAGCTCACATAAGAAGAGTAATCTAGTCCAGCATTCTGATCACATAGGGACCAGCTGTTGATGGGAAACCCACAAGCAGGACATGAGTGCAATAGCACCCTCCCACCCATGTTCCCCAGGAACTGGTGTACATAGGCCTACTGCTTCTGATATTGGAGGTAGCATATAGCCATCAGGACTAGTAGTCATTGATAGCCTTCTCTAGGACTTTGTCTAACCCCCTTTTAAAGCCATCCATATCGGCAGCCATCACTACATCCTGTGGTAGCGGATTCCATAGTTTAACTATAAGCTGTGTGAAGAAGTACTTCCTTTTATCTGTCCTGAATCTCCCACCAATCAACTTCATGGGATGACCGTGGGTTCTAGTATTATGAGAGAGGGAGAAAAATGTCTCCCTGTCGACATGCTCCACACCATGCATAATTTTGTACACCTCTATCATGTTTCCACTTACTCTCCTCCAAGCTAAACAATCCCAGCTGTTGTAACCTTCTCTCATAGGGGAGTTGCTCCAGTTCCTTGAGCATTTTAGTTGCCCTTCTATGTACTTTTTCCAGCTCTACAATATCCCTTTTTAGGCGTGGTGTCCAGAACTATACACAGTATTCCAAGTGAGGTCATACTATAGATTTGTGTAAGGGCAGTATGATATTGGCAATTTTATTCTCAGTTCCTTTCCTAATTATGCCTAACATCAAGTTTGCCTTTTTTTACAGCAGCCTCTTACTGAGTTGACATTTTCATTGAGCTGTCCACCACAGCCCCAAGATCTCTTTCTTGGTCAGTCACAACTAGCTCATATCCCATCAGGTGATACTTGAAGTTGGGATTTTTTGCCCCAACATGAATTTATTTATTAAATTTATTTATTAAATTTATTAATTGCCCATCTGGCTGGTCACGCAGCCACTCTGGGCGATGTACAAAGCATATAATAAAACAGTTTAAAACAATAAAATTCTACAATAAAGACATTTTCAAAAATACCCTAACCCACCCCAAATGCCTGCCTGAACAACCATGTTTTTAATGCACGGCAGAAGCTCATTAAAGAGGGGGCATGGCGGAGTCCCCACAGAGTGGGGGCCACCACAGAAAAGGCCCTCTCCCTCGTCCCAACCAGTCTAGCTGTCCTGGCTGATGGGACAGAGAGAAGGCCATTTGAGGCTGATCTAGTTAAGCAGCCTGTCTGGTGTTGCTGGAGGCGCTCCTTAAGATAGGCTGGGCTGGGGTTTTAAAGGTCAAACCCAATACCTTGAATTTAGCCCGGAAAACAACTGGTAACCAGTGCAACTCCTTCAGCACTGGAGTGATTTGATCTCACTGGCAGCTGCCTTTAATCAGGCGAGCCACCGCGTTCTGTACCAGCTGCAGCTTCCGAACTGTCTTCAAGGGTAACCCCACGTAGAGTGCATTACAGTAGTCTAAACGAGAGGAGACCAGGGCATGTACTACTGATGGGAGCAGATGGTCGGGAAGGAAGGGGCGCAGCCGCCATATCAGATGGAGTTGATACAGTGCTGTCCGGCTCACAGCTGACACCTGAGCCTCCATGGACAGCTGGGAGTACAAAATTACCCCCAGGCTGTGGACCTGGTCTTTCAAGGGTAGCTGTACCCCATTCAACACCAGGTCAACATCCCCCAGCCTCCTCTTGTCTCCCACCAAAAGTACCTCGGTCTTGTCAGGGTTCAGCTTATTCCTCCCCATCCAGCTACTCACCGTCTCCAGACATTTGGACAGGGATTCTACGGCCAACCTTGGTGAAGATTTGAACGAGAGGTAGAGCTGCATGTCATCGGCATACTGGTGACACTGCACCCCAAACCTCCTGATGATAGCCCCCAGCGCCTTCACATAGATGTTAAATAGCCTGGGGGAGAGGATGGAATCCTGTGGCACCCCACAAGTGAGTGGCCACGGGTCTGAAACCTCCTCTCCCAGTGCTACCCTCTGGTACCTGCCGGAGAGGAAGGACCGGAACCACCGCAATACAGTGTCTCCAATCCTGAACACCTCCAGGCGGTCCAGGAGGATACTGTGGTCAACGGTATCAAAAGCCACTGAGAGGTCGAGGAGAACAAGGAAGGAGCATTCACCCCTATCCAGAGCCCTCCTCATATCATCCACCAAGGCGACCAAGGCCGTTTCTGTCCCATGCCCAATCCTGAAGCCTGACTGAAATGGGTCCAGGTAATTGGTTTCTTCCAAGTGTGCCTTCAACTGCATCGCCACCACTCGCTCAATCACCTTGCCCCAAAATGGCAGATTCGAGACTGGGCGAAAGTTGTTCAGAACTTGGGGATCCAAGGAGGGCTTCTTTAAGAGTGGTCTTATCACTGCCTCCTTGAGGGCTAATGGCATCACTCCCTCCTCAAGGGAGGCGTTCACCACCGCCCTGATCCCCTCACCCAGTCTCTCTCTGCAGCCCATAATGAGCCAAGATGGGCAAGGATCAAGTAAGCAGGTGGTCGGCCTTACAGATGAAAGCACCTTGTCCACTTCATCAGAAGGAAGAAGCTGGAACCGATCCCACAAAACCGGTTTGCCACAGGCTGCCTCTTGCCCACTAACTGTATCCACAGCGCACGGAGTAACACTCCTAATCCGATCAATTTTATCTGCAAAGTGCCTTGCCAAGGCCTCACAGGAGGCCTTAGAATGCTCCAACGGTTCCGGAGCCACTGGACTGACCAGGCTCCGGACCACTTGGAACAGCCTCCTGGGACAGCACTCTGCAGACGCGATAGAGGCAGCATAATATTCCTTTTTTGCTGCCTTCACCGCCACGTGATAGGCTGAAGATACAGCTCTAGCCCATGTCTGATCGTCTTTGGAGCGAGACTTCTGCCACCGGTGCTCTAGCTGTCTCACCTGTTTCAGAGCTCGTAACTGCGGATTGAACCATAGTTCAGTCCGAGCCTCGTTCAGGGGGAGAGGGCGTTTCGGAGCCACCCGATCTAATGCCTCAGTGATTGCGGCATTCCAGCCACCCACCAGGGTCTCGACCAAGTGGTCGTTGGCATGCTCCAGAGAATCCCCAAGCGCATTCAGGAATCCATTCGTATCCATAAGACACCTGGGGCGGACCATTTTAATGGGTCCTCCACCCCAGCGGAGGGGTTGTGGAACCGAGAAGTCTAACGTCACCAGATAGTGATCTGACCATGACAAGGGGGTGGTGGATATACCCCCGACCTCCAGATCACTCCCCGCTTCTCCAGAAACAAACACAAGGTCTAGTGCATGACCAGCTACATGGGTGGGCCCAGTTAGAATATGGTGCAGCTCCCAGAAAGCCATGGTCTCCATGAAGTCCCGAGGTGCTCCTGTCAGGATGGCCTCTGAATGTATGTTGAAGTCCCCCAACACCAATAAGTTAGGGGACTGTACACGCACATCAGAGACCACCTCAGGCACCTTGGCCAGGGAGTCAGTCGTGCAGCAGGGTGGACGGTACATGAGCAGAATCCCCAGACTGCCCTTCGGGCCCAACCTCCAGTACATGCCCTCAGCAACCTTGGTCTCCCGGAGAGGGGGTCTGGTGAAGACCAAGGACTCTCGGTAGATAACAGCCACTCCCCCTCCCCGATCCCCAGCCCTTGGCTGCTGTGCATATGAAAATCCAGCTGGACACATGGCTGCCAGAGTTGGAGCAGCGGCCTCAGCCAGCCAGGTCTCCATAATACATGCCAGGTCTGCACCCTCATCCAGGATCATGTCGTGGATGAGAGATGTTTTCTGGGTAACAGACCTGGCATTGCAGAGCAGCAAACAAAGGCCTGAAGATGGAGTCACACCTCCCCCAGCCATCCTTTGGCTCTGGACAGGCCTGGAAGAGTGGACAGATATTACACATCTCCCCCTTGTTCCCCTTACCTGGCATGGCCTGCCCCTAGTGCTCCGCCAGCGCCTGCTGCCCAGCCTCCGTATGTTCTGGCCCCCAACACTCCCCCCACTGCCTCCATCAGGTGGACACATGCCCCCTCGCTCCTGCCTATCAGGCAGGCTAGTTGTTGTTCAGTCGATAAGTCATGTCCGACTCGTCGTGACCCTATGGACCATGGCACGCCAGGCCTTCCTGTCCTCCGCTCTCTGTCGGAGTGTGCTCAAGTTCATATTTGTTGCATCGGTGATGCTATCTAGCCATCTCATCCTCTGCCGTCCCCTTTTCCTTTTGCCTTCAATCTTTCCCAGCAACAGGGTCTTTTCCAGGAAGTTTTCTCTTCGCATTAGGTGGCCAAAATATTTGAGCTTCAGTTTCAGTATCTGTCCTTCCAAAGAGCAGTCAGGGTTGATTTCCTTTAGGATTGACTGATTTGACCTCCTTGCAGTCCAGGGGACTCGTAAGAGTCTTCTCCAGCACCACAGTTCAAAAGCATCAATTCTTCGGCGCTCAGCCTTCCTTATAGTCCAGCTCTCACAGCTATACATTACTACTGGGAAAACCATAGCTTTGATTATACGAACCTTTGTCTGCAAGGTGATGTCTCTACTTCTTACTATGCTGTCTAGCTTTGCCATAGCTTTCCTCCCAAGGAGCAAGTGTCTTTTAATTTCATGGCTACAGTCACCATCTGCGGTGATCTTGGAGCCCAGGAAAGTAAAATCTGTCACTGCTGCCATTTCTTCCCCTTCTATATGCCAGGAAGTGATGGGGCCAGATGCCATGATCTTAGTTTTTTTAATGTGGAGTTTCAAACCAGCTTTTGCACTCTCCTCTTTCATCCTCAACAAGAGGCTCTTTAGATCCTCTTTGCTTTCTGCCATTAGGGTGGTATCGTCTGCATATCTGAAGTTGTTGATAATTCTCCCGGCAATCTTAATTCCGACCTGTGATTCATCCAACCCAGCGTTTCTCATGATGTACTCTGCATATAAATTAAATAAGCAGGGCGACAATATACAGCCTTGTCGTACTCCTTTCCCAATTTTGAACCAATTGGTTGTTCCATGTCCGGTTCTTACTGTTGCTTCTTGACCCTTGTACAGGTTTCTCAGGAGACCAGTAAGGTGGTCCGGTACTCCCATCTCTTTAAGAATTTGCCACAGTTTGTTGTGATCCACACAATCAAAGGCTTTAGTGTAGTCAATGAAGCAGAAATAGACGTTTTTCTGGAATTCTCTTGCTTTCTCCATGATCCAGCGAATGTTGGCGATTTGATCTCTAATTCCTCTGCCTCTTCGAAACCCCGCTTGTACTTCCGGTAGTTCTCGGTTCACATGCAGCTGAAGCCTAGCTTGTAGGATTTTGAGCATAACCTTTCTGGCATGTGAAATGAGTAGGGATGTACGAAAGTCACTTACCTCTCGCGGATTATGTTGATGGGGGGGGAGGTGTTCCATCCCTCCCCCTGGAATCCTCGCTGGGGGGGGAGGTGCTCCGTTCTTCCCCCCCCGGAATCCTCCGCGGCTGGCTGTGCTCCGCGGCAGCTCCGCAGAGCAGCTGGCCAGGCCCAGCCAGGCCAGAGCCGTCTGCAGCTGGATTTCCGGCCGTGGAGGGCTCTGGGTAGAAAAACAAAAACAAAACCCCACATATGTAAATGGCAGCGGCTACGGCCGCCGCCATTTGCGTTCCTTATTTTTGCCGTCTTAATCTACGTAAATATTTACGTAGACTATGACAGTGAAAATAAAAGGGAACGCAAATAGCGTAGCGGGTGCTATTTGCGTCCCTTTTTAATTCACCGTTTTAGCCTACGTAAATATTTACGTATTTTAACGGCGAATCAAGAAGGGACGGAAATACGCCCGCTTTACTATTTGCATTCCCCTTTATTTTCGCCGTCATAGTCTATGTCAATATTTACGTAGATTAAGACGGCAAAAATAAGGAACGCAAATGGTGGCGGCCATAGCCGCCGCCATTTGCGTACACAGTTTTGTTTTGTTTGTAAACCCACCCAGCTGTTTCGTTTTGTTTTTAAACCCACGTCGTGTTTTGTTTTTTTTTTAACCTAGCCATGATAGGCTAAGTAAATCTTTACGTAGCCTATCACGTCTTTTTTTCTTTTTTTTTTTTACAAGCCTGGAAATGGCAGCGGCGGCAGCTGGACGGAAGACCAGCTGCTGCAGCCACTGCCGCCGCAACTGCTGCTGGAGCTGCCGCCGCTCGGAAGATCCGCCACAGGTAAGTCTCGTCCCGGGGGGATCCGCGGGGGGGGCAGGGGGGCAGGCCGTTCCACCACGGAGCTCGGGGGGCCGAATGCACTGGCAATCGGCCTCACCGAGATCTGTGGCGGAATTCTCTGTCATCCCTAGAAATGAGCGCAATGGTATGGTAGTTAAAAAAAAGCCCTTCTTTGGAATTGGAATGTAAACTGACCTTTTCCAGTCTTGTAGCCACTGTTGAGTGTTCCAAATTTGTTGGCATATTGAGTGCAGCACTTTCACAGCATCATCTTTTAGGATTTTAAATAGCTCATCTGGAATACTGTCATCTCCACTAGCTTTGTTGTTAGTAACGCTTCCTAAGGCCCACTTGACTTCACTGTCTAGGATGTCCGGCTCAAGTTCAGTGACCACACTATCATGGCTATCAGGGCCATTAAGATCTTTCCTGTATAGTTCTTCTGTGTATTCTTTCCACCTCTTCTTAATCTCATCTGCTTCTGTTAGGTCCCTGCCTTCTTTGTCCTTTATCATGCCTATCTTTGCACAAAACGTTCCCATGATATCTCCGATTTCCTTGAAAAGATCTCTAGCCTTTCCTACCCATCCCTAAAAACACAAGAGAATCCCCCAGAAATTTAAAAAAACCAACCCCCCCCATTAAAAAATCCCCTTTAAAAATACTGCCAGGCAGGAGTGCACGGTAGTAATAGTGGCGGCGGCACAGCAGCAGCAGGCACGCCTCTTTCCCAGTGGTGGCAGCTTCTCCTGCAGGCCCTGGCTCTCCCAGGCCACCTCAGCCAGCCAGCTTATGTAGCCCCTCCAGGAAGGGGCAGGTGGAAGCAGCACAGCTGGCTCAGTACCTGGGGGCCTGGTCCTGCAGGGACTGGCGGTCTGCCAGGCAGAAGTCCGCAGGGAAGGCCTGGTGTTGGTGGTGGCAGCAGCTATAGCAGGCCCAGCAGCAGCAGGCACGCCTCTTCCCTGGTGGTGGCAGCTTCTCCTGCAGGCCCTGGCTCTCACTTTACTTTATCACTTTACATTTGCTTACACTGAACCGCATTTGCCATTTGGATGTCCATTCTCCCAGTTTGGAGAGATCCTTTTAGAGCTCCTCACAAACACCATCAGCTACTATGTTACGTCAACTTTCACTTGGAAGTGTTGTGCTTAGGTGTACAACTATGCTCTGCCAAGCTAGAAAGAACCCTCTGTATTCTTTGGTACACAGAATATCTGCTTCCATTCCTGAGTAATTTTGAATTAAAAGCATGATGAGTTTAGGGGCGTTGCAGTGGTTCCTCTAACACTTGTCTCTCAGACATAAGCATTTGTACCCTATTTTCTGAAGTCATTAGGTAGTGTATATATATGGCTGAAGTCTCAACAGCTCAGCTTGTAGTCAGTGAAAAGTGGTATATAAACATCTGTGCTGACACAACTTCATTATAAGTGTGATGTGCAGTGACAGTAGCCAAGTGAATATAACATTCCTAAATGTTGCTCCAGAAAGGCTGTTCTTTTCTGGAAAAAAGAAATAATACAATAAAGGCTTACTAAATGTTGAGTGATGACACCATGGTAACAAATAGCAACTAGAGGCCTGAAGCCAAAGAACTGACTGGCTGTTTCAAATTGATATCTGAGCTTCAGCTTTCATCCCTTCTACAGCTGGATTCATTGAGTTCTACTTTCTGCCCAGTCTCTCTTCCAGTTTTGCTTCCTTCCTCTGGAATTCTCTTCCCCTTAAATCTTTAGGCCAGCCTTCCCCAGCCTGGCACCTACAGATGTGATGGACTAAAACTCCTATCATCCACAGCCAGCTCAGCCACTGTACTAACTTGAGGTGATGGGAGTTGTAGTCCAACACAGCTGGAGGGCACCATTTTGGGGGAGGCTGTGCTAGACTGTTGCCCGTTCGCACAACACTCTCTTTCCCCTGCTTTCTCTCTTCCTCCTTTCTTAGGCCATTCTCCCTGCCCTAGCTTTCTATAGGATCACAGAAGATACTTCTAGAGTTTCTTCTGCCTGCTTTGCTGATCTATGCCATGAGGGTAGTACATCCAGCAACTACCAGGGGCTTCAGTTGTCACCAACATAAAATCATTCAGTGCAATTCAAGACAGACAAGCACAGACCCCATGAAATGTTTTCACAGAGTGGGGAGAGGCTGCAAGCAGTCTGCATCAACCTGTACATATATGTGCAAGTATGCAAAAAGATTAAAGCTTTGCCTTTCCACCAATGGTGTCCTCAAGCCATCTGTGAATATTAGCAGCAAGGACTCAGGCAGCAGCACACAGGGTGGCAGAGCCTAGCCAAACTGGGGTATTTGCTGCTGTAATACAATTACTGAAGTGTGCATCCATTATACCTGTCCTGGTGTCTGTGCTGGATAGGTGCTTTTCTGGTGGCACAAACTGGAGAGTTGGCTTGTACCAAGAAAGCTTTTGCTCCCAAAATGTCCTTGTCAGGACAAAGTAATTGGAACCAATTTTCCCCTTGAATAATCATCAGTAAACATCCACCTCTTGAAACAAACAAGCTGTTTTACAGCATTTACACTGATATTGGGAAGAATATGAGAAGGTGGGAAAGTATATGTGGAGTATTTCTATCATGGAGAAGAGTTCTGTTAGTGGCTATTAGCTGTGATCAGTGATGTGGGTTTTCTGGAAAATTTTGACTTCGAAGATTTGCTGATGCAAATTAGAGTTGTTTGCACAGGGTCATTTGCATTGGAAAATTTTCAGTTTGCATTGGAAAATCGCTAGAGAGTGATCTAATTTAGCATATTTAATAAGTACAAGTAAAATAATCAAAAAATCTTTAAAAAGGTATCACATGTTGTTGTTGTTTTTTTTGTCTCAATAGACCACAAGTATGTGACCTGAAATATTTGAGGGGGGTAAATTAAATGATGAATCCTATCAAGATCGATGGTTGCCTCTGACTCTAGGGGCGACCCCCTATCCAGTGCAGCGTGGGAGGACAGGTGAGGAGCGGATTTCCTCCTCGCTCCCCGAGCCCTGCTTTCGCGGCTAGATAACCGGTTTTGGCTGTCTAGCTGTGGGACCCTGGAGAATGGGAAGCAGTGGCTGGACGATACATAGGATGTGTCATACTGGATTTCCAACTTCCCTGCCCCTGGGAACACCCCGTTTTTGCCACCCTGTGCTGCTCTTACGAGCGCGGAGCACAGGGCTGATCCACGCTGCCTATGAGGCAGTGCGGGAGGGGGTGGGGGTCCTGGGAACCGACCTATCCTATGGCTGTCTAGCCACTGACTAGCGGCCATAAGACTGTACCTTTAATGTGATTTCAGTGTTATATTATCTAGACATTTTAACTGGAATACTTGTAAAGAATTAAAGACAAAGCATATATGTCCTTATTGTTTAAATATAAGAGAGAAACAAATGTATTGGAAACTGTTGACGCACTAATTCAGCCTTCCCCAAGCTTGTGCCCTTCAGATATGTTGGACTACAAATCCCAGCATCCTTCAGTCAGCAGCATGGAGGGTGGCAGGTTGGGAAGGGTGTCCTAATTAATTTTAGCAACTCAAAGAACTGTGCATGATATGCTGACAACCACTCATCTATTTCAGTAGAGTTGAAGTCTCTTCCACTGAGGTTGTTGGGGCACCTTCAGTTTCGCTGTCACTACTTATTAGTCCCATTTTACACTGAGACAGATATGTATTTCAATGACATATATGTATTCTTTCACATACTTGCTAGGAATAATCACCTGAAAAACATTAACCAGAACTTTGAAACTACCGAGCTTGCCTAATATCGTATTTGCATTTCGCATCTATTCATTGTTACGAATGAAGTTAATGGAAAAATTTCCACAGAAAAATGAAACACTGGAAAAATTTCCACCCTACATCACTGGCTATGATAACTAAATGGAACTTCCTGGTCAGGAAGTGATATACCTCTGATTATCAGGCAATGGGGGCAAACCGGGGCAGGAAATTCTTGTCATAGGCCTTTGTGTTGCCCATGGAAGATACGTTGGCCAATTTATGGGTTAGAATAACTGTGCTCTTCAACTATGCTTCTCATTTTGCTCAAAATATACAATAAGTTTTAAAATGGAAGTTAGATGATAAGTGGGAACTGCAACAGTGTATCCACCTTCTTGGTCAAGGTAGGCAACTTGTGGGCCTCCAGATGGTTTGGTCCATCAGCCCTAGCCAGCATAGCCAGAGGAAGGGCCGGCTAAAGACATTTTGCTGCCTGAGGCAGAATAGCAAGTGACGCCCCTCTCCTCAAGACAAGATGTTTAGTACCGAAGTCTGGCCAAGTTATTTTGGCACCTGAGGCAGAAAATCTCACAAGGGCATCTTCCTGGGAGTATACATGCAATAATAATACATTAAATCATTAATGATTTTCTGCCTTTTCATGTCACTCAAAATCTGTTGTATGAGGCAGCTGCTTCACTCTGACTAATGGTAGGGCTGGCCCAGCCAATGGTGAGGGGTGAGGAGAGTTGTAGCCCAAACATCTGGAGAGCCTCAAGTTGCCCAGTCCTGATCTAGGTGGATGGATGACTAGCTGGAACCCTGAACAGGACCACTCTTTTTAGATGTGGATACACTGCAACATTTTGTCTTTATTCCCATCATGATGCGTTGGGGATAGAGATGGGGACTTCCTGGGTTGTGGAGAGGTCTGGATCTTCATCCCAGTGTGCCACAATCAGAGGTAAGGGGGGAAGGCATACAGGAAGGGGACATTCCTGGCCAGAAGCGCCTTGCAGGCCAGATTGGGGAGCCTCATTAGATGGAGTAGACCAGTGGGTTGGAAGCTGTAAAGGGCTCCAATAAATAGTTGAATTCACCCTCCCTCGCCCTCGTTTTCCAATTGACAGTGAACATTGACAGTGGCTACAGAGCATGCTCAGTGCTCATTGGGCTCTTTTTAACATTTTTTTTTTTGCCCCCTTAGGTTTTCTTTTTTAAAGATTTTGTGTGTATGTGGATCTACAAATCTCACAGTTCCTCCAGGCATAATGATACCGCCCTCTTGCTTCTTGATGGTCCTGTTTTGGCTCCAATCTTGTTGGGATTCACCACCTGAATTGGCCATTAGAGGGAGTGACGTTAAACTGAAGAGTTCTTATTCAGTGAAAAAGATCAAGCTACTGAGAGACACTGGAACTGTTCTAACCTAAAGGTTAAGATGTGGTTAAAGTGTCACTCCAGCACGATGTACATAGAGGAATCACATACAAGATGACCGATGATGTGGTACGAGCTGATGAAGATCTGTTATTGCCTTATGGCCTTATGAGTTGTTCATTATCTTGATTTTCCAGCATCTCCCTTCAACCTATAGCTTTCTTTTAAAAATATTATTTATAGCGCTTATAGTTTTTCTAGTGCTTATAATGGTTGGTAATGTCACCTCAGAGTAAAGCCATGCTGAATTTTATCCAGAATGAATGACATCAAAGTAGAAATGGAAAAAGAAGCATACTTTAAAGCAGACTTCCCCAATCTGGTGCCCTCCAAATGTATTAGACTACAACTCTCAGCATTCCTGGCCATTGGCCATGCTGGCTGGGGCTGGTGGGAGTCAAAATCCAAAACATCTGGAGGGCACCTGGTTGGAGAAGGCTGCTTTAAAACTAATAGATAGCAGATCAGTTTTGTAGTTAGTACCAAACATGCTGTAGAACTTTGAAAAAAAAGTTAAATACGCTTACTGTTTTCTTTCAACCTCGCTCACTGCAGACAGTACACTTAGCAAAGATGGAGTCAAGGAGCTCAACTTGGTTCCCTCTTCAGCTTGGTACTCAGGGCAAGCGCCCAGCTCAGCCTCCCCTAGGGCTGGTCCTTGACCTGAGGTCACATGGTCGATAGTTGGTAGTTTTGTTTTGCATTTAGCTTGTGTGAGAGAGCAATCCTATGGTTCCTATGGTGCCCCAGACAGTGTCTGGGGCATCATAGGAACTGCAGAACACATGCCCCGCAACTGTAAGCAGAGTTAAAAGCATGGGGGAAGAGATCCAATCGTGAGTCTTCCCTCCTCCCTCCCAGCTGCTGCAGAAAGCTTCTCTTACGTGATCACAACAGTGACCTCATAAGAGATGTTGGAGAGGGAGAAAAGGGGGAGTGCTGGTGGGAGGGGAGAAGAGGGGAAAGGAGAGGCTGTGAGATGCAATATCCTATGTGCTTTTCACTCCCCTCCCCACCCACTGAAAGGTAAGTCAGCTAGCTAGACCCAGAGGCCAGTCGAGCGGCTTTTTGCATTTTAAATGGAGGAAAGGAGGTGAAATCACCTCCATCCGGGCCAGTAGCTGGGAGGGCCTTGCAGGGGGTTGGACGTGATGGTCTAAATGGCCCCTTCCAACTCTAGGATTCTATGATAAGAATCTATGATGATTATTGTTACAGCTTATTCTTGATTTTCTGCTAGCGGGTTATTCTTGATTTTTTTTAACCGTTTTTGTTAATTGGTGGCAAAACATGTAACAATTGTTGAAGTTGTTTAGTGTAAATGTTTGAATGTACATAAATTGCAGAATGGCTGCAAAAATAAGGGTTAAATAAAAACAGTTTACAGTTTTGTCCTTTAATATAAACTGCCCCCCTAATTTTTTGTGCCACCGCCGCCCCTCTCCCCTGGACTTTTAGGCTGGCTACAGGCCTGCCTCTCTCCTCCTCTTGCACTGCCTGGCTCTTGCTGGCAGGGCATAGGATAGGCAGAGGGCTCTGAAATGAGAGCCTTCCATATATCTGGCACACAACCCATGTGCACCTTAAATTTGCTTTTACCTGAATTACAACATAGTAGGCTGGAGGCAGATCTAGGTAAAAGCTGGGCTTTATGTTTTCAAAAATGAGAGTCAGCCATTGTTTTGTTGTCTCAAAATCCTAGGTGTCACCTTATACCTGCAACACCAAGCACTGACTAATTCATTCAGTGCAACCTCCATCTTGAGGCTGCATCTAAAAGTAGACCTCATGGCCACAAAATCTAGCCTAATGTTTGTACTTTGTTCTGTTTTTCCCCTACCCCCTGCTTTTTGTACCACCTAGCCTGATGAAATGTTCTGGAGAAGCTGAACACTTGCTCACTCTTTTGTGACATTGTGATTGGTCCTAATAAACATATTGCCCAACTGTGAATGTTGGTGTTTTAAATCTATTGTTGCGTGTCCTGGACCTTTGGGATTGGACTGGGCTATGATTATTTATGTATAAATTATCTTAATAGAAACCCTAAAGGGCTAACAATAGTGTTTCATGGAGAGCAAGGAAATGCCAGTAAACAGCAAAAGGTCACAATTTGCTTAAAAAGCAATCTCCTATCTTTCCTCCCACTGCAGAGTGGAAAATACATTGATGGCAAGAGGGTTAACACAGTCTGCTTGAACTGCCGAGGACAGACTTTTGCTTAATTAATATTAATGAGCTGCCTGAAGTGGTTTCTCATGACAGCTTTAGGCTGTACTTCCATTCCTTTTTGGCAAGTTTGAAAGATCCCCTTTAATCAGTTAGTGCTGAATCACGATATCTGTTGGCAGTAACTAAACATCACCCCGGACAGAGCTGGGTGGTGGTGTGTGCTCCAGCGACTGGCTAGAGTAAGCAGAGCTGGAGCTAATGTGTAAACGTGTTTTGGCTCTTATCAGAGATCAGTTCCCAAAGGGTATATAGATATCACTGGTGTAGTTGTTACTTTTAACCATGACATCACAGATTTAAAAATAAGCTAGAGACACACCTTCTCATCACTACATCAGGGCTATACCAATGAGAACACATTGTCATGGGTATGAGAGTTCGGAAAGCAGGAACAACGTATCACAAACAGATTTTTTTTTTTTAGAATACTGAGTTATTTCCAGGTATTTAAGTGGCAGCTGTCAAGAGTTACCTCTCCCCCCACCCTTTTTTTTGGCCCATTTGCCTTTCATATCACCCAAGAGGCCCATCCTAATTTGTATCTGTCTGTCTTTCTATCATCCTGCTGATCTCCTGTTCCATCTTTCCTACTGAACACCTGTTGATCAGTGACACAACAAGCTATTATTTTTGTGGTCATTAAGGGAAAGCGATCAGAGCATGAAAGAGAACCCAGCCTCTCAGAAGAAGGACCAGCTCTTTTGCCTCAAGTTGTTTTGAGAAGTGCTGAAGTTGTTATTTTGCTGGCTTAGACTGAACTACTTTTTTTTTTAATTGCTTTCTTTTTTGCAACTTCACAGTGTGGGCTTTTGTTTACCAGTTTGCCATGCTGCAGCAAATTCTGCGGGATATGTACATTGATCCGGAGTTACTGGCTGAACTGAATGAAGAACAGAAGCATGTCCTCTTCTACAAGATGAGGGAAGAACAAGTCAGGAGATGGAGGGAGAGGGAGGAAACAGTCCAAGAGGGAGAGGCTGTGCTGAAGAGGACAGCGAGACTCAAGCAGAGTAAGATTTGGAAGCTTTTCTGACCATCACTGATCATTTCTATAGGAACTTTAATGTGCAAACTTCTATATATTATATTCTTTATCTTGTTTACTCTGGCAAGTCCCCCGTAAATCTCAGAGAAGGTGGATGGATGTATTGGTCTTGAACCCAGGTTGCCTAAGTTTAGGCCTAGCACTCTGGTCAATGAGTCACAATGGCCCCGATCCAGAGAATACAAGAATGGGAATTAAGTTAGCCGTGACCAATTTCTCTTACCTCAGTATGCTTAAGTATGACTCCCTCCCATTACTTGTTTATAATGCTAGTTGTAAAACCAGTGGACTAGAAATATAGGAGGCTACTGAGGAACAACCACATATAATCTAAAATACCAGCATGGGGGTGGGCTGGAGTGAAGGTGGAAGTTAATTCCCCCACCTCCTTAAATGGTGCCCCGAATGCCTCACCTTCATTGAGGACATGATTACACATTAATACATGGAGATACAGTCCTTACCCAGCAGTAAACATAGCAAAGTCTATGAAATTGTCAAATGCTTTAGAACAGTGGGGCAAGAAGCAGCTACATGTTAGACAGGTAGCTGTTATCACAGATATGATCTTAAAACATGGAAAAATTTCAGGGAAATGCAGATGCAGTCTATAGATCTCAGCAAGACTGTCTAAAATGGCTTATTCACCCTGGGACCTGAAGACCTAACTATTTTTCATTTGCTTTCTATTCCCCACTGTATTTAAACACAGTGTGAAGGCTATTCCCTGAGAAGAACTTCCACAGCATTCTTGCATTTTTGCAGTCCCTCCCTTATGCTCAAATTAAGGCCTTCTTCGGTTGGGTTGGTCCGTAGCTTGTTGGGGCAAGGGTACAGCATTATGAATGCAGCTCTGCTCTGTGTACCAAAACAACATTAAGAGGATGAAGATTGTCTTGTGCTGAAGAGGAACTTAATGCACGCTAACACCAAAAAATGTAACTGCAACATTTTTATATAGTAATTTGTCACCCTTTTGACAGCTGCATTTCCATATATAAATTATACATTAAACCTATTCTGCTTTTTAGTGCACAGAATTGTTTTCCGGGTAATTAATTTTCTGGTTTACAAAGAATGATGAAAAAGAGGAGAAAATGATCACAAGAAACTCTATACTGTCTGTCGTTCTATCTCTGAATCTATGCACTTTACCTATGCTCAGTGTTTTACAACAGTTTGTTCCAAATGACTTGCCCATGTCTAGCTGTAAGGGTTTTTTTTTGCATGTGAAAAATCTTAGGGGAGGGTGACTAAAAAAAGTGGTCTCCCTCCTGCATAAAAGAGAAGGACAGTGTTTTTCATCTCTAATAGGGACAAAGTCAGCCAGATGAACTCTAAACTGAGTTGGTACAGTGGGGGCCAAACCTCCTTTGCCAAAGTAGCCAGGGCTGGTGTCAAAGGTAGGCATGTTTGGGCACCTGCCAAGGGTCCACACCCCAGCAGGGGCCCAACGACAAAATACTTGCTCCTCCTCTTCACTTTTGCAACCGCCTTGTTCACCTGCCTCTCGCTCTGACCCAGACAACAGTGATGGTGAGAAACAGGAGCAGTAGACGCCACTGCCTACTTGCTCACTGGCTCTCTGCCTGTCAAGCAAGCAAGTGATCAATGATGAGAAAGAGAATGAGAAGCAATAGCTGTTGGTGACCCGCACACTGCGGGTGTCTTGCCCAAAGCCCTCAAAAACCTGGAGCTGGCACTGAAAGTAGCTGTACTGTTATGGCAAGGTGGGAGCATTGCAAGGCTTACATTGGAGTCTTTGAATTGGCATTAAAAGCTACATGATGGGAAGGAGTTTTATCACAGCTCTGTGTTGCAGATGAAGCCCCATGTCAATGTGGTGTAGTGGTTTGAGTAAGGCTGGGGAATGTAGGTTCAAATCCCCTTTCAGTCATGAAACTCACTTGGTGACTTTAGGTCAGTCACTTTCTCTGAGCCTCAGAACTTTGCCTCACAGCTTTGTGAGGATAAAAGGCGGTGGGGGTGGAGTAACGATATGTATTTATTAATTTATTGCTCATACTTTCTAGGCTGCTCATCCTTTTCCAAAGTGGTTTGCAATACAAACACCAAAAAACCCACACACCACATAACACAAAATTACAAAAGCAGCAACAATCATCCACATTAAGATACATATTCAAGCCAGCCAGGTAAACTTTCCTAGAGGAAAGGTGGGATATAAATATAATTTAAAATATCTCAGTTATCCTGGTGACTATCAAGAGTTTTTGGAATGTCACAGGGCTGGTGCATTTTTATTATTTTATTATGTGTATCGGAGCCATCACAGATTAAACACTGTAGACAGAACTTTCATTGTCACCTGCCACCTAGTGCTTGCCTACACTCTAAATTTTAACCAATTTCATTCATACATATTTAATTGTCCCAGCCCTCAGTGTAGGAATCCTAGGAATTGTAGTTCCGTGATGAAGCTGGAAATCTCCGATAAGGTTGAGAGAGTGAGTTTATGGCTAAGGTGAGTTTTGAGCTAGGGACTTCCAGAGCTCACGCTCTTACAGTACAATCCCATGCATGTTTACTCAGAAGTAAGTCCCACTACATTCAATGGGATTTACTCACAAGTAATTGTAGATGAGATTGCAGCCCTAGCCAATATCCTGTACCATATGACTCAGCAATTTTTAATAGGCTTTATTCTACCTCCCCTGCTTCTCCTTTGGCAAGATGAATGTTCGATAAAATGCATAAACAGTTCTTTGGTGCAGCTTGGTGCATTCCGTTAGAAAAGACTTTCCACAGAAGGGGGACAAGTTCCTTCAGTTTCGCCCACCTCATCCTGGCTCTTAACACTGGGCTTAATGCTGTGCTTTCTCTTCATCATGAGAAATTTATTCACTTCTGTGCTGCCCCCAGCTCTGTATTGTATTAAAGTATAAAAAAGGTATAAGTTTATACTGTGAGTGGAGAGATCAAGGATTTGCTAGCCAGGCCTGCTGTAGCTGGATCCTAGCAGTCTGAGATGAACTAGTAGGGACTTCCCTTTGGGTGGGAGTCTTTCTTTATATTCTGCCCAGCCAGCAAAGAATCAGGGGGCACAGAAGACCTGGGAGAATACTCTGTTTTTACCAGGCCTCACCCCTTTTTATTCAGTACCCATCAATAATTTCCCATTGGACCGAACCTTCATTTGTGACAACCTCATTTCCTTTGGAGTGTGAGTTGTTATTTCTTTGTTGTTCCATTGAAAGAGATTGTTCAAGAAAGAATTATTTGTTGGATTTAAAGAGAGGTTTGAGTTAAACTGGCTGAAAAGTGTCTATACGCTGGGCACATATGTATGGAGATAGCACAGTAAAAACTGAGTAAATCAGATTACAGACTAAAACTAGGTGAATGATGTGAAAAGGAGTTCAAAAAGAATTGTAGAGCCTCCAAAGCAGAAGAGAAAGGGCTTCAGCCATAGCCAAAAGCAAGCAGCCAGTCACCCAGAAAGGCTACTTCTGAGTCGGTGTCTACTCTCATGTAATGCCACAGGGCAAACACAGAGGAATGTAAGGAGATTCATTAAATGAACCCTGCTCCATGTGCTGCCTAAAGCTTGGTTCTAGAAGGATTAGCCCAGGTTTGGTATGTGGAACAGCTCCTAAGCCACCCAGTGTTAAACAGCAAACTGCTGCTATGTCAGAGCATTCAGAATTACAGAGCAATAGAAGTCAGTCAAGAGAAAGGGTTTGGAAACTGACTCCCAAGATGAGAGTTCTTGGAGATGCAAGAGGCTGAAATCTCTAAAAAGTGTGATGAAGCACATCTAAAAACAGCAAGTGCTGTGGAGATGGTCAAACAAGCATTTCATGCAGATGGATTACAGGCAATTAGTGACAGCATAGCAAAGTACTATGCGGCATTGTAGCAGCTGATAGAAAGGCAGCACTGCATTCTAGAGAAACTGAATAAAGATGCAAGTTTGTGCAAGGCAAAAAGCTTAAAGGAAATAAGCAGCAGTCGTGAGAAGCTAGTTGCTAACTTTCAGTCTGACTTAAGAAATCAGATCTTGGCTGTGGAGGAGAGAAAGCAACAGGAAGCCTTGCAACCCACACCTTGCCATAACACCACTAGTGAAGGAGAGAGCCTTTCAGAGCCCAAAGGTAAAAGCTGTCCCTCATCCAGAGCTTCACCAACATCAAGCTCCAAGACATCATCTAGACATACACGGAGGTCTAGCGGGTCTAGCCATGCAAGTAGCAATGCTCTTGCCGTTGCTGCAGCACAAGCACTTGCAGAAGCAGTGGCAGCGGCAAGAAAACACGCTGAGTATGCAAAAATAGAAAAGGCAGTGCAATTTGAAGCCAGCAAAAAGTGAAGCCAAGGATGCATGCAAAAGGGCAGAAATTGAGGCTGAGGAACTTCGCAGACAAGCCAAATTGACTGCAACCTTGGCTGCACTCAAAGAGAAAAAGGCAGCAGCATAAGCAGCATCCCTTGCTAAAGCCCTCCAGGAAACCATAAAAGGTGAAGAGGCAGACTTCCAGCCTGAGGAGTTAGGAGAGGTGGACCACATTAGCAGGATAGTCAGTAGGGATCGCGGAGAATTTCTCCCCGAAACTTCGGGGGGCCGAGCGCCAACGTGTTCGGCCCCCCGAACAAGTTTCGGGGAGAAATTCTCCGCACCCCCCTGCCCCCCGCACCCCTCCCCGGGATGGGACTTACCTTTGCCGAATGTCCCTCCCGGCGGTGGGTCCGGCCGGCGGTTCAGCGGGTGTTCGTCCGGGGCGGGAGCGGCAGCCGGTCTTTCGACCTGCTGCCACCCCCGCCATTCCAATAAAAGAAAAAAAAAACGCCCCCGTGATAGGCTACGTGACGATTAACGTAGCCTATCACGGCTAGATCTGCAAAGTCAGCCGTGATAGGCTACGTAAATCGTCACGTAACCTATCACGGGTGACTTTAAAAAAAAAAAAAAACGCGTACGGATAATGGCGGCCCCCATAGGGAGCCGCCATTCCCGTTCCTTATTTGGTCGCCGTAGTCTACGTAAAGATTTACGTAGACTACAGCAACCAAATAAGGAACTCGAATGGCGGCTCCCTATGGGGGCCGCCATTTGCGTACGCGCTTTTTTTTTTTTTAAGTCACCCGTGATAGGCTACGTGACGATTAACGTAGCCTATCACGGCTGGCTTTGCAGATCTAGCCGTGATAGGCTACGTTAATCGTCACGTAGCCTATCACGGGGGCGTTTTTTTTAAAAAAAAAAAACTTTTGAGTTCGCGGCCGGGAAGCCTCCTCCCTGGCCTGAATTTCGGCCGGGCGAGGCAGGAAGCCTCCCCCCCGGCCTGAATTTCGGCCGGGCGAGGCGGGCAGCCTCACCCCCCCGGCCTGAACTTCGCGGGGGGAGCAGCGAAGCGCCTCCCCCCCACCGCGAACAAGCTTCGAGGACAGGTAAGTGACTTTCATCCACCCCTAGGATAGTGGAATATGTGTCAGCTCAGTGTACCTTTCTGTTTGAGTCCAACAAGAATGAGCCTCCCAGGTGGATGAAGATGAGAGCTGGCACATCTCACTCAACACCTGCCAGAGCATGTGGCAGTGTGCAGCCAGCCCTGTATTCCAAACTCACAAATTCCATCAAAGGAGATCAGATTGGTCAGAAAGAGCCAAGCCCCAAGAGCTAACCATGGTCATATCACCCCATGTCAGATGGTGCTGAGTCCCTCTTTGATGACTACATGTATTGCCCCGGCCATGGGCTTCAACCTCTTAATTTAAAGGTGCCAAGATAGTGATAAATCAGACCCAGGTTTACTTACAAGGAGATAGTTTATTGAGTAACTTACAGCACACAGGTGTACCCAATGGTGGGATCACACAGCTTCTCTGAACCCAGAGCCATGGGGTACAATGAGTTTTATACCATACATGTTAGCAATGAGGCAGCATGACAGCAGCAAGCATCCCCTAGCGTTCATTCCCAGCACAGACTAACAGCACTTGGTTCTCAGCACAGCCACCTGTAGCTTTAAGGTAAACACTTCCCAGGCACATCTTGATTAGATACTCTCCTCATTAGTATGGAATGTGCTAGGCCGCGCTATCGGCCCTTTGACTCATCTTCACATGCTCAGAGGCTTACTAGCAAGGGAATTGCACTAATAATGAACTTAAGCAAGGCATTATGGCTCTCTAGGCTCGTCTAACACTACAGGTGACTTGGTTACACTCCTGAGGCCGATACACCACACCCCACTGGAGGTGCCATCAGGGAGACCAGACAGGTATATTCCTCGAAGTGAGACACAGCCAGTACATCTCAAGCAGCATGCAGTGTCCTACAATATGACTTGAAGGCCACAGCACACCCAGAGAGAAGCCCTTGATGCCTGCAACCTAGCTGCTCAGTTGTCTAAACGGGATCTGTTACTCAGAGGACTTTCAAAATTCAGTGATCATCCAGAAGACTATAGATTCTGGAAAAACAAATTTGTTTCTTTTTTTGAATATATTTTTATTTATTTTATTTTTATAAATGAAATAATACCAAAATTACCAACAACCTAATCAGTACTTCAATTTCCCAACGGTACAATATTCTGATGAGGACACCACAATAACAAATGGAAAAACAAATTTCTGAATGCCATCAGCGACATAAAACTTACGGCCAATGACGAACTTAATCTAATGACCATCTGGCTGGCACCTGAGTCAGCAGCCCAAGCACAGCAGATCCATGCATCCTGCATAGGTGACCCAGACACGGCGCAGAACCTGGTGTGGAACAGATTGGAGATGCACTATGGAGCATCCGTAGAGATAGAAAACACTCTCTTGCTGAAACTGGGAAATTTTCCTAAAATTCCAAACAAAGACTACAAGTTGTGGGACTTAGCAGACTTGCTGCAAGAAATCGCAGCAGCAAAAGCAGACCCGTGCATGCCAGGGTTCTTGTGCCTTGACCACTGCATGTCACAGAAGCCCATCATAGGGAAGCTACCACACTCAATCCAAGAAAAGTGGATCTCTGCAGTTGAGAAATACCGGGAAAGATACCAAAGTGTTTCCCCTCCTTTTTCTATCCTTGTCAGCTTTATTGAGAAAATGGCTCAACAGAAGACTGACCCCTGTCTTGACTCCTCTACACCAAGCACCAGGAACTATTAAAAACCATCCTCACATAATTTCAGACCCAGTCCAGCTGTGACTGCATGCAAGACTGATGCAGCAGGTGCTACACTGAAGTCCAAGAAGGTAGAAAGTGCAGACCAACTCTTCCCATTGCACAAGAAACCTCACCCTTTAAGCCAGTGTAGAGGATCCAGAGAAAAGCCCCTCCAAGAATGTGAGGCCCTGTTAAAGGACCACAAGATTTCCTATAGCTGCTGTGCCTCTACATAATACCTTGCTAAGGAATGCAAGATTGCCATATAATGTGAAGAATGCCACAGTGACAGGCATAACACTGCCTTGCATCCAGATGCCAAAAAACCCAACTCCTCCTGGCCTGCCTCTCCTATCACCAAGCATGGCGAGAAGAAGACAGGGCAAGCTGATGCCACCAAACCTGGTGGAGAAGGAGCTGAGGCAGCTGACACTATGGCAAAGTGCCCCCAAGTATGTGGAAATGGGACTCTTATGGGAGGCAAAGCAAGTCTCGTGCCAAAATATGCCTAGCCAAAGTATTTCTGGAAGGACAGCCTTAGAAATCTATGAAACTGTATGCTGTGCTGGACAACCAGTGTGTAATCAAGTCACTGAACACGGCCTGAGTTTTTCAGCATGCTTAATCTTTATGGGGACAAAACTTCCTACACAATCAAGACATGCATGGGCATCGCCAAGACGGTGGATAGAAGAGCCATCGGTTTTTGGGTATCATCCTTTGATGACAAGGTTCTCATTCCCCTTCCCATGCTGATAGAATGTGACAGCATACCAGACAACAGGGAAGAGATCCTGACACCAAATGCAGCCTTATGTTATCCTCATCTGCAGCCAATGGCTAAACACATCCCGCCTCTAAACCCAGAGGTTCAGATACTATTACTGCTTGGAAGAGACATCATGCACACCCATAAGGTTCGCCAGCATCGTAACAGGCCCAACAAAGCACCCTCAGCCCTTAAGTATGACCTTGGGTGGGTCATTGTGGGAAATGTATGTATAGACCAGCTATGCAAGCCAAGCAACGCAAGTGCCTACTTAACAAGTGTTTTAAAGAATGGTCAAACTCATATTTTGAGCCACGTCCAGAACATCTCACAGTAAAGGAAGACCTTTCTCTTGATAGAGAACTTCAGCCATTAAGAAGAAAGAGAGACACCCTAAGTGGCACAGTGCTTCAAGACCCAGATTAAGATGCAGAAATCCATTCAAAAGTCACCTGCCTGAAAACAGAGACTATCCCAGAGAAAGGCTTAGAAACGCACTGTTTTGAGCGGTGGTGGTGGTGTTCTCCAGGACAGAGTCTTTCAGGACAGTGGCTGCAAGCTGAGATACAGCAAGCAGAAGACAGTGTTCTGTTAATCAGGCAAAGGCAGAAGGCCAGGCTCCAAAGGTTTATGCTAGGCCAATCCAGAGTCTTCATACTGGCCGCCAATCACAGAAGCTGATGCTATACACACAGATTCCATTCTGTGCCTGAAGAAGACTTTGAGGCCTAAGCACACTCACTTCTGGGCAGTTTATTAGGCTAGGCCAGAGCCTCGGGCAGTGGGGTTCTTGTTTCATCTCCCAAAGTCCCTCACAGCAGGCTACCCGAGGGTCAGTCCATACATTGCTTTAAATCCTTATTTAGCGGCTATGTCTCTTCGACCCCCTGTTCTTACTCTAGAGTAGATGCAAGGGCCCCAGTCCAGATTGGGACCCTAGTGTGGGGTGCAGGGGGGCTTTTATGATCTGGATTGGGGGCTCTGTGCCTACTTTGTGCCTAGAGTAGGCCCTTAGTAGGGCTGGAACTTTCAGTTAGTCATTTTTGTAGATGAAACAGGATTAATCTCACTGCTTAATGCTTGGCTCCCATCATACATAAATGTTTCTTTTACTTAAGAGCTAAAAGATTAAGTGAGATCTATAGTAACTTAAATGTCTTTCCTTGGACTCTTGCTATCATCAGCTGTTTGCAGAGCTGTGATGATAGTTTACTGTTATGAATGGCAGTTTGGTTAATGATCCACAAACATTTCTGAGTATGCAAGAAACAGTCCCTGTGCTTTCTCTGCTCTACACCTAAGGAAAGGATGTATTTAGAGTGACCACTTATGCACTGCAAAAAAAGAGGAAACGCACCTCAACAAAAAAGAGGACAAAAGATGACACAGATTTGCATAGCACTTGCTTATGCTAATTTGTATGTATAGATACAAATTTAGAAATACTGTAATTGAAATAGAAATGCAATACATCTCACCATAGTGGTGAGTGATTTGTACCTGCTCAGTCAAAGTGCTGTTAATGGGCAGTTTCAAGACCCCTGCTTTTCCTTCTTGTAGTTGACTCTCTCTCTCTCTCTCTCTCTCTCTCTCTCTCTCTCTCGTGTGGTTATTACAGTTTGATTTTTTTTTCATTTTCCGATACAGTACAAACAGTACCCCCACCAGTCCTTTTCCTTTAGGTTTCCCCTTCTCTTCTTTACAATGTCCTCTATTTAAAGTGTAAAGGTTTCATGCATATAAGTAAAAACATTAAGCAAACAATGGATAAATAGTTACATAGAAAAAAATAAAAATAAATGGAACATAGTGGCTAAGCCCTATTTTGTTGCTTTCAGTGGGACTCGTTTGTGACTAACTTTCTGGATCATGCCCCATCTGTTTAAGGTAACTGCCTTAAAGAGGGGTTTTATAACATTTTCTTGTGTAATGTTTAGGGCTGTAATATTAATTGGTTTCGCTAATAGATTAATCAACTAATTTGGTTGATTAACTGGTGGGTCTGTTAGTTAAGGGCATTTTTGTGTTTTTGAAACTGTCTTAGTTCTGATCAGTTACAGTTATAGGAAATGAAAGAAGAAAATGTTATGGAAGCATTTCCTTCTAATTATGAGGTAGTATTTTTGAGTTATATTGTAAAGTCTTACAACATACTTTCTTCAATAAACCTTTTATCAAGGTTTTAGTAATATGCAAATTTATTTAAATTTAATGGATTGACTAATTGTTTAAAAGGCAAATGTTAAATCAAAATAAAAACCCTTTAGTCGGTTGACAGCCCTAGTATTTTTGTCCTATGATATACCTCCAGGTAGTGTTCCTGCCACCTAAGTTTCGGCAACTGGCTACCAGATCTAGGGTCTTCTCGGTAGTGGCACCCTTCCTGTGAAACTCTCTGGCCCTAATTCCGCTCTAATTACATATAAACAAGTTATCAATGTATGATTAGTTGCATAAGAATGTAGTTGGGAATGCACATTTCAATACATATTGCAATGTGCATCCCACTCAAAGCAATGCAGTGCAAATAGATTCTGTCCTCACTCAGATCAGATGCATATCTGAATGCCCACCTAATTTAGGCTTGTGATTCCCAATCCAGCAAGTGATGCACATGTCTTTCTATTTACACATGTAGAGTCCCTTAGCTGGATCACGGTGTTTACCTAGAAACACCTGCCTGGCCAACTCTCTTCTGAAATTTAAGAAGTTTGCTTAAACCTTTCTATTTAGGAAGGCATTTGGGATAATGGGAGATTGCCAAGACTGGGTTTTAAATTAGCTGAATTGATGGGCTCTGCTTTGCTGTTCCACTATTGTGATGCATATTTTATAACTTTTTAGGTGTTTTGCATTCCCTCCCCCCACCTTTTTAAAAAGTGAATTCTGAATCACAACAAAAGCCCTAGTGTTTTGGGAGGTAGAACTGAAATTTTAGATATTTATAAAATGAATAATTTATATTTTTAGTGGGTTTGCTTGCCAAATACTATGTTATTGATCAAAGCATTTGTTACCACCGCATCTCCATTCTCCATCTTCTTGGAAAATTTCTACATCAGTTTTTCCCAAATGTGCCTGAACTCTAAAACATGTTTTTATTCTGAATTAAAACTGGAACAAACTTCACTTGTACACCCACATTTTAAAAGTAAGAATTACCAGCCCTCAAAGGAGTCCACCCCCCACCCCTTCATGAGATACTATTCTGAGCATACATCCTAGCTGGATGAGCAACAGACAGCTTCCTTTAGTTCTTCATCAGGAGAAACTGAATGTTCCTACCATACCTGATGAAGAGATGGGCAGAATTACCTGCCCCTAGCAGAGGGTAATTGGAAAGAAGCAGGGCCAGAACACTCAGTGAATCATGCAGAGATGGAGTGGGCAACCTCTTCCATGGGTGAGTACTTTGGTTCAAGGGAGTCTTTAATTATTTAATTTATAAATAAATGATAAAATAAAGAACCTTGAAACCCCTGCAAAAGAAAAACTCTCCTCCCACAAAACCCATCCCAGAACAAACAAACCCTCCACTCTCACCCAGAGTCAGTGGAAGAGAAGGTATTAGCCCATGCAACAGAGTCCTTCTGGCCGATAGGCCTTCTGGTCAGGAACAAAGTCTCATGTGATGGGCACGCTGGAGGCTTCTCTTTTGGGCAAGCCATCTGCGATGAGCTTGTCTTTTCCATCAACATGGTGAATCTCAGCTATATTCTTGAAGTTTCTGCAACGAGTGCTGCAACAATATGTTGCCGTTCTTCATTGTCTGTCTTTTGGATGTCTTGTCTTTGCCATCATTTTCTTTTGTTGTTTTGGAGCTGGTCAGAGACTTGGACATCTTCTTCTCTGTCAGCTGCTCTAGGCCACTCTGCACTTTAAGCTTTCTCTCTTTTGGTTCTCCTGCACCAGCATCCCCAGCTGCTGGTTTCCAGTTTTTGAATGGCTTTGTTGTTTTCAGAGTCTTGACTGCCACAACATGAGTGGCTCGTGTGGCTTCTGGGACTCCTGCACCAGGAACATGGATAACAGTGTCCTCTTCACTCTGAAAGGGCAAACTTGGAACAGCAAGAGCCATGGCAGTTGTACCACAACAGTTTCTTTAGCTTTGCCATTGCTCTGAACCTTTGCTGTAGATGTTAGGGACAGTTTTCCTGTCAGAGGTCATAAAATGCCTGTTTTATGTGTTGTGGGATCAAGCATCTAAGTCAGAGATTAATTCATGTGGGAACTCCAAACGTGTAAAGACCTTGAGCAATGCCTTAGTTATAGAAGTGGCATCCTACTATCTTACTTAATTTATTGCTTTTTAGCCAATCAGGCCATCCGCATACAAAAACAAATAGAATTCTCATATCAACCAGAAGGGGAACCAAAATACAAATTGTTAATAAAATAATTAACAAAAACAAATTAAAAACATTTTAAAATCCTAAAACAATATTTGCCAGCATGTTATTACCATGTTTACAGATTTAGTTTTTTTAACAATGACTTTCGCCTCTCCAGGGCTCGACTGACAAACTTAGCAGTCCTACATGATGTATAATGATCCATTCCAGCTAATAATAACCGAGTTATATTTGCACTGGGAGTATCCTCAAGCGCAACTAATAAGGGCTCAAGGTATTGCTTCCTCAAATCGATGTACAATGGGCATTCTGCTAGAAAGTGCATCATGTCCTCTACCTTGGGACAACCAGCTGGACAATCTGCACTCATGCCATGATGGGTCCTATAACGTACCTTCACCTCCATCAGTTGGAGTGAGTTCAGTCTGCCCCTAGTCATGAGCCCTCTCAATTCATGCGAGGTGATGGAAATCAAATACGGGGGAACCTTCCCCGGAGAGGTCATGATGAGAAGTGGCATCCATGGATCTCAGTGCCTCAGCATCCGGATATCGTGTGGTAAAATCTACCACTGTGAGAACATACTTTTTTCCACTCTGTGTTGGCTTTGCAAATGGTCCAACAATATCCATGGCCACTGTATAGAAGGGTTTGCCAATAAAAGGCAAGGGATTTAAAGGAAATTTCAACTGTCCTCCTGCTTTCCCCCACCTTCTGGCAGACTGTACTGGCCTTGCCATAATTGATGACTTCCTGCACAATATTAGGCCAGTAGAACTTGGCTAGTAAATGCTGTCGTATTTTGCCAATCCCCCATACGTCCAGCCCAGAGAGTTTCATGAGCCAGACTTGAGCTGATCCCAATATGGCTGTGGGAGCTGGACTATAAGGAAGGCTGAGTGCAGGAGAATTGATGCTTTCGAACTGTGGTGCTGGAGAAGACTCTTAAGAGTCCCCTGGACTGCAAGGAGGTCCAATCAGTCAATCCTAAAGGAAATCAACCCTGCGTGCTCATTGGAAGGACAGATACTGAAGCTGAAGCTCAAATATTTTGGCCACCTAATGCGGAGAGAAAACTCCCTGGAAAAGACCCTGATGCTGGGAAAGATTGAAGGCAAAGGAGAAGGGGATGGCAGAGGATGAGATGGCTAGATAGCATCACCGATGCAATGAATATGAACTTGAGCATGCTCCGGGAGAGATCGGAGGACAGGAAGGCCTGGCATGCTATGGTCCATGGGGTCACGAAGAGTCGGACATGACTTAACGACTGAACAACAACAACAACAACTGCCCCTCAGCTTCATAACTGTCCTCTGTTCGCAGGTAGCAGTTTCCTGTAAAGCAGGCCCTTATCCCCCCAGATGTGCTCTCTTTTTATCTCACTGAACTGAGTCTCTCTGTACAGCTTGAGACCTCAAAAACCTAAGGCTAGGATCTGTTACAGTTGCCTGTCTGAACTCACTGTCAACTGATGAACCTGCCTTCCAGGAGCGCAGAGGATACAGTAGTCTCGGGGCAGCCACTCTGGTTGCTAAGCGATGAATCTGACTGGGAGTAGGCCCGAATTCCTGTGTCTACTACAGGGCAGGCCTCTCCTACCTTAGATCTGGATCTGGCCTTCTGGCCTTAGTTTGTGATCTTGTGACTAAAAATACTTGTCTCCCAGATGTCGTAATATCTCGGCCCAACACAGAGGGCTCACTCTGTTCAGAATTCATCCCCACCTCATACGTTCTCTCAGATCCTCTCCATGACACAATAATTCGTGCCAATGGAATCAGCATAGATTTGCCAGTAATGCCTTTGATAGTGACATGTTTCTGAGGTAAAGTGTCCTCTTTATTAACCACTTAAGGGTTCATAAGAGACAAATCTACCCCTGTGTCTAAGACAGCTAAATAATCACTTCCATTTAATGTCATTCTCTCTCTCAAGGTGTTATCAATGTCTGGCACTTTTTCCAGATAACTGTGGAATTTAGCAGCATCTGGCTGTGTTCCTTTGATTACTTAAAAGGTGGAGCCTGTCTAAGAGAAAATCTTTCATCTATATGAACTTTTCCATTACATATAGCCACTGGGGCACCATTTTCAGACTCCATGTCCAGTGGCATTTCAGACCACGTGTGATTATGCCTCGGGAATTATTTAATTTGGATCTCAACATTGGCATGTATTTAAGTTTCTGTACAAAAATGGTTGAGTTGTGGGATTTGCCTTTGCTGTTTATCACCTATTAAGTTTTTGTCATCTACATAGCAGTCTGCACAGTGAATTCAACCTGCTAGGCCACTGGCATTAGCAATTTTAGGAATATAGGAAGCTTCCTTATACTTGGTTAGGTTATTTGCCCATTTAGCCCAGTATTGGCTATTTTGACTGGCTGCAGCTTTCCAGGTCTCTGGCAGAGGATCTCCTGGTACCTGACCCCTTTTAACTGGAGAAGCCAGGGACTGGAGCTGGGATCTTGTACATGTAATGCAGATAATCTTTCATTGAGATATGGTCCTCCCCAAATTTCTGTTTTGATTGTTCTAATTATATATTCATCACATTGGTATCCTATCCTTCTTCCAATGATCTTAAGAAGAGGTATACAGGGTTATGCCATTTTATTATCACAACAGCCTTGTGAGGTAGGCTAGGATAAGAGGTAGTGACTGGCTCAAGGCCACCCAGTGAGTTTCATAGCTGAGTGGGATATGCCACCTCCCTCTAGTCAGGGGTGTTGAACCTCAGGCCCTCAGGCCAAATCTAGCCCACCTGTGATTCCAGTCTGACCCTCCAGGGTTCTCCAAAGGCCCACATGCCCTTCTACTGGCCCCATGCCTTTCCCCTTGCCGCCAATCATTTGGTGGTTTCTCAACTTTTGTGTGGTGGTTTCTCAGCTTTGCAGTCCCCCCCTCCCGCCCCATTGTGAAAAGTTGAAATGCATCTCCTAAGGTTTAGCTATTGGCAGTAAGAGTCTTAAATTGGTATTTTTGATCTTTTGGCCACACCTCATTTGCTGTCAGCCCCACTCACCCTGGAATGCGCCCCCCAAGAGCTTCTTCAGAATTGAATTTGGCTGCCCCTTGCACTGAAAATGGTTTGACACCCCTGAACTCATCCAAGTTTAATGCTCTGTTCACTATACCACAGAGGCTTAAGCATTGAAATAACAGTTAAATACAAATCTGTAGGACTGACATAAAAGTTCATAATATTATCTTCTATAAGAAGAGAATATTACTTTCAGGCATTGTGAAATATGGATTTCAATTTACCCAGGACTACTCAGTTGATCAGGCTGAGAGGTTTGGGATCTTATGAGGTGGAGAAGAATACTCACACAACCAATGTAGATGAAAGAAAAGGAGATCTATTGAAATAAAAGAAATAAGCAAAAGTAGAACCTCCCCAGAGAGTTGCACGCTCTCTGAGGCTGAAGAGGTTACACACCTCTCAGGCACAAACTTAATTGCAAAGAAATCTCAGAGAGTTTCAGGCCCTCTGAAGCTCAAGAGGTTGCACGCCTGTTAGATAAAAGCCCCAAACCAACAATCCTCAAGAAGTTGTACCCTCTTCTGAGGCTTAAAAGGTTGCATGCCTCTTAGGCAGAAACTTAGTTACCCAAATGTGGTGCATTAAATGACTAAATATACAGTTAGTCCCTGTTTGTTGCTCAGCTCCAGATCGGTCCACCGCAGCAAATGGCCCACTGAGGCAACAGTGATACAGTGTCAAATTGACATTTTTGTAGATGGCCAGGCACCTCCTTCCAACTCCCCAACATCTCTATAATCATAAAGTGCCGTCTTTGTTATCAGAACATCTGCAGATACTGGCCCATGTCCATCTTCTGTAACTGATACTTTGGCAATCTTCAGCACGTACTTCAGCACCCTCATCTGGCCCACCTGCAATAAAACCATTCATTCTCCATTCACAACTCCCTTTCCTGATCAAGGCTATTCACATGACATGGACTGGTTTAGAATGTTGACCTTTTTACATTTCATAGTGTTCTAGATTGACACTCAGATGCTTTGGGTCACAGATTACATCTCAGGATGTTTAGAATTCAGGCATGTATTCACGGTCAAACTTTGCATTCTATTTCTTTTCACACCACATTTGTTACATTGCAAAAGAAAACAAGAGTATATTGTGGCGCCTGAAGTCTACAAGATTACTATGAGCAAGGGGGGGAGGTTATAGTGGGAAGCCATTTTCATTGACAAAAATCAGGTAAAGGTGGATTTAAGAAATGGGAGAAATTAATAGAAGTAAATATTTAAGGGAAATATATGTTGATATGAGGAGACATTAAGAAGATAACTTGAAGAAAAATAGGAAAAATAAAATCACACTGTCAGCATTGTGTATCAATAAACCAATTCATTTGTTTCAGTTAAAGTCTTGAGTCTGTGGTCTTTGGCACTGGTCACACTTTACCCTCTGACCCACTGGTTGCAAATGTGCAAATGTTGAACTCAGATTAGACCACCAAATTAACAGGTGTTTAGAACAAGTCCCATTTTCTTTTAAAACAGAAAGCAAAGGGCAAAGGTCTTTTCACATTCATTCTTTTCAAGTCTGCTGTGGTGCTAACATTGCCTGCATCAGTGTTGTCCTTTTCCAGCCTGAATTTTATTTATTTTTGTTTATAAAGCTTGTTAGCCTCTTCTCTATAAAATACCCAAACTGATGTACAATAAAACAAAGAATTAAAACAATGTATCTGTTAAAAACAAAACATTTCAAACCAGCAGCAGTTTAGAAAAAGCAGCAATAAAACACTGATATAAAATCAACATCAACTCAGCCATCTGACAATGCTGTTTTAAAAGGCTTTGCTGAATAAGCCTGCTTTAAATTGCTGAGTAAAACAGTACAAGCATGGACCCAGGCACGTTCACATAGAAGCCTGTTCCACAGCAGGGTGGGCCAGGAAAGCTCTGTTCGGTGCCCTCATAGTATTAACTTCAGGCAAGGCCTCAGCTGGAGGAAAATTCTGAGAGTGCCTTGGACTGCAAGAAGATCAAACCAGTCCATACTCCAGGAAATAAAGCCAGACTGCTCACTTGAAGGAAGGATATTAAAGGCAAAACTGAAGTATTTTGACCACATCATGAGAAGACAGGATACCCTGGAGAAGATGCTGATGCTAGGGAAAGTGGAAGGCAAAAGGAAGAGGGGCCGACCAAGGGCAAGATGGATGGATGATATTCTGGAGGTGACAGACTTGACCTTGGGGGAGCTGGGGGTGGTGATGGCCGACAGGAAGCTCTGGCGTGGGCTGGTCCATGAAGTCACGAAGAGTCGGAAGCGACTGAACGAATAAACAAAAACAAAAGGCCTCAGTTGCTGATATATTTTTTGGTCTCCCAGGTCTTATTGTCCCTTATAACCCTAAAGTTGTTAGTAACAAAAGAAATGAACAACGAATGCAAGATCAAGAGAGAGGAGCTGTTTATATCCTAAAAACAGCCCTCTGGTACTCTTACAATTCCATCCACTCAACAAACTGCATACCCAGAAGCAGAGTGCCAAACAGTTATCTTTATATGACCCTCTTGCATCTAATCAGTACTGATGGATCATCCTTAGAAACTATTGACCACAACAATGCACTTATCATCTGCGGCCTACTCAAGGTGCTTGTAATGTCCTTTATGACCTTTTGAAGCTTTAAATGGCTTGGATTGGCTGGAGAAGTCCACCTCCCTTGTTTACACAAAAGGGCACAGAGCACACCTCCTATAGCTAGCACTGAAAGGGGAAGAGATGAAATAATTGAACAGTGCACCTATGAGTAACCTGGCAGGGAAACATAATACTGTGGTACATTCTCTACAGGGAGATCCACCAGTTTGTTTATGTATTGATTATTAAATTGTACCTTGCCTTCCTGCCAATTACTGGCCCATTGACAGTCCCAGTTCCAGGTGTTGGAGGGCCCTTGGGCAGGACTCACTTCCCAGTCCTGCCCTCTGGGCCTAATGTACATCACCTCCCAGAGGGAGGAGACAAGGCATGTGGAGGTTACAGAGACTTCTCCTTCCTCCTCTCATTGGTTGCTTACTTGGAGAAGGCAGGAGAAGAGGCACCAACAGCAAGGACCAGAACCAAGATGCTCTAGGGACTGGTATCACTTCCTGTACTGGTGTGGGCCTCAGCAGGTGCCCAATGGATCTAACCTCAGACACCAGGCTTACAATCAAGATTAATAGCAGCAAGTAATCATAAGTTTATCACCTTATCCAGTTCTTGCCTAGTGGTGAGGACTTCTCTTTTTAAATAGCCCATTGACAGCAGTTTGTTTCTAATTTTATAACTTTCAGATTTGTATTAATTTTTATATTGGATGTTACTATTCTGTGGTTTTATCCTTTGATTTTAAGCTGCGTTGATTTTTAGCAGAATAAAGCATTCTCTAACGAATCCAGTTAAGGTATTTTTTTCCACGTCCTGGAATTTTGTCAAAATTTGTGAATGTTTTCAATTTGTTTTTTATTTTATGAGATCATTTTTCAAATATGATTTTCAAAACATTACGTAATGCTCTTCAGATGGAAAGAACATGTGATTTTTCATTCTCCTACTTAGTTCATTTATTAGTTTGGTTGAAATATGATGACATGATGTACTTTCTAGTTGGCATGCAGACATGTCTGCAATATACAAAACCAAGTCTTGGAGCTGACGGCATAGCGGCAATGAGATTTCAGAATGTACTGGGCCCTGAACAGCTGAAGCTGAAGGAAAAGGTGTAGGATGCAAGAGAATATTGGTGTGCCACTGCTTGCTGTGATATTTATTTGTTGTGAGATGCTGCCCATTGTATTAAAACAGAAATTGTGTGTAGTAGCTGACTTTATGCTCAAAACTCTTGATTGAAACAACAGAATTATTGTTAAGGGTGAAAGAAATTATAGATCTGCCCATTGCGCCAATGGGGCACTTATTCCCAGTGCTGTCCACAGAGCTTGGCATGCACAGCTTTTTTGTGGTTCTCAGAAACTACCACTGCTGCTGCTCCTTGTTAGCTGACAGCCAGCCATTTTACCATGGGAGAACAAACATGTTGCAATCGCTGGGCCATCACAGTGGATAAGACTTGCTCTTGGAGTAGCCTAACTACCCCAAAGTGGTGTTTCCTCCTTTCTCTGCCACACATCAAAATGGCTAAGACACAGAGCTGGGAGCTTATATAGTCTTCCTTATAGTCCAGCTCTCACAGCCATACGTTACTACTGGGACAACCATAGCTTTGATTATACAGACCTTTGTCGGCAAGGTGATGTCTCTGCTTCTTACTATGCTGTCTAGGTTGGCCATAGCTTTCCTCCCAAGGAGCAAGCGTCTTTGAATTTCATGGCTACAGTCACCGTCTGCGGTGATCTTGGAGCCCAAGAAAATAAAATCTGTCACTGCTTCCATTTCTTCCCCTTCTATATGCCAGGAAGTGATGGGGCCAGATGCCATGATCTTGGTTTTTGTAATGTTGAGTTTCAAACCAGATTTTGCACTCTCCTCTTTCACCCTCCACAAGAGGCTCTTTAGATCCTCTTCGCTTTCTGCCATTAGGGTGGTATCGTCTGCATATCTGAGGTTGTTGATAATTCTCCCGGCAATCTTAATTCCGACTTGTGATTCATCCAACCCGGCGTTTCTCATGATGTACTCTGCATATAAGTTAAATAAGCGGGGCGACAATATGCAGCCTTGTCGTACTCCTTTCCCAATTTTGAAACAATCGGTTGTTCCATATCTGGTTCTTACTGTTCCTTGTTGTCCCTCGTACAGGTTTCTCAGGAGACAGGTAAGGTGGTCTGGTACTCCCATCACTTTAAGAATTTGCCATAGTTTGTTGTGATCCACACAATCAAAGGCTTTAGCGTAGTCAGTGAAGCAGAAATAGACGTTTTTCTGGAATTCTCTTGCTTTCTCCATGATGCAGCGAATGTTGGCGATTTGATCTCTAGTTCCTCTGCCTCTTTGAAACCCAGCTTGTACTTCTGGTAGTTCTTGGTTCGCATACTGCTGAAGCCTAGCTTGTAGGATTTTGAGCATGACCTTGCTGGCATGTGAAATGAATGCAATTGTATGGTAGTTTGAACACTCTTTGGCGTTGCCCTTCTTTGGAATTGGAATGTAAACTGACCTTTTCCAGTCTTGTGGCCACTGTTGAGTGTTTCAAATTTGTTGGCTTATTGAGTGCACTTTAACAGCATCATCTTTTAGGATTTTAAATAGCTCAGCTGGAATACTGTCATCTCCGCTAGCTTTGTTGTTAGTAATGCTTCCTAAGGCCCACTTGACTTCACTCTCTAGGATGTCCGGCTCAAGTTCTGTGCTTTCTCTCTTAAATGGTGAGTACTTTGGTTCAAGGGAGTCTTTCATTATTTCATCCCCACACCCAGCTAAAGCTATGAGGTCTAACTGTGCCTGAAGATACATAGCTACCATACATTAAACAACTGCTCTAAAATCACTGTGACGTTCAATTGTACATGACCTGGAGGCATGTGCCAAAATAGCAGAATCCTGAGTACAGCCTGGATATATATCATGAATTAGCCATGTATCATCACAACATTTGGATAATACATTTTTTCATCAACTGTAAAATGACAAACTTGTAGTGTGAAAAAAAGATCTGACCCTAAGTGATGATAATGTAAAATCCACTTCCAAGATGATCAAAAAACTTGATTGATGCAAAGGGAACTGCAGTTCTGGATAATAATCTTGTGGAATTTATTTTGAGGATCTAAATAATCTACATATTATTTTGAGGATCTAAATAGTCAATATCATCCAGCACTGCTTGGAGTTGTGAGCCCACCACACTTTCCAGCACCTTGCCCAAGAATATCTTTCCCTGCCAGCTGCAGGACAGCAGACAGGGAGCCATCTTAGTCTCCCTTAGTAGGGAGTTCTACAGCCTGGGAGCAGCCACAAAGAAGGGGCTCTCTTGCATCACCACGAAACATGCCTAGAGAGGCACTAGTGAAAGAAGGGTCTCTATTAGGGCAAACCCCAGATGACCCCACTTCAGTTGAGGCCTTGAAGTATGTGGAATCTCTGGAGCTCATCGTATCACCACTTTCCTGGCCTGAGGAGATTGCATTACCCTCATCCTCAGATTCTGAAGACTCCACCCCAGAAGCCTCAGTCAAACCACAATTTCGTCCCCATGTCGTTGTAGCCAACACTTATAAAATCAGCCAATACTCCTTTAAATACAGGAGGCTTTTTCTGACAGGTAGCAGTAGCCACCTATATTGAGCTGCAGCCTATTTAAAGCCTCAGTGAACCCCAGATTGCTCCTGGAGCAACATCTGAGCCCGGATTGTATCTGTGTCTTGTGTCTACCCAACCTGACCTTCACTGGGAGCTGTACAAGGTCCTGCAAATGACCTAATTCCTGTTGGCTGTAGACCTTCTGCTTGAGCCTGAACTTTCAGTTGGATTCCCATTCAGGCTTGCATTCCAACCTGGTCATACTCACCACCAGGAACTAGATATAGATAGTCCCTGATGCTGCCTCTATCAACAGCTCTGAAAGCTGTTGGAAGAAAGCTCTCTTCTTTCCTAAGAATTCCAGACAGTCAGAGGAAAAACCCAGCTATACATTCTCCTAGCCCTTTGCTTCACATTCACATGTGAAGCAAATGGAAGGGGTTGGAACAATTGGAATCTGAGAAATGGCTGAAGGAACATTGTGGCAAAGTGGGACAGAAAAGTCAGTGTAGCAGCTGGAGAGAGTTGAACCCACTGGGTGAAGAACCTGGCCAGTGCTCTTCTCAGTTCCCAATGGGGTGGGGTGCCTGCCAAGTAAGAAACAGTACCTCAGCTTGTTATGTGGCAGAAAATCAGTGCAGGGGTTGAATACACTTGTTGGCCATCTGGAGTAGAGAAACACCAAAGTAGAGGAGATAAGATTTTCTGGAGCCGTGTTTCTTTTTTAGTTAGTACATGTCTATACCTCCAATAGCTGAAACTCTCTGGGTGATTCACAAAACAAAACTTAAAACAATAAATTCAATAACATAGCAAAAAAATAATATAAAAATCTTAAGTTTAAAACAGAAAAACAGAATAAAACCAAAGTAGTAACCAAGAAAAAAGCCGGCAGCAGTGTAAAGATCTAAAAAAGCACTAATGCAATTTTTAAAACAGAAGGACCAAAAAGCTTGGGAAAATAAAAGGTCTTCACTTGGCATCAAAAAGACCACAACATAGGTGTCAGGTGAGCCTCTCCAGGGAGGGCATTTCACAACGGGGGAGTTACCTTTCCTTAGTAGCCACTTCACCTCATTCAGTGGGATCACCTGGAAAAGGACCTCTGAGGACGATCTTAGGGTCCATACAGGTAAATATGGAAGGAGATGATCCTTCATGTTGGTCCCATCAAAGAAGAAACACAGAGCAAGTGAGAGAGTGTATTGGCCCCAGGCCTGGAACCAAGGCACCTGTAGTGTTAGAGGGGCTTAGAGATCCATAATGATCTGCTTAGGTTCATTATTAGTGCAATTCCCTTGCCTCTGAGCATATGAGATAAGTCAAAGGTCAATAGCGGCCTCAGCACATTCCATACTAACGAGTGGAGTGTTTTATCAAGATGTGCCTGGGAAGTGAAGATATGTTTAGGCTGAGCTGCAGGTGTCTGTGCCAGGAAAGCTGCAGACGAATGCTAATTAACCCTTGCTGTTGTCATGCTGCCTCGCTGCTGACATGTATGGTATCAAACCCATTTTACCCCATGGCTCTGGGTTCAGAGAAGCTGTCTGATCCAACCATTGGGTACGCCTGTGTGCTGATTGTACTCAGTAAAGTATCTCCTTGTAAGTAAACCTGGATCTGATTTATCACTATCTTGGCACCTCTAAATTAAGAGTTCGAGGCCTACTGCAGGGGCAATACAGAGAGTATCTTTTATTATATGGGTGGGCAGCCTCTGGCCCATGGGCCTAATTTGGCACATGGAAGTTGCCTATCTGGTCTGTGGAGATGTGGGCTTCCTCCACAGGGCTCCTCCCCAAACCATGCCACCTGGTCTGGAAGCTATGAGGGACTTTGAGAGGAGGCAGGGAGAGGAATCCTCTTATTATTTTTGATCTGTTATTAGATCTTTGCCTGCCCCACATCCTCTCTCCAGTGCTAGAAGGTATGGGGCTGGAGAAGCCACCTGGTTAATATGCCAGATGCATGATCCACCCAGTGCATCGGTCAGGGATGGCTTTGCTGTGCATGAGCCTTCTCCAGTGGAAGTCCTGCTTGCAATGAAGCTGATTCCTAGCTGACACAGCTGATCATCCTGACCAGTCATCTACCAGGTGTGTCAGCCGGGAACCAAATTATGTTGGGTGTATGGCTATGTCCTCCTGATGCCATTTGGCCCATGGAGAGCAGGGTGGAGAGTCAGCTGGCTCCCCACCCAAATATGTTGCCCACCCCTGTTTTATTAGGACTGCTATTCCACCACCACCACCCCCAAAGCTGGAAGCAAGTTTTGGAGTCTTAGTATTGGGTGGGGGAAAATCAGTACTGCATTGCTAGGCTGGTATTTACCTAGCCTTTGCCTCCTATCTATCAAAATGGAGAGCCAAGAAGTTAATACTGACTTACAGTCATCATTCTGTGCCTCTCCTCTGTTTGGAATGAATGACATCCATTAAGCTCTGAAAATCGGAGAGGCCACCCACTACAGGGTCATTTCATGTGTTATTTTGGAACCTATCCCCTACCATGCTAACAGCATCATTTATGAATGGCATGCATGTATACGAATTGCATTTTCCTGGGAAAAAGCTTGTAAGCAGGACTAGAACCTTTCCAGGGCACTGCTTGCAGGTATTTTGCCAGCAAGGGCCATAATTTATACATGTGTGAGTCATTCATCAATAATGCTGTGTGTACTTTGTACGCAGAAATAGGTTCCCTGATAGGGAAAATAAAAATGAATTAGCCCTAAGACAAGTCTTTTAAAATACAACTCACCTACCAACCCTAACTCCCAAGGCACCAAATGCTCTAATTGGATGATTTTGCGAGTATTCATAAATTATTCCTATTGAAAGAAAATTTTATAGGCTTTAATGAACTGGAGGTTGGGTGAGAACTATCAGCCAATCCTATAAGAGAGGGGTAAGCAACTTGGTGCCCTGATGTTTTGGACTACAGCTCCTATAATCCCTGATAATTGGTAATTTTGCCTGGGGCTTATGGGAGTTGTAGTTCAAAATAACTAGAGGGCCCCAGGTTGCCTTCACCTGCTATAGGAGTAGGAGAAAAAGGCATTTTGAATCAGGAACAAAAAACGTAACTGATGTTCCAGCAAGGAGGAATGGGAAAACAGTTACTACATCTCACATGAGTAACTGGGGTGTGGTACCTATTCTGGGTACAACTTGAACAAGGTGTAAAACTGATATTAAATATGTAAAATGTCAAACTTTTACTAACATAATGTTCAATTATGTAATGTTTTCAAGATGGAAATCCAGATATCAGATTGCTTGGCGAGGGCAAAAGGCCAGACTGAATGAGAAGCCTCTGGTTGATAATGCACCAAATTATCAGAGGTCTGCAGCATTTTCTTAGAAGCTTCAAATGCTTTGTTTTGTAACACTCCCCAATGCCATTTGACAGATTTCTTGAGCAAGTCATACAAAGGCTGGAGGAGGGTTGATACATTAGGCAAAAAAGTGCTGTAGTAATTCAGCAATCCTAAGTAGGCAGGCGTTTAGCTCTGAAACATTCTTAGGTCTAGGAGCGTCCTGAATTGCTTTTATTTTATCCTGCACTTGGTGGAGGCCTTGTTGGGCATCCACTTTGTATCCCAAGTAAATCACTTCTGGTCTCAAAAAAGAGCACTTAGTTTTCTTTAACCACAGACCAGCCTCCTGAAGCCAAATTTTGAAAATGTTCCTGTTTTGTAGTGCTAGTATTCAGTATGTCGCCTAGATACATCACTGCATGAGGAATTCCTTGAACCAATTCTTCCATTGTTCTTTCAAAACGGCTGGTGCTGAGGACACTCCAAAAGGCAAACAATGATATTAAAATAGTCCTTTGTAAGTATTGATGGTAACATACTGTTTGGAATCATCCAATATAAGCTGTTGATAAGCATGGCTCATGTCTAATTTTGTAAACAGGTGTCCTCCTGATAAGGCTGCAAAGAGGTCCTCAATTTTCGGAATAGGATATTGTTCCCATTGTGATACTCTATTTATAGTCAACTTGTAATCACCACAAACGTGTATAGAGCCATCAGGTTTTAATACAAGTACAATTGGAGCTGCCCATTCTGAAAACTTCACTGGTTCAATAATACCTGCTTCTTGCAATCTTTTCCATTCCAGCTCTGCTTTTTGCTTCATTGCAAATGGAACAGATCTAGGCTTGAAATAATGAGGTGTACTGTTGGGTTTGACATGTATTTTAGTTGTAATTCCCCTCATAGTGCCTAGTTCCCCTTTGAAAACTTGCTGGTATTTTTTTTAGTACTTCCTCTAAAGCCTGTTCTTCCGATTTACAATGATGAATTTCCTGTTTCCAGTCTGTGTCCAAGTCAGCTAACCAGCCTCTTCCAAGTAAGTTAGGGTCATGCCTTTGCACCACTAGCACTGGCAAATGTATCACTTTGCCCTTATAGGTGATTGTCACTGTGGTGGCACCTAGAAGCTTAAGAGCTTCGCCTGTATATGTGCGCAGTTTTGTTTGGTTTGGTTGTAGTAAAGGTGCCTCCCCAGATTTCCAGAGATTCTCATATGTCACTTGACTTATAAGAGTCACACTGCAACCTGTATCTAATTCAAATGTTATCTTCTTGTTGTTCACTTCCAATATAATTTGAAAAGGGTCCACCTTAGGAATTTTTGTTTCATTTCTATTATAGATGGTATAGGCTACCTCCTCTATACTTTCAGGACATGTCTCTTCCAATGCATATGTTCTGCGAGGATTGGGTTTTTTGTATGTCCCTGTAGGGTTGTACGAACCCCCCATCTTCCGGTCGGGGGGGTGGTTGCAGAGGAGCCAGTTGCGCTGCTCCTGGCCCCTCGAAATCCTCTGGAGCGGCTCTGCATCCGGAGGATTTCACAGAGTGGCACTCCGGCTCCATAACGCAGGTGATACAGTAATGGCAGCTGCCATTAGCCTATCGACGGGAGAAATACAGCCGCAAATGGCATATTGGACGCTACTTGCAGCTGTAAAGCGCTGTTTTTTTTAATCTAAACAGAGCCGTAAATGGCTGCAATTAGGTCAAAGTCAGGGCTTTATGGCCGCAAGTGGCGTCCAATATGCTATTTACGTCTTTATTTTTCCCCGCAATACACTAGCCTATCGCAGGGAAAAATACAGATGTAAATAACGTATTGGATGCCACTTGTGGCTGTAAAGCCCTGACTTTGACCTAATTGCAGCTGTTTACCGCTGTATTTAGGTCAAAATCAGTGCTTTACAGCTGCAAGTGGCGTACAATACGCCATTTGTGTCTGTATTTGTCCCAGCAATAGGCTAATGGCAGCTGCCATTAGCGTATCACTTTGTATAGGGACCTGGAGACCTGCTCCAGATGAAATCCTCCAGAGTTGGAGGTAAGTGGTGCTATTCCGCTGCGGAATTCGGAGGTCGGATTCTCTGGAATCTGGCCTCATTTGACTCCATGGTGGAATTCTCTGACATCCCTGTGTCCTTGTACAGGTACAAGCTGTTTCTTAGCTCCACATACTCTTCTAATGTGACCTGTGGCATTAGACAATTGTGGCATTTTTCTTTTTGGAAACTGCATGATTTTGGTGTGTGCTTTCCTCCACAATGGAAACAATCTTCCTCCTATATGTGTCCTTTGCAGGCCCTTTTGTAAGTTTATCAACATTTCCTTGCAGCAACTGTGTAATCTTCTCTTCACCAGTTCCCTGGAAAGGTGACTGTACATCCTGTATGCTTTTTGTTTCCAGATTCCATAGCTAGGGCCAGCTTTAAAGCCGAGTCAAAGGTTAACTGTGGTTCAGACAGAAGCCTTCTCTGCATTTTCTCATCATTAATTTCACATACGAATCTGTCCCGTAACATCTGAGTCAGGGTTGCACCATAATTGCAGTTCTGAGAGAGCTTTCATAGTTCTGCTACAAACTGTCCTAAGGTCTCTTCAGACTGCCTTGATGGTGAATTAATCTGAATCATTCCACTATCTCACTGAATGCTGGGTTGAAATGATTCTTCAACAGTTTTACTAACTCCTCAAAAGTTTTCTTTCCTGGCTTTACAGGAGTTAACAGATTTCTCATTAAACTGTAGCTGGAGCCCCTATAGCACTGAGCAAAACTGCCCCTTTCTTGTTCTCATTCCTGATATAATTGGCAACAAAAAATGATTTAGTATTTCACAGTACTCCTCCCAGGTTTGTTGTTGCTGATTAAACTGTGAAAAAGTCCCCAGTGTGGCAGCCACTTTCTCTCTTCAAAAGGCATACTCACAAAGACAGTTAGGCCCTTCTTTTCTTGAAGCCTGTGGATTCAGCTGTACTTCATCACCATATGTAATATCATGGACACACCGGATTCAGGCATTTAAAACAGAAACCGTCTTTATTAACTTACAGAATGGAACAGAACAGGGAGGATTGTGGTGATTTTACTGGTTTTAACAGCCGTGTAAGGATTTTCTTGGGCTTTGCAATTTACATTCAGGTACAATATGGGGTATGGGGAGTTTAAAGTTTAAAGAGTAAGAGATGGTGCTTATAGGGGGGTTAAAGCTAATGTGCAATGGGGCAAGTAAGTAGTAACATGCAACTCAATTGGAATCTTACCTTATTCAAGAAAATAAGAATAGTAAAATATAAATAAGAATATAGATACCTGAATTTTCCAAAATTCAGGAGGTGTTGAATGGCACAGGAAATGTATGTGTGTTTAATAAACTGGAAAAAAGAGACATTTCAGCCTGATCTGCAAAGCAGGTAGAGGGGGGAGAAGTAGAAGAAAATGCATTTAAAAAGACGAACTCTGCCTGAAGGTTCACTTAAAACCAGTATATTTCCAGATTATATAAACTATTGAGAAATATATGCTAGATCTTAAATAAATTGTTAGTGAACCTGCAAATTTTAATATTTTAACTGAATTATAATAAGAATTAAGTGTATTTTGTACACTTTGGTATAGTTTTCTCTTTTGTGTGCATGTGTGCTTAACCAATATTTTTCAGGACAGAAAGATCCGGAGAGAGTGTTGATACCTTGATTGAAAAAAGATTGGCAGAAATACTCTGTGCAAATCCCAGGAAAAAAATTTGATGACTGAGAATCTCTGACTTATAAGAAAAAGATCCAAATGTTCCAAATATCAAGAATTATATTAGTCACAAGAACATAAAGATGTCTAGATCAAAACTTTTAAAAGGACCAATATACCAAAGAGATTATAAACTATGTAGCAGAGTCCATGGTAAAGATGTGACTCCATCAAGGTCATGTGCTAGTAACCTCTGACCTTAGAATTTGGACCCTCCATTTTGTTATTTGTCAGAAGATCCAGAATTGTTATCAACACATGCAATAATAATTTTCTTTCTTATCTGTAAAAATTGTATTACAAACAAATCTTCCACCATATATTGTAAGCTTGACTGAGAGGTCAAGTGCTTTAATATGATTGTTTTGTTTTGCTTGATTAGCATGAATAGATTAAATGTTCATTCTGATTAAAGATTGGGTTGATGTAAGAAATCCAGAAAAGATTGATACGCCTAAGTGAATAGTAGATTACTTGAGTTCATGTGTATTACTATGTTCCTGTTGTTTCTCTTGAATCTGCATGATACTATAATACCCTTAAAGTGTGCGAGAAGAGTATAGACAAAAATATTTTAACACACAGCACATATTAACAGAATTATTAATGCAGCATACACACATATAACGAGGAGGGGGGAGAAGATATTTTAAATAGTTTAGCACATAAACGTACATTCTCACTTTAGAAAAGGAATTGATCCAACATCAGCAACTCCACATTGCTCATCCATGAAGCGTTGCTGATAATGCTGTAAGAATAACCATTGGAAAACTAGCCTATAGACCTTGTTCCTGAAATACCTCATTCACATCATCAAAAAGAGGAAAAGGGACCACAAAACAGAATCTCCTAACATTGTACAGGAACGGGCCTACAGAGAAGATAAAAGTGACAGTGTTTCCTGTATAGTCACAAGAAAGATCAAATAAAGACTCAAACAGATGGATCACTAATCCTGAAACAAAAGAAGACCCTGTACTGTCCAAGGTGAGATCAGTGGGCTGTTTTAGAAAAGAACGAAGCAAGAAAGCCTGAGTGACAACAACACCAAGTAATAAGAAAGAATGCTACCTTTGGCTACCAGAAACTGAAAGGCCCTGGGAAGTTTGCAGCTGACTCCATTGCCTTTATCATTAGTCACTGAAGACAAAATGGTGTCCCAAGGAGCCGTTCTTGACCATCCTGCCCCAAAATGAAGAATGGGGTCAGAGAGTAAGCCGAGATGGGGCCCTAACAGGAAGTTTCCTCCTGAGCCAAGCAAAAGACAAGGAGTGACTTTCTCCCTGTCTCAATCATGATAATGAGATCCTTTCACTTTTACATCTGTCTAGAAGCTGATACAGTACAAGCCAAGAAAGAATGAATTTTTAGAGTTGAGCAATGTATAATCACACCAAATGAAAAAGAGATTTGGGGACTATTTTAACGGGAATAGGGATAAAGTGTGGGCCTTGACACCATGCAAATAGACACAAATCAGTTAGCATACATTACTGAACTCTCAAAAACACTTATACATTTAGATTCAGAAGCACTGAGAAACCAAATATTGCCAAAATAGATAGAAACATTTCATACGTAGAAATGCACAATTAGTTTATCCAGTAAGACACTTCACTAAGTTTGTAGTAAAATATTTTTAAGAGAATACAAATGTTTTAGGTTAGTCAGGCATTGTCTGTGAACTCTTGCATACATTTGAGATATATCGGGAATGGGGTAATCTATACACACGTGTGCCTACAGTGAAAAATTGTATTAGTAAGATAAGATAAGATTGATTGATACATCATCAAGCCATATTTCTTTCATCATGTGATTTTATGAGTATCAAGGGGGGATCTTTAAGGATTTTCTTGGGTTTTGCCATTTACATTTGGGTACAATATGGGGTATGGGGAGTTTAAAGTTTAAGGAGTAAGAGACTGCTTAGGGTGTGTGTGTTAAAGTTAATGTGCAATGGGGCAAGTAGGGGAGTAAGATCCATTGTATTAGAAGCTTGCTAGATGTAGATGCGGATAAGAGATGTTTTGACAACCTTGCAACTTTATCAACTGTGTCTTCCTTATAAGGAAATGGGATAAAAAGTAAGGGGTCATAGCTAACAACATGTTGCAGTTTGGGATTCCCCTGTCTGAAAATAAAGGGCAGGCAAAAGGAGCTGTTGACCACAGAAAAGGGGAACTGAGGCATTTTTTGGGTAGACAAGATGCATCGGAGATAGGAGGGGATTTGGGGGAAATGTGTCATGAGATGGGACATATAGGATAACGTGGACCAATAGGATAGATAATTTTGGAATATGTTTTAGAGGGGAGGACACCAAAATAGAAGGGGTATTTAAGTTGATACATGGAGGAGATCTGGGTCTGTCCTCCTTCTTTCATCCTGAACCTGAGATGTTACTCTGAGCCTACGACTTAGTGACTCCTCAGTCATGCTTGGAGAAGGAGAGAGTCCCTTTACCCTTCCTGGTAAAGTAAAAGTGTGAGTATGGCTTTGCTTGGTCAAAGGTTTGTGTGCTTGTTAAACTTTATCTTTCTTTAATAAATACATTTAGCTTATGTCTTTGTTTTAGTCCTTATTTGTAGAGTTTAGGTAAATCTGAGCGAATGTGCACACTCTTATCTCAGTCCCCCAAAGAACCTCGCCTATAACATCAGGGCCAAGCTGAGGCTGTTTAAAGTAGGTGTGCTTAGGTATCCAATACTGGGGACCCTGAAATTTTAGCCTCCACTTTTTCCCTTACAGCCTAAACTCTACGGAATGGCCAGAGTGACAAACTGCTGACAATAACAGAAACACCCTAGTGGTTGTTCCTATACTCTGCATCATGGCACATTGCAGCATTGATAATACAACTTGAACAGCAAACTAATAAAAGCAGAGGATCAAATACCTATCTTTAGAAGAAGGATAAATGGAATGTTGAAGCAGGGTGTGATAAAATAAAGGGTATGGATGAGAGGAAAAGACAATGCAAGCCCATGCCTTCCAGGCTGCACCTTAGGGTGGCAGAGAACCAGGCCACAGGAAGACTTTACTTTTATTGAGAAAAAACTGGCCTAAACAGGACTAGAAATTAGGAAAAAACTAAAAAATGCATGATAACAGATACCTAGGCCTGACCAGTTGCTGACAGATCTATAGAAGGAAAATTAAAGCAGTTCTAAATGCAGAGAATAGGGGACAATATAACAAATAACATAATGCCTAGTTGAGGAAATAGGGGGTGGAGGGACTTAGAAGTGGGTAGTTAGAGCACTAATGCTTCTCTTTATAGGCAGGTGGGATGATGGGCTTGTTTTACAGCATTCAGATAAAGAGGGACTGTTTTTGCTTATGGTAGTTTGACGTAGGCTGAATGGGGAGAGAGGTTTGTTTTGGTTTTTTAATTATTCAAAACTGCCAATCGATTGCTAGTAGTTGTGACTACTGTGGATGTTGCACATGGATTTGATTCCTAACCAGATTGTGGGTAGCAACTGTAGGTGAATATGGTGGAGATGACAAATAAGCTAAGTGCGAAAATGGAAATATGGCAAAATGCGATGGAGCCGGTGTGACTATCAATATCCTGAACAGAGATGGTGGGAATTGCTTTAAAAGAGTCATAATGATGATGCCCAGCTTCTAATCCCAAAACTCAGGGGAAGAACCAAAATATGCTTTCTTTTGGTTTTCCAAGGACAACTAGCAGGGATGACTGTGTAACCTAACATGAAGCTCCAGCTCCTTCAGCCTTATACATACAGTACTTTGTTTTGTTTAATCTGGATTTTAAATTAGATGTATTACAATATTGAATGTGAATAATATTTATTCTGCAGATTTTCCAGAACCAGGTAAGAACCTTCAAGAATGTGTAAAACTCATAAACTGTGAGAAGTGTTTGAAAATTTAAGTGGCAGTTAATTCCATTGCCCAGCTCCTATGCCAAAATTTTAACTCAAGAAGAGTCAGGCTGCTAAATGGGAGGTGGGTGTGGGTGGGAGAAAACAATCCTTCAGAAGCTATAGTTTGTCTGAAGAACTACAAAGAGAAATGATTAGGTCTGTGCTGGATCACTGAATGCTGATGGAGCCTATTTCAAATACACATGACAGCTGCAAGAGAATGTAGCAGAAAGAAAAAGAAAAAGAAAAAAAGCTTGAAATCTTTTAAACAGCAAGGATGAGAACACAACTTTCTAAAGACGAAGTCAGGCAATTTGTTTGACTTACTTATTTGGACTCCTAGCCCATCTATCCTCAGGGCTCAGGATAGCTTGGGTGAAACAGAAGTTGTGATAAAAATGCATTACCCTACTGGAATGGCTGATACCTTAGTAAGTGTGGCCCCCCAACCCACCACCACATGTGGTCCTTGGGGCCAAAAAGGAGTGCATCACTGCTATACAGGAATAGGATTGGTTTCCCTTGCTTTAGCAAGGGAAAAATCCCTGTGTCATTGTGACATCAGCCATTACACAATCTCCATCCTCAACTCAGATCTTGTGCATACCTGGTAACCAAGCAGGAGAGGAGCAAAGTGCTCTGAGAGAAGAGTGGGGATTGATTTAATGGCTATTTATGTCATAAAGGCACAGCTTTTCCTCAATCATGGCTGCAGGATGGGCTGCAGAAGAATAGAATTGAAGAGACGAAACAAGGAAGCTGAGTCAAGGCTGCAGATGAAGCCGCAGACAGGTAGATGTCAGAGTCCTAAGAGATGGTGAGAGGCAAGATGTCCATGAACAGGCAGCCTGAAGGGGAGAGCTGTCCATGCAGCAAAGGTCTGGTCTGGGAGAAGACTGAGGGGTTATATACATGCTGCTAGTGGGAAAGGGTCTTCTGGTGGTCAGACAGGCACAGCGATGACTGAGCCTCCCACCTGGTCTGCTGCTGCCTCTGCTCTGGAGAGCCACGAGATAAGGAAGGAGAATCGGGAACCAAGGCACAGCTCAGGATGGGGTCAGAGGGTTTCTTTGGAACCCCAGGCAAGGCATCCCTGTGATGGGACTCATCAGGCTGTCCCGTGTCTTCTCTGGGAGTGGAGTTTGTGGTGGAATTCCAGTCCTCCTCCTCCTAAGCTCAGTTTGGCTTGAGCTGTCCTCTGCACTTGGTTCAGCCTGGAGTCCAGCACCAAGAAATATTGGTCAAAACCATCTGGAAAGGGGTATAGCAAGGTGTAACCACAGTTCCATATACCTCTCCAGAATTGCAACCATTTGGTGGGCATCCAGCTAATTCCAGATATCTTTGGTTCTTCGTGGACTCTGTGCATCACACATATGGGCTCTATGCCTGCGTGGAGACTCATTCGGGAAACTTCCAAGCTGGATAGATTTTTGGTGGGAACCCCTCCCCTCCATCTCTGGCATATGTGGTTCCCACCTTCTCCTCAGTTCCTTTTTGACCACCTTAGCATTACTTTGTGGGGAACTTCTTTCGACATTCTGCCATGCTGTATTTCTATCTTATCTAAACCTCATTTCTTCCTTCATCTTATTTTTCTTCTTTATCTTCAAAATGAGAGTGAGAGAGCGGAGAGAGAGAGAGAGAGAGATGGAGATTGGTGGTGGTTCTGGGAAGTGTTATTTGCCTCAGCGGTGACACTTTTTTTTTCTTCCTCAGCCTATGGCCCCAAAGCCTCCTTTTATTAGAAGGTGCACAGCCTGTGGTAGTAAGGTGCCCTCTTCAGACGGCCACTCCTTATGTCTTATTTGTTTGGGGGAATCCCACGAAGTTGAAACTTGCCACCACTGCTAATCGCTATCAAAACAGGCTTGCAAGAACAGGTCTGATCGACTAAAAGCGATCCTGGCAACGGGCCCTTTAGGCGGCCGACATGCCTAAGGCACAAACACCCAGGGACCAGCCCTCCACGGCTCCTTCTACAAGTACAGAAGTGGTCACTGTGACCCAATCTTCCCCCCCGCCTATCACTGAGCCGGTGTGAGTAGACCCACCTACTCCGGGAAGGAGCTTGGCCATTTCGGCAGCAAAAAATCTCTCAAAACAGGCAAAATGCCCTAAACTGGCGGCGGATGCCCCGGAAAAGAAGAAGAAAAAGAAATCCTCCAAACAGCCGGAAAAGGAGCAGGATCTCCCTCCTCCTCCTCCTTTACTGATTCTCCTATTCGTGTTGTGCCCACCACACACACACGACTGCTCTGGAACTGGCTTCTATGGTCTCGGAGGGTGAGTTGAGGGATACACCAACCCCACCACCCCGTCCAACTCAGACAACCACGGGACGGAGATGCAGGTCTCCAACACTGCGTCATTATGACATCCAGTCACTCGGTATCAACCCGTGCTTTCCCCTCGACAGCCTTCTTGATACCGATCTCCAGATCGATACCATCGGGATCATTGGACGGGACAATACGACCGTGATTGCTCACGTTCTCCATCCCGAGATTGGGACCGTTTTTCAGCCTCGTTGTCTCCCCCCCCCATTAACAATGTTCGAATGTGGATCCGAGACTCCGTAGGGACTGTGCTCTCTTCCTCGATCGCCCCCGCTACCTGGGAGCTACTTCGCCATCGCATTCTCTTTTTTATTCTGGACAATGCTCCAGCTTCGACACCCAGGACGTTTTCTGCCCTCCTCCTCCGGTACTGAGGCACTCGACATCCCTAGCAATACACCAAACCAGTTGGGACCATCAAGCCCTGCCACCTCCTGTTCCACCTCATGCTTCCGCTGTGGTTCAATGACCTACTCAATCGCAGGAATCTGGGGAGGACTACCAGTCTGACTCTTCCTCATATTCCTCGGTACCTCCATCTCTCTCATCATTGGACAATGTCGTCAGGACATGAGATAGAGCCTTGCCTTCTGAAGGTATGGGACACTTCTCTGAACAGGTACTGAGGATGGTGCAATCATTGGGTGTCGAGGTCCAACAACCTCCCCAACAGATTCACGACCTGGTATTCGATGCCGCTGCAATGGACCTGTCCACACCAGTGGCCAATCCTTTTCTTCCAGCCCTGCTGAGTGCAGTCCAACAGATGTGGAAAGCACCTTCGTCCTTGACCCCGATGTCCAAGAGGCTGGAATTGATGTACAGGGTTCAAGAGACGTATGTGTCTTTCCTCTTCTCACATCTGAAACTGAACTCCATAATTGTGGAGTCTGCCCAAGGTCATTTGCAGAAAGCCCATGCCTTGCCTTTGGATAAGGAGGGTCACAAACTTGATATCGTTGGACGTCATCTCTACTCCTCAGTGGCATTGAGGCTTAGAATTTCCAACTACCAGGCGATGATGGCCAGGTATCAGCTCTCCTTTGGGAGAAAATGGACTCCCTCATCACATAGCTCCCTGAGGATCAACATGACTTAGCTAGAATGTTTCATGCTAAGGCATCCAAGCTCTCTCATCAGCAAATCAACACTGCCTGTCATCAAGCAGACTGCAATACTAAGAGCATGATGGGATCCATTGCCCTAAGGTGGCATGCCTGGCTTTGCTCTGTGGGCCTAACTCCTGAAGCCCGCTCGTGGATAGAAAATCTACCTTCAACAGCGAGGGTGTATTCAATGCCAACATGGATGACCAGATTGACTCCGTGCAGAAAGCCAGAACAACTGCTCGTAAGATGGGCATCGGTCAAGCCCAGCAACAACAGCAGCAGCATCCTCCATACCATCAGCGTCACTGGTTCCGAAACCAGACCTATCCACCTTGGCAATCTGGGGGCTGGACACCCAGATTCCCACAGCAGCAGCACCAGCAGAGAAAAAGCTATTCCTTCCCCAGGTTCCAACAAAAGGCGAAGGGTGCGGGATTCTCTAAACGTCGTTTCTGACTTCAGCTCCGTCCCCCTCCGTACCGACAATTACAATCCACCTTTCGGAGACCTCCTGAGCCAATATTACCCAGCGTGGGCTAGAGTGACGTCAGACAACTGGGTGCTAGCTATTGTCCATCACGGATACAGAGTAGAATTCAACACACACACACCTTTGGGTCCTGTCCGGGTCATCCCACCTTTGGAGGTTCTCCACAAAGAAACTCAATTTCTCTTAAGAGAGGGCGCCATTCAACGTGTTCATCCAAACATCGGTATGGAGGGGTTCTTCTCCAGGTACTTCACGGTACCGAAATGAGATGGAGGCCTTCGGCCCATTCTCAACCTTCGCAACGTGAACAAGTTTGTCACCCCCAAGAAGTTCAGGATGACAACTCTAGCCACAATTCTCCCACTCCTACGGAAGGGCTCTTGGTTTGCCATGATCAATCTCAAAGACGCGTACTTCCACGTAGCCATAGAACGCTCACACAGAAAGTTCCTCTGCTTTGAGAGTGGAACTGTTCCTGCCGTTCGGCCTCTCAACAGTCCCACACATATTTACCAAGTGCATGGCTGTGGTCTGCGCTTACCACAGTCTTCAGGGAGTAGAAATCTACCCATATCTAGATGATTGACTACTGGTGACATCCTCCCGAGAAGCCTTACTGCATGATATCGTGATTGTCTTGGATCTTCTTCGGCCATTGGGACTATGAATCAACGAGGAGAAGTCTCACTTGACTCCCGCTCAGACAGTTTAATTTATAGGGGCTGTCCTCGATTCCAAATCGGGCCAGGCATACCTACTGACAACTTGTGTCACAAACCTTGTCACGCAAGCCACGTTGATATTCTCTGCCTGCCGTGCCAGGGCACACGACATCCAATGCCTCCTTGGCCACATGGCAGCCACAATATCAGTCGTGGAATGGGCTCAGCTATGAATGAGACCACTTCAACACTGGTTCATCCAGAACTTCGACTTAACTCGCAACCCTCTCTTTGTGACACTCTCGATACCGGAGGTCGTTGCTCTCAGCTTGGACTGGTGGATGGACTCCAGGCATCTGACCCAAGGGATGCTATTCCTTCCCTCTCCTCCATCCAGGGTTCTCACTACAGACGCCTCTCTCTTAGGTTACAGAGCGCATTGCGGCCCCCTTCAAGCACAAGGTCTATGGTCCTCCAAAGATACACTATACCATATAAATTTCTTGGAGCTGTTGGCAGTTTGGAAAGCTCTCTGCGCCTTCAAACCGTACCTCTGACATCGAAACATCCAGATCCTCTAGGGATGTACGAAAGTTCCGCCACGGATCTCGGGGAGGCCGAATGCCAGCGCTTTCGGCCCCCCGAAATCGGTGGCGGAACGGCCCTCTACCCCCCCGCCCCCCCGGGATGAGACTTACCTTGGGCGGACCTTCCTGGCGGTGGCGGCTGCGGTGGCGGTTCAGCGGCGGCTGTGGCGGCCAGTCTTCCGACGGGCTGCTGCCGCCGCCATTTCCAGTTTAAAACAAAAACAAAAACAAAAAAAGTGATAGGCTACGTAAACATTTACGTAGCCTATCATGGCTAGGTTTTTTTAAAAAAACGTGATAGGCTACGTAAATGTTTATGTAGCCTATCACGGCTGACTTAAAAAAACAAAAACAAAAACGCACGTATGCAAATGGCGGCAGCCATGGCTGCCGCCATTTGTGTTCCTTATTTTGGCACGTCTTAGTCTACGTGAACATTTACATAGACTAAGACAGCGAAAATAAGGGGAACGCAAATAGCGTAGCGTCTACGCCTCCCCCCCAACCATAAACATAATTCGCGAAAGGTAAGTACCTTTCATACATCCCTACTTACCGCTACTACGGATAGACAACTTGATTTCCTGGGACCGGGGCAGGATCCTTCACACTGATCTCCACACCCTGAACCTCATGGCATGGAGGATCCACCCACCCACCATTTTTCCTTACTGATTCCACTGACAGTGCAGGCTGTACTTTGACGCGGTGAGGAAACCATCCACGCGCTGCTCGTACTCAGCAAAATGGGCTTCATTTGTTCGGTTCGCAACTGACAACAACTGTAACCCTAAGAACTGTTGTCTAGTGGACATATTGTTTTTCCTCCAACGCCGTTTCAGCAAGGGCCTGAAGTACTCCTCCATCAGGGCGTATGCTTCAGCCGTTTCTGCTATGAGGGGCAACATTGACGGGTGCTCCATATTCAGCCACCCCTTATGCAAGCAATTCCTGTGAGGTCTCAGAAACTTGGCTCCTCCAGTGAGAGACTTCATTCCTCAGTGGGACCTAACCCTGGTGCTTAACACCCTCATGTCGGTACCATTCGAACCGCTTGCTAACATGGACTTGAGGCTGCTCTCTTGGAAAGTCACCTTCCTGATAGCCATTACGACATCGAGGAGAGCGAGCGAACTCTCCGCATTGCGAATAGACTCACCTTACACTGTATTTCACAAGGGAAAGGTGGTCCTGCAGCCAGATTTAGCATTCCCCCCGAAGGTGGCCACGGACTTCCATCTTAATCAACCAATTGTGCTCCTTGCTTTCTTTCCATCCCCAACTTCTGATTTGGAATGACAGCTACATCCTCTAGATGTCTGGAGAGCACTGGCCTTCTATAAGTCATGGACCGAGCCTTTCCGCAACTCACAACAGCTCTTCCGATGCTATGGGGGACGCTATAAGGGCTCTCCAGTCTCCTCTCAGATGCTGGCATCCTGGATCATACACACTGTTCTACTGGTGTACGAGGTCACCGGGAAACCCCTACCAACTCAAATCTGAGCGCACTCGACAAGGGGAGTGTAGACTTCCACTGCCTTTGCAAGAGGGGTTCCCATTGTAGACTTGTGTAAGGCAGCCACCTGGTCGAAGCCTTCTACCTTTATTAAGCACTACAGACTGGACGTTTGAGCTCAAGTGGGCTGTGCCTTTGGCAGGGCTGTGCTTTCGTCAGTACTACATTGAGACACTGACCCACCTCCGGTAACTTAGCTTGTTACTCGCCCATATGGGTGATGCACAGAGACCATGAAGAAGAAAGTCAGGTTGCTTACCTGTAACTGTAGTTCTTCGAGTGGTCATTTGTGCATTCACACAACCCCCCACCGTCCCCACTTCGGTGTCAAGTGGTCTGTTGGTACTGAGGTGTTCTTCTCCTTGGTCTGGGACTACTTGTGGTCTCAAGGAACTGAGGGGAAGGTGGGAACCCACGCTATATATGTAGGGATGGACAAAAGGGACTTAACTTGTACCGCAGCTTGCTTCGCGGTGGGGGGGAGGCGCTTTGCTTCTCCCCCCAAAGTTCAGGCGAGGGGGGGAGGCGCCCCGCCTCGCCCAGGCGAAATTCAGGCCGGGGGGGAGGCGCCCCATCCCTCGCCGCCGAAATTCAGGCCGGGGAGGAGCGCCCCGTATACGCGGCCGCGAAAAAAAAAAGTAAAGTAAAAACAAAACAAAACACACCCATGATGGGCTACGTAATGATGTACATAGCCTATCATGGCTAGATTTCCAAAGTCAGCCATGATAGGCTATGTAAATTGTCATGTAGCCTATCACGGGTGACTTTGGAAAAAAAAAAAATGCGTACGCAAATGGCAAACCCTTATTTTCGACGTAGTCTACGTAAATCTTTACGTAGACTAGACGTGCCAAACTAAGGAACACAAATGGCGGCTCCCCATGGGCGCCGCCATTTGCGTACGCACTTTTTTTTTTTTTTCAAAGTCACCCATGATAGGCTACGTAAAGATTTACATAGCCTATCACGGCTGACTTTGGAAATCTAGCCGTGATAGGCTACGTAAATCGTTACGTAGCCTATCATGGGTGTGTGTGTGTGTGTGTTTTTTTTACTTTACTTTTTTATTTTGCAATGGCGGCGGCGGCAGCCGGTCAGAAGACCGGCCGCCGCCCCCGCCGAAACGCCGCTGAACTGCTGGTGGGTCCCGCCGCCGAGAGGGACATTCGCACGAGGTAAGTCCCATCCCGGGGGGTGGGGGGGGGCCGGCGGAGAATTTCACCACCAATTTCGGGGGGCCGAATGCATTGCCATTTGGCCTCCCAGAGATTCGGGGAGAAATTCTCCGCCATCCCTATATATATGCCAGAGACGGTGGGGTAGGGGTTCCCGCCAAAAATCTATGCAGCTTGGAAGTTTCCTGAATGAGTCTCCGTGCAGATGCAGAGCCCATATGTGTGAATGCACAGATGATCACTTGAAGAACTACAGTTACAGGTAAGCAACCTGACTTTGTTAAAGGCAGCCATAACAGAATTCCGTGCTTCTGAATGAAACTCCCGGAGGAGGAGGAGATCCATCGCTGTAGAACAAGCTGCTGAGTGCCAATCTACTCATTTCACAAAAAGAGATGGTAGAACTTTGGACTGTACCACTTTGGGTGGCAGGTGTGTGTATGTGTGTCTTATTTTTAAATAATTCCCCATATTAAAACACACTGTCTGTGTGTAGCAAACTAGCATGTCAGGGGAAAGGTTTAGTGTAGCCCTCTTTCTGATGTACTAGTTTAGTGCATAAAGAGAGGTTTATTTGTGGGGGACATTTGGTGGAAATGAGATTTATCAAGAAACTGTATTGAGTAAGCAGGGTTTGGAAGTACTTTCATGTCTCTAAGATTCCAAAGCAATGATCCACTAAAACTATAATTAAATTAGCTATTAATCTGCCACACAATAGAGTGCCTGAAAGGTACCGGAATACTGCATTAGGCTGAGTGTGCTGCAACTCTTGTCTAAAAAATGGTCAATCTCTGAGATTTGATATCCAATTGGGTTTGCAATGGACTTTGGAGTGGCTTCTGTGCAAAAATGAATCAATTTCTAACGGCTATGGTGATGGCTAGCAATTGGGAATTGTCAAGGGTGCCATAATTGTGAAAAACAATGATAAATGAGCCTGCATGCAATGAGCTGATGCATGCCAGCAATATCCCATCAACTGCAGCCCCAGTTATTTTAAATAGCTTTTAATTAGCAGCATGAATGCAAATGACTTAGGCACCAAATGAGAGATACACATCTTTCTGTACCTGCCCAACCTTTACCAGGAATAGATGTAGGCTTTTCTTATGTTGGTTAAAGATGTGTGGAGATTATATTGGCGTGTGTCATTTGCACCCTTAATTCCATTAGCCAAAGTTGATAGATCACAAAGTATATATTACAAGCTGTCACAAAGAAGTCTTGGAGTCCAGTTGCAAGATGCCAGGGAGACTCTCAGACTGGTGCTCTGACAACTGGCCCCCGCACTTTACTTTCTGTACCACCATAACAACTTACCAAGAGCTTGCTCTTTGCTGAAAGTAGGCATCCACAGTGCATCTGGCCAAAGGGCAGTACTAAAGCTTCTACTTAAGCAGCTATTGGGTGATGCAAGGCGTCATCGGGGGGTTGTCTGGTCCTATTCAACTTCAGACTCTGCCCTAGCTCCTAATTCTGGGTAAAGTATTTGAATAAAGACTAAGCCCTTCTTAGACTGCCCAGAGCTTCCTGGTCAGTGCTTGATTTTGCCCCCAGGTTGCCAGCCCTCATACAGGCTTATATGATATGTGTGTGTTTGGTGGTGGGACTGAGGCTAATGGTAACTCTTTCTCTCAGTGTTCATACTATTGTCAACTGGACCACATCCAGCTACCCAGAAATGGCAAGTGATTAAAAACTTAACCAGATACATCAGGGTCAATTTATTCACTATATGGTGGCTTTGGGGAAAAGTCATGCTAGCTGCAGTATATAATGAATTCAGGCTTAATTTCCCATTTCCAATTAGATTTAATCAACATTGTCTTCCTGGTTGTTCTTCAGTGTTCTGATTTAGCATTGATTTAATGAATTGAATCAATGAACTGAATTGGTGAAGTTGGGCCATAATGACTGGCAATGGAATGCGTTAACTAACTTTATTGAAAAGCATCACATTTGAGGTGTTTTAAGGTGATATGATAATAACACAATATTTAAGTGCATACAAAATAACTGGGTGCTGAACAGTAATGATTAAAATGAGTGTGTGCGCACACACGTGCACATCCTCTTATTTTATCTAGACAGTAGCGAATGGACCCAGCTTTGCACAGGTGACAATAGCCCTTATGTTGATACACTGAAGCCTTCAAGCAAACTTACACATTGTGCCCACCCCATCTGACTGAAGCCATGCCCATTGACACCCCCAGCACAGCCCCTGCCATGGTGCACCCCCATAGCCTCCTGAGGGAGGGGTCTGAGGGGGGCTGCCCCACAGTAGGGGGAGGGTCAGGCATATAACTGTGTCCTTCGACCTACTAATCTGTTGCGGCTTCAAACTGTATGGAGTGCAAAGCTATGTGCTAGTTAGTGAAGTCTGTCCCCAGTGGCTGAAAATGTAACTGCAGGCTTCAACCACATGGATGCACTTAAATTAATTAAAATTAATGCATGTTAAAAACATAATAACCCTGAAGTGCACATTCTTAGGGTCCCCTTAATATACATACCACATTTCAGGTGTTTAGCTTTCACAGTCTTGGAGCTATGGCGATGATGGACAAGCAGACAGACAGACAGACAGACAGAGACACATGCTCTTTTCTGATTATAGGTAATACATTAACCAAAATGTGTGGTTAAAATTTTCTCACTGCAGTGCTGAATCATGATGTGAAGATTGGTTGAAATCGATCAAATGGTATTAAAGCAGTAATTCTGTAAAAAAAAATTGATTGGCTGCCATTTTTTTCAAGATGGCGGACAAAATTTTCACTATACCTAAAACCATCCCAGAGAGAGCCAGAACAAATCCTAAAAGTTTCATAACAATCATATGTACAATTTCTGAGTCCATCAAGGACATGCAAACAAACACTTCCATTTATATATATAAGAAGATAATAGCAAACAGACCTGGCTTCACACAGGTTGGGAAGAACCCTTAGTTTGATACCACAAAGCTTTACACACCTGTCAGAGTTGGAAACATTGTGCCTGCCCCATCTGAAGCCATGCCCACTGGAACCCCTTGGCATGGGCTCTGTCATGGAGTTACATGTTATTGTATTTATATTGCTTTTCAGCCAATTTCAGTTTTTGTTTACTAATTGCTATTAATTTTATAGTGCTTTTTGTGTGGTTAAAATCTGCTCGCTGCAGTGCTGAATCGTGATGCGAAGTTTGGTTGAAATTGATCAAATGGTATTGAAGCAGTAAATCTGTAAAAAAAAATGTGATTGATCACCATTTTGTTTCAAGATAGTGGACAAAATTTTCACTATATCTAAAACCATCCCAGGTGGATGTAGAACAAATCCGAAAAGTTTCATAACAATCGGATATATGGTTTTCGAGTCCATCAAGGACACACAAACACTTCTGTTCATATAGATATAAGATGATGAAGTTCCATCTGTGGTATTTGATTTGTGAGTCATCAGTCATGACACTAAGATGCTACTGTCATCAAATAATGGACTTGCATATGTGAACAGTCCTTGATGCGTCACAGTGAATGTATGAACTGATGCTACTGAAAAGTATTTTACTTGAAATAATATCAGGTATTTGATTAGTAACGGCTGTGATATGTGATATTTGATTTGTGACAGGCAAGTTTTCACTTAATGCTACAGCCATGATGAGCATGCATGTGTGAACTAGCCCTCAGTCAGAGAATTCTTGCACATGCTTTCTTCTGCCCTATATCCTGTGGAGACTGGGCCCCTTCCTCTTCCTCTACAACTACTATAGCTTTGTGCACGCACGCGCGCACAGACCCTGTAGTTGTCATTGCCTTACTCCTTGCTACTATGGTTCCTTATAATTACAATAGATATTTGACATTCACATTACATATGGAATTATGCCAGCCAGAAATGGAGTGCTGGCTGGCAGCCAGTGACAGCAACAGGTGTGTGTGGGAACTGTAAGATATACAAGAAGCTAGGAATGCATGGTGTGTTGCTACTCGAGAGATTGATAGAGTTCACTCCAGGCTGCATGTTAAGGATGTTCTATGTAAGTTTGTCACAAGCAGGAAAATCATTTATCATGTCACAGCCTGTGAAGGCATGTAGACCAAGAAGAGCATTCCACAGACCATATGCTATAGCAGAAGCAATTCGGCTAATATCAGTGTACGTTGATAGTTGTAATCCAGGCTCCTGAATGAAACATAAGTGCAGCTATGTTGTGACTTTAGCTTTGTTGTGACACTGATCCTTAGGACTATTAGATCTCCTCACAGACAGTGATGATTCCTCGTAGCCTACCTTGGCTGCATATTGGGCATGAAGCAATAGTTCAGTATCTGCTTCTTCCTGATTTGGTAGAAGTCTTGCGACTTCTTCAACATTGTCCTAAGTAATTTTGTAGCAGTAAATCTCATATGCAACTAATAAGATTGTCCCCTGGAGTTTTCCCCTGTATTTTTTGTTTCCATTCTCCAAATGGGAAGCCTATAGGATTTGTGTTATTAGATGATCCTGATACAAATCTTCACCACTGCTCTATTTTACAATGTAATTGAACTGTGAAACATCATTACTACCTCCATGTATTTGTCCAGCATTCTTTATTGATACAGTCCAGTGTACATCAAAACACAACATTGATCCTTTTGCTTTGATGGACAGTAGCCTTCTAAACACATTGTCTGCTACATCACAAAATGTGACATGGTCACACTGTGTTCTTTGTATGTTGCTCATGCAATTAAGTAAGCATGCTGAACCTTCTGGAAAAAATTCAGCAGGTTGTGCTAGTTTCTCAAGTTCAGCAGCTAAGGTACATTCCATTGTTTTTCTGAGTGAACCATCACATGTTGCAAATGACCAAGTCATTGATCCAAGCAGATGTTCCACAACATATTTCATTAATAAATCACAGCTGTGTCTAAACAGAGATCTGTCGACTTTCAGCATAAGTTCCTTTCCCTTAGCTACAACTTGTACTGTTCTTAAGGATAAAAATTTATTTTCATTATAAAATGGGAATCCTATCATTCCATTCTCTGAAAATTTTTCTGCCTAAAACTTGCAGTAGGCTTCTCCTCCAAATTTCTTTGCATTTAAAAAGTCACTGGCATGTGGTGGAGCAAGGTGACCAGTGGACAAACTACTCAGTTCTTGCTTTTTGGAACGGAATGGATTTTGCCAAGTGTTTTTGGAACGTATCTATTATGCGCTTCACATCTGCTTCATCACATTTAATTCTAGACCTTATGAGATCTGGATGGGTAAACCTTTTCTTCATAACATCAATCATCTGAAGCTGACAAATGCATGCACTTATGTAGTCTGCTGCAATCTAAAATAAACTGCTCCTTTATGAGTACTGAAGCTTTTTGTCCCACCTGGTGTCTGTGTCTTTATTAACTATTTCTTCAGTTGCTCAGTGCAGTGGTATCCTTCTAAAGTTATTATTGTCTATTATGGCAGAGAATCTACCATTTTCAAAGTACTCATAAACGTTTGGGTGATGTGATGGTGAGCTGAATATATTTCAAGTACCATGGAAGGTAACTAGAGTAGTTGGTCCTGTCATATGCAAAACACCAGGGAATTATAGACCTTATGGCTTCAAGGTGCAGTTTCCAGTTCCTTTCCCTTGACACATGAATGATTTTAAATAGGTCTGCCAAGTCAATATACGATACCCAAAATGAAGATCTTACTGTTGTTTTCTTGCATTGCTGCATGTACCGTTCAAACAAACTGTCCACACATTTTAATGTGTAGCTACACTCTACACTTTTGTACTGGTTTTCAGAAATACTTCACCTTAGGCGTCTAATCATTGCTATTAAGTGTTACAGCTTCTCATGTCTTGCCTACATGTTTCCTGAACCCAAATGCGAAATCCACCCCTCAGCAATCACATGCAGGCTTCATACATCAGTGTGTGCAGACACACTCCACGATTGTATTGCTGGCCCTCCATTACTGCATGTAGTAATCCTCTGGCAAAAACTCCACATTCAGTGCATATGTCTCCAACTCTGACATCTGCAAATGCTTGCCTGTTATATTCCCCCAACCTTAGTATATGTATTTAAACTGGTCTGCATGCTTCCAGGCTATTTCTATATTTTTAGTATCATTACATGATTGAAGGTGAGTACTGGATCCAGACATAGTTTATCCTTAATTTGGAGAGCCTGCCAAAGCACTTCATACACAGTAGACATCGACATTGCAAGAGCATCAATTGTACAAATGTACCCAACACTGTCTGATATAACATTAACATCACTTCTCACCTGTATGTTAAACTCAGTCCAGTTGCCTGTTGTCTGGTGTGCAGTGTCCAATTGATGCAATAGGTTACATATTAAGTTACTACATAACTCTTCCTGCATTACAGTTTCAATGTTCATATTTGAAATTGCCAGTATGGGAGGCTTTGGTTTCTGTCCGTTGTTATATGCGGGAAGAATGAAGGGCTCAGTCCAATAATTTGCTTCTTGGTTTGACAAATGTTAGTTTTGGGGTTTTCTTCTTGTGGCCCAATAATCTTTGGCTGCACAGCTGTTCCATCTGGGGCTCCTTCACACTGAACTTTTATCATGTGATTGAGATTGCTCCTTCACGGAAGTTTGCGGGCTTCCGCCATGATTATTCAAGGCATCTCCTGCGCTAAATGCCCTTAGTTCCATTTTTAAATAGATCGCAGATAATGAGCTATCAAATTACCCCATTGTGTTCTGCTTCAGTTTCCTCTGTGAAAAGAGTAAAAGTGGCAAGAAGAGGAGCGAGATCAAGGAAAGATAACAGAAGACTCAGATATGGGGAGAAGGAGGGGGAAGGGGGTGGGGGGAAAAGAAGCATGTGAAAAAGGGAGTCGTTGTGATCCTGCATTTAAAACGGAAGCAGAAAGCCCCGTTTTAAATGCAGGATTTTAGGCTGGTGTAGAGATGCCCTTACTCTCTGTGTAGTGCCAACCCCACTTAATGCATCCTCTTGTCTATCAAAGTTGTCAAATACAAGGCTTGTTGGTGTACGTAGGTAAATGTTTTCAGGCAGCACAATGGCACTGTCTGCAACTATAGAAAGTTTTTGAATTGCTAGTGCAGAATCAATTTCCATAAGTTTCAAAATAACACATAATGTGGCTCAATCAATTCAGGATATGTATCAATTGCACAGTTCCTGTCAATGACATCACTGCTGTGGGTAAAAGCACACTGACTCAGTAGATAAGATCTTGAATGCTGGATTCTATCTTTTGTGCTGTTATTTTCAATGGATCACTGCTTCAGTATTGCTGGTTAACATGGACTTCATAAATGCAGTTAGTTGAGGAGAGTGCACTGCACTCCAGTTCTGATAGCTTGGGTGGCCATGATAAGAATGCTGGGTAAACTTTGCTGTTAATGCCAAGATGGTGTAGGCCTGTTTGTGAGAAATCAGAAACATAACAGGACTGATTATAGTCCTGAGACAGTACAGGGGGTCTGATTTAACATTTAACTGAAAATGTTAATAATATCACCATAGAGCAGTATTACTGAATTGTTTTTCTTGACCGTCTCAATTTTTTAAAACTTTTCTAGTGCTGGCACTAAAAAATAATATATGAGGGGCACAGATAGGGCAAGCTAGATTTTTGAAAGAAATAACAGCATATTTCACATTAATGCCCCTATCCTAACCATATTTTATCTGAAGTAAGTGTAAGTCCTATTGATTTTGATGGAGTTAACTTTCAAGTAAGCATGTAGAGAACTGCAGCCTTATTTTAACTTCCAGTTTGTGATTCCATTATAATTTCCCAAAATTGCTCAAGGCAGCTAACAAAACCTAATTTAAAAAGCCCAATGTCACAAAATACAATGAATCATTCTTTAATAAAACTTCCAATAAGCCAGACTAAAATCAATACATCTGTGAAATGATGCCTCCACCCCTTTCCCTTGAATGCTTCCACCATTCCTCCTCCTTCCCTTCCCCTGGATTCTTGCATCTCGAGCAGATATTTAGAGGCTGGGTAGTTGTTGTTTTTTAATTATTACCATTTCATTTTGGCAAGAGAAGAACAGTTGCTGCAATAGAGGAGTGGAGATTGTAGTGGAAGCCTCGAAAGGCTTCTTCCCTAAAAAAGGGAGAGGAGGGGAGAGCTAAAGACAAGTGGCATGGAGGGAGTGCTACAGGTCCTATTGGCTATCATCCATTCCAGAGTTCTCATCACTCCAGTTGTATCAGTAAAAGTTGGATGCGAGCCCATGGGGAGCTTAACTTTTTATATACTTATGATAATAAAGAAAACTCTTGAGTATGTTCCTGCCTGACTGCTAAGATTCATCTTTGGAGGCTCTTCTCTGGGTGCCCCTGCCCACAGTTTTGCAATGGGTGGTTACTAGTGGAAGAACCTTCTCTGTAGTGGCCCCTGGTCTAAAGAATGCCCATCCCAGGCATTCACTGTATACATTTAGATGCCAGATAAAACCCTTCGTCTTCCTGCAGGCATTTACTCTTTAATCTCTTGCTCTGATTATTAACTTTACTGCTGGTTCTTTAATATTTTTTATGTTTTAATATATTAATATTTTCATTGCGGTATTTATTGTTGTGGTGGTGGTGGTGTTTTTTATGATTGTAAACCACTGTGAAGGCATTTGGCAGTTGCGCGGTATATACATTTAATAAATGATAAAGTATGTGAAAAGTTCTTCCTGTCTCCTGTTTCCTGTCTCCTAGCTGAGCAGAGCAGAGCAGAGCAGAGCAGAGCAGAGGAAGCTGCTTCAGCTGGTCTAGGGGCTAAGCAAGCTCTGAGAGAGTAAGAGATCAGAGTGAGTGAACAGGGCAAGGAAAAAGGAGTTGCATGGGAATTGCAGTGGAAGAGGAGACAAAGGCAAAACAGTGAGTGGGCCGGAGTAAGCCCAGGGATTTTCCATTCTGAGTCGCCGTGTGCTCACCAGGTGCTCCTGAGAGCTCCAGTTGAACTGAAGGGGCGTGGCCTGAGGACTCCCAGCAGCTGTGTGTGTGGGAAGTTTCAGTCTGTTTCCTGTCTCCTAGCTGAGCAGAGCAGAGGAAGCTGCTCCAGCTGGTTTAGGGGCTATACAAGCAAACAAGCTCCCAGAGAATGAGTGATCAGAGGGAATAAACAGGAGTTTGCCAGGGGAGTTCGGCACGGGAGGTCAAGGAGGAAGCCCCTATTTTTTTTTTAAATTTCTTGTAACACATACTTCCATACCAGTGGGACTCTGTTGTTAACCTCAAGTGAAAAGAGGACAAAGCACAGGCTATTCCACTACAATCAGAAAGCTAGAAACATAAAGGGAATAGCTGCTATGGAAGGAAAGGACTCTCCAGTGGTGGTGACATGCAAGGTGTGTGCAGTGTTTGTTTTCTTGCCTGAGATCAACATGGCCTACACGTGCAACAAGTGCAAGTTCATCACACTGGTGGAAGAAAAAGTAAGAGGACTGGAGCAGTGAATGTTGACCCTCAAGGGAATAAGAGAACACAAAGAGTTCTTGGACAGAATGATGGAACTACAGCAGCAAAGTGAAGAACAGAAACTAGAAGAGCAACAGCAAGCTGAGACAGAAGAGGAAAGTGTTGAGGCGAGAAAAAACGAAGTAGAGGATACTCCTTGGAAAAGGGTGACAGGAGCAGAAGAACTAGAAGCCACTCTGCACCAGTGGAAGCAGTGGAACTATGGAACCGTTTTCAGGTTCTTGAGGATGAGCCTGGAGGACAGCCTGCAGAGGAGGAATTACAGGGGAACCTGCATGAGAGTGAGCAAGAGGCTGAAGGTCAGTCAAGCACAGACAATGAAACCAAGGCCTACAACAACAAGAAGAGAGTAGTAGTAGTAGTAGTGGGAGACTCCTTGCTGCGTGGGATCAAAACCCAAGTATGTCGTGAAGACCTGTGGACTCACCAGGTATGCTGTCTCCCAGGAGGATGGATTAGAGACGTGATTGAAGGGTTGCCTACGCTCATAAAGCCCACTGACAGGTACCCCTTTCTTCTCATCCAAGTGGGAACAAATGATACCGCCAAGCAGAGCTACGAAGAAATCACGTCAGACTTTGAAGCTTTGGGAAGGAAACTCAAGAACTTTGGGGCCCAGATAGTTTTCTCTTCCATCCTTCTAGTAGCTAGAAGAGGGATAGAAAGGGAACGAAAAATACTCCGGGTGAATGACTGGCTACGAAGGTGGTGCTGACGTGAGAGATTTGGATTCTGGGACTACAGGCTATATACTTCGTGGAAGATGGACTATTGGCAAGGGATGGGTTGTACCTCACAAAGGCTGGGAAGAATGTGTTTGGCCACAGCATGAAGAACTTCATCAGGAGGGCTTTAAACTGAATCCTACAAGGAGGGAGATGTAAAGTTGGGGGTGAGAATGGACGAAGGCTTATGCACCACAATGGCAAGAACAGCTCTAATAGCACCCAATAATAGTCTTCAAAAACATGTAGGAAGAAAGCCAAACTATAAAGCACATGGTCTTCGATGTCTATATACTAAAGCCGAGAGAATGGGAAACAAACAGAACAAACTTGAACTCTTAATACGGGAGGGAAATTATGACTTGATAGGTGTAAGTGAAACTTGGTGGGATGATTCCCATGACTGGAATACAGCAACTGAAGGAAATAACTTGTTCAAAAAGAACAGGAGGAACAGAAAGGGAGGTAGAGTTGCACTATATGTTAAAAATACATACCTCTGCACAGAAATTCAGGAAGATGAGCTTGGTAGCCCCATTGAGAGCATCTGGGTTAAAATAAATAGAGAAAAGAATAAAAGGAACATGGTGGTCAGAGTCTACTCCTAGCCACCCAATTAAGGAGAAGACGAGGATGAAAGATTTGAAAAGCAAATTGCCAGTGTTTCAAGGAAGCATGATGTAGTAGTAATGAGGGACTTCAATTTCCCTGATATTTGTTGGGAGACAAAAAAAAGGGAACATGGCCCTTCCTTTTTTTTAAAATTTATTTTTATTTCATTTTTATAAACACTGCAAAAACATAATTGGAATCTTCAGTTTCCAGCATTACAGTATTCTGAGGAAAAGAAAAAAGGGAAGATAGCAAAAACATGGCCCTTCCAAGAAATTCCTGACTTGTTTTGCTGAGAACTTCCTCCTACAGAAAATGGAGAAAGGAACTAGAGGATCGGTTATCCTTGACTTGATCCTAAGCAACAGAGATGACTTAGGGGTTATGGAAACTCTGGGGGAAACTCTGACCATCATAGAATAGTAGTATCATAGAGTAGTAAGGTTGGAAGGGGGCTATTTGCGTTGCCCTTATTTTCGCCATAGTCTACGTAAAGATTTACGTAGACTACAGCGACCAAATAAGGAACGGGAATGGCGGCTCCCTATGGGGGCCGCCATTATCCGTACGCGCTTTTATTTTTTTTTTAAGTCCCCCGTGATAGGCTACGTGATGATTTACGTAGCCTATCATGGCTGACTTTGCAAATCTAGCCGTGATAGGCTACGTTAATCGTCACGTAGCCTATCACAGGGGCGTTTTTTTTTCTTTTATTGGAATGGCGGCGGCGGCAGCCGGTCAAAAGACCGGCTGCTGCTCCCACCCCGGAAGAAGACCCGCCGAACCGCCGGCCGGACCTGCCGCTGGGAGGGACATTCGCCAAAGGTAAGTCTCGTCCCGGGGGGGGGTGCGGGGTGTGGGGGGGGTGCGGAGAATTTCTCCCCGAAACTTGTTGGGGGGGCCGAACACGTTGGCGCTCAGCCCCCCGAAGTTTCGGGGAGAAATTCTCCGCCAACCCTAATGACACAAAATTGGGCAGGATAGCGAATACCCTAGAAAACCGAAACAAAATTCAAAGTGATCTTGATAGGCTGGAGAGCTGGGCAGAAAACAACAGAATGACATTTAACAGGAATAAATGTCAAGTTCTGCACCTAGGAAAAAGAAACCAAATGCACAGTTACAAGATGGGGCATACTTGGCTCAACAATTCTACAAGCAAGAAGGATCTTGGAGATCACAAGCTGAATATGAGCCAACAATGTGATGTTGCTGCAAAAAAGGCAAATGCTCTTTTGTGCTGCATTAATAGAAGCATAGCTTCCAAATCCCGGGAAGTACTAGTTCCCTTCTACTCAGCACTGGTTAGGCCTCATCTGGAGTACTGGTCCAGTTCTGGGCGTCACACTTTAAGAAGGATGCAGACTGGAGAGGGTTCAGAGGAGGGCAGCAAAGATGATCAGGGGACAGGAAACAAAGCCCTATGATGAGAGACTGAAAGAACTGGGCATGTTTAGCCTTGAGAAGAGAAGACTGAGGGGAGATATGATAGCGCTCTTGAAGTACTTGAAAGGCTGTCACAGGAAGGCCAGGATCTCTTCTTGATCATCCCAGAGTGCAGGACACGGAATAATGGGCTCAAGTTACAGGAAGCCTGATTCTGGCTGAACATGAGGAAAAACTTCCTGACTGTTAGAGCACTACGACAATGGAACCAATGACCTAGGGAGGTGGTGGGCTCTCCCACACTGGAGGCATTCAAGATGAAGCTGGACAGCCATCTGTCAGGGATGCTTTGGCTTGGATTCCTGCACTGAGCAGGGGGCTGAATGCAGTGGTCTTATAGGCTCCTTCCAACCCTAGTATTCTATGATTCAAGTAATCACAGGGGTACAGAAATGGGAATAGGTGGGGTGGGTGGGGTGAACCACCTCTCTTGGGTGGAGGGCAGGGTCTTCCCTCCTTGCCCTGCATATGCCAAATTCAGCGGACAGCATGGCTGCCATGAAATTGTTTCCTCTGTAGTCCATAGTTAGCAAGTCAGGTGTCTTCTTAACAAAAGTATTATACTTTTTTCTTTTTTTCTTTTTTGCATAATGAACTGATTTTGTAAAAAAGTTCTGGCCTTTTGAGAGCATGAGGTTGGGAACAACCACTCCAACCCATAGTATATATTAGACTGGCAGTGTAGTTCATTGGAGACTAATGATTCTTATAGGCCACAGTCCTAAGCTTGGAATTGCTCTCTGAGGCCTTGTTTACTGAGTTCATTGCTGTGAACTTCAGCCAGAAGCGGTTTCTATTAATCTGTCATAGAAGCCACTGGAAAAGCACAAGCAAATATTATGGTTCCAGTGCTAGCTCCGTGTATGTTTACGAGTGTTAATAAGTATATATTTTCAATGTTATATTAGTCACAGCCTTCTGCCTCTTGGAAAGCTGCCATTGTAGCCATTTTGTGCTGCAAAGGAATGCACCATGTACTTAGGTCAAGGGCATGGTTTAGAATCATTTGCATTGGGGGTGCCATTGGAGCAGTTCTTAAGCTATTCAAGCGTTCTCTGTTTCCTTGTTCCCCTCAAATAATATCTATTGGCTTTTCCTCCTTACTTTATGGATAAATTTACAGTGCAGTCCTACACTATGTCTACTCAAAAGTAAGTCCCATCGAAGTCAGTGGGGCTTACTCCCTGAGAAGTGGGTATAGGACTGCAATCTTAGATGAATACTTTTTACAGTGTATAAATTCAAAACTCTTTGAAGGCCATATTTGCAGTGTATCTTTTAGCTTACTCTCCTTTCTTTTACAAGGGTGCTTGCAACACCTGGATTTTTAAACCATCAAAAGATTTCAATCTGAACATACCATATACTATTGTCTGTGAACAAAATCTGGTTCAGATCAATGTAGGCAACACTATTTAGAAATGGGCTCCTTTGCATTTTGAAAGAGAGAGACATTTCTGAAGATACTATGTATTATTGTTACTGGCTGCCGGTCCTATAATAATTTTGAGATCCAAACTGTCCTTGAACATGTTCAGAACTTGCAGTCAAGTTCCATGCAGTCATCCACATTTGATGTGAATTGTCCTTAATGATATTAAAATCAGTGGCACCTGCTGCCCACTGGAACTAATGGGACTAAGGGCAAGGTCACTGCAGAGCCAAGAGGTCAGCAGAGGTGGAGCCAAGAGGTCAGCAGAGGTGGATCCAGCCGCATCATTTGCTACCCAATCTTCTTTCTTGCAAAGACCCCAAGGACACTTGAGCAATGAATTACAGAGTACTTACCATCTAATAAAGTGAAGAATAGTTACTGCCTTAGACCAGAAGGACTGTATGCAGTCATACTTGATTATGTAATGGGAAAAAATGTGTGTGGCCTCTACCTCCCCATACAACCATCCATCCCTGACCTCCAGGTCTCAAATCCCAATGCTAGCCTCCAAAGCAATAATAGAGTGCTTAAAACAATGTAAGCCATTGCCCTTTTCTGTGTGAGCTTATGTAGAAGGTAATGGGCTACATCCAAAGTACTGAGAAATTCTACCCAACATTTTATTGGCTCATCAACATAATCTATCATAATTTGGTCCACATTGTTGTAGTAGATTTCACTTGGCTCCTCCATTTTTGAAATGAAATTGTTTGTAATAGGGCTGTGCACCACTGAGGCCCGAACCCCAGGTCGAAGAGTGCCACTTTGGGCCACTTTGTGCCCCTTCTGAGGCGAAACGGAGGGGGTACAAAGCATCCTGGAGTGGGTCAGGGGCTCACTGAAGTGCTTTTAAAGTGATAAAACAGAGAAGGGACTTTACATAACATCAAAGAAGCACAACCTCACAATAGCAATCTAAGAAAGCATCAGAGAAGTGAAAGAGTGCTTTAGGGCAAGTAACTGCAGTTAGCCTTTAACCTTTTACTGCAGGGGAGGGAGTGAGATTTATTTCTTGAGTGTCCACTACTGTGGTAATGTGAGGGTGACTGCTGCGCTTCTGAGGATTTTCCCAATGGGAATGGGAAAAACTTCTTCCACTGGGGAAACAAGGAGGGATGGGCAAAGTCCCCCAGGAAAGAACTACTCCACCTTATGGTTCCAGCACTTCAAGTAAAATGAAATCAAAGGGTCTGTGTGTTTAGACCTGTCACTATTGCACTATTTTGGTTTTAGAGGGAAAATAATTTTTTTAAAAATGGGGGGGAGGGTTGGACATAGGATGGGGAGGGAGGGGTGCTAACCCACACACTGGCCAAAGAAAGCAGAAGGGGTGGAATAAGGTGAGAGTGGGAGGGAGGGAACAGGCTCTCTAACTGATGCATGGATGAGACTCCATCCAGTAGCCAGCCACCCAAACAATTCACAGTAGACTGCTTCATGACCTGCTGAGAGCCGCAGGCTAGGTTTCAGATAGTCCAGGTTTTCAAGCACCACATGTCCCCAGACAGAGCAGATGCAACTCCAATAAAAAGCACAGCAAAGTGGAGAGCGATCTAAACCCATCACCGTGGAGATTCCCCCCCCCCCGCACCCAGTTGATTACTGTTGCTGTTGTGTTATCCTGATGTTGCTGGCAGTTGTATTGTATTTCTGTTTTTGTTTTAATTCTGTGATAACTTTTATTCTTTCCTATGGGCAGCTGGTTGGCCACTGTGTGAACAAAATGCTGGACTAGATAGACCCTTGGTCTGATCCAGCATGGCTCTTCTTATGTTCTTATTCTTATTTCAAATTATCATAAGCTATCTAAAAGATATAGGTGCCCCTATGCTGATAGATGCTATTTTTCAGAATATGGGTTTGCTAAGATTAACTTGTTTCCTGTATATGAAAACAATATACTGTATGTCCATGTAGAGTTTTTAAATTGGCTTCCACAAAAAAGTGCACTGTTATCAATATCTTGCTTTATTGTTCCTGCCTTTTGGGGGATACATGAACAACTTTGCTTATACTTTGCTGACTTGTGGATTTCTCCCATTTTAAAAAAATGTTATACATAATACTTGCTCTTGCTTTCTGTCACCTTACAATATGAACCTTCTACATGGTTGTTAATATAGTTTCAAACATTTACATAGTATTTTCCCTCTTAGATTCACTACCACCATCACCACAGACATGCACATAAAGATTACTTTATGTCAGTCTTTTCTGGACTATTATTAATGCTGATTGACATAAATTGAGCAACTTTTTACTTCCTTTTTTCACTGCCTTTGCTATGTATATTTCTACTTTTTTAGCAGATATGCGAACACTCCTTCATGCTTTATTTATACAGCTAATGAATGGCCCTGACTTTACATGAGTTGGACAATACTGCAGGCTTCAAACACACAGGCACATTTAGAGTGCAATCCTATGCATGTTTAGACAGAAAGACGTCCTACGACTCCCAGCGTTCCCCAGCAAGCATGTCTGGTTCAGGAATGCTGGGAGTTGTGGGACTTCTTTCTTTCTTTCTTTCTTTCTTTCTTTCTTTCTTTTTAAACATGCATGCATAGAATTGCACTCTTAAATTAATTAAAATTAATGTGTTTTAAAAATCAAATAACTCCAAGATACACACCCTCCCTAGTATGCATGCCAAGTTTCAGTTGTCTAGGTTTCATGGTCTTGGTGCCTATGGCATGGGAAATAGACACACACACATGCTCCTTTATTATTATAGATTATAATACCTTTTTGACTTAGTAGTTGTACTGTTTCTTCGTGGTTGGAACTGCTGTCAACTCCCCGCCCCCCCCCCCATACTATAGAATTTTTGTTTAATCACTTCGGAGCTGGGTCTTTGGTTTCTTATTTTGTTCCTACAGTGTTTTTCAGACTATTAATAATTGATATTCTCCTCGGATGACCTTGTCTGTAGTTTTCTAACTCCCAGTGCCTTCCCCCTCCCCCTTCTCCTCCCCCCTTAAATGTACAATGTTTCTTTATTCATTTAAAATTTTTGCTCCTTGTATTTTTCTGTTTGTATGATTGCTCCCTCCCCCACCATGGACTGCTGTAGTGCTGCCTGTCTTATATCACTATGCTATATTACCCCCCTCAGTCTCAGAAATTGGTCTCTGGTTCAGTCTGTAATCATCTTTTCTCACAAAGTCTACAGCAGTTGTGAAGGGTTAGTTGCACGTTTTCAAATTTATATGCCTATCGAACCAACTGTCACGTCCCCAACATTCTAATCTTCACCCAAAGTTTCCTGTCACCATTTTTCTTTCTTCCCATGTTCTCACATTCAACCTACCCATTCCCAATACTGACAACTTTATTTATTCCTCTGTGTGTGTTTGGAAATACAGGCATGCACATTCCCAGTGTCCTGATAATGTGTCTGTTTCCCATTTTAAAGAATTCTGCAAACTCTGTAGGTATTATTCTTAAGTGACAGCCTGGCTCTCATGGACTATACTTCTGGTCTATATATATTCTGGCCTATATAGTGACAGAAACAGGAAAAGTGAGAGACTGATTTTAGAACATCAGGGTTGAAATGAACCATTCCGCTAAGTAAGCTAAGAGTAGGATCAGCAGTACACACATTCACTTGTCATGATAATCATCCCCAAACTGTGATCACAAAAATCAGAGCACAATTTAACACATGTCCTGTAGTGCACATACTCCCCATGTTACTGTACATAAGGGCGGGATCACATGAAGAAACGTCATTATCATTGTGTAAATACTAATTTCATCATATTCTACACCCATCATCTACCAGTGGCAGCAGTTTTGCCATAGCACCACCTCAAACCCCTCTAAACCCCTCTGAACCTCCAACATTATAGAGCTAAGGGCCAAAACAGACAGGGTTTTTGAACCTAGATCGGGTCCCTGGAGTCTACTCTAGAGTAAAAATGAAAAGAACAAAGACATAGCTGCTAGACACATTCTTAAAGTAATCTCTGTTTTGGCCCTAGGAGAGTGGGGTTTCTTCTCATGGCCAGCAATTGTGAAGACTTTGGATACTGTTAATGAATAAGGTTGTGGGAACTGCTGGGATGCTGTGGTACAGAGGTGATTTACTATTATTATTAGTTACGTTTGTATCCCATACTTCCTGTCAGGTTCCTCATTACAGAATTGTAGCATCCTAATTTGTACAACCCTGTTGGTTAGGTTCAATTTAAAAAAATGCCTTGCTCTTCTTGGGGTAACATGGTATATATGTGTGTGTGTGTGTGTGTAATCTTGCCAAGTGTGTAAGGAGAATTTTTTAATCACACATCAAGAACAGACAGGTGGCAACACAGATGGTAAAATTATCTGTAACCACCCTCAGTCTATTCAGCATGTACAGGTAAATTCACACCTCAAAGATTATCATTTTGACCTCCACCTATGTATTTTGATGTCATTCTCGCGGATCAAAACCAGCATTATGAAGTCATCAGAGGTGATTTGTGGCACAAGACTAAGTCTGAAAGCAGGAAGAGGATGTTTCCATGGGAACAGGGAAAGGTGATGGCCCATCATGACATAGGGGAGTGGGTGGAGCAAAGCAGAGAGCTGATAATGCCTGTAATTATTTAAAAGAGAAGTGATGGCTGAGGAAATGAGGCAGCAGCTTAGCTTCCACAAGGGCAGTTGCTAGTCCCAATGCTTACTCAGTGTACCCATGAACTGCCACAAGCCAAGCATAAGGTTGGTATAACATGTTGAGTTTGGGTTCCTTTCCTTGAAACAGCTCATGTGCTCAGGTCTGTGATTTGTATTTTGAATCCTTGCTTTGACTATGAGTTATTGACTATAAGACAGTTCCCTTACCACAAAGTCTTTTGCATCTGTTTTGGTGGCTGTTACAGGTAATGGGAAACGTGTACAGTGGCTTCATGGGACTGATGGCGAGGTCTGGGTTTGGATTATGGGAGAAGCTGATGGGGACAAGCTGTATGAGCAGATTTCGGAGGAACTTATCGCTGAAAGAGCCAGACAACAAGCCCAGAAAGAAGCAGAAGAATTATGGTGAGCATTTGTAAAAACAAGCAAACAAATTCCAGAAATTACTGATCTAGGTGATGTTAGATGAGGACTCTCAAAGTTCAGTAACCTCTTCTACTAAAAATATAGGACAATGCTTTCCTTTCAAAGCAATTTTCAGTTTTAATACCAGAAATATGCAATATCCTTCCTCTTTTTTATTTATCTTTTTTTAATGAAATAACCTACTTTTCTTAGGTAAAAAATGATATAATTTGTCAAAAGGAAAACACTTTTTAAAATTAAAAAAAGAGGTATGACTATTCAATTTGCATTTGAAAGTGGGAAAAAATACATAAAAGTATTATGTCATAATACTGAATCAGGAAATCTCCCCAGGTTCAGTGCACAGCCTATGATGCTGCCATGGACCTCTACATAAATGCAGGGCTTTGGGCATATGGAGCTCTGTGTCTCTGTCATCATCGGGGATCTATTCAGGAGTGCCCTTGCTGCCTTCTGAAATCCTCAAGTAGCCAGAATCAACACGCAGACGATAGGGCTCTTTTCCAAGGCTTTATTTCCCTTCAACCTAATGACGCTTACAGATGCTAATTACCTGAGCCTAATGAGGAAACTTAAGAGAACTGCCTATCAGAGGTTTCTAGCTAGGGGTGCACGAAAGTCACTTACCTGGTCTCGCAGCTTTTTGCGGTGGGGGGGAGGCGCTTCGCTGCTCTCCCCGTGAAGTTCAGGCTGGGGGGGGGAGGCTTCCCGCCTCGCCCGGCCGAAATTCAGGCTGGGGGGGAGGCTTCCTGCCTCGCCCGGCCGAAATTCAGGCCGGGGAAGAGGCGCCTCGCCTCGCCTGGCCGCGAAATAAAGTTTTTTTTAAAAAAAACGCCCCCGTGATAGGCTACGTGACGATTAACGTAGCTTATCACGGCTAGATCTGCAAAGTCAGCCATGATAGGCTACGTAAATCGTCACGTAGCCTATCAGGGGTGACTTTAAAAAAAAAAAAAAAGCGCGTACGCAAATGGCGGCCCCCATAGGGAGCCGCCATTCGCGTTCCTTATTTGGTCGCTGTAGGCTACATAAAGCTTTATGTAGACTACGGGAAAAAGAAGGGCAACGCAAATAGCGTTGCCCTTATTTTCGCCGTAGTCTACGTAATCTACGTAGTCTACGTAATCACGGCAAATCTAGCCGTGATAGGCTACGTTAATTGTCACGTAGCCTATCACGGGGGCGTTTTTTTTTCTTTTATTGGAATGGCAGTGGCGGCAGCCGGTCGAAAGACCAGCTACCGCTCCCACCCCTGACGAAGACCCGACGAACCGCCGGCCGGACCCGCTGCCGGGAGGGACATTCGGGAAAGGTAAGTCCCGTCCCGGGGGGGGGGGTGTGGGGTGCGGGGGGGTGCAGAGAATTTCTCCCCGAAACTTCTTCAGGGGGCTGAACACGTTGGCGCTCGGCCCCCCGAAGTTTCAGGGAGAAATTCTCCGCCATCCCTATTAGCCTTAGAGGAATCAGTTGGTCTCCATTTGGAGGGAGATGGCAGGAAGCCTCTGAACTTATGGGCTAGGAGGTCAGATGCACCTGCATTTCAGGAACAAGCCTCGTTGACCATAATGGCAGTTACTTCTGAGTAGGTAGACATATGCTTATGCTGGGAAAGAGAGCAGTAAACACAAAGGTGACTGGGTAAAACGAGGATCCATAAAATCAAAAAGGGATCCTCCTGATTCCACAAAACCACCATCCAAGGACAAAGCACATATGCTTCCATGGACTGAAGCAGAAAAATCATGGATCCACAACTCATGGGTGCAGCCACTGTGGAAAAAATTGGATTCGAGGCAGGGATCCTTAGGGATCCTCATGATTTTTACAAGAAAGATACCCCCAAACACCGTCGTATCACACAGCACATCTATGCCCATGACAAAAAACATAGATTTTGGGGCTTCATAGCACCGTCATGTTATAAAGCCATGGATAAGACACTCAATTCAATATGGATCCTCTTAATTTTTACATTGGGTCCCCCCCTGCCCCCCCCATCAAAGAACAGAACTCATGTTTGTCCAAGTATGCACACTAAAAATCCCAGATCTTCTGCTTCCTAGGAGCGCGCCTCACCTCCTCCTCTTGCCTGGGCAATTCACAGTGCTTTTTGCTTATAAGTCTGTGTGTACATAGACTTCCAGTTGCCATGTTTTTTAAGAACATGGCGATCACGGCGGAGGTGGAGGCACCGGCAAGTGGAGCAGGGGCTGGGGGTGGCTTTCTCACTTCTCATATCCCTTAGTAAAACCACCAGAATGATCTCTGTCTCTGAAACGCAGCCATTTTCCTCCATTTATTCAATCTTCCCCCCGCCTCTACCACTGTCTCTGATTGGAGATTGCTGGGTTACGTTCAGCCCTGATTTGACAACTAGAGTTTCCATTTGCCGAAGCTCCCTCCCTCCTCCTCCTCCTCAACCCTTTGCTGAACTTTCTGAAGTTAATACTTTTGATGCCAGGCTGTCTGGGTTGCTCAGAACGAATCACCGAGTCAGATGTGGCACTTCGTATACAAGCTGCTTCGCTCCAGGGTGCTTTGTTGCTATTCTGCTCCACCTCATGCCACATGGAGGCACCTCTGAAACAGCCCGCTTCGACTCATTATCTGGGCTTCGGACCGAAGCGGTGCACAGCCCTACATTTTAGATATAGATATACCCATATACATACATACACATGTACATATTGGTATAGATGGGGGGAGAATAAACAGTTCCACAAAAGCTTATGTTATAATAAATCTGTGAGTGTTTAGGTTGTCACAAACCTCTTTGTTGTTTTTCCATTCTCTTTTTTTAAAGGAAGCAAAAAGAAGCTGAAATTACAAAGAAGTTCCGGGATGCTATGGCTAAGGAGAAAGCTCGAATAGTGGCAGAGAAGTGGAAAACAGAGACAGATGACCGCAAAGCAGCCAAATTGATGGAGGAGAAAATCCAGGTGGAACTAAAGGTTTGCCAGCTCCTTTTAACTTATCCATTTGCATTCTACTGTTGAGCAGCTAGAAAGCACAGTAGCTGCCTGCCCCTGGGAGGACAGGATGCAATTATATGCTGTCCCTCCCTTGAACTTTTCACTGAAAAAAGATGGCTAGTGCCATGTAGAAAAAATGGCCAAAAGGGAAATTGTTAAGTATTCCAAGCAGCTAGAAGCTGTTTTTCAAAGGAAGTGTTCTGTTTGGCCTCTGTCATGGCAAGGGTTTAGTGTTGTTAGGCACTAGTGACATCTGGGTTCTGCTACTGATCTGGGGTTTACCAAGGTTTTGGGTCAGTTGGGTTTCTCAGGAAGGCAGGAATGGGAACAGGACAGCACCACAGAAAGCTCCAAGTGGGGCTGGAGCTGGAAGCCAGACAAACTTGTCTATGGAGTGCTCCAACAAGCAGCCAATTAAGGCTGAGCCTTAAGTAGGGGGTTTGGCTTCCTTTAAGCTGATTGGCCCCATCTCCACAATGGCAGAGGCTTTATCTTGTAAAGAGGCCTGGACTGTTTTAGCAGCCTCAGGCTGTGCTGATGCAGGAGTGGCTGTGACATGCAAGTTAGTGTCATTATGGTCTTGCGGAGCTGGAAGCCTTCTGATGCCTTTCTGTAACTGAGTCCTCTCCCTGAACTGTGAACTCAGGAGCCTCTTCTTCTGACAAGGAGGGGTCGGGTCCTGGTCCATGACCAGAAGAAAGGCAAGTTTAAAACTGTGGACTGAGCCTACATCCCAATTTGCACAGTGGTCCAGGAGGTGCGGTCAAGCACAGTTCATTCCAAGGTGTGGACCATTCCTATCCCTAATCCCTATCCCCATCCCTAATAGTAAGGTCCTTATTCTAAGTAGTTCCTACTGAATCTCAAATGTGTGGGGAAAATACAGTTGTGTGCATTAGCAAGTTGGGTGCATTTGAATGTATTTCTCTTCTGTTTCAGTATACTTTCTACAGCTTTCTTTGAAAAATGTGGATTTGGGATTTCCTTCTATTGCAGAAAAGTTGCAGATTTGAGGTGAAGGTAGTAGGAGAGGATCTTGGAGCATGGCTGGGAAGTGGTAGCAAAGAGAATGTGGGAAATGGTAGGGCTGCCAAAGTGAATCCAGGTCCTGGAGATTTCTCTTGTGTACCTTTAAATCTGCCACTCAGTCTAGAATTGAGGCCTGATCCTTTCATGTGCTTCTCTCACTCACCTGCGGTGTAGCATATCTGAAGACTTACTTGATATTGCAGGCATAGGAGCAGGTGTGGATAAAAAAAACTGGAGTGGGTGGGGAACCAGCGGAAGCTGCAACTGCCCCCTCTCCTAATTAAGTAAGTGACAGATGTAAAGTAGAAGGGGAGTCTCCAGGTTGCAACCTAACAACCCTCTCCAGTTAGAAAGCGCTGTTGGGTTGTTAGAAAGCACTGCTAATACTCGGTTTACTAGGATTCAACCAATACAAAACTAAGTCTGGCTGGAAGACATAGAAGGAACAACAGTGTCTTTATCTGTTCCTTTTTGCCCAACTGGTCTGTTCAGTGAATCTGCAAGTATTCTTCCTGTGCTTCATGAAATCTGTAACTTTTTTTCTGTAAGGGAGAAAAGAGCGGCATTACACTTATTCAGTGGCTTCATTAAAACTGTACTTCAAATGTAATGAACATTTCCTACTGGCATGACACCTCTGTCCCCTAAAGTGCAAAAGCCTCTTGACTTTTGACCCATTGTCCCCTTAAGGGCAGCTGCTCTATCTGTGTACTTGAATCAATCTGCGCTCACCACAAGCACAGTTGATGGAAACTTTTCATACTTAGTGACCCATATCAATAAGCTGCAAGACGTTCAGCAGGAAACTGCATGATGATTTCCTTGGCTCCAAAAGTGGAGAAGTCAAAGGTCACCATCCACAAACATCACGATGACTTCTGAAGTCAAGGGAGTTCTTTCAGGTTTATCCTAGGGCCATTGGCCATACAGATATTTTGTAATCCCCATCTACACATGTCTAATTGCACTGCTTCTTTTGGGGAGGCAGAGGAGTTCTTTGGTCTTCTATTGATGATTAATACAAAAAGAACTGTAGTAAGGTTTAGCTGTTAATACAAAAAGTCTTGGGTGTTGTCCTTTAGGGTTGCCACCTTTTTCTGGCCCTGCTCATATGCCTTTAACAGGACATACAGAGGTTTAGAAAGTGATCATCTTCCTGGCTGAGAGATGGTGGTGTTGGTGGTGATGATTTACAGCATTTTTACCCTGCTTTCAGCAGAAAAAGGCTCCCGGAGCAGCTTATAAAGATTAATAATATGATTATTAATATAACAGTCCCTGTCCTTAGACTTACAATCTAAAAGACAAGACACAAAAGGAAAAAGGATTGGGAAGGAGGAGGAAAACAACAAAACTCACACACCAGTTCTTAGTTTCAAAGTTCTTAGAGGTGTCCTTTCTGGGAAAGAAGAGTGAAACAAGCTGATGAAAATTGCAAAACAGATTATATCAATAAGAGAAAAATGGGACAGCTTCATTAAAGACAGATGACCTTGGCAGGCTGGCCTAGATTGATACCCATGCTTATATAGCTCAACCACATCTTGGACCCCAAAACTTCTATGCAAGTAGTTATTGCACTGTTGCCAATAACTTGCATTAGGAACATTAAGCAATGATTGCGTACATTGTTGAGTGTTTTCAAACTATAGTCCCAGTATTTAGGAAGCCTCTGGTTGCCAGTAAACTACTTATAGCTGGTCAGTACACTTTAAACAAAGCATACACCAAGCATTGTTTTAGGTGGATTCAGTTTTGGGTTTGTTCTAACAAGAATTAGTAAGGTAAAGATCTTTTGGTCCATTTTTTAAAAATTAGAAATATAATTGTAACATCACATCAAAATATAATGCATGAAGTAAAAACATCTTTTGTTGTTAAACAGAGCATTGCTAAAGATTCTTAGATCTTAATAGTTTAACAGGGAATAGAATTTTCTAAATGTTTCTTGTTCTTAGACTTCTAGTCCTATTATCTTAAAAAGGAGAGATCGCATTCTAAGTACCAAATTACCCATTCAGTTCTGAATTAGCTGTTCAGCTGACAGATACACAGGCCTGGTGAGCTTCTAATAAGAAGCTTCCTCATTCCAAAATCAGCACGTATTTATACCTTTTTGTATAGAAATTACCTCATAGCTTATATTATCTACTGTCCCATAAGTTAGGGTTTACAGTCTTAATCATCTTAACGTTATTAAACAATCCTAAAAACTTAAAACATACAAAAAAGGCTTACATGTACATCTTTTAGGCTACATATGATCAAATCTGAATCATACCTTTGAGAAGATAACTTCTTACTTAAAATTGAGCCAATTAAACCAGTCTATAATTTTTTATAGACATCCTGTACATCAAGCTTTTTAATGTGTATACCTTACACAATATTTTTTGCTCATTCATTGATAAGTGAAAACTTAAGTACAGTTTTGACCTGGAATAATAGTCTTATACCTGCTCATTCCCCAAATAATTCTTTGGCCCAAGTGATAGAGCTTTAACTCAACATTTTCTCTTTGGATATCATGCAGGTCAACTTGACAACTGTTTTTTATGCCAGTTACCCAGAATTCATTGTGAGCCTGCTTGTGTTTGTGTGTTTTCCCTTTAATAAAATTATTACTTTTTACTTATTTACAATTTAAAATTCTTAATAATTTATCATTAAACATTTTGCATTTCATAATAACACATTTTATATTGTTTTAAGAGAGGTGGGTTAGCAGTTTCTCAGTAGCCTTCCCAGCAAGTCCAATAAAGCAAAATCAGCTATTTCCTAAAAATCCAGGACACAAGCATGTGCAGGAGCCTCCTGTTCTCATGATCAACAATTAGGTGACTCCTTCAACTACTTCTAGAAATCATGCCAGACTGAGTTCTTTCTTCTCAGACAAAGGGTCTCTGCCAGCCCTGACTTCCCTTCTGAACTGGCTTCATTTCTTCTTTGCCATTCCTTTCTCCCTCTCTCTGCTCCTTCGAACCCCTTCAAACCCTTGCCTCTGTCCACTAACCCATCTGCAGCCTTACCTCAGATCTCTGCCACCTTCTCCTTCCCATCAGTCCTATTCTGCTGTAGCCTGTTGCTGTGGCTGTTTATTAATAATTAATTCCCAGTAGCGGAAGAAAACCGCTGTGTTTCCCGATGCAAAAGAATAAAGAACAAAGTACACAAACCTTTTTTTTAGAGCCTTGTGTGGTGCAGAGTGGTAGACGGCAGTATTGCAACCGAAACTCTCCCCACGACCTGAGTTCGATCCCAGCGGAAGCCAGGTCTCGGGTAGCCGGCTCAGCTCGACTCAGCCTTCCATCCTTCTGAGGTCGGTAAAATGAGCACCCAGCTTGCTGGGGGAAAGGTAGTCACGACTGGGGAAGGCAATGGCAAACCACCCCGCTATAGTCTGCCATGAATACGCCAGTGCAAGCGGCGTCCCTCTAGGGGTCAGTAATGACCTGGTGCTTGCACAGGAGGAACCTTTCCTTTCTTTTCCTTTCCTACACGAACCTTTGCACTTTCTCACACAAATCTGCAGGTTACTGCAGCACTAACTTGGGCAGCACTATAAACGTTCCTAGTATAGCCAGCAAGTCTCAAGCAAGACTGAGAGTGGGGGAAATGTAAAGGATGGCTGAAAAGGGTTCCCTGCCCCGCTTCCCCTGCTTTGCTACTATTGCTGCCCCAACAAGTGTTGTTTTGCACAGGAGCGTTTGAGTTATCTCGGTCGTATCGAGTAATGTCTGTGCGCTACTAGTGCTAATGATATTGTGCTAGCGTAAACCAACATTTTCACAATATAACTAGTCCTTGCTAGCACAACAGCAAAATAGTTGCCCATTGTGCTAGTAAGCACTAGTTACGTTGGCAAGCATTGGTTTACTAGCTCAATGTCATTGGTGCTAGTGCATGGGCACTGTTGGTTATTACTACCTTGTATATCCTCCCTTCCTGCAGAAGCAACACTGATAGCAGGGGAGTATGTGGGAGGTGGCTTCCTTCCTTGTCTCTAAGACAGGGTTGGGAAACTTGGCCCTCTAGATGTTTTAGTCTGCACCTCCTGTCAGCCCTAGCCAGCATAGCCAATAGTGAGGGATGATGGGAGTGGTAGGTCAAAACATGTGGAGGGATACAAGTTGCCTTTCTTTGCTCTTGAGAAGTAAGGAAGAATTATCTAAATTGGCTCCCTCCCCTGAGAATGGTTCTGGAGTGGGTGGTGGAGGGAGGTGAGCAGAGAAGCGGGAACCCCACACTATTTAAATTAAATGAATTGTGAGGAGTAGGCTGGGGCCACGGCTGCCTGAGTGAGGAAAGGAATATGGTAGCCATGCTGTTCCCTGGGCACTTTTGGGAGGTGAAGTGACTTACGGTGCTACTGTGAGAGAAAGAGGAGACAGTTGCCTCAGACCTTCTGAACAAAAGTGGAGAATGTTAAGTCAAGTGGAGAATGTTAGGTCTCTGAGATGAGGTTTCCAAACCGATAGCCTGGCAGCACTGGAGAGATGTTGTTATTCCCCTGTGCAGTTTTGTTGGAGAAAGTGGCATTTGCAGGTTTCTCTCCTAAGGGAAAGGCCTCAGCTTCTTCAAATATGGTCTTTTAATTTCTCATCTCTTTGCTTTCCAAAGATGCTGCCACTAGGGTTGGACGAAAGGCACTTACCTGTCCTCGAAGCTTGTTCGCGGTGGGGGGGAGGCGCTTCGCTGCTCCCCCCGTGAAGTTCAGGCCGGGGGGGAGGCTTCCCGCCTCGCCCGGCCGAAATTCAGGCCGGGGAGGAGGCGCCTCGCCTCGCCCGGCCACGAACTCCAAAGTTTTTTTTAAAAAAAAAAAACGCCCCCGTGATAGGCTACGTGACGATTAACGTAGCCTATCACAGCTAGATCTGCAAAGTCAGCCGTGATAGGCTACGTTAATCGTCACGTAGCCTATCACAGGTGACTTAAAAAAAAAAAAAAAAGCGCATACGCAAATGGCGGCCCCCATAGGGAGCCGCCATTCGCGTTCCTTATTTGGTCGCTGTAGTCTACGTAAAGATTTACGTAGACTACGGCGAAAATAAGGGCAACGCAAATAGCGTTGCCCTTATTTTCGCCGTAGTCTATGTAAATCTTTACGTAGACTACAGCGACCAAATAAGGAACGGGAATGGCGGCTCCCTATGGGGGCCGCCATTATCCGTACGTGCTTTTTTTTTTTTTTTAAGTCACCCGTGATAGGCTATGTGACGATTAACGTAGCCTATCACGGCTGACTTTGCAGATCTAGCCATGATAGGCTACGTTAATCGTCACGTAGCCTATCACGGGGGCGTTTTTTTTTTTCTTTTATTGAAATGACGGTGGCGGCAGCCGGTCGAAAGACCAGCTGCCGCTCCCGCCCCGCACGAACACCCGCCGAACCGCCGGCCGGACCTGCCGCTGGGAGGGACATTTGTCAAAGGTAAGTCCCGTCCCGGGGGGGTGTGTGGGGTGCGGGGGGGTGCGGAGAATTTCTCCCCGAAACTTGTTCGGGGGGCCGAACACGTTGGCGCTCGGCCCCCTGAAGTTTCAGGGAGAAATTCTCCGCCATCCCTAGCTGCCACACAACGTGTTTACTCTAGGATAGCCACTCCATGTTCATTCACTTTTTATGGGCATTTACATGATGCCATCCTTTAATTGTTGTTCCCCTGTGTTTTCCCCATGGTTCTTCCATCTGTATTGACAACTTACAAAATCTGACGTTTTGGGGGAAAGAACAGTGTAGGTTTGCAAGTGTAGATTGTCTTAGCGCTACTCTTTCATGTTTTTGAAGAGGTGTATTTTTGACATGTGCTATGACATTTCAGGAGGCTGAACCTGGTGCCATGCCTCTACATTTCAGCAAACCTTCACTATTACCTTTCTAGTCAGTGCAATTTTAGCAATGTGTTAATTTAAAAAAAACAAACCCATAATCTTTTAAAAGAGCAATCCTATGGGTCCATTGACAGTGTCCCAGGGGTCATAGCATTGTTCAGAAAAAAACCTTCTGAGGCTGTAAGAGCAACAAGCTTGGAGGATCGTTTTTGTTTTTTTGAAGATGGATCCCTCTTTTAGATTCCTCTCAGCCACCATGGTGGTTTCCATGGTAGAAGAGGGAAACTGGGCATTCTGGGGTGTACCAGTGGGCGGAAAGGGAGTGGCCAAGGATCTGAGGTACTGTAAGCCCCAACCACCCTGCTGAACCAGCAAAACATTTAGACATGCTCACATATTGACAGAACATAGGAGAGAGTGGAGCTTCTGCTATCTGAAGGCTCTGCTCTGAGAGCATAATATTAGCAATAGGTAAACTTACCCCAAGTGAATTCATTATTTACCTGGAAAGTAATGAATTTGTCTATGTGAGCTCGGACAAGAGTTCTCCTTTAATCCAAAATCACATTCCGTGTATATGAGTTTTAGCACATGCACAATATCAAGGTGCATCTTGGGAATCACATAATCAACCCTGAGTGCTCATTGGAAGGACGATACTGAAGCTGAAGCTCAAATATTTTGGATACCTAATGCGAAGAAAAAACTCTCTGGAAAAGACCCTGATGCTGGGAAAGACTGAAGGCAAAAGGAGAAGGGGACGGCAGAGGATGAGATGGCTAGATAGCATCACTGATGCAATGAATATGAACTTGAGCACACTCTGGGAGAGAGCGCAGGACAGGAAGGCCTGGCGTGCTATGGTCCATGGGGTCACGAAGAGTCGGACACGACTGAACAAAGCATGATATCATGCGTCACGTGCCCCCTTTCTGATTGGTTGTTTTCACGTGGCCTGGCTGCATAATGATGTCATGTGATGTTTACTTGCCATCACCGATGGTTGGTATGAAGATGGACCTCACAGAGTCCTCCTGCTTGTCATGGAGCCAGAGCTGCGATAGCAGCAACATCAAGGGAAACAGCTAAGGAGACTGGTTCAAGTATGGGTGGGTAGGTGGTAGGGCGACTGTAAATTTGGGCGGGGAACCTGTGTACTGCTTTACTGCACATGCTCCAAAGATCTCAATCAATTCCAAACTTAATAGCAAATTTGGAATACAATTTTGGAATGCAAGCTCACTACAAAAGTGAGTATTACAAACAAAGGAGTTTCAAACAATGAGCCAACTAATTACGAAATTCAGCAACATCACTACATAAGATTGCTGTCTTAGTTGTGATAAAACACTTTTTTGCTTAAAATATTTCTGCAGTAAAATGAAAAGTCTGTTTCCCATCTCCTAGCTGAGCAGAGCAGAGCAGAGGAAGCTGCTCCAGCTGGTCTAGGGACTATAGAAGCAAGGAAGTTCCCAGAGAGCGAGCGATCAGAGCGACTGAACAGGGAGAGCAAACAGGAGTTGGCCAGGGGACTTTGGCAGGGGAGGTCAAGGGGGAGGCCCCTAACTTTTAAAATTATTATTAAAAGTTTTTTTTAATTTATTTTTCTTGTAACACACACTTCCATACCAGCAGGACTCTGTTTTTAACCTCCAGTGAGTAGAGGACCAAGCACAGGCTACTCTAGTACAATCAGAAAGCTAGACACAAAAAGGGAATAGCAACTATGGAAGGAAAAGACTCTCCAGTGGTGGTGACATGCAAGGTGTGTGCAGTGTTTGTTTTCTTGCCTGAGAACAACATGGCCTACATGTGCAACTAGTGCAAGTTGATCACACCACTGGAAGAAAAAGTAAGAGAACTGGAGCAGTGGCTGTCGACCCTCCAGGGAATAAGAGAACACAAAGAGTTCTTGGACAGAATGGTGGAACTACAGCAGCGCAGTGAAGAACAGAAGCTTGAAGAGCAATAGCAAGCTGAGGCAGAAGAGGAAAATGCTGAGATGAGAAAAAATGCAGTAAAGGATACTCCTTGGAAAAGGGTGACAGTTAGGAGCAGAAGAACTAGAAGCCACTTTGCACCAGTGGAAACAGTGGAGCTATGAAACCGTTTTCAGGTACTTGAGGATGAGCCTGGAGGACAGCATGCAGAGGAAGAATTACAGGGGAACCTGCATGAGAGTGAGCAAGAGGCTGAAGGTCAGTCAAGCAGAGGCAATGCAAACAAGGCCTACAACAATGAGAAGAGTAGTAGTAGGGATGTCAGAGAATTCCGCCACGGATCTCGGGGAGGCCGAATGCCAGCGCATTAGGCCCCCCAAAATCAGTGGCGGAATGGTCTGCCCCCCCGCCCCCCCAGGATGAGACTTACCTCGGGCGGATCTTCCTGGCGGCAGCGGCTCCGGCGGCGGTTTGGCAGCAGCTCCGGCGGCCGGTCTTCCGACCGGCTGCCACCGCCGCCATTTCCAGTTAAAAAAAAAACAACCAAACAAACACGTGATAGGCTACGTAAAGATTTACGTAGCCTATCACGGCTAAGTTTTAAAAAAAAACGTGATAGGCTACATAAATGTTTACGTAGCCTATCACGGCTGACTTAAAACAACAACAACGCGTGTACGCAAATGGCGGCGGCCACGGCCGCCACCATTTGCGTTCCTTATTTTGGCACATCTTAGTCTACGTCAAGATTTATGTAGACTAAGATGGCGAAAATAAGGGGAATGCAAATAGCGTAGCATTTTTGCGTTCCTTATTTTGGCATGTCTTAGGCTACGTCAAGATTTACGTAGACTAAGATGGCGAAAATAAGGGGAACGCAAATACGTAAACATTTACGTAGCCTATCACGCCTGACTGCAGGGCCGCAAACGGCGGCGGCTACGGCCACCGCCATTTGCATCCCTGCTAGCCAGCAGCCGGATGTCCAGCTGCTGGCGGAGGCGGCCGGCGGCTCCGCAGAATCCCTGCGGAGCACAGCCGGCCAGCCAGGATTCCGGGTGGTGAGGAACAGAGCGCCTCCCCCTCCACCATCAACATAATCCGCGAAAGGTAAGTGCCTTTCATACATCCCTAAGTAGTAATAGTGGGAGACACCTTGCTGCGTGGGATTGAAACCCAAGTCTGTCACGAAGACCCGTGGACTTGCCAGGTATGCTGTCTCCTGGGAGGACAGATTAGAGACGTGACTGAGGAGTTGCCTGCACTCATAAAGCCCACTGACAGGTATCCTTTTCTTCTCATCCATGTGGGAACAAATGATACCGCCTGTCAGGAGCGCCCTAGCAGCCTCTTTCAGTAGACTCTAATAGCCAACTCAGGACACAGACAAAAGGATTCTTTTCAAGGCTTTAATCCTTTTACAACTTAATCACTCTTTCAGATGCTAATCACCAGCGATTAAGCAAGGAACAGCAGAGTAGCCTATGCTCCGAGTAGGCAGTTGATCCCCGTTTGAAGGAGAGTCACTTGAAGACCCTGAACTTATGGGCTAGGGAGAGATCCTCCCTCTTTCCCTTGGGTCCATGGGATGCAGCAGTTGCTTGCGCGCCAAATGGGCGCTACACCTCCTTTCCGCGCCCTCCATCGCTCATCGCTCCCTGTGTCTGCGTCGAGTGTCTAGCAAGCCCCGTTCCTGCACTTTCTCACTGCTAGGATCACTATCTATCTCAGGAATGCCGGCAGGAGGAATCTCTGCCAGCTGCTGTGCCTGTGAGGGATGAGCTGGCTCCTCTCCCACGGATTGCTGATCCTCCTCAGAATCAGAACTGTTCTGGGGTTCTATCAGCTCAGTTTCCACCCTGACATCATCCCCACTAGAAGGCACATAGACCCGACTGGAAAGGTAAAGCATGCCACCTCACAAAGAGAAGGGGGTAGAGTGGGGGGGCAGAGGCTAGCCCCAATTCCTTCACTTTTGTGTGAACAAAAGCATCCTGAGCCTGTGCAGAGTGAATGAGCTCCTCCCAAGAGCGAGGTACCACAGCTGCCGCCAGGCTCTGTGGGGGGGAAGAATCAGAGAGCGGTTGGGATTTCCCTCACCCCCTGGCTGGAGGTCCGGCTTACGAGAAAGAGCATCTGCTTGTAGGTTGTTGGAGGCCTTCACATGGCAAATCTTAAGGTGGAACCGGGGGGGGGGAAAGCAACCACCTAATCTGCCTCTGGTTTAAGGCACGGGCTGTCTGAAGATGTTCCAGGTTGCAATGGTTGGTTCTAACTTCAACTGTGTGCTGTGCCCCCTCCATCAGATGACGACAGGTCTCCAAAGCAGACTTGATGGCCAACAGTTCTTTTTCCCAGATGGTATAATTCCTCTCAGACATGTTCAGCTTCCTGGAGTGGTAGGCGCAGGGTTGCAACCTGCTGCCTGCCCGATCTGGCTGAAAAAGCACCGCCCTGACCGCAAAGTCAGAGGCATCAGTTTGCACCACAAAAGGCTTCCTCGGGTTGGGATGTAACAGGATCGGCTCAGAACTAAAAAGTTTCTGAAGTTCTTCGAAAGCCTGTTGGGCAGATGCCGTCCAATGAAAAGGAGATTTCCTGCCCTTAAGGAGATCCGTGAGAGGAGATGTCAGCCGAGCAAAGCTGGGCAGGAACTTTCTGTAGTAATTAGCAAACCTCAGGAAACGTTGCAAGTCCTTCTTGGTGGATGCAGCCTGCCAGGAGAGGACAGCCTGGACCTTTGTAGGATCCATCCTGATACCATCAGCTGAGATAATGTAGCCAAGATAGTCCAAAGAGGTTAGGTCAAATGCACATTTCTCCAGCTTGGCATAAAGATGGTTCTCGCAGAGGCGCTGGAGAACGGTGGAGACAGGGTGCTGATGGGCATGGGCGTCCTCAAAAACTATAAGTAAATCATCGAGATACACAATGAGGAAAGTTTCTAAATAGTCCCAGGAGATGGCATTCATAAAACACGAAAACGTGTGTGTGGGGGGTGCAGGCGAGCCCAAACGGCATCACTAGGTATTCATATGCTCCATACTGGGTGCTGAAACAGGTCTTCCACTCATCCCCCTCCTGGATGCGAATCAGATTGTAGGCGCCACGCAGGTCCAACTTTGTGAAAACCTTGGCTCGCCCCAGGCGCTCCAGCATCTCAGGGATCAGCGGGAGGGGGTACTTGTCAGGGATCGAGACCTAATTGAGTGCTTTGTAGTCATGCATCGGGCGAAGTTCTCCAGATTTTTTGCTCACAAAGATCATAGGGGTGCAGGCAGGGGAGGAGGAAGGGCGAATGAAGCCACGTCTGAGGTTTGTGTCCAAAAATTCCCACAGAGCTCGAAGTTCTGGCTCCGACATCGAATACAGTCCAGCGGGGATGGTTGCCCCCAGAATGAGATTAATGAGTGGTGGTGGGGGGAGCTGGTCTGCCTCCTTGTCGAAAACATCCCGAAAGCCGCCTACTTCTGTGGGAGGATCGCGGTAGCTGAAGAACTGCCAGAAGCAGACGAGGAGGGGGAGGAAAGGGTTAAGGCCTGGACTAGGACTGGCACCTCCATCTGGAGGTAGTGCTCCCCAAGTAGGGAGATGCAAACTCCACTTGCTGAAGCCCCCAAGAAATCTGAGGATTATGCTTAGAGAGCCAGGAAACGCCCAGCACGATTGGATATTGGTGAACCTTGGTCAAGTGAAACTGAATCTGCTCAGCGTGGGACTGGGCACGCAGAGTGAGCGGAGCTGTAATCCGGGTCACTGCGCCCGAAGAAAGAGGACACCCATCGATGGTCTCCACTGCCAAGGGGGCAGGAAGGGGCAAGGTAGGAATCTTATGGAAGAGGGTGAAGGTTTCATCCATGAAAGTGGTCATAGCCCCCGAGTCCACTAAAGCTAGGGCCTCCACCTCACCCTACTGGGAGGACCGGAGGTGAATGTACAATAGCAGATGGGGGGGTTGCAGAAGGCACCCACCGGGTGTGGAACCGATCCCCACACTGGAGACCCCCAACAGGCCTGGGGGGCATCCTAGTCAGGCCTGGGGGTGAGGAGGAGGAGGAAGGAGAGGAGGGGGAGGCAGAGGAGCTGCGGGTCTAGTGCGGCACGTTTTGGCGAAATGTCCCACCTTTCCACACCGAAAGCATTGGCACTTAGCGTGCCGCCGCTCTAGTTCCTCTGGCCATCGCTGTCATGAAACCTTGATAGTCCCCGATCAGGGGGTCATTAGCAAGAAGAAGTCCCAAAGCCCATTTAGCTGCCACACCTGAAATTAGGTTAATGATGAAACCCACACGAACCTGTTCCGTCAGGAAATCTTCAGGTCGAAGGTGCATGTACAGCTCCGATTGGGCCCGGAAAATCTGAAAAAGTCCTTTCTCCCCAGAAAACGTCTCTGGCAAAGCCACCGGGCACTTGTGGCAGGGGGGAATCGGTGGTGGTGGGGATTGAACCGCAGCTTGTAGATTCTGTACAGCAGTTGTCAGTTGAGCCACTTGATCATGGAGAATCTGGTTCTCTTGCACCAGAGCTTGCACCGCCGGGTCCCTGGCACCCTCCATTCGGCAGTAGAAGAGAGAGAGAGAGAGAGAGAAAAGAGAAATGGGGACCAAGCTGTCAGGAGTGCCCTAGCAGCCTCTTTCAGTAGACTCTAATAGCTAACTCAAGACACAGACGAAAGGATTCTTTTCAAGGCTTTAATCCTTTTACAACTTAATTACTCTTTCAGATGCTATCACCAGCGACTAAGCAAGGAACAGCAGAGTAGCCTATGCTCCGAGTAGGCAGTTGATCCCCGTTTGAAGGAGAGTCACTTGAAGACCCTGAACTTATGGGCTAGGGAGAGATCCTCCCTCTTTCCCTTGGGTCCACAGGAGGTGGCTGTTGCTTGCGCACCAAACGGGCGCTACACCTCCTTTCTGTGCCCTCCATCGCTCGTCGCTCCCTGCATCTGCGTCGAGCATCTAGCAAGCCCCGTTCCTGCACTTTCTCACTGCTAGGATCACTATCTATCTCAGGAATGCCAGCAGGAAGAATCTCTGCCAGCTGCTGTGCCTGTGAGGGATGAGCTGGCTCCTCTCCCACGGATTGCTGATCCTCCTCAGAATCAGAACTGCTCTGGGGTTCTATTGGCTAAGTTTCCACCCTGACACCGCCAAGCAGAGCTACGAAGAAATCACATCAGACTCTGAAGCTTTGGGAAGGAAACTCAAGAACTTTGGGGCCCAGATAGTTTTCTCATCCATCCTTCCGGTAGTTAGAAGAGGGACAGAAAGGGAACGAAAAATACTCTGGGTGAATGACTGGCTACGAAGGTGGTGCTGACGAGAGAGATTTGGATTCTGGGACCATGGGCTATACTTCCTGGAAGATGGACTGTTGGCAAGGGATGGGTTGCACCTCACAAAGGCTGGGAAGAATTTGTTTGGCCACAGCATGAAGAATTTCATCAGGAGGGCTTTAAACTGAATCCTATGGGGAAGGGAGACGTAAAGTTGGGGGTAAGAATGGATGAAGTCTCATACACCGCAATGAAGAGAACAGCTCCAATAGTGCCCAATAATAGTCTTCAAAAACATGTTGGAAGAAAGCCAGACTATGAAGCACATGGTCTTCGATGTCTATATACTAAAACCGAGAGAATGGGAAACAAACAGAATGAACTTGAACTCTTAATACGGGAGGGAAATTATGACTTGATAGGTGTAACTGAGACTTGGTGGGAAGACTCTCATGACTGGAATACAGCAACTGAAGGATATAACTTTATCAAAAAGAACAGGAGGAACAGAAAGGGAAGTGGAGTTGCACTATGTTATCTGTGCAGAGATATGTTAAAGATACATATCTCTGCACAGAAATACAGGAGAATGAGCTTGGTAGCCCCATCGAGAGCATCTGGATTAAAATAAATGGAGAAAAGAATAAAAGGAACATGGTCGGAGTCTACGATCTGCCACCCAATCAAGGAGAAGACGAGGATAAAACTTTTGAAAAGCATATAGCCAATGTTTCAAGGAAGCATGATGTACAAGTAATGGGAGACTTCAATTTCCCCGATATTTGTTGGGAGACAAATTCTGCAGAATACGCCCCCTCCAAGAAATTCCTGAATTGTGTTGTGGATAACTTCCTCCTACAGAAGGTAGAGGAAGGAACTAGAGGATCGGCTATCCTTGACTTGATCCTAACCAACAGAGATGATTTTGTGGATAAAGTAGCAGTTACAGGAACTCTTGAGGGCAAGCGACCATGTTATACTTGAGTTCTTGGTTCTAAAGGAAGCAAAAACTGAGTGTAGCCAAACGCATACTCTGGATTTTAGGAAAGCCGATTTTAATAAACTCAGAACAATGATAAGTAAGGTCCCATGGCAAGCGACTCTAATGAGAAAAGGAGTCCAAGATGGGTGGGAGTTTTTAAAAAAGGAAATTCGCAACGCACAACTACAAACAATTCCAAGAAAAAAAAAGGCAGAAGACAACAGAAGAAGTCAATGTGGCTTCACAAAAATCTTAAGAGACGACCTGAAAACAAAAAAGCACACTTATAGGAAGTGGAAGGAAAGCCAAGCTACAAAGGAAGAGTACAGGGAGGTAGCACAGAATTGCAGGGATGGAGTCAGGAAGGCTAAAGCTGAGAACGAGCTGAGGTTAGCGAGGGATGCTAAAAACAACAAAAAGGCTTTCTTCAGATACAAGCATAGTAAAAGACAGAGGAAAGAAATGGTGGTTCAACGATTAAATAAGGATGGCAAAATGATAACAGATGACAAAGAAAAGGCAGAGGTGCTCAATTCCTACTTTGGCTCAGTCTTCTCCCAAAAGAGGGTTTATGACCCCGCTGGCAAAGGCGACATACAGGCTGAAGGGGCAGGATTGCAGCTTGAGATCGATAGGCATATGGTCAAGGAACACCGAATTACTTTGAATGAGTTCAAAACTCCAGGGCCAGATGAACTGCCTCCTAGAGTAATAAAGGAACTGGCAGAAGAACTCTCAGAACCACTGTCTATTATCTTTGAGAAATCATGAAGGACAGGTGAAGTGCCAGATTGACTGGAGGAGGGCTAATATTGTCCCTATCTTCAAAAAGGGTAAAAAGGAGGAACCTGCGAACTACAGACCAGTCAGTCTGACATCAATCCCTGGGAAAATTCTGGAGCAGATGATAAAGCAATCCATCTGGAAGCACCTTGAAAACAATGCAATGATTACTCGAAGCCAACATGGATTTGTCAAAAACAAGTCCTGCCAGACAAATCTTATCTCATTTTTTGATCAAGTCACCTCCCTTGTAGACCGTGAGAATGCTGTAGACATCATATACCTCGACTTCAGCAAAGCTTTCGACAAAGTGCCCCATAATATCCTGATGAGCAAACTAGCTCAAAGTGGGCTAGATGAAACAACTGTCAGGTGGATCCACAGTTGGCTACAGATCGGACTCAAAGAGTGCTTATCAATGGGATCTTCTCAAAATGGGGAAGAGGTAACAAGTGGGGTGCCGCAGGGCTCAGTCCTAGGCCCAGTGCTCTTCCACCTTTTTATTAATAACTTGGAGGAGGAGGTGCAGGGAATGCTGATCAGATCTGCAGATGACACAAAATTGGGCAGGATAGCAAATACCCTGGAAGACCGAAACAAAATTCAAAGTGATCTTGATAGGCTGGAGCGCTGGGCAGAAAACAACAGAATGACATTTAATAGTGATAAATGCCAAGTTCTGCACCTAGGAAAAAGAAACCAAATGCACAGTTACAAGATGGCGGATACGTGGCTCAACAACACTACAAGCAAGAAGGATCTTGGAATTGTGGTAGATCGCAAACTGAATATGAGCCAACAATGTGATGTGGCTGCAAAAAAGGCAAGTGCTCTTTTGGGCTGCATTAATCCCTTATGAATATACAGTGGAGGTAATGACTAGATTTAAGGGATTAGACCTGATAGACAGAGTGCCTGAGGAACTATGGACAGAGGTCTGTAACATTGTTCAGGAGGCAGCAACTAAATCCATCCCAAAGAAAAAGAAATGCAAGAAAGCAAAGTGGCTGTCTGATGAGGCTTTACAAGTAGCTAAGGAAAGAAGGGAAGTGAAAAGCAAGGGAGAAAGGGGAAGATATATCCAACTGAATGCAGAGTTCCAGAGAATAGCAAGGAGAGACAAGAAGGCCTTAAATGAACAATGCAAAGAAATCAAGGAAAACAATAGAATGGGAAAGACTAGAGATCTTTTAAAGAAAATCGGAGATCTCAAGGGAACGTTTTGTGCAAAGAAGGGCATGATAAAGGACAAAGAAGGCAGGGACCTAACAGAAGCAGATGAGATTAAGAAGAGGTGGCAAGAATACACAGAAGAACTATACAGGAAAGATCTTAATATCCCTGATAGCCATGATAGTGCGGTCACTGAACTTGAGCCGGACATCCTAGAGAGTGAAGTCAAGTGGGCCTTAGGAAGCATTAGTAACAACAAAGCTAGCGGATATGACAGTATTCCAGCTGAGCTATTTAAAATCCTAAAAGATGATGCTGTTAAAAGTGCTGCACTCAATATGCCAACACATTTGGAACACTCAACAGTGGCCACAAGACTGGAAAAGGTCAGTTTACATTCCAATTCCAAAGAAGGGCAACGCCAAAGAGTGTTCAAACTACCGTACAATTGCGCTCATTTCACATGCCAGGAAGGTGATGCTCAAAATCCTACAAGCTAGGCTTCAGCAGTATGTGAACCGCGAACTACCGGAAGTACAAGCTGGGTTTCGAAGAGGCAGAGGAACTAGAGATCAAATCGCTAACATTCGCTGCATCATGGAGAAAGCAAGAGAATTCCAGAAAAATGTCAATTTCTGCTTCATTGACTACGCTAAAGCCTTTGATTGTGTGGATCACAACAAACTGTGGCAAATTCTTAAAGTGATGGGAGTACCAGACCACCTTACCTGTCTCCTGAGAAACCTGTACAAGGGTCAAGAAGCAACAGTAAGAACCAGACATGGAACAACCAATTGGTTCAAAATTGGGAAAGGGGTATCACAAGGCTGCATATTGTTGCCCTGCTTATTTAACTTATATGCAGAGTACATCATGAGAAACGCCGGGTTGGATGAATCACAGGTCGGAATTAAGATTGCTGGGAGAATTATCAACAACCTCAGATACGCAGACGATACCACCCTAATGGCAGAAAGCGAAGAGGATCTAAAGAGCCTCTTGTTGAGGGTGAAAGAGGAGAGTGCAAAAGCTGGTTTGAAACTCTACATTAAAAAAACGAAGATCATGGCTTCTGGCCCCATCACTTCCTGGCATATAGAAGGGGAAGAAATGGAAGCAGTGACAGATTTTATTTTCTTGGGATCCAAGATCACCGCAGACGGTGACTGTAGCCATGAAATTAAAAGACGCTTGCTCCTTGGGAGGAAAGCTATGGCAAAGCTAGACAGCATAGTAAGAAGCAGAGACATCACCTTGCCGTCAAAGGTCTGTATAATCAAAGCTATGGTTTTCCCAGTAGTAATGTATGACTGCGAGAGCTGGACTATAAGGAAGGCTGAGCGCCAAAGAATTGATGCTTTTGAATTGTGGTGCTGGAGAAGACTCTTACGAGTCCCCTGGACTGCAAGGAGGTCCAATCAGTCCATCCTAAAGGAAATCAACCCTGAGTGCTCATTGGAAGGACAGATACTGAAACTGAAGCTTAAATATTTTGGCCACCTGATGCAAACAGAAAACTCCCTGGAAAAGACCCTGATGCTGAGAAAGATTGAAGGCAAAAGGAGAAGGGGACGGCAGAGGATGAGATGGCTAGATCACATCACCGATGCAATGAATATGAACTTGAGCATGCTCCGGGAGAGAGCGCAGGACAGGAAGGCCTGTCGTGCTATGGTCCATGGGGTCACAAAGAGTCAGACATGACTTAACGACTGAACAACAACAAGCTTCCAAATCCCGGGAAGTACTAGCTCCCCTCTACTCAGCACTGGGTAGGCCTCATCTGGAGTCCTGGGTCCAGTTCTGGGCACCACACTTTAAGAAGGATGCAGACAAACTGGAAAAGGTCCAGAGGAGGGCAACGAAGATGATCAGGGGACTGGAAACAAAGCCCTATGAGGAGAGACTGAAAGAACTGGGCATGTTTAGCCTTGAGAAGAGAAGACTGAGGGGAAATATGATAGTGCTGTTCAAGTACTTGAAAGGTTGTCACAGAGAGGAAGGCCAGGATCTGTTCTCAATCATCCCAGAGTGCAGGACATGGAAAAATGGGCTCAAGTTGCAGGAAGCCAGATTCCGGCTGAAGATCAGGAAAAACTTCCTGACTGCTAGAGCAATACGACAATGGAACCCATTCCCTAGGGAGGTGGTGGGCTCTCCCACACTGGAGGCATCCAAGATGAAGCTGGACAGCCATCTGTCAGGGATGCTCTGACTTGGATTCTTGCATTGAGCAGGGGGTTGGACTTGATGGTCTTATAGGTCCCTTCCAACCGTACTATTCTATGATTCTACGCAAAGCCTTTTTAGTGGAAATTTTAAAACTATGTTGCAAAGATGGCATGCTTAGGTGCATTGTCATTTTTCCATCCATGCACCTATATCATATCCACTCATGTTGGATGGAACATTGCAAGATGTATACACACCAAAAGCGTTATACCCCCTGAAGTGTAGAGGTTCAGTTGCAATTCAACATGTAGCTTACAGTGGAACAGTAATGACTGGAGTGGATAGTGCTAAAAGCTGCCAGTCTTGAAGTATCTGAGGTTGTTCTTCCTTCTACAGGAACAAATGCTATTAGAGGGGCATGCACAGGTGCTTCAGCTAAAAATCCATTCATGTTTGACTGAAGTCATTGAAGCCCTGAAGAAATGTAACTTTTATGAATGATTCAGGGGGATGGAATAAGATGCAGACCAGTTAACAAGCTCACTTTACCAAGTTTAAAATATTTAATACATCATTAATAATTTTTTTGCTGGGAAGATGACTGGGGACATATTTGAAACAGTCTTGGCAAAAGAGAGAAAACGGTGAACCCCATTAAAGTTTAATCATCTGGAAGCATTTTGATTTGGGAAATTAAAGTGTGCTGTCCATTTTGCTGATGTGTCTAACCTTTAATCATAAAGCATCACCAGGCCCCACTTTTAAAAATAACTCTTATTCCTTTTGACATACATCAGGACTCCAGAGGTGGCTAGCTGGGAAGAAAAATACATTTTCACTCATCAGAGCAAATAGTGATTTCTTCTTCCTCTTGCCTATACTAATCTATCCCTGGAATTTCTTGAGATGCATTTAATTTATGATGCCAGGTTAAGTGGGGCTGACTCTAAATTTGGTGCTTCAGAACCCATATTTTTCTGCCTTTTGTTCATTTGTATTTTTGCAGTGAGTAAGTAAGCAAGCTCTTTGCTTACAAAATGTTCTGCTAATTCATTGAACCAATGGGAGACCATATGCCGCTTCTGTTTATAGTTGCTATAGCTTTTCGTGTTGGCAATTCTCATCTAACATGTAGAATAGGTACAAATGATGGGGCACTCAAACAAACTTGGTGGATGATACAGCTGTATCAACACTCTTTTCTTTTTCTGCTTGTGTGCGTGTGTGTGCGTTTGTGTGTGTGTGTTTTACGTGAGTGGGGAAACCCCAAAGTTACATATTTCCAGGTGTACTTTTCATCTTGGATCAGAGTGTTCTGGGTGTCCCTACATGATTATCATTCACACTTTCTATCACATTTGTATAATAGGTTATTTAATGGCATCCTCACAACAGTGGTGAAAGAGAGAGAGAAAGGCTGAGAGATAATGACTTGCCTAAGGCCCAGAGACCTCATGGCTAAGCAGGGATTTGAATCCAGGACTAGTGCTGTGCCGAAAATTTATCCCACATTTTTTTGGCCATTCTCATTCAATTTGATAAAGAAATTGCTTTCGGAAAGAAATTCAAAGGAGAAGACATTTTGGAGAAATTCTCATGGGTTGGGTTTGGGGTTCTTGTCCTTACTTTACTTATGAAGTGGCCATGGAGTGTGCATGATTGTCCTGTTTTTCATTGTACAATAATCTCTGTGGCAGCCTGTAGCCTCCTCAGCTTCCCATACTTCAGTTAAAGCTATCATGAGGAAGACATCATGAGGCAATTCCTCGCATGGGGCTTTTTTCAGTTCAGGAAGTGCAGGTGGCCAGGGAGGCTGCAGAGCAATGGAAAGATGTGTAATAGAGAGAGAAAACGCACACAGCACAGCCACCTCGCAGTGATTAGGTAAGCTCAAAAATCAAAAGAAATTCTAAATTCTGCCTCAGAGAAGTGGAAGCTTCAACATTGTTGATACTATTGTCACTTGCAGGAGCAGTGCAATAAACCAAAAACTCTTAGGAAAAAAGAAAGAACCTATGATAGAAAAAAGAAAGAACCTATGCTACGACCCCTGACAATTGTGAGCCCTATCTGTGAGAAACTGGAGCATTTCTCTTCCCCCTAGGAGAAATTTAGTGAAATTGGGCCCCCAAGTTCTCTGCCCACAAATTGGCTGGATAATTTTGAAAGGCCATTTGCAGGACTCCTGAGTCTATGTTAAATATTCTGTCCACTACATTACACCTTCTCTCTTTCTGTAACATTAATGCATGGGGAGATGTATGTTGTCTTAGTGCAGGGACAGCAGAGGCATCTCCCCATGAGGGAAATGTTTGATTTCTCTTTTCGTATGTATGGCCAACTTCCTGTTTCCATACTTCATATGTCTGAACCCAAGAGGCTCTCTAGACATACGCTTTATCATGTACTGAAACTGTTCCTAGACTTATATCACTTCAGTCTTCAGGGTGGAGGGTGGTTTGCATGATTGCATTCTCCCCCATGGGGAAAAAATCCACATCTAGCAGACTAGCATGCCACTGGGAAGGATGTAGTCGAATCTAGTTGATTTTGGTTTGTTGGTTTATGAACCCTGCTCCCAATCTAGAAATTCCTCATCTTCGTGTATGAATGGTGGTCATGTGTCCTCTTTTACAGAGGACAGTCCTCTGTTTAAAAGGCTGCCGAACAACCATTGCCTGTTTGAAGGTGTCCTCTATTTGGAAGGCTACCCTGTACAATTCCAGTTTAAAGATAAAAAACCATAAGAACTGTTGCCCATCAACAGTTAGCACCTGAACAGCACACAGGTCCCCTGGTCACAGTCTTCCACAGTATGAGGAGATGTACTGTATTTCTCCTTAAATTATAATTTGTAAATTTGCACCTACACATATAAATTAGCATATGCAAAATGCCCTCTTTTGTCTTGTTTTGGTGATGCGTTCCCTCATTTTTTGCAGTTCATGGCTGGCCAGCCTAGTCTAAACTCATACAGTCCAGGCATAGTATTCCCATATGGCTCTGTTTGGGCAAAGTTTAGAGCCCAGTGCCAAAGAAAATGCTAAACATATCTGCGTACAATGCTTAATTTCTTTGTACGATGGTTCTGCACCTGGTGACTGGAAGCTGAATGCATGAATGGACTCCACTGAAATGGATTGTGGGTACGGCAATATAAAAGTTTGTTTTGTGATGTCTTTGAACTGCTCTGGCTTGTTCACATGTACTGGCACAGTAAATGTGTGAATCAGCCCAAAGGATTCTGGGGAGGACTTGGAGCATTTTGTGTGTGGTAAGTCCAGTTGACCTCAATGGATTGAATGTGTGCTCACAGTTGTTTGCTATGCTAAAGGAGGAGCAGGAAACAATTTCTTACAGCATCAGAACCAAGTTGTGCATTATAAAGGGTAACATACATACATATATAATTGTACACAGTTTTCCTTTGACTTTAATTAAAACTCTCTCCATGCTTGAAAAAGGCAAACAGTTTCCTCACTATGTAAGAATTATTTTCCAGCCCCCCTCAGGACTGTGCGGTGGTTTTTATTGCTGCATTGTTACTTGATTAACATAACAAATATAAGAGGAGCCTGCAGAGATACATCAATAATGTGACCGGTCTGGTCTCCATATGGAGCAGATTGCATCTGTTTTATGACTGTAAAATGGGCATAATGCTCACACTGCAGGAACAGTTATGTCCTGGTGACTGAAACAGAACTATCTTGTCTTTCTGAAGGCTTTTCGTGGTTGATTTTTTTTGGTGCCTAGAATTAATAATTTCTAATAATTTCTATATGCTGAAATATATATTTCAGCATATACCTTGCTGAAATATAAAAACCAACACTGTTTTTTCTCTCTGTGTGTGTTCTGTTCCTTAAAAAATGAGCAGCATCTTTGCCACAACTGAACTTTTTTATTCTGTTAAAAAAAAAAGACTCATTGTGATCTTTTGGGTTTGTTTTTTTTTTTTACTAATGCTCACATCTGCAACCCTTGACCCTATTCTCCTGGTGTGGGGAGAGGCATGCACATTCAACCAGAGATCCTTCTGAAAGTTTTTAAAAAAAATAAAACTAATGATGGGGTATATCCAGATCAGGGGGCCATCTACATGGGGGGTTTTCTCTGATGCTGGTGTGGCTTAAAGTAGTTAGGGACACATGATGTCTTGGCCACTCTGCAGCCACCCCAGAGTTTACCTGTGGTGAAGCCACATTTTTGCAGATGTTAGGGTGGAAACTATGCTGATAGAACCCCAGAGCAGTTCTGATTCTGAGGAGGATCAGCAATCTGTGGCAGAGGAGCCAGCTCATCCCTCACAGGCACAGCAGCTGGCAGAGATTCTTCCTGCTGGCATTCCTGAGATAGATAGTGACGCTGGCAGTGAGAAAGTGTGGGAACGGGGCCTGCTAGATGCTCAACGCAGACGCATGGAGCGACGAGCGATGGAGGGCCCGGAAAGGAGGCGTAGCGCCCGCTTTGGCATGCAAGCAACAGCCGTGGACCCAAGGGAAAGAGGGAGGATCTCTCCCTAGCCCATAAGTTCAGGGTCTTCAAGTGATTGTCCTTCAAACGGGGACCAACTGCCTACCTGGAGCATAGGCTACTCTGCTGTTCATTGCTTAGTCGCTGGTGATAGCATCTGAAAGAGTAATTAAGTTGTAAAAGGATTAAAGCCTTGAAAAGAATCCTTTTGTCTGTGTCTTGAGTTGGCTATTGGAGTCTACTGAAAGAGGGCGCTAGGGCGCTCCTGACAGCTTGGTCCCCATTTCTCATTTTTTCTCTTTCTCTCTTCTCCTACTGCCGAATGGAGGATGCCAGGGACCTAGCGGTGCAAGCTCTGGCGCAAGAGAACCAGATTCTCCGTGATCAAGTGGCTCAACTGATGACTCCCGTGCAGAATCTCCAAGCTGCGGTTCAACCCCCACCACCACCGATTCCTCCCCGCCGCAAGTGCCCAGTGGCTTTGCCAGAGAAGTTTTCTGGGGAGAAAGGACTTTTTCAGATTTTCCGGGCCCAATCGGAGCTGTACATGTGCCTTCGACCTGAAGATTTCCTGATGGAACAGGTTCATGTGGGTTTCACCATTAACCTACTTTCAGGTGTGGCAGCTAAATGGGCTTTGGGACTTCTTCTTGCTAATGACCCCCTGCTCAGGGACTATCAAGGTTTCATGACAGTAATGGCCAGATTTTTTGTTGCACATGCAGACAGCTTCTCGGGAGTTTCACTGCCTCAGGCAGGGCAAGGACTCAGTTTCCAGCTACGTGACAACTTTTCACTTGCTGATGCAGGATTTGCAGTGGAATGATGCTGTGCTGGTGGCTCAGTTTTTGGATGGTTTGAACGACGAGATCTTGGATGAGTTGGCGCACACGCCTAGCCCGCCTACTTTGGAGGACCTCATCCAGACCCGCCTCCAGATAGATAGTCGGCTGGAGGGGTGCTGGCAGACTCGGCGGGGCGCCAGGGCCCGAGATTTCCCTCCTCCCATTCCCCCCATTTCCTGCCCCCTCCCCCACCCCCTGCCCCTGCGGTGGGGGTGGAGGAGACCCTGATACAGCCGGGAGCTACCCGAGCCCCACTGCTGCCGGAGGAACAAGAGTGGCGGCGTGCTGAGCGCCGATGCTTTTGGTGTGGAAAGCTGGGACATTTCGCCAAAACCTGCCGCGCTAGACCCACAGCTCCTCTGCCTCCCCCTCCTTTCCTTCCTCCTCCTCCTCGCCCTCAGGCCTGACTAGGATGCCCCCCAAGCCTATTGGGGGTCTCCAGTGCGGGGGTCAGTTCCACACCCAGTGGGTGCCTTCTGCAACCCCCCTCTCATCTGCTATTGCATGTTCACCTCCGCTCCCCCCAGTGGGGTGGGGTGGAAGCCCTGGCTTTAGTGGATTCGGGGGCTACAACCACTTTCATGGATGAAACCTTCGCCCTCTTCCATAAGATTCCTACCCTGCCTCTTCCTGCCCCCTTGGCAGTGGAGACCATCGATGGGCGTCCTCTTTCTTCGGGCACAGTGACCCGGATTACAGCTCTGCTCACTCTGTGTGCCCAGTCCCACGTTGAGCAGATTCAGTTTCACTTGACCAAGGTTCCCCAGTATCCAATCGTGCTGGGCGTTTCCTGGCTCTCTAAGCATAATCCTCAGATTTCTTGGGAGCTTCAGCAAGTGGAGTTTGCGTCTCCCTACTGCCGGGAGCATTGCCTCCTGATTGAGGCACCAGTCCAGGCCTTAACTCTTTCCTCCCCCTCCTCATCTGCTTCTGGCAGTTCTTCAGCTACCATGATCCTCCCAGGGAAGTATGTGGCTTTTCGGGATATTTTCTACAAGAAGGAGGCCGACCAGCTCCCCCCCCTGCCAATTTGACTGTGCCATTAACCTCATTCTGGGGGCGACCATCCCCACTGGACTGTATTCGATGTCGGAGCCAGAACTTCGAGCTCTGTGGGAGTTTTTGGACACAAACCTCAGGCGTGGCTTCATTCGCCCTTCCTCCTCCCCGGCCTGTGCCCCTACCATCTTTGTGACCAAAAAATCTGGAGAACTCCGTCCAGTGCACGACTACAGAGCCCTCAATTCGGTCTCGATCCCTGACAAGTACCCCCTCCCGCTGATCCCTGAGATGCTGGAGCGCCTGGGGCGAGCCAAGGTTTTCACAAAGTTGGACCTGCGTGGTGCCTACAATCTGATTCTCATCCGGGAGGGGGATGAGTGGAAGACCTGTTTCAGCACCCAGTACGGAGCGTATGTATACTTAGTGATGCCATTTGGGCTTGCCTGCCCCCCCCCCCATGTTTTCATGTTTTATGAATGCCATCTTCTGGGACTATTTGGACACTTTCCTCATTGTGTATCTTGATGATTCACTTTTATTTTCTGAGGACCCCCACGCCCATCAGCACCATGTCTCCACCGTCCTCCAGCACCTCCGCGAGAACCATCTGTATGCCAAGCTGGAGAAATGTGCATTTGACCTAACCTCTTTGGACTATCTTGGCTACGTTATCTCAGCTGATGGTATCAGGATGGATCCTGCAAAGGTCCAGGCTGTCCTGTCCTGGCAGGCTGCATCCACCAAGAAGGACTTGCAACATTTTCTGGGGTTTGCTAATTTCTACAGAAAGTTCCTGCCCAGCTTTGCTCGGCTGACATCTCCTCTCACGGACCTCCTTAAGGGCAGGAAATCTCCTTTTCATTGGACGGCATCTGCCCAACAGGCTTTCGAGGAACTTAAGAAGCTTTTTAGTTCTGAGCCGATCCTGTTACATCCCGACCTAAGGAAGCCTTTTGTGGTGCAAACTGATGCCTCTGACTTTGCGGTCGGGGCGGTGCTTTTTCAGCCAGATCGGGCAGGCAGCAGGTTGCAACCCTGCGCCTACCACTCCAGGAAGCTGAACATGTCTGAGAGGAATTATACCATCTGGGAAAAGAAACTGTTGGCCATCAAGTCCGCTTTGGAGACCTGGCGTCATCTGCTGGAGGGGGCACAGCACACAGTTGAAGTTAGAACCAACCATTGCAACCTGGAACATCTTCAAACAGCCTGTGCCTTAAACCAGAGGCAGATTAGGTGGTCGCTTCCCCCCCCCCCCGGTTCCACCTTAAGATTTGCCATGTGAAGGCCTCCAACAACCTACAAGCAGATGCTCTTTCTCGTAAGCCGGACCTCCAGCCAGGGGGTGAGGGAAATCCCAACCCCTCTCTGATTTTTCCTCCCCAGAGCCTGGCGGCAGCTGTGGTACCTCGCTCTTGGGAGGAGCTCATTCACTCTGCACAGGCTCAGGATGCTTTTGTTCACACAAAAGTGGAGGAATTGGGGCTAGCCTCTGCCCCCCCCACTCTACCCCCTTCTCTTTGCAAGGTGGCCTGCTTTACCATTCCGGTCGGGTCTATTCGCCTTCTAGACCCCTCCGTGAGAAGGTCCTCCATCAGTGCCACGACTCCCCCACCGCTGGGCATTTTGGCTTCGCCAAGACCCTGCATGGAGTGACGTGGGATTTTTGGTGGCCTTGTGTGTGTCAGAATGTCAAGACCTATGTCGCCCCCTGCCCAACCTGCCAGCGGGTGAAGGCCCCCTCAGGCAAGCCCACAGGCTTGCTTCACCCCCTGCCTACCCCCTCAGGACCTTGGAAACTGCTCTCCCTTGACCATCACTGACTTGCCTCTCTCTCACGGTAAGACCACCATTCTGGTGGTGGTGGATTTGTTTTCTAAGATGGCCCATTTCATCCCCTACTCTGGGTTGCCCACAGCCAGGGGGACAGCGGAGCTGTTTTTGGCATATGTTTTCCGGCTCCACGGATGGCCCAAGGGTCTCATTTCAGATAGGGGGGCCCAATTCACTGCCCATTTCTGGAGGGAGCTACTTGGGCTTCTCCATGTGATGCTCCATCTTTCCTCCGCCCACCATCCACAGACAGACGATCAGACTTAGCGCACCAATGCAACTCTGGAGCAATATTTGCGCTGTTATGTCAATTACCAGCAAGATGGCTGGTTTTCCTTGCTGCCTCTCGCAGAATTTGCTTGTAACAATGCCTGCCATGCTTCTACCTGCCAAACTCCATTTTTTGCCAATTTTGGTTACCACACCAAGGCTTTCCTGTCCACCTTAGCTCCCTCTTCAGTGCCAGCGGCCCATGACTTTTTAGAGGAGTTGCGAGCGGTACACCACCTGTTACGGGACTCCCTCGAGCAAGGCAAGACAGCCTACAAGGCCTCTGCAGACCGGTGACACCAGCCAGGTCCATCTCTGGAACTGGGGGACTGGGTTTGATTGTCCACCCAATACCTCCCCTCTCACTTGCCTGCAAGGAAGCTCGCGCCTCACCGCATGGGGCCTTTCCAGATTACAGCCCAGATTAACCCTGTTGCTTTTCGCCTGGCTCTCCCCACCTCCATGAAGATCCATCCTGTTTTTCATCGGTCCTTGCTGTCCCCCCCAGTTTCTGGCGACTCTCATCGCTCGGTCGGTTCCCCCCACTGCCAGTGCTGGTGGAGGGGGAGGAGGAGTTTGAGGTCGCAGAGATTCTGGACCCCCGCCTTTCTCGCGGCTGCCTGCAATATCTAGTGGACTGGAAGGGGTACAGGCCAGATGAGCGAACCTGGGATCCCGCGGAAAATGCGCATGCTCTGTTGCTGTTGAGGCGCTTCCACCAGCTGTACCCCCACAAACCCGGGGCCCCAGGGGAGGAGCACGAGGGGGGGCCTCATGGGAGCGGGGATGATGTCAGGGTGGAAACCGAGCCGATAGAACCCCAGAGCGGTTCTGATTCTGAGGAGGATCAGCAATCCATGGCAGAGGAGCCAGCTCATCCCTCACAGGCACAGCAGCTGGCAGAGATTCCTCCTGCTGGCATTCCTGAGATAGATAGCGACCCTGGCAGTGAGAAAGTGTGGGAGGGGGGCTTGCTAGATGCTCGATGCAGACGCAGGGAGCGACAAGCGATGGAGGGCACGGAAAGGAGGTGTAGCACCCATTTGGCATGCAAGCAATGGCCGCATCCCATGGACCCAAGGGAAAGACGGAAGATATCTCCCTAGCCCATAAGTTCAGGGTCTTCAAGTGATTGTCCTTCAAACGGGGACCAACTGCCTACCCGGAACATAGGCTACTCTGCTGTTCGTTGCTTAGTCACTGGTGATAGCATCTGAAAGAGTAATTAAGTTGTAAAAGGATTAAAGCCTTGAAAAGAATCCTTTTGTCTGTGTCTTGAGTTGGCTATTGGAGTGTACTGAAAGAGGCTGCTAGGGCACTCCTGACAGCAGAGTATTTTTACTCCGTTGTTTGTCTTTAATTCAGCTCCCCTGCAGTTCAGTTGCTATGTACCCATCCCTCTGCTTTAAATTCAGTATGATTGAGGCATTCCTAGGGGTGTGACTTTCACCTGGCCATGCCCTTGGTAACCTAGGTAACTAGGGTAACTCACCTGCCTTTCCAACACATCAAACCCCAGAGCACTCTTTCGAGCCTTCAGAACTGCCCTGCACTTCCATTTCACCAGTGGGAGTAACTAGCCTTCAGGATTATGCACTTCTCTGATGTTTGTGTTACTTAGCTTCTGTGATATTGTGTGAAGTCGCTTCTCTGATGTTGTGGGAAACCGTGTCTCTGATGTTGTGTGAAGTCACCTCTCTCTCGTAATTTTCCTTCTCTGTGATGCTTGCAATAAGGGCTTAAGGGCATAAGCCCTTATTCACTTTATCACTGTAGCAATCTAGCGCAGTCTCGGGAACATGGAAACAAAGAAGCCTGTCATTGCAAGCAGGGAGAAGTGTCCAGGGAGAGAGAAAGGGGGGTAGGAAGCTATAACTTTGTGACAGTTCACTGCAGTGGGGTGAAATTGGGAGGGGTGGGGTGCTCTCATAGGGATCCTTCAGATGTTGCACTGGAGAACTGGGGATTTTGGCTTCTTTATGCAAAAGTGCACACATTGGGAAAAGGAGGGCGGGGAGGAATAACTCCGTGACAGTTTGCTGGAATGAAGTATACTTGAGGGTGGGTGGGGTGTTCTCATAGGGAGCCTTCAGATGTTGCACTGGAGAATCGGGGTTTTTGGCTTCTTTGTGTAATTGGGGAAAGGGGCAGGGAGGAATAACTATGCAACAGTCTGCAGGAATGGGGTGAAATTGCAGAGGTGCTATCAAAGGGAGCCTTCAGATGTTGTACTGGATAATTGGGTTGTTTCTAGCTTTCAGAATTGTGAATTAGTAACTCTCCATTCATAATAATGTGGTCGCAGGGAGGAGCCTGGACATGGGCCAGGAAACAAGCCTCTCTCATTGGTTGAGAAGCCCCTGCCCAGTTGATGATGCTCAGTTCTACTTCCCCCACCCAACCTGGAAGTGTGGTCTTTTCAAGTGCTGGGTGACCTGTGAAAACTGGATTTTAAAGGTATGGTACACTCTGCTTTTCTTGCTTCATGTGTCCCTGATGGACCAAAGCCGATTCCATGAAAATACGGATAATACTCCAATGCACCTCTCATTCCGTTGTTGTGAAGATTTTCCCCCATCCAAGTCTGGATCTGCCTGGTGGATTGGGGGAGGATCAATTTTGGGGCCTGTTTTCAGAATCTGGATGTAAGCTGTGCACTTCGAAATGGGGCTGAAAATACCTGAAAGGCCTCTCTACAGCCTGTGGCTCTTCCAGCCTCAGTAGGAAAGGTGGTAGAAAAGATCCTGTCCAGACTGAGAGCTATGCAAGCTGCAGGGAGGTTATGGGCACTATGTTATAAAACGCTTCTGTTGGTATCAATGGACACTCAGGGCTCTGTGGAATTGATCTGGGCCCCTTAGAATAGATCTGGGGTCAGCTCTCCAAGGGCTCAGAACTAACAATGTCCCTGGTAACAACTAAGGTGAGTCCCATTTTAAAAAGGTTGACAACTACTGACTCTAGAAATCCTGCCAGTTGGAGTTGTTCCTTTTTTTCTTTTTCTTTCTTTTCTTTCTTTTTTTAAAAACCAATTAGTTTTAAATATCCAGTGGACGTTATCTAAAATGCTAAATAAATTAAGCCATTTGTTTTGGATCAAATCCACATTGGAAGGGCAGGGGCGGGGCAGCAGCAGAAGCTGGAGTACTGGCTCATTACTACATTTTACTGCAGCAAATCACCCAGCATTGTGGACATCACTTTAAAACCAGCTTGTCTGTTCAGCTGGGTGATCAGCTGCAGTTAACATTTTCAAAAGCCGTGTAATACATGTTTCTCTCTTGCCTGCCGTATGGCTGCCTAGCATTGCTGCCCCTCTTCTCTTCCACCGTTTTTTAATTTTCAGAGGAAGAAAGAAATATCCAGCCCTAAACCAGATAAGACCACCATTAATTTCCCAAAGGCTTTCCGATGGAAGAAACTGATATCGCTGGTATTATTCGGTTGTATCATTCTTAGCTGATGTATTATTTTTAAACTGACAGCTTAACCACAGAACTGGATCTGTTTAAAATGAAAGGACTGAAGTGGGGCTAGAAATACAGGGACCACCTGTTATAAACATGTACAATGACTATTACATTACCTAGTTATCAGCATGCAAAGAGCCCCACTGTACGATGCACAGGCACACAATTACCTTATGCTAGAAGAAAATACCCATCGTAATGACAGCAGCAGGTTTTCATGTATATGGAGCCTGTATATTCCATCCCCCCACCTAGCAGGACTCTTGTGCTTTTACAAATGGCACGGCAGGCAGAAATGTAATAGGTACAGCTATTCCCAACACTATACTTCTATCAGCAGCTGCATTTATATTATGCCCGTCACGTTGCTTTTGAAGGCACACAAGCCTTACTTTTTAAGGCAGCAACCCTAATTCCAGGGACCCCTGGGTGAATGCAATGCGTACATTAGGACTCCTCCATGGGTCCCTAATAGTGGAGACAGGGCCAAGTGTGGTTGGAGATTTTAGCCCCCACCTCCCCCCGGCAACATTTTACTTACATTTTATTTTAGGGATTATAGCCTGCCTTAAAAAAAGTTTTGTGGTTGCTGACAACAAAATAATAAAACAATAAATGGCATTATAAAAAAGCAACACAATAAAAAAGCAACAGGCAGTCCAAAATAGGTTTGATTAAAATGGCACAAAGACATAGACACACATGGGAGCAGCTTTCACAAAAAGAAGGGAATCAGATCCCAAGAGAACGAGACAGACTTCACCTGGTGCCCAAAATGTATTATTTAAAGCATTTTTATCCTGCTCTTCAGCTAAAAAGACTCCAAGGCCCTGCCCACAGGCTTACAATAAAAAATAACAGGGTGCTTCCAGACAGAGGGGTCCTGTGCTGACCATTGGAAGGCCTTGTGCAGTTATTCCATCTTTTCTTCCTTGATAGGTTTTCCACAGTAAAAAAAAGATGGAGTAAGCAGTGGAAAATATGGGAGGGTTATGCTGGGAAGATGATGATGTCTGGGCCTCCTATAAAATTCTGTACATGAGCCAAGGCATCGTACAATAAAGCCTTGTTCCCTTCAAAGGTAGTGTTTTTCTCTCTCCCACTCCGCGCATTGAGTGAATGACAGCCGTTCTCTCCTATAGGAGACATTAAGGGATGCACTTGGGGACACCATGGTGCTGATGGTGGAGGTAAACCTGTCGCTTGTCTTTGGTGACTTCAGTATTTGAGGTGTGGTGAAGGTCAGGTTTTGCTGCCTCTCAACTGTGTCCCAAATTACAACTGAGTCAAGTTTGTCCCACAGAACTGAATGGGAGCTACTACGACTGGGTCAACAGCCCCATGCCTTCATCTACATATCCCTGTTCCAGGTCTTGTTTCTCGGTGTTACCCTAAACTAGAGCATGACAGAACCTGAACTATCTTTTGCATAATATTGATGATTTCTGAGAGAAACAGCTCTATTTGAGGGTTTCCAACTCCAGGCCCCTGAAAGGAGCACATTCTTGTTCTTTTCAGGCTTGTGTTGAAGCCCAGGGGTGACATGTCCTATCATTTAAGCAACTCTTGAAGCACTGATTCCTAAACAGTGTGTCAGGGCTCAGTAGAGTGCTGCAAGAGGAGTCTTGAAAAAGGAAGCTGCCATGGTAGCTGCATTCACCACTGTTGGGGCGGGGAAACCACATGCAGCATTGCTTACAGCCCCCAATATAAGGACAGTGACATCATGCTGAGGGAGAGATAGATCAGGGATTTCCTGGCACAACTGATTCTCTCTGCAGCCTGACTGAGTGGGCAAAAGGCAGGGTGAGATGCTATGCCAGAAGGCAATTAAGTGGGCTATCGTACAGTTGCAAGGAGGAGGCCTTGCCTACCTATTGTTCTCAGAGCTGATCAAGGATATATATCTTTGGACCTGGCAACACTGCAGAGACTTACTAACTTTTGTGGGACGCGTGCACCAAAATCCTTTGCAAACAGCTCACCAAGTTCCCAGCTGGTATAAATGGCAAGCATGGAATTTAGCAGTAGCTACTCAAGCTGCAGCTGAATGAGACATTGCCCTTATAAAAGATTGTTTTCAGACCACCTGGCAAAGCACCTTGATTACTTGCCAAAGGTAGAAACTTGCATTCGCTCCAATTTTATATTCCCTGACTATGATAATTGCCTGTAATTAGCAAATTGCTTACTTTATCCCAATCATTTTTGAAATGTCAATGGACAGAAAGCATTTAGAAGATCTTCAGCTGGCAGGGTACAGCAAAGCAAACCATCCTTGTGAAACCCAAGACACCTGTCTTTGTTTATTTACACTTGACGAAGTATGTCTGTTCTTTCCCTCTCCTTGCTAATAGGAGGTGCCAATTCCCCCTAAATATGTCCTTTCTTTAAAAGTGTTTCTTGCCTCTGAGCAGTCAAGCAACCTGAGTCCTTACTGATATCTTAAAGGTCATAAAGAAACATTGGAGAATCTTCTTCTGAAAGATCTTCAAATTTTGACAGTACTAGAACTCCCACTACACACCCTAGCATTTCTCAAGGTGCAATGAGGCTGAGTACAAAGCTGTTTGGAAACAAGAGGGAATGCAGTTCATGGAAACAATGTGATTTCTTAAGTCTCATGGCAGCCTCCTGTATTTCCTCTGCTGTCAACAGTTTATCTGGTTTGCTTGTGAATAACAGTGATTTGCAGGAACTTTTATGACAAAATGAGCAGAGTTAGGATGTACTCTTGACATTACAGTTACCTAGTGATAGCCCAGATAAAGGTAGTTCATTTATTTGTCTGCTAGAAAGGATGTTGGGCATGGATCTAGGGGCCCTTTAGTTCAGTCTTCACTCAGTGTGTGGCATGCCCCATCTTATTCAATGGGACTTACTTCTAAATAAGTGTAGCTAGGTTTGCAGCCATAAAGTCACATTGTGCTTTATTTGTTCTTTCTGGAAAGTCTTAGACAAATCATCATCTCTACGATGCAGTTGTTCCCAGTTAGCCATATGACTCACTAAGGGAGCGGGCCTATGAAGACTGTCTTGCCCAAGGCCTCCCAGATCTGACTCTGGCTCTGTATCATCTCATGGGGCACCAACCGTGTCTGCTTTTTTAAATTTCCGGATGTGGCATTTATCATAGTGCAAGGTGGTTTGGCTGCCACAGTACAATTTTCAGGCCAATAAAATGCTTTGGGGAGTTGCATCACGTGATGCCGGAGGTTTCCTCCTAATGTTGACATCTTCTAATTTTGTTTTGTTTAGAAAAGAGAAGAGGAAGAGAGGCAAAGAGGTGAAGAGCAGATACGGCTCCAGGAGGAACGCAGAGCACAGGAGCTGTACCTGAGCCTCAAGCAAGCCCAGCAGTATAGCCAACACAATGAAAAGGAGGACTATGAATGGGAAGAACAGCGTGAGTGAACTAACCTATCGAGGGTTTTCAATTGTGCCAAGGTCTTGATTTAGCCTGAGCAATCTGCAGTGTGATGGTATATGACGTGTGAGCTGGGCCGTCCTTGAATGAAAGCATAGCTCTCTAGACAAATGAGTATATTTACAAAGGGAAGAGGCCTTGTGCCTTTCTAAGTGACTGGACAGGAAAAAATACTTTTCACGGTTTATATTTTATATAGTCCCTCAGCATCCACAGGATACTGATCAGATATGGCCAAGATACATTTCTGAAGCCATACTGATGCTGTTTCTTCTTCTTTTTATTTGGTCATCAGAAGTATTCCAGAAACCTAATAGCAAGGTTGTGTGTCTGAAGCACAGAGGCCTTGATCTAGCCAAGGGCCACGTGTGGGTAGAGGCTGGCTTCTGTACAAGTATCTCTGGCTTGATGAGAAATGATGCGTGCAGCACCTATTTGCTCGCATGATTCCCCAACCTGATCCAGCAGCCAAGGTGGAGCATGGTAGTGCCAATTAGTTGTTTGGGAGCATGGTAGGGTGCTTGGTTTAGTCTTCCCATCCCCCGGCCCCCCAAATTCAGCTTGAGTGCTGATTTTCTGACAGGGTTACACATGCGCACAGCATTTTGCATTTCGGCAGAGAGTCAGGAATGTCTGCTTCACCAGCACAACCACCACCAAGAGGTGAGCAATATAAAGTAATAAACCATTAAGATTTCATGTGGTAACACCAGCGAGGCCATTAAAATCCAAACAAAAAAGTCAACTAAAGCCAGTGCCACCAATATACTGAAAACCTGGGGTCTTCTTCAAATGTAACGACTTGCCTTTTCCTTCCTAAAAGCCATCAAATCTAGCACTGGGAAGGGAATTCTGCAAAACAGAGGCGATACTTGTGGAAATTGCTCCCAGCCTCATCTGATGAAACCTCTCTAAAAGACGGGGGTTGGAGCAGGACCCTTTCCTGGCAATCTTAATTGACAGGAATCTCAGAGAGCTTCACACACACTTTGCCCCACTATTTGAGCTTGTTGTTGCTGTTGTTGTTGTTAAGCTGATGTGATTTATTTTATTTCCCCATTTTCTGTTTTCTTTGGGGAGAGTTGACTTTGCTTATGAATTTTGTGTTAGGGTATTGCTACTTGCTGCCTCAGCCTCAAAGAATACAAAACAAATTAGTTGGCCCAATAAAATATACCCCTTTATCTAGTTTCATTTTCTTTCTTTTGTATATAAAGAACATTGGTAAAAAGCACAAGAAATCACAATATGAAAGTGAATTTTATCTGCATTATTATTATGTGCCCTGGTTTAGACCAGAATGGGAAATATATTGGTATATTGAGAATCCCAGTCAAGAATATATTGCAAGCATAACTGAACTAGTTGTAAGAATTGGATGTGATGCCTTTCAGCCTCAGACTGTGGTCTAGTAGCAAAGAAGTGATAAACTTGTATCAGGACTGTACCACTTGAGACTGCAGATGAAGGCTCACATGGCTGAATTCTTCTGCCTAGAAACCTTCTCCCTGACCTGCTCAAAGTCTATGTGCAAAGGGAGAAAATATTTTTTGAAGGAGCATTCAACCATGTGGCCCCCACCTTCAGTCTCAAGTGGTACAGCCTGACCAAACTTTACTTATCTGCTCTTTCTGAAGTTAGGCTGAAGTTCCATATTCAAAGCCAGTTTTTTGTGGAGACTGCCATATTGATTTCAGTGGTTATGAGAATAGCACCTCCTGGTCTGCCTTTCCCTGTTTTAGCTGCAGTCCACTGTTTCTCATAACATATAGTTCTGCCTAGACGTTCATGTTTTAATTCAAACTTTGTGAGTGATCAAAATTGAATGAAATTTTGAATTGTTGTGATAATTTGATTCAGCATAGATGACAAGGTATACAAGTATTTGCCAGAGTTTGTTATCTATGGAATGGTGAAAAGAGATTGGTTTTACCCTAAGGCAAGTGTCATTGTTCCATTAATTTTTTATCCTAAAGTGTTTCTCTGCTATAATTTCATCAAAACAAAACAAGAAAAAGCAAATGTCATTGTTTAGTAATAACCATGATTATATACCATATGAAGGCATTGTATTTTTGATTTACATTGCATATCCCATACCTCCAGCATTTCACAGTTGAATTGCAGGGATAGTCTTTGTACTTGTTTCACCTCTATTGCCACAGAAAGGATAAATGCCTGAGGGGCCCCCATCACTGTACACTGCTGTAGCCTTTTCTCTGCTTCCTGTGCACTGCTATTCCTTTACTCTGCAACAGGCTATCCTGCACTCACTTCAGAAAACAGGTTGTGTGGATAAACTGACCATAGCACAGTGGCCCTGTCCTTGGGCAAAGTGAAGTGGCTTGCCTCAGGGCTAAAAGGGCAGCAAACTGCTGGTTATTTAAATCATTATTACTGTACTAGTGCAAAACCCAAGTCATCACGGGTAGCAGTTTGAGAATGATTGGATAAAAATATCTGCCTGTTTCCTTTGTGACTGGAAAGCTTTACACTTTTAAAGTAAATGTACTACAAATAAAATGGCAAAAGTGTTATTTTTAAAAAGATCATTTCCCTCTTCTTCCTGATGTCTTGTCTATCTGGTTTCATCTTTTGATTTTCTGTCTCTGCTCCCTCTGGTGTCCTTTCAGCTCATTCTCCTCAGCTTTTCTTCCTCCTCCTCCATCACCAACTGACTTTCCTTCAGCCCCTTTCCCAGCATTCTGTGCCTGTCCTTTCATTGGCCCAGCACTCTAAGAGCTCACAGGAGGAAGCATTATTACAAGTGCATACACACACTGTGTCACATGATACATTACATGCACAGTGTGGGGCATATGCATTAACCTCCCCTTTGCCTCATCCCTCTCCCTTCTCCCTTCCCGAGCATCCCAAGGCTCAAGCTTAGGGGTGGACGAAAGTCACTTACCTGTCGTTGAAGGCCGTTCGCGGTGGAGGGGAGCGCTTCGCTGCTCCCCCCGCGAAGTTCAGGCCGGGGGGGGAGGCTTCCTGCCTCGCCCGGCTGAAATTCAGGCCGGGGGGGGAGGCTTCCCGCCTCGCCCGGCCGCGAACGCGAAAGTAAAAAACAAAACAAAAAACCTTCCCCTGATAGGCTACGTGACGATTCACGTAGCCTATCACGGCTAGATCTGCAAAGTCAGCCGTGATAGGCTACGTGAATCGTCACGTAGCCTATCACGGGTGACTTAAAAAAAAAAAAAGCGCGTACGCGAATGGCGGCCCCCATAGGGAGCCGCCATTCGCGTTCCTTATTTAGTCGCTGTAGTCTACGTAAATGTTTATGTAGACTACGGCAAAAATAAGGGCAATGCAAATAGCGTTGCCCTTATTTTCGCCGTAGTCTACGTAAACATTTACGTAGACTACAGCGACCAAATAAGGAACGGGAATGGCGGCTCCCTATGGGGGCCGCCATTATCCGTACACTCTTTTCTTTTTTAAAGTCACCCGTGATAGGCTACGTGACGATTCACGTAGCCTATCACGGCTGACTTTGCAAATCTAGCCGTGATAGGCTACGTGAATCGTCACGTAGCCTATCAGGGGAAGTTTTTTTTTTTTCTTTCATAGCAATGGCGGCGGCGGCAGCCGGTCAAAAGACCGGCTGCCGCTCCCGCCTCGCTCGAACACCCGCCGAACCGCCGGCCGGACCAGCCACCGGGAGGGACATTCGGTGAAGGTAAGTCCCGTCCCGGGGGGGGTGCGGGGTGCGGGGGGGGGTGCGGAGGATTTCTCCACGAAACTTGTTCGGGGGGCCGAACACGTTGGCGCTCGGCCCCCCGAAGTTTCGGGGAGAAATTCTCCGCCATCCCTAGCAGCTTCGAACTTTTTCCAAGTTTCAAAATGTTCTGCACATCTATACTGCTTAAGCTTCATTTTTTAAAGAACAAGCAAAATCGATCTGGTAGATCTCTAGTAATAAGCCTTACACTATCATATTCTTAAGTTTTTTACTGCCAATGAAGGGGAGAGACGCTTCTGGGGTTTCCTGCCTCAGATGTCAAAATAATTTGAATGGCCTTGGGTACTGTGTACCTTGATGTGGGATCAGGACACACACACACCCTCTCCACCCCCATTTGCTGCTTCACCTCAGGTAGCAAAATGTCTTGAACCTCTCCTACATAACAGTTTCCCCAACAGGAGCATGTATTTAATCAAATGTTGAATCTCATAATGATCCTCCTTGCAGTTATTCTAAACTAGCTGCATCTCAATTGTGTTTGGCAACATATAGCATCAGGATAGGAGGAGAAGAGAAGACGCGCTATGGTATTTTGCGTTTTAGACAACCAAGAAAGAATAACCATAAGGCCTAGTTCTCACAAGCAGCAGGTAAGGTGGTAGGCCTGCTTCTGGACTGTACCACTTTAGACACATTCATAGGTCTGAATGCTTCACCATACAAAAATATCCCTGTGCTAGATGCCAGGGAGAAAGGTTCTAGACTAGTCTTCCTCCTAGTCCTCTATATGTGTAGAGAACATTTTGCAGGGAGGAGCATTCAGTTATGTGAGGACCTACACTCTTTAATGGTATAGCCCAGAGCCCTTAATCAGCAGTTTGTTTTTTAACGGACGACATCTTGGCCAGAATCTGGATCTGGTAACGTGATTTAAAAGCAAATAAAATGTTTGTTCTTTTAGTTAAAGATATAATGTGGGGGAATGCTTGCAATCTGTTAACATACTTAACAATTCCAAATGAACCTCACTGGCTGCATTATGTTACATGGTGTTTTAGAGTTTGTTTGTGTGCATTTACATCAGCCTTGTAAATCAGCCCACAAAAAGCCTGCAGGTTTACTTAGTTGTTGTTTTTTGTTACTACCCTGCTAAGAGTAGCCTGTGGGTGTCATCACACTGAGCTTTTATCCTGCTACTGAGATGGCTCTGTCATAGAAGTTTGCGGGCTCTTTGGATGACGCCATTACCCTCCAGGGCGCCTCCTGCAATTTCTCCCAGCCTATCCTGTGTTTTTCCCAAATGCAATAAATGTTGTATTTTTTCCAGCCCATGAAACAGGAGCGCCATAACCTCCTTGTGAAATTCTCCAATAGCGGAAGAAACCGCTGTGTCTGCCTGCTGTGGGCATTTGTTTTCAGTTGTTGGGGCATTGAGGATAGGGTGTGGGGCATGCAGGAGCAAGCAGATTTGACAGGCACAAAGGCAAGAATCACCCTCCAATTGCAACTCCTGCCTCTGCTCAAGTCTTTCTGAGGAAAGACTTTCCTCGATTCCCAGGTATCATGTAAATGCTTGAGCACATTTCTCAGTTGGAGGGAGAAAAGGATAAAATGCCTCCCTGTAACCCTACCAAGCTCAGAAGCAATGTCCTCTGTTGATTCGGAGCATTCCATTACGTTCAATGGGGCTTACTCCCAAGTAAGTGTGCCGAGGGTTGCAGACTTACAGGGTGCTCTTATGTCTACTCAGAAGTAAGTCCCATTTAGTTCAATGGGGATTAGTCCCACGTAAGTGTGCCAAAGGTTGCAGACCTATGGCACAATCTTATATTTTATGTCTACTCAGAAGTAAGCCAGAGGTTTCCTGGGGGCTACGAGAAAAGAGTACAGCAGAAGTTAAGCTACGAAAACAAGACCCCCACCCCTCCTTTGCACACATACCAGGGAGGGAGGAAGGCACTCCTGCAGTTCAAACCACGTGTCTGCCATGTAAAGGAGCCCTTCCTAATCCCACAAAGAAACTGAAAGCAGGAAGCTCTGGAAAGGATGTGGATTTTTGTGGGGGTTTTGGTTAATGTACAAACACCCTGTGTTTCCAAGCTGACCGCCGAGGAGGGGAATTATTCACCAGGGACAAGAGCAAGGACATACGGAGTATTCTTAATAATAAAAAAGGAGGGGCAATTGGAGTGTCTATTTTAATCCCCTCCTCCCTGTTTCCCTTTTGTGTCTCATGTGTTGAGATTTTAAGTCTTTGTCATTTGTTTTAATTTGTTTTAATGTTAAGAACTATACAAGTGGGACCTGCAACAAAATGTTACAAAGTAGAATACTGCTGTTCAGGACACTCCATTCCATTCCTCTTCCCTCCTGTTGTTGTTGTTCAGTCGTTCAGTCGTGTCCGACTCTTCGTGACCCCATGGACCATAGCACGCCAGGCCTTCCTGTCCTGCGCTCTCTCCCGGAGCGTGCTCAAGTTCATATTCATTGCATCCGTGATGCTATCTAGCCATCTCATCCTCCGCCGTCCCCTTCTCCTTTTGCCTTCAGTCTTTCCCAGCATCAGGGTCTTTTCCAGGGAGTTTTCTCTTCGCATTAGGTGGCCAAAATATTTGAGCTTCAGCTTCAGTATCTGTCCTTCCAATGAGCACTCAGGGTTGATTTCCTTTAGGACTGACTGATTTGACCTCCTTGCAGTCCAGGGGACTTGTAAGAGTCTTCTCCAGCACCACAGTTCGAAAGCATCAATTCTTCGGCGCTCAGCCTTCCTTATAGTCCAGCTCTCACAGCCATACATTACTACTGGGAAAACCATAGCTTTGATTAGACGGACCTCTGTCGGCAAGGTGATGTCTCTGCTTCTTACTATGCTGTCTAGGTTTGCCATAGCTTTCCTCCCAAGGAGCAAGCGTCTTTTAATTTCATGGCTACAGTCACCGTCTGCGGTGATCTTGGAGCCCAAGAAAGTAAAATCTGTCACTGCTTCCATTTCTTCCCCTTCTATATGCCAGGAAGTGATGGGGCCAGATGCCATGATCTTAGTTTTTTTAATGTTGAGTTTCAAACCAGCTTTTGCACTCTCCTCTTTCACCCTCAACAAGAGGCTCTTTAGATCCTCTTCGCTTTCTGCCATTAGGGTGGTATCGTCTGCATATCGGAGGTTGTTGATAATTCTCCCAGCAATCTTAATTCCGACCTCTGATTCATCCAACCCGGCATTTCTCATGATGTACACTGCATATAAGTTAAATAAGCAGGGTGACAATATGCAGCCTTGTCGTACTCCTTTCCCAATTTTGAACCAATTGGTTGTTCCATGTCTGGTTCTTACTGTTGCTTCTTGACCCTTGTACAGGTTTCTCAGGAGACAGGTAAGGTGGTCTGGTACTCCCATCACTTTAAGAATTTGCCACAGTTTATTGTGATCCACACAATCAAAGGCTTTAGCGTAGTCAATGAAGCAGAAATAGAGTTTTTCTGGAATTCTCTTGCTTTCTTCATGATGCAGCGAATGTTGGCGATTTGATCTCTAGTTCCTCTGCCTCTTCGAAACCCCGCTTGTACTTCCGGTAGTTCTCGGTTCGCATACTGCTGAAGCCTAGCTTGTAGGATTTTGAGCATCACCTTGCTGGCATGTGAAATGAGTGCAATTGTGCGGTAGTTTGAACACTCTTTGGCGTTGCCCTTCTTTGGAATTGGAATGTAAACTGACCTTTTCCAGTCTTGTGGCCACTGTTGAGTGTTCCAGATTTGTTGGCATATTGAATGCAGCACTTTAACAGCATCATCTTTTAGGATTTTAAATAGCTCGGCTGGAATACTGTCATCTCCACTAGCTTTGTTGTTACTAATGCTTCCTAAGGCCCACTTGACTTCACTCTCGAGGATGTCCGGCTCAAGTTCGGTGAGCGCACTCTCATGGCTATCAGGGACATTCAGATCTTTCCTGTATAGTTCTTCTGTGTATTCTTGCCACCTCTTCTTAATCTCATCTGCTTCTGTTAGGTCCCTGCCTTCTTTGTCCTTTATCATGCCCGTCTTTGCACAAAACGTTCCCTTGAGATCTCCAATTTTCTTGAAGAGATCTCTAGTCTTTCCCATTCTGTTGTTTTCCTCGATTTCTTTGCATTGTTCATTTAAGAAGGCCTTCTTGTCTCTCCTTGCTATTCTCTGGAACTCTGCATTCAGTTGGGTATATCTTCCCCTTTCTCCCTTGCTTTTCGCTTCCCTTCTTTCGTGAGCTACTTGTAAAGCCTCATCAGACAGCCACTGTGCTTTCTTGCATTTCTTTTTCTTTGGGATGGATTTCGTTGCTGCCTCCTGAACAATGTTACGGACCTCCGTCCATAGTTCCTCAGGCAATCTGTCTATCAGGTCTAATCCCCGAAATCTATTCCTCACCTCCACTGTATATTCATCAGGGATATGATTTAGGTCATACCTGAACTGTTTAGTGGTTTTCCCTACGTTCTTCAGTTTAAGCCGAACGTCTGCAACAAGAAGCTCATGATCTGAGCCACAGTCAGCTCCAGGTCTTGTTTTTACTGACTGTATGGAGCTTCTCCATCTTTGGCTGCAAAGGACGTAATCAGTCTGATTTCGATATTGACCATCTGGTGACGTCCATGTGTAGAGTCGCCTCTTGTGCTGTTGGAAAAGAGTGTTTGCTATGATCAGCATGTTCTCTTGGCAAAACTCTATTAGCTTTTGTCCTGCTTCATTTTGTACACCAAGGCCATGCCTGCCTGTTATCCCGGTGATTTCTTGACTTCCTACTTTAGCATTCCAATCCCCTATAATGAAGAGGACATCTTTTTTTGGTGTTAGTTCTAGAAGGTGTTGTAGGTCTTCATAGAACCGATCAACCTCAGCTTCTTGGGCCTCAGTGGTTGGGGCATAGACTTGAATTACTGTGATGTTGAATGGTTTGCCTTGGATTCGTACTGAGATCATTCTATCATTTTTAAGATTGTACCCCAGTACTGCTTTTCCCACCCTTTTGTTGACTATGAGTGCTACTCCATTTCTTCGAAGGGATTCTTGCCCACAATAGTAGATATGATGGTCACCTGAATTAAATTCGCCCATGCCTGTCCATTTGAGTTGGCTGATTCCCAAGATGTTGATGTTCAATCTTGCCATCTCATGTTTGACCACCTCCAGCTTACCTTGATTCATTGATCTGACATTCCAGATTCCTAAACAATATTGTTCTTTACAGCATCGGATTTTCTTTTCACCACCAAACACATCCACAGCTGAGTGTCCTTTCGGCTTTGGCCCAGCCGCTTCACTCTTTCTGGCGCTACTTGGAAATACCCTCTGCTCTTCCCCAGTAGCATATTGGACACCTTCCGACCTGAGGGGCTCATCTTCCGGCGTCATCTCTTTTAGCCTTGTGATACGTTCCATGGGGTTTTCTTGGCAAGGATACTGGAGTGGGTTGCCATTTCCTTCTCCAGTGGACCACATTTTGTCAGAACTGTCTGCCATGACCTGTCCGTCTTGGGTGGCCCTGCACGGCATAGCTTATGGCTTCACTGAGTTACGCAAGCCCCTTTGCCACAACAAGGCAGTGATCCATTTTTCCCCTTCAATAGTCAGTCAGCATTCTGTCCTCATTGACCTGTTTTGAGTTCCCGCCCCCTTAGTATTTCTTCCCTAAAGGTTTTTTGTACTTGTGCAAACTTTAGGGTTTCTCCGAGCCTGCTGATACAGTGCCATTTTGACTACATAAGCAACAACATTTGGCTCTGAACGTCAGCAACAGAGGGAGTGAAAACACCGCCTTGGGTTGCCGCACAATTGTTGATTTCACTTGTCTTATAGCAGAGGAACTCATGGAACTTATTCATGGAACTTATTCATGGAACTTATTCATGGAACTCAGAAAGGTCTCTTGAATGCTAATTCCCCCAAGTCGGTGGCCTGCCATACATATGAGACCAGATCACTTTGCACCAAATTAATTTTGCATGTGGCAAATGATATTCCCATTAACTATTATTGTACCCGGCCTCTAATGTTTCTGATAAAGTAAAATCCTGATTAACTTTCAATGAAAAGGGGTAAATAATAATTATCTGTAGAAGACTATAAGCCCTGTCTTATTTTTTTCAACTGAAAAAGGAGACATGAGCCCCTAGGCATGGGAGGAGCAGTAATATAGGAAAACACTCTGATATCTGTAATTGGTGGGAATGGTTTTCTGCCCTTTTTTGAAATAATCTTATGTGTGATATGAGGGGAGGGGCAGATAAGAAATTTGTAACCATGATGTCAAAAAAAGAAGAACTTCAATAATAGCAAAAAGCCCTATTTGGGTACTTCAGAGAAGTGGTGTGTTTTTGACCACTTGCAGGGGAGATCTGGCCCTGAATGCTTTGATACGTGGAGACCCTGGGACACCGCGGATTCATATGTCCCTGGCAAGTAGATCTGTCATTGTGTGATGCTTTTGTGTTAGTGTTTCCCCACTGACATGCTCTTCGCATTAGGTGGCCAAAATATTTGAGCTTCAGCTTCAGTATCTGATCTTCCAATGAGCACTCAGGGTTGATTTCCTTTAGAATGGACTGATTTGACCTCCTTGCAGTCCAGGCGACTCGTAAGAGTCTTCCCCAGCACCACAGTTCGAAAGCATCAATTCTTCGGCGCTCAGCCTTCCTTACAGTCCAGCTCTCACAGCCATACGTTACTACTGGGAAAACCATAGCTTTGATTAGACGGACCTCTGTCGGCAAGGTGATGTCTCTGCTTCTTACTATGCTGTCTAGGTTTGCCATAGCTTTCCTCCCAAGGAGCAAGTGTCTTCTAATTTCATGGCTAAAAAAGGAGAAGGGGATGGCAGAGGATGAGATGGCTAGATAGATGACTAGATTCACTGATGCAATGAATATGGACTTGAGCATGCTCCGGGAGAGAGCGCAGGACAGGAGGGCCTGGCGTGCTATGGTCAATGGGGTCACGAAGAGTCGGACACGACTGAACCACAACAACTGACATGCTCTTACTCATTGGCAGGTGTTTGGCAGGGGACATGCTATGGTGCTTGACGTGCTATTACTCATTGGCAGGGGAAATGCTAAGATGAAGATGTCACACCATGTTATTTTCCAACTACAGCAGGCAACCTTTTTTTTTTTTGTCGAAGACCACACTCCTTCATTCATAATCTGTTGGGGGTTGCATGCTGGCAGTGAGCAGGACTGAAGCCAGTAGTGGGCAGAGTGGATGGGTCACCCCTTTTCGCCCCTATCTTTTCTTTCTCTCCCTTATCCTTCCCCTGCAGTGGAACATGTCAATCTTGCCAGAGATCTGCACTAATTGCATGTAGAGGGCTTTGGAAATGAGGCTGAGGGATGTGGGTTGCCCACCCCTGAACTAGACATTACTAGAGAGAAGCGGGAGGAGATGGGGTTTGGTGATGCTCAGGGAGATGCTCAATTCCATCTCCCCAAAACATGGAATTCAAGCCAAAGTAGGCTGTGCCCCAGTGTGCACTCTCTACATGTGGTGGGTATGGTATGAAGAAGTTTAAGGCTTCAGTGGTTTAAGGGTTCACCCTCCTCACAGTGTGAATAATGTCATGTGTAGTTTGGGACTTATAGAGGTAACAATCTGGGGCATGGTGCAAAGTGGCCCTTAGGGTCCAGAGTTCCGCAGAAGGGGTCCAGGTAGATTTTTTGTGATCTCAGCTGTAGCTGTGTCAAAGTTGAAATAAAATTGTGGTTTGCAACACAGGTGAGGCACACAGGCAGAAAATAAGGGAGATACATTACACTGCATAGTGGCACCTAAGCCCATTCTATCTATGTTTAGGTATACATGTAGTCCAACCTGCCCTTGACAATGCATTTAAGGTCCTATCTACCCAGGAGCTGTGTGCATACACCCCAGTGCACTTGGGATGTATATACAAGTATCCACTACTTGTAGACTCCAGTTTTGCAGAACACATATTGCCTGATCAGAACCTACACGCATCAGCCCCTGTGCAGCAGGGATCTTAAATGTTTGGAGGTTAGAGGCACAGCCAACAAGCATAATCCTAATCCTTATGTTTTGTACATCTCCAAACACTTTGGAGCACTCTTAGTATGAAAAGAATTACATTATGTAAAATCACGGGAAGCTTTAATTTTAAACTAGCAAGTTATGTGGGAAGACATTTTGAATTGGTGGGAAGGCATCAGTGAGGGAAGGAAGGCTGGCCAGTGGGTTTAAACGCTTTTTCAGGGAGGAAGAAGAAATCCCCAAGAGGGTGAGAGGGAAGGATCCTTCTCTCTCTCTCTCTCTCTCTCTCTCTCTCTCTTTCTCTCTCTCATGTGTGTGTGTGTGTGTGTGTGTATGTATGGTAACATTGTTAGAGTTATTCTGAGGTAGCAAAGAAGTTAATAATAACAAATGCTATTAAATCAAATGCTTAAAAAAATCATTCTTGAATTTCCAAGCGTGTGCCTGGAACCTTAGTGTGGATCTTTCCCCCACCGACTGAAATTCTTAGCTCTGATGCTTGTGCATCTTAGGCTTGTGCATTCACATGGTCCAAGGGAGTGTGGACGAATCCTGTTGTTACTCCTCAACTGTACGGTAATGCTAACCTGGCTTCCCTTTGCCAGCATCAGAAGTCAGAAAGATGCAGAGATGTCATTTTGGTATTATGTGCTGTATCCAGAAGCCAAATTATCCATTAGGAGCAGAGCCAGGTCCCATCATGTCTTGCCATCACCGAGTCAGCTGCTGTGCTCATCAGTGCCAGGGGTCAGTGGGGTTGAAGAGGCTCACTGCTAGTGCAGCTGCTGTGGGGGTGAATGTTGCAGTGATATTGATGACACTACTAATTTATTTAGTAGATGGAATTTCTAACAGAATGAGGATTCATCTCCTCATCCCACTGCTATTTATTGCCAAGTCAATAGGTGAAGCGTTACTAATTTTAGTGTTCGGCTTAATTCACTGCTGTGGTTCCTTTCGTTGAGCTAAACAAATAACAGCACCACTCTCCAGTACATAACTGAGATATAGTGCTTTTAAAAAACATATGACATCAACATTTCTCAAATGTGGACACTGGTGTGTCATTGAATTGCCAGAATTGTACTGCTGGGTGAAAACAACATCCATCTAGTCCAGCATTGTTACAGTGGCCCAGCCAGATACTTCTGATTTTCCCAAGCAGGGCACAGTAGTGGTGGCCTTCCCCTTTTGTATTCTAGGCTTTCTTTGTACATGAGGATTCCACTGAGTTGTCATTTTTTAAATGATTTTTTTTTATTGTGGTTTTAACAAAACAAAACAAATCATGGGAAAAAAGAAAGAAAAACAAAAACAAAACATTATATGAATAAAAATATCACTATTCCGTTAAGTACAACTTTCTACTAGGGATGGACGAAAGTCCCTTACCTGGTCCCACAGCTTTTTTCGGGGGAGGGGGAGGCACTCCGTTTCTCCCCCCGAAATTCTTGGTGGGTGGGGAGGCACCCCGTCCCTCCCCACCAAAATTCTGGCCGGGGGGGGAGGCGCCCCATCCCTCCCCACCGAAATTCTGGCTGGGGGGGAGCGCCCCGCCTCTCCGGCCGCAAAAGAAAAAGTAAAGTAAAAAAAAAAAAATGATAGGCTACGTAAAGTTTTACGTAGCCTATCACGTCTGACTTTGGGGGAAAAAAAAAGCGCGTACGCAAATGGCTATTTGCGTTGCCCTTATTTTCGCCGTAGTCTACATAAATCTTTACGTAGACTACCCATGGGCGCCGCCATTTGCGTACGTGCTTCCCCCCCCCAAAGTCAGCCGTGATAGGCTACATAAAGATTTACGTAGCCTATCACAGTGTTTTTTGAAAATCTAGCCGTGATAGGCTACGTAAATCTTTACGTAGCCTATCACGTTTTTTTTTTTTTTTTACTGGGAAATGGCGGTGGCGGCAGCCGGTCGGAATACCCGCCGCTGCTGCGCCGCTGCCGCACCGCCGCCACGAGGGACATTCGCACGAGCTAAGTCCCATCCCGGGGGGGGGGGCGGACCGTTTCTCCACCAATTTCGGGGGGCCGAATGCGTTGGCATTCGGCCTCCCGGAGATTCATGGAGAAATTCTCCGACATCCCTACTTTCTACAAAAGACAGGAGATTATGCATAAGCTTCAACGAAAGCTGACCAAATATCTGTGTATTTGTCCATTCATGAGTGGTGCCTATATACCACCCTTTCAAATGCTGATAGTGTTGTTAGGTCCTCAATCCATTGCATTATAGAAGATGAGCATTTATCCTTCCAATGTTGTAATATCCGTCTTTTGGCTGTCAAAAGGGCTTGGAAAATCCATTTGCGCTGACCATATGTTAACTTCTAGGAACTGGTAAACAGCTTAGAAGGACATGTACATCAGATACTAAAGAATGTTCTAATACAAAGTTTATCTGTATTATTACCTCCTCCCAAAAGGAGGCAACTGTTGGGCGTTGCCAAAACCTATGGTTAAAAGAAGCATTAAGTGTAGGGATGTACGAAAGTGACTTACCTTTCGCGGATTATGTTGATGGGCGGGGGGGGAGGCGTTCTGTCCCTCCCCCTGGAATCCTGGCTGGGGGGGAGGCGCTCCGTTCCTCCCCCTGGAATCCTCGAATGGCTGGCTGTGCTCCGCGGCAGCTCTGCGGAGCAGCCGGCCAGGCCCGGCCCGGCCAGGCAAGAGCCGTCCACAGCCGGATTTCCGGCCGTGGAGGGCTCTGGGTAAAACAAAAACAAAAAAAACCCGCGTACGCAAATGGCGGCGGCTATGGCCACCGCCATTTGCGTTCCTTCTTTTTGGCTGTCTTAATCTACGTAAATATTTACATAGACTATGATGGCGAAAATAAAGGGGAACGCAAATAGCGTAGCGGGTGCTATTTGCGTCCCTTTTTGATTCACCGTTTTAGCCTACGTAAATCTTTATGTAGGCTAAAACCGCGAATCAAAAGGGGATGCGAATAGCGCCCGCTACGCTATTTGCGTTCCCCTTTATTTTCGCCGTCATAGTCTATGTAAATATTTACGTAGATTAAGACGGTAAAAAGAAGGAACGCAAATGGCGGCGGCCATAGCTGCCGCCATTTGTGTACGCTGTTTTGTTTTTTAACCCCACCCAGCCATGATAGGCTACATAAAGATTTACGTAGCCTATCACGTCATTTTTTTTTTTTAACCTAGCCATGATAGGCTACGTAAATCTTTACATAGCCTATCAGGTCTTTTTTTTTTTTTTTACACAAGCCTGGAAATGGCGGCGGCGGCAGCCGGTCGGAAGATCTGCCCCAGGTGAGTCTCATCCCAGGGGGGATCGGCAGGGGGGCAGGGGGGTGGCAGGCTGTTCCGCCACGGAGTTCGGGGGGCCGAATGCACTGGCATTCAGCCTCACCGAGATCCGTGGCGGAATTCTCTGACATCCCTAATTAAGTGTATTACATCTCCAGCAATTAAGTGTATTACATCTCCAGTGAACTAGACAAACCCTTATTAAAAAGACATTGTGGAGTCCAGTACTCCTGAAACAAGATTTTTTGCGGAATAAGACATAGCCTAAGATCCATACATACTTCATATACAGACGCTAAAACCACGATCCAGTGATTAAGCAAAATGGGCAATCCAGTTCTCTATTCCATTCCTGTCTTAGACCCTGAATATCATATTTATTTACTGAAAATAAGTGTTTATATACAGAAATCATGGGTCATATGACTGATCAGCTGCTATAAATGTTTCCAATAACAATGGAGACTCTGAAGCTGTAAAAGCGGCCAGACCAAGTCCAAATCTAGATTCTAACAAATGTTGCAATTGCAAGTATTGCCATTCGGCCACAGCAGGTAAATCATATTTGGCACGCAAGTCAGAAAATGACAAAAACTAATCGTCAGGACCCAATAATTGATCCAGGGTAAAAATCAACTTATTTGTCCAGGGCTGCCACAAAAAACATTTTTTTTCAATTTTTAAATCTGGATTTCCCCATAGAATCAATTGAGATGAGAAAATGGATCAAACTGTAACTGATGTGACATTATACACCACACCTCTCTAATGGCTGGAATTGTGTGTGTGTGTGTGTGTGTGTGTGTGTTATCCATTGTAATATGCTGAGAACCTTTTGCCATCCATTTAGAAAGAGGTTCCAGACAGAAAAATTCTAGAACTGACCGGGGTGGAAAATCTAATCAGACTGGAAAAGACCTTAATTTAGTACAGATCAACAAATAAGCTCGATGGTATAAAGCAAGGTCTGGAAAACCGAACCCACCTTCTTTGGTTGGATGTTGGATCCATTTCAGAGATATTTGTGGTGGGGAGGAAGCCCTCAAAAATATATGAAACAAAGCAATGAGTTTTGGAAAATATTTGCCCCATTTAGTTGTCATGACTAATAACTGTGGAAAAGTTGTCCTCCGTGAATTAGTCTAACCCATGGAGTGTCTCCACAAGTGATTTCCTGTGAGTTTGCTGTGTTTGGAGGTTGTTCAAGGCACATGACGTCGTGGCCATCTCACAGACATCCCAGAGATTTTAACGGAAAAAACAGTTTTTCTGAGACTACTTTTAGTCCAATTGTTTTCCTTAATTTGGTTTGTCTGCACTTCTGTGGTGGTGTATACCAACCCTCTACATTTACTTCAGCATGATAGCCCTGCCCAGGGGTGTGTCTTTCACCTGGCCGTAACCTCACTGACCCCGGTCAAGGGGTGTTCCCCCAGTCTTTAACATTCCCCCCTTCTGTGCATGTTTACTCAAAAGCAAGAAATAAATCTCATTCCTCTGCAGTGAAAGGGTTAAAGGCTAACTATAGTAACTCGCCTTAAAGCGCTCTTTCACTTCTCTGATGCTCCCTTAGATCCTGATTGCTATGTTGTGCGTCTTTGATGTTCTGTAGTTTCTCTGTTATATAAAATCACTTCTCCACTTGATCACAGTAAGGAGATCTTGAAAGAGGGTGGTGGTGGAAGAAGTAGGCAAAAGTGCACACATGGGGGAAAATGGGGTGGGGAGTAGTAATTCCACAGCAGATTGCTGGGATGTGGCAAAATTAGGGTTGGGGTGGGGAGCTGGAAATGGGGAGCATTGCAATCCTATGCATCGCTACTCAGAAATCAGCCTCATTGGGTTCAATGGGGCTTCCTCCCCTGTAAGTAAGTTTAGAACTTCAGCCAACATCTCCCAGAGGAGTTCTGAGAAACAAAAAGAACTATTAACAATAACAACAATGAGAAGGGAAATCCCTTCCAAAATGGGCAAGCTGAAATCTGAATGTGAAGACTTCTTTGTGAACAGAAATGCAATTGACAAGAGAACAGCAGCCAGGAAAAAATAAAATAAAATATCACATCACCAGCCACTGGAAATAACTCAGGGAAATCTGAAGAATTGCTTCTGAAGAATTCTTTGCTGCTGCGCATTTAGTCCTGCCGCTATTGAGGTTTGAGAGGGATTTTTTTTTTTTAATTGGGTAGGGAGAGTCAGACATAGGTTGGGGAGGGGAGGGGCGCTAGCATACACACTGGCTAGAGAAAGCAGAAGGGGTGGAACAAGGTGTCAGTGGGAGGGTGGAAACAGGCTCTCTAAATGATGACGTACACAAGACTCCATCCAGTAGCCACCCAAACAATTCGGAGTAAACTGTGTGTGACCTGACAAGTGTCCCAGGCTAGCTTTGGGTTAATCCAGGTTTTCGATCCCCATGTGTCCCCAGATGGAGCAGATTCAACTCCAGTAAAAACTGCAACAAAGTGGAGAGCGAACTAAACCTGTTGCTGTGGCGATTCCCCCCAGTCTTCCCCACCTTAGCCGCCTGGAGTGCCATTTTTCTTGATCAAAAGGCGAGGTTCAAAATAAATAAATAAATAAATAAATAGTGCCCTCCAGATGTGTTGGACTATAACTCCCATCATCCCCCACCAACATACCTGGGATGCTGGGAGTTGTAGTCCAACACAGGTTGTGGAAGGCTGAGCTAACCCTTAAAAAACAAGCAAGCTCCAGTGTTACGGGAGAGGGAGAAAAAATCCCCACCCACATTGTTCATAATTGTCTAAACGTCTGTCATATGCCCTTGAACTTTCTCATTATTTTTTTTAAAGTAAAAAGCTCCCAATGCTGTAACCATTTTTTTCTTTATAGAGAAGGTGCACCTGCGGTGGCAATCTTGTTTTGTATATTGATCGCCCTGACTCAATAGGAGTGCTTGAGTCTGTCTATTGTATATAATAATACGGTAGTGTAAGGCTTATTACTAGAGATCTACCACACCAATTTTGCTCATTTTTTAAAAAAGTAAACCTTGAGCAGTAAAGACATACAGAATTTTTTGAAACTTTGAAAAACTTCAAAGCCCGAGCTTTCAGTGGTTCAGAAAGGGCGAAGGGAGAGGGATGAGGCAAAGGGCGACATTAATGCATACACCCCACACTGTGCATGTAATGTAACATGTGACACTGTGTGTGTATGCACATGTAATAATGCTTCCTCCTGTGAGCTCTTAAGAGTGCTGGGACAATGAAAGGACTGGCACAGAATGTTGGGAAAGGGGCTGGAGAAAAGTCAGTTGGTGATAAAGGAGGTGGAAGAAGAGAAGCTGAGGAGAAAGACCTGAAAGGACACCAGAGGTAGAAGACAGAGAAAAATCTTATATGTTTTTGACCCCAAACTTGAAGAAATGGTAAACAATCTTTTTAAAAGGAACATTTTTTTTGCTTCCACCTTTGTTGGTTTATCATAAAATCATAGAATAGTAGGGTTGGAAGGGGCCTATAAAACCATTGAGTCCAACCCCCTGCTCAATGCAGGAATCTAAGTCAAAGCATCCCTGACAGATGGCTGTCCAGCTTCATCTTGAATGCCTCCAGTGTGGGAGAGCCCACTACATCCCTAGGTAATTGGTTCCATTGTCATATTGCTCTAACAGTCAGGAAGTTTTTCCTCATGTTCAGCCGGAATCTGGCTTCCTGCAACTTGAGCCCATTATTCCATGTCCTGCACTCTGGGATGATCGAGAAGACATCCCGGCCTCTATCATATCTCCCCTCAGTCTTCTCTTCTCAAGGCTAAACATGCCCAGTTCTTTCAGACTCTCATCATAGGGCTTTGTTTCCACTCCCCTGATCATTGTTGCCCTCCTCTGAACCCTCTCCAGTTTGTGTGAATCCTTCTTAAAGTGTGGTGCCCAGAACTGGACCCAGTACTCCAGATGTGGCCTAACCAGTGCTGAGTAGAGAGGAACTAGTACTTCATGTGATTTGGAAGCTATTCTTCTATTAATGCAGCCCAAGGTAGCACTTGCCTTTTTTGCAGCAACATCACGTTGTTGGCTCATATTCAGCTTATGATCTACTACAGTCCCAAGGTCCTTCTTGCTTGCAGTATTGTTGAGCCAAGTATCCCCCATCTTGTAACATTCCTCTCTACTTCCCCCTGTGTGAGTGAACGGCTGCCATTAATGGCTACCATACATTCCTATGGAGAAATGTAAAGTACAGCCCTTGGACTCTCTGTCATGATGAGGGCAAAACCTACCTTCTACACCTGACATGGCATCTCACCTGCCTTCACTGACAGATTGTGCTGGTGCGTATCTCTGCTGAAAGAGCACACACACACACAGAGCGATGCACTGTATACTCCTCCTAGTCTCTGCAACATGCAAGCCCCCCCCCCCCCACACACACACTCCACTTTTCATAATCATGGGTATTTTGATAGTGGTTGAATATTAGCCACGTGATACTCATGTTTTCATTGATGTGGTATCGTGTTGCATATCTTCCAAGAGTCATTCTTCTCCCTCAGCTGAAGAACAGAAACATATCGTGTAATGTTTGCAGTCAAATACCATTTGAATCTTGATTATTTGTTGTGAGTTTGTTCCCAAATTAGCTATAGACCAAGGACTATTAAGAAGCAAGCAGCTGGAGCGAATCATTAAAAAAACACTGCGATGCATATTCATGGGACATTCTTAGAACATGCATCCAAGCCTAGCCCTATGATTCACAGCTCTTCAGAAGAGCAGAAGAGACCATAAAATATGGAGATCTCTTAATCTATCCCAAGTGATGTGACTTGCTCAGGTTCATTCCCAGTGCAGCAGGAATTCATTCATATCTTTATCAAAGAACTTGCAGTTAGAAAAACCATCAAAGCAGCCAATGCGTCTTGCTGCCACAATAGACTTGTTCTGCACGTTTTTCCTAGGCCAATAGTTCATCAGAATATAAGAAGAGCCATGCTGGATCAGACCAAGGATCCATCTAGTCCAACAGTCTGTTCACAGAGTGGCCAACCAGCTGCCTGTGGGAAACCCAGAATTAGGACATAAGTGCAATAGCACTCTTCTGCTTGTGTCCCCCAGCAACTCGTGTTGTACAATCATATTGGCACCTCTGCCTCTGATATTGGAGATAGCATATAGCCATCAGGACTAGTAGCTACTGATAGCCTTATTGCTGTGCCTGGCTCCCTCACGTCAGCGACCAAACTCATGTTAAAGGAACAGTGAACTCCTTTATTACAGCAGGACACAAACGGAGGCACTTCACCGGAGTCCATGGATCAGAGTGGTTCATGAGCTCAAGTTCAGATAGTTAATCCAAACAGGAGCCAAAAACAGGGATCTAGAGTCTGGTGGTATAATCCAAGAAAGGGTCCCAAGGCACAAGATTCAAAGCATTCAATAATTTAAGGTTTAAGAGCAGTATAGCAAAGGAGTGTCTGGGATTAGTGACATTGTACCCACAAACCTGTTTTGCCTGTGTGGCAGCTTTTATGTGAGGGCAAGGTAACTAAAGTTCCTCACTTCTCAAGCAAGCCTTATGGGAAAACCTAGCTTGGAATCGAGAACTTTGCCTGATTGGGATTTTTCCCTCTCACCTTTTCAGCCACCGGTGTTGCTTGGGAGATAGCCCTGGGCATGCCCCTTCCTTGGCTGATTCTACCTCTTGGCCTCTTATCAAAGAATGTTCCTCAGGCTGAGGTGACTCGGGCACTTTTTCCCAGGCTAGCTCTGGCTGTCGTTGAGGAGGAATAGCTGCCTCCCCCTGACTGCAATCTTCTACAAAACCAGACAGAGACGAATTCCCAGCACCCTGACAATCCACATCTTGACTAGGCCCTAAATCTCATTCTTCTGTCATGGAATCAGACTCTTCCTTTGAGATCACAGCATCAGGGGAAGGCATGACGCTTATTCTCCATGAATTTGTCCAGTCCCCTTTGAAAGCCATCCAAATTGGTGGCCATCACAACATTTTGTGGTAGCAAATTCCATAGTTCAACTATGTGTTATGTGAAGAAGTACCTCCTTTTTATCTGTTCTGAGTCCCCCACCAATGGGATGACCCTGGGTTCTAATATCATGAGAGAGGGAGAAAAATTTCTCCCTATCTGCTTTCTCCACACCATGCATAATTTTGTACACCTCTATCATGTCTCCTTTTACTTGCCTTTTTTCAAAGCTAAACAGTCCCAGATGCTGTAACCTTTCCTCATAGGTCCCTACCGTCTTTTCTCCCCCACACTGACATAATTATGTATGATTTGAATCTCACTTTTTTCCCAAGGAGCCAAGAATAACATAGATAGAGTTCATTCAATTTGCACATCCCAATAACTCTGTGAGGAAGGCTAACCTAAGTGATAGTGATCTGTGCAAGCAGACACTTGAACTCTAGTCTCCCCATCCAGGTTCAACACTCTGTCCGCTGCACTGCACTGGCTGTTGGTATTAAAATCTGGGGGAGAGGGGATTAGTAATTCTGCTGAATACGTGAACCAGCCTGGATTAGAGTACATTAATATAGTTGAAGGAGGGGAAGAAATTTTAATCATTAACCTATAAAGGAAGGATGCAATTCTTTTAAGAATATATATATATATATATATATATATTTATTAAATTTATTAATCGCCCATCTGACTGGTCACCCAGCCACTCTGGGCGATGTACAACCCACCATAAACAATTTAAAACAATAAAATTTTACCATAAATTTTTTTTTAAAAAAAAAATACCCTAACCCACCCCAAATGCCTGCCTGAACAACCACGTTTTTAATGCACGACGGAAGCTCATTAAAGAGGGGGCATGATGGAGTTTCCTAGGGAGGGAGTTCCACAGAGTGGGGGCCATATATATATGTGTGTGTGTGTGTATTCTTGCTAAGTTTTTTTTTTTTTGCCCTACAGTTAATATTACCATCCACTATCTCACTCTAAATCCACAATTATAAACAAACAAGAATATATACAGAAAAAAGCAAACTTGATAAGATGAGGTGAAGAGTGGCAAGAGTGTTGGACTAGGAGCTGGGAGATCCGGGTTCTAGTCCCCACTCGGCCATGGAAGCTCACTGGGTGACTTTGGGCCAGTCACAAACTCTCAGCCCAACCCACCTCACAGGGTTGTTGTTGTGAGGATAAAATGGAGAGGAGGAGGATAATGTAAGCCGCCTTGGGTTCCTTGCAAGAGGGGTATAAAAATGCAATAAATAAAATAAAATAATAAGATGTCATTGTGGCTTTGCTGTGTCTGTTTTGAAAGGTTTCAAGAACTCCAGCCAAATACTATAGAATTTGTTGGGTCCCATTGATGGCATGTTATATATGTCCTTTTACTGCCAGGTCCAGCATCAACTAGCCTTATCTTGATGTATGGGGACTAGACTGCTTTAGTCATTGCAGTATTCCTATCATGGTAGCTCTCAAGGACCACATATACTGGTATGCAGAAAAAGAAAATGCGCTTACGATTCTCTACCTCCTCATCCCTGCAGTACGTCGCTCCAAAGCTGCTGATGAAGAAAGGAGCCATAAAGCGCGGCGGGCCCGAGATGAGTATCGTCGGCAATCCTTGAGGGCCATCCAAAAAGGAAAAGTGGCCGGTCTAAGCAACCTGTTCCAGGCAGTTGGTCTGAATATTGAGCAAGAAGCAAAGTTGACCAACATCTGTTCCATTCCACCGCTGACCATGACAGTACCAACCAGGTTTGTTCGTATTGATAGGGTGACTCAGACCTGATCCATTTGTTGCCAGGGATTTCCTTTCAGATTTCACTGGGGTAGGAGGGTGGGAAGTGAGATTTTCCTGAATATATTAAACCTTAAATTGCAAAAAATCTATTTTAAAAAAAGACATGGATTTTAAGAGCACTGTTACTTTTTGATGCCTCATAACAACTATAATTATGTGGTCAACACAGATCAAACAGTCCACCACTTGTGTACTTTTTTTTTTTTTTTTTACATGCATGCCTAGTAAAATAGATTCATTTAAGGCACAACCATATGCATGGGGGTGGGGGAGTGGCTGGTTGGGCAATGCTGGGAGCTGTAGGACTTCTTTCCAGTCTAAATATGCATAGGATTGCACCCTTAATTGTTTTTATAACAAAAGCCATGCAGTATGTCAAACCATTGAGTTAGCCAGAAACCTAGATATTTCTGGGGAATAATGCCATGTGATCTGAAATGTGGGGAGCAAGGGGTAGAGAGCCTCCATGTCCCTGGCTGCTGCAGAATCAGCTACGTGATGCCTTTAGTTGACACGTGCAGTGTTGCTGACCAAATGTCTTCTCCTCAATGCATGGAGAATTTCCACATCAGCAGATCACATTTCTAGTAGCTGGTACTATTGCTGAGATTCTCCATGCAAGAGCTTCCAGGTGGCAAGTGGCACTACGAGGTTTTCTACACAAGGCATTTATGGTGCTTTTGTCATTCCCTTTGTTGTTGTTCAGTCGTGTCCGAGTCTTCGTGACCCCATGGACCATAGCACACCAGGCCTTCCTGTCCTCTGCTCTGTCCCGGAGCATGCTGAAGTTCATATTCATTGCATCGGTGATGCTATCTAGCCATCTCATCCTCTGCCATCCCCTTCTCCTTTTGCCTTCAGTCTTTCCCAGCATCAGGGTCTTTTCCAGTGACTTTTCCCTTCGCATTAGGTGGCCAAAATATTTGAGCTTCAGCTTCAGTATCTGTCCTTCCAATGAGCAGTCAGGGTTGATTTCCTTTAGGATGGACTGATTTGACCTCCTTGCAGTCCAGGGGACTCGTAAGTAGGGATGTCAGAGAATTCCGCGACAGATCTCGGTGAGGCCGAATGCCAGTGCATTCGGCCCCCTGAAATCCATCGTGGAATGAAGCCCCTGCCCCCCCCACAAAAGGCGCACGGGATGAAGTCCCCGCTGCCCCCACCCCATGAAAGGTGCACAAAATAGAGCACTTACCTGCTCCCGTCCGCGCTGCTTTGGGAATGGTGGCCGTCCTGCGGCCGCCATTCGCTTCCTCCTCTTCAAGCTGTGATAGGCTACGTAAATACGTAAATTTGCATCCCTGCGGAGGCCGTGATAGGTTACATAAGTATTTACGTAGCCTATCACGGCGGGGGGGGGGGAACCCCAGCGTACGCAAATGGCGGCGGCTACCGCCATTTGCGTACGCTGGGTTTTTTCCCCCCCCGCTGTGATCGGCTACATCAGTATTTATGTAGCCTATCACGGCAGGGGGAAAAAATTTTTCCCCCCTGCCGTGATAGGCTACGTAAGTACTTACTATGACATTTGCGTCCCTGCAGGACTGCCCAGCGGCCGGATGTCCAGCTGCGGGCGGCCGGAGCTGGCCGGTGGCTCCGCGGCTTGGCTGCGGAGCGGAGCCGGCCAGGCAGGATTCCGGGGGGAGGGACGGAGCACCTCCCCACCACCACAGATGCCCCGCAGCGGAGCAAGGTAAGGGATTTGTACATCCCTACTCGTAAGAGTCTTCTCCAGCACCACAGTTCGAAAGCATCAATTCTTCGGCGCTCAGCCTTCCTTATAGTCCAGCTCTCACAGCCGTTACGTTACTACTGGGAAAGCCATAGCTCTGATTATATGAACCTTGGTCGGCAAGGTGATGTCTCTGCTTCTTACTATGCTGTCTAGCTTTGCCATAGCTTTCCTCCCAAGGAGCAAGCGTCTTTGAATTTCATGGCTGCAGTCACCGTCTGCGGTGATCTTGGAGCCCAAGAAAATAAAATCTGTCACTGCTTCCATTTCTTCCCCTTCTATATGCCAGGAAGTGATGGGGCCAGATGCCATGATCTTCGTTTTTTTAATGTAGAGTTTCAAACCAGCTTTTGCACTTTCCACTTTCACCCTCAACAAGAGGCTCTTTAGATCCTCTTTGCTTTCTGCCATTAGGGTGGTTATCGTCTGTGTATCTGAGGTTGTTGATAATTCTCCCGGCAATCTTAATTCCGACCTGTGATTCATCCAACCCGGCGTTTCTCATGATGTACTCTGCATATAAGTTAAATAAGCAGGGCAACAATATGCAGCCTTGTGATACCCCTTTCCCAATTTTGAACCAATTGGTTGTTCCATGTCTGGTTCTTACTGTTGCTTCTTGACCCTTGTACAGGTTTCTCAGGAGACAGGTAAGGTGGTCTGGTACTCCCATCTCTTTAAGAATTTGCCACAGTTTGTTGTGATCCACACAATCAAAGGCTTTAGTGTAGTCAATGAAGCAGAAATAGACGTTTTTCTGGAATTTTCTTGCTTTCTCCATGATCCAGTGAATGTTGGCGATTTGATCTCTAGTTCCTCTGCCTCTTCAAAACCCCGCTTGTACTTCCGGTAGTTCTCGGTTCGCATACTGCTGAAGCCTAGCTTGTAGGATTTTGAGCATCACCTTGCTGGCATGTGAAATGAGTGCAATTGTGCGGTAGTTTGAACACTCTTTGGCATTGCCCTTCTTTGGAATTGGAATGTAAACTAACCTTTTCCAGTCTTGTGGCCACTGTTGAGTGTTCCAAATTTGCTTGCATATTGAGTGCAGCACTTTAACAGCATCATTTTTTAGGATTTTAAATAGCTCAGCTGGAATACTGTCATCTCTGCTAGCTTTGTTGTTAGTAATGCTTCCTAAGGCCCACTTGACTTCACTCTCGAGGATGTCCGGCTCAAGTTCAGTGACCGCACTATCATGGCTATCAGGGACATTATGAACTTTCCTGTATAGTTCTTCTGTCATTCCCTACTCATGTTCATTTTCTGGTTCTTTAGATGATGTCATGACCCTCCAGTTTCACTTATGTTTTTAAGAGCACTTTTGGCAAGTTTTTTTTAGTGCGGGGAAAATGTGATATTATTTATGAAAGTGAACAAAAATCTCTTTGCAACTTGTGTATTTGTGCTATTCTGCTACACCACAGTGCCACCTACAGGTTATATAGCATAAAAGCAGGAAAGGAAATGCTCTCTATGTAGTGCTTGGATCCCAATTCTGCGACGAAACCGAAAGTAGATGCGGATTAACAGAATTGTGTAGAAAAGCCCTTCATATTGCAGCTCCCATTTAGAGCTACTGTCATTGCATTTTCATGACTTCACACAGGAGGCCAAAATATGTGTATTGCTTGCCCCCTAATGGTGGCCTTCCACTTACGTTTTTATTTTGCTTTTCTCTCACATGGATTCAGCTTCCTCTCAGTGTTGTTCTCTGTTGCTGCAATCAGAACCTATGTGCAAACTGATTTATTTGGGCTAAGCAAAACCAACTTTGTAAAAGCTGAGCTGCTAGATCATACCAGAACTTTTTGCAAGAGCTCCCTGCTGGGTAAACATAATTTAGAAAGTGGTCTTAATGTGTGCAGTCTTTCTAGAACTGACAGCAGCACAATAACCACAATTATTCCAGTCTATTATATATAGATTAGAATAACTCTGATTATGTATAATCATATTATCAACAACAGGTGAAATCCACTGGTGTCTGTGTGCCAGAAGAACAGACACTGTTGGTAGAAAATATTCTCCCTCTCTACTACAGCATCCCACATGATTCCAAAATCTGTTCTGGAGGGTCAGGGGACCCCAGGAGCAGATTTGGGGAGTGTTGGGGGAGGAGAAGTCTCATTGCACAAGTGTAGGTCTGCTTTCATGATGATGGATGTTGCCCAATGGATATACTTTACAATCATTGCATGAGCAGAAGTCCACTTGTGCAACATTGGATGCCACACTATAGATAGATTTGATAGTTATATAACCAAAAGGCACATTCTTGCACCAAAGAGCTTACAAAGGCGATGTAGACAGCTGGCCATGGAGGTGGAGGTGGACAACAAAGAGTGGGGAACGAGAGAGATGAAAGCAAGCAAATGCAGGCTATGCATGCTTTGGCTTTGACTTAGTTGAGGATTAGGACTATGGGGTGAAACCAGATGGGTGACAGAGAAGTAGTTTTTGTGCTGGGGTTTGAAGGAAGAAAAAGAGGTGGCACCATATCCATGTTCCAAAGAGTTCCAGGTGCAAGGGAGCAAGGGAGAACAGATAGAGTCATTAAATGGAGAATCAGGTTGTTAGGAAGCTGAGGGAGATAGAGATGGAGGCATGAGGGCTGCAGAAGGGGCATATCAAGATTTGGGATGGGCAAACTGGTGTATTTTTGATCAGCGTCACTTTTGCATTGTTGACCCATATATGTCCATTGTGTCCCATTTCCACATTAATCAGTAGATTTTTAAAATCCATATGAAAATATACATTTAAATAATATTTTAAAGTGTATTTTCTCTCAAAATACTAATTTTTAAACCTATTTCAATTTTTTTTTAGCTGAAAACTGCATTGGAACATTCTGTAAATATGAAAGCTGGTGGAATAACTATGTTCCAATCTTCACATTAGTTTGGTATGTGCTGATCATGTCCATTTGTGCTGGAATTCACAAATAATGAATTCTTCAAGCATCCCTAACTAGGATATGAAGGCAGAAACATGAGTAGGTTTTGAGCATAGAGAGCTTGAAATGCAAGGATAATAGGCAGTATCAAGTCAAATAAACTCAAATAGCGTTAGTGGGGCTACGCCAAATTTTTCTGTTGTGGAAGCAGTTGCACAGTTGGATTCTCCTCTTGTGTATAGTCTGGAACCTAGTTTCTGTTAGCACAACATCATTTGCACTAATGGAATGACTCAGTTGGATACTGCCCAAATAATTAATATTAGATGTTGTAGAAAAATCTGTTTTTTAGCATTTGAATGTGGGGAAAAGGAATATGTTGTTGGTCTTGCTTTTAATATACCTTTAAAAACAAATACCCAAATTACTAGAGGTCCATGTAGCTCAGCTTTCTGTATTCCAATAGTAGCCAGGTCCTGTAGCTCAGATGCACAGGGAAGCCCATAAGGAGAGCATAATTATGTCAGTATATCTTCAATCTTAAGCGTCTGCATCTTGTAGCCAGATGTGAATCTGGTTGTGCTTCTAGCTGTTATGGCTAGCAGGTACTGACAGACCTGTCCTCCATGTATTTTTTTGATCCTTCTAAAAGCATTTTTACTCTCGGCCATCATAACATCCTGTGGCAATGAATTCCCATCAGTTGATAATGTGTGTCAGTGTGAATGAATGTTTCCTTTTATTTTTCATAAACCCGCTGCCTATTTCAATAGATGATCTCCTGAGTATTTTAAGGAGAGCGAGCAAGAATTAATCATATTTCTCTGTTACTCACTGTCTCCACACATTTCATAATCTTAGAAATCTCTCTCCAGTCCTTTTTTTCTCGAAATTGAGACACCCCAAGTACTTAAAGAACCCCTGGGAATGCAGGACATTCTGTGTGTGGGCTCCTACTCCTGGGGGCATCAGGCCATTCAGTGTCGGGGTGGACGACAGGTTTTGCCATCAACCACAACAGCATTCTCTAGTGCAAGACTTTATGTCATAGAACTAATGCTGAGCCAAAGTATTTTTGTAAGTTATTGGCGGTGGGGGGTGAAAACACCTCACAAGATTGAATAAACCTTCAAGGGGCTATCCATCACCTTTAAAGATGAGCTAGTCAAAGGTCTGTCTGTCTTACAAAAAAAAAGTTCTTAGAATTCATCCATCCCTGAAAATTGCTGAATATCCCTCATACGACCCCACTTTTGCAGGTAAAAAATGGCTTCATAAAATTGTGGTTGGGAGATGTTCTGCCCAACTTAGCTAAGAACATAAGACATCCTAGCTTGATCAGAGCAAAAATGATCCATCTAGTCTAGTATTCTATTCTCTTTCCCACCGAGCAGCCTACCAGCAAGACCAAAAGGCAGCAGCTCTCTCCCCACTGATTGTCCCAAGCAGCTGGTATTCAGAGGTATAACGTCTCTGAACCTGGAGGTCCCATATAATATATGGCCAGGGTAGGCAACCTGGTGCCTTCCAGATCTTTTGGACTACACCTTCCAGAATTCATGACCATTGGCTGCACCTATTGGGGGCCTTTCCTGGGCCTTGTGCGGGCTCTCCTCTTCCTCCCTCTAGTTAAACACTGTACCAGACTGAGATGGTGGCCTTTTTAGACCTCTCCTCCATGTCCTCCTCCCCATCACCAGGGAGGCAAATTCCAATGGGCTCACTTGGTCCTTGGATTGGATTGGGATTGGTTTTAGGATTTATTCTTGGAGATATATTCTTGGAGACATATATTTTTCAGAAATCTCTGCAGGCTACATTAAAACATTTAACACCTGAAGAAGGCCCAGAAATATATGGTATAGGGCCAAAATGCACTGGGCTACTCTGAGGAATAAAACTATATTTTTTAAGTTCTGGGACATTGTCTCTCCTTTTCACTGCTCCCCCCACCCCCATTCCAGCCATCTTACAGCTGATGAGCAGCAGGTCCCCTGATGCCCCAACCCCGAAGCCTCCCATGGTAGCCCAGATCACAGCAACTGGCACACTGCTAAAACAAATAAGGATAAGCTAGAAAGCCCCTGCTAAGAGTGAGCAACTACTGCAGAGAGAGAGAGAGAGAGAGAATGAGAGTGAGAAGTGGAGAGCTGCACTTGAGGTGATTGGGAGCCAGTGGCCCTCAGTCCTTGCAGTGCAGAACATTGTGCTAGAGTATGATGGAATTTTGAGAAGTGCGTTTTAGATCCATAGAGTTCAGATTCTTAGAGCAGACCCATTGAAATCAATGGGACAAGTGAACATAAGAGCCATGCTGGATTAGACCAAAGGTTCATCTAGTCCAGCATTCTGTTCATGCAGTGGCCAAACAGCTGCTCATGGGAAATCCATAAGTAGGACATGAGTGCAATAGAACCATCCTGCTCATGTTCCCCAGCAACTGGTGAATCATCACCAATGTATGTCTCATTGATTTTAATGAGTCTACTTGAAATATGGCGAAGTCTAGATCCAACCCATTGTGTTTATTTTAATACCAACATCCCACTCTGCAAAACGTTATGTGTTGTTTATCATTTACATGTTTTTTTCATTCCCATTTAATTTCCCAACCTCCATCTTTCTCTTGCCCTTCAAAATTTTACTTAACAATGTCAGTCTTCCATAAAAATGTCCTCCTATTAAAAAGTTTGGATCTTGTTGGGAGCCTTTTATATTTGCAACCACACTTTCAGATCATTGATCCAGTTTGCATATCGTGGGAACCCACACTTTTTTAAAATCGTGAATTATTGTGAACAAGGCAGCCTGCTAGTGCATGCTGCCTAATTGCTTCTGCTGCAAGCTGGAGTGGCTGAACAAACCATGAGCAAACATAATGGTTTGTTTAGTGTTACAGAAGAATCAGGAATTTTGGTTTGTCTCTCCCCCAACAAGACAAGAAATAAAACAAATCAGAAGTTTTTTCCCCCAAGTAAATCTGAACTGACAGATTTTGCTTGAAAATTTCCTCCCAATGTTCATTTTCAACTCTAGTTGTGTGAGTTTTCTTTGGACAAAATTAATGCCTTCTCTGATGTGTTTTGTACCGATCCCTTGCCTGTCTGGTAAATTCTGTAAATTTCCAACAGTGGGAAAGAAATCCAACATAGCAGATGGAGTTAGGCAAAGTTTTGTCAGTGGCTCCTCCTGGGTTTACATGGCACCATATGATATTATTAATTAGTCTTGGTGTTATGAACAAGCTAATGCGAATTATAACATGCTGTTAATTTATTTTTTTAATTTATAACCACAAAAAAAGTTCCACTAAGTATGAACTGGTCTCTTTGCATCGATACATATTTTCATTTTTAATGCCAAGAGCTGTGATTGTCAGTCTTTGCTCTTGTGAAGTCTGGCAGGCTGGCGGCAGCCCAGCAGGACAAAAGGAACTCAAGTCCCTTCCTGCTCAGCATTTTGTGTTCTGCTTTGACAAGCAATCTCTTTGACTTGCTGCGTTTTGATACAGAAACTTGTCTCTAATGATTTTTGGCATTCCCAGCTTGATTAGGGAATTTTAAAAAAAGTTTCTAAAAGGCAGTAAATTCTCTACATCTTGCTTGTGAGTTGCACTGTTCTCATTATTTTGTTATTCCAAATACAGGAGACTTCTTTGAAATAAAGTCATAAAAATACTGATAAATTTGAAGAACTGTTGAATATAATTCAACTTTGGGTTGTAAATCTTCTAAAGTGGAGCCCTTCAGTGTAGAATTCAGCAGTAGTTAGATGTGAATGCTTTCTTAATTCTCAAGTAAGGCCAAAAGATATTTTAAAGGTGATGACAATTATCCTGTACTTATCCAAAGCTGTTTGTCCATCTGTAAGTGATTTTACTGTATGATCCCAGAAGCAGGTAGCATTCTTTATTTGATTCTTGTCCGGAGCTATATAGTGAATCTGTCTGGATGCTCACACAGGGAAATGTGGATTAACAGTCCACTTAAATAATGTATTTTGATCATGTCAGGAATCTGAGGATTGCTGGTTAAATAGTGTCATAGTATGTTTACATGGTAAATGATTTCTCACCACAATTTCTGTGAAGGCATCAAAATGTGTAGATGAATTTTCCTCTTCTACCATGCCATCCTTGGGAGGGTGAACCTTGACTATGGATGTACAAGAATTTCGTTACTGCTCACAAGTCATACAAACATGTCCCATTTGCAACCCCGAGTGCGAGCAGGAGCACAACTCTCAGGAAATTTACACAATTTCCTGAGCTTGCGTATGTGTTCAAAAGTGCACACATGTGCAACTGTGCACTTCCAAAAATGTGCATCCTCCCCCCCACAACTGCATTTTTATGCTTTATCCTTGGTGGGGAAAGTGCACATTTGGGGTACGTGCTTAGAAAACTGCACATTTTTTTGTTAGGAAAAAAAGGTGCTTGCATTTGGGAACGAGGACAAAACAAGCATCGAGGTGGAAAATGGAGAACCTCAATGCACTCGAACATGAGCTGTAAGCTAGGGCTGTAAATCAGGCAAAGCCTTTTTAGTTGATCAACTGCTTGATTTCTAATCTTAATTGATTAAACACGTTACATATTGCAAAACTTTAAGAATGACAGTTTCTCTTAATTGTAAGGGTGAGTACAGATAATTTACTAAGTGGCCAGTTACCGCAATGTGCATGTAAGTACTTGGGGTGGTACCCAATGTTAGTCCTATGTAGAGTAGACCCATTGAAATGGATACTGCCCTTGGTTCTAAATAGAGAAAAGAATTCTACCATTCCTCTGCTTTCTTAGATTTCTGACTGGGTGCAGATGTGAGGTGTTATTTTCCTCATCCTTAGCAGGCTGTTACAAATGACCAGAGTAGTACATGGTTTAATGTGCATTGTGTGTAAATTATTATTTGGTAAATGGTAAGATAAATTACAACATAATAAACATGAGCCAATAGAGAAAGCTGTCTTGCCGGGTGTAATGGCTTCTAAAAGTTTTCAGCCAGACAGTAACCACTTTCCACAGGGAAGTCATTTTTGGATAGCATCCCTGTGGTGACTGTAACATGTGTGCCAACCTTTACAGATATATAAAATCTTTAGTGAAAACTACTCCAGAGAGGTTCTCAGTATATTCTCAGAGAGATGTTGCTATGCCTAATTTACCTCATGTTTAGACTTAATTCCCAATTACAGCTTCATTTTGCCTCACAGACTGGAGAAGTCATGTAGAAGGTTGGGAAATAGTACTTACAAACCATAATTGCCTTTGGTTTTTGTTTTTGTTTTTAAAAGAGGGAAAAATTCTTTTTATTTTGTAGCTATGGTATAATTTCTTTCTCATGCAGTAATTGCTGCATGGCTTTAATCTTTTCTTTTTAATTTAATACAGCAAAGCCTGGGAACGGCCTTCAAGGCCTTTCTGCAGAGAACTCATAATTCAGTGGTTCAAAGAAGAGCAGCTTCCACGTCGTGCTGGATTTGAACGGAACTCTAATACGGTTGCGCCTTGGTTTCATGGTAAAGCTGATTTTTATTGGCATTCTTAAGTGTGAAGTGCTTTTTCAGGAAGCTCTTGGTGGTGGTGGGTTTCTGGAGAGGTTTGTTTGTTTCCTGAAGGGAGCTGGAACATTTGAGATGTGCTCAACCTAAGACTGAAAGCAAAACGTTCTGTTTATAAAAATAATATGAAAAGGATACATCTCTTTCAAAATGGCACTTCATCATTCTCTTTGATATTTATTAGATGATGGAATGTATTGTCTAAGGCCCAGGAATCACTATGGTGGTATACCTGTGGCAGGGCTGTACCACTTCACACTGTGCAGGCTCTTACTTACTTAGTTACTTACTTAATTATTGACTTACTATATTTATATGAAGATGCCAAATATCATTTTTCTCTGGGTGGCTTACAGCATAAAATGATAAAATACAATTTAAAAACACAATAAAACACATACAATAACACTGGCAGCCAGGCTGGTGTAGTGATTAGAGTGTTGGACAGGGACCAGGGGTGCTAGTCTCTACTGGGCCATGAAGCTTACTGGGTAACTTCGGGCCAATCGCTGACTCTCTGCCTAACCTCCCTCACAGGGTTGTTGTGAGGATAAAATGAAGAGGAGGAAAAAGTTGGATATAAATCTAATACTAAATATGTGAAAAGAAAGAAAGACAGACAGACAGACAGACTTTGGAATATAAAAACTGCCACAGAAAATAAAAAGACATAACTACAGAAATACACACCCACAGTGGCTGAGAACATTAAAAATACAGATTGTTTTAAAAGTTTGGGAGAATAAAGACGCCTTCAGCGGGCATAGAACTGACCATAAAGAAGGCACCAATTGAGCCTGGGGGGATTCAACCAGGGTGCTACCACTAAGAAGGCCCTCTCCCTGGTAGTCATTTCACTTCACTTGGTGGGGGCACATGGACCAAGGCCTCTGAAGGGGATTTCAAGGTTCAGGTAAGTATATATGGGAGAAGATGATCTTCCAGGTATCTCTAGCCATAAGGAATATTTGAGAGTGTGCTTTCTCCCTTAGAAGATAACACTTTGGAGTAGAGCTGTTTAGGGTGCAATCCTGTGGAAGTTTAGACAGAAAAAAGTCTTACAACATGCTGGCTGAGGAATGCTGGAGTTGTAGGACTTTTTTCTGACTAAACAGGCATAGGATTGCACCCTTAGTGTTTTAGCCACCTGTGGAATCCCTTGCCAACTGATGTTTGGCATGCACCAACATTGCTCTGTTTTCGGTGTTTGCTAAAGACATTCCTATTTAAACAGGGTTTTCCTGACTGGAAGCCTAGCTATGATTTTATTAGTATCATTGCTAGATTTTAAATATTTTAATCTTTGTTATTTTGATATTGTTATTTTTCACCACTTGGGAATGTTTTAGATGTAGAGCTGTCTATAAATATGATCAATAAATAATAAAGGTAAAAAACAGCACTTTGAATTGGGCCCAGAAATGGACTGGGAGCCATATATCATATGAGTGAATGGTGTTCTGTACAAAAATGATCACTGCATATAGGAACTGACTTAAGACTGTAAGTAAGGACTCATGTGGTGGAAGTCTTAATACCAAGAATTCCTGCACATAGAAAACTAGATGTCAGGGAGAAGGGGTCTAGCTCATCTGTCTCATTGTGGGGAGATCCCTCACTTGCAATCTTAAGCGTTACAACCCAGATATAGGTTTACTACCTCAGTGAGAACTAAGCCTACAAGTGGGTGTGAGCTGCTACTTCTCTGTTTCTTAATTTCACTTCAGCCATAAACTCACCAGGGGGCTTTAGGTAAGCTATGTACTTTTTATCACTGTCTCAGCAATCTGACTTGAATGAAAATAATAATACCGGCCTGCCTTACAGGGTTGTTGTATTATTAAGATAAAAGGTGTTAAATGTTTCTAAATATTCACCAAGTACTAGGAATGACTATTATAATATAAACAGATTGTTCCATTGCTTTTGTTTCCCCCTAGTGTTGTAGCTCACGGTGTCATCCAACTCTCTTGGATTTCCCACCTCATTCTTGTCTTGAATTACTGCATTGGTTCTCATGACAAAGGTTCCTACAATCAATTTTCCAGCTATTGAGTGCGTAAAAATGCAACCTATCTCTATAGAAGAAGTCATTTACTGAACAGGAGAAATCTGTATATTTGAGAAAAATATTTTAATGAATGACAAATACTTTTAGAGTGATATTGATTCTGATTCTAAAATAATGTGTCCTATTTTTTTTTTTAGTTTTATTTAGAATCTTTCCATGTGGAATGATTATTCTCCCCTCCCCCAGTCTTTTTCAGTGATATTTTTGTCCTTTGGCAGCAGCAGCTGCTTTTGATGACATTTTAGGTAACAGCGTTCCATGCACCTCGGTGTTCAGTCATGCCGGCCACATGACCACGGAAGCATCTTCGGACAGCGCTGGCTCTTCGGCTTAGAAACGGGGATGAGCACCGTACCCTAGAGTCGGACACGACTGGCTGGGGACACCTTTACCTTTACCTTTTATAGGGCCGCGGTGGCTTAGTGGTTAAGACGCTGAACTGCAGACCAGAAGGTCGGCAGGTCAGCAGTTCGAGACCCGAGTGCTGCGTGACGGAGTGAGCTCCCGTCTTCAGTCCCAGCTTCTGCCAACCTACCAGTTCGAAAGCAAGAAATTGCAAGTAGATAAATAGGTACCACCTCGGCGGGAAAGGTAACAGCATTCCGTGCACCTCGGTGTTCAGTCATGCCGGCCACATGACCACAGAAGCGTCTTCGGACAGCGCTGGCTCTTCGGCTTAGAAACGGGGATGAGCACCGCACCCTAGAGTCGGACACGACTGGTTGGGGACACCTTTACCTTTACCTTTTAGAAGCAGCTGCTTTTGATGACATTTTCCCGCTAGGCATTGCTATTTCCTCCTTTTCTGGATTAGTCATATGGGTAATCCCACCCAATCATGGATCACAGAGTGAAGAGGATGATGTTTCAACTCTGTGTAGCCAATTGCATGTGTCTATTTGCTGTTGTAACTGATAGAAAGTGAGGGACATTGAGAATGAGGAACGGGACAGTGAAAACAGCATAAATGAATAAGCAAACATTTTCACAAAGAATCACTAAAAGAGGGAAGCATTTTGCAAAAATAAAAAATGAGTAATTTCAGCATAGCTCTAATTGTATTGCATTTCAGGGAATATATGTGCAGACTGTGTAGGGCAGGGCTACTTATATTTCAGTGACACACAGGCAGAAAGCATTGTCAGCAAGGCCTGGGTGAAATTCCCTTGTTCATGAAAATACTGGGTGATTCTCTTTTTATGGTGAGATTTGTGGAGCACTTGACTTAAGTAGCTCTACTTCTGCACTTGAGCTGTTCAGCCTCTATTGATTGTGCACAATTTTTGGCTCTGTCTCAGCAAAGCACAAGAAATTCATCCACAGCCTGACCCTGTCTCCCAGTGGGTCCAGGCTCAAATTAAGCCCTTCGGCCCCGAGTTTATGTTGGAGAGATTTGTGGGGAATGTGTGGTGGAATGGTGCTTTTAGAATCTCTCTCGTTAGAGTCCCCTGATGTATAATAATAGATAAATAATCAACTTACTAGGATTTTTGATGTATTAGAAATAAAGGTGAATTCAGTTACAACCTTCTCACATCCACATTCATAGCTATTCATGAGGTATGCTGCACACAACAAAAGAACTGCACAAATCAGGGAATAGACCAACATTAAGAAGAGGCAAACTGTGGCTTGTGCTTGCATATAACTGTGATTACACGGGGAAAGAGTAATACAGAGTCAAGGAACCAGTAGGAGTGTTCTTGCTGACCTGGAAGGGCTTTGAGTGGAGTCTGATTGAATTGGTGAACAGCATGAAATACTTGAATCAAGTACATACTGTGTGTAGTGACACTAATAGCTGACATGCCTTATCTAAAAAAAAAAAAAAAGTTCATCTGTGTACCTAGAAGACATTTGTGAACATCACAATAAGAAGTTGGGTGGGGGGGAGAGCATTACAGGAAGACTCTAATGACAAGACACAACCTGACAAGGTACGACCTCATTGTCCACAGTGGTGTTCCTTTCTATGCCCTCTGATTGAAGCCAGGCATTACATATAGTGGGTAGTTCAGATAAAAGAGCTGAACAGACAAAGCTTCTTCCTAAACTTAGTGGTGTTAGTTTTGTTTAAGAGCATGCTTCAAGCATGCTTCTCCTCTGAAAGTCCCATTGAAATGTATAACTCCTCACTTAAATAGGAGTTATTGGTGGATTGTGCCTTAATTGTCCAGAGTAAGAATGAGATATAAACTAGGGATGGGGTAGAAATTTTAAATTCACATTTTAATACAAACCTATCTAATTCGCACTTCCCAAACCAATATGCAAACACAGTTAAGCTTCACTACTTGTACTTGGAGTTTTGCGATGCATTTCTCCAATAAAAAAAGTGTACAAAATGCATATGTTAGGGGAAGGTGCACACAAAAATGCATATATTCATGAGAATAATGTACAAAATGCATTATATTAGGGAAATTGCTTGTAAAATGCATATATTAGGCAAAAATGTGTACAAAATGCATATGAGGAGAAATGCAAACCAAGTTTTATACGGGCTTTTTTTTAAAAAGTGAAAACTGATGTAGAAATGGGGTGGAACAGACTTAACATCAGGATAAAGAGCAACTGGGCAAAACTGAAATTGACAGATGTGTTCATTCCTAATGCAAACATCCACAATGAACTTGATCTCTTGGAAATGTTGTGTTGCACTCCTGTGAGAACTGGATGGGTTCTCATGAGGGCCCTGCTGCAGCTGCTTTTCCAGCCATGCAGCTTTCCATAGTGCTCATGCGGTGGCAGCAGCAGCAAAAGTAAGAGGGGCATGCGCAATGAGGGAAACAGAGGGCAGGTGGACACTCCAGAGAGCCCCATCAGCTACACTGTCACTGTGACAAATGCGATGGCAGGAGGGTAGCCGGTGGGGCTCTCCGGCAGTAACAGTGCAATTCACCATTCTTCCCTTTCTGCCACCTGATGTGGGCACCTCACCCTTCTTCATGGGAGGGCCTGACCTGCTTTCCAGTAACTTTTGGGAGTGGAGAAAAGGGAGGATGAAAATGAGGGCAGGAGAAAACGAGCAGTTTTGGGGGTGGGGGGCTTACTAGAGAAGCTGTGACAGCTATTTCTCTGTGTGTGTGTGTGTGTGTGTGTGTACTTTAAAGCATTTTTTTCTGGATGCTTCAAGCATTGCAGAGCTGCTGCAATCTGTGCCCAGGCTGGCCAACATGTTCCTCACTCATGCCTTTGAAATGACACTACATCATGATGACATTGTGTCATTTTGACTGAGGCATTTTGAGGGGAAAAAAGATGGCAGCAAGCCATCTTTCCCCCTCAACAATGCCTCAGTTGGAATGGCACTATATTATGATGCAGTGTCATTCCGGAGGCATTTGAGTGAAACATGTCAGCCCACCTGGTCACAAACTGCTGCAGCTCTGCACTACTTGAAGCATCCAGAAAAAAATGCTTTAAAGTATTTTAAAAATGGTTTAAACTTTATAGCAACAAAAGAAAGGAAAAAGGAGCAGCCACCACAGCCGAAAATGCCCTCCCACTTTGCAGGCTGCACCTGGGCTGTAAAATAGGGTGGGATAAGGATTTCCAGCTCTAAGATTCCACCCCACCGGTGTTCTGAAGTGGTAAAGTCCAGCAACAGATTCATTATGTACACCTGTTGGTCCTGAGATAATCTAGACATCCACTCCAGCCCCTAAAAGAGCAACATTCTGTTCTGAATCTGCTTATGGAATGTTCTAACAAATTAGAGTTGTTCTGAACATTCTGTAATTTTAATATTCACTTTGAAAATAGCACATTCAACTCAGCCAAACAAATTACCACCCCCAAATTCACCTTGCTGAGCTTTAATATTCCTGCCTGCTACCACTTTGTTCCCTAGGCTGTTGCTTTTCTCTGTGCCATTTTCTTCCTCCTTCTTTGCACTCACTATCCTTAGTCTCCTTTGCATACACTGCTGTTACACTGCTGTTAAATCTGATTGGATGAACTGTGTGATTTTGTTGATGAATGTCCAAGATGTAGCACTGCACTATCCTTGATAAATCACATGGGTTGATACAGCCAATGGGATTAAACTTCTGTGTCGGCAAATGAGGTTGAGGACTTGATGGTGAAGGCAAAGAAGAATAAACTAACTGGTTTTAACAACATCACTGGAACAATGCAAATGTGTCTGCAGTGAGTGCCAAAAATCACAGATAAGCTGAGGTACTTTTTGACGCTTTTTGTATACAAAACCAAGTAAGGCATTTCAACTATGCCATAGCAGCCATACGTTGAGGTGAATGAGTGCCAACAATAAGGAAGTATTTGGTTGAGGATTCAGCACGCATCTGAAATCAGTGTCTCTGTGGCTGTAGAATATGTCCAGTAATATCACAATGTTTGGTGTTCTGCGTTGCTATCTGCAGATGCGTATGGCCATTTTCAGAGTCAAACAGTCTTCAGTAGTACAAAGAAAAGCTGATTACCTTGTTGACTCCAATTCTGTTCCTATGGGAAGCCACTGAGGTGTTCCCCCCACCCCTCTTCTCACCAGTAATTTATTTATTTATTTATTTCATTTCTATACCGCCCAGTAGCCGAAGTTCTCTGGGCGGTTCACAAAAATTAAAACCAAACATCACACAATAAAACAATTTAAAATATATAGAACATTAAAACCACAATATAACAATACAACCACAATAAAACCTAGCAGCAGTGCAGGAGTTTAAAATACAGATTTTAAACAGCAAAGATAAAAATTTAGAAAGCTAAAATGCTAAAATGCCTGGGAAAATAAAAAGGTCTTCACCTGGCGCCGAACGGAATACAATGTAGGTGCTAGGCGAACCTCACTAGGGAGCTCATTCCAGAGCCGGGGTGCCACAGCAGAAAAAGCCTCCTCCTAGTAGCCACCCGCCTCACTTCCTTTGGCAGGGGCTCACGGAGAAGGGCCGCTGACGATGATCTTAAGGTCCGGGCAGGCACATATGGGAGGAGGCGATCCTTCAGGTAACCTGGCCCCAAGCTGTTAAGGGCTTTGAATGTTAACACCAGCACTTTGAATCGGGCCTGGAAATGGACCGGCAGCCAGTGCAGCTGGAAAAGTACTGGCATAATATGAGCTCGCAGGCCAGTCCCTGTTAACAATCTTGCTGCCCTATTTTGGACCAGTTGAAGTTTCCGGACCATTTTCCAAGGCAGCCCCACGTATAACGCATTGCAGTAATCCAGACGAGAAGTTATCAGAGCATGGATAACTGTAGCTAGGCTATCTCTGTCCAGATAAGGGCGTAGTTGGTATACCAGCCTAAGCTGATAAAAAGTGCTCCGTGCCACTGAGTTCACCTGTGCCTCAAGTGACAGTTCTGGATCCAAGAGCACCCCCAAACTACGAACCTGATCCTTTAGGGGGACTGCACCCCCCTCCAGAACAAGTTGAATATCACCTAGCTGGGCAGACGAACCACCCACTAACAGTACCTCCATCTTGTCTGGATTGAGTTTCAGTTTATTGGCCCTCATCCAGTCCATTACCGTGCCCAGGCACTGATTCAGAACAGCCACTGCCTCACCTGGTTTTGATAAGAAAGAGAGGTAGAGCTGGGTGTCATCTGCATATTGATGGCAGCTCAGCCCACACCTCCGGATAACCTCCCCCACCGGTTTCATGTAGATGTTAAACAGCATGGGGGATGAAATAGAGCCCTGTGGAACCCCATGGCACAATTGCCATGGCACAGAGCAATAATCCCCCAGCACCACCTTCTGGAATCGGCCATCCAAGTAGGAGCGGAGCCACTGTAGTGCAGTGCCTCCAACTCCTAACCCAGACAACCTATCCAGAAGGATACCATGGTCGATGGTATCGAAAGCCACTGAGAGGTCCAGGAGAATCAACAGGGTCGCACTCCTCCCGTCCCTCTCCCGGCAGAGGTCATCCCACAGGGCGACCAAGGCAGTTTCCGTTCCAAAACCAGGCCTGAAGCCCGATTGAAATGGATCTAGATAATCCGTTTCATTCAACAGTGCCTGGAGCTGTCCTACAACCACCCGCTCAAGCACCTTGCCCAGGAAGGGGATGTTGGCCACTGGCCTATAACTGTTAACATCCTCTGGGTCCAGGTTAGGCTTTTTCAGGAGTGGTCTAATTACCGCCTCGTTTAAAGTGGCAGGCACCACTCCCTCTCTCAAGGAGGAATTTACAACCTCCTGGACCCAGCCAGACATCCCCTCCTTGTTTGATTTAATAAGCCATGAAGGGCAAGGGTCAAGCACACAAGTGGTCGATTGGACTTGGCCAAGCACCTTGTCCGCATCCTCAGGCCTCAGTAACTGAAACTCATCCAATAAAACTGGACCAGACGGTGCTCTGAACGCCTCTGCCAATGGAACTGCATTAATGGTGGTGTCGAATTCATGACGAATCTGAGTGACTTTATCCTCAAAGTGCCGTGCAAACTTGTCACAGTGTGCTACTGAGGGTTCCACCATCTCTCTCCCTGGCCCAGAATGTAACAGGCTGCGAACCACTCAGAAAAGCTTTGCTGGACGACACTGAGAAGATGCAATGCTGGTGGAAAAGAACTGTCTCTTTGCCACCCTCACCGCCACAGAGTAGGCTTGATAGTGGGCTCTTACCTGTGTTCGGTCAGACTCAGCACGAGTTTTCCTCCACCTGCATTCTAGCCATCTCCCCCCTCTTGCTTCATTGCCCTCAGCTCAGGTGTATACCAAGGAGCTGGCTGGGCTCTGCTCAGAGGGAGAGGGCGCTTGGGCGTGATCATGTCAACCGCCCGAGTCATCTCTGCATTCCACAGAGCGACCTGGGCTTCAACAGGAGCACTAGCCATACCAGCAGGAAAATCCCCCAGAGCCCTCTGGAATCCATCGGAATCCATTAATCTCTGGGGGCGGACCATTTTAATAGGTCCCCCACCCTTGCAGAGGGGGAAGGCTGCCAGGAGTCTAAACCTCAGCAGGAAGTGATCTGACCATGACAAAGGGACAGATGTTAATTCCTCCACTTTCAGATCACCATCCTCCTGCCCAGTCGAGAAAACCAGATCAAGCGTGTGTCCTTTTATATGCGTTGGGCCGATGACATGTTGGGACAGCCCCATGGTTGTCATGGCGGCCATGAAGTCCTGAGCTGCCCTGGATACAGCGGCCTTGGCATGGAAGTTGAGATCCCCCAGGACCATCATCCTAGGGGTCCTCGACACCAAGTCCGAGACCACCTCCGTCAGCTCAGGCAGGGCATCTGATGGGCAGCGGGGTGGGCGGTACACCAACAGAATCCCTGATCTGTCCTGGGTACCCAACACAAGGTACAAACACTCAAGATCTGCACTTGAATGAGCAGGAAGCCTAGAGAGGGAGATTGAATTCCTATAGACCACGGCAACCCCCCCTCCCCGACCCTCAAGTCGGTGTTGGTGCTGCACCGAGTACCCAGGAGGGCACAGCTGGGAGAGAGTGACCCCTCCCAGTTCCCCCACCCAGGTCTCAGTAATACATGCCAGGTCAGCCCCCTCATCCACAATCAAATCATGGATGAGGGAGATTTTATTTTGGGCCAACCTGGCATTCAGCAGCAGCACCACCAGACCCGAGGGCAGACTGGTAAGGCTGCCAGGAACTAGGGATGCACGAAAGTCACTTACCTGGTCTCGCAGCTTGCTTGGCGGTTGGGGGGACGTGCTTTGCTGCTCCCCCCGAAGTTCAAGCTGGGGGGGAAGGCTTCCCTCCTCGCCTGGCTGAAATTCAGGCCGGGGGGGAGGCTTCCTGCCTCGCCCGGCCGAAATTCAGGCCGGGGAGAAGCGCCCCGTCTCCCCGGCCGTGAACTTCAAAAGAAAAAAAAAACAAAGAACGCCCCTGTGATAGGCTACGTAACGATTAACGTAGCCTATCACGGCTAGATCTGCAAAGTCAGCCGTGATAGGCTACGTTAATCGTCACGTAGCCTATCACAGGTGACTTTGAAAAAAAAAAACCGCGTACGCAAATGGCGGCCCCCATAGGGAGCCGCCATTCGCATTCCTTATTTGGTCGCTGTAGTCTACGTAAAGATTTACGTAGACTACGGTGAAAATAAGGGCAACGCTATTTGTTCGGCATCTAGACCTGCCGAACTGCCGCCGGGACCCGCCGCCAGGAGGGACATTCGTGAAAGGTAAGTCCCATCCCGGGGGGGGGGACGGGGGGGCGGAGAATTTCTCCCCGAACAACCTTCGGAGGACTGAATGCGTTGGCACTCGGCCCCCTGAAGTTTCGGGGAGAAATTCTCCCCCATCCCTACCAGGAACCATCAGGTTGGGGGAAGAACCAGAAGAGGGGACAGCTGTAAGGTGTCTAGCCCCTCTTCTCCTCAGCTGGCCTGTTAATCCCCCAATGCCATACCTCCCCCTGCCCATGACCACAGTTATGGTGGCACCCCCCTGACCCCCTGAGTTGCCCAATAGTCCTCCCAGGCACATATTAAAATGTTAGGATATAAAATGCACAACAGTTTAAAAGAATATAAAAGATGAAAGAGATAAAAGAGAACAGCAGCTAAGAAGGAGCAGATAAAGTCCACGTTTGCCCCTTTCCCCTTGTCTTTAATGCTGCTGCCCTCTGCTGCTGCTACTTGCTGCTGGTATCTGTGGCTGCTGGTGTCTCTGGAGATGCAGGTGGGTAGGTCTTCAGATTCTACGCGACTCCAAGTGCGACGCTAAGTGCGCACTTAGCGTCGCACTTGGCGCGACGCCAAGGCGCTGCCTCTGGCAGCCCCCCCTTAAGTACCTGTTGGTGGGGGCAGAAGCAGGCTCAGGATCCACCTGGTGCAGCTGCTGGCTGGCCCTCCTTCCCCCAGGCTCCTTCCCGAGCAGCCTCTGGCAGCCCCGCCTTAATTCGATCCTTCAAACTGCATGTCACTTCACTTTAGTTTTTAATAATTGTTTAAGTCTCTCCATCCTTTTGAAGGCCTTGTGATTGTTGTTCTAGGGCCATTGTAGTTGTGACGTGTCTGCACCAAGGTGTTATTAGCAAACATGATAAATGTTTCAGAGCCATGACCTCCCAGAGGAAGAAAGTAGAGTATCCAAGTTGGGTAACGTGAGCTGGAACATATTGCAAGGAGAAAGGAGGCAAAAAAGGCCAGCGCTGCTATTGCTCTGAAACTGGAGAGCCAAGGAGCTGAATAATTCATGCTGACGGTCTAATTGCTAACGTGAAAATAGGCTTCACTAACCCACCACAATACACCAAACATCTTTGCTTTGTATTTAACTGGGAGTCAAGTGCTAATACATCAAGGCTGTAGATGATGGATGAAAAAAGATTGCTTTATTGGACAGCTGTTACTGATTCAAAAGGGGGGAAATGTGATTACACAGTGTGTTAGCACAGATGTGGAGAAAGGCTTGCTTGCTAAAGCATGATGAAGGCTCAAGAACTAGAAGCAGGCCTTGTACTTTGGATAGAAGTTGCCCAGGGCATGATGAAACTCTTGTTTCTTCAGTCAAGGAATAATCCATTAATGTCCTTCAGACCTGTTAAAAATGCAGTTAGGACTAGAAAGCAAGTAACTGAGGGCCAAACTAAACATTCCTTTAAGCATGTAGTGGAGCTATGTGTGCTACTTTTGTTTACTCTCTTGCAAGCACTCGCGATCATTGCGCTTCATGAGAGAAGGGTTTAAGCTTTTCCCCCACCCATTTTCATCCCAAAATCCCACCCCCCCATGGGGTGTGTGTAAAAAAAAGAGTCTCCATTGATTCTAATGGAGACTTTTCTGCTTTTTGTAACACCACCTCATGTCTGTCTGTGTGTAAAATTTTGTGATAAAAATAGATGCGGGGGGGGGGGGGGCGGAGAGAGCTTAAATCCTCTCCTTAAGCACAATGGTCCCAATGCGAATCAGGGCGGCATGTGCTTTCAGGAGAGTAAATAAAAGTAGCATGCATAGCTGTACTATGTGTGCTTAAAGGAATATTTAGCTTGGCCCTCAGTTCGGGGAATGCCACTGAGGTAACTGTTTACAGATGATCTGAAGTCAGAAGTTCAGCAAGAACTATGGATTGGAAGTTCTCCACTGCCTGTTGCAGATATAACTAGTGAAACGTCCCTCATTATGACAGATGGGCTCTGCATAGTGAAGCGGCTGGTATATTGCAGAATCCCCAATGACCGCAGTATCTGCTAGGATCCGTGTCTGAATTCTTGCAAGCAGAATTGAGGTGGGCAGCCCAACTGCGTTGATTCCACTTGCACTCCAAAGCCTTCTGCCAGCTGCCACCCCCTCCCCTCCCCAAGGAAAAAAACTCACTGTAGGGGTGAATAGGGAAGCAGGTGGCAGAAGGCTCTGAAGATGGTAGAAGATGCCCAGTGGCATTTCCTCCTTCAGGACAGTGATGCTGGCAGTGTATTTTGCTGCTGTGTGGAATCATCAGTGGTGCAGCTGAGTAATCTTAGACTCTGGACTAATGGTACTATGGGGACCCCCTTTGGATTGCCATGTGTATAACTACAGTCATGAAGCACATAACTGACATTCCTCTTCCCTCTTCCCACAGTCATTCCGTGCTTCAAAACTGCTTCTACATACCTGATATATTAAAATCCTGTTTGCCAATCAGGATTTTCATAGCGTGTTTGCCAATGATGATAAAAAAGCAACAATCCCCTGGGCATGTGCTGTTTTGCATTTTAAACTCACTTAAATAACAGCACCTCAGTGTCTACAGGCATAAAATGGAGTTTACGTCTGCACCTGACAATCTCTGGGTGGTTCTTTGGGTGCTCCCTGAGCCATGAGGCCCTGGACTTTGGCCCCATGCTCCAGCCCTAGGTGCACCACTGGGGATCATGGGGTTGAACTACAAACCTCATGGTTCCTGGCAGGAAATTATGCAGCATCATTTACAGCCAATGAAAGGACCATCATCAGGCCATTTGTAGTTCAACCTCATCACCTCTGGCAGGAAAAAGGCAGGTGCTTTGCATACAAAAAGGTCCCAGGTACAATCTGATATCTCTGTGTAGGATTGGAAAGGACTCTGAGCTGGGTTTTCTGACTTCATATACGACAGCCTGCTCTGTTTCTAAAAGCTGCTGCCAATATCACTTGCCTGGAGGAGCCCTCTGCTGTGATACTCCATCCCCCTTCCCCATAGTGACTCCTTTTTTCCTTGGTGGAGGGGGAAAGGGTAGTAGGCAGTGGAAGGCATTGTTTTGGCCCTCTAAATGTTCTTTTTGAACACTTGAAACCCTCTTAAGGGTTATTCAGTGTTCAACAGGAATTCTCAAGGCTTCTTGCCCTTTCCTGCTCTGCAGCTTTCCCCACATTGCCAACGTTAATGGCCCTAAGAAGATGCTCATGCCTGTAACACGAATAGAACATTCACAGTTTATAAACACTTTATGGAACTATAAATAATTAGGGCTGTTCCAAAGTTCTTCAGGAAGAAAATGGCCATTTCTGAGGGTGGTCATAAGAAATATTATTTTGCGGGGGGAGTGCTTTGATAATGAGGACATTCACCTTTCTTTTCAGTGCGATTGTGTTCCCTATCTGCTACTGCAGGATGGGGGCAACTTGTGCCCCTCTAGCTGCCTTGGCCTGCAAATCCTATCAGTCCTAGTCAGCATAACCAATGCTTGAGGGATCATGGGGTTTGCAGGCCAGAACATCTGGAGGGCAAGTTGCCCACCCCTATACTGCTTCTTGGAACCTGTCCCTCCCATCTTTTTCCTGGTTATTGCTTCTTTCTGGATTAGTGAGATGGGTCATCCAAGCCAATCAGGGATCACATAATGAACAGGTTGATGTTATACTGCTTCTTACCCAATCATTGCTGAACACAATCATTGAAAGGTTTTTTTTAAAAAAATGTTGAAAATGTTCTCCCAAAAATACTGAATGCTTTCCCCTCAGCTCTATAAATGAGTGCTCAGTATTAAGTGTAACAAATGTCAATATTCACTTCCTCAAATACTGACGTTTAATTAGTTATTTTTGTATTTCTAATTTCATTCAAAGAGGAATGCTGTGAATATTATGGTAAAATGTTAAACCTACCGGCAACTCTTTTGCAAATGGCCTTCTTACTGGCTCACCTCCTCACTGTGCAAAGTACAGAGACTACAGCCTTATTGATTCAGCCTCTAGGCGGAAGCCACTGAAGCTATCAATCTGAAAACTCCTTTGGAATTACGATATTTTTGGGGCTTGACAAGGCAAAATTAAGCTCACAAAAGGGCTCTCCGTGGGGTTGCTTAGACTGCAATCATATGAGGGAAAAGCACGTGATTATACTGAAACATGTAGAGGGATCAGACTGCAAAATGTTGCCACTCAGGAAGCAGTGGGAGGCAATACTTAACCTACTGACTACAACAAAGAAACAGCAGACTGAGATAGAAAATAAATAAAGCAGGCTTTGGGCAGGATGGGAAGTTTCTATTAGCTCACACAAAACTTGTGAGTTCATTTCTGTGGACTAGAGAAGGGGTGGGCAGAAGGTAGATCTCCAGATGTTTAGGTTTTCAACTCCCCAACATTCCTGACCACTGGCCATGCTGGCAGGGGCTTCTGGGAGCTGAAGTTCAAAACATCTGGAGATTTACCTTCTGCCCACCTCTGGACTAGAGGGGTCCAATAAGAGAATGTAGGCCTGTGGTAAATATAAATTAGTGAGGTCTCTTTGTGACATCTCGCACAGGCTTCATAGACCTGAACATCACTCCCAACACTGCCTACTCTTAGGGATGTTTTGAGTGCCCGACTGGGTCTGGGAGTCCGGTGGACTCCCCTGCATCTGGCCCCTTGGACCCCACTTGCTGAGCCATGGGGTGCTCATGTGCATGCTTCTTGAGCGCCATGCTGTTTGGGAGTGCCCTGCAGCTGCCCACTCCATGATGCGAGCTGCCATTTTTACGCAAGATGGGGGCTCTGTAATTTCCGTATATTTAATTTTGCACAACATGGCGACCGTATAGGGCCATCTCCGCAACATTAAAGGTGTAAAGGGGCCCTTTACACCTCTAATATTGTGGCGATGGCCCTGTACAGGCACCATTTTGTGCAGCCTAGTGAGCAGGGCGGGCAGCAGCGGCAACCCAGGAGCACCTGCGCTCAGCAGGTGCAGGTATGTCTGTGCATCCCTATCTACTCTATGGCTTTCACTTTTACCTACAGTGAAAGTTGAGCCACCCAAAATCAAACTAAAAAACTTATTTCCTTGAGTGTAACAGAAGACCAGCTCACACATAGGTGCAGCACAGGCATGTTGATTTTCTGTCAGTGGAGCATGGGGGGATCTTCAGGCTCATGCAACCCCCTCAACTATGCGTATAGTCCAGGGACATAATTTAGAGAGGGCTGGGGCCTGGGACATAATCCCCCCCCCCATGTTCCAGACCACCTGTAATTATTCTTCAGGAGAAGAAGAATTATAGGAACCAATTGTCAGTCTGTGCAATTGGGCATTTGTATTTAACACACGGTTCACAAGTTACTTAATTTTTTTAAATGACCCCACCTTCCACAAATTGTGCTGAAGGCACCTTACAAAAACACATTTAAAACACATCACAAAAATAATGTCAACTCAATACTCTAGTAGCCCAGCAACAAAAACACAAAGGACAGTGTCATGGCTGTGTCATGGGCAGCAGTTTGTAGGAGGCCAGGAGCCATGGACAAAGCTAGGGATGTACGAAAGTCACCTTTTTGAAGGGTGACATTCGCATTGAGGGCGAGGCGCTCCATCCATCCCCCCGAAATTCTCTCCATCCGGCTTTGCTCCGCGTAAGTATTTATGTAGCCTATCACAGCTTAACTAAGGGAACTCAAATGGCGGCGGCTACGGGGGCCGCCATTTGCGTTCCCTTTTTTTTTTGCTGTTTTAGCCTACGTAAATATTTACGTAGGCTACTACGGCAAAAAAAAAAAAAGGAACAAAAATGGCGTAGCCACCGCCATTTGCGTTCCCTTAGTTAAGCCGTGATAGGCTACATAAATACTTGCGTAGCCTATCATGGCTTCTGCAGGGACGCAAATGGCATCACCGCTACATGGAAGAAGCAAATGGCGGCCGCAGACGCAGCCACCATTCGCAAGTCAGCGTGGACGGCAGCAGGTAGGTGCTCTGTTCCGGGTCCATTTCACGGGGCGGGGGGGGGGGGCTTCGTTCCACCATGGATTTTGGGGGGCCGAATGCACTGGCATTCGGCTTCACCAAGATCCGTGATGGAATTCTCTGACATCCCTAGACAAAGCCCATAGTCAGGGCTGAAGAGTAAGTTGGAACCACAGGACAAACCATGAGGCAGGATTGAGGAGCAAACCAGGACCAAAGGATACAGAAACATAACAAAACTGAGGAAGACCTTGTTCCTCAAGCAAATTAACAGGAAGACCTGTTAATGTCTTCATCTAGCAGGGTCCAATAGCATAGCCAGATTGGGTGGGTAGGATCTGTCCAGGGCCTGAAGATACCAAATTGCCTAGGCCAGCCTGTCCCAACCTGGTGACCTCCAGATGTGTTGAGCTACATGCTGGATGGCCCATGCTGGATGGGGATGATGGGAGTTGTAGCCCAACACCCCTGGAGGGCACCAGGTTGGGAAAGGCTGGCCTAGACAAATGCTGCAATGCAGTTCAGTGGCTCCCCACATGGGAAAGCCACGCATAAACTCACAGACTCCCAGTTGGATGAGGGTGGATAAGATGAGATTAAATCCAGGGAAGACTGAAGCACTGTTGGTCAGTAGAAAGTCTGACTCGGGAACTGGGAGTCAACCTGTTTTGGATGGGGGCCCCTCCCCTTGAAAGATCAGGTTTGTAGCTTGGGAGGGCTCCTGGATCCTACGCTGTCCCGGAATCTCCAGGAGTCAGCAGTGCAAGGAAGGCATTTGCACAACTACATCTAGTGCGCCAGCTGTGGCTGTTTCTGAATCAGTCTGATTGACAACAGTTATCCATGCCCTGGTTACATCATGGTTAGACTATTGCAATGCACTCTACATGGGGCTACCCTTGAAGAACGTCCGGGCGGAAGCTTCAGTTGGTCCAAAATGCCGCAGCTAGGCTGCTGATCAGTGCACGGTTTTGGGATTACATCACTCCAATACTAAAAGATCCACACTTACAGCTGGTCCACACTGTCGGCATTTAGGGAGGGGGTTGAGAAGCATCTTTTTGATTTGGCTTTTAAAATTGTGATGGGTTTTGAGGTTATTTTTAATGTTATATTATGTTTGTATTTGTTTATTATTCTTGTCTGAATTCTTGTAAACCGCCTCGGCTGGTTACAGAAAGACGGTATATAAGTGCAATCAATCAATCAATCAATCAATGTCTTCCTCCATTTCCCTAATATTATAGGTCTAATTATCACTTCCTTGGTATTAGAAAGACAAACACCTATTCTACATCCCATTAAATAAAATCAATATGGAAATATCAAAGATACAAATAGACAAATATTGAGTTAACTTTGTTAATTAGAAAATTCTTACTTTAGCTTAAGGTATTTGGGGAGGGAGACCACAGTTCAAATTCCCTGAAGCTATTTCCTCTTTAATTGAAAAGTAATTTTGAATGAAAAAAGTATTTCTAATCTGTTTGCATCTAATGTAAGGGGGAAACTCCTCTGTGAAGGGTAGAAATTTCCCTTGGTAATATTTTCGACCTGCATCATTTTTACACAGTACCTGATCCAAAGCAGTTTAAAACCAATGGAAGACCGTAGAATGCATGCGGTACATTTGTGTGTTGGAAACATGATTGTATGTATTGCATAGAATGAGTAGAGTTCTCAGCTTCCTTTGTGTAATGGCCACCTCACATACTTCATTTTAGGTGTGCATCTAAAGGCCAGATTAGACCTGATGTAAATTGCATGAATACAATTAAGATGCATATTTCTGTTATCCAAATAGCGACCCCAGGGAAACCTGAGCAGCCTTGTGACTGGGTGGTGGTGGTGACTGAACTCTTTCTTTCCCAGACACAGTCCTTACAACAATAGCTTCTCTGAAGCTAATTGCATTTTGAGGGAAGCTGCCATTGTCACCAGTGGAGACTTTTCTCCCCATGCAAATAGCAGCTCCGGAAAACACACTTTCATTAGGCAGCTCTAGCTACAGCTCCCTGTCAAGTGTACATGCTGTGGCGATGCTGAGTTCGTTGCCATGCCTTGTGTCAAACAGATTTAAGGCTTTCCTCCTTAGGATGGCCTTGAGAGAATTATTCTGATTTTCATATGTTCTGGTTTTAATGTCCTTTTATTCCTGGTTTTGTAGTTAAGATTAGATTGCATTTTCCAATGCATTTAAAAAAATATATTTTAGCAATGCTATTCAGTTTGGATAATTGGTATTATAGCAGATGACCTTCGGAAATATTATAAGTCACAAACAGTGGTACCTTTTCCTGGTTGGGCAGCATATTATGATTAAGAAAGTTTAAACAACTATTTTCCCACCAACACTGTCACTGAAATTTAATAATTCAGATTAAGTGGTTTGCAGGCTCCAGAATCAGCCCTGTGAATCTGTGCTATGGCCAGAAACAGTACCTGGAAGACCAGTTCAGACTCTGAAGACCTGGTGTAATGGGTTCCTTCCTGGCTGACAGGAAGCTGCAAGCTGCTAGTTCAGCAGGCAGGTAGTCAAGAAGGTGGGCAGTCAGACAGGTAAGTGGAGATGGGCTGTCTAGGAGCAGCCCAGACAGTGTCTGAACTATGAGTTGTGTAGACTGAAGGCCTGAGAGGTTTTGTTGTTGTTGTTACTGAGAAGTCGTCTCAGAGGCTGAAACTGAGTGTGGAAGAAATGGGGGAGGGTGCTTAACCCTTCCACCATTTGTTTACCCAAAGTTGCACATCCCAAGCTGCTCCCCTTGCCACCCCAGATATGTAGTGCCTGTATCTTCTCTCCTAAGATGTCTGGATACCAAGTGTCAGAGTCTCCAGTTTGAGAGCCCTGGCACCTCACATTGGAGATCCATCCCTGCTGTAACATGGGTCTCTCCATCATGCACCAGCAAAATCCTTTCGACAGAAGCTGTAAAGTTTGTCAATGCCCAACCAACCTGGCAACCCTAGGACCAGTGTCAGGTGTAGCTGAGCTACACATACAGCAAAAGCCTATGGGAGAGACCCACCGGAACTTTATGTTTGGCCTGCAGAGGTGGGTTATCCCATGCTTAAATGCTCCTTCATATAAAACAAAAAATCGTAGCAAGGAGAGGTTCTATCCTATTCCTCTCCTTGCACTAATTTTTTTTTTTGCTATACATGTCAATCCTCCCTGAACCATACTATACATACTAGGGGTCCCCATAAGTCATCTGATCTCATGGTACCCGTGCATGGGTTTTAGCTGTGCTTTCTTGGGTGCTGCTTAATGTTCTTGGCTTCAATAGAAATGTTATTGGAGAGTGGGGAGTGGATGGCACATCCTTCCTGGGACTGCTACACTTAAGACTGCAGGTGGTGGAAATGCGGGAAGCGAGGGGAGGGATTGCATGTTTGAATCCTCCTCTATATTGAAAGCTCCCATTACCTGCCACGCCAGAACCTCGGCAGAGGTGGATTCTAGCCTAGCCTTTCCCCAGACATGCTAGTTTTCCATATACCGTAGTCATTCCACCCCTAGGGGGGCTGTTCCACATGCTTTTCCTGAATATTCAAAATGGCTCTTTGTCTTATGCCTTTATTTTAAAGTATGTCCAGTTCTTCATGTCAAAATAGTCATATATTCAGGCTTGGGACTCACTTGCTGTCTCCTTGACACCCAGGCTGAGCCAAGTTCTCACTGGCTTCTACAAAGAGCAGTTTGTTATTTTCACATTAACAACAAATTGCAATTAAAGCAGGGCAGACGCAGTTCAGTGTAAGTTGCCACCAACAGAAAAGCAGCGAAGAGTAAAAAAATTGGTATCAGCATCTCTAGTAAATGAGTAACTTGTCAATGACAGTAATATGATATTTTGTCTTCTACCAGGCTGCCCAATTAACCTTTAGATGATTCAATACCCATAAGCCTGACCGATCTTTTTACCCTTCCATCACTAAATAATTGAAAATATGTCAAGAAGTGTATCATTGAATAACTGAAGTTTTCAACAAAATATTTACATTCTGTTGACAGTAAACTCAGAACAGAGAGGAAACAAAGCCAATCAGATCAACCACATCCCTCCCCTTCATGACTGATTTTGGCCATTGGTTCAGGACTGACATAAGAAAGTATTACTTTGCACAGTGCATTCATAACATGGGGGATTCATTAACACAAGAGGTGCTGATGGCTTTTTAAAAAGAGTAGACAAACTACTAGAAGATAAATGTAGCAATGGAAGAAAACGACATGGGAAAATGGTGAACCCTGGTTCAAATGAAGCCTCACACTGCCCAGATCTTTCTTTCTCTAGGAATCCTAGAATTTCTGCTCCTCTGATAATCTGAGTAGTGATTTGGAGGATTGGGCTGGACAGGGCTGGACCAAGACATTTTGCTGCTTTAGGCGAACGAAAGACAAGATGGCACCACTCCCCAGTCCACATACAGAAGCTGACTAGACTGCAGTTCAGTCTTACCTCAACAATGGCGACAGGGTTGGATGTATCTGTCAGTTTTGCTTCCTCTCACATTTACCTTTCTTTTTTCAATATCAAGTTCTTATCAAGTTGATTTTTCAATATCAAATAAGAAGAATTTGCACATTTTGCTAAGTTCTTATAAAAACTGAAATTATCACCCATCTGCACTGGCCAAATTCAATGGGTACAGCTATTTCCAGCATCGAACGGAGTATGTTATACCTGCTTGCCATATAGCTGTTAAAGATGACAAGCCAGTTAGGGGGCAGGGAGAAAGTGGCAACCCTAATTCAGCACTAACATGGTTGCATACAAAGGGATTCAAGCTAAGTAGTCAAAATCTTGGGCCTGGATGGACAAATCTGTTTCCATTTTTCCCATATTTGACTTTTTTAAAATCTCAAGTTCTTTCCATCCTGAATATGAAAAAATTAGCAAATGTTGGTAAATTTGTTTACAAAATGAACTGAAATAAAATTCTCTGCCATCCCTAACTGGCGATGGGATAGCATCCTTTCCCACACCTGAAGCAGCAAGCTAGTTTATGATGCCCAGGACAGGTTGCATACCATAAACAGCTGTGCCTTCCAACAGAAGGGAACAGCTGGAAAGTTCATGAGGAACAGCTGGAACATTGCTACCACCACTGGCCCCCAACATCTGCCGCTCTGGATAAAGGCAGTGGCAGGATCTTCCTTCTGGATTAGGCTATCCAATTGTCCTTGGAGTGTTAAGTAGCAAAGGCAAAGTTGCATTAGATTGGCTTCTTCCTAAATCACCCTGTGGTAAAGTCTTAGGGAAAGCTGCTTATTAGTATAATTCCTCTGGATATTTATGGTTGTCTAATTATCAGGAAATAACTAATGACAATGCAGATGCCCCTTGGGACATGCATTTTAATGAATAAAACTGATGAGGTCAACAGTTTACTAGTATTGGATGGATAAGTGTTAGTGGAGATACGTATGCAAGAGGATTTGCATGTTTCTGTCTCAGAGTTTACATGGATCCCACACCATTGGCTATGCTGGCTAATGGGAGTTGTAGGCCAAAACATATGGAGGGCCACAAGTTACCCACCCCTCTTTTAGTGTGAGGGTAGGCTTTTACAAAGGAGATGTCTGAAACTGTGCGGGCAAATGCTTGACTTAATTCATCCTGTTACCTCTCTCTTTGATGTTTCCCTTCCATGTCTAAACGTAGCTCCTTGGACCTAAGATGGCTGTCTTTTGCTTGTTACTTCCTAAGGTGCCAGATACACTGATAGCACTACATAAATAATAAATAATATTTAGTTCAAATATCTGAAGAAATTAGCCCAATGTCCTCTTGTTATATCTGCCTCTTCACATGCCTTAATAATGAGTGTCATGAAAAGCAAAGCGGCGATGACTACATATGTATTTAGTTTCAACACTATTCTAGGCACTGTACAGAGTATAGAAATGTTGTGATCCCTGCCCAGGATATTTAGAATTCAACAGAAATATTTTTAAAATGAATCATCTTGCACCGTAATTTAATTTAAATTTGAGGAAATTATTTATCAGGGATTAAAATATAAGAAATGCTTTGCAAGGTAAATGAAAAGGTAAGACCAGGTCTATAGGATTTTTCATTTATCTTTTCTTCATCAAAACATTTCAGCATGGGAATAAGTTCATTTAAAATGACTTTGTTGCAAATTAAAGCAAAGTGCTGAACAGACTTTAAATTTAAACATAAGTCTTATTAATTAAAAAATGGAAGATTTACTAGTTACTTCATTGGAAATTGGAATGGGGTCAGAAACCAAGTAACTCCTTTTCAGGTTGAGTACACACAAGTGATAGTGAAATGTATGAGATCCCTCAGGGGTTATTTCAAATCCCTTGAAGACCTTGCAGGGGAAAAGATCAGTGAGTCAATATGTGGTGACTCAGGTTATATCACAAAACACACAGATCTGTGGAGTTAATCCATCATGGCGGAACACGACTGAGAAATAACACAACCCTGAAGTGTAAGGAGATAGCCACTGAGACATACATTCATAATACTTTAATATGTCTCCAAGGATAAACATTTTTGGAAGTGCATTGCTCTCAGTCAGTAAATTAAACTTCTCAAGAGTTTTTAAGAGTTAAGATGTTGTTTTCATGTACACTTGGTTTGTGGCTGGGGAGATTCTCTTTTGCTAACAGTGTAATAGTAATACTTTGAGGCGTTTGATGACAAGGTAAAAATGAGAGTACAGACACTATTGCAATCCAAGCTGGAGCCACTGGTGCTTTTTATAGTCCAGGCCTGCAGAACCCATTCAAACCAGACTCGTGATATGTGGTGGCAGTGACACTATTCATTGTCCAGTTGCCATTCTTTAGGTATGATCTGCTAATGTTTGTTTATTACTTCATTTACTTTAAAAACAATCTCCCATTGAAGATTGAATTTAAAAACAAGTCCCATTGAACTCAGCAGGGGTGACTTCTGAGTAGATATGTGTCAGATTGCACTATACGTGTGCTAAAGTCCCAGATATCCAGTCTACCTGTTCATGATGCAATCTCAAGTACGACTTATTTCTCATGGCATTACAATTAAAAACAACAGCACCCATGCATCACTTTTAAATAGGGGCACACATTCAGTTATTTTTACAGGGCTAGAACTTGGAAGTCACAATAAATCTATAGTCAAATTCTAATGGCTTCAAGGATCTGAGGTTTCATCCACAGCAATTTGAGTAACCTTATGCAAATCAATAGAGTTTGCTTAGAGGAAACAAATGCACTGTTTCGTTTCAGCATTTCTTCCTTTGGGCATTTATTTATTTATTTATTTATTTATTTAATGAGTACTCCTTGATAAGTAATCAAATAATTTGTAACAGACTTGTCACTTCCATGGCACATAGTTATTTCAGAACAACTAGAATATATTGCTCTGTTGATGGGGCAAAAGCAGAAAACCACAGTTCTAGCGTTTATACCAGGCTTGGCCAATCCAGAGGGTTCTTATAGCCTGTCAGGAACAGGGGCTAATCCCTACTCCATCCTGCATCTGGAAAACATATCCTCCAATATTTCACAGAGGAACCTAGGGGCCCTGCTAAGCATGAGGGGTGGTGTCTGGTAACACAGAGGGTGGGTCCAGGGTTCGGAGAATTGCAAGTCAGGGTCAAAACAACCTGGACACAATAACATCTAGATCTACTAGATGAAACAACTGAAGTATGTCTCCACCCAGTGGAGGCTGGTAGCTCCAATTTTGGTGGGGCTGTGAATCCATTCTGGGTTTCAGTCAGAACCAGCAAAAACTCTAAAGGAGCTATTCAAAGTGCAGAACCCTATCCCCAAAATGGGTCCGGCACCTTGGATAGCTCCTTTAGAATTCTGGATGGTTCTGACTGAAACCCAGAATGGATTCACAGCCCCACTGAAACTGGAGCCACCAGCCTCCACTGTCTCCATCCACTTGGAAAGTAAGGAGCAGGGATTAAGAAAAAGAAAGCGCTACATAAAAATTCAAGTTTTGCCCCAAGTCAGTCTGGTGCCTCCTTCGGATTCTAACTGAAGCACTCAAAGGTGAGACTGAGAGCGCCAGTACTTGAGCCAGCCAGCAGAAGGAGCTTCAGTCCACCTAACGGTTCCCTCTCACCACAGTTCAGGGCCACCCCCCTGACTTATCCCATGTTGTTCCCCCACAACCCAGGGGGATTCCCTCTGCAACAAGAGAGACTATCAAGGCTCCATACATATATACGTATCAGACTACACACCTTCCATAGCCTCTTCTTTCATTCAGATACGGCATTTCTTCCCTCCTGAATGATCTTTCCTTTGTATTCCTCCCGTCAGTCTGTCCCTTTCTTAGCATTCAGGGCTCCTTCACACTGAGCTTTTATCCTGTGATTGAGATTGCTCCTTCACGGAAGTTTGAGGGCTCTTTACCTGACACCGTGATCATTCAAGATGTCTCCTGCACTAAATGCCGTTTGTTCCGTTTTTAAATAGATTGCAGAGAATGAGCTATCAAATTACCCCATTGTGTTCTGCTTGAGTTTCCTCCTTGAAAAGAGGAAAAGTAGCAAGAAGAGGAGCGAGATCAATGAAAGACAATAGAAGACTCAGATACGGGGAGAAGGAGGGGCAAAGGGGCAGGGGGAAAGGGGAGTGGGGAAAGGAAGGAAAAAGGGAGTCATTGTGATCTTGCATTTAAAACAGAAGCAGAAAGCCCTGTTTTAAATGCAGGATTTTAGGCTGGTGTAGAGATGCCCTCATAGAGACCCTTAGAAATATGGGAGGGGGAGGGGGGAGGAAAAAAGCACGTTCCTCCACGCCTCCATCTTCCAGCCACCTAAAGACTGCAATGTCTCCTTGAAGGCCGTCAAGGGACGTCTTTGTAGCTTGCAGTGTGGCAGCAGATCTATTAAGAAAGGCTGGGCAGAGAGTAGGAGAGCAATTTTCTCACCTTGAGGAATTAACAAGAATTTGGGATTTTCAAATCAACAGCAAAGCTATCAAGAAAGGCAGGGGAGACAACAGCTCTAACGTCTCTCTAACTGTAGCTGGAGGAACAGACCAGTGATGTCATCATAGTCGTATCAGCCAATAGGGAGGTGTTTTTCATGTTTCTCTCAGTGGTGGGGGGACATTTGGCCCTCCAGATGTTGTTGGACTGCAACTCTATCAGCCCTTGCCAAGATAGCCAATGGTGAAGAATGATGGGAGTTGCAGTCCAACAACATCTGGAGGGCCACACATCCCTGCACTGAGTGTTGACTATGCAAATAGGGGACTGGCAACCATTTTTAAGATTTAGGAACACTCATATTCAGGCCAAGCTCTGCCATTTTGCCTTGGGTGAGAAGAAATGAGGAGGAAAGCATGTTGTGATTGAGGCACGATATCCAGCCATCTCTTCAGCAGACTTGAAGAGACAGTGCAGAAACAGCAACCCAGTTAAGGTAAAGGAGAAGTGGAGAATCAAAAGCACAGAGAGTGACAGAAATGAGGGGATACATAGTTCTCTTTATCTAGAGAGGCATCTTCTAACCTGATGCCCTCCGGATGTGTTGGACTACAACTCCCATCATCCCTAGCCACTGTAGCCATTAGCCATGCTGGCTGGGGATGATTGGGATTGGAGGCCAACACATCCGGAGGGTGCTAGGTTGAGGAGGAGGATCTAGAGCAGGGTAGACAGAAAGTAGATCTCCAGATATTTTGGACTGAAAGTGCCAGCATTCCTGACCGTCAGCCATACTGGCAGGGACTTCTGGGAGTTGAAGTCCAAAACATCTGGAGTTCTTCTCTCTGCTCACCCTTGCTCTAGAATATACATGCAACAGCCAAAATTGAATCCTGTTGACTGAATGTAGAATAGTGAGGGGAAGTATTGCATTCTTCCTTGGCTTTGTACCAAATGTATGAGCTTCTGAAGGAAACTGTGGAAATAAAATTGCCCCCTTTCCTCTCCACAAATGAATTAACTGGAATGAAGGCTCTGATAGCTTCACATGAAGCATAATAAAGGTAGCATCGCAAATTATAAATTTTTCTTCACAAGCGTGCATAACAGTATGCACAATGGGCCACATGTTTTAGGTTAATAACCGGTTCCACACTTAGGAAAGAGCTGTGAAATGCTCATTTGTTCTGTGTATTGTTCTGTGTGTGCCAAAGGATGATTTTCTGTTGCTTGGAGATCTCTTTAATTTCCTTGGCTGGGAGAGTGTCTGAATCTTTTTCTCTGTCTCTTTCACAACTTTTGAAGTAATTTTCTGGTTTTTGTGAATGAAACTGAAAAAATAGTTAACGAATCCCGATTAAAATCTAATCTAGTAGGGTCATTAGGGGCCAGAGAACATTACCTCATGGGCTGGATTAGATGCACAGGCTGCCAGTTGGAAATCTCTTTCTACATAGATGACATTTATATTCATTCATGCACTTTTTTGCTGATGTAGTTTCCATTAATAATGATGACATGCCATAATCTTTACACTGGGTAACATTAGTACAATTGTTATTGTGCAGTTCCCATTCAGTTCAGTAGCGCTTTTACACTCATTTCCAGTTGATTGTGCTTAGTGTTTTAGGAGATGTATACCTGCAGCACAGGCAAGAAAGTGGTGAGATGTTACACAGTTCTTGTGCTCCATTATTTCAATGAAATCTAATCTGACACAAATTATGTACATTTTTTCTTGCAAAGAGAACACTGAGAATGATCATGATAGCCATTTGTTAAAATTGATCTTTAAGATATAGGTAAATGGCATCTTTTTATTTCTTTACAAAAAAAAATTTGGGCAACAATTTCTGTTTTTCTTTTTCCTTTTCCAGGCCATTTTCTCCCAGTAATGATTCAAATCCAAAAAAGATATGCAGTTTCTTATGAATGCTGATGAAATGCATAGAAAGAGCTGAATAAATGAAGCTGGGTTTTCGTTGTGTTAGTAATTCGTTCTCCACCCACCCAGCCCTGGAATGATGAAAGTGTAGCCATGCTTCATGGTACTGCTGGAACAAGGCCACTGTTCCATCATATTTAGACTGCAGTCATTTCTAGTGGCTCCACTTTTGATTGGAGTCCCATTTCCTTAGGGACACTCTGTATGCAACCTATTATTACAGTTATTTGGCCTTAAGATTCTAAAGCAGGGGTGGAGAACCTCAGGCCTGGGAGACAAATCCAGCCCTACTAGGGTTCCAATACATACCCCCTTTCCCTCAACCACCAATTGTTTGGTTTCCTGGCTTTTGCACAATTTCTCCCAGTCTAAAAGCTTGAAATGCCTCTCCTAAGGCTTTGTTTCTGGCAGTAAGAGGTTTAAGCTAAAATATACTGGCATTTTTTACATTTGACCCTGCCCTTCTTGCCTTTGGCCCCAGATGCCACTGGAATCCCAAGAGCTTCTCCGAAATGGAATTTGGCTCTCGGGCTGAAATAGGTTCAGCACCCCTGGCTTATGGTGTGGAGGTCTTAAAATACGCAGGACATGTCAAAATGCAGGGGCAGCTTCAGATGGAAGATTTTGGGTGCCATTAAGGGCAACGGAGTCAAAGAGATCTATAATGCGCCAGGAGTTTCTCTTGTGCAAGCTACACTGAAATGAGCCAGAGCTTGTGCAGCTCCTGGTCTTTTCAATGTGGCTTTCACCAGATAATTTCATAATGGCTTATGCCGAGCGTTAGAGCCATAGTACGCATGCGCTAAATGCATTACTTCTGGTTCCATGTTTATTTTTTCAACTCTAAATAGGTGCATGTGGGAAGCTCAGGATCGGAACTGCGGTACATGGGGAAGAAAGGGTTAACTCTTTTCTCCCCTGCCATGGTTCTGACAAAGATCTCCCCAGTGCTGCTGCTATTAGCCCTGGGAGAGAAGTTCCCACTGACATTCAGTGACCAGGTTCGCATGATCACCACAGCACACTGTGGCTTATTTAAGCCACAGTGGGTTGTGGTGCATGCCGGTGGCCATTTTGAACATTCATCTGCTAGTGAGGGGTTGCCATGGTTTGCCGTGTTGTCTGAACCTGGGTGGCAGGGGTTGTTGGAGGGGGAAACAACCCTCAAATAACCCTACAACAGACCATGGGTTATTTAATGGTTGTTACTCCCTCCAGCAACCTCTGCCACCCAGATTCGGATGATATGGCAAACCATAGCAACCCCCCCCCCGGGGGGTTGAATATTCAAAATGGCTGCCAGCAGGTGCCACAACCCACTGTGGCTTAAATAAAACATGGTGGGTTGCAGGGATCATTCGAACCTGCCCAATGGAAGCTTCCCTGGGGTCTATAGCAGCTTTTTTGTGGGGGGGAGGATTTTCATGCTGTGGCTCTGACCTTGATTACCCCTCCACCCCTTCTACTTAAGAGTTGAAAAAAGAATAATGGATCTTGAAATGATGTGCTGTGTCACATGTACTTTGGCCTGTAGTTAGTGGGAGTGATTTCCATTTGCATTTTTCATCTCAGGCAACAAAATGTCTTGCCAGGGGATGAACGTGTAAACATTATATTTTGCACAGGGAGGGGGAGGGAATAGTTGAATAAGAACTAACCAAAATTCAAGATGTCTTCACAAATGGGACAGAACTAAACTTGAGATTTTTAAAAAAGACGAATGTGAGAGAAAGTGCAACTGACAGATTCATCCAAACAGGCAGAAAGCTTTGTGTGTTTTGTGTGTCTGGATTTGAATCGCTGTGTTTTCAGCCATGTTTGTGGTGCTGAATTAGGGTTGCCCCCTCTTTGTTTCTAACAAGCTCCTCGTCTTTAACAGCTACATGGGAGGCAGGTACAACAGCATGATCCTCTCCATGCTGGGAAAAGTCACCTCTTGAATGTGGCTGGTGCAGATGGTGAGAATTTTATTTGGTTCATTTTTAAAAAAAATAAGAACTTACCAAATTCACAATTTTTTTCATAAACAGGACAATAAGAACTTGAGATTTTAACAAAAAAACTGAATATGGGAGAAAACGAAATGAACAGATTTGTCCATCTCCAGCAGTAACCATCAGAAACAGTAAGAGAACAGACCAATGTTTTAGCAATATGAACTGAAAGAAAAGTGTGTGTGTGTGTGCGTGTGTGTGCGCGGTGGATAAATTTGGAAGTATAAAGAAGAGCTGCATTTCCTGGATTTCTTGTTTTTATCGATGACTGATACAATGCAATAAATTACTGGTCTGAGTTCTTTGAATCCATTTGGTATTTTGCATAAACTGAAATAGGAGACACAAGAAGGTGAGAATAAAAGGAACCAACAATATAGTTCAAAGAGGCATTCATTTGCAACTCTACTTTACAAGGAGTGTGCTCCAAGAAGTAATACAGCAGCTTACCTTCCTTGTGTAGCACAGCTTGTTAGTGAACACAGGGAAAATATTTTGACAGCAGTATGAAAAAGGGTTTATAGTACTTGATACCCTAGAGACAGAAAGAGGTTCAAGGAGACAATGAGGGTATTAACCATGAGATAGACCAGTGGGTGTAGCACAGCTAATTCTCATGAAAGCTGCTCCAAAATGCATTCCTTAGCTACAGAATTCATTTTCAGAGGGACTCTGGTACTCAACTCCTACTGAAATTTCAATATGATTCAGGAACATAATGCTCTATAAGATTTGATTTTTAAGAAAGCATTGTGAAAAATGTTAAGACACGAAGTGTGGATAGGGCTACAGCGTTATTGCAACAAATACTGAGGGCAGAACCAAGGAGTGATGACTGACGCAGAACCATTGCCAAAAATGTCATCTCGACATGAAGTTCCCACCCAGATAACTAATACAGTTTAGTCCATTTTATCTGTGTTGTTTTCCCCCATATAACTCCTTTCCCCGTCCCACATCATTGGCTGCTACCTGCAGGGGTAGGGCATTATGGTGGGAACTAGGGCTGGGCAGGGACCCCCTGACCTGCCTCAGAGGATGCTTTGGGGCTTCCGAGGCAGACCCAACTCACTTTGGGCTGCTTGGGGTCCAAGCCAACCCACTTTGGGCTCTGGGGCCAAAGTGGGATTTGGATGGCCCAAGCAGCCCCCCGCCCGCTGTGCCGCACAAGCCCCCTGCTCCGTACCTGGACCCTTGGGATGCGCACTGTCGGCCTCATCAAGGGAGTTGCCATTTTGGCGACTTCCTCTATTTCCAGAAGTTAAATCCTGTGTAAATGGCAGCTGTAAAGCCATCAGGTACGCAATATTACAGGCATTTATACCTGTAATGTTGCTTACATGATGGCCTTAAGGCCACCATATGTGCAGGATTCAATTTCTGGAAAGAAAGGATGTCGCACTAGTGACTCCCTCGAAGAAGCTGCTGGCTGCCAGCGTGCATCCCAGGGGTCCAGCTATGGAGCGGGGGGCCTGCGTGGCGGGGGGGCGTGTAGCTGGACAGAGGGTCAGCTGGGCTTATGGATCTCTCTGAAGTACTTTGGAGCGACCAGACACACTTCGGGTTGCTTCAGGAATAGCCTGAAGCAGTCCAAGGCACCCTACTTTGGCTCGGAATTCAGCTGCAGAGAAGAAGCAGTGCACACCCCTAGTGGGAACAACACTGGGTTTGTCTCACATCTAGGGAGGGCCTGTGGCTCAGACATAGAGCACCTGCTTTGCATGAAGTTTTGCTCCTTGGCATCTCCAGGTACTGCTGGGAAAACTCCTGAGAACATAAGGAGAGCCATGCTGGATCAGACCAAGGGTCCATCTAGTCCAGCATTCTGTTCACACAGTGGCCAACCAGCTGCCCACAGGGAACCCTCAAGCAGGATATGGCTGCAACAGCACCCTCCCGCCCATGTTTTCCAGCAATTGGTGTATATAGGCATACCGCTTCTGATACTGGAGGCAGCACATAACCATCAGGACTAGTAGCCATTGATAGCCTTTTCCTGCAGGAATTTGTCTAGCCCTCTTTTAAAGCCATCCAAGTTGGCAGCCATGGGCCATCACTATGTCCTGTGGCAGTGAATTCCATAGGTTAACTATGCACTGTGTGAAGAAGTACTTCCTTTTTTCTGTCCTGAATCTTCCACCAATCCGCTTCATGGGATGACCCCAGGTTCTAGTATTGTGAGAGAGGAAGAAAAATGTGTCCCTATCCACACGCTCCACGCCATGCATAATTTTGTAGACCTCTATCATGTCTCCCCTTACCCTCCTTTTTTCTAAGCTAAACAATCCCAGCTGATGGAACTTTCCCTCGGAGGGGAGATGCTCCAGCCCCTTGATCATTTGAGTTGCCCTGAAACCCAGGGGAACTGCTGCCAGTCAGTGTCAACCATACTGGCTAGATGGACCCAGGGTCTGACTCAGTAGAAGGCAGCTTCCTTTGTTGTTAGTTCCTAGAACACTGTGTGCAGCCAGCTGAGCAGCTGATAGTTTAAATCAGGCACAGGATTTGGGGTGCCTCTGTATCCGGAGAGAATTGTAACAGAAGCTCCCTTTCTGTTCTGTTTCTTCCTCCAATCTCATCGTTAGTCACCATGGACTCTCCCAGCAAATAGGCTTGGAAAGAGAGACTTGTGTCTAAGACACAAGCACAAAGCACAAGAAGTACTCAGCCACCATCTTGCCTATATCCAGTGCTACCTTGGACAGGGTACTTCTCTTCCATGACCCCAGCCAGAGCCCACAGAAATTCCCTTCCCCCTCCTTTTTCAATAAGCCAGCTGTCCCTACCTTTGATGTACAGTGCATACTTCGGTGCTTCCCAGGTGGTCGAACCTATGTCCACCCTCCCCAAGATCTCTGAGGCAAGGGAAAGGTCACAGCTCTGGAGACATACATGAGAGCCAAAGTAGATGCTGAGTGTCTGATTGCATTTAACATGCCTACGTGTCTCTCCCCCCCCCATTTAAATAACCACAATTGCTGTGGGGGGAGGTTATTGGGCTCATGACTGTGGAGAAGGTTAATTAACCTTCTCCCCCCTGCTGCAGTCACAGTGGCTGTTCTCCCTAGGAGGAAAGCTACTATTGGTACAAGTCATAGAATAGTAGAGTTGGAAGGGGTCTGCAAGACCATCGAGTCCAACCCCCTGCTCAACGCAGGAATCCAAGTCAAAGCATCCCTGACAGATGGCTGTCCAGCTTCATCTTGAATGCCTCCAGTGTGGGAGAGCCCACCACCTCCCTAGATAATTGGTTTCATTGTCATATTGCTCTAACAGTCAGGACGTTTCTCCTGATGTTCAGCCAAAATCTGGCTTCCTCTGAGCCCATTATTCCGTGTCCTGTACTCTGGGATGATTGAGAAGAGATCCTGGCCTTCCTCTCTGTGACAACCTTTCAAGTACTTGAACAGCACTATCGTATCTCCCCTCAGTCTTCTCTTCTCAAGGCTAAACATGCCCAGTACTTTCAGTCTCTCCTCATAGGGCTTTGTTTCCAGTCCCTTGATCATCTTTGTTGCCCTCCTCTGGACCTTTTCCAGTTTGTCTGCATCCTTCTTAAAGTGTGGTGCCCAGAACTGGACACAGTACTCCAGAAGAGGCGTAACCAGTGCTGAGTAGAGGGGAGCTAGTACTTCATGTGATTTGGAAGCTATATTTCTATTAATGCACCCCAAAATAGCATTTGCCTTTTTTGCAGCCGCATCACATTGTTGGCTTATATTCAGCTTGCTATCTACCACAATTCCAAGATCCTTCTTCTTTGTAGTATTGTTGAGGCAAGTATCCCCCATCTTGTAACTGTGCATTTGGTTTCTTTTTTGTAGGTGCAGAACTTGGCATTTATCCCTTTTAAATGTCATTCTGTTGTTTTCCAATGTTTTCCATTGTTTTCTTGATGTGCTCCAGCCTATCAAGATCACTTTGAATTTTGTTTCTGTCTTCCAGGGTATTAGAGTCTTAGCTATCCAGGGTATTAGCTATCCCACCCAATTTTGTGTCATCTGCAAATTTGATCAGCATTCCCTGCACCTCCTCATCCAAGACATTAATAAAAATGTTGAAGAGCACTGGGCCCAGGACTGAGCCCTGCAGTACCCCACTCGTTACCTCTCCCCAGTTTGAGAAGATCCCATTGATAACCCATTGAATCTTTGAGTCCGATTCTGTAGCCAACTGTGGATCCTCCTGACAGTTGTTTCATCTAGCCCACTTTGAGCTAGTTTGCTAATCAGGATATCATGGGGCACATTGTCGAAAGCTTTTGCTGAAGTCAAGATATATTAAGGGAGGTTACCTGATCAAAAAATGAGATCAGATTTGTCTGGCAGGATTGGTTCTTGACAAATCCATGTTGGCCATGGCAGCTTCCCTCTTGGGCAAATAGGATATTTGGGAGGGTGTGATTTTGGTTGGGTCCAGGGCAGTGAGGGAAAGGGATAAATCCTGTGTTTCCCTATTCTGGGGGAAATTACGTATATTAAATGCAGCCATGTCATTTAATGTATCATCTAGTTCTAGTTTGTCCTGAGCACTTTTTGTGGTACCTGTCCACAAGGAGTTTGCGTACTGCTAGGAACTTCCCACACTCTCTTGGGAGGTCTGGTTCACATTTCTAGGACTGTTGAAGTTATCCTTGAACATATAGCTAACAACTTTCTTTCTGGGGTCTCTCTCTCATTTATATATTTGACTGCCTGAGAGGATTTGTTTTCTTTTACCTTTTATTCATGTCAGTTAATCCTTAATACTTGTTCCCAGCTGCAAATTGTGCTTTTGCTACCAGCGGTACAAGCACGTCTGGCGCTTTCTTGCTAGTGAGTCTGTGAATTCAGCCTTCAGTATCAGCAGATGGTGAATCCTTCCAGCAGTTTAGTTTCCAGGGCCAGCTGTCTTTGATTTACTTTGCACTACTTTTCTACATTTTCTGTGTTTTCTTTAAATGCTTCAAGTTAAACCATAATAGAGCTGTAATATTTATAGTCATAGTTATTCATAGAATGTTGGACTTGGATCAGGAAGGCCTGAGTTCAAATTCCCACTCATCTATAATGCTCAGTGCTGAAACATACAATCAGGAGATCACATGGTGTAACTTTTGCTGTGTTGTACCACTTCAAGTAGGGGGAGACATGTTTGAAAGCTTCACCATTATTTTTTTTTAAATAATTCCCTGCATGTACCAATTTAGCATGTCAGGGATAAGGATAAGCTAAGCCGCTTCCCTCTAGTATGCCAGTTCTGGATACGCAGGGAGGACATTCAGCCATATGATTTCCCCACTTACAGTCGGGCAGAGTTTAGTCAGAGAAATTCAGGGATTGTTCCCAAAGCGCAGGAGCTTCTCTGAACCTTTTGAAGTGGGCCATTTACTCAATGACTGCACAGTTATCCAGATCCTTAAAAACCAGTGTTTTGTACATGTCCTTCTAGTGTTCGTGACTTTAACAAAGAGTAAACAAAATTACAAGGGGGGGGGGAGAGGGGCAACTGAAAACATACCAAAATGGAGATAAGTTTTCACAATGAAAGTAGAAATGAAAGTAAAAACACTTGTTGCTCAGCTCTTGGTATGAACACAAGCCTTCTGCTCTTTAACCAATTCCATATAGGGAAAACCAAAGCATTAAAGAAATCAGTAGGAACAATGGAAGGAAAAAGGCCAGTGCTGCAGAACTCTGCAGATAACACATCCTAAATAACACTAATAAAGGCATCAGTGATTCAGAACAGCAAGCCACAGGAGGCAGAGAGAGAGGGGAAGCCAGATCACTTGCCTTGAATTCAAACTGTTTCAAATGTTCAAGCAAGATTTCCACAGATGTTGTTTATTTTTCAATAACCATCCCAAAGTGCACCACAATACTTTTGTGAGTTTTCCCCTCCTCTCTGTTTGCTTTCTTGTCGTCATGAGAACAGCACAGAGGGGTGGAGGGGATCTGAAGCAGGGAGGATGAGGTTTCCCTTGCTCTAATTAACGCATGTTTGGCAAATGACTGGTAGACACAAACTAAAATAAAGAGGTGGCAAGGACTGAGGATCAGAAAAGGAGAGGGAGAGGGATATTCTCTGGAGCTATTGACAGTACTGGGAGATCCCAAAAGCCAGAAATAATGAGAAAGCTGCCTGAGAAATCATTCCAGCTCTTGTTTTGGGGGAGGGCAAGGAAGAGAATGAGAACAAATACGAGTGTTGCCTTAAGCTAGAATCTTTTTTTTTTTTTTTACCTATGAAATAACACCAGTGCCTAGGAATGGAAAATAAGGTCTGGCAGACAGGACAGGCTTTGCTGAAGCTTTCAATGTTTTTCCTCCAGTGGTGGGATTTGGGAGGAGAGGAACAGCTTGTATGGTATGACGCAACCAGATTTTGACCACATTTGGTGGTGTTTGCCTGATAAGGATGGCCAATGAAAACCTGGACGACTGCCAACTCAGTCTTCCTATTTGATATGCAAGTTCCAGTCCACAGTCCGGGTGGAACCATGTTTGCTCAGTTTGCATTAATCCCGGCAGCATCTTGAGAAGAGTGGCGTTGCTAAGGACGTAAAACCAGACAGCCGGTGTGGTACGGTGGGTAGAGTCTTAGATCTGAGCTGGGGAAGCTCAGGTTCAAGTCCCCATTCAGCCACAAATCTTGCTAGATGTTCTTGGAGCAGTCACCATCTTTGTGCCTAACCTACCTCTCAGGGCTGTTGTGATGATAAATCAAGAAAGCCTCTTGAGTTCCTTGGTGGAAGGGCAAGAAGCTGCAAATATAATTAACAGATGAAATGCATCTTAGAATACACCATCATAGTTGGTTGTACAGGGTTGCCTTTTAAAGCATAAGCTATAAGAAGCTGCCATATACTAAGTGAGATCAATGGTCCATATAACCCAGTATTGACTATTATGATGGGTAGCAGATCTCCAAGGCCTCAGGAAAAGATCTTTGCCCTCTCTGTTCTTGACCATATTGTCTGCACCGCCATGGAATCTCATCCATTGTAGCAATATAATCATGATGTCATTAATGACATCATGATTATATATCTGCTATGATGACATCTTGGACTCCCATGAACAAAATCACCTGGATGACCCATGGCCACCAGAATTAAGCAGCAAGCTGAGCAAATAAAACCAAGGACATTGTGGGAAAAGGGAAAGGGAAAAGGCCCACAAGGAGCAGATACAAAAAAGGTACAAAAGAACTTTGCGAATTTTGGTAAATTCTGATCAGAAATGAACTAAACAACATTCTCACCCACCTCTATCTATAATATTTGTGATTCCAACAGCTGTTTGATATTTGCCCAATATGGCTAGCAGTGCATGTTGTTTTAACAGTTTGCTTGACAGAAAAGTAAAGGCCCCCCTTATGGGAGCACTACCATTAGAGAATTACAAGGTTGCCAAGGAGAATGCCAATCATTACAAAAATCTCAGCAGCTCTCTTGGAACTGATGTCATTACTCTGGCCAATGCAACACTCTTAACTCAGGACAAATATGTCTGATCCATCTGTGTTTATTACTGGAGCAACCATCAGTTAAAAGGAACATGCTATAACCACTGTCAGCTCTGATATTTGCATATTCAGAGAGAGAGAATGAGAATGAGAATCCAAAATGCCAAAGAGGCAGGGACTTGACATCTTACCGTAACAAACAGAGAGATTATTTCCAGTATGATTCTTCTTGGAATGTGGCACATTGTATTAGGGATCTAATGATGCTGCTTCACACAGTCTGTGTCACATGAGGGTTCAATAGCAATTTGTTCCTGCCTGCCTTGCAAATGTGCAACCAGAATTATGCAGATCTAAATACTTCCTGTGCACTTGTGGAATGTTTAATAATTGACTGCTTTGGCTGATCCTTCAGCTAGCAATTCTGTATTTACATGCATGGATGAAGGCTGGCTTTTATATATTTCTCATGCTGGGAAACAACAACAAATTGAACTAATCTGGTGCTTAATATTGCTGTAATTTGCAGGTGATGCACACTGCACTTTCCTGGAGGCCCCCATTTATCTAACTCCAAAGTGCTTGCCTGATACCATAGATCAGTTTTCTTCAACCTGGTGGCATCCAGATGTGTTGGACTGCAATTTCCATCATTCCCAGCCAGCATGGCCATTGGGAATGATGCGCATTGCAGCCCAGCACATCTGGAGGGCAAGATGTTATGAGGTTGGGGAAGGCTGCTATAGACCCATAATCTGGACCTCTTTACATCCTCTCTCTGCTGGGGCCTAAGCAGCAATTCCAGAGTTGCAATTAAATGATTTGTTCACTATTAGCATGTTAGAAAGGAAAGACAAAGAGATAGCAGGGCTCTGAGGCTTAAACCAGAAACCTGAAGCTGGAGTCTAATGTATTGTGGTACCCAGATCTGCAAGTGCTCAGGCCTCAGGTGCAGAAGGGAACAGGGATGTGCAACACCGACGTTTGATTGGCAAGCAATATGAAGCCTCTTGATTGGTGCGACCTCACATAAATATGGCAAACTCCATCTTCTGCCTTTCCCCACTTATAAATTGCAAAAAAAAAGGAGGACAAAAAAGGACATTGATTTGCATAAAATTTGCATGTGCTAATTCATATGCATAGATGCAAATTACAAATAATTATTATAACTTAAAGAGAAATGCAGTCCATCTCACCATAGTGTGGAAGACTGTGACCCAGTGATCCATGTGCTTGCCTGTTCAGTCTGCTCTGCAGGTGCTAAATGTTGATGGGCAACATTTATGGCTCTTAATTTTTAAACTGGAAGTGAACAGGGCAGCCTTCAAACAGAGAATGGTCCTCTGTAAGAGAGGACACATGACCACTCTATCAGCAGAGCATGACCTCCTGTCTTCTGCGCTCCCACAAAATCCCCAGCCAGTGATCTCAGGGACTCTGAGCTGGAGAACATACCCTAATTCTAGATCTGGATAAGGCAACCCACAACCCTGAACAGTCCAGGCATTCAAAGGGTCAAAAGTGAAAGGGACTGTGTAAAGACAGGATACCTTACAGTGACTTAAAGGCTAAGACATCTGGTGTGTTACAAATGTTTGTAGGCAACAGTCTGCTTCCTCAGATGCCACTTACGTTTTCAAATCCTTATCCTCTAGGGCCACCAGCTGCTTGACACCATTTTGCCCTCTTTTTGGCAGGCATTATTAGTCGCCAAGAGGCGGAAGAGCTGCTGATGAACAGATCTGAAGGAGCGTTCTTAGTGCGGGTCAGTGAGAAAATCTGGGGATACGCCCTGTCCTATCGCCATCAGGGTGGCTTCAAACATTTCCTGGTGGATGCTTCTGGAGATTTCTACAGCTTCTTAGGAGTGGATCCCAACCGACATGCCACCCTCACAGACCTTATTGATTTCCACAAGGTATTATTTGCTATGCACAGATCAATCACCGAACTTGAGAGATGAATAATTCAAAAGAAAGGAGTAGCGTGCCTGAGCATTATAACACACAAAATTAATCTTTAGAGGCAAGGCCATCTCCAGGCTTGAGGAGGCCATGGGCAAAGTAGTGCTCTGAGCATCACCAGATGGCTGAGTCTAGCCACAATTTTAATTTCCCACAATGCCCAGGAGTGATGGTCTGTCAGGGACATTCTGGGAAATTAATATGGTGGCTAGACTGAGCAGCCCAGCCTGGCTTGAAATGCTGTGCCATTCCTATTTTTCAATGGAGAGCAGTGCTGGGCTGTATTTCAACGGAGAGCCCAAAGAAGGCATATGCAAGGATACCAGGTGCTGATGCTGGCTAGATCAGGGGAACCAGGGCAGGGGAGAATGAGGAAGAGGGCGAGAGAGCTTCAGCTATTGGGTGGTATAGAAATGAAATAAATAAGTGAAAATGAAGCAACTTCTGCTTCCTCTCAGGAAAGTCATTCTCCCTGGCCTTTGTGGGATAGATATGGCAGGAGGAGGGCTCACTTTGCCTTGCAGTGTATAGAGAGCTGTTTTCCATTCTGATGTAACATTTCTGGGAAAAGAAGATGGGGAAGTGGTTCTATAGAGGAGATAGCCAGAGCCTTGTATTCTTTGCACTAAGCCCCCCTGCCCCCCAACACCCCCTTCTGCAAGTTCGGTGCCCAGGCAAACCAGATTCTGCACCAGGAGAAGCTGAATTGATCAAAATGGCATAAACTGAGTACATGTATATTATTATTTATTTATTATATTTTTAATCTTTCCAATAACAGGCATTCTCTAGGCGGATTACAAAAAGTTAGAAGAATGAAATTCAATACAAACCTTTTTTCATACTTTATAATGGAGGCTCCCACCCCGCCCCCTATTTTGCATCATTTATTATGGTTTCGTTTATAATGAGGAGCAAAGACTATGAGGGCTCCCTAAACACTTCTCCAGTTGTTGGAAGTCACTTTCAGGCACTCCCTCTGGTTTCCGAGAACCAAATTAGATGTGTTGATATCCATGTAATTTGGCCTTGTGTGGTGGTGGTTGATGTTTTTAATAAATAGCTGGCATGGGTGGGCTGGTCTTGGGAAAGCCAGATTGATACCCTAGTATAGAGGGATGGGGCTCTTTAACCCTTTGCCCCACCATTGTGGGGCCATCGGCTCGGCACACGTGCCTGCTGTGTGATGCTAATGGGAGTTTTCCTCCCATTGCAAATAGAAGGTTGGGTGGGGGGATTCCAATCAGGACCATGGCAGGGACAAAAGGTTAACCCTCCCATGCTATGGTCCCAATCCATCTCAGCAATTTGTTTTGTTTGTTGTGTTTGTAAATATACAGCACCAAATCTCAGGGCCAAAACATCTAGTCTGGACTTGAGATTTCACTAGGTGTTCCCCACACACTTTCAAGCATATATTTGCAGCCCAGAAGGCTAGAATGTTTGTAATCTTCCCAGAGAACATTAGTCATTGGGCAGATTAGAAATGCAATAAATAAGTAATAGATACAAATAAATCAATAGAATCTTGCCTTTAAAAAGGGAACAAAAAGGAAGCAAGCTGAGATGGTTGGGAAGCTGAATTCTGGGCTCTGCCCTGCCATCTGCACTTGCTGCAGCATCACAGCCCTGGGTGTCTTCAGGACCAATGACAATAAGCCCTGCAGATCTCAGATGCTGGGAGCACCAGATGCAAGGAGTGCAACAACTTCAGTGCCCGCTTCTTCCTCTGGAGAAGCCCAGCTTTGAAATGAAAGCTTTGTATCTCTCGTGCCCTCTGCTCACTCATCATAGGCAATAAGAGCATGCGAAAAGCCCATCCATCTAGGGAGGGAGCACAGGGACACCTGTCAGGAGCAAAATGTCCATTAGCCTCTGACATTCAAAATAAAATAGATTGGGATGGCCCCTGATGAGAAAAATCAATGGCTGCAGCTATGACAAGCTTGTTAGGGGGCTTGCTTTGCCCCTGCCATGAGTAGGCAGCTCTCGCTTAATTGTCTGTGGTCGAATGGGAAACAGATTTAACAGTGTCATCTTGGGATGTTGCCCCTTCCTCATCTCCCCAGCCGCCAGCTCCAGTGTCTTTTCCGTCTGAGTGCACTGCAATGATAAATGCAGAAAGAAGTCAGCGCCAGCTGTGGTAACGACAGAAGGTTGCAGTGACGCTGGCGCCAGCCAGTCTCGTCTCTATTATTCTTAAATCCACTTCATTTTTGAAAACTGTGTTTCCAAAAGAGAAGACAACGTTCATATGCATGTAATTGCAATCAATGTGGAAAGTGGTACTGGTGACCTTCCTGCCCCAGCAAGGCACATGCAGATGCATTGGTTTTATATGGAGATCACCTCCAGATGTGCCCACAAAAGGTTGCTACCCAAAAGGTTTGGGTGGGTGCATGCAAAATTCACCTTACTGGATCAGGGCTGCGGTTTTGCTGATGAAGAGGTAGTCATCACTGCCAACACTAGAGATCCCTGTTCCTTCGCCCCCACCCCACCTGCCACAGAACATGGGGAGAGGGAACGACTCTTAAACCACTTTGTGGTGTAGATATATGCCATATGTCCTTTATGTCTTAAAAACCTGTCTTGGGATTTGAACCCAGAGCTGAGGGTGATCCTTCCTTTTTTCTTGACCCCTGATTTGCTCAGCTAAAGATGGGCATCCTTAGGAGTGGAGGAGAACTGCCTGGAGGGAAAGCCAAGCTTGTACGGATAGTTACTGGGTTAATCGGTGGAGTGCTGATGGATCTGCTTCCAGTAATCTTAGTAATGGCTTCTTTGGGAGCCATCCCTCTTCCATGCCCCTCCACAGGCACCCCTGTATTATAGGGTTGCCATGTTCTTAATTTGTATGAATGGTTTCTATTTCAGGCTCTCTGCTCATTAGTAGAAAAGTTATATTGGTCAGGGTTCATCATTTTATGTTGGTGGAGGCAGAACGACGTGTCTGAACAAATTTCATTTAGTCTTGTCTTTGGTCTCCCTCCCTGCTCTCTCTCCAAACTGAGAAAATGGGGCTTATAAGGCAGCAAAGAGCAGCAATAAAGTATGCTTAAAAATACTAACATGGGCTCGCCATTTCACAGAAATACAACACCGTGTCATGTTGCTTTCTCAATACTAATCTTCCCCAACCTGGTTCCTCCCAGATGCTTTGGGCTACAAGTCCCAGAATTCCTGACCATTAGCCATGCTGGTTGGGGCTGATGGGAACTGAAGTCCAAAACATCTGCAGGGCACCAGGTTGAGGAAGGCTGCTGTAGGGAAATAAGGGGATAACAACACAATCCAATACATTTCTATTCAGAAGTAATTCCAATTGAATTCAATGGCGTTTACTCTCAGGTTAGTGGTTATAGGATTTCAGCCTTAGATCTGGTCCCAACTCTGTTTTGATGAATGAAAATAAAAGGAATAGATAGTTGTGCTCACATTGTCATTGCAGTAATCACCTTGATGGTTTACTTGTTTCATCCTGCTGATGTGTCAGTGGGCTGGGCTGCCCATCATCTTCCAGCTTTAAAAGGTGACAGCCTCACTATACTGATGGATGGTGCTGGTAGCGCTTTTTTACTCTTTCTTTCGAAACCTTAAGGCCGTGCAGTGTGAGCATGCATGTTCCACTTGTGCATTGGATTTGCAACTATGTGCAACTGCCACATGTGATGCTCATACGGCCACAGCTCCAGGCTGGGGCCAAGCTTGGGAGCCAGCTCGCCAGTGGTGCAGTGTAGCTAGAGGTCACTGGGTCAAAGCACCAGGACATTTTGATTAGCAGCAATACTGAATGTCATCTGCCAACCCTCTCCCTGTCTTCCCTGAACTTAGCTGCAATTCTCACAGTAGCTTTGGGGGAAATGGATTTCCCCAACAACCATATATTGTTGTGAGCTATCCCTGTTGTAATGCAATGTATTTTGGGGTGGCTTGGGCCAGAACTACATGGAAACACATGCAGAAGTATTTTCAGCTTTTATCCAGATTATAATGAAATCAGCTTTGGTCCATCAGCAGCACACGAAGCAAGAAAAGTGGAGGATAAACCACCTAAAAACCTGCTTTCACAAGTCACACAAGAGCACTTCAAATCACCTTACTTTGGGATTGGACGAAGTCCCACCAATTGAAATGAAAGTCCTCAACTGCAGAGATGCTGCTCAGTGAATGAAAGAGGCTTGTTCCTCGCCTTGTCCGTGCTCCCGCTACTGGGTGCTCCCTCTCCTTCCCCTCTGTGAATGAAACTGCCCTATTGTGAATAGGAAAAAGAGGCTAGATAGCTAGTGCGCTGCTGTGAAGGCTTGAAACAGTGTGGCTCCAATCTTCTCAATGGGAAAAAGAGGAAACACGCTAGTCTGAAGGCTTGAAACAGCATGGCTCTGATTTTCTCCTTGGGGAAAAGACACTACAGATTCTCAATGGGGTAAAGCAGGAAGTACGCTATTCTGAAGGCTTGAAACAGTGCAGTTCTGGTTTTCTCAGTGGGAAAAAGACACTACAGATTCTCAGTGGATAAATGCTTGTGAATGGGAAGTAGTGCTAAGTGGGAAAAAGACTGTGTCCAAAAAGAGGAAAAGGGGGGGAAGGGGGTGGCCCCAACCCTTGACCAGGTTACTGTCAGATTACAGAAATAGGCACGCCCAGGATTTATTGTGGGGGACAGGGCACACTGCAGTGGAACCGCACAGGAGTCTCATTTAAGAAAAACAATGCACTAAAAACGTCTGTCCAAAAACTAGGGATGTATGGATTCCCCACCGTCAGTTCCGGTGGGGAATCCGCGGGGGGGGGGGGGAGGCGATCCGTTCTTCTCCCCCAGAATCTGCACAGAGCAGTTCCGCTTCGCAAAGATTCCGCAGAGCTGAGGGCCGCCCCGTTCCACTGTCCACATGCCCCGGATTCCCCCATTCTTTTCCTGGCTCCCCAAACTTACGTAAATAATTCCATAAGTACCGCCGAAAAATCCTTTCTGCGCGCCCGCTGTCAGTCTCCGTAAGCCTCGGGTCATAGGGAAAATGCATATTTATTTTCGTAAAAAGGGTAAAGCCCTTCGTGGGGATTCCCCACTTAACTTCTGGTCACCTGACCTCACCGGACCTGTCTTGACCTCACCTCACCTCACCTCACCTGATCTCACCTCACCTGACCTCACCTCACCAGACCTGACCTGACCTCACCTCCACAGACAATAAACAGCAAGGATGGAGGATTTCCATGGAGTTCAAGACTCAGCCCCAGCGAAAGAAAGCCTCGGGTCACAGGGAAAATGCCTCATAAAAAGGGTAAAGCAGTTCGCATTCTTCTGCCTCCATTTCTGATTTACGGATTTCTTTTCGCAATTATTTTTGTAAAATCCGCCATTTCGCGGACAAAAAAAAAGGTCCACCTGAGCTCCTGTCCGGGTCGACTGGGCCGCTCCATTCCGAGGAGGATTTTGTGGACCAGATTTGTCAGAATTCGATCCCATCAAAAATCGTGCGGAGTTCTCTGACATCCCTGCCAAAAACATGCCTTTTCCAAAGGGAAGCTGCAGAGTGGCTGCAGATTGGTGACAGCGTCATCTGTCGTGATCAACCCTGGTGTGCTCTCCCTTCACATTAAATTGGATGTGTAGATTGGCTCTTGGTCTTGAATGGGCAATTAGTTTCAGTTGTACAAAAGACCTGCTCCTGATGGAGATAAAACTGCATCAGCTGGTTTCTTGATATGGATCAACATACCTGCCTACATTTTTGGGCTTTCCTTCAAGGCATGGCTATGGGAACTGTCATGATGAGCACTTGCAATTCAAAATGTGCATGTGCTCAATGCTCCAAAATGGAACACTGGGTGACTCTTCCTCGGCCCCTTGGCAATTGAGTTATGGGGTTCCACACAGTACCACCTTGTCTCCAATGTTGTTTAACATCTGTATGAAGCCACTGGGAGCAGTCATTAGGGGATTTGGACCCAAGTGCCATCAGTATGCTGATGACACACAGCTCTATCTCCCTGTGACATCTGAATCAGGAGAGGCTGTGCAAGTCCTGGACCGGTGCCTGAACTCAGTAATGGGCTGGATGAGGGCCAATAAACTGAAGCCAAATCCTGGCAAGATGGAAGCCCTGTGGGTGAGTAGTTCCCGAGTCTGGGAGATAGGCTCATTGCCTGTTCTGGATGGGGTTGCACTCTCTCTGAAAGATCAGGTCCATATTTTGGGGGTACTCCTAGATCCATCACTGTTGCTGGAGGCCCAAGTGGCTATGGCAGCTCAGAGTAGGGATGGCTGAAAATTCCGCCACGGATTTCGGTGAGGCCGAATGCCAGTGCATTCGGCCCCCCAAAATCTGTGGCAGAACGGCCTGCCACCCCCTGCCCCCCCTCGGATCCCCCCCAGGACGAGACTCACCTGGGGCGGATCTTCCAGGCAGCGGCAACTGCGGTGGTGGCAGTGGCGGCTGCGGCGGCTGGTCTTCCAACCGGCTGCCACCGCCGCCATTTGCAGGTTTGTTTGTTTTTTTACAGAGACGTGATAGGCTACGTAAGTTTTTACTTAGCCTAAAACGATTGGGTAAAAAAAAAAAAGGCATACGCAAATGGCAGCGGCTATGGCCACCGCCATTTGCGTTCCTTATTTTTGCCGTATTAGTCTTAGGGATGTACAAAAGTCCCTTACCTGAACCTGAAGCTTGATTTGCGGTGGGGGGAGGCGCTCCATCCCTCCCCCCCGAAATTCTGGCCGGGGTGGGCGCCCCGTCCCTCCGGCCGTGAATCCTGTCCTGCCGGGATGCAAATGGCGGTGGCCGTAACTGCTGCCGTTTGCGTCCCTGCAGTCAGCCGTGATAGGCTACGTAAATGTTTACGTAGCCTATCACGGCTGAGTGGAAAAAAAACAAAACCACGTTATATACGTTCCCCTTATTTTTGCCGTAGTCTACGTAAATGTTTATGTAGACTACATGTGCCAAAATAAGGAACGCAAATGGCGGCGCCCATGGGTGCCCATTTGTGTACGCGCAGGTTTGTTTGTTTTCACTCAGCCGTGATAGGCTACGTAAATCTTTACATAGTCTATCACTTTTTTTGTTGTTTTTTTTTAACTTGGAAATGGCGGCGGTGGCAGCTGGTCAGAAGACCGGCCGCCGCCGCCGCACCGCTGCCGGAGCCGCCGCCAGGGACATTCGCACAAGGTAAGTCCCTTCCTGGGGGTGGGGTGGGGGGGCAGACCGTTTCTCCACCAATTTCGGGGGGCCAAATGCGCTGGCATTCGGCCTCCCTGAGATTTGTGGAGAAATTCTCTGACTTCCCTACTTAGTCTACGTAAATATTTACGTATACTAAGAGGTGAAAATAAGGGGAACGCAAATAGCGTCCGCTACGCTATTTGCGTTCCCCTTATTTTCGCCGTCTTAGTCTATGTAAATATTTACGTAGATTAAGACAGCAAAAATAAGGAACGCAAATGGCGGCAGCCATAAGTGCCACCATTTGCGTACGCAGTTTTTTGTTTTTGTTTTTCCCCAGAGCCCTCCGCGGCCGGAAATCTGGCTGCGGACAGCTCTGGGCTTGTTGGGCCTGGCTGGCTGCTCCGTGGATTCCGGGGGGGAGGAACGGATCGCCTCCTCCCCCATCGAGGATTCCGGTAGGAGGGACGGAACGCCTCCCCCCCACCATCAACATAATCTGTGAAAGGTAAGTTACTTTCATACATCCCTAGCTCAGAGTGCCTTTTAGCAGCTTTGGCTGGTTCGCTAGCTGCAGCCTCTCCTGGGCAGAGTAGCTTGGCCACAGTGTGGCCACAGTGTTACAGGTGCTAGTAACCTCAAGACTGGATTACTGCAATGCACTCTATGTGGAGCTGCCCTTAAGGCTGGTCTGGAAGCTGGAGCTAGTGCAGAACACAGCAGCATGGCTGTTAGCAGGATCTGCCCCTTTTCAGCATGCAACTCCTTTGCTGAGGGAACTGTGCTGGCTGCCTATTCGCTACTGGGCCAGGTTTAAGGTTTTGCTACTAGTATAGTATGGCTAGGGGCTGCGGTGGCTTAGTGGTTAAGACGCTGAACTGCAGACCGGAAGGTCGGCAGGTCAGCAGTTCGAGACCCGAGTGCCACGTGACGGAGTGAGCTCCCGTCTTCAGTCCCAGCTTCTGCCAACCTAGCAGTTCGAAAGCAAGAAATTGCAAGTAGATAAATAGGTACCGCCTCGGCGGGAAAGGTAACAGCGTTCCATGCACCTCGGTGTTCAGTCATGCCGGCCACATGACCACGGAAGCGTCTTCGGACAGCGCTGGCTCTTCGGCTTAGAAATGGGGATGAGCACCGCACCCTGGAGTCGGACACAACTGGTTGGGGACACCTTTACCTTTTTTACTAGTATACAAAGCACCAAACCACTTGGGACCAGGATACCTGAGAGAGCACCTTCTCCCTTACCAGCCCGCCTAGTCACTGAGGTCATCAGAAGGCCTGCTCCTGGTAGTTCCACATTGACCCATGGCCTGATTGGAGCCCACCCAGAGAAGACCCTTCAGTGTGGTGGCTCCCTTCCTATGGAACTCCCTGCCCTTGGAGGTTAGGCAGGTGCCAACACTGTGCTGCTTCAGGCACCGTCTGAAAACAGCTTTGTTTCAGGAAGCATCCCTGAACTGACCAGCCACAGTTTTTATTGGCATTCTTTCTTCAAAAAAAGAATAATTTTAATATGGTGTTTTTAACTCTTTTTATCTTTTTACTATTTTACCTCTTATATTCACCACTCTGGAATCTGTTTTAGATGTGGTGCAGTATACAAATGTTGCAAATAAATAAAATAAATGTTCCGTTTCACCACTGCAGATCACACATGGCCATCATGAACATCGTGCAAAGATTGAGAGTGGCTGTCCTGGGACACACCAGGCACACAACCTGCATGTGTCATCTTTTACTCCTATTACCTATAAGCTATAGTAGTAGAAGGGAGGCTCTTACATGGCTCTTGGCATCATTTGAGATATCTTGCCATGAGATGCCCTCTTCCTACATGAAAAGCAATGAGAGTTTTGCTATTGGTTTCAATAGGTTGCACCCTTTTGACTTGTTTTTTCTGATCTCTGGCTTTGTAAATATTATTTTAAAACAACAGAAATGAAAAGGAAAAATGCCTTTTCAGTTCCCTTGAGGGATCCTAATGTGCCAGGCATGACAAGAAACAATTTCTTCATTGAGTAATGGCCTGTAAGCTAGGGCTGAAGAAAAGGAATCCATTCTAATCGTTTTTTTTTAATGTTTTGAATGATTGCTGTTTACGTATACGCACCAGATGATCCAGACACAAGTGATTCAACTGAGAATAGGCAGGAGTCAAGAGAACTTATATTAAAAGATGAGGGGCTGGCACAGGAAAAGGAAGTCCAATCCAAGGAAGCAGTACATGGGAATGGGTTACTAATACTCTCTTTGATATCTGTATGATAAGTTAGTGCCACTTCCTAGATGGAGAAAGAGAAGAGCTGCTGTTTCCTAGTGCATGTTTGTGTTCCAATCTAAAATTGGAAAGTATGTATGTAGTAGAATGTGAGCAATGGTCTCTTTTAATTGAAACTGCCTGAGCTTGAATGATCAAGCATCTCCCCCATGGCCCTACCCAAATTCCAATTTTATTTGTTTAGTAGTTCAATTTTCACTTGAACGTTAAGAGCTGAGCTACATGATCAGCAGTCCCAAATGCCATGCCTGATGCTGGACTGTACCACTTCAAGCTGTATACTGGTTATTATTAAATACGTGAATGCGTCCTCATATTAAAAACATATAAGTTTGCACAGGCATACATGCATCCTGCCAGTTTAGCCTTCTCCCTGTCATGCTAGCTTTGTGAATATGGGAGTACAATCAAGCATTCAGTCCCTCTGTCAGAAATGTTGCACTTTGCAGATCTGTTATATGAGACTGCTGATCATGTAGTTCAGCTATGAATCTGGGTATTTCCTCCTTCCTTTTTGAAGGTAATTCTTGCTTCCCTATTAGAGGGCAGATTAGGATGACGAATTATGAAGGTCCCCCTTTGCCCCCAAATATTAAAAATCATGCTAATTTTTAGCATGATTTTTAATTCCTCCTTTCCACTGTTTGATCCTAACTATCACGCAAACTTAAAACAAACATGTCACAGCATGAGCCTAAGTTTTTCTACTGAGAAGGAAGTTCAGTGGGACTTAGAAAGTATATTTAGCATTGCAGCCTTGTAGGTATAACCAACATGAATATTTTTCATGCTGCTGTTTCAATTTATTTTATCTTTCTAGGAAGAAATAATCACATCTTCTGGTGGAGAGTTGCTACTGGAGCCTTGCAGACAGACAAAGAACCCGCCTGACTACAGTCCCCTGTTTGAATGACTGTTGTTTTTAATTTTAGGACTATCACAAACATTTATGGAGAACAGAAATAATTAGTGAAGTAACCCCACCTTGAGAAATAAGATAACAATGATCACCAGCTAATGGCCAGTAAACTTTAATCAATAACAAGTCTCATGTAGACTATCCTTAAAACATTTTTTTTGCAGGCATTATTTCTGTCATTAGTCATGAAAAGCTGGAAGAACAGGAAGACAATCCCTTTACAGCTGTCTTTCAGAATATGATTAAAGCAATGATCCAAACTCAGATTTTAGTTTTTCAAGTGATGTTCAATAATAACAATAACAAAGGAGACAATTGGTAGTGGGTCTATGAACTTAGGTAGCGACGCATATAGTGAAATTTGAAATTCTCAAAATGGTAGTATTTGGGAGCTAGATATATATGGCTGAAAAATATATAGATGTGTGATATGGAAGTGTAGTAATAGGTGTTTTCTGAGCTTCAAATTACACATAATGGCAACAGACCCATGTATTTAAGCCAGGATCTTCCCCCATTATGTATAAACTGGGGTTGGGGAGATGTGACTTTTAGAGCATGGTGAGGAGAACAGAATGGAGAACAGAAGCTTCCTTGCAATCACCACTTTTCTCCCCATAGCCTTTTCTGCCAGCTAACCTTCCTTCTGGGATCCTGAGCTTGCCTGAGGAGAAATATGTCAGTGATGCAGGTGGGGGTTCTCCTGGGCCCTCCACTTCCATATCCCTTATGCTCCAAACGTCAGACCCCTTCCTTTATACATGATTGGAGTAGATCCAGGTTTAAATAAATGGGTGTGCTCCTGCTACATGTAGTTTGTGTCTATGTGAATAGGGGAAGGTGAAGTTATAGATTCCACAATGGGGTGCGGCAGCCAGTAGGCCCTCTTCCCCATTCCCAGAAGCAGGTTCCTCACACTGCTTGCACACTATCTCATTATGAAGAGCACAGTGGGTCTTAGGTATCCTTAAACTGTATGCCAGATTGAATTGTTAAGTGTAGAAATAGACTTATATTAGAAGTTATCAAAACATACCAACTCCTAAGAGAGCCAGTGTGGTATAGTGGTTAAAGTGATGGATGGGTAAGTGGGAGATCTGGGTTCTAGTCCCCACTTGGCCATGAAGCTCACTTGGTGGCTTGGGCCTGTCACTGACTCTTAGCCTAACCTACCTCACAGGGTTGTTGTGAGGATAAAATGGAGAGGAGGAGGTTTATGTGCATGCTGCCTTGGATTCCTTGCAAGAGGGGCAAAGGTGGGATATAAATGTAATAAGAAATAAATAAAATAAGCCGCTCTCATTACCAACTTTTTATAAGGAACAATAAACACTTGTGAGACATTGACACATAGTGGATATTTTTGTTTTTGTTTTTATTTATCTGGGAAAACCTTCACCAACTCCCTGACCCACCAACAGGCCATTTTCCATTACAAGCCTATATGGCCAACGGTACTCATGTGTTTGTATTTGTACCAAGCCTCATGTACAACATACAACGTTATTACTGTTTGATACTTTGGTGAGCTTTCCATTCCTCCCTCCCTGTACTCTAGCTTTCTAACCAAAGAGCCGCAAAACCTGGCAGGGAAAGAAAAGGCTTTGGGTTGGATCCCCCCTAGTCATACTTAGAGTAGACGTATTGAAATAAATGGGATTTAAGTTAGGCATGACCAAGTCTGGATCCTTTGGCTGAGGAACTAGGCCTGCAAAACTTCTTGAGGGAGAGCATTCCACAAGGAGGGTGCCACAGCAGAGAAGGCCCTGCTTCTAGTAGACATCAATCTTTTAACTTTTAACAAGGAATCCACCTCTAGCAAGCCCCCATCTGAAGATATCAAAATCTGGAGGGACTTATATAGGAGGAGGCATTCTCTAAGATAGCAGGAGGAGAGAAAGTGCGAATAATCCTCACTTTTTTCTTTCTTTTTGTGTAGCCCCGAAAGCAGGAATCACATCTGCTCTGCAATGCCATGTTTGAACTCCAGCTGTGCGTACATCTCATGCATCTCATGGCAGAAGAGAAGGACATTACGAGTAGTTTGTTTGGGAAGCTAAGAAAGCATTAATGACAGTGGCCAGATAACTATTCTTCATGAGGGGGCACAGTTGATGACCAAAATGAAGTTGGTCGAAGGCATTCCTAGCAACAGGATGCATGAATGGCCTGTGCTTCCTCAACTGGAATCCACATTTCCAATATGAGAACTTTGGGTCAATGGTTTTCTGAAGGCAGTCTTAGGGTGCAATCCTAAACACACTTACCTGGGAATAAACCCCACTGAACACAATGGGACTTACTTCAGGTAAATATTACATGCATAGGATTGCATGCGCAACCATTTCATCACTGTGAGACTTCCATCAGAGCTGTTTGGCTTAGAAGAGCAGAACTGAAACTTAACAGGAGCAGCGCTATGGCCAACCTGGGTATTTGGCTGAGTGTTGTTAAATATCTTGTACAAAGTTGGCTACATATAATTAAATCATTTCCTGGTTGAGACAGAAGCAAAACTAACATCCGGTGAACGCATGTACCTACTTATGAGACACATGTTAAATACTCCTATTTTGTCAGCACCTGAGAAATCTTACTATATATGAGCTCGGAAGTCATGAGAGATTACGGACACAATCCACTTGGGTTTCTTCTTACTAGCTTTCTTGAACAGTTTTTTTCCAGGGCTTTTTTGACATATGTTTTAAAGCAAAAATGAACTACAACCAAATGCCTTAGTCTACATATTCCCTATTTGTTTTCTAATAGCCAAGACAATAATGGCATTTCATCTTAGAGAATATTCTTTAAAGACTCTAGTGAAATGCTCTTTATGTCCCATCTTATGGCCTAACAAAGGGTCTTCTAAGTGGCTTGCATTTAAAAATTCAATTAAAATTCAAAAACAACATACAAACACTTTGACTATGTGTTCTTGCACTGTGTGATGACTGCATGTTTTTAGTCTGAAGAGATAAACTTACATTATCAGGTTTGGGGGATAATGTTCATTTTCACCAGTTTACCTATCCCGATTTATTTATTGCTTCTTGGTTTGGGGTTGGGATACATTTCTTGTTTGGTCTAGTAACTGGGCCTCCGCATTGATTCTGGATTCTCTTCAGAGATGGCTTCATGGAGAGCACTTTAGAGTAATCCAATCAGGAAGGTGCCCAAACGTGTATGATGGTAGCCTGACTGTTATCCTCCAAGAGAAGGCAGAGCTGATCACCCAACTGAAGACGGTTAAAGGCATTCCTAGCAACAGATGCTAGTGAGCTCCCAGGAACAGAGCAGGGCTGCAGAGTAATGCTAGGTAGAGGACTGTTGAAAGTTTGGCCATTATCCCATTTCCCCCGCCATTCCCTAATGAGCAATATGGGACAATTGCATGATTTTTCATCCTGTAATCCATTTTCCTTTTGTTTTCTTTTCAGTCTGCATTTCATGCATGCCTCATATTTTAGGTTTTACCTGGCTTTAAAATAAATTCCTTGTAAATTCCCCAACAAATGAAATTACTGGCTGGAAAACTCAAAACTGCAATTTCATCTTGAGAGTTTTATTATGCTAATAAATGTCAGGATTCTCAGATAAAGGAATTGCTTTTTTGTCCAGAGTCCCCCCAAAATAATGAAAAACAACAGCCAGCCAACTCGCAGAGTACCAGCCAGGAAAACCTCGACAATATATAACAAGAAACAGCAGCCATATAATAGAATAGACCTTAACCTGAAGATAAATTTCAGAGGAAACAAAAAGAGATCATAACAGGGAGGAATTTAAAAGAGCAAAACCCTTACAAGGAAAAGATGCACAGCTATTACCAATACTCTGGAGGGATGGGGAGAAAGTAAAAGTGGAGGGGGTGTCTTTTCCTATAAGTGCATCTTGTTGAATCTAAGAAAATAAGCAGGTGATTAAAAGATCAACTGTGTGTGGAAGATGCATGAAGAAGAAAACGATTTTGCAAAGTTTTATCCAAGTTTACCAGAAATTGAATTTGATGTCTATGCATGTGTGTTTGTCTATGAAGCTGCCTTCTACTGAGTCAGACCATTGCTTCATCTAGCCCAGCTTCCCCCAACCTGGTGCCCTCCAGATGCTTTGGACTACAACTCCCATCAGCCCTAACCAGCATGGCCAATGGTTGGGTGATGGGAGTAGTACTCCAAAACATCTGGGGGGTACCAGGTTTGCCCATTTGATCTGGCCCATTTGATCTAGCAGCTCCTCTCCAGCTACTATGTGAGATCCTTTAACTCGAGGTTGGGCAACACACAGTCTTGCTCCCCCCAGCGCACCCTGGAATGAAAAATTTGCTCCATAGAAGCTATGGAGCCTTTAAATAGACAAATTTATCCATTTTAGTGCTGCATGATATGGAGTGGTTTGCCAGCAAATTTCGGTGGCAAAAAAGCAATTGTCCCCCACTCCCAGTGTGGCCTGTGTGTATGGGTGCCTGGGGGCAAAAATGGCCCCCAAGACCTCCCACAGTTGCCGACCTCTGCTTTAACAGGACGTGCTGAGGATCAAACCTGGGCCATTATGCATACAGGGCATTATCATGCCCTCTAATACTGGACTCAAATGGTGAGTGCTAACAGACGTGGAGGCCAATTAGGACTGCTGATGAATAAGAAAGAGATAGCAGCATGTTTGGGGGAACCCTGAGGTTTGCGAAGTGCAAACATATTTTTGATCCCCTAAGGGAGCAAAACCAACCAAACCAGCCAACCAACCAACCAACCACTGTCTAATCAGTACTGAGCATGCCCAGTAGCCACAGCATATTGAGTGTCAGTTGGAAAAGAAAATCAGAAACTGCAGGTGGGGGGAGGGGAGAGAGAGAGAGAGAGAGAGAGAGAGAGAGAGAGAGAGAATTGAATAGGCTTAAGTACCATACAGCTTATAATTCCCTGGAGAAGGGCTGGCTGGTTGACTGCACCCCTGGACAGGGACTCTCCTGTTAGAGGGTGAGGATACTGCAACTTTTTGTTGCAGGTCCCACTTGTGTCTGTCTGTCTGTCTTTCCACAGCAATGAGCTCTATCATATCATCCTGGGTTGAACAGCTTTTTGAGATTACATGTGAAAGTAATCTGAGTGACCTAATGGCAGCACTCCATCGACTGGTTATAGTAGGCCATAGGTTTCAACAGAGTTTCAATAGGGATGTTAGAGAATTCTGCCACAGACTCCAGTGAGGCCGGATTCTTTAGAATCTGGCCCCCCGGAGTCCGTGGCAGAACGGAGCAATCCCCCCCTGCGAAATTGTCCCAGGTTGGACTCTACCTGCCCCTGGTCTGCGGCCATGAATGGCTGCCCTGGTTTGCGGCCGCCACTTGCATCCCTGCATTAGCAGTGACAGGCTACGTAAGTATTTACATAGCTTATCATGGCAAAGAACAGGGATACAAATGGCGGCTGCTATGGCAGCCACTACGGCGGCCGCCATTTGCAGCTGCAGCCTGGCAGCAGATGGAAGTCTGGCTGCGGGTGGGCCCAACCATCAGCTCTGCAGACTCGCTGCAGAGCGGAGCCGGCTGGGGAGGATTCCGGGGGGAGGGACGGCTCGCCTCCCCCCCTCCGTTGGTGCCCTGGACCGGAATGGGGTAAGTAATTCGTACACCCATAAGCTTCAAAGAAATTAGAATGGCTTGTGGATGACAACTCATGTCAGATTTTTCAAAATGTATACTGAGTTGATGGAACTGGACTTCAAAACTAGGGATGTACGAAAGTCACTTACCTTTCAAAGATTATGTTGATGGTGGGGGGGAGGCATTCTGTCCCTCCCCCCAGAATCCTCGTGGGGGGGGAGGCAATCCGTTCCTCCCCCCGGAATCCTCCGCGGCCGGCTGCGCTACGCGGCAGCTCCACGGAGCGGCCAGCCAGGCCCAGCCAGGCCAGAGCTGTCCGCAGCCGGATTTCCAGCCGTGGAGGGCTCTGGGAAAAACAACAACAACTGTGTACGCAAATGGCGGCAGCTACAGCAGCCATTTGCGTTCCTTAGTTTGGGCCGTCTTAGTCTACGTAAATATTTACGTAGACTAAGACGGCCCAAACTAAGGAACACAAATAGCGTAGCGGACGCTATTTGTGTTCCCCTTATTTTTGGAGTCTTAGTCTACGTAAATATTTACATAGACTAAGATGGCCCAAACTAAGGAACGCAAATGGCGGCGGCCATAGCCGCCGCCATTTGTGTACGCTTTTTTTTTTACCCAGTCGTTTTAAGCTACGTAAGTTTTTACGTAGCCTAAAACGTCTAGGTAAAAAAAAAAAAAAAAGGCATATGCAAATGGCGGCGGCCGTAGCCGCCATTTGCATATGCCTTTTTTTTTTTTTTTACCCAGACGTTTTAGGCTATGTAAAAACTTACGTAGCCTATCATGTCTCTGTAAAAAAAAAACCAAAAAAAACTGCAAATGGTGGCGGTGGCAGCCGGTCGGAAGACCAGCCACCACCGCTGGAGCCACTGCCGGAGCTGCCACCGCCCGGAAGATCCACCCCAGGTAAGTCTCGTCCCGGGGGGGATCTGCGGGGTGGCGGGGGGGCAGGCCATTCCGCCACAGATTTCGGGGGGCCGAATGCACTGGCATTTGGCCTCACCGTGATCCGTGGCGGAATTCTCAGCCATCCCTATTCAAAACCATGGCCTTCAAGAATTTGCTGTAGAATTCAGTCAGGAGATGTGTTCAGATTTGTTGCCCAATAATTTGCCCTCCTACCTGTCCAATGAAATTTCATTTTCTTCCATGTCTGGGTTGATTATTCAATTATTTAATTAATTAATTTAATATACGGCCCAACAGTGAGGCTCTCTGGGCCGTTCACAACAATTGAAACCATAAAATACCACATGATAAAACATAAGACTTTAAAAATGTAGAAGTAGCATGTAAAACCAGAGTAAAACCCGACAGCAGTTACAACCCAGGGAAATTACAGCAGTCATCTTCACATCAAGTGTTACAACTGACTATTCCAAGTTATTGTTAGCATAGTGTTAGAGGAGCTTTGCATTCTGCATTTTTCCATTAGAGAAGCTTTCCTGCCAATATTTTTTTTTTTTAGTGGGACTTCTGGAAATGTATTACAAGGCACTTTATGTATTTCTATTTTTACAGGAAAACAGGCCCCAGTTATAAAAGAAAAATGGTTAATTCTTATAGCCCTGGACACTCACTTCCAATTTTATTTGTGTAATAGGAAGCTCATAAATATAAAAATAGAGGTTGCATCATGGAGAAGTACAAGCAACCTCCCTTTTCTAGGGTTGCAGCAACAGACAGACGATGCTGCCCAGCTTTGGTCAGCAACTTGTCTCAGAAAAATTACTTCTTATCATAGATCTTGCATTTGTGTCATGTACCGTTAGGGATGTATGGATTTTGTTAAATATGTTCTGTCTATGTTATACAGATTGTCAGGCGTCTTTCATTCCATCTGCTCATTGACGGAATCGGATTTTTTTAGGGATGTACAAGAATTTCATTCCACTTGCACAGGTGTGCATTAGTGCTAATGCATGTTAGCACAAGTGCAAAGTTTTGCAAATCCCCCCAAAAGTTAAAAACCGGTCTGCAAATCTGTGGGAGATCCAGGCAACTTGGAATAAGCTTGTCCGCTGCAAAATCCACAGGTCGAATTCATAGAAATCTTAACTAATTTGAATCTGTTGCACTTTTCTCTGACATTTCTACCTACCATGCTTATGGCATCTTTTGCACCTGTGGAAAATAGCTCCTTAGCACTCCTAAAAGTGCAGAAAGTTTCACACTAACCTCCTCCACTTAAATCTATTCTTGGTCCCTGATTTACAGCCAAGTGATTGAACTTTCTATGTAAAAGCTTATTCCCTAGGGGTGTACAGACCCCACCTACCTGGGTCTGCTGGGGGGTCTGTGGTGGGGGGGAGGCGATCCGGCCCTCCCCCCCAGAATCATCCCTGGCCAGCTCCACTCCGCGACAACTCCACGAACCCGCCAGCCAGGGCTGGCCGCTGCTGGATGTCCGGCTGTGGCTGGTCTACAGACGCAAATGGCATCCGGCATAGCGGACGCCATTTGCGTCCTTCCCTTTGGCTGTGATAGGCTATGTAAATCTTTACGTAAATCTTTACATTGCCTATCATGGCCAAAGGGAGGCACACAAATGGCATCTGCTATGTCATTTGCGTCCTTCCCTTTTTGCAGTGATAGGCTACGTAAATCTTTACGTAGCCTATCACGCATAGCCTGCTATGCCATTTGCGTGCCTCCCTTGGCCGTGATAGGCTACGTAAAGATTTACGTAGCCTATCACGGCAAAAAGGGAAGGACGCAAATGGCGTCCGCTATGCCGGATGCCATTTTGGATCTGCATGGGGCAGCGAACGGACCCGGACGGATCCGGAGCTGGCGGGTCGGACTTCACGGAGTGGCAGGGCGGGGTGGTCAGTTCTGCCACGGACTCCGGGGGGGGGGGGATTCTAAGAATCTGGCCTCATTGGAGTCCGTGGCAGAATTCTCCACCATCCCTACTATTCCCAATGTTTTATCTCAATCCAGTATGGCCAAGAATTAGAACTGAGAGCAGGGCTGTGTAGAAAGGGACTGGCTTGGTTCATGATGGTTCCCACTGTGTTCCATAGCCTTGCTGCTACCAACAAGGGCTACTATGGTGGGATGGAATGCTCTTCCTTCTCTTTCTGGAAGCAGCTCTAGATTTGTAGGGAAACACTTCTTGTTGCTTCTGGTTTCTTGACTCTGAACACAGTTTCTGGGTTTGGAGACAAGGATTGTTATAATCACCACCACCACCACCACCACTTATTTATTTATTTATTTATTTACCCCCATCGTTATCACCATGTACATGGCATTTTAGAGAGGACAGGTCTCTGCCCTGAGGAATTTACAATCTAAAATTGGACACAGAGGAAACAGCAGGGGAAGTGGATGCAGGGGTAAAGAGGGAAGCAGGCTGCAGTTGTTTGACTTGTGCATGCTTAGGCATGCTCTTCTGTTCCAGGCAGTGGTCTCAGCCAGATGTGGCTCTAGCCTGAGTGTGTGTGGTAGGGACAAGTTTGGGTTCTGCTGCGGGAAGCAAGACAAAGTCAAGCAAGTTCAAGTTTGGGTTCTGATAAGGCAAAATCAAGCAAAGCAGAGTGTCAGGATTCCTTTTGCCCCCAGTCAACTTCAAATGCTGAAACACACACAGACAAGAGGCTTCAGTCTACAGCTTTAATCCATTACTTCATAGGGTCATACAGTTGCAAATTCTCAGTGACCCTCAAAGAATTTAAGGGGGGAGGGTGTGTGAAGAGGGACCCTCCTCCTGTGTCAGCTGGACCACTGAAGCCTGAGGAGCCTGCCTAGTCATGTCTGGAACAGCCTGGGAAACTACCTCCCCCATGTCTGGTGGTTCTCCTTCAGAATCTAAACCAACCTGCCACTCCCTGCGCTCAGAAGCAACCCTGACATCATCCCTGCTTCCATAAGGCTCCCCCTCCTGCTCCCACCGTGGGACCCCTGGCTTGTGGGGGTATTGCTGGTGGAAACAGTGTAGCAGCAAAGGGGCATGCAAATGTTCAGCTGGTTCCCAGGAAAGTTTGTCCGGCCCATACCCCTCCCAGTCCACCAAGTATTGCAGGCACCCCCAGAAAAGGCGCAAGTCCAGGATGTCAGCGACTTTGAACTCCCCCCCCCATCAACACCGGAGGCGGGGGGGCAGTCAGAGTGGTGGGGGTTGCCAGAGACCAGTGGGGAAAGCAAGGAGTGATGAAAAACAGGATGCACCTTCATGGAGGGGGGAGAGCCAGTCGAAAAGTGACAGGGTTAATCTGGGCTGTAATCTGGAAGGGCCTCTCCATCAGGCTGCAAGCTTCTTAGTGGGGGGGGGGTGAGAGGGGAGGTATTGGGTAGACAACCGAACCCAGTCCCCAACTTGCAGGGGTGGGCTGGGCTAGCAACGTTGGTTCGCAGTCTCTTTATATGCTGCTTTCGCCTGCTCGATGTTGTCCTGTAAGAGGTGGGGCAATTCCTGCATGCAGAGTGCAATTCCTCTAAAAATTCATGGGCCACAGGCACCGAGGCAGGGCTGAGCAAGGAGGAGAAAGCCTTGGGATGGTACCCAAAATTGGCAAAGAAAGGAGTTTGGCGTGTGGAGGTACGGCATGCATTGTTAGAAGCAACTGCTGCCAGAGGCAGCAGGGAAAACCAGTTGTCTTGCTAGTAGTTTACATAACAGCTTAAGTATTGATCCAGCGTGGCGTTGGTGCATTCGGTCTGCCCATCCGTCTGGGGTGGTGAGTGGAGGAAAGCCTGAGTGTCACAGTGAGCAGTGCAAGCAACTCCCGCCAGAAACGGGCCATGAATTGGGGTCCCCGATCCAAAACAAGCCCCTCCGGCCAGCCATGCAGCTGGAAAATATGTGTCAAAAAGAGTTCTGCCATTTCCCTGGCCTTGGGCAGCCCTGAGCATGGGATAAAGTGGGCCATTTTTGAAAATAAGTCCACCACCACCAGAATGGTGGTCTTACCTTGTGAGCAGGGCAAGTCGGTGATGAAATGGAGGGAGAGCAGCTTCCAGGGGCCAGAGGGTGTAGGCAGGGGGCGCAGTAAGCCAGTGGGTTTGCCCATGGGGTCCTTCGCTCATTGACAGTTATCACAAGAGGTGACATAGGTTTTGACATCCCGACACACTCGGGGCCACCAAAAGTCCCACGTAACTCCATATAAAGTCTTAGAGAAGCCAAAATGCCCAGCAGTGGAGGAGTCGTGGCACTGATGGAGGACTTTTTCTCGGAGGCATTTGGAAGGCACATAGACCCTGCATGAGTGGTAAAGCAGCCTACCTTGCAATGAGAATGGGGTAGACTTGGGGGTGGCAGCTGCTTGTCCCAGTTCCGCCACCTTTTCGCGCACAAAGGGATCCTGAGCTTGTTTGGTGAGAAGGATCTCTATCCAAGAGTGAGGTTCAACAGCAGCCGCCAGACTTTGGGGGGAGGGGGAAGGACTGGGGGGGGGCTCTCCTCACCTCCTGGTTGCAGTTCCAGCTTTCAGGAGAGTGCATCCACCTGTTCATTGTCGGTGACTCTCACGTGGTGGGTCTTGAGGTTAAATCGTGAAAAAAAGACCACCTAATTTGATGCTGATTTAAGGCTCAGGCTGTCCAGAGATGTTCCAGGTTACGATGGTCAATTCTCACTTCAACTGGGTGTTGTGCCACTTCCAAAAGATGATGCCACATCTCTCAGGTGGACTTTATGGCTAACAATTCTTTCTCCCAGATGGTATAATTCCATTCGGACATGCTTAATTTCCTGGAGTGGTAAGCACAAGGCTGCAGCTCACCTCCTGCTGTTCCTGGCTGGAAGAGTATGGCCCCCACGGCAAAATCAGAGGTGTCTGTTTGCACTACAAAAGGCTTTCATGGGTCGGGATGTAAAAGGATTGGCTCAGAGCTAAATAGCCTCTTTAGCTCTTCAAGAGACTGTTGGGCGGAGGCAGCCCAGTGAAAGGGAGATTTCTTGCCTTTGAGGAGGTCTGTGAGAGGAGTTGTCAGTCTTGAGTAGCTGGGCAGAAATTTTCTGTGGAAATTTTCTGTCCTTCTTTGTGGATGGAGCCTGCCAGGAGAGGACCACTTGGACCTTTGCAGGATCCATCTTGACGCCTTCCCCTGAAATAATATAACCCAGGTAGTCCAAGGATGTCAAATCAAAAGCACATTTCTTGAGCTTAACAAAGAGACGGTGCTACCGGAGGCGCTGTAGGACAGCTTTCACATGGTGTTGATGTGAGTGGGGGTCTGACAAAAATATAAGTAAATCATCTAAATAAATGATAAGAAAAGTGTCCAAATAATCCCGGAAGGTGTCATTCATAAAACGTGAAAACATAGAGGGAGTGGATGCTGGGCCGAATGGCATGACTAAGTATTCGTAGGATCCATACCAGCAGGAGAAACTGGTCTTCCACTCATCTCCCTCCTGGATGCGAATCAGATTATAGGTGCCACGCAGCTATAAACCACTGTAAATCCTGCATCAGCAAGAGAAAATTGGTAGCATAACGCGAGACAGAGTCCTTGCCTTGCTTGAGGCGGCAGATATCCCAGGTCGCCATCTCTACACGAGGGGGAACACCAACCCCCCCTCTGTATTCATGAAACCTTGGTAGTCTGCCAGCAGGGGGCCATTAGCAAGGAGAAGCGCTGAAGCCCATTTAGCCGCCACACCTGAAAGCAGATTAATGATAAACCCCACATGAATCTGGTCCGTTAGGAAATCCTCTGCCCAGAGGTGCATATACAGTTCCGATTGGGTGCAGAAAATTTGAAACAGTCCTTTGTCTCCAGCAAATTTCTCTGGCAGTGCTACCGGGCATTTCTGATAGGGAGGGATTGGGGGTGGAGGGGGTTGAGCGGCCGCTTGTAAAGCTTGAACAGTGCCCATAAAGTGATTAGGGATGTACAAAATTCACTTACCTTTTTGCGGATTCTGTTCATAGTGTGGGGGGGGCACTCCATCCCTCCCCTGGAATCCTCGACGGGGGGGAGGTGATCCAGTCCTCCCCCCCAGAATCCTGCCCAGCTGGCTCCGCTCCGTGGCGGCTCCGCAGAGCAGCTGGCCAGGGCTGTCCGCAGCCGGATTTCCAGCTGCGAATGGGCCTCTGCGGACACAAAAGACGGCCGCCATAGCGGCCGCCATTTGCTTCCAGCCAGGCTGCTGTGATAGGCTACATAAGAATTTAAAGCATTTACGTAGCCTATCATGGCAAACCCCCCCCCCCCAAACCAGCATACGCAAATGGCGGTGGCTATGGCAGCCGCCATTTGCATTCCCTATTTTTCACTGTTCTAGCCTACGTAAATATTTATGTAGGCTATTACAGCGAAAAAAAGGGGAACGCAAGTAGCGTAGTGGGAACACAAAATAGGGAACGCAAATGGCGGCCGCCATAGCTGCCGCCATATGTGTACGCTGTTGTTGTTGTTTTTTTGGCTTGCCATGATAGGCTACGTAAATACTTTTTATTTTTAAGTATTTATGTAGCCTATCATGGCAGCTTTGCTGGACGCAAATGGCGGCCGCTACAGCGGCTGCCATTTGCATCCGCAGCAGCCCGTCCACGGCCGGAACTCCGGCTGCGGACAGCCCTGGCCGGCGGCTCTGTGGAGCCGCTGAAGAGCGGAGGCAGCCCAGGGAGGATTCCGGGGGGAGGGACAGAGCACCTCCCCCCCACCGCGAATCCAAGCTGCGAAAATGTAAGTGACTTTCGTACATCCCTACTCTGAGTTCCAATCCCTCCCCCTGCCCCCAGCGCCTCACAGCTGCTGTGGAAATAATTGTAGCAGCTGCTTCCCAAGGTTGCAAAAGCAACTTTGGGGAGGCAAAATAGGGGATGCCCCAATGGTTGGGGAGGGGAGAGAAGAAGCCAGGATCTGCAGTATCTGGTGGTCTCTCCAGCCCCAGTCCTGCCCCTGGCAGCACGCTTTCTCTAGATGGACTCAGACAGAAAAGGAGGATGAAGAGGGGAAAAGAGTGTCAGATCCTGGCTCAAACCTGAGGAATGTCCAGTGGGAAATTCACCTTGTATGCTGCCATTAAGCTCTGTAGAGAGCTGCAAAGAGACCATCCATTCTAGCGAAGGAAGCCTCTTTGCATCGATAAGACAGATATTCCTTCATGTGTGAACTTCTTAGAGGGAGGGTGGAGAATAAATATGAGGGATGGTGTGTGTGTAGCAGTTACAGTGCTGAACTTAGACCAAGGAGACCTAAGTTCAAATTGTTGCTCAGCCACAAAGCTTATTGGGTTACTTTTAGGGCTGAATGAATCTATCAGTTTTGTTTTCTCCCATATTCAAATTGTTTAAATTTCAAGTTCTTTCCATCCCAAGTATGAAGACATATGTGGATTCTGCTAAATTCTGACCAATCCTGAATTGAAATGGAAATCTCAGTGATCTGCATTATAGCTGTTAAAGATGAGGAGTGTGTCTGAAAAAGAGGTGGCAATTAGGGATGTATGAATCCTTTACCTGGTTCCGGTCGGGGCATCCGGTGGGGGTGGGGAGGCGATCCGTCCCTCCCCTCCGGAATCCTCCATGGCCAGCTCTGCTCCACGGCAAAGCCGTGCTGCCGTGCTCTGGCCGCTGCTGCTGCGCTCCAGACTCAAATGGTGGTCGCTATGCCATCTGCCATTTGTGTCCCTGCCCGTGGCTGTGATTGGCTACATAAGTATTTACGTAGCCTATAATGGCCATGGGCAGGGACGCAAATGGCAGCCACTATGACGGCTGCCATTTTGTTCCTCAGGCCGGCTGAGGAAGGAGGACGACCCGACCTGGAGCATCCGCCGCCAGGTAGTGTCCATCCTGGGAGGATTGGGGGGGGTAGTCTGTTCCGCCATGGACTCCGGGAGGCCAGATTCCAAAGAATCCAGCCTCACTGGAGTCCGTGGCGGATTTCTCCAACATGCCTAGTGGCAATCCCAATTCAGCACTAATGTAGTTGAATACACAGGGATTCAAATCCAGGGATTCTTTTAAGAGCTAAGCACTCAAAGCCCTGGGCCTGGATGGATGAATCTGTCAGTCAGAATTTCTCTCACATTCATTTTTTTAAAAGTTCTTTCCATCCCATATATGAAGAAGTCTGGTAAATTTTAGTGCTGTGCTGAAAATTTCTTCTATATTTTTTGACCATTCTCATTCAACTGGATAGAAAAGAAATTGCTTTTGAAAAGAAATTCAAAGAAGGAGAAATTTTGGAGAAATTCTCTTGGGTTGGGGTTCTTGGGCTTACCTTACTTGTGAGGTGGCTGAGGAGTGTGCATGAGTGTCCTGTCTGTCACTGTACAGTAATCTCTGTGGCAGCTTGTAGCCTCCTCGGCTTCCCGAAATTCAGTCAAAGCCATCATGAGGAAGACATCATGAGGCAATTCCTCCCATGGCCCCACGGGGCTTTTTCAGTTCAGGAAGGGTGGGTGGCCTGGGTGGCTGCAGATCAATGGAAAGATGTGCAACACAGAGAGAGAAAAACACAGTACCCTGGGTCACCTCACCTCGCAGTGATTAGGTAAGCTCAAAAATACCGCCAAAAGTACAGTAAACAAAAACCCTTAAGAAAAGGAAGAACCTGTGCTATAACCCCTGCCAACAGTGAACCCTACCTGTGAGAAACTGTTGGAGAATTTCTCACACCCTATGAGAGATTTGGTGGAATTGTTGTCGTCCCCGCCCTGCTTTCTCTGCCCACAAATAGGCTGGTGAATTTTGAGAGGCCATTTGTGCACAACTCTAGTAAATTTTGATCAAAAATGAACTGAAACAAAAACCTCACTCACCCCTAGGTACCTTGGGTCAGTCGCCATTTCTCAGCTTAACCCACAAGAGCCTAACGGTGTTGAGAATAATATAAAAGCAGAGTGGGGCCAAATACACACTCATGAGCTCTTTGGAAGATGGATAGGAGAAACAAGAACTAAACCAACCAATGAATGAATGAATGCACCAAAAAGTCACCTACTTGATTTACCTTTTTTGTGAACTGCCTCAGGCTTATGGAGATGTGGGATATAGATGTTTTAAACAGATTAATTTGGCCTTGTACTCAGGTACATAAGCGCCTGTAGTTCACAAAAGTTGTTCAGTCTAATGGCCTAAAAATATTCTAGCCATCAAGGAGACAGTCAAGGTGGACTGGAAAGGCTCGGTTTTGTTATCCGTAGGTTACAGTTTGCAGATAAATTAAGAGACATCCTTTCTACCGCCACTCTCTCTCCCCAACCCTCCCTATCTATTAATAATGAAAGGCATTCACAACAGTCAAAGAAAAATATGCCCCCCGGCTAATATTCCGCTTGTAAATGTAATATTGTCTCTTCTCACCTGCCTGAGGAACAGTTCTGTTCTGTTCTGTTCTGTTCTGTTCTCTCCCCCCTCTCTCTCTCTGGTAACTAATGATCACTTGCACTGCCTTCTATTAAAAAAAATAAAAAATCCGTCTCCTGTGTGTATCATTTTATGTCAACAGTGAATCGATTAGAAGTTTATCGCAAGTAAGGCTGCTGCTTCTAACTAGATTAATGCCCCTTTACCTGTTTCAACCCTAACCCCACAATTCAAACTGGCAGCACAGGAGCCTGTGTATTCTTCCCTTTGGACCATATTCCTCTTCCTCTTTGTCTTGAAAGCTTTCGGAGTGACTGCAGCAATATTCATAGGGGTCAGTGAGGCTTGCTTAGCAGTGACATTGTCTCTTCTGTCCCAGGAAATTGAAATGGAAGATAGGGGCCAGGAGGCACCCAGAAAATAAATACTATTTTAGAAACTTCAGTGTGTGAATTGGGGAAAGTTACTACAAGATACTGGAATAATAATAATAATAATAATAATAATAATAATAGACAAATCAAATTGTCCAGTGATGCCTCAAAAAAGGAAATGAGCAATGCTATTGAAGAAACAGAATGACATAAAATAGGGGTGGGGAAGTAGTTTGAGGTGGGGGGTTGGATGACTCAGCTGTCCACAGGTCCTGACATCATTTGGTCCCTATCTGAGGCACTGTATGGATCATCTACATAGTGCTTCAGCCAGGGACCCAGTTTCATTGCATGCTACACCACTCCTTCCCTACTGGAACAGAGATAACAACAAGGATTCCTCTCCCTGCTTCCTCCCCAAGGACCTAGTAGCCTCCAGGTTGTGGAGCTTGGAGAGGGAGCAGAGGGGGCGGGCTCCATGGCGTTGGCCAAGCCTCTAAGGGCTGGATTAAGCCTGTGGGCTGTAGGTTTCCCATCTGAGACCCAAAGGAACATATCCAATATCTACTTACCTGGACCCTTAGGTCATCTTTGGAGACCCTCCTCCAGGTGCTCCCACGAAAGAAAGTAGACAGGTGGCTCCAAGGCAGAGGACCTTCTTGTTTGTGGCACCACACTTATGGAATGCTCTCCCCAAGGAGGGTCACCTGGCACCCATCCTGTAATTTTTCCAGCACCGCGTAAAGATGTTCTTTTTCTTCTAGATTTTACTGTTTAGATTTGCCTGTTGAGTGCCAGAATGGCTGCTATATATACTTTACACTGTTTTTCCTGTGCTGCTTATTGTTTTTATTGTGTGATGTTTTTTATTATTTTATCATGTAATCCACCCAGAGAACCTTAAAAAAATTAGTGGAGTAAAAAAGACAATAAATAATGATTTTGGGGGACCAGTGGCATATGCCTCATAAGCTTTCGCACAAACCAAGGCCAATATACACAGACCCAAAAGGATGCTTTGACCTCAGTATCTGGCTATGGAAAGTTTCATTGATGGAAGTGTGATTTTTGCAGAGCTGACCCACAAGCCTCTGGTATCCAGGATTCAGAGATCCTTTATCCATCTTAGGCTGTATGACTCAGTGGCAGTGCAAGATGTTCCACTGTATGAAGCAGAAGGACACACACCGGCACTGCCCACTCCTCCTCTACTGCCACCACAATGGTCTCTGCCTCCCCCAACGAGAGATCAAGCCAACAGCTTCTCCTGAGAGGGGACCAGCCCCGAATGCTTTGAGGGGTCCTTCCTCAAAGCCTGGCATTGTGAGGGGGCCCTGGAGACTGTCTGTGCGGGTGACCTCTGTACAGGCAGTCTCCAGGGCTACCTCACAATGCCGCGCATTAGGGAAGGACCCCTCAGAGTGTGGCATTCTGGCCTGGACCTCTCTCAGGAGAGGTTGCCTGCCCAATCTCTCATCCAGGGACTCTCCCAGAGCAGCCTCTCTAGAGAATGCTGGAGAGGCCACTTGCTTGCCTGATCTGCTCTGGGAGAGCCCCCCGAATGAATTATCGGGTGGGAGGCCTCTCTGGAGGTGCATCAGTTGCTTTGTGTTGCTGACATGGCTCTCCAGAGAGGCTGCTTGCCCACCCAATCTCTTCTTTTGGGGGATAGTCCCAGAGCAAGAGATTGGGTGGGCAAGTGGGCAGGCAGGTGGCATTCTCCAGAGGCATTCAGCAGCCCTCATGGGAGGGGTAGCCTTGATATGACTTAACTATTACATGTGCTGGAATATGGACCACCACCAACAATCTGGAGGGAGCAGACACATTATCCAGAGCATTGCAGACAGAGAAAATGATGAAGAATGTGATGTTACCCATGTCAGCTTGATAAAGGTAAGCTGTGCAGTATCAGAAAAATATATGGCAGGACTTCGCAAAAGCCAAAAACAAACACCATCTCCCTGCAGCAAGTGGCATGGTATCTCTACAGGCTGGCCAGATCAGTAACAACCTGTCCCCAAATTGTAATTTAAAGTAGTGCTATCTATAATTGGTAGGCTATTGTTCAGAGGTTGTAGACTGGCTCTCCATTTGCTGGACATGAATTCAAAAGATTTGCCAGGGACTATGGCTTTCACCATGTCACATCAAGTCTAAATTATCTGTAATCAAATGGTCTTCTGGAAAATGGGATCAAGATGATAAAAGGCTACTAAAAAAAATCCACCCTCCCTATGAATGCAGAGGCAAATCCTTGCCCATCAATACTGAACATCAAGCTACTCTCCTTGGCACATGGAAAATCTCCGGTTCAGATATTGCTCTGGAGAGAACTGAAAATATGACTTCCATACTTGGAGGATGTGGCTGAGAGAGAGGACATGGATTTTTATGCATATAAAAGACAGGAAAAAATATTTATGGCAGAGAGTCACAAGTGGTGAAGCTGCTGAAGGCTGATGAGAAATTAAGCACACATGATGGGGCATCGTGGTGGCAGGAGCACAAGTGGTTAGGGTGGTTGCTTGATGTGGCTCAGTGGCAGAGCACCTGTTTGGCATGTAGAAGGTCCCAGATTTAATCCCTGGCACCTCTAGGTAGGGCTGGGGAAATTCCTGCCTGAAACCCAGGACAGCCACTGCCAGTCAGTGTCAATAATACTGGGCTAGATGGACCAAGGGTTTCACTTAGTATGAGACAGCTTCCTATATTCCAAATTCCCTGAAGGTTGTGTTTTTTTGAATATAACCTTCAGCTTGTTCCAGATAGCAGGGAGAAAGAGAGAAGAAGGGGTGGAGTGGGGGTGGAATAGCAGAAAATGTCAGGAGAAGAGTGCTGTGCACTCTATAGATCCTGGGGTCCAAAACTCGATTCCCATGCATTTGATCTTGTAGAACTACAATATCCAATGATGCAAAGTCTGAGACAGGACCACATAGATAACCAGACAGTGAAGAGGTCCACAAAGAGTAATTGAACAATGTTAACATATGTATATCCTTTAATGCTTTGCTTTATAATGTAGTATTACTTTTCATGATGATACACAATAGCTAAATTATTCATTTGAGAAGGAATATATTGGGAGTCCAAGCTGTCTCTAAATGAAAGACAGTTTATCTTACCGCACAGAACTGGTTGGAGCCAGTTCCAGTCACCAGCAGAGCTGGGATAAGGTGAGGACGATTTACAAGAGACATTTGTTTGGTACCTGGAATAAGCCATTCTGAAGTCTGCATTCAGTTAAATTCATGTAGAGTTTAGCAGATTAATGAGGCTCTTCGCTACATAGCCTCCGTGTCACTGAAATGGTAAACCTGTGTTGGGGTGTACCACTTTAAATGGCAGGTATGGACTCACAAAGGCAAATGCTCCTCTGTACAAATGTATACCCCACATTTCGATGTCAGGGAAACATCAGTTCTCCATGTGGAGGGGAATTCCAGAGGGGTAGCCATGTTAGTTCATTGCACCGAAGACTTTCATGCAGCACCTTGAAGAATAACGCATATATTGTGGTGTAAGCTTTTCTGGGCCAGAGTCCATTTCCCCAGGTGCATGAAGTGGTCATCTAAGTGGGTAGGCAAGTGGCCATAGCTGCCAAGTAAGTGGCAGGGGACCACACCAAAAATGGCTGCAAGCTAAGGGTTAATTTGTTCTCAGAGTTTTAAAGACAGTTGGTAGATATAATGACAAGGGTCTCTCAGGGCGCAGAACTAATTAACAATTCTGGATGCATCAGAGAGACTTGGGTGCAAAGAGGCATCAAAAGTGGGGGTGGGTGGAATGTTGCCTAGCAGCCAAATAAGTTTCCTCTTTAGCCTGGGGTTCTTGTGTATAAAAAGACTAGCATGTTCACTTTATTCTGTAGCAACAGTGGTTTCATTCTGTTAGAAGCCTGGCCTGATTTGCTCTGCTGTTTGGTACTCCAGGTTGCTTAGCCAGGAGACTACCTGTTTTTGACTCCGTGAAGTTTGCTGAGTACTTTCTGGATTCAGTCTGCTTTACACAGCCACTCCTGCTAATAGCAAGGAGAGAAGGCATTTATTTATTTATTCATTTATTTATTTCATGTCCAGATCAAACTGTGCTCTGCCAAAATGTAGCCACCGCCACAGCTTTGTCATTAGCTTGCTGTAGATTGTCAACAGTACAAGACTCCGGCAGTGATCGACACACCATCAGATGCGCTGGGTCTTGGGTTTCTCCACATTCATATAATGTATTGTCATCAACCAGCAACACCTACTTAAATAAATTCGTCTTACACCTTGGTACCCCCACCCTCATCCTGTTCATTGTCCTCCAAGCTATATAAGGGAGAGTATTTCCAGCGGCCATTTCTTCCTTTGTTAAAATACTCAAGTCGGTGAGCTCATTCCTTCATTTACTTATCTGATTCTGTTCTTTGGTCCCCTCTAGAATATTAGTTCTTGACATAAAGCTCTTTCTAGATCTAAATGAGCGAATTGGGGGAATATATCTGCTCAAAGGGTGACGAGAGTCAATCTCTTGCTTAGTTCTTTTGGCATCTGCTTCTACTTCCCTTCTAATCTTAGGTGGAGCAATGTCAACAATATAGTTTATTAACGGGCGTTGGTTTGAAGCATCCCATCACCATGCACATTGCCTCATTCATAGCAATATCTACTTGCTTTGCATGTGCCAATGCGTTCCATGCTGGTGCCGCATATTTAGCAGTAGAGACTAGGGATGTCAGAGAATTCTGCCACGGATCTCGGTGAGGCCGAATGCCAGTGCATTCGGCCCCCTGAAATCTGTGGTGGAATGGCCTGCCACCCCCCTGCCCCCCTGCGGATCCCCCCCGGGACAAGACTTACCTGGGGCGGATGTTCTGGGTGGCGGCGGCAGCTCCGGCGGCGGCTCTGGCGGTGGCAGCTGGTCTTCCGACCGGCTGCCGCCACCGCCATTTGCAGTCTGGAGGGTTTTTTTTTTTTAAACAGAGACGTGATAGGCTACGTAAAGATTTACTATCATGTCTGGGTTAAAAAAAAAAAAGCAGCGGCTATGGCCGCCGCCATTTGTGTTCCTTATTTTTGGCTGTCTTAGTCTACGTAAATATTTACATAGACTATTACAGCAAAAATAAAGGGGAACACAAATAAATATTTATGTAGGCTAAAACAGCGAATCAAAAAGGGACGCAAATAGCGCCCGCTACGCTATTTGCGTTCCCCTTTATTTTTGCCATAATAGTCTATGTAAATATTTATGTAGACTAAGACGGCCAAAAATAAGGAACGCAAATGGCGGTGGCCGTAGCTGCCGCCATTTGCGTATGCGTGTGTGTGGGGTTTTTTACGCAGAGCCCTCCACGGCCGGAAATCTGTCTGCAGACGGCTCTGGCCTGGGCCTGGCTGGCTGCTCCGCGGAGCCGCCGCGGAGCACAGCCGGCCGTCGAGGATTCCGAGGGGGAGGAACGGATCGCCTCCTCCCCCGTCGAGGATTCCGGGGGGAGGGACGGAACGCCTCCCCCCCACCATGAACATAATCCGCGGAAAGGTAAGTGACTTTCGTACATTCCTAGTAGAGACCCTTAAGGCCATAGCTGATGCTTGTAATGTAGCTGGCTGGGCTCCCCATGTATAGTTTGTCAATCGTCAGGTAATGTTATTCCTAGCACATGCTTTAGTCTTAGTATTCAGGCAATGATGCTTAAAAGAAAGCGTTCTGTCCAACGTAACACCCAAATATTTAGGTGTTGGGCAATGTTGTAATCTATTCCCTCTCCACGTAATATCCAGTTCAAGGCTTTGATGCAAGTGGATCTCCTGGACAAATGTTATACAGTACACCACAGAACCAGATGATGATGAGTACAGGTTTGTTGTAGTTCCTGGTGGGACAGTAAAGAGAAAGATTTGCATCCCCATTCTCATCTTCTCAATGCATTTGTCAACACATAGAAGGGGAACAGGATTTTGCTGGATGGCTCTTTCCCTGACCTCTGTATTTCTACTGACCCCAACTTCATCCACCACACATCAGCCTGCAGGTGAAAGGGTTCTACATATGTATGGTCTGTATGTAGGGTGGCCATGTGTCCTCTTTTACAGAGGACTGTCCTATATTTGAAAGGGCTGTCTTCTGTTTGAGGGCATCCTTCATTTACAAAGCTGTCCTGTCCAAGTCCAGTTTAAAGATAAAGAACCATCAGAACTGTTGCCCTTCAACAGTTTGCATCCAGATAGCAAGCTGAAAGGCAGGTACGCAGGTTACCTGGTCAGAGGTAACCGCACTATGAAATTATATTTCTGTTTAAACTATAATAATTATTTCTACATTTGCATTTATACAAGTAAATTAGAAAATGCCAATTTTATGTAAATTGTTCTCTTTTTTTGATGCAGCATTTCCTTTTGTTTGTGATGTGTAAGTGGCTGCCCTGCCCGTATGTCTGAACAGGAACCCAGAGTTCCTGTTTCGTGGACCAAAGTAGCTATTTTTAATTTGAAAATTGGAACTGGAGACCTTGCAGCCTTTATTGTAACCTATGGCAGCCTTCCCCAACTTGGCGCCTCCAGATTTTTCAGACTACAACTCCCATCATTCCTGACCACTGGCTGCACTGGCTGGGGCTGATGGGAGTTGAAGTCCAAAACAACTCCAGAGCACCAACTTGGGGAAGGCTGATCTATGGAGTGTATTCTGCTACTTTCTCTCAGTTTTGATCAAATAAGTTTGGTTGTCTTGTTCAAGATGCATTTGTGATCTAACAAAAAAACATAAAATACAGAAAATGTCATCTGAATCTTTCCTACAGGTCTTTGGAGCAATTTTGCTAGACTCAAGAGGCTCCTGTTTCAGAGAAGTTCCCTAGAAGCATCTGTACTCTTGAATGAATAAATGAACCCCTGAACTTTTGGAGATTAACCAGACTCTAATAAAAAAAAGTCCTTATATCATTTTTAATCTACTCTGGCAGAAGTGTGGCATGAAGTTGTTAAGTTCTTAATATCTCTTGGGGAAGCATTCAAATGTCAGGTTGTACAATATAGTGCCTTTCTTTGCAAAACCCGGAAACCTAGTTTACAAAAAAGAAGAATGTAATACAGAGGGAGATCATGGTGGATTACAGAGCAGCTTCTGAAAATGTCAGTGGTAAATAACCAGCAAATCCTTTATTATCAATATCGTGGCACTGATATACAGTCAAAAGGTATATATATGATACTTGCAAATCCATATCACTGCAAACATTTGAGTCTGTAGCAATCCCATCAGACCCAAGCAAAACACTGTGGGATCTTGGGCTTTATGAACGGCTGAGAAACTTGTATTAAGTTCTAAGGACTCCTGGTGTACAAATGGACTCAATTTTAACTGAGTTCTACAGAAATGTGTCTGAGTCCCCCCTCCCCACTTTCCTCATTTTGTAACAGAAAAGATTATAAACCCCCGTGTGTTGGCTCACAATTGGGAAACGAGCCTCCAAAAGAAGTGAACGAACTGCTTTCAGCTTGGCTTTTGTGTGTCTCTTGAAGTGGAAAGTCTTACCCCTTCAGTGCAACATGGTTCTTGACTCCCAACTTGTGCTGACTGATTCAGAAGTAACCTTTGCTACATAGGAGCTACTTACACATGGACTGGTCCAAAGCTGCTCTGATCACATATTGTATCAGAAAAGCCTCATTGGGGTGTCGAATGTAAAGACGACTGTCTTCTGTTCAGACTGATCATTGGCTAATGGGCACTCATGGTCAGTTGATGTTTTTAGATTAGTTGAAGATTCTTGATTCTGGATGGCTAGGAGATGTTTCTTCAATGAAAACTGATGGGTGATCACTTCTGAGCTAGGATACACCCTATATGCTCATGTGAGGAATGGAGAAGAAATCTTGAATTGTAACGTAGGCAATGGAGAAGAAAAAAACTGAATTTTGCAGCTGCCTGGAAAGAAGGAACCTCGGTGGGTGATCTAAGTGGATTTTGTTTGTTTTTGGGAGAACTGCACATAGCAGATTTATGTAGCACTGCAAGGCACCAGAAATGAAAGTAGGAAGGTCACACATAATGTGTTATGTATAAAACTCAACTTTGGATTCAGTGGGCACTTTACTGAAAGAACAACTGGATCTCTTTAGCAAATGAGACATCAAGGTGGTTCAAGAAAAGAATGGAGGACTCTGGCCCTGGAAGTGTGGAATAGGCACCAGAGTGGAGTAGGGGATCATGCTAAGAAAGGATTACAAGGAACCCTCTTAGAGACCAAGTGTGCTCCTGATTAATCTTAAGAGCTGAGCTACACCCCCAAGTGTATTGGATGGCCAAGCAAAAGAAATAACTGCTGCCCAAACTCAAAAGCAGTTATAGGCTTTAAGACAAAGAATACAAAAGACTCAGTGGTGCTAAGGCTGTACCCAGGATGGGTCAGGTCAAAGGGAACAACAGCTTGATTCTGGGGAATGAAGATCTGTACAGTGGATGATAATTAGCTATGGCATACAAAACAGAAATACAAGTTGTCCAGATGGTGTCTAGATCTATTGACCTGTCTGGTAGGTGTACATGTTTTAGGATTGGGACATTTTTCCTGCTAAGGCTCTGGATTAGCCAATTTAAAGGTGCCCTCATGGGCTAGCTGGCTGGGTGGCAACTCCACAGTCAGGTAGGTATTTGCACATTTCTGTAGTTCCATGGGAACAACTAACTTTCATCTAATCACTGGAGGAAGTATGTACACAGTTACTCTGGCCGCTCTGCAACCCTCCAGGGCAACCATCTTGTTTTTGGTTGCCTTCCACAGCTTTGGCACTGCTGCTTCCTCCGGGGGGGGGGGAAGGATTTTTCAGCCAAGGTGTCAGGGTAATGTCAACAACAACAACAAAAACTAAGTACAATTACATGTGTACACATAGCTAGTTCCTCTGAACTCTTCTGTAACAGGTGGTAATCTACTTGGGGTACATAAGACTCTGACTGAGGCAATATTGTAGGGTGTGAACTCCTCATTCATTCTATTTGGACCCAGACAGGGTCAAAGAGCTGGACATTTTTGAGCTGGAATTTAACTAGATTAGAAACAGAAGGGGAGGATGCGGGTATGCACACCATTTCTTTAAGAAGTTCAGATAGGGTTAGCTGTTGCTCTGTGTGCTGTAGGAGTCTATTTGTTTCCAGTAGGCTTTGCTTATATATTAGTTAAAAAAACACACACCAATATAAAGCCACCATAAGTCTCCAACACTCATCCATAAGGAACTAGACTCAGTAGCGCTGTCTCTGAACATCTCACTGCTCAGGGAAATGAGGAGCATACAACAATGTGTGTGCTGGAGTTTAAAATTTCAGACTGTGCTAAAGCTTAAGAAACAGAGTTGGTACTAGCTTTAGGGTGGATTATATAACTCCTAACTGACTTGCGATATATCATTGTACAGCTGTTGCTTTTACGGGAGTCAATAAGTGCCCCACTGGGTTATATAGCCTTGCGGAAGGATGAAAGCAGAGCCTGCCTTAGAATTTTCATCAGCTGTAATGGATACAAAGTCCCTAGTTCAAATCTTACGTCAGTCATGAACTTCATCAGGGGTCTTAGGCAAGCCACTATCTCTCAGTACCCCCACCCCACCCCCAGCTCCATCTCTGTTATTTGAAGAATTTTGAAGTTTCTGCTTCACAGCTCAGTTTTTTTTAGTCATTACACTATGCAGAGAGAAGCACATTCATGTGATAATATTACTTCCAAAGAAAGTGGGGACACTGGATGGGCATCAGAGGCCACTGATCTTCATGTCACCTTTGCTGATAGGCCTGCTATGTTGGAAGTGCTCCTTCAAATCTGATTTGGAGAAGAATTCCCCAGCTATCCCCACACAGGTGCAATAGGGGCTTGGATGTTTCACCCTACACAGCTAATAGCGCCTGCTCTGCCTGATTTGAGTCAGGTGTGTACCAGAGGATGAAAGGGTTAGATGCCTCCTCAACCCACATCATGGCCCTGATTCAACTTGGCAGTTCCTTTTAACAGAAGAAAATAGGGATGGACGAAAGTCCCTTACCTGATCCCGACGCTTGCTTCGCGGTGGGGGGGAGGCGCTCCGTCCCTCCCCCTGAAATTCTGGCCGGGGGGGAGGCGCCCTGTCCCTCCCCGCTGAAATTCTGGCCCGTCCCTCTGGCCGCGAAACCTCTTCTCCTGCCGGGACGCAAATGGCGGCGGCTGTAGCCGCCGCCGTTTGCGTCCCGGCAGTCAGCTGTGATAGGCTATGTAAATGTTTACATAGCCTATCACAGCTGACTAAAAAAAAAAAGCGCCTAAGCAAATGGCGGCGCCCATGGGTGCCGCCATTTGCATTCCTTATTTTGGCACGTGTAGTCTACGTAAACATTTACATAGACTACAGCGAAAATAAGGGCAACGCTTTTTGCGTTGCCCTTATTTTTGCCGTAGTCTACGTAAATGTTTATGTAGACTACACGTGCCAAAATAAGGAACGCAAATGGCGGTGCCCATGGGCGCCGCCATTTGTGTAAGCACTTTTCCCCCCCCCCACAGTCAGCCGTGATAGGCTACGTAAACATTTACGTAGCCTATCATGGTGTTTTTTAAAAATCTAGCCGTGATAGGCTACGTAAATCTTTATCTTTAGACTAAGACAGCCAAAAATAAATAATTAATAAATATTATTAATAATATTATTAATAATATTTTATTATTAATAAAAATAAATAAGATGGTAAATCTTTATCTTTAGACTAAGATCTAAAGATCTAAGATCCGTAGCTGACGCCATTTGCGTACGCGTTTGTTTTTTTTAAGCCAGACGTGATAGGCTACATAAGTCTTTACATAGCCTATCACATCTTGTAAAAAAAAACAAAAAACCCGACAAGACTGCAAATGGCGGCGGTGGCAGCCAGTCGGAAGACCAGCCGCCGCCGCTGGAGCCGCTGCCGCCCGGAAGATCCGCCCCAGGTAAGTCTCGTCCCGGGGGGGATCCGTGGGGGGGGCAGGGGGTGGAAGGCCATTCCACCACAGATTTCGGGGGGCCGAATGCACTGGCGTTCGGCCTCACCGAGATCCATGGCGGAATTCTCTGCCATCCCTACCTATGCTCTTCGGCATGCTTAAAGTAGTTCTTTTAATCCTGGCTTAAAGATTTGTGATGGTGCCATATGACCATCTATCTATATAAATTGGATCTAGAATACCTTACAAGCCATAGCCAGGATATGGTCATTGGGCTTTTTTCCTCACCTGATGTTCCCCTCAGCTGTGAAGGGATTAGTCAGCATTTATGGTTGCACACTCAGCCATGCTATTTTGTGTAATTAATTCAGACTCACAGGCCTGAAGGAAAAAGAAGTTATTGAACCATTATTCACTCCAAATCATGCTTTATTGCAATTAGACAATTACATTAAAAATGGTAATTTTGGGGGAAAGTCCATATATTTTTATGTTAATTGATGAGGCTCATCAATTTGAAGCAGAGATTGATGAATGCTGTTTGGAGGCCTTATTAATCAACCCCACATTATTATTATTGTTATTGTTAACTTCTCCTGACTGTAAGAAAGCATATTCACTCTCCAAACAGTTCATTTGCCATCAAACTTAGAGAAAATATTGCTGCAGTAACTATAGTGTGATTTTATCTTTCCAGTTAAAGCAGAAAATTGAATTTCCACAGAATCTTTCAGAATTAGCTGTCAACTTGATTAACATAAGTTTAAAACTTCAAGATGATGATGATGATAATAGTGCCTTGCAGACAATGATTTGATGGTTCATGGGAGTTAACTCTTCATCAGGCTATGTGGTATAATTTTGGGGAGGACTTTTCTGTTTCTTACCTCATCCCTGCTTTTTGTGCCAACTAGCTTGATGAAGAGTTTTGGAGAACTCAAAGCTTGCACACTCCTTTATGGCATCTTGGTTGGTCCTAATAAAGGTATAACCCAACTGTAGATTTTGGATTTTTTTTCCTTATGGACCAGCACAGCTATCTTTGTTTTTTATGTGTCTTGAGGAATACCGTGTTTAGACGTTCAGGGTGGGATCTGCCACCAGAAAATGATTTTCTACCACCTAAAGAGGAACTTTGCATTATGAGTGTTCCTTGCCACCAGGCAATACAACACCATTTGGCTTCAACTGACTTTTTTTTTTTTTTTTAACGTAGTGAGCCATCTAAAATAATTCACTGCCTTTGCAAATACAAAGGGCTTTCTCCTGTGTCATTCCCGAACTGTGGTATGCGCTCCCTCAAGAACTACAGATGACCCCCACTCGCTTGGCTTTTAGAAAGGGTGTGTGAAGACATACTGTATCTTTTTAATTCAGCCTTTTAAATTATGTCATTGTTTTAATGCTTTAATGGTTTACGGTTTGATTGTTCGTGGTTTAAAAAAATGTTTTAAGGTTTTATTGTTTTAAATTGTTGTGCACCACCTTTGATGGCTTTTTAGCAAATAAGGTGGTATGTACTGGTTAATAATCAATCAATCAATCAATCAATCAATCTGTCATGTTTCTCTTTGCTTCTGCTCTCTGCCAACCCAAGAACCGGTGTTCACCCAAGGCAGATACACATATCAGAGCTATAGCCAGCCTTTATGTTTTCAGAAATGTTGTTGTTCAGTTGTGTCCGACTCTTCGTGACCCCATGGACCATAGCACGCCAGGCCTTCCCGTCCTACGCTCTCTCCCAGAGCATGCTCAAGTCCATATTAATTGCATCAGTGATGCTATCTAGCCATCTCATCCTCTGCCGTCCCCTTCTCCTTTTGTCTTCAGTCTTTCCCAGCATCAGGGTCTTTTCCAGGGAGTTTTCTCTTTGCATTAGGTGGCCAAAATATTTGAGCTTCAGCTTCAGTATCTGTCCTTCCAATGAGCAGTCAGGGTTGATTTCCTTTAGGATGGACTGATTTGACCTCCTTGAAGTCCAGGGGACTTATAAGAGTCTTCTCCAGCACCACAGTTCGAAGGGTCAACTATTGGTTCTTTGTTCCAGAATACTAGGTGTAATCTGATACCTGGGACTCATTTATTCAGTTTGCAATCTCCATCTTGAGACTGAGTCTAAACTGCAGATTTCTTGGCCACAACACCTGGCCTAGTTTTTGGACTTTTCTGTTTCTTCCCCCATCCTCTCTCTCTTATACCACCCAGCCTGATGAGTTCTGAATAACTCAGAAGGATGCACCATCTTTTGTGGCATTTAAGTGGTTCATTTGTAAATGTTTTGCTGCTGCAATGACCATTTATTTCTGCCTTTGTGATATTTCCATTTCTCACTTGGTGATAGTTAAGTCAATGAGGGGATGGTGAAAATTCAGCAGGAAAAGGGGAGCTCCACTAATGAGGGAGGAGAGGTGGGACAATGACCAAGATGTACAGAGAGAATGGAGCAGATGTAATACTATTGATTGCTTCACTATGGCTAAGAAGAGGGGTGTAGCTCAGTGGTAAAGCATCTGCCCTGCACACCAAAGGTCCCAGGTTCAGTCCTGGCTTCTCCAGGTAGGGCTAAGAAAGAGTCCTGTCTGAAACCCTGGAGAACTGCTGCCAGTCAGTATTGGCAGTATTGATGGACTAGATCAGCCCAACCTTTTTGGGCTCTGGACACATTTGGCAATTTGATAAACTGTCCTGGGAATCACCACAATATGGCTGCCATGAAAGATGTGGCAAAGGACAAGTTGTTGTTCAGTCATTCAGTCTTGTCCGACTCTTCGTGACCACATGGACCATAGCACGCCAGGCCTTCCTGTCCTCCGCTCTCTCCCGGAGTGTGCTCAAGTTCATATTCATTGCATCGGTGATGCTATGTAGCCATCTCATCTGCCGTCCCTTTCTCCTTTTGCCTTCAATCTTTCCCAGCATCAGGGTCTTTTCCAGTGAGTTTTCTCTTCGCATTAGGTGGCCAAAATATTTGAGCTTCAGCTTCAGTATCTGTCCTTCCAATGACCTGCCCCAAAGACTTGAGTACAAGGCAGAGGTCGAGTCTGAGCCCCAACACACTAAAAAGTTTATTTGAACTCACAGCTTTCCGCACCAACAGAAACCTATTTCACAGCAATCCCAGCTAACAGTAAGTAAATGTGTTAATTTTTTAAAAGTGGGAGGGGTAGGGCACCTTAGGCGGCACTAAGAAAGGAGTTTGGGTGCACCCTAGTGCCCTTGGGCACCATGTTGCCTACCCCTGGACTAGATGGTCTAGTGGTCTGTCCTGATTCCCAATCTGAAGATATTTGTGGGAGCAGATCATGAGATTATGCCATCTCTCTTGGAGTGTGAATTCTCCACACCAGTTTGAAGGTGGATTAAAAACCTGGTTTAAGGAGAAATCCTTGTTAGCCATAACTGTGGTTAACATACTTGCTGATATAATGGTCAAATGCAGTTAGACCCAGTGGAAAGAATTCATGCTCCAGAAGAGGGGGTGGGGAGGGGGTCGTGCAGCCCCCTCCAGCTTTTGTTACATTTTGTTAAGCAATCAGCAGTGTTACATCTCTAGCATTTGTGCAGTTTATGTACATGCCAACCACAAAAGGATCTATATCTTTTGAGCAAGGTACACCATGTCATGTGACAAAAACAGGAAATGAAACAGATTATGGGATCTAGGAGTGTATCTAATAGGGTTGTGCCCAATCTTAGTTCATTAATTTCAATGGGTCTACTCTAAGTAGGACTAGCATTGGATACAATTTATAGTGTGCACCACACTGCCTGTTTTGTATGATTATCAGTAGCAGCTTACTCCAAAACCTGTCACCCGGGATGTAAGCTTAGCATGAGGCTGTGAATTAGGTATAATTCTCAGCTTTAGTGCTGCAGATATGAATATTGGCAATTATTGGGGGGGCGGGGAAGGTGGTCTCTGTTGATACAACTTCAGTCAATTAAAAAAAGCAGAATGAATTATTAGAGATGCAGTTAATTTGGCTTCTCTGTGACTGTGTAGATAAACTCCGTGAATCTCATTAATTGTTTTCCTGTAGCGAGCAGGAAAACGTATTCCCAAAGAATTGAGCTGAATTTGGTATCTCATATGCTCAAAATTAACTGCTGGGGGGGAAAAGAAAGAAAGAAAATAAATGTATAACTTGGCAGATAATGTTAGTGTTTAATACAGTTGGGAAATGGTCTGTGTATAAAATCCCTGGTATTGAATTAATATAAAAAGTGGCAGTTCTTTGCTCTAGCATGCTGCAGTCCTTTAGATTTTGTTTCTTACACCTTGCTGAGCACCCATTCAATATGAGTAATCATTCAGAATGATACCTATGGACTAATAATGCTCAACAGCCCTCTGGTTAATTTTGTGGTTAGTGAGTTGGGAAATTGTGGAGATGCACCATGAAAACATTGAAAAGGAGTAAATTATCCTATTCTCAGCTGGTGGTACAAACCTGGAATCAAAGCACATAGTACACAAAGACAGAACTTAAGCAAATCATGCTAGTCCAAAGGTTTTCAATCTGTGTTCTTCTGTAGAACCCTGGGGTTCTTCAATGAGAAGACCAGAAAGGGTGGACAAAAACAGCTTGACCACCACTCTCAAATTTCCCCCACAATGCAGTTGCAGGGGAGTGATAGCTGTGCTTTGAGTGCTCTCCTGGGGTGTGTTTCCACCCTATGGGCTTCACTTTGATTGCAATGTTGTTGCAATCCAATCGCATCTTCTCCTTTTCCAGTTTCCACAGTGCTTAAAGTCCCGGCTTATCATTGCCATAGCATGGGGCTCTGTGCTGTTTCCACTGAGCTCTAATCGAATTATTTTCTTGATGGCTGGGTGGAGTCTGAGTGGAGTCTGGGTTGGGTCTGATTACCTCTTCCTGCTTCCTCTGCTGTGTTTCCAGGACAATGGAAGGCGAAGCTAATGGAGGAGTATGGGATTTTTAAAAAAGAATCAGATTTGCTGTGAAGAGAGGCTTCTCCCTATGATCTCCTTTCCTCTGAAAGTCCAGTTGCACCTGCATTTCATGAGCAAGCCTCATTGAGCACAATGGGAGTTAATTCCGAGTAGACACACATATGCTGGGAAAAATCAGGGGGACACAAAGAGGGAAACTAGCCCCCATTTTAACCCAGAGGGCCTCATTGACCACAATGGGAGTTACTTCTGAGGAGATACTAATGGGTTTGTTGTGGGAAAGAGAGCAAAACCAGCCCCCATTTTAACACACAGGATCTCTATTTGGAAGCTGTGAAGGAGTTATGTCCTAAGGCAATGGGCCGAAGCCTTGAGATCGCGCTTAATAGCATTTAAGGAATTGAGGGCTTTGATATGTGCGGGGCCAATTGAGGGGCTTCTCTATCATTTCTGTGGTCATTGAGAGGACAAACCTCATTCAGCACAATGGGAGAAAACACCCCTTGACTGGGGTCATGGCATGGGCTGTGTTCTGGTGCTTATTTTCAATGATGTTTTAAAAGTTGGTCCCTCGGCATCCTGCTCCAAAACGGCGATGGAACGTCCAGAAAACAGGGAGGGCAAGGGTTGGGTCACTGAAGTCAGAGCAACACACCCACAAAGGCCGGGCTACACGTCCCATGGGCAGGACTATGATACCGGACCCAGTGCGATTGTAGAAACAGGTCAGTAACGGAGCTGCAGTAAGCTGGTAAAGTTGCACTATATAACCAGTCTCAGAACAAGTGGTTTTTCAGCAATAAAATGCGGGGCTGGTGCTGAATGGCCACGATGTCATGGAAACACAGAGACCTCACTGCACAACCAGGTTGGAGTACATCACTGGTGGAAACACACCCCTGGTTCCTGTGGACTGAAAGCGAAGCCCAGCAGGCCTGGCCATTGCCCCTGGTGTGAACTGTCCACACTAGAACAATTCCCAGAATCATCTGCGGTAAGAACTGGCAGACATGCATGGATTCCACAGCAGACAAGTTGACAGGGGAAGGGCTCAAATATAAATAAATGATAGATAAATAAAATATAAAGCTAGAAAGTCCAAAACCCACGGGAATAGTCCTTACAATGGAGTGAAGGGTTTGGTACTCTATACTAAACTAGCCCTCTTCAGGCATTCTAAATCAGAGGATGATCGACATGTGAGGAGGGGTAGCATGGAAGCCCTGCTCCCTTCACTGGCACCCTCTACATGTGGAGGGCGACTTTGAGAAGAGGAGAGCCTTCTCTATCCATAGAGGGTCTCTTTCCGTGCAATCTGGAATGCTGGAAAATCAATATTCCGACTTGGATAGAGAGCTCCCACAGGTAGAGGAGGCTCTCATTAAAGTCCCCCTCCCCGGGTAGTGGGTGCCGAAAGTGATGACGGAGGGAGACAGGGCTAGCCCACTCCCTCTCCTTGTGTGTTGACTATCCTCAGATTTACAACACCTGAAGAGGGCTACTGTTATCCTTGACTGAAGGGGCAGGGACCATAGTTCAGAGCTAATGGTATGACTGCTTAAAAAATAATAATTAACAGGTTCCAGTAGCTAGTGAGCGTGATGCTGAGACATGTAAGTAGGTAGCTGCCCCACCAGAAGTCCTCCACAGACTCAACTCTGTGGTAAGCACAGTGACATTCTCTCTGTGTTGCAAGTTACTGCCTGCATATATTTCTGCCATCACAGTTGTTGTAACATGGACCACATCCTGGGGCTCACAGTTCTCTGACCAATTCGTTGCACTCTCTCCTCTGCTTCTGCTCACTTGGCAACGTTCGCCTTTTGTTTCCTATATTCTACCTCTTAACGGTATGCACAAACTCTGTTCTTCACGTAAGGTCATACTGTCATCATTTTATATTCCTTTTGGGTGGCCAACATGCCCTCTTATCAAGCCATGAGGAACCAACTGCTGTCATTTGAGCTGAGGAAAATGTTAAAGGATCTCAGCAGGTGGAGAAGGAAGGACAGACCTGAGAAACTGGCTATTACTGAACATGTGAGTAAACTCTCCACAATATGGCCACATGCCATTTATTAAAGATTTCTGACTTGTACAATATGGCAGACACACAATATAGCAGATACACAACCATTTTCAGGCAGGAATTTCTTCAAAAAGAATTGATCTTGTGGATGGACACACACAGAAATGACAAGCAGCACTGAGGAGAGAAAGTCAGCATTTGTGTTCTTGAGCTTCCACAGCTTTTGCTCACTATATGTGAAACAACCCAGCAGATCACAAATTGTGTGTTAATTTGTGATACCTACCACAACATGCATAGATATTTCCTAGGGGGATCTGTCACCTGTGTGTGAATTGCTTTATTCTCCTGGCCACTGGAACCTGGGGATTTTCAGTGCATTCCCCACCTCTGTATATAGCGGAATCAAGGGAGCGGCACCATTTGATATACTGTAAGAACTACTGCTGTTTCTTCCTCTTTGAAGTGTCAAAGTAAAGTACTGGGAAATGTGTAAACGCACAGCATTTTAAAGCTGCATGCTTTAACATACGCTGAAAATATGCTACATCTATCTTTTTCTATATTTATATAATCAGTATCTATCTTCAAGGTATACAGTGTTTACCGAATAACATAAGGGACTGGGGGAAGAAGTCCCTGCCCTAATAATCTAGATTTAATTTACCATCTGAATTTCAACAAGAGGAGACAACAAAGGAAGGGGAAGTGAGGAAAGGGAGATGCAGGGTAACAGGGGAAAAAGATGTGTGAATGCAGTTGCATATGCTGAGGCTACAGCCCTATACATATTTACTTGGCAGTGATCCTGAATGAACTCAGGGGGATTTACTTCTGAGCAGATATGGACAGGATTGCACTTAGTTTTTGTAGTGGGTGAGGACTAAAGTCCTCAGAGTCTTCAGAGACCCATAGTCTTCACCAAAAATGTTAATTTTGTGGACGGTTATTTATTCATTCATAGAGTCACTAGACCGCCTTATAACTAAATGTTCTCCCAGCAGCTATGACATAAAAAAAACAAGTTAAACATTTATTGACAGTAAAATAAAAGGTAGAAATAAAAAAAGAAAAGAAAAGCATGTCGTCTAAATCAAAAGGAGCAGAGAACAAACCAATAAGGCTAAAACAGAGTTAAAAGCTAGGTCGGGTTAAAAAAGGCCTGGGAAAATAAAAAAGTCTTTGGCATCAAAGAGATGATACGGGTATCAGGTGAGCCTCTCTGGAGAGGGCTTTTCCACAACCAGGGTGCCACCACTGAAAAGGAGGAAGAAAGAGATTTGATGGAAGAGGGAGACATGGCACCACACAGCTGAACCGTCCAGGAAGTAGTTTCATAGCAAGGGGAAATGGGCAGAGTCATTTAAGGCAACAGGAGACCTTCATTCCTGACTATGCTGGCAGGGGCTGATAGGAGTTGTAGTCCAAAACATCTGGGGGGGCACCAGGTTAGGGAAAGCTGCCTTACTGGAACATTCCCAGAGTATAGTGCTAGGAACCTTTTCAGAGTGCCTTTTTCTACCGTAGACAAACTCGCAGAGGGAATGGTGATCTGCCTGTTTAGAAAGCAAAGCATAGAGGAATATTTGACATCAACACAAGATTCCTCTTGGGAGATGGAGAAAAGCAGGCATGTGTGTGAACAATGCAGACATAAAACTTTTAATGCAGGACCTTCTGAGTGTTTACCTTTCTTCATCGGAACACAGCCCCTGTAATGGATTTTTCAGGTTAGAAAAACATGGCAGAAAACGGGGGGAAATGATCAGCATGTTCAGATTTCGACATCGGTTTATGAGCAACTTGTCTTCCTACTTAGAATGCTGAACATGTAAGCTTCAGCATCCATAGTGCCACACAACAGATTTCAGGCCAAGCCTTTAAAACATAATGTTTTCCCCTTGAAGCTAAAGAAGAAATGATAGGTAAGCAGAATTTAATAATCACTCAAGTAGGGATTTGTACAGAAGGAAGCATTTTTGTCATCCCGTTGGTATTCAATGTTTCTGCTGCCAGAAGATTAGTCACCGTTTTCTGTTTATTTGATATTGTGGATTGTTTATTTGGGTGGGAGAACAATGGGGTGGGTGGAGTAGGCTATGATCAAATCTGGAAGGAATACTTTTTCACTTATTTGAAAGTGTTCAGAACTACACTAAACAAAAATCTTCGACAACAAGCCCTTTCAGATATTGAAATGCAAGAGATCAGCATAAGCTTCTCAAATCTGTGAGTTGCACAGCATTTCTTGATACTTCCTGTCCCCATTAGGTCACTAAGCGTTTATGATCAGAGCAACAGCACGGCAGGAGTTTGGCAAAATTTGGCAGAAATGGCTAGTTCTATTATTTGAAGAAAGAGCATCCTTCTCCTCAGAGATTACTTTAGTTTCATCCCCCACCACCCCTCCTCCCCGAGGAACCAAGGACAGATTAAATTCAAAACTGTAAGAACATCTCCAATGGATTAATTGGGATGGCAGCAACGATCTGATATTTGTAATTAATTTGGGCAGCAATCTGAGGTTAATTATGAGTAGGCAGGCAGTGGGAAGCATTGCTGGTGTGAATCAGAGGCCAGAGGCTTCTGATCAAGTATGCTCTGAATGCCACTGACTCAGTGCTTTCCCTCACCTTTCCCAGTTTGGATTGCTGCAATGTTTAACACCGTGGATCTGCCTTTGAAAATGGTCCAGAAACTTTAGCTGATTCAAAATGGGGCAGCAATATTGTTAACTGGGACTGGCCAGTTCACAGAATCATAGAGTTCGTAGAGCTGGAAGGTACCTCAAAGGTCATCTAGTCCATCCCCCGGCTGATGCAAGAAATCCACCACTACAGCATCCCTAATAAATGGCCATCCAGCCTCTACTTAAAAAAACCTCTAATGAAAGAAAGTCAGCCACCTTCCACAATCAGATTATGCCTGCACTTTGCCAGCTGCACTGGCTTCCAGTCAACATCTGGGCCCAATTAGAAGTGCAGGTATTAAACTTTAAAGCCCTGAATTTTTTGTAGCCAGGTTAATTAAAGGGAAGATTGTCACCTCCCATATATACCTACCTAGACCTTAAGATTGACTTCAGAGGCCCTTCTCCAGATGGCTCTGCGAAATGACATGTGGGAAGTGCCTACTAGAGAGAGGGCCTTTTTGGTAGTGCTGCCCCAGCTGTAGAATGCCCTCCCCAGACAGCCTTGCCTGGTGCCTACATAGTGGTCTTTTTGACACCATGTGAAGACCTTTTTACTTTCTCAGCCTCTTAAATCCTAAGGCTTTTTAGGGCTGAAACAGAAATTACTTTAAACGTGTATCTAGCAGCTAGGTCTCCCCCCCCCTTTTTTACTCCAGAAAAGGAGCAGGGTCCCCAATCTGGATTGGGACCTTACTATGGGGAGTAGGGGGGCTTTTAAGATCTGGATCAGGCTTCTTGTGCCTACTCTAGAGTAAAAAAAGTGGCTGAAAAGGGGCATTCTGGAGGGCATCCTGGGGCAGGGAGGGTGGAAATGCCTGTACAACACATCCAATGTGTCGTACAGCGGCCTCCTCCCCTGTTCAGCCCTCCCGTGACTAGACAGCTGCAATTGGCTGTCTAGCCGAAAAAGCAGGGCAGGAGAAGGGCAGAGGGAACGACCCCCTCCGTGCTTCTCCTGCCCTGCATTGGATAGGTGATTGCCTCTGAGTTCGGAGGTGGCTGCCCATCTGAATAGGATTGCGCCCTTAAGAGTGCTATCCTATGCATGATTAGACAGAAAAAGGCCTACCACTCCCAGCATGGCTGGGTGGGGAATGCTGAAAGGTATAGGACTTTTTTCTGTTTAAACATGTATAGGATTGTACTCTAAAGTAATGTGTGTTTTGGCCCTTCGCTTCTGCTGTAACAGAGATCCAGTAGTGTTCTCTGGCTTCCAGAATAGACACATCGTAGTAATTAACTGCAACTATTAGAATATAAAACACAGTGAAGGCCTAGAACTTCTTAACTGCAATCAGCAATCTTAAGAGTAACAGCCAACAACAAGAGTTTCTTGTTCCCACATTACTCTAGGAGGCAGATGGCCCCTCCTACAAATATTAACTCTCCATTCACCTGAGTTTGTTTCATGCACTCTACTACAGATTCTTTGCACTAATGTTATTTGCTGGTTTGTGTTTTACTTTCGTTTTATACTGCTTTTAGATTTTATGTTTGTATTTCAGTTCTTTTTATGGTTTGTTTTTTTTTAACTGGCCAAAGGATCTTCGTTATTGGGTGGTATATAAATAATGTTAAATAAATAAATACCCACCAAGTGATATAGGCTGTAATCATATACACACTTACCTGAGAGTAAATCCCACTGAACTCAGTGGGGCTTATTTTGTCATTTTTGTGAGTAGACATGTATAGGATTGCACTGTTAGCTAGTAGGGGGCCCAACACTAGGAGCCAATCTACACTTCCTTCTCTAGAGGAAGCCAGGGAGAGAGCGCTGGGGTGCCACCGCCCCTCTTCCTCGCGCTGGCTGTCAAGGGCTGACATGGGGAAAAGGGCCTCAGCAGCCACCCCCCAGCCTCTCGCCCTGGCCTCCAGAAGGTGGGGGGGGGATAAGAGAATAGGTGCGTCCTTCTTCCCTCCACCCCCACCTGCTACAGCGGCGGCGGCAAGGGACAAGATGGTCATTTTCCGTAAGGCCAGGAAAACTTATGGAAAACAACCAGCCTCTCCCGTGCTACTGCTGCTGTAGCGGGGATGGGGGAAGGAGGAGAAGCGCTGCCTCCTTCCCCTCTCCTTGCTGAGGGAGTGGGTGCCCGAGCTCTTGCCCGACTCAGCACAGCACGAGTCGGGCAAGAGCTCAGGTCCACGAACTGGTGTCCGGGGGGCCAAACCGGTAACTTCTCGCTGGTAGGGTTGGCGGAGAATTTCTCCCCGAAACTTCGGGGGGCCGAGCACCACGTTTCGGGGAGAAATCCTCCGAACCCCCCCACCCCCCGCACCCCCCCAGGACAGGACTTACCTTCGCCGAATGTCCCTCCTGGTGGCGGGTCCGGCCGGCGGTTCGGCGGGTGTTCGAGTGGGGCGGGAGCGGCAGCCGGTCTTTTGACCGGCTGTCGCCGCCGCCATTGCAATAAAAGAAAAAATGCCTATCACGGGTGACTTAAAAAAAAAAAAAAGTGTGTACGGATAATGGCGGCCCCCATAGGGAGCCGCCATTCCCGTTCCTTATTTGGTCGCTGTAGTCTACGTAAACATCTGAGCTTGACAGGGGGAAACTCTCTTAGCTGTGTGTCTGCTTCCCTTCCTCTCTGTTGCTCCCTCCATGGTACAGCTCACTCTCTCTGTCTCTCAAATGCCTTGATACTGTGGGCTGCAGTGACGGAAGAGACAGCATATTCCTGGAGCCGTTGATGTCTACTAATCGGAGATGACCGAAGCCAGCCAGAAAGAGAGACCTTCTCACCAATAAATAAAAAATGATCTGTAGTTAGATCACTTATCAGCCCTTCTGTGTAATGTGAGAAAGAAAGAAAGAAAGAAAGAAAGAAAGAGAAAGAAAGAAAGAAAGAAAAATATTCTCTTATAAAAAGCAGGACTCCTCCTCTTCTTTTTCATTCCGCAAAACGAACATATTTAGCAGGCAGCCGATAACCTGGTGTTCTGCCTGTTGGAGCTAGGCAACAACATTAATGACTATAGGATGAGAGCTTTTTGTTCGTGTGGTGTGTATTATGCAAAGCAAGACGAGAAGTGAAGACCGACCGTGGCAAACCAGACAGGCAGTGTAAAGTGCGACGTTCTGCACAGAATGAATGAATGGCTGCTGCCAGATTCTAATGAAGTATAGGATGACATGTGCTTTTGACCCAGCGGGTGGTGCAATTGAGCTAATCTTCCCAGCAGACCAGTTTTATTGCAAGAGATACCTTATTAATTTTTTTTAAAAAACCCAGAAAGAACAAATAATAAACACCCATATTACATGTTGCAGGTCATTATTTGACACAGCTGCACTGCTCTAAGAAAGTATGGCAGCCGGAATATTAAAAGGGAATACCACTGCTTAACTTGCTCTGCCCAATTTGCTTCTCATTAGCTTGTTTCCCCACACTTTGCAAGCATGAATTATGCCTAGACTTTCCATGTTTAATATTTTTACAGAACTGGCACTCAGGTGCAGTATATGTGTAATGATTTTCTTAAAATCAAGACTTTTTGTTGTTCAGTCGTTCAGTCGTGTCCGACTCTTAGTTCCCCCCAAACCTTCCTTCTGAATTCCACTGTAGGGATGCATATTGTGCTGGGAGTTCTTAGACATGTTTGCATAGGTTACCTGTAATTCTGAGGGCTTATCTACATGGCAGACTTACATTGGGAGTATTAATTCAGTCTCCACAGGAAACGTTAGGAAATGTTGTTCAGTGTGTGTATGTGGGGGTGTTGGTGGGGGTGGGAGATAGGTTAGGGATCTCCAAAGAGAATTCTCAGCATCTTCAAATTGCCATTTGCTTGATTCTTTGTGGGAAGCTATGACAGTTAAAATGCAGTAAAAATGATACCAGTGAGTAGTGTAGGTATGGACTGAATTGTGTTACATGGGCATATTGTCCATCAAATTATGTGGGATTGTTAAACTCTAGTTTAGGATCTGGGAAATTAAAGGCCAGTTAGCTTAATGTCTACTCCGGGTAAATTTTTGGAAAGCATTATTAAATATAAAATTAGTAAGCATATGACTTGGCATGCATAATATCTCACCGGTCCAAGCACTCAGGCTGTTGACTGATAAGTCTGAGAGCCCTGTGGTTCAAGAGTCACATCTGCATCCCAACGGGCTCCTGCCCTTTGTCACTTGCCACACCTGTGCTGGTCCCTTTGCCCAAGGTGCACTGTGGTTTGAAAGGGGGCTGGCGTCATGGCTGGAAAAATTATTTCCCGGCTTTTGTGTGCTCAGTTCAAACATAACTCATGATTCACCATAGGTTTTGCCACTGGTAAACTGTATTGTAGTTACAATCAACCCCCCACCCCCCATATTTCTCTAAAGCAACCAACACACCAGGAGACTGAATAATAATACCGGACTGCACGGCTGAGTTGTCGTACACTACTCTACTCAACCCCCCCCCCCATCAAATGAGAATAATAAGAATAACAACACTGGGCTACTTTGCAGGGATGACATAAGCCATACTCTCTCAGACATAGCCCTGACTACTGTAACGTAGCTATAATAATGATGAACTTTATCCGCCTGTATTGTCAGGGTAATTTTTAAAAAATGTTTACAAAATCAGAAAAAAAAATTAACCTGAGTGAGAAAGATCACGAACTCCTGTCTTTACTCCTATCTTTTCTTTGTGGGTAGGCACACTACTACTGTCCAGTCTGGGCTACAATGACACCCTGCATTTCTTCTGAATTGATTTTTCAGGGCAGCAGTCAGCTTCCATCAGGGAAGTCCACCCCCCTGCCCGGTTTTACAGTGAGCCAGGAAGTGCCTTCTCCAGAGAGGGGGCATGTGCCAAGTGTTGCTGTGACTTCATTCATTGCTAAAAACCCTGGAAGGCAGTCGCAAGCTATCACAGAACAGATGGCAATAGAGGTGGTCAGTAGAGGCTGGTGGCTCCAGTGTCAGTGGGGCAGTGAATCCACTCTGGGTTTCAGTCAGAACCAGTCAGACTGAACTCTGCATCTTGGATAGCGCCTGTAGAGTTCTGACCGAAACCGGGAGTGGATTCACGGCCCCGCTGACATAGGAGCCACCAGCCTCCACTGGTGGCAGTGCATTTTGCCTCATGTCTCAGGTTCCACAAGGGCTAGAGACTTGCTTTTTAAAAAATAAAAAAAATGAAAACTGGGAATCTGAGGATTAAGGCTCATCCAGGGGGATGCAACTGCCCCCCCTTGCCCCTTGCTCCAGATGCCCATGAGGACAGCTAGCCAAAGATAAGAAGACAATTGTTAGACTTGTTGCAGAAATAAAAGCCCATGTTCTCATTTAAAAAACAACCACAACCATGAGATGTTTCATGTTTGCTCTGTGCAGGGGGAGTGTACTGTCACTATCCACTGAAGAATAGGTAGGAAATATCTTTAAATCTTTTAAATCTTGGGGCAATGCTGAGGGGCAAATAGGTAGCCTTACAGTATATTTGTAAAGCAACCCTTATACATTTATGCATATATAACTCATTATACCAAAAATATTTTTAAAACAGTTGCGAAACTAATCCAGCTCTAACACAAGTGTTCATTTTTCTTGCAGTCCTAACTATGCCCAAATCCCACAGAACTAGATTTTCCAGAGTTTGCTCCAGGAAAAGAAATATAGATGTATTTTAGGGGAGGAGGTGGGAGTCATGATGACCTCAGGTCATTTCTGCCCCCACTTAAATGTTTAGATCTGCCAGTGCCTACACCAGCATTCCCCAACCTGGTATCTGCCTGACAGTAAATCTGAAAACAGTCCTTATACTACAGCACTCAGCAGCAGATCCTTTGTTATATAATGCTTTGTCCAGGTAGTTGCAGATGTGTCCTAACAGGCAGCAGGCTTGGAAATATTATTGTCAATTTTGAGGGAATGGTCAGTTCTGCCTTTGAAGGAAGAACAGCAACAATGATTCAGATCCGTGTTATACTGAAGCCCTGTTCAGGCGTTATTAAACTGAGTTCACTAAATGCATAAGGAGAAGGAGTATTCTAGCTCTGCCCCCCTCCCCATGTTTCCATTGTCCTGTACTCATGGAAGGAGGCAGTCTGAAAAGGAGAGCCTCCTGTATCTGTGGAGGCTCTCCATGTGATTAAGAACACCTTTAGTAAACTCAGATCCATAATGCCTGAATAGGGCTTGCTTTAGAGCCAAAACAGACAAGCAGAAGCCCCTTGAGAGGAAATCTGTTGCTGGACTGTCCCAATTCACCATTCATATGGTGGGGAGTGAATATCTGAGTGCTCTCCAGAAAACAGCAGACCAGAAACACCAGAAAACAAAACAGCAACAACAAAAAACTCTTTACACATGCAGAACTAGCATGTAATGAAAAAGGGAGCCTCAATGCTTTTGGGGTGTGTAGGGAATATTCTATGTGGGGAAACCTTGATAAATATTCCATCTTCCACCATTGTTCTTCTGAGAGAAAAAGATTTTTGCCTACCTTTTCTTTTCCATATTGACTTAAGGAATTAGTGCAGTACGGAACATAGGAAAGCATGAAACAGTACAGACCAGAAACAGATACGATGTGTGAGGCTTCTGCTTCGACATGTTTAGTTCTTAGGGTGCTCTTTTAGTGTGTGGGGGGGGCAGCTCTCATTGTTTTCCATTTGTAATCCTTGTGTATTTTCCCACAATTCTTCTACCTTGCTTCTTGACAGAAAAAAAAAAAAAAAACCATAAAGGAAGAAAAGAGGAATGGTGCACAATGCCTTTGGACTGTTTGTGCTAAGAGCCTCCCCCCCAAAAAAAAATGTGGAAGCACCCTTCGAGAAATGCCTGTGCTTGTAAAAGGGGAGCACCATAAGCTACTAAGCCAGCTGCTGATGATATGCAATAGCTCAGATTGCTGCACTATGAAAATTACGTGGGTGGAAATATCCATAGAAATAAGGGGTTCACAGGTCCCTAGTTTTATATCTATCTCTACCTCCGTCTATATCTAGCTACTCGCACACTGTCCCTCTCTCTGTCTCTCACACACACACAGGCACACACGCGCATGCACAAACATTAGCAAGTTCTGTTTCCTATGAAAGGTCATTTTGCCTAAGGCATCTCTTGAGCAGGTGAAAAATAATCATGCATTTAGCTGGGATGTGATACTTGTAAGATGGGATTTCCAAAGGTGGTTGTGACAATCACAGCTGGTGTCTCCCAGGCATTTTGCACGTATTAAGCCTCTGTACAGCGGCCACAGCTAAGCAACCAGTTTACACAAAGGAAAAAAACACACACCTCACCTGGTTTTGCTATCACTTACAAAATGATAACTTGTAATGATCAGGCTGCAGTTCAAATGGGGGCAGATGGCCAAGCTCTCAGTTTGATTTGGGACTGGGTCCAACTAAAGCCCCCTTCACACATCAATCATATGATCAATCATGTGATTAAGGGGCTGGGCTGCTTGCATCGACCTCAAGGTCACACGGCGTCCCTGCCCCTTACATACTTCTATTGAGGGAGGGCATTTGCAGGAGTGAAGCCTACACATGTAGTCATTCCCTGTGAGAGAGCACCTTCTGGCATAGGCCTCACCCCTGCAATGTAGGCATCACCCCTGGAGACATCCACACTTAATCCATGGACATCAGAGGTGAGGGGGTGGGCAGGGGGGCTGCATGACATTGTGTCAGTGGCACCAGGGCTGGCGTCAAGAGTAGGCATGGTCAGGCACCTGGCGATGGCCCACACCCCAGCAGGGGCTCACTGACAAGAGCCCCCTGGAGTTCTCCTCCTCACCATTGGAGTCTGTTGGTTCACCTGCCTCTTATTCTGGCCCAGACAACGGTGGCAGTGAGAAGCAGGAGCAGTAGATGCCACTGCCTGCTTGCTCACTGGCTCTCTGCCTGGCAAGGAAGCGAGTGGTCACAGTGATGACAAAAAGGAGGAGGAGCAAGAGCAGCTGGGGACAATGTTGGTGAGAACATAGAAGGTGTACTCACTGGGGGAGGGTGTCCGTTGAGGGTGTTTTGCCCAAAGACCCTCAGAAACCTGGAGGTGGCACTGATTGGCATGACCCTGCTTCCCCTTAATCACATGATAAACACATGAAAGCAGCTTAAGGCTACAGTCCTAAACATACTTACTATAGAGTAAGTCCCATCAAGGTCAATGGGACACACGTCCCAGTAACCATGCTTTGCAATACGAGCTGTTTTCAAGAAAATGTGGGAAATAGCTGGGCTTTTTTCTCTGAAGCTTCCAAAATCCAGAAATTTTGTTGTGGTCACAATGACATCATAGACAGCGGGATGGGGCTGAACACCTTTCTACCCCCCTAAGCCTGCACCCTCAGTGTGCACCACCATCTAAAATGGACGTGGTAGTGGTGGCAACCAAGAGGCCTCTCTGCAAGACCTCTAGTCCTCCCTTGCACCTAAATTGCTGACATCGTAGCATCTGACGTGCCAGGGATCCTGGGACATGGTGTTTTCTAGTGTACCAGAGTCGTTAGTGAGGATGTCAGGCACCCTGGAAACTACATGTCCTGGGGCTCCTTGGGTATGGAACACTGTAAGCATGCTCACAACAGTGTCCTAAGTGTGAGGAGCGCTGGGACATGGCCTTTCCAGGTTGCCTGATATCGCTACTAAATACCTGGGCATCCAGGGCCCAAGCATCAGGGGGTTCACCTTACTGGGGCTCAGAGGGCTCCCCAGCCCAGACTGCAACGCCATTACCATAAGGAAAAACAGTGACGCTAAATGCTTCAAGGCATTTACAGAAACTCCCCCGCTCCCCATATCTATGTACTAGTTGTGCAGCTTTTGTGAGATTTTCTGGAGCCTATTCGGAGAAGTAGTGCTAGAGCAGTACAAGCAACTGCAAGTTGCAGGTTTAGGCCCTTCTCTAGATTAAAGAGACAGAGACATTTGTGTTTGTCTGTGTGACTGCCAGTCTCAGAATTCCTTGTGCACAGGCAGGAGGGGGAAGGACCGCTTGTGGTAGCAACAGAGCACAATAATAATGAGGGACATGGATCCCAAGGACAGTGGGAGCCCATGCTGCTGGTTGGATTTACACGGCCCAAAATATATGTGAATGTCTTGTGCACACACATACACCCCTCCCCGCATGCTGCCATGACTGGCTATAACAGGAAACCAAAGGCACTCTGCTTCTAACGAAAGGTCATCTACAAGCACCTGTGGCCCACTCAGGGAAAAAGAAACAACACTCTGCTTATAACAAGTTGAGACCCATTTAGCTGAATGTAGTCCATCAGCCAGGTACAGTGGTCCACTAGGGGCCAATAAATCTCCTTTTGCTGCCAGGCTTGAAGAAATGGAGGTTGTCAAGCACCTGGAAAATCACAATATCCAGTTATAAGGACTTTGTTGCTGGGTCACATATTGGGCAGGCCTGGTCTAGGCTAGGAGCTTCATCCCTCACTGGTGATAGAATGGGTGTGAGAATGCAGCAAGAGCCCCACAGATGCCATGGATTTAAAGTTGCCACCTGATATCTCAGTAGCACCTTATGGAACCAGCAACAGTCACATCAGTGCTAGTGGAGCTCTGCAATAGTTTTCGGTCTCTTTTCTTTTTAAAATGCACGCTCCTGCAAGAGAAAAGTAAATGAAGCTTATTTTCAGTTCCTCTTGGACAACAGTCACAGCGATGTAAGGCTCCTGGGCACCTTCTAGTGCCAAAGGAAAGACTGCGTTTTGCAAACATTTTTATGAACCATGTAAAAGTGGCCCCCTTTTGTGGCTATCCTCTGTGAGGGTGTGAAGAAACACACAACAGTGTTCGTGGTGGAGGGGAAGAAAAGCCATTGGCTTGTTGCCAAGGAAACCAGGTGGTTTTCCCACACTGTGCTGGTTCACAGTAAAACCACTAGTGCAGAAAAACAGAGCGCTTCTGTGAAGTTGTCTCAGCAATTAGTAAATGTATTTTCTTTTGTCCCCCCCCTGTTTAGAGTAAGCACTATGTTTGCCTCACCACAGAGCAAAATCCATCACCAATGTTCACAATGAGATTCCGAATAGGCTGAGATAACTCCAAGAAGATAACTCCAAGGAGCAGCAGAGAGGAGAAATGGTGGCTGTGAACAGGTACAACTTGTTTTTCAAGTTTTCACGTTGTTTTTCAAGTTTTCAGTTTCTAAAAAAAAGTTTATAATTTTTTTTAAAAGTTATACAATTGTTGCACGTTTTGACTGTAAGTTGCATTGGGGGCCCTATTTGGGCTAAAAGGTGATGCATACATTTATAAATAAAATTAATAATAATCAATACAAAGAAAGCACATTTGGTGTTAAGGGGTCATTTGGGATCCTCCGAAACTCCGATTTTCACCAACAAAAAACATTTGACACATATCAAATGCCTTCCCCTCCCGAGTTCTCTGTTTCTATCACATTCATGATTGGGCTACTTTAAAGAGGCTATCCTACTAGTGAGCTCAGTCAAAGGCTCAGGTTGTAAAAAATGCTAGCCTCAGTGCAGAACCTAGATCAATAGTTCTGGAACAACAGGCCAGCCTGGCAGCTTTGTAGCTGAAATAGTAGGGCAATGAATTCTCTGAGACTTCCTGACCTCCTTCATGGTAGAAAAAGTGCAGCCAGGCTTATTGCTATTTCCAGTTGTCAAAACTAACACAGAAGAAAAATGTCTACAAAAATATGTGTCAGGGGAGAAGTGATGGTTGGATTTAATTTATTTACTAGCAAAATGTCCATCATCTTGAAGGGTGTGGCGGTGGCAGGGAAGAAAGGCAGAGTTTTTGGAAGGAGGAGGAGACCTGCGGCCAGAAGGAGCCAGTGGCTTCAGGTAAGGGAGTGAGAAGAATGATGGTCACAGACAGGTATGTATCAGGAATAAGAATGGGGTATGGGGGACAAGGCTATAGAGAGCTTTGAAGGTAAGGACAAGGAGCTTGTCCTGGATCCGGGACCAGCCAGGAAGCCAGGGTAGGGAATTAAGGAAGGGTATCATGTGGTCAGAGTGATGAGAGGATTGAATGATTTTGGCAGCAGAGTGTTGGACAGACCACAGGGAGACAGCAGAAGACCAGAGGGAGAAACTTGCAGCAGTCTAGGTGAGAGATGACCAGGACATTGACCGGAGATTTTGGTGAGGGAACAGAGAGGAAAGGCTGTAGTTTTGCAGAGTTGTAAAGGGAGAAGTGACACGACTTGGCAATGCACTGAATGTGGAGGAGAACAACGGAGAGAGAGGAGTCAAAGGTAAAGCTAAGGCTACATACCTGTTTCAACAGGGTGGATGGTAACATTGTCAATGCCTAAGGAAAGAGGAAGGCATTAATTACGTGGGATGAGAGGGCAGTTCAGGGATACAGAAGTAGAGTTCCATGTCATCATCTTATATGGGCTTTGATTAAGTCATCCAGGGTCAGTGCATGGAGAGAGAATAGCAGAGGACCCAAAGCAGATCTCCAAGGGTCTCCAGAAGAGAGTGGGAAAGCAGAGAGAAAAAAATCTCCCTATGGAAACACTGAAAGAACGATTAGACTGGTTGGAAGAGAACTGCTTGAGGACAGAATCACAGAGACCAAGGGCATAAGGGAGTCAAGCAGGAGAGAGTGGCCCTCTGTATCAGAGGTAACAGGCTGGACAGAGACCATCACATTTTGCAATGACGGGTCATCAGTGCTTTTTGTGAGGGCAGAAACCAGACTGGAGAGGTCCAGGAGCAGAATTTGAGGAGAGAATTTCAAGGCAGCAGGAGTAAGCAGCACACTTCAGGACTTTTCAGAGTCGAATGGAGATGGGGCAGTAGTTAGAGAGGGAGGGTGGGTCAAGGACTCCCCTTTTTTTTAGGAGAGGGGAGAGTGGCATCTTTGAGAAAAAAAAAAAATTATTTTACTGAAAAACTAAGGGAAGCCCCTGTAGTACTTGTGATAGGATTTCTGAATGACCTGGATTAAGCACAGATTAATCCACCCCAGGATTTATACTACACTGGCAAGGCAAAGATCAATCTGCCTGTGGCTGTCTGCAAGGGAGGAGCACTGTAATAAAGGACTCATCTCCTAAGTTTTGTGTGGAACCAGATTCTTACTTCCAAGGGTCCCTGGCTCCTGGATACAACAGCCTCTGCTGGTTTTGCAGAGTTGCTTTAATCCATGGCTAGGGAACACGTAGCCCTCCAGATGTTGTTGGACTGCAATTCCCATACCTCCCCTATTGTTTATGCTGGCTAGGGCTGATGGGAGTTGCAGTCCAATCACATCTGGGGGGGCACAGGATCCCCACCACTGCTCTAACCAATCACACAAAACAAGCAAAAATGGAGTGTCACATTGGTGCTCTTTACAGCTTCATATAAGGTGATGTTTGTTTTCTGGTTTGTTGCAAGCAGTGTGTGTAATTTAAGATTATTTACCACCCGAGTAAAAGTGCAGTCAGTTGCCCCTTTTATGTTACGCAAGTGTCAGTCATGGAGGATTGTGAACATGGTCCCTGAAAGTCCCATGGTGGTGTGTGTGTGTGTGTGTGTGTGTGTGCGCGTGCTCTCCAAGACACCAAAGGATGAGTGCAATGGGCATCACTCCACCCCTTTTTCGAGTATGGATGCTACATTTTTTAGTTCCTTTTGTTATTCTTTCCTCCACCTAACCTGTTGTTCCTGTATCCCCTGACTTTCAGTATCTCTATCCACCAATAACCATGCCAGTGGAATGAAACAGAGTTACTCCCCTGTTCTCAAGGCGATGATGGTTGCTTTCAGGGAGGGCAATGCCATCCTCTGTGAGTTGCACTTGATCTTCACATGACCACTAGTTTTATTTTCCCCCAGTTCCATAGCACAACTTTGGATAGGGTAGCCAACTTCTGCTTTCCAATAACACTTCCCCCTCCCCCACCATTGCTAGGGGGCTAGGTCTAAGGTGGGACTAGGGCTGGTCTGGACCAGGGAGCGGAGTCAGGGTGGAACCTGCCAGCCAGGGGTGGAGCTTGCCAGAATCTGACAGTTCATGGGTAGACCCAGACAATCTGGCAGGTAAATTGGTGGAGCTTGGTGGGCCCAGAGGTGAGTTCAAGAACTGCGACATTTGCTAGCTATCCAGAGCCCACTTCTATGACATTTATAGGAATGTTGTTTTTGTGACCAGATAGGCTTACTTGGGGAGCAATGTTGCGGCTGCACACAGTCCCAGCGGTGCCAAGTGTGCACCCACATGGGAGGCAGGGAGCCAATCAGGGCTAAATTGGCTCGGCGGGAAGAGGGCTCTGTTTGCTGACGAGAAGGAAAACTCCCCTCCCTGTAATCCACCAGAGGCTGTTAAGAGCGGGCTGTCCCATGTGGCTCCAGCATGGCTGTCGCCAACCTCCCCAACCACCCACTCCAGGGTTCTTGCCATGGATTAGAGTTAGTCGCCGGTCACTGGGCCTGGGAAGGAATTTTACCTGTGCACAGATTGGCACCAGTACTGTGCAGGGTTTTCACCTTCCTCATTGCAAGAATATTAACTGGGTGATATTCTGATTTGTTTAGCTTGACAAATATCACTGTAAGGGTGGTTATAAAACTTACAGTTCTAAGCCACGACTTCGTAGCTGTGGAAGGCGTTGGGCTGGATCCACTGGGAAGGGGAACGGGATTGGGTGCCCCATTTTCCCCTTCAAGAGGGGGTCCTCCTTAAAGGACCATGGGGGTGTGGCATTGAGACCCAGCTCAGCGTGGGAATGCAATCCGGGCTACACCCCAGGGATGCAGAAAGGGGTTCACTTCAATGGTCTGCATTGTGGGGTGTGCCTCCGACTCCTGCCCCCCACAGTGAGGCACCTGGCAGACAGGCCAGGTTGATGGGATCAGACTGCAGGTGGGTAGTCCGATTAACAGATCCATGCCCTACGCCCCCACCAACTCTATTCCGGGCTGAACTTATAAAATTGTGGCCAGTTATTTAACCCATCCAAGTCTATGTCTGAATTGTTTCCTCACCTCCCTGACCTGCCCTGAAGGGACTAGCTATGTGCTGCCACACACAATTAGGTATTTATATGCTGTCCTGCCCCAAAGGCTCAGGGTGGCTACAATATTTTAAAATATTTTCAATGTGGGCTGCCTTTGAAGACTGTTCTGAAAGTCCAGCTGGTTCAAACCACCTCTGCAACACTTTTGACAGGTACCCGTAGGTGGGATTATATTCTTAAACATCTTCATTGGTTCCTGCTCCATTTCTGTACATGACTCGAAAGTGCTGGTGCTTACCTTTAAAGCCCCGCATAGCTTGGGACCTGGCTACCTAAAGGAACGTCTTCCTCCACATCTGCCTGTCAGTGCACTGAGAAATTCATCTGAGGTCATCCACTGAGTTCCTCCACCATCCCAGATGAGGCAGGTGGCAACTGGGAAGATGGCCTTCTCAGTGGTGGCACCTGCTTATAGGATTCTCTCCTCAGGAAGGCTCATCTCCTTTGCTATCTTTTCAGCATCATTTGGTCTCCCAGGCTCTTACTGCTCTTTTATCATTTCCAGCTTTGTTTGTTTGTTCTGTTCGTTTTATCCTTTATTGTGTTATCTCTCTTGAGAATACTTATACTGAATGGTGGCATAGGAAACTTAAAATAATACACACAAACATGCTGACAAATAAAATTTCCTTCCCTTGGTTTATCCTACCACTTTTCTACCTTCCTTAAAGATGCTTCTTCCAGTGCCATGACAGCAAAAAATATACTAGTGATGTATACAAATAAAATAAAAACAACTTTCCCACTGTTCCCTCCTTCCCATTCCTTTTGTCCCACTCAAATGAAAAAAAAAAGCCACACACACCTGCCCACTTGCAGCCTCAGTGATCTCATCTCCCAAATCTCTCTGCGCCAGCCCAGCCCTTCTCAGCTGGGTCAATGTAGCTGCTTCCCTCACTTTCATTGCCCTAAGACAGGGGTGGGCGATCTGTGGCCCTCAGCCTAATTTCAAAAGCCCTCTGCATGCAATTGGTTCAGACCACTGGTGAGAGTGAGCTGCCCCTTCCCTGGCAGCCCACTCCAATTTGGGAAAGGATAGAGTGAGGGAGAAAAGGAGGTGGCAGAAAGAGAGAAAAACTACAGTGGCAGAAAAAGGAAGAAAAATGAGGTGGCCCACACCCTTTTGGCCCAGCCCTGCCCACCACTGTCTTTGGCCCCACTCACTGCCCACATGCAGCCCCCAGTAGATTATCCACAAGAGATTGTGGATCTGGACAGAAAAAAGGTTTCCCACCCCTGCCACTCTCTTTTGCCATCCATCCATCCATCCATCCATCCATCCATCCATCACAGAGCGGTGATAATACTGATCTACCTTACAAGGTTGTTGTTATCACAATCTATGTGACATGCATTGATCACTAGAGTGCTACATATAGATGCTAAGTGTTACAGAGCCAGTGTGGTATAGTCAATAGAGAGCGTTGGACTTGAACTGGGTTAAAATCCTAATGGAGTGCTGAAGCTTACTGGGCAACTTGCAAGCAGCTGTCTCTCAAGGGTTGTGAGGATCAAATGAGGGTCAGGGACAGGCACCAATTAGGCTGCTTCTTGATGGAATGGGAGGATAAAAACCATAATGCAGCTTGCCCCAATCTAGTGCCCTCCAGATGCTTTGGATTTCATGTACTATCAGCATGACCAACAGTCAGGAATGCTGGGAGTTGTAGTACAAAACATCTGGAGGGCACTAGGTTGGGGAAAGCTGCCATCATGTAACAAGTTTTTTTTTGTTTTTGCAAAAAAAATAAAACGCATTCTTGAAAATATGGTTTTCATAGTTTGCAGGCAGGAACAACACTTTCTTTCTTGTTCCTCCCCCTGCCCCCCACATCAGGAAGCACCATTGTGTGCTCTGTCATAAAGGACAAAGCTGAAATAATGTGAATAGTTGGGTTTCTGGTGATAATTCTCTTCCTATTCTTCTTGTGAATGTTAGACCTTCATGCCAAGCAAAAGCTTAACAGTAGTGCTTTACTTCAGAGATGCTCAGGAGCAATGGAGCGTGCCAGGCTATATTGGAATTTGGAACTCTGTTGTTGGTCTTTTTTTTTTCTTCCCTGATGCTCATCCTATTCAAAGAGTACATTTACTATCTGATCACAAGTTGCCATGTAATTCTAAACAGAGTAATGCAGGGGCTTCAAGCAATGTATAAAATCATCTCACAAGACTGGCAACCGGCAAAATTACCCCGTGTTTGCTTTTTCATTACCGAGGCAGCCTTTGATCCTGCAGAATTAGAAGCGTGATTTGCAGTTCAGAGCCTCTTCGAGATGTGTGGTTCCATAATGGGCAGCAATCAAAGGGGAAAATGTAGCTCTCTGGCATAGAGGGTGAAGTCTGGATGTTGGAAAGTGAGGCATACTATTGTGATTATTGCTTGACTGGCTTTTAGGGACACAAGGGGAAACTCATCTCTACAATATAGGTAGGTAACATGGCATCAATGTGTCCTGGACACCCATCTTGGCACCCACCAAGGTTCCCTCCATCCCCCCCCCCTTTTAAAAAAATGAACACATTTTCTTATCAGCAGCTGGGATTGCTGTGAAATAGGTTTCTATTGGTGCTGAAGTTCAAAGGAGTTGTTAAGTGTCTTGCGTCTCAGACCCCACCTCAGCCTTATAATCTGTCTTTTGGGCAGGTTACTTGTCTTTGCCATGCCTCCTTTGGCAGCCATTTTGTGGTGGTGTTCATGAGTTTCTCAAATTGCCAGATGTGCCCAGGGGCCCCAAAAGGTTGCCTAGCCCTGCTCCACAACATTGCACATGATCATGTACATCTGTGGCAGGTAACTAAAAGTGAATATATGGGACCTGAGCAAAAATCTGCATTCACTAATAAAGGTCATTTCACACTTATTTTATTTTGTCCAGCTGCAAATAACTCTTCAAGAAGGAAAGAAGATTTGTATACTCATATTTCTACTAACAATGCTTGAGATTTAAGTACTTAGGGGAAAGACAAGGTTTTCTATACCTCCTGTGAAGAAAAAAAAAGTCAAAATGAGAATCTGAATAGTCCATTAAGACAATTTATTTATTTATTGGCAGCTAATAAATCTAGTGTGTGTGTGTGTGTGTATATATATATATATATATATTTATAAGGCATGTATAAAACAGGTTCTCAAGGGTTCATACAATTATTTTAAAATATAGCAATTCAGCAAAATACAAAGATCTAAAAATGCAACAATACAAAACCAACATGATAAAAATAGTGATACAAATGCAAATTCAACATGATAAAAATACAATGCAAAACCAACCTGATAAAATATGGTAACCAAACGAGGAGCTAAAACTAGTCAAGAAATAGAACAGGAGTTAAAACCACCAACATGGAATAGGGAATGCTTCGTATTCATGTAGCCATGACTGGCTCAGGATGACAGAAGCCTTGACTGATCACTGTATAAAGGCTGGGATACAGACAGTAGTATTTAATAGAAAGGTGGTAGGAATCAGGCATCCATTCCTGTAGTGTACACGTTCAGTTCTTTTGTCCTGCTGTCATCTTGGGTCAAACAGGTTTCATGGCTTTTGAGGCGCTACAGAAACCTTGCAAAATCTATAAATATGGACAATTGTGGGAGGAGTGTACATGCCAGGGGCAACACAGCCTGTAAGGGCACAGTCCTATGGGGATATTCGGCTGCCTCTGAACTCGGAGGCGGCTGACTAGCCAATGCAGGAGAAGTGGAGTGTGGAGGGGATCTTCTCCTCTGCACTCCAGCTGCTCTGCATTTGCAGCTAGATGGCCGATTTCGACTATCTAAGTGGGGCACCTCAGAGCAGGGGGCGGCGGAAGGCTGGACAGTGCATAGGAAATGTCGTACGGGCACTTCCACCATTCCCTCCCCTCCCCATCCTGAGGAATGCCCCCTTTTCGGGTGCTCTGTGCTGCTTGTCCAAGTGCAGAGCCAGGGATGAACTGTACCTCCTACGAGGGGGAGAGGAGTTGGATTTCTGGGAACTGAAAAATCCTATGGCTGTGTAGACACTGTCTAGCAGCCATAGGAGTGCGCCCTAATATACCACCTTGAACTCTCTCTAGCCTCATTTTCCAATGGATAATGCAGGTATGTATTTGTTTCATGCTAAATGAAAAACCTGGGCCAAATGGAGCCCATCTGGTTTATTTTTCATTAGTTACAAATAAATGTCAAGAGTAATGATGGGTGTGAATGAGGTTTGTTGTTGTTACCTCATTCACGCCCATTCATCACTCCTTCAGGGTGTGAATGGAGCTTATCTTCTACAGCTGCAGTGAAAGTCCTCTTGCCAGCTGTGTGTGGTTTGACCTCGAGTCTCACTTATTAAAGTGGGGGTGGTTGAAGGAGAACCCAGCACTGGAAAAAAATGGATTGGGTATCTATCACCACCAAGTATATTCCTTTAAGAGTATTGCATAAGCTTGCGCATTGTCTAAAAACACATTTAATTTTTAACAGAATGACAAGTTACTCTCTATTACATGAAATAAATCAAATCTGTATAAAAGATGCATAGGCTGACATTTCCCTACAAGATTAGTATTTGCATGACAAAAGCTAGCAGCAGCAGCAGAAATAAACATTGCAGAACTTATGTCAAGTGTGAATATATTTATATATATATATATATGAATGACAAAAAACAGCAGTTTTAGGCAAAGGGAGATGTTCCTGCCCATCACCCAACCTTCAGTTAACCAATTTCCAATAAAATGTCCCCATCAAAGGAAAAACAAAGTTTGTTCATCCATTTTCTTCCTGATAGGTCAAAGCAAACATTTGTTGTTGACCAAACTTCAGGATTTCAATTTAGACAGAGGTGTGTGAACCACCACCCCATTGAGAAATTACTGAAATTCTTTCCATTTCTCTTGGCATTCCTAAAGACGTCCCATTCTAAACAGGGACCTTCAAATTAGCTTAAAATTTAGGTAAAATTTGTTTGCAATCAAATATGGGTAACCCCTCTCCTGAAAAATAAATGAACAAGTCATTAATCGTACTGGGAAATGATTTCAATGTTTCTCAAAAATTCTACAAATGCTTTTCCTCAGCAGGACCATTCAACATCACCCCATATGTTTGCCTCAGGTGAAATTCAGCAACAACCCTAATTTTAGGTGATCTGAAGAGAATACCCCCAAACAATGAAAAAAACAAAACAATTGCAAGATGTCTGGGGGAGGGATGGCTTGAGTATTTGGGAAGACCAAAAAGTTTAGCTGGAAGCCTGGAACCCATATTTTCACTCAGAAAAAGAAATACTGATGGGTTTGCAAACTCCTTACTCCAATATGTTTTTCAACCTTTAATAGATGCGTGGTAAAGAAAGGTCTGACTGAAGCTTCTTGAGTCATAAATAATACCAAATAAGAGGTCACATTGGTTCAGAAAATGAAAGAAGGAACAAAAGAAGGAAAAACAAATAGGTAAGTCCTCATAATGGTGCTCAAAAAATGAAAATTTATTATGGTGTATAATCTGTGCTATGTGTTGCAATGCAATTTACAGTCATCCCCAAGGGCAAGAAAATCTTACACTGTCTTTTTTCCATTGTCTTTTTACAGTAGTTCACTTGGAGCATCTTTTCTTGGTTCAGACCAACCTGACAGACAGCCAACAAGTTCTAATATGGTACTCTTTCCCCCACCATTTACTGTTGGGATGCGTAAGGTATTAGGACAATGTCACCTTTAGAATGGGTGGTCTGAGGATCTGAACAGACCTAATCTTGTCTTCAAGGAATTTGTCACTTTCTGAACTTCATTTCAATATTGACTTTTATTATTGTCAGGGATAGAAGGTTTCAGGGACGCAATGTATTATTGTTATTATTTATAAATACGAAATATTTTAAGCATTTTATCCTGCTTCTCAGCAGATAAGGCTTTCAGAACTGATTACATAAGGTCAAGAAGAACAATGATATGTCATTAAAACAGTAGACTATTTAAAGAGGTGGTGATGATGACAGTTCTCTTCTCCTTCTCCTCACAGGGCAGGTGGCTCTAATGGCCTCTGTGAAGAGAAAGACGGCCCAGTCTCTGCTTTTGCTGTTTTTTTCATTTCATTATTAGTCCATAAAATGCTTGGAGCTAATAACTATAAGCTGGTCTTCTCTCTTCCTATTTTCCTTTTCCTCTCAGACTTCTCCATATGACTTCTGTCCCCTTCACTCAATTCTGGAAAAAACCCTCTCACAAGTCCAAACCTTAGTTTGGTTTCATGAGCAGCCTGCTCCTTTCCTTGGCCTGTTGGCCTCTCAGGCCCCAAGCGTTCCTAAGCACCTGCTTCTTCTACGCTTCCTTTTCTAGGCTCATTTGCCTACCTCACCCCTCGCTAGAACAGGGTGGGCAACTTGTAGGCCAAAACATCTGGAGGCCCACAGTTCCCATCAGCTCTAGCCAGCGTAGCCAGCAGTGAGGGATTATGGGAGTTACAGGCCAAAAATCTGGAGGGCCACAAGTTTCCCACACCCACCTTAGAGCATGGGTGGGCAACTTGTAGTCCTGCAGATGTTTTGGCCTACAACTCCCATGATCCCTTGCAATTGACTATGCTGGCTAAGGGTGATGGGAGTTGTAGGCCAAAACAAATGGAGGGCCACAAGCTGCCCACCCCTGCCATAGAATCTGACCATCTCAGCCAATGTTAAGAGGCAATATCAGGGGAACGTAGCCAATCAGGTTTTACCAACACCACCAAATCTCTTCCTGATTTATAATATATGATCCTCACCCTTGTATCTTCTATACCAATGAAAGATATCTAGTTCTAGAAATAACAGGAGAAGATGGACTGACGGTCTGACAAAAGCAACTTCTTGTATCTGTATGATATCACCCAATTAGCCAACAGAGGTTCAGAAAAAGTTAATATATTTTCCCCTTAAACCAGTCAATTTTAAGCAACATCTTTCTTTAGCTTCAATGCTGGCTGGCTTTAAATGCAGCAATAGGAATACTGAGTTTGCCAGCAGCAAAAGGATTTCTCATTGAGAACGAGACCAGACAGTAACAAGAGTAGCCAAAATCTATTATTGTACTGACTGACATACAGGTAGATTATTATTGAGTTATATAGCTGTAAGTTAGCATTTATGTAAGCAACAGGAGAGGTCTAGTTGAGATCCACAAAGGCCAAGAATAATAACTGAGCGTGTGTAGTGAAACATCAGCCTGGGCCCAGTCTACGTGGAAACAGAATGAGAAACACTTTCCAGTTATATCCAGATTTTCATGAAATCACTTTGGTTTGTCAAGGGCACATGAGGCAAGAAAAGCAGAGTATACACCACCTTAAAAACCCGCTTTCAGGGGTCACACAGCACTTGAAGCCCCCATACTTCAGGGTTAGGTGGGCAGAGTAGAACTGAACATCCTGAACACCATAGGTGCTGCTCAGCAATGGGAGAGGCTTGTTCCCTGCCCCTGTCCTCACTCCCCTGCTCAGGGAAGTTCACTGGAAGCACTGAATTAAGCCCCCATAGATTACTCCACACCTCTCCTCTCTCATCCACCATTGGGATATTGTGAAAGATTAAAAGTGGGTTTATAAGAATGGGAAATGCAGGCTACGTAATCTGAATGGATGAAGCAGCACTGTGCTATTGTGCATGCGTGAAACTGAGCTACTACTGTGCTAATGTCAATGGGGAAAACAGGCTGCATACTGCAAATGGGTCAAGCAGCTACTGCGTTAGGCTACATATTGTGGATGGGAAAACAGCACTACTATGATATAGTGAAAGGATGAAACAGCATGAGGTAGTGCTAAGTGGGAAAGAAAGCCCCTGTCCAAATGTGCCTTACTGCAAATGGGGAAAAGGAGGAATGGGGTGGGGGGAAGGGCGGCCCTACTCCTTGGCCAAATCACAGCGAGGTCCCAGAGGCACACCCAGAACTTAATGGGGGGGGGCACACTGCACCGAAACAGCATGGGAACTGTGTTTATGGAAAAAAGATGCATTAAAAGGACCTTCCGAAAATGTGCCTTTTCCAGAGGGAAACTGTGGGGTTGCTGTGGATTGGCGACACCATCATCGGTCATGAATAATAACAACCCAGATGTGCTCTCCCGCTGCACTAAGTTGGCTGTGTAGATTGAGCCCTGGTCTTCATAGAGGTATTAGCCTGCTGTAGCAGCTTTTGCATTTTTTTCTGTTGGCCAAACACACCTGCCCACCATTCCTGAGCCCTTTTATAACTCACCTGAAGGCCTGAGGTAGCATCTGGGCCCCATACTGATTTTATGCCATACGTGCAAAGTGGGAGCTTGACCCAGGGGCTTCTGCACCATCACTGAGACCTCTGCTGTGTGTTATTCTTTGTGCAGGGTACTTTGGACCTAGGTAGTGCCTAGGGCTGGCTCCAGGTTTGAGGGGGCCCTGGGCTGAGTGCCTTTGTGCTCCCTGACCCTGAATGATTCAAGGTGTACAGTATGGAATTGGTCACATGGTCCAATTACCTGGAGATTGGCTAAGAGTATCAGTGCATACTGATATCATTGGCCAGAGACCCTCCCCTGGCACTTTTGGTCACTGTCCAGGTACCTGTGACCCTTGCCCCTCCTGACCACCACCACACAATGGCCTGCAAATGATTCCTCCTCCTCAATCTTCATATCTCTGTAGTGCCCAGAGCAGTGTTTCAGGCCAATGACCTCAGCAATATGCTGCGCCAGGTACTGTTACCCCTCTCAAAGCATGGTACCTGCACCTTTTAGGCTAGTGCAACCCCAGCCCTCCCCATGTTTCATTGCCACAGAACAACACTCTCCCATAAAGACAGGGCATCCTTCCCTCACTTTGGTCAACACCCACTGGCAATGGCTGAGTACTGCTTTGAGTCCTCCTCTTTGCCCAGTTCTTTTTTTGTGAACTGGCTACCTTGTTCTGAGGCATATAGTTCCATTGGTCTTACATAGTTTGAGGATTCATTATGACATCAGGCTGAAGAATTCTGTGAACCTTGTAAACTTGCACCATTTTACAGCAGCAGGAGTGGATCCTATTTAAAATAGCACCCTCTTTATGAGGTGAAGACTTAAACAACATCCAATTGTTCATGTGGGAATTAAAAATAAAAACAATTTGAATTCAGCATGGTGGCAATTAAAGAAAAAGTGAATACCTCAAGAAAGAAACGCTTACTAGAAAAAAATACCAAATTAAAAATTCTGGATGTCAGCAATTAAAAAACATGAATTTTAAAAAAGGAAAGTGAGGTAATCAGGTAAAAAATGGTGCTGTTTAAATCATCCCTTTCACAGCACCTTGTTTGACATGCCAATAGCTGGAATTTTTTTTTTATATATTTTCACAGCACAGTCATAAGCCTGTCTGCTCAGAGGTAAACCTCATTGAGTTCAATGGGAGTTCCTCCCAAGTAAGTGTGTATAGGATTGCTGCCTAAGGGCGCAACCCTAAGGGGATGGCCATAAGCCCCTGAACTCAGAAGCTTATGGTCATCCAATTCAGAGCGGGAGGTGCAGCAGAGGAGATCTTCACCTCTCTGCTCCCCTCACTCTGCATTTTAGCCAGACAGGTGCTTTTGCCCATCTGCCTCAGGTGTCAGGGAGGGAGGCCAGGGATAGCTCATATCCCCTCTTCCCCAGTCCCCTCCCGTGTCCACCTCAGAGAGGCAGCCAGCGCGGTTCTCTCCGCGCCAGCAGTGAAGGGGAGGGGAGCTCAGACTCCTGGGACTGAGGTCAGAGCTCTGCCTCCGACTTTGGATCCAGGAAACCAAGATATACTATGGCCCCCCAGACAGTGTCTGGGGGGCATAGGATTGCTCTCTAAATTTCTTTTCTTCCTGCAAGATCACAATCAAGCTCCCACAACAACATCAAGGGGGAAAAAAAGGAAAGGTCCCTCCTGTGCAAGCACCCGGTCATTACTGACCCCTAGAGGGACGCCTGCTTATGCTGGCGTTTTCATGGCAGACTATAGCGGGGTGGTGGCTTCCCCAGTCATGCACACAATTCCTTTGAAGAAGTAAACTGAGAATTTGCTGTTTTATTATAGTGTGCGAGCACGTGAATGTAATTCATTATCAATATTCCAAAATCCGCAATTCCTGCTGGAAGTCCTATCAAGTCAAAACCAACAGATATATTGGAGTGGAAGAACAATAATGGAGCAGAACTGAAAGAATCCACTTATTCCTAGTTTTCCCCCCATGCATGGTGGATTTGTCCACATGCCAAGGCATAATATTAAGCAAGCAATGAAATGAATTACTAGAATAGAAATGCTTCCTTATACTCTAATATTTTTATTGACATATCAAACCTTGAAATAACTGGCTACATGATCACTGCAGTTAGACTTCTCTATATACTATATATGTTGGAGAGAACGTGGAACTCCCACAATCAAAAATGGGAGGAAAAAAACAGGAATATGCCATTATGATTAAATGAACACTCTTCATAAGATCTAAGGAAGGAAGACAAAAATATAACCTCATTAATGAAATCTGACATTTTGTTTATTGATTCCTGGGTGCAACAATGCACATATATCAGCTCATGCTCACCAGGTGTTTAATTTGTTATAAATCATCAACATTGCTTGGCAGAATAGGCTTTTCTTGTACATGTGTATGAGTATATACACACATTCATGTCTAAACTGTTTGTAATCTGTAGTGTCATTAAAAAGAGTATCCAAGCTAGAAGAAAGAAGTGTCAGTACAAAATGTAATGTCACATCTCTTTGGATTTTGCATGGAAGGTACCAGCTTCCAGGCACCAGCTGCCTGAGTGCTTCTGCTCTGTAGTTGTGAAGATACCGACTTCTAGATTGTGCTAACTTTACTGTAGAGCAGGGGTGCATAACCTTTTCAGCACCAAGGGCCATATGTGATGCTGGTTCAGGGGGAACATGCATGTGTACAGGCATGTGTGTGTACAGACATGCACATGTACAGACATGCATACACACATCCCTGTGAAAGGCTGCATATAAGACATTGGGGTTGCATGTGGCCCCCAGGCTGCAAGTTATGCACCCCTGCTATAGATTCATTCCTGACCATCCGTGAAGAAGTCAGTTTCATTTGCAAATACACTTTTGACACAGAGACTACTGTCTGGAGAATAGAATCCCTCCCTGCCCCCCCCCCCCAAGAATACAGAAGCTGGCCATCCCTGACAGATTTAAACCTATCATGGTGTCAAGTGGCACTGGCAGCTTTGGGGTGTGAATTATTTCAGACCAGTGATGATAATGTCCCCTACTTGGGTAACAAGAATTAGTTACTTTCTTGAACCTATGGAAAAAGACACCTTCCAAGTTCACTTGTTCAATTTGCCATCACACTTCCCATTTTAATGGAAAAATCAAACCACACAAGTAAACTGTGGCACCCCCTCCTCCCTGTAACCTGAAAAGAATATGATTAGAGCTGCAATCTTTTCTTTTCTGGCATTGGCTTGGTGCTTTAACAGCCACATCACCGGAAAAATTCAAGAGTTGCAGTGTTTCATATCACTGCATTGTCATGCTAGGGGAAAGTGGCATCTGTTGAATTTCAGCCTGTCGTGCAGCTGTTAAAGTCACTGAACTTTTGCCATTAAAAAAAACAACTGGTGTCAACTCTAGCAATTATTAAAGGCTTCCTTCTGTCTTGCTACCAGCTATTTCTGTTGTATGCCATTGTCTGTTAACATCATATGGATTAACTCAGCACGCAGGAGTCCTCCTGTCCTTTTGTCCTATTGCTTAAGGGCCAAAGCAACTTCTTGAAAGCTAAATTGTTCCCTCAGCACAGTCTGGGACTGATCTACTTAGCTCAAACTCTTGGGTTTGACCCAGTGCTTTCATTCATGTTTATTTTAAGGTGCCACAAGACTTTGCTCTTTTTGCTACAACAGACTAATGTGGCTATTTGAATTTATCTTTGTGGAACCAGGAAATGTTAATTTCTCCAAACAAATTAACACAGGATACAAGAGAGTGATGTTGTGGATGGAGAATGCTCAACATCCCAGCTGCTGGAAACTGTTCTGGTTACCCTTGGCTCCATCACCAAGGGCCAAAACAGATATTACTTAACATTCATATCTAGCAGCGATGCCTTTTTTCATTTTTACCCTAGACTAGGCTCAGGGCTCCCAATCCGCATCTTAAAAACTTCCCTACTACTCACACTCTGGTCTCTATGTGGATTGTACATGGCTGTAGCATGGAAAATTAGACACAAGATTAAATTCAGCATTGTGCGAGTGCAAGTCAAGCTCATACAACAGATTGTTCTCTTTTCTTCCTCCTCATTGCCCCTTTACCCCCTGAAAAGCCTATCCAGAGGGGCGGGGGGACCTACAGAACACTGTAAAATGTGTTTTACCAAACTGCAGTGGTAAAACAGAATAGGGCAGAATAGTCAAACCTGGGAAATTTGCACGTGTGGCGCAAGATCCTTTTTTTTTTTTCCTTTCGGGAGATTTCTCCTTCCCACTGCAGCCACTGAGGTAATTTATTTTAAGATGTGTTTAATGGACACACTATATCTTTTGGGACAACCACTGGTTTTAATTGTGTATTGCATTTGGCCAAATCCCGAACTGAATCAGGTTGATTTGGATAGAGTCGGGATATGTCTGAATTGAAGTGGGGCTCCTCTGAAGCAGACCGAACGTGAAGACCCCTGAAGATTTGGAGGGACACAGAGATACAGACATTGTGCCTCCAAAAATGATACATTTCTCCCCAAACTCTCCATGTAAGGAAAACCCCAGGGTGTGGAGATGGGGGAAGGAGAGGAGGGGGGGTCACTTTGTGACTGGCAGCTCTACCTTCTAATCACAGTGAATGCTTTTACCAGGGGTCTTAAATCCAGGTGCTTTGGGGGAAGGGATGCTAACATAATATATTGCAAGACTGATCTAGTGTTCAGTGCTCTTTGCTAGTTCTCTCTCCCTGCACCAGGGATGCTAAAACAAGTTTGGTGGAGTCTGTGGGATCTGGGATGGTGTAGCTTGGGGTGTTTGCTTGAAAAATTAGGGATGTTAGAGAATTCCGCCACGGACTCCAGTGAGGCCGGATTCTTTAGAATCTGCCCCCCCCCGGATTCCGTGGCAGAATGGAGCAATCCCCCCACCACCCCACGAAACCTCCCTGGGACGGATCCTACCTTGTGTCGGCCATACGCTGCCCTCATCTGTGGGTGCGAATTGCAGCCCCAGTCTGCAGCCACCATTTCCCTCGCTACATTAGCTGTGATAGGTTACGTAAGTATTTACGTAGCCTATCACAGCAAAGAGCAGGGATGCAAATGGCAGCCGCTACGCCATTTGCATCCCTGCTCTTTTCGCGATAGGCTACGTATATATTTATGTAGCCTATCATGGCCTAACATAGGGATGCAAATGGCAGCCACTATGCTGACTGCCATTTGCGGCCGCAGCAGCCCAGCAGCGGACGGCAGTCCGGCTGCGGATGGGCCTGGCCAGCGGCTCCGCGGACTTGCCGCAGAGCGAAGCCAGCCGGGCAGGATTCTGAGGGGAGGGACAGATCACCTCCCCCCCACTGCAGATGCCCCTGAACAGAGCCAGGTAAGGGATTCGTACATCCCTATGAAAAATGCTGGATGCTCGCTTCCTTCTGCCTCTGCCACTGTATGCTTCACATTCATCATCCACCTCGGTCCTGTTGCACTTTGTGACCTTGGTGCCAAAGAAGCCTTAAACTGTTTTCATTCATCATAATTCCCTAGCCTACCTTTCTGAAATTTTGGAGGTTTCTTGCCTAGGGACAGCTCAATGACATATGCAGTTTCATACAAATTGCCAGAAAACCCATGGAGGAAATAAAGGGAAATAAATTACTTACCCTCCCCACCAAACCTGAACACTCCTTTCCTACAAAACAAAGCTTCACGCATCCTAAAACTTTGCAGGTTTCTTAACTATAATAACGGCCATGCTGTATGTCATTTTCATAACAATTGTCCAAAAAATCATAGGGGGATATGTGCATCTTTTTTTGCAAACCCACAAACAGGAAAAGCTGCTCTTGCACAAAGGTCCCTGCACCTATCTATCTGAAAGTTGTCAGACTTGATCCCCTCAGAAGGGGCAACTATCTCTGCACATTTCATCCAATTATGCCAAGAAAATAAAAAGGTTATTGGCAGTTCCCTTAAAAAAATTAATAAAAATTTAAAGGCATGTAGGACAACCCACCCACTCCGACACTTATTTGTCTGAGATTTGGCAGGTGTACTCTCATCATAAGGGACTACTGTGGCTGCCAAGTCCATCTAATTCTGATAATCAGAAAAAAGTTATAGCCACATTTGATTTGCAGTGATACACAGTGGGAGGAATGAAGAGATGGATTTTCAAATCGAGATTTGGATTCAGACCCAAGTTGAAGTGGGCGGCTTCGGAATTAGACCAAGCCGAATTGGACTGTTTCCCAAATCAGGGTCTGAACCCAATCTTGGCATGCATAGTAGAGGGACTTCAGAGGTTATTTTGTTTCTAAAATGCATTATTTAATGTTAATTAATTTTTAATAAATGCATGTGGTTGAAGCCTGAAGTACCATCTTCAGCCACTAGGGGCAGTCTTTCCTAACCAGCTCATAGCTTTGCAGCTGTCCTTATAGTTTGAAGCCAGGAGAGATTACTAGGCCAAGTTATATGCCTACTTGCTACCCTGCTGTGGGGCAGCCCCCCCCTCAGGGAAATGGAGTGGACAGACCCCTTCCTCTAGGGGTGTATGGAATACTCACCCTGTTCCAGTCCGGGTGTCCGCGGAGTGGGGGGAGGCGATCCGTCCCTCCCCCCGGAATCCTGCCCTGCCAGCTCTGCTCCACGGTGAGTCCACAGAGCTGCTGGCCGGGGCCACCCACAACCAGACTTCCATCCACTTCCGGGCTGTGGCCACAAATGGCATCCGGCGTAGCGGACGCCATTTGCATCCCTGCCCTTTGCCGTGATTGGCTACGTAAATATTTACATCGCCAATCAAGGGCAGGGACACAAATGGCGTCTGCTACGCCTGATGCCATTTTGTTCTGCAGCCCAGCAGTGGATGGCTGCAGAACGAAGACCCGGACCAGCCACCGCCAGGGAGAGTCTGTCCCGGGGGGATTTCGAGGAGTGGCGGGGGGGTAGTCCATTCTACCACAGGCTTCCAGGGCCCGATTCTAAAGAATTCGGCCTCATTGGAGTCTGTGGTGGATTTCTCCACCATCCCTACAGGTGGCTGTACGGGTGCACCATGGCAGGGACCATGCCCACAGTGTCAATGGGCAGGGCTTCACTCAGATGGGGCAAGAACAATGTGTCCAACCGGGACAGCTGTGTAAGTTAGTTTGATGCACTGAAGCCTTCAAGCAAAGTACTATTCCAACCCACAGGAAGCTGTCTGTGTCTGTTTGCTAGCATGAAATCAAACTGGAGCAAAGTTAGCTGTATTCGTTGTTTTTCATGAACCTGATTTTGGGCAGCCTCAAGAACTGTCACCCTCCTTTCAGGGATTTTCTAGTGATTGCGTTGAAAGTGTTTGCTTATTTAGGAAGTGTCCTCGCTCTCAATTAGCTTTGTTTGCCTACACTGTTATCATCACATAGCCAGATCTGATCGGCTATATAGCATTTTGACATTTACTGTTTGATACTCAAATGGGCAAGATCACCCATGCAACTAGCCTAGGAAGCAGCAGCAGCAGCAACTAAAAGGGGTTGAGGGAGAGAGAGGATCTCAGCAGCAAAAAAATGAGAAACAATGGCAGCAAACCAGATTGTAAAAAGGTGATTCTTCCCACAATTAAAGGGTTTGAGGAAAAATATTTCTCACCTCCCTCCACTGAAACACACTATTTTCAGCTTGAAAGATCAAACTGGGAAAACATTCAATGCAGCCATAAATTAAACAAAAGAACTCATGGAGATTACATGTTCTTTCCAAGAGCAGGATTTCCCATGTCGGACTTTTTTTTAAGTAAAAAGAAATCAGCCTTTCCTAGGGATGTCAGAGAATTTTGCCACGAATCTCGGGGAGGTCAAATGCCAGCACATTTGGCCCCCCGAAATTGGTGGCGGAACGGTCTGCCCCCCCCCGGGACGGGACTTACCTTGGGCGAATCTTCCTGGTGGCGGTGGCGGCGGCCGGTCTTCTGACCGGCTGCCGCTGCCACCATTTCCAATAAAAAACAAAACAAAAAACGTGATAGGCTATGTAAAGATTTACATAGCCTATCACAACTAGATTTTTAAAAAACACCATGATAGGCTACGTAAATGTTTACGTAGCCTATCACGGCTGATTTAAAAGAAAAAACCCCGTGCATATGCAAACGGCGGCACCCATGGGTACCGCCATTTGTGTTCCTTATTTTGGCACGTCTTAGTCTACGTAAACATTTACGTAGACTAAGACAGCGAAAATAAGGGGAATGCAAATAGCGTAGACGCTACACTATTTGCGTTCCCCTTATTTTCGCCGTCTTAGTCTACGTAAATGTTTACGTAGACTAAGACGTGCCAAAATAAGGAACGTAAATGGCGGCGCACATGGGCACTGCCATTTGCGTACGCGTGGGTTTTTTTTTCTTTTAAATCAGCCGTGATAGGCTACGTAAATATTTACGTAGCCTATCACAGCTGACTGCAGGGACGCAAATGGTGGCGGCTACGGCCGCTGCCATTTTCGGAGCCGGCCGGCCAGGATTCGGGGGGGGGGGAGGGACGGAGCGCCTCCCCCCTGGCGAGAATTTCGGGGGGGGGAGGGACGGAGCGCCACCCCCCCGGCCAGAATTTTGGGGGGGAGGGACAGAGCGCCTCCCTCCCACCACGAATGTCACCCTTCGAAAAGGTAAGTGACTTTCGTACATCCCTAGCCTTTCCTCCATCTGATTCAATAACCTTGAAAATAATGCTTTGACAACATTTCACATTAACAAGTACTATATAAATAATGTCACGATCATCTTTGATCAAAGCAAATGCAATAAATGTCATAGCCCATCATGCAAAGAACTCATTTTGATTTTGTCCTCTGGTCTATCTATGCACAAGCAGATGGCAGGCAAGGCCTATATTAGCCAGTTAAAAGTGTTTGCTGTGAAATATTGGGCATAGGACCACAAACAATTTCAAATAAATGTGGGTGATATCAGGTGAGGTTTGCAAAAATGAGACATGGCAGCCAGGCTCTTAAAAATAATATCACCCCAGATTTTGTGGAGTTTGTGAGTGGTAGGAGAGTTTAATTTGCTAGAATATGTCTGCTCCTGTACTAATGTAGTTCTAAAGCAGGAGTGTTCATATTTTAAGGTGACAGCAGCACAGCTGTGGGTAACCATCAAATTTAATGTAATGTTTCACCAGTGAAATCTGTCAGTTTAGTGATCCTTTTCTCTTTTTTTGGTTGACGTTTTTACACCTTTTCTATTTAGACAGAATGAAATGTATTAAAAAGACTAAAGGGCTTTCCTGTCCCTGCCCCACCCCCCCAATCTATCATATTATTTTTCTCAGTAGAACAGAGAAAAACTTGATCCATAACATTTTTTTTCCTCCTAGCAAAATTGCCCACACAATTATTGGAAGTACTGTTGATATTAGTGATCTACTGGTTCACACATTCTGCTGTGCCCAGACTTAGTCTTATGTAAAGTAGATCCATTGAAATCAATGGGAATTAAGTTAGTTGTCATGACTAATTTAAACCCCACTGATTTCATTGGGTCTAGTTTAAGTATGACTAAGTCTGAATCCATCCCCTTATATTTTTCAATGCAAGCATGTATCTAGGAAAGGTTGTGGCTGCTTGCATGCAATTATGTGATAGTGAACTGGTCCTTACTGAGACCGAAATGAAGTTTAGGGTGCAATCCTGTACACACTTACCTGGAAGTAAACCCCACTGAACACAATGGGACTTAATTCTGTGTAGATATGTATAGCATTGCACTCTTAATTTGATTTACTTAAAAGTGAAATACTCTCATATAACTTTTAAATGTCTTCATATTTTTTTAATATATTTATCTGGTAATGATAGAATTAGGCTACAATCCTATGGTGCCTGGAGAGCATTCCAGGAACCACAGGATTTTTTGGATTCCCCCTCCTGAAGCCATAGACACTGCTATGACCTCGGGGGAGGGGGGCTTCAAGATCCCATCTGTCCCCTTGCAGTTGCTGCAGAAAGAACCACAGCACCTGCTTTCCAGGGTCACAAAAGGTGACCTCATGGAGGTCAAAAAAGGAGTGTTCCAGTGGGGTGGAGGGGAGACGCCAGGATATGCAAAACCCTATGCCCTCGCCAGCACCCCGCCCCCGCTAGTTTGTCTCCTCTAGACAGGCTCAGAGGCTTGTCTAAAGGGAAAGTGAAGAAATAGGAGGACAGAGAGGAAAAAATTGTCACTGTTGCTCCTACCACCCTGCCGGCAGTCACCCAGCTCACCCTTTGTGCTATTAAATTCCATAATTTTCCAGTTCAGTTATGAGGGATCCAAGCTTTGAATGCTCCTCTATAAATCCCCTGTACACAGAAAAATAGATGTCATGGAGAAGGGTAGCTTAGCCTTTCTCCCTCACATGCTGGTTTTGTACAAAGAAGGAATTCCTTTTCTTATGAAGCGCAGTCAGTCATGTGAGCCCTCGCTTGCAGCCTTGAGTGGTACAGTCCAGAAGCAGTCTTGTCACCTCATCTCCTATTTTTGAGAACTAGGCTTAAGCCTTGTTGGAACCAGTTGGTCACAGTTACTTAAGTCTCACAGCTTTCAATGGAACTTGGCCCTGGCTAACTTGACATACCCCTGTGTGCGTGCGCCCTGCTTCTGGGCAGTATCCAGTGTTGCATGTGCACCAGCATGACCCTCTGCCAGCACAACAGGACACTAGCACTTCCTAAAGCAACTGGAAAAGAGCCAAAACCCTCATTTCTGGAATGGAAGAGGTCAGCAGAAGGGAGTTCTGCTGACCTGTCCTACTCCAGCCATAAGCACGTTGGCTCATTTCTGGGGTTGCTCTAGGAAGCTCTAACTTCCTGTTTCTCTGGCAGTGTCCCACTGGTGCAACACAGTCGGCGCAGCGGCAACGTTAGATACTGCCCTCTGTTTTGAATTCTGCGTGTGTGTGCGCATGTGTGTAGAAGGAGTGTGGGTCTCATGGTTGAGGAATAGGTAGTGGTTGAAAATGATGGACCATGATATCCCTACCCCCAATATTCAACTGGTTTGGGTAGTGATTAGAGGTGGCTGAGCTCAGGAATTGGACTGCTCAGAATAAGCCAAAATATTTTCCCCCAAAGCAGGAAACGACTTGGCTAATTTCTAAGCCAATCTGATGGCTTTGGCCTGGCCCACCGCCATAATCCACCAAACCGTCTCCTTCTTACTAGTCCCTTTCCAGCTCATTTATCCTGATCCCCCCCAACCCTCTCTTCTCTTCCCTTCCCTTTAACCCCAGCCTACCTGACTTCTGCAACCAGTGACAGCCAGCAGCCGTGGAATGAAAGGAGTGAGATTTGCAATAATTCCCAATGGCCCCTTGTTCCTTGCATCCTGGAATCCTGCAGTGCCGCACACGAAACGCTGGAGAGGGGAGGGACCTCATGCTTTCCCTTGTCCTATTGCTGCTTCTGCTACCAGAGCACCACTGGCAGTGCTAGACAAGTATGTGGGAGCACCAGCCCAAAGGGAAGAGGTTTAGGGGATCGGGGTGGCTGGAGCAGAGGGAAGGGGGTTTGGAGGCTGGGAGTTGGGGGGGGCTTGAATGATCCCCCTGGCTCGGATTCTGTTCTAAACCAGAGAAGGATCTAGGGGCACTGAATACCTGCCTCTTTGAGGCTAGCATTAGGAGCCCCCCAAAATGTACCTCCAAGCCACGACCATATGGGTTCTGCCAGCATGTCCGGTAAGGCCAATGCAAAACATTATCATTGGAATCGACAACACTTCCTTAACCAACAGGAAGTGTGATTTGCAGCCATATGGGCAGGCATAATTACCACATTGATTTTCTCTCTCTCACATACATATACATACATACACACAGACACACACACACACACACGACATAAAATTGCCAAACAATAAGACATAAATTTTAACCTAATTAAAAAAGAAAAGCGCACAGCCCAGCGCATCATTCTATCAGCTCCTATAGAAAGCCAACACATAAAAGTCAAGATGCAAGCCTGTGATAAGTGGGGATTCGCTCCTACAGAGTGGAAGGAGCACTAACAGTAACTCACCCAGTACCTTAAATGAATTCTATTAAACTGTGAAATAAGACACCTTTCCTAGGTCATCCCAGGGAAGAGATCTCTAGGTATTTCATAAATTACTTTTAGAGGAACAAAGCACTGGGAAGATAAATAAAACAGAACAGAGCAGTGAGCCCAAGCACACCTACCTGAGAGCAAGTTCCATTGGAACTGATAGGGCTTACTTCTAGCAAATATATTTCAGCTAACACGCCCTTCAAATTTCAAACATGAATGTAGGGATGAGCAGGCTTCCACTTATGCAGTGGGACTTTCCCTTCCTTGCCTCCCCTCCACACCCACTCAAATCTGTTCCAGAGGGCTGGGGGAACCTCCAGAGGAGGGGTGTTTCGGGTATCCAGTTGGGACTCAAGGTCTGGCAGTTTGTCACCAGCTCAGCCCCCCCCCCATGCCACTCTGCAGATCCCCACGCTTGCCTGACTCAGTGCATGCTGAGTCAGGCAGGTGTAGGGATCCCCTTGCCAAGCCACAAAATGGCAGTTCAGCCTTTTCATAAAGGACCATTTTACAGAAATGGCAGCCACGAAGCAGCTCATTTACGCAAGATTATAGGTGTGAATGGTCTAAATAGGCCATTTACGCCTGTAATCTTGCATAAATGGGCCGCTCTGTGGCCACCATTTGTGTAAAAAATGGCCCTTTGTAAGAAAGGCTGAGCCACCATTTTGTGCAAAATGCAAGAGGCCAGGAGGTCGCTCACCAGGCACCTGCAGACCACTGGCAGCTCGCTGCATGCAGCTAGCAGGGTCAGGTGGCTGTCGGGATCTGGCAAGTGATGGGCGAGGTGGGCTGGGGCGAGTCCATCCATCCCTACTCCAAAGCAGATTTTGGAGTCATGAAGGAGGGAAGGAAAACCTTTCCCGCCAATCCTGCCTGTTCTACTGGCGAAGGGGCACCACTGGATAGAATGCACTGCAGTTGGCACCTCCATAGGGAGCATTCTATACTCATTTGCTTTCCAACAGCTTGTTCTGCTTTGGCTTCTGAAGCAGACCACATCTGTAAAAAACAAACCAGTACTGACAGCAGGCTTGTAATGAACACTCCTCTACTTGCCTGTGGTAAGTAGCTTCCTCCAGGTGATCAGCTGGAGTTGATTCCACCCCTGCCACTTTATAACAGAACGTTAATGTTACAAAAACGATGTGCATTGCTATACGTGGCCAAGTGACAGAGCTTTTTGTGAGCTACACACTTCCGTGGAGTTACTCGCACAACTGTGAATCACTGTATTTGGAGGGAAAAACAACAACCCTGAAGGTTTACTCTCACAAGGGATCTGACTGTAGTCATAGAATAGCTCAAAACATTCAGCAACATTCACTGCAAAGCAGTTATTCAGGGCTGGGAGCACTGGCCTTATATGTTCATATACATACATGTGTGCTACAGTCAAGATGCACCCAAATTAACTTCTAGACACCCATAAGAGGTGGCAGAAGCCTTCAGAATGGCAACTTAGCAGCACACTCACAACAGTTTTAAAATCCTCCACATCTTTCCAAAGGACAAAACAACAACAATGATTTACTAGACACCAGAAAATAGGGGTTGTCACTAGTAGGCAGGGCTTATTGGACCATAGGGGATAAGAAGGGAATTTCTCTAGAACTACCAAGGCAGAAGTCCACTGGGATCTTTTTAAGTAAGGAGAAAGAATCATATGACCAGAAGATCACCAATTATAACCCAACACATTTGGAGGGCCACAAATTGGCCACTCATGTTCTAAGGCAGGGATTGGCAAGTTGTAACCCTCCTGATGTCTTGGCCTACCATGATCCCTCAGCATTGGCTATGCTGGCTAGGGCTGATGGATAAGGCCTAAACATCAGGTGGACCACAAGATGCCCACCCCCTGTAATAGAGTGCCATTTAATGAGGTGATTGTCCTGATATGGCTGAAACAGACTCAGCATTAGGGCAAATTATGGGGCAATCCAAAAGGTAAGGCAAAGGTTTCAATCCAGCATGGGATCAGGCTAAGGCAGGAGCACTCAAGATACAGACAAAACTCCAAGCACAGTTAAGCAGTTGGATACAATACACAGTCCAGAAGCAAAGTCAAGCAGGGGTCCAAGGGCCAGTAGCATCTATCACAACACAAGGTCAGGAATATAAAACACTAGCAGAACTTATATAGCTAGAGCTTCCTGAGCCCCACCCAGGGCTCAGCTGCAGTGTGTTACAGGCCCTCTGGCAAAAGTCCTACTTTGAAGGAGGTTATTGCTCCTGAGGAGCCCTCTCCTCTTGAGGAGTCCTCCTTTGAAATTGAGCACTTCTTCTCAAAGGAGGCCTATTGCCCTGCCTCTTCAGGTGATGACACTCTTGGGGGCTAGGTGGTCACCCAGCCTCTGCAGGAATAGACTAGGATCTCTCTGAGGGGCCAGGCTCCCCCAGATCTCCTGACATGGGGGCTCATTGGTGTTGGCCATCACTGAGAGCTCTAGCTCCTCCTCAGAGAAGGATTCCTCCAATGGGGACATGACACTAATAGCCTTTATTCTGCCTTCATTTTCATACTGTCTATGGATAAATGATAGCCAGTTATACAGAATCATAACTGCAAGGGGCCTCAAAGGTAAGGTCAGTGCCCTTAAATCCTAGCATTTCCTAGACTGAAACTAATATACTAATAGCGAACTCACTCTAAAAGAGTGGATCCTTATGTAGCCAAAATGACAACATCCATGCAGGGGAGGGAGGTATCAACAGGTTTGGGGGAAGGTTTGTGGAAGTGTTAAAAAAAAAACTTTAGGAAATAAAACCCAAAGTTGCTGCGGGGGGGGGGGGGGACGGACACGCACAACAACACCCAATGAGGACTGAGCATGAGCAGTGGGCATGAAATGCTGAATGACTGTTGTGGGGTTTGAAGGGGAATGATATGGCGTGGCTAGAATCCTGAACCAGAACACTTTGCACTGCAACATTTTGTTGCAGACCCCATTGTTATATCTAGCAGATGCTTACCAAGGCTGAAATCCTGTGTACGTCAATGGTATTTAGCCACCAAACTCTCTGTAGAATAGAAGCAACAAAGAGTGTTTTGGCACCTTAAAGACAACAGAATTTATTATGGTAGGAAGCCATTTTCACCCCTGTTGCCCTGTAGCCCATACATCCCATGTAAGTATTGAAAAAATACGTTAAAAATTAAAATGTACAACAATTGTTCAGATCTACATGAGGCTGCTTAAGAGTTCTGTGATTCTGAATGGGAAACATGATGCACAGTTAAGCTTACTAAATGAATGTGCATACAATGAATTTCAGCTTCTGTGGATGAGTGGCCAAAACATACAATAGCAGCGTATGGAAAGGCAAAAATATCCATGAAAATAAAGGGACAAGTATTGTCCATTTGTATAATTGCCTTGCATGCGGCACATATAATTTTGCAAATATCACGCACAAAATAGCTGTGAATGGATGAATCCATTAATTTCTGTTTTTCTCAAGGAGGAATTCTATGGCCACTAGACACTGTCTAGGGGGCCATAGGATTTTCCAGTTTCTGGGAACCGAGGCCAGAGCCATGCTCCTCTCTCCAACCCCCTCGTGGGTGGCATGGTTCTCTCCATGCCAGCTACATCTCCTCACTCAGAAACAGAGCATGGAGACAGGGAAAAGGGGGTGGTCCTGGGGGCAGGGAGGGGAGGAGACTGCGGAAGCCTCCTTCCCTCCCCTTCCCTGAAGCCATGGCTAGACAGCCAAAATCGGTCATCTAACTGGAAACGCAGGGCTCCTGGAGCAAGGAAGTGAGGATCGCCTCCGTGCTATGGCTGCCCTGCACTGGATACTTGTAGCCACCAACTTCGGAGGCTGCCAGCTATCTCAATAGGGTTGCACCCTCAGTTTCTCATTTTTCCAGTCTTAAGTTTGGTTCATCTCAAACTATTAGAATTTATGCAGTCTTAAGTTCAGTTCATCCTGAACTCTGAGAATGAAAAAAACAAACCTTCACATGAAAATTCATAAGCATTTTGTGCATATATCTCTTAATACATGCATTTTTGCCTCATATATGCACTTTTTGAAGCATTTTTCCTAATATAATGATTTAATGTTATTTTCCCTAATATAGGCATTTCTGTATGCATTTTTGGATTGGAGAACTCCATTGCAAAATTCAGAGAACTGCGAATTTGGAAGCATAACCGAGATTCGGTTGACATCGTGGTTCGAAAGTGAGACATTAAGTGAGTTTGCTATAAAATGCAAACTGAACAAATTTCTCCCCCATCCCTAAAAATAGCACATACCTTTCTGAAACAACTTCACATTGCTGGTTCATATTGAAATTGTCACTCACCGTAAAGTCTAGGGCTTAGTATTTAGGTTCTCTTTCCATTTTATGAGTTTATATTATTGAATATTCAGTGCTCCAGTTTTAACATTATCATATTGACTTTAACCTTATCCTCTAGGAAGCTTGCAGTTCCTTCAAAATTGGTATCATCTGCAAATTCTGATGGACATGCACTCAGCTCCTTTAGCCCAGATCACTACTGATGGCGTTGAACATCACTGGAGTGGAGAACCACTTGTTTTCTCTCCTCTGTCTGACATTGATCCATGAACTAGCACTTGCTTCTGGCAAAGTAAGCTCTGGGGTAATGTGGTGCTTGCACCTTTCTTACCAAAGGGATAAATAGTATTAAATAGTATTAAAAGGCAATTAAAATGGCATTACTTCCCTTTTATTGGTTTCCCAGGTGAGCAATTGCTGTAGTAATTAAAGAAATGTTAAGGGCTTTCTGAAAGTAGGAATTGGGGTTCTATGTGCACATGACTTTCACTTTTGCTATCTATCTGAGAACCAAAATTATTCCTGTTTTTTTTTTCATAAAAGTAAAATAATAGAGGTGAGCTAAACTCGGGGAGGGGTTATCGTTAGTTATGTGAATGAGCTCCCCCGCCCCCACTTCCCTCTCCTCTTCTGATGCAGCTGCAAGTAGGAGCATGGAAGTTTTGGGGTTGGTGACATTTCAGCTTGAGCTCACAGACATCTCTAGAATTGTCCCTGTTGTGTATCCTGGGTCAGATGTTCTCAGATATTCTCCCATTCAGGGTGGTGCATGTGACCACTTTCCCAGAACTTTCAGTGTCTATCTACCATTGGTGTGAAAGGTATCTTGAAGTGACTAAGGATAGAATAACCTGCCCCCTCCAGGAAACCAGTGTTGTTCTGAGGGGTGTCAACATGGGCTGAAGCTCAAAACTGTGAGTGAATATGTGGTTCTACACTGCTGCACTTGCCCATGTTCATCATCCCAGGACAACACACATTGGATGTTTGTAACATGAGAATTAAATCATTTGTTTTTTTCTTCATTGATTTGCAGTGCTAATGTAAAACCTAAATTGGCCAGAATTAGGGATGGACGAAACTCCCTTACCTGTTCTCGAAGCTTGCTTTGCGGTGGGGGGGAGGCGCTTCGGTTCTCCCCCCGAAGTTCAGGCGGGGGGGGAGGTGCCCCGTCTCGCCCGGCCGAAATTCAGGCTGGGGGGGAGGCGCCCCATCCCTCACCGGCGAAATTCAGGCCGAGTAGAAGCGCCCCGTCTACCCGGCCACGAAAAAAAAGTAAAACACACACACACACACATACACGCCCGTGATAGACTACGTAACGATTTACGTAGCCTATCACGGCTAGATTTCCAAAGTCAGCCGTGATAGGCTACGTAAATCATCACGTAGCCTATCACAGGTGACTTTGGAAAAAAAAAAGCACGTACGCAAATGGCGGCGGCCCATGGGCACCGCCATTTGCGTTCCTTATTTTGGCACGTCTAGTCTACGTAAAGATTTACGTAGACTACGGCGAAAATAAGGGAACGCTATTTACGTTGCCCTTCTTTTCGCCCTAGTCTACGTAAATTTTTACATAGACTAGATGTGCCAAAATAAGGAACGCAAATGGCGGCGCCCATGGGCCGCCACCATTTGCGTACGCACTTTGTTTTTTTTTTCAAAGTCACCCGTGATAGGCTACGTGACGATTTACATAGCCTATCACGGCTGACTTTGGGAATCTAGCCGTGATAGGCTACGTAAATCATTACGTAGCCTATCACGGGTGTGTGTGTGTGTTTTACTTTACTTTTTTTTTTTGCAATGGCGGCGGCGGCAGCCGGTTGGGAGACTGGCCGCCGCCGCCACCCCCGATGAACCGCCGCCCAGAGGGACATTCGGCCATGGTAAGTTCCATCCCGGGGGGGGCAGGGGGCTGGCGGAGAATTTCCCCACCAATTTCGGGGGGCCGAATGCATTGGCATTCGGCCTCCCGAAGATTCGTGGAGAAATTCTCCGCCATCCCTAGCCAGAATGCACATTTGCATCACATGTGTGATGTTTACATGTTTAATACCACACTTTTCATTTATAGCAATATTTTTTTTGTCCCTCTGTGTATCACTTTTAACATACTTACAGTGAACATCATTTGCCATTTTGTTGCCCATTTACCCATTTGCATTTGCACCTTGGATAATTTGGTGTCATGCACAAACATCGCTACTACACTGCTTACCCCTAACTCCAAGTCATTTATGAAAAAGTTAAGTAGCACTGGCCCCAATAAAGATCCTTCGATCGTGAGAACTGCACATTTATGTCTATTTCCTGCTTCCTGATGTTTAACTGGTTGCCAGTTCATAAGAGGGTCCATCCTCTTAACCCATAACTACTACATATACTCAGGAGGAGGGATGGGTGGACTCACCTGCACCTGGGCTCATGGAGTCAGCTGCCACCCGCTCCTGCTCGGTGGGTCGAAGGAGCCCTGGAGGGCTCAATGAGTGGTCCAGGAGCATCCTTCAGCTGCCTGCTCCTTGCTGCAAGCTGCCATTTTTACGCAAAATGGGGGCTCTGTAATTCCCATATATTTAATGTTGTGTGCAATGGCGGCCATAAAAGGGCCATTTTTGTAACCCCGGAGGCGTAAAAGTTCCCTTTACACCTCTAATGTTGCAGAAATGGCCCTGTATGGCCACCATTGTGTGCAACATTAAATATATGGGAATTATGGAGCCCCCATCTTGCGTAAAAACGGCAGCTCGCAGCAAGGAGCAGGTGGATGAGGGATGCTCCCAGACCATGTGGTGCTTGATGAGTGTGGATGGAAGCATCCCATGGCTCAGTGAGGGGGCCAGGGGTGTCCACTGGACTCCCGGACCCAGTCAGGTCAGGTGCTCAGGATGTCCCTGCCCAAGAGCTTTTGGTGTGGGACTTTGTCCACTGTGATGGGGAAAAGTAAAGCCCCACACTGAGGAAGATGGCTGTAGTACAGGCCCAGTCACAAATAACAGGGATTCCACAGGACAGTAATCAAACAGAGACTTATTACACCCCCAGGGGTCCTTGCAATATACAGCCCCTTCCTCCACTAATTACAATAATAGGTGTTGTTTTGCTAGTCCTGAAACAACTAGAGCTCTGTCAGAGTTCTATGTTAATGTTCGCCTCTCTTTTTTTCCTCAACCTCTCCTATCATAATGTTGGGTTGCAGTTTGCATTGGCTTCCTTCAGGATCTTAATGTTTCCAGGATGCTTAGCCCAGTAAACGATGACAAAAATTTGTTTTTTTCTTCTAGTCTTTTAGAGTATTCAAAGCAGTTCACATAATTTCTTGCAAGGTAAGCCAGTACTGTTGGTGTGGGGGAGATACTGAGGGTGAGATAGAATGGCTTGTGCAAGGCTACCTAGTGTAGGGGCAAGAGTCAAACCAGGAACACTAGAATTTGTAGTTCAGTCTTGTAGTTATGCTGCTGCACTGGCATTTTATGAACTCTCTTTTATGCAGAATTTTGGAATCTAGAACATGAAGTGACATTATCCAGAATGATTAATCTATTTTAGACTTACACTAGTAGTTTGGGGCACTTTGCATGACATTGTATCCTGCAGGAGTCATTTTATCCACTGAATCAGGATGGGATGCATGGATGAAAGAGGTTACTCTTTCTATTGGAGATTCTAGTAATCCTAAATGTAAAAGAAAAAGCATTGTTCTGAGTTGGAGTGAAATCAAGCTATAAAAAAGAAGTGGAAATTATCTTATTCTCTCTCTCAAGCTCAGAGTAATCAGTTTATTACGGAAAGGCTCGGAAAGGACTAATGTTGTGTTAAGTAAAATGGCTTGGCAAGCAATAATAGGGAAAATCATTCTCTTCAATATAATATGGAATAAAAAGGGTTTATCAAGGACATCTTTTTATAACCCCATTCAGATGAGCATCTAACTGTTTCTGAGAATTACTAGTGCAACCTTAAAGGCATTAATTTTATATTGTTTCCAGTTTATATCCAACCGCAGTGGTGGAAACTGAATAATGTGGCCTGTTGTGTGAGCTGAGAGACATTTTGCATAAAATTCCTTACAGTTACCTTGCTGCCTTCTTGTTTAAACACTACAGACCTTTTGCCAATTTATCAGTGGAGAAGGGCACACCATGGATAGGTTCAAGCGATAGTACTTACAGTGGTGGCTTCATCGCTATCCTATAGTGCTGATAATAACTTCTATAATGTCTTAGATATCCGTGAACTAGAAACGAGTAAGAATTTCATTTCAGTTTGGTTTTTTTGTAAGAATTTACCAAAATGCACAAGGTTGTTCAGATTCAAGATGGAAAGAGCTTGAGATTTAAGAAAGCCACATGTGGAAGAAACTGAAATTGACAGACTCGTCCATTCCTGCCATGAACATGTGAGTTTTTGGACCTCTCCCTGTTGGCAAAATGGACAGAGGTGCTTTGTTAGAAACAAGAACATCTGAAAACGTCTCTGGATGGTCCTGTCTCAGCTTAGAATCACAACTAAACATGCAATAGCACACAGAAAACAGTAAGCAGATTGAGTATGGACAGCTGAGGTGCTAATTCACATGTACAAGAATTTCGTTTCAGTTCACAAATAATCAGAACTTGCCCACAAGTTCTCACAACCCTGAATGTGAATGCATTATTTTGGAAAAAGCTTGCACATTCCCAAACTTGTGTTCATATTAGAAAAATGCACATTTTCACACTTTAGTCAACGGGGTGGGGGAAGGGCACACTTTTGAAAAAAATCGCATGGAAATGCGCACTTTTCCCATTCAAAAATGTGCATTTCTGCCATTTGGACAAAAAGAAAAACAGATTGTAAATCAGAGAAGGAGTGAGGCCAACCAAGATTGGAAGTGGAGCTCAGAGAATCTCAGTGAGCTCAAGTATCCCTGGTTCTCTCATCCTTATTCACATGTGGGTTTCTTTCCAGCACAAAATTACTAGAGATGTCAGAGGATACCTGGTTGGGACTCAAGCTCAGCAATTTCTTGCCAGCTTGGCCCCCTGGATGACAGTCCACAGATCCCTGCACTTTCCTGACTTGGTGCGCACTAAGTCAGGCAAGTGCAAGGATACCCGCTTACCCGTGAGTACCATTTTGTGTAGAAATTGCAGGTAGGTTACTTACATAAATCGCAATTTCCACAAAATGGTGGCTGTAAATAATGCCATTTGTGCAAAATGGTGGCTCATGGGGAGAAGAGGACCCACTAACTGGGTGCCTGCAGACCATCCGGTGGCTCACCCAGCATGCTGAACAGGGTCAGGTAAGTAGCGGGGGTCCAGTGAGCAGCATGTGGGACAGGCACAGGGGAATTCAACCATCCCTAGAAGTGACTTTAAGGCAGTCACCTCATGCCAGAGAGTAGTGTGGAATCTGTTCCTGTGAGTGGGTTAAGTGCATAATCCACTGTCCTACAGCTACATTTCTCAAAACTCTGGGTTTTTAATGTTAGGCAAAAAAAGTCACTGCCAACTCATTTACTTGAATTTGTATATATTAGGGATGTACGAAAGTCACTTACCTTTCCGCGGATTCTGTTCATGGTGGAGGGGGGAGGCGTTCTGTCCCTCCCCCCGGAATCCTCGATGGGGGGGAGGTGATCCGGTCCTCCCCCCTGGAATCCTTGACGGCCGACTGTGCTCTGCGGCCAGGGCTGTCTGCAGCCGGATTTCCGGCTGCGGTGGCTGCTGGGTAGAAAAAAAAGGCATACTGAAATGGCGGCGGCTACAGCTGCCACCATTTGCATTCCTTATTTTTGGCCGTCTTAGTCTACGTAAATATTTACGTAGACTATTACGGTGAAAATAAAGGGGAACGCAAATAGCGTAGTAAGCGCTATTTGCGTCCCTTTTTGATTCGCCATTTTAGCCTACGTAAATATTTACGTAGACTAAGACGGCGAAAAATAAGGAATGCAAATGGCGGCAGCCATAGCCGCCACCATTTGCATACGCGTTTTTTTTTACTGGGATGTGATAGGCTACGTAAGTCTTACGTAGACGTAGCCTATCATGTCTCTGTAAAAACAAACAAAAATTCCAGACTGCAAATGGTGGCAGCGGCGGCAGCAGCCGGTTGGAAGACCAGCCGCCGAAGCCACTGCCGCCGGAGCTGCCGCCGCCAGAGCCGCTGCCGCCCGGAACATCCGCCCCAGGTAAGTCTCATCCCGGGGGGGATCCACGGGGGTGGCGGGGGTGGTGGCAGGCCGTTCCGCCACATATTTTGGGGGGCCGAATGCACTGGCATTTGGCCTCACCGAGATCTGTGGCGGAATTCTCTGACATCCCTAGTATATGTTACCTTCCATAGGCAACATGCCTTTCAGTGCTAATTTCTGGGAAGCATGAGCAGGAGGGTGTATTGAGCACATGTCCTGCTTGTGGGCTTCCCATGGGCATCTGGTTGGCCACTGCTGGACTAGATAGGCCTTTGGCCTGATCCAACATGGCTCTTCTTACATTCTTATGTTTTGCTTTGTTATCAAGATAATGTTCTCAACTGGAGGAAGGTTCTGAAGAAGACTGGCTCATTAAAAATCCAGATACTATTAAACTAATGAAGCCAATTTATTGGGACTAGTTCACAAAGACCTACACATCAATGCAACTGGTGGAGTCTTCCAGGTAGTCTTCTCTTATTGACTCAGGAAAGGGAGGCAGGGAGGGGGACTGGTGTGGGAGTATTCATGACTCCTGAAGCATCAGATGGACAAATGCAAAAATGCAAGATAAATGCAAAAGCTTCCTAGGCTAACACATACTGATGGCCCAGGTAGACGGAGGCTCACCAACCACTGAAAATTCCCTCAGCAAGAACAACTAGCCAATGAAAACAGAGAGATTTGATAAGCTGTCTCCTAATGTGGATAGATTCTGGATAGGATGTAACCCCACCCAGAACTGAGTGGGAGTGTGATATGGTACCACCTACACTAGGGATGTACGAAAGGTACTTACCTTTCGCGGATTATGTTTATGGTTGGGGGGGAGGCGCTCCGTTCCTTCCCCCCCGGAATCCTGGCCGGCCGGCTGTGCTCCGCAACGATTCTGCGGAGCTGCTGGCCGGCTCCGCCAGCAGCCGGACATCCGGCCGCTGGCTAGCAGGGACGCAAATGGTGGCGGCCATAGCCACTGCCATTTGCGTCCCTGCAGTCAGCCATGATAGGCTATGTAAATGTTTACGTAGCCTATCATGTCTGACTTAAAAACAACAACAATGCGCGTATGCAAATGGCGGTGGCCGTGGCCGCCGCCATTTGCATTCCTTATTTTGGCACGTCTTAGTCTACGTCAAGATTTACGTAGACTAAGACGGCAAAAATAAGGGGAACGCAAATAGCGTAGCATCTACTAAGGGCCAAGGGCCATGGAGCAGCAGTAAGGCTATGGCTCCTCAGTGCACAGTTAGAGGCAGTTGTGACATTGTCAGCCAGTGGGCTAACCTCCTCCTTCTACCCTTTCTCCTCTATTCGCACCCTTCCCAACATTAAAATATTAAACTGGGCCATCCTGCAGAATTCAAGTATTTTACCATTGGTGAGCATCTTGCTATTTTGATGAAATGTTTCAAACAGTAGCAAGGTTAGTGCAAAGCAGCAAAAGCAAAGATGTGTGATATGGCACCTTTAAGCCCAAGAAGTTAATTTGACAAGAACGTCTGAGGGCAAAAGGTGACTTAATCAGATGCATGGAGTAGACAATACAAATGTTCAATATGCATGCATGCATGCATGCACACATACGCACAGGTCCAGGCATGGGAGAATACTGTTCTGAAAGATTCACATACTGAAATATACCATACATGAGCCAATGAACTGAGGAAACAAGATTCAATCATAATGGGTCAACAAGCCCATAGGTGGTTTCCAGGTGCACCATCTTCAGTTTTTGCTTAATATAACATGTGGGATAGTCAACCCAAGTAACAATTAAGACCTGATAAAATTATGTCCAATATGTCAGTGAACTCCACTTCAGGAGCTTTATGTTTTATTCACCACTTAAAACATTCTAAATAGGTTTAGCTGGATGCTACAAGTAACCACCTTCCCCTTTTGGATGTAGGAACCATGCAATGTCTCATAAATTATTTTGCATAGTACCAGTATAATCACCTTGACTGGATTTTATATTATTCTGCCCTTCTCATGTCCCCAAGTGGTAGAAGGGTCCAAGGGTAGCATTTTTCAGTGTCCATTTTCTTGTGAGCAGGCACCACTATAAACTGCTTATTTTCAAACTTGCAAATGGACCCTGCTTCGTATGGGTTGAATAGTCCTTTGTTTGATACAGCGAAGCCTTCAAGCAAACCTATGCAGCTGTAAGAGCTGGGCACATCGAGCGTGCCCCATCTGAGTGAAGTCATGCCTTCTGGCACCCCTAGGCATGGCCCCTACCATGGTGCTTCCCTATAGCCACCTGAAGGAAGGGGTCTGTTCATTCCATTCCCCTGAGGGGGGTTGCCCCACAGCAGATGGGAGGGGGCAGGTGTAGAACTCTGTCCCACAGCCTAGTAATCTCCCCTGGCTTCAAACTGTATGGACTGCAAAGCTGTGGGCTGGTTAGGGAAGTCTGCCCCTAGTGGCTGAAGACAATACTGCAGACTTCAACCACACGGACACACGGCATTTAATTGTTGTGAACAGCCCAGAGAGCTTTGGCTATTGGGCGGAATATTTATTTATTTATTTATTTATTTATTACATGTCTATACCACCCCATAACCAAAGCTCTCTGGGCGGTTTACAAACGTTAAAACATTAGAATAGAATATACAAAGTTTAAAAGCCATTTACGTAAAAGCATATGGACAATATATACAAACAACATATAACTAAAAACAACTTTGAACTAAAAATAATTTAACAAAACAACAACAACCCAACAATAAAACAACACAGCTTAAATCACCACAACTTAAAAACACTATGCAAGCATCAGCAAAAGGAACAAGGGTTTTCAAAAGGGAAGGCCTGCCGGAATAATAGAGTCTTTAATGCCTGTTTAAAAACCTTCAATGAGGTCAGCAGGTGCATTTCAACTGGCAGGTCATTCCACAACTGAGGGGCGGCAAAGGAAAAGGTCCTCCAATCTCGCAGCATTAGGGAGTTGCAGCAGAGAGCCCTCAGAGGACCTTAGGTGGAAGACTGGGACGTAGGGGAGAAGGCTCTCCCTAAGGTACCTTGGACCTAGACCATGTAAGGCTTTAAAGAACCAGCACTTTGTTTTTTGCTTGGAAACAAATTGGCAGCCAGTATAAAGATTTTAAAACTGGTGTAATATGGTCTGCACAGGATGTCCCAGAGTATAGAACTACTCTATACTCAGTTAACTAACGCGAAGAGGCGCGGCTTCCAAGGTCTTTCAAAATGAGCCTACGGAAACAAACCCCAAGTGATTTCTTGAAACAAATCATAGGAAGACCAGTTGTTGTAAAGTTAAATTCTGGAGTTGATTATCGAGGTGTGCTGGCTTGCTTGGATGGATACATGATTAAGTGGAAAGAAGGCCAAGTAACAAAGGAAGAGTACAGGCAGGTAGCACAGAATTGCAGGGATGGCGTCAGGAAGGCTAAAGCGGAGAACGAGGTGAGGTTAGCGAGGGATGCTAAAAACAACAAAAAGGCTTTCTTCAGCTACGTGCATAGTAAAAGGCAGAGGAAAGAAATGGTGGTTCAGCTATTAAATAAGGATGGCAAAATGATAACAGATGACAAAGAAAAGGCAGAGCTGCTCAATTCCTACTTTGGCTCAGTCTTCTCCCAAAAGAGGGTCTATGACCCCCCTGGCAAAGGCGAAGTACAGGCTGAAGGGGCAGGATTGCAGCTTGAGATCGACAGGCATATGGTCAAGGAACACCTCATTACTTTGAATGAGTTCAAATCTCCAGGGCCAGATGAACTGCATCCTAGAGTAATAAAGGAACTGGCAGAAGAACTCTCAGAACCGCTGTCTATTCTCTTTGAGAAATCATGGAGGACCGGGGAAGTGCCAGATGACTGGAGGAGGGCTAACGTTGTCCCTATCTTCAAAAAGGGTAAAAAGGAGGAACCTGGGAACTACAGACCAGTCAGTCTGACATCAACCCCTGGGAAAATTCTGGAGCAGATCATAAAGCAATCCATCTGGAAGCACCTTGACAACAATGCCGTGATTACTCGAAGCCAACATGGATTTGTCAAAAACAAGTCCTGCCAGACAAATCTGATCTCATTTTTTGATCAAGTCACCTCCCTTGTAGACCGTGGGAATGCTGTAGACATCATATACCTCGACTTCAGCAAAGCTTTCGACAAAGTGCCCCATGATATCCTGATGAGCAAACTTGCTCGAAGTGGGCTAGATGAAACAACGATCATGTGGATCCACAGTTGGCTACAGAATCGGACTCAAAGAGTGCTTATCAATGGGACCTTCTCAAGCTGGGGAGAGGTAACGAGTGGGGTACCGCAGGGCTCAGTCCTGGGCCCAGTGCTCTTCAACATTTTTATTAATGACTTGGAGGAGGAGGTGCAGGGAATGCTGATCAAATTTGCAGATGACACAAAATTGGGAGGGATAGCTAATACTTTGGAAGACAGAAACAAAATTCAAAGTGATCTGGATAGACTGGAGCGCTGGGCAGAAAACAACAGAATGGCATTTAATAGGGACAAATGCCAAGTTCTGCAACTAGGAAAAAGAAACCAAATGCACAGTTACAAGATGGGGGATACGTGGCTCAACCACACTACGAGCGAGAAGGATCTTGGAATTGTCGTCGATCACAAGCTGAATATGAGCCAACAATGTGATGTGGCTGCAAAAAAGGCAAATGCTATTTTGGGCTGCATTCATAGAAGCATCGCTTCCAAATCCCGGGAAGTACTAGTTCCCCTCTACTCAGCACTGGTTAGGCCTCATCTGGAGTACTGTGTCCAGTTCTGGGCAGCACACTTTAAGAAGGATGCAGACAAGCTGGAGAGGGTTCAAAGGAGGGCAACAAAGATGATCAGGGGACTGGAAACAAAGCCCTATGAAGAGAGACTGAAAGAACTGGGCATGTTTAGCCTTGAGAAGAGAAGACTGAGGGGAGATATGATAGCACTCTTCAAGTACTTGAAAGGTTGTCACAGAGAAGAAGGCCAGGATCTCTTCTTGATCATCCCAGAGTGCAGGACACGGAATAATGGGCTCAAGTTACAGGAAGCCAGATTCCGGCTGAACATCAGGAAAAAATTCCTGAGTGTCAGAGCAATACGGCAATGGAACCAATTACCTGGGGAGGTGGTGGGCTCTCCCACACTGGAGGCCTTTAAGACGAGGCTGGACAGCCATTTGTCAGGGATGCTCTGACTTGGATTCCTGCATTGAGCAGGGGGTTGGACTCGATGGCCTTGTAGGCCCCTTCCAACCCTACTATTCTATGATTCTATGATTCTATAACTGTAATAAATAAATAAATGGACACATTTAAATTAAAAAAAATTAATTAACACATTTAAAAATCAAAATAACCCCAATGAACGCCCCCTCCCCAGGGTTCCCTTAGTATTCATGGCAAGTTTCAGGTGCATCAAGGTCTTGGACTATGGTGCTGATGGACGGACGGACAGACAGACACACATTTTCTTTTATTATTACAGATGTACAGGCTGAACAGATGGGAAGCCAGCATACAACTGGCTGATACCAGTCCCAGCGCAACTTCGATCCAGCTCTCTTGTATCAGAAGCTACTTCCGCCTGCCAGAAACCTCTTAGCATCCTCTTTTAGAAAGCTCCAAACTCAATTCAAATGGAATGCTGGCAGATGGCAGAAAAACAAGGAGCAACAAATATTTCAGTCCCTACCCAGGCAGGTATGACAATGTTTTCAGTGGTCGGAGAAGCCACTAGATGTCAGAGACCATGAGTAAGGACCTCCCTATCATCCACGATCAAGAGCTAGGCTAAAGAATATCCTGAGAGAAAGTGTGGTTCTTCAAAATCAGGGAGCACTTTACAGCAATATGTAAATCATGTCGTTGTCGGTAGACATACTAAGTCAAACTTTTAAGAGCAAAAGTAATTCATTCTATTGCCATTTATAAATATGGATGTCATAGATTGTATTCAGAGGCAACCGTATTTACTGCTGAGAGTTGAGTATTGAATGGGATTTCCCCCAAGTATTTGCATATGCGTGGGCGTGCGTGCACACACACACTACTGGGAGTTAACTTGCTCTCAAATATCATATCCATGTGACATCAATTTGGGGGAATTAACTCATTTGTTAGGCTACAGTTACTCATTCAGTGGTTATCTCCTCTATCTTGAAAACATTTGACTTTAGGGAAAATCCCTTTTTTGAATTCTGATTCCTTGCATCTCACTGCTTTCATTATGTTTTCATTTTTTCATGAGCTGGCAGCAATGAGGGCTAGAAGCTTGTCTAGTCACAATAAAATTGGATGTATCAGGACACCTGTGTGTGTTGTGCACAGCCTGTTAATATTCCACAGAAGAGCTGCAAGAGCAAAATGTTTCACCTTCTCACCTGCTTGGGTTGGCACTGACTAATTGGGAAGTGAAACAGTCACCACAGCTGGCTGTGTATATAGCACAGGGCTACAAAAGCAGGAAAGCTAAAAGAGCTTTTCTACTTGCAACTGGACAGAACTATTTTCCAGCGTGGCTGTTATAAGCTGCCTTTCCTCAACCTGGTGGCCTCCAGGTGTGTTGGACTACAAACCCAGCCAGTGGGCAGTGGATTATGGGAGTTATAGACCAACACATCTGGAGGTCACCAGGTTAGAGAAGTCTGCTTTATGCAGAAGCACTATGGACTCTTTATTATTTAATTCACTTTAGCCTATTTATTAATTGCCTCTCCACCCAATGAGCGCTTGGGGCAATATACAAATAAAATAAAACCAATAAAAGAGAATAAAAAATACATCCTACCATAACAGAAAGCCAGAAGTAACCCCCCCATTAATAAATACTAGAGAGCAATGATAAAATCAGAGAGTGACATTAGCCATTAAAACCTAGGCAGAACAATGTTGCCTTGGGAGCGAACCTAAACCTGCCTGGGGAGGGAGTTCCACAAATGGGGTGCTGCTACACAGAAGGCGCTGTCTCTAGTAACCACCAACATCACCTCTCAGATGATGAATACAGATTACGGGCCTCAGATGATGAATGCAGCTGAAACTCTCCCCACGAACTGAGTTCGATCCCAGCGGAAGCCAGGTCTCGGGTAGATGGCTCTGGTCAACTCAGCCCTCCATCCTTCTGAGGTCAGTAAAATGAGTACCCAGCTTACTGGGGGAAAGGTAGTCATGACTGGGGAAGGCAATGGCAAACCACCCTGCTACAGTCTGCCATGAAAACGCCAGCGCAAGCTGTGTCCCTCTAGGGGTCAGCAATGACTCGGTGCTTGCACAGGAGGAATCTTTCCTCATCATCTGGGAAGAGGTGATATTTCAGATATTCTGACTCCAAGCCATTAAAGCAGGACTGGGCAACAAAATTCAGGTGGGGTACTGGATGATACCCCATGTAGCATTCTGAGGGTAAATGATGTCAGGGGGCACAGCCACACCCAGGCATCAGGAAGAGCTGGCATGCACCCTCACCCCCCATGTCATTTGGTTCCTGGCCAGCACACTGGGGGGAAGAGGTGCTGGGGCTAGGCTGGGGGAAGAGATGGGGGAGGCCCACGGGGGGAGTCCAAGCTTCCATAATCTGGATGGACAACCTCTGCAGGCCAGATTAGGCCCATGGGCGGAGGTTGCCCATTCCTGCATTGAAGACTTCTGGGGTTGAACTTCGGAGTATTCTGCATTTGCCAGTCTATGGAAAATTCTTTCAGTTTTCACTGCACAACTTTCTGGCTGATGGAAACTAGCAATATTGCTGGGCAGGCCACATGGTAGCTAGTGTGGCCATGTGTCCTCTTTTACAGAGGACAATCCTCTATTTGAAGGGCTGTTCTGTCCAATTCCAATTTAAGGATAAAGAACCATAAGTACTGTTGCCCATCCACAGTTAGCACCTGGACAGCAGACTGAACAGGCAGGCACACAGCCCACCTGGTCAGTCTTCCACACTATGGTGAGATGTACTGTATTTCTATTTAAATAACTATAGTTATTTCTACATGTGCATCTATTCTGTACCAATGAATTACCATATGTGCTCTTTTGTCTTCTTTTTTGGTGGTGCTTTTCCTCTTTTTTTGGGGGGGGGCAGTTCATAAATGGGCACCCTAGAAGTAGCTCGGCTGATTTCCGAGCTAATCTGTCACGAGCCAGGGAGGAGGTGGGCAATAGCGAAAAGCAGACAGACAGCAGTCTTTGGCCTTTCCAGAATGTGCAGGAGCCATAAAATACCATAAATGTATAAGATTTTTTTTTTCATATTGTGAGCAGAACATTTTACAACTTGATGAAAATTGGGTAGGGTCATGAGGAGAGACCAAGTTGCTTTAGGCTGTGAGCTGCTGGGTGGCCTGTCTTGACCTAAACAGTAGGGGGTATTGTTTCTTCTCTTGGAAGAACTTCTCTGAAGCAGTTGATTTCATCAGAAAGTATATGAATAAACTTTCCTAATCCACCATTATCTACCTATTCACTCCTTTTGCTGAATTGGCTTGATAATATCTTTAGGAAATGGCTGCAATGAAATATAAATTCATTTCCTCCCTCCCCAGCCCATCACTCAACACTGATTATTCTGTTTTTGCAAAGCTAAATCACATCCGATCCACCAAAGGTGACAGCTTCATTTATGCATTATTGCTCTGTCTGCATTATTTGACAATAGTTTTTGAGATAACGTTTTATTAGGGAGAATACTTTCCCAACAGGATTATTCATTTGCCTCTCCTGAGATAACACATAAAGGGAAAAGATTCCAGCTTCAGATGAACAGTGTGTATCGGAGATCACCTGCTGTTCTGACTGTCTGGGCAAAGTTTTTCAGGGGATATTTACAAGGTAGGAAGAGAAGCGTGTGCCTCTTATGCCACTGATACAGATCTGAATGAGCTATTCGGCATAGTTTGTGCCCAAAGATCAGGCTGTTTGGATAAGGATCCAAAAGTGTGACTCCTTTATCTGAATTCTGGGACTAATTACCTCAGGACATGTTTGTAAAAGCAAATGGCAAACTGTAGAAGAAGAATACTTTGCCTCATGGTATTTCTGTCACTTGTACGCCTGCAAGAACACAGTGTGTCTAGCAGTCTTCTGGAACTCCCAGTTCTTTTGCCCAAGCTTGGCAAGATGCACAAGCATACATTGTGAACAAGTTTATTATTGTTTGAATGTTTGTGATGAGGAATTTCAAACCCATGCAGAAGTGGAGTGGTGTCACTGAGGGAAGAATCAATATTACAAAGGCCTGAAAGTTTAACTTCCTCTCTGCTGAGCCTAACCTCCATCCCCGAGACATTGGGAGCATCAGACTTATTTATGGTGGCTTCCACTCAGTGCCATCATGGGCTTATGGACACATTTCATGAGGACAGTGATGCCTGCTGCCTCTATTGCTTCACAACTGCTTACCTGCTGAGAACATATCCGCCTTCTTCACTGGATGTGATGATTTCACCCTCTGCCCTGTGGAGCTGCTTGGTAATCGCCATTCACAATCACTCCCAACAATAGCTGGGAAGAGACCCAGCTTGTTCTCTTTCAAGAGCTTTCCTCCTGGTGTTGCCAAAGCTGTGTGTATCCCCTTCCTTCGTAGTCCTCCTCAGTGATGTGGCTTCCTTTCCCCACTCCCCTGGATGATGGTCTCTAATGACATCACAGCCTGGTTCACTGTGCATATGTATCCTCTTTTGTGGATGATGCATTTCCTCTTTTTTGGTGATGTGTCAGTGGCCACCCTAGTTCCCAGGGTCCTTTTGAGGAGAGGAAATAACTACAATTTAAGTCTTGGGGTAGCTTAGGTTCCTAGTTGTGTATGTAAATGTAGAGATAAAGTGGTTTTAGTACCTGCATTACTTAATCATTTAAGGGCACAATCCTATGCATGTTTAGGGCTTGTAGGACTTTTCCCCTCCAAGTATGCATAGGATTGCACCCTAAGTGATTCTGTACAAAGGCTCAATATGGAAGCAGCTGAAACTCTGTCTACTTGTATCCTAGATATTGGGGATCACAGCTGAATTGGGTTTGAGCTGCTTTGCTTAAGGGAGTGGTAGATAATGAAAGTATTATAGTGGTTAATGTTTGTCATATCACTAGATCAGAAATACATTTTAAAAGCAGTTTAATAAGCTGTTCTGCCCATCAGCTTTGGCAAACAAAGATGCAAAGTAGGGGGAGGTTTAGGAAAATAACAGTTAAGGGACATTAAGAGCATGCTGTGATTGCTAAGCAAATGGCTCTTGGGGTTCTTCAGTTCTATGTATATCTCTTTATTTCTTATTAAGTCCTGGGTCATTGGGCTTTAGTACATTATAAAGGTTAGTCCATTATAATTACAGCAATCAGAAATGGTGGTTTTTTAAAGTTTTTTTTTTTTACCAATAAGTGGGAGAAGTCTAAAGGACTAGGAGTTGGGGGGGGGGGATAGCAGCTGAAAACAGGTGACAGCTTGCATTCACGGGAGATGGGGTTTATTTATTTATTTATTGCATTTATACCCCGCCTTTCTCCCTCTCGCAAGGAACTCAAGGCGGCTTACATTATCCTCCTCCTCACCGTTGTATCCTCACAACAACAACCCTGTGAGGTAGGTTGGGCTGAGAGTCTGTGACTGGCCCAAAGTCTCCCAGTGAGCTTCCATGGCCAAGTGGGGACTAGAACCCGGATCTCCCGGCTCCCAGTCCGTCACTCTCACCACTACACTACACTGGCTCTCCTACACTACACTGGCTTTTAATTTGTTTTTTGCTTAATTCTTCACAAATTATTAAACTGTTAATACATCATTTTATCAGCTTCTACTAAACACTTCCTTTGTGGGGATATTTTGGGATGCATTTTAATCTGGTGACTCATTAGGAATATACAGGAAGGAACCCATCTTTCTCTTAAAATGGATTCCCCACTCATTCCTCAACAACAGTCTGCAACATATTAGAGACAACAAACCTGTTATGATAATCGTGTAGTGTGGAGCTGAAAGTTAGCTTTTCATTAGGGATGGCGGAGAAATCCGCCACGGACTCCAATGAGGCCGGAATCTGGCCCTCCGGAGTCCGTGGTGGAATGGACTACTCTCCCCCTGCCACTCCCCAAAATTCTCCCCGGATGTACCCTACCTGCCGCTGGCTGGTCCCAGTGCTGGTCCCAGTAGCAGACGCCATTTGCATCCCTGCTTTTTTTGGTGATAGCCTACATAAATATTTACATAGCCTATCACCGAAAAGAGCAGAGACACAAATGGTGTCGGCTATGCTGGACACCATTTGCGTCCGCAGCCCAGAAGCGGATGGAAGTCCAGGTGTGGACGGGCCTGGCTGGTGGCTCTGCGGACTTGCCGCAGGGTGGAGCCGGCCAGGGAGGATTCCGGGGGGAGGGACAGATCGCCTCCCCCCACTCTGCGGATGCCCGAACCAGAACGGAGTGAGTATTTCGTACACCCCTATTACCTCTGGTATAACTACATGTGGCCCCAATTCATATTGGGAGCACTGTGCACTGGGAAGGGGGGCTTTAACCTTTCCTCAATTTTGTGTGTGTCTAAAATCCCCCCTCAGTGTGTGTGTGTGTGTGATTTTAACAAAAGAAGAAATAGTTTCAATTGGTATCAGTGGAGCCCTTTTAAATTTTTTTAAAAATCCCCCATTTGGGTGGGAATTCAGGAAAAAAATGGTGGTGGGGAAGATTTAATCTCCCCCCCTCCGGTATGTGGTGGTCTGTAAGAGTTTGGCTCTCTGAATTTCCTTGCATGAGGTAATGTTGGCGACTCAAGGGTCAGCAACCTCTGGCCCAGTGACCCCTTTTGTGAAGTCCCCTGGTGAAAACTGGCAACAGAAGAAGCTGTGTGCAGACCACAGAGTTGGAGGGAAGCACTGCTTAACTTCCACTGGGCCTTCACGGAGTTTAATTTTGGCTCAGGTGTGACTGCATAAAGCTGGTAGCGGATTAGAATTTGAGGTGACAAGCTTTTATTCTGTTTCTCTGCATTAAATTGATTTTTAAAACATATTTTCAAAATGTTTCTCTCAGTTGCCAGGATGGAAATGAGGCAGACATGTAAATGCATTAGTAAATTAAAACATATGTATGTTTTAGTGTTCTACTATGTCAAAAAGTTCATGTGTGTGGAATCCTGGAGGACAGAATTTCTCCATTACCACCAACCAAATGAACTTGCTAAGAGGTTTCCTTCAGGCACTTGTTGCTATTGAATGCTGTGATGATAAATGCAAGAGAGTCCTCCAAATAGCAAGAAACCCATAGACAAAGTCAGTGGAATGCATAAAAAGTGAGAGAGCTGAGTATTTTTGATACTAGAAACTAACATTACAATATTTAACAATGATACATAAAAACCGTAAAAAATTAAAAATGCACATGTGGTAGCCAAAAATCCAGCTACAGATTGCATGCTCCACTTGTACAAATGGGCATTTGTTTTTTGTTTTTTTGTTTATCATGAAATTTTATTTTATTTCAAAATAAGGTTAACAAAATAAAGGCAATAAAAACAACATACATAATAATAAATCAAAATCACTAAAGAAACAAAGGAATTCACTAATGATAAATCTTAGTCCAGAACTGATATGCTTATGGAACATCTACAATAAAACTGCCTAAGTAGGAACTCAGTGCCTAATGAAAGTAAAAATGCAAGTTCTACACCATATAAAAGTAGCATTTGCAAGTGTATATCATTTTGTGTGTTTGTGCGTATTAATCAGAAAAATAAATAGGCAACTGTACTTTGTTGGTACTTTATCAAACATTTGGTGCCATAATGTAGGGATGTACGAATTGTGCTCATACCATCCTGCTTGACTTCCGCAATTTGCGTCCTCTGTCCTGTTCTGCTGTCCACAAGCCCCCGAAATCCTCTGTTTTTTTCCCCTCCTCGGAAGTTACATAAATAAATCCACAGCAAAAGTCGAAAAATCCTCCACGCCCAACAGCTGCCCGTCCCGTCCCGCCATTCTGCGAAAGACTAATCTTCGCAAATATTTATGTAGTTTCCGTTGGCCGGAAATGACCCTATGTAACTTCCGCTGCACTCGCCATTGTTTGTTGTGATTGCTGACGTATTTGTATTTTCTCCCTTGGGGGGAATCCCCCCGTAACTTCTGCCGCACTCACCATTGTTGTGATTGCCTTGGCCAGAACTTTCCCGCTATTTTCGTAATTGTTTACGTATTTTTTTTCATTGCTGCCCGGAATGTTTCCCGCCCTCTGTGCACTCCCCCGCTGTCTTGTTTTCTCGGACAGGGACAGGGACTATGATTTTATTAATTTCTGTGTATTTGTGCTTGATGTTCCTCGCGTTTACTGGTCTTGTTAACCTAATTGCCTCCCCCCCAAAAAAAAACAGGGCTGCAGCTCTGCTTCCGAAAAATCTGTCATCAACTTCCTGCTAACTTCCTGAATGTCGTCTGCATCTGCATTTGCGTCTACGTGGTGATTTGTGGGTGGAGTTCTGTTGTGTGGTGGTGGTTGTGTGTTAGTGGTGGTGCTTATTGGATTTGCTTGTGTCAGTGTTGTTTGTGAAATGTGGTGGTTTTGTCTGGTCTGTGTGTGTGTGTGTGTAGTTGTGCATTGTGGTGTTTTTGTCTGGTTTGGTCTGTATGTGTGTAGTTAAGTGGTGGTTGTGCGTGGCTGTCTGGTGTGTGTGTGTGTGTTTGTGTGTAGTAGTGTGTTTGCTCTAAAATGGCTGCACCAGTGCTTGGCAGGAGGTGGGACCATGAGAAGACCAAGGCCCTCCTCATTAACATTAGGAGCAGCGAGGCGGTGGCAGTGCTGTTTGGCAGCTGCTCCTGCCGCAATGAAGTTTATTGGGGCCAGATAAAGAGGAGGATGGAGCGAGCTGGCCACCATTGGACGATGGGACAATTGCGGTCCAAATGGAAGGCGTTGAAGCAGTCCTTCATCAGGGAGGGGATAGCTGCTGCTGAGAGGAGGGCACCACTGTCTAACCCCCCCACCTACTACTGGCGCATCCACAGAGGGTCAAGGCAGGCTAGCCCCCATTTTTGCAGAGGCATATGCCTGGTAAGTTATATTTATCCCATCCCATCATCAAGCTTAACTAAATATGAAAACAAGGATGTGTACCGAAAATGGAGCTATCTCTTTGTGATCTCATGTGGAAACAAACAAATCCTGACATTTAGCCTGCAATCCTATGCTTGTTGAACTTGGACAGAAAAAGGTTCCATCATCTTCTGGCCACTTTGGCTGGTTGAAGAAGGGATGCTGGGAACTGCATTGCTTTTTCCTGTACAACCACATGCATAGGATTATGCAGGCCTGGCTACAACTCATATTACACACTGACATGCTGTCCATTTCCAGGGAAATGCTGCTGCCGGTCTCTGCACAGTGCACACAGGGGGACTGGCACCAGCCCAGCAGCAACAGGACCAGCCTCTCAGTGTGTGCACATCATCCTTCTTCATGTAGTGATTGCTGAATTTTTGCACCCCACCCACCCCACCTTTCTACCAAGACATTGGCACTCAAATCAACTCATGAGCAAGTGTTGATCTGAGAGCTTGGAGATCTGGGTATAGTCCACTCAGCCATGGAAGCTCACTGGGTGACTTTGGCCCAGTCAGAAAGCCCCAGCCTACCTCAGTGTTGTTGTTGTGAGCGTTAAATGGAGAGGAAGAGGATAATGTGAGCCGCCTTGGGTTTCTTGCACTAGGAAAAAAGGTGGCATTTATGCAATGCATCAATAGAATAAATAAGTACCATGGCATTGCAAATGTAGAAATGGGGTGACTAGAAGTGCAATCCTGTGCATGTTTACAGAAGTCCAACAGTCGCCATCATGCCCAAACTGTCAGTACTGTATAATCTGCCTCCCTAATTATCACTTCATCATTAGCCCTAATTATCACTTCATCATTAGATGTCCAGAAGCTCAGCAGGACCTGTAAGTAGTACTACAGAATGGCACCTGAGCTAACAGCTCTGTCTGCAAGATGCATATTACCACTGTGCTTTATTCTTCTCTTTCTACACACAGGTGATGACCTTCAAAGAAGGGTGGAGGCCATAGAGCGGGAACTGCATCCTCCTCTGAACTGAGGCCTGCAGCCAGCCAGTGCCCAGCCCAACATTAGAATTGTTTCTGTGTTTTGTTTTGATCTGTTCTGTTTGTATATAAAGTTCTTTCTAAAAAAAAGTTAACAATTCCTTGGTTCAAGTCCACAGATATAATTTTTTAAATCTAGATCATTTTACACAATGATCTCTGTGTTTGCTTACTGTTAACCGCAACAAGAATGCTTTCCCAGCCAAACAAGCCCAGCTGCTGTAAGCTTCCCTCATAGGGAGATGGTCAGTCAGCGTCCCTGATGTTATGAAGTATGCTTTATTTTACATGAAGGTGCATATCACATACATGTAAACTAAACACATACCAGAGGGATCTTTTCACATAGAACTCTCGGTGCTTAGGAAAACCCAAAAACTGAGGGAGTCCAGAGAGAGACCACAACAAGGTCTTTGAAAGCAATTCCTTGATTTATGAAAGAAGAATGTAAAATGAATTAAAAGCACACATCAAGAGAATTAGAACTATACATACATTTGGGGAATCAGAATCATACTAACATTCAGAGGGGTAAAGATACACATATACAGTCAATAGTGAAGTACACTGGGATGCATAGAAAGTTGTGCATGTGTGTAGTAGGGATGTACGCTGTTGCATAGTCCACCACACACAGTCGGGCAGTGCAACTGGACTCTGCATGTGAGTAATTATAAAGCTCTGACACATATCACCAGTGCTTTGGGCTCTGCCCAGGCCAGACAGGGACTGCTTATTTGGACAAAGTTCTGAGGGACACCTCAGTATGACCACACTCACAATTATATGATTCTGCCTCATTGTCCCTCAGAACTTTGGCTCACATTAGCAGCAGTATCATCATCCAAGGGGTCCTCCTCATCACTTGATGACTGCTCTACTCTGCTGACAGCTGGTGGTGGTGGAGGGAGGTGTTGCTCGGGAATCCATTCCCTGTTGGAGCATATGAAGGCAAGGGTGGAGACATATTCCGGTGTGAGTCTGCTTCGGCAGGTGGTGACAATGTTGCCAGTGGTGGAGAAAAGCCTTTCAAAGGACACACTCGAGGGAGGGCAAGATATATGCCAAATTTGGCCAAACGCCACGTTTTGTCTCCCAGTATAGGAGAAGATCACTCTCTGGGCTGCTCTGTATTCCTGAGAAACTCTCTGTGGCATAAGCTTCCAGTTCCTGGATAGCAACATCATAAGCTGATCCTTTCCTGGCTGCTTTGGCACATTACCCCTGTCCGCTCCCGCTTACACCGCGCTCCACTGCCATTGAGGAGTACAGGTAGAACTTTCCACAAGATGCCCCTGTATCTGTATGTCGTGTTGGTGGTGCAGCTGCTGTGGCGTCATCATCGCCCCTCCTGCTGGTGATGGTGCTACTGCTGCAGAAATTATCTTCAGGGGAGGTAGTAGTACTACTAGCCTCACTCTTCCCCAGCTCCTTCTCATCCACAACATCTCTCTGGCAGCACTCCATGACTTTCTCTGTCAAATAGGTTTTTAGACTTCGGAAGTCAGGGTTCTGGTTTGGCAGCACCGCCCTTGTTGTGCTATCCTGGAACCATGGTTCAAGGAATGTGGCAGCAACATATTTCATGTCCCCCCTCATCGAAGTGATGTGCTTGTTGGTGCCCAGCTCCTGCAGAAGAAATTCAGCAAGCTTAACTGCAGGATTGGGGACTTGACTGCCTATAGCACTGGTGCGCTCACAAACCTCAGCATGGCGTTTTCTCAGCACCCCCTCTATAATCTTCAGCACAGGTAGAACTTGGCCCAGTGTAGCATAGTCTGCACTCAGTAGCATTGTGCATTCATCAAATATGTTTAAAATGTCCACCAGGTCTTGCATCTAGAGCCACTGATGTGGTGTGACAAAAAATTTGGAGTGGTGTTGTTTCTCAGTAATGTAGTCCTTTATAGCTGCTCTCTGCTCACAGAGTCTCTGAAGCATATGTAATGTGCTGTTCCAGCGTGTGCACACATCCAAAATGAATTTGTGTTCTGGAAGGCCACGGCTACGTTGGATGGCGCCGATTGCCTCCATTGCTGAGCAGGACTGCCTGAAGTGGGTGCAAATGGATTGGGCCACCTTAAGTAGCTTGCCTATTTTAGGAGATGCGTTGCTCAATCCGGAACTCACCACAAGGTTCAAACAGTGCGCAACGCACTGAACGTGGTTTAGCCGTGTAATGCGGGCTGCTTTTAGGTAGTTGGAGGCATTGTCTGTTGCTACACAGCCCACTGTTAGATTTAAGGGGGCCAACCAGGACTGAACAACACCACTGATGCTACTGCTGTTGTTTTCTGCTGTGTGTGTCCCTGAGAGCATTGTGAGGGCCAATGTTGCTGTTCTCCGAGTCAGTTGGCTGCTCGCACTGATGGATTCCCATTGCGTGGTGACACACAGATAAGACTTTGTTTGATTACTTGTCCATGTGTCACTCATTAAATGTACACTTCCTCCAACTGCACATTTCAAATGCTGTTGGAGTACCCTTCTGATTTCAGAAGCCAGGGCTGGAATGGCAACGCCACTAATGTAGTGACGAGAGGGGACATCCCACCGAGGGCACAATCTCTTCATGAAGCACAGGAAGACCTCATCTTCCACCAGGGAGAAGGGAAGCATACATTTTGCAGTGAGCTCTGTCAGGTCGTGATTCAACCTTTGTGCCTGGATGCTGTCAGAGGGGAATTTCTGTGTCAGCATGAGGCATCCCTCAATTGACGCCTCCCTCTTAGCTAAGTTGCCTTCTGTGCCCTTCTCACCCAGACCACTTTGCGTGAGGTCTTTGGAAGATGAGGCAAAGAAGGCAGTAATGTTCTTTTTGGATGGTTGTGGCAGGGACTTTCCGTTGCTATCTTTGGGCACAAGAAGCACATGATGCAGCTCCATGTGTCGCCTCATGGCAGACATGCCCACTCGTGGACAGCCCCCTTCTTTTCATACCTGCACATGGCTTCTACAAATATCTCAAAGCACGACATAGCGGTCATTCTCTGCATATTTGAAGAAGTCCCACATATAGGAACTCACCCTGCCACCACCATTTCTTCTTTGGGGAATGGCGGTATCGGTTTCAGATGAGGTGGCATCAGGAGCTGCACGTTTCCGCTCATCTGTGGATGGTGTTGTTGTTGGCGTTGTTGATGGCGATGACCAGCGCTTAGCAGGAGATGTTTGTTCCTGAGGTTTGGGATTGCTCCCAAAGAACCCAACAGGCTGGAACACAGAGTCAGACTCAGTCTCAGCAGGGACATTGATATAGAAGGGCTCCGCATCATCTTCGCTGTCCAGATCACTGATGAAAATAAGTCCTCCGGCCTTTTTTTCCAAATCACGTGAGCTGCTGCCCATGAGGTGATTATCAGCAGGCCGCTGTGGACCTGGTTCACCTGTCCCACTTCCGCTCTCAGATGCAGGGAGGACAGTTGTGGGCATCTCTGTAAAGATTCAAAATAGATAGAAGTGGAGTTTCATGAGAAATGCACCTTTTACACATGAGTAATAGCCAAGAGAATAAAATGGTGTACTTGTAGAAATCTATGAAACATAGCTTGGAATTGTGATCAATCAACATTACACGAGGTGCAGATGTAAGCTACTACTGCACTAGCTAGCACTGAGAAAACAACACATGACACAAGGTGCAAAAAAAATGTACTATACAGACTTCAAAACTCCACGAGAGTTATCTAAATGTGTCCTCACTGGTAAAAGTCTGAAAAGCATGGGGGAGGAGATATCTGGCTCCCTTGCAAGGTCCACTCCTTTGCATCAGTGCTATTATACCACTGTGTGAGACTCAGCACCTACAGGGCTGGCCCAAAGTGTTTTGCTTCCTGAGGCAAAGGATAAAATGGCACCCCTCCATCCTACATAGAGCGATAGCTGAATCTTACTTGAACAGTGACAATGAGAGAGCTTCTTCCACCACACCAGAGGACAACAAGCTGGCTGAGGAGGTACAAGGCAGTCTGAGGAGCACCCACAGTTCTGTGCCCCAACACCTCGCTGCTACCTAATGATAGGGCTGGTCCAGAGCACATACTTGGCAAATCTCACTGCCTTTTTCCGTGGTGCATTTGTGGTCCCGCGGGAGCAATGCCTGATTAGTCAGGCCCTGTTTTAAAAACCATCCTCAGAAATGTAATTGCTTAATCAATTCACATTGCAGCTCTAGTTAAAAGAGATCAAGGCCAAACAAGACAGCAAACTATGATGAATGGCTTTGGAAACAAAGCAAGAACAAAACACTGAAGTGTTTTCCCACCGAAAAGGTGTATCGTTTGAGAAATTATTGCAGTTCTTTTAAAGAGTTGGGGTTTTCTTTAGTACTGCAGTACCATATAACATTTTAATAATATGAAATATGTTCACAGCAATGAATATGAATGAATGTAAAACAGTCGTGTATGTTTTGTGGTGTTGAAGAAGAAGGTCCCGTGGGGTACTCTTCCCCAAATGGTTCCCTCCAAAGGTTTTGGACTTCATAGAATCATAGAATCATAGAATCATAGAATAGTAGGGTTGGAAGGGGCCTACAAGGCCATCGAGTCCAATTCCCTGCTCAATGCAGGAATCCAAGTCAGAGCATCCCTGACAGATGGCTGTCCAGCCTCGTCTTGAACACCCCCCGTGTGGGAGAGCCCACCACCTCCCTAGGCAGTTGGTTCCATAGTTGTATTGCTCTAACAGTCAGGAAGTTTTTCCTGATGTTCAGCTGGAATCTGGCTTCCTGTAACTTGAGCCCATTATTCCAGATCCTGCACTCTGGGATGATCAAGAAGAGATCCTGGCCTTCTTCTCTGTGACAACCTTTCAAGCACTTGAAGAGCGCTATCATATCTCCCCTCTGTCTTCTCTTCTCAAGGCTAAACATGCCCAGTTCTTTCAGTCTCTCTTCATAGGGCTTTGTTTCCAGTCCCCTGATCATCTTTGTTGCCCTCCTTTGAACCCTCTCCAGCTTGTCTGCATCCTTCTTAAAGTGTGGTGCCCAGAACTGGACACAGTACTCCAGATGAGGCCTAACCAGTGCTGAGTAGAGGGGAACTAGTACTTCCTGGGATTTGGAAGCTATGCTTCTATTAATGCAGCCCAAAAGAGCATTTGCCTTTTTTGCAGCCACATCACATTGTTGGCTCATATTCAGTTTGCGATCTACCACAATTCCAAGATCCTTCTTGCTTGTAGTGTTGTTGAGCCACGTATCCCCCATCTTGTAACTGTGCATTTGGTTTCTTTTTCCTAGGTGCAGAACTTGGCATTCATCCCTATTAAATTTCATTCTGTTGTTTTCTGCCCAGCGCTCCAGTCTATTCAGATTACTTTGAATTTTGTTTCTGTCTTCCAAAGTATTAGCTATCCCTCCCAATTTTGTGTCATCTGCAAATTTGATCCGCATTCCCTGCACCTCCTCCTCCAAGTCATTAATAAAAACGTGGAAGAGCACTGGGCCCAGGACTGAGCCCTGTGGTACCCCGCTCGTTACCTCTTCCCAGTTTGAGAAGGTCCCATTGATAAGCACTCTTTGAGTCCGATTCTGGAGCCAACTGTGGATCCACCGGATCGTTGTTTCATCTAGCCCACTTTGAGCTAGTTTGCTCATCAGGATATCATGGGGCACTTTGTTGAAAGCTTTGCTGAAGTCGAGGTATATGATGTCTACAGCATTCCCACGGTCTACAAGGGAGGTGACTTGATCCAAAAATGAGATCAGATTAGTCTGGCAGGACTTGTTTTTGACAAATCCATGTTGGCTTCGAGTAATCACAGCATTGTTTTCAAGGTGCTTCCAGATGGATTGCTTTATCATCTGCTCCAAAATTTTCCCTGGGATTGATGTCAGACTGACTGGTCTGTAGTTCCCAGGTTCCTCCTTTTTACCCTTTTTGAAGATAGAGACAACGTTAGCCCTCCTCCAGTCATCTGGCACTTCCCCCGTCCTCCATGATTTCTCAAAGAGAATAGACAGCGGTTCTGAGAGTTCTTCTGCCAGTTCCTTTATTACTCTAGGATGCAGTTCATCTGGCCCTGGAGATTTGAACTCATTCAAAGTCATTAGGTGTTCCTTGACCATATGCCTATCAATCTCAAGCTGCAATCCTGCCCCTTCAGCCTGCACTTCGCCTTTGCTGGGGTGCGGGGTGGTCATAGACCCTCTTTTGGGAGAAGACTGAGCCAAAGTAGGAACTGAGCAACTCTGCCTTTTCTTTGTCATCGGTTATCGTTTTGCCATCCTTATTTAATAGCTGAACCACCATTTCTTTCCTCTGCCTTTTACTATGCACGTAGCTGAAGAAAGCCTTTTTGTTGTTTTTAGCATCCCTCGCTAACCTCAGCTCGTTCTCAGCTTTAGCCTTCCTGACGCCATCCCTGCAATTCTGTGCTACCTGCCTGTACTCTTCTTTTGTTACTTGGCCTTCTTTCCACTTCCTATATGTGTCCTTTTTTGGTTTCAGGTCATCCCTAAGCTTTTTGTGAAGCCACATTGGCTTCTTCTGTTGTCTTCCACCTTTTCTTCTTGTTGGAATTGTTTGTGATTGTGCCTTGAGAATTTCCTTTTTTAAAAGCTCCCCTCCATCTTGGACTCCTTTTCTCATTAGCGTCGCTTGCCATGGGACCTTCCTGATCATTGTTCTGAGTTTATTAAAATCAGCTTTCCTAAAATCCAGGGTACGCGTTTGACTACCCTCGGCTTTTGCTTCCCTTAGAACCAAGAACTCAAGTGCAACATGGTCGCTTTCCCCCAGAGTTCCTGTAAGTGCTACTTTATCCACGAAGTCATCTCTGTTGGTTAGGATCAAGTCAAGGATAGCCGATCCTCTAGTTCCTTCCTCTACTTTCTGTAGGAGGAAGTTATCCTCCACACAAGTCAGGAATTTCCTGGAGGGGCCATGTTTTGCAGAATTTGTCTCCCAACAAATATCGGGGAAATTGAAGTGCCCCATTACTATTACATCATGCTTCCTTAAAACACTGGCTATTTGCTTTTCAAAAGTTTCATCCTCATCTTCTCCTTGGTTGGGTGGCCGGTGGTAGACTCCGACCACCAGGTTCCTTTTATTCTTTGCTCCATTTATTTTGATCCAGGTGCTCTCGATGGGGCTACCAAGCTCCTCCTCCGGTATTTCTGTGCAGAGATATGTATTTTTCACATACAGTGCAACCCCACCTCCCTTTCTGTTCCTCCTGATCTTTTTGAACAAGTTATATCCTTCAATTGCTGTATTCCAGTCATGACAGTCATCCCACCAAGTCTCAGTTATACCTATCAAGTCATAATTTCCCTCCTGTATTAAGAGTTCAAGTTCATTCTGTTTGTTTCCCATACTCTGGGCATTAGTATATTCATATCGAAGACCATGTGCTTCATAGTCTGGCTTTCTTCCTACATGTGTCTGAAGACTATTATTGGGCACTATCAGAGCTGTTCTCTCCGTTGCAGTGCATGCGCCTACGTCCATTGTTACCCCCAACATTACATCTCCCTTCCCCATAGGATTCAGTTTAATCCCTCCTGATGAAATTCTTCATGCTGTGGCCAAACACATTCTTCCCATCCTTTGTGAGGTGCAACCCATCCCTTGCCAACAGCCCATCTTCCAGGAAGTATAGCCCGTGGTCCCAGAATCCAAATCTCTCTCGTCGGCACCACCTTCGTAGCCAGTCATTCACCCGGAGTATTTTTCGTTCCCTTTCTATCGCTCTTCTAACTACTGGAAGGATGGATGAGAAAACTATCTGGGCCCCAAAGTTCTTGAGTTTTCTTCCCAGAGCTTCAAAGTCTGACGTGATTTCTTCGTAGCTCCACTTGGCGGTATCATTTGTTCCCACTTGGATGAGAAGAAAGGGATACCTGTCAGTGGGCTATATGAGTGCAGGCAACCTTTCAGTCACTTACTTTTTCTTCCAGCAGCGTGATCAACTTTCACTTGTTGCAAGTGTAGGCCATGTTGTTCTCAGGCAAGAAAACAAACATTGCACACACCTTGCAGGTCACCACCACTGGAGAGTCCTGTCCTTCCATTGCCTCTTTTCCCTGTTTGTGTCTAGCTTTGTGATTGTTCTAGACTAGCCTGTGCCTGCTCCTCTACTCAGTAGAGGTTAAAAGCAGAGTCCCACTGGTGTGGAAGTGTGTGTTACAAGACAAATAAATGGAAAAAAGTTAGTTAAAAATAAAATAAAATGAATAATGAAAAAAAAAAGTTAGGGGCCTCCCCCTTGACCTCCCCTGCCAAACTCCCCTGGCCAACTCCTAGGGATGTACGAATGGGGCTTACCTTGTTCCGCAGCTTTTTTCGCGGTGGGGGGGAGGCGCTTCGCTTCTCCCCCTGAAGTTCATGTGAGCGGGGGGTGTCTTCCCGCCTCGCCCGGCTGAAATGGCATTGCCCTTATTTTCGCCATTGTCTACGTAATCTTTACGTAGACTACAGCGACCAAATAAGGAATGCGAATGGCGGCTCCCTATGGGGGTCGCCATTAGCCGTACATGCTTTTTTTTTTTTTTAAGTCACCCGTGATAGGCTACGTGACGATTTACGTGGCCTATCACGGCTGACTTTGCAAATCTAGCCATGATAGGCTACGTTCATCGTCACGTAGCCTATCACGGGGGCGTTTTTTTTTTTTTACTTTTCTTGGAATGGTGGCGGCGGCAGCCGGTCGAAAGACCGGCTGCTGCCCCCGCCCCTGTCGAAGCCCTGCCGAACCGCCGCTGTGACCCACCACCGGGAGAGACATTCGGGAAACGTAAGTCCCATCCCGGGGGGGGGGGCGGGGGGCAGGGGGGCGGAGAATTTCTCCCCGAAACTACTTCAGGGGGCTGAATACGTTGGCACTCGGCCCCCCGAAGTTTCGGCGAGAAATTCTCTGACACCCCTACCAACTCCTGTTTGCTCCCCCTGGTCGCTCGCTCTGGTCGCTCGCTCTCTGGGAGCTTGCTTGCTTCTGTAGTCCCTGGACCAGCTGGAGCAGCTTGCTCTGCTCTGCTCTGCTCAGCTGGGAGGCAGGAAACAGACTGAAGCTTCCTGCCCACTCAGCTGCTGGGATTACTCAGGCCACACCCCCCCCAATTCAGTTGGAGCTCTCAGAAGCACCTGATGAGCTCACAGCCAATCAGAAGGATAAAGGGCAGCGCCCTGGGCTTCCTGCAGCCCAGTTACCTCTTAGCCTCTGTCTCCTTTGTCTCTTCAACCACTGCAACTCCCCTGGCCAACTCCTGTTTGCTCCCCCTGTTCGCTCACTCTGGTCGTTCGCTCTCTGGGAGCTTGCTTGTTTCTGTAGTCCCTGGACCAGCTGGAGCAGCTTGCTCTGCTCTGCTCAGCTGGGAGGCGCGAAACAGACTTCAACTCCCATCAGGCCCAGCTGGCATGAACAATGGTAAAAAATGCTGGGAGTTGTAGCCCAAAACATCTGGAAGGCTGCAGGTTGCAGAAAGCTAATGTAGGGACTATTCAAATATTCGAAGATATTTATTTGTATCCAGATATTTACAAGCACCTGTGATGACAGAGTTTACCAGATTCATCCTTTGGAATGACGTAGACATCTTCACTTTCATTCCACCGCTGTAGATTCTCCTTGGGAACATTTTCATCCGCTTTGGAGACACTGCCCTTCCGCTCACCATCTATGAACTTTCTTCCTCTTCCTCTGCAGTTGTGGCCAGCTGTGCCTGTGCCACTTTCTGTGGCGGTAATTGGTGGTGTGCGCTGCTTACGGGTGCGGGGTGGACTGGGGCTGGGGCTGCTGTCGCTGCTGGTCACACCTTGGGCTTCCTCCTCTTCCATCTCATTCTTAAAATACCATTGAAATGCAACCTCAGCGGTGTATGTTTTCGCCGGACATTCACGCCTCTTTTGAGTGCTGGATTGACTACAGGTTCCTCTTTTCTCCATGTTCATGTCTCTGGGCAGAAGGAGACATAAATGCATGTGGCAAAGCTGAAATCATGTGAACAGCCTGCAATCGCAGATATAGTGCAGTGTAAAAGTAGTTCCCCACCAATCCAGCCATCCAATGCTGACTAAATAGGGGCATATTGTATAGCAGATCAGGCTGAAAAGCCCAGGATGGAGGATGTAGTCCATCCATGTGGCCTGAAAAACACAAGCCTACAGTACACACAGGATGCTGGAGGATGGAGTCCTTCTCAGCAGGCCTAAACAAAGGCTGCTGGAGGATGCCTTCCCAGTTCCTCCTGCCCCGACCCACCCAGAAATCACTAAGCATAGGGGCACATGGAGTTGAAAAGCACATTGATTAATCCTGGAAAGCCCAGGAGGATGGAGGATGGAGTCCTTCTCAGCAGGCCTAAACAAAGGCTGGTGGCCTGGCTTGGCCACCCAGGCAAGCCCTCCCCACCACCACTCAGAAACACTAAGTACATAGGGGCACATGGAGTTGAAAAGCACATTGATTAATCCTGGAAAGCCCTGGATGCTGGAGGATGGAGTCCTTCTCAGCAGGCCTAAACAAAGGCTGCTGGAGGATGCCTTCCCAGTTCCCTCCACCCCAACCCACCCAAAAATCACTAAGGATAGGGGCACATTCAGGTAAAGTAAATATATGAAAGAACATACCTTCACTGTAATAAAGGTTGAACTGCAGTGCCGTAGAACGGGGACACACAGAAACACACTCCTTGCAGCTGCTGGACACAGACACTCTGTCTGCAGCAGGGACGCCTCTGGTCTCTAGTCTGGACTGGAGCAACTGAGGCTGCTGGACACTCACACACCGCTGTCCTATGTGTGAAGGCGGGAAAAATGGTTGATGAGTTCCCTCCCCTCAATGTCGTTATCTTCCTGGTGGGGTGGGGGGGTGGCCTGGAGGGATCTCGCTCACCTGACCTCACTTGAACCTGACCTCACCTTCACAGACAATAAAAAAAAAAGATGAGGCTACGTGCACTTCGTGACCCCATCCTTCCCAGCGAAAGAAAGCCGCGTTGTTGCAGGAAACTGCATATTTATTAAATAGTTTTGTAAAATCCCTTTCTCCGTCTATGTCTATTTCTTTCATCCCGATTTGCAAATTTTCCTTCGTAAATACTTTCGTAAAATTTTCGGCGGAGAAAAAAAAAAGGGTCCGCGTGAGCTCCGGTCCGAGTAGACCGGGGTGCCCCATTCTGGGGAGGGTTCCACGGACCGGATGTGTCTGAATTCGATCCCATTTAACTTTCAGATGGATTTCTCTGATATCCCTACCATAATGGTGCTTTGAGTTTGGATTCCTTGCTTGCTGCACTTGGTGAGTAAGTCTCCCAGACGTTATTAATCCACTGCTCTTTAGTTGGTTGCTTTGGGGACTTCCAGTTATATGATATACATAACTTTGCAGCTGTATACAATTGCTTAAGAAAGTCTTTATGCAGGAATTTGGGATCATTAGGTCCAAAAAGATGAGGAAGCATTGCTTTAGGAGTTAAATGTTAAACATTTCAGTGAGAGTTTTCTCTTGGAACTTATCGCTTTTAAATATGTACACAATCCATAATTAACTTCTAGATTTCACTACCCCAAGCTAGTTAACAGTAGGGATGTTGGAGAAATCCTCCACAGACCCCAATGAAGCTGGATTCTATTGAATCCACCCCCCCAAAGTCCGTGGAGGATTGGATCTCCTACCTCTTAAGACCTTGCCAACTGGATCCTGCCTGCTGCCGGCTCCAAAGCCCCAGCGATACGGCCGCCATTGCCATTGCTGGACTGATGGGCTGTGGATGCAAATGGCATCCTCTACACCATTTGTGTCCCTGCTCTTTGACGTGATAGGCTACGTAAATCTTTACGTAGCCTATTGCGTGAAAAAACAGGGACGCAAATGGCGTATTTGCATCCCTGTTCCTTCACGTGATAGGCTACGTAAATCTTTACGTAAATTAGTTCTGCACCCCTGTTCTAGAACATCTGAAAGGGCATATTGTCTAATCCTTTAAATAGATTGTCTAATTAGATTGTTTAATTAGCTTGTCTAATATTGTCTAATCCTTTAAAAAAACCACAATTGAAGCTAGTGGCCATCAACTAGGGGTGTACGAAATACCCCGTTCTGTTTTGTGGTGTCTGCTGGGGGGGAGGGAGGCGATCCGTCCCTCCCCCCGGAATCCTGGCTGGACGGCTTCGCTCTGCTGTGATTCTGCAGAGCCGCCGGCTGGCTCCGAAGCCCCAGAGATACAGCAGCCATTGCCATGTCTCTGGCTGGACTGATGGACTGTGGACGCAAATGGAGTCCAGCATAGCGGATGCCATTTGCGTCCCTGCTTTTTGACGTGATAGGCTACGTAAATCTATGTAAATCTTTAAGTAGCCTATCACATCAAAAAGCAGGGATGCAAATGGCATCTGCTATGCCGGACACCATTTGCATCCGCAGTCCATCAGTCCAGCCAGCAATACGGCAATGGCGGCTGTATCTCTGGGGCTTCGGAGCCAGCCGGCGGCTCTGCGGAATCACAGCAGAGCGAAGCCATCCAGCCAGGATTCCGGGGAGGAGGGACAGATCACCTTCCCCCCCCAGTGGACACCACAAAATGGAACGGGGTGAGTATTTCGTACACCCCTAGTTGACGGCCACTAGATTCAATGGTGTTTTTTTTTAAAGGATTAGACAGTATTAGACAAGCTAATTAAACAATCTAATTAGACAATCTATTTAAAGGATTAGACAATATGCCCTTTCAGATGTTCTAGAACAGGGGTGCAGAACTAATTTAAGACCCTCTGTTGGTTGGATAATGTCAGTGGGCATGATCACTCCCACTGGCATTGTTGCCCCACCATGCCCAGCACTGGCCAAGTTGTGCACCTCTGTTGTGTACCTCTCACTGTCCCCATCAGAGGCCAAGCCCTGCCCCCTGGAGGAACCCAGGGAAGCTCTGCAGTCCAGATGTGGAACATCTGTAGGACAGGTTAGGCTTGTTGGCCAGAGATTGTTGGTCTGCATCCCTGGTTCTGCATCCAAATGTGCTTCGGGGGGGGGGGATTATGTTGGCAGACTCCACCCCTGATCTAGAAATATGTATTTAAATGCATAGAGTTGATATTTATGGAGAAAGTGATTTATTTAGTAATGTGACTTTTTGTTCCTTGGTACTTTTTGATGTACCTCATGGCTGAATGTAAACCTGGGGACACTGGGTACCAGATCTCTCTTTACCTGGGGAATCCCTTTGGTGGCCTTGGGCAAGGCATTGTTGCTGATTTTTCCCCATCTTTAAAAAGTGAACAAAAGTCACATGCATTCATACATATTTTATAATGCTGTTTCAGGTGTCTGCCTGTACAGTCCATCTCCTCTTGAACTCTTTCATCAGTGCAGGCAAGGGAGGAACTATCAGAAAGCTGAGAGGGAGGGGAAAATAACACATTGTATCAGGAACTGTGAAATTCTCCCCAGAGAGAGCCCCCTTTGCGATGCCCTTTCCTCTAGGAACAGCAGTATCAAAAAGGTTCTCCCAATGCAGAGTTAAAGGTCATGGTGACATCAGCAACCAGTAGTCCAGAGGCAGGCAACATCTGGTGCCTTCCAGATGTTATGGACAACAACTCCCATCAGCCCCAGCCAGCATGGCCAAAGTTAAGGAGTTAAGAGAGTTGTGGTCCAAAACATCTGGAGGGCAATAGCCTGCCCCTGCAGTAAACCAAGCATCTTTGTTCACCTTCTCACTGTCAGCATACTTAAAAAATCAGAACGCAAAATGGCAAGCTGGGCCATATTGCCTATTTCAAAGTTTATTTTATTTATTTGTATCCCACCTTTTTCCTGTTGTGGAACTCAAGGTGGCTACATGTGATTCCCAGGTGGTCTCCCCTCCAAGCATTGACCAGACTCAGACCTGCTTAGCTTCAACAAGTTGGCTGCCTCATGTGCCTTCAGGCCATGGGTTGGGATATTGCCTAATCACACCACTGTTGCTTGGCTCCCCTCTTCTGGGGGAGACAGGTCACATTCTTGTGGGCAATGAAAAGCTTTGCATATTTTGGAAAGACTCCCCTTGCCAATCTATAGGTCAATACAAATCCGTACTATTGGGGTGGTGGTGGTGGTATTTTGCTAGATTAAAAATATTGTTAAAGGGGAAGGAAGTGAAACCCAGTCAAAAATAGTCAGGAGGTGGACAACTAGGGGAAGGCCAGAAGTAATTAGCTTACAAGGAACATTAAAAGAAAGGAGTTATTGCTTGGGGAGAATTATCATTGCATTGGACCACAGAAAAGGAGGTGGATTGAAAGAAAACAATTGCAAGCAGCTGAGAGATGGGATACCTTTGGCTCTTGTCTTGATGATGCGAATGCTGTCATCTTGAATGACAAATTGGTGACTGTGCTGGAACTTTGAGACCTCCAGCCTTCAAGCCAAGAGAGGCAACACATGCTAGACAGCAAGGCTTTGTCACTGGGCCAGAGCACACTTGTGCTTTCCACAGCTGGGACCAGGGAGCAGTAGGGATGTCAGAGAATTCCACCACAGATCTCGGTGAGGCCGAATGCCAGTGCATTCGGCCCCCCAAAATCCATGGCGGAATGAAAGCCCCTGCCCCACCACCCCGCGAAAGGTGCGCGAAACGGGACACTTACCTGGTGCCGTTTGCGCTGCTTTGTGAATGGCGTCTGCGTCTGCGGCTGCCATTCGCTTCCCTATTTTTGCCATGGTAGGCTACGTAAATACTTACATAGCCTATCATGGCTAATGCAGGGATGCCAGTTGGCGTCGCCGTCACCATTTGCGTTCCCTTTTTTTGCCGTGATAGGCTACATAAATATTTACATAGCCTATCACGGCAAAAAACAGGAACGCAAATGGCAGCCGCTATGCCGTTTGCACCCCTGTTTTTTTTTTTTCCATGATAGACTATGTAAATATTTATGTAGCCTATCATGGCCAAAAAACAGGAACGCAAATGGAGGCCGCCATAGCCGCTGCCATTTGCGTCTGCAGGCTCCACACGGTGCCTGCGAACGCACCCAGATGGCGGCTCTGCAGAGTTGCTGCAGAGCAGAGCCAGCTGGGTTAGGATTTCAGGGGGAGGTGCAGAGCGCCTCTCCCGCACCGTGAATCACCCCATCGAAAAGGTAAGTGACTTTCGTACATCCCTAGGGAGCAGACGCCTTTGGTGGCTGACACCTTTAATTGAATTTGCACAGACATTGTGATTTCTCAACTTTTCCCCTTTCTGCAACCCCTAAAGCACTTTTAATGCAGCTCTTTGTATGCAAGCCCGTCTTTCTGTTAAGTAACCAAAGAACAATAAATAACTTTTTCTGGCTGTTTTTGCAGTTGTAGTTTGGTTTGGCATCTCGCAGATACCCCAACTAATGGTATCATTTGTAGATCCAATAGCCTCTTAAATAGCTCTTTAAGAAAACAATGCATTTGTTTGTACACTGAGGGCTGAGAAGAGTACTGATGACTTTTACGCTATTATGCTTTTGGAGCTAATTATATTTCTTTAATGCATCTAGCTTCTTGACTTCACCAAGGCATGTTATTAATGAATTCTTAATGTGCTGTTATTCTGCTGAGTGCTGCAGTAGTTCTGAAGGATAGGGCACCAACTTCCTTTTTTATATCCTTTACATGAAGTGTGTGTGGCAGTTTCGGTGCAATAGACTTCCACGTGGGAAGTAGCTAACAAATGAAGCAGCGGACTCAGAATTCACAGGGCCGTGTGTAACGGGGCCAACTTTCAGTTGGACTGCCCACCCCTTGGAGGAACCAGAAGGTGGAGCCAGGGCAGCAAAGCCGCACCAGACCCTTCCAGATCAGGGACAGAACCAGTGGCGGCTGGTGAATCCAGTTTCAGAGGGGTGGTGTTTTCATTCTGGGATTTAGTTACAATCAGCCAAAGCTCTAAAGGTGCTATCCAAGGTGCTGAGGATCCTACCCAAAGTGGGTTCAGCACCATGGATAGCACCTTTAGAGCGTTGGCTGGTTGTAACTAAATCCCAGAATGGAACCACTATCCTTCCAGAACTGGAGTCACCAGCCTACACTGGACAGAGCCTGACGGTTTTGGCATGGTGCCAGGGCAGAATCTGGTGGTTCAGAGTCAAAATAATGGGTTTAGGGGTTCCTCAGACCCCAATACTAGATACCTGTCAAAACTATATTTATTAGTCAGATCAGATGGGTACAATGCCGACTGGTTGGCAATCCTAACTAATGGCACAAGAAACAGCCTTGTATAACTTTTACACAAACTAAAAAAAAGCAGGCTAGATCTGTCTCCTAACTAGGGAAGGGTAAGAATTTCATTTCATTCCAGGTTTGATAAGAATTTACCAAAATTCACAAAGTGCTCCATATTCAGGACAAAACATTGTATGTATGTAGTATTCAACGGAATGTTGGAGAGACAGGAACTGACAGATTCACCCATCTGGGCAGAGGGCTTTGAGTGCTTAGCTCCCAAAAGTCTGAATCCTTGTGTATTCAACCACGTTAGTACTGAAATAGGGTTGCCACCTTTTTTCTGACAGGCTCTTCATCTTTAACAGCAATATGGCAGGCAGGTACATTATGGTCCTCTCCATGCTGGGGAGAGCTGTACCTATTGAATTCGGCTGGTGCAGATTGGTGAGAAATTAGTTTATGTTCATTTTTGGATAAGAACTTACCGAAATTCACAAATTCCTTCCTATTTGGGAAATAACTTGAGATTTTAAAAATGTCAAAATGCAGGAGAAAGTGAAACCAACAGTTTCTTCCATTCCTACCTGCCCACTTTTGCCCTTGTTCCTTCCGCCTTGTCTCTGTCTTATGGCCTTTCCTAGGGCCAGTGTTTTTTTGCTTTTTTTTTTTAAAGCTGGCAACTGTAGTTTTTGTGCTGTGCCTACCAATTCAGAAGACCCCTCCTCAAAATAAGCCTTTCATATTTCCATATAGTCTTACCCCCCCCCCCCCGCAAAGAAATCTTTCAAAAGGTGACTTTCTGTTACCAGATCTACTTTGGAAACCATCTGATTTCCACCCATTCAAGCCAAAATAAAGTTCTGTGTTGAAACTGAAGAAATTTTAGTACTGGCTCTCAGCTGTATGTATCCTTGAACAAGGCAATGCTTTTATAAAGATAGAAGATTAAAAACAGATACCTTATATTGACCCAGTTTGCATGACACAGGGGTTGTTGTGTTGTGCCAGGTGCCTATGGGCACCCTTTTTTGCATGGCACTCCATGGGTGCCCCTGCTTGTCGTGGTTTGCCATATTGTGAGAACCTAGTGTCATGGCTTGTTTGTGGGAGTAGATAATCATCAAATAACCCTATAACAAGCTATGGGTTTGGGGAGGGGTTGTCTCTTCTTCAAACAACCTATGACACCAGGTATGCATGACGAATGTGCTACTGGCGCTTGCATATTCAAAATGGTGGCTGGCGCAGTCTGCTAAGCCCCATGGGGAAATTAGTCCATGGTGGCTTAGTGTTGCATGTGAACAGCCTCAGTGAGTCAGGCTAAATGTCCCTCAAGACATGTGTGGGAGAAAACAAATGTGGGAGAAAGCAAGACTGAAAGATTTGGAGACATTTCTGAAGAGGCAGTTAGATGAATTTCTTGGGTGCTTCGGATGGAGTAATCTTAGTGCTGATGGAGATTTCTTGTTTTACACCACTATGATCCTTAATTTAATGGGTTTTCCATTTCACTCAGAACATCACAGCTAGAATAAATAACTGATTTTTGCTGTGTCTCCTATGCCCCCAATCCGACTTGAAAATGAATGGGGCTTGCTTCCATGTAATCATGTGTGACAGGAGTGGGGAGCTTCACACCCAGGGGCCAAGTCCAGCCATCCTAGATTCCCAGTCAAGCCCTTTAGGGTTCCCCAGAAGGCCACGCCTCTCTCGCCTGACCACCAATCGTTTGGTGGTTTCCTAGGTTTTGTGCAGTTTTTTCCCCATTCTAAAGGGTTGAGATGCCTCTCCTCAGGCTTAGCTACTGGCAGTAACAGTGTTAAGCTACAATATACTGGTATTTGTAGTATTTTGGCCCTATCATTTTTGCCTTTGGCCCACCACAGGAATGTGCCCCCCCCCTCGAGCTTCCCCTAAGGTAAATTCAGCCCTCAGGCTAAAAGGTTTCCCACCACTGATGTATGAGAATGTAGCCTTGGTTCAGACACCTGGATGGTGATATGATTGTGTGTGGAGGAAAGGGGTGAGCAATCCCCACATCTATGGAAAAGAAATGCTCCCTGCAGAGGACAAATGAGCAGTCAGTCATCAAATTGGCATGATTTTTACCTCCGTTTTGAGGGGGAAGAATTGCATGTCTAACCTGGGCCATGGACACTTTGTAGAACACACAGAGCAGAACTTGAGAGAGGCTTTTGGAAGAACAGAAGGTCAATCCATAATACAGAGATGGTAGAAACTGGACTACCTGATTTTTCAGGAAGGAGTTGTGTGCTTCAACGTATCCCCATGTGAAAATTGAACCCCACAGTACGTCAGAGGCCTGGTTTTCAAGACTCTCCTCTGATGCATCTGTTTTTCTGTTGGGCCTGATATTCACTTGGGTTCTTTTTTAACAAGTTTGGCTGTCTAAAGGAGGACTGAGAGAGACATATTATTGTCTTCTTTCCAGAATCTCGAAGCAGCTCTCAAGTCATTAAAATACATTACAATAAAATAATAAAACATCATACAGCATTAAAAATCACAACTACAATAAAACAGTCAAGCAGCCTCATCTATTCAAACTGAGCTTAAGAGCTGGTCCTCTCCCATATCAGCCATCACCAAACTTTATGGAGGGACATTTTCAACTGATTTCCTAGAGATCATAGTTAGCTAGGTGGGCTTCCCTAGGCAAAGAGGGAGGGCAGTACTATGGAAAGGAGCTCTGGATCTAGGAGCCACCTGCTAATGCTCGGATGGTGGAGGCAACTGAATCGAGGCATGTCTCTCCTGAATGCCTTAAAGCTTGAGGGTAGGAGACATGCCTTCAAGTATGAATTCATCAGCAGCCTGAGCCTCCCTCCCTCCTCCCCTCCCCCTGCAATGATTAAAAAAACCCTGCCAGTTTAAGACCAAGGTTGTGGCTATCTCATATTGGCTCAAGCTCCACAAAGCCAGGCAATTGGAAGCTAAGGCTAGGGATGTGCAGGAGCACCCCTGTTTGGGTTCTCTGAGTGCCCACCCAGCCTCTGCCCCTGCTCGCCAGCCCCTGGTCTCCAAGTTGAGCCCTCCCGCGCTCGGCAACCGGCTCAAGGCTTTCCCGGACCCATTCGCCTCTGCGCCGATCGCTGTGTGTGTTTTTTTTTTTAAACATGGCGATCGGCAGTGTGCCCATAGACTTATTTGCAAAATAGAGCTATGAATCTTGCGTATCAGTCTATGTGTCCATAGATTGTTCCAGTCTCCCACTCACCCCATCCCGGGCCAGCTATGTGAAAGCAGCAGCTTGACAGGAGGAGGAAGGCAAGAGGCGCTTTCCTCTCACCTGCCTCCTCCTGTCAAGCTGCTGCTTTCATGTAGCTGGGATGAGAGGAGGAGAGTGGATCGTTCCAGTCTCCCCCCCCCCCCCGCCTGGCATCCTGGGCCAGCTACATGTGGGCAGGAGCTTGACAAGAGGAGGAAGGCAAGAGGGAAATGCCTCTTGCCTTTCTCCTCTTGTCAAGCTGCTGCCCCCACGTAGCTGGCCTGGAATGGGAAGGGGAGACTGGAATGATCTATGGACATATAGACTGATACGCAAGATTCACGGCTCTATTTTGCATATAAGTCTATGGGCACATACTGCTGATCATCATGTTTTTAAAAAACATGGTGATCGGCGCGGAGGCAAACAGGTCCAGGTAAGCCTCGAGCTGGTTGCCGAGCACAGGGGGTGGGTGAACTGGGGCCCAGTGAGCTGGGGGGTTCGGAGGGCGCAGCTTGGAGAGCACAGGTGCCAGCAGTCTGGCAAATTTGTGGACCAAATCGGGCACCCGTGACATCCCTAGCTAAGGCTGATGTCTTAACAGACATGCCCCATGATCAGTCATGATGTTGTGCAGTGTCACAAATTGTGCTTGCTTACAACCTACCCTCCCTGCACCCACACTTTTGCTTGGTCTTTCAGGCCCAAATCCAGATGGGGAGGATATATATCCAATTGGACTAATAAGGAGAATTAGGGTTTGGGTGGTTGACTTGGGATATTAATAGATAGATGACAGATAGATGATAGATAGATAGATTTATAACACAGGATTCTCTCAGGTTGCTGGCAACCACATTTGGCTAGTTCATACACACCCACAAAGAAGCTTCCTACTGGATGTTTACCTCCTGGCAGCTCTCTAGTCTGTACCAGCACATCTCTTCCGCTAATCTCTCAATACCAGTGGGGCAGTGTGGCCAATATGTAAGGTCAGCACAGAGATATTATGAAGTCGTCCATGAAATCAATGAGAGAGAGGGATGAAGCTTTCAGCAACTGTGTGTGCTGGGGTTTTTTTTACTGCCAGGTTAGAGGACGGGGGGAGGCATAGCTCAGTGGAAGAGCACCTGCTTTGCATGAAGAAGGTGCCAAGTTGAATCCTCAGCATCTCCAGGTAGGGCTGGGAAAGAATCCTGTCTGCAACTGTAGAGAGTCACCACCAGTAAGACGATACTGGGCTAGATGGACCCAGGGTCTGACTCAGCATAAGGCAGCTTCCCATGTTCCTATGATGTATCAGATTGCCTATGATATTCCCATTAAGAATTGAAGAACAGACTTCACCCCCAGACGATCCTGAATTGGATCGACACCCTCTGCCGTTGATTGTCTCTTATTTATCAGGGCAATGTGAACTATTTATTTTATTTATTTTATTTATTGCATTTATACCCCGCCTTTCTCCCTCTCGCAAGGAACCCAAGGCAGCTTACATTATCCTCCTCCTCACCGTTGTATCCTCACAACAACAACCCTGTGAGGTGGGTTGGGCTGAGAGTCTGTGACTGGCCCAAAGTCACCCAGTGAGCTTCCATGGCCAAGTGGGGACTAGAACCCGGATCTCCCGGCTCCCAGTCCGTCACTCTCACCACTACACTACACTGGCTCTCTATAAACTATAAAATTGCAACAGCCACATTTGCTCTGGTACACTTGAAACGCAGGCATAAGCTTTTCAAATGTGTGTGTGTGTGTGTGTGTGTGTGTGCGTGCGTGCATGCATGCGTGTGTGTAGGATACAATATCCTTCTTGAAATAGTAATGTTTTGTTCAGCTTTCTTTGGGGAATAAGATCTGGTGCAACGTGTCGTCGTTTAGCATAACGAGTATTTACTGATATATTTGATACTTTGCAATGTCTTTATTGCTTTGTTTGTATTATTTATTCCTTCAATTTATACCTCACCTTTCTTTCCCAATGGAAACTCAAGGCTCCTAACACTATCAGAACAGCAATACAATTACAGTAAAACTCATAAATGCTGATTGAATCCTGCTGGTCTCGCTCTTCTTCTGTTAGTACTTGTAACTGGCAGCCATTCCATCAGACTGCAGGAGGGGCAGAGAAGGAAAGCAGGGTCACCGGCAGTCATGCAGGGAAGCCAGCTTCATTAGGCTTTGCCTTTCCCCCAGCCATCATCCAGCAGCCATTACATCAGGCTGTAGAAGAAAGTGAGACAGGAAGCAAGGCCCCTTCATTGGCTCAGCTGAGAGACCAGCAATTGTTGGCTTCCCCTCCATTTGAGCTGTTTCCATTCCAGCTGGTCATGATAACAAGACCAACAATGTCCGGCTGCATTACAGCTGTTACAGCATTATGTCTGTACTACAGCTGATCAGTTTGAAATCCCTTCTAACATTTAGAATTGGTGCCTAGGTTTTCTTGTTTTCCTTTCCCCTCCCCATGTTTTTTTTCCTTTCGTGTCAGGTATTTTTACATTGTAAAGCCAGAAAGTAGGGAGCTTCTTGTTTTTATGGATCTGTAAGCTGCTCTGTGAGACTTTCTGGATGAATATAAATGATTTAAATAAATATAATTAAAATAAGTAATGAATAACTGTTAGAGGCCATGCCAGAAAGACACTGCTGGAAAAAGCTTGCTGCCCTGAAGTGTTCAAAACAGGAATAACAACAACAACAACATTTCTATACCACCCCATAGCCAAAGCTCTCTGGGTGGTTTACAGAAGTTGAAATGAACCTGTCCTGAGCCCAAAACTGGTTTAAAGAGCCCCCCCGGCCCCACAGTAAAATAGAAGTGAACCTCATTGTAAAATGTCTTGCTTGCCTTGAACCTGAACCAAACTCCTAAACACATAAATTGCTGTTTGTAAGCTACTTTGGCTGTGGGAATTCCACAGTCATCACAGTGGAATGGTGGAATATAAGAATCAATGAATAAAAAAGTGACAAGCTTTAAATGAGTGGTTTAATAAGCAGAAACTTAGGAGGTTCTTTCACGTGATATTAGAAAAAATCTCTGTTTCTTTGTCTGTTTTTTCCTGTCTTTTTCTCTCTCTCCACCACCCCATTCAACATTAGAGAGGCAACCAAAAGAGATGGCATTTCCCAGGTAATCATTGGAGCAGAAGAGACAGACAGAAGCAGGGGAGAGGATTCTGGACTTGGTAATTCTCATGTCTCCTGCACTTACTTTGATCCCAAATAAAAATTGCTTTTCTCAGCTGAAGACAAATAAAAAGTTAAGCTTATGAAACAGTAGGCTAGTTTGAAATGTCTAGAAGCTTATATTTCAAATGATGAATGGGGTGTGATTGATATTCCCGATTATGACTTTGAAGTAATCCCCAGAGTATTGAGAATTACAGGAAACAAGAGACACTTGGTCAAAGAAAGGCCTATAGATTCATTGGTCCCTCCCGGGATTATTTTATCAATGAGCCTCATATCTGTAAAAGTGAGAATAAGAACATAAGAATTGACTTCACAGATTTATATAACGGCATTTATTTATATGTGGCAGTCTTCACCGCCTGGAGTGAGAGGAAAGGTAAAGAAGACAGAAATACCTGAGATGAGCTAAAATGGTGCTTCTATTCCTGCTATGCTAGTTGAAGTAGAAAGAATATTTGGGGACTGAAATTCACTCTGTCTTGCTCAGTTGTGAAACATGACTGACAGAGTTCCAGAGGATATGGCATTTGCGCATGCAAATTGCACATTAAAAATATGCTTCTTTCTCAGGTTAAATAGTTGTCATGTATTTGTTTCATAGGAGTTATGTTGCAACACAAAAATTTTAAATGTAATCCTTCTGTATACAAATGTATCCCAATCAGTTCCAAAGCAGAAGCATCCTAGTGGCTCTGCCCTGGAGGAAGGCAGATTCACAGGTATTTATAGAATCATAGAATAGGAGGGCTGGAAGGGGCCTACAAAGCCATCGAGTCCAATGCAGGAATCCAAGTCAGAGCATCCCTGACAGATGGCTGTCCAGCCTCGTCTTGAATGCCTCCAGTGTGGGAGAGCCCACCACCTCCCCAGGTAATTGGTTCCATTGTCGTATTGCCCTAACAGTCAGGAAGTTTTTCCTGATGTTCAGCTAGAATCTGGCTTCCTGTAACTTGAGCCCATTATTCCGTGTCCTGCACTCTGGGATGACCAAGAAGAGATCCTGGCCTTCCTCTCTGTGACAGCCTTTCAAGCACTTGAAGAGCGCTATCATATCTCCCCTCAGTCTTCTCTTCTTAAGGCTAAACATGCCCAGTTCTTTCAGTCTCTCTTCATAGGGCTTTGTTTCCAGTCCGCTGATCATCTTTGTTTGTTTATTTATTTATTTCATTTCATTTCTATACCGCCCAATAGCCGAAGCTTTCTGGGCGGTTCACAAAAATTAAAACCAAACAACACACAATAAAACAATTTAAAATATATAGAACATTAAAACCACAATATAACAATACAACCATAATAAAACCTAGCAGCAGTGCAAGAGTTTAAAATACAGATTTAAACAGCAAAGATAAAAATTTAGAAAGCTAAAATGCTAAAATGCCTGGGAAAATAAAAAGGTCTTCACCTGGCGCCGAAAGGAATACAATGTAGGCGCCAGGCGAACCTCACTAGGTTGCCCTCCTCTGAACCCTCCCCAGTTTGTCTGCATCCTTCTTCAAGTGTGGTGCCCAGAACTGGACACAGTACTCCAGATGAGGCCTAACCACTGCTGAGTAGAGGGGAACTAGTACTTCCCAGGTTTGGAAGCTATGCTTCTATTAATGCAGCCCAAAAGAGCATTTGCCTTTTTTGCAGCCACATCACATTGTTGGCTCATATTCAGCTTGTGATCAACAACAATTCCAAGAACCTTCTCACTGAGCCACGTATCCCCCATCTTGTAACTGTGCATTTGGTTTCTTTTTCCTAGGTGCAGAACTTGGCATTTATCCTGATTAAATGTCATTCTGTAGTTTTCTGCCCAGCGCTCCAGTCTATCCAGATCACTTTGAATTTTGTTTCTGTCTTCCAAAGTATTAGCTATCCCGCCCAATTTTGTGTCATCCGCAAATTTGATCAGCATTCCCTGCACCTCCTCCTCCAAGTCATTAATAAAATTGTTGAAGAGCACTGGGCCCAGGACTGAGCCCTGCGGTACCCCACTCGTTACCTCTCCCCAGTTTGAGAAGGTCCCATTGATAAGCACTCTTTGAGTCCGATTCTGTAGCCAACTGTGGATCCACCGGATCGTTGTTTCATCTAGCCCACTTTGAGCTAGTTTGCTCATCAGGATATCATGGGGCACTTTGTCGAAAGCTTTGCTGAAGTCGAGGTATATGATGTCTACAGCATTCCCACGGTCTACAAGGGAGGTGACTTGATCCAAAAATGGGATCAGATTAGTCTGGCAGGACTTGTTTTTGACAAATTCATGTTGGCTTCGAGTAATCATGGCATTGTTTTCAAGGTGCTTCCAGATGGGTTGCTTGATCATCTGCTCCAGAATTTTCCCTGGGATTGATGTCAGACTGACTGGTCTGTAGTTCCCAGGTTCCTCCTTTTTACCCTTTTTGAAGACAGGGACAACAGTAGCCCTCCTCCAGTAATCTGGCACTTCACTCGTCCTCCATGATTTCTCAAAGAGAATAGACAGCGGTTCTGAGAGTTCTTCTGCCAGTTCCTTTATTACTCTAGGATGCAGTTCATCTGGCCCTGGAGATTTGAACTCATTCAAAGTCATTAGGTGTTCCTTGACCATATGCCTATTGATCTCAAGCTGCAATCCTGCCCCTTCAGCCTGTACTTCGCCTTTGCTATGAGGGTCATAGAACCTCTTTTGGGAGAAGACTGAGCCAAAGTAGGAATTGAGCACATCTGCCTTTCTTTGTCATCTGTTATGGTTAGGGATGTCAGAGAATTCCACCACGGAACTCGGTGAGCCCGAATGCTGTGCATTCGGCCCCCCTGAACTCCGTGGCGGAAACGTCCTGCCCCCCCGCCCCCTCGCGGACCTCCCCCGGGACGAGACTTACCTGGGGAGGAACTTCCGGGTGGCGGCGGCTCAAGCAGCGGCTTCGGCAGCGGCTGTGGCAGCTGGTCTTCCGACCGGCTGCCGCCGCCACGTTTTCCAGTCTTGTTAAAAAAAAAAAAGACGTGATAAGCTACGTAAAGATTTACGTAGCCTATCATGCCTGGTTTTTTTTTTTTTTTTAAAATGACGTGATAGGCTACGTAAATCTTTACATAGCCTATCATGGCTGGGTGGGTTTTAAAAAAAAGCAAAAAACCACGTACGCAAATGGGGGCAGCTATTGCCGGCGCCATTTGCGTTCCTTATTTTTGGCCATCTTAGTCTATGTAAATATTTATGTAGACTATGACGGCAAAAATAAAGGGGAATGCAAATAGTGTAGCAGGCGCTATTTGCGTCCCTTTTTGATTCCCCGTTTTAGCCTATGTAAAGATTTATGTAGGCTAAAACGGGGAATCAAAAAGGGACGGAAATAGCGACCGCTACGCTATTTGCGTTCCCCTTTATTTTCGCTGTCATAGTCTACGTAAATATTTACGTAGATTCAGACGGCCAAAAATAAGGAACCCAAATGGCGGCGGCCGTAGCCGCTGCCATTTGCGTACGTGTTTCCCCCCCCCCAGAGCCCTCTGCGGCTGGAAATCCAGCTGCGGACGGCTCTGGGCTGGCCTGGGCCTGGCCGGCTGCTCCACAGAGCTGCCATGGAGCACAGCTGGCCATCGAGGATTCCGGGGGGGAGGAACGGATCGCCTCCCCCCCGGCGAGGATTCTGGGGGGAGGGACGGAATGCCTCCCCCCCATCAACATAATCCGTGAAAGGTAAGGCACTTTCGTACATCCCTATTTATGGTTTTGCCATCCTTATTTAATAGCTGAACAACCATTTATTTCTTCTGCCTTTTACTATGCACGTAGCTGAAGAAAGCCTTTTTGTTGTTTTCAGCATCCCTCGCTAACCTCAGCTCGTTCTCAGCTTTAGCCTTCCTGACGCCATCCCTGCAATTCTGTGCTACCTGCCTGTACTCTTCCTGTGTTACTTGGCCTTCTTTCCACTTCCTATATGTGTCCTTTTTTGGTTTCAGGTCATCCCTAAGCTTTTTGTGAAGCCACATTGGCTTCTTCTGTTGTCTTCCACCTTTTCTTCTTGTTGGAATTGTTTGTGGTGGTGCCTTGAGAATTTCCTTTTTTAAAAGCTCCCCTCCATCTTGGACTCCTTTTCTTGTTAGCATTGCTTGCCATGGGACCTTCCTGATCATTGTTCTGAGTTTATTAAAATCAGCTTTCCTAAAATCCAGGGTACGCGTTCGACTACCCTTGGCTTTTGCTTCCCTTAGAACCAAGAACTCAAGTGCAACATGGTCGCTTTCCCCCAGAGTTCCTGTAAGTGCTACTTTATCCACGAAGTCATCTCTGTTGGTTAGGATCAAGTCAAGGATAGCCGATCCTCTAGTTCCTTCCTCTGCTTTCTGTAGGAGGAAGTTATCCACCACACAAATCAGGAATTTCCTGGAGGGGCCATGTTTTGCAGAATTTGTCTCCCAACAAATATCGGGGAAATTGAAGTGCCCCATTACTACTACATCATGCTTCCTTAAAACACTGGCTATTTGCTTTTCAAAAGTTTCATCCTCGTCTTCTCCTTGGTTGAGTGGCCAGTAGTAGACTCCGACCATCAGGTTCCTTTTATTCTTTGCTTCATTTATTTTGATCCAGATGCTCTCGATGGGGCTACCAAGCTCCTCCTGTATTTCTGTGCAGAGATATGTATTTTTTGCATACAGTGCAACCCCACCTCCCTTTCTGTTCCTCCTGATCTGTTAGAACAAGTTATATCCTTCAATTGCTGTATTCCAGTCATGACAGTCATCCCACCAAGTCTCAGTTATACCTATCAAGTCATAATTTTCCTCTTGCATTAAGAGTTCAAGTTTGTTCTGTTTGTTTCCCATACTCTGGGCATTAGTATATAGACATCAAAGACCATGTGCTTCATAGTCTGGCTTTCTTCCTACATGTGTCTGAAGACTATTATTGGGCACTATCAGAGCTGTTCTCTCCGTTGCAGTGCATGCGCCTACGTCCATTGTTACCTCCAACATTACATCTCCCTTCCCCATAGGATTCAGTTTAATCCCTCCTGATGAAGTTCTTCATGCTGTGGCCAAACACATTCTTCCCATCCTTTGTGAGGTGCAACCCATCCCTTGCCAACAGCCCATCTTCCAGGAAGTATAGCCCGTGGTCCCAGAATCCAAATCTCTCTCGTCGGCACCACCTTCGTAGCCAGTCATTCACCCGGAGTATTTTTCGTTCCCTTTCTATCCCTCTTCTAACTACTGGAAGGATGGATGAGAAAATTATCTGGGCCCCAAAGTTCTTGAGTTTCCTTCCCAAAGCTTCAAAGTCTGATGTGATTTATTCGTAGCTCCACTTGGTGGTATCATTTGTTCCCACTTGGATGAGAAGAAAGGGATACCTGTCAGTGGGCTATATGAGTGCAGGCAACCTTTCAGTCACTTACTTTTTCTTCCAGCAGCGTGATCAACTTTCACTTGTTGCAAGTGTAGGCCATGTTGTTCTCAGGCAAGAAAACAAACATTGCACACACCTTGCAGGTCACCACCACTGGAGAGTCCTGTCCTTCCATTGCCTCTTTCCCCTGTTTGTGTCTAGCTTTGTGATTGTTCTAGACTAGCCTGTGCCTGCTCCTCTACTCAGTAGAGGTTAAAAGCAGAGTCCCACTGGTGTGGAAGTGTGTGTTACAAGACAAATAAATGGAAAAAAGTTAGTTAAAAATAAAATAAAATAAAATAAAAAATGGAAAAAAAAAGTTAGGGGCCTCCCGCTTGACCTCCCCTGCCGAACTCCTCTGGCCGACTCCTGTTTGCTCACCCTGTTCGTGCACTCTGATCGCTCGCTCTCTGGGAGCTTGCTTGCTTCTGTAATTCCTGGTCCAGTTGGAGCAGCTTGCTCTGCTTTGCTCAGCTGGGAGGCGGGAAACAGACTGAAGCTTCCTGCCCACTCAGCTGCTGGGATTACTCAGGCCACCCCCCCCAATTCATTTCGAGCTCTCAGAAGCACCTTGTGAGCTCACAGCCACTCAGAAGGATAAAGGGCAGCCCCCTGGGCTTCCTGCAGCCCACTTACCTCTTAGCCTCTGTCTCCTTTGTCTCTTCAACCACTGCAACTCCCCTGGCCAACTCCTGTTTGCTCCTGTTCGCTTGCTCTGGTCGCTCTCTCTCTGGGAGCTTGCTTGCTTCTGTAGTCCCTGGACCAGCTGGAGCAGCTCTCTCTGCTCTGCTCTGCTCAGCTGGGAGGTGGGAAACAGACTGAAGCTTCCCGCCCACTCAGCTGCTGTCCACATCATTTATGTGGTTGCTCTTGTGCAGATGGGCTAATGCAATACAGAACTCATCTGGAATGTCTGGACAGAGCATACAAGAATAAATGCTACTCAGGACAAGCAAATGAGTGGAAGAGAAAGTTCTGAAACATTGGACATGCAATTGCCTCATTCTTTGTTAGAACTTTGGGTCCTAGTAGTTGCTTTCCAGCCAACCAACTCACACAAGTGCTTGATCAGTCACAATGAAGGCTTCTAAACACATGAACACACACACACACACACACACACACACACACTGGGCCAGTCCAACAGGAGGAAACATATGTAATGTTGCAGGGATTCAAAAGTCTGATTTAGTCCTGGATCCTGAATAACAACAACAACAACAACAACAACAACAATTTAATTTCTTAGTTGCCTTTCTCTTAAAAAAGACCCAAAGTGACTTAGAACAACATTATTTAAAGATGCAAAATATAAAATACCTAAAAACAGTTCCATCAATATATGAAAGCATCATAAAACAACTAAAACATCAGTAGAGAATAAAAAGCTCATCATATGCCCTCAAAAGCCTGGGAGTAGAGGGAAGTCATGACCTGGTACCAAAAAAGATGACAGTGTTGGCACTAGGCAGGCCTCACTGTTCTCCACAGTTTGGGAGTCACCATTGAAAAGGCCCTCTCTGTTGTTGCCAGCCTCCAAACCTCCCACACAAGAGGCATCTGAGAGAGCCTCAGATGTTGCTTTCAGTGTATGAGTAGGTTCATACCAGGGGAGGCACTCTGTCAGGAATAAGGTTTTTCCGCCCCCGGAAACATGTATACATCACCTGTGTTGCATGAGCATTTCTCTCTGCTAGACTGGGGTGACTGATGTGCTAGCTAGGTATTTTCTAAGTTCAGCAATGGATCTCAAGGTACCCCAGCACCCACATCCCAGTGGGCTGCTGTAACTAACTCATCTAACCTCACATTTGGCCATGGATGCATGGGTCACCTCATGTGCATTCTCCAAACATTGCTCGAAGCATACTTATAACACAGGCCTTCTCTCCTTTCTTTCTCCCAGGGGTGGGCAACTTGTGGCCCCCCAGAAGTTGTTGGACTGCAGCTCCTATCGTCCTTCAACCATTGGCTTTGCTGGCTAAGGCTGATGGGAGTTGCACTCCAGTGACATCTGGGGGACCACAAGTGGCCCACCCTTGATTTATCCCTTGTTGTTCCTGAACATCAGAAGAACATGCCCCCTTGGCAGAGCATGTACCTTCCGAATGTGACATGAGGAAAAGGAGAGGGGCAATAGCTCAGTAGAAGAGCTTACGCTATGCATGCGTAAGGTCTCAGGCCCAATCCCTGGCACTTGCAGTTAAGAGACTTCTGCTGAGAACTTGGGGATCTGATGCCAGGCATAGACAACACTTGGCTGGATGGGCCAGCAGGCTGACCCATTGTGAGGCAGCTTTGTATGTTCATATGCTGTTCTGGGCAGCACCATCCTAGCTCTGAGGGCAGCTGGCCCTGAAATTTATTTCTCCTGAATTCATTTGTGGAACTGAAAGGGTTTGTGTGGCCAAGGATGTTACAGTAACCTGGCTGTTTTGTGTTCCCTTGGAATGCTTTTGTGGCCTTTGTGGTTCGGTGCAAACATAAGGAGGGCTGCACAACATGGCTTGGGTTTTCCCCCCGTAAATGCAACGTTGTGTAAACAGCAGCTACAAAGGGGCCATTTGCCACATTACCTTTATGGAAAAACCTGAGCCACCATTTTTTTTTGCGAAATGGCGGCTCGGCGGACCAGCAAAGACTGCTGCGCTTGCCCAACTAGGCATGCGCCAAGTCAGGCAAGTGCAGTGGTCCGTGGACTGGAGTCTGGGAGGCCGAGCACTGGGGTGGGGGAGTCTGCTAGACTCCACCCCCTTCCCAGACTCCCACAATGCCCTTACTTCAGGCCCACCCACCACCGGTATGCAGCCCCCAAGAGCTTCTCCGAAATGGAAAATGGCCCTTGGGTTAAAAGAGGTTCTGCATCCCTGATTGATATTACAGTAATTATTTCTAAATTTGCATCTCTCTCTCTCTCCCTAAAATATGCAAATGCTATGCAACTTGGTATCATCTTTTGACCACTTTGGGGGGTGATGTGTAAGTGGCCATCCTAGAAAGAACCAGGCACTCATAAAAGCAATATTTTGTTTCCCACGTCCCTCCCTCTTGCTGTTGAAGGGGACTTGCTGATGGGTCTTTCCAGAGGGCCTCCAAAATCTTGGAGCCAGCCCCAACCATCTATCTGGCTTCTTGTATTTCAAGGCAGAGTCTTTCAGCTTGACAGTCAGCAGCCCCATATCCCATTTGGCTTGTGATACGCTTGCCACTAGAACAAAGCCAAATAGATAGAGTAGCGACTTAAAGAGCTCAAGTAATTCTCCATAGTCTTCTTTGAAAGCTGGAATTTAAAGGGCAAGAGGTTCTCTAATCTCCAAAACTCTTGAGGAGTGGATCACTAATATTTTGTCTTGCTATTGTTTTGAAATAGATTCTCCCTTTGTGAAAACAGTGTTATTTCTAAGATTTCCTGGCAGCAGTGACTCATATTGGCAAAGCTAACATGGTCTCCCTATGCCACCAGAATCTAAGGGATGAAAAACTGATGCCGTGGTTTATGGGAATCGATAACTCCTCTTTGCACTTGAGATGGGTATGAAGTGAGGAGCTTTGATTTAAATCCACTCAAATCTCATTTGAATCGGGAAAGGTTTATGATGTCATTTTGATAGATACCAATAATCAGCAGGTCTTGATCATAGAGAACATAGTAGTATAAATAATCCAGAGGTCAAGGATTCCGGTGCTTCATTTTCCATTGTAAATTTTTTGGAAGCTGTCACTGGAGAGCTTTTATTTTGTTTTAATCCACTTCAAAACACCTACACTACACATTTTAAACTGGTGTGATATCAGTCAAAATGGAAGGCTTTCCATAAGTTGCCCTGGGTATATTAGGTGTGTGTGTATGTGTGTGTGCACGCGCACATGCTGGGTGTGTGTGTCACTAAAATGTCTTTGTTTGCAATCCTTAGTTCATTGCAGAATGATATCTGCCAACTTCCCTTGAGGGTGAAATTAAACTGAGATACTTTCTAGACCGGGATTGGAATGCTAAAGTAGGAAATCAAGAAATCACCGGGATAACAGGCAGGCATGGCCTTGGTGTACAGAATGAAGCAGGACAAAAGCTAATAGAGTTTTGCCAAGAGAACATGCTGATCATAGCAAACACTCTTTTCCAACAGCACAAGAGGCGACTCTACACATGGACGTCACCAGATGGTCAATATCGAAATCAGATTGATTATGTCCTTTGCAGCCAAAGATGGAGAAGCTCCATACAGTCAGTAAAAACAAGACCTGGAGCTGACTGTGGCTCAGATCATGAGCTGCTTCTTGCAAAATTTCGGCTTAAATTGAAGAACGTTGGGAAAACCACTAAACCGTTCAGGTATGACCTAAATCATATCCCTGATGAATATACAGTGGAGGTGAGGAATAGATTTCAGGGATTAGACCTGATAGACAGAGTGCCTGAGGAACTATGGACGGAGGTCCATAACATTGTTCAGGAGGCAGCAACGAAATCCATCCCAAAGAAAAAGAAATGCAAGAAAGCCAAGTGGCTGTCTGATGAGGCTTTACAAGTAGCTCACGAAAGAAGGGAAGCGAAAAGCAAGGGAGAAAGGGGAAGATATACCCAACTGAACGCAGAGTTCCAGAGAATAGCATGGAGAGACAAGAAGGCCTTCTTAAATGAACAATGCAAAGAAATCAAGGAAAACAACAGAATGGGAAAGACTAGAGATCTCTTCAAGAAAATTGGAGATCTCAAGGGAACGTTTTGTGCAAAGACGGGCATGATAAAGGACAAAGAAGGCAGGGACCTAACAGAAGCAGATGAGATTAAGAAGAGGTGGCAAGAATACACAGAAGAACTATACAGGAAAGATCTGAATGTCCCTGATAAGCCATGATAGTGCGGTCACTGAATTTGAGCCGGACATCCTCGAGAGTGAAGTCAAGTGGGCCTTAGGAAGCATTAGTAACAACAAAGCTAGCGGAGATGACAGTATTCCAGCCGAGCTATTTAAAATCCTAAAAGATGATGCTGTTAAAGTGCTGCATTCAATATGTCAACAAATCTGGAACACTCAACAGTGGCCACAAGACTGGAAAAGGTCAGTTTACATTCCAATTCCAAAGAAGGGCAACGCCAAAGAGTGTTCAAACTACCGCACAATTGCGCTCATTTCACATGCCAGCAAGGTGATGCTCAAAATCCTACAAGCTAGGCTTCATCAGTATGCGAACCGAGAACTACCGGAAGTACAAGCTGGGTTTCGAAGAGGCAGAGGAACTAGAGATCAAATCGCCAACATTCGCTGCATCATGGAGAAAGCAAGAGAATTCCAGAAAAACGTCTATTTCTGCTTCATTGACTACGCTAAAGCCTTTGATTGTGTGGATCACAACAAACTGTGGCAAATTCTTAAAGTGATGGGAGTACCAGACCACCTTACCTGTCTCCTGAGAAACCTGTACGAGGGTCAAGAAGCAACAGTAAGAACCAGACATGGAACAACCGATTGGTTCAAAATTGGGAAAGGAGTACGACAAGGCTGCATATTGTCACCCTGCTTATTTAACTTATATGCAGAGTACATCATGAGAAATGCTGGGTTGGATGAATCAGAGGTCGGAATTAAGATTGCTGGGAGAATTATCAACAACCTCCGATATGCAGACGATACCACCCTAATGGCAGAAAGCGAAGAGGATCTCAAGAGCCTCTTGTTGAGGGTGAAAGAGGAGAGTGCAAAAGCTGGTTTGAAACTCAACATTAAAAAAACTAAGATCATGGCATCTGGCCCCATCACTTCCTGGCATATAGAAGGGGCAGAAATGGAAGCAGTGACAGATTTTACTTTCTTGGGCTCCAAGATCACCGCCGACGGTGACTGTAGCCATGAAATTAAAAGACGCTTGCTCCTTGGGAGGAAAGCTATGGCCAACCTAGACAGCATAGTAAGAAGCAGAGACATCACCTTGCCGACAAAGGTCCGTCTAATCAAAGCTATGGTTTTCCCAGTAGTAATGTATGGCTGTGAGAGCTGGACTATAAGGAAGGCTGAGCGCCGAAGAATTGATGCTTTCGAACTGTGGTGCTGGAGAAGACTCTTACGAGTCCCCTGGACTGCAAGGAGGTCAAATCAGTCCATCCTAAAGGAAATCTACCCTGACTGCTCATTGGAAGGACAGATACTGAAGCTGAAGCTCCAATATTTTGGCCACCTAATGCGAAGAGAAAACTCCCTGGAAAAGACCCTGATGCTGGGAAAGACTGAAGGCAAAAGGAGAAGGGGACGGCAGAGGATGAGATGGCTGGATAGCATCACGGATGCAATGAATATGAACTTGAGCATGCTCCGGGAGAGAGCGCAGGACAGGAAGGCCTGGCGTGCTATGGTCCATGGGGTCACGAAGAGTCGGACACGACTGAACGACTGAACAACAACTTTCTAGACCAGAGATAGGGAACGTGTGACCCTTCAGATGTTGTTGGACTGGATCTCCTATCATCCCTCACCACTGGCTATGCTGGCTAGGGCAGATAGGAATTGCAGTCCAGTAACATCTGGAAGGCCACATGTTCCCCATCCCTGTTCTAGACAAAGAGTTCATCACATGCAGAACTAGAGTAATCTCTGGCAAAGGTAAGATAAGAGAGAGCGAGAGCGTGCGCGCGCGCGAGAGAGTGCACACTAGGAAGATTGGTTGGCAGGCTGCTAATCAGCACTAATTATGATGTCATAGTAAATCATACTCTAAATCATGCCCTAAGTATCATTAAGAGGAGTGTAAAGGGCCTCTTCCCCTTCATTCTGTATTGTCTTGAAAGCTGAGGCATGGTCATTGGAATGGGCCATAGTGGAATGGATGTGCACATGCAAGCCATGTGCAATAAAGTCTCTGGCACTTCCAATGAAGAGGATTGTAACATAGCTACACTGGAAAAGACCTGTGTACAGCCTGAGACGTTAGGCAGCCACGGCCATCCAGAGCAGACGGCACTTATCTTGAGGGACGTTTGGCCTGACTCAATATAAGGTATCTCTTTCTAATCTTCTAAAAGAATGGACTTGTCCAAGGACACATAAAGCTGAGATCTAGTAGTAAGATCTCTACAGTTTCAACACAGAGCCTCACCTTGGCTTGAATGCGTGGAAATCAGATGGTTTCTGAAGTAGGTCTGGTAACAGAAAGTCATTACCACCACCTTTTGAAAGATATCATTTCTTTTTTCTTTTTGGTGGGGGAAGGGTAAGACTATATAGAAATATGAAATGGCATTTTTTTGGTCTTCTGAACAGGTAGGTACAGCACAGTAAATTAGGGTTGCCAGCTTTAAAAAACAACACTGGCCCTAGGAAGGGAGGCAGAAGGAACCAGGGCAAAAGTGGGCAGGTAGGAATGGGCAAATCTATGGGTTTCACTTTCTCCTGCATTCACATTTTTAAAATCTAAAATTCTTTCTCTCCTGAATATGAAAAAATTTGGATTTTGGTAAGTTCTTATCCAAAAATGAAGAGAAATGAATTCTCACCCATCTGCACCAGCCAAATTCAATAGGTGCAGCTCTCCCCAGCATGAAGCGGACCATAATGTGCCTGCCTGCCATATAGCTGTTAAAGATGAAGAGCTTATCAGAAAAAATGAGGTAGCAACCCTATTTCAGTACTAACATGGTTGAATACACAGGGATTCAGACTTTTGAGAGCTAAGTACTCAAAGCTCTCTGCCTGGATGGGTGAATCTGTCAGTTTCACTTTCTCCCACACTGAAGTTCAATTCCATCCCATTTATGAGGAATTTTGCAAATTTGATTAAGTTCTTATACAAAAAATGAACTGAAGGATATTCCCCCCCCCCCATTCCTACTGGCAGGTCTTCGAGTAGAGCCTTGAGAAATCAAGTTGATCATATGTAGCAGGGGTGATGGATGAATTCTGGCAGAATCTGGAGTTTACTTGCTTTTTGGACTGGCTGAGAATGGCTGGATCTACACTTACCGCCTTTTTTCGCTTCCAATGAGGTTTCACCACCTGCCTTTCACATTACACAGTAGCCACCTCAAATTGGAACCGGAATTTCCCACTTCCGTGCTCCCGCTTTCAATACCCTAATATACCGGTATTTTCCCTTAATGTGCTCTGATTTTCCACCTTCTCTACCATATCCAGTTGTACTCCCCTCCCCCTCCTGTCCATATGCGGCGGTGTTTGTATTTCCCTCCTGTCCAATCACAGTTCTCGACGGCCCCATGCCTTCTTCCGGCTCCTGATCACATAGCTTCCTCAGCAGCCCCAGTTTCCTCATCAACAAGCAATGGGCTGGATGTGCTCACACTTGTCTGATCTCGGAAGCTAAGCAGGGTCGGTCCCAGTCAGTGCTTGGATGGGAGACCGCCTGGGAATCAGGCTTCCTGCTCTGAGCAGGGGGGTGTATTGTTGTATCCCTTCAAATGAGATTAAGTTTCACCCCCACCTATCCCCTGCTCCGGATGTTTTTTTTTAAATTAAGGCATTATCCTCACAGAATCGGGGCTTCTCCGCGATGTTTTTTTCCTGATTCAGGCATGATCTTTGAAGCTTCAAAGTTGTGAAGCTGCACATCTTCGAAGATCATGCCTCAATTAGAAAAAAACACACACAGAGAAGCCCCGATTCTGCGAGGATAAAGCCTTAATTAAAAAAAACCCATCCGGAGTGGGGGATAGGAGGGGGTAAAATTTAGTCTCATTTGAAGGGATAGAACAACCCCCTGCTCAATTCAGGAAGCCTGATTCCCAGGTGGTCGCCCATCCAACTATTGACCGGGGCCGACCCTGCTTAGCATCTGAGATCAGACAAGCGCGCGCAGGAAAACAGCAGGAAAACAGCACACCGCTCGAGTGTGAACCAACCGAGCTTGTGCATTTGATGAAGCACTGCAATGGGGAAAATGGGTGAGTGTGAATAATCACGTTTTAATGTGAGAGCATTTAGCCCGACTGGACACCAAATTCATTGCGATGGCGGGCGCAATGTAGATCGGCCGAACCAGTCAGTTAAAGGAAGCATTGTTCGCAAATGTATAATGCAGAAGTGGGACATGCAACAAAATGTTTCAGTGCATAATTACTGCAAACACTATAGCTCCTTTTCAGGGTTCCAGACATGCCTTATAAGCTTAAGGCAGGGGTGGAGAACCTCTTTCAACCTGAGGGCCGAATTCAGTTTTGGAGTAGCTTTCTAAAACTGCTAGCAGAGAGCAATTGTGAATGGGGCAAAAGGGACAAGTATGCTGAAGGCAAAATGGGTGTGACTGAAATACCCCAGATACGAGCATATTGTAGCTTAAAGCACTTACAGCAAGCAACTAAGCCCTGGGAGAGGCATTTCAACATTTTAGAATGGGGGAAAATTGCACAAAAGCCAGGACACAATGAAACGATCAGTGCTTGGGGGGAAATCTGCGGATTTTGGCCCCCAGGCCTGAGGTTCCCCACCCTGCTGTACGGAGTTGAAGCAGGACATTCCATTCTCCACTTCCTCTGCTCTTCCATTTTTCTTTTCTAATTGACACTCAATGAATACATCAATCAGCATTTATTATACAGTCACAGACCTGTTCAAGGAACAAAGACACACCCCAAACAGCCAAGTTTAACAGAAGATACATTACAGTATGTTGTCTGAAATAAATAATAAAGAACTTTGAGAAAGAGTACAGTGAAGGATCTGGAGCTGTTGAGAGTCTGCAGTCCTTGAAGTATCCGCTTGTCTTCCTGTGGCCAAGATGTGTGACCAACCAGACCTCTCCAAAGTTGAGAAGTTTGATAAGAAGCTGAAGAAAACCAACATGGAAGAGAAGAACATCCTTCCTTCCAAGGAGTCCATTGACGAGGAGGAGGAGGAGTGTGTGAAGTCCTTGTAGAGATGGCCCCTCCGCACAAAGTGCTAACACTCTTCCCTTTAAAAAAATATAAAATATAATGTGTATTTTGATAAATGCTGCAGCCACTTCCATTGCCATCAGTTCTCCTTCGCTACCTTGGATTCCTCTGAAGTTTAGCAACAGCTGCCCTCTCTTGGCTTAGCCACCTCCTCTGATAACTGGTGCTGCCTGATATGATGAGGGAAGAGCAAATGATACAGCAAAAGGGTTCCGGGGATCATGTGGATCAATTCTCCCCCTCACCCCAATCCAAATCCCGTTCCTTTCTTCCTCTCCTTGCCAGATGGGGCAATTTCAGCATTTGAGACCCATCAGCTTGTTTGCTCATAATTGTTTCTGCAACTGTACTTGCTTAGTTTTCCTACAAATGAAATGGAAAAATTGAATTTATGTGAAAAATATATAACAAAATACTTTAAAATCAACAAGATAAAAATTGAATATGCAAAATTAAAATATACAGATTATGATATATGACACAATAGATTAAGGTCTGTGAACTAAAATATGTAGAATAGTAAATTAGGATATACAAATTAAAATATATGGTACATGTATAAGGTAGGGAAGAGACAACACAAATTGAATTGATGCAGAGAATCCTTTTGTGTGCCTTTGCAGCTGAAAAAAGAAATCTGACCACTGTTTCTGTTATTATATTTTATTTCTCATCTGCTAGTAAGTAAACCAAGTACCATTCAAAGGTCCTACCTGGGTATTTTGATAGGATAGGAGTTAATAATTTATTTCAGTCATCTTTATAGAAGCTACATAGAAAAAAGATATGGGCTAATGTTTCTGTAGCTCTAGCCAAACAAAGGCAAAACCATTCATTAAAAGGAATACCTGAGAAACAGCCATCCAATACAGCAGAAGGCAGACAGTTCTACCCAGCCCTGGAAAAAAATCAAATGGTATTTGGGACAGTTATGTTCTCCAGATAATTAGCATTAGGGCTGTGCAGCAACCTGCTGACCTGCCTTGGAGGCCACTTCGGGGCTTCTGAGGTGGGCCCAACCCACCGGGGCCACTTCAGGTCCAACCCAACCTGCTTCAGCCTCCAGGACCAAAGTGGGATTTGGGAGGCCGAAGTGGGCTCTTCCCTCCCTGCTGCCCCTGCCATGCTGAGCGAGCCCTTGAGCCTTACCTGGACCCTTGGGATGTGCACCATCGGCCTCTTCAAGGGAGTCACCATTTTGGTGATTTCCTGTATTTCCAGAAATTGAATCCTGTGCACATGGTGGCCATAGAGCCACCATCTATGCAACATTACAGGCATTTACACCTGTAATGTTGCATGGATGATGGCCTTAAGGCTGCCATTTACACACAATTCAGTTTCTGGAAACGGGAAATCACATTGGCGACTCCCTCTAAGTGGATGCTGGCTGCTGGTGTGTGTCCTGAGGGTCCAGGTACGGAGCAGGGGGCTTGCTGGCTGGGCGGCTGGGTGGTGAGGGGAGGTGCGCAGCTGGGCAGAGAGGCACCTGGGCTTCCAAAGTGCTCTGAAGTGCAGTGAAGCACTTCAGAGCAACCCAACCCGCTTCGGGTTGCTTTGGGCCCATCCCGACCTGCCTCAGGTGCAGCCCAAAGCAGCCCGAATCACCTTGCTTCAGCTCAGAATTCAGCTCCGAAGCCAAAGCAGTGCATAGCCCTAATTAGCATGACCCTTTGGAAGCCCCAAAGACCTACCTAAGCGGAGTGGAGAACAGGTTTTCTGGGCTGCGGACATAGAGCAATGTTTGTCCATATCCATAATCTGGCATTTAATTATCGGTTTTGCCTCACCAGGGGCCTGTGTGCGCAGAAGATTTACTGACAAGCCTAAGAGTCATAAGGTATTGCTAAAGGCTGTGCTCCATCAGCTGGCGTACTGGTTCTGCTGAAGAAGGTAATAACCCCCAGATGTAATTCACATTCAACATCCCATGGCTACTGAGCATGTCCAGTCTCCATGTGTTTGTTTGTCCATTGGCAGGGAGAGGGGGATGTTTACCAAAAATGGTAGGGTTTTCTTTTCAGATTTTTTTTTGTACTTCCCCAATTCTTGGGGTTCCACTAAGCATGCAGCTGTCTCTCTCTTGTTTCTTAGTGGCCCTGTTTTGGCTCCATTGGTGTTAGCATTAACTGAGAGAGAGATTCTAAGAACTGAATGGGCACTGGAACTATTACTTCTTCCCTAGAAGCACTCTTCTTCTTCTGGTGAATTATATGATTCCCCACCACTTGCCTGGCTTCTTCTTTATCTCCCTTGTTTTGTGGAATATGGATGCGGCTTCTATCAGGCAGAGGCTTGCTAACCTACTTGGTGGTTTGTTTGAAGCCTCCAAAGGGAACAATGAAATTGTAGTGCAAAGCTAGCTGCCATGTGGAATTAGGATCGTTCTGGAGGAGGAGAAGTCCTGGGTATACAAACTACACTGAACAAACATTTACCGTATCCATAAATGTATCTAGAGATAAAATCTGTCCTGTAAAGTTGGATTTCTCATCCACTTGTATAGATTAATTTTGATGGATATATGATGGCAGGAATACTGGCCGTCTCAAAACCAACCATGGATTTCTCTTTGGAGAGTGCAATTTTCACTATTCCTTTCTGCTCATACAAATATTTACTTATTCAGAAATGTTCCTCTTACATCAAAGAACATCATAACCTGGAAAATAACTTCAGAGCTTTTTCTCAACCTCCCCCAGGCTTTTATACTTTGAAAAATTGGGCACGTTTAGCAGGACAGGAGTAGGAGTACGACAAGGCTGCATATTGTCACCCTGCTTATTTAACTTATATGCAGAGTACATCATGAGAAAAGCCGGGTTGGATGAATCCGAGGTCGGAATTAAGATTGCTGGGAGAATTATCAACAACCTCTGATATGCAGACGATACCACCCTAATGGCAGAAAGCGAAGAGGATCTAAAGAGCCTCTTGTTGAGGGTGAAAGAGGAGAGTGCAAAAGCTGGTTTGAAACTCAACATTAAAAAAACGAAGATCATGGCATCTGGCCCTATCACTTCCTGGCATATAGAAGGGGAAGAAATGGAAGCAGTGACAGATTTTACTTTCTTGGGCTCCAAGATCACTGCAGACGGTGACTGTAGCCATGAAATTAAAAGACGCTTGCTCCTTGGGAGGAAAGCTATGGCAAAGCTAGACAGCATAGTAAGAAGCAGAGACATCACCTTGCAGACAAAGGTCTGTCTAATCAAAGCTATGGTTTTCCCAGTAGTAATGTATGGCTGTGAGAGCTGGACTATAAGGAAGGCTGAGCGCCGAAGAATTGATGCTTTCGAACTGTGGTGCTGGAGAAGACTCTTACGAGTCCCCTGGACTGCAAGGAGGTCAAATCAGTCCATCCTAAAGGAAATCAACCCTGACTGCTCATTGGAAGGACAGATACTGAAGCTGAAGCTCCAATATTTTGGCCACCTATTGCGAAGAGAAAACTCCCTGGAAAAGACCCTGATGCTGGGAAAGACTGAAGGCAAAAGGAGAAGGGGACGGCAGAGGATGAGATGGCTAGATAGCATCACTGATGCAATGAATATGAACTTGAGCACGCTCCGGGAGAGAGCGCAGGACAGGAAGGCCTGGCGTGCTATGGTCCATGGGGTCACGAAGAGTCGGACACGACTGAACGACTGAACAACAACAAAGCAGGACAGGAAAAATGCAGAGCAGCATATATATAGTTATTAGTCCCAACGTATTACAAGCCTGGTCAGTGTATAAATAGGCAAATATGAGATGGAGATGATAGTTAAGCATTAGATGGTTAAATATAGAGCTGAAATGAAACTGCTTAGCTTGTTTCATGAGTGTTGAAAAACTGTTCTTGTCTCTGGCAGTTTTCTGAACTTGTTGCATGTGCATTTTAAAAATAAATAAATATGGTTCTTTTCAGCACTGTTTTCTTTCTTCTCTGCCCTCACTCTTCTTGGCCTTATTTGCCTACATCACCATGGCTGTGGTGAAGCTCTTTATATTGTCATTGTCACCATGGACAATTGACAATCTTGGTGATGTCATGGACACTCATAAATGCTTGTTATCGGTTTGGTGTTCCTGATGCTTAGCTTTGCCTGTCATAACTATTCCTGACCCTACTTTGTTTCTGTGCTGTTGACCTCAGGGAATGCCTTCTCATGTTCCTTCCTGGACTTTGAGACCTTTGGATGAGGCCTTGTCATTACATATCCCTTCATACACTGAAGCAGATTGGTTAGAGCCCAGGTGGAGAACCTTTTTCAGGCTGAGGGCCAAATGCCATTCTGGACAAGCTCTCAGGGGTGATGGCCAGGGCCAATGACAAAAGGGGCGGGGCCAAAATACCAGCATATTTTATCCTGAAGCTCTTACTGCCAGCAACGAAGCCTTAGGAGTGGCATGTTGACCTTTTAGAATGGGGAAAAAACTGCCCCAAAGCAGGAAACCACCAAACAATCAGTGGTCAGGGGAAAGGGGGAGCCAGGAGAACCCTGGAGGGTCAGATTGGGACCCCCAGGGGTTAGACTTAGCCCCCAGGCCTGAGTTTCCACACCCCTGGATTAAGGGCATTGAGCAGCCCCTCTTCTGTGGTGGCACCTACATGGGGGAATCCAATCCAATGGGAAACCAACCATGTTTAACTCTTTCCATTCAGCTTTTAATTTTTTTAAAAAATCCAGAGAATCTTGTAGCTATTATGGAATGATTTTGAACAGGCAAGTGTTCTCATTGTTTGCATTGTCTTAGATAAGGGCTAGGTGACCTGCTACCCTCCAGATGTTTTAGACTACAATTAACCCCAGCCAGCATGGCCAATGGTCAGAGGTTATGGGAGTTGTAGACCAAAACATCCAGAGGGCACCAGGTTGTCTGCCCCTGTCTTAGACAATCTTAAAGTTAGTTTTAAAATGAAATACCATATCATCTCATACATCTGTGTTGATAAATCTGTGGTGGTACATACAAATAATCCCTTGAGGTTACAGTCCACAGGTGATGATGAACCCAGCTGTGTGAACTAGCCCCTGGATTCACTTTCCCTTCCTTCCCCTCAAGACCTGAGAAGGTGTGAGGTTTCATATGGAAAAGGAACTCAAAACCAAGCAATGCAAATCCATTTCATCACAGTACTGAATAACAGGTGGCAGAGCAAGAGGAACAATCTATTAGCCAATAGATAGATAGATAGATAGATAGATAGATAGATAGATAGATAGTTAGATAGATGGGTATATGTTATATGTACCTTTTGATGTCAAACCTATATTCTATAGATGTGGCTTCATTCTTTTTGCAATGTTGTAATGGCACGTAGTAAACAAATAAATTTACAGACTGTAAAACAATGCCTGGATCAACATTTTGGTCTCCCCACCCCCATTCTGCAATCTTCTGCAAATCTGAGTTCAGCAAGCACGGTTAAATGTGTGATTCCATTACACAAAGCAATGCCTTTAATGGGCTTATTTCTCTTACATGTATTTATTTAATGTGACTCACTGTGCTTTTATGCACAGTTTGATGCCAAGATTATGTTCTTTAATCATTTCTCTCTTCTCTTCCCCCCCTCCGCCCCCCATCTTTCGTTCCTTCAACAGGTATTTTCAGGCACACTTGTTAGAATTTGATTACATTTGCATTACAATTCTTTCTTTTATAGTTGGCTTTTGTGATTAAGGCCTCCACTCAGAATGACACTCTCCCTACATTTTTGCCAAAAGAAAGCCTTCATTTTCTGGCACCTGACAGAGATATAAAAATATGCTTGCAGTACCTAGCAAAATTGTGGCTATCTTAAACATATGCTTGTAGGGGGGAGGGGCAGGGCTGTTCAACTTGCAGCATGAGCCCAAAAGGAAGCGAAATTCCAAACAAAGTCCCTCTTCGATGTATATGACATGACTTCACACCCATTATGAAAGGTCTTTGTTTGCAATCCAAGATGAACCTTCCTACCAATGGAATAAAGAGACAAAGTCTCAGGATGCTGAAAAAAAATATATTGGTTTTATTCCAACTCCAAGAAGTAGCTTTACATGTTTCAGCCCTGAATATGGGCCTTCTTCAAGGGTCAATTTTTATATATAGCCTGCAGAGATCTGTCCTTGGAATAAAATCACATTTTGTTCAACATCCTGAGACATTGTCTCTTTATTTCATTGGATCATTTTGGATGTTCTCCAGCACTGTTTTACCCAGAGCACCATCCTACCAGCCAGGGTGGCCACACTATCAGAGTGCACGAATCAGATTCCCATGAGGCTTCCTGATGGCTCAACCTGTTTCCTCTGTCTCTTCATAACCTGTTGAGAACAGGAAGGTTTCAAGCAAAGATTTGTGATTGGCTAGGAAGGACATGGGGTGTGATGCATACTGATCAAAGAACTCTCCTCTCCAAATAAGGGCAGTTTCAAATAGCAAAGCTATTTTCCTCTGCTTCTGTGTTATCTGCCACAGGGCTGGCATCAAGTGTAGACATGTTCAGGCACCTGCCAAGGGCTCACACCCTAGTAGGGGCCCACTGATGAGAGTCCCCTGGAGTTGCTCCTCCTCTTCTTCACCATTGCAACCTGCTTGTTCATCAGCTTCATGCTCTAGCCTAGACAATGGCGGGGGTGTGAAGAACGGAGGAACAGTAGATGCCACTGCTTGCTTGCTCACTGGTTCTCTACCTGTCAAGCAAGCAAGCAGCAGGAATGATGAGAAACAGAAAGCGCAGCAGTAGCAGCTGGTGACAATGGTGCTGAGAAAGTAGACACACTGGGGAAGGGGGCCCATTTTCCCAAGGGCCCTCAAAAACCTGGAGCCAGCACTGATTTGATATTATCAACATCCATTGATGCAATTGCCTATATGTCTGAGCCTAATCTTGTTGGGAAGGAGAAGGCCCAAAGCCAATATCTATGGATAGTTTGTTATTCTGAGGCTGTATTCCTGTTCATACTTACTTAAGAATAAGCGACACTAAACTGTGGGAGTTCTAAGTAAGCATACTAAGGATTGGGCTGCCCTTATCTTATCCTATAGTCTAGTCTGAAACATCTGAACTAGGACACTATACTAGGTATGTCTGAATCTGGTTTCAGGCCCACTTTCAGAACTGAAGCTACTTTGGTTGACCTTTGCTGGGAGAGACACAGGGGGAGTGTGACCCTATGGAATCGTCTGGAACTACCAGCAGCTTTTGACACCAAGATTTAAAATTTATCAAGCTTTATCAAAAGGTTTATGATTGATTATTGATGCTTTCTGCTATCCCATGAAGTTGTCATTAGGGATGTTGCTGAACTCATCCATCCAGGCGTACAAGAACATACAGGTTTTTCAAGGCATTTGTAACAATGGTCTCAGCCATGACTTTCAAATTCTTCTCTGGCTTGCTATAAGAATGGTAAAAGAAGTCATATATAAAAGAAATGCAAAATACAATCTGAACTTCAAATAGGTTTATGTCCTGTTATTCCTAAACAAATCTTAGTTTTATATGAGTGATTCTTTGTTTTGGCTCCAGGTGATTCAGGGTCTGACCCCACAAAAGTCCCTTGCTGCCTTTTGATATCATATAGAGGAGGATTTTTTTTAAAACAGTACTTTGGGAAGTCACCTTTTTAATAAATTAAGATGAACTGTGCCAGTTCTGCTCCTGTCTTTTGTGGACCTCTCAGGGCTACTTTCCATCTGGATCATTATCGAAGAGACTGGGTAGTGGAGGCTACTCTGAGTTCTTAGCAGTATGTAGATTAGTTAATCTACTCCTTTTACCATGGATTAATTTGAACCTGCAGCTATAGATGGGGGAGAAACTTTTTCAATTCTCATTTTAATGCAAACTTGACTAATTTGGACTTTGCAAACCAATATACAACCTGAAATGCAGTTATGCTTTGAAACACTTTCCCAAATTTTATGATGCAGAGCTCCAGTTTTTTAAAAATGTACAAAAATGTTTAAATCAGGAGAATTTGTGCACCACAATGTGTATGCTACTGAAAACAACAGTAGTTTAGCTTAACGTCTGTTCCAGGTAAATTGGTTGAAAGCATTATTAAAGATAAAATTCATAAGCATATAGAAAGACAAGCCCTGCTGAAAAAGAATCAACATGGCTTCTGCAAAGGTAAGCCCTTCTCACTAACCTTTTAGAGTTCTTTGAGAGTGTCAATAGACAGGTAGACAGGGGTGATCCGGTAGACATTGCTTACTTGGACTTGCAAAAGGCTTTTGACAAAGTCCCTCACCAAAGACTCCTGAGCAAACCAGTCATGGAATCAGAGGACAGGTCCTCTTATGGATCAGTAACTGGTTAAAGAACAGAAAGCAGAGAGCAGGAATCAATGGTAAATTCTCCCAATGGAGAGAAGTAAATAGTGGGGTCCCACAGGGATCTGTATTGAGACCAATGCTTTTCAACTTACTCATAACTGATGTGGATTTAGGAGTGAGCAGTGAAGTAGCCATGTTTGCTGATGGCACCAAACTATTTGGGATGGTTAAAACATGAAGGGATTGTGATAAGTTCCAAAAGGGTCTATCCAAACTGAAAGAGTAGGCATCAAAATGGCAAATGCCGTTCAATGTAAGAAAGTGTAAAGTGATGCATGTTGCGAGAAAAAATCCCAACTTCAAGTATAACCTGATAGGATCTGAGCTAGTGTTGACCGACCAAGAAAGAAATCTTGGGGTTGTGGTGGACAGCTTGATAAAAATGTCAACCCAGTGTATGGCCGCTGTAAAAAAAAAGGCAAACTCCACACAGCTGGGATCATTTAGTTTGGAAAAAAAGGAGGGTAAGGGGAGACATTATAGAGGTGTACAAAGTTATGCATAGTGTGGAGAATATGGATAGGGAGATATTTTTCTCCCTCTCTGAAAATACTAGAACCTGGGATCATCCCATGAAGCTGATTGGTGGGAGATTCAGACAGATAAAAGGAAGTACTACTTCACACAGCACATAATTAAACTATGGCATTTGCTACCACAAGATGTATTGATGGCCACCAATTTGGATGGCTTTAGGGGGTTAGACAAATTCCTGGAGGAGAAGTCTGTCAATGGCTATTAATCCTGATGGCTATGTACTACCTCCAGTACCAAAGGCCTATATACACCAGTTGCAGGGCAGGAGAGTGCTGTTGCACTTGTGTCCTGCTTGTGGGTTCCAGGTTGACAGCTGGTTGGCCACTGTGTGAACAGAATGCTTGGTTTGAGCCAGCATGGCTTTTCTTATGTTCTTATTATATTAGGGACTGCATGCAAAAATGTGTGTATTAGGGAAAAGTACAGACCAAAAGGCCTATGTTAGGAGAAATGCACATAATGCACATGTACATTTTCAGGCACAGTTTTTCCAAAAACATTTGCTGGCTACAGAACCAGCACATAATGAATTTAACATTGGAAAATATAGTGACTGAGTGAAGTCAACAGATGTGCCTGTCCCTCCTATTGTGGGGAAAGCTTTACCCCAGAAGGTTTGTTTGTTTTTATGTATATCAGGCTTTCTACCTTCTCTTTTAGTACCTATGTGATAAGCAATGAATAACTTCTTGCTTGTGGGAATTTTTCTCTACAATATCCTGGCTCTAAGAATAATAGTGGTGTTATTTAGAATCCATAATCCCTTGATATACCTAGAGGAATGAATGAGTTGACACAGATGGGCTTGTAAGATCTTATCATGGACTTTGAGCTGTAGCCAAACCTGAGTTCTGTTTTCTGGTGCTAATGTGCATTAGTTCCATCTCCATGCAAGGTCCAGCCTTACCTGGACTTACATGGGTATCCCTATTGCCGCGGGGGGGGGGGGGGGTCAGACCTACCTTCGTGTGATATAGCCCTTGGTATATAAATTGCAAATAAAAAAGGAAGTGATATAGAAGAATTTGATATTCTTTGATAGCCCAGATTGGATATGAATGACTCAGATGGCTTACTACAAGAAAGTCTTTTTATTCTCTAAGAGAAGGATGGTGGTGATGGTGTGATGAGATAATATTACCACATGACACACTTGTTGAACGATGGTCAGAATTCACCCATAATGATCAGAAGCTCATTCTGAAGTAACAAGCTGACAAAAAATGTGATGGAAGAATGTCAGTATGGAAACAACCAAACTGTAAGTTGACTGAGTGACTTTATGGGAGTCATGAAGCAAGACTTTATACAGTGTCCAGATGACTGTCGAATGTCAGCACTTTAGAATGTTCAATGAGATGGAAAACAGAATGGAATCTGGAATGTAAAAGCTGGGGCTCCTTGCCAGTCAGCTTGCTACATGCAGCAAGTGAAATGCAGTCAACTCTAGCTGTTTAGAACTGTGACTTACCCAAACAAGCTGTGCCTAAGGTAAAGGTAAAGGTAAAGGTGTCCCCAACCAGTCGTGTCCGACTCTAGGGTGTGGTGCTCATCCCCGTTTCTAAGCTGAAGAGCCAGCGCTGTCCGAAGACGCTTCCGTGGTCATGTGGCCGGCATGACTGAACACCAAGGTGCACGGAACGCTGTTACCTTTCCCGCCGAGGCGGTACCTATTTATCTACTTGCAATTTCTTGCGTTCGAACTGCTAGGTTGGCAGAAGCTGGGACTGAAGACGGGAGCTCACTCCGTCACGCAGCACTCGGGTCTCGAACTGCTGTCCTGCGGGGAGGCTTAAAGCACCCCTTGCCTTTCCATCCAGGAAGGAAAGAGTCCCAGTCTGTCTAAGTCACATGAAGAAAAGCTCCTTCTCAGAGGGAAAATGGACGTTTGACGATGTGGCCTCTGTTCTTGCTGCCAGGTCTGGCTCCTGGTTTGAATTGATGCTGGGCAGTTGTCCTCCCCTTGCTCTGTGAGGGGCCCCAAGTGGGCTTACCTGGCTGTGGTTATGCTTCGAGCTGGGCAGGTGGGTCTAGCTACACTTAAAATTTTCCCACAATGCCCCACAGTGATGCTAGGTCAGAGGCACTGTGGGAAATTAAAAGGACAGCTAGATCCAGCTCAGACAAAACGGGAAGTGTCCTACAACCCTAAACAATAAAACAACAAAACAATTGGGTTGGGCTTTCTGGTGATAATAAATATATATATGACAAAATCTAATGATAAGGGTTTTTTAAAAATCTGCATGGTTTGAAAGCATACATCTAAACAATAAAAGAAAGTACAATGTTTTTGTGCTGAAAAAACCTAACCACACTAAAGAATAACCAGTACTGAATGGACCAAACACATTTCGACATACAGCCTTCCACAATGGTCTAGTACACTTAAGACATGGCCTACTATATAAAAGGTATGCCAAAGAATGAACAAACATATGCATGCAAACACAATGTATGCAGCAGAGTTCTCATAATTACTAACATTAGACACTGCAGTAGTTAAACCTGTGAATGTAAAAACAATAGTATGTTTATTTTTTTAATTATTGTTTAAAGCTCATACTTAGGCACATATTAAAACCTAAGAAAGAATCTTTATCATTAGATTTTGTCATATATATTTATTATCACCAGTAAGCCCAACTCCATTGTTTTGCTGGCTAGATTGGTGCTACCTGGTGCTGCTCACAATACTAGGACAAGCAAACAAAACATTGGGGGGGGGGCAGGGCAGGCATCAGCAGTGTCCCCACCAGAGGGCTGGGGTGCTGGCAGCTGCCCTAGGATGCTAGGTGTAGATGTCAGCCTTGGTTGCCCCCAGAGGTTGCCAATGTAGGACATTTGCTTTGTGGCCCCAAGGCCAGGAAAAGGCCCTCTGGATGGAGTGCTTATAACGATCCAGAAGCAGCACGAGTGATTTCTCCCTTTGCATGCCTTGCCTCTTCCAGGTAAAGCAGGTTTGTTGAGCATGTCCAACGTGAAGGTTTCCAAGACCTGGAACTAGCACTGGATGCTGCTGATCGGGATGGGGGTGGGTGGGCGGATCTCCTGGTGTTACCTAAAGTGGCTAATCTTCCCTGCTTGTCCCCCCCCCCACTGCTTGGGAAGATTAGCTCCTTGTGAGATGGACAAAAGTAGGAAAGCAGGGGAGTACATTTTAAGGTATAGTTTTAAGATATGGATGAGTTAAGTGTAGACCTGCAAAATCTGTGACACGCTAATTTGAACACAATCCAGCAGCTTACCAGGAAGGTCAAGAAACCTGTTTTTGCCATCTGCCTCATTCTGGGGCAACAGGATGGTTGACCAGCACCTGAAAAGCCACAATACATGGCTAGTGGGCTATGTTCAGCTTGGTCAGTCACGACCAAGTTGAATAGGTGGCTTGGCCCCCTAAGTAATCCAAAATTTTGCAAAAAGGAGTGGTAAGACAGACATGGGTGCATGCAATGAACAACATGTTGACTAGTAGTGTGTGAATGAATACACTTGTGAGCTGTGTGAACCTCCTGTTGCAGAAACTGCAAAGAAAAGTGCCTTTCACAAGTTTAAGAGGAAGAAGCTTCTTACAAGGCACATCTCAGGAACATTTTTAAACTCCAGACTACATGTGTGGGTGGATTTATTTGTAATTACAGCAATTTTATGAAACATGCAAGAGCATTATTGCCTTCTCCATACGCCTGTGTATTTCTGTTAATGTTCCCAGATGTTTATGAAAATATAATAGACTTCATATTTTCCTACTTTTTAAAGATGGCTTTTTGCAAAATTTAAGTCCACCTGCTTATTATCCCATTGGTGATATCTTTCTTATTTGTCTAGACCCAGAGAGTTATGGTGGTGCAATTCTGCCTTATTTTCTTACCAAATTGCTGCTGCTGGTGTGTGTGTGTGTGTGTGTTGCTGTGGCAATTTGATGGAAGTGGGGGGGAGTCCACCTGTAAAAATGGTCTTGGGGGGGCTGCCTGTAATCTGTGGGCTCTGTGTTTCCCACCCCCAACTTTCTTTTCTAATGAGAGATACTTAGAAACAGTTACAGCCTGTAGGCCTTCATCGTCTTCTGTAGTACTACGCATTTATATAGAATGGCACTTTAGAGTGTTCAAGATGCTTCACATACATTATCTCAGCAATCCATACAATCAACTTGCAGGGTACAGCACTACTGTTGTCAGTAGGTTACAGATGGAGAGCTCAGGCAAAGACGGGGGTGCGGGTTTGCCTAAGGAAATCTAGTGAGTACATGGCTGAGGCAATACTTGAACTAGGGACTTCCTCGCTCACAGCTAAAGTGAATTGCTATTAGACCACTACAGAGCAAGAGAAAAAGAGGAATGATTCCTGGGTGAGCCCAAGACATTTTGCTGCCTAGGGTTGGATGGACTTACCCCCACCCATGCCGCTTGCCACTTGCCGCTCAATGATCCCCCTCCAGCCGCCTGCCTGTTTGCTGCACCGTGTGAGCTGCTGCTCAGTCTGCGGACACTCCCTTGCCGAGCTGCCATTTTGCAAAAAATAAAATGGCGTTTTGGTTTTTTTCGTAAATGTAACGTTGTGTAAATGGTGGCTGTAAAGGGGCCATTTACGCAACATTACAGATGTAAATGGTCCATTTATACCTATAATGTTGTGTAAATGGCCCCTTTGCAACTGCCATTTACGCAACATTACATTCATGAAAAAAACAGAGCCACCATTTTTTTTGCAAAATGGCAGCTCAGCGGATCAGCAGGGCCCCGCAGGCTTGCCCAACTAGGTGTGTGCTGGGTCTGCGGACTGGAGTCTGGGAGGCCGAGTTGTGGCGGGGGGGCTGCTGGACTCCACCCCCTTCCCGGACTCCTGCAACATCCCTGTTGCTGCCTGAGGAAGAGCAGAGATGGAGCTCCCTCATTCCAAATCATAGTACATAGTACCCAAGGCTAGTCAAGTCACTATGATACCTATGACACCTTAGATGTGCCTCTCCCTAAATACAATAATATACAATAATAAATTACTAATAAATTTACTAAATACAATAAGTAAAAATACAATAATAAATGAAATAACTCACCATTTGCTGCCTTTTCATAACACCCCAAATCAGCTACCTAAGGCAGCAACCTCAGTCTGCCCAACTATAGGGCTGCCTGAATATATCAGTAGCTTATGCTAGGGGTGGGCAGACTTCAGGCTTGCTGGACCTACTTTTTCTTTTTACCCACACCCCGAGAACAGCCAACCAGAGCCTGGTGCAAAAAACATACACTTAGAATTGAAGAATTCTGAGCCAGAAATTTGTTTTGAGTACCAGAACTGAAGAAGCTCACGGTCCTTTCAAACAAAACCCCACTCCTGGTTACACCCCTTGAGCATTTCAGCAGAATAATGGGGGAGGAGACTCATTTTGTTGTTGCTATTGTTAAACAATTGGGAGTCAGAGCTCTTTGCCAATCAACATAAATCACCCGGAGATCTACCATCTTACACTACCAAAAAAATTCAGCATGTCAGATTTGATCTGTGGGATGCCTATTAAATATTGATGCCCCAATACATGGAATTTCTTCTTGTTGACTGAATTAACAATAATTCTTCCTTGATTCTTCATTTTACCTCTTAGATACCTCCATTAATTGAAAGCATGTATATTCTTTGTGATTTTTTAAAAAATATACCACCTTTCCACTTTGTGAGCTCTCAAAGTGGTTTATACTTGTAAAATGATTCAACTCAAACTTCATATCCATGCCCAATTTAAATTTTTAAATAAAACAATATTAATAGTCACAACAACTACAAATTGGCAAGGAATTCACCTGTTTGCTATATTCCAGAAAATACTATCTTTCTTCCAAAAAAGTGAAAATGAAAGTTGACAACTAAGCCTTCCATGGTAGAATTTGGCAGTACAGATTTAATGAAACTAATGTGTGTAGACCAATGTTTGGTGGCTATTTTCCTTGTGTACAGAGGGGCAACTGAGATGTGAATATGAGAAGAGGGAGAGAGGGAAAAAAAACCCACCTTCAGCATACAGCTCTACTTTTAATGCAGTATAGTTTACAAGTGTTAATTAAAAGATTTAATGTGAACTGCAAATCAAGTTCATTATTGGCATTTATTCTCCCATTTGAACTTCATCATGAAAGGTAGATGTTACCGAAGAATGTTTGCCCTGCTGTTGTTTTTTTTAAATGTAATTGTAGTAAATCTAGGCTTTTCTGTTCCATAGAGCAATTAGGAATCCAGAAAAACATCCTGCTGAGAGCCTATTATAGAAATTGTCTGCAACCAGTTGAGAATAATTGTTTTGTGATGTTAGTAAATTGTTGGGCTTGAAAGAAATGTAATATTCTAACACTCCAGTCCCACTGATACACATAGCTGAAAGCATCTCTGTGGATTTCAAGGGAAGAGATATAAGGACAAACTTTCTCCTAGGGATGTATGAAACAGGGACATCTGTGGTGGGGGGAGGCGCTCCGTCCCTCCCCCCAAAATTCTCCACTGCCAGCTAGGGATGTCGGAGAATTTCTCCACAAATCTCCGGGAGGCCGAATGCTAGGGATGTATGAAAGGGACTTACCTTGTCCCGCAGCTTGCTTTGTGGTGGGGGGGAGGTGCTTCGCTTCTCCCCCCGAAGTTCAGGCGAGGGGGGGGAGGCGCCCCACCTTGCCCGGCCGAAATTCAGGCCGGGGGGGGAGGCGCCCCGCCTTGCCCGGCTGAAATTCAGGCCGGGGAGAAGCGCCCCATCTCCCCGGCCGCGAAAGAAAAAGTGAAAAAACAACAACACAAAACCCCGCGATAGGCTACGTGACGATTTATGTAGCCTATCACAGCTAGATTTCCAAAGTCAGCCGCGATAGGCTACGTTAATCGTCACGTAGCCTATCACGGGTGACTTTGGAAAAAAAAAAAGCGCGTATGCAAATGGTGGCGGCCCAGGGGCACCGCCATTTGTGTTCCTTATTTTGGCGCGTCTAGTCTACGTAAAGATTTACATAGACTACGGTGAAAATAAGGGCATGCTATTTGCGTTGCCCTTATTTTCGCTGTAGTCTACGTAAATCTTTACGTAGATTAGACGTGCCAAAATAAGGAATGCAAATGGCGGCGCCCATGGGCCGCCGCCATTTGTGTACACGCTTTCTTTTTTTTTTCCAAAGTCACCCGTGATAGGCTACGTGACGATTTACATAGCCTATCACGGCTGACTTTGGAAATCTAGCCGTGATAGGCTATGTAAATCGTCACGTAGCCTATCACGGGTGTGTGTGTGTGTTTTTTACTTTTTTATTTTGTAATGGCGGCGGCGGCGGCAGCCGGTCGGGAGACCGGCCGCCGCCCCCGCCGAAACGCCGCCGAAACGCCGCCGGGACCCGCCGCCGAGAGGGACATTCACAAAAGGTAAGTCCCATCCCAGGGGGGGCGGGGGGCCGGCGGAGAATTTCCCCAACACTTTCGGGGGGCCGAATGCCTCGGCGCTCGGCCTCCCGAAGATTCGTGGAGAAATTCTCCGCCATCCCTACCGAATGCCAATGCATTTGGCCCCCTGAAATTGGTGGAGAAATTCTCCGACACCCCCCTGCACCCCCTGGGATGGGACTTACTTCGTGTGTATGTCCCTCGCAGCGGTGGGTCCCGGTGGCGGTTTGGCGGCGGTGGCGGCCGGTCTTCTGACCGGCTGCTGCGACCGCCATTTCCAAGTAAACAACAACAAAAAAATGATAGGCTACGTAAAGATTTACGTAGCCTATCATGGCTAGATTTTCAAAAAACACCGAGATAGGCTACGTAAATCTTTATGTAGCCTATCACAGCTGACTTTGAAAAAAAAAAAAAGCGCGTACGCCATTTGCGTTCCTTATTTTGGCACAGGTAGTCTACGTAAAGATTTACGTAGACTACAGCAAAAATAAGGGCAATGCAGATAGCGTTCCCTTATTTTCGCCGTAGTCTACGTAAATCTTTACGTAGACTACCCCTGTCCAAATAAGGAACACAAATGGCGGCACCCATGTGGCACCGCCATTTGCGTACACACTTTTTTTTTTTCCAAAGTCACCCGTGATAGGCTACGTGATGATTTACGTAGCCTATCACGGCTGACTTTGGAAATCTAGCCGTGATAGGCTACGTAAATCGTCACGTAGCCTATCATGGGTGTGTGTGTTTTTTTTTTTACTGTAGTTTTTTTTTTATAACGGCGGCGGCGGCAGCCGGTCGGGAGACCGGCCGCCGCCCCCGCCTCCACTGAACCGCCGCCGAACCGCTGCCGGGACCCGCCGCCGAGAGGGACATTCGCCGAAGGTAAGTCCCATCCCGGGGGGGGGGCGGCGGAGAATTTCCCCACCAATTTCGGGGGGCCGAATGTGTCGGCACTCGGCCTCCCAAAGATTCATGGAGAAATTCTCCACCATCCCTGGTCCAGACTCCTATGACTTAGGAGGCAACACAGTCATGAATTAACCAGCAGGAAGGTAAATGGCAGGCAGACAGGCAGAAAAGCCCTCAGAGCCAATAGGAAGAAAATAGGATGCATAAAATCTGAAACCAACAATGCCTGTATTATCTTCCTATACAGTCCTTAAAACCTACTGCTTTGAGTATATGAAGCTGCCTTCTACTAAATCAGACAATCTTAGGGAGGCATGAGCATCCTGCCATTCAGCACAAAAAAGTCAAGCTTTTGCAAACACCCAGTTCAGGCTCTCACAAGCAAGGATGGCCCTACCATTTGATAGGGTGTGGAGACCACCTCAGGCAGCAAATTCTGAGGGGTGGGGAGCAGCAGCAGTGAGGTGTCGGAGGACAGACTTGCTTGTTCCATACTGGCTGTGTTGCACCCCCTAAACTAACCTGCTGCCTTCAGGTGTAGTGGAGGATGCTGTCCCATCTCCAGTGTTGAAGTAAGATTGAACGGCTGGTCTAGTTCACCTCTGTACATGGAATGGGGACAAGGGGCACCATTTTGTCCTTTGGCTTAGGCAGCAAGATGTCTTCAGCCAGTCGTACTCACAAAAGCTTGAGCCTTTTATGAGTGCTTGGTTCAAGTTCTCAGAAAAGGCACAAGGGCACTTGAATAATTACATTTTTAAAAGGCAAAGACCCTGTGTCTCTTCATCCTCCTTTTCTGCCACTCCTTTGGCCTATTTGCTCATTCCTGCCCACCCCACTTTTTCATTGCTCTGCTTTCAAGTTTTCTTATTCTTTTCTTAAAATCCATGAAGGATTATGACAGCAATAGAGTGAAGAAGCTAAGCCATTCTTTTGCTGCTTCCTTTCTCATTAAACACAGCGTCTTCAATTTTTGCTTGCTCAGTTTGAAATTCAGCGAAGAATAGGTAGGCCAGACACATCACTCTTCTATATGGAAGAAAGTTGGTTGCCAAGCTACTAATGTCTGGAAAGACTAGATTAGCCAAGCTTTATGGTGACTCAGATGCAACAGGTTAGGAAAAAAGGAAGTCATAGACACAGGAAACAGTGTAAAAAGCCCCAGGAACTTTCTAGAGAAATAACATCAAAGAGTGAAATTCTGATTTAGAAATGGCTTGGAGACTTAATCAAATTTTAAGAAAATATTTTGCCATGATGCATAGCATCGTTGTTCTGCATAGAATCAGATTGATGTCCTTTTTCCCATTGTGGGATGACTAATTGATTATCAGTCTTCTTTTCCTCAGTCTGGGGCAAGGTTAAGGCTCTTTATGGCTGAATAAAATAGGTCCTATTTTCATAAATGCTGGTTTGAACCTCAACATTAAAAAAAACAAAGATCATGGCATCTGGCCCCATCACTTCCTGGCATATAGAAGGGGAAGAAATGGAAGCAGTGACAGATTTTATTTTCCTGGGCTCCAAGATCACCGCAGATGGTGACTGTAGCCATGAAATTAAAAGACGCTTGCTCCTTGGGAGGAAAGCTATGGCAAACCTAGACAACACAATAAGAAGCAGAGACATCACCTTGCTGACAAAGGTCCGTCTAATCAAAGCTATGGTTTTCCCAGTAGTAACGTATGGGTGTGAGAGCTGGACTATAAGGAAGGCTGAGCACCGAAGAATTGATGCTTTCGAACTGTGGTGCTGGAGAAGACTCTTACGAGTCCCCTGGACTGCAAGGACGTCAATCAGTCCATCCTAAAGGAAATCAACCCTGACTGCTCATTGGAAGGACAGATACTGAAGCTGAAGCTCAAATATTTTGGCCACCTAATGAGAAGAGAAACCTCCCTGGAAAAGACCCTGATGCTGGGAAAGACTGAAGGCAAAAGGAGAAGGGGACAGCAGAGGAAGAGGTGGCTAGATAGCATCACCGATGCAATGAATATGAACTTGAGCACACTCTGGGAGAGAGCGCAGGACAGGAAGGCCTGGTGTGCTATGGTCCATGGTCCACGAAGAGTCAGACATGACTTAACGACTGAACAACAACAATTTTCATAAGTAAATAAATAAATAAATAAATTATGTTGCTTGTCCTCTGCTTAGTTTCAACCCTTCCATACACCTTAAACCCAGCTTATGCATACACAGTTATATGCAAATCATGTAACACAAATTATATATGTTCCAATGGGCCCTATTTACCTACAAGCAGTTCCTATTTTGTCTGTCACTAGGGAACACTGTCTCTGTTTAATCTTTTGGAGATGCCTTTTAAAAATGTTGTTTACGTCCATACTAACAACAACAGAAGAGAAGACTGAAGCGGGTATTCATGATAGCACCCTTCAAATACCTGAAGGGCTGTCACACATAGAAGATGGCAAAGACTTGTACCCTGCCAACAGAGGGCAGGACTAGATCTAATGGTCTTAAGTTAGAAGAAGGTAGATTTTGATTGAACATTAGGAGAAACATCTTGATGGAAAGAGCAGTTTGACAATGCAACCAACTACCTAGAGTCAGTGGAAGCTGGTGGCACCAGTGGAGGCTGGTGGGGCTATGAATCCATTCTGGGTTTCAGTCAGAACCAGCCAGAACTCTAAAGGAGCTATCCAAGGTGCTGAAACCATTTGGGGACAGAGTTCAGCACCTTGGATAGCTGCTTTAGAGTTCTAGCTGGTTCTGACTGAAACCCAGAATAGATTCATAGCCCCACCAAAATTGGAGCCACCAGCCTCCACTGCCTAAAGTGGTGGTGGGCTCTCCCTTGCTGGATGTCTTCATGCAGAGACTGGATAGGCATCAATTCTAGCTCTGGATTTTCTTCACTGAGCAAAGGTTTGGACCGGATGGTCTACAAGCCCCCCCCCCCTTCCATGATTCTGTACAAGTGCACTAGAGTTTTAGTCTATAGAAATTAATTTTTGAAGGGCACAATCCTATGGTCTCTGGAGAGCATCCTGAGGACATGGGTTTTTTTGGATTTCTCCTCCTGAAGCCCTATGTTTCAAAATTGATGTCTGCACCCCACAGACTCACACAGACTCTATTTTCCAAACAAACCTACCTTTTGTTCAGACAAAAGCCTTTCCACTCAGCTCTCTCAAGCAGTGGCCTCTCTTTCCTCAGGCCAGAAGCAGTGTTGCCCTCAACCACTTCCTAGTTCCTCCCAGGCAGCACAACCCACTCAAGCCAAATCCAGTACTTCTTTCATATTGTTACACTGTAGACATTGCTATGACTTCAGGAGAGGGAACTTCAAGATCCAATCCAATCCCTTCCCCCAAGGCACCTGCTTTCTGAGGTCATACAATCTGCCTCAGATGACCTCATAGAGATCAAAATGGGGGAATTCTGAGGGGAGGGGAGAGGCCTATGGCTCCTCCAGCACTATCCCTGTCCCTGGTTGCACAACTCCTCTAGATGGGCCTCAGAGACCTGTCCAGAGGGAAAAGTAAAAACAAAGGAAGATGGGGAGCAGAAATTACTTCCACCATGCCTCCTGCCCCAACAGCCCAGCAGGGCATAGAATTCTCAGAAGTGTCTTGGGGCACTAGATGCATCTTGATCAAAATGCAGATGACTATTTCACATGCTACTGCAGCACGTTAGGTTAATTTTGAATATTATTTATTAATAAATATGAATAATTGTGATATTGTAATATTTATTTTTATAATTTCATATTTTTATATTTATTTATATTTATAAATATGAATATGAAGCAAGAAGGAGGAGGACCCTCAATATGAAACACCAAACAAACAAATCAATGGAACCATAAGTGACGTATATTACAAAAAGCAAAATTAAACATTCAGAATTAAAAATATATATCTTTTACTGTAAATGTGTGGTATATGTACACCCAACAGAACTTGCTTTTACAAGTGAATACACAGGGTCTCTAGCATTGGACCAATTGCTACTTAGGAATGCAATAAGGTGTAGTGGCAACCAAACACAACTTAAGTTCAAAAATCTCTAAATTACAATAATAAACATTAGTAAGTTGTATTTAAACTACACTTAATACAGACATAACAATACTATGGACACAGAGCCTTTACTAGGGATTCTGTCTGTGTTTCATGGATTGCCAGGTGCCTTTCATTCAATTGTCTGCCCATTGACCAGTTCAGATTGACCAGTTCAGATGTTGCAAAGTTTGTGCAAATTTGCATTTATGCAAATGCACAATTGCACAATTTTGCAGGTGCAGAAATGCGCAAATTTTCAAAATACGTATTTTCACGCTTTAGTCTATGAGGATATGCACATTTTTGGCTGGGTTTTTATTTTATTTTTGTGAATTTTTCTATGACAAAATTTGCGCAAAGTTCAGAAAAGTTAGAAAAAAAGTCTGCAAGTTGGTGAAATCTGCCCAACAGGGGGAAAGCCAGTCCGCTGTGGAATCTGCAGGTTGGATTCATGAAAATCCGAGCTCATTTGGTTCCATTGTGGATTTCTCCAACATCCCTAGTATCTACTAAAAATATGCAAATTGCTTCTCGAGAATGCAAATGAGTGTAATGCCGACCATACACAAAATGAATACAATTCAAGATGTCTATTCCAAGAAACGATGGTAAACAATAGCAAATTTTAGCAACAACTCTGGAATATGGTATCGTTTCTGTACTTCATCAGGAAGAAAAAAATATTGTTTATTTTTCTGTGTCTGTTTTGATATGCAGCCAAACTGTGTTCATCTCAGTTAACATGCTGTATCTGAGAACTTGAAAAAACTGAGGTATTTCAATGACCATATGCCAAAAGCTATGTGGAGTCAGAGCAAAATATTTCTTTTATTCTATAATTGGGTGGTGTCCTGGGTTTTGTTCAGTTTTTCCCCATTCTAAAAGGTTGAAATGCCTCTCCGAAGGCTTAGAGAGCTTTAAGCTAAAATATGTTGATTTTTTAAAAAAGAGAAGCAGGTTGTTGTAAAGATTAACAGTGCAAGCCTATACATGTCTACTCAGAAGTGAGTCCCACTGAATTCAGGGGTAGCTTATTCCCAGATGTATGGGTATGGGATTGAAGTCTAAGGGTGCAATCTTATGGAATCTGCCCTTGATTCCTGAACTCGGAGGCTTATGAGTATCCAGTACAGAGCGGGAGGTGCAGCAGAGGCGATCTTCACCTCCACCACACCTCCCACTCTGCATTTCAGTTAGATGGACAAAAAAGCCCATCTAGCTGAGGCGTTACAGTGTAAGCCAGCCTCTCCAGTCCCTTCCCCTCCCTGCCCACGGGAACACCCCATTTACCTTCCCTAAAGGTCACTTTTGCAACCTCAGAGAGGCAGCCACCATGGCTCTCTCCATGCTGGCTGCGAGGGTGAGGGTCAGGGGGCAGGGAGCTCAGCTTCTTGGGTCTGAGGTTAGAGCACTGACTTTGAGCTCGGATCCAGGAACCGGAAGTATCCTATGCGCCCCCCGCCAGCTCTGGGCTTCTCCAATTGGGGCTTTTATCCTGTGATGGAGATTGGTTACTCATGGAAGTTTGCAGGTCCTTTACATGATGTTGTCAACCTCCAGGGCCTCTCCCGTGGTTTCCGACCATTTCCATGGCTTCATTTGAAATGGAGATAATGAGGCAATAAAAAAATGCATGTCCATGTAAAGAGGAAGTTCAGCTATAACAGCAGCACTATCTAGTGGCTGTATAATGAAACATAGAACTTGCAGATAAAGGCAACTGCCAAAAAAGAAAAGAAAAGAAAAGAGGAAATCTGTGTGAAGGAGCCAATCTTAATCCTGCAAAGAATCCGGAAGGAGAAACCCTGGTAAAGTTGTGTGATAAAAAATCTGGTGTGGAAAAGCCCTCAGTCTAGGGGCATTGGGGTGCTCCCTAAATGGCTTTAATAAAAAGTCAAGGGGTAAGAATACATGGTGGTAAGACTACGCAAGGAAAAATACTCCTTAAGAAGGTAATTCACCCAGTGTAAACAGAGGCGAAGGGCTCCCGATGCAACAAGAAGCCATCCCATCCCGCGTGGAATCCTCCTGGAGAGGAGGTAAGTGGGGCTGATCCGCCGCGGATTCCTGAGGCTGGATTCCAAAGAATCCAGCCTCATTTGAATCCGTGGCGGATTTCTCTAACATCCCTACTTACAATAGCCCTGAAAAGTAGTCAAGTATTACTCCATCCAATCCACACCCAAAATTCTGTGTTCTATCCTCTATGTCCCACACTGGACCCGCTGTTCCAGGCTGTGTCTCCTGCTCCTGCCTGGAACCAGAAAATTTATTTTCAAAAGTGGGCTTCTTCTCTAACTAAGCTGCATCTCTTTATGAAGTTGTGTGTGTCAGATATTTACAATGCAGGCTAGAAGCTGGACTTTTCCCCCTGCCTCCCTTGGAACATTAGGGATGTATGAAAGTCACTTACCGTTTCGCGGATCTGCTTCGCAGTGGGTGGGGGAGGTGCTCTGTCCCTCCCCCTGGAATCCTTGATGGGGGGGAGGCGCTCCGTCCCTCCCTCCGGAGTCATGCCCAGCCGGCTTCACTCCGCGGGGATTCCTTGGAGCCACCAGCTGGCTCCATCCACAGCCGGACATCTGGCCACCGGGCAGCAGGGACGCAAATGGTGGCGGCCATAGCCACCGCCGTTTGCGTCCCTGTACTTAACCTTGATAGGCTACGTAAATATTTACGTAGCCTATCACGGCAAAGTAAAAAAAAAAAAATGTGTACGCAAATGGAGGCGGCTATGGCGGCTGCCATTTGCGTTCATTATTTTTCGCTGTTCTAGCCTACGTAAATATTTACGTAGGCTAGAACGGCGAAAATTAGCGAACACAAATGGCGGCCACCGTTGCCACCGCCATTTGTGTACGCTGCGCCCAGCCACGGCCGGCCAGGAGACCAGCTGCTGCCGCCACACCCACCACTGCCACCGCTGCCGCCCCCACTGCCGCTGTCGCATCCGCCGCCACACCTGCCGCCGCCACACCCACCGCCGCATCCGCCACCACCGCACCTGCCGCCGCAGCACGCGTCGCCACCACATCCGCCCCAGGTAAGTGCCGTCCCGGGGGATTCCACGGGGGGGGGCAGGAGGCTGTTCCGCCACGGATTCCGGGGGGCCGGATTCTACAGAACATACTGTTCTGATGAATGTTGTTGTGGGAATTCATTTGGTAGCTCTCTCCTTAAAGTCTAGAAGGAGAAACTGGCACTATCAGTCTGCTTAGCAATGTAGCTGAACAATGCAATAAATACAGAGAAATATAGTTTTAAAATCCCACATTTTGCCAAGTAAACTCATCAAATGTAATTCTCACCTTTGGGGAACTGTCCGGGAACGGATTTTTGAAATGCCAAAGTAGAAAGGTGTATAATCTTCTTTCTGTAAAGTTGTTGAGGGCACTACATTGTAACATTCTATTTCTTTCTCCTCCCCAGCACTAACCATATTTTTCATTATCTAAGAGTACTCCCTGCTTATCTGATTTAGGAAATAAGGCCCATTATTTAAAAGTGAGCAACAGGGTCAGAGGCAAGGAAAGAATTAAGTTTTTTTATTTGATAGAGCATCTTCAATCTCAATCATCCCTATGAATTTCTATCACGGTTCCTAGTTGCATTTTAAAAGGCATAATGGAGGAAGAAATACCAGATCTTTTTTTTTAAAAAACAACAACCCCAGTTTATACGGAGCCAATGTCAAATGTAAGCATTAATCTCTGTTACTAATCCATGACATTCACTGGACTCATGTTTCTGCTTTATTTATTATTATTCACTGCTCCATGCTCCTCTTCCGAGCGCAGAGCATGGGGTCATCCTGAGCTGCCTGTGAGGCAGCGTGGAACGAGGGGAAGTATGAGTGCACGAAAGTCCCTTACCTGTCCTCGAAGCTTTTTGCGGTGGGGGGGAGGCGCTTTGCTGCTCCCCCTGCGAAGTTCAGGCCGGGGGGGGAGGCTTCCCGCCTCGCCCGGCCGAAATTCAGGCCGGGGGGGAGGCTTCCCACCTCGCCCAGCCGAAATTCAGGCCGGGGAGGAGGTGCCTCGCCTTGCCAGGCTGCGAACTAAAAAGTTAAAAAAAAAAAGGCCCCGTGATAGGCTACGTGACGATTAACGTAGCCTATCACGGCTAGATCTGCAAAGTCAGCCGTGATAGGCTACGTTAATCGTCACGTAGCCTATCACGGGTGACTTAAAAAAAAAAAAAGCGCGTATGCAAATGGCAGCCCCCATAGGGAGCCGCCATTCGCGTTCCTTATTTGGTCGCTGTAGTCTATGTAAATCCTTACGTAGACTACGGCGAAAATAAGGGCAACGCAAATAGCGTTGCCCTTATTTTCGCCGTAGTCTACGTAAAGATTTACGCAGACTACAGCGACCAAATAAGGAACGGGAATGGCGGCTCCCTATGGGGGCCGCCATTATCCGTACGCGCTTTTTTTTTTTTAAAGTCACCCGTGATAGGCTACGTGACGATTGACGTAGCCTATCACGGCTGACTTTGCAGATCTAGCCGTGATAGGCTACGTTAATCGTCATGTAGCCTATCACGGGCGTGTTTTTTCTTTTCTTTTATTGGAATGGTGGCGGCGGCAGCCGGTCGAAAGACCAGCTGCCGCTCCCACCCCGGACGAACACCCGCCCAACCGCCGGCCGGACCCGAATGAGGGACATTTGGCAAAGGTAAGTCCCGTCCCGGGGTGTGTGTGCGGGGGGTGTGCGGAGAATTTCTCCCCGAAACTTGTTCGGGGGGCCGAAAACATTGGCGCTTGGCCCCCCGAAGTTTCGGGGAGAAATTCTCCGCCAACCCTAGGGGGAAGGTCAGTTCCTGGAAACCGACATATCCTATGGTTGTCTAGCCGCTGACTAGCGACCATAGATTGCTCCCTACAAGTTTCTTATACACACAAATACAGAAACCCATAATTAATATAACAGAAAGAACTAAAATCAAGATAAACCATAATCAACAGAATAATAAAAATAAAAATAAACATAGTATAATGTATATGTTCGAAGAATAATTGAAAAACAATACAATACAAAAAGTGTTCATTCTAGGCATATTATTCTAATCAACTGATCAATATTGTAGTGCTCCTTTGTGATAGCTCATCATATATGTTGCACCCTCCCTCATTCTGCAGTTGAAGTGTTCCACTTTTGAATGGTGTATATATTTTTAAAAGAAAGATAACAACAACAAAAAGTTTGTCAGTGATTTCTCAGTGAGAAGACTGGCAATGGTGATAAGCTTTCAATGAGAGACAGCTCGTTCACACTACCAATCTTTCTCCATATTCTGGAGTTGCTGAGGAGTTTTGCCTGTGTTCAAGGGCCAGGGTGGTAGATGGGGAACTATTGGCAGATTTCTGGGTGAGTTTCAATAGATCAGCAAGAAGTTCTGGCTTCCAATTATTTAGCAATAGCAGCAATAAAATGACCACCCCACCCTGCTGAAATGAAGAACGCTTGGAGTAACCAGGAGTGGATTATATGTGTGGGAGGACTGTGAGCTCCATTCCGTCCTGGTACTCAAAATCTGAGATGCCCATCCTTTGAAAATCCAGCCCTTTTGGGCCTGACAGATCCCTGCTGCTCACATAGCTCAGCTTGCATTTGTGAGCCGAGTCGTCGGCTTTTCCTTAAATCTGGGAACTTCTTGTGGTTTTTTCCCTTGTCAATAGAAACTTTCTCAAATTGCAGATGCAATTTGCATAATTTGTGCAAATTTTGGCCATAATTATTTTGCACAAATTTCAGCTGCAATTTGCTGAAATTACATAAGTTATGCCTGGAATTTGTGCAAATCAAGCAAATTACAGCGGTAAGTTGTGCAAATTCTATTGATGAGAAACCCCCCCAGAAAATCCGCAAGCTGGTCCGACTCGATGCAGATTGAGTTGGGCCAGCTCATGGGTAAGTGAGCTGAAATGGGGGGGGGGAGCTGCTGAAAGCTCAGCCAACTCCACCCCCTGGATAGATTCCTCTGACATCCCTACTCAAAATACATTCCAGGGCTCAGAGTTCTTTAATTCTAAGGGTATGTCTTTCACACCCAGCTCAGTTTTCTGGATCTCGGGGTTCTAGAAAAATACAAAGTAGTTCCTGTAAGCCTGCTGAAATCTGTAAGTTTCCTGAAATCTGCCCACTCCTGCTTTAGAGCAGTAGTCTTCAACTATTGGGTTGGGATATTGACACAAGATGGCTCTCAGCAATCGCATGGCCTTAAGTGTTCTTGCTTGTTTGTTTGAAGGGAAGGGGGAGACCATATCTCATTTGTGTAGAAGAGGAATTTGAACTGGTGCAGCTTTTCTCACCTCTGCATGGCAAGTTGCACCCGCCAGAATTCCCTCTTCTGTAAAGTTTTAAAGCCATGCTGTCATTATATACATAACGGCCTGGTTCACACATAACACTAACCCATGCTTTATATAACCCACGGTTTGTTGCCCTACCCATGGTTTGTGTGGCACATAATCGAAAACCGATGGTTAGTTTTCTCAATCCCTGGGTTGTTTGTTTTCTTACTCCTTTGCCTTCTCCTTCCCTGTATTCCAAATGTCTTTGGAGCACATGCAGAGTGGCTGGTTTTTTTACTGTATTTTTCCACTGCCTCTGTAGCCTTGCAAAACAACCCATGAACAACCCATAATTCTGGGTTTACATGTAACAATGATGCAATGGTTTAAACAGCCCAGAATTCACAAACCAACAACAAACCATGGGTTCTCCTTTTGGGTTTTTGTTGTTATCAAATAATATTTTGTTAGTGCAGCTGCATTCACATATCATGACCACCCAGAATTCAACTACCCAAACCATGGGTTAGTGTTATGTGTGAACCAAGACATTATTATATGGGTGCACCCCAGTTCTGAGTGGTGAGACGTTTCAGGGGTTCCAGATATTACTCAGGGTTTAGTTTCCCTAGAAGAAGGTTACTGGAGATTTATAATGTTTGGTTTATAAGGTTTATTTACATACACATAGACTGAGCATAAGATGAGGGTCCACAGTGTTAGTATTCCAACAGGCTCCTGTTCTCCATCAGATGTCTAGGGGAACCCATAGTATTTTCTGCAGAGAGCAAAGTCATCTCTCTCTCTCCTTTCCAGTTCCAGTCCTAGCATAGCCTGTTGTTGTTGTTGTTCAGTTTATAAGTCATGTCCGACTCTTCGTGACCCCATGGACCATAGCACACCAGGCCTCCCTGTCCTCCGCTCTCTCCCGGAGTGTCTTTCTGCTATAAGCAAGAACTTCACCCATCCCCTCCTCTTGGCCTAACAGGACAAAAGGATAAGTCATTTTCCCCACCCCCAGCCACCTATTTTTCTTGGCCCATCCCAGCTCCCATTAAAACACATCAACAGAATGTTACTGGCTATCAGTTGCCTATTGTCAGGTCTTTGAGAGGGGTTGCCCCAGGTATCTTGCACTGATAGCTCTATCTACCAAAGTCTTCAAATCAAGAGTTTCAGAGTTGGGAGGGATCCTGAATCTGAAGGTCATTTAGATTGACCCCAAACACATAACGCTATGATCTCCTTAGAAAGAGAAGAAGATTACATCAATGCTAAACTTCTTTGAGTGGGTCTTATGTTGTGAGGGGCGGATGTTAAGCAAGGTGGGTATCTTGGGTCCAAAAAGGCTGAAAGCGACTGACTTAGAAGATGATACAAACACACACGCACGCAGCAATCCTTCTCTTATTCATCATCAACTAATGGAAGGGACAGATGAAGGAGGCAGCTTTGCTTTGGGATAATAAATCTGAGCTGGGTCAATCATTTACTTCACTGACAGAAACACAAAACGAGAAGGAACATGGCTTTCTATCTGGGCCTTGGGGAGAAGAAAATTGTGCTTCATGTGTTATTGGCCTAGAAGTGACAATCATTCCCTTTGTGTGCTGTGCTTTTAATTCGGGAGATATCCAAACCAATCCAAATGCAATATGAAGTTTATGCAAATGTGTTGCTTTTTGCTATGGAAAAATGTATTGGACCCAATTAAATGAAAACCCTCAAAATGGAAAGCAAGTCATATTTTGGGAGTCATCACTGTGGCCCTGAATCTGCTGAATCTGGAATTCTTCCATTTAAACCAGGTTATTAATTCCAATGAAGCTGAGCCCAACTAGTTTGCATTTCTTTTCTTTTTGATGGAGTGGTTTCCAGATCGGGTCCTTTTAGTCTTTGTTGGTAAAAGGAATTGAAAATATGATTCGCATGGTGGTCTGTAAAGAAAACCCAGTCCATGCTAGTCACAGGCACAGCACCCACATGTCGAATATTCTCATGGGCTCAGTGGAGCCCTGTTTCCCCAGTCTCCCCCTCCTCTTTGTGTGTGCTCATAGGGGCACTGGATATCCCCTCCAGCCCTTCTTTTATACCCCACAGCCAGTGTGTTCCTCTTGCCTCCCTGCCTGCTCTGTGGTGCCATGATCATGCTCTGTAAGGAGGTGCTCAAATGCTGCACCTTCCTGTCCTGCTCGCATGGATGTATGAGCATTTAATTTCTCTTCTCAAATAATCAGAACTTACACCATTCGCAACCCTGGATGCAGGCATATTTTCCTGAAAAAGCTCACACATTCCCAAACTTGTGATCACATTAAAAAATGCATATTTTCATGTTTCGTCAATGGGGGAGGGGAAATGTGCACTTTTGAAAAATGTGCACAAAAATGTGAACTTTTCCCATTTGAGTGAAAAAAAAACAACAGGTCACACACAAATGAAACTGGGAGTAAGGTGAACTGAGCTTCAAAGCAGATTTCAGAGAATCTTGGCAAGGTCGAGCATCCCTGGTTCTCTCATCCCAACCTGGCAGTCAGTGCTCATGTCCATGGCTGCAGGACTGCTCAGCTCACAGGGCTTCTCCTTCCGCCATCCCTCTAAAGATAGGTGTGATACAGTTGTTTGGGTCAGCATCCATATGGAGCTTAGCTACTGTTAGATTTTAATACTGAACCTTTCATGCCCAAAACAATGTCAGAATTCTTTGCCTGTTGAAATAAATACTTGCTGTTCTGAATGGCCCTCGGGGGGGGACGACACTTCAGTTTTACTGATGAGTCTTCTGCATGCTGAGCAACGCTGAGTCTGCTCATGGGAGCTTTGAGAGGTCAGACCTTTTATCATAGAGATGTTCATCTTTTCCTCCTAGAATCTAAATGAATTTTAGCTGGTATCAATCCAGAAGGGGCTCATAAATTTAAATCACAAGAATGATAGCCATGCAAGACCATTATCTGTCTCCTTAAATTGTGCTGCACTTGTGTTGCGCGTTGCACATCATGTTTGTGGGATGTTGACAATGCTGAATCTTAAGTGATGGTAATGAAAACATCAACATAGATGACTTTGTCAGAAGCAGCAAAAAATGTGATGATGCTAATAAGTTTAAATTGCAGGATGGTAAAAAAAAAAAGCAGGTTAAGTGTTTGGAAGAATTTTCAAACTTTAGAAAGTTAGACCACGGATGGGCAAACTTCAGCTTGCAGGTTCTTTGTTTTTCTACTAGAATCCCAAGATCCAGAAAAATACATTCACACAGAATTAAAGAATGCTGAGTCCAGGAATTGGTTCTGAGTACCAGAAATGGGACTAAGCTCATGCCTCATGGTCTTCCTGTGACTCCTGTTTATTCTAACCCCCACGCCCATATAGCTTCCTTCATTTCAGCAGTATAATTTAGGTTGGGGGGAGTCATGTTGTTGTTTCCATTATTAAACAATTGGGAGTCAAAAATCTTTGCTCACCTATTTCAAACCACCCAGAGATCTACCAGTAGATCCCAATGAACCTTCTCCCCACCCCTGAGTTGGACAATAGAAGGGGTTACCTTGGGGAATGTAACTTTGATCCATTTTTTGTTCCTAGTTTGTTCCTGTTCTTTCTTCTTCCTAGAGTGATCCCAGCCAATCAGGTGAATTGGATGACATCATGGCCAGTGAGATTTGTGATGCAATGATGTCACTGAGAGCAGACAGGGATGATGTGGAGTGAGGACAATGTTTCTGGAAGTGGTCACATAAGTCAACAGAAGGAAAACAAAGCCTATTCAAAATGGTGGCTGTGCTTCTTGAGTAGGTGAACATGTTCATCCCCTTTGATAGCAATCCCACCAAAAATGCCAAGGGGAGATGTTGTATTGTAAGAATTCCAAATGACCAGAAACAAATGACTATAGCTGTTTTATTCCAAACACTCAGCAAAGCTGAAGTTAAAACCAACATAATCAAATTCCACCCTGACACCATCCTCCACTTCCTCTTCCTCCCAGCTACTTTTCATGCCTTAGGGTGACTAGGGGTCCTACTTTACAGAGGACAGTCTTCTATTTGATGAGCTGTCAGAGAACAGTCCTCTTTTTGTACGTGTCCTTTATTTAATGGTCTGCTCAGACCAAGTCTGATTTAAAGTCGAAGAACCATAAGAAGGGAGAACAAGCAGGGGCCTGGAAGTTGACCATCAACAGTTAGCACCTGGACATCAGACTGAGCAGGCATACAGGTCACCTGGTCAATCTTCCTCACTATGGTGAGATGTATTGTATTTCTATTTAAATTATACTTATTATCTCTAAATTTGCATTGATACATATAAATTAGCATCTGCAAATATAATGCAAATCAGTGTCCTCTTTGTTGGTGATACATTTTCTCTTTTTGGTGATGTGTAAGTGGCCACCCTAACTATAACTCCCAACATGCAATTCTCCTGCAACAATACCACTGGAGGGAGCTTGTAAGGCACCATGGGTGTCTTGCACCAGAGCTCCCAGCAGCTGGGTTCTGGCACATTACCTCCTGCTAGGGATGTACGAAAGTGATTTACCTTTCCATGGATTATGCTGATGCTGGGGGGGAGGAGTTCCGTCCCTACCCCCGGAATTCTGGCCGGGGGGGGAGGTGCACCATTCCTCCCCCCCCTGGAATCCTGGCCGGCCGGCTCTGCTCCGCAGGGATTCTGTGGAGGCGTCGGCCGGCTCCGCCAGCGGCCGGGCATCCGGTAGGGGTGGACGAAAGTCACTTACCTTTTCTCGCAGCTTGTTCGCGGTGGGGGGGAGCGCTTCGCTGCTCCCCCCGCGAAGTTCAGGCCGGGGGGGGAGGCTTCCCGCCTCGCCCGGCCGAAATTCAGGCCGGGGGGGAGGCTTCCCACCTCGCCCGGCCGAAATTCAGGCTGGGGAGGAGGCTTCCCGCCTCGCCCGGCCGCGAACACGAAAGTAAAAAAAACAAAAACAAACCGTCCCCTGATAGGCTACGTGACGATTCACGTAGCCTATCACGGCTAGCTCTGGAAAGTCAGCCGTGATAGGCTATGTGAATCGTCACATAGCCTATCACGGGTGACTTAAAAAAAAAAAAAAAAAGCGCGTACACGAATGGCGGCCCCCATAGGGAGCCGCCATTCGCATTCCTTATTTGGTCGCTGTAGTCTACGTAAAGATTACGTAGACTACGGCGAAAATAAGGGCAGCGCTATTTGCGTTGCCCTTATTTTCGCCATAGTCTACGTAAAGATTTACGTAGACTACAGCGACCAAATAAGGAACGGGAATGGCGGCTCCCTATGGGGGCCGCCATTATCCATACACACTTTTTTTTTTTTTTAAAGTCACCCGTGATAGGCTACGTGACGATTCACGTAGCCTATCACGGCTGACTTTGCAAATCTAGCCGTGATAGGCTACGTTAATCGTCACGTAGCCGATCAGGGGACGGGTTTTTTTTTTTTCTTTCATTGCAATGGCGGGGGCGGCAGCTGGTCGAAAGACCAGCTGCCGCTCCCGCCCCGCTCGAACACCGGATGAACCGCCAGCCGGACCCACCGCCGGGTGGGACATTCAGGGAAGGTAAGTCCCGTCCCGGGGGGGGTGCGGGGTGTGGGGGGGGTGCGGAGGATTTCTCCCCGAAACTTGTTCTGGGGGCCGAACACGTTGGCGCTCGGCCCCCCGAAGTTTCGGGGAGAAATTCTCCGCCATCCCCAGCATCCGGCCGCTGGCTAGCAGGGACACAAATGGTGGTGGCTGTAGCCGCCGCCGCCTTTTGCATCCCTGTAGTCAGCTGTGATAGGCTACGTAAATGTTTACGTAGCCTATCATGGTGTTTTTTTAAAATCTAGCCGTGATAGGGTACGTAAATCTTTACGTAGCCTATCACTTTTTTTGTTTTTGTTTTTGTTTTAACTGGAAATGGCTGCAGCGGCAGCCGGTCAGAAGACCGGCCGCCGCCGCCGCCCCGCCGCTGGAGCTACCGCCGGAGCCGCTGCCACCAGGAAGATCCGCCCAAGTCCCGTCCTGGGGGGGGCGGGGGGGCAGACTGTTCCGCCACCGATTTCGGGGGGCCAAATGCGCTGGCATTCGGCCTCCCCGAGATCCGTGGTGGAATTCTCTGACACCCCTACCTCCTGCATCTCCAGGGCTGTGTTTCTCTTTCAAGCCTTGCATATTTAACTTCATGAGCTGCAACCCCAATCCCATACAGCACTCAGGCACCTGACCAAAGGGCCGGTCCAGCTACACCAGGTCCTATACACCCCAGCTTCAGGGTTTGCCCTTCAGTCTGAGCAGCTTGTCTCACAGGAGAGGATTGTGCCAGGCTATGTTCCCTTCCTCTGTGTTCCCTTCCTCTATGTTCCGCTGTTTTTGGAACCTGGCTCGTCTGCCCTGGATTCCAGTACTTGCTTCTGTTCTGTGATTGCCATTTTTGTAACTTGACCTCTGCCTGCCCTGGACTGTGCTATTTGCCTCTGTTGCTGGCACATTGACAAACACCTACCCTGCCACTACCCGATCCCAGAGATGTGGCTGCTTGGGGCCTGACCCCGTTGATCAGCCTTTTGATGCTGACATAAAATATTAATGTAAATCTGTGCTTCCCTTTCAGTTCAGCTCCAATTTCAGGGTCCAGAATTTGTTTTTCTCAAATGTAATTTGAATCAGTATGTAACATCCTTGGCCTGGGACTTCACCTTTGTCCTTGCTGTCTGCATATGATACAGCAATAAACAGGAGACTTCTAGCTCATTGGTTAATCTGCAGAACATGTCGTGTGGATGTCGTTTGTCATATATCTTAGGGGACATGATCTTTAGATCCTTCACAGCCATATGACCCTATAATGTGTCATAAATTTCTTCAGAAAACCCATGAATAAAAAAATAAACACAATCTATGCTTCCTGCCCTTCCCTATGTCTCCACTATTTGTATGTCATAATTTAGTTGTCATTTATCAAATGAACTATATTGTACATCAGAACCAATTAAATGCTCTTTCTAAGGCCTATAAATTCTTTTCATGAAGAAACTAAAGTAAGTATAAGCAAGAGATAATAGCTTGTGCTCAGTTGTATTCTGAGTGAAATTCTCTAATGTACTTCCTGTGTAGTACACTTAGCACCTCACACACATCACTCTCAGTGTGTGATTATGTATATTTTATGTTTATTTTTAAAACTATAGGGAACGCAATATTAAAAGTTTTTCTACCATGGAACCATATAGCTAAAGGCAAATCATTGTTTTTCAGAGCATAAGTAGGATGATGGTTCCCCAGAGAAGTGCCATTAAAATAGCTTTTTTAAAAGCAACCCAAAACTTTTCAGTGATGATTAGGGAAACTTGTAGGAGGCAGTATTTGGGGACAATGACTGTCTTTATGTAATGCAGTCATTTGGTTAGCTGAACCTCCCAGAGCAACATGTGACCCAGCCAGGTGATCAGCTGACCTACTGGAGTCTCATGAGACCCAGACAGCTGACCTAAATAAATAAGCATCATGTGGGGTAGGCTTTGCTGTGATCAGGGGGTTGGCCTGGAGAAAAAGGATTTAAAAAAAGGCTTTTAGTAAAGACAATCTGTGCAATCATCACACTTTTAAACTCACTGAGCAAACTCTTAGGTCCCATCTACATGGAATTTCATACAAGAAATGAAACCTGGTCATCCAAGAGGCAAGCCTGTAGGGTGACCATTTACATGTTGCCAAAAAAGAGGATATACATCACTAAAAAAAGAGGACAAATGAGGACACATGTTTACATACAATTCACATATACTAATTTCTCTGTATATATGCAAATTTAGAAATAATGACTATAATTTAAATAGAAATATAATACATCTCACTATAGTGGGGAAGTCTGTGACCAGGTGCCTTGTGTGGTATGCCAGTACCTCCTCAGTCTACTGTCCAGGTGGTGCTGATGGGCAGCTTCAAGGCCGAGCACATTTATGGTTCTTTATCTTTAAACTGGACTTGGACTGCACAGCGATTCTAATAGGGGATGCCTTCAAATAAGGACAATTCTCTTACAAAAGAGGACAGTCCTCTGTAAAGTAGGACACCTGACCTCCCAAGAGGCAAGCTGGTAGCGTCCATACGTGCTCTTGAAAGTGACAGCTGAGTGTGTGGTGAACCAGGCCTCAGTTCTGTCATTGGTAATGTCGTGGTCAGTGGCTTAGCTAGACTTTCAAGGACCACACTAACACGATCTGCACTTGCAAAAAGCTTTATTCAGAACGGAGCAATGTATCACCATGGTGGGTCATCTCAGACACCTGAGTGACGCAAAATAGAATTTATAGCCTTCTGATATAGGTAGTGGTAAACAACTTACGCCAAACTACATTCCTCCGTGCTTCCCCCTCCTGTATTTACTATTCATAATTGTGGTTTCTCATATAGGGCAGTCAATGTGTTACATCTTTTGCTTAAAATCGAATGTAGCTTCATAAAGGTTACAACAACTGATAGGAAGATACTGTCTTAACCACAAGCTCTATAGGAAGCTACAAAACCCTGCAAACTACATCCTGTTTCTCTTCACCTCCTCACCAAGCAAAGCCTTTCATAAGTGTTCTGTCTTGCTTACTTGCTCTATATCTTATGAAAACTGCTAACTTAAAATGGAGTCTCTCTGGCCAAAGCTGAATATCCCATTCCAGCCATGACAGTAATGAAGATTTTCCATTAGTACATCAGGTTAGAATGCCAGAGGGTGTTGCCATGGGGTTCCGCAATAGACTGTGAAGGTGGCTAGCTCCTCGTGGAATGTTTTGTACTTGGGTACAGATTCTTGAGCACAAAATGGACATGTACCATGTTGACTGTGAAGGATTCACATGCATATTCTGTGCTTGTCCTTTTGAAATATTTGAATGTGTCAACTAGGAAAAGATTGGGCCTTTATTTCTATATTTTTTAAAAGGAAAAAAGCAGCAAATCATACGTGTATATTTTAGAATTGATTAGGGATGGACAAAAGTCCCTTACCTGTTCTCGAAGCTTGCTTCGCGGTGGGGGGGGAGGCGCTTCAGTTCTCCCCCTGAAGTTCATCCCTCACCGGCGAAATTCAGGCCGGGTAGAAGCGCCCCGTCTACCCGGCCGCGAAAAAAAAAGTAAAACACACACACACACCCACACCCGTGATAGGCTACGTAACGATTTACGTAGCCTATCACGGCCAGATTTCCAAAGTCAGCCGTGATAGGCTATGTAAATCGTCATGTAGCCTATCACGGGTGACTTTGGGGGGGGGAAAAAAAGTGCGTACGCAAATGGCGGCTCCCATGGGGACCGCCATTTTCATTCCTTATTTTGACACGTCTAGTCTACGTAAAGATTTTCCCTTATTTTCGCCGTAGTCTACGTAAATGTTTACGTAGACTACACGTGCCAAAATAAGCAACGCAAATGGCGGCGCCCATAGGCCGCCGCCATTTGCGTACGCGCTTTCCCCCCCCCCAAAGTCACCCGTGATAGGCTACGTGACGATTTACGTAGCCTATCACGGCTGACTTTGGAAATCTAGCCGTGATAGGCTACGTAAATCGTTATGTAGCCTATCACGGGTGTGTGTGTTTTTTTTTTTACTTTACTTCTTTTTTTTGCAATGGCAGTGGTGGCAGCCAGTCAGGAGACCAGCTGCCGCCCCCGCCCCCGCCGAAACGCCACCGAAACGCTGCCGGGACCCGCCGCCGAGAGGGACATTCGGCCACGGTAAGTCCCATCCCGGGGGGGGGGCGGGGGGCCGGCGGAGAATTTCCCCACCAATTTCGGGGGGCCGAATGTGTTGGCATTCAGCCTCCCGAAGATTTGGGGAGAAATTCTCCACCATCCCTAGAATTGATATGGCTTGCACATAGGCATCTGTAAAAAGGTAAAGGTGTCCCCAACCAGTCGTGTCCGACTCTAGGGTGTGGTGCTCATCTCCATTTCTAAGCCGAAGAGCCAGCGCTGTCCGAAGACACTTCTGTGGTCATGTGGCCAGCATGACTGAACACCGAGGTGCACGGAACGCTGTTACCTTTCCCGCCAAAGCGGTACCTATTTATCTACTTGCAATTTCTTGCTTTCGAACTGCTAGGTAGGCAGAAGCTGGGACTGAAGACGGGAGCTCACTCCGTCACGGGGCACTCAGGTCTCGAACTGCTGTCCTGCCGACCTTCTGGTCTGCAGTTCAGCGTCTTAACCACTAAAAGTACCAAATGATGTGTGAGTAGCTCACCTAAGAATGGATGTTTAGAGAAGAATCTAGTTTGTTTGAGGGACCTCAGGTGTCATAAGAAGAACATAAGAATTATCTTGCTGAATCGGACCAAGGCCCATCTAGTCCAGTATATTGTTTCTCTCCGTGGTTCAAATTCCATGGGTTTATTCCTAAAGGTTACTGCATCTCTGTCCCACTGTCTGTTGCTAAAAGCTGGCGCAGTATGTGTGCGGGCCCAAGTTTAAGGCCTTTGCTTAAAGGAAAATGTGTTACGCTTGTTGTCCTGTGTTGTGACTCTGTTGCACTGAGGCTTGACTTAAATTATAGCCTAGGTCTGATTTATATTATACCCCTCATAATTAGATTAGCTTCTAATCCTCTCCTCATGCGATCTTCATGCTCTGCTCTCAATCTGTGGGCGAAATAGATCCTAGCTCAGCATTTCCCAGTTTATGGTAGTTGGAGATTCAGCCATGTGGGGTGTGTGTGTGAGTGTGTGTGTGTGTGGTGCATTTACAAGCCCTCCTCACCACACCAAGAGAATTGTATCAATTGGGTCTGTGGTACTGCCCCTTGGTTTGGTCACCTTACAGCTAACAGAGTCACACTGATTTTCAGACGGAGGATTTGGTCTCTGAAATTCCAGTGATTTTGGGTGGAAGATAAAGACAACAGATTGCATTACTACCATTCCATTCCTATCTGCTCTACTCCATGATAAATTTTCCTTAACTGCTAATATCCCTCTCTTATTATTACATAACTGCCTTGGTGAGGTGTGAACCAGGAGGTGCCGGACTAAATTAATTTGAGTTTTAATTAATGTCTTACTTTCCCCTTCAACCTCTGTCCCCTCTACAAATGGCTGAAGCAGTACCTCAGGTGTGCTGTTGATTAAGAGCTCACAGACCTCACTGTTCCCCTGCTTTGTAATCATGGCCAAACTCATAGGAGAAATCAAATTTATTGGGAAGCGTTGATTAAAAGGAATGTTATTGCCTATCAAATGCCATGGGTGGGGAACTGGAGAATTCCAGTCTTTTCCAAACCCCTCTCTCCCCTCTCCAGCCTGCACACTGCATTCTGTCGCCCCAGGTGGGACTAGGCCGAATTTTCCAAACCTGGCCCAGTGTCCAGGTCCTGAAGAGGATGTAAGGAATGCTAATGCCTCGCTCCAAGTTTGGGGGGTCTCCAAGCTTGGTCCCTGGCACCCACCCCTCACAACTTATTGGTTGGTGGGCAGGCAGGCTGCTTGTCTGTCTCCCTGTCTGTGGTGGCAGCAGTGAGCAGAGCTCCACGTGTATGTCAGGACAGGGCCAATGTCACCACAATGGTGGTGCCGAGGAGGACAGGTGCATGGGGCCTGGAGCTCTTGTGAGCACTATTGCTGGGCTTTTCCCAGTGGCAGCAGTGGTGATGGCCTGGCAATGGCACTAAGCAGAACTCTGGGCCCGCTCACCTGAACTCGCTGGCAGCGCCACTTAATTATGTCAGCAAGTTACCCCCTATTGAAATGCAGGAGAAGGTGAAGCTATCAAATACCTTAACCATGTTTGGGTAACTTGTGGCCCTACAGATTTTTTTTGCCTACAACTCCCATCATCCTTAACATAGACTGATGGCTAGGGCTGATGGGAATTGCAGGCCAAAACAAAACAAATTGCCCAGCCCTGGCCTAAACTAACTGAGGTCCATTCTATTTCTAGCAACTTCTCAAAATAGGGTAGGAAAAAGAACACAGCATTTTGCTTATATCATAAATTCCATTTTTATATCATAAAAGTCCATTTTTATAGTTATATCACTTGAAGAACAGTGGAGTATTTTTTTCTGGTTTTGTAATTTTTTTAATGTACATTCCTGTTTGTACAAAACAACAACAAAACAGCAACAGCAACCAACCAACCAAAATGTAAACCCCCACCCCACCCCGCCCATTACAAAACACTGCAGGGGTCCACATCAGTAGATTTTACCCTAGGGCAGCAATTCTGCTCCAGTTTGGCTTTGGCTTAATACAGGAGTTAACATTCATTGTGCAAACTTGCAGCACTGATTTCTTATTTGTAATGTTATTTTGGGGTGGGGGTAGTAGCTGGACCTATTAGGCTTATGGGCTGCATATGCCCTACCCCCATGTCTGGCTCACCTGGCCATGGGGGGGGGGCATTGCAGCCAGGCGGAGGAGAAGATGACTTGAACTGCTATTGGGCAGCCCTTCCCGCCATTTGGGGGGGGCGAGGGGTTTTGTTCACATTCCTGTGCTCCTCTCCCCTCAGTCTCTTGCTGGCACTGCTTGCTGTTGGTCAGCGGCAGAGCGACCAGCGCCTTACCTCTAGGTGGCGGCGGTGGCCTCGGCGGCAGTGGCCTCGGCAGACCGGCGGCCTTGGCAGTGGTCCCGGCAGCCCAGTGGCTTCGGCAGTGGCGGCAGAAGCTGCGGCAGTTTCAGCGGCGGCAGGGCGGCCTCAGAGGTGGCCTTGGCAACTTCCCTGGTGGCCCAGCAGAGGCCCCGGAAGTGGCACCGACCTCAGTGGCAGCGGCCTCGGCGGCAGCTGGGAAGCCTCAGCAGCAGCCTCGGCAGCTTCCCCAGCGGCTTGGCAGCTGCAGCGGCAGCCATGGCTGCGGCCACAGCAGTGACCCAGCCAGCCTCCGCTCGGTGGCAAGTTTGGCCTGGTGGCGGCCCGGATGATGCATTCTTTCCCTGCCAGGCCTTGGCCTGCTGAGTGAGAGGCGGGGGGAGGCTGCAGCGTCCAGCTTGCTGAGGATACACCACGTGTTTCAGCAAGGGGCGGTAGCTGCTGGCCTTTTCGGACGTGGCTGGGCCACCCCCTGCCCTCCGACTCAACCGGGCCTTCCCGCCCAGCGGCTGTGCTTCAACAGCAAGTGTGCTCAACGATCTTCAGGGCCTTTAGGCCCGTGGTTTGGAGATTGGGCCCTGGGAGGAGGGGTGAAGGGAGGGGCGGAAACTGGTTTATTCTTCAGGCCCAGTGCCCCTTCCTCTTTAGCAGCCCCAATCCCCCCCAAATGTTCTGCACAGGTTGTGGCATGCCCAAACAAAGGGCGCCCTGAGACCTTAGGCCAAGAGTTGGGTGGTTAGGACCTAGGGAAAAGGGAGGCCCAACTCAAGCCCATGGCCTCCTTTTGGCCAGCGGCCTCTGCGCCTGGTACCTTGCAGCAGGGGAGGGCTAGGCTGCCCACCGGGGGGTGGGGGATCCACATCATCCTTCTACATGGGTGCATCCACGCCCAACACTTTCGTCACACCAGCGGCTGTATTACCAAAGTCAACCAGGGCTTAGTTCAGTGGGTTTTGCACTTGGTGAATACACTAATTTCTCAGGGTCGGCATCATGCCTCCCAAAAAAGGGCAGGGCGGCAAGAAGGGAAAGGCCAGGGCCCCTAGGCTAGGGATGTACGAAAGGCACTTACCTTTCGCGGATTATGTTGATGGTGTGTGGGGGGGAGGCGCTCTGTCCCTCCCCCCGGAATCCTGGATGGGGGGGAGGCGCTCCGTTCCTCTCCCCCCGGAATCCGGGCCGGCCGGCTGTGCTCTGCAGGGATTCTGCGGAGCCGCCGGCCGGCTCCGCCAGCAGCTGGACATCCGGCCGCTGGCTAGCAAGGACGCAAATGGCAGCGGCCGTAGCCGCTGCCGTTTGCATCCCTGCAGTCAGCCGTGATAGGCTACGTAAATGTTTGACTAACTTAAAAAACAAAACAAAAAACAAAGCGGCTGACTTAAAAAACAAACAAACAACGCGCGTACGCAAATGGCAGCATCCACGGCCACCGCCATTTGCGTTCCTTATTTTGGCACGTCTTAGTCTACATCAAGTTTTACGTAGACTAAGACGGCGAAAATAAGCGGAACGCAAATAGCGGTTCTGCGCATGAAGCTCCTGGCAATCATGCATTCTTGCAAGGTCTCTTTGTGGGCTTTGCAAGAGTTAGTACGGCATCTAAATTTTGCATGTAAGGTGGTTGCTCCTGCCCGAGCCTTCATGCAAAGGCTATGCTGGGCAATACAGGGACTGTGGGAGCCTCATCACCTAATGAGGGTCACAGCCACTATGTGCTTGGATATGGGGGTCTGGCTTCAGGTTCTAAAGGAATTTAATGGTGTCTCGTTTTGGAGTTGATCCTCAAAGCCGACCTTCAGATTCATTCCGATGCTGCCAGGACACTGGGCTTTGGCGTCATATGGCTAGACGGTTGGTACTTTGGGCAGTGGCCTGAGAGCGGGATAGCAGCCGGAATTTGCAGGGATCTTACTAGGGATGTCAGAGAATTCTGCCACGGACTGAAATGGGATCGAATTCCCCTCAGTCTGTGCCATGGAATCCTATGTGGAACGGCACCACGAGGTCCTGCGGAGCCAGCAGTCATGCAGGGTTTTTTTCGTCATCTGCAAAGAGTCATAAATAATTTATTTTCATAAATAAAAATGCAAGGTAGTATATTCCGATAATAAATACGTAAGTTTTTTTTTAAAAAATGAATTGTACTCACCACCTTGTTTCTGGGTGTTCTTTTTCAATTGAAATCCTCCATCTCCGTTTACTTTAAGCCAAAACAGTTCCTCCTCCTTGAAGCTTCCCAAAATAAAGCTGCCCTAGGTGTGCCTGAGCGATGCACTCTTTGTTTAAAGCAACCCTGTTTGAAAGAAAGAAAAAACCTTTTAAAATGACCATGCCGGTCCTGGAGCTCTGCACAAGGTATTACGCTCCCTGTTAAACTTTCTATTTCCACATCGAGCATAGGAATGGATGAAAGTCCCTTACCTGATCCCGAAGCTTGCTTCGCGGTGGGGGGGAGGCGCTCCGTCCCTCCCCCAAAAATTCTGGCCAGGGGGGAGGAGCTCCACCCCCCCCGAAATTCTGGCTGGGGAGGAGGCACCCCGCCCCCCCCCAAATTCTGGCCGGGGGGAGGTGCCCCGTCCCTCTGGTCGTGAAACCTCGTCTCCTGCCAGGACGCAAATGGCGGCGGCCGTAGCCACCACCGTTTGTGTCCCTGCAGTCAGCCGTGATAGGCTACGTAAATGTTTATGTAGCCTATCACGGCTGACTTAAAAAAAAAAAAGCACGTACGCAAATGGCGGCACCTATGGGCTTCGCCATTTGCGTATGCGCTTTTTTTTTTTTCAAAGTCAGCCGTGATAGGCTACGTAAACATTTACGTAGCCTATCATGGTGTTTTTTTAAAAAACTAGCCGTGATAGGCTACGTAAATCTTTATGTAGCCTATCACGTTTGTTTGTTTGTTTTACTTGGAAATGGTGGCGGCAGCAGCCGGTCGGAAGATCGGCCGCCGCCGCCAAACCGCCGCCGGACCGCCGCCGGAGCCGCCACCGCCAGGGACATTTGAGCAAGGTAAGTCCCATCCCGGGGGGGGGGCGGGGGGGCAGACCGTTTCTCCACCAATTTCGGGGGGCCGAATGCGCTGGCATTAGGCCTCCCTGAGATTCGTGGAGAAATTCTCTGACATCCCTACTCCAGCATTGTTGTTGACGTTGTGAGGCTAAAATGGAGAGGAGAACCAACTCTGTGCATGTCTACTCAGAAGTAAGTCTTACTGAGTTCAATGTGACTTACTCCTACATATGTCAGCACCCACTTGCCCCCAGCTCAGCTTTGTATTTCCACATCCAGCTCATTAGCAAAACTGTTAGTTATCTCACTGGGTGACTTTGGGCTGGACTCTCACCACTACACCATACTTCTGTTATGAAACTCATGAAGAAAAAGAGACAGTATAATGGAAAGTTCTTTCTGAAGCAGTCACACTTTACTTGTACAAATGCAGCATGAAGGGAAAGATCAGCAACCTTCTCTTTGTTTGAATAAAAAGCACACTCTGCACATGCTCAGGGAATGGACAAAATGAGGAATAAACATACCAGGGAATATGAAGAACTATATTCTTCCATTATGTGTGTGTGTGTGTGTGTGGAATCTCCCTTAATCCAACTGTTCCCTGGAAAAAAAAAACCCATTCACCCTAGGGTCTTCTGAGATAACTAAAAGGCGGTCTGATAATGAACTGGATGTGGAAATACAAAGCTGAACAGAGAGGAGAACCAACTCTGTGCGTGTCTACTCAGAAGTAAGTCTTACTGAGTTCAATGCAACTTATTCCTACACATGTCAGCACCCCACTTGCCCCCAGCTCAGCTTTGTATTTCCACATCCAGCTCATTAGCAAACCTCCTGTTAGTTATCTCAGAAGGCCCTTGGGTGAAGGGGAGGGGGGGTTTCCAGGGAACAGCTGGATGGAGGGAGATTACACATACACACACACACACACACTAACTAGAAGAATATAGTTCTTCTAGGGATGGCGGAGAATTTCTCCACGAATCTTCGGGAGGCCGAATGCCAACGCATTCGGCCCCCTGAAATTGGTGGGGAAATTCTCTGCCCCCCCCCCCCCGGGATGGGACTTACCTCTGTCGAATGTCCCTCTTGGCGGCAGGTCCTGGCAGCGTTTCGGCGGCGTTTCGGTGGTGGCGGGGGCGGCAGCCGGTCTTCTGACCGGCTGCCGCCACCACCATTTCCCCATAAAGTAAAAAAAAAAGTGATAGGCTATGTAATGATTTACGTAGCCTATCACAGCTAGATTTTCAAAGTCAGCCGTGATAGGCTACGTAAATCTTTACGTAGCCTATCATGGCTGACTTTGAAAAAAAAAAAAAGCGCATACGCAAATGGCGGCGCCCATGGGCACTGCCATTTGCGTACACGCTTTCCCCCCCCCCCCAAAGTCAGCCGTGATAGGTTACGTAAAGATTTACATAGCCTATCACGGCTAACTTTGAAAATCTAGCCGTGATAGGCTATGTAAATCGTTACATAGCCTATCACATTTTTTTTTCCAATTTACTTTTTTTATTTCGCAGCCGGGGAGACGGGGCGCTCCCCCCCGGCCTGAATTTCGGCGGCAAGGGAGAGGGCGCCTCCCCCCCGGCCTGAATTTGGGCCAGGAGTGGCGGGGCGCCTCCTCCCCGCCAAGAATTTTGGGGGGAGAAACGGAGCACCTCCCCCCCCCACGAACCAAGCTGCGGGACCAGGTAAGGAACTTTCGTCCATCCTTAAGTTCTTAATATTCCCTGGTATGTTTATTACTCATTTTGTCCATTCCCTGAGCATGTGCAGAGTGTGCTTTTTATTCAAACAAAGAGAAGGTTGCTGATCTTTCCCTTCATGCTGCATTTGTACAAGTAAAGTGTGACTGCTTCAGAAAGAACTTTCCATTATACTGTCTCTTTTTCTTCATGAGTTTCATATAGGGATGTTAGAGAATTCCGCCACAGAACCCAGGGGGGCCGAATTCCAGTGAATTCAGCCCCCCGGAATCCATGGTGGAACAGAGCAACCCACCCCACCACCCTGCGAAAACCCCGCGAAACGGAGCCTACCTGGCTGTGGCTGCAGCTTCGGCTCTGGCTGTGGCGGCGGCTGTGGCGACGGCTTCTGTCAGGCTACTGTGGACGCAAATGGCATCCTGAGTAGGGCCATTTGCGTTCCTATGGTAGCCCGTGATAGCCTACGTAAATATTTACGTAGCCTATCACGGCTAAAGCAGGGACGCAAATGGCGTCCCCTATGCCATTTGCTTTCCCTTTTTCTTCGTGATAGGCTATGTAAATATTTACGTAGCCTATGACAGCTAAAGCCATTTGCGTTCCCGCTTTAGCCATGATAGGCTACATAAATATTTACATAGCCTATCACGGCCTACCATAAGGACGCAAATGGCGTCCCCTACTCAGGACGCCATTTGCGTCCGCAGCAGCCCAGCAGCGACTGGAGGCCCTGCTGCGGGTTGGCCTGGCTGGTGGCTCCGCAGCCTGGCCACAGAGCAGAGCTGGTCGGGCAGGATTCTGTGGGGGAGGAACGGATCTCCTCCCCCACATCGAGGATTTTGGGGGGAGGGACGGAATGCCTCCCCCCCATCGTGAATGTCCCTGGACGAAACCAGGTAAGTGTTTCGTACAACCCTAGTTTCATATAACAGAAGTATGATGTAGTGGTTAGAGTCCAGCCCAAACTCACCCAGTGAGATAACGAACAGGTTTGATAATGAGCTGGATGTGGAAATACAAAGTTGAGCTGGGGGCAAGTGGGGTGCTGACATGTGTAGGAGTAAGTCGCATTGAACTCAGTAAGACTTACTTCTGAGTAGACATGCACAGAGTTGGTTCTCCTCTCCATTTTAGCCTCACTACGTCAACAACAACGCTGAATGTGGAAATAGAAAGCCTAGCAGGGGGAATAATACCTCGTGCAGGGCTCCAGACTAGCATGGTCATTTTAAAAGGTTTTTTCTTTCTTTTTTCAAACAGCGTTGCTTTAAACAAAGAGTGCATCACTCAGGCACACCTAGGGCAGTCTTGTTTTGCTCCTAGGAGGAGGAAGTGTTTTGGCTGAAAGTAATTACTGCACGTCTCAGGGCAGGGGAAAAAATACATAAATATCTACGAAAAATAGCCTTTCTTACGGAAGTTATGCAGACTCACGGAGATGGCTGGGCACCGTAATTACGGCTGTTGGTACAGATTTATCTTCGTAATTCTTGGAGTGGAAAAAAAAGAGGAGAATTCCAGGGCCTTGCGAACGACGGTATGGAGCACTGGCCGCAAACTGCAGAAGTCAAGCGGCATGGAAGGTACACAATTTGTACATCCCTAGATCTTACATTCCTGGAGTTTTTTTTCCCATTTACGTGGTGGTCCACCTCTGGGTTGACTGATTAGCCAACTCCGTGGTTCTATTCTGGTGTGACAACTTAGCCACCATTTACGTCATTAATACCCTGACCTCCAGAAACCACGGGTTATGTCAATAGGGATGTCAGAGAATGCCGCCATGGATCTCGGTGAGGCCGAATGCCAGTGCATTTGGCCCCCTGAACTCCATGGTGGAACAGCCTGCCCACTCGCCCCCCCATGGATCCCCCCCGGGACGAGACTCACCTGGGGTGGATCTTCCGGGTGGAGGCGGCTCCGGCGGCGGCTCCGGCGGCGGCCAGTCTTCCGACCGGCTGCCACCGCCACCATTTCCAGGCTTGTGTGTAAAAAAAAGAAAAAGAAAAAAAAAAGACGTGATAGGCTACGTAAAGATTTACGTAGCCTATCATGGCTAGGTTTAAAAAGAAAAAGAAAAAAAGATGTGATAGGCTACGTAAATCTTTACGTAGCCTATCATGGTTGGGTGGGTTTAAAAAAAAAACAGAAAACGTACGAAAATAAAGGGGAACGCAAATAGCATAGCGTTTTAGCCTATGTAAAGATTTACGTAGGCTAAAATGGTGAATGAAAAAGGGACGCAAATAGCGCCCGCTACGCTATTTGCGTTCCCCTTTATTTTCGCCGTCATAGTCTACGCAAATATTTACATAGATTAAGATGGTAAAAAGAAGGAACGCAAATGGTGGTGGCCGTAGCCGCCGCCATTTGTGTATGCGGTTGGTTGTTGTTGTTGTTTTTTACCCAGAGCCCTCTGCGGCTGGAAATCTGGCTGCGGCCAGCTCTGGCCTGGCTGGGCCGGGCCTGGCCGGCTGCTCCACGGAGCTGCTGTGGAGCACAGCCGGCCATTCGAGGATTCCGGGGGGAGGGATGGAATGCCTCCCCCCCCACCATCAACATAATCCGCGAAAGGTAAGTCACTTTCGTACATCCCTATTGTCAATGGTAAGAGCATTTGCGCTCCATTGCCTGTGACATAATATCCTGTTCCGTGCCTGCCACATGCCTGGAATTCAATAGCCGATGCTTTGTCACGTAACCAGATCAACAGGTTTTGAGAGTTAGCACCACTGGCTTGTTCACTGCCAGACCCCATGCCTGCTGCTCTATGGGAGATTGGCGGACTGAAGTTGAGCATGCCATGATGAACTCCATAGCTCCCAGCACTAGGGCCGCCTACGACAAAGCAGGTAGGGAGTTCTGGGCCTTCCAGAGCGACTTGCAGTTGCATCACACGTGGCCCATCCCAGTGGATCACCTTCCGCAATTTTGTGTGTATTCCAGGAACAGGGGGCTGGCAGCCAGGACCATAAGCAGAAAGCTGGCTGCATTTGCCTTCTGGTCTAAAGTCAAGGGTGTAAGCGACTCCATGGCTGATTTCAGGGTGTGATGCAGCGTACAAGGCTGGGCTAGAATGTCACCTGCACCGGTTGACCCTAGGCACCCCCTTTCTCTGGATACCCTGTTGGGTCTTCGCAGACTTTGGCCATCCATTTGTTCTTCATACTATGAGGCTACATTGTTCCGTGCTGTGGCCTTAACGGCTTTCTTTGGGGCCCTCCGGATTTCAGAATTAGTCTGGGCATCCAAAAGTGACAGGTCAGGAAGGGCGCTGAGATATTCGGACGTCCAGGGTGGTCCGGATATCGTTCATCTTCGGATTTGGAGATCCAAGACTGACCAGCAGGGAAGGGGCGTGACGGTATACCTCCATGCAGCCCAAGTGGAGGAATTATGCCCCGTCAGTGCCTTAAGGATCTTTTTGGGTCTGCAGGGGTCAGCAGACAGCCCATTATTCTGTCACTCTGATGGTTCCCCGCTGACGAAATTCCAATTTTGGACCGTCACCAAATCAGCACTGAGGACCCTCGGCCTGGGTGATTTCCGATTTGGAAATTTTCCAGATTGAAGAGGCTTCCACAGCCGCCTCATTGGGTTTCTTGCAGGATCAGGTGAAGGCGGTAGGCAGATAGCGCTCTCAGGCCTTTCGGTCGTATGTGCATGGATTGGCTGTCTGATTGGAAGCTTGGTTTTCTTGTGCTTATTGTTATCATTTTCCTTAGGTCGTTGGAGTGAAGGAGTGCCAGTGCAGGTGCTCATATGTGGGCACAGCATGGTGTTTTGGGCCGCCCGGAGGGCTCCCGCATCGAGCTGTGGATCACAGCTCAGATTGTCCAGGCACGTCAATGTGCAATGGCTTGGCAGACGTGGCATGCGGTGGGAGCACCTCCTGCCCATGCTATTCCATCAAGGTCGGGTTGATCTTCCCCCGCAGGTCTTGTTGCTGCATTTGGGGGGAAATGGTTTGGGTTGTGTTAAAGGCAAGGACCTGATTGTGAAGGCCTTGGTCGATTTCCAGGAGATATGCCAAAGATGGCCCAGGGTAATCATTCTGTGGTCTTGTTTGCTTCCAAGGATTATGTGGAAGGCGTGCAATATGGGTGCCATTGAGAAGTCTCAGCGGAAGGTCAACAGAGAGGTTGCCCTGGGGTTACATAAACACAGTGATGGAGTCATCATTCATCATGAAATTCAATGGACTCGGAGGGAGCTCTACAGACACAATGGTGTGCATCTGTCTGACGCAGGAAATGACATCTTTCTGTTGGATCTGCAAAGGGGCCTGCAGGAAGTTCTTCTGCACAAGTGGGGGGGAGTCTGACAAGCAATAGGCTTGTCACTCCCTGTAGCTGTTAGGACGGGCCAAGGAGAACGAGCTTAGGGATGGTGAGCATTCAGAGGCACCTTACGGTGACAGGCAATGCCCGAGGCCTCCAGCATGGGTTTTGCGGCTCAGTGGGGGGATAAGGGTTGCCTGGGAGACCGACTCACCTCACTCACCCAGGAGCTCTGCAGCCCCGGAAGGGGGTGACATGGGAAGGTCTACCTCCCCCATGAGGGCAGACCAGAGGGGCAGCGACGCAGGCATGCCACCCCACAGGCTGGGAATGTTGTAGGGATGTCAGAGAATTCTGCCATGGATCTCGGTGAGGCCGAATGCCAGTGCATTCGGCCCCCTGAAATCCGTGGTGGAACGAAGGCCCCCCCCCACGAAAGGCGTGTGAAATGGAGCACTTACCTGCTGCCGTCCGTGCTGACTTGCAAATGGCGGCCGTGCTGCGGCCGCCATTCGCTTCCTCATCATAGCTGTGATAGGCTATGTAAATAATTACGTAGCCAATCACGGCTAACACAAGGACGCCATTTGTGTCCCTACGGAGGCCATGATAGGCTACATAAGTATTTACATAGCCTATCACAGCAAGCTAAAAAAACACACAAACAGCATATGCAAATGGCGGCGGCTATGGCGGCTGCCATTTGCGTTCCCTTTTTTTCGCTGTTTTAGCCTACGTAAGTATTTACGTAAGCTATTACGGCGAGAAAAAAGGGGAATGCAAATAGCATAGTGGGCGCTATTTGCGTTCCTTTTTTTCCTGCCGTAATAGCTTACGTAAATATTTATGTAGGCTAAAACAGCGAAAAAAAAAAGGAACGGAAATGGTGCCCACTACGCTATTTGCGTTCCCCCTCTTTTTTCACCGTTAATAGCTTATGGAAATATTTACATAGGCTAAAACAGCGAAAAAAAGGGAACGCAAATGGCGGCCACCATAGCCGTCGCCATTTGCGTATGCTGTTTTTCTTTTGCCTGCAGGCTGCCCAGCAGCCGTATGTCAGGCTGTGGGCAGCTCCGGCTGGCGGCTCTGTGGAATCTCCACGGAGTGAAGCCGGCCAGGTTAGGATTTCGGGGGGAGGTGCAGAGTGCCTCCCCCCCCACCGCGAATCACCCCGTCGAAAAGGTAAGTGACTTTCGTACATCCCTAGAATGTTGTTACCCAAAAGGTGCCAGCTAGCCACTGGCACAGACGGGGCCTGTCCTATGTCTCCCCTTTGCAGTTATTTCAATAAATGTGGCCCAGTTTCGATCCAAGATTTGTTGTCAGTCTCTTCATTACACCATCTCCACTCGCAAGAAGCCCTTCCATTATTAACTATGAACCCAGTATTTCACCTAGGCATTTTTTAGTTTCTGTTTTGGTTTCTCTTCTCTTGTGCCCTCAGTATTTTGCAGATGCATCTCTTCTGTTTTCTCCTTTAGGGCTTCCTGATAGTCCAATGAATGACTAAAGTTAAGGTTCTGGAGTCCAATGAACCTCAATAGCTTTTTGGATTCTGATACCAGTAATACCTATTTTGTAATGTTAAACTGGAGTCATTTTGAAATCAATCATTAACTTTATTTCCACTTCCAGCTAGATCTTTAAAGGAGTCTATTCAGACCCCAATAGCAGATTGATAAGAAAAAGAGAAAAAGGAAAGGAGTGTGCAACTGTGACTATTACAAACTCCAGGCTTTGGGGCTTTCCCATCATGCCTAGCTTTTTCTGTCTCCCTCCTTTTTCTTTCTTTCTTTCCTAGCTTGTTTTTGCTTAACATCCAGCCTGGAGAAGAGTTCTGGGAAACTCAAAAGCTTGCTCACTACTTTGTTAACATTTGGTCCTATTAATATAGCTATAGTCCTATCATTGCTTTTGGGTTTTTTTATTTCTCCCCCTAATGGACCAACACATCTACCTGCCATTTTAAAACTGGAGAAGGCAGAACTGACTGTCCGGACAAAATTCAATCAGTCATGCCTTCAGGTTCAAAAATACATGAAAAGAAAGAAATGGAAAAGAAAGAGGTGTTGGAGGCAGCAAAAAGCAACCGCACATGTGCTTTTAAAAAAGAAAGAGAATAGGGACAAGTTGCGTAGGATGATGATGACGATGATGAATAAATTTGTGAAGCACCTACATTTTCCTAAGTGCTGTACAGAGATTAAGAAACAAGACATTCCCCGCTCGCAGGGTCATTATCTAATAAGCAGTGATACAAAAGGAAAGGGTAGGGAAGAGCACAGCAAGCAAATTCAGGTACCAATTTTATAAAGTATAACATTTCAATGTAGGATAATAAGGGGTAATAGCAACCTGCTTTTCCATTTCCACATCCAATGGAAGCGTGTCCTGCTCCTGCTTTTCCATTCCCACGTTGAATCACAATGTGACAGGACAGAGATACTGTGATTGCGATACTCCCATTGATGTCTCAGCCATTTTGCCCTCACCAATGTGCTGAATGGCTGGACTGTCCCTAATTTCTCAACATTTCCCACAGCCCAACCCTATGGCTTCAGTCTGGCATTTGTGATGCAAAGAGAGGCCTATGACACTGCCATGGAAGTTCCATTCCACACAAGGCAACTGGAGTAGTGGAGCAGCACCCATATCAGGCAAGCTGATATGGATTGGGTTTGCACAGCACGCTAACCCTCACTCAGTGGTTGAGTGTGGGTTGTTGTTGAACCATGGGTTAGCATGTTGTCTGAACTCAGGACATTTTCTGCAGGGTGGCTTGGTAACCATGAAGTGCGGCTTATTTTTCTTGAACAAGCCACCTTGAGGACCCATTGTTTGTTGTTGGGTTGTTCAGGGTGGTTAACAAGCCACCCTGGGTTCAGACAACACACTAACCCACATATCAACAAACATCCCACAGTTCAACAACCCACACACAACCACTGAGTATGGATTAGCATGTTGTGTGAACTGCCCCATGGTGTCTTAAGAGGCTCATTTGCAAACAAGCCCTACCTAAATCAAATAACAGTTCCAGATGCCTGGGATGCCATGGTAATTTGCATGGAATTGGAATTATGGGATAGGACTTCTCTCCACAGATATTCTGCAAAGCAAAAGTTGTGATTCAGAATACTTGGCAGAATCAATAACACTTATGGGGAATGGATTACTCGCTCACTGAGGCAGTTAAACTTTTGTGAGCTTTGGGGAAAATTAATAATTCTAATAAAGCCTACAGGAATGAGTATGTGTTTTATTGGAGTGGGGAAAATATTTCTCTGATATTCTGAGTGTTTCTAAAAGCATGCCCCTGAAAAACAATTTTTGCTATTTGTGGAAGTCCAATTAGCGCTGTTTTATGCAATTTACTCTATTTGCTAATTGCCACATGCTTCTCCTTCTCATGTGCTTTTAAAAGATCTTTGGAGCTATAAACATTTATTCCTTCTTATCACTAGCTATGCATACATAAAATTATATGATTCTGGCAGCCCTGAACTGAATATTACACTGCACTAAAAAACTAGCCTCTTTAATTAATGGAGTTTTGTCCCCCAAAAGTAATTTGATTTTTTTCTTACTTTGTTCTTAGCACCCAATATACATCATTTTCACAAGGCTCTGAATAAGCTATCTGTTTGCTTCCTGATCTGAATGGATAGAAATTTGGGGACTGTAATTCTGGAAAACTATGAAGACCATTGTGAATGCCATACTAACCTGAAAATAAAAAAAATGTGCAAGAATTAAAATGATTTTTTCTACAGATTCACACACACATGGCAAGTTCAAAATTTCAGGGTTATAGCATATATACATGTATCTCTCTCTCTCTCTCTCCCCCCCAGCATCTACTTTCATTTCAGCAGTAGAATATTGGAGTAACAAGCACATAATGTTACAATCATTAAATCTCACTGAGATCATTGACATATTGGGAAACAAGTAAAAAGCTCACTTAGAGTGGAGAGGGGAGGTTGAACCACTCCTCTGCCTCCAGTTAGGGATGGGGGAGAATTTCTCCCCGAAACTTCGGGGGGCCGAGTGCCAATGCATTCGGTCCTCCGAAGGTTCGGGGAGAAATTCTCCGCCCCCCCGCCCCCCCTCTCCCCCCCGGGATGGGACTTACCTTTTACGAATGTCGCTCCCGGTGGCGGGTCCCGGCGGCGGTTCGGCAGGTCTTCGTCAGGGGCGGGGGCGGCAGCCGGTCTTTTGACCGGCTGCTGCCGCCGCCATTACAAGAAAAGTAAAAAAACAAACAAACGCCCCTGTGATAGGCTATGTAACGATTAACGTAGCCTATCACGGCTAGATTTGCAAAGTCAGCTGTGATAGGCTACGTTAATCGTCACGTAGCCTATCACGGGTGACTTTAAAAAAAAAAAAAGCGTGTACGCTAATGGCGGCCCCCATAGGGAGCCGCCATTCGCGTTCCTTATTTGGTCCCTGTAGTCTACGTAAAGATTTACGTAGACTACGGCGAAAATAAGGGCAACACAAATAGCTTTTTTTCACGGGGCTTTTTTTTCTTTTTTTTTTTTCTTTTGAAGTTCGCGGCCGGGGAGACGAGGCACTTCTCCCCGGCCTGAATTTCGGCCGGGCAAGGTGGGAAGCCTCCCCCCCTGCCTGAATTTCGGCCGGGCGAGGCGGGAAGCCTCCCCCCCCCGGCCTGAACTTCAGGGGGAGAAGCGAAGCGCCTCCCCCCCACCGCGAAGCAAGCTGCGAGACCAGGTAAGTGACTTTCGTACATCCCTACCTCCAGTAACATCAATGTTGGGGACAAGGGTCAAGTTGTGCTCCCTCTTAACTGTGTTCCAGATTTAAGCCTATATGTTTTATATTCCATAGAACTCAATGGGAACGTTTGAGAATGGAGCCAGCATGGCTCCACTCCTTCAACTGCATACGGTTGAAGAGGCAGTGTGGTATAGTGAGACTCTATCCCTACTCAGTCATGAAGCTGGTTGCTACATCGCTTACCGACCTTAAGGTGCCAATTATCACCTAGCATTGAGAGTTGTGGATTCTGCGGAAATGTGTACCTTATCATCATCATCTATAAAGTTTCTAAAATCTACTAAGCACTATGAAGTGTTTAAAAACAAGATAGTTCCTGCCTGCAGACTTACAACCTGAAAGACATGATACAAAAGGAAAATGGGATGGGGGTGGCAAAGGAAAACAAGCAAACTCAGGCACCAGTTCTGAAAGTTTCAAATTCTTATACTGACCAGCTTGAATGGAAGCAGTTCAGAGAGAGGAGGAGCCTCAGCCAAGCTAATGAGGAGAGCCCACTGTTCTATCTCTCCTTCTGCTTAAATCTGAAGGAATATGAGTGGTGTAACAACCAGCTTCTGACAGCCTGGCTTTTTCAATGACTTTCAATAATGGATCAATGTGAACTCAACTGTCCTTTTTGATGGCTGTCATGTCCCATTAAGAAAAAGGGTTGCTGAACAACTATTATATGTACCAGTGAAGCACCATTAAAAATGAAAAAAGAAGAGTTCTTGAAGAATGCAAATAATAAGCAACAAATCATTAGCATGATAGCAATCTTCTTCCAACATCTTGGCAAGCATGTTATGTTGTGTTGCTTATTGTTGGAATTATGCAAGAAGTCTTCTTAATTTTTTAATGAAAATGCAATGGTTTAATACAATGGTTGGAGAAGAAGCATCATTGTGCAACTCCTGTTGTGTGCATTACATATTTAATTAGAGAAGATGGGTGGCTGAGTATCATGGATGGGATCCACATCATCAATTTTACTCAAAAGATGAGCCTAGCCAAAATAAACTTTCAGCCAAAATCTGAAACATGAGGCATGCTAGGGAAAAGAGAAGTGATTTATGAACTAGACCAGCCTTCTCCAACCTGCTGCCCTCCAGATACGTTGGACTATAGCTCCTATCATCCCCAGCCAGTGTGGCTGCTGGCCTGAGAAGATGGAAGTTGCAGTTCAACACATCTGGAACACGCTAGGTTTGGAAAGACTGACCTAGATAGCATTCACTCAATTGTGATACATTTCATTTCTGTGATATTGGTAAAAGGGTAAAGCTTTAACATTATTGAAAACAAATGATTTTTTTTTTTTACAAGAACAGGTAATTGTTTCCCCAACAAGACATATTAAGGAAGGATAGTGAAAGCTGGAGTACAGGGTGCCATTTCAGGTATACAATTCTAGAGGAAAGGAAAATCTTATTTCACTGAGAGAATTAAGATTGTCGCAGGAGAAATTAACAACTGCAAAAATTATTTGTGCAGCCAGAAGTCTCCCACCAATGCCATCAGTTCTTCAGTCTCATTGTTTGGGAGTGCATTTGAAAGTAATGAATGGGAAAGGGTGCAAATTGCCACCAGATTAATGAGGTCAAGAGTGTAAAGGGAAATTGTATGATGAAGTAATGATGAGCACCAGAGAATCTCCTGAAAGTGGTTGTTGTGAGGATAAAATGGAGAGGAGGAAGATAATGTACGGCACCTTGGGCTCCTGGGAGGAAAAGGTGGGATATAAATAAATAAATAAATGTAAAGCAATGTGTGAAATGTAATTATGTTCTTGTAGAAATTTCTTTCTCTCTCTCACTCCTATATCTTTGCTTGTGGAAAATGTTAACGAACTAAAGGCCCAATTCTATGCATGTTTAGACAGAAAAAAAAGTCCAGCAATTCCCAGCATTCCCCAGCCAGCATGTTGGCTGGGGAATGCTGGGAATTGTAGGACTTTTTCTGACTAAACATGCATAGGATTGCACGTTAACTGTTTGAAGAGAAAAAATGTTCCTAATCTTGATGAAAATAATGATGTGTCCTTTTCCTGGCAGCCCACTGGGCAGAAAGGAAAAGGGAGAGAGAAAAGAGGGAGAGAGAAAAAAGGGAGTGGCAGAAAGAGAAAGAGAAAAGGGCTGACCCACCCAATTTTGGCTTTTGCCCTGCTCACTGTTGACATGCAACCCCCAACAGCTTAGACTAAAATTTAGTTTTTATAAATTGAAGCAATTTATAAAACTAATGAACATGGATTTGGTTTGAGCAGGGGAAATATTCAGTTCAGTACATTTAAAGTATTTTAAAAATGGCTACATTTCAACTAAACATAAGCACTTTAAAGTTCTACTTATTTCCAAAGGGGAGATTTACACTACAGTTCTATCCACACTTACTTGGGAGTGGATTGTGCCATTAAGCACTTGTTTAACTCTCCCATAGAAATCAATGGGGTTTCAAAGAGCTTAACTTGGTTGGATCACGGCTACTCTATTTTACTATATTGCAAGAATTGGCTCACTTATATTTATGTTTGCAACAATTTCTTAACTTAAAAGTAATTACTACTTTGAATAATTAAATCTTTTCTGTTTTGTAATTAATTACAATATTAGAACAGTGCATTTCAAAATTTCATAGTTATCATTAAACATTGCACTTTTGTATACATCAGGTCAAACGGTTGTTATTCCAAAGAGTTCTATACAACAATTGGCCTAAACTCAAAGGAGTATCACTTTGTATTTGTGATAGTGTACATTATTAATGTATACCACTATCTAAATATAAATGAATAAATAAAAATGAGTTTAAATACTGGAATAAAATGAGTATGGATGTAAGATTCCTTGATTTTTTTTCTGGGAAGAGATACAGCTAGGATCACGTTTTATATGCTAAAATGGGTATAAAAGTGTACTCTAAAGGAACAATCCTATTGCGAGCGGAGATGGGTCAAAGAAGATGCAGACAACAAGCTTGGGTTGAAAATTGGGCCACATTTATTGAAATATTTACAAAGGGGTAACTAGGATGGGCATCTAACTGTGTCAGCAGCTAGCTGACACTTCTTGGGCGAAAACACACCCAGCCTGAGGGGTGGCGGTGATCTCACCATCCCTCCGGATTGCCCCTTCTGGGGGAGGTAGACCTTCCGGTGTCACCCCCAACCCGGTGCTGCACAACACCTGGGTGAGTGAGTAGGGTTGGTCTCCCAGGCAACCCTTATCCCCCCGCCGAGCCGCACAACCCGTTTGGGGGGCCTCAGGCATCACCTGTCACCATAAGGTGCCTCTGCATGCACACCATCCCTACTCCCTTTCCTGTTTTGCCTGTCCTAGCCGCCAAGTGGAATGTGACCGATGATATAGACCGTATTCCCTTACAGGACACACTCAACCTGCATAACAGTGTGACATAGGCGAAAAAGACCCACCGTCCTAGGCCAATCGGACTGTGAGCCAAAAAATTCCTACATGGCTCCCGAAGGGGCAACCGGCAAGAACCCACACTGCTTAGGGGAGGGTGGGAGGGAGCTGCGTCGCACCAAAGAGCTGAGATAGGGAGGGGGTCGAGTTAAAGACAACTCTGCCTGCTCCTCCCCGACTGGTGGTGCGACTGGGGTGCACCAATCAGAGGCCCATACGTCTTGTCACCCCACCCGCCTGCAATGGCCCCCCCCTTTCAGCCAGACAAGCTGGCGCCGGGTAGGGCATTTGCGAGCAGAGATGGGTCAAAGAAGACACAGACAACAAGCTTGGGTTGAAAATTGGGCCACATTTATTGAAATATTTGCAAAGGGGTAACTAGGATGGGCATCTAACTGTGTCAGTGGCTAGCTGACACTTCTTGGGCGAAAACACACCCAGCCTGAGGGGTGGCGGTGATCTCGCCATCCCTCCGGACTGCCCCTTCTGGGGGAGGTAGATAGGGATGTCGGAGAATTTCTCCATGAATCTCCAGGAGGCCGAATGCCAATGCATTCGGCCCCCCGAAATTGGTAGAGAAACGGTCCGCCCCCCCCGGAATGGGACTTTCCTTTGTCGAATGTCCCTGGCGGCGGCGTATCCCGGCGGCGGTTCGTCGTCGTTGTCGGCGGCTGGTCTTCCGACTGGCTGCTGCCGCCGCCATTTCCAAGTAAAACAACAACAACAACAAACGTGATAGGCTATGTAAAGATTTACGTAGCCTATCACGGCTAGATTTTCAAAAAACACCGTGATAGGTTACATAAATGTTTACGTAGCCTATCATGGCTGACTTTGGGGGAAAAAAAAGCACGTACGCAAATGGCGGCACCCATGGGTGCCACCATTTGCGTTCCTTATTTGGGCACATGTAGTCTACGTAAACATTTACGTAGACTACGGCGAAAATAAGGGCAACGCAAATAGTGTTGCCCTTATTTTCGCTGTAGTCTACGTAAATGTTTACATACACTACACGTGCCCAAATAAGAAACGCAAATGGCAGCGCCCATGGGCACTGCCATTTGCGTACGTGCTTTCCCCCCCCCAAAGTCAGCCGTGATAGGCTATGTAAACATTTACATAGCCTATCACGGCTGACTGCAGGGACGCAAACAGCGGCAGCTACGGCCGCCGCCATTTGCGTCCCAGCAGGACAGCAGGATTCGTGGCTGGAGGGACAGGGCGCGTCCCCCCCGGCCAGAATTTCGGCTGGAGGGACAGGGCACCTCCCCCCCGGCCAGAATTTTGGCGGGGAGGGATGGGGCGCCTCCCCCCTGCCCAGAATTTTGGGGGGAGGGACGGAGCGCCTCCCCCCCCCCACGAAGCAAGCTGTGGGATCAGGTAGGGGACTTTCGTCCATCCCTAGAGGTAGACCTTCCGGTGTCACCCTCAACCCGGTGCCGCACAACACCTGGGTGAGTAGGGTTGGTCTCCCAGGCAACCCTTATCCCCCCGCCGAGCTGCACAACCCGTTCGGGGGGCCTCAGGTCTCACCTGTTACCATAAGGTGCCTCTGCGTGCACACCATCCCTACTCCCTTCCCTGTTTTGCCCGTCCTAGCCGCCACAGAAGTCACAAGCCTATTGCTTGTGAAGCTCCCCCCACCTGCACAGAAGAACTTCCCACAGGCCCCTTTGCAGATTGGACAAAAATAAGTCATTCCCTATGTCTGACAGGTGGATGCCATCCTGGCTGTAAAGCTCCCTCCTAGTCCAATGGATTCCTTGTTGGTTGATGCAACCGTCACCATGATCTGACAACCCATGTGCCAGTTCTCTGTTCACCTTGCGCCTAGGGATAGCGGAGAATTTCTCCCCGAAACTTCGGGGGGGCCGAGCGCCAACATGTTCGGCCCCCCGAACAAGTTTTGGGGAGAAATTCTCTGCAGCCCCCCGCCCCCCGCCCCCCCCCCGGGACGGAACTTATCTTTGCCGAATGTCCCTCCCGGCGGCGGGTCCGGCCGGCGGTTCGGCGGGTGTTCGTGCGGGGCGGGAGCGGCAGCCGGTCTTTCGACCGGCTGCCGCCCCCGCCATTCCAATCAAAGAAAAAAAAAATGCCCCTGTGATAGGCTACGTGATGATTAATGTAGCCTGTCACGGCTAGATCTGCAAAGTCAGCCGTGATAGGCTACGTTAATCGTCACGTAGCCTATCACGGGTGACTTTAAAAAAAAAAAAAGCGCGTACGGATAATGGCGGCCCCCATAGGGAGCCGCCATTCGCATTCCTTATGTGGTCGCTGTAGTCTACGTAAAGATTTACGTAGACTACGGCGAAAATAAGGGCAACGCTATTTGCGTTGCCCTTATTTTCGCCGTAGTCTACGTAAATCTTTACGTAGACTACAGCGACCAAATAACGAACGCGAATGGCGGCTCCCTATGGGGGCCGCCATTTGCGTACACGCTTTTTTAAAAAAAAAGTCACCCGTGATAGGCTACGTGACGATTAACATAACCTATCACGGCTGACTTTGCAGATCTAGCCGTGATAGGCTACGTTAATCGTCATGTAGCGTGTCACGGGGGCGTTTTTTTTTTTAAAAAAAAACTTTGGAGTTCGCGGCCGGGCGAGGTGAGGCGCCTCCTCCCCGGCCTGAATTTCAGCCGGGCGAGGCGGGAAGCCTCCCCCCGGCCTGAACTTCGCGGGGGGAGCAGCGAAGCGCCTCCCCCCCACCGCGAACAAGCTTCGAGGACAGGTAAGTGACTTTCGTCCACCCCTACTTGAGCCGGGCCCGTTCCATGGCCGCATTGCTCTGCGCCCTCCACATGATTCTCGGGAGCATTGAGGACCATAATATGGTCACTCCTGGCCAGTGATGTTGGATCATCCGCAGATCTACCAACGCCTGCTCGATCAAGCCCTTTCCAGGCTTGTAGCCCAGGTCGTTCCCTCCTAGGTGCAACACCAGGACCTGTGGAGGGAAACTGACCAAACCTCGTTGAAAGAGTGTGGGGAGAAGACCGTCTCATCACATACCCCATCGGCCGAGCCATTGTATCACCACCTGTTGGGGAAACTGCTGCCGGGATCCGAAGGCTGACGTAGAAGCTCTGCGGGCAGCCCAAAAAACCATACTGTGCCCACAAATGAGCACCCATACTGGTGTCGGTCGAATCCCATCTAAATAAAACATTGGGGAAGGCGAAGAGAATCATCATGAAGCATCAGGCAACTTGCGAATGTAAGAGCGGAAGGCCCTGGAGCGCCATCTCCCTACCGCCTTCACTTGCTTGGATGAAAAACCTATGGCAGCTGCTGTAGAGGCCGCCCCAATACGGAATGAGTGAGTCCCAAAACAATAATGCCCCAGACCCAGTGTGGTCAAGGCTAACTTAGTGACTGCCCCAAATTGGAACTTTGTCAGTGGTGAACCGTCAACATGGCAAAATAGGGAACCCTCCCTCACCCCGCGGTGCTCAATGAAAGCCCGCAAGGCCCTGACAGGGCATAACTCGTCGGCCTGGGCCCGGTTAAGGGCCACCAATGCTCCCTTGCCTGACTGGTCGGTTTTTGATCGTCGAATATGGAGGTGAATCAGGCTAGGGTGGATCTGGATATCAGAGTACCTCAAGGCCCTCCCGGTGGTGTCAGATTTGGACGCCCAGACCAGTTCTGAAATCCTGAGGGCCCCAAAAAAGGCTGTTAAAGCTGCAGCATGAAAGAGGGAGGCTTCGTATGGAGAAGAGCAAATGGAGGGCCACAATGCCCGAAGCCCTATAAGAATAACTGGCGACAAAGGATGCCTGGAATCTGGCAGGGCGGGAGACATCCGTGCCCAGCCTTTCACAGCCCTCCTAATTCGGAAATCTGAGGTGGAGTCCTCCACCCCTCGCACTTTGGCCCAGAAGGCCAAAGAGGCGAGCATCCCTGAAATGGTCCTAGCGGACAGTCCCTTGTTATGTAGATGTACGCAGAACTGTAACAAGTGGTCCACAGGTAAGGGCTACACATCCTGCAACTGAAGTCCGCACCTGAAGGCGCAAAACTCCCTACCTGCTCTCTCGTAGGCAGCTCTAGTGCTGGGGGCTATAGAATTCAGGATAGCGTGTTCGACTTGAGAGCGCCAATCTCCCACAGTTCGTCTGGCATGGGGTCTGGCAGCGGACGTGCCCACAGAGCCAACGCACGGAACCTGTTGATCTGGTTTCGTGACAAATCATCGGCTACAGGGTTCCCCAGACCCGGCACATGGCGGGCACGGAACTATATGTTGTGGCGTAGGCATTGGAGGGTAAATGCTCTAACTAACTCCATGACCCTTTGGTTTCTGGAGGATAATGTATTAATGATTTTAAATTAATTAATTAATTAAATTAATTAATTTAATTAATTAATGCACTACAGACAAGTTTTTGTCGCACCAAAAAAGGGTGACAGAGTTGGCCATCAAGTCTGCCCAAATATGTACAGCCATGTAAATGGGGAAGAATTCCAGGAAAGTGAGGTCCCGACAGATACTGCCAGCAGCCCAGCTTTCCAGCCACTGGCCCAGGCACCACCAGTCTCGCCAAATTAGGCCAAAACCAAAGGTGCCAGCAGCATCCGAATGGATCTGCATGTCGGCTCGTAGAAGTAACTCGCGCCTCCAAAAGGAGTTGCCATTAAAGTCCCTCAGGAATTTAAGCCATACCCGCAGGTCCATGTGCATAGCGGAGGTGACTCTGGTGCGATGATGTGGGAGTTGAAGACCCCGCATTGCCCAGCAGAGCCATCGCAGGAATGCACGGCCGGGGGCCACCACCGTACAAGCGAAGTTCAAATGGCCAATGACTTCTTGGAGGGCTCTAAGGGAGACTTTACGAAGGTGCAAGATAGACTGGAGCTTATTCTTAAGTACCAGCAATTTATTGTGAGGGAGACAAGAACACTGTGCGAGGGTATCGAGCTCGATCCCTAAGAATGTCAAAGTAACAGCTGGGCCCTCTGTCTTCTCGTGTGCCAAAGGGACACCTAAATCTAAGGAAAGGGATATGAATGCCCTAATCAGGTCAGAGCAATGACTGCTGTCCCTGGGTCCAGCAAACGGGAAGTCATCCAAATAATGGACCACATTGCTGCAGCCCGTCTTATCCCGTATGGCCCATTCCAGAAAGGTACTAAACGTTTCAAACATGGTGCAAGAGATGGAGCATCCCATAGGGAGGGCGCGATTGATGTAAAATTTGTCCTGGAAGGAGAATCCCAGCAAATCAAAATCCAGAGGATTGATAGGCAAAATGCAAAAAGCGGATTTGATATCTCACTTGCCCATCAATGCCCCGCAGCCCAGGGCTCTTATCATGGCTACCGCAGTGTCAAAGGATGTATAACGCACGGAACATAGGAAATCTGGGATTTCATTGTTAACCGACTGGCCCTGGTGGAAAGAGAGGTCATGAATTAATCTGAACTCACCGGGCGATTTCTTGGGGATAATTCCCAAAGGGGAAATCCGCAGGTTGGGTAGCGGGGGCGAGGAAAAGGGGCCGATGACCCGACCTGACTGAACTTCTTTGTTAATTTTATCTTGCACCAAGCGCCGCATGCTAAGAACTGACCGGTGGTTACCGGTCAAATACGGCTTGTGCAGACCCTTAAAGGGGATCCTGAAACCCAGTGTGAAGCCGCGTTCCAAGTAGATCGCTGCCCGCCAATTTGGGTAACGCCCTAGAAGTTGAAGGAGAGGAAGAATCTTAACTGGGCTGGGGCCCTTTGGGAGGGGGAGGATGCCCACCGCCCTGTTTTCTGCCACCACGGCCATCCCTTGGGTGACCTCTCCAACCTCTGGCTCTCGGGCAAGAGGAGCAGGAGTGTTGACCGCCACAAAGGGAGCACTCATGCCGGAAGTGGCATGGGTTTCGGGAGCAGGAACCTTTGGAGCTGAACTCCCAGCACAGCCAGCGGTGTTGAACCCCTGGATCCACAATAGGCCTGGCGGCTATTGCGGGCGACAGCTTGGCCAGGTTGTGGCCGCTGTCGGACCTGTCGCTGAAGCCTGGCCTGGAAGGGGTCATAAATTGGAGCCAAAGGTCCTGGTCCTTCAGATCCCAGCGCACGGAGGGGTCAATGGCGGCCCTCCTTCGGAAGGCCTCATCGTAGGCCAGCCATGAGCTCCCTTCTTATTCGGTGTAAGCCCTGTATGTCGAGGTACTTGGTGAGAACCCAAGCCTTCTCAGGGAATCTCTGTTGGAGGATGCCAGCGTAAATTAAAAAAACCTGGCAACCAGTTCGCCCAGGTGTGAGGCACCTTACGAGCTTTGCTCCGCTCAGGATCCCGGTCACGGGTCCTATCTTTGTCACTGGGTTCAGGCTCATGAAAAAGCAGGGCAAAGACATCGATAAATTCACCCCGCAAAATCTTTTCTCTGGTGGCAATGGTTAAGTGAAAACCAATAGGGGAGGACGTAGCACCTGTGGGCATAGATCCTCGACTCAGGTTGGCGCATGGGTCAACCGAGGACAAATGTGGGGCTAGCAGGGGAGGAGGTAGGGAAGCCAGGGGGTCCCAAACTGAACCGGCGGGCCCCTGCCAAACACTGGCAGAGGCGACGTTAAGCGGATGAGGCTGGAATAGTGGCGGGGCAGACATGGTGGCGTCTCCTGCCGGTAGCAGTAAGGGGAATGAGGCGCCAGGCCCCAAAGAACTGGGTGGGCTGGCCACCGGAGCAGTTGAACTAGGAGTTGAGGCCGAGGCCACGGGCTGAGGAGTACTAACTGCGGGGGCTGAAGTAACTGAAGGAAGTGGGAGAGGGGGGACTGGGCCACCCTGAAGGGTAAACCATGGCACCCAACCCCAGGGGTTGATTTGCCCGATGCCCGGCCAGGTGAATTGAGGTGCCAAAGCAGTCTTACCTGTATCAATCGTGGGCGTGCTCTGATCCCCAGCTGGAAAAACCAACGTTGCTGCTTGTGCACCCAGGGAAGATGAGGCCACAGAAGGGAGGCGCTCCACTGAAGGCGGTGAGCCTTCTGGAAGAGCCGAGGAAGAGGAGGTGGATGCCTCAATAGCGTCCAGGCGAGCTGAAATAGAAAGGAGCAATGAGCGTTGGGTCTGCTGTCATGTTCGCTTGGGCTGGACCACCGAGGGTTTTTTGGGCCTGGCCGGGGGAGGGGGAGGGATCCCCAAGGAACGCTCAGCAGCTTCCAGACGAGAAAGAATTGATTCCAGTACCGGGTCTGCGTCCTCATCAGACTCAGAATTGGGCTTTGGCAGCGGTCTTTTGGGGAGGGGGGAGGGGGGAGGGGGGAGGGGGGGAGGGGCCCTCCCCTTCCCTTTCTTACCACCTTGGCCCTTCTTGGGAGGCATGATGCAGAAAGTGAGTTAAGCTTAGGTGATATAGAAGAATTAAGTAAGCAACTGGGCGCCCCGGGCAACAGGCAGCCACCCCACAGTCTTCAAGATCTGCGGATAGGAGTTCAAGACTGAGACAGAGAGGCCTGGGGATGGAAGATGGGAGCGCCGCTACTACCATTTAGATAGGATATCAGTGCTCAAGAGGCGCAGCAAGGGGCCAGTGGTGATGGAGCCGCGCTTGAGCGTGGGTGCCCTCAGCTGAGGGCGCCCTGGCTCGGGAGGCGCCTAACAGGCAGCCGGAGCTGCTTCACAATTTAATTAATTAAATATTTAATTAATTATTTTTTTTGTTGGGGGGAGGACGTCCCAAGCCCCTGGGAGGCGACCAATTGGCGCAGACGCCTGGAGGAAAAAGAACTAAGCCACTCTGGGGATATGAACATCCAGACTCTGGTTCTGCAGCCAGGCGCCCCTCCCCACCAGGCTGTCTCGGCTGTCGAGCAGGGGGGGGCAGGCACACCACTGCCAAGAGTGCTGGCGCCAGCAAACACCGGCGCCATGCTCAATGCACACCGCTGCTGCCCCTCACCGGTACTAACGCCTCCGAGGCCGTGGTAGTGCAAGCGCACGGCCGCAGCCACCGGAGGCCGGCGGAAGGCGGACAAGGAGGAGGCCGGCGGCCGGATAGACAGGCCAGCCAGCAGGCGGGCCGAGAGCCAGCCAGTCAGCCGGCGGGCCAGCAGGCAAACGGGCGGGCGAGCGGGCGGGCGGGCGAATGAGCAGGTGGGCGGGCGGGTGAGCGAGTGGGCGGGTGGGCGAGCGGGCAGGTGGGCGAGCGGGTGGGCAGGTGAGTGGGGGGGTGAGCAAGCAAATGGGCGGGCACGCGCCACCCTGCCCGGACCCCCGCGGAGGAGGAGGACTACAAGCGCCACACCCGGGCGCACACACCTGGAGCCGCAGCCGGCGCTCACGCAGGCAGTAAAAGGCCGGCTGTGGGTGAGGAGGGGTCTCCCGCACGTGCACCACCGCCGCGCTGTCAGCCAACCTGGGGCCACGGCAGGCGCTCCGAGCGAGCAAGGAGAAAAGAGCCGGCGAGGGAGGGAGTGAGGGGGGGCGGGTACGATATCACCGAGAACTCCGGAGCCCCAGAGGCAGCGAGCGCCGTCAGAGGCTGGCCCAGCGACACTCCCTATAACATTAGCAACGACGGCCGGCAGGCGCCGTCCCAGAGGGAGCCGCGCTGGAGCGCGTGAGACCCGCTACGAGTGTTGGCAACTCGACAGCCGTGCGTGAAGAGAAGCTTTTGGGTGCGCAGAAGCACACTGGGTCCAGGTGGCTGGAACGACGACGAAGCCGGTCTCCAGCAGGCAGGAGTCCCTCATCGATTCCAGGCGAGTCTTTAGCTCTCAATAGATGCGTCGCACCAAAGAGCTGAGATAGGGAGGGGGTCGAGTTTAAGACAACTTGGCCTGCTCCTCCCTGACTGATGGTGCGACTGGGGTGCACCAATCAGAGGCCCTTACATCTTGTCACCCCACCCGCCCGCAATGGCCCCCCCTTTCAGCCAGACAAGCTGGCGCAGGGTAGGGCATATTTCCCAGGGAGGGCAGCTGAGGGGCTGTTGGGTGCTCTGGACCTCCCTCTCTGCCATGGGCAGAGGTCAGAAAGCTCTTCTTCCACTGCTGTTCCACCCAGAGTTCTGGGAAGGTGCCCCCCAAAACAGGGTGTGTTGGGTATGTGCCAGGGTTATATTACAGGAGAGGAGACAGTGGATCTACAGGATTCTAAGCTCTCTCTTCCTCCAGATACGCCCTCCCCCACAAAGGCCTAAATGATGCCAGTCCTGCAATGGGAGGGAAAGAAGCAGCAGCAAAAAGAATGATGGTAAGGAGAAGTCACACACCCCTTTCCAGCCTGGGTGCAGTGAGCAGGTGGAGGTTGCATTTGTCAGTAGATCCACCACAGAATTCCCCCCCTCACTCTCTGCTGCCTTAGGTTTGCCCTGCCCATATTTTATTAAGATATCTGGTATCTAAAATCCCCCATGGTAAAAGATTAGTGCTTATGTGTTGATTTCTATTTTTTTTAATGAAAATTTCAACATATTTGGGCTGCATTGGCCTTGCATTGAATGTAAATTCAAAGTGTCATATGTATATATCTGTTGATTAGGGCCCATTCAGGTTTCTTTTTTTTAATTTTCTAATCATTTCAGGAGATGACTTTTATATGGAACCATATCAAAAAGCAAAAGGGGCACTTTAAAAAGAGGCCGGGAATTTCGGGGGGGGGGGGGCAATTTTAGAAGCCTTTTTGTATTTGATAGAGCACATCTTCCTCCTGAGCATTTAGTATAAGGCAGGCTTTTGTTGCCATTTGTTTGAGGCTAAGCTCTTGGCTGAGTGAGATTGACTAGTCTATCTGCAATATAGGGATACTACAATAGGGATATAACAATACTAGCCTACCTTATAGGGCTGTTGTTAGGATTACTGAGATTATGTGCGGTGTTTTCTGTAGAACAGCCATTTCTACATCCCTGCCTTAACTCTGCCTTCTCTTCCAGTCATGTCAGTTTGTGAAAATCAAAACTGAAATACAGGGAGTTCCGCTGATTTGGACAGCTTAAAAACACAAATCTGTTTATTGTGGATAAATTACCTATTTGCTACAGATAAAGAATTCTCCAGTTAAACATGCCAAAATTTGTCTACTAACATAGGATGTCTGTAAAATGATAAACTAAATTGCCTGAACCCTCTTGAGACACAGGATCACAAAGGATGCGTTTTGAGGTATTGCAGGAGCCCTTTCTTTCAGAATTTAGAAAAAGGATAAGGATTATAGGCACTATGCAAAGCACCTAGACATGAATGCTATCTTGGCCTTCCGTGGTGGGCATCCAAATGAATGTTTAAATACATGCATACTTACACCAGGGTTACAATGCAGCTATTATTGACAAGGTTAAAGGGACCCATTCCCACAGGTGGGAGAATTACTTCTTTGCTGCTTCCTCTTTAGATATCTGTAAACACTTTGCTGGCAAAGCCACAAACAAAGCATTTCCATAATTCAATCTGGATGGAACAAAAGCCAAGCTGGATGGAACAAAAAAAACGTTTCCCAAATACTCTGGAGCTGGAGCAAGATTTTAATCCTTGCTATTTTTGTAAGATGATACAAAGCTGTTTGTGTTTTTTTTGAATGTTTGGTCCAATGACTTCACTTGATAGTGCCACCAAAATGTTATTTCTTTGGAAATAATTGCCACTTAGGAGAGAATAAAAAGTATGTTCTGCTTTATAGAAAGTATGGTACCAGACACTGAAGGCTTTTGCATAGCAGCTAGTAATTTGTTTCCTTCTGCATTACTTTGAATAACCTGAGGCCTTGAAGGAATTAAGTGAAATTCATACTTATTGAAATGGTGAGAATCTTGCCAATGACTTCCTCTGGAGTCAGAATTTGGCCTAACACTTCCATTCCAGGGCACAGATCTTGCAAGCCTTTGGTTTTTACTTTTGTGCATGGTGAAAACCATGTGTGTCACTTTAGTGATTCTGCCTGCCCACATGAGCCTTAGGCAGAAATGGTGCCTTGTATGCTATTATAATGAAAAAGATGAGGGGATTTTAGCCCTATTCAGGTATTATTAAAGTAAACATGTGAGGAGAGGGAGCACACTAGCTCTGCCTCCTCTACGTGCTTTTCCTTTGCATTGTACTCATGGAGGCTCTCCACACAATTTTGAATGCTGGAAAATTACGGCACACTCCCTCTCCTCACATGTTCACTCTGCTCAGTTTAATAACACCTGAATAGGGCTTCCCAGATAAGCAAATCGATGTGATGAGAACGATGTGCTTTGTACTGTGGGGAAATTAGTTTCTCGCTAAGATACCTCCACTGCTAAACTCTGTTAGAGAATTGGGGGAGGAAGGATGTGTGCAGACACAAATGGCCCCAAATTGTTCCAGCCCATTGTTCTCCACTTGAGAATTACAACTGAAAGGGACATAGGTACATTCTCCCTGGCAATTGTGTTTTGCTCTTTGCAGATCCCAGCAATGAGCAGTCAGCCTTCTCTTATTAGCATCCCTGCCTGGGATATTGCATTGTGATGGGAGACAGGCCCCACCCCTGCAAAATCAGGATTACCCATCAGGCATACGAAGATTACACATGCAGAGTTTTATGCATGCAGGGATTGTAAGCACAGTTGAGTGATGAACATGTAGAGGTCAGGGGTGGAGCTGTTGGAGAGCCAGTGTGGTGTAGTAGTTAGAATGTTGGACTGGGACTCAGGAGATCCAGGTTCTAGTCTCCAATTGGCCATGAAGCTCACTGGGTGACTTTGGACCAGTCACCTACTCTCAGCCTAACCTACCTCACAGGGTTGTTGTGAGATTAAAATGGAGAGAGGGAAGATCATGTACGCCTCCTTGGGCTCTTGGAGGAAAAGGCAGGATATAAATGTAAGAAATAATAACGACATGCTTTGACCATTTGAAAAGGGCTCACTTAGAAAGCTGGCCTTTTGGGGGGATAATTACTATTTTATCACACATTTTTGCCAGAACTTGCAACTGATGTGCATTTGTGTATGAGAGAGAGAGAAAGGGGGGGGGGAGAGAGAGAGAGAGACAGAGAGAGAGAGAACGAATCTCATGCACTGACATAATGATACAATTCCAAAGTCTATAATAGGGCAAAACCTTTATTAAGCCTACTCAAGTTCACGGTGTGCAAACTTTCAAGTTCTAGTCCAACACATCTGGAGGGCACCAGGGTGTGGAAGGCTTTCTCAGGAGATTGGGATCACAGAGTTTACCCAGCTTCTTTTAACTGTGATCACCATTTTATTCTGTGAGGGTGTAATCCTATGGCTGCTAGACAGTGTCTAGATGGCCATCAGATTTTTCAGTTTATGAACTGAGCTCGGAGCCAGTGTTCCGAGGCGCCCTGGCTAGACAGCCAAAATTGACTGCCTAGATGCAAATGCAGGGCGACTGCAGAGCAGAGGAGAAGATCCCCTTCCTGCTCTGCCTGCCCTGTATGGGATAGTCGGCTGCCACCGAGCTTGGAGGCAGCTGACTATCCCCATAAGATTACACCCCAAATGTCTGTTCCTTAACTAGCAATGGGTATCAAATAACAATAGTGGGAGAATAATTGCTAGCCTCATGTACAAAACACAGGAAAACATTGTGAATAAATGTCCACTGAGGCTAACACTATGGAGAATATGTTGCTGCCATATCTATAGGAGATAAAGTATAACTGACATTTTAATGAAGACTATAGTAAGCTAAGAATAGCAAACTCTGAATTAATTATCTCATATTCTATAGGCTATCTAGTGAAGTAAAAGAAAATAAGAAAACATCCTCCCTTCTCAGATTTTAAGGAGTAAAAATTGAGTTCCATAATTTACTTTCTGAAGTTTGGTCCAAACTGTCCAGTTAAACTAATTCACTGCTGACCCAGAGAAGTCTAATTTAGAAATAATGGAATTCCAGCATTGCCGAGCAGAGGGTATCAATAATACAACAAAGAGAACAATTAGCAATTAACCATAGTGTGCACTAGGGCTGTGCACTGTCTCGTTACGAAGCCCGAATAACCAGGCAAAGTGGGCGGATTCAGAGCAGCCTTCTTGTGATACGAAGCAGATCAGACCAGAACTGAGGCGCCCCAAGGCAAAGCGCCTCCTCCTTCTCCTTGTATATTTGAAGCTCTACTTAATGCCTGAGCAGTCTCTGAAATGTATCAACTTCTGAAAGCTCACTTGGAGGGGCAGGAGGGGGAGGAGGGAGGGGGAAGGTGAGCGGACGGGGAGGCAGGGGGGAGGCGGGAAGGAGAGCTCAGGAGGAGGAGCGAATTTGCTTTGGTGAATAGGAACTCTCGGCCAGAACCTATGCCAGCAGTCTCCAATCAGAGAGAGTGGTGGAGGAGGGGGGTATATACTTCGGGGAAAGGCTGTGTTTGGTTATTACACTAGCTGTGTCTTTGGGAGAGAGCTGATGTATAGGTAGATGATCTGGTGTGTGCGTGTGCATTCCTTGCAGTTCCTCCTTCTATTTCTTCATTCTTGATCTCCATTAGGCTTTCCTTGATATTTAAAAGGAAACAAACAGCTGGGTTGTAGTGGGATCATTCCCTCACTCCTTGTGCGAGCTGCCCCTTTGGGACTGTGTCTTTGCACCCTTTGCAGCTGCCTTCTTCAATTTCTTTCTACCTCTGACTCATTTGTTCTGTGTATTATTCATATTCATCTCTCCTTTCAATATTTTTTCAAACATAGCTTTTTTTTTTGCTTGTTGCTGCTACCTCCCCATCATTCCATTGTTCATGTTGCTTGTGGACTCTGGAAAAGGCTGCATTTGTTTTTTAAGGTTGCCCCTCACTTCTGCTTTCCCCATTCTATTTTCTTGTCGTTTTTGTCTTTCAACTCTATCTCTTCTAGATTTTTAAAACCCAGTCTTATTTAGATTCTTAAAAACAAACATTGACTTCTGGGCATGTTCCTCCTCCCTCCTTTTAAAGTCATAGTCAACCATTTCGTTTTTTTCTTGCTTTCTAAATTCTTAAAGAAAGGCATATTATAGCAGCCAACATGTTTAGTGTTCGGATCCCCCCGCCCCCATGCTGAAGTGAACCGCCTGTTTCTTTTCTGTGTTGATCCTCCCAAAACAGAAATTAAAGAAGGGTTTTTATTTTTATTGTTTGCTTGCTTTTGGCTCTTATCGCCTCTGCTGTCTTCCTGTATTTTTTGAACTTAACCTGCCTTCCATAAAAGAACATGAAATATTAAACAATAAATTAAAGAAACACAAGATTTGCTTAGGTAGTTCTGCTTTTCTTTTGCTGTTGTGTGTGTGTGTGTGTGTCTCTCTCTCTGTGCATGCATGCATGTGCATACTAGGTTGTTGTTCCAGCAACGCTACACGTCCCATTTCAAGACAGTGTTGAAAAAGGACTAGACATATACTATTTATGTTAATTACCTTTTTATTTCAGTAACACTCCACTGTGTGGCAAAGCAATCCAGTGCAATATGAGTAGGGATGGCGGAGAATTCCGCCACGGACTCCAATGAGGCCAGATTCTTTAGAATCTGTCTCTTGGAGTCTGTGGTGGAACGGAACAATCCCCCCCCACCCCGTGAAATCTCCCTGGGACAGAACCTACCTTTTGCTGGCTGTCCACAGGTGCGAATGGTGGCCCCAGTCTGCGGCTGCCATTTTCCTCGCTACGTTAGCCGTGTTAGGCTACGTAAGTATTTACGTAGCCTGTCACGGCTAATGCAGGGATGCAAATGGCGGCCGCCACGCCATTTGTATCCCTGCGTTGCCGTGATAGGCTACCCCCGAGGAGGTTTCGCAGGGTGGCGGGGGGGATTGTTCTGTTCCGCCATGGACTCTGGGTGGAAAACACCAGAAGCAGTGCGAGGGGTCCGTGCACAGCCCTAGTGTTCACCACAGATTTTTTGCCCAGCAGCAACTTGGAATGAATTTTAAACCATGAGAAAAATCTGAGCATTGGTGATTGCTTAGATTGCTTCTTTCTGCCTTTAAAGGTAGAAAGAATCTAGATAGGCATAAAGGGATGAGAGATCAAAAAGATGATGAGCATGAGTTGAGACACACACACGCACAGAAATAAAAGGCAAAAGGTGAATTAAACAGTACCTGAAATGTGTATGATTCTTATCATCTATGTCATCATAGAAAGCAAGACTCAACAATAACATTCATTCTAAGTAAAGATTCTTAGCGATTGTTGATCATCATGGTCAAAGATGATATCAAAGTGATAAACATTAAAGCCTGGTGGATTCGCATGTTTTCAATAAGGTGGACATACTTTTTGGAAAGCCAGCCTCCTTCTGTAGCTGGGTTGTAAATAACTCTCTACGAGGAGAAGAAATCTCTAGGAAGTAGGGATGTCAGAGAATTCTGCCACGGATCTCAGTGAGGCCAAATGCCAGTGCATTTGGCCCCCCAAAATTCGTGGCGGAACGAAGCCCCCGCCCCCCCATGAAATGGGCCTGGAACGGAGCACTTACCTGCTGCCGTCCGCGCTGACTTGCGAATGGCGGCCGCGTCTGCGGCCGCAATTCGCTTCCTCAACATAGCCATGATAGGCTACGTAAATATTTACGTAGGCTAAGATGGCGGGAAAAAAAAGGAATGCAAATGGCGGCCGCAGTAGCCGCTGCCATTTGCGTCCGCTGTTTTTTTTTTTTTTGGCTTGCCGTGATAGGCTACGTAAATATTTATGTAGCCTATCATGGCAAAATACAGGGAAGCAAATGGTGGCAGCTATGGCAGCCGCCATTTGCATCCCTGCAGGCTGCCCAGTGGCTGGATGTCTGGCTGTGGGCAGCCCTGGCTGGCGGCTCCACGGAATCTCCATGGACCGGAGCCGGCTGGACAGAATTTCGGGGGGAGGGACGGAGCACCTCCCCCCCTACCGCAAATGTCACCCTTCGAAAAGGTAAGTGACTTTCGTACATCCCTACTAGGAAGAGACCTGACATGATGGAGGAGGAAAGTGACAATGACAAAAATACCCTCATTGTCAAATGTAGAGTTCTGCAGCTGGCAGCCTCTGGGCCACATCCACCACACTGAATGCTGATTCCTTCCATTCCCTTTGCTGTAGTTGTCAAAAGAATGATTTATATGTGACTGGTACAATTTAGTTGCTGCCTCAAAGCTGCTCCCTCATCTCTACACGTGTAGACCCCTTTTCACATTACTGCTAAACTTGTGTCCATCAGAGACATGTCTACGGATGAACAGATCTCTCTCAAGTACCACAGTGCCCAAATTTACTGCAATGCCCAAATTTTGCCACATTACTTGAACTTGGACATGAAATGTGTCTATGTCTGTTGGTGCTTTAGTTTAAAACATGGTCATCTTTTCGGCACCAGGTTAAAACTGCCCTCTTCTCTCAGGCATTTGGCAGTGTATAATGAGTCTCTTGATTGTCTCTGGCTGATTGCTTTAAATTTTTTTAGATATATGTTGTTGTGTGTGTTATTTGTTTTATGTCACTCTGTGAATGGTTTTTATATTTTTATATAATGTATTTTATTTTAATGGTTTTTAAGTTTTGTGAACCACCTAGAGAGCTTTGGATATGGGGCGGTATAGAAATATAATAAATGAAATGAAGTTGCTTTTACTTAGAGCATTTGCACCCAAAACTGGTTGGATCCAAGTTTACGTGCATACAACTCAGCTGGTCGGAGTGGACTTTCATCTTCCCCCTCCTCCCCCTTCCACAGCAGCCCCTCCAGTCCCCTGAAAATGCTACATTGGGGTTGGGGGACCTAGATGAATGGGGTGAGCTGTAGTGTGGGGAGAGGAGGCAAAACAGGTAGATACATTTTCCGCTCATGGAAGGCAACCATAGGCATACATATTTCAAAATATATTTCAGCCGCCTTGGGTTCCTTGCAAGAGGAAAAAAGGCGGGATATAAATGCAATAAATAAATAATAAATAAATAAATAAATAATTTTTGGCCAGGGCTGGCATCATTAGATGGGGGATACATGGCTCAACAACACTACAAGTGAGAAGGATCTTGGAATTGTTGTAGATCACAAGCTGAATATGAGCCAACAATGTGACTTGGCTGCAAAAAAGGCAAATGCTATTTTGGGCTGCATTCATAGAAGCATAGATTCCAAATCACGTGAAGTACTAGTTCCCCTCTACTCAGCACTGGTTAGGCCTCATCTGGAGTACTGTGTCCAGTTCTGAGCACCGCACTTTAAGAAGGACGCAGACAAGCTGGAGAGGGTTCAGGGGAGGGCAACAAAGATGATCAGGGGACTGGAAACAAAGCCCTATGAAGAGAGACTGAAAGAACTGGGCATGTTTAGCCTTGAGAAGAGAAGGCTGAGGGGAGATATGATAGCGCTCTTCAAGTGCTTGAAATGTTGTCACAGAGAGGAAGGCCAGGATCTCTTCTTGATCATCCCAGAATGCAGGACATGGAATAATGGGCTCAAGTTACAGGAAGCCAGATTCTGTCTGAACATCAGGAAAAACGTCCTGACTGTTAGAGCAATACGACAATGGAACCAATTCCCTAGGGAGTTGGTGGGCTCTCCCACTCTGGAGGCATTCAAGATGAGGCTGGACAGCCATCTGTCAGGGATGCTCTGCCAGGATTCCTGCATTGAGCAGGGGGTTGGACTTGATGTTCTTGTAGGCCCCTTCCAACCCTACTAATCTATTCTCTCATCAAGGGCCAGGATGGTTGGACACCTGTTAAGGGCCCACACCCCCACAGGGGCCCACTGACAAGAGCCCACCCCTTTCCAGAATTCCTCCTCCTCTTCACCATTGCAACCTGTTTGTTCACCAGCCTGTTGTGCTGGCCAGACAACAGTGGTGTTGAGAAGGAGGAGCAGTAGATGCTATGGCCTGCTTGCTCACTGGCTCTTTGCCTGTCAAGCAAGCAAGTGGGAGCAAGGATGAAGAGCAAAGAAAGGAGGATGGAGCAATAGTTGCTGGCGACAATCGTGATGAGAAGGTTGGCTCACTGGGTAAGGAGGCCTATTGTTAGGGATGTCAGAGAATTCCGCGACGGATCTCGGTGAGGCTGAATGCCAGTGCATTCGGCCCCCCAAAATCTGTCGTGGGATGAAGCCCCCACCACCCCACCCCACGAAAGGCACGCGGGACGAAGTCCCCGCCGCCCCCACCCCAGGAAAGGCGCACGAAAGGGAGCACTTACCTGCTCCCATGCATGCTGCTTTGCGAATGGTGGCCGTCCTGTGGACGCCATTCGCTTCCTCCTCTTCAAGCCGTGATAGGCTACGTAAATATTTATGGAGGCTGTGATAAGCTACGTAAGTATTTACGTAGCCTATCACGGCGGGGGAGGGGGAACCCCAGCGTACGCAAATGGCAGCAGCTACCGCCATTTACGTACGTTGGTTTTTTTCCCCCCCTGCCGTGATCAGCTACGTAAATATTTATGTAGCCTATCACGGCTCAATACAGGGACGCAAATGGCAGCGGCTACGACAGCCACCATTTGCGTCCCTGCAGGGCCACCCAGCAGCCGGATGTCTGGCTGTGGGTGGCCAGAGCCGGCCAGCGGCTCTGCGGCTTGGCTGTGGAGCGGAGCGGGCCGGGCAGGATTCTGGGGGGAGGGACGGAGTGCCTCCCCCCCATTGAGGATTCCGGGGGGAGGGACGGAGCGCCTCCCCCCCACCGCGGATGCCCCTCAGCGGAGCAAGGTAAGGGATTCATACATCCTTACCTATTGTGGTGTCTTGCCCAAGAGCCCTCAAAAACCTGGAGTCAGCGCTGATTTTGACATTAGAACTTCTTGTTTTGTTTTGTGCCCTGTTGGATGTGAATTAGCAAGTTTTATTTTCTTTGATTCATAATCCTGCACTTATTTCCAGGACGAAATTCAAACAGATTTTTTTTTTAATGCAGCGAACAGGCCCTGCATTCATTGACTGATAGAGGCCCAATTACAATTAGCTGACATCATTTTAACTTGGTGTGTTCAACTAACCATTTAGCCAAAACATTTCTGAGCCACCTTCAAAAGGAAGTACCATTTGCAGTGCATATCCAGGAAATGGCTTTCAGAGATAAAATACCTTCAACATTATGACAGACAATTTGGAAAGAGAAAATAAGGTTAAGTTTGCCCAACAAATTATTCACCCATCAGCAATAATAGAGGTTTATCTATTACAAAGAATGAAGATATAATATGATAGATTGGAGTGTTGATGGACACTGCTATTTAAAATGTCTCATGAGCAGAAAGTATCAGTCGGTAATGTATAAAAGGCAGAAGCAATATCAGCGCAACATTAAAATATGCTCTCCACAGAAAAGAGGCACAAGTAGCCAATAAAATGATACACTGGAGGACTTTAAAAAGACTTTAGCACTAAAAAGGGATGAAGGTTGCAATCCTATACACACGTACCTAGGAGTCAGTCCCATTGAACTCAGTAAGACTTAGTTCTGCATAGACATGCAGAACTTACCTGGGAGCAAACTCCAGTGGACATAATGGGGCATACTTCTGAGTAAACATGCACAGGCTTGCACTGTACAAATCATAAGAAAGCTACATTATTGATATTCAGATGTTCACTCTCCACCTGATTAGAACCATATGAAGGGGGAGAGCACAGACAAGCCCATTGGCACTCCCCCACTGCATCCTCATCACCCATCTCCACTGCCCTCTACCTATTACTTATTTAAAAGATTTTTAGCTTTTCTACACAAGGCATTCATTGTGTGGCCGTGATTTCTTACTCACGTTTGTTTATGGGTTCTTTAGACGACATCGTGATCCTCCAGTTTCACTTATGTTCTTTTTTCCAGAGCATTTTCCCAGGTTCTTTTAGAACAGGGAAAATGGGGTATTATTTCTGAAAGTGCTATTTCTGCTGGTGTATTTATGCTATTCTGCTATGGCACAGCTCCACCTAGAGTTTATGTAGTGGAAAAGCAGGAAAGGAAAAGCTCTTTGTGTAGAGCTCAGAGCTGAATCCTGCAATGAAACTAAAAGGAGATACAGCAATTAACAGCCTCATGTAGAAAAGCTCTTAGAGGCCTTTTAGGAGAAACCCTCCCAAGGTTTTGGCATACAAAATTAAAACCATGAGACACAATAAAGCAATAATAAGAGTAAAGTATCAAAATGCAACAGTTAAAACCAGGTGGCACCATCTACACAAGGGCACTGAATAAACTAGCTCAATTACTGGCCAAGGTGAAAAAGTAAATAGGGCCTGGCTGAAAGCCTGTAATGATGGATGCTGGTGGACATCAGTTGGAACAAGCATGGGGGGGGTACTACTGAGAAGGCCCACTCCTCATACTCACCAGACTGATTACTCTTGCAGGCAGGCATACGAGTAGAGCTTCCGATGCTGACTTCAAGGTATGGGCAAGTTGGTATGGATGAAGGTGGTCCTTCAAGTAAGCTGGACCCTAAGTGTTCAGGACTTCAAAGGCCAATGCCAACACTTTAAATTGGACCTGGAAATGCACTGGCAACCAGTGCAGCTGGTACAATATAGGTGTCACATGATCTGACTACCTAGCACATACCAGTTCTCGAGCAGCCGCATTTTGTAGTGGTGGGGGGGTACTGAACCTTCTTTAAAGTCAGCCACACATGGAGTGCATTGTGGTAATCCAGCCTGGATGTCACTACAGCATGGATAACTGAGACAAGGTCTGTCCTCTCCAGATAGGGTTGCAGTAGATGAACCAGCCTAAGCTGGCTGAACCGACTCCTGGCCAACACAGCCACCTGAGCCCCCCCAGTTAGCACAGGGTCCAGGACAACTCCCAAACTGCATGCTTCACATTTCAGGGGGAGTGCAACCATGCCTAGGACTGGTTGCAAGCCTCCATCCATCTCAAAACCACTTCCAGGAACCGGTTCAAGATCCCACAGCCTCCCTGGGATGAATAGATGGAAATGAAAGCTAAGTGGTAATCTGCATATTGATGACATCTCAGCCCAAACCCCTGGGTGACCTCCCGTAGTGGCTTCAAGCAGCTATTAAAAAGCACAGGGAACAAGATAGGCCTTCTGGTACCCCATAACCCAATGCCCATGGGTCCACAAGTACCACCTTCTGGGACCAATCCTCCAGGAAGGACTGAAACCATGCAACCATGCCTCCCAAGTCCAACCCATATTTATGGTCCAGAAGGATACCACGATTGATGGCACCAAAAATTGCTGAGAGGTCCAGAAGAACTGACAGGGTGATGATGTAAAGGTTTGTAACACATTGCTGGGACCTCTGAGCGGGCTACAGTGTCTCTTCATGCACTCTGCAAACTCTCAATGGGCTTCTTGATGGCAAAGCCTGGTTCATCTAGTGCTGGTAGTGGTGATTAAGTTCTGTCCTGAACCCAACATTGTCCGTAGTGCTTCACTTTTTCCCATAGGAGTGAATAGCAGTTTATACATTTATATGGGAGGAAACTGAGGCACATTTGCCATTGGGTAAACACTAAACATGCCCCCTTCTCCTGATGACATAAGTGTCTGGGGGGAGGGGGAGGTTTCCTCCATTACCCAGGTTTTCAGTTCTTGGTATGGCACTGGGACGTTCATGTGACGAAACCTTGGGCAGTAGCTTGTATGTGTATTATAGATGCCCCTTGGGGAACTGGATCCTCTTCTTATTCCTTCTAATATCACTTGCTCCCTTGAAGTGACAAAGCTGGGGAATTCTGTCAGCTCTCCGTAAGCCTGAATGGCAAATTATGTTTATCATGGCCTTCCTGGGTTGCAACAGCCCTTGTGCAGAGAACAGTCTGCAGTGTGAAATTTTAGTGGCACTTCTGAAGAAGGCCAACCAACTTAAATGTGTGTTGGAAGTGGAACGGCTAGGGAAATGTTCAGCGCTGAGGATTTATAAAATGTTAACCAAGTCAATAGAATGCATGTCAGCTGGGATATTCTGCAAATAATAAAAAAGTGATTTGTTTCCTCCCTGCTGCCCCTCAGCTGCTGCTGATGTACAATATTATATTCTCCAAGGGGATGCTCAGGCTTGAAGGCATAACAAAGCAAGGATCCCTTTAGGCTTAATTATCTACCCATTCTTGTTTAGACTGCTTTTCTGTTCCCTCCTAGTGTTCTGGCCACTTCACGTAACAATGGCAGCACCTGAACAATTTCATATTAAGAGAGCACAGGGTGCTCTGAGTGGCAGACTTCAAGTTCTGGCTTTATATGTCTTTGGTTGTCTCCTTGTCCACCGGCTGGTGACCCATGTCCACCTTGGGAGCTATGCTGAGAGTTGACTATTAACAGCACACTGTTGTGACTGTTCAAACACTTATCATTATTCAGCTGTGCAGTGGAGTTTCTTTTGTGATCAAAACTCTGTCTCTCCCAAGCAGTTTATCAACTTCTGCTACTCCCGCAGTTCATTTCCACACATTTGGCCTTTCTGTGCCTCTTAGATGTTTGTCAGAATGGCATGATAGCTCCTTTTGTTGTGCTAACAATTCGTTGTCAAAATTATAGGGGGCTCATAGTGCTAATCATGACAATGAATGGTGATATAATAGTTGTAAAGTATAATTATGAGGTACTGATTATTTTTATAAAACCCTCAGTGACACAGAAGCTAGACTGCTATTGTATTTTGTTTTGATGTTGTGCAATTTATATATTCCACCCCCCCCCCCCACACACACACACTGAAACCCTTTTGTATTTATTTTACTATTCTGGCACTGCATAAGGTAAGCCTGCGGCACTGCTGAAAATATCCTCGGGATGCAGCCAAGCAGTATACTACTGCCTTGCTATCCTGACACCATTGTGATATTTGCTCAATGGTGAATGATGGCTTGAGAAATTGCATAGTGCCAAGATGGGGTTCGGCAACGATGGGATGGGAAAGGACCTTTTGCGAGACACACTGGCAGTCTGCCATTCAGTCAAGAAACAAAATAGAGCAGCCATTTCTGTGCATTGCTTCAGCAATGAGAGCTGTTGTGATATACAGAGACTGAAATGTTGTCAACACAGGGAACCAGCAGTGCAGCTAGGTAATTTTAGCCCTTGGACTTAATGGTCTTAGGGTGTGTATGTGTGTGTGCTTTAGATGGCCATGTGTATTACTTCAGTTGCGAAACACAATTAACATTTCTCTTCTCCCGCACCCTGCTCCAGCCACCATTCCATGCTTTAAAACTGCCTCTATATTCCTGGTACGGTAGATCATCATCAACTAAACTGTTTGCCAACTCTGATTTAAAAAACAAACAAAACTCTAAGCATGTGCAGTTTTGCATTTTAAACTCACTTAACTGATAGTGCCATCATGGATACAGGAATAAAATGGAATTTGCTTCTGCTGCCCTCATAACCTGCTGCTCTCTGGGTGGCCATTTGCCCCCCCCCCCCACACACAGGCTCTGGGGCTCTGGGCCTTTACCCCAAGGTTCAGCCTTAGCTGTAGCACTGCAGGAAACAGGGCACAGTTTCAGATTTTGGTGGCAGCAATTAGCGGAGGCTGGTGGCTCCAAAGTCAGTGGGGTAGTGAATCTGCTCTGGGTTTCAGTCAGAATTCTAAAGGAGCTATCCAAGGTGCTGAACCTATTTTGGGGATAGGGTTCAGCACCTCGAATAGCTCCTTTAGAGTTCTGAGTGGTTCTGATTGAAATGCAGAGCAGATTCACTGCCCCATGTAGGGATGTACGAAAATCACTTACCTTTCGGGGATTATGCTGATGGTGCGGGGGGAGGCGTTCCATCCCTCCCCCCGGAATCCTTGCCAGGGGGGGAGGCTCTCCGTTCCTCCCCTCCTGGAATCCTGGCCAGCTGGCTCCACTCCGCAGGGATTCTGCGGAACCGCCAACCGGCTCCACCAGCGGCCGGACATCTGGCCGCTGGCTAGCAGGGACGCAAATGGTGGCGGCCATAGCCACCGCAGTTTGCGTCCCTGCAGTCAGCCATGATAGGCTACATAAAAGTTTACGTAGCCTATCACGGCTGAGAAAACAAAAAAACAAACAAATGTGCGTACACAAATGGCGGCGCCCATGAGCGCCACCATTTGCATTCCTTATTTTGGCACGTCTTAGTCTACGTAAACATTTACATAGACTAAGACGGCGAAAATAAGGGGAACGCAAATAGCATAGCCGTAGCATCTACGCTATTTGCATTCCCCTTATTTTCGCCGTCTTAGTCTACGTAAATGTTTATGTAGACTAAGACATGCCAAAATAAGGAACGCAAATGGCGGCGCCCATGGGCGCCGCCATTTGCGTACGTGCGTGTTGTTGTTGTTTTTTTAATCAGCCGTGATAGGCTATGTAAACATTTACGTAGCCTATCACGGTGTTTTTTTAAAATCTAGTCATGATAGGCTATGTAAATCTTTACATAGCCTATCACTTTTTTTGTTTTGTTTTGTTTTTTACCTGGAAATGGCGGCAGTGGCAGCTGGTCGGAAGACCGGCCGCTGCCGCTGCCACCGCTGCTGCTGCCGCCGAACTGCCACCGGAGCTGCCGCCGGAGCCGCCGCCGGAGCCGCCACCGCCGCCAGGAAGATCCACCTAAGGTAAGTCCCGTCCCGGGGGGGTGGCGGGGGACCGTTCCGCCACTGATTTCGGGGGGCCGAATGCGCTGGCATTCGGCCTCCCCGAGATCCGTGGTGGAACTTTCGTACATCCCTATCCCCATGTCAATGGAGCTACCAGCCTCTGCTGGCAACAATGGCTCCCAGATTCACAGTGCGGTTCCAGGGTCTGCTTTGGATTTACATGATATTAAATTGCAGGAAAAAAAACAAAAGCCCAAAGCAGTTTATTTTAAGATCATTTCTTTTGATTTCTTTTTATACCTCAGAATAACTATAGCTCGGGCATCCACTCCCCCACAGCTTTTGATGCAAAGCATTTGTGTGCCTTTGACATCATGTTTGCATATCCAGTACATAAGCCTCCGTAATGGTGGTTTATATTATGACAATAGTCACTCAGTGTGAACAACTAATAACCTGGCCAAAGATATAGATGCTGCACATGATTATTCATCATGTGGAGTCTGAAACATGGAGGAATGGGTAGGAAATGCCTAAAAATATGGTAATTATGCCTCCTGTTAGAAAGGCAATTAGCAGAGAAAAACAAAAGGCAAACCAGAATGTTTACCAGTCCCACATGTACACAGAGGTTATCTTAGAACAATGCAAAGGAGACCACACCCTTCTTTAGTGAAGAAAAAATGTAAAGCAATTCGCTCAAAAGATTCTTGGATATAAATGCTGGTATAGTGTAGAGTTTCAAAAAAGAGTTTGTTCAGACTGTTTTCTGTTCCATTACACCAGCAGGAGCGAGAGACCAAACACGTATGCTCCCAGCAATGGAAGAAGTCAGAGACGGGGTGTGGGGGAGGGGAGGAGCAAAAGGAAGAAATCACAAGAAACCACATTGTAGGCTATAGGGATCCTAAGGCTAGCTGTGGTCAAAATTCCCATGAATTAACTAACTGAAACACTGCCTCCTTCCAGTAACTTGCAGATGAGGTTGCAATATTCCCAGCAAAAATGTCATTACTTAATGCCACCTCCAACAGTAATCATGTCCCTCTTTCAGACCTATGTCAGCTGAAACAAAGAAGTACAGTCCTGCCATTAAGGATGGACGAAAGTCCCTTACCAGGTCCCGCAGCTGTGTTCGGTGGGGGGGGGGAGGCGCTCTGTTTCTCCCCCCGAAATTCAGGCTGGGGGGGGAGGTGCCCCATCCCTCACCGCCGAAATTCAGGCCGGAGGGGAGCGCCCCATCTCCCCGGCCGCAAAATAAAAAAGTAAATTTTAAAAAAAAGCGTGATAGGCTACATAACGATTTACGCAGCCTATCACGGCTAGATTTTCAAAGTCAGACGTGATAGGCTACATAAATCTTTACATAGCCTATCACGGCTGACTTTGGAAAAAAAAAAGCGCATACGCAAATGGCGGCGCCCATGGGCACCGCCATTTGCGTTCCTTATTTGGGCACGGGTAGTCTACGTAAAGATTTACGTAGACTACGGCCCTTATTTTCGCCGTAGTCTACATAAATCTTTACGTAGACTACCCGTGCCCAAATAAGGAATGCAAATGGCAGCGCCCATGGGCGCCGCCATTTGCATATGTGCTTTTTTTTTTTTCAAAGTCAGCCGGGATAGGCTACGTAAAGATTTACGTAGCCTGTCACGGCTGACTTTGGAAATCTAGCCGTGATAGGCTACGTAAATCTTTACGTAGCCTATCACTTTTTTTTTTTTACTTTACTTTGTAATGGCAGCGGTGGCATGGGTGCCGCCATTTGCGTACGCGCTTTTTTTTCTTTTCAAAGTCAGCCGTGATAGGCTACGTAAAGATTTACATAGCCTATCACGGCTGACTTTGAAAATCTAGCCATGATAGGCTACATAAATCGTTACGTAGCCTATCACTTTTTTTTTTTTTACTTTACTTTGTAATGGCAGTGGCGGCAGCCGGTCGGAAGACCAGCCGCTGCCCCCGCCCCTGCCGAAACGCCGCCGAAACGCCGCCGGGACCCGCCGCCGAGAGGGACATTCAACAGAGGTAAGTCCCATCCCGGGGGGGTGGCGGGGGGGTGGCGGAGAATTTCACCACCAATTTTGGGGGGCTGAATGCGTTGGCATTAGGCCTCCTGGAGATTCATGGAGAAATTCTCTGCCATCCCTACCTGCCATCCTAGGCTGCTTCCACCCCTGAGGAGCCCTTTAGTGCTGGTAAGGCACAGTAGCCAAGCAAAGCCTCAGTGGTGCTTTGGCTACTGTGCAGTGGTAAACTGCACAGGCTGATGGTGCAATTGTTTTATGACCCCCAAATCACCACATGGGGTCTGCAAAAAACAAGGGGAGGCAACTCAGAAATTGTTATAATCCAATGATTTAGCAACGATGTTTGGGGCTTCCCTTTAAAAAACGAGTGATCAGAGGACAGCCATTTCAGAGAAAAAGTGTAGCGTAGAAACAACCTTATGGAGCATGTGGCTTGGCTTGTTCGGTTGAATTATTTGGCTCTCAGACACATTTCTTTGAGGTACCAGTCTCTACTGGCAACAAGTGGTGGTTTCTTTGATGAATATCAGTGGAGGGCTGCAGGCTGAATGAGCCAGCTTCTTGGCCAGGGAGTTAGGGTGGCTACTTATGATTTGCCAGAAAAAAGAGGTAACGCCTCACCAAAAAAGAGGACAAAAGTGGATACCAATTTGTATACAATTTGCATATACTAATTTATATATAAGTGCAAATTTAGAAATAATGATTATAATTTAAATAGAAATACAAGACATCTCAGCACCGTGTGGAAGACTGTGACCAGGTGACCTGTGTGCCTCGCTCATTCTGCTGTCCAGGTGCTGTTGATGGGAAACTTCAAGGCCCAGCTCTTCCTTCTGATGGCTCTTTATAGTGAAGACCAGAAGCTTGAAGAGCAACAGCAAGCTGAGGCAGAAGTGGGAAATGCTGAGGTGAGGAAAAATGCAGTAGTGGATACTCCTTGGAAAAGGGTGACAGTTAGGAGAAGAACTAGATGCCACTCTGCACCAGTGGAAGCAGTGGAGCTATGGAACCGTTTCCAGTAGGGATGTACGAAAGGTACTTACCTTTCGCAAATTATGTTTATGGTTGGGGGGGGAGGCGTTCCGTCCCTCCCCCCGGAATCCTCGCTGCAGGGGGAGGCAGAAGAATCCAGAATCCCCAGAATCCTGGCTGGCCAGCTGTGCTCCTCAGCGATTCTGCGGAGCTGCCGGCCGGCTCTGCCAGCAGCTGGACATCTGGCCGCTGGCTAGCAGGGACGCAAATGGCGGCGGCCGTAGCTGCTGCCGTTTGCATCCCTGCAGTCAGCCGTGTTAGGCTACATAAATGTTTACATAGCCTATCACGGCTGACTTAAAAAACAAAACAAAATGTGCGTACGCAAATGGCGGTGGCCATGGCCACCGCCATTTGCGTTCCTTATTTGGGCACGGGTAGTCTACGTAAAGATTTACGTAGACTACGGCCCTTATTTTCGCCGTAGTCTACATAAATCTTTACGTAGACTACCCGTGCCCAAATAAGGAATGCAAATGGCAGCGCCCATGGGCGCCGCCATTTGCATATGTGCTTTTTTTTTTTTCAAAGTCAGCCGGGATAGGCTACGTAAAGATTTACGTAGCCTGTCACGGCTGACTTTGGAAATCTAGCCGTGATAGGCTACGTAAATCTTTACGTAGCCTATCACTTTTTTTTTTTTACTTTACTTTGTAATGGCAGCGGTGGCATGGGTGCCGCCATTTGCGTACGCGCTTTTTTTTCTTTTCAAAGTCAGCCGTGATAGGCTACGTAAAGATTTACATAGCCTATCACGGCTGACTTTGAAAATCTAGCCATGATAGGCTACATAAATCGTTACGTAGCCTATCACTTTTTTTTTTTTTACTTTACTTTGTAATGGCAGTGGCGGCAGCCGGTCGGAAGACCAGCCGCTGCCCCCGCCCCTGCCGAAACGCCGCCGAAACGCCGCCGGGACCCGCCGCCGAGAGGGACATTCAACAGAGGTAAGTCCCATCCCGGGGGGGTGGCGGGGGGGTGGCGGAGAATTTCACCACCAATTTTGGGGGGCTGAATGCGTTGGCATTAGGCCTCCTGGAGATTCATGGAGAAATTCTCTGCCATCCCTACCTGCCATCCTAGGCTGCTTCCACCCCTGAGGAGCCCTTTAGTGCTGGTAAGGCACAGTAGCCAAGCAAAGCCTCAGTGGTGCTTTGGCTACTGTGCAGTGGTAAACTGCACAGGCTGATGGTGCAATTGTTTTATGACCCCCAAATCACCACATGGGGTCTGCAAAAAACAAGGGGAGGCAACTCAGAAATTGTTATAATCCAATGATTTAGCAACGATGTTTGGGGCTTCCCTTTAAAAAACGAGTGATCAGAGGACAGCCATTTCAGAGAAAAAGTGTAGCGTAGAAACAACCTTATGGAGCATGTGGCTTGGCTTGTTCGGTTGAATTATTTGGCTCTCAGACACATTTCTTTGAGGTACCAGTCTCTACTGGCAACAAGTGGTGGTTTCTTTGATGAATATCAGTGGAGGGCTGCAGGCTGAATGAGCCAGCTTCTTGGCCAGGGAGTTAGGGTGGCTACTTATGATTTGCCAGAAAAAAGAGGTAACGCCTCACCAAAAAAGAGGACAAAAGTGGATACCAATTTGTATACAATTTGCATATACTAATTTATATATAAGTGCAAATTTAGAAATAATGATTATAATTTAAATAGAAATACAAGACATCTCAGCACCGTGTGGAAGACTGTGACCAGGTGACCTGTGTGCCTCGCTCATTCTGCTGTCCAGGTGCTGTTGATGGGAAACTTCAAGGCCCAGCTCTTCCTTCTGATGGCTCTTTATAGTGAAGACCAGAAGCTTGAAGAGCAACAGCAAGCTGAGGCAGAAGTGGGAAATGCTGAGGTGAGGAAAAATGCAGTAGTGGATACTCCTTGGAAAAGGGTGACAGTTAGGAGAAGAACTAGATGCCACTCTGCACCAGTGGAAGCAGTGGAGCTATGGAACCGTTTCCAGTAGGGATGTACGAAAGGTACTTACCTTTCGCAAATTATGTTTATGGTTGGGGGGGGAGGCGTTCCGTCCCTCCCCCCGGAATCCTCGCTGCAGGGGGAGGCAGAAGAATCCAGAATCCCCAGAATCCTGGCTGGCCAGCTGTGCTCCTCAGCGATTCTGCGGAGCTGCCGGCCGGCTCTGCCAGCAGCTGGACATCTGGCCGCTGGCTAGCAGGGACGCAAATGGCGGCGGCCGTAGCTGCTGCCGTTTGCATCCCTGCAGTCAGCCGTGTTAGGCTACATAAATGTTTACATAGCCTATCACGGCTGACTTAAAAAACAAAACAAAATGTGCGTACGCAAATGGCGGTGGCCATGGCCACCGCCATTTGCGTTCCTTATTTTGGCATGTCTTAGTCTACATAAACATTTACGTAGTCTAAGACGGCGAAAATAAGGGGAACGCAAATAGCGTAGCGTCTACACTATTTGCGTTCCCCTTATTTTCGCCATCTTAGTCTGAGTAAATGTTTATGTAGACTAAGACGTGCCAAAATAAGGAACGCAAATGGCGGCGGCCATGGCCACCGCCATTTGTGTACGTGCATTTTTTTTTAAAGTCAGCCGTGATAGGCTACGTAAACATTTACATAGCCTATCACATTTTTTTTTTTTTTAACCTTGAAATGGCGGTGGTGACAGCCGGTCGGAAGACCGGCTGCCGCCGGAGCTGCCGCTGGAGCCGCCGCCGGCAGGAAGATCCGCCCAAGGTAAGTCTCGTCCCGGGGGTGGCGGGGGGGTGGCGGGCTGTTCCACCACTGATTTCGGGGGGCCGAATGCGCTGGCATTCAGCCTCCCCAAGATCCGTGGTGGAATTTTCGTACATCCCTAGTTTCCAGGTACTTGAGGACGAGACTGGAGGACAGCCTGCAGAGGAAGAATCACAGGGGAACCTGCAGGAGAGTGAGCAAGAGGCTGAAGGTCAGTCAAGCAGAGGCAATGAAAACTAGGCGTACAACAACAAGAAGAGAAGAGTAGTAGTAGTGAGAGACTCCTTGCTGCGTGGGATCAAAACCCAAGTATTTTGCGAAGACTCGTAGACTTGCCAGGTATGTTGTCTCCCAGGAGAAGGGATGTATGAAAGTCACTTACCTTTCGTGGATTATGCTGATGGTGGGGGGGGGGAGGTGCTCCGTTCCTCCCCCCCTGGAATCTTCCGCGGCCAGCTGTGCTCCGCAGCAGCTCCGCGGAGCAGCCGGCCAGGCCCAGCCAGGCCAGAGCCGTCCGCAGCTGGATTTCCGGCCGTGGAGGGCTCTGGGTAAAAACAAAAACAAACAAACAAAAACCCCATGTACGCAAATGGCGGTGGCTACGGCCGCCGCCATTTGTGTTCCTTATTTTTGCCGTCTTAGTCTACGTGAATATTTACCTAGACTATGACGGCGAAAATCAAGGGGAACACAAATAGCATAGCAGGCGCTATTTGCGTCCCTTTTTGATTCACCGTTTTAGCCTACGTAAATCTTTACAGGCCATTTCGCCACGGAGTTCGGGGGGCCGAATGCACTGGCATTTGGCCTCACTGAGATCCATGGCGGAATTCTCTGACATCCCTACCCAGGAGGACAGATTAGAGACATGACTGAAAAGTTGCCTGCACTCATAAAGCCCACTGACAGGTATTCCTTTCTTCTCATCCATGTGGGAACAAATGATACCACCAGGTGGAGCTACGAAGAAATCACATCAGACTTCGAAGCTTTGGGAAGGAAACTCAAGAACTTTGGGGCCCAGATAGTTTTCTCACCCATCCTTCCAGTAGTTAGAAGAGGGATAGAAAGGGAAAGAAAAATACTCTTGGTGAATGACTGGCTACGAAAGTGGTACCAGCGCAAGAGATCTGGATTCTGGGACCACAAGCTATACTTCCTGGAAGATGGGCTGTTGGCAAGGGATGGGTTGCACCTCACAAAGGCTGGGAAGAATGTTTTTGGCCACAGCATGAAGAACTTCATCAGGAGGGCTTTAAACTGAATCCTATGGGGAAGGGAGATGTAAAGTTGGGGGTAACAATGGACAAAGGCTCATGCACCAAAATGGAGAGAACAGCTCTAATTGCGCCCAATAATAGTCTCAGAAACATGTAGGAAGAAAGCCAGACTATGAAACACATGGTCTTCGATGTCTATATACTAATGCCCAGAGTATGGGAAACAAACAGAACAAACTTGAACTCTTAATACAAGGGGGAAATTATGACCTGATAGGTGTAGCTGAGACTTGGTGGGATGACTGTCATGACTGGATACAGCCATTGAAGGATATAACTTGTTCAAAAAAACCAGGAGGAACAGAAAGGGCGGTGAGGTTGCACTATATGTGAAAAATATATATTTCTGCACAGAAATACAGGAGGATGAGCTTGGTAGCCCCATCGAGAGCACCTGGATCAAAATAAATGGAGCAAAGAATAAAAGGAACCTGGTGGTCAGAGTCTACTACTGGCCACCCAACCAAGGAGAAGACGAGGATGAAACTTTTGAAATGCAAATAGCCAATGTTTCAAGGAAGCATGATGTAGTACTAATGGGGGACTTCAATTTCCCCGATATTTGTTGGGAGACAAATTCTGCAAAACATGGCCCCTCCAGGGTATTCCTGACTTGTGTGGCGGATAACTTCCTCCTACAGAAAGTAGAGGAAGGAACTAGAGGATCGGCTATCCTTGACTTGATCCTAACCAACAGAGATGACTTAGTGGATAAAGTAGCACTTACAGGAACTCTGGGGGAAAGCGACCATGTTATACTTGAGTTCTTGGTTCTAAGGGAAGCAAAAGCCAGTCAAAGGTGTACTCTGGATTTTAGGAAAGCTGATTTTAATCAACTCAGGGCAATGATAAGTAAGGTCCCATGGCAAGCGACTCTAATGAGAAAAGGAGTCCAAGATGGGTGGAAGCTTTTAAAAAAGCAAATTCTCGAGGCACAATTACAAACAATTCCAACAAGAAGAAAAGGTGGAAGACAACAGAAGAAGCCAATGTGGCTTCACAAAAAGCTTAGAAATGACCTGAAAACAAAAAAGGACACATTTAGGAAGTGGAAAGAAGGCCAAGCAACAAAGGAAGCATACAGGCAGGTAGCACAGAATTGCAGGGATGGCATCAGGAAGGCTAAAGCTGAGAATGAGCTGAGGTTAGCGAGGGATGCTAAAAGCAACAAAAAGGCTTTCTTCAGCTACGTGCATAGTAAAAGGCAGAGGAAAGAAATGGTGGTTCAGCTATTAAATAAGAATGGCAAAATGATAACAGATGACAAAGAAAAGGCAGAAGTGCTCCGTTCCTACTTTGGCTCAGTCTTCTCCCAAAAGAGGGTCTATGACCCCTTTGGCAAAGGTAAAATACAGGCTGAAGGAGCAGGATTGCAGCTTGAGATCGATAGGCATATGGTCAAGGAACACCTAATTACTTTGAATGAGTTCAAATCTCCAGGGCCAGATGAACTGCATCCTAGAGTAATAAAGGAATTGGCTAGGGATGCCAGAGAATTCCACCATGGATCCCAGGGAGGCCAAATTCCAGTGAATTCGGCCCCCCAGAATCCATGGCAGAATGGAGCAACCCGCCCCACCACCCCGCGGAAGCCCCTCGGAATGGAGCTTACCTGGCTGCAGCTGCAGCTCCGGCAGTGGCGGCTCTGGCGGCAGCTCCAGTGGTGGCGGTGGCTCCGGCCATTGCTGGGCTGCGGCTGCAAGTGGTGGCCACTACACCAGCCGCCATCTGTGTCCCTTCGCTGAGCCATGATAGGCTATGTAAATATTTAAGTAGCCTATCACAGCTCAGCGAAGGGACACAAATGGTGGCCGCTACGCTGGCCGCCATTTGCGTCCACAGACCTGCTGCAGCCGGATGTCCAGCTGTGGATGCACCCGGCCGGCAGCTCTGTGGAGTTGCCACGGAGTGGAGCTGGCCGGGGAGGATTCTGGGGGAGGGATGGAGCACCTCCCCCCCCCACTGCAGATGCCACTTACAAAACAGGTAAGTGGTTTCGTACATCCCTAGAACTGGCAGAAGAACTCTCAGAACCGCTGTCTATTCTCTTTGAGAAATCATGGAGGATGGGTGAAGTGCCAGATGACTGGAGGAGGGCTAATGTTGTCCCTATTTTCAAAAAGGGTAAAAAGGAGGAACCTGGGAACTACAGACCAGTCAGTCTGACATCAATCCCTGGGAAAATTCTGGAACAGATGATAAAGCAATCCATCTGGAAGCACCTTGAAAACAATGCAGTGATTACTCGAAGCCAACATGGATTTGTCAAGAACAAATCCTGCCAGACGAATCTGATCTCATTTTTTGATCAAGTAACATCCCTTGTGGACTGTGGGAATGCTGTGGACATAATATACCTCAACTTCAGCAAAGCTTTCGACAAAGTGTCCCATGATATCCTGATGAGCAAACTAGCTCAAAGTGGGCTAGATGAAACAACAATCAGGTGGATCCACAGTTGGCTACAGAATCGGACTCAAAGAGTGCTTATCAATGGGATCTTCTCAAATGGGAGAGGTATCGAGTGGGGTACCACAGGGCTCAGTCCTGGGCCCGGTGCTCTTCAACATTTTTATTAATGACTTGGAGGAGGAGGTGCAGGGAATGCTGATCAAATTTGCAGATGACACAAAATTGGGCAAGATAGCTAATACTTTGGAAGACAGAAACAAAATTCAAAGTGATCTTGATAGACTGGAGCGCTGGGCAGAAAACAAAACAACAGAATGAAATTTAATAGGGATAAATGCCAAGTTCTTCACCTAAGAAAAAGAAACCAAATGCACAATTACAAGATGGGCAATACGTGGCTCAAAACACTACAAGTGAGAAGGATCTTGGAATTGTTGTCAATCACAAGCTGAATATGAGCCAACAATGTGACATGGCTGCAAAAAAGGCAAATGCTCTTTTGGGCTGCATTAATAGATGCATAGCTTCCAAATCCTGGGAAGTACTAGTTCCCCTCTACTCAGCACTGGTTAGGCCTCATCTGGAGTACTGTATCCAGTTCTGGGCACCACATTTTAAGAAGGATGCAGACAAACTGGAGAGGGTTCAGAGGAAGGCAACAAAGATGATCAGGGGACTAGAAACAAAGCCCTATGAGGACAGTCCTTGGGCAGCTCTTGAAATAGAGGACTCATGGCCACCCTATGGAGTTGGACTAGATTCCCTGTCAGTAGAGATGAGGTAAAATCTGAGAACAATAGTGATGGAGTTTGGACCACTGAAGATCTGGCACATACACCCAATGTATTTAGGATTGGGGTTTTGCCCCTCCAGAGCCTCACACAAGTATAAATAGATTGATTTCAGCTTTCAGAGGTTCCAGGTTTGCTGCCTGCTTCCCTTCCCTTTCTCAAAAAGTAGGAGAGAGGAAAAACATGAAGAGTCTTGGGTTTGCTTAATGCATACATGCCAACATACATTCAGGTTCCAAGTCTAATTTGTTTTACTAGCAGTATTAGAGATATGTAAGGAAGCTTGTTTAAGAAGAGATGCTATGAGATTAGGGGTGGACGAAAGTCACTTACCTGTCCTCGAAGCTTGTTCGCGGTGGGGGGGAGGCGCTTCGCTGCTCCCCCCGTGAAGTACAGTCCGGGGGGGAGGCTTCCTGCCTCGCCCGGCCGAAATTCAGGCCGGGGGGAGGCTTCCTGCCTCGCCCGGCCGAAATTCAGGCCGGGGAGGAGGCTTCCCGCCTCACCCGGCCGCGAACTCCAAAGTTTAAAAAAACAAACAAACCCGCCCCCGTGATAGGCTACGTGACGATTAACGTAGCCTATCACGGCTAGATCTGCAAAGTCAGCCGTGATAGGCTACGTTAATCGTCACGTAGCCTATCACGGGTGACTTAAAAAAAAACAAAAAAAAGCACATACGCAAATGGCGGCCCCCATAGGGAGCCGCCATTCGCGTTCCTTATTTGGTCGCTGTAGTCTACGTAAACATTTACGTAGACTACAGCGACCAAATAAGGAACGGGAAAGGCGGCTCCCTATGGGGGCCGCCATTATCCGTACGCGCTTTTTTTTTTTTAAGTCACCCGTGATAGGCTACGTGACGATTTATGTAGCCTATCACGGCTGACTTTGCAGATCTAGCCGTGATAGGCTACGTTAATCGTCACATAGCCTATCACGGCTAACGCAGGGACGCAAATGGTGCCCGCTACGCCGGACACCATTTGCGGCCACAGCCCAGCGACGGACGGAAGTCTGGCTGTGGCTAGGCCCGGCCCGCAGCTGCGCGGATTCACTGCTGAGTGGAGCCAGCTGGGGAGGATTCTGGGGGGAGGGACAGATTGCCTCCCCCCCACTGCGACATCCCAGACCAGAACGGGGTAAGTAATCCGCCCATCCCTAGTGCAGAGCATGTATTTGACTAGATTGGAAACTTTGTGAATGTCACCAAACCCCTTTTTTCTCAATGAATGAGTGGTGGGGTTGGGATGCCAGGAACAAACCTCTGTGGATTTGTGGTTGATTGATGGGCTGCACTTATGTGTTCAAATGAGTCATGTTGGTGCTTGCATGCTGGCTGCTATTGATTTGATTTCCATGAAAAAATGTATATTTGTTGGGAAAGTGGCACTGCTACACACGTTTGCTTTAATATTTTGTGAATGACTCCAAGAAATGGTACATGATAGTCTTCTCCAGTAAGGATGAAGTAAACATTGTTTTGCACTTCCCACCTCCCTTTAGGGTAGAATGTTTCAGGGCAGTCATTTACAGGGTCATCTTCTTTGTAACTAAAGTAGTAGGGACTCACAATGTTTCTGTAATGTCTGATTATTTATAAATGCACAAATTGAAGAGGCAGGTTCCCATACCATGATAGTATTTAAACTTGCATTGGTTTCCCCAAAAGCAAACCAGCAGTATCCCACCCCCTGCAAACAAATAGACAGCATCATGCCAGCCAGTTGCAAAACTCATAAGAACATAAGAGCCTTTCTGGATCAGACCAAGGGTCCATCTAGTCCAGCATTCTGTTCACACAGAGGCCAAACAGCTGGTGACCAGGAACCCACAAGCAGGACATGAGTGCAGCAGCACCCTCCTGCCCATGTTCCCCTGCAACTGGTGTATATAGGCGTACTGCCTCTGGTACTGGAGGCAGCACATAGCCATCAGGACTAGTAGCCATTGATTGCCTTCTCTAGGGATGTACGAAAATTCCACCACGGATCTCGGGGAGGCCGAATGCCAGCGCATTCGGCCCCCCGAAATTGGTGGTGGAACGGCCTGCCCCCACGCCCCCCCCAGGATGAGACTTACCTTGGGCGGATCTTCCTGGCGGCGGAGGCTCCGATGGAGGCTCCAGCGGTGGTTCGGCAGCTGTGGCGGCCGGTCTTCTGACCGGCTGCTGCCGCCATTTCCAGTTAAAAAACAAAACAAAACGTGATAGGCTACGTAAAGATTTACGTAGCCTATGACGGCTAGGTTTTTTTTAAAAAAGTGATAGGCTACGTAAATGTTTACGTAGCCTGTCATGTCTGACTTAAAACAAAACAAAACAACAACGTGCGTATGCAAATGGCGGCCTACGTAGCCTATCACGTTTACGTAGCCTATCACGGCTGACTTAAAAAAAAAAAAAAGCAACGCACATACGCAAATGGCGGTGGCCATGGCCACTGCCATTTGTGTTCCTTATTTTGGTATGTCTTAGTCTACGTAAACATTTACGTAGACTAAGACGGCGAAAATAAGGGGAACACAAATAGCATAGCGTCTACGCTATTTGCGTTCCCCTTATTTTCGCCGTCTTAGTCTACCTAAATGTTTATGTAGACTAAGACGTGCCAAAATAAGGAATGCAAATGGCGGCTGCCGTGGCTGCCGCCATTTGCATATGTGCGTTGCTTTTTTTTTTTTTAATAGGCTAGTGATAGGCTAGGTAAACATTTAAGTAGCCTATCACGGCTGACTGCAGGGATGCAAACGGCGGCTGCTACGGCCGCCGCCATTTGCACCCCTGCTAGACAGCCGGCGGCTCCGCAGAATCCCTGTGGAGCACAGCCGGCCGGCCAGGATTCCAGGGGGGGGAGGAACGGAGCACCTCCCCCCCAGTGAGGATTCCAGGGGAGGGACGGAACGCCTCCCCCCCAACCATAAACATAATCTGCGAAAGGTAAGTACCTTTCGTACATCCCTAGCCTTCTCCTCCAGGAATTTGTCTAATCCCTTTTAAAGCCACCCATGTTGGTGGCCGTCGCTACATCTTGTGGTAGGGAATTCCATAGTTTAACTCTGTGCTGTGTAAAGTACATCCTTTTAACTGTCCTGAATCTCCCACCAATCAGCTTCATGGGATGACCCTGGGTTCTAGTATTTTGGGAGATGGAGAAAATTGTCTCCCTATCCACATTCTTCACACCGTGCATAATTTTGTACACCTCTATCATGTCTCCCCTTACCCTCCTTTTTTCCAGGCTAAACAATCCCAGCTGTTGCAACCTTCGGGGAGATGGTCCTTGATTATTTTAGTTGCCCTTTTCTTCACTTTTTCCAACTCTACAATATCCCTTTTTAGGTGTGGTGACCATAACTGGACACAGTATTCCAAGTGTGGTCGCACCATAGATTTGTATAAGGGCAGTATGATATTGGCAGTTTTATTCTCAGTTCCTTTTCTAAGTATGCCTAACATGGTGTTTGCCTTTTTTTACAGCAGCTGCACACTGGGTTGTCATTTTCATCAAGCTCCCCCCCACCCCTGATCCCTTTCTTGGTTGGTTACTGTTAGCTCAGATCCCATCAGGTTATACTTGAAGTTCGGTTTTTTTTGCCCCAACATGCATCACTTTACACTTGCTTACATTAAATCACATTTGCCATTTGGGCTGCCCATTCTTCCAGTTGGGAGAGACCCTTTTGGACCTCTTCACAATCCCTTTATGTTTTAACCACACTACATAACTTGGTGTCATCGGCAAACTTGGCCACTTCACTGTTCACTCCTAATTCCAGATCATTTATGAACAACTTGAAAAGTGTTGATGCCAATGCAGATCCCTCTGGGACCCCCACTTCCCTCTAGGGATGTACGAAAGTGACTTACCTTTCCGCGGATTATGTTGATGTTGGGGGGGAGGTGTTCCGTCCCTCCCCCCGGAATCCTGGCCAGGGGGGGAGCCACTCTGTTCCTCCCCCCCGGAATCCAGGCCGGCTGGCTCCGCTCTGCAGTGATTCTGTGGAGCCACCGGCCGGCTCCACCAGCAGCTGGACATCCGGCCGCTGGCTAGCAGGGACGCAAATGGCGGTGGCCGTAGCCTCCGCCGTTTGCGTCCCTGCAGTCAGCCGTGATAGGCTACATTAATGTTTACGTAGCCTATCAAGGCTGATTTAAAAAAAAACCCAAAAAACGCACGTACGCAAATGGCAGTGGCCATGGCCGCCACCATTTGCATTCTTTATTTTGGCATGTCTTAGTCTACGTAAACATTTACATTGACTAAGACGGCGAAAATAAGGGGAACACAAATAGTGTAGCATCTACACTATTTGCATTCCCCTTATTTTCGCCGTCTTAGTCTACATAAATGTTTAAGTAGACTAAGATGTGCCAAAATAAGGAACGCAAATGGCGGCGGCTATGGCCGCCACCATTTGCGTACGCGCAGTTTTTTTGTTTTTTGTTTTAAGTCAGCCGTGATAGGCTATGTAAACATTTATGTAGCCTATCAGGGTGTTTTTTTTAAATCTAGCCGTGATAGGCTACGTAAATCTTTACGTAGCCTATCACTTTTTTTTTTTTTTAACCTGGAAGTGGCGGCGGCGGCGGCAGCCGGTCGGAAGACTAGCTGCCGCCGCTGAACCGCCGCCGGAGCCGCCGCTGCCAGGAAGATCCGCCCAAGGTAAGTCCCGTCCTGGGGGTGGCGGGGGGGTGGCGGGCCGTTCCGCCACCGATTTCGGGGGGCCGAATGCGCTGGCATTCGGCCTCCCCGAGATCCATGGCGTAACTTTCGTACATCCCTACTTCCCTCCATTGGGAGAATTTACCATTTATACCTACTCTTTACTTTCTGTTCTTTAATCAGTACCTGGCCCATAAGACGATCTCTCCTCTTATTCCATGACAGCTGAGTTGGCTCAGTAGTTGTTGGTGAGGGATTTTGTCAAAAGCCTTTTGGAAGTCCAAGGAAACAAGGTCTATCAGGTCACCACTGTCTACAATGTCTATTGACACTCTCAAAAAACTCTAAAAATTTATTGAGACAGGACTTACCTTTGCAGAAGCCATGATGACTCTTTTTCAGCAGGGCTTGTCCTTCTATATGCTTACTAATTTTATCTTTAATAATGCTTGCAACCAATTTATGCAGAACAGATGTGAAGCTGACCAGCCTGTAAACTCAGATGGTTATCTCCTCCATTGGCTGCATCCCAACTGCTAACTTGTTTCTCTCCAGCCCTCCCCTATGCAGGTGGTGAGCATCCAGTAAGATAACAGCCACCAGCCATCAAAAGCTATCAAGGCTAATTTAAGCAAGCATCTTCTAGCCATCAGTGCACACTGAGGAAACATCTTTAGGTACACATTATACAAAAGATTGAAGAAAAGGTAATCCCTTCACTTGATGACTACAGCAAAACAATGCAATAGATTTCAATTCACTCAATGAAAAAATTAGCTAGGATTTGTCAACAACAGTGATAGTAATAATGATGATGAGAGTAATTCTAAACCCAACAACCTAGTGGCAAAAACTGATGTAAATGTTCCTAAGCAATAGCTCTGCAGTTTGAACTCATAATTTCCATGTAAAACGGTGAATAGCTAAGCATATAATGGCATTTGATGCTGCTCACATAATATCATGTTCACATAAGAAATCCATCTCTCCACATTTTATCATGATGTGAGACCATTATGAATGATAGCTCATTGCAACATAACATCCCAATCCAACACACAGATCTACATTTTTTTCATCATTGGTGCATTTTCCCAGTACAATTTCAACATAAAGGGTGTTCTGTTCATAGATACCAATCAATATGGATTTTTCCAGCAAAATGACAACAGGGCACCTCATCATTACTTAAAGTGATAATCTGAAACAGCAGAAAACTAATCTAACTCATCAGAGAGGGCTCCTGAACCAGTTTTACAGGTGCTCTCTATGATAGCTGATTTACAGCCTTGGTAGCTGTGGTAGAATAGGAAAATTTGCAGCCTTGGTAGCCATGCTAGAATAGGAAAATGTGAATGGCGCTATTGTGCTGTTGTTTATGCACTTTACTGATGAAGCACAGGAGGCTTGAGAGAAATCCTTACAGTGCCAATCAGAAGCAAAATCCCCATGTCAGACTTTTGAAAAAGGAATTTAGCATTTCTGTGCTTTGGTTATGTCCATGAGTAGTTTTGATTTTGTGGACAGAGCATTCCTAGTCACAGCTGTATATCTGACTCTGTACTAAAGGTTAATTTTAATGTCTTTCCCCAAATCATTTATATACATAAAACTATTCTACAGATAGCAGCTACCTTTTAAAAAACAAACATTTCACTAGAACAGGTTAAATTAAAATATTCAGCAGTGATGATGTTTTTATAGTATTTCATTTTTTTAAAATTAAGATAGAGTGCTTGAGATAGCATTTCCAGATAGTAATTGTTGAGGTGCAGGAAGAGACGAAAAAGCCCTGTAGCTTGTGTCTGAGCTGTGAAGCAGGATAATCCCTGCACCTACTATGACCAGATCAACCTGTGCAATCCAGGTCAGGTTGTGCCACAAGCAGAGAACTGATGCGCTACATGAAGAAGCCTGCAGAGAAAGAGTTCCAGATGTTTCTGATAAGCCAACCAAGCCACATGTTAGAGAAGAAGGCAAAGGATCATAAGAGTATAACCACACACAAAAAATGGGAGAAAGAGAATGAAAAAACCGAAGCTAGATAAGATTAGGATCACGGCAAGGTGTACAAGCAATGGAAAACTGGAAATACATCCCCTGCCCTATGTAAATTGAGATTTAGCTTTGTCCATTGTTATAATCAAGGGCTGTGTGTTTGCTGTAGTTCCACAGGAGCTGAGGAAAAACATAGAATGTGGCAGCAGTAGGTGCAGAAGTCAGCTTCCTGACTATGTCAGCTCTCATTTAAAAAAAGAAAAAGGAGGTCTCTTGTCTGCAAAGATATCACTGAAGGTGTGACAATGCCTGCTCTAATCTTACAAGCCAAAATAGTGCTGAATGAGTCTTACAACAGTGGGGCTTCAGTGCCCACAGAGCTCCTGACCCCTCCTCATAAAGAACAAAAACTAGGCAAATGGCAGAACTCTGCAAAATGTTATGCAAATTTGCTCTATTTGCATAATTTATTTAGGGTGCTTCCAGATGACACTTTTATTCACAGAATTTTACAGTGGGTCCAGACGTTGTTGCCTTCAATTTGTAGCCCTGCCATGTTTCCCCAACGCTTCTTCCGTCTTTTTAATTAACAGGAAAAAATCTGTTAAGGAAGAAAAAAGACAGAAGAGCTGCACAATGGCTTTTGATTGTTAGTGCTAGGAGCCCTCCATCTGGAAGCACCCAAAGGTCACAGCTCTTTTTGCTGTAGAATTTTAATTGATTTATTTTTTGTCATACAGCCTATGCACAGCCCTGTTAAAAAAACATTTTGCAGTATTTCATACTTCAGAGACTCAGGGGATATATATAGGGACCATCCAGGGACTTTTTTGCTACGTATAAAACTACCCATCCAACAAATAAACCTACCCTATTCTCAGTGCATCTAATATTCATTTTTCTGTCATTTGGATCTCTCTCTCTCTCTCTCTCGTGTGCGCGTTTCACTATGCATGGTGGTCCTCTCCAGCAAGAAAACATACGAACGGAATCTTCTATAATATTATAGAATTTGGCTTTGAATCTCTGAGAATTGATTCAGTTCAGCCAGCACTGACAATCTGCAGGATTTTATTGCCTTTGTATTTTATATGGATTGCTGACACTTTACATCCAATTGGGCTCTTGCTTAAAGTGAAGCCCCTGTAATTCTTAGCCTTTCTTTCAGCTGTCTTTAGATCTTGAGCCCTTGTCCATATACACTGGGTTGCATGTCACCTGTTGTTATCTTCTGGTTATTTGAAAGTCATACAATATATACATTTAGTGTTGAAAACATTATTTGTACATTATATACTTTGATTTATGATCCCCAGTAGTTCACTTCTTCTGAACCTACAGCACAAGTTGTGGTTCATCCTGGGGCTCCTAACAGGAGTACCCCTGTTCAGGGCTCCAGCCAGGGTGGAACTAGAACTTGTGTGGAGTGTTTGGGGTCTGTTGGAGGGAGACGGGCAAGAGAGGACAAAGAGGGAGACCTTTTTTCACTCCTGTGAAACCTTTCCTGGTTATACAATGCAGTGATAAAGAACTCAGGTTCCGGCCAGGGCCAGCTGTCAGCCATGAACCTGGGGCCAGATCTACACTTTGTATCATATCATTATGGTCTCGGCATGGTAACACTATATCCTGCTTGTGTATTTATACCTCATAGGCCACACAACGATATTTGTTGCAGTAGTTTGGATAATGTGGAATCAAAAGCAGGAAATAACACTACGTTAACAGTATATAGAATGTGTAATGTGCCCCAACTGTTATCAGTGCACTTCAATACCACTATAAAGCAATAGTGTAGATCTAGCCTGAATGTTTTATTAGTGTTACATAGCAGGAAAGGTGGAGGTTTCTGGAAAGTAGGGATGTCAGAGAATTCCGCCACGGATCTCGGTGAGGCCGAATGCCAGTGTATTCGGCCCCCCGAACTCCGTGGCGGAACAGAACAGCCTCCGTGGCCGCCGCCATTTGCGTTCCCTATTTTTGGTTGTCTTAGTCTACGTAAATATTTACGTAGACTAAGACGGCGAAGCTAAGGGGGAATGCAAATAGCGTCCATTCCCCCTTAGTTTCGCCGTCTTAGTCTACGTAAATATTTACATAGACTAAGACAACCAACAATAGGGAACACAAATGGCAGCGGCTGTAGCGGCCGCCATTTGCGTACGTGTATTTTTTTTTAACCCAGATGTGATAGGCTACGTAAGTCTTTACGTAGCCTATCACGGCTGAATACAGGGATGCAAACAGCAGCGGCTACAGCCGCCGCCATTTGTGTCCCTGCTAGCCAGCGGCCGGATGTCCGGCTGCTGGCGGAGCTGGCCGGCGGCTCTGCGAAATTCCTGTGGAACGGAGCCGGGCGGCCAGGATTCCGGGGGGAAGGACGGAGTGCCTCCCCCCCCCCGAGTGGAACCTGGCGGAGCCAGATAAGGGAGGTTTCGGACATCCCTACTGGAAAGTAGGAAAGGAAAAAGGTGTCCTTTTTTTTTCTTTTGCTCATCCTGGCAGCTTCCTGTTTATTTCAAGGACTGGCATTCTTTAACTTCATGGTGTGCATTCTCTCCACATTTTCCCTGGATCCTAGTCACTCCTGATGTCAGGAATGAATCTGAGCAAGTGGAGGTGTCTGGCAGCTCAGATTCAGATTCAGATAGGGATGTACGAAAGTCACTTACCTTTTCGCAGCTTTGATTCGCAGTGGGGGGGAGGCACTTTGTCCCTCCCCCCGGAATCCTCCCTGGCCGGCTCTGCTCTGCGGCAGCTCCACGAAGCTGCTGGCCAGGGCTGTCCGCAGCTGGAGTTCCAGCCACAGCCGGCTGCTGTGGATGCGAATGGCGGCTGCCATAGCGGCCGCCATTTGCGTCCTGCCAGGCTGCCGTGATAGGCTACGTAAGTATTTACGTAGCCTATCATGGAAAAGAGCAGGGGCGCAAATGGCGGCTGCTACGCCGTTTGCGCCGCTGCTCTTTCCGTGATAGGCTACGTAAATACTTACGTAGCCTATCACGGCAGCCTGGCAGGATGCAAATGGCAGCTGCAGCAGCTGGCCAAGAGACCAGCTGCCGCCACCGCCAGAGCCGCCGCCAGAGCCGCCACCACTGGAACATCTGCCCCAGGTAAGCTTTGTCCTGGGGGGATTCTGCGGGGGGGGGGAGGCCGTTCCGCCGCGGGTTTCAGAGGGCCGAATGCCAGTGCATTCGGCCTCACTGAAATCCGCGGTGGAATTCTCCACCATCCCTAGATTCAGAAGGGGAACAGCCAGAACAGGAGGAGGCACCCTCCCTAGTGAGCTCAGATATGGCAAGACTTTCTTCCCAAGGCCTTGACGCACAGATGGTTCAGCCTGAACAGCTCCCCCACCCTTCATCCACCTTGAGAACCCTGGTTTCAGAGGAGGAGGAGAGTGAGGGGAGTGACTCGAGGGATGCTAGCGTCCGTCGCAGAATGAAGCTGGAAAAGTTAGAGGCAGGGCTCAGATGCTCCACCAGGTTGGCCACTCATGGAAGCCAATGTAGGAGAGAGCCACTCTAAGGGAGAGGCATCCCTGCCAGCAAGTCTGGCCGAGGAGTTCATGCCCAGACTGCTGGCAACTTCTCTAACTTCCACTTCGGCTCCTCTGTTGATATTCATAGATGTGTGGATTAGCTGTTTCATTACAGCCTGAGAGTTTCCTAGAATCTGCATTTGTAAAGAAGCTAGTCATTAACTAATAAAGAAGTGTAGCTTGAAGCCTTGTTTCCTGGAGTGTGTTGATTGCAGAGGGAGAGGATGAAGGAAAGTGACACCTACAAGATACCATATGCTTTTAGCAGCTCAAGCAGCCTAATCCCTCTCCGACTCCCCCGCCCCATGCTCAACATTCTTTGGCTCCTGGATGCCACTGAGCATGCTCAGTCCTCATTTGACTATTTTTCAGGGTTTTTTTCTTCTTTTTAACAAACTAATATATGTCTCTGTACCTGAATAGTCTGCTCAGTGTGTAGAAACTTGTATGTGAGTGGCCCCATTTCTCTGCTAAACTGATAGACACCAAACCACCCCTGTTTGGTGTTGGAGGAAAGCACAATAGACCTGTCCTTTGTTCATTTGTCTAATGTCTTGAAAAGAGAACAGCAACTTCAGGAGGGGGTGATTTTCCAGGGATAAGTGGCAGGACAGGGGCAAGGTGGGAGATGCTTAACCCATTCTTCTCCTGCTGTTTTTTTCTTGCAATTCTTCCCCTCGAGACATTTTTCTCCCTGTAGGATTTAATATATATTTTTTTTTTTTACAGAGTGGTATCTGGGAAAACACATATCCAAAGGTGGTAACCTTTGGGCTGGTTCTTCTGAACTGGCCCATACGGAATTATAGTTGATGTTTTTCTTCTTTGGTAGGAGTTTCTGTTTAATTTATTTGGAACTATATTGAATTTCAAATAATAGGCTAATGAGAAAATTAACTACAGGAATCACTGGTATTTACAAACGTGGCAGCACTTCAAAATTTGGCATTGCATTTTTAAAGTCTGAAATGTTCCCCTCCCTCCTTTTCCCTTTTCTTTTTCCGTTTTCCAATATAAATACAACCAACTGGCATCTTTGGCTGAAGCAAGCAATTAACTGAAGTATTTCTTTCAAATGGCAACTGTTCCATCCATCCATCCATCCTACCTTTTTACACCGTGCTGTGTTTCTGTGGGGCACTGTGCAGCCCCACTGACCTGCTGGTATTACTGCAAGGAGGGGGTGGGGAAGACCGTCCGGTGAGTTTACACATTTACACCTCCCTCCGTTCCTCCGCTCAAGTGCAAACACCCCTGGGATGAAGATCTCGCTCTTCCACAGCCTATACAGCCATCTGTCTGTCTGTCTGTCTTTCTAACTAACTAGGCCATGCGGCGTCTTTCCCCTCTCACTGTGCCTCAGTTGCCTCTCTCACAAAAAAGTAGCCAAGAATAAAGAGCTTGCTCTTACATAGTGCTTTTCAGCCGCAGATTTCAAAACAATTTCCACAAAATGAGTCAGCATGATTAACTCACACTGACATTTGGCCTACATACTGCAGGTTTGGTCTGAAGCAGGAGAGGCAAGTGAGCCAGCCATTTAAAGAGAGGAGCGTTTGCTTAGCACCTCTAACCATCATGAGGTCTCTGGTGGCACTGTATCCTGCCTTTCTTCCAGAAGGGACTCAAGGCGGCTCATGGTAAACATCCATAAAACCTCTCAAATGTATATCCCATCAACTTGACTTATACAGTCAGCCCAGCAGGAAAGGATGAAGGGCTGACAGATTTCTCAAGGTTCAGACCATAAAGCAGGGGGCTAGAGCCTTGATGCGTTCACTGCTTTTTAAAAAATATAAATCTCAAGCTTCTCCTCAACTGATCTTGATTCCAAAATTATTGCTCTCTTTTGCATGTGTTTCTTTTTTTAAAATTATGCCTGTCTTCATGTCCGATTCTGAGAGCCCAACTACACATTACAAGAGAGATCCATGATTTGATCTTCGAACTCCTGCTGGTTTTTGCTCTGGTTTTTACTCTGGTTTTATTCTGTTTTAAACTTTTATAGGTGCAATCCCATCCATTTTTTAAAAAGGCCTACAACTCCCAGCATTCCCTAGCCAGCATGGGTGTCCCAGTTATAGGCCTTTTCCTGTCTAAACATAGAGAGGATTGCACCCTAAAGGGTTTATTGTGTTGTATTTTGGGGTTTTAATTATTGTGACCCACCCAGAGAGCTTTGATTATTGAGCATATAGAAATGAAATAATTAAATATAAAAATGGTCATACTTTTCTTCTAAATGCAGCTGTGGTAGGCCCTGATTTCAGGCAGGACTGTGATGCGATGGGAGGAACTGGTCTAAACCTTCTGCACTATGTCCCGGTTACAAATCACACTTCCCCTCAAAGCTGCTCTTACCCACAGAAAGGGAAATGTACAGGCACCCATCTGTCTGCAGGGGAAAGGGTGCCCCCCTTCCACATCATGCCCTAAGCCTAATGAGTGGTCCCTACAGCTAGTTTTAGAAGAAAGAAAGGACTTTGGGAATCACAGTTCTCCCACAGAACATCTAGTTTGGCCTTCAGTCATTTTGTCCCACACAAAGAAGAAGACACTAATAGCACAATCCCATACATGTCTACACAGATGTAGGTCTCATTGAGTATAATTTGGACATAGGTATCTGTGCACAGGATTGCAGCCTAAGACTGGGAAAACATGCTGGAAAAGCGGCCACCCCTGAGTCTGTCTCCTCACCCTGAGATTTTCCTGTGTTTACTGGAGGCCCTGGGGTTCACATGACCCTCCCCATGCAATGAAAGAGTGTGTGAGAGGCCATATGGGCGCATGGCTAGCCCCTGCCCCTAATGCAAGCTGCAGCCCTGCCCCTACCACCAATGTGTGCAACAGCCCTGTACACCACCACCAATGTGCACTGTGGCCATGTTTAGAAAACCGAGAGGGAAGACACTGTGTGCACAAAACATCAAAAAGGAAAAAAAGTCCCGAAGCACCTCTGAGTATGGACAAATATTTCACACTCAGAGGCCCTTTTGGATTTTTTTCCCTTTTTGATGTTTTGCACTGTGACCATGGCCTCCCCTGTCTATGCATTTGCCCAGGGTATCCTCTCACATTGAGGAGCTCGACGCGCATACTTGATGTACACACCTAGAGACCCTAAACACGCGAGCCAAATGCACGGATGGTGGTTGGGGCATGGGTGAAGCATGGATTGGTGGGGGGGAACAGAACTAGACCACATGGCTTGGCACCCCCCCCCCCAACATGTATTCTTTCAATGCACTGGGGAAGGTGAGTCAGTGCTAGCTCCAGGTTTTTAAAGGCCCTTGGGCAAGACCCCCTCAATGGGCTCCTCCCTCAGTGGGTCCAGTTTCTCACCAAAATTGTCACCAGCTGGTCTTGCTCCTCCTCTTCTTTCTTATCCTTGCTGCCACCTGCTTGCTTGATTGGCAGCCAGCCAGTGAGCAAGGAGGCAGTGGCGTCTACTGCACCTCCTTCTAACCACCACTGTTGGGCCAGAGTGAGAGGCAGGTGAACGAGCAGGTTTAATGGTGAGGAGCAGGAGCAAGTCCAGAGGCCTCTTGGCAGTGGGCCCCAGCTGGGGTGTGGGCCCTCAGCATGTGCTTGGCCATGCCTACCTTTGACACTGGCACTGGGGTGCATTCCCCTCCTGAGAAGGAGGCAAGCAACCAGAACTTGGTCAAACCCTAAAAGGATATCAGTGGTTAGACTAAAAAATATATACCCATCTGAAATCAAGTGACTGGCAGAATAGGAATGTTTCCATAGCAAAGTATTTCCAGTAGGGATGTCAGAGAACTCCGCCACGGATCTCGGGGAGGCCAAATGCCAGTGCATTCAGCCCCCCAAAATCGGTGGTGGAATGGTCTGCCCCCCCTGGATGGGACTTACCTTGGGCGGATCTTCCTGGCGGTGGCGGCTCCAGCGGCGGTTCGGCGGCGGCTCGGCGGCGGCGGCCGGTCTTCCAACCGGCTGCCGCCGCTGCCATTTCCAGTTAAAAAAAAAAAAAAACGTGATAGGCTACGTAAAGATTTACATAGCCTATCGCAGCTAGATTTTTAAAAAACACCATGATAGGCTATGTAAATGTTTACGTAGCCTATCACGGCTGATTTAAAAGAAAAAAAAAACACGCGCGTACGCAAATGGCCGCGCCCATTCCTTATTTTGGCACGTGTTAGTCTATGTAAACATTTACGTAGACTAAGACGGCGAAAATAAGGGGAACGCAAATAGCATAGCATGTCAAAATAAGGAATGCAAATGGCGGCACCCATGGCCGCCATTTGCGTACGCGCGCTTTTTTTCCTTTTAAAACAGCCGTGATAGGCTACGTAAATATTTACGTAGCCTATCACGGCTGACTGCAGGGATGCAAATGGTGGCGGCTACGGCCGCTGCCATTTGCGTCCCTGCTAGCCAGCCGGCGGCTCCGCAGAATCCCTGCGGAGCGGAGCCGGCCGGCCAGAATTTCGGGGGGGAGGGATGGAGCGTCTACCCCCCACCACGAATGTCACCCTTCAAAAAGGTAAGTGACTTTCGTACATCCCTAATTTCCAGATATCTTAGGAAGTGTACACCTATCTTGAGCTCATGGGGGAAAAGGCAGGATAAAATGCAAAATAATTTTTCCAGATTTAACTGAAATTACAAGAGCTGACTTGGGAGCTCTGAAAATGTGGACATTAGGATGTCAATTTCCCTCTCAAAGTTCAGACTTGGGGGCAGGGAGAGCTAATTTTGTCAACAAGTATTGAATACACACTTCCCCATCAAACGCAGAAAGTCACAGAACCCCCACCTCCTGCCCACAAATGGCCCAATGCACACAAACTCCTCTAGTATTAGAGATGAATTCCAACATTTGGGCGCTAAAATTTGTAAACTGAATCTTGCTCATTTAAATATTTGGGCTTGCTTGCTTGATTCATATTTTTATCTGAATTTCATTCCTGCTCTACTTTTAATACAATTATTCATGTGCTCAGTCCTAGGGAACTGTGCAGTTCCAGCTGCCTTATCTTAATAAGGATACAGTAGAACTGCAAATGGCTCAGGAAAAGGCAGTGGAATGATTATGTATATGCCAAGGTGTGAGCATAAGGGCTGTTTTAAAAGATTGAACTTCAAAAGGAGAGCTTAGTATATGTGTGTGTGTATATATATATAGTATGGTTAACTTCTGTAAAACTGGAAACTGCTCATATATTTGAAGTAGGTGATATCTCAGGGGGAAAAGGAGGCCTGGAATACTGCATTAAATAATTTAAAAAGCCATCACAAAATTCTGAGGTTAGAATTATGCAGTGCTCTATTTGCATGAATTTGTTCACTTATTTACTATACCTTTGTTTGTTGTTGGCACAATTTTGCGTTCAAAATTGGAATTCATTGAAAACAGTAAATGTATAGACGGGAGCTGTAGCCACATCCTCATATGAATCGGAATTTATTTATTTGTAAGCTTGAGCAAAGGTCTGTTGTAGTTGTAGTTGCAGTAGTTGTTGTCCTCCTCCTCCTCCTCGATTGGACCTATTTTAGAAGACAATATTTGTCTGAAAAGCGGGATAAAAATAGAATAGAATACAAATTAGAATTAGGTGACTGAATCCAAAGGTGGTAGACTGGGATACTGTCTCTTGGATACTGTTTCTGGAAGCTTCCCATATAGAGGCAATCTACATTACAACTTTAAACTGGTTTCAAACCTGTTTTTAGTGATTATGGGTACCAAATACAGGAATTCTGGGAATTGTAGCTCTAGGAAGAGGGGCCGCTTGGGCAGGGGACAGGGGTCTCTAGCAAAGAATTCTCAGTACCCTCATGAAACTGCAGGATCCCTTTAGATAAACTGATTTGAAAGCAGTTTAAAGTTGTAATGTAGATTGGCTCACAAAAAAAAAAACCTACTTACAAGTAGGGATGTACGGATTCTGCGGGAGGGGGATCTGTTCTTCCCCCCTGGAATCCTTGTGGAGTGGCTCTGCTCCACAAGGATTTCGCAGAGCCGAGGGCTGCTGCTTACCTGAGTCAACCGGAGCCCTTCGCTTCCGTGCTGATCGCCATTAAAAAAAAAAGGTGATTGGCAGGATGTCCCCATAGACTTATACGCAAAATAGAACCATGAATCTTTCATATAAGTCTACATAGACTTATATGCAAGATTCACGGCTCTATTTTGTGCATAAGTCTATGGGGACATCTATGTAGACTTATACACAAGATTCACGGCTCCATTTTGCGCATAAGTCTATGGGGACATCTATGTAGACTTATACACAAGATTCACAGCTCTATTTTGTGCATAAGTCTATGGGGACATCCTGCCGATCACCTTTTTTTAAAAAAGTGCGATCGGCATGGAGGCGAACGGCTCCCAGTGAAACAAGCAGCCATGCTGTCCCATGTGGAATCGCCCAGGAGAGGAGGTAAGTGGGGCAGATCTGCTGTGGATTCCTGAGGCCGGATTCCAAAGAATCCAGCCTCATTTGAATCCGCAGCGGATTTCTCTAACATCCCTACCTACAAGTAGAGTACTAGCACAGCAAAGAGAAACATTTGTAGCCGCTCCTTTCTGTGCAGTGCTAGTTTTCTATTTTTAGGGGATTTTCTCTCTCTCTTTCTCTCTGGGAATATTAAAAAAAGTGATCTCCTCACCTGGAGTTGGCAGGCAAGTCTATCACCTCAGAACTCAACCACACTCCCATTTGATTCTTCAGATCCAGCCATTAGACAGGCAGGGACTAGAGAGGGGCATAGGAAGTTACTGGAGCCTTTGCTAAAAGCAGTATCACTATGCACAGCCTTGCTTCTAAGAGTTAAGCCAAACGGTCAACATAAATTCCAGTTTCCATGGGAAATTATGTGAAGGGTTGTAGACATCTTGGAACCTCACAGTTTTGCTTTCCTGCTGAAACATGGAATTTCCAGAAGGTTGAAATATGTGTTTTTTTTCCCCTGGCAAATGCCCTTCCCCTACTTTCCCTGCCTCTTTCTTTGTACCATGTACCCCAAGCCATAAGGGCTGGCAAAAGATAGAAACTGAAAATGCATGAGGATGGGCCTCATCTATGCCCCTGGTCAGTAACTACTTTAAAAACATATGTTGAACTATGGAAGGGCTGTTGGGTCGGCAGTATTGAACCTGCCAACTGACTCACTCCTACACCAGCTGAAGAACAAGCAATGTCTGTTAAAGGTCTGTTTAACTCTCTCCAAGCAATAGAGGCTTCGGAAGAGCCTTTTCTTTAGGCACCTCCAGTACTGCTCACTATCACTTTCCTATGTCTTGGTTTCCACACAGAAGTGAGCATGTGCAGTACATAAGGGCAGAAACAGTATCCAACAGACAGTATCCCAGTCTACCACTTTTGGATTTGACCACCTAATTTTTATTTGTATTGTATTGTATTGTATTGTATTGTATTGTATTGTGTTACATTATATTTTGCTGTTCACACTGAGGGAGGGGGTGTTAAACAGCATACCAGCCATATCTTAAGCTTGGAAGAAAGTAGTGCATAACAGTATGTGTGAGGTGGTGGGTGTGGAGAGGTCCTTGAGATAAGGGGATATGTGGGGGCTGGATAGGAAGGCTTTGTAGGTGAACTTGGCCCCTGGGCCCGACCCTAAATGAATCCATCCGTGCGCTGCTGCCTTTTCCTGCTTGTTTGTCTCCTCAGAGCTACTCACTCTCCATCTTGAGACATTTCAGGGTTGAGAACTGATCTGCTTTTTTGAAAAGTGCATGTCCTTGACGAATGAACTTTGCATTCTGGGAGAGAGTGCAGGAATTGTTCTCTGGGGCTCAATTAGTTATTCCAGTCGCACATTGATGACTGTATTGTGAGAAACTTCAGGGCCCTACAAAGAATTTCCCTTCGATGGAAATCTTTGGCTGGAAAGCTTAAGCCAACGTTTTGAAAATAAGCATTTGGGGATATTCTTTTAATCTACATGTGGACTTTTTAAAATCAATTTGTGCTGTGTGCTTATTATTTAGCATTATGAATCCTGCTGCTGGCAGGCTTTCTGTGGTAATGATGACAAGAGTCTTCATAGCCTGTAATCTACTGTTCCATTTTTTCTTATTCTGTTAGTAGAAAACACCTCATGTGTCTAGGATTGCATTCAAATGGTAGAAAGAAAGTTCAGGAATATTCAACAGTTTTCACACTTCCTAGACTTTGCTTGCTGCTATTTATTTTGTTATATTTGTATCTCCCCCTTCCTCCAAGGAGCTCATGATAGTGTACATGGTCCTCTTCCCACTTCATTCCCACAACTACCATGTGACGTTGGTCAGACTGATAGGCAGTGAATGGCCCAAAGTCACCCAGTGAGCTTTATAGCCAAGTGAGGATTACAACCTGGGTTTCCCCAGTCCTAGTCTCATACTCTAACCACCACATCATACTGGCTCTTGAATATCCCCATGATCCCAAGGGATTTATGGAATAGTGGGGCTTTGATTCACTACCAGTCAGGACACAGCTTTGTTTTGAATGTGTTACATCACTGGAACTGCTATTAGAGAATTCAGGAGAATGGACTGCACACAGAGCTTTCTTCAGGGCCAGAATAGGTGTCACGTTCCCTTAGCCCCCACCTTCCTCATGCACACACACATGAAGAGAGGCTGCAGTCTCACGCCTTTAATTCACTAACAACAGGATCATTACAGATGCAAATCCTCGAAGACTCTCAGGCTATAAAGGAATGACAAGGGGGGATCCAAATGGGAACTACAGTATTGCCAGCAGTTTGAACAGGGACTTGCTGGCTAAAATAACTTAGGGAGGGAAACCCCCCTTTCCAGTGATGCTACCCTACGTCGACCCTCACGCATCACCAACCGGGTCGACTGTCTGAGCTCCGCCTCTAGCCTTAGCTCTGCGCCACAATCTAGAATCCCTCAGGTCACACCCCGCACTCTCCTCCTCCTCCTCCTCCTCTTCCTCCTCCTCCTGGGTTCTTATGGGGGGGGGCTTCAGGCCCAGCCATCTGGATGCTAGCATCCTGAGAAGCATGCCTATCCATACCTGAACTCGCTCGGGAAGATGCCTCCCCCAGTTCTGGCTGTTCCCCTTCTGGATCTGAACTGCTAATTATCTCCATATGCTCAGATTCAATCCTGACAACAGGGTAGAGATTTATAACATCAGCCCTTAGGGCTGGAGGGCAGTAGGAAGTCTCTGGATTGGTCAGGCCTGGAATAAATACTAGGGATGTCAGAGAATTCCACCATGGATCTCAGTGAGGCTGAATGCCAGTGCATTCGGCCCCCCCAAATCCGTGGCGGAACGAAGCCCCTGCCTCCCCACCCCACGAAAGGCGTGCGAAATGGAGCACTTACCTGCTGCCGTCCGTGCTGACTTGTGAATGGCGGCCGCCCTGCGGCTGCCATTCGCTTCCTCATCATAGCTGTGATAGGCTACGTAAATAATTACATAGCCTATCACAGCTAACACAGGGACGCCATTTGCGTCCCTGCGGAGGCCGTGATAGGCTATGTAAGTATTTATGTAGCCTATCACAGCAAGCTAAAAAAAAAAAAAAGCATACGCAAATGGCGGCGGCTACGGTGGCCGCCATTTGCATTCCCTTTTTTCTCTGTTTTAGCCTACGTAAATATTTACGTAAGCTATTATGGCAAAAAAAGGGGGAACGCAAATAGCATAGTGGGCGCTATTTGCGTTCCTTTATTTCCCCGCCATAATAGCTTATGTAAATATTTACGTCGGCTAAAACGACGAAAATAAAAAGGAATGCAAATAACGCCCACTACACTATTTGCGTTCCCCTTTTTTTCGCCATAATAGCTTATGTAAATATTTACGTAGGCTAAAACAGTGAAAAAAAGAGAATGCAAATGGCGGCTGCCGTAGCCGCTGCCATTTGTGTACGCTGTTTTTTTTTTCCTGCAGGCTGCCCAGTGGCCGGATGTCCGGCTGCAGGCGGCCCTGGCCGGCGGCTCCGCGGAATGTCCGCAGTGCGGAGCCGGCTGGATTAGGATTTTGGGGGGAGGTGTGGAGCACCTCCCCCGCACCGCAAATCACCCCGTCAAAAAGGTAAGTGACTTTCGTACATCCCTAATAAATACTGGGAGCTTCTGTTCTCACCTGATCAACAGAGCTGCAGCTTTTGCTTGCTGTGTTTTTGCCTTTAATGGTTTGGACCGGAGAGGGTTACTGGGGACAGAAAGAAAGAATGTTCTTTAATAGTCAGGTAGCCAGGCATACCTTTTGTTAGAGAAATTACAGGTAAATGGGTTGGGAAGGCTAGGTGACGATTGAAGAAAATGTCATCTTTATTTCAGCCCCCTTCCAGCCAGAGAAGGGCAAATCAGGTGTGGGTGGAAAACAATAGAAGCATTTTTGGAGACAAACAGTGGAGATCTCATGTAGGGCACCAGAGTTTGCTGTTGAAATTGTTTGCTTCCACCTATGCTCAATCTTTATCTTTGTCAATAAACGCAAACACTGCAGAATGCCAGAAGCCTCCAGTGACTTCCTTCCAAAGGAAACCAAACCTGGATAAGTACCCACCTGGGATGTCTCACTGCTCAATAAATGGGACAAGTGTAACAATATAATAAAAAAAAGAAAATATTGGTTCACAATACTCAAAGCCAACCTGCCCTGAAAATAAAATAAAATAAAATAATCCAAGCCTGTTTGAGACTGAATCAGGCAAAATGTTTTGTCTCCTATGTAGGGGTGGGTGCCATTTTCACTGTGCATTACCAGTGGAGAGCTTGAAGACAAATAGGTTTTAAGGTCTCCCTGCTGCAGCTAATGAGCCATTAATCTGTTCTGATTGCCCTCATCAACTAACAGTTTTTACCATTCCCAGCAGTGTTCATAGATGGAGGCACATTTCCCTTTATCAAGGGACATTTAGATGGAGGGCAAGAAGAAGAGAACATTCTCAGGAAAACTGTAAGCAGGTAGCAGCCTAGTTTTGCCATGCTTCCAGTTCCATTATCTTTCACAAAATGGCACCCAAATCAATGTATTCTGAATGAATGCTACTGTCTAGTCACAAAACAAGATGGTAGTCGTGTAATGCATCATATAAGCAAGGTTGTAATAACATTTCACTAATAAAACAGTTACCTAAAACAAAGATAGATAGAAAAGAAAATGAAACCATTATTAAATTCGCAGTTAAAAATCTAAACTAATTAGGATTAATACATTTTCATCCTCTTGGCAATCTATAATGTGGGTCATTGCTTTATGGACTTCTGCACCAGGGGGGAATATAGCAGCCATGTCAGAAATCGGACTAAGTGGACTCATGTTCTTGCTGAGCTGACATGAGATAGCTAAAACAGCAATGTGGAAATTCCCCAAATTATTAGCAGGACTAGGTCTCTCTGACTCTGGCATATCATGTTCCAGTCCTCTGCTTGGCTTGCATATTACTTGGCTAAATATCAAGGTCTCGTTCTTTGCTAATCGTGCCCTATTACCATTTTCATAGACCACGCAGTTAGAAACAGTGAGAGAAGGGGAGGGGGGAAACTGCCTGCTGTCATATCTATAAAAGTCATGTATTACTGTGATTCGGGGCTTCTGGCTCTTTGGAAAAGATTCCAGCCTCAAGCCCGCGCGTTAAATAAAGAAGAATCTCTTTTTCCTTCACTCCGTGGTCTCTCTGACTCTGATTTCTGCTACATAAAAATCCTTTAAAAATGCTTGCTTACAAACATAAAATATGTATGTATAAGGTGGTGCCTTGTAAATAAGTAAAAAAAATGCAGATCAAGGGAGAGAGAGAGAGAGAGAGAGAGAGAGAGACCCATTCCAGTCTGGGTTTCTATGTGGTTATGGGACTAAATCAGCCTTGGTTGCCCTGATGGATAACCTTTATTGAAAGAGGGATAGGGGGCGTGCAACCCTGTTAATTCTGCTCAACCTCTCATTGGCTTTTGATACCATCAACCATGGTATCCTCCTGGATCAACTCCGTAGGATGGGTATTGCAGGCACTGCGTTACAGCGGTAGGGATGTATGGACTGTGTAAAATCCACTCCGTCTGTGTTTCACAGATTGTCAGGCACATTTCGTTCTGTCATCCACCCACAGACGGATGTGAATATTTTTTTCGTCATGCATAAAAATGCAGAAATAATTACATAAATAATTACGTAAGTATTTACGTAAGTATTTACATAATTTACCTCAGTATGTAGCATTTAGTGTAATGTCCCCCATTCCATTCAACATTTCCTCAGCAGAAACTTAAATATTTTTCTACGGATTTCTATGTGTACATTTCAGGAAAGTAGAAAAATCATCCGAAAGTCCACGGACTCCGCACAGCCTGAGGGGTTCACTCCGCAGCAGATTCTGCAGGTAATAATTTGCGTAAGAATTTACGTAGCCTATCATGGCTGAGTTAAAAAAAAAACCAAACTGTAGCTAGGGGTGCACGAAAGTCACTTACCTGGTCTCGCAGCTTGCTTGGTGGTGGGGAGGAGGCACTTCGCTGCTCCCCCCAAAGTTCAGGCCGGGGGGGGAGGCTTCCTGCCTCACCTGACCGAAATTCAGGCCGGGGGGGAGGCTTCCCACCTCGCCCGGCCGAAATTCAGGCCGGGGAGGAGGCGCTTCGCCTCGCCCGGCCGCAAAATAAAAAGTTAAAAAAAAACACGCCACCGTGATAGGCTACGTGATGATTTACATAGCCTATCACAGCTAGATCTGCAAAGTCAGCCGTGATAGGCTACATTAATCATCATGTAGCCTATCACGGGTGACTTTTCAATTCTCATCCCTATCCCTAACCGTAGCCGCCACCATTTGTGTACGCTGGTTTTTTTTTTTTCTTTTAACCCAGCCGTGATAGGCTACGTAAATTCTTACGTAGCCTATCATGGCTGCAAGCCAGGACGGCAATGGCGGCGGCAGCAACCTGGCCACGGCCAGCCAGGAGCCAGCTGCTGGAGCTCCCGCCGCCGGTGGAACCACCAGCGGAACCGCCGCCGCCGAATCTACCCCAGGTTAGTGCTGTCCTGGGGGGATTCTGTGGGAGGGTGGGAGGGCAGGAGGCCATTCTGCCATGGATTCCGGGGGGGCGGATTCTAATGAATCCAGCCTCACTGGAATCCGTGGTGGAATTCTCTGCCATCCCTAGGTCAGATTCTTAGAAATCTGGACTCATTTTAATCCCTCTCAAATTTCTCCAGCATCCCTATACAGTAGTTCTGGTCCTACCTACGGGGCCGATTTCAGAGAGTAACACTGGGTGACTATTCCTCACCCCCTTGGCAATTGAGCTATGGGATGCCACAGGGTACCATCTTGTCCCCAATGTTCTTTAACATCTATATGAAGCTGTTGGGAGTGGTCATTAAGGGATTTGGAGCCAAGTGCCATCAGTATGCTGATGACACACAGCTCTGCCTCCCTGCGACATCTGAATCAGGAGAGACTGTGCAAGTCCTGGATCATTGCCTAGATGCAATAATCAGCTGGATGAGGGCCAATAAACTGCAGCTGAATCCTGGCAAGATGGAAGCCCTGTGAGTGAGTAGTTCCTGGGTCTGGAAAATAGGGTCATTGCCTGTTCTGAATGGGGTAGAATACCCTCTGAAAGATCAGGTTTATAGTCTGGGGGTACTCCTAGATCCATCATTGTCATTGGAGGCCCAAGTGGCAACGGAGGCTTCGAGTGCCTTTCACCAGCTTTGGCTGGTTTGCCAGCTACAGCCTCCCCTGGATAGGGATAGTTTGGCCATGGTGGTGCATGCATTAGTAACCTCAGTACTGGATTACTACAACACGCTCTATGTGGGGCTGCCCTTGAGGCTGGTCTGGAAGCTGGAGCTAGTGCAGAATGCAGCGGCTCAGCTCTTGTCAGGAGCTGCCCCTTTTCAATATGTAAATCCTTTGTGGAGGGAACTGCACTGGCTGCCTTTTCACTATCGGGCCAGATTAAAGGAATTAGTACTAGTGTACAAAGCCCTAAACAACTTGGGACCAGAATACCTGTGAGAGTGCCTTCTTCTTTATCAATGTGCCCGGTCACTGAGGTCATCAGAGGGCATGTCCCTGGTGGTTCCACATGGACCTATGGCCCGGCTGCAGTCCACCATGAAAAGAGCCTTCAATGTGGTGGCCTCCTTCCTGTGGAACTTCCTGCCTTTGGAAGTCAGGTAGGCGCCAATGTTGTGTTGCTTTTAGCACCTTCTGAAGACATTGCTATTTCGAGAGGCCTTCTTTGAGTGACCAGCCACGGTTTATTAAGTTCAGAATCTGTTTCTTTTAAAATGTTTTAATTATTTTAATATGGTGTGTTATTCTTTTATCTTTGTTGTTTGCTGCTCTGAAATCTTTGATGTGGAGTGGTATATATATATATATATATATATATATATATATTAAATAATATATATATATATATATATATATCCTGAAAAAGTTTCAGAAAATACATATAAATACACACACAACACACACACACACACACATTCTCAGAATAAATAGGGACTCAAATCCTCCATTTCCCCACCTCCACAAATATACATAAGGTTGGTATAAGGGACTTCCACTTGCCCTCTAAAATGGCAGTAAGTAATTGTTGTAGCCTGGTCAGTGTATATATCCTTCTCAGGCAGAATTTTGCAGCCACACAAATGATTCAATTTAGCATCCCAGGGCATTGCTGAACACTCTGTTACCAATTCAAAGTCTCTGTGCCTAAATCAGCCTTACCTGACCTGGTGCCCTCTGGATGTGTTGAACTAAAGCTCTCAGCATTCTCCAGCCAGCTATGCTGGGAGTTGTAGTCCAACACAACTGGAGGGCACCAGGTTGGGGAAGTTCCTGAATGGGGAATCCTTGAGATAGGCCAAGGGCGGGGGAACGAACAAATTAATTAACTAACTCCTGTAAGTTGACATGCCTGGATTACCCTGGGCTGTTGTTTTGCAAAGGAAGAGGATTGGGGCTGAAAGACCAAGGCAAAGCACGGGTGCATAGAGGCTAAGTAGTGAGCGAGCACCATATGTAAGGCTGTAGAATGTGTTTACTTTTTGCACGGCAAGGAAGTTAAGCCTGGGTGTCCTAAGCTGCAATGTCCATTCTTTGGGGAATGCAAGTGAATCTGTAACTATCTCCAATAATCTCCTAGCCTTCCTGGGCCACTGACTTATAATTTCCTGCTTGATAGTAAGAGCCATTCAACAATGGAGCCAACTACCTAGAGAAGTGGTGGGATCTCTTTCACTGAAGTTCAGGGGTCCCCAGTTTTGAGGGGTCAGTGGGTACATTTGGAATTTTGAGAGAGTGTCATGGGTGCTCTCAGAAAATAGCTGCTATGTGGGGGAGGGCTTGCCTATTCATAAAATGGCTGTCATGGTGGGCATGACCAGTCACAAAACACTCATTTCCCAGAAGGTAAGTGATGAGGCTAAAAGAAAAATAACTTGCCCAAGAACTTAATTACAAGGCAGAGGTGGGGTCTGAGTTCCAAAACACAAAGCCACTCTTTTGAACCCAAATAAAGATGGCCCTGGAGGGCAGTGCTTCACTTTGCAGCATACCAGCCTGTCAGTTAGTAAATAAATAAATAAATTTAAAGAAATAAAACTAAAATCAGGAAGAGCAGGGAGCCTGGCAGGCACAAAAGACATGTACGTGGGAACATTGGTTCCCATGGGCACCTTGTTGGAGACCCCAGCTGTAGGTCTTCCTGCAGAGGCTGAACAGCTCTCTGTTGGGGGTCTAGCTCTAGGTTTCCTGCCTCAAGCAGGAGGTTGGACGAAATGGCTGACAAGGCCTCCTCCGAGTCCATAGTTCTATGATTCTGTATGCTCCTTAACTCTTCACTTAAACCAAAGGCTTTTTGATCCTTGAATATTCACTGTAGTTCTCCAGGTTTCAGCCTGGTCTCTAGAAGTTAAATCTTTGAATGTGGGCAGGGTGGATGCATCTTGACTCATGTGTAGAGGCACATGCATAGGCACACATTGCCTGCACACTGCCCGCCTCCCATAATTGCCTAGGAGGCAGACAAGAAATGTTGCTTAATATGTTGGGGCCACAGTCGTTCTCTAAAACCAACCAGATCCATTGTGAGATCAAATATTTATTAAGCGCCCTTCAGCTTAGAAAGGGTAATGGGCAGTTTACTAATACACTCTGCCTCAAAAGCTTATGCACACTATCTCACAGTGAATGAATGTAGCATACGGCAGGCAGAGAATAGCCTTGAGCAATGTGTAGTTGTGGGAGGCTGCTAGTGATCTGGACTGCGACTGCAGCAACTGGGGACAGGGAATTTAATCCTTTTCTCTCAGGAGGTCCTGATGAAAATCCCCCTTCCCAACTGCTCTTTGTATTGGGAGGGAAGCTCCCAAGGGCAGGATAGAGCAGTGTGATTGAAGGGTATGTGCTGCATATATTCAGGTACAGTGACTTATCTGTGCACTGTCCCCTTACGGACAACCTGGCCTCCAGACTCTCCCCTCCCTCTCTCCCATTAGACCAGGGGAAGACAACTTGTGGCTTTCCAGACATTTTGGCCTACAACTCCCATCAGCCCTAGCCAGCATAGCCAATGGTGAAGGATCATGGGAATTGCAGGCCAAAACATTTAGAGGGCCACAAGTGTCCCACCCCTGCCTTAGACTCAGAGAAGCCTTGCAGCAAGCCATGCATTTAGTCAGAGCTCTGCCAACGAGCTGTATAGAACTGTAGCAAGATTTCTCAGACAGGCTTCAAACATACATTGCAACACTGACCTGAATACCTGTATAGACCCTGCACTGTCCTCCCCTCCCCACCAAATCAGAACTCGGTATCATTCACATTCTGATAACAGCTCAGCTCAGATATACTCACATGTTTTTTTTAAAAGCCCAGTTTAAGGACAAAAATAGATTCTTTGTGTCACTTGGGAGAGCACCTTCTGACCATCCATCATGATACGAAACCAACTACATTGGAAATTGAAGGGCCCCCTTCAAATGAATGTTTCCACCCTTGAAATACCCAGTATTTATTTATCACATTCATAATCCACCATTCCTTCAAGGTGCTAGGATGGTGTACACAAGGTGATTTTCATTTTATCCTCACAACTCACTGAGAAAGATAAAGCCAAGAGGCAGTATCTGGTCCAAGGTCACCCACTAAACTTTTATGGTGGAGCAGAGATTAGAGACCAAATCTCCCCGGTCAACTCTGTCATGCTATTTACTCCATTACATTGGCTCCTTCATTTCCAGGGACAGAAGAGGGACCTGCTGAATCCTGGGAAGATTTGTTTTTCACAAAGGTAAAGACAAGCCAAAGGATGATGAACTATGATTAAAGGGAATTCTTTTTCTAGCAGATAATACCATGGGGCCATTGAAATCTCTTTAACAGAAGTCTCCCTGTCTATGGGAACATACTGTACTTTAACTAGAAGACATTTTTTTCTCTTTTTCTAAGTGGAAATACAAGCCTCTCCAGTCTTTTGCCAATTGCCATGGCACTCACCACACTCAGCACAGGAAATATTTGTATGTCTTTAAAAAAAAAGTGTTTATTATATATTAGGATGTTAGCAGAGTTAAATGTCTTTGTCCTGTCCTGATGCAAACAAGAACTGTTGCATTTCTAGGCTGAGACTATTTTTTTAAAAATGCCAAGGGAGATTTGCTGTGTGATTAAAATTAATGTGAACTGGGCCACTGCAGTCCCCTTTGGTAGTCCTAAAAATCTCAGGTGTGCTACTAGTACAGTATCATCTGAAGTAGGGATGGACGAAAGGGACTTACCTCGTCCCGCAGCTTGCTTTGCGGTGGGGGGGAGGCGCCCCGCCTCAACCGGCCGAAATTCAGGCCGGGGTGGAGGCGCCCCATCCCTCGCCGGCAAAATTCAGGCCGGGTAGGAGTGCCCCGTCTACCCGGCCGCGAAAAAAAAAGTAAAAAACAAACAAACACACACACACCCGTGATAGGCTACGTACTGATTTACGTAGCCTATCACGGCTAGATTTCCAAAGTCAGCCATGATAGACTATGTAAATCGTCACGTAGCCTATCACGGGTGACTTTGAAAAAAAAAAAAAGCGTGTACGCAAATGGCGGCTCCCATGGGGACCGCCATTTGCGTTCCTTATTTTGGCACGTCTAGTCTACGTAAAGATTTGCGTAGACTATGGCGAAAAGAAGGGCAACGCAAATAGCATTCCCTTATTTTTGCCATAGTCTACGTAAATCTTTACGTAGACTAGATGTGCCAAAATAAGGAATGCAAATGGCGGTCCCCATGGGAGCCGCCATTTGCGTACGCACTTTTTCTTTTTCTTCAAAGTCACCCGTGATAGGCTACGTGATGATTTACGTAGCCTATCATGGCTGAATTTGGAAATCTAGCCGTGATAGGCTACATAAATCTTTACGTAGCCTATCACAGGTGTGTGTTTTTTTTTACTTTACTTTTTTTTTTGGCAATGTTGGCAGCGGCAGCCGGTCGGGAAACCGGCCACCGCCCCCGCCCCTGCCGAAACGCCGCTGAACCGCCGCCGGGACCCGCCGCCGAGAGGGACATTCGCCGAAGGTAAGTCCCATCCCGGGGGGGGGAGGGGGGCCAGCGGAGAATTTCCCCAACACTTTTGGGGGGCCAAATGCGTCGGCACTCGGCCTCCCGAAGATTCGTGGAGAAATTCTCCGCCAACCCTAATCTGAAGGCATCCCCAAAGGGCCATACAATAACAATGCAATTAGTCTGTCTTTCAGAGTCAAAAGTAGTTAAAATAGGCAAAAGCTATTCTCTTTAAGCAGAATGAGGCAGAATAGATAATTCATCACAACAATTTATGATGCATTTATCCACATAATTTTGGAGCAGGCAGAGGTCGCCTTAAAGGGCCAAAGAGCCAAAGTCAAAATGCTGGTTTTATCCTGTAAAGCCCTGCATGCCTTGGGACTCCCAATACTTCAAGGATCGCCTCTCAGTATATGAACCTACCCAGTCCATGAAGTTGGCTTCAGAGACCCTTCTCTGTGTGCCCCCTCAGAGACAAGCTTGGGGGGGGGCAGTTTGGGAATGGGCCTTTTCTGTGATAGCCCTGTATTTCTAGAACATTCTTCCCAGGGAAGCTTGCCTGACATCAGCACTGTCATCTTTTCAAAGCCAAATGAAGACATACTTATTTCCCCAGTACAGATGGCATGGGTGCCCGATTGGGTCCAAGAGTCCAGCAGACTCCCCTCCGCCTGCACCTGCTGAGCCCGTCCCCACTCGAGTCCCCTCTCTGTGCTCACTGAGCCACACACACTCACCCTGGACCTGTTTGTGAGAGCCATTTTGTGAAAGAAAATGGCAATCACAAATATGCAAACGTCTAGCCTTAGGCAAAATGGTGCCATGAATGGCCGATATATGCAAGATTACAGGCATAAATGACCCATTTTTTTACTATTAATAATAATAGGAAATGTGCCTTTTTCAGACATTTTGGAATTATATACTCTGAAACATGAGGGAGTGGGACCATGCCACTGTCCCTGCTCTCAGCCTCAACATTTTGATTGGGGATTTTTTGTGTGAAGTGAGCATGTGCATGTGTGTGCTCAGGCTCCATACCAGAAAGGACTGTACCATATTTCTTATAATATTATTTCCAGCGTGTGTATTACACCATAGTTAACGAAGATGCACTAGTCATCTGCTGTTGCCCACATGTTCCCCTAAATAAAACATGTCAAGGGAAGTCACATTTTAGGAGCAAATATTCTCCTTGAATATTACTATGGTTGTGCATAGATTCTGCACACCATGGGTCCCCACCCCCATTGTGCTATTCCAAGATCATCTGCGTAAGCCCCTGAGCACCCAGTTTGCTCTTGGGACAATTGTTTCATTTGTCCAATGGATAGGCTCACCCTGTGTAGTGAGGTTTCACACCAAGATGTTTCCATAAGTTTCACATTATCGGTAACACCATTCTCTTAAATTTCTCTCCTAGTCCCTGACCACTTCCTCCAGTTTGTCCCAAATTCAGTGCAACATGGAACGTGTGTCTAGCCGCTTGCTCTATTGATTGACAATGCTCAGAGCCAATGGCACAACAACTTTAGGGCCTTCAATAGCTCTGATGCGGTCCTTTCTTTCATCTGTCAAACTCAGCAGAGAGATTGATAGCTAGTTCAGTAAGCCAAGCATCCTATTTCACACTTCTGAAGGCCAAAGCAGGTCTTTCCTGCAATAGGTTCAGAATGACCATCTGAAACGCCTGATGCCTGGGCATGTAGCTGTCCCTATAACATATATAATTTTCCCTTATATTATTCTATTTAGATACCCTCCCTTCAAAGTATGACGTATGACCACAATTTCTTTTCCAATTTCTTTTCTTCCCACTATACTGGACCACCATGTAGTGGACATATAATTTATAAAAAACTGTGAGCTCTTTATGAGGGTCCTATAAACCATGGTCCCTAGGCTGAAAATGCATTTTCAGTTAATAAGCTAATAAATATTTGTGGATGACCCTCCTCATGGTCTTATCATAGGGCAATAAACCAGAACAGCAGGGCCAAGGAGAACAGAAAATAAAATGTAAAGAAGAGGAACATGTATGACGAAAAGGCTCATCTTTGAAGAGGTGGGACCCTCCAGATTTGCTAGACTTCAAATCCTATCAGCATCAGCCAGCACGGCCAGTGGTCCAGGATGTTGGGAGTTGTAGTCCAATGACATTTGGAGGGCTGCAGGTTGGCCACACCTGTTTTAATATATGGCAGTTTTTATTAGGGCTGTGCAGGGACCCCCAATCCAAATCGGAAGCCGCTTCGTGGCTTTGGAGGCAGGCCTGATTCGGCTTGGGCTGATTCGGGGCCCCCCCTGACCTGACTCGGCCCTGAACCCAAAGTGGGATTCGGATGGCCAAATCCCATTTCAGGCCCACCCTGATGCCCCTGTGCAACCCCCCAGCTCCTTATCTTGCCACCAATTCCTCCTCTGTTGCCTCCTCCTCCATTGCTGCTGCCTCTGCCTCCCCTGCCTCCATCGCTACCTGCTCCTCCGCCTTCTCCTTTGCAGCTGTTCTGACGCTGCTTTGTCACCATCTCTTCCTCCTCCACCAGTGCTTTCTTTGCTGCTACCACCTCCGCCTACTCCTCTTCCTCCATTGCTGCCTCCGTTGCCATTGCCACCATCATTGCCGCCGCCAGCTCCCAAGGCCTGGATGCACGCCGGCTCTTTTTTTTGGCGGGGGGGTCGCCATGTTTAAAATGGCAACTTCCTGGAACTCCCAGGGAGTTGCTACTTTTAAAATGGTGACTCCCCGCAATAAGAGCCGGTACGCATCCAGGCCTTGGGAGCTAGCGGTGGCAATGATGGTGGCAGTGGTGATGGAGCCAGCAGCAGCTATGGCGATGACAGCAGTGGAGGCGGCAGCAACAGAGGTAGTGGTAGAGGCAGTGGCAATGGTGATGGGAGGCTCTCAGGTAAGAACCTGAAGGTGCCGGAGTGGGTGGGCTGGGGGTGCTGAAGCTCTGAAGCACACGGAGGTGCTTCGGAGAGCCCTCTATCCTATCTGGGCTGATTTGTGCCCCCTCTGCTTTGCCTTGGAAGTAGGGATGGCGGAGAATTTCTCCCCGAAACTTTGGGGGGCCGAGCGCCAACGTGTTCGGCCCCCCGAACAAGTTTCGGGGAGAAATCCTCCGCCCCCCCCGCCCCCCGCCCCCCCCGGGACGGGACTTACCTTCCCTGAATGTCCCTCCTGGCGGCGGGTCCAGCTGGCGGTTCGTCCGGTGTTCGAGCGGGGCGGGAGCGGCAGCCGGTCTTTCGACCGGCTGCCGCCCCCGCCATTGCAATGAAAGAAAAAAAAAAAAAAGTCCCCTGATAGGCTACGTGACGATTCACATAGCCTATCACGGCAAGATTTGCAAAGTCAGCCGTGATAGGCTACGTGAATCGTCACGTAGCCTATCACGGGTGACTTTAAAAAAAAAAAAAAAAGCGCGTACGCGAATGGCGGCCCCCATAGGGAGCCGCCATTCACGTTCCTTATTTAGTTGCTGTAGTCTACGTCAATGTTTACATAGACTACGGCGAAAATAAGGGCAACGCTATTTGCGTTGCCCTTATTTTCACCGTAGTCTACGTAAACATTAACGTAGACTACAGCAACTAAATAAGGAACGTGAATGGCGGCTCCCTCTGGGGGCCGCCATTCGCGTACGCGCTTTTTTTTTTTTTTTAAAGTCACCCGTGATAGGCTACGTGACGATTCACGTAGCCTATCATGGCTGACTTTCCAGATCTAGCCGTGATAGGCTACGTGAATCGTCACGTAGCCTATCAGGGGACGGTTTTTGTTTTTTGTTTTTACTTTCGTGTTCGCGGCCGGGCGAGGCGGGAAGCCTCCTCCCCGGCCTGAATTTCGGCCGGGCGAGGCGGGAAGCCTCCCCCCCCGGCCTGAATTTCGGCCGGGCGAGGCGGGAAGCCTCCCCCCCCGGCCTGAACTTCGCGGGGGGAGCAGCGAAGCGCTCCCCCCCACCGCGAAAAAGCTGCGAGAAAAGGTAAGTGACTTTCGTTCACCCCTACTTGGAAGGTGCTCGAAGTGACCCGAAGCAGCCCACTTTGACCCAAGCTTCGGGCCTCGGGCTGAAGCAGTGCACAGCCCTAGTTTTATCACCCTTCAGTCAAGTTGCTGTTTTGGTTTCTGTGTTGTTTCTGTTGTAACTCATTGGTATTTATTGTTTATTATTTTCAATGCTATTTATTGTTAGCTGCCTGAAGCATCCTATTTGACTGGAAGATGTGGGGTGGGGAGAGGGCACAAGTAATTGTTTAAATAAATATATTCTAACTTTTAGAAATAAATACGTTCTAAGTTTCCATGAAGTTAGAACTTTCCACAACTAAGATGTAAAAAGTGAGGCATGTATGTATACTGCATACAATTGAGCATGCTATGAGTACCTATAGAACACTCCTGCCACATTGTCAGCCCTCTATTGGAAGGGCTGCCAGAGGACTGTCTGCTATTTTGAAGGTGCCCTCTATTTGAAGTGCTGTCTGGACCAACTCCATGGCATAAAGATCAAGAACCACCAGAAGGAAGAGCTGGGACACCTGGACAGCAGCAGACTGAGCAGGCACACAGGTCACCTGGTCAGTCTTCCACACTACGGTGAGATGTATGGTCTTTCTGTTTAAACTATAATAATTCTTTCCAGATTTGCATCTATAGATATAAATTAGCATATGCAAATTTTATACAGATAGGTGATACATTTCCCTTTCTTTTGGTGATGCACCATATTGACACTCCTGTGCCACATAGGTTCAATGCAGGGACCTGCAATGTGAGATTGGGACTGAAGCTGACTGGAACCCTAAAGTTTTGTGGGTCAATCCAGAAGCAGTGTGAATTGCTGGTCAGGACCTAAACTGAGAAATCTATCCAAAGGGGCTGGGGTTTCCCATAGACATCCATTGGCTACTGAGGAACAGAATCCTAGATTCAGTAGTCCTTCGGTCTGATCCAGCATGGCTCTTCTCATGTTCTTATAAGGCTGCTAGCTGGCACATGGGCAGTCAAGCAGTTTGAAATGCTGGGAGCGAATCCCACAGACTGGGAGAAGAGCATGGAAGGATGAGCAACCTAACAAGCAGAAACCAGGGAGCAAGCTCAAGGACCCCATAAGATAGGCCAGAGTCTGGCTGTTGCCCGAAGTTCCAGGCCTGACCTGGAGGCATTTATTATAACTGGATGAGGTCAGGAGTAACCAGTGGGTTAGAGCAGGGGTAGGCAAAGGTGTTATGATGCAGGAGTCCAGCAGTCATCTTGACATAGACTCAGAGGCTGAAGAACCAGTGGGGCTAACAGAGGAAACTCCAGGCCAAGGACCAGTGCAGAACCCGATACGTCTGAGCCTGAGCTGCCAGAGACCCCAGAGCATAGCTCCAGCACTGGGCTGACACCCCCTTCTCCAAGAGCTCCACATTCCATGGAGCTGATGTGCCCATGCCAGCAGCCCATCAGGCATGAGCTCTTGGAGAGACAGAGGAGCACTATGCTTCAGGTCAAAGGCCTGTCCCTTGAAGGTTTCCACTTTGTAGGAAAGGGGAGAGTCTGGGACTGAAAAAAGGGTTTCAGTTTGATTGCAGACCTTGTTGGAGCAAGTTGCTCATGAGGAGCTCTTCTGGGTGCTGCAACCTCTGGCCTGCCTTGCTCTGACCAGAAAAGATGAACTTTGGATGATTTGCAGTAGACCAGCAAGGGTTTCTGACTCCCAGTTGTTTCACAAGAGCGGCAACAATAAGACTCTCCCCACCCCAATTAGGCTGCTGAAATGGAGGGAGTGTGTGCACCAGGAGAAAAAGGAGTGAATATTTGCGGGAGGGAAAGGACTGCGCTCTCAGTTCTGGTACAACCCTTGGCCCCTCATCAAACAATTCCTGGGCTGTGCATGTGCTCAGAGGCACCCTATTCCTTAAGTCTGTGTATTCTGCACCACATCCCTATTTTACACCTGGCTCTGGCTGATGAATGTCTATTAGGGATGTACGAAAGTCACTTACCTTTCACGGATTATGTTTATGGTTGGGGGGGAGGCGTTCCGTCCCTCCCCCCGGAATCCTTGCCGGGTGGGGAGGCGCTCTGTTCCTCCCCCCCCCCCCCGGAATCCTGGCTGGCTGGCTGTGCTCCACAGGGATTCTGCGGAGCCGCCAGCCGGCTCCGCCAGCAGCCGGACATCTGGCCGCTGGCTTGCAGGGAGCCGCCGCCGTTTGCGTCCGTGCAGTCAGCCGTGATAGGCTACGTAAATGTTTACGTAGCCTATCACGGCTGACTTAAAAACAAAAACAAAAATGCACGTACGCAAATGGCGGCAGCCACGGCCACTGCCATTTGCGTTCCTTATTTTGGCACGTCTTAGTCTACATAAACATTTACATAGACTACGACGGCGAAAATGAGGGGAACGCAAATAGTGTAGCAGATGCTATTTGCATTCCCCCTTATTTTCGCCATCTTAGTCTACGTAAATGTTTACATAGACTAAGATGTGCCAAAATAAGGAATGTAAATGGCGGTGGCCATGGCTGCCGCCATTTGTGTACGTACAATTTTTTTTAAAAAAGTCAGACATGATAGGCTACGTAAATCTTTATGTAACCTATCACTTTTTTTTTTTTTAAACTGGAAATGGCAGCGGCGGCAGCCGGTCGGAAGACCAGCCGCTGCAGCCGCTGCTGCCGCACCTCCGCTGGAGCCTCCGCTGGAGCTGCCGCTGCCAGAAAGATCCACCCAAGGTAAGTCTCGTCCCGGGGGTGGGGTGGGGTGGGGGGGTGGCAGGCCGTTCCACCACCGATTTCGGGGGGCCGAATGCGCTGGCATTTGGCCTCCCTGAGATCCGTGGCAGAATTATCGTATATCCCTAATCTCTATTAAAAAGCAATGACACACAACCCAGCAAAGTAGAACCTGCAAGCTGGAGTCTTCCCACCACTAGGTTAGAGCTATATGGGGACCTGGGAGGGTGGGAGGCAATACACTTCCTCTTCCTCAACTAACAGGACAATCCTATATGTGTGCCCTACTCAGATGTTAGGTTCAATGCAACTTGCTGCTTGTGGTACACCACTTAGGTTGCAATCACTTACTTGGGAGTATTCATTGGAGTGCATGAAGGAAGCCTTCAGTGAGTACAATGGTATGTGCAGGCATTCTCTTATGAATATAGTCTTACGAATATGTGTAGGTCAGGGAGGAGCCTGTGGACACAATTCTGCTCCCCATCTTTGATAACATCTGAAAAGGTCTACTGGGTCTGTAACACTTCTGCTAATTCACAAACCAGGTACATGTGATCACTCTGTGATTCTGCTACAGCACCCATTGGACATCTACGGTATTTTCTGGCTGACGCATCATATAGGGATAGTGGCAAATTCTACCTAGGGCAACTAGAGGCTGCGGAATGAGTAAAGCTTTTCAAATACACAAATACAGCATCTTTGTCCAAAATGGCCCAGAATTTGTCTAAAACATGCTGGAAGCCAGCACTTAAGAAGGTACTGTAAAGAGGGATACATTGACACAGGGCTCCTGTTATTACTACTAAGTTTTTATTCTGAAATATGTTGAGTAATTTATCCTCCTTACCTCAGTCATCTTCACCATGGTCCTGTGACATTAGCCATTCTTTTTCCTATTGTACTGATCATCATCATCATCATCATCATTATATTTATTTATACCACGCCTTTTCCCCAGTACTGGGACGAGGGATGGCAAAGAATTCCGCCACGGATCCTGGTGAGGCCGAATGCCAGTGCATTCGGCCCCCCGAAATCTGTGGCAGAACAGCCTGCCCCCCCTGCCCCCCCCACGGATCCCCCCCCAGGACAAGACTTACCTGGGGCGGATCTTCCAGGCGGTGGTGGCTCCAGCGGCGGTTCGGCGGCTGCGGCTGCGGCGGCTGGTCTTCCGACCGGCCGCCGCCGCCATTTGTCTTGTAAAAAACAAACAAACAAAAAATGACATGATAGGCTATGTAAAGATTTACGTAGCCTATCATAGCTGGGTTAAAAACAAAAAACAAAAAAACGCGTAACAAATGGCGACGGCTGTGGCCACCGCCATTTGCGTTCCTTATTTTTGGCCGTCTTAATCTACGTAAATATTTACGTAGACTATGATGGCGAAAATAAAGGGGAATGCAAATAGCGTAGCGGGCACTATTTGCATCCCTTTTTGATTTGCCGTTTTAGCCTACGTAAAGATTTACGTAGGCTAAAACGGTGAATCAAAAAGGGACACAAATAGCGCCCGCTACGCTATTTGCATTCCCCTTTATTTTCGCCGTCATAGTCTACGTAAAGATTTACGTAGATTAAGACGGCCAAAAATAAGGAACGCAAATGGCGGTGGCCGTAGCCACCGCCATTTGCGTACGCGTTCCCCCCCCCCCCGAGCCCTCTGTGGCTGGAAATCTGGAAATCTGCGGACGGCTCTGGGCTGGGCCTGGCCGGCTGCTCTGCGGAGCTGCCACAGAGCACAGCCGGCCATGGAGGATTCTGGGGGGGAGGGACGGAACGCCTCCCCCCCCATCAACATAATCCGTGGAAAGGTAAGTGACTTTTGTACATCCATAACTGGGACAAAAGGCGGGTTACAAAAATTAAAACATATAAAATTCAAACATATGAAAATATACAAAAGTTAAAATATAAATTAAACAACAATATAATTAAAATTATATTAAAACATTAAAACAGCATTTTAAAACAACATTTTAGCAGCTTACCCCCAGGTGCCAACTATGTCTCAAAGGTCTGCTGGAACAAGAATGTTTTAGTCTGCCTCTGGAAACACATCAAGGAGGGAGCCATCCTAGCCTCCCTTAGAAGGGTGTTCCACAGCTCTGGGGCAGCCACTGAGAAGGCCTTCTCCCGGGTTCCCACCAAACATGCGAGTGACAGTGGTGGGACTGAGAGAAGGGCCTCCCCAGAAGATCTCAGATAGGGGTGTACAAAACCCCCTTACCTTGCATCTGCTGGGGGGTTTGGGGGGGGAGGCGATCTGATCCTCCCCCCCGGAATCCTCCCCGGCCAGCTCCGCTCCACGGCAAGTCCACAGAGCCGCTGGCCAGGGCTGGCATCTGCTAGACTTCTGGCCAGTCTTCAGACATGAATGGCATCCGGCCTAGTGGATGCCATTTGTGTCCCTTCCCCTTCCGTGATAGGCTATGTAAAGCTTTAGGTAGTTTATCATGGAAAGGGATGCAAATGGCGTGTACTAGGCTGGATGCCATTTGCATCTGAAGACTGGCCGTGGATGGACTGATCTGGAACCAGTGGTGCCAGCCTGCCAGGTAGGATCCGACCGGGTCGGATGTCGCAGGGTAGCGGGGTGGGGTGGTTTGTTCCGCCATGGACTCTGGGGGGGCCGGATTCTTAGAATCTGTCCCCCCAGAATCTGTGGCGGAATTCTCCACCATCCCTAATCTCAGAACACAGGCAGGTTCATAAGGGAGGATACAGTCTTTCAGATAACCTGGGCCAGAGTTGTATAGGGCTTTATAGGTCATAGTCAGCACTTTGCATTGTGCCTGGAAACAGACTGGAAGCCAGTGAAGCTGTTTTAACAAGAGATTTGTATGCTCTCTGTAACCAGCCCCAGTCAACAGTCTGGCAGCAGCTCTTTGAACCAATTGCCATTTCTGAACACTCTTCATAGGCAGCCCCACGTAGAGCATGTTGCAGTAATCCAAACAGGATTTAACTAGGAGTGCACGAAAGCCACTTACCTGGTCTCGCAGCTTTTCGCAGTGGGGGGGAGGTGCTTCGCTGCTCTCCCCCCGAAGTTCAGGCTGGGGGGGAGGCTTCCCGCCTTGCCCGGCTGAAATTCAGGCCGGGGGGGAGGCTTCCCGCCTTGCCTGGCTGAAATTCAGGCCGGGGAGGAGGCGCCTCGCCTCGCCCGACCGCGAAATAAAAAGTTTTAAAAAAAACAAAAACGCCCCCGTGATACGCTACGTGACGATTAACGTAGCCTATCACGGCTAGATCTGCAAAGTCAGCCGTGATAGGCTACGTAAATCGTCACGTAGCCTATCACGGGTGACTTAAAAAAAAAAAAAGCACGTACGCAAATGGCGGCCCCCATAGGGAGCCGCCATTCGCGTTCCTTATTTGGTTGCTGTAGTCTACGTAATCTACGGGATCCGCCGCCGGGAGGGACATTCGGGAAAGGTAAGTCCCATCCCGGGGGGGGGGTGCGGGGGGCGGGGGGGTGCGGAGAATTTCTCCCCAAAACTTCTTCGGGGGGCCGAACACGTTGGCTCTCGGCCCCCCGAAGTTTCGGGGAGAAATTCTCCGCCAACCCTAGATGTAACTAAGGCATGTGTCACCGTGGCCAGATCAGACATCTCCAGGAATGGGCGCAGTTGGCGTATTAGTTTTAACTGTGCAAAAGCACTTCTGGCCACCGCTGAAACCTGAGCATCCAGGCTTAGGGCTGAGTCCAGGAGCACCCCCAAACTGTGAACCTGAGTCTTCGGGGGGAGTATAACCCCATCCAACACAGGCTGAATCCCTATTCCCTGATCTGCCTTTTGACTGACCAGGAGCACCTCTGTCTTGTCTGGATTAAGTTTCAATTTGTTCTCCCTCATCCAGTCCATTACTGATGCGAAACACTTGTTAAAGACAGAAACAGCTTCCTTGGAATCTGGTGGAAAGGAGTAATAGAGCTTGGTGTCATCAGCATATTGGTGGCACCAAACTCCAAAACTCTGGACAACCTCTCCCAGCAGTTTCATGTAGATATTAAATAGCATGGGGGACAGAACAGAACCCTGAGGTAGGGATGTATGAAAGTCACTTACCTTTCATGGATTATGTTGATGGTGGGGGGGAGTTGCTCCATCCCTCCCCCCAGAATCCTGGATGGGGGGAGGCACTCCGTTCCTCCCCCCCCAGAATCATGTCTGGTTGGCTGTGCTCCACAGGGATTCTGCGGAGGCGCCGGCTGGCTCCGCCAGCAGTCGGACATCCGGCCGCTGGCGTGCAGGGACGCAAATGGCGGTGGCCGTAGCCGCTGCCGTTTGCGTCCCTGCAGTCAGCCGTGATAGGCTACGTAAATGTTTATGTAAAAAAAAACCCATGTTTTTTTGTTTACGTAAAACCCAACGTAAACCCCCCCAAAAATGTTTTTGTTTACATAAAACCCAATGTAACCCCCCAAAAAAAATGTTTACGTAAAACCCAACAACAACGCACGTACGCAAATGGCGGTGGCCATGGCTGCCGCCATTTGCGTTCCTTATTTTGGCACGTCTTAGTCTACGTAAACATTTACGTAGACTAAACCCCTTCATGGATCACTGCCTCATTGTGGCAAAGGGGCTTGCGTAACTCAGTGAAGCCATAAGCTATGCCGTGCAGGGCCACCCAAGATGGACAGGTCATGGCAGAGAGTTCTGACAAAATGTGGTCCACTGGAGAAGGAAATGGCAACCCACTCCAGTATTCTTGCCAAGAAAACCCCATGGAACGTATCACAAGGCTAAAAGAGATGACGCCGGAAGATGAGCCCCTCAGGTCGGAAGGTGTCCAATATACTACTGGGGAAGAGCAGAGGGTATTTCCAAGTAGCACCAGAAAGAGTGAAGTGGCTGGGCCAAAGCTGAAAGGACACTCAGATGTGGATGTGTCTGGTGGTGAAAAGAAAATCCAATGCTGTAAAGAACAATATTGTTTAGGAACCTGGAATGTCAGATCAATGAATCAAGGTAAGCTGGAGGTGGTCAAACATGAGATGGCAAGACTGAACATCGACATCTTGGGAATCAGCGAACTCAAATGGACAGGCATGGGTGAATTTAATTCAGGTGACCATCATATCTATTACTGTGGGCAAGAATCCCTTAGAAGAAATGGAGTAGCACTCATAGTCAACAAAAGGGTGGGAAAAGCAGTACTGAGGTACAATCTTAAAAATGATAGAATGATCTCAGTACGAATCCAAGGCAAACCATTCAACATCACAGTAATTCAGGTCTATGCCCCAACCACTGAGGCCGAAGAAGCTGAGGTTGATCAGTTCTATGCAGACCTACAACACCTTCTAGAACTAACACCAAAAAAAGATGTCCTCTTCATCAGAGGGGATTGGAATGCTAAAGTAGGAAGTCAAGAAATCACCGGGATAACAGGCAAGCATGGCCTTGGTGTACAAAATGAAGCAGGACAAAGGCTAATAGAGTTTTGCCAAGAGAACACGATGATCATAAACACTCTTTTCCAACAGCACAAGAGGCGACTCTACACATGGACATCACCAGATGGTCAATATCAAAATCAGATTGATTATGTCCTTTGCAGCCAAAGATGGAGAAGCTCTATACAGTCAGTAAAAACAAGACCTGGAGCTGACTGTGGCTCAGATCATGAGCTTCTTGTTGCAAAATTTTGGCTTAAATTGAAGAACATAGGGAAAGCCACTAAACCGTTCGGGTATGACCTAAATCATATTCCTTATGAATATACAGTGGGGGTGAGGAATAGATTTCAGGGATTAGACCTGATAGACAGAGTGCCTGAGGAACTATGGACGGAGGTCCGTAACATTATTCAGGAGGCGGCAACTCAATCCATCCCAAAGAAAAAGAAATGCAAGAAAGCCAAGTGGCTGTCTGAGGAGGCTTTACAAGTAGCTCACGAAAGAAGGGAAGCGAAAAGCAAGGGAGAAAGGGGAAGATCTATCCAACTGAATGCAGAGTTCCAGGGAATAGCAAGGAGAGACAAGAAGGCCTTCTTAAATGAACAATGCAAAGAAATCGAGGAAAACAACAGAATGGGAAAGACTAGAGATCTCTTCAAGAAAATCAGAGATCTCAAGGGAACATTTTGTGCAAAGACGGGCATGATAAAGGACAAAGAAGGCAGGGACCTAAGAGAAGCAGATGAGAGTAAGAAGAGGTGGAAAGAATACACAGAAGAACTATACAGGAAAGATCTTAATATCCCTGATAGCCATGATAGTACGGTCACTGAACTTGAGCCGGACATCCTCGAGAGTGAAGTCAAGTGGGCCTTAGGAAGCATTAGTAACAACAAAGCTAGCGGAGATGACAGTATTCCAGCTGAGCTATTTAATATCCTAACAGATGATGCTGTTAAAGTGCTGCACTCAATATGTCAACAAATTTGGAACACTCAACAGTGGCTGCAAGACTGGAAAAGGTCAGTTTACATTCCATTTCCAAAGAAGGGCAACGCCAAAGAGTGTTCAAACTACCACACAATTGCGCTCATTTCACATGCCAGCAAGGTGATGCTCAAAATCCTACAAGCTAGGCTTCAGCAGTATGCGAACCGAGAACTACCGGAAGTACAAGCGGGGTTTCAAAGAAGCAGAGGAACTAGAGATCAAATCGCCAATATTCGCTGAATCATGGAGAAAGCAAGAGAATTCCAGAAAAATGTCTATTTCTGCTTCATTGACTATGCTAAAGCCTTTGATTGTGTGGATCACAACAAACTCTGGCAAATTCTTAAAGTGATGGGAGTATCAGACCACCTTACCTGTCTCCTGAGAAACCTGTATGAGGGTCAAGAAGCAACAGTAAGAACCAGACATGGAGCAACCGATTGGTTCAAAATTGGGAAAGGAGTACGACAAGGCTGCATATTGTCGACCTGCTTATTTAACTTATATGCAGAGTACATCATGAGAAATGCCGGGTTGGATGAATCACAGGTCGGAATTAAGATTGCTGGGAGAATTATCAACAACCTCCGATACGCAGACGATACCACCCTAATGGCAGAAAGCGAAGAGGATCTAAAGAGCCTCTTGTTGAGGGTGAAAGAGGAGAGTGCAAAAGCTGGTTTGAAACTCAACATTAAAAAAACGAAGATCATGGCATCTGGCCCCATCACTTCATGGCATATAGAAGGGGAAGAAATGGAAGCTGTGACAGATTTTATTTTCTTGGGCTCCAAGATCACCGCAGACGGTGACTGCAGCCATGAAATTCAAAGACGCTTGCTCCTTGGGATGAAAGCTATGGCCAACCTAGACAGCATAGTAAGAAGCAGAGACATCACCTTGCCGACAAAAGTCTGTCTAATCAAAGTTATGGTTTTCCCAGTAGTAATGTATGGCTGTGAGAGCTGGACTATAAGGAAGGCTAAGCGCCGAAGAATTGATGCTTTCGAACTGTGGTGCTGGAGAAGACTCTTACGAGTCCCTTGGACTGCAAGGAGGTCAAATCAGTCAATCCTAGGGATGTCAGAGAATTTCTCCACGAATCTCAGGGAAGCCGAATGCCAGTGCATTCGGCCCCCCGAAAATGGTGGAGAAATGGTCTGCCCCCCGCCCCCCCGGGGTGGGACTTACCTTGCTTGAATGTCCCTGGCGGTGGCGGCGGCTCCGGCAGCGGTTCGGCGGCGGCAGCAGCCGGTCTTCTGACCGGCTGCCGCCGCCGCCATTTCCAAGTAAAACAAACAAACGTGATAGGCTACGTAAAGATTTATGTAGCCTATCACGGCTAGATTTTTTAAAAACACCGTGATAGGCTACGTAAATGTTTACGTAGCCTATCACAGCTGACTTAAAAAAAAGAAGAAGAAGTGCGTACGCAAATGGCGGCGCCCATGGGCACCGCCATTTGCGTTACTTATTTTGGCACGTGTAGTCTATGTAAACATTTGCTTAGACTACGGCGAAAATAAGGGGAATGCAAATAGCGTTGCCGTTATTTTCGCCGTAGTCTACGTAAATGTTTTACGTAGACTACACATGCCAAAATAAGGAACGCAAATGGTGGCACCCATGGGCACCGCCATTTGTGTACGCGCTTTTTTTTTTTAAAGTCAGCCGTGATAGGCTATGTAAACATTTACGTAGCCTATCATGGCTGACTGCAGGCCAGGGATGCAAATGCTGACGCCATTTGTGTCCCGGCAGGAGATGAGGTTTCGCAGCCGGAGGGACGGGGCTCCTCTCCCCCAGCCAGAATTTCTGGGGGAGGGACGGAGCGCCTCCCCCCCACCGCGAAGCAAGCTTCGGGATCAGGTAAGTGACTTTCGTCCATCCCTAGACTCAGTCCTAAAGAAATCAACCCTGAGTGCTCATTGGAAGGACAGATAGTGAAGCTAAAGCGCAAATATTTTGGCCACCTAATGCGAAGAGAAAACTCTCTGGAAAAGACCCTGATGCTGGGAAAGACTGAAGGCAAAAGGAGAAGGGGATGGCAGAGGATGAGATGGCTAGGTAGCATCACCGATGCAATGAATATGAACTTGAGCACGCTCTGGGAGAGAGCACAGGACAGGAAGGCCTGGTGTGCTATGGTCCATGGGGTCACGAAGAGTCAGACACGACTGAATGACTGAACAACAACAACAAAGACGGCAAAAATAAGGGGAACGCAAATAGCGTAGCATCCACTACGCTATTTGCGTTCCCCTTACTTTTGCCGTCTTAGTCTACGTAAATCTTGTCGTAGACTAAGATGTGTGAAAATAAGGAATGCAAATGGCGGCGGCCGTGGCCGCCACCTTTTGCGTATGCACGTTTTTTTTTAAAGTCAGCCGTGATAGGCTATGTAAACATTTACGTAGCCTATCATGTTTTTTTTTTTAAAAAAAACTTAGCCGTGATAGGCTACGTAAATCTTTACATAGCCTATTATGTTTGTTTTTTTTTTTTAACTGGAAATGGCGGTGGTGGCAGCCGGTCGGAAGACTGGCTGCCGCAGCCGCTGCCGCCAGAGCTGCCCCCACCAGGAAGATCCACCCTAGGTAAGTCTTGCCCTGGAGGGGCAGGGGGGCAGACTGTTCCACCACTGATTTCGGAGGGCCGAATGCGCTGGCATTCAGCCTCCCCAAGATCCATGGCAGAATTCTCTGACATCCCTACCCTGAGGGACCCCACAACCTAATGGCCACGGAGTCAAACAGGCATACCACAACACCACGTTCTGGGTCCACCCCTCCAAGAAAGAATGGAGGCATTGTTAAACACTTCCTCCAAGTCCCATCCCATCGAGCTGTCCCAGAAGAATACCATGTCGATGGTGTCAAATGCCGCTGAAAGGTCCAGCAGAACTAACAGAAAAACACTCCCCCTGTCCAGTTTCCGGCATAGGTCATCCACCAAGGCGACCAAAGCTGTCTCCATCCCCTACCCAGTCCTGAAAGTAGATTGAAATGGATCAAGATAATCTGTTTCATCCAGGAACCCCTGGAGCTGGGAGGTCACCACATGCTCTAATACCTTGCCCCAAAATGGTACGTTAGAGACTGGATGATAGTTATCTAGTATGGTGGGATTCAGGGAAGGCTTCTTCAACAGAGTCTCATAACCACCTCTTTTAAGCATAATGGGACAATACCTTGTTCCAGAGAGGCATTAACCACTCCTGTTGTCCACTCAGCCAGTCCTCCTCTGGTCTCTTTAATAAGCCAGGAGGGGCAAGGCTCCAGCATACATGTGGTGGCTCTCACTACTCCAAGGACCCTGTCCACATCCTCGGGCTGCACAAACTGAAAAGAATCCATCAACACTGAACGAGCAGGAGCCAAAGTGACATCCACAGGATTTGCATCAACTACAGTATCCAAGTCAGAACGGATCTGAGCGATTTTATCAGCAAAGTGCTGAGCAAATTGTTCACAGTGGGCTGTCGAGTGGTCAGAATTTTTATCATATGTGCCAGGATGTAGAAGGCTCCTGGCCACTCGAAACAGCTCCACTGGCCGGCTTCCTGCCGATGCAATGGTGGCAGAAAAGGAAGACTTCTTTGCTGCCCTCACTGCCACGGAGTAGGCTTTCAAATAAGTTCTAGCCTGTGTTCGATCAGACTCGTTCTGAGTTTTCCACCAACGTCGCTGTGGTCTCTGTCTCATTTGCTTCATCGCCGCCAGTTCCCTAGAGAACCAGGGTGCTGGTCTGGCTCCACTCCATGGGAGGGGATGCTCAGGAGCGATTGTGTCCACCGCCCGGCCATTCCCCTATTCCAGAGATCAGCCATGGCTTTGACAGAATCGCCTGCCGAGGCAGCAGGAAAATCCCCAAGAGCTGATGGTAAACCAAAGAAGAGTGCAAGTTGTTTGAAGTCACCCACCAATGCCCAATTCACCTGGCACCAATATTGAAGCCACTTCCCCATGGCTTCTTCCCACAACATTTTGGGACCTTTGGATTAGGGATGTTAGAGAATTCCATCTGAAAGTTAAATGGGATCGAATTCAGACACATCCAGTCCGTGGAGCCCTCCCCAGAACGAGGTGCCCCAGTCTACTCGGACTGGAGCTCACGCGGACCCCTTTTTTTTTCCGCCACCGAAAATTTTACAAAAGTATTTACGAAGGAAACTTTGCAAATCGTGATGAAAGAAATAGACATAGATGGCGAAAGGGATTTTATGAAAGTATTTAATAAATATGCAGTTTCCTGCGATGATGTGGCTTTCTTTCGCTGGGAGGGACAGGGTCATGAAGTGCACGTAGCCTACCTGAGTCACGAAGTGCATATAGCCGCATCTTTTTTTAATTGTCTGTGAAGGTGAGGTCAGGTGAAGCCAGGTGAGCGAGATCCCTCCAGGCCACCCCCTACCCCCACCCCCAGGAAAATAATGTCATTGAGGGGAGGGAACTCACCGACCATTTTTCCCGCCTTCACACATAGGACAGCGGTGTGTGAGTGTCCAGCAGCCTCAGTTGCTCCAGTCCAGACTAGAGACCAGAGGCGCCGCTGCTGCAGACAGAGAGTCCGTGTCCAGCAGCTGCAAGGAGTGTGTTTCTGTGTCCCCCTGTTCAACGACACTGCAGTTCAACCTTTATTACAGTGAAGGTATGTTCTTTCATATGTTTACTTTACCTGAATGTGCCCCCATGCTTAGTGATTTTTGGGTGGGGTGGGGGGAACTGGGAAGGCATCCTCCAGCAGCCTTTGTTTAGGCCTGCTGAGAAGGACTCCATCCTCCAGCATCTAGGGCTTTCCAGGACTAATCAATGTGCTTTTCAACTCCAAGAGTCATGTGCCCCTATGTACTTAGTGTTTCTGAGTGCTTCTGGGGAGGGCCTGCCTGGGCAGCCAGGCCAGGCCAGCAGCCTGTGTTTAGGCCTGCTGAGAAGGACTCCATCCTCCATCCTCCTGGGCTTTCCAGGATTAATCAACATGCTTTTCAACTGCAAGAGTCATGTGCCCCTATGTACTTAGTGTTTCTGAGTGCTTCTGGGGAGGGCCTGCCAGGGCGGCCAGGCCAGACCAGGCCAGGCCAGCAGCCTGTGTTTAGGCCTGCTGAGAAGTACTCCATCCTCCATCCTCCTGGGCTTTCCAGACTAATCAATGTGCTTTTCAACTGCAAGAGTCATGTGCCCCTATGTACTTAGTGTTTCTGAGTGATTCTGGGGACAGCCTGCCTGGGTGGCTAGGCCAGGCCAGGCCAGCAGCCTGTGTTTACACCTGCTGAGAAGGACTCCATTCTCCATCCTCCTGGGCTTTCCAGGACTAATCAATGTGCTTTTCAACTGCAAGAGTCATGTGCCCCTATGTACTTAGTGTTTCTGAGTGATTCTGGGGAGGGCCTTGTACCTTGTGTCATGTGTTGTTTTCTCAATGCTAGCTAGTGCAGTAGTAGCTTACATTTGCACCTTGTGTCATGTTGATGGATCGCAATTCCAAGCTATGTTTCATAGATTTCTACAAGTACACAGTTTTATTCTCTTGGCTATTACTCATGTGTAAAAGGTTCATTTCTCATGAAACTCTGCTTCTATCTATTTGAATCTTTACAGAGATGCCCACAACCATCCTCCCTGCATCAGAGAGTGGAAGTGGGACAGGTGAACCAGGTCCACAGCTAGGGATGTCAGAGAATTTCTCCACGAATCTCCGGGAGGCCGAATGCCAACGCATTCAGCCCCCCGAAATTGGTGGGGAAATTCTCCGACACCCCCCACCCCCCTGGATGGGACTTACCTCGCGTGAATGTCCCTCTTGGCAGCGGTTCCCGGCAGCGTTTCAGTGGCGTTTCGGCAGTGGCGGTGGTGGCGGCTGGTCTTCCGACCAGCTGCTGCCGCCGCCATTTCCCAGTAAAGTAAAAAAATAAATAAAATGATAGGCTATGTAACGATTTACGTAGCCTATCACGGCTAGATTTTCAAAGTCAGCCGTGATAGGCTACGTAAATCTTTACGTAGCCTATCACAGCTGACCGTGAAAAAAAAACAACGCGTACGCAAATGACGGTGCCCATGGGCGCTGCCATTTGCGTTCCTTATTTGGGCACGCTATTTGTGTTGCCCTTATTTTCACCATAGTCTACGTAAATCTTTTACGTAGACTACCCGTGCCTATCTTTACGTAAAAAATCTTTACGTAGACTTATTTGGGCACGCTATTTGTGTTGCCCTTATTTTTGCCGTAGTCTACTTAAATCTTTACGTAGACTACCCATGCCTAAATAAGGAATGCAAATGGCGGCGCCCATGGGCGCCGCCATTTGCGTACACACTTTTTTCCCCTCCCCCAAAGTCAGCCGTGATAGGCTACGTAAAGATTTACGTAGCCTATCATGGCTGACTTTGAAAATCTAGCTGTGATAGGCTATGTAAATCGTTACATAGCCTATCACTTTTTTTTTTTACGTTTTTTTTTCTTTTGCAGCCGGAGAGGCGAGGCGCTCCCCGCTGGCCTGAATTTTGGTGGGGAGGGGCGGAGTGCCTCCCCCCTGCCAAGAATTTCAGGGGGAGAACTGGAGCACCTCCCCCCCACCAAAAACAGCTGCGGGACCAGGTAAGAGACTTTCGTCCATCCTTATCCACAGCTGCCTGCTGATAATCACCTCGTGGGCAGCGGCTCACGTGATTTGGAAAAAAAGGCTGGAGGACTTAGTTTCATCAGTGATCCGGACAGTGAAGATGATGAGGAGCCCTTCTATATCAATGTCCCTGCTGAGACTGAGTCTGACTCTATGTTCCACTTCCAGCCTGCTGGGCTCTTTGGGAGCAATCCCAAACCTCAGGAACAAACATCCCCTGCTAGGCACTGGTCAGTGCCATCAACAACGCCAACAACAACACCATCCACAGATGAACGGAAACGTGCAGCTCCTGATGCCACCTCATCTGAAACCGATACCCCCATTCCCCAAAGAAGAAATGGTGGTGGCAGGGTGAGTTCCTATGTGTGGCGCTTCTTCAAATATGCAGAGAATGACCGCTATGTCATGCTTTGCGATATTTGTAGAAGCCGTGTGTGGCTAGGAAAAGAAGGGGGCTGTGGACGAGTGGGCACATCTGCCATGAGGTGACACATGGAGGTGCATCATGCACTTCTTGTGCCCCAAGATAGCAGTGGGAAGTCCCTGCCACAACCATCCAGAAAGAACATTACCGCCTTCTTTGCCTCATCTTCCAAAGACCTCACGCAAAGCGGTTCGGGTGAGAAGGGCACAGAAGGCAACTTAGCTAAGAGGCAAGCATCAATTGAGAAATGCCTCACGCTGACACAGAAATTCTCCTCTGACAGTGTCCAGGCACGAAGGTTGAATCATGACCTGACAGAGCTCATTGCTCAATGTATGCTTCCCTTCTCCCTGGTGGAAGATGAGGTCTTCGTGCGCTTCAAGAAGAGATTGTGCCCTCAGTGGGATGTCCCCTCTCGTCACTACATTAGTGGCGTTGCCATTCCAGCCCTGGCTTTTGAAATCAGAAGGATACTCCAACAGGATTTGAAATGTGCAGTTGGAGGAAGTGTACATTTAATGAGTGACACATGGACAAGTAATCAAACAAAGTCTTATCTGTGTGTCACCGCGCAATGGGTATCCATCAGTGCGAGCAGCCAACTGACTTGGAGAACAGCGACATTGGCCCTCACAATGCTTTCAGGGACACACACAGCAGAAAACATCAGCAGTAGCATCAGTGGTGTTGTTCAGCCCTGTTTGGCCCCCTTAAATCTAACAGTCGGCTGTGTAGCAACAGACAATGCCTCCAACTACCTAAAAGCAGCCCGCATTGCACGGCTAAACCGTGTTCAGTGTGTTGCGCACTGTTTGAACCTTGTGGTGCATTCTGGATTGAGCAACGCATCTCCTAAAATAGGCAAGCTACTTAAGGTGGCCCAATCCATTTGCACCCACTTCAGGCAGTCCTGCTCAGCAATGGAGGCAATCGGTGCCATCCAACATAGCCATGGCCTTCCAGAACACAAATTCATTTTGGATGTGTGCACACACTGGAACAGCACATTGCATATGCTTCAGAGACTCTGTGAGCAGAGAGCAGCTATAAAGGACTACATTACTGAGAAACAACACCACTCCAAATTTTTTGTCACACCACATCAGTGGCTCTGGATGCAAGACCTGGTGAACATTTTAAACATACTTGATGAATGCACAACGCTACTGAGTGCAGACTATGCTACACTGGGCCAAGTTCTACCTGTGCTGAAAATTATAGAGGGGGTGCTGAGAAAACGCCATGCTGAGCTTTGTGAGCTATAGGCAGTCAAGTCCCCAATCCTGCAGTTAAGCTTGCTGAATTTCTTCCGCAGGAGCTGGGCACCAACAAACACATCACTTCAATGAGGGGGGACATGAAATACATTGCTGCCACATTCCTTGAACCACGGTTCCGGGATAGCACAACAAGGGCGGTGCTGCCAAAGCAGAACCCTGGCTTCCGAAGTCTAAAAACCTATTTGACAGAGAAAGTCATGGAGTGCCGCCAGAGAGATGTTGTGGATGAGAAGGAGCTGGGGAAGAGTGAGGCTAGTAGTACTACTACCTCCCCTGAAGATAATTTCTGCAGCAGTAGCACCATCACCAGCAGGAGGGGTGATGATGACGCCACAGCAGCTGCACCACCAACACGACATACAGATACAGGGGCATCTTGTGGAAAGTTCTACCTGTACTCCTCAATGGCAGTGGAGCGCGGTGTAAGCGGGAGCGGACAGGGGTAATGTGCCAAAGCAGCCAGGAAAGGATCAGCTTATGAAGTGGCTATCCAGGAACTGGAAGCTTATGCCACAGAGAGTTTCTTGGGAATGCAGAGCAGCCCAGAGAGTGATCCTCCCCTATACTGGGAGACAAAACGTGGTGTTTGGCCAAATCTGACCAAAGTCGCCATTTGGCATATATCTTGCCCTCCCTCGAGTGTGTCCTCTGAAAGGCTTTTCTCCACCACTGGCAACATTGTCACCACCTGCCGAAGCAGACTCACACCAGAACATGTCTCCAACCTTGCCTTTATACGCTCCAACAGGGAATGGATTCCCGAGCAGCACCTCCCTCCACCACCACCAGCTGTCAGCAGATTAGAGCAGTCATCAAGTGACGAGGAGGACCCCTTGGATGATGATACTGCTGCTAATGTGAGCCAAAGTTCTGAGGGCCAATGAGGCAGAATCATATAATTGTGAGTGTGGTCACACTGAGGTGTCCCTCAGAACTTTGTCCAAACAAGCAGTCCCTGTCTGGCCTGGGCAGAGCCCAAAGCACTGGCGATACATGGCAGAGAAAGAAAGAACTTTCCATTATACTGTCCCTTTTTCTTCATGAGTTTCATAACAGAAGTATGATCTGGTGGTTAGAGTCCAGCCCAAAGTCACCCAGTGAGATAACTAATAGGAGGTTTGATAATGAGCTGGATGTGGAAATACAAAGCTGAGCTGGGGGCAAGTGGGGTGCTGACATGTGTAGGCGTTAGGGATGTCAGAGAATTCTGTAACGGATCTCAGTGAGGCCGAATGCCAGTACATTCGCCCCCCCGAAATCCATCGCAGAATGGCCTGCCCCCCCCACCCCCCACGGATCGCTCCCAGGACGAGACTTACCTGGGGCGGATGTTTCGGACAGTGGCAGCTCCAGCGGTGGCTTTGGCGGTGGCGGCTGGTCTTCCGACTCGCTGCTGCCGCTGCCATTTGCAGTCTGTCCCCCCCCCCCCAGACATGATAGGCTATGTAAAGACTTACGTAGTCTATTACGTCTGGGTAAAAAAAATAAAATTGCCATTTGCGTACGCATTCCCCCCCCCCCACCCAGAGCCCTCCGCAGCCGGAATTCCAGCTGCAGACGGCCCTGGCCTGGGCCTGGCCGGCTGCTCTGCGGAGCCGCCATGGAGCACAGCCAGCTGTCAAGGATTCCGGGGGGAAGGACCAGATCGCCTCCCCCCCATCGAGGATTCCAGGGGGAGGGATGGAACGCCTCCCCCCCCACTATGAACAGAATCCGTGAAAAGGTAAGTGACTTTCGTACATCCCTAGTAGGAGTAAGTTGGATTGAACTCAGTAAGAGTTACTTCTGAGTAGACATGTACAGAGTTGGTTCTCCGCTCCATTTTAGCCTCACCATGTCACTAACAATGATGGATGTGGAACTAGAAAGCCTAGCAGGGGGAATAATACTCATGCTGGGTTCCAGACCGGCATGGTAATTTTAAAAGGTTCTTTCTTTCTTTCTTTCTTTCTTTCTTTCTTTCTTTCTTTCTTTCTTTCTTTCAAAAAGCAAAGTTGCTTTAAGCAAAGAGTGCATCGCTCAGGCACGCCTAGGGCAGCCTTGTTTTGGGAAGCCCCGAGGAGGAGGAAGTGTTTTGGCTGAAAGTAAATGGAGATGGAGGATTTCAATTGAAAAAGAACACCCACAAACAAGGCGGTGAGCACAATTCATTTTTTTTAAAACCTTACGTTTTTATTATCGGAATATACTACCTCGTATTTTTATTTATGACAATTTCGTGACTCTGTGCGGATGACCAAAAAAAAGCCCCAGGACTGCTGGCTCTGCAGGACCTCGTGGTGCTGTTCCGCAGAGGATTCCGTGGCACAGACTGAAGGGAATTCAATCCCATTTCAGTCCGTGGCGGAATTCTCTGACATCCCTACAAAGAGATAGCTTAATTTTCGGTACACATCCTTGTTTTCATATTTAGTTAAGCTTGATGATGGGATGGGATAAATATAACTTACCAGGCATATGCCTCTGTGAAAATGGGGGCTGGCTTGCCTTGACCCACACTCTGTGGATGCGCCAGTAGTAGGCGGGGTGGGGGGTTGGACAGCAGTGCGCTCCTCTCAGCAGCAGCTATCCCCTCCTTGATGAAGGACTGCTTCAAAGCCTTCCATTTGGACTGTAATTGTCCCGTTGTCGGATGGTGGCCCGCTCGCTCCATCCTCCTCTTTATCCGGCCCCAATAAACTTCATTGTGGCAGGAGCAGCTGCCAAACAGTGCTGCCACCGCCTCGCTGCTCCTAATGTTAATGAGGAGGGCCTTGGTCTCCTCATGGTCCCACCTCCTGCCAAGCACTGGTGCAGCCATTTTAGAGCAGCCACACTACTACACACAAACACACACACACACCAGACAGCCACGCACAACCACCACTTAACTACACACACACAGACCAAACCAGACAAAAACAGCACAACATACAACTACACACACACACACACACACACACATACACACAGATGACACAAAACCACCACAATGCACAAACAACACTGACACAAGCAAATCCAATAAGCACCACCACTAACACACAACCACCACCACACAACAGAACTCCACCCACAAATCACCACGCAGACGCAAACGCAGATGCAGATGACATTCAGGACGTTAGCAGGAAGTTGATGACAGATTTTGTGGAAGCAGAGCTGCAGCCCCCTTTTTTTTATTTGGGAGATGGTTAGGTTAACAAGACCAGTAAACATGAGGAATATCAAGCACAAATACACAGAAATTAATAAAATCACAGTCCCTGTCCGAGAAAACAAGACAGTGGGGGAGTGCACAGAGGGCAAGAAACATTCCAGATGGCAATGAAAAAAAATACGTAAACAATTACAAAAATAGCGGGAAAGTTCTGGCTAAGGCAATCCCAACAATGGCGAGTGCAGCAGAAGTTACGGGGGGATTCCCCCCAAGGGAGAAAATATGTAAGCAATCACAACAAACAATGGCGAGTGTGGCAGAAGTTACATAGGGTCAATTCTGGCCGATGGAAGCTACGTAAATATTTGCGAAGAATAGTCTTTTGTGGGATGGCGGAACGGGACGGGCGGCTGTTGGGCACGGAGGATTTTTCGACGTCTTCTGCAGATTTATTTACGTAACTTCCAAGGCAGGAAAAGAAACAGACAATTTAGGGGGCTTGCCGCCAGCGGAACGGGACAGAGAACGCAAACTGCGGAAGTCAAGCGGGATGGTATGAGCACAATTCGTACATCCCTACTTTGGATAAAAGAAGAATGTGGGTGGACCAGTTGCCTGGTTCAGCTTGTTTCCCACCTGATCATAGCACAGGTGCAATTCACCTCACCCATGTGGTTGCAATATCTAAATGGTCGCAGAGCATCATCATCATTTATTTAAATATTTATACGCTGGAGTTGGAGTGTTTTTGGAGTGGGGCCTGTCAGCACAGCCTGTTTGCTGGGGCCTCTCCCACTGGCTGCTACTACCACCAGCTGCCCAGCCATGCCTCTCCTCCACAGGTATTACAGAGCAGGGGCTACCAGAGGCAGTGTGCACTTAGCATCACACTTGGAGACACACTGAGGCACACATGAAGACCAGCCCACCACTTCTCCAGAGATACTAGCAACCACCAGCAAATAGCAGCATCAGAGGGCAGCAGCTTTAAAGATCAAGAAGAAAGGGGCAAATGCAGATCTTATCTGCTCCTTCTTAGCTGTTGCTCTCTTTTATATCATTTTATATTTTAACATTTTTAATATGTGCCTGGGAAGTCCACTGAGTAACTCGGGGTTGGGGAGGTGCCACCATAACTGTGGTCATGAGTAGGGGGAGGTATGGCATTGGGGGATTAACAGGCCAGCTGAGGAGAAGAGGGGCTAGACACCTTATGGCTATCCCCTCTTCTGGTTCTTCCCCCAGCCAGATGGTTCCTGGCAGCCTTACCAGCTTGCCCCTGGTCTGGTGCTGCTGCTGCTGAGTGCCAGGTCAGACCAAAATAAAATCTCCTCCATCCGTGATTTGATTGTGGATGAGGGCACTGACCTGGTATGTATTACTGAGACCAGGGTGGGGGAACTGGGAGGGGTCACTCTCTCCCAGCTGTGCCCTCCTGGGTACTCGGTGCAGCACCAACACCGACTTGAGGGTCAGGGAGGGGGGGTTGCTGTGGTCTATAGGAATTCGATCCCCCTCTCTAGGCTTCCTGCTCACTCGAGTGCAGATCTTGAGTGTTTGTACCTTGTGTTGGGTACCCGGGACCCCTAGGATGATGGTCCTGGGGGATCTCAACTTCCATGCTGAGGCTGCTATATCCAGGGCAGCTCAGGACTCCATGGCCACCATGACAACCATGAGGCTGTCCCAACATGTCATCAGCCCAACACATGTAAAAGGACATGCGCTTGAGCTGGTTATCTCGACTGGGCAGGAGCATGGTGTTCTGAAAGTGGAGGAATTAACATCTGTCCCTTTGTCATGGTCAGATCACTTCCTGCTGAGGTTTAGACTCTCGGCAGCCTTTCCCCTCTGCAAGGGTGGGGGACCTATTAAAATGGTCTTTCCCCAGAGGCTAATGGATTCTGATGGATTCCAGAGGGCTCTGGGGGATTTTCCTGCTGGTATGGCTGGTGCTCCTGTCGAAGCCCAGGTCGCTCTGTGGAATGCAGAGATGGCTTGGGCAGTTGACACGATTGCGCCCAAGCTCCCTCTCCCACTGAGCAGAGCCTGGCCAGCTCCTTGGTATAACCTGAGCTGAGGGCAATGAAGCAAGAGGGGAGATGGCTAGAACACAAGTGGAGGAAAACTTGTGCTGAGTAGGGATGTCAGAGAATTTCGCCACGAATCTCGGGGAGGCCGAATGCCAGCACATTCAGCCCCCCGAAATCGGTGGCAAAACGGTCTGCCCCCCCGGGACGGGACTTACCTTCTGTGAATCTTCCTGGCAGCGGCGGCTCCGGCAGCGGTTCAGCAGCGGTTTTGCGGCGGCGGCGGCCGGTCTTCCGACCAGCTGCCGCCGCCCCCATTTCCAGTTAAAAAAAACAACAACAAAAAAACGTGATAGGTTACGTAAAGATTTACGTAGCTTATTACGGCTAGATTTTTAAAAAACACTGTGATAGGCTATGTAAACATTTACGTAAATGTTTACGTAGCCTATCACAGCTGACTTAAAACAAACAAACCAACCGCATGTACACAAATGGCGGCGCCCATGGGCGCCGCCATTTGCGTTCCTTATTTTGGCACGTCTTAGTCTATGTAAACATTTACGTAGACTAAGACGGCAAAAATAAGGGGAATGCAAATAGCATAGACGCTACGCTATTTGCGTTCCCCTTATTTTTGCCGTCATAGTCTACGTAAACATTTACGTAGACTAAGACGGCGAAAATAAGGGTAACGCAAATAGTGTAGTGTCTATGCTATTTGTGTTCCCCTTATTTTCACCGTCTTAGTCTACATAAATGTTTACGTAGACTAAGATGTGCCAAAATAAGGAACGCAAATGGCGGCGCCCATGGGGGCCGCCATTTGCGTACGTGCGGTTTTTTTTTCTCTTTTAAATCAGCCATGATAGGCTATGTAAACATTTATGTAGCCTATCATGGCTGACTGCAGGGACGCAAACGGCGGCGGCTATGGCCGCCACCATTTTCGGAGCCGGCTGGCCAGGATTTGGGGGGGGAGGGACGGAGAGCCCCCCCGGCCAGAATTTCAGGGGGGAGGGATGGAGCGCCCCCCCGGCTAGAATTTCGGGGGGAGGGACGGAGCGCCTCCCCCCCACCGTGAATGTCACCCTTCTAAAAGCTAAGTGACTTTCGTACATCCCTTGTGCTGAGTCTGACCAAACACAGGTTAGAGCTCATTACTGAGCCTACTCTGTGGCACTGGCAGTGAGGGTGGCAAAGAGACAGTTGTTTTCCACCAGCATTGCATCTTCTCAGTGTCGTCCAGTGGAGCTTTTCCAAGTGGCTTGCGGCCTGTTACATCTTGGGCCAGGGAGAGAGACTTTGGAACCCTTGGTTGAACACTGTGATGAGTTTGCACAGCCCTTTGAAGATAATGTCACTCAGATTCGTCATGAATTGGGCACCACAATTAATGCAGTTCCATTGGCAGAGGCGCTCAGAGCACCGTCTGGTCCAGTTTTATTGGATGAGTTTCAGCTACTGAGGCCTGAGGATGTAGACAAAGTGCCTATCCAAAGCAAGGCAGGAGAAGCATGGAGGGGATCATTCCCTCCACGGTTCTCCTGCCCTGCATTTGTGGCTAGACAGCCAATTTCAGCTGTCTAGCCTTGGGAAGGCGGATTGGGGGAGGAGGCTGCCAGATGACACGTAGGATGTGTCATACTGGCATTTCTGCCTTCCCTCCCCCAGGACGCCCCCCCCCCCCGAACGCCCTGTTCTGGCTGTTCCATGCTCCATGCATGGAACATGCTTCCAGGGTCCCTTCCTTGTGGTCTTTTTCATCCTAACATGTTATGATGGGGATACCACTGTTATAATGGAGCTAGGGCTCACAGGTTCAAAGCAAGGGCATATCTTTATTAGCAGGGACAATTATGTCATCTCTTTTCCTTCCTCAGGCTTCCCTGTTCTGTCTGAGCTTCATTGAAATCCTCACAGTAGCTGGTGGGGAATAGATTTTCCTAGCAACAATAATATATTGTTGTGAGCTATCCCTCTTGTAATGCAAAGTACTTCAGGGTGGTCTGGTCTTGAATGGGGCATCATCATCAGGAGGTTGATGGACTCACCTGCATGCTCACCAACATCTTTAATTTGACAGCTGTTACAGAGATTTTGCATCTTTTGACTCCGCACCCCCATCCTGAAATGATACTCTGCTGACTTCCTTCAGATGTGGATTGAATCCCAGCGAACGTAGAAAAAATTAGCTTTATAACTACACAAGTGTGGGGGTTTGAATAGGGAGGAACATTATAAGAGACAGTATAACTGGCAGAGACAAAAGGCCCTTTGTAAACGTTTAGCTCGGCTGTCAAAAGTATGAAAAACAAAAGCTGCTATTTCCCCAGCAGTTTTCAATGATTTGGGCTGCCTTTGAACTATGCTGGTTCCTTTTAGAACAGAAGATATATAAATTAAGAAATGCTTTGGTGAAAAAAGGGAGAGGACATTTGTGCGTGTGTGTGAGAGTATGAAGAGCTATATAAAGAATGTTCATGGCAAGTTGAAGTCACTTAGTTTCAGAAGCGACTTTCCAGTGGCTTAGCAATGTAAATATTGTATCATGGGGAATCCATGTTCCTCCACGAATGTAACATTATGCCCCATGACAGCATCCTCAGAAGGCAGCACAGCAGCTCTGATTCTTGTGCTGTAATCCATAAAGCTTCAATGTTTAATGTACACCATCAAGACATATTCCATGTTTCAGCTTTATATGAAGCAGCCGATGAGACTGCCTTGAACTCCGGAACTTGGAGCACTTTATAACTAGGTCTGAAATGAATGATCACAATAAAGCTTGAATTTCAAACATGTTGTTAAGGAAAACAGGTATGATAGAACAGGCATGATTTATTTCACTTAAATATAGCTCTTCCTTTAGAACAGCATTCCCCAGCCTGCTGCCCTCCAGATGTGATGGACCACAACTCCCATCATTCTCCAGCCAGTATGGCCAATAGCTAGGGGCTAGGTTAGGGAATAGCTGGGTACCAAATAGAGGGCACCAGGTTGGGGAAGGCTGCTTTAGAAGCTTAGACAGGTTACATTGGATTCCTAGTGGTCTCCCATCCAGCACCAATCAGGCACAGTCACTTAGCTTCAATAGTGTTACCAGGGATGTCAGAGAATTCCGCGATGGATCTCGGTGAGGCCGAATGCCAGTGCATTCAGCCCCCCGAAATCTGTCACAGAACGAAGCCCCCGCCCCCCCCATGAAAGGCGTGCAGGACGAAGTCCCCGCCGCCCCCGCCCCACGAAAGGCATGCGAAACGGAGAACTTACCTGCTCCTGTCCATGCTGCTTTGCGAAAGGTGGCCATCCTGCGGCCGCCATTTCCTTCCTCCTCTTCATAGCCATGATAGGCTATGTAAATACTTACGTAGCCTATCACAGCTAATGCAGGGACGCCATATGTGTCCCTATGGTGGCTGTGATAGGCTACGTATTTACGTAGCCCATCACGGCGGGGGGGGGGGACCCAGCGTACGCAAATGGCGGTGGCTACCGCCATTTGCATACGCTGGGTTTTTCCCCCTCTGCCGTGATAGGGTATGTAAGTATTTACGTAGCCTATCACTGCAGGGGGAAAAAAAACCCAGAGTATGCAAATGGCAGTGGCTACCGCCATTTGCTTATGCTGGGGTTTCCCCCCTTCCGTGATAGGCTACGTAAGTATTTAAGTAGCCTGTCACGGCTCAATACAGGGACGCAAATGGTGGCGGCTACGACAGCTGCCATTTGCGTCCCTGCAGGGCTGCCCAGCGGCCGGATATCTGGCTGCGGGCGGCTGGAGCCGGCCGGCGGCTTTGTGGCTTGGCTGCGGAGCAGAGCCCGCCGGGCAGGATTCCAGGGGGAGGGACAGAGCGCCTCCCCCCCTGTTGAGGGTTCCGGGGGGAGGGACGGAGCGCCTCCCCCCCACTGCAGATTGCCCTGTGAGGAGCCAGGTAGGTGTTTCATAGATCTCTAAGTGTTACACTGTCCAACAGTGTTCCTAAACTACACACCAGGGACAGCTTTTCAAATAAACATCTTATCATTCCAGTTTACCATATGCCCCATAGGTAGTCACTATGGTCCAATGGATAAAGCAGGGATAGGCAACCTGGTACCCTCAATATATTTTGGACTACAACTTCCAGAAGGCCTGACCACTGGCCATGATAGCTGTGGCTAATGGGAGTTGGAGTCCAAAAAACTGAAGGACACCAGGTTGCCTTCCTCTGGGATAGAATACTGGGGAAAGGGAGATTTAGGATTATATTCCAACTCATCTACTAAATCAACTGCTACTACTCTATGACTTCTTCCCATGAAGACCACCTGTGCCCATATGAACCTGCCTGTATTTTAAGATTGCTGTTTTACTCTTGAGGTCAGGCCATGGGCATCATTGTGCCCCTGAACATCTCCCTGCCGCCTGCCCACTCCCCATTTTTATTTTTATTAAGATTTTTGTAATCCATTTTTTTAAAAAACTGGAAGGCTGGCATGCTGTGCTGCCCTCCAGCACTATCTTTATTTGGCTTCAAAAGAGTGGTTTTGTATTTTGGAGCTTAGAGACCCCACCTCGGCCTTATATTTAGGTTCTTGGACACTTTTTGTTTCAGTCCCACCTGTTTACCTTCTGGGAAATGAATGTTTTGTAGCTGGCTGTGGCTGTTCATGCCCACCATGGTAACAATTTTATGAATGTGTAAGCCCACCTATGGCATCCATTTTGTGAGGGTGCCCATGATACTCTCAAAATTCCAAAGGTGCCCACTGACCCACGAAGATTGGGCACCCCTGGCCACTGATCTGCCTTTATGATGGGCATTAAGGACAGAGCCTTCTCAATTAGCAGCCCCTAGCTTATGGAAATTCTTCCCAAGGGTTGTGCATTGACTCCCACAATTGCAGCATTTAGAAAGGCATTGAAAACACACCTATTTCAAGTAGCTTTTAATTAATGTGTCTTATTGGTCATGCTGCTGCTTTATTGGTGTTTTATTGTTGTGGCTCTGGAAAAGGTTTTTGTAGTGGCTTTTAATGTACTATTGGTTTTGGGGGGGATTGAAATGTTTTTAGTGTTATAATACATTACTGCATTTTGATGTTTGGGTTTTTTTTTCCACTGCTGTGGAGAGCTTATTTTATTTTATTTATTTCATTTCTATACTGCCCAGTAGCTGAAGATCTCTGGGAGGTTCACAAAAATTAAAACAAAAAAGCGCAGGGTAAAACAATATAAAATAAAAAAGCATTAAAACCACAATATAACAATACGACCAGAATAAAACCTAGCAGCAATGCAGGGATTTAAAATACAGATTTAAAACACCAAGGCTAAGTGACTAAAAAGCTAAAATGCTAAAATGCCTGGGAGAATAAAAAGGTCTTCACCTGGTGCTAGAAGGAGTACAATGTAGGTGCCAGGTGAACTTCGCTAGGGAGCTCATTCCACAGCTGGGGTGCCACAGCGGAAAAGGCCCTCTTCCTAGTAGCCACCCGCCCCACTTCCTTTGGCAGGGACTCATGGAGAAGGACTGCTGAGGATGATCTTAGGGTCTGGGCAGGCACATATGGGAGGAGGCAATCCTTCAGATAACCTGGCCCCAAGCCATTAAGGGCTTTGAATGTTAATAGCAGCACTTTGAATCCGGCCTGGAAATGGACTGGCAGCCAGTGCAGCTCGAAAAGTACTGGCGTAATATGAGCTCACTGGCCAGTCTTGTTCACAATCTTGCTGCCCTATTTTGGACTAGCTGATGTTTCCAGACTGTTTTCAAAGGCAACCCCATATATAACACATTGCAGTAATCCAGATGAGAAGTTATCAGAGCATGGGTAACTGAGGCTAGACTATCTCTGTCCAGATAAGGGCATAATTGGTATACCAGCCTAAGCTGATAAAATGTGCTCCATGCCACTGAGTTTACCTGTGCCTCAAGTGACAGTTCTGGGTCCAAGAGCCCCCCAAAACTACAAACGTGATCCTTTAGGGGGAGTGCAACCCCCTTCAGAACAGGTTGAATATCACCTGGCCAGGCAGACAAACCACCCACTAACAGTACCTCTGTCTTGTCTGGATTGCGTTTCAGTTTATTGGCCCTCATTCAGTCCATTACTGTGTCCAGGCCCTGATTCAGAACAGCCACTGCCTGACCTGGGTTTGATGAGAAAGAGAGGTAGAGCTGGGTGTCATCTGCATATTGATAGCACCTCAGCCCACACCTCCGGATAACCTCCCCCAGAGGTTTCATGTAGATGTTAAACAGCATGGGGGATGAAATAGAGCCCTGTGGAACCCCATGGTATCATTGCCAAAGGCACAGAGCAATAATCCCCCAGCACCACCTTCTGGAATCAGCCATCCAAGTAGGAGCGGAACCAGTGCAGTGCAGTGCCTCCAACTCCCAACCCAGACAACCTATCCAGAAGGATACCATGGTCAATGGCATCAAAAACCGCTGAGAGGCTCAGGAGAATCAACAGGCTCACACTCCCGCTGTCCCTCTCCTGGCAGAGGTCATCCCACAGGTGACCAAGGCAGTTTCCATTCCAAAACTAGGCCTGAAGCCTGATTGAAATGGATCTAGATAATCCTCTTCATTCAGGAGTGCCTGGAGTTGTCCCGCAACCACCCACTCAAGCACCTTGCCCAGGAAGGGGATGTTGGCCACCACCTTATAATTGTTAATGTCCTCCAGGTCCAGGTTAGGCTTTTTCAGGAATGGCCTAGTTACCGCCTCTTTTAAAGGGGCCAGCACCATTCCCTCTCTAGAAGAGGAATTTACAACCTCCTGGACCCAGCCAGACATCCCCTCCTTGTTTGATGTCATAAACCATGAAGGCCAAGGGTCACAGAAGTGGTCAATCGGACTTGGCCAGGCACTATCCCCATAGGATTGTGCCCTAAACTGCTTTTCTGTTTAGCTTTTCTACATGGAATGGGAAGGGGTGCCATCTTGTCCTTCACCTCAGGCAGCACAGTGTCTTGAGCTGTCACACCTGGGGATGTGACAGCCATCTTGGGGTGAATGCACTTATGGCATCTTCCTAGAGTTGCTTAGGACATACAAGCAGTACTTACAATAGGGATAGGGATGTGGCACAATGGAAACCGGGAGAAAAAATATAGAGGGAAAATGTTTAAAGGGAATCTGCCTGTGAGAAGAAGAGATGCATCTTCCATCATTACTTAAAGAAGGTAATTGAGGATAATGGTTGTACATTTCAGATGAAAATGGGTCAGAGTGGAGGAGATGGCATGAACAGGACTTCTGAAGTGATATTATCAGTATGCTGAGGGGAGGAAGCACTCATACCACACTTTTACTGTGCAAACTCCATCACTGGTCCAGATATTGATGTATCAACTGTGCCAAAAGAGAAAAGGAGAAGATGCCCAGCAAAAGAAGAAACCGTGGGCCTGTTAAGCAAGAGGTAAAGTGGAGGGCCAAAGTGCGAGAGAAAGAAATGAAGAAAGGGTATTTGGATTGAGGGAATTTAAGTAGGAGGTGAAAGTGAAGATAGTAGGACAAGGGCCCCATCCATATGGCACCGCTTACCCCCATTACAACTGTGCAGCAATGTGGCTTTGAATCAGCATGCCCTGCGATACACTTTCATTGTACTGTGCGCTTCCCTTACAGACTCACCATGCCTTTTTTTTTTTTTTTTGGCCATTTTACTGAAATGCACTTCTGTGCAGTCCCGTTTGTGTGTGGGTGTGATACTTCAGTGGCTGTTTTGTATTTGAGGGGCTCTGCTGTGTCTTTCCATCCCTTTTTAGGTAAAAATTGGGTGGTTTCTGCTCCTTCATTTCCGCACCATCGGTTTTTCAGTTCCCCAGCCTGAGACTCTCTCAATGGTTTGCACTCACAAGCATGAGTGCTACGTGCCTAGCCATCACTCCAAAATGGTGGCCAAAGCGATGTTGGTCCTCCCCCAAGATGCCCCCCCGGCCCTTGGGTACAGAGTACACAACCGTTGCAAAGATACGAAGCTGCAAAACTGTGTGAAAGTGTGATTAAATTGATGAAAACACCCCTCTGTGCCTCTGTAACTAGGCAGCTGTAAAGGGATGCAGCAGTAAAGGGGTGTCACAGAGTGATGCAGGCACTACACACGCCTACAACATGCCCACTGCGAAATGCGAAGTCAGTTCGGGGAAGGAACAGATGGCCCACAACCATGGGGAAACCCGCAATAATCCCCCCAAATCGCAGTAAAACGACTCCTTGGAACTCCGCATTTTCCAGGTGAAAACCACGGATGGCTGCGAAGTCATGACTGTGTAGGGATGTATGCGTTGTGTACCTTCAGTGCCGCTTGACTTCCGCAGTTTGCTGCCAGTGCTCTGTTCCGTCCTTAACAAGCCCCTGGAATTCTCTTCTTTTTGTTCCGCTCCAAGAATTACGTAGATAAATACATACTGACAACCGTAATTCCGGTGCTCAGCCATCTCCGTGAATCTCCATAACTTCCATAAGAATGGCTCTTTTTCATAGATATTTACATATTTTTCCCCCTGCACTGAGACGTGCAGTAATTACTTTCAGCCAAAACACTTCCTCCTCCTCAGGGCTTCCCCAAACAAAGCTGTCCTAGGTGTGCCTGAGCGATGCACTCTTTGTTTAAAGCAACGCTGCTTTAAAGAAAGAAAGAAAACCTTTTAAAATGACCATGTCGGTCCTGGAGCCCTGCACGAGGTATTATTCTCCCTGCTAAGCTTTATATTTCCACATCCAGCGTTGTTGTTGACTTTGTGAGGCGAAAATGGAGAGGAGAACCAACTCTGTGCATGTCTACTCAGAAGTAAGTCTTACTGAGTTCAATGTGACTTACTCCTACACATGTCAGCACCCCACTTGCCCCCAGCTCAGCTTTGTATTTCCACATCCAGCTCATTATCCAACCTCCTTTTAGGTTATCTGAGAAGACCCTTGGGTGAAATGGGGGGGGGTGGTTTCCAGGGAAACAGCTGGATTGGGGGAGAAGCTCCCCCCCCACATATACACACATAATGGAACAATATAGTTCTTCATATTCCTTGGTATGTTTATTCCTCATTTTGTCAATTCCCTGAGCATGTGCAGAGTGTGCTTTTTATTTAAACAAAGATAAACTTGCTAATCTTTCTGCTCATGCTACATTTGTTCAAGTGTAACTGCTTCAGAAAAAACACACAAACAATGTGTTTGAGACCGGCCTAAAGTCATCCAGTGAGTTTCCATAGCCAAGTGGGGACTAGAAGCCCCCATCTCCTAAGTCCCAGTCCAACACTCTAACCACTAGACTACACTGGCTGCCTAACCACTACACCACACTGCTGTTATGAAATGCATGAAAAAGGGACAGTATAATGGAAAGTTCTTTCTGAAGGAGTTACACTTGTAGAGATGTAGCCTTACTCCTTACTGGAGCCTTCCCCAGCCGGGTGCCCTCCAGGTGTTTTGGACTACAACTCTCACCATTGGCATGCTAGTTGGGGCTCATGGCAGTCGGAGCTCAAAACATCTGGAGGGCACCTGGCTGGGGAAGGCTGCCCTAATGGCAGTGGTTTTCCAAGGTCTCCAACAGAGGTCTTTCTCTCCCTGGTGAGATCCTTTGAATGGGAGATGTCCGTAATTTCAACTGGAACCTCTCCGTGCAAAGCATGTGCCCTGTGACTGACCTACGGCTCCTCCCTCTACTGCTGCTTTCCTGGCAGCAGGAGAGAGTGAGAGACACTGTCAAAGCTAGAGGTGTTGCCGTAAGCCTCGTTCTTAGCCCTTCTGCACCCACATGACATGAACATATGTGGAAGTGCTTAATGGGGCATTTGTAATATCCAGCAGCAGCAAGAACCTTGTCTTGCACATATATTTAAAGAGAGAATGGCTATGGTCAGCCATAGCCATTTCCCGTGTCCCTCCAGGAAAGTCCTTTTACATCTATCTGGCACTTTCATTCCACCACTGCATGATAAATATCTCCTCCTTGTATTTAATTAGCTCTTCTAAAATGAATACTGGAGCGATGCCACATTTGCCAAAAATCACATCTCTGCAGCCGCGTCTACCACCTTTTCTTGATGCCTCCCCGGAGGCTTCTCCTACAGTTATCCCTGTGAGGTTTCACCATCTCAACTTGCTCTCTGCTTAATTCATTTTAAAGTTCATGGCTGCTGAAAACAAAATCACCATTGATGTACAACCGAGTTTAATTTCATTTTCAGCCCTCTGCCATTTTGTCGTTTACTAGCTTACAGTAAATCTCATGAAAATTGCCTTATAATCTTTTACCAGCTGCTGCACTCCATCAACTGTGTGGTGACTTTCTGGATATTTCCCCCTCTCTCCACGCATCCATTTATGTGGCAGAGTGTTAAACTGAGTCCCAGTGCAATTCACCTTTCCTTCCTTTGCTTCCTTAATGGATTGGAAAATCATACTTTTATGTGCACCTAGGGAAACATGAAATTCCATTTTTTGTGAACTGGTATGTGGATGTAATTAAAAAGTATCACTTATCATATGTTTAATGATCAATTTTGATTAAATGGCAATGAACAGAACAGAACAGAAAAGGCAGTCTAAGTAGAGTAGCATGTGCACTACTGTTGTACGTAGGCCTGTTTTACTAGAGTTCTCCCTTATTCTAGCATCCAAACTCTCAATACATTAACACACATGATAACAATCAGGGAATGATTTAAAAAAGAACCTACGTCCACACAATCCAGCACTGCTGGGCATGCCCAAATCGCACACATAGTGGGTTGGATCCGGATTTATGCTGGACAACTGTGCTGATGGAAGTGGACTTCCCCACCAGCTCCTTCCCATGGCAGCTCCTCCAGCCACCCGGAAATGCTACACATGCCAGGGGACTCTGCTGATTTGGGGTGAGCTGTAGTGTGGAGGGGGATCCTCCCAAATCAGACAGAGTCACCTTCTGTGAGTGGAGCCCTTCCTCTCGCACAAGGCAGATTCGGAATCCAACCCGTTATCAGTTTCATTGTCAGAGGTCACCCCCCCTCTTGCAAACTCCTGGGAATTGTAGATGATGAGGGTGTTGCAAATTCTTTAATAAAGATCCTCACCCATCCCCAGCAGAATTACAGTTCCCACAATTCCCTTGGGAGAGGGGTTGTCCCTAAGGCACTTCAACAAGGCAATCCTCTGCATGTCTACTCAGAAGTTAGTACCACTGACTCCAATGGGATTTACTCCCAGGTAAATGAATACAGGATTGCTGCCTAAACCTATAGCGTGAATTCACATCAAAATAGACAAAAAGCCATCTTACTACATGACTAGCTCAAAACATGTGGGGCCTTGGACTGAACCCTGGATCCAACCCCACCCCACCCCTTTCCTGGAAGAAGCTGAGGAATGCAACTTTCTCTATAATAGCCATTGCCAACCTTTCCCATTATCTTGTTTGCCCAAAGCCACACAGATTTATAACTGGATTTTCACCAAGGCAAGGCAGCAATTAGAGAGAGACTCTGGACAATTGCTGTCCAATGTTGGGAAACACCTGGCTAATCAGCTTTTAGCATGTATAGCCATTGGCACAGTGTCAATAGCACCATGATGTCCATAGGTTCTATTCACTTACAGAAATTTGTGTGTATTCAACCATGGCCCATCTTCAGTCTGAATCTTGCCCTGTAAAGGGAACCCCATTCCTCGATGTAGAAGTCCAGCCATTTGCCCCATTGTCTAGAAAGTTAGCACTGGCAATATGGAAATTTATCCACAGGTCTTTGGCAACTCATGCATGGACTTTGAGAATCAATGTCATAGTGACATCACAAAGCCATCTTCTATAGGGAAGCAGAATTGGGTTACCTTCTGTTCTGGATCGGGGGGCAGATGAATCTTTTTTACCATATTTCATTCACATGTATTAATATGTGTAAAGTTAAAATTACTGTTTGTGTGGGTAATCTATGGAGGTTTAGAATAGTTATGGAGGATCCATGATAGAAAAAGGAGGGGAAGCAGTGCCTTTTACAAGATGTTGCACTTTTAAACCTAGACCATTTCTATGCCAGCCTAAAATTTCACAACTTTACCTGGGCTTTGTGCTTCCATTTTAAATGCAGGATCACAATGGGCTCCCTTAACACATGCTTCCCTTCCTGCCTTTCCTCCCTTATCTGTATGTTCTATATGTTTCATTATACAGCCACTAGATGGTGCTGTGGTCTAGCTCCTTTTATTGGGGGACTTCCTCTTTTCACAAGGGAACTCAAGGCACTGTAAGTTGATAGCTCATTATCTCTGATCTTTTTAAAAAATGGCATAAAGGTCATTCAGTGTGGGAGATGTCCTGGAGTTGATGAAGTCATGTAAAGGGCCAGCAAACTTCCATGAGTAACCAATCTCAGTAGCAGGATAAAAGCCCCATGTGGACAAGCCCCAACTCTACTGAGCAAAACTCTCTGAAATAGCAAGTAGGGATGTATGAAACACCTACCTGGCTCCGCGCCAGGCAATCCGCGGTGGGGGGGAGGCGCTCCATCCCTCCCCCCGGAATCCTCGACGGCGGGGAGGTGCTCCATCCCTCCACCCAGAATCCTGCCTGGCCAGCTCTGCTCCACAGCCAAGCCCCAGAGCCGCCGGCTGGCTCTGGCCACTGGGCAGCCCTGCAGGGACGCAAATGGCAGCTGTCGTAGCTGCCGCCATTTGCATCCCTGTATTGAGCCATGATAGGCTACGTAAATATTTACGTAGCCTATCACAGCAGGGGGAAAAACCCCAGCGTACGCAAATGGCGGTAGCCACCACCATTTGCGTACACTGGGTTTCCCCCCCTGTGGTGATAGGCTACGTAAGTATTGATGTAGCCTATCATGGCCAATGAGAGGAGAAAGCGAATGGCGGCCACAGGATGGCCGCCATTCGCAAAGGAGTGCAGACGGGAGCAGGTAAGTGCTCCATTTTGCATGCCTTTTGTGGGGTGGGGGCGGCGGGGACTTCATCCCACGCGCCTTTCGTGGGTTGGGGGGATGGGGGCTTCATTCCGCGACGGATTTCGGGGGGCCGAATGCACTGGCATTCAGCCTCACCGAGATCCGTCACGGAATTCTCTGACATCCCTAATAGCAAGGCAGTGAGTACTTTGAATGGAAAAGCAGATAAGTGCTAGAAACAAAAGTCAACCTGCCAGGCTTTGAATGAGGAACTGGGTGAGCTGCTATTTCATTGCTAAGTATCAGCCTATTAAGCTTTCATTTTCTTTAGGTACTGAGTGAGTTCTGTCAACAAGTGAACCATTCTGTAGTATCTTATTATTTAATCATTGTGAGGCAAAATGCTATGTTTGACTGTGAAATGCCTCTTTAAAGCAAGTGAAATGCCTCTTTGCCACTGCTGTTCAAGCAGACATTGGAAACGTTGGTTTGGTGATACTAATATGATAGAAAATTGTGCATATGGGATATGTCAGCATAAACCCTCCAGCAAAACACAGACAGAGGATCCCTGACTCCCAGTGTGAAGACTTATCCTCTATGGAGGTTCATCCCAGCTGCTGTCATTTGATCATTCTCTCTGATTTTCAGAAAGGCATTCTCTCATATAGAAATAATTTGTCTACAAAATATGACAGGTCATAAATCAGCAATGGTTGAAGAAAGGGCATTTCCCCTTGTCCTTTGCAATTTGTGGCTAATGAAGGTGATTTAGTCTGACAGTTCGTTGCCAGCTTGGACAGGTAACTTCAATGTCTAAAATGAGACTAAATTTTAAAATGAGACTAGATTTTAAAAAGTGGATCAAAAAATAACTAGCTTTACTTGTCTATGGGTGCTTCTGGATGAGCCTTTATTGTGCAATCACCCTACCTCAAACCCTGAATTTTATGGAAGTCCAGGTGATTCGTCTTCCATTTGTAACCCTCCCGTGTTTTCCCAGTGCTTCTTCCATCTTTTCTTTTTATCACAGAAAATCTGTTAAGGAAGGAAAGACAAAATAGCTGCACAATGGCCTTTGCTTGGCAGCACTAGGAGCCCTCCTTCTAGAAGTAGGGATGTACGAATCCCTTACCTGGCTCTGCGCAGGGGCATCCGCGGTGGGAGGGAGGCGCTCCGTCCCTCCCCCCAGAATCCTGCCTGGCCGGCTCCACTCTGCGGCCAAGCCGCGGAGCCGCCGGCCGGCTCTGGCCGCCCGCAGCCGGACATCCGGCCTCTGGGCAGCACTGCAGGGACGCAAATGGCGGCTGTCGTAGCCGCTGCCATTTGCGTCCCTGTATTGAGCCGTGATAGGCTATGTAAATATTTACATAGCCTATCATGGTGGGGGGAAAAACCCAGTGTACGCAAATGGTGGCGGCTACTGCCATTTGCGTACTCTGGGTTTTTTTCCCCCCTCCCTGCTGTGATAGGCTACGTAAATACTTATGTAGCTTATCACGGCCTCCGCAGGGATGCAAATGGCGTCCCTGCATTAGCTGTGATGGGCTATGTAAGTATTTATGTAGCCTATCACGGCTATGAAGAGGAGGAAGCGAATGGTGGTCGCAGGACAGCTGCCATTCCCAAAGCAGCGCAGACGGGAGCTGGTAAGTGCTCCGTTTTGCACACCTTTCGTGGGGTGGGGGCAGCGGGGACTTCGTCCCATGCGCCTTTCGTGGGTTGGGGGGCGGGGGCTTCATTCCGCGATGGATTTCGGGGGGCCGAATGCACTGGCATTTGGCCTCACTGAGATCCATCGTGGAATTCTCTGACATCCCTATCTAGAAGCACCCTATATCAGTAGCAATTTGTTTCCTGAGCAACTTGGATATCACCTTGAGCTTTCTGAAGGAAGGGTGGTGTGATAAATACAAATAGCTCCAATATTCTGCTGGTAGTAGTGCTGCACCAACACAGGATAACAATTTTACCTGATCTCTTGCGGGGGGGACGGGAACTTATGGTAGAACTTCATATGACCCCTACATACACACACACACACACACACACACACACACACCTACACCTAATTGAGCATGTGATCTGGTTTGCAGAAGTCTTGTTTATCTGCTGTGTTAAATATGGCCAATGAGTGTTGCTGTACTAGTACTTCAGAAACAAAATGCACAATAGTACTTTAGAAACAACAGTAATATCTTTGGAAACATGCTCCTCTCTCATTGTTGCTTTTGATGATTTCGGTCTCTCCTTCTGGAGGAATGCTGGGTGAATTATCATTTAGGATCTTCAGCATATTCAGTTACTTGTGTCAGATACTTAAAAGTAGATTTAGTAGACATCTCTATTTTCACTCCTGAGCAGCAATAGAGACAGAATAAAATGGCCAAATTCCCTGTTTACCCTCACAACAGCCCTGTAAAGTAATGGATACAGGTCACATCACCACCACCACCACCACAACTCCAATAGCAAACTCAGCAAACAGGGCCACTGAGAAACATCAGGGAGGTATCAGGAAACCTGGGGTACCCCAAGGTTTGCAAAAGTACAATTTTTTAAAGGAAAATACCTAAGGGGGAAACCCAACAAAAAAAACACAGCCCTATGAGGACTGAGCATGCTCAGTGGCCCCAGAATGTGGATGTCTTTTGGAAAAAGAAGGAAAAGGGTCGGGGTTCAATGGAGTACCTGCAGAAAGCTAAGCTGCCTGTCTGGAACATTGAAAAAGAGCACTCTCCATTGCAATATTTTGTTGCAGGTCCCACTTGTTGCATGCAACTAGAGTTGGATGAGAGACACCTCTCAGTTATATTATTCTAGCATGCTTATAACCTATACATACATATACAACATACGCATTATTTCCCTCTACTTACTCCAATTTCTATTTTATACTTCTATCAGATCTGTCTCTTCTGTGGTTGCTACTGAATCTCACTCAAGAGAAATTTGAGGTAAAGTTGGAAGTTCCTGCTTGGGCAAAACATTCAAGGGAATGTTGAGGGAAGCTTTAAAAGATTTTGATAAGACAATTGAAATTCCTCAGAGGGGTTTTGTACATTCCTAGTTGTGGCTGTTTCCCTGCTAGCCTGCAAAGAGGATCACCAGCTTGGTAAATGTATGAATCGGGACTGCCTGTGTCACCTGAATACATCCGTAGCTGGGAACAAGGAGAAGTAATAGATTTTCTTCTTCCCAATATCTCTTCCTGTTTATAAGTAATAGTAATGTCACCTTTTTGATAAGTTCACATAAACAGCCAGATTGTAAAACAAAGCTCTCTGACAGAATTGCTGGAGAACGATAAGCGGGAAATAGAAACCTTTTCAAGAAACCTTCCCTGTCATGGGAAGTTGTATAATTTTAAAAGGCTCCTGCCCCTTTGATTTCAGCCAATATCACTTGTGTTTTGAGTTGCTTGTTGCAGAGAACTCTCCCCCTCCCACACACACTAACAGAAGTGCTAGTTACTGTGATCTTCACATTGAGTAGGGCTGAGACCGAGTATCGCCAAGCAGGAAATTCAGGGGCAAAACCGGGGGCTTGCAATTTAATTTAAAGTTGCTTTGGGCTGAAGCTGTTTGTAGACACAATGATCACAGCCATTTTGTCTTTTCCAGCACTGTGCTGTAGACCAGAGCACTGGAAAAGACAAAATGGCTATGATTACCATGGCTGCAAATGGCTGGTCACAAAAATGAAATGGAAGTAAGTGGTTTGAACAGTGTAAGGGGCAAACTAAAGTTGAGCCATAATGGTGGGAGCAACTTTGCAACTGGCAAATAAGCCTACAAAATGTGATGTTTAGGGTTGGATCCAGACTTAAACTCAATGGGACTTGCATTAGTTTTGACTAACTTCTCCCATTGATTTCAGTGGGTATACTCCAAGGATGGATGTCCACGTCTGGATTTAAACCTTAGTCTGGACTCAGTCCTAATACTGAGCTGCTGTGATGTCAAATCACAAACAATGTGAAAAATTATCAGACAAAAATACTGTCCCATTGCATGTGCCTTCCGAAACCCATTTTAAATTGCTAGAAGGGTTATAGGTCAAGGTTTCTACTAGGAAACATTCAGCTTTGGATGATGTCATCAGGAGCATAGAGGCCTCCCTCAACCCAGACTAGATGGGAAGCTCTCTACCACTCCCACCTCACATTACTTATTCTATCTAACATGGACAAAAAAAGAGGACTCCCCCCTCCCAATGCAGTGGGCAGATCTAGGTTTAATCTCGGTCCAAAACAACTTAGGCTGGTGATCCTTGAATGTGCGAGGATGAACCATGTTGTGGTTGTCCAGCAAGTGCAGGATATCAGCACCAAGCACTCCCTGTCAGTCTAAATTATTCTACCAAAGTAAGAGGAAAGTGGGGAAGCATGAATTGAGGAGAAAAGCCATAGAAGGTATGGTGCTACTCACTTGAGCTTCATATGCTGCTCTAAAATGTTCAAAAATCTTCTGCAGTAGATCATTTTTCCACTTGCGTACAGCTATAAAGAATCAAAGTTCTGTAAAATATTCTTCAGAGTGTTAGAGATTCTACAGCTCAAAGAAAAAACGTCACTGTTACTCCCCCTCCCCTGCTCCTTCCTCAATACTGGCAACACACATATTGCAAAAAAGATGCTGACCTTAAATCTAAGACTGGAAGGATTCTTTTCTCCAAGATATCAACTTCTGCTTTGTATTCCTAATTTTCTGTATCCTCTTGACATCCTTACATCTGTCACTTTGATTCTTGGTTGCTGCCCTCTGCCTTTTATCAGTTCCTTCTGCTCCCCTCTGGCTGTTTGGTAGACTGCTTCTTCTCTTCTCAGTGGTGTTTGTGTCACTTTCTCCTTGCCTGTTTCTTGCTTTAGGCTCTCTGCTGAAGCCCATTCTCTTCACTGCTTCTCATTTCAACTGCTTTTTCTTCTGCGCTTTCCCCAAAGATCTGAATTCTCTACCCAGCAGTAAGTTTCTAGTCCCATCTCCCTTCATGCAACCAATATCCTCTCAATTGCCAGGAATGTTTTAAAAGCTTAAATAAATAAGTGCATTAATTTTGATACAGTAATTCAGTTTTTCCAAGTACACGGTCCAGCTTTAAGGTCATTGGGCTTTTCTACATGAGGTATCTATTGTGTGCTCGTCATTCCTAACTCACAGTTGTTTAGGGGTTCTTTAGACAACGTTATGACCCTCCAGTTTTGTTTCTGTGTCTAATGAGCATTTTCAGCGAGTTTCTTCAGAGCAGAAAAAATGCAGCATTTAATTGTGAGAGTAAAAGAAAGTGCAATTTCCTCTTGTGTATTTGCACTATTTTGCCATACCACAGTAGCACCTAGTAGAAATTAAAAGCAGGAAAGGAAACCGTGTAGTGCTCTGAATCTCAGTTCTGCAACAAAGCAAAGTAGATACAGTGGATTAACTAGGGGTGGACGAAAGTCCCTTACCTGTCCTCGAAGGATGTTCGCGGTGGGGGGGAGGCGCTTCGCTGCTCCCCCCGCGAAGTTCCGGCCGGGGGGGGAGGCTTCCCGCCTCGACCCGGCCGAAATTCAGGCTGGGGGGGAGGCATCCCGCCTCGGCCCAGCCGAAATTCAGGCTGGGGGGGAGGCTTCCCGCCTCGCCCGGCCGTGAAAGCGAAAGTTGAAAAAAAAAAAAAACGCCCCCTGATAGGCTACGTGGCGATTCACGTAGCCTATCACGGCTAGATCTGCAAAGTCAGCCGTGATAGGCTACGTACATCGTCACGTAGCCTATCACGGGTGACTTAAAAAAAAAAAAGCACGTACGCTAATGGCGGCCCCCATAGGGAGCCGCCATTCGCGTTCCTTATTTAGTCACTGTAGTCTACGTAAATCTTTACGTAGACTACAGCGACCAAATAAGGAACGGGAATGGCGGCTCCCTATGGGGGCCGCCATTATCCGTACACACTTTTTTTTTTTTTAAAGTCACCCGTGATAGGCTACGTGACGATTGACGTAGCCTATCATGGCTGACTTTGCAAATCTAGCCGTGATAGGCTACGTGAATCGTCACGTAGCCTATCAGGGGGCGTTTTTTCTTTCTTTTATCGAAAGACCGGCTGCCGCTCCCGCCCCGCTCGAACACCCGCCGAACCGCCAGCCGGACCCGCCGCCGGGAGGGACATTCGGCGAAGGTAAGTCCCGTCCCAGGGGAGGGTGCGGGGGGGGGGTTCGGAGGATTTCTCCCCGAAACTTGTTCGGGGGGCCGAACACGTTGGCGCTTGGCCCCCGGAAGTTTCGGGGAGAAATTCTCCGCCAACCCTAGGATTAACAGCCAATTAACAGCCTCATTAGAAAAGCTCATTAGCTTCTCCTTATGTAAATCATAGTCACACCAAAGCAGTAAATTGGAAGAACATTTGTAATTGTTAAATTATTGTTAAGTTATTGACTTTGCCATAAGCCGCCTTTCCCTGGAGATCTGGTGGGGTATAAATGTTTTAAGATAACTAAACTAAATAAATACATTGAGGGAGGGGAGATGTTTCAGACCACATATGACTGTTCAGGAACACCTTTATCTTTGGGTACTTCACCAGTTTTACACTTTGTAATATAAACAATGTATGTATTAAGTATGCATGCCAAAGGTACAAAAGCCTTTGCTTTGAAAGGTCATGATGGGGGCTCTTTGATTTGCATTGATAATACATTTATGGTTGTAAGAGATTTAAGGTAAGAACAGCAAAAATGGCACTTAAAAGACATGGCTATGTGCAGGGTGGCCCCAAGGCAAGGCTGCTGGCATGTTGCTAGGTGACAGAGTCACATTACTAGGTTTTGCAGGGGATTTTAGTTAAGAGGAAACAGGAAGTTGTTAATGGCTGGGGAAAAGGAGGAAGTTGCTATTGAGCAGGAAGCAGCTGGCTGAGCCAGGGAAAATTTTCTCAGAGCCTGGAAATGGAGCCAGCAAGGAGAAGGAAAGTCAAGTGCCATTTCACCTCCTTCCCCCGTCTGAGGTGAGAGTGAAAGATATGACCAAGATTCCTGTGCTAAATCATGCCATGCAGCATTTTTTTGTAAGACACTCTTTTTGCAGGGACTCTTGTCATCCCACTCCCACTCTTTTCCCCACCCCTGGCAATAGAATCTGAAATGACATCCATTTACATTCTGCTTTTCTTATTCAAATGGACACACCAAAGCAGTTAAGACTAGAAAGAAAGAAAGAGAGAGAGAGAGAGAGAGAGAGGTTAAATTTCTAGCACCTCTGGTGAAGGGATCTCAGATAGCAGGTAGGGTTGAATGAACCTGTCAATTTTGGCTTCCTTCCAGTTTCTCATTTATCCAGTCCTCAGTTCATACCATTTCTTTTCCACATTCATTTGTGATTTTTTTAAAGGAAAAATCCAACATAAGTCCTACTTGGAGTAGACCCATGAAATGAATGGGACTTTAGTCATGACAAACTTAAATCCCACTCATTTCAGTGGGTTTACACCAAATAGGACTTATGTTGGATTTTACCCTTGAAGTCCACACAAGTTTTGTGTGTGTGCATTTCTCCCAGCATTTGCATTTTAATGCAGTTTTGCCTAATAAATGCGTATTTTGCGAGCTGTGTTCCCCTATATCAGGGATGTGGAACCTCTGGCTCAATGAAGTTCTGCATCTGGCCTGTGGAACCTTCTTGGATTCCTCCAGGGGGAGGGGCATCCCCTGCCCCACCCCCACTTTCATTTTTCTTCCCTCCAGCAGTCAGCAGGCATTCCGCCGCTGCTAAACATGCTCAGCCATTAAGCATGGGCTGTTTTCGAGCTCCCCTCTTAGGGTTTTTTTTTTCTTAAAGTTTTTTGTGTGTACTTCTGTGAACTTCAAGGTCTACCCACCCCTTTGAGCCTGCCAATATCTGCCTCTTGTGTGTGGATGGTGCTGTTTTGAAGACATAAGGATCCACACTCAGATAATGAGTTTGCTATTAGTATATGGGATTTTGGCTCACTCAGTGATTCCTGAATTGTAACACCAGATCTGAAGGTCATGGAAGCCATTCAGAAGTCTCATGCCATGACCCGGGACTGTCTACATCAGCGGTAAGCAACATTTTGGTGGAATCGGCAGATTTGGCAATTTGAGAAATTATCCTGGGTATCACCACAAAATGGCTGCCAGGGGAGGTGTGGCAGAGGACAAGTAACCTGCCGAAAAGACTGAGTAGGAAGCAGAAGTGGAGTCTGAACCCCAACACACTACTATCCTTCAAACCCACAGTTTTCAGCACCCACAGAAACCTATTCATAGCACTCCCAGCTGCTGGTAAGAAAGCTTGTTAATTTGTTTTTTGAGTGGTAGGGGTAGGACTTTTTAAAGTGGTGCCCTTGGTGGGCAACAAGAAAGGTGTCCATGGGCACACTGGTGCCCCTGAGCACCATGTTGCCTACCTCTGATCTATGTTATACATGAATCCCCTAAATATTAACCTGCATTGTTCAGGTTTATAATGCTTTGCACGCTAGCATTAAAATAAGAAGGACAGGCCACTTAACCTATTGGGTACAACTCCCCCCACCCCATTCCCACCCACCTCATCCTCTTCAGCAGGGTGCAGGAACAATTTGACATAACACAACAACATGTTTTTTCACTACAAGCTGTGCTACCTTCCTGTAAATATTCTTATTAAATGTCATTACCCAAATGTTGGTAGCAATGTGTCGACGATGTATTTTTATATTTATCCCTTTTCCAAACCTCAAGAAGACAGGAGACTTCAATGCTCCCTGCCCCTCCTACACCAGCATGACTCAAGGCATAATTGAGGAAGCATCACTCATAGATGTAAAAAGGGACTAGCTGTTGGTGCCGTCTCTGCTCAAATTCTTGTGTAGGCTGCCCAACTGGGAGCAACAGGCTGATACGGGCTTTCTGTACTGGAGCGCTGGCCCAATCTCATCAACACATTTTCCATAAGTTGGATGATATACCAATTTTGCACCTGTTTTTAGCTGCAATTGCCTGCATGAATCTTTTTGGTAATCTTTTTTTAGTGATGTGGAAGGTAGGGCTGGATAACCCTTGAAATCAAATATTTTGGTTCCTGGGTGGGACCTGGAGGTGGAGTCCAGATTTGGTCTTGTGACCAAGCCAGGTGTAGAGCCCAGAACTTTTTGGCAAGTCAAGAGGGTGAAGCTTGGCATTTAGTGGCTGTCCCAGGGGCAAAGCCCAGAGCTCTCTTCATTTCATTTCAAGGGCACAGCTAGAAAAAATAAAATAAAAAAGCAGGTGGGGGGGGGGAGTCTGCACTTTCCCCACCCATCTTATCTTTTTGTTATTTGTGAAAGCATGACAGGGACTAGAAGCTTTGCCAGTGTAGATTAATTTCAATGTTTGATGGACATCCTGTTCATTCATCCATTTTAAAATAGATTTATGATCTGAATGTGAGGGGAAGTCCACCCATCACTTGCCTTCCTTATTTCCCAGAATTATTTGGAGCATCCAGTTGTATTCATCAGATTGGAATGAAGCCTTTGATTTCCTTTCAGGGTGGCAAAGATTTCACACCTTTCTGAGTGCACCTCAGTTGCTAGTATAGAATATTACAGTTCAACGAGTTGCTAATTAAACCCAATTATAGAACAAAGTGCAATCTGCCATCTCACTCAAGGTCTGCAATCAGAACATTACTATACTGGATAAGAATCTGTTCTGTGTAATTTGGCATCTGGCTTGTGTGATCTGCATCTGATACTGCAGTGTTTTTCAGATTGTGTTCCAGGGAACCCTGGGCTTCCTTGAAAGCTTATCAAGAGTTCCTCCATGAGTAAATCAGTAATGGCAGACAAGCTTACTTGGAAGAGAACTTGGCCATCCCGTCATGTGCAGCCATAAGGGAGTTTTGTGCTCATTCAAGGGTGCACAGATCACATGGGATAATGGCAAAGCCCAAATGGCTCAGTCAGCATGAACTGATATTCCAAGGTGCAGTGTCCTCTGAAGTGTGCAGGACTGCAGAGCTGTATGGGTTCTAGGGTGACTTGTGTTACGTAGGACAGGTTCCTTTAAAGTAGAAATTTTGCAAACCACTGACAGGAAATTTTTGAATTTCCTCAGTAGAGAATATATGAATGTATCATCTTATATGTTAAAACAGGGGTGAGGAACCTGTGGCCCTCCAGATATTGTTGGGCTACAACTCCCATAATTCCTGACCATTGGCCATACTGGCTGGGGCTGCTGCGGAGTTTGAGTCCAACAACTTCTGGAGGCCCATAAGTTCCCTACCCATTTTAAAGTTTAAAATTCTTGAAGCCAAGGACGTCGTGGGGGATGTTGTACCTTTCTAAAACTTCCTAACATTAATTATTGTAACTTAGGGATGTCAGAGAATTATGCCACGGATCTCAGTGAGGCCGAATGCCAGTGCATTCGGCCCCCCGAAATCCGTGGCGGAATGAAGCCCCCCACCCCCCACCCCGCTAGAGGCACGCGAAATGGAGCACTTACCTGGTGCCATTTGTGCTGCTTTGCAGGGATGCCATTTGCATACCTGCGGAGGCCGTGATAGGCTATGTAAATACTTACGTAGCCTATCACGGCAAAAAAAGGGAACGCAAATGGCGGCCGCCGTAGTCACCACCATTTGCACCCCTGTTTTTTTGCCATGATAGGCTATGTAAATATTTATGTAGCCTATCATGGCGAAAGACAGGAGCGCAAATGGTGGCCGCTACACCATTTGCGCCCCTGTTTTTTTTCCGTGATAGGCTACGTAAATATTAAAAAAAAAACAGGAATGCAAATGGCAGCTGCCGTAGCCACCGCCATTTGCGTCCGCAGGCTCTGCATGCCTGTGAATGCACCCAGCCAGTGGCTCTGCGGAGTTGCTGTGGAGCAGAGCTGGCCAGGTTAGAATTTCGGGGGGAGGTGCAGAGCGGCTCCTACCCACCGCGAATCACCCCCTTTGAAAAGGTAAGTGACTTTCACACATCCCTATTGTATCTCTGAACATTCCTGCTAGTGATCAGTGAAGGTTCACCCCTGCCACTGTCTGGGTCAGAACCACAAGCACGCACATGGCATGCTACGTTTAACTCCCCTGTCAGGAGTGGGCCAGGAATGTGGAGGTGTCATCACTAGGGATGTGTGAGCATTTCATTTTGCTCTCAAAATATGTGAGCATGAACTGTTTGAAGCCCTGAAGATGATTGTGAGCATGAGCACATGTCTGCCAAAAATGTTCTCAAATTGCCGGATGTGTGTTTGCATTCGATTTGTGCAACTTTCCCCAGCTCGTTTTTGTGCACATTTCCTAATTTGCACAAATTTCCTCTGCAGCCTGAAAGCCCAGCTTTAGTCTATGGAGGAAAGTTGTGCATATTTGGGGAAATCTGCGCCCATTTCATGTTCGATCGCTGCTCAATTTGTGCAATTTTCTCAGTTCACACAGAGTGAGCAACGATCAAAAATGCAAACAGGAATCGAACAGTAGACGAGCAGCAAGATGATGTTCAGAGAATCCTAGCGATCTTGAACATCGCTCGTTCTCCTAACCCTAGCCATCCCTCCTTTGGTGCACGAGATACCTCAGAGCATTGCTGGCTCCAGGATTTTTGGGGTGCCTCAGCTTCCCCTAAGATAATCATCTTAGGCTAAAGCTGATCTTATTGGATACTCTGTGCAAACTGGAAATTATAACGCTGTTAGTGTGGTGGGCCCTTTTCTAGTCTTGGGCCCTGGCAAATGCCAAACTTTGCCACCTTCCAGAGCCAGTCCTGCCTCAGAACCTATAAAATGAGGCCTTGTATGACTTGGGTAACATCTCTTGGTTGTTAGGCCTCATCTCATTTGCCCCAAGGCTCTGGCATGCTAAGGGCATGGTCTAATCAGATGAGGTGAAATCTAGCACAGCTTGATGGAGCACAGCCTGGTGGAGGTCTCTGGGCTGGGCTAGTCTCCTTTGATCTGCTCTGTTAACATATTTCCTTCTCTCCAAGTTTGAATTTTCAGGGCTTTCATTTATGTTCATTGTTTGCTTTTTATGAATGCCGGAAAAATATTTCATAAGAACCTATGGTTATATGCAATAAAAATCAACTGACTTACTGAATGCAGGAAAAAAGAAAAAGATTAGTTATTATTTATATAACACCATTGCTCTTTGCACAGTTACATAAGCAAAGTAGTAGTAGTAGTAGTAGTAATATTAAAGCAGGTCCCTCTATGGAAAGGGCTTACCATCTAAATATGGGAACAAATCTTAGGGAAAGAGGGCTCAGCAGAGGTGATAGAAAATATGACAAGAAAATGCAAAGAGAAATAATGTGATAGGAATGTGTGTGTGCCAGTGAGATGACAAGCCCTGCAGCCAATAAGAACAAAAGAGAAGATACAAGAGGGACTGTCTAGTGTGATTGTCAAGACATTCTATTCAATGGTGCTGGCATGAATTTGCTCTGCAAAACTTTGTGAAATTTTATTCCAGTTCTTTTGTATTCTTTGAAGAATGTTCCTTGAATTACAATAACAGATGTGTGTTATAACCTGTCTCATTTGATTTTGACAGCTGTTGCCATGCAACTTACCCATCTTTTCTGACACAAAGCCAGACTGTCCAGCTTTGTAAGGGAATGAAGTATGAGATATTACTAACTTTTCCATATAAGCCAAGACAGTGATTTGTGTTATCTTCTCTATGTGTATTAGGGATGGGTGGATTTCCTACCTGCTGATCTGGCCAGGAATCCACCCTTGGGGGGAGGTGATCCATACCTCCCTCCAGAAGCCTCTTCAGCTGGCTCCACTCCGTGGCGATTCTGCAGAGCTGCTGGCTGGTTCCAAAGCACCAGCAATACGGCAGCCATGGCCGTATCGCTGGCTGAGGGGGATTGACTGCGGACGCAAATGGCATCCAGGATGCCATTTACGGCCGCAAATGGCGTCCTGGATGCTGTTTGTGTTGCTGCTTTTTTTCTTGCGATATGCTACACAAATATTTGTGTAGCCTATTGCATAAAAAAACAGGGCTGCAAATGGTGTAGTGGATGCCGGGGTGCCACAGCAGAAAAGGCCCTCTTCCTAGTAGCCACCCACCTCACTTCCTTTGTCAGGGACTCATGGAGAAGGACCGCTGAGGATGATCTTAGGGTCTGGGCAGGCACATATGGGAGGAGGCAATCCTTCAGATAATCTGGCCCCAAGCCATTAAGGGCTTTGAATGTTAATAGCAGCACTTTGAATCTGGCCTGGAAATGGACTGGCAGCCAGTGCAGCTCGAAAAGTACTGGCGTAATATGAGCTCACTGGCCAGTCTTGTTAACAATCTTGCTGCCCTATTTTGGACTAGCTGAAGTTTCCAGACTGTTTTCAAAGGCAGCCCCATATATAACGCATTGCATTAATCCAGATGAGGAGTTATCAGAGCATGGGTAACTGTGGCTAGACTATCTCTGTCCAGATAAGGGCATAATTGGTATACCAGCCTAAGCTGATAAAATGTGCTCCGTGCCACTGAGTTTACCTGTGCCTCAATTGACAGTTCTGGATCCAAGAGCACCCCCAAACTATGAACGTGACCCTTTAGGGGGAGTGCAACCCCCTCCAGAACAGGTTGAATATCACCTGGCTGGGCAGACGAACCACCCACTAACAGTACCTCCATCTTGTCTGGATTGAGTTTCAGTTTATTGGACCTCATCCAGTCCATTACTGTGCCCAGGCATTGATTCAGAACTAGGGATGTACGAAAGTCACTTACCGTTTTGCGGATCTGCTTCGCAGTGGTGGGGGAGGCGCTCCGTCCCTCCCCCCGGAATCCCCGATGGGGGGGAGGTGCTCCGTCCCTCCCCCTGGAGTCCTGCCTGGCCGGCTCCGCTCTGCAGGGATTCCGCGGAGCTGCCGGCCGGCTCTGCCCGCAGCCAGACATCCGGCCACTGGGCAGCAGGGATGCAAATGGCAGCGGCTGTAGCCGCCACCGTTTGTGTTCCTATACTTAACTGTGATAGGCTACGTCAATATTTACGTACCGTATCATGGCAAAGTAAAAAAAAATGCGTACGCAAATGGTGGCGGCTACGGTGGCTGCTGTTTGCGTTCACTATTTTTCACCGTTCTAGCCTACGTAAATATTTACATAGGCTAGAACGGCAAAAAATAGCGAACGCAAATGGCGGCCGCCGTAGCCACCGCCATTTGCGTATGCTGCGCCCGGCTGCAGCTGGCCAGGAGACCAGCTGCCGCCACCACCGCCCCCGCCGCAGCTGTTGCACCCGCCGAATTTCAGCCCAGATTTTGGACTTCCAATTGGGTGAAGCTCTCCTGAAATGGAAACCTATCTTATTGGAGTCTAGAGGGGTATACCTTCAGTCAAATGATGAGTTCTGGTGATTATCTTGTCAGGAAGAACTTCAGTTTTTAGTGGGTCTTCCTACGGTGGTCAATAACACATCTCATGATGTAAAGACACATCCAGAAGAAAGTATCACCACACTAAAATACAGATAAGAGTCACTTTGTGGTTTAATAGGTCAGAAAATAATGTGAGAATCAGGCCTGAGATCAGGGGTTGGCAACTTGTGGCTTTCCAGTTATTTTGGCTACAATTCCCATCAGCCTCAGCCAACACAGCCAGTGGTGAAGGGTGAGGGGAGTTGTAGGCCAAAACCTCTGGAGGGTCACAAGTTGCACACCCTTGCCTTAGACAAAATGAATCAGAGGCTCCTAGCCTTTGTTCTTGTTTATTTTATATTAGAGATGTGTGATTCTATCTTTGCAAATTCTGATCTGATCTGACCCAGATGACAGTGTGCACAGAACTTACTTATCCACTAGCTTTCACGGTTCCTGAATGTCTCAGTACAGTTCTCAACTCACAGACATATCAAAATATGTTTTAAAATGCATTCTTTCAGGGAAAATACTAGGGGTGCATGAAACCCACTTACCTGGTCTCGCAGCTTTTCGCGGTGGGGGGGAGGCGCTTCGCTGCTCTCCCCCCGAAGTTCAGGCCGGGGGGGAGGCTTCCTGCCTCGCCTGGCCGAAATTCAGGCTGGGGAGGAGGCGCCTCGCCTCGCCCAGCCGCGAAATTAAAAGTTAAAAACAAAAACAAAAACGCCCCCGTGATAGGCTACGTGACGATTAACGTAGCCTATCACGGCTAGATCTGCAAAGTCAGCCATGATAGGCTACGTAAATCGTCACGTAGCCTATCACGGGTGACTTTAAATTAAAAAAAAAAAAAAGCGCGTATGCAAATGGCGGCCCCCATAGGGAGCCGCCATTCGCGTTCCTTATTTGGTCGCTGTAGTCTACGTAAATCTTTATGTAGACTACGGTGAAAATAAGGGCAACGCAAATAGCGTTGCCCTTATTTTCGCCGTAGTCTACGTAATCTTTACGTAGACTACAGCGACCAAATAAGGAACAGGAATGGCGGCTCCCTATGGGGGCCGCCATTTGCGTACGCGCTTTTTTTTTTTAATTTAAAGTCACCCGTGATAGGCTATGTGACGATTTACGTAGCCTATCATGGCTGACTTTGCAGATCTAGCAGTGATAGGCTACGTTAATCGTCACATAGCCTATCACGGGGGCTTTTTTTTTTTTAGTTTTATTGGAATGGCAGCGGCGGCAGCTGGTCGAAAGATCGGCTGCTGCCCCCGCCCCTGACGAAGACCCGATGAACCGCCACTGGGACCCGCCGCCGGGACGGACATTCGGCAGAGGTAAGTCCCATCCCGGGGGGATGCGGAGAATTTCTCCCCGAAACTTGTTCGGGGGGCCGAACACGTTGGCGCTCGGCCCCCCGAAGTTTTGGGGAGAAATTATCCGCTACCCTAGAAAATACATTAAATGTGGATAGGGAGACATTTTTCTCCCTTTCTCAAAATACTAGAGCCTGGGGTCATCCTATGAAGCTGATTGGTGGGAAATTCAGGACAGATAAAAGGAAGTACTTCTTCATACAGCGCAGAGTTAAACTATGGAATTCGCTATCACAGGATGTAGTGATGGCCACTCATTTGGATGGTTTTAAATAGGGATGTCAGAGAATTCCACCGCGGATATCAGGGAGGCCAAATGCCAGTGCATTCGGCCCCCCGAAATCGGTGGCGGAATGGTCTGCCCCCCCGCCCCCCCGGTACGAGACTTACCTGGGGCGGATCTTCCTGGCGGTGGCGGCTGCGGTGGCAGCTGCGGCGGCGGTTCGGCGGCCGTGGCTGCGGCGGCTGGTCTTCTGACCAGCTGCCGCCGCCGCCGCCATTTTCAGGTTAAAAAAAAAACAAAAAGCAAAAAAATGTGATAGGCTACATAAAGATTTACATAGCCTATCACGGCTAGATTTTAAAAAAACACAGCGATAGGCTACGTAAATCTTTACGTAGCCTATCATGGCTGACTTAAAAAAAAACCCCCAAAAACATGCGCGTACGCAAATGGTGGCGGCCATGGCTGCCACCATTTGCGTTCCTTATTTTGGCATGTCTTAGTCTACGTAAACATTTACGTAGACTAAGATGGCAAAAATAAAGGGAACGCAAATAGCGTAGACGCTACGCTGTTTGCGTTCCCCTTATTTTCGCCGTCTTAGTCTACGTAAATGTTTACATAGACTAAGACATGCCAAAATAAAGAACGCAAATGGGGGCGGCCATGGCCGCCGCCATTTGCGTACGCACGTTTTTTTAAAAAAAATCAGCCGTGATAGGCTTCGTAAACATTTACGTAGCCTATCATGGCTGACTGCAGGGACGCAAATGGCGGCGGCTATGGCCGCCGCCATTTACGTCCCTGCTAGCCAGCAGCCGGATGTCCAGCTGCTGGCGGAGCCGGACAGCGGCTCCGCAGAATCACTGCGGAGCACAGCTGGCTGGCCAGGATTCCGGGGGGAGGGACGGAACGCCTCCCCCCACCATCAACATAATCCGCGGGAAGGTAAGTCACTTTTGTACATCCCTAGTTTTAAAAGGGGGTTGTACAAATTTCTGGAGGAAAAGGCTATCAGTGGCTACTAGTCTCGATGGCTATGTGCAACCTCCAGTACCAGAGGCAGTTAGCCTTTGTACACCAGTTGCTGGGGAACATGGGTGGGAGGGTGCTGTTTCACTCATTTCCTGCTTGTGGCTTCCTGGTTGACAGCTGGTTGGCCACTGTGTGAACAGAATGCTGGACTGGATGGACCCTTGGTCTTATCCAGCATGGCTCCATTATGTTCTTATGTTCTTATTTTGAGAGAAAACTGTTTAAAAATGTGTATTTTGAGAGAAGATAAGGTTAAAATAGATATTTAAAGACACATATAAATGTAAACTTTCATGAGGATAAAAAACCTACAGATTAATGAAGAAGTGGAATGGAACGGGCTTATGGGCAAACACATGTGGAAATGACGTGGACCAGAAATAAACTGATTCAAACATCCCTACTGTATATCTTTTGCATAGTTTATCTTTCACTGGGGGTGGGGGATTCCAAACTCTTGAATCTACATTTCTCTGATATTGCCAGTTTTGGCAATATTGTATTGCCAAAATGGCAGTATTGCCATTTTTGTGCATCAGCTTTCCTCTTGGGGTCGGTTATAACAATACCAAACACTGGTGTAGACTCTTCGCAACTATGAATCAGCAAGCAACATACAAGCATCATAAGGGTGGCATGATGCAAAGATATTGTAATTATAAAGTGGTGGTTTCTTGGTAACGTGTAGGCTATGTGTGAAATTTCAGCTTCACACTTCCTGACAAGTTCACAGAATCTCTTACAATAAAACAAGGGTCTGCTTCCAGCAACAAAACCACTTTCAAAAAGTGTTAAATCCTGTTTTCTTTAGAGGAATATAAGTACTAAGCAAAAATGTTCCTGGACCAGATACTTTTGTGAAACCACACACACACACACACACACACACACACCCCTCTTTGCCTGCAGCAACTTTTCTCTCTCCTAAGCTTTAGGGGCTGAACACACAGAGCCAACACCATTTAAAAAATGTGTTTGGGCAGGACAAGTACCATCATTGGATGCCTTTTCTTCCAAGTGTCCAAATGTCTACACACAATTCTCCAAATTATACTTGTACCCCCATACGTCATCCAGGAGGGTTATATTCTCACGCCTTCCAAGAGGGTTGTCCTGTTTTATTATAGTCCATTTTTATTATAGTGAGATGGACTAGCGGCTATCTTTTAGCCTTGACTAGGATCAACCACTGAGCTTCATACCTGAACAGGAATTTGAACTCAGCTCTCCCCACACTAGGCCTACAGATGACATTAATCTGGTTTGCAGTGCAAAGCCATACAGCCACATTGCCAATGACAACCCCAATGGCTGGCAGTCCTGCTCAGGTCAATAATCCAGAGGCCTGAACTTGTGTTAGAGCTTCTCAAGTCTGAGTGTTGTGTGTATGGCCTATTTCTTTAAGAGGGATACTTAAATTGTAACTTAAGATATGCCTCTTAAAGAGAAAGGAAATGTAAGGCATGTCTCTTAACAAGAAAAAGGAAGCTCCCCTTCCTTACTGTGTGGATGTGGCTTTCTTTTTGATCCAGTTAGGACAGGTTAGGGCATGTTGTTGTGACTGGCTCTGAGATCACATGTGATGAGGGGTGGGACATAAATTTTATAAATAATAAAAACATGTCTATGTTAATCACTCTGCATAGTGAATTGAAACGGTTATGTTGCTGTGTTTGTGTCTGTTGTTCCTGAATAAGAGGGTTCTTGAACTCATGCTGACTCCTGTTACTTCTTAGGTTTAGGGAAGGCAAGTGGAAAGAAGGTCATCTCACACAGTGAGTATCCAAGGAAATGGAGAGGGAGATGCTGCATGAGAAGCCTTAGGCATTCAATTACCATGATAGGCTAAGTAAATACTTACGTAGCCTATCACGGCTGACTGCAAGGACGCAAATGGCGGCCGCTATGACGGCTGCCATTTGTGGCCACAGTAGCCCGGCCGCGGCCAGAACTCTGGCTACGGCCGGCCGCGGACCAGAACCAGCCAGGGAAGATTCTGGGGGGAGGGATGGAGCGCCGCCCCCCCACTGTGGATGCCGCAGTGTGGAGCCAGGTAAGACTTTCGTACATCCCTACTTTAGACTAGGGGTGTACGAAATACTCACCCCACTGTTTTGTGGTGTCCACTGGGTGGGGGAGGTGATCCCTCCACCCCAGAATCCTGGCTGGCTGACTCCACTCTGCAGCAATTCTGCGGAGCTGCCAGCCGGCTCCGAAGCCCCAGCAATACGGCCGCCATTGCCATATTGCTGGCTGGACTACGGACGCAAATGGCGTCCAGTGTAGCGGATGCCATTTGTGTAGGGATGTTAGAGAATTCCGCCACGGATCCCAGGGAGGCTGAATTTCAGTGAATTCGGCCCCCCAGAATCTGTGGCGGAATGGAGCAACCTACCCACCACCCCGCGAAAGCCCCGCAAAACGGAGCCTACCTGGCTGCGGCTCCAGCGGCGGCTCTGGTGGCAGTGGTGGCTCCAGTGGCGGCAGCAGCTCCGGCAGCTCTAGCCGCTGCCGGGCTGCAGCTGCAAATAGCGGCTGCTATGCCGGCCGCCATTTGCTTCCCTGGCATGCCATGATAGGCTACGTAAGTATCTACATAGCCTATCACGTCTCAGGGCAGGGACGCAAATGGCATAGCCACCATTTGCATCTGTGTCTTTAGCCATGGTAGGCTACGTATGTATTTATGTAGCCTATCATGGCAAAAGACAGGGGCGGAAATGGCGGCCGCTATGCCATTTGCATCCGTGTCTTTAGCTGTGATAGGCTGCATTTATATTTACATAGCCTATCACGGCTAAAGACATGGATGCAAATGGCGGTGGCTACAGCGGCTGCAATTTGCATCCCTGTGCAGCCCAGTGGCCAGATGTCTGGCTGCGGGAGGCCGGAGCTGTCCGGCGGCTCCGCAGCTTGGCCGTGGAGCAGAGCCAGCCAGGCAGGATTCCGGAGGGGAAGACCAGATTGCCTCCCCGCCCATCGAGGATTTTGGGGTGAGGGATGGAGCGCCTCCCCCCACCGTGGATTGCCCTGTGTGGAGCCAGGTAGGTGTTTCGTACATCACTACATTTGAGTCCCTGCTCTTTGACGTGATAGGCTATGTAAATCGTTATGTAGCCTATCGCATGAAGGAACAGGGATGCAAATACACCATTTGCATCCCTGTTTTTTCACGCAATAGGCTATGTAAAGATTTCTGTAGCCTATCACATCAAAGAGCAGGGACGCAAATGGCATAGCAGACGCCATTTGCGTCTGCAGTCTGTCAGTCCAGCCAGCGATACGGCAATGGCGGCTGTATCACTGGGGCTTTGGAGCCAGCGGCAGGCAGGATCTGGCCAGCGAGGGACTTTGCGGGGAGGCAGAGGTAGGAGATCTGATCCTCCACGGACTTCAGGGGGCCAGATTCAATAGAATCTGGCCTCATTGGGGTCCGTGGAGGATTTCTCCAACATCCCTACTTTAGAACCACATTTATTTGTTTGTTTATTTATTTATAATATTTATATACTGCTCCACATCAAAGATTTCAGAGTGGTGAACCACAAGACAAAAGAATAAAACCCCATTATTAAACAAAACATTTTAAAAGAGCAGATTCTGAACTTAATAAACCGCAGCTGGTCACTCAGGGAAGGCCTCTAAAAACAACAATGTCTTCAGGAGGCGCCAAAAGCAACACAACGTTGGCGCCTGCCTGACCTCCAAAGGCAGGGAATTCCAGAGGGAGGGGGCCATCACGCTGAAGGCTCTTTTCCTGGTGGACTCCACATGGGCCATAGGTCCATGTGGAACCACCAGGAACAAGCCCTCCAATGACCTCAGTGACCAGGCACGTTGGTAAAGAAGAAGGCGCTCTCTCAGGTATCTTAAACCTGTCCTGGTAGCGAATAGGCTGCCAGTGCAGTTCCCTCACAAAGGAGTTACTGCTGAAAAGGGACAGCTCCTGCTAACAGCTGAGCTGCTGTGTTCTGCACTAGCTCCAGCTTTCAGACCAGCCTCAAGGGCAGCCCCACATAGAGAACATTGCAATAATCCAGTCTTGAGGTTACTAGTGCCTGCACCACTGTGGCCAAGCTATCCCTCTCCAGGAAAGGCTGTAGCTGGTGAACCAGCCGAAGCTGGTCAAAGGCACTCCAAGCCACAGCAGCCACTTGGGCTTCCAGTGACAGATCTAGGAGTAACCCCGAACTACGGACCGGATCTTTCAGACGGAGTGCAGCCCCATCCAGAACAGGCTATGAGCCTATCTTCTGGACTCAAGAGCCACTCTCCCACAGGGCTTCCATCTTGCCAGGATTCAGCTTCAGTGTATTGGCCCTCATCCAGCCCACTACTGAGTTCAGGCAGTGGTCCAGGACTTGCACTGCCTCTCCTGATTCAGATGTCGCAGGGAGATAGAGCTGTGTGTCATCAGCATACTGATGGCACTTGGCTCCAAATCCCCTAATGACTGCTCCCAGTGGCTTCATACAGATGTTAAACAACACTGGGGACAAGATGGTACCCTGCGCCACCCCATAGCTCTATTGCCAAGGGGCCTAGGAATAGTCACCTAATGTTACTCTCTGAAATCAGCCCCATAGGTAGGAATGGAGCCACTGTAACACAGTGCCTGCAATACCCATCCTATGGAGTCGATCCAGGAGGATATCATGGTCGATGGTATCAAAAGCCATTAGCCAATGAGACAATGAGCAGAATTAACAGGGCTGCACTCCCCCTGTCCCTCTCTCGATAAAGGTCATCCATCAGGGTGACCAAGGCTGATTCAGTCCCACAACCAGATCGAAACCCAGACTGGAATGGGTCTAGATAATCTGTATCCCCCAAGAGTTCCTGCAGTTGCTCCGCCGGAACCCTCTCAAATACCTTCCCTAGGAAAGTGGTATTTGTAACTGGACGGTAGTTGTCTAATATTGTTGGGTCCAGAGTGGGCTTCTTCAGGAGTGGCCGCACTACTGCCTCCTTAAGGACAGCAGGGACCACCCCTTCCCACAGGGGAGAATTTATCACTCGTGGACCCACCCAGTCATACCTCCTCGGCTAGCTTTTCTTAGCCAAGAGGGGCAGGGATCGAGAGGGCCTGTGGTTGGTTGCATTGCTGCAAGCACCTTGTCCACATCATCAGGCCACAGCAAGTAGAACTGATCCCACAAATCAGGGACTTTTAAAGATCCAAGAGGAAAAACACACACACAGTGCAAATGTTTTCAGTTCTCCCCGCACTTAAATGCTAAAGCATACATCTGTGGACTTTTGCCTCAGAAACAGAAAAGTCACAGATATTTGAGACATCTGTACTTATGACATACTATTTTTTTACAGCCACTAAATTTACAAGCAATGCTCTTAGCAAAAGCAAGGATGGAATTCTGCTCATACTATCACCCATGTATTTAAAGGCCAACAACCCAGATAAACAAAATTAACAGGAACAACTTACTGTCTTTCTAATAATAGATTTTCTTCAATGGTTTATTCTGGCAAAACATAACGTATAGTTCTACCAAGGAGTGAGTCAGAGCTCAGAATAGGAAGAAGAGCACTGAAGATGCTATGAAATGTTTATTTAGAATGGGTTGTTATGTAATTTCTGCAGAGTGGAGTGACCTTCCTTCCTGGCTGCTGGGTTAATGTGAGAAGCTCAGTAGTTCCAGTGGGAGGACCACATGTTGTGACTGGTTGATGCTGACATTAAGAGGAGCCACCGTGTGGTCTCAACCTGTGTGGCCTGGGCTTTTGATATTACCCTGGATGCATGGGAAGGAGCAATATTACAATGGTGTCCATGCCACTGGAATAACATAATCATATGCTTGCAGCAGAACAGCTATAAAAGAGGGGCAGCATTAAAAAATGCAGGCAAGTAGTCCCAACGCTCTTGCCTGTTCATAAATTACAAGATAATCCAAAACACACTTAGGCCTTCTACCATCTGTTGTTACTGCTATCAAACAGCTGGAAAGAGAGATATCATGGTTGACCATGAAATATTATCTCTGAAACCTTTTCGCAGTGACCTGCAAATTAGTATGGAGCTGAAATGAACATCTGAAATTCTGCCAGCGTTCCATATCAACTTCCATTTTTTTGAATGAGAAAGGTCAACACAAAATTGAGTAGGGGAGTGGGGAGGAACCTGTTTTGTTCCTGGGGCCAAACTTTGCTCAGTTGATATTGAATCAGTTTATAGAGACAGTCCACAAATTTTCTCAGGTCAAACTTGAAGGTCAATGACTCTCTGTCAATTTGATTAAGGAAACAATAAGATGACATAGAGCATTTCTACATGAGGCTTTTTTTGCATGCTCCTGATTGGTCACTCATGGATGTTTGTGGGTCCTTTACATAAAGTCGTCAACCTCCAGGGCATCTCCCACACTTTCTGAACTTTATCCTCCTTTTAAAAAGATCAGAGATAACCGATAAGGAACATTAATCTGATATATCGTCTGTGTGTAACTGTGCAGTTCTGCTGTAACCATAGCACCATCTAGTGGCTGAAAAATGAAACATGTAGAACTTCCGATCAAAGGAATTCCCTGATTCAAAGCACGTGTCCGCCCATGTAAAGGAGCTGGTCTTAATCCCACAAAGAATCTGGAAGCAGAAGCCCAGGTCAGGATGTGGGATTTTAGCCTTGTGTGGTGAAGCTCATAGTCTTCCTCCACAAAATTCATTCAATAGAACTAGGGTTGTGCAGACTCACCTGAGTTGGCCCTGCTACCCATTCGCCGGATCCCTGCCCACTGTCGGACCTGGCTCTCACTGGGACATGATCTGGCTGTTGGTTAGCAGGGGCCAAGCGAGCACTTCTGCTGCCGCTGCCATGAACAACTGCGTCCGTCTCTGCCAAGCCCCGGCAGAGAGGGGGGCAGTTGCTCTCAGTGGCGGGATGGGAAAGCTTCCCATCCAGCCATCACCGCTTGGGCAAGGAGCAGGGGCCACCGCATGGCATGCACCAAGTAGGGCAAGAGCAGAAAGTTGTGGACTGGCATTTGGGGGGCAGGAACCCGCCAAGCTCAAGCCCCCAAATGGATGCTTGTGACATCCCTAAATACAACATTGTGAATCACATTGGCAGGGGCTCCATATACCTATCATGTGTACAGAATAAAATGAAAGGAGCATCTGTTATCATTTTACAAAAATAAAAACCCCTTGGGAGTTAAAGAGCATTCTGTAGATAATGAAGGCAGATATATCATGGACTTTGTGCAAGGCTACCCAGGTTTTAGGTTGCTTGCAATAATCTCAGTTTGCACACCAAATCAGGCTTTGGGTAGATTCTGCAAAAAACCTGGCTAGTGATATGCAAAATTTTAGGGAAGGTTATTTGGAATTCACTGGAGATTTAAACTTGATCATGAACCCTTTCTAAAGATAGATCAAATATTTAGAAAACATTAATTAATATTATTCTTACTTTTTTCTTTCTTTCTTGGATAAATTAGTGGGGTTTAGTTGATATATGGCATTTTTTGTATCCTGAAGGTAAGGACTTTATTTATTTTATTAAATTTATTAATCGCCCATCTGGCCAGTCACCCAGCCACTCTGAGTGATGTACAACAATAAAAACAGTTCATACAATAAAATTCAACATTAAAAACATCACATTTCTAAAATTACCCTAGCCCACCCCAAATGCCTGCCTGAACAACCAAGTTTTCAACGCATGGCGGAAGCTTATTAAAGAGAGGGCATGGCGGAGTTCCCTAGGGAGGGAGTTCTATAGAGTGGGGGCCACCACAGAGAAGGCCCTCTGCCTTGTCCTCACCAGCCTAGCTGTCCTGGCTGATGGGACAGAGAGAAGGCCATCCGAGGCTGATCTTGTTGAGCGGCCTATCTGGTGTTGCTGGAGGCTCTCCTTGAGATAGGCTGGGCTGGAACCATAAAGGATTTTAAAGGTCAAAACCAACACCTTGAATTTGGCCTAGAAAAAACTGGTAGCCAGTGCAGCTCCTTCAGCACTGGGGTGATGTGACCTCACTGGCGGCTGCCTTTAATCAGGCGAGCCGCTGCGTTCTGTACCAGCTGCATCTTCCGAACCATCTTGAAGGGTAACCCCACGTAGAGCGCAGTAGTCTAAACGAGAGGAGACCAGGGCATGTACTACCGATGGGAGCAGATGGTCAGGAAGGTAGGGGTGCAGCTGCCGTATCAGATGGAGTTGGAACAGAGCTGTCCAGCTCACAGCTGACACTTGAGCCTCCATGGACAGCTGGGAGTCTAAGATGACCACAAGCTGCAGACCTGGTCTTTCAAGGGTAACCGTACCCCATTCAACACCAGGTCAACATCCCCCAACCTCTTCTTGTCTCTCAAAAGTACCTCGGTCTTGTCAGGGTTCAGCTTCAGCTTGTTCCTCCCCATCCAACCACTCACCATCTCCACACATTTGGACAGGGATTCTACGGCCAACCTTGGTAAAGATTTGAATGAGAAGTAGAGCTGCGTGTCATCCACATACTGATGACACCGCATCCCCAAACCTCCAGATGATAGCCCCCAGTGGCTTCACATAGATGTTAAATAGCATCGGGGAGAGGATGGAACCCTGTGGCACCCCACAAGTGAGTGGCCACGGGTCCGAAACCTCCTCTCCCAGTGCTACCCTCTGGTACCTGCCGGAGAGGAAGGACCGGAACCACCGTAATACGGTGTCTCCAATGCCCAACCCCTCCAGGCGGTCCAGGAGGATACCATGGTCAACGGTATCAAAAGCCGCTGAGAGGTCAAGGAGAACAAGGAAGGAGCATTCGCCCCTATCCAGAGCCCTTCTCATATCATCCACCAAGGCGACCAAGGCCGTTTCTATCCCATGCCCAGGCCTGAAGCCCAACTGAAATGGATCTAAATAATCGTCTTCTTCCAAGTATGCCTTCAACTGCATCGTCACCACTTGCTCAATCACCTTGCCCCAAAATGGCAGATTCGAGACTGGGCGAAAATTGTTCAGAGCTTGGGGATCCAAGGAGGGCTTTTTAAAGAGCAGTCTTATCACTGCATCTTTGAGGGCTGATGGCATCACTCCCTCCTTAAGGGAGGCATTCACCACCGCCTTGATCCCCTCACCCAGCCTCTCTCTGCAGCTCATAATGAGCCAAGATGGGCAAGGATCAAGTAAGCAGGTGGTCGGCCTTACAGATGAAAGCACCTTGTCCACTTCATCAGAAGAAAGAAGCTGGAACCGATCCCACAAAACCGGTGTGCCACAGACCACATCCTGCTCACTAACTATATCCACAGTGCATGGAATAACACTCCTAATCCGATCACTTTTATCTGCAAAGTGCCTTGCCAAGGCCTCACAGGAAGCCTTAGAATGCTTCAGTGGTTCCAGGGCAACTGGACCGACCAGGCTCCGGACCACTTGGAACAGCCTCCTGGGACAGCACTCTGCAGTAGGGATGTACGAAAGTCACTTACCTTTTCGTGGATGTGATTCACGGTGGGGGGGAGGCGCTCCATCCCTCCCCCCAGAATCCTTGTTGGGGGGAGGTGATCCGGTCCTCCCCCCCCAGAATCCTGGCTGGCTGGCTCCGCTCTGCGGCGGCTCCGTGGAGCAGCTGGCCAGGGCTGTCCGCAGCCGCAGTTCCGGCTGAGGACAGGCTTCTGCGGATGCAAATGGCAGCCGCTGTAGTGGCCGCCATTTGCGTCCAGCCAGGCTGCCGTGATAGGCTACGTAAGTATTTACGTAGCCTATCACGGCAGGCCAAAAGAAAAAAGAAAAACAGTGTACACAAATGGTGGTGGCTACAGCGGCCGCCATTTGTGTTCCCTATTTTTCGCCATTTTATCTTACGTAAATATTTATCTTACGTAAAATATTACAGCAGGAAAAAAAGGAGAAATGTAAATTGCGCCCACTAGGCTATTTGCGTTCCCCCCCCTTTTTTTTCCGTAATAGCCTATGTAAATATTTACGTAGGATAAAATGGCGAAAAATAGGGAACGCAAATGGTTGCCGCCATAGCCGCCGCCATTTGCATACGCATTTTTTTTTGCTTGCTATGATAGGCTATGTAAATACTTACATAGTCTATCATGGCTAGGGATGGACGAAAGGGGCTTACCTTGTCCCACAGCTTGCTTCGCAGTGGGGGGGAGGCGCTTCGGTTCTCCCCCCGAAGTTCAGGCGAGGGGGGAAGGCGCCCCGCCTCGCCCGGCCGAAATTCAGGCCGGGGGGGGAGGCGCCCCATCCCTCGCCGGTGAAATTCAGGCCGGGGAGGAGCACCCCGTCTCCCCAGCCGTGAAAAAAAAGTAAAACAAAAACAAAAACACACACCCGTGATAGGCTACATAACGATTTGCGTAGCCTATCATGGCTAGATTTCCAAAGTCAGCCATGATAGGCTACGTAAATCGTCACGTAGCCTATCACGGGTGACTTTGGAAAAAAAAAAGCATGTACGCAAATGGCGGCGCCCCATGGGGCGCCGCCATTTGCGCACGCGCTTTCCCCCCAAAAAAAGTCAGCCGTGATAGGCTACGTGATGATTTACGTAGCCTATCACAGCTGACCTTGGAAATCTAGCCATGACAGGCTACGTATATCGTCACATAGCCTATCATGGGTGTTTTTTTTTCTTTTACTGTACTTCTTTATTTTGTAATGGCGGTGGCGGCAGCCAGTCGGGAGACCGGCCGCGGCCCCCGCCCTCACCGAAACACCACCGAACCGCCGCTGGGAGGGACATTCGCCGAAGATAAGTCCCATCCCGGGGGGGGCGGGGGGCCGGCGGAGAAGTTCCCCAACACTTTCGGGGGGCCGAATGCGTCGGCACTCGGCCTCCTGAAGATTCATGGAGAAATTCTCCGCCATCCCTATCATGGCCTCTGCAGGGCTGCAAAAGGTGTCCTTGCATTAGCTATGATAGGCTACGTAAGTATTTACGTAGCCTATCAAGGCTATGATCAGGAATCGAATGGCGACCGCAGGGGGGCCGCCATTCGCTAGTCAGAGCGGATGGCAGCAGGTAAGTGCTCCATTTCGTGCACCTTTCATGGGTTGGGGGCTCCGTTCCACGTTCCTTTCGTGGGTTGGGGGGCAGGGGCTTTGTTCTGCCACAGATTTTGGGGGGCCGAATGCAGTGGCATTCGGCCTCACCGAGATCCGTGGCGGAATTCTCCGCCATCCCTACTCTGCAGACGCGATAGAGGCAGCATAAGATTCCTTTTTTTGCTGCCTTCACCGCCATGTGATAGGCTGAAGATACAGCCCTAGCCTGTGTCTGATCACCTTTGGAGCGAGACTTCCACCACTGGCGCTCTAGCCATCTCACCTCCTGTTTCAGAGCTCATAACTGCGGATTGAACCATGATGCAGTCTGAGCCCTGTTCAGGGGGAGAGGGTGTTTCGAAGCCACCCAATCTAAGGTCCCAGTGATTGCGACATTCCAGCCACCCACCAGGGTCTTGACCGAGTGGCCGTTGGCGTGCTCCAGAGAATCCCGAAGCACGTTCAGGAATCCATTCGGATCCATAAGATGCCTGGGGCGGACCATTTTAATGAGTCCTCCACCCCTGCGGAGGGGTTGTAGAACCGGGAAGTCCAACATCACCCGATAGTGATCTGACCATGACAAGGGGGTGGTGGATATACCCCCAACTTCCAGATCATTCCCCGCTTCTCCAGAAACAAACACAAGGTCTAGTGCATGACCGGCTACATGGGTGGGCCCAGTTGGAATATGGTGCAGCTCCCAGGAAGCCATGGTCTCCATGAAGTCCCAAGGTGCCCCTGTGAGGACAGCCCCCGAATGTACATTGAAGTCCCCCAACACCAATAAGCCAGGGGACTGCACATGCACATCAGAGACCACCTCAAGCACCTTGGCCAGGGAGTCAGTTGTGCAGCAGGGTGGACGGTACATTAGCAGAATTCCCAGACTGCCCTTAGGGCCCAACCTCCAGTACATGCACTCAGCAACCTTGGTCTCCCAGAGAGGGGGTCTAGTGAAGACCAAGGTCTCTGGATAGATAACAGCCACTCCCCCTCCCCGATCCCCAGCCCTCGGCTGCTGTGCATACGAAAATCCGGCTGGACACATGGCTGCAAGAGTTGGAGCAGCGGCCTCGGCCAGCCAGGTCTCCGTAATACATGCCAGGTCTGTACCCTCATCCAGGATCATGTCATGGATGAGGGAGGTTTTCTGAGTAACAGACCTGGCACTGCAGAGCAGCAAACGAAGGCCAGAAGATGGAGTCATGCCTCCCCCAGCCATCCTTTGGCTCTGGACAGGCCCGGAGCAGGGGACAGATACTACACATCTCTCCCTTGTTCCCCTTACCTGGCATGGCCCGCCCCTAGCACTCCCCCAGTGCCTGCCGCCCAGCCTAGGTATGTTCTGGCCCCCAATACTCCCCCCACTGCCTCCATCAGGTGGACACATGCCCCCTCGCTCCCGCCTATCAGGCAGGCTACCCACCCCTAAAAACACAACAGACTGCCCCCAAAATTTAAAAACAATTTTACCTGTTACTCAGCAAGTCAAAACTCCTATTCTAGAATTGACTATATTTTCTTATCTCCTTAAAAGGAATTGCTACAAATATAGAAGTTATATCTTTCTCAGATTGTGCACCAATTTTTGTGACTGGGTCAAATTCAAATCCTCACATTGGAAGGAGCATTTGGCAATTGGACTCAGCAGTCTTACAAGATGAAATTGCAAGACAAAAACTTCCAAGGGATATAGAGTATTATTTCATGGATAATGAGGGCACTGTGACTCAGCTCACCACATTGTGGGAACCGTTTAAAGCATTTATAAGAGGTTCATGTGTTATTCTTATTCCTGCTAAAAATAAGAGATAAAGGGCGCAATCCTATGCATGTTTAGACAGAAAAAAGTCTTACAACTCCCAGCAACTCCTGGCTGGGGCATGCTGGGAGTTGTAGGACATTTTCCTGTCTAAACATGCATAGGATTGTGCCCTATACAATCCTATAACCCCTTACCTGGGAGTAAACCCCACGGAACTCATTGGGGCTTTGTTCTGGATAGAAATATATATGGTTGCACTGTTAGGGAGATAAGGAAGATCTGTATAAAGGTGTGATTAAGCTCACAACAACACAACATAAATGTGATCATTTCCATACTACCTTGGAACAATTAACAGGTGCTACGTGCTAGAGAAAAAAGAAGATATAGTGGAAACAAGACAATGACACAAAGCAATGGTCAATCTCAGACAAAAAAATATTTCGAGAAAAGGAGCAAAGCAAGACAAGCTATTAGCTTGGCAACTTGCAAAAAGACAAAAACAAAATATCATTCCCCAAGTTAAGACAAACATGGAGACAGTTATGGAAGAAGCAAGAGGGTTCCCCCCACTCAGAGCTTATAGGGACTTCTGTGGGCCAAGCTATACATTGATGCATTGAGCAGGAGGTGGACTCAATGGTCTTGTAGGCCCCTTCCAACCCTATGATTCTATGATCTGTGATTTGAAGATGTAGCTAGCAGTAACTTCTTTCTTACTCTAAACTAAGTGCAGGGGACCTGATCCAGATTGGGACCTTAACATGGGGAGATATGGGGGCTTTAACCTTTTTATTCCTGCAGGGGTCCCTGGGCCACAATATTCATTGCCAAATGATCCATTTATTTTAATGGATCACTTTTTAACAATGAAAATTATAGATGCAGGGGCCCCAATCCAGACTGGGACCATGGGGGGGGGGAAAGGTTGCAGCCCCTTATTAGGACCCCAATCCAGATCAGCCTTCTGTGTGCTTACTTTAGAGTAAGAAAGACATTTGGGGAATAGTTGAGGTCAGATCGAGAGATAAGTTGATTATTGTCAATTCAGAGAAGATAAGATTTTGGCAGCAAATCTGTTTCAGTTCATAGGGATGTCAGAGAATTTCTCCATGAATCTCCGGGAGGCCGAATGCATTGGCATTCAAAATTGGTGGAGAAACAGTCCGCCCCCCCGCCCCCCTGGGATGGGACTTACCTTGTGCGAATGTCCCTGGCGGCGGCGGCTCCCGGTGGCGGTTCGGCGGCGGTTTGGCCGGCCGCCGCCACCGCCATTTCCAAGTAAAACAAACAAACAAACAACAAACGTGATAGGTTACGTAAAGATTTACGTAGCCTATCACGGCTAGATTTTCAAAAAACACTGTGATAGGCTATGTAAATGTTTACTTTGGAAAAAAAAAAGCGCGTATGCAAATGGCAGTGCCCATGGGCGCTGCCATTTGCATTCCTTATTTGGGCACATGTAGTCTACGTAAACATTTACATAGACTACAGCGAAAATAAGGGCAACGCAAATAGCGTTGCCCTTATTTTCGCCGTAGTCTACATAAACGTTTACGTAGACTACACATGCCGAAATAAGGAACGGAAATGGCGGCGCCCATGGGCACCGCCATTTGCGTACGAGCTTTTTTTTCCCCCCAAAGTCAGCCGTGATAGGCTATGTAAACATTTATGTAGCCTATCACGGCTGACTGCAGGGACGCAAATGGCGGCGGCTACGGCCACCGCCATTTGCGTCCCGGCAGACGGTGAGGTTTCGCAGCTGGAGGGATGGGGCGCCTCTCCCCCGGCCAGAATTTCGGTGGGGAGGGATGGGGCGCCTCCCCCCTGTCCAGAATTTCGGGGGGAGGGACAGATTGCCTCCTCCCCACCGCGGAGCAAGCTTCGGGATCAGATAAGGGACTTTCGTCCATCCCTAGATCTAAACACACACTGACAAATAACATCGGTAGAGTTTAGTAGTTGTGCCTTCCAGACACTGCTGTTATTTGTTCCTAGAGAATCTATTGACACAGTTCTAATCTATTATCTGCCTCTCCTTTGAGCTACATCTGAACTTGTCATGACATAAAAAGCTGGTTGCCTTAATAAGATTCTCAGCCGGTCATTTCCTGTTTCTGGCCGCATTCAATATTTAAGACTTGAGGGAGGTTGTAACTTCAAAATATGAGGGGCTATGACACCACTACATTTCCCATATTTCTACTGGCCAGTTTCTCTTTTTAGTACTATGATAATCATCCAATAACTTCAGAGGGATAATTAAATGATGGCAGTCAGAGTACAAAGCTCCTGTACTAAAGATTGCTCCATTTGATAGCTGAACATCAGCAGTTTGCTTTGCAGGTTCAAGCATTCAGGACTGGAAGTTCAAATCTGGTTTAGGTTTCGTATGTTCTGTGGTGGTGTGCTTATCTTTTTATGTTTTGTATATTTGTACAACAAAGTGATGTTACCGGACATCTGACCGAGGCTGAGGGATTTCTGCTTCAAGCAGGAGATTTCTGCTAGATGACCCAGTGATTCTTTCTAGCCTTCTCCCCTTTGCTATATTTCCCATATAATCAGTTTGGGGTGGACTGTGTAACTTAATGGGATGCCACAAATCAAATTCAGATTTGACTCATACTGTCACTCTGGAATCCACTACTGTTCAAATGCACCCCCCCTCCCTGCCCCCATATTTAGTTTGCCTCTAGTCTGTTGAGTCAGCGAACAGGCCGCAGCAGAGCACTGGGGAGGCCAGGAGGAACATAAGCCCAAATGACCACTCAGCAGCTGGTGACAAGTGCAGCAGAAGCATTCGAACACCATTTGTATTCCTGTAGTTGTGATGGTGCAATGATTTAAATGAGCTTAAAATGCAAAACTGCACATACCCAGAATATTGTTTTTAATAAATCAGTTGGGCAAATACCTACAAGGATTATAGAAGCAGTTATAAAGCATGGTGGTGGCGGTGAGGAATAGAAATATTAGTTATGTGCTTCACAAGTGAAGTAATATACAAGGCCATGCAACCCCCCCCCCCCATAAGACCATTAGCTCCAGGGCCACAAATTGCCTAGCTGCTCCACTGGGAACAGAGGCTTAACTATGACAAAACCAAGCCCATGGGTCCATCCTCTAATTGTTGACGTGGCATAGGGTGGCCATGTATCTCCTTTTGCAGAGGGCGGTCCTCTATTTGAAGGGCTGCCAGCAGTAGAGGTGGAGGCTCTGATGTCAGTTGGGTCATGAATCCTCTCTGGGTTTGAGTCAGAACTCTAAAGGAGCTATCCAAGGTTTAGAACCTATTTCAGCACCCTGGATAGCTCCTTTAGAGTTCTGACTGAAACCCAGAGCAGATTCCCAGCCTCACAGGCATCGAAGCCACCAGTGCCCACTGGCTGGCAGCGGAGCATCATCTATCTGAAGGTATCCTTTGTCAAAAGGCCTGCCCTGTTCAATTCCAATTTCAAGATAAAGAAGAACCATAAGAAAGTTTGCCCATCAATAGGGATGGACGAAAGGGACTTACGTTGTCCCGCAGCTTGCTTCACAGTGGGGGGGAGGCACTTCGGTTCTCCCCCCAAAGTTCAGGCAAGGGGGGGAGGCGCCCCATCCCTCGCCGGCAAAATTTAGGCCGGGGAGGAGCGCCCCGTCTCCCCGGCCACGAAAAAAAAGTAAACAAAAAACAAAAAACACACACCTGTGATAGGCTACGTAATGATTTGCGTAGCTTATCACGGCTAGATTTCCAAAGTCAGCCAACGTAGCCTATCACGGGTGACTTTGGGGAAAAAAAAGCGTGTACGCAAATGGCGGCACCCCATGGGCGCCGCCATTTGCGTTCCTTATTTTGGCACGTCTAGTCTACGTAAAGATTGACGTAGACTACGGTGAAAATAAGGGCAATGCAAATAGCGTTCCCTTATTTTCGCCGTAGTCTACGTCAATCTTTACGTAGACTAGACGTGCCAAAATAAGGAACGCAAATGGTGGCGCCCATGGGGTGCCGCCATTTGCATACGCGCTTCCCCCCCCCAAAGTCACCCATGATAGGCTACGTGATGATTTACATAGCCTATCACGGCTGACTTTGGAAATCTAGCCGTGATAGGCTACGTAAATCGTCACGTAGCCTATCATGGGTGTGTGTGTTTCTTTTTACTTTATTTTGTAATGGCGGCGGCGGCAGTTGGTCGGGAGACCGGCCGCCGCCCCCGCCCTTGCCGAAACGCCGCCGAACCACCACCGGGACCCGCCGCCGGGAGGGACATTCGCCGAAGGTAAGTCCCATCCCGGGGGGGGGGCGGGGGGCCGGCGGAGAATTTCCCCAACACTTTTGGGGGGCCGAATGCGTCGGCACTCGGCCTCCCGAAGATTCGTGGAGAAATTCTCCGCCATCCCTACCAATCAACAGTTAGCACCTGGAGAGCAAACTGAACAGGCAGGCACACAGGTCACATGGTCACTGTCTTCTGCACTATGGTGAGATGTACTGTATTTTCTTTAATTATTTGGAAATTTGCATATTAGCATATGCAAATTTGATGCAAATTCTGACCTGCTTTGTCCACTTTTTGGTGATGCATTTCCTCTTTTTTGGTGATTTGTAAGTGGCTGTCCTGCACATAGCACTTCTGTAAGCTCCTATGGTTTAGTCCAGGCCTAGTTCTCACTGTAGTAGCCAACTTGTGCATTGACTGTACCACTTTAGTCTCTGTGTGGGGGCTTATATGATGGACCATTTGCTCTTGAAGAGAAATCTAGACATACAAATAACTAACATGTCAGAGGCAATGCTAAGGCAGAAGTCTTCTCCTTGAAAAGCTAACTTTCTGTGTGCAGGGCAATGATGCTTTTGCATGGAGGAGCATTTAATCAGGGGAGCCCCCAATTGCAGTGTAAAGTAGTACAACGCAGAGACAGGTTTACCCCCTCCAGTGCTGGCTTCAGGTTTTTGAGGGCCCACGGACAAGACACCCTCAGTAGCCCCCTCCCTCACTGACCCTACCTTCTTCATCATCAGCTGTTAGTGCTCCTCATTCTCTTTCTCATCACTGCTACCACTTGCTTGCTTGACAGGCAGAGAGGCAAGGAGCAAGGAGGCGGTGGCCTTGTTTTCCCCACCACCACTTTTGGGCCAGAGTGAGAGGCAAGTGAACAAGCAGGTCACAACGGAGAAGAGGAGCAAGTGCAGGGGCCTCTTGTCAGCTTGACCCTGGCCCTGTGTGTGTGTGTGTGTGTGCAGGCCCTCTGCAGGTGCCCAACGATGCCTACTCTTGACACCGGCCCTGACCACCTCAATGGGAACTAGGCCCTACTCTCTCCTTGATTTGCCACTTTTAACCTGCCCATCCATGAGAGATCCTGAGTATATAATTAATGTGATGATACACAAAATCTTATGGCATAATAAATTTTGTTAGTTTTTAAGTTGCCACAAGACTCTCTGTTGTTTTATTATTGTTAACCTTATCCCAAATTATATTTCCTGTTATAATTTAATGACTTCTGTGTTAATCCTCCCTAGTTTTACTTTACGTCATTGCAAATGGAAATGATCTTATTCTCCGAATGTGGTTGACAGGATGAGGTTTTTATTAGAGATGCTCTACATTTCACAATCGCCAGCACTATATTATTTTCGATGTACGTCACAGCAGATGGGATCTACATGATAGGTTGCACAGTACTTAGAATTTTGTCTTCTTCTCCAGCTTATTATGTCAACAAGAACTGTTCAAATGATAATCATGTGTTAAAGATGACAGTTTCAATGATTTACTGCAATAATCCTTGAAATAGTTTAGTAAAAATCTGGGTACCAGAAATTCAGCCTTGCTGAACACTAAATACTGATTTGCTCATAGATCCCATAACACTTGATCAAATTAAGGGTGACATTAGTAACTCCATGGAATTTAATGACTTGCCTGCATCTCCTCTGGGAAACAATTAGTGCAACCTCCCATGACACACATATTTCCTTAACATACCCCTGGAGAGAAAATAAAAGCACTGACGTCTACTCAGAACTTCACAGAAGTACAAATTAAAGTCTCAGAGAAGATCTGCAGGTTCACTTAGTCCTCTGATATGCTCCATGAACTTACTGCCATTGCAAGTGACTTAATAGCCTTTTGATTAAAATAATAGATTATTTACTTCAGCTACATATCCAATGTGACTACGGAGAGGACAATGAAGCAAGTGAAGTGTTTAAGCCTATACAAACAGAAAGGCAATAATTCACAAGACGGAGACAATGAAATAATTAATGGTGAAAGCTAAGTGTTATCCGTAGAGAGAGAAATTGCTCAGTGGGGAAGGAATGCCTTGTGATATGTTAAACCCCTTTACTGATGTTGATACTGCAGACTCCTGAAGCATTATACGCATTTGGCTCAGGCTGAATACCAAGTCCCAGTGACTATGAAGCATAATGATTCTCAAGTTTGTTCCTGGATTGGGTTTATAGGGTTGTGCAAAGCTCCCTTGAGCAAAAATGATTAAAATGTTCCAAGCAGGAGCACCAAGAGGCAGTATTCAGTGCTGTCCACCACTAGCACAACACTGGTTTCCGGAACAGGGCAGGTCAGCAGAGCTCGCAGATCTGTCCTGATCTGGAAATGAGCATTTCTGCTCATTTCCAGGGTTGCTTTTGGCAGTGTGTCCCTATTGTGCTGGCAATGGGTCTGTGGGTGCAATGGAACGTGTAGAAGCACAGTATTGTATACTGCCCCAAATTTGCTTTGACTTTTGTTCTGGGTGGGGCCCTTTAGTAGGGATGGGGGAGAATTTCTCCCCAAAACTTCGGGGGGCCGAGCACCAACGCATTCGGTCCTCCGAAGGTTGTTCGGGGAGAACTTCTCCGCCCCCCGCCCCCCCCGGGATGGGACTTACCTTTCCCGAAAGTCCCTCCCGGCGGCGGGTCCCGGCTGTGGTTTGGCAGGTCTTCATCAGGGGCGGGGGCGGCAGCCGGTCTTTCGACCAGCTGCCGCCGCCGCCATTACAAGCAAAGTAACAAAAAAACAAACGCCCCTGTGATAGGCTTAGGGATGGCGGAGAATTTCTCCCTGAAACTTCGGGGGGCCGAGCGCCAACGTGTTCAGCCCCTGAACAAGTTTCGGGAGAAATTCTTTGCCCCCCCGCCCCCCGCACCCCCCCCGGGACGGGACTTACCTTTGCAGAATGTCCCTCCCGGCGGCGAGTCCGGCGGGCGGTTCGGCGGGTGTCCGTCCGGGGCGGGAGCGGCAGCCGGTCTTTCGACCGGCTGCCACCGCCGCCATTGCAATAAAAGAAAAAAAAAAAACCGCCCCATGATTGGCTACGTGATGATTAACATAGCCTATCACGGCTAGATCTGCAAAGTCAGCCATGATAGGATACGTAAATCGTCACATAGCCTATCACGGGTGACTTTAAAAAAAAAAAAAAAGCGCGTACGGATAATGGCGGCCCCCATAGGGAGCCGCCATTCCTGTTCCTTATTTGGTCGCTGTAGTCTACGTAAAGATTTACGTAGACTACGGCGAAAATAAGGGCAACGCTATTTGCGTTGCCCTTATTTTCGCCGTAGTCTATGTAAAGATTTACGTAGACTACAGCGACCAAATAAGGAACGCGAATGGCGGCTCCCTATGGGGGCCGCCATTTGCGTACGCGCTTTTTTTTTTTAAGTCACCCGTGATAGGCTACGTGACGGAAGCCTCCCCCCCAGCCTGAATTTTGGCCGGGCGAGGAGGGAAGCCTTGGCAAGAATACTGGAGTGGGTTGCCATTTCCTTCTCCAGTGGACCACATTTTGTCAGAACTCTCTGCCATGACCTGTCCGTCTTGAGTGACCCTGCACAGCACAGCTTATGGCTTCACTGAGTTACGCAAGCCCCTTCGCCACAACAAGGCAGTGATCCATGAAGGGGGTGCAGTGTGTAGCTGATCCCAATTTTTATTTTATTTTCATGCAAATGCATGGGGCCCTGATCCAGATTGAAACCACCATTCACTGGTTGGATGGGTGGGTTAAAACTTCATACGCAGCCACTTTCCTCCCTAATTCTGCCCCCCCGCCAGTGTGGGACTAAAGAAAAAACTCCCACTGGCACCATTTAACATAGCATGTAGTGTGCCTCTCAGAGACAAGGAAGGGTCATGCCTGGAAGGAAACCATAAATACATTGCTTCTACGTTTGTCTTCCCAAAAACATATCTGCATTTGCTAAGAACCTTCTTCCCAGTCCCATCTAGATAGATTGCTGAGAACAGTAAATCTCTTGTCAGAAAACCTTGAAGACTGGGATAGCATAGGCTATCCAGGATATTACTTACCAAAATATCCTTTCCTGTTCATATTCGGCTTTGATCAGTTTTCAGGGTCCTTACTCCCCTTTCACCTATGCCTTTTTCTTTTTTAGGGCTACTCCTCATTTTACATTTTCAGCTAACCACTTAACATTTTTAACGGAAACACCTTAAAATATAAAGTATGAGTGGGATAAACAGTGGAGGCTGGTGGCTCTGATGTCAGTGGGGCAGTAAATCCACTCTGGGTTTCAGTCAGAAATTTAAAGGAGCTATCCAAGGTGCTTTGACATTGGAGCCACCAGCCTGCACTGGATATAAACTCAAGTTTGTAAACATGTCTATCATATCAGGGACACCCTTCTGGGAACCAGGACAGCTGTAACTCCTGCTGGGAGTACACTGGGTGCCACACCCTGATGTTCTGCCCTGTAATATTTGAAATGGGTCTTGTACTATAGGAAAATAAAGATGCACCCTGTGTTGGAGGGGCAAGGAAACAACTTCCATCAGCTCCAGCCAGCTTGGTCAGTGGTCAGGAATGCTTGGAGTTGCAATCCAGAATAAATGGAAGGCACCAGGCTTAGGAAGACTGCTTTAGATGAACAAGAAATGTGTTTTTTTGTAACCAAAAATTTTGTTTGCCTGATGTGGAAGAATAATCAAAAACCTCATAGAAAGGAATTGGATCAGGAAGATTTAGGAACAAACTGATATAGCTAAACTCACTGCTGATGCAACCCTATGCACACTTATTTGAGAGTAAGCAGCAAAGATGCGTTGATCTGCACCACACATTGCAGAGATCAACAGAAAAAAAATACATTGGCATTTGAAAGATGGCGACTTGTGATATTAATATATTATATTATATATTAATATTATATTAATATTAATGTTATATTAATAATATAACTGAATTAGGCATAACTGATCTGTATATTGGCTTCATGACTTTATAAGACTTATTCAATTAACCAAAAACCTTTCAGTTTAACTTGCTTTATGAAGGGTTTCCCATGTTCACTCAAGTGCCAAATGCTGGGAAATTAAAGCTGTTAAGGGTCGCACCCTTACATAGGCAATATGGATATGGTTGGGCATCCTATGCTGTGGCTAATTTCAGCTTTACTGATGCCTTGGAGCTGGATGGCTGACAGTGGTGGTATGCTGGATGGTACTGGTTGCTAGTTGGGTACTTGTAACATAGAATGGTAGCTTCAGTTGTATCAGCTCCATGGGTTTATTCCAGTGAAGAGACAAATCTGGGACTTACGTATTGATGAGATCAGGCAGGCAGTAAATAAACAGGGTCTTCTCTGCGGTGGTGCTATGATTGTGAAATTCCCTCCCGGTGTTGTTTCACCAAGCTCTCTCACCATCTTTCGACCCATGGTAAAGACTTTTTTTCTTTAATTCAAGCTAGATTTTAATAGTGACATGCTCCTTTTATGATATTTTGCTGACGTTTCAGTACTGCTGTCTTTTGATGTTTAAATTATTGTTTATTGTTTTTATGGATATATTACTTTATTATTTTGCTTTGCTATTTTTATTATTTTCTGTTGCTATTGTTTTGTTTTGCTTTTATTTTGTTATATTCTTTTTATTGAAAGCTGCTTTGACTATAGTTTGAATAGAGAAGCAAGATTCAAATATTAAACTAAATAGCAAGCGCAAAGAGTTTTCATAAGATAGCACTAGTGAATTCCTTCAGAGGAGGGAGTTGGGTTGCACATCACTAGTGAATTCTAAATCTAGTTTTACAAGATAATTGCTTGGTTAGGACAAATGGATCAATGGACAGCTGAGAAGGCTTTCTTTGTTGATTACTGTTACCTTATAGTATCCTGCTGGGTTTTATTTTGAAATGACTCTTTCAAGTACTCATTTACATGAAATCCTCTTCTACCTGAGATTATTTATTTGGAGCTTGACTTGATTGTAATCACTAGTTACAGTGCACAAGCTTTTGATATGAACCTCAGCTCAGAAAATTGCTACTTACCTTCTTTGCAATTAAAGAAATAAATCAAAAAGAATTGCTAACAAGTGTAAGAATAGTTTCTTATATGCTACTTATTGACCAGAAGCCCAGTTCAACCCCAAACCGTTTTTCTCTACAAAACAAATTCTTAATTTTTCATTTCAAAACCCCATCAGTAAACTTGTTGTTGTTCAGTCGTGCAGTCGTGTCTGACTGTTCGTGACCCCATGGACCATAGCACGCCAGGCCTTCCTGTCCTACACTCTCTCCTGGAGTGTGCTCAAGTCCATATTCATTGCATCAGTGATGCTATCTAGCCATCTCATCCTCTGCTGTCCCCTTCTCCTTTTGCCTTCAGTCTTTCCCAGCATCAGGGTCTTTTCCAGAGAGTTTTCTCTTCTCATTAGGTGGCCAAAATATTTGCCATAGCTTTCCTCCCAAGGAGCAAGCGTCTTTTAATTTCATGGCTACAGTCACCGTCTGCAGTGATCTTGGAGCCCAAGAAAATAAAATCTGTCACTGCTTCCATTTCTTCCCCTTCTACATGCCAGGAAGTGATGGGGCCAGATGCCATGATCTTCGTTTGTTTAATGTTGAGTTTCAAACCAGCTTTTGCACTCTCCTCTTTCACTCTCAACAAGAGGCTCTTTAGATCCTCTTCGCTTTCTGCCATTAGGGTGGTATCATCTGCATATCTGAGGTTGTTGATAATTCTCCCGGCAATCTTAATTCCGACCTGTGATTCATCCAACCCGGCGTTTCTCATGATGTACTCTGCGTATAAGTTAAATAAGCAGGGCGACAATATGCAGCCTTGTCGTACTCCTTTCCCAATTTTGAACCATGTCTGATTCTTACTGTTGCTTCTTGACCCTCGTACAGGTTTCTCAGGAGACAGGTAAGCTGGTCTGGTACTGCCATCTCTTTAAGAATTTGCCACAGTTTGTTGTCATCCACACAAAGGCTTTAGCTTAGTCAATGAAGCAGAAATAGATATTTTTCTGGAATTCTCTTGCTTTCTCCATGATCCAGCGAATGTTGGCGATTTGATCTCTAGTTCCTTTTAGGGATGGACGAAAGTCCCTTACCTGGTCCTGCAGCTTTTTTTGGGGGGGGGGAGGAGCTCCGTTTCTTCCCCTGAAATTCTTGGCGGGTGGGGAGGCGCCCCGTCCCTCCCCGCCGAAATTCTCCGGCCATGAAAGAAAAAAGTAAAGTAAAAAAAAAAGTGATAGGCTATGTAAAGATTTATGTAGCCTATCACGTCTAGATTTTCAAAAAACACCGTGATAGGCTACGTAAATCTTTACATAGCCTATCATGGCTGACTTTGAAAAAAAAAAAAAAGCACGTACGCAAATGGCGGCGCCCATGGGTGCCGCCATTTGCGTTCCTTATTTGGGCACAGGTAGTCTATGTAAAGATTTACGTAGACTATGGCAAAAATAAGGGCAATGCTATTTGCATTGCCCTTATTTTCGCCGCAGTCTACATAAATCTTTACGTAGACTACCCGTGCCAAAATAAGGAACGGAAATGGCGGCACCCATGGGCGCCGCCATTTGCGTACGTGCTTTTTTTTTTCTTTTTCAAAGTCAGCCGTGATAGGCTACGTAAAGATTTACATAGCCTATCACGGTGTTTTTTGAAAATCTAGCTGTGATAGGCTGCGTAAATCTTCATGTAGCCTATCATTTTTTTTTTTACTTTACTTGGAAATGGCGCTGGTGGCAGCTGGTCAGAAGACCGGCCGCCACTGGCGCGCTGCCGGGACCCACCGCCGTGAGGGACATTCGGACGAGATAAGTCCCATCCTGGGGCGGTGGCGGGGTGGTGGTGGACCGTTTTTCCACCAATTTCGGGGGGCCGAATGCGTTGGCATTCGGCCTCCCGGAGATTCATGGAGAAATTCTCCACCATCCCTAGATCCTCTGCCTCTTCGAAACCCAGCTTGTACTTCCGGTAGTTCTTGGTTCACATACTGCTGAAGCCTAGCTTGTAGGATTTTGAGCATAACCTTGCTGGCATGTGAAATGAGCGCAATTGTATGGTAGTTTGAACACTCTTCGGCGTTGCCCTTCTTTGGAATTGGAATGTAAACTGACCTTTTCCAGTCTTGTGGCCACTGTTGAGTGTTCCAAATTTGTTGGCATATTGAGTGCAGCACTTTCACAGCATCATCTGTTAGGATCGTAAATAGCTCAGCTGGAAGACTGTCATCTCCGCTAGCTTTGTTGTTAGTAATGCTTCCTAAGGCCCACTTGACTTCACTCTCGAGGATGTCTGGCTCAAGTTCCGTGACCGCACTATCATGGTTATCAGGGACATTAAGATTTTTCGTGTGTAGTTCTTCTGTGTATTCTTTCCACCTCTTCTTAATCTCATCTGCTTCTGTTAGGTCCCTGCCTTCTTTGTCCTTTATCATGGCCGTCTTTGCACAAAACGTTCTCTTGAGATCTCCAATTTTCTTGAAGAGATCTCTAGTCTTTCCCATTCTGTTGTTTCCCTCGATTTCTTTGCATTGTTCATTTAAGAAGGCCTTCTTGTCTCTCCTTGCGATTCTCTGGAACTCTGCATTCAGTTGGATAGATCTTCCCCTTTCTCCCTTGCTTTTCACTTCCCTTCTTTCCTCAGCTACTTGTAAAGCCTCATCAGACAGCCACTGTGCTTTCTTGCATTTCTTTTTCTTTGGGATGGATTGAGTTGCTGCCTCCTGAACAATGTTACGGACCTCCATCCATAGTTCCTCAGGCATTCTGTCTATCAGGTCTAATCCCTGAAATCTATTCCTCACCTCCACTGCATATTCAGAAGGGATATGATTTAGGGTATACCTGAATGGTTTAGTGGTTTTCCCTATGTTCTTCAATTTAAGCTGAAATTTTGCGATAAGAAGCTCATGATCTGAGCCACAGTCAGCTCCAGGTCTTGTTTTTACTGACTGTATAGAGCTTCTCCATCTTTGGCTGCAAAGGACATAATCAATCTGATTTCGATATTGTTGTTCAGTCGTGTCCGACTCTTCGTGACCCCATGGACCATAGCACGCCAGGCCTTCCTGTCCTGCGCTCTTTCCCGGAGCGTGCTCAAGTTCATATTCATTGCATCCATGATGCTATCTAGCCATCTCATCCTCTGCCGTCCCCTTCTCCTTTTGCCTTCAGTCTTTCCCAGCATCAGGGTCTTTTCCAGGGAGTTTTCTCTTCGCATTAGGTGGCCAAAATATTGGAGCTTCACCTTCATTATCTGTCCTTCCAATGAGCACTCAGGGTTGATTTCCTTTAGGATGGACTGATTTGACCTCCTTGCAGTCCAGGGGACTCGTAAGAGTCTTCTCCAGCACCACAGTTCGAAAGCATCAATTCTTCGGCGCTCAGCCTTCCTTATAGTCCAGCTCTCACAGCCATACATTACAACTGGGAAAACCATAGCTTTGATTAGACGGACCTTTGTCGGCAAGGTGATGTCTCTGCTTCTTACTATGCTGTCTAGGTTTGCCATAGCTTTCCTCCCAAGGAGCAAGCATCTTTTAATTTCATGGCTACAGTCACCATCTGCGGTGATCTTGGAGCCCAAGAAAGTAAAATCTGTCACTGCTTCCATTTCTTCCCCTTCTATATGCCAGGAAGTGATAGGGCCAGATGACATGATCTTAGTTTTTTTAATGTTGAGTTTCAAACCAGCTTTTGCACTCTCCTCTTTCACCCTCAACAAGAGGCTCTTTAGATCCTCTTCGCTTTCTGCCATTAGGGTGGTATCGTCTGCATATCGGAGGTTGTTGATAATTCTCCCGGCAATCTTAATTCCGACCTCTGATTCATCCAACCCGGCATTTCTCATGATGTACTCTGCATATAAGTTAAATAAGCAGGGTGACAATATGCAGCCTTGTCGTACTCCTTTCCCAATTTTGAACCAATCGGTTGTTCCATGTCTGGTTCTTACTGTTGCTTCTTGACCCTCGTACAGGTTTCTCAGGAGACAGGTAAGGTGGTCTGGTACTCCCATCACTTTAAGAATTTGCCACAGTTTGTTGTGATCCACACAATCAAAGGCTTTAGCGTAGTCAATGAAGCAGAAATAGACGTTTTTCTGGAATTCTCTTGCTTTCTCCATGATGCAGCGAATGTTGGCGATTTGATCTCTAGTTCCTCTGCCTCTTCGAAACCCAGCTTGTACTTCCGGTAGTTCTCGGTTCGCATACTGCTGAAGCCTAGCTTGTAGGATTTTGAGCATCACCTTGCTGGCATGTGAAATGAGCGCAATTGTGCGGTAGTTTGAACACTCTTTGGCGTTGCCCTTCTTTGGAATTGGAATGTAAACTGACCTTTTCCAGTCTTGTGGCCACTGTTGAGTGTTCCAGATTTGTTGGCATATTGAATGCAGCACTTTAACAGCATCATCTTTTAGGATTTTAAATAGCTCGGCTGGAATACTGTCATCTCCACTAGCTTTGTTGTTACTAATGCTTCCTAAGGCCCACTTGACTTCACTCTCTAGGATGTCCGGCTCAAGTTCAGTGACCACACTATCATGGCTATCAGGGACATTCAGATCTTTCCTGTATAGTTCTTCTGTGTATTCTTTCCACCTCTTCTTAATCTCATCTGCTTCTGTTAGGTCCCTGCCTTCTTTGTCCTTTATCATGCACATCTTTGCACAAAACGTTCCCTTGAGATCTCCAATTTTCTTGAAGAGATCTCTAGTCTTTCCCATTCTGTTGTTTTCCTCGATATCTTTGCATTGTTCATTTAAGAAGGCCTTCTTGTCTCTCCTTGCTATTCTCTGGAACTCTGCATTCAGTTGGGTATATCTTCCCCTTTCTCCCTTGCTTTTCGCTTCCCTTCTTTCGTGAGCTACTTGTAAAGCCTCATCAGACAGCCACTTGGCTTTCTTGCATTTCTTTTTCTTTGGGACGGATTTCGTTGCTGCCTCCTGAACAATGTTACGGACCTCCGTCCATAGTTCCTCAGGCACTCTGTCTATCAGGTCTAATCCCTGAAATCTATTCCTCACCTCCACTGTATATTCATCAGGGATATGATTTAGGTCATACCTGAATGGTTTAGTGGTTTTCCCGACGTTCTTCAATTTAAGCCGAAATTTTGCAAGAAGCAGCTCATGATCTGAGCCACGGCCAGCTCCAGGTCTTGTTTTTACTGACTGTATGGAGCTTCTCCATCTTTGGCTGCAAAGGACATAATCAATCTGATTTCGATATTGACCATCTGGTGATGTCCATGTGTAAAGTCACCTCTTGTGCTGTTGGAAAAGAGTGTTTGCTATGATCAGCGTGTTCTCTTGGCAAAACTCGATTAGCCTTTGTCCTGCTTCATTTTGTACACCAAGGAGGCCATGCTTGCCTGTTATCCCAGTGATTTCTTGACTTCCTACTTTAGCATTCCAATCCCCTCTGATGAAGAGGACATCTTTTTTGGGTGTTAGTTCTAGAAGGTGTTGTAGGTCTTCATAGAACCGATCAACCTCAGCTTCTTCGGCATCAGTGGTTGGGGCATAGACTTGAATTACTGTGATGTTGAATGGTTTCGTAATGAGATCATTCTATCGTTTTTGAGATTGTACCCCAGTACTGCTTTTCCCACCCTTTTGTTGACTATGAGTGCTACTCCATTTCTTCTAAGGGATTCTTGGCCACAATAGTAGATATGATGGTCACCTGAATTAAATTCACCCATGCCTGTCCATTTTAGTTCGCTGATTCCCAAGATGTCGATGTTCAGTCTTGCCATCTCATGTTTGACCACCTCCAGCTTACCTTGATTCATTGATCTGACATTCCAGGTTCCTAAACAATATTGTTCTTTACAGCATCGGATTTTCTTTTCACCACCAGACACATCCACAGCTGAGTGTCCTTTTGGCTTTGGCCCAGCTGCTTCACTCTTTCTGGTGCTACTTGGAAATACCCTCTGCTCTTCCCCAGTGGTATATTGGACAACTTCCGACTTGAGGGGCTCATCTTCCGTCGTCATATCTTTTAGCCTTGTGATACGTTCCATGGGGTTTTCTTGGCAAGAATACTGGAGTGGGTTGCCATTTCCTTCTCCAGTGGACCACATTTTGTCAGAACTCTCTGCCATGACCTGTCCGTCTTGGGTGGCCCTGTACGGCATAGCTTATGACTTCACTGAGTTACGCAAGCCCCTTCACCACAACAAGGCAGTGATCCATGAAGGTGATCAGTAAACTAACCAACTCAAAATAGAGTTTTCCTCCCATTGTAGTGTTGTTACACCAGGAAGCACAGAAGTAACCAGTAGGGATGGCGGAGAATTTCTCCCCGAAACTTCGGGGGGCCGAGCGCCAACGTGTTCGGCCACCCGAACAAGTTTCGGGGAGAAATCCTCTGCACCCCCCCCGCCCCCCGCACCCCCCCTGGGACGGGACTTACCTTTTGCGAATGTCCCTCCCGGTGGCTGGTCCGGCCGGCGGTTCGGCGGGTTTCCAAGCAAGGCGGGAGCGGCAGCCGGTCTTTTGACCGGCTGCCGCCGCCGCCATTGTAATGAAAGAAAAAAAAAAAAAACTTCCCCTGATAGGCTACGTGACGATTCACGTAGCCTATCACGGCTAGATCTGCAAAGTCAGCCGTGATAGGCTACGTGAATCGTCACGTAGCCTATCACGGGTGACTTAAAAAAAAAAAAAAAAGCGCGTACGCGAATGGCGGCCCCCATAGGGAGCCGCCATTCCCGTTCCTTATTTGGTGGTTGTAGTCTACGTAAATGTTTACATAGACTACGGCGAAAATAAGGGCAACGCTAATAATAACCCTAACAGTCCCATCCTATCCCTTTGACACTGTGAACCTGGAAACCTCATATCAACTGAAATCTTCTGACTTTATACAAATGAGGGTGTTTACATTATTGCTTTGCTGAATCCTTCCCCATATTTTTCAGAACCTTTTCTTTCTCTGTGAAAGAGGCATTGTCTTTTCTGCCTCTTTTGCAGGGAAGGGGAGAATTTTGGTGAATTTTCTCCTTGGGGAGGGGGACAGGGTTTCCACATACCTTTGTTTAAGTGCAGGCAATTCTTGAGGGGTCTTCTATTTTTTAAAAAATACCCACTGCACTTGCAGGACTCTTCTCCAGCAGGGAGTTCTTCCTGAATGCCTATTGGAGTGGGTGAGGTCACATGGTCTCCTGGGAGTTCAGAAAGTACTGCTGGGCTGGAGAAGGATCCTGGTGTCCTGCAAGTGCAGGGGGTGTTTTTTTAAAAAATAAAAACAATAGAAAGAAGACCCCTCAATAATTGCCTACCCTTAAAAAGGTATGTGGAAACCCTGTCCCCCTCCCCAAGGTGAAAATTCTCTGAATTTTCACTTCTCCCAGCTGCTTTCACCAGAATTTTCTTCCCCCCACCCCCAAGAAACACTGAAAATGGAAGAAATTGAAATTTTTGGCACAGCACTAGTTTATATATGAAGATTGCCTTAAGATCACAAGTGTCAAACCAAACTTCAGCCAAGTTGGGGTGGAACAAGATAGACATAGTCCACAATCAGCAGAAGGTCCATAAACAGTGGCAGGTGAAAGCCTGCCTTGGATGACTTTGCAAGTGTTACCTTAACAGCTTTCGCCTATTGTAGTTACTTGTGTGTAAGAGAGAAAGAAAGAAACTAGACATTTACTCACATTTATTTTAGGCCTATAAGTGTGCAATGCTATGCATGTTTAGACAGAAAAAGTCCTACAACTCCTGGCATGTGGCATGCTGGGAGTTGTAGAACATTTTCTGTCTAAACATGCATAGGATTGCATCTTAAATCTCACAAGCAGCTACCAACTCCCACTGTAATTGGGATTAATTATGGTGCTTTGTCCCTCCACCCCACTCCCTCCAGCTATTTCTCCCTGCTCCTAAGCACAAGGAACTCTGGGACTGGTAGTTCTTAAGAGAACATATCACTCAGGGAAACACAAACTACAAGTCCTTATTTAACAGTAAAAACAAAAGGGCCTGGGCCAGCAACCCATTGGTCAGAATGTTGCTTGTTCATCTGCTCCAACACCGCTGCTAATTGGCTCCAGCAAATCTGACAAGGTCTGGGCAATAGGTACATAGATACTTGGAAAGAAGTTTCCATAAATGTCCTCAGGTATTACCTACAATTTACCTAGTCTGAATTTTTTTCCCTTCTTTTTGCAATGGGGTTGCAGCCTGGGCTAATCTCCGGGCCCTGGTAAAGACTACCCCTCTCCCAATACTTGGGCCCCACCTTTCGGCATAAAATGGGTGACACCATTCAGTTAGTCAAAAGAATCAATATGACACAGGAACGTATCTGCTTTCAAGAATGGGAGTGGGTCCATGGCTATAGCGAATGGCTGAAACAGTTAAACAGTTGAGTCACCCATGCTGCAAAATTCATGGGTAGCCCGAGAGCCACATACCCCAAAAGTACGTTGATGGTAGTCAAAGTCTTGATCCTGCTTTTGGTTGGTAGGCAAAGTCCTGATCCTGCTCTATACCCTTTGCTTGCAACACTCCCCATTTACCCAGGAGGATAATTCTCCTCATAAACCTCTTCTTAATCTCACCGCCACTTCTTTCTCATCACACCCTCCAGCACTGCACAGCATTCTCTCTCTTCTCCCCACAGCCCTTGTTACTTGAGTGAAGTTCTGATATCTCAGCACACTGAGATGTCAGAACTGGGTTAAAAAAGGACAACAAGTTTGTTAATTAAACTAAGATGATCTGCAATAGGATCATTCTTTTCTATTGACTTTCTGTCTCCTGCTCCCCAGTGCAGGTAAATCTCCTGGGGGTAGACTGTGGAACTCCAGTCTCCATTTGCACTTACCTCACACCCCATGCCTGAGCCCAGGACCAGTTGGTATAAGTGCTCTTGGCTTTCTCAGTGCTACACATGCTAGGATGTTTCGAGGTAGATAGTGATGGACGAATCTGTGAGTTTTGGTTTTTCTCAGTTTCTTCAGCTTAAATTTGGTTCATCTCAGACTGAGAATTATTTTTAAAGCTCACATGTAATTCACAAGCATTTTTGTATACATATCTCTGAAGATATGCATTTTGTATCCATTTTTATTTAATATGCACACATAATTTTCCTAACATAATGCATTTTTAAATGTTATTTCCCCTAACGTATGCCTAATTGTATACATTTTTTGATTGGAGAATGCCATTGTAAAATTCACAGCAATGCAAATTTTGAAAGGTAACTGAGTTTTGGTTCAGATAGTGGTTCATAAGCAAGGAATCAGATAATTAAAATGTGAACTGAGTAAATCTTTCCCCGACCCTAGAGACAGGCTTGCCTGAGCTCTCACCCCGCCCATGGCCCATCAGCTTTGGGAGGGTGAGGCAGGCATGCCCTACGAATGTTCCATTCCTTGTCTCCATGAGCCAACTAACCTTGAGAGAGAAGCTTACAGGCTTCTGGCTGTGCTTGTGGGGTTCCAGAAGCATCTGGCTGATTGCTGTTTGTGTACTGCACTAAACAGTTCCTGAGTTTATCTCACAAAATTAAAAGGGATTCCTTTAATTTTATGAGACAAACAATATTTATTTATTTATTTATTTCAAAATTATTTTTAGGCAGCCTTTAAGGGTAAAATCCTCTTAAGGGGGCATATGGGATGAAAAAAACCCATTCAAAAATATGGTAAAAAAATCCATACAAAACCGTAAACTAAATAAATAGGCAACAAATAAATTTACAATAAAATACTATAAAACACTCTAAAAACAGATTACCCCAATAAAACTTGCAGCCCAGAGATTATGGGAAGGCCAGAGAAAACAAGGGCATCTTCAGAGCTTTCCTGAAAACCTGCAAAGAAGATGAACCCCTGATGGAAGCTGATTCCATGGGTGCAGGGCCACCACTGAAAAGGTTCTACCCCTTGTACTTACCAGCCAATAGCTGCATTTTTCTCCCTAAAAGATGAAGCTGGTATGATCAAGGTAATATTGTACAAAGCGTGCACGGTCTTCCCACTATTATCTATTTTCATTGGTTTTAAGGGGTAGCTCAGGGGCAGATCATATGCTTTATTGACTGATGGATTGCATTTATATCCCGTCTTTTTTCCTCCAAGGAACTCAAGATGGCATACAGAATCCTCCTTCTCTCCATTTTATCCTCACAACAACAACCCTGTGAGGTAGGTTGGGCTGAGAGCCTGTGGCTGGCCCATAGTCACCCAGTGAGCTTCCATGACTGAGTGGGGACTAGAACCTGGATCTCCCGACTCCCAGGTCGACACTCTAGCCACTGCATGCAAAAGGCCCTGAACAGAATACCTGGCATCTGGGAAAGAGCCCTGACTGAAAACCCCTGGAAAGCCACTCTCAGTCCATGTAGACAGTACCAAGCTAGATGAACCAATGGTCTGACAGTGACTCAGTATAAGGCAGCTTCCTCTGTCAAGCTTCAAAACTCTATACAACTGAGCTTGGGGGTTGGACTCGATGGCCTCGTAGGCCCCTTCCAACCCTACTATTCTATGAACCTGTTTGATCATAGACAACAAAAGAAATAAGGTTGTACACCATGGGAAATTATGTTTCCATAATATTTTCATCACAAAAACAATTGTCTGTCTTCAGACTTGGTCTACTGGGTTGCCATTGACTTCATAAACATCCCTCTCTGTTGTGAATTTTGGATGAGACTGAATTGCCAATACTTATGGACTCATGCTGAATTCTTTTCAGCCAATGATTCTGGTATTCCACCCCACCCCACCCCCATTAAAACTGATTTGTAATCGTTAGTTTGATTTGAAGAATAGATTCACCATGATAGATTGGGTTGATAATATAGGCAAGGGATTCATTCATCATCAAGCCAGTAATCTAAATAGAAAGTATCTCTACTGTTGTAATTACATTTCCTTGAGAAAGCAATAATTCCATACATTGTTTCTTTTTTGTACTATAAAATGTGAATGGTTGGGGGGGGGGTTTTTGAAGGGGGGGATAACTAAGGGATGGTTGGCATTCCTTAATGACATGAACATGAAAGCATGCAGAACATGAAGAGGAGCAAATGGGAAAGCGCAAGAAGATATTGTAGGTTTTAGAGATAGAACAATGAATGGAGAACAATGTGCAATTAAGCCAATTGTGCATGTGATGCATGATCACAATGCATAGTAATTTCAGGAATTGCAAGAATCATGGCAGTGTGAAAATCACACTTTGCAAATACGGGAGCAATCCTATGGCCACTAGATACTGTTTAGAGTGACATAGGATATGCTGTATTCCTGGGTCCAACCTTGGAGCCCACGCTCCAAGGTCGGTTCCTGGAAATCCGACCTCCCCCCTCATCTGCTCTGCCTTGGAGGCAGTGCAGAGAAGCCCCATCCTCCATGCTAGGAAGACGAATGCAGAGCGACGGAAAAGGGGCAGGGCAGGGGGGCGTTCCAGGGCAGGGGGAGTGGAGCTGCGCGTAAAAACACGTCCAATGTGTTGTACGGCAGCTTCCTCTCCCGATCTCCTGCCCACACTGCTAGACAGCTGAAAAGTCTGTCTAGCGAAAAAGAGCAAGGCAAGAGAAGCGTGGAGGGAACGATCCCCCCGTGCCTCCCCTGCCTTGCTTTGCATAGGTGGTTGCCTCCGAGGCTGGAGGCGGCTGCCTTTCTACGTAGGATTGTGCCCTAAGTGTTCTGGCCAACAAATGCCGGTGTTCAGAAAAGGAGAAACATCTGCCAAAATCAATCAGAAGGTTTTGCACATCCCTGTGAGCAGAATCTTTGTCCTTTCTTCCCTATGTTAAGTGAATAGAGAAACCAGAAGTCTTGAATGAGTGCAATTCAGGGGATAATAGATATCCAGTGTATGGAGAGCAAGCAAGTCCACCATTTTCAGAGAGGGATTATTTTAGTCTCATGGCTAGATATTTTTTTCCCTAGAATGTCTCACCATTACCATAGATTTTCTATTTTTAACCCCCCCACACACACATAATTATGTTATTTCCTTTACATATTATAACACAACACTTCATAGCATATACCTCACAAAATGTGCATGTGTAATCCTAAAAGTTTAGTTCTTTCAGTGTAAAGAAGGAGTTTGAAAGGCAGAATACCATTCAGGGAACATTCTTTAGCAAAGACAGCTTTTGCAGTTTAGGAACTCTCTGTCTTTGTTCTCTCCTTTGGATCATTCTGTAAAAAGCCTACTTTTTATATTTAACAGATGTAAGAAAGACAATATCTCCACTATTTGAATCCAATACGTCCCTGAAGAATGTATATCTTATTGTGGCTCACTTTTCACTTCCATGAATGATGGCTATTTATATTGCTTGAAGCAGGCTCTATAACTGAATTACATTTTAGCCAGATTTACAAGCTCTCTTGATAAGCACATAGAATGTAGATCAGATAAGTAAAAGACAGTCCTCGTGAAACAAAATGTTTAGAAAAGTATTTCTATTTTATCAATCAGTTTTAAACTTACTGCTATCAAAGTTACAACAATAATTTCGATTATCATTAGAAGGGGTAGGGCTTGGGCACATTTGACAATTTGAGAAATTGTCATGGCCACCACCACAAAATGGCTGCTGTGGGCGACGTGGCTAGTCCCAAAGGACTTTGAACAAGGCAGAGGTGGAGTCTGAACCCCAACACACTAAAGAACTCATTTGAACCCATAGTTTTCATCGTGAACAGAAACCTCTTTCACAGAAGGCAAACTTTTTATCTCTCCCCCTCTTCTATGAGCCATCTCATTCCCTCCCTATCCCCTTTTCTTTCAGTCTGTATCACCACCCGTAGATGCGTGCTCTCTCACTCTCTCTTCCCCCCCACACACAAATTCTCCCCCTCTCTCTCTCACACACCAATTCTCTCTCTCCCCCTCCTCTCTCTCACACTCACACTCACACCCACACCATGTATCCATCATGCAAGGATACATCCATCCATCCATCCATCCACACATGCCTACACAATGTCCCTCCTTTCTTCTCCTTTGATTTGAAGCAATCCCAGTTGCTAAAAAAAGGAAGAAAGAAAAAGCTGTTAATTCATTTTTAAACAGTGGGAGGGATAGAGTACTATGGTGGGCACCAAGAAAGGTGTCCAGGGCCACATTGGTGCCCACGAGCACCACATTGCCTATCCCTGATTTATAGTGTAATGAGCTATGGGAATTGTCGTAGTGATGAACCCTATCACTGCCATTGGGTGAACTTGCTCCAGTCCTACTGAGGACCACATCAGCAGAAGGACAGGACCTAGGGAAGGAGGGATCAAAGAAGCAAAGGCCTAGGAAAAGGCAGAGGCAGGGCCCTTAGAAGGCAACAATCTAAGTGAAGCATGGAGGCTTCATGATTAAGAGTTTGGAAGCAGACCATGAACTTGCTCCAGTCCTACTGAGGACCACGTCAGCAGAAGGACAGGACCTAGGGAAGGAGGGATCAAAGAAGCAAAGGCCTAGGAAAAGGCAGAGGCAGGGCCCTTAGAAGGCAACAATCTAAGTGAAGCATGGAGGCTTCATGATTAAGAGTTTGGAAGCAGACCATGAACTCAAATGCTCCTTCCCTTTCCCTCCTACACTGTCCTTCATGAATTCCACCACATTTCAATGGCTGGCTCACACACACGTAACCAGAGAATAGCAGTTTCACATCTGCACCAGGACTCTATATATTTGATGTTTTGGTATATTTGAGTTACACCCAGTTGGTATACACTAGGTTTATATTGAAAGCTGGCTTGGTGGAACAAAAGCAGGCGGAGTCTCCCTAAAATGGTAATATGTCTGGCTCTGATTGAGCCAGTGACTGACTATTGTCCCAGTTACATGTACACATGCCTCAGTGCTTACTGAGCACTGATGCTTGCATGCATGTAACTATACACACATACATACGTAAGGTAATTCTACAAGGATTGCGATCAATAAGGTCTTTTCTGATTTCTTCCATAGGAGCCCTGGCTACTGAGTTATGCAGAATTACAAAGGTTTAGAGCAGGCATTTCTTATTTCATCTCTGGGCATGAAAACTGTACTTTGATTTGCAGAGGAGGTGAAAAAATATGTGTAGTGTTAGTGGTCTTAGTAGATGTCATGAGTGTCGGTACTTCTGAAAATGTCTGCACTGGGCAATAGGAAGGCAAGCACCCAAGGAGCTGGAGGTCTAGCAGTATTAGGTTTCCAGTTGGATGGAGTGCTGAGGCAGATCTATAGAAGAATCAATCCAGCAGCAAAGTAAATTGCAATCTAGAATCAGATTGGAGAGATCCATTGAGGTTTGCGGTCGTGGAGTTGGAGTTGGAGCAATGATGCAGACAGGGAGCAAGAAGAGGAACAGGCAGGCTGAAAAGCAGAGATACCTGGAGCACAACTAGGGAGTTGCACACAGGCAAAGCCCAAAGCTGGCTATAGCTCAGATAGTGACCCAGGCCTGACCTGGAAATATTTATAAAAGGGCCAGGGTCCAAACCAATGGGCTGCCTAGGGACGGAGCTGCATGGGGTCCTGGGGGAATAATACCACTCCTTTGTCCTCTATTTTGCAGCCTTTAGAGTAGGGGCGGGAAAATTCTGGGAGTTGCATCCCTCCCCACCACTGTCACTGAAATGGCCATCACCACACCATCAAGTTTGTCACCGAAATTTGATAGTGCAGGGGCAGCAAAAAGTGGAAATTTTTCTTTAAGGCAAATTGTGCAGGGAGCACACGCCTTGTTTTAAAGCAAAACTGTGCCCTTAGAAGCTCCCGGGGAGCACAATTTTGCTCTGAAGGAAGGCACACTTTCCCTGTGCTCTTGTCTTAAAGAGAAACTGCTGTTCTTGTAGCACTGCACTGAAATTTTTGACCTATTTATTTTTGACCATTTGTTGTGGGGAGGGGTGAAAAGAGACTGCACCCCAAAATTGTCAGAAGGAGCAAGAATTTCAGAGAAATTTCTCAGGGTATAGGGCTTGAGTGCCTACGTTACTGGAAGGAGATGGCAGAGGGGTGTGTGTGCTCTTCCTTTTACTATTTTCAGCTGTTTGAGTTTCTTGGAAAGCCCCCTGGAGGACTTAGCCAGGACTTCCTCCCATGGGTCTTCCAGTTTTGCTGCCTGCTGAATGTCTGAAAGCTGAGAGAGGATGAAGATGACAACTCCTTCTCCTTCCTTTTAATAACAATAAAGCACCCCCCCCCCCAAGCCTCTCTCAGCTTTCAGGCACTCTGCAGGCAGCAGCACAGGGAAGCCCCAAGTCCTGGCTAAGTCCTCCAGGGGGGCTTTCTGAGAAGCTGAAGCAGCTGGAGAGGCTGCAAGGAAAGAATGGAGGGGGGATGGTAAAAGAAAGGGCACACAGGAGCCCCTCGGCCACTTCCTTCCCGTAAGTAAGCACTGAAGCCCTCCACTCTGAGAAATTTCTCTGAAATTCTCAACATCCCAACAAAAGAGGCAGAAAAACAACTGCCTCTTTCACAGGGAAACAAAGATACTGTGAAAGGGCAGGTGGGGTTTCAGCACAACACTAGTTTTTTTTGCCACTGCTTTTGTGCCACCAAATGTTGGTGGTGCAGCTATGGTGGAGGCAAAAGTGGGGGCTGCAAAAAAGGGTCAGGTTGGGGCTGCTTTAAAGGTTCACTGCTAAGTGCATGGACCATGAGGCTTCCAGTTTGAATTGTGGCTTTCCTGAGAGAAAGTCAAGTTACAGATATACACTATCCCAATATGAAATATGCAGTTCCAACTTTGTGAGTGAATTCAGTTGACTCCCTAATCAACCTCATGAAAAATGACTTCTACTTGCAGTAATGGATTGTGAACATCTTACAGTGTTCCTTTTGAGCAAATCTGGCAAAGTGTGCAAAACGTTTCGTTCTGCTGAGAACCCATAGCAGATATCATATTGATTGCAAAGTCAAACATCCTCAGCATAAAATCACCCAGAAATATGTATGCGCATTCACTTTCCCTCTTTCCAGGAGCATTGTGTTCAGAGATGTTGACAGCTGGGGCATCACACTGCATCCTTGTCAAGGACCTGCTGGAGCCATCGCTCTAAAATGCAGCTTTGTGTGGTCTTTTGCAACCGAGGCAAATATCCTTTGGATTTCAATGGATCAAAATTAGCAGGGCTTGTTAAGTTCACTCAATAAAAGCTAGCACACTTTATACATGAGGGGCAATATGCACAGCCTTTGGTGAAGAACAATGCCACTGGGCTGAGAGTCTGACCCACCAGATGTCTCAACCTGTCCATAGAAAGGTTGTATTGTTATTCACACCCCATTACCTTGAGCAGTGAAAGGTTCCACGGTGCCACACTTCCCCAGGGTTGGTTTCCTCTGGAAGGAAGGGGCTTTCTAATATTTGGGTTTATTTTAGGGATGTCGGAGAATTTCTTTACGAATCTCCGGGAGGCCGAATGCCAACACATTCGGCCCCCCGAAATTGGTGGAGAAACGGTCCGCCCCCCTGCCCACCCCGGGATGGGACTTACCTTCAGCAAATGTCCCTGGTGGCGGCGGCTCCTGGTGGCGGTTCGGCGGCGGTTCAGTGGCGGTTCGGTGGCGGTGGCGGCTGGTCTTCCAACCGGCTGCCACCATTTCCAAGTAAAAACAACAACAACAACAAACGTGATAGGCTACGTAAAGATTTACGTAGCCTATCACGGCTAGATTTTCAAAAAACACCGTGATAGGCTATGTAAATATTTACGTAGCCTATCACGGCTGACTTTGGAAAAAAAAAAAAAAGCACGTATGCAAATGGCGGCTCCCATGGGTGCCGCCATTTGCGTTCCTCATTTTCTCACGGGTAGACTATGTAAATATTTACGTAGACTACAGCGAAAATAAGGGCAACGCAAATAGCGTTGCCCTTATTTTCGCCGTAGTCTACAGAAATATTTACGTAGACTACCCGTGCCAAAATACGGAACGTAAATGGCGGCGCCCATGGGCACCGCCATTTGCGTATGCACTTTTTTTTTTCAAAGTCAGCCGTGATAGTCTATGTAAAGATTTACATAGCCTATCACGGCTGACTGCAGGCCAGGGACGCAAACGGCGGCGGCTACGGCCGCCGCCATTTGCATCCCGGCAGGAGAAGAACTTTCGCGGCCGGAGAGGCGGGGCGCTCCCCCCAGGTCAGAATTTCGATGGGGAGGGATGGGGCACCTCCCCCCTGGCCAGAATTTCGGCAGGGAGGGATGGGGCGCCTCCCCCCCACCCAGAATTTCAGGGGGAGGGACGGAGCACCTCCCCCCCACCACGAAGCAAGCTTCGGGATCAGGTAAGTGACTTTTGTCCATCCCTAGTTTATTTACATTATACATCTACAGGTTGAGCATAGGTGGAGGAAGACAGATCAAACAGTCCAACAGCAAATCCACTGCCTCTCATCAGATCCCCCCGAGAGGCAGCCCCCCCCGGATCTTTTCCAGGGCTCAAAGCTAACTCTCTTTCCCTGCCTCAGCCTGCATGTTCCTTTGTTCCTTTATACAGTAAATAGGGATGTATGAGAAGTCTAAGTTCATTTTTGATCAGAGGACACAAGAGGACCTGGACACAATCTTCAGTAGAGGTCTGTGCATTCCCGAGCTTGCAATGTGATTTCCAGAAATAAATATGTTAGACAGCATGTGCGTATTTGAAAAGGCACATGAAAGATGTGTACTTTTGAAAAAAATGCACACATACAGGCTTTAATCAATGGGAGAAAAATGCATACATTCCAAAGATGAGCACAATTGATGTGTACATTGGTAAAAATACACACAAAAATATGCATGGATTTTCAGGCAAAAAGAAAAAAAAGAAAGCTTGCAATCTGGTATGGACTCAAGTTGGAACAAGCTTTGAGATGGAATTTGGAGAACTTTGGTGAGCTCGAGTTTTGCTCATTCACACATCCCTAACAATAAATACACAGAGATCTAGATTACTTCATCCTTAGGTAGAGGAATGGGAGGTGTGCCCCTTAACCCCTTCTCAGATGAGTTTCTCCTATTTGGAACAGTCTAGACTGATGTTTGCGTTATGAAGCAATCTCCTAACAATAACCTTTTAACACTTAGCTCACATCGAGGGACATCACCTGAATATCCCAGGCTATTAACATTCCTTTATCAAATGCAAAACTTTGGCTAGGTATTGCCTCAGCAGGGGTGGGCAACCGGTGGCTCGAAGGCCGCATGCAGCCTAATTTTATCAGCTTTCTGCAAGTGATAAGTTCAGACCTCTGGCAAGAGTGATCGCTCTCTCTCTTTCTCTCAGCAGACTGCTGGGTGAAGAGAAAAGGGGAGGGAAGATAGAGAAGGCAGTGGCAGAGAGATAGAGAAGGGGATGATAGAGTTAAAGAAAAGGGGTAGACCCACCCACTTTTGGCTCTAGCCCCACCTACTGCCAGTATGTGTCCCCTGGCAGATTGCTCCCAAGGGAATGTGGCCTTCAACAACAACAAAAGGTTACCCATCCCTGCTTAAGGCAAACCAGAGACAGACCTATTCACAGTAATCTGACAGCAAACATATTGGGTGACCAGCTACAAAGGAGAAAGGACCCATGCACCTTGAAGAGTCATGCAGAAGACAGATTTTATGCAGGAGTGGCTTTTCTTACCCTTGTATGACAATCAGCATTTGCTCCTTAGGTGCTTGATTTCCTTAGGTGCTGAGTTCTCTGTTGGCTAACACAAGTTGGGTAGTAGTTGATTAATCATTGTCACTTATAAATGTGGTATCTGTATACCAGCACACAAGTATCTAGATCAGGGGTGGAGAACAGGCAAAATGCCTCCCCCATCTTAAACAAGATTCTCGTACATCCCTATTTATATCCTACCTTTCCAACAGAAATGGCATTTGGGGGAGGGAGCGGGGAGAGACCTGACTGATTTACATGGCAATGGTAATGCATGAATTCAAGCTTGCAGCCCAATCCTGTATACTTTTGCACAGAAGCAACTTACTCCCAGTTAGTACATAGGGCTGCAGTTGTAAAAACAGAGGGTGACTCACTGACTCCAGTGGTCAGGATAGAACTGGACATGCTGATCTACATAGCTCTCTGTCTCTCCCACCCCTATGGCAATTAATGGGTGCCCCTTGAAACTCCTGGTTAGCACACCCACATTTTCATGCTCTTCTGCTCCCTGACATTTAGGTTGCAATCCTACGCAGATTTAGACAGAAAAAAGTCCTACAACTCCCAGCATTCCCCAGCAAGCATGTCTGGTTGGGGAATGCTGGGAGTTGTGGGACTTCTTTCTTTCTAAACCTTTTTAGGATTGTGCCCTAACTTACTTACTTATTTGTATAGGATTCCAAATTCTTTGAACAACTTCATCTTGGAGGCAGAAGAAATTATGCAAATTTACTTGATTTGTGTAGCTTATTCTGATCACCATATCTGAATTTTCTTGGTGTAAAATTTGGACTTAGGAAGGTCTAGCATACAGACCTATGACAACAGTGAAAGAAATAGTGTTTTTCTTGTGAAGGTATATAGATACGTATGTACAAATTAATTAGTGGCTTGGCCTTTCATCTGGAAGAGCAATTCAGAATGTCCATGAGCCTCACATTCTTCCCTTACGCAGGCTATTCCATCACTGGCATGTAAAAAGCTCTGCGCTGTGTTGATATGATACACACCATTAATTTAATTTGATAAATTCCTCATGCATTAGCAACCTTCATACCGAATTAGCAAAAATGAACAACAGCACCCAGCAAAATGATTTTATAACCAGAATTCCCTAATCTAAAAAGACTTTTGCACTTGATAAACACTAATGTGAGATGATGAAAGATCTCTAATACAAGCAACCTTTCATTTCTTGTTAGCACAAAGCTATTGTTCTTGCCATTAATCAAAATCCAACCTGAGCCACGTGGTGTATTGAGCTAAACTCACCAGTTTCCAGGGCCCGCAGCACTCAGGCTACCAATGACGTCAGCTTCCCTGAATCACGGGTCCAGTTTTTAAGCTTTTAGATAATTGGTGTGTTGTGTTTATGGTTTTAGTATTTGGTATACTGTGGTGTTAGTATGATTTTATTGTGCTGTCGTTTTTTGTTAGCCACTTTGAGAGTCTCTTGGGACTATAAAGTGGGATAAACATCTATACATTCATATATACATCATGAATAACAATTTCTCTCTATCAAAGGTGGCCAAATACCATGTGAATAGTCAGAACCTCCCCTGTCCTTGGAGGCTGCAGCTGAATCTTGCAAACTTTGAGTCACTGACTGTGATCCAGATACTCTTACTTAGGAATGTATGAGCATTTCATTTTTGCTTGCAAAACATGCCCTGTTCGAAGTCCCAAATGCCAGGACGAGCACGTGCCTGCCAAAAATATTTGCAAATTGTCGGACACATACTCACGTTCATCTCGTTCCTGATTCCCAGTTTGATTTGCGCAGAGATTTCCTCAGCAGGCTGAAAATCAGCCTTAATATAGTCTGTGGAGGAAATCTGTTCAAATTTCAAAATTCAGTCACTGCTTGATTTACACATGTTTTCCATTTGTACAGAGCAAGCAACGAGTGCAAATGCAAATGGGAATTGGGGACAAGACAAGTGGCAAAACACAATGTTTGGAGAATCCTAGCGATCTTGACTACTGCTCATTTGCCCATCCTACTCTTACTAAGGCTACTGCAATATAAAGCTCGACATCGTTCCTCATCACATGGTCTTTACTTAGTAGCCCATGTTCGAACACAGGCTTTGTTCTGATTAATGTATTGATTTGTCTTAACATTCTTTTTATTCATTGTAATTACAGTTAATTATCAATTAACAGTTGGTTTAACATAGAGAGCACACACTTTGCATGCTGAAAGTCCAATGATCAGACCTTGGGAGCGCCAGTCAAACTTTAACTGTGATGGGTGTACAGATGTAAACATTCCAGAGATTTTTAGGCCATGGAAAAAATGTTTTTTTTGGGGGGGGGGTGGCGGGGGGAGGTTGGAAAATTGGAAATGTTGGAAAAAATGGAAAATAAGCAATACTTTTTTTAGCGCACTTTACAGATCTAAAGTCACTTTGTTGCTTTAAGGCAGCCTTCCCCAACCTGATGCTCTCCAGATATTTTGGACTTCAGTTCCCATCAGCCTCATGCAGCATGGCCAATGGTCAGGAATGCTGGGAACTGTAGTCCAAAATATTCAGAGGGCACCAGGTTGGGGAGGGCTTTTTTAGGAACATAAAGCAGACTTTCTGTTCCTAACGTTATTTTATGTATGACTAAGGGAGCAATCCTATCTCGATAGGTGTCTGCCTCCAAACTCAGAGGCAACTGCCTATCCAAAGCAGGGCAGGAGAAGCACGGAGGGGATAATTCCCTCTGCACTTCTCCTGCCCTGCTTTTTCGGCTAGACAGTCAATTGCAGCTGTGTAGCTGTGGGAGGACGGAGCGGGAAAGGAGGCTGCTATACGACACATAGGATATGTCATACAGGCAGTTATGCCCTCCCTGCCCTGGAGCACCCCCAGCCACACCCCTTTTCGGCCGCTCTGCACACCTCTTGCAAGCGCGGAGGACGGGGCCGTTCCACGCTGTCTCCGAGGCAGCACAGAAGTGGGGGGAGGTCAGTTCTCTGGGAACCACTTGGAGACGCATGGAACAGCACATGAAGACCCACCCACCACCTCTCCAGAGACACCAGCAGCCACAGATACCAGCAGCACATAGCAGCAGCAGGGGGCAGCAGCAGCGCTAAAGACCAGGGAGAAAGGGGCAACTGTAGATTTTTATCTGCTCCTTCTTAGCTGCTGTTCTCTTTTATCTCTTTTATTTTTTATTTTTTATATTCTTTTATATTGCTGTATATTTTATATCTTAACATTTCAATATGTGCCTGGGAGGACTATTGAGCAACTCAGGGGGTTGGGGAGTTGCCAATATAACTGTGATCACAGGCAGGGGGAGGTATGGCGTTGGGGGATTAATAGGCCAGCTGAGGAGAAGAGGGGCTAGACACCTTGCAGCTGTCCCCTCTTCTGGTTCTTCCCCCAACCTGATGGTTCCTGGCAGCCTTTCCAGTCTGCCCTCAGGTCTGGTGGTGCTGCTGCTGAATGCCAGGTCGGCCCAAAATAAAATCTCCCTCATCCATGATTTGATTGTGGATGAGGGGGCTGACCTGGTATGTATTACTGAGACCTGGGTGGGGGAACTGGGAGGGGTTACTCTCTCCTAGCTGTGCCTTCCTGGGTACTCAGTGCAGCACCAACACCGACTCGAAGGTCAGGGAGGGGGGGTTGCTGTGGTCTATAGGAATTTAATCTCCCTCTGTAGACTTCCTGCTCATTCGAGTGCAGAACTTGAGTGTTTGTACCTTGTGTTGGGACAGATTAGGGATTCTGTTGGTGTACCGCCCACCCCGCTGCCCATCAGACTCCCTGCCTGAGCTGACAGAGGTGGTCTCGGACTTGGTGTTGAGGACCCCTAGGATGATGGTCCTGGGGGATCTCAACTTCCATGCCGAGGCCGCTGTATCCGGGGCAGCTCAGGACTTCATGGCCTCCATGACAACTATGGGGTGTCCCAACATGTCATTGGCCCAACGCATATAAAAGGACACATGCTTGATCTGGTTTTCTCGACTGGGCAGGAGGATGGTGATCTGAAAGTGGAGGAATTAACATCAGTCCCTTTGTCATGGTCAGATCACTTCCTGCTGAGGTTTAGACACCTGGCAGCCTTCCCCTTCTGCAAGGGTGGGGGACCTATTAAAATGGTCTTCACCCGGAGGATAATGGATTCTGATGGATTCCAGAGGGCTCTGGGGGATTTTTCCTGCTGGTATGGCTGGTGCTCCTGTCGAAGCCCAGGTCACTCTGTAGAATGCAGCGATGACTTGGGCAGATGAAACGATTGCACCCAAGCTCCCTCTCCCTCTGAGCAGAGCCCAGCCAGCTCCTTGGTATACACCTGAGCTGAGGACAATGAAGCAAGAGGGGAGACGGCTAGAATGCAGGTGGAGGAAAACTCATGCTGAGTCTGACCAAACACAGGTAAGAGCTCACTATCAAGCCTACTCCGTGGCGGTGAGGGTGGCAATGAGACAGTTCTTTTCCACCAGCATTGCAACTTCTCAGTGTTGTCCAGCGGAGATTTTCTGAGTGGTTCATGGCCTGTTACATTTTGGGCCAGGGAGAGAGATGGTGGAACCCTCAGTGGCATGCTGTGATGAGTTTGCAAGGCAATTTGAAGATAAAGTTGCTCAGATTCGTCATGAATTGGACACCATGATTAATGCAGTTCCAGTAGTAGAGGTGTTCAGAGCACTGTCTGGTCCAGTTTTATTGGATGAGTTTCAGTTATTGAGGCCTGAGGATGCAGACAAGGTGCTTGACCAAGTCCGATCGACCACTTGTGTGCTTGATCCTTACCCTTCATGGCTTATTAAATCAAACAAGGAGGGGATGACCAGCTGGGTCCAGGAGGTTGTAAATTCCTCCTTGAGAGAGGGAGTGGTGCCTGCCACTTTAAAAGAGGCGGTAATTAGACCACTCCTGAAAAAACCTAACCTGGACCCATAGGATGTTAACAATTATAGGTCAGTGGCCAACAACCCCTTCCTGGGCAAGGTGCTTGAGCGGGTGGTTGCAGAACAGCTCCAGGCACTGTTGAATTAAACGGATTATCTAGATCGATTTCAATCGGGCTTCAGGCCTGGTTTTGGAGCGGAAACTGCCTTGGTCGCCCTGTGGGATGACCTCTGCCAGGAGAGGGACAGGGGGAGTATGACCCTATTGATTCTCCTGAGCCTTTCAGCGGCTTTCAATACCATTGACCTAGGGATGGCGGAGAATTCTGCCACGGACTCCAGTGAGGCTGGATTCTTTAGAATCTGCCCCCTGGAGTCCGTGGCAGAATGGAGCAATCCCCCCCGCCACCCCGTGAAGTGGCAGATGGGATCCTGCCTGCCTCTGCCGGTCCGGATCTGGCCACTGCTGGCTGCTGCTCCGGTGTGTGGCCATGAATGGTGTCCTGTGTAGGGGTGCCATTTGCGTCGCTGCTTTAGTCATGATAGGCTACATAAATATTTACGTAGCCTGGCTGCGGATCGGCCTGGCCGGCAGCTCCGTGGACACACTGCACAGCAGAGCTGGCTGACGAGGATTCCGGAGGGAGGACCGGATTGCCTTCCCCACCGGTGGACCCCAGCGGAGCAAGGTAAGTGGGGTTTCGTACACCCCTACATCGACCATGGTATCCTTCTGGATAGCTTGTCTGGGTTGGGAAGTGGAGGCACTGCACTGCAGTGGTTCTGTTCCTACTTGGATGGCCGACTCCAGAAGGTGGTCCTGGGGGATTATTGCTCTGTGCCATGGGAATTGTGCTATGGGGTTGCACAGGGCTCTATTTTATCCCCCCTGCTGTTTAACATCTACATGAAATTGCTGGGGGAGGTTATCCAGAGGTGTGGGCTGAGGTGCCATCAATGACACCCAGCTCTACCTCTCTTTTTCATCAAACCCAGGTGAGGCAGTGGCTGTTCTGAATCAGTGCCTGGGCACGGTAATGGACTGGATGAGGGCCAATAAACTGAAACTCAATCCAGACAAGATGGAGGTACTACTAGTGGGTGGTTCATCTGCCTGGCTAGGTGATATTCAACCTGTTCTGGAGGGGGTTGCGCTCCCCCTAAAGGATCAAGTTCATAGTTTGGGGGTGCTCTTGGATCCAGAACTGTCACTTGAGGCACAGGTGAACTCAGTGGTATGGAGCACTTTTTACCAGCTTAGGTTGGTATACCAACTATTTATTTATACGTCGACTAAGACGGCGAAAATAAGGGGAATGCAAATAGCGTAGCGTCTACGCTATTTGCATTCCCCTTATTTTCGCTGTCTTAGTCTAAGTAAATGTTTACGTAGACTAAGACGTGCCAAAATAAGGAACGCAAATGGCGGTGCCCATGGGCGCCGCCATTTGCGTACGCGCGTTTTTGTTTTGTTTTTTTAATCAGCCGTGATAGGCTACATAAACATTTACGTAGCCTATCACGGTGTTTTTTTTTAAAATTAGCCATGATAGGCTATGTAAATCTTTACGTAGCCTATCACTTTTTCTTTTTTTTTTACTTTGAAATGGCAAGTCGCAACTGCTGCCGCAACCGCCGCCACCGCCTCCAGGAAGATCCGCCCCAGGTAAGTCCTGTCCTGGGGGGGGTGGCGGGGAGGTGGCGGGCCGTTCCACCACCGATTTCGGGGGGCCAAATGCACTGGCATTCGGCCTCCCTGAGATCCGTGGCGGAACGTTCGTACATCCCTAAATAAAACTATGCCCTTATCTGGACAGAGATAGTCTAGCTATCTCTAATTCATGCTCTGATAACTTCTTGTCTGGACTACTGCAATGTGTTATACATGGGGCTGCCTTTGAAAATGATCTGAAAACTTCAGCTGGTCCAAAATAGGGCAGCAAGATTGTTAACAGGCCTAGCCAGCAAGCTCATATTATGCCAGTGCTTTTCCAGCTGCACTGGCTGCCAGTCCATTTCCGGGCCCGATTCAAAGTGCTGGTATTAACATTTAAAGCCCTTAACAGCTTTGGGCCAGGTTACCTGAAGGATCGCCTCCTCCCATATGTTCCTGCTGTCCTCCATGAGCCCCTGCCAAAGGAAGTGAGGCGGGTGGCTACTAGGAGGAGGGCTTTTTCTGCTGTGGCACCCCGGCTGTGGAATGAGCTCCCTAGTGAGGTTCGCCTGGTACCTACATTGTATTCCTTGCAGCGCCAGGTGAAGACCTTTTTATTCTCCCAGGCATTTTAGCATTTTAGCATTTTAGCTTTCTAGACTTTTAGCTTGCTGTTTTAAATCTGTATTTTAAATTCCTGCTCTGCTGCTAGGTTTAATTGTTGTATTGTTATATTCTGGTTTTAATGTTCTCTATAATTTAAATTGTTTTATTGTGTGCCATTTGGTTTTAATTTTTGTGAACCACCCAGAGAGCTTCGGCTATTGGGCGGTATAGAAATGAAATGAATAAATAAATAAACCGACCTTGGAGCGCAGGCTCTGAAGTCGGTTCCCAGAAAACAACATAACCTATGGCTGTCTAGCCGCTGTCTAGCAGCCATAGGATTGCTCCCTTGGTTTGCTCATAAAAATATCATTATGTTTTAAAACTTTGAAAAGTAAACTCAGCTAGTAAATGTGTCATTTTTGTCTGAAGAGATTATAACTACATTAAATGACTGCTACAGCATCAGAAACACAGGAACAAAACCCAAACTGTCAAGAATGCACATTTATTGTCAAGAATGCACAATGGTGACTCTACTCATATGTAGGGGTGTACAGACCCTGATGCTGGGAAAGACTGAAGACAAAAGGAGAAGGGGACAGCAGAGGATGAGATGGCTAGATAGCATCACCGATGCAATGAATATGAACTTGAGCACACTCCGGGAGAGAGCTCAGGACAGGAAGGCCTGGCGTGCTATGGTCCATGGGGTCACGAAGAGTCGAACACGACGTAACGACTGAACAACAACAACAACATTACTCACCTCATTCCGGTCCGGGGCGTCTGCAGTGGGTGGGAGGTGATCCATCCCTCCACCCGGAATCCTCCCTCTCTGGCTCCGCTCCGCAGCAAGTCTGTGGAGCTGCCAGCCGGGGCCACCCACAGCCGGACCTCCGTCTGCTGCCGGGCTGTGGCCACAAATGGCAGCTGCCATTTGCATCCCTGCGTTAGCTGTGATACGTATATATTTACGTAGCCTATCATGTCAAAGAGCAGGGACGCAAATGGCGCAATACTATGTAAATACTTACGTAGCCTATCACGGCTAAAGTAGGGAGGGAAATGGCAGCCGCAGACTGGGGCAGCTATTTGCGGCCGCAGACCAGGACAGCAGATGGACTGGATGGCTGACAAAAGGCAGGGTCCGTCCCGGGGAAATTTTGCGGGGTGGTGGGGGAGATTGCCCCTTTCCACCACGGACTCCGCAGGGAATTCTCTAACATCCCTACTCATATGTTGGGAAACTGAGCATAACTGTCTATCAGTAAAATATACTTTAGATAAATAATGTTAATAAGGAATGAAAGAATCTATGCTGGGAATCTTACAGAGACGACGAAAAAAAATATTCCACCCCGTGGCTTTATTATTTCCAGACATTTTACATTTCTAGTCTTTCTATGAAAGTGTTCTTATTACACAGTTCTTAGAGATCATTTTTTTTGGAGGGGGGGAGTAAAGGCTGAGTAACAATATATAAATACTTTAAAATTCTAAAAGAAAATAGTTCATTATCCAAACGTGTTCAATTTTTTGGAAAAAAACAACCGTCTGAATTTTTCTGGGTTTTTTCCCCCCAGGCCTCTCTAAAGGGGTGGCAAGGCTGAGAAAGGCTAGGGATGTCTGGAAGCTATTGAAATGCTTCTGCTCTTTTATTCATTTTTCACCCTGCTCTTTGTCCATTTCTCCTAAGTCCTCAGCTAGGGATTGCAGAGAATTCCTCCATGGACCCCAGTGAGGCCGGATTCAAAAGAGCCTATCACGTGAAAAACCAGAGATGCAAATGGCCTCCACTATGCCATTTGCAGCTGTAAAGCCCTTAGTTTAAGCTAAATGCAGCCATTTACGGCTACATTTAGCTTAATCTAATTGCTTTCCGGCCGCAAATGGCATCTGCTACGCCATTTGCGTCCGGTGTCAGTCAGCCCACCCAGCGATATGGCAATGGTGGCCATATCATTGGTGCTCCAGAGCCAGCCAGTGGCTCCGCAGAATCACCACAGAGCGGAGCTGGTCAGGGAGGATTCCGGGGGGAGGGACGGATCGCCTCCCCTACGGGCAGATTCCCAAGCGGAGGAACAGGTAGGGAATCCACCCATCCCTATCTTCAGCTATATTGATATTTGAAGCATGCACAAAGCTAGTAGCCATCCGCCCCTATAATCTTCTGCATCACATTAGGCCCTCTTTGATGTGGTGTCTAAGGAAATGTAGACCTGACTGTAGGGCTCTTTTGTGCAAGTTTATCTATCACTTTGCATTATGGGTTTATTACACATGTGGCTGAGGCATGAACTGGGAGTAGCTATCGAGGCACCCCTCTGGTTCTTGTTCTTGTGGTAACAGAGGCTTCTCCATCTCAGTCTTCTCTTGGCAACTCCCCCTCACAGCAGGAAAAAAGCAATACTTGACTGCTGCTTTTCATGCAACTACTACAACTACAGGAACCCTGTCACTAAGAAAAAAGATTACCATCCAATAGGTTGGATGGTACTTTGTGATGTAGATCATACATGAATAATAAATTGTTGAATGAATTTGGGGAGGGGGTTCACAGTGGTCATTCACTGGGAAGTGAAACTATTGGTCATGATATCTATATGCACTAGAGCTGTGCACAAATGGCCCCTTGACATTCACCACCTTACTTGTGGGCAGAGACGTTTGGGAGACAATATCACTGAATTTCTCCAGAGAACTTGTCAACAGTTTCTCCCACCTAGGGCTCCCCATTGGCAGGGCTTGTAGCTCAGCTTCTTTTTTCCTAAGGGATTTGGGGGTTTTCATGCTGCAACAGCATCAACTGTCTTGGCAGGCTGGCCCCCAGTCTGGATCCACCTCAGTGCAGATGGGGGCAGTATTCTGGCTAGCTCCAGGGATGAGGTGGAGTTAGCGCTCTGCCAAAATCTGCCCTCCAATTTCCTGAAAGTTTTCTCCCCTCATGAATGAGGCTTCCATTGTTCTGCCTCATTCAGGATGTTTTATAATTTATTTTTGTGGTGTTTTTGAGCTTACCTAATCACGGCCAGCCTCCCTGGCTGCCTGCACGTCTTGATTTGAAAAAGCCCTATGGGAGGAATTACCTCACGGTGCCTTAAACTGGGCTTTAATTGAAGTGTAGGAAGCTGAGAGGCTATAGGCTGCCAGGGAGATGATTGTACAGTGAAAAACAGGACACTGGTGCTCACTCCCTGGCCACCTCCTAAGTAAGGTAAGCCCAAGAAACACAAACCCAACCCATGAGAATTTCTCCAACATTTCTTCACCATTGAATTTCATTCCATAAGCAATTTATCTTCTATCAAATTGAATGAGAATGGTTGGAAAAACTGTGGGAGAAATTTTCAGCACAGCACTAACAGGCACCCTCTAGGACAGGGTGGAGAACCTCAGGCCTGGGGGTGTAATCCAGTTCTCCTGGGAGTGGAATCCAGTTCTCCTTAGGGATGTCAGAGAATTCCACCATGGACTGAAATGTAGGGGTGTACGAAACTCACTTACCTTTTCACGGAATTTTTTGCGGTGGGGGGGAGGTGCTCCGTCCCTCCCCCCGGAATCCTCGATGGGGGGGAAGCCATCCGGTCCTCCCCCCCAGAGTCATGCCCAGCTGGCTACACTCGGCGGCAGGTCCGCGGAGCAGCCGGCCAGGGCCTTCCACAGCCAGATTTCCGGCCACGGTCGGGCTGGTGCGGATGCAAATGGCAGCCGCCGTAGCAGCCGCCATTTGTGTCCAGCCAGGCTGCCATAATAGGCTACATAAGTATTTATGTAGCCTATCACGGCAACCCAACCCCCTGCCAAAAATGGCGTAGGCAAATGGCGGCAGCTACGGCGGCCGCCATTTGCGTTCACTATTTTTTGCCATTTTATCCTACGTAAATATTTACATAGGCTATTACAGCAAAAAAAAGGGGAACGCAAATAGCGTAGTGGGCGCTACTTGCATTCCTTTTTTTCCCACTGTTCTAGCCTACGTAAATATTTACATAGGCTATTACGGCGAAAAAAAAGGAACGCAAATAGTGCCCACTACGCTATTTGCGTTCCCCTTTTTTTTGTCGTAATAGCCTACGTAAATATTTACGTAGGCTAGAATGGCGAAAAATAGGGAATGCAAATGGTGGCCACCATAGCCACCGCCATTTGCATACGCTGGGTTTTTTTTGGGGGGGGGTAGCTGTGATAGGCTATGTAAATACTTACGTAGCCTGTCAGAGCTGCAAGGATGCCAATGGTGGCTGCAACAGCCCGGCCACGGCCGGCCAGGAGATCCGCCGCCAGAGCCACCGCCGCTGCCGAATCCGCCGCATCCACCCCAAGTATGTTCCGTCCCGGGGGGATTCCGCAGGGGGGTGGGGGGGCAGGAGGCCATTTCGCCACGGATTTGGGGGGGCTGGATTCTTTAGAATTCCAGATTCCAGCCTCACTGGAATCTATGGTGGAATTCTCTGCCATCCCTACTGAAATGGGATCGAATTCCCTTCAGTCCACGCCACGGAATCCTCTGCAGAATGGCACCACAACGTCTTGCAGAGCCAGCAGGCATGCGGCTTTTCTGTTGCCATTCTCAAGGAGTCATGGAATTTTCATAAATAAAAATGCAGTATAGTAATATGTAGGGAGGGCGGAGAATTCTGCCACAGATTCCAGTGAGGCTGGATTCTTTAGAATGGCCTCCTGCCCCTGCCTCCCCACGGAATCCCCCCAGGATGGCTCTTACCTGGGGCGGATTCGGTGGCGGCAGCGGCGGTGGTGGTGGCAGCTGGTCTCCTGGCCGGTCGTGGCAGGGCTGCTGCCGCCGCCGTTACCATCCTCGCACTGTGATAGGCTACATAAGAATTTACGTAGCCTAACATGGCTAATGTAAAAAAAAAAACCCAAACCACGCAGCGAACGCAAATGGCAGCAGCTACGGTGGCCGCCATTTGTGTGGCCTATTTTTTGCCAACTTATCTTAATGTAAATATTTACGTAAGATAAAATGGCGAAAAAAAGGGGAACGCAAATAGCGTAGTGGATTTGCATTCCTTTATTTTTCACCATTCTAGCCTACGTAAATATATTATATTTTAATATTTTAAGTAAAAATACTTATGTAGGCCAGAACGGCGAAAAATAAAGGAATGCAAATAGCATCCACTACGCTATTTGCGTTCCCCTTTTTTTTCGCCATTTTATCTTACGTAAATATTTACGTAAGATAAGTCAGCAAAAAATAGGCCACGCAAATGGCGGCCGCCATAGCCAACGCCATTTGCGTATGCTGCGTGTTTTTTTTTTTACGTTAGCTGTGATAGGCTACGTAAATTCTTACGTAGCCTATCATGGCTGTCTAGCTGTATGCAAATGGTGGCCGCCATTTGCGTTCGCACCAGGCCGTCCGCAGCTGGAAATCCGGCTGCAGATGGCCCTGGCCGGCTGCTCTGCAGCCTGGCCGTGGAGCAGAGCCAGCCATCGAGGATTCCAGGGGGAGGACCGGATCGCCTCCCCCCCCATTGAGGATTCCGCGAGGAGGGACGGAGCAAAGGTAAGTGAATTTTGTATATCTCTAGTAATAAAATAAATACGTAAGGTTTTTTAAAAAATGAATTGTGCTTACTGCCTTGTTTGTGGGTGTTCTTTTTAAATAGAAATCCTCCTTCTCCGTTGGGGAGTTTACTTTCAGCCAAAACACTTCCTCTTCCTAGGGGCTTCCCAAAAGAAGGCTGTCTTAGGTGTGCCAGAGAGATAAACTACCTGTTTAAAGCATCGCTGTTTTAAAGCAAGAAAAAAGTCCTGGATCCTGCATGATGTATTATTCTCCCTGCTAAGCTCCAGGACTGCCATGGTAATTTTAAATGCTTTTGTCTTTCTTTAAAACAGCGTTGCTTTAAACAAATAGTTTATCTCTCAGGCACTCCTAAGACAGCCTTCTTTTGGGAAGCCCCTACAAGGAAGAGGAAGTGTTTCGGCTGAAAGTAATTACTGCACGTCAGGGCAGGGGAAAAAAATATGTAAATATTTACAAAAAATAGAGATTCTTACAGTAGTTATGCAGACTCATGGTGAGGGCTGGGCATAGAAATTACATTTGTTGGTACAGATTTACCTACATAATTTTTGGACCGGAAAAAAAAGAGAATTCCGAGATCATGTGAACAGTGGAATGGAGCACTGGACGCAAACTGCGGAAGTCAAGCGGCACGGAAGGTACACAATTTGTACATCCCTAGACTTCTCCTTGTTCCTCAAGTGGCCACACTCCTTTCTCCCAAACACTAATTATTTGTAGGGATGGCGGAGAATTTCTCCACGAATCTCCAGGAGGCCGAATGCCAATGCATTCGGCCCCCCGAAATTGGTGGTGAAATTCTCCGCCGGCCCCCCGCCCCCCCCCGGGATGGGACTTACCTCGTGCGAATGTCACTCTTGGCGGTGGGTCCCAGTGGCGTTTTGGCGGCGTTTTGGCGGGGGTGGCGGCGGCGGCCGGTCTTCTGACCAGTTGCCGCTGCCACCATTGCAAAATAAAAAAGGAAAGTAAAACAAAACAAAACAGACACCCATGATAGGCTACGTAATGATTTACGTTAGGGGTGCACGAAAGCCACTTACCTGCTCTCGCAGCTTGCTTCGCGGTGGGGGGGAGGCGCTTCGCTGCTCCCCCTGAAGTTCAGGCCAGGGGGGGAGGCTTCCCGCCTCGCCCGGCCGAAATTCAGGCCGGGGAGGAGGCGCCTCGCCCGGCCGCAAAATAAAAAGTAAAAAACAAACAAACGCCCCCGTGATAGGCTACGTGATGATTAACGTAGCCTATCACGGCTAGATCTGCAAAGTCAGCCGTTATAGGCTACATTAATCATCACGTAGCCTATCCCGGGTGACTTAAAAAAAAAAAAAAGCGCGTACGGCTAATAGCGGCCCCCATAGGGAGCCGCCATTCGCGTTCCTTATTTGGTCGCTGTAGTCTATGTAAATCTTTACGTAGACTACGGTGAAAATAAGGGCAACGCAAATAGCGTTGCCCTTATTTTCGCCGTAGTCTACGTAATCTTTATGTAGACTACAGTGACCAAATAAGGAATGGGAATGGCGGCTCCCTATGGGGGCCGCTATTAGCCGTACGTGCTTTTTTTTTTAAAAAAAAGTCACCCGTGATAGGCTACGTGACGATTTACGTAGCCTATCATGGCTGACTTTGCAAATCTAGCCGTGATAGGCTACGTTAATCGTCACGTAGCCTATCACGGGGGCGGTTTTTTTTTTTTACTTTTATTGGAATGGCGGCGGTGGCAGCCGGTCGAAAGACCGGCTGCCGCCTCTGCCCCTGTCAAAGACCTGACGAACTGCCGCCGGGACCCGCCGCCGGGAGGGACATTCGGGAAAGGTAAGTCCCGTCCCGGGGGGGGTGCGGGGTGCAGGGGGTGAGGAGAATTTCTCCCCGAAACTACTTTGGGGGGCCGAACACATTGGCACTCGGCCCCCCGAAGTTTCGGGGAGATATTCTCTCCCATCCCTAATTTACGTAGCCTATCACGGCTAGATTTCCAAAGTCAGCCATGACAGGCTATGTAAATCGTCACGTAGCCTATCACAGGTGACTTTGAAAAAAAAAAAAAAGCGCGTATGTAAATGGCGGCGCCCATGGGGCGCCACCATTTGCGTTCCTTAGTTTGGCACTTCTAGCCTACGTAAAGATTTATGTAGACTATGGCGAAAATAAGGGCAACGCAAATAGCGTCCCCTTATTTTCGCCGTAGTCTACATAAATCTTTACGTAGACTAGACGTGCCAAACTAAGGAACACAAATGGCGGCGCCCCATGGGCGCCGCCATTTGTGTACACGCTTTTTTTTTTCAAAGTCACCTGTGATAGGCTACATGACAATTTACATAACCTATCACGGCTGACTTTGGAAATCTAGCCGTGATAGGCTATGTAAATCGTTACGTAGCCTATCGCCGGTGTGGGTTTTTTTTTTTTTACTTTACTTTTTTTTTCACGGCCAGGTAGACGGGGCGCTCCTCTCCGGCCTGAATTTCGGCGGTGAGGGATGGGGCGCCTCCCCCCCCTCGCCTGAACTTCGGGGGGAGAACCGAAGCGCCTCCCCCCCACTGCGAAGCAAGCTGCGGGACCAGGTAAGTCCCTATCGTCCATCCCTAATTATTTGTAGGGATGTGAGAGAATTCCACCATGGATTCCAGTGAGTCCCTCCCCCCGGAATCCATGGCAGAACATCTCCCCGCCCCCCCCCACGGAATCCCCCTGGGACGGAACTTACCTGGGGCAGATGCGGCAGCGGTGGCAGCTCCGGTGGTGGCTCCAGTGGTGGTGGTGGCAGTGGCGGCTCTGACTGGTCTTCCAGCCGGCCGCAGCTGGACTGCTGCGGCCACCATTTGTGTTCTTGCAGCTGTGATAGGCTATGTAAGTATTTATGTAGCCTATCACAGCAAAGAGCAGGGACGCAAATGGCAGCCGCTATGCCATTTGCGTCCCTGCTCTTTGCTGTTTTAGGCTACATAAATACTTATGTAGCCTATCACGGCTGCTTGCAAGGAGACAAATGGCAGCTGCTATGATGGCCGCCATTTGCAGCTGCAGCAGTCTGGCTGTGGCCAGAACTCCAGCTGTGGCCGGCCCCGGTCGGCAGCTCCGTGGAGCCGCCGCAGAGCAGAGCCAGCTGGGGAGGATTCTGGGGGGAGGGACGGAGTGCCTCCACCCACCGCAGATGCCCTGGCATGAAGCCAAGTAAGAGATTCGTACGTCCCTAATTATTTGGTGGTTTCCTGGGTTTTGTGCAGATTGCTAAGCTTTGCATCTTGTAAACATTTTTTTTAATGGGAATGAATGAACAATCCTCAACTGCCAAGTCAAGTTTTCAATAACAATAACAATAACACAACAGAGCAGAGTAGAGGTAAGATGTAGCCTACCTTTCTCAGGTACTGTTGTTGTTGTTGTTCAGTCGTTCAGTCGTGTCCGACTCTTCGTGACCCCATGGACCATAGCACGCCAGGCCTTCCTGTCCTGCGCTCTCTCCCGGAGCGTGCTCAAGTTCATATTCATTGCATCCGTGATGCTATCTAGCCATCTCATCCTCTGCCGTCCCCTTCTCCTTTTGCCTTCAGTCTTTCCCAGCATCAGGGTCTTTTCCAGGGAGTTTTCTCTTCGCATTAGGTGACCAAAATATTGGAGCTTCAGCTTCATTATCTGTCCTTCCAATGAGCACTCAGGGTTGATTTCCTTTAGGATGGACTGATTTGACCTCCTTGCAGTCCAGGGCACTCGTAAGCGTCTTCTCCAGCACCACAGTTCGAAAGCATCAATTCTTCGGCGCTCAGCCTTCCTTATAGTCTAGCTCTCACAGCCATACATTACTACTGGGAAAACCATAGCTTTGATTAGATGGACCTTTGTCGGCAAGGTGATGTCTCTGCTTCTTAGCGCCAGAAAGAGTGAAGCGGCTAGGCCAAACCCGAAAGGACACTCAGCTGTGGATGTGTCTGGCGGTGAAAAGAAAATCCGATGCTGTAAAGAACAATATTGTTTAGGAACCTGGAATGTCAGATCAATGAATCAAGGTAAGCTGGAGGTGGTCAAACATGAGATGGCAAGATTGAACATCGACATCTTGGGAATCAGCGACCTAAAATGGACAGGCATGGGCGAATTTAATTCAGGTGACCATCATATCTACTATTGTGGCCAAGAATCCCTTAGAAGAAATGGAGTAGCACTCATAGTCAACAAAAGGGTGGGAAAAGCAGTACTGGGGTACAATCTTAAAAATGATAGAATGATCTCAGTATGAATCCAAGGCAAACCATTCAACATCACAGTAATTCAAGTCTATGCCCCAACCACTGAGGCCGAAGAAGCTGAGGTTGATCGGTTCTATGAAGACCTACAACACCTTCTAGAACTAACACCCAAAAAAGATGGCCTCTTCATTATAGGGGATTGGAATGCTAAAGTAGGAAGTCAAGAAATCACCGGGATAACAGGCAGGCATGGCCTTGGTGTACAAAATGAAGCAGGACAAAAGCTAATAGAGTTTTGCCAAGAGAACATGCTGATCATAGCAAACACTCTTTTCCAACAGCACAAGAGGCGACTCTACACATGGACGTCACCAGATGGTCAATATCGAAATCAGATTGATTATGTCCTTTGCAGCCAAAGATGGAGAAGCTCTATACAGTCAGTAAAAACAAGACCTGGAGCTGACTGTGGCTCAGATCATGAGCTGCTTCTTGCAAAATTTCGGCTTAAATTGAAGAACGTCGGGAAAACCACTAAAAATCATAAACCTAAATCATATCCCTGATGAATATACAGTGGAGGTGAGGAATAGATTTCAGGGATTAGACCTGATAGACAGAGTGCCTGAGGAACTATGGACGGAGGTCCGTAACATTGTTCAGGAGGCAGCAACGAAATCCATCCCAAAGAAAAAGAAATGCAAGAAAGCAAAGTGGCTGTCTGAGGAGGCTTTACAAGTAGCTGAGGAAAGAAGGGAAGCGAAAAGCAAGGGAGAAAGGGGAAGATCTACCCAACTGAATGCAGAGTTCCAGAGAATAGCAAGGAGAGACAAGAAGGCCTTCTTAAATGAACAATGCAAAGAAATCGAGGAAAACAACAGAATGGGAAAGACTAGAGATCTCTTCAAGAAAATTGGAGATCTCAAGGGAACGTTTTGTGCAAAGACGGGCATGATCAAGGACAAAGAAGGCAGGGACCTAACAGAAGCAGATGAGATTAAGAAGAGGTGGCAAGAATACACAGAAGAACTATACAGGAAAGATCTGAATGTCCCTGATAGCCATAATAGTGCGGTCACTGAACTTGAGCCGGACATCCTAGAGAGTGAAGTCAAGTGGGCCTTAGGAAGCATTAGTAACAACAAAGCTAGCGGAGATGACAGTATTCCAGCCGAGCTATTTAAAATCCTAAAAGATGATGCTGTTAAAGTGCTGCATTCAATATGCCAACAAATCTGGAACACTCAACAGTGGCCACAAGACTGGAAAAGGTCAGTTTACATTCCAATTCCAAAGAAGGGCAACGCCAAAGAGTGTTCAAACTACCGCACAATTGCGCTCATTTCACATGCCAGCAAGGTGATGCTCAAAATCCTACAAGCTAGGCTTCAGCAGTATGCGAACCGAGAACTACCGGAAGTACAAGCTGGGTTTCGAAGAGGCAGAGGAACTAGAGATCAAATCGCCAACATTCGCTGCATCATGGAGAAAGCAAGAGAATTCCAGAAAAACGTCTATTTCTGCTTCATTGACTACGCTAAAGCCTTTGATTGTGTGGATCACAACAAACTGTGGCAAATTCTTAAAGTGATGGGAGTACCAGACCACCTTACCTGTCTCCTGAGAAACCTGTACGAGGGTCAAGAAGCAACAGTCAGAACCAGACATGGAACAACCGATTGGTTCAAAATTGGGAAAGGAGTACGACAAGGCTGCATATTGTCACCCTGCTTATTTAACTTATATGCAGAGTACATCATGAGAAATGCCAGGTTGGATGAATCAGAGGTCAGAATTAAGATTGCTGGGAGAATTATCAACAACCTCCGATATGCAGACGATACCACCCTAATGGCAGAAAGCGAAGAGGATCTAAAGAGCCTCTTGTTGAGGGTGAAAGAGGAGAGTGCAAAAGCTGGTTTGAAACTCAACATTAAAAAAACTAAGATCATGGCATCTGGCCCCATCACTTCCTTGCATATAGAAGGGGAAGAAATGGAAGCAGTGACAGATTTTACTTTCTTGGCTACAGTCACCGCAGACGGTGACTGTAGCCATGAAATTAAAAGACGCTTGCTCCTTGGGAGGAAAGCTATGGCCAACCAGTGATCCATGAAGGGGGCTCAGGTACTACACTGGGGCAATTCATAGCCTCTAAAAAATGCTTAAAAATGCATGCACACAAACACACCTCATGCTGCCCCTACATCAGGTGTGTGACCTGGATATTGCACTATGGATGAAATGTGGCTAGAGCACATCTGGTTTGCACACTGGGATAAGCCTATGTTCAGAGGAGACTGCCACTGGTACCTTCTTGTCATATTATGATCCATCATGATAACGCTATATCCCTCTTGTGCATGTATACCTCGTAGGACACCCAGTGACATTTGTTGCGGTATTTTGGATAACATGGAATAAAAAGCAGGAAATAGCACTACGATAGCGGTATATCGAATGTGTAATGTGCCCCAACAGTTATCAGTGCACTTCAATACTGCTATAAAGCAGTAGTGTAGATCTAGCCTATGATTCTAGAGTTAATATAATTTATTCTGTCACCAGTGCTGTTCCATCAAGCAGCTATTTCTTTTTCTTTTCTCTCCCCCCCTCTTGACTTAAAAACCTATATGAGAATCCCTTTCTGCAATTAGAGATTTCTTTATCACAAACTATCGCAGCCTTGTCCTGTCCTATCATATTGAATACTGAAGCCTTCTGATATCAATGTTTCCCTATGAAATATTCACATTCTGAACGGAACAGGCTCTGCATTGGAGATTTGCCTTTATGGGGCCCTTGGCGATTAAGCCAAGACAACTGGCAGGGTTGTTAGTGTAAGGAGCAGATTTTTACAGACAACAGAAATTGCAGACTTCCATCTTGGGGGCTATCTCACCCATTCAGAAGGAATGCTGAATGGTTGCCTGGCAACCACCTCAGCCATGCCTGTATGCCTCACTATATGGCAGTGCAATCACCGTAGGCCATTCATCAACTTCACTAGGGAACATGCTCATACATATCGGTTATGCTCAGCAACTGCTGCATTGTGCAAAGCACTGGCAGATGATCTGTGAGTTTGCAGCATCCACCAGGACCTAATGAAACACTAAAATTCTCAGCATGGCCTGAAGAGTTTTCAAATCCTCATTCGTCTCCCCCCCACCCCCAATTCTCTCAGGATGCATTTTGAAATTGTAAGTAAGTAACACAGAGAGTCTTAAAAACATTATAGCTGAGCTCCCCCCATGATAAAGACACAGAGAAAACAAAATATGACTTTCATCTCCTCTCTCACTTCCTCCTGACAGCCCTTTAGAGACAAAACCCAAGTGCTTTTAAAAGTTCTCTGTGTTTCAGTTTCAAGTGCCTCCTCTTCAATAGGAGGATCATCATCATCCCCAAATCATAAACTCTGGAATGGAAAGCTAGCATATCAGGGAGAAGTGTTCTAGCCTAGCTCTTTCCCTGACATGCTACTTTTCTCTGTAAGGAGACATTTTTATATGAATATGTAGATCAGATCATAGAATCATAGAATAGTAGGGTTGGAAGGGGCCTACAAGACCATCAAGTCCAACCCCCTGCTCAATGCAAGAAACCAAGTCAGAGCATCCCTGACAGGTGGCTGTCCAGCCTCATCTTGAATGCCTCCAGTGTGGGAGAGCCCACCACCTCCCTAGGTAATTGGTTCCATTGTCGTATCGCTCTAACAGTCAGGATGTTTCTCCTGATGTTCAGCCAGAATCTGGCTTCCTGTAACTTGAGCCCATTATTCCGTGTCCTGCACTCTGGGATGATTGAGAAGAGATCCTGGCCTTCATCTCTGAGACAACATTTCAAGTACTTGAAGAGTGCTATCATATCTCCCCTCAGTCTTCTCAAGGCTAAACATGCCCAGTTCTTTCAGTCTCTCCTCATAGGGCTTTGTTTCCAGTCCCTTGATCATCTTTGTTGCCCTCCTCTGGACCTTTTCCCATTTGTCTGCATCCTTCTTAAAGTGTGGTGCCCAGAACTGGACACAGTACTCCAGATGAGGCCTAGCCAGTGCTGAGTAGAGGGGATGTTTGACTGGATGCATGGAATAGAGCACAGTTCCACCAAGCTATGTAAGATTTGGTGTTGCTGTTGTTATAAGACTAATATATAACAAATAGTTGTGCACAACAGCTGTGTTTGCCCATAGTGCTCCCCAGGTCCACCATCATCAACGAAGGACAAAATGGCTGCGGATGTTGATTTAATCCTTTCTAGACACAAGATCAATGAATCACTTCAACTGAAAGAGGAAAGCAGTAGGCTGTGAAGAAGTTGTATACATTTACATCAATCAATGCAGGGATGGGGGCGGGGTTGAAAATTATGGTACCAAACATTGTACTATATTATACAGGTATAAAGTGATCTTTGCTGGTTTCCTATTAGTTTCTAGGGCAATTCAAGGTGCTGGCATTTAACTTTAAAGCCTTAATCAGAGCTTTCTTCCATCTAGGTACCTCAGAGAGCACCTTCTCCCATACATTAAAATCTTCACATGGGCCCCTGCTCTGGGTGCCTTCTTTGTCAAAAGGTGAGTGTCACATCCCAAGGCTCAGCAGAACCCTCAGGAAGACTTAGAGTTTGATGAGTCACTAGTCACCCCACTTCAGGGAGAACCCTCGGCACCCTTCAGATACTTTCCAGGGCTGAGAACATAGCCCTCCCCTCAACCTCAGACTCTGAGGATGACTCCCCTACCCCTTCTCTTCTCTAGCTAGACAAGGGGCTACAGAAATAGCTGCGGGCAAGGGACACAGCTCCGAGCCCATCAGCCTTCTTAAGGCTTCAATTGCCTCCAGTCTCTCGCTGGGACAACAGCTCTCCCTGTGAAGAAATAATCCAGTCAGTATCCCCTGCAGTATGCTGTTCAGGGTCTTGTTGATTGTTTCCATTGCATTGATCCTGCTCTCCTGGACATGACTGTGCTTGACCAGATGTGACCCTGCACTGGACTTTAGTCCCCTCTACGTGACACTAAATCATCAGTGTGCGGCACATGCTATAGGCTCCTTCCCCTGGGCATCAAGCCAAGCCAGGACAGTGAGGCTGGTATCCAACAGGAGCAGGGCCTTTTCAGAAGTGGCACTTAAACTTAGAATCAAAGAACTGGAAGGGACCTTGGGCACATGCTGATATTCAAAGCCTCGCTGTATCTGGGTTGTCATCCCAGTGCCTATTATTCTTCTGTCTGCCTGCAGCCTGCCAGTTTACTTCTCCAATTGTGTCTGTCTCTGTCAGACTCTTAGGTAGGGGTGGACGAAAGTCACTTACCTTTCGTCGAAGCTTGTTCGTGGTGGTGGGGGGAGGCGCTTCGCTGCTCCCCCTACGAAATTCAGGCTGGGGAGGAGGCTTCCCGCCTCGCCCGGCCGCGAACTCGAAAGTTTTTTTTTTTAAAAAAAAACGCCCCCGTGATAGGCTACATGACGATAAACGTAGCCTATCATGGCTAGATCTGCAAAGTCAGCCATGATAGGCTACGTTAATCGTCACGTAGCCTATCACGGGTGACTTTTTTTTTTAAAAAAAAAAGCGCGTACGCTAATGGCGGCCCCCATAGGGAGCCGCCATTCGCTTTCCTTATTTGGTCGCCGTAGTCTACGTAAATCTTTACGTAGACTACAGCGACCAAATAAGGAACGGGAATGGCGGCTCCCTATGGGGGCCGCCATTATCCGTACGTGCTTTTTTTTTTTAAAGTCACCCGTGATAGGCTACGTGACGATTGACGTAGCCTATCACGGCTGACTTTGCAAATCTAGCCATGATAGGCTACGTTAATCATCACGTAGCCTATCACGGGGGCGTTTTTTTTCCTTTTATTGGAATGGTGGCGGCGGCAGCCGGTCAAAAGACCGGCTGCCGCTCCCGCCCCGCACGAACACCCGCCGAACCGCCGGCTGGACCCGCTGCCGGGAGGGACATTCGGCGAAGGTAAGTCCCGTCCCGGGGGGGGGGGGTGCGGGGTGCTGGGGTGTGTGGAGGATTTCTCCCCGAAACATGTTCGGGGGGCCGAACATGTTGGCGCTCGGCCCCCCGAAGTTTCGGGGAGAAATTCTCCGCCATCCCTACTCTTAGGTGCCTGCCTCCATTACCTCTGCCTCTTTGGATGCCAGGCCACCCTGGGGTACTCACTATAAGGAGAAGCCCTGTAATAGCTGGTGTGCCTGATTGCCAGTTGTCTTCTCCTTGCTAGCTAGTTCTCTGTATGCATGCTGCTTGCCACTGCAGTGACTACTATGCCCTCACACTGCCTCTGCTTACCTCAGTAACAGAAAGAGAGCCTGTGCTGTGCCATGTATTCTTGGATGTGCTCACCTCAGTGAGAAAGAGCCTGAACCCTACATGTTCCTCCTTCTGCCTGCCTGAAAGAGACACTGGCCATTGTCACCTCCTGCTGATGCTGCCTCCCTCACTGTCCCTTGTGGCCTGCTGATGATGCCTGCCTGAAGGAGACAGTCTCATCATGGTGACAGTTTACTTATGCTGCTTGTCTGGAGGAGAGAGACTGGCCATTGTCACCTACTGCTGATGCTGCCTCCCTGAGAGGCAGAGACTAGCCACTGTTGCCTCATGCTGCCTCCCTGAGGAAAAGAGATTGGCCTTGATGGATATCTGAAGAATGTCTTTCTCAAAGATTACCTTGCTTGCACATTGAGATGATCAACCATAGTCTATGGAAGAGCCTCTCTAGACCTTTTGCTTGGTGCCTAGGTGTAGAGGGACAATTTGTTGAGGCTGCAATCCTATTGGATCTGTCCTGGGTACTCATAAGCCTCCAAACTCGAACGCTTATGGTAGGCTGACCATATTACCTTGAGACAAAAACGTGATATTGGGATGACAAAAATGGGATGGGGTTATGTAATATTCCATATTCATGAAAAAGTAAGACGATAACAAATCTGTATGGCATACCACACTGAACACTCTAATGCAGGACTGCAGTGGCCAGACTGCAAACAATCATAATCATGCACCAAAAAAAAAAAAAAAAGGAATGAACACTACGACTGCTATCACAAGCCGGAATATGCTAATGTTCCACCGGAGAGTTCCGCTGTAATAAAAAAATAGCTAACAGCCTGTTGAACCGAAATATGAGTCTGAAAAGTCAGAATCAAGCTGAATGTAGGGCAGAAAGAATCTCTATGGGTGGAATGATGGTAGAAATAACAGTAAGACTCACCCTCCTGGCTCCCACACACTGAATGGGGCTTAGCGACCACCTCTTGAATTCCCCACCACCGCAGACAAGCAAGGGGAGGCGACTGATCGTCGCTAGCTCAAGAAGCCTGGCCCTGACTGGATAAAGTAAATGGAGCTTCCCCTTCCATCACACTAGTAGTTTTACTGCACGCATTGATTAGCATAGAGCCTTATGATAAACATGTTCAGTTTTTTACAAAAAATTAAAAACAGGACAAAATTGACATTTATATTAAAACGACGGGACGGTCGGGAAATATGAAGAAAACGGTATTGTCCTGTTTAAAACAGTATGTATGGTCAGTCTACTTATGGGTATCTAATGCATTTTAGCTAGACAGGCATTTTGGGTCATCTAGCAGAGGCTTTGGGGAGGGAAGGAAGCTGGGGAAAGTCAGATCCCCACATTCCCAGTCTCCTCCCCTCCCTGCCCATCGACACCCCCCCTTTAACCCCTCTACGAGCTCACATTTGTGAGCTTGTAGAAGCAGCCAGCACAGCTCTCGCCATGCCAGATGCAAAGGAGTGGGGGAGGCTGTGAGGGGGAAGAGAGCCTCACATCCAGGAACTGGAAAAATCCTATGTCCTCCAGACGCTGTCTAGGGGACATAGGATTGCTACCTTATTCTCTCCAGCCCAGGCTTCTGTCTGTCTCCCTGCCACAGTCCCAATAAAAATAGCCTCTCTGAAGTTGCTATTTGCATTTCAAGAGAAGTCTCCATCCCCAGTTCCCAGGCTGCTCAGCCTACCCTGTGGCTGCTATTTACACTAAAGAGTGTGAGTTAATTCAAGAGAAGTCTCCACCCCATCCCCCCACTGCCTCTGCTTCCCTTCTGTTCCCTCTGGAATTGCTGCTCTCTCATCCAGATAGCAGTCACAGTCCATGATCTTTTCCTTTCTTGGTCTTTCAAGCTACCTGCCCTTATGGAAACCTAATACACATACAGCATAAGCAAAAAAAAAAAAAAAAAAAAAATACAAGTATTACTCCAGGTAAACTGAAATCGAAAGTTTGACCACAGGGGGAGAACAGTGGGAGGGAAGGTAGTGCCACCGGTAATGAGTGATGAGAAAAGCAGCACTTGTTGAAATTCTCTCTTCTACACAACTGAGTACAGAAGCCCCGTCTCATCCTCTTTCGCCTCTGGTCAGGCTACCTCCTCCATCCCCTCTTCCTCTGGAGTTGTACACACACCATCATGGAAGACATAAAGCCATATATACCTTCATGCTGTTGCAAACTGCAGGCTACTAAAAAGGCCAGGTCACCTGTTGAAGGCCACCAGATGAATCTTCTGCTGTGTGGCTCAGAGCTTTTTGATCCATTGTGTACTCCAGCCTTCCCCAACCTGGTGCCCTCCAGAAGTTTTGGACTACAGCTCCCAGTATTACTAACCATTGGTCATGCTGGCTGGGGCTGATGGGAGTTGAAGTCCAAAACATCTGTAGGGCACTAGGTTGGAGAAAGCTGATATACTCTGTAAAAGCAAATGTGCTATAATGCACATCCTGTAGCCGCCCCGTTATCTCTTACATTGTTGTTCATATGTAAAACTCTAGGAAGGAGGATACTCCACTGTTGTCACTTCAGGTTCGTCTCCTAACTAGACAGTAGTTGCCCCTCTTTCTTCTTGACCCACTGACCTGCAGCAAAATCCACTTGGCCATTATCACGATATCCTCCTGGTGGGGAAAACATCACTGTTTACTACTATGAGGTTCGCAGGGTGGACTTGCATAGCTGCAGATGTCTTTCTAAACACTTTCTCTAATAGATCATTATTTAAGATAAGGTCAGTTAAGAGGGTCACTGATGCCGCCCCAGTTTCCGAGTACCATAGGTAAGAACTGGGTTTAATTATAGTGCTGGATAGAAATGTCTATGGTGCTGACAGAAACAGAGACAAGCGATATGTAACCTTTCTAGGGTTAACCTTATCAAGAGGGCAATATTCTCTGTGAAGTTGTATGTGAAGGTTCACTTATTATTTCAATCCATGCCATGTTCTCACCATATAAATGAGCCTCCAGGTAAGACCTACATCATCACAAATAAAGGTGTTCTACCTCTTGGATGTGAACCTTTGGAACCCCTGGATCTGTTGTAACTGAAGCTATGACAGCGCTGTCCTTCCTCTCCTATGCTGGGAATAGAATAAGAACAATGAACATTGTAGACAGGCAACACAAGCCAGAGGTAGCCAGACGACTTGGTTATGCTAAGTAGGGATGGGTGAGAATTTCGTTCAGTTCATTTTTTAAATAAGAATTTATCAAAATGTGCCCATTTCTTCATAAATGGGATGGAAAGAACTAGAGATTTAAAATATGCAAATGTGGGTGAAACCGAAACTGACAGATTTGTCCATACAGGGCTTGGAGTACTTAGCTCTAAAAAGTCTGGGTTTGACTCTCTGGGTATTCAACCACGTTTTGTGGTGCTGAATTATGGTTGCCACCTCTTTGTTTCTGACAGGCTCTTCAACTTTAGCAGCTACATAACAAGCAGGTACAACATGGTCGCTTCATGCTGGGCATAACTTTACTGACGGAATTGGGCCCGAGCAAATGGGCGAGAATTTCCTTTGGTACATTTTTGATAAAAATTTACCCAAATTTGCAAATTTCGTCATAAATGGGACAGAAAGAATTTGAGATTTAAAAAGAAATGAATGTGGGAGGAAGCAAAACTGACAGATTTGTCCATCCCTAGTGCTAACTTCTGTCATTTCTACTGCTAACACCACTATCAGGGCCAGTGTCAAAGGTAGGCATGTCTGGGCACCTGCTGAGGGCCCCAGCAGGGACTCCATGACAAGAGCCCCTGGAACTGTGTGTCCTCTTCACCATTGCAACCTGCTTGTTTACCTGCCTCTCACTCTGGCCCAGACAATGGCAGTCCTGAGAAGGAGGAGCAGGAGATGCCACGGCCTCTTTGCTCCCTGGCTCTCTGCCTGGCAAGCAAACAAGAGGCAGCAATGGAGAGAAAGATGGTGAGGAGCAATAGCAGCTGGGGACAATGGCAGTGAGAAGGTGGACTCACTGAGGGAGGGGCCATTGAGGGGCTCTTGCCCTAGGGCCCTCCAAAACCTGCAGTTGGCCCTGACCACTGCTTATTGCACCTGCATCGTGTTTGCTATTCACACCACTACAAGTGGTATAGTTTGCAAGCTGATATATGTTAGGAGCCAAGGTCTAGCTCTTTTTTTCTAGAGGGAGTTTGGATGCTGAAATGGAATCAAGTACTCAAGAGTGTGACCCTAAATATTTGTGCTACAGCCCAATGGAGTGTATAATGAGAAGGCCAGCTGGATGCATGGAGCCCTTCTTTAAAAATTAAAATCCCACTGATTTTTTTTTTTTTTTAAGGAGGAAGGGGAATACAGGGAGAATGGTTCCAGCCCTGTTTTCCATCATACACAGCTGGTTGCTTGGCTTTTAAACTTTTTTTTTTTTTTTTTTTTACGGCTCCACATGCACAGTCCTGGCTATGGGATCAGACTAGGGATGTACGAAAGTGACTTACCTTCTGTGGATTCTGTTGATGGTGGGGGGGGAGGCGCTCCGTTCCTCCCCCCGGAATCCTCGAACGCCCGGCTGTGCTCCGCGGCAGCTCCGCGGAGCAGCTGGCCAGGCCCGGCCAGGCCAGAGCCGTCCGCAGCCGGATTTCCGGCCGCGGAGGGCTCTGGGTAAAAAAAAAACACGCGTATGCAAATGGTGGCGGCTACGGCTGCCGCCATTTGCATTCCTTCTTTTTACCATCTTAATCTACGTAAATATTTACGTAGACTAAAACGGCGAATCAAAAAGGGACGCAAATAGCACCTGCTACGCTATTTGTGTTCCCCTTTATTTTCGCCATCATAGTCTACGTAAATAGACTACGGCCATTTGCATATGCATTTTTTTTTAAAAAACCCCCACCCAACCATGATAGGCTACGTAAAGATTTACGTAGGCTATTACGTCTTTTTTTTTTTTTTTTTACACAAGCCTGGAAATGGCAGTGGTGGCGGCCGGTCGGAAGACCGGCCGCCGCCGGAGCCGCTGCCGGAGCCGCCGCCGGAGCCGCCGCCGCTGCCGCCACCGCCCGGAAGATCCGCCCCAGGTGAGTCTCGTCCTGGGGGGGTACTGTGGGGGGGCAGGGGGGCAGGCCGTTTCACCACGAACTTTAGGGGGTTGAATGCACTGGCATTCGGCCTCACTGAGATCCGTGGCAGAATTCTCTGACATCCCTAGATCAGAGAGGGAAAGCACGTGTGGAGCACATACTTACACATGGAGTTCCCCATTCACACAGGGATATTCATACGGAGGCTTGGTGGACAGAGGCATTGGCTGCAGATTGCATCAAGCATAATTGCCATGAAATGCTGCAAGTAAGCGTTTTCAAGTGTGCAAGGGGCCAAAAACACACACACCTCATTCCACAAATTCCAATGGGTCCTATTTGCAGGTTTGTGTTTGTTTGAAGCCACTTTTTCCTTGAAGACAATTATCTATATTAGCCTTTGTTACATGATATTATGAGGGAGGGGTGTGTGTGAGGTTTTTGTTTTTCTACTCATGAAGAAGTTGCTGCAGGGGTTTTACTTTTTGCTGTTTTCTTTCTTCACAATCACACTGGTAAACTTGTGATTCTGGCCTGTGGTAGGGCTGGACACTGATGGCTGGAAGTCTTGACTTCTATTGCCTTCTCCCTCTGTGAGTCACAAAAGAATCTGTAAGGCACCAGGAATTGCGGCAAACTAAACATTCAGCTACCTGCACATAGTGGAACTATGTGGGATAGTTTCTTACTCTCCTGTAAATGGACATGGACCCAGTTCAGACTGGGACCACGGTGCTCCAAGGTGGGACTTAAACCTTCCCCCCATTCCTCCCCCCACCCCAATTCTACTTCCCCCATGGGGGTTTAAAAAAGGAGAGAAATTGCCATTGGAGATTCCAGATTATAGGCTAGCAGCAGTACTCAGGTACCTTCCCCAACCCTGGTGCCCTCCAGTTGAGTTGGATTACAATGCCCACAATCCTCAGCCAGCATGGCCACTGGCTATGCTGGCTGGGAACTGTGGGAATTGCAGTCCAACACAACCAGAAGGCTCCAAGTTGGGGAAGGCTGCTCTAAGACATTGTGGAAGTTCACCAGGTGACCGAGCCAATGGCCTCTTCTCTGTTGTGCTTCAGAGCCATCACTGCAGCTGGACAGAGGGTGAGATTGCAACTATGAGCTCATCAGTGGCCAGGTGACACACAGAACCAATAGGGGGCCTGGCCCCTTAGCTTGAGCAAGCATGATGGTGGCAGCAGGCAGACAGTGGTAGCAAGAGGTGGCTACATGCAGTATCCTAACATTTCCTTCTAACACCACTGCTATTGACACTTGTGTTGCTGCTCACCTCTTCTGCTTACCCTGAAAATAAATTGAGGGTTTAGAGTGTTCTAATTGTTTACCGGAACAACTTTGAGGGGCTTAAAAAGCTCTGTTTAGGCACTGGTCTCCTTTCCCTGCTACCCCAACAATTCCCTAAACAGAAAAGGCCTCACCTTATGGACAGGGATGAGGTAGAGGGCAGCCCCCATCAACACAGGAGAGGTTCTGCAGGACCTTACTCTGTGGCAAGGGACACATGGAGTGCCTTTTCCTGCCAGGTACCATTTGCTGAGAAGGAGGCCTCATGTGGCCTTTCCTCCATAGTAGATGGAATACAAAGCATCATTTCCCGCTTATGACAAGCCCCATAATACCTTGTAGGAAAATGTGCTGAGGAGACGCCCTGTGGGCCTCTGCTGTCACTTCCTACCTCTCCCCCTTCCATAAGCTTAGGCTTTTTTTATTGGGGAAGGTGGTGGTGGGGAACTAGTAGGGAGGGTATGGCAGCAGCGGAGGCAGAGTGAGAGCCCCAATTTGAAGGAGGGCAAATTTAAAGGGCGGCTGTACCCAACTCAACCCATATTTGAAGACACCACTACATTTTCAGCACACGTCCCACTCCCCATCTTTTAAATACTCACCTATGCCAGATTGCCACTGCCCATCTGCTGCTTTCACCATGTTAGCTATTTCTAATTCTGTTCACATCACAAGTAGTATGTCTCAAGAGCTTCCCCAAACCCACATATTTCCAGACCAGCTGCTTAGACACCTGAGCAAGTCTGTGTGGGAATCCAGGCCAGCCATGTTGCAAACATCCAGGCCTCATGGTGCTCTGCTATAGCTGGGTCAGGCTCAGCCTGAGGCCAACTATGTCACAAATCCATTAACAACCCAGCAGACAGGCAGAAGCTCATGGACAGTTCTATCTGCTCAGGCAGTTTGAAGTATGAGAAGTCAGTAGGCAGGCATAGGGATGGCAGAGAATTCCGCCACGGAACTTGGTAAGGCCGAATGCCAGTGCATTCGGCCCCCAAAAACTCCATGGCGGAACGGCCTGCCACCCTCCCGCCCCCCTGCAGATCCCCCCTGGGATGAGACTTACCTGGGGCGGATCTTCTGGGCGGCGGCTGCCTGCTGCCTGCTGCCGCCGCCGCCATTTCCAGTCTTGTTAAAAAAAGAAGAAGAAAAAAGACGTGATAGGCTACGTAAAGATTTACGTAGCCTATCATGGCTGGGTTTAAAAAAAAAAAAAGCATGACGTGATAGGCTATGTAAATCTTTACGTAGTCTATCATGGCTGGATGGATTTAAAAAAAAACCCGTGTACACAAATGGCGGCGGCTACAGCCGCTGCCATTTGCATTCCTTATTTTTGGCTGTCTTAGTCTACGTAAATATTTACGTAGACTATGACGGCGAAAATAAAGGGGAACGCAAATAGGGTAGCGGGCACTATTTGCGTCCCTTTTTGATTCGCCGTTTTAGCCTACGTAAAGATTTACGTAGGCTAAAGTGGTGAATCAAAAAGGGACGCAAATAGCGCCCGCTACGCTATTTGCGTTCCCCTTTATTTTCACTGTCATAGTCTACGTAGATATTTACGTAGATTCAGACGGCCAAAAATAAGGAACGCAAATGGCGGTGGCCATAGCTTGGTTTCCCCCCCCCTCGAGCCCTCCGCGGCTGGTAATCTGGCTGTGGACAGCTCTGGGCTGGGCTGGGCTGGGCCGGGCCTGGCCGGCTGCTCCACAGAGCTGCCACGGAGCACAGCCGGCCATCGAGGATTCTGGGGGGGGAGGACCGATTCGCCTCCCCCCCCGTCAAGGATTCCGGGGGGAGGGACGGAACGCCACCCCCCCACCATGAACAGAATCCACGAAAAGGTAAGTGACTTTCATACATCCCTAACGCAAGATGGCAGCTCAACAAACCAGCAAACTGCTCCACTTGCCCAACTTACTACAGACACTGAGCTGGGCAAGCACAGGTACCCCACAGACTAGGGATGGGTAGAACGCTTACCTGCCATTCCGGGGGGGGGGGATCCACAGGGGGGAGGCAATCCGTTCCTCCCCCCTGAATCCTTTTTGCCGGCTCTGCTCCGCAGCGATTCTGTGGAGCCACCAGCTGGCTCTGAAGTGCCAGCGATACGGCCACCATGTCGTATTGCTGGCTGAAGGGGACTACTGCCTGTGGATGCAAATAGCGTCCAGGACACCATTTGCGGCTGCAGAGGCCTTAGTTTAAAGTAAATGCAGCCATAAATGGCTGCATTTACCTAAAACTAAGGCCTTTACGAAGATTGCCAGGAGAATTATCAACAACCTCAGATACACAGATGATACCACCCTAATGGCAGAAAGTGAAGAGGATCTCAAGAGCCTCTTGTTGAGGGTGAAAGTGGAGAGTGCAAAAGCTAGTTTGAAACTTAACGTTAAAAAAACGAAGATCATGGCATCTGGCCCCATCACTTCCTGGCATATAGAAGGGGAAGAAATGGAAGCAGTGACAGATTTTATTTTCTTGGGCTCCAAGTTCACCACAGACAGTGACTGTAGCCATGAAATTAAAAGGCGCTTGCTCCTTGGGAGGAAAGCTATGGCAAACTTAGACAGCATAGTAAGAAGCAGAGAAATCACCTTGCCGATAATGGTCCGTATAATCAAAGCTATGGTTTTCCCAGTAGCAACGTATGGCTGTGAGAGCTGGACTGTAAGGAAGGCTGAGCGCCGAAGAATTGATGCTTTCAAACTGTGGTGCTGGAGAAGACTCTTACGAGTCACCTGGACTGCAAGGAGGTCAAATCAGTCCATCCTAAAGGAAATCAACCCTGACTGCTCATTGGAAGGACAGATACTGAAACTGAAGCCCAGATATTTTGGCCACCTAATGCGAAGAGAAAACTCCCTGGAAAAGACCCTGATGTAGGGGTGGATGAAAGGCACTTACCTTTCGTCGAAGCTTGTTCGTGGTGGGGGGGAGGCGCTTCGCGGCTCCCCCCGCGAAGTTCAGGCTGGGGGGGGAGGCTTCCCGCCTTGCCCTGTCCGAAATTCGGGCCGGGGAGGAGGCTTCCCACCTCGCCCGGCCGAAATTCAGGCTGGGGAGGAGGCTTCCCGCCTCGCCCGGCCACGAACTCCATTGTTTTTTGTTTTTTTTTTAAACGCCCCCGTGATAGGTTACGTGACGATTAACGTAGCCTATCACGGCTAGATCTGCAAAGTCAGCTGTGATAGGCTACGTTAATCGTCACGTAGCCTATCACGGGTGACTTTAAAAAAAAAAAAGCGCGTATGCTAATGGCAGCTCCCTATGGGGGCCTCCATTATCCGTACGTGCTTTTTTTTTTTAAAGTCACCCGTGATAGGCTACGTTAATCGTCACGTAGCCTATCACCGGGGCGTTTTTGTTTTTTTTCTTTTATTGGAATGGCGGCGGCGGCAGCCGGTTGAAAGACTGGCTGCTGCTCCCGCCCCGCTCGAACACCCGCTGAACCGCCGGCCAGACCCGCCGCCGGGAGGGACATTCGGCGAAGGTAAATCCTGTCCCGGGGGGGGGTGCGGGGTGCGGAGGGGGTGCAGAGGATTTCTCCCCGAAACTTGTTTGGGGGGCCGAACACGTTGGCGCTCGGGCCCCCGAAGTTTCGGGGAGAAATTCTCCACCATCCCTACCCTGATGCTGGGAAAGATTGAAGGCAAAAGAAGAAGGGGACGGCAGAGGATGAGATGGCTAGATAGCATCACCGATGCAATGACTATGGACTTGAGCACACTCCAGGAGAGAGCGCAGGACAGGAAGGCCTGGCGTGCTATGGTCCATGGGGTCACGAAGAGTCGGACACGACTGAACGACTGAAGAACAACAACAACAACAACAAGGCCTTTACGACCGCAAATGGCATCCTGGATGCCATTTGCATCCATGCTTCTGATTAACGCGATAGGCTACACAAATATTTGTGTAGCCTATCACGTAAAAGCAGGGACGCAAGGACAACCCTGCTTTTACGTGATAGGCTAGGCAAATATTTTACGTGACAGGCTACGCAAATAAATATTGCGTTAATCAAAAGCACGGATGCAAATGGCATCCAGGACGCCATTTGCGGCCCTAAAGGCCTTCATTTAAGTTAAATGCAGCCATTTACGGCTGCATTTACCTTAAACTAAGGCCTTTAGGGCCACAAATGGCATCCCGGATGCCATTTGCATCCTCAGTCAATCTGCCCAACCAGCGATATGACAATGGCAGCCGTATCACTGGTGCTCCGGAGCCGGACAGCAGGGAGGATCCAGTCGGTGAGGATTCCTCCTGGAGGCGCAGATAGGAGATCCGATCCTCTGCGGACTTCAGGGGGCTGGAATCAATAGAATCTGGCCTCATTGGGGTCCGTGGAGGATTTCCCCAACATCCCTACCACAGACTGGAATCCAAGAGGCTAAGTAGGGGGTAGTCCACAGATTCCACCCCTCTCCGACTTTCACAACATCCTTACAGGTAAGCAGACACACACAGTCCAAAGAGCAGAGACTAGCAGAAGTCCAAGAGTCAGCAACACAGAGACTAAGCCAAGAATCAAGCATTCACTGCACTAGAGCTGATAAAAAGACATTGTTCCAGCAGCTAGCAAGTGCCAACTGAAAACTTATATAGCCAGGTCATCCATGCTTTGGCAGGAGTCTTACTTATGAGGAAGATCTTACTCATGAGGGAGCCTTTACTCCTGAATAGGCTTTTAAATATGAGCCCAGTTGCTACAGGCCTTGAGGTGTGCGCTTCATCTCTGCATGGCAGCCTGTGCCTCCTCCTTCTGGAGCAGGTGTGGGTGGACACTTGGCTTCCTTCTCTGACACCACAGACAAAGAACAGTCCTCCGGGGTCCTATCTAGGGGTTTCTCAGAGTCCATTTCTCTTGAAGGACCTGGTGTATCTTCTCCACTGATGCCAGAGGTGCCTGGGATCGTGCTAAAGTCAGGGCCCCCCACAGGTTCTGTATGCTCTCTGCCAGGTCAGGCTCTGTCTGAAGAGTCATCTTGGCCTATGTCAAGGTCAGGCATGACACACAAACATTACAACAGCTCCAGGCCGGCCTTGTTTGTCTGGCATTCCTCCCATGCCTGACCTGTACCCAACTAATTTTGCTTCCAGGCCAGTTTGTCTTTCCTGAAGAATTGGAATCATATCCAGCCCAACTTTTGCCTGGCATCCCATTCCAGATTTGAGTTTTTGCTTAGAATGCCTGGGACATCATTCCACAAAGACTATAAGATTGGCTTGAGAACTCCTGTTTATGTGGGCCCCTTCACGTTTATCTTGTGTGTTCACTCAAGATTATTCATTTGTTTGCTTGTTTTAGTTATATCTTCTTCTTCTACAACAGGTTACATTCAAAGATATCATAGTCACAAAGCAATCTATAAAGCGCTAGGAAGAAGGTGCTGTAAGGTAGTGTCATGGAGTTGTTAATAAGCCAAGATTGGCTGTAGTCCCTCTCTACTTTGTGGCCATCCCTGGCTTGCTTCCACAGAACATGTCCCGAAGTCCTAATTCTACATATGTTGTACTTCATATGCAGTTGGTGGTCAAAGTCTGATCAGACATGCTACATGGATTCAACATAAGCAAATAGGGAATGCATACTTTGTTCAAAGTAAGGATAAAGAAAATGATACTGGGTAAATGAGTATCAAGTCATATAATGTTGACATTTAAAATTCACCCCTATTCTGGCAATATAATCATTTATGCTAATGAGCTTCAACTATCAAGTGCTAAAGAAGAGTAATTTTGAATTCCAAAGTTCATTTGTGCTCTGGTTTGTCATATTTTTAATAACCAGATCCATCAAATTCTTTCCAGAATTAATTATGAAACAGAACTTAAGCCTGATTAACAAACACCAATTTAATAATGAAAGGCTTGTTTGTAAGTGTTAAACTGCAAACCATTGAAATTAAAACATGCAGAGCAGGAAGCATAATCTCTTTTAATTTTCCATCTCATTCATTTATTGTGTTAATATTAAAGCAATGCTTCTGGACTGCAGTCCTGCCGATTTCATCCCCCACCCCCAGAGCCTTAAGAAACTACAGACGTTTTGGTCCTAAGTTTTGTGTTGTAGTAAATCCTTAAAATTCCTTCAATAAAATTCATGCTAGTGGCTCCAGTAGTTTATTTATATGATGTCACCTCTCTCTCTTCTTGCTCTCTCAGAGAGGATTCTTTCCCCTTCTTTTAAAAAAACTAGGAATGTACGAAAGTTCCACCACGGATCTCGGGGAGGCCGAATGCCAGCGCATTCGGCCCCCCAAAATCGGTGGTGGAACGGCCCGCCCGCCCCCCCGGGATGAGACTTACCTTGGGCGGATCTTCCTGGCGGCGGCGGCTCCAGCGGCGGCTGAGGCGGCGGCGGCTGCGGTGGCCAGTCTTTCGACCGGCTGCCGCCGCCGCCATTTCCAGGTTAAAAAACAAAACAAAACAAAAAAACGTGATAGGCTACGTAAAGATTTATGAAGCCCATCACGGATAGATTTTAAAAAAACACCGTGATAGGCTACGTAAATGTTTACGTAGCCTATCACAGCCGACTTAAAAAAAACCCCAAAAAACCGCGCGTATGTAAATGGCGGCGGCCATGGCCGCCGCCATTTGCATTCTTTATTTTGGCACATCTTAGTCTACGTAAACATTTATGTAGACTAAGACGGTGAAAATAAGGGGAACGCAAATAGCGTAGATGCTACGCTATTTGCGTTCCTGTTATTTTCGCCGTCTTAGTCTACGTAAATGTTTATGTAGACTAAGACGTGCCAAAATAAGGAACGCAAATGGTGGTGGCCATGGCCACCGCCATTTGCGTACGCGTTTTTTTTAAAAAATCAGCTGTGAATAGGCTACGTAAACATTTACGTAGCCTATCACGGCTGACTGCAGGGACGCAAAAGGTGGCGGCTACGGCCGCCGTCATTTGCGTCCCTGCTAGCCAGCGGCCGGTGGCTCCGCAGAATCGCTGCGGAGCACAGCCGGCTGGCCAGGATTCCGGGGGGAGGAACGGAGCACCTCCCCCCCAGCCAGGATTCCAGGGGGAGGGATGGAACGGCTCCCCCCCAACCATAAACATAATCGGCGGAAAGATAAGTCACTTTCATACATCCCTAAAAAAACCATACTTGGAATGAAGAGCATTTCAGGAAGCTTGTATTGGGGTCAAATTGTCCCCAATTAAAACCTGAACTACACATTACATTAAATGCATGGTTGCAGCTGAAAAAAGCAACTACATATTTACGGTGCTTCCAAATTAGGCTTTTATGGCTGCATCATTCTGGTTCATTCACAGATGTTTACATGGGATCCAGATGACATGTTCTGCTCATGACCCTCCCATGTTTTCTTACCTTCTTTTTCCTTAACAAAGAAAATTCATTAAGGAGATAAAGATGGAACAGCCTTCTGATTAGTACCACTAGGATCCCTCCAGCTGGAAGCACCCTTAATTCCTTCCTCCATCTCCATAAAGTATTATTCAGCTATTAAATAAGGATGGCAAAATGATAACAGAGGACAAAGAGAAGGCAGAGGTGCTCAATTCCTACTTTGGCTCAGTCTTCTCCCAAAAGAGGGTCTATGACCCCCCTGGCAAAGGCGAAGTACAGGCTGAAGGGGCAGGATTGCAGCTTGAGATCGACAGGCATATGGTCAAGGAACACCTCATTACTTTGAATGAGTTCAAATCTCCAGGGCCAGATGAACTGCATCCTAGAGTCATAAAGGAACTGGCAGAAGAACTCTCAGAACCGCTGTCTATTCTCTTTGAGAAATCATGGAGGACCGGGGAAGTGCCAGATGACTGGAGGAGGGCTAACGTTGTCCCTATCTTCAAAAAGGGTAAAAAGGAGGAACCTGGGAACTACAGACCAGTCAGTCTGACATCAATCCCTGGGAAAATTCTGGAGCAGATCATAAAGCAATCCATCTGGAAGCACCTTGACAACAATGCCATGATTACTCGAAGCCAACATGGATTTGTCAAAAACAAGTCCTGCCAAACAAATCTGATCTCATTTTTTGATCAAGTCACCTCCCTTGTAGACCGTGGGAATGCTGTAGACATCATATACCTCGACTTCAGCAAAGCTTTCGACAAAGTGCCCCATGATATCCTGATGAGCAAACTAGCTCGAAGTGGGCTAGATGAAACAACGATCCGGTGGATCCACAGTTGGCTACAGAATCGAACTCAAAGAGTGCTTATCAATGGGACCTTCTCAAGCTGGGGAGAGGTAACGAGTGGGGTACCGCAGGGCTCAGTCCTGGGCCCAGTGCTCTTCAACATTTTTATTAATGACTTGGAGGAGGAGGTGCAGGGAATGCTGATCAAATTTGCAGATGACACAAAATTGGGAGGGATAGCTAATACTTTGGAAGACAGAAACAAAATTCAAAGTGATCTGGATAGACTGGAGTGCTGGGCAGAAAACAACAGAATGGCATTTAATAGGGACAAATGCCAAGTTCTGCACCTAGGAAAAAGAAACCAAATGCACAGTTACAAGATGGGGGATACGTGGCTCAACCACACTACGAGCGAGAAGGATCTTGGAATTGTCGTCGATCACAAGCTGAATGTGAGCCAACAATGTGATGTGGCTGCAAAAAAGGCAAATGCTATTTTGGGCTGCATTCATAGAAGCATCGCTTCCAAATCCCGGGAAGTACTAGTTCCCCTCTACTCAGCACTGGTTAGGCCTCATCTGGAGTACTGTGTCCAGTTCTGGGCACCACACTTTAAGAAGGATGCAGACAAGCTGGAGAGGGTTCAAAGGAGGGCAACAAAGATGATCAGGGGACTGGAAACAAAGCCCTATGAAGAGAGACTGAAAGAACTGGGCATGTTTAGCCTTGAGAAGAGAAGACTGAGGGGAGATATGATAGCACTCTTCAAGTACTTGAAAGGTTGTCACAGAGAAGAAGGCCAGGATCTCTTCTTGATCATCCCAGAGTGCAGGACACGGAATAATGGGCTCAAGTTACAGGAAGCCAGATTCCGACTGAACATCAGGAAAAACTTCCTGAGTGTCAGAGCAATACGGCAATGGAACCAATTACCTGGGGAGGTGGTGGGCTCTCCCACACTGGAGGCCTTCAAGACGAGGCTGGACAGCCATTTGTCAGGGATGCTCTGACTTGGATTCCTGCACTGAGCAGGGGGTTGGACTCGATGGCCTTGTAGGCCCCTTCCAACCCTACTATTCTATGATTCTATGATTCTAAGTCTAGGGCAATTTACTCATATGTCATGGTGTTGTCTGTTTCCTCACCTATACCAGTGATGGGCAATGAGATGAGATGGTCTTTGACTGCGGATCCAGGAATCTGAAGTATCCTGTGGCCCCCCAGACCCTGTCTAGGGGCCATAGGATTGCTCTCTAAGAGGTGAGTCCACTGAGATAGGTAGTCTCTTCATTTAGGACAAATGTATACATTTCAAAAGTGAACTGAGCCCGGGAGCAACCAGTTCTTCCTGCTTCCAGGAGAAGCCAGCAGGATAGAATACTGATTAGCTAGATCTTATGACAATCATGAAACCACCTCTCCATTTAACTATGAGGAGTGCTGATTGTCTGGCACTTGTGGTAGTTGTATTGCTAGGCCCCTGTCTTTTTTTAAGTTTGTAAAAAACACAGAAATGGATTGGCATACCTTTATGAATGCACCAAATAAACCTTTCAATCTTTAAACATATTGGCTAATTGATTTAAAAACCAAAACCAAAAACAACAAAAACAACAACAACAACAAAACCCTCCAAAGCAGAAATTTATCTAGCTGGGTATATTTGTCAATGGAAGAGTGAAACTAAAGTGAAACCACCACAGGGAGAAAAACAGAGCTGCTTCTGAAGGAAGGTATGCTGTCTCCAGCTTCAGAGGCTTCCCCATATTGCTTCAGTTTGCCTGAGCTTAGAGATGTGCAAACTCATGCCCGTCCAGGTTCTCTGGACTCCTGCCCAGCCCCTGCCTCTGCTCCCTGGACTGTGCCTGAGCCCCTCCCCCTCTCGGCGAGCAGCCCGCACTCACCCTGGTCACCTCATCAAGCTCCATGGTCACCATTTCTAAAAAAAACCCGGAATGGTGATTGCAAAAATGCGCATGTTTTTGTATGTGCAAAAATGCGCATTTTTGTGAATGCACATATTCTCATGTGTGAAATGGACATTTTTATGAAGGCACACAGTGTGTGTATGAAAATGTGCATTTTTCATAAAATGCATATTTTTGAGCATATACAAATATGCGCATTTTCGCATGTGCACAAATTTCTGCATTTTCGTGATCGCCATTTTATTTCTCAGAAAATGGTGACCATGAAGCTCGACAAGGCTACTGGGGTGAGTGCAGATCATTTGCCAAGGGGGTGAGCAGGGGCAGGGGGTCGGCGAGCGGCTCTCGGGGGTGCGGGCAGAAGCAGGTCTGCCAGATTCCCAGACTGAATTGGGTGCCCATGCCATCCCTACCTGAGCCTTTTGCCTCCTGCTCTTGTTTCTGCTCCCTTAGAGGAACCTTAGCGGCTGATCTAGGGCAGTAGCACCATCTTGGAGATTCTTCCCTGGATGGCAGAAGAGTAGCAAGACAGCAGCAAAATGGGATGAAGGTGGCTTTGGGTGATGGAGAGACAATGTGCTCTGTGTCACACTGCTTCATCATCAGGTCAGGTCTGAAGAATCACCACCATCAGTATGTCATCCATGATCATTCGTTGTATTGGTCATAGGCACATCTCATTGATGAGTTAATATTGGTAGTGATTGGTTTTGCACATGGGGCTAATATTCCTAGGGATGTACGGATCCCCTTACCTAGCGTCTGGGGGGGGGTCTGCTGGGGGTGAGGCGATCTGTTCCTCCCCCCATAATCCTCAACAGGGGGGGAGGCGACTCATTCCTCCCCCCTGGAATCTGAGCTGGCTGGCTCCGTCCCAGCTCCTACAGTGCTCTCCGGATGCAAATGGCATCAGCTACACCATTTGCGTCCCCATTTCTTCTCGCGATAGGCTACACATCTCTATTTACATAGATACTTACGTAGCCTATCGCGTGAAAAACTAGGGATGCAAATGGCGTCCACTACGCCATTTGCATCCCTGTTTTTTCACGCGATAGGCTACGTAAGTATCTACATAAATAGAGACGCATAGCCTATCACGAGGAAAAATGGGAATGCAAACGGTGTAGCGGACGCTATTTGCGTCCGATCACTTACTTCCGGATTCTGCACAGACGGCGGAATGGAACCGGCTGGGGGTAGATATTTGGTCCAGAGAGACACAGGTAAGTGCATTCATTCCGCTGCAGACTTTGGGGGGATTGGAGTCCGTGGTGGATTCTGCGGACATCCCTAAATATTCCTGATAATTGATGGTGTACAAGAGCACCTTTGTCATGGAAATGGTCTCTGGTGCCTCAAAATAGGTATTCATTACCATTTGCCAATAACAATGGTAATGGTCAGTCATGTCAACAATTCCAACATTACTTAATAACACTAGTGGGATAGTACTAGCAGCTATACTGTTATAACTATTGCAAAATAATAATAATAATAATAATAATAATAATAATAATAATAGAAGTATATGAGGCCTTAGAGGGAAACTAAATATTTGCTGTAGTGTGTGAAATGTCCTTTATTGAGACTTACCTCCAGTACTTCCACAGAATAAAATGGATGCTCTAATAGCTTTTATCTTTCTCCAATATTTATGAAGTGCAGTTGCTTTTATTTTAATTTATCACAAATGCAAAATCTAGTCATTATGCCAAGCGCTATTTTGTGCACTTCAAAAATATATCGGATAGCATCAGGGTGCCATTTGTATTTGTTAAAATGAAAAATATCTCCTGGTTATTCCTATTGATGAATCCAGCCTTTAGAGAAATTAGCATGAAAGGAGACCAGACAATGAGAAGCACAGACAGGAGCAATGAATTATGCAACAAACAACACAAGGTAACATTACTATTTATTAGGAGCCAGGGTCTGGCTCTTTCTCATTCTGAAGTTCAGATGATGCAAAACAAGAAAACAGAGGCAAAATTTCCAAAAGTGCCTCAAAACCCATGCCATGAGGATGTGACCTTAACGTGTGCCCCGATTGGATGGAGTTTGTAGGTATGAAACCATCAGCACTGCAGATACACGGAATCTTTCTTCAAAATAAAATTCCCTCATCAGCTTTTTTTGGCAAGGGAAACATAAACCGGAGCGGGGAGGACTGAATTCAGCTTCCCCTTGTGAACAGCTGACAGATTGTTGGGACTGTTGAGTTCGAGAGGGGAACCACCAGTTCTGCAACAATTAATTGTGGATGTGGTTTCCTATCAAGCAAGCAATACGCTCATGGAACCCTTCTTCCAATGCCCATAGCTGGATGGGGACACTGGCTGAAAAACACATCACATTCTTATAAGCTACTGCACACAAACTAATGTTTTCACTTGTGCTAGAAGCTATGAGTCAGCACATTCCATGAATTCTAAGAAGTCCTTTTTACAGGCTAGTGTTTGCCTGCAAACCACTTTTCCCTGGAAGTAAATTATCTTTATTCTTCGCAGTTACCTGATATTAGGGGCTTTTTGTGCAGATATCCCCCCTCCCCTTACATGTACAAAGGAATGGCTTGGAATTTCATGTCACTAGGAGCCTGAAACCAGAAACTAGTAGCAAGCTCTAAGTACCTTATTGTCTGAACCAATGAATCCATTTACCAGAAGAGGGAGTTACTGGTCTGCTCACTGCTGCAGTTCAGTGCCGCTGTCACCGCTGCCATAAACATCCAGAGGGTGGTACTGCAGCCACCAGCTCAACAAAGGTCAAATTACAGATAGGGACCAATAGGATTCACACTGGTCATATAAAAGTTTCTGGATCCTTGGGCTGAGAGGCTTTTAGACTCCTGTCTGTGCTTGACTCCCATTCTGCCAGCATCCATGTCATCCACCTTGTCTGACAGTATTCAAAGGATCATACAAGTAACTCTTCATGTCCATGGCAGCTTTGGATTTGCAGTTATCAAACATCAACCTCTACACCCCACACCCTGCCAGTGGTGTAGTGGTAAATTTTGAAGTGCGGGTGCCCATCATGACAGTCCCCAGAGCTACACCCCCAAGAAGAATCCAAAAATGCAGGCAGCTGTGTGGATCCATATCAATAAACCAGTTCTAGCAGTTTTTATCTCCACCAGAAGCAAGCAGGTATTTTGTAAAGCTAATAGGCCTTAATTGCCCATTCATGACCAAGCTACCACAAAATATGTTGCATTACAACAGGGAATGATACATTATTGTTGGGAAAATTCATCCCCCCCCCCTCACAGTTACTGTGAGAATTTCAGCTAAGCTCAGAAGGAACAGACAATTGGGGGGGGGGGTCAGATGACATCAGCCTCTCTGCTAATAAAAAAGTGCCAATGCTGCAACCCTGTGAGTGCTGGCTCTAATACACCATTGCCTCTGGCACCTCTAAACCACTAACAAATTTCTTTTGAAACTGAGGGGATTTGCAAAAGCCATTTTTATGTAGTGCTGGGTTCTGCTCTTAAGAGGAACAAGTAAAAAAATCAGCAAGGCCAAGTCACTCACGGGGCACACCAAAAGCAGGTCTTTGGATCCTGGCCTATATCAATTTCTTATCTACTATATCAACAACAGAGAACTGAAGGTTACTTATATGAAAGGTTTTTAAAAAGTTATTATTACATTACCAGAGATACCTCGAATTGAAGTTCATTTTTAGCAATTTAGCCCTCAAAGAAGATTGAGTATGGTTGAGACATGTTGGGATTTTGTTAGTACTTGCTCAGAAAATGTGTATAAACATCTGTGTAGTCTGTCTGTCTGTTGGTCTGTCTTTCTGTCTCTCTCTCAAACTAGCCCCCCCCCCCCGAGTTCTCATCATACTTCATCACAGTGAACCACCTTGAATTATTAGTGAATGGGGTGGGGCGGAATGACATATTCTTCTGAAGCATCTCAGAGCAGATTCTGGAGACAACTTTTCTAAAACGAATGCTGAGGCCAAATTTGATCCCAAGTGAAATGTTGAGGCAAATTTGGATTTTTAAGAACTTTTGAGGGAAACAAAAAGAGCTTCAAGAAGACAAGCAACATTTTTCAAGTTATAGAAACAGTTCCCTAAGCTGCCATCAGATTTTGCCTCAGGTAAAATTTCTAGACAAGTAAGGGGATTTCTGCTTTGAGTGAAATATCCAAGGAATTTAATGTATGTTTCCGAGCCTGATTCAAGGTGGTTTTAACTGATAAAACCTTACACATCTCAGGACCGCAATACCTGATGGAGTGCCTCTCCCAGCATGAACCTACCCATACACTATGTTCAGCATTTAAGGCCCTCCTCTGGGTGCCTCCTCGGGAGGCTCAGAAGGTGGCAACAAGGGAGAGGACCTTCTCAGTGGTGGGCCCCCAATTATGGAATGATCTTCCTGACAAGGTCCACCTGGCACAAACATTATTATCTTTTCAGTACCAGGTTAAGACCTTTCTCTTCACTCCGGCATTCAGCATTATGGCTGATGGTTTAAAGTTGTTTTTAGATATATGTTGTCTCTGTGTGCTGTCTGTTTATATGTTTTTATGTACATGGTTTTACACTTTGTATAATGTATTTTTAATGGCTTTTAATCTTTGGAAACTGCCCAGCGTGCTTCAGCTATGGTGCGGTATAGAAATATAATAAATAAATAAATAAATGAAGGAAAGCAAGAAGAGTTTCAATAACACTAGCATGTTTTTTGAGGAGGGTTTCCCACATCCCTATATAAATAGATATTTTCCATCAGCATAATTCTGCTTCATAGTGATGCCTTTTCCACATTTAGTTTGTGAGAGGGATTCACAATATTTAAAAGCTGATATCTGAATAAAGGATGATTGTCCAGCAATTTTTCAACAAGGCATTTTGGGGCTTCTTTGTTAGCAACATCTCATCACCACTGAGACTCCCCAGTTTAAAATCACATTACATTGTTAGTGTATAACCAGTAAAAGCTATTATGGGTCCTGGCTCATCATACAGACATAAAGGACCATTCAGATTTGCCCCTGGAGCAGGTTTCTCTGGACCCCATGATTCTACCAATTTGTATGTGTGTGTGTGTGTGTGTGCTCAATTTCACTTGTAAGGAAAAAAAGACACAAGTTTCTGTTATTCATGTAAATGCTATTCTATTGCTATTTTATGCACATTCTGGAAAACTAAAGCACTACCACCTATCACCATGTATGCTTCATAGACAATTTATTAGTTTGCTATCAGTACTGTGTCAAATTTTCATCTGTGAACATTTTAGGGCAAAAGGAGTGTTTTCAGGGTGTGTGAGAACTACTGTAAGTGCACCCAGAAAATGTACATTTCCCCAGCATTTACGGCTATTTGCAACCACTCCTCCCACCTCTTTGGCTTCTCCAGAAACATATTTTTCTCCCTATTATGTTATCCCAGCCAATCAGGGATCATGCCATGAATGAGATCACATCACAATGCTACATAGCCCATCAGATTTCACTCCATAGCATCACTGCTGAGGGCAAATGAAGGAATGTTTTCCTCACTCCAAGGAGTAGGCATGGCAGAGAATTCCTCCACGGATCTTGGTGAGGCCGAATGCCAGCGCATTCGGCCCCCCGAAATCCGTGGCAGAACGAAGCCCCCCCAGCCCCTCACCCCACGAAACGGGCCCGGAACGGAGCACCTACTTGCTGCCGTCCGTGCTGCATTGCGAATGGCGGCCGTGTCTGTGGCCGCCATTCCCTTCTTCCATATAGCTGTGATAGGCTACATAAATACTTATGTAGCCTATCATGGCTAATGCAGGGACACTATTTGCATCCCTGCGGACGCCGTGATAGGCTACATAAGTATTTACATAGCCAATCATGGCAAAACTAAGGCAACGCAAATGGCGGCAGCTATGGCGGCCACCATTTGCGTTCCCTTTTTTTTTTGCCGTGATAGGCTACATAAATATTTATGAAGCCTATCATGGCTAAATCAGGAATGCAAATATTTACATAGCCTATCACAGGCCAGCGTAGGGACGCAAATGGCGTCCCCTACACAGGACGCCATTTGCATCTGCACCAGCCCAGCAGCGGCTGGAGGCCCTGCTGCGGGTTGGCCTGGCTGGCAGCTCCATAGCCTGGTCGTGGAGCAGAGCCAGCCGGGCAGAATTCCAGGGGGGAGGAATGGATCGCCTCCCCCCACATGTGGAACCCAGCGGAGCCAGGTAAACAGGGTTTCATACACTCCTAGCAAGGAGGTAACATATCCCGGCAATGTTGAGGTAACCAAATGACACTCCCTGCGTTTGTGTTGTGCTATCTGCAGTGAAGCACAGGATGACAGGGAACATTGTGTGGTTGCCACAGCAATGCAGGGTTGTGTTCTTTTTCCCTTGCACCAGCACAATGTATGACCACTTTAACCCCTGTCTCTCCCCCCCGCCATCAAACAGGAGCCCTTTTTCTTAGGTGAGCAAATGATTATGCAAAATGAAGCCCCCATATTTCAGTTGAGCCCATATTGCTACGTGCATCACAAAAAGGCAAATGTAAATCTGCCTTTTAAGGAACTCTTTCAGGAAGCACATTGTACATTGTACTCTGTTCCTACCATCAGAATGTAGGTATCCTTACTATTAGGTGATACTCACTTTGGTTTAAAAACTGACCGTCTGTGTGGGGTTTGGATTGTTCCAGAAACTGGGCTGGTTCCATAGTCATGGCATGTCAAGAGTAGAGATAAATCAATCCTGTTATAAAATATGACCTTAAATGTCAACCCCCCCTCTCACATATATATTTGTTCAGGTGTTGGTTGAAAATGAACAGCATTGGAAGAAATGAGTCATTCCCAAATTATTTAGGACATGAGACAAGTGTGTGGATTCAATTAACGTGCTTCCAGAATTGATGTGGCAAAAGCCTGTAATATTGTGCCCAGCATATGTGGTGGGCTTCCTCACAGGAGTAAACTCCAAAATGTATTTTTCTGACAGCAGGCAGCAGTAAACTGACAAGAACCTCAGTTGTCTTGGCAACCCAACACTGTCTGAAACTAATTCAGGTCTGGGTAATGACAACAAAATATTCTCTCACAAAATTATGCTGGTGTTGCATTCCCACAGAATTCAATCTGCACAGTTTATCTCATTAAATAATCTAGGCTCAGAGCAATCTGATTTCATCCACAAATCCACTGTAGTGGCAAACTCCTTCCCCAAGTGTGTTTGTTTTAAAAGGAACACAGATCTGTTTTTATTAATATTATTAGTGGATGCTCTTAATACAAAGTTAAAGCATCTTGTTCCTTATGTTTTGCTGGGCCATTTAGATGTGTCCAGGAGTTCTGTGCCTCTTTCCCATTTTTCTTTCTCTTTTTTCTTTTTTAATGAAAAGCAGCCTTGGAAAGCTATGATCAGGAGTAGAACAGCTACAGTGGAAGAGGAGATGTTCAATGCTTTCCACTTGTGCTATTTGTCCACTAAAAATCATCTCCTCCTTTGCTGTTTTTTTCCCAATGGGAGAAAAGATACAATATTCTAGTGCTCTCATAGCACTATATATAAGTTCTTTTGCTTGCATGCACTCTTGTTCTAATGGCCCTTCCAAAGGTGTTCTTCTTCATGCAGAAGGTGTTATCCATTCACAAATGGGCTGTTTTACACCTCACACTACAGCAATTGTACAAGCCAAGGGAAACTAAATCCAAAGATAGCCTTCACTTTTATCATGTAACAGTTTGGTGTCAAGTGTAAAACAGCCCACCTGTGAATGGATGACCCCGTCTGCATGTGAAAGAGTATCTTTGGATCCAACCTACAAAACAGGGATGGGGTGCATGGGTTAAAAAACCTGCTGAGAACAACATCTAGCCCAAAGACTGCAAAACAAATCTGAAGATGTCAAAGTGTAATTTTTTTTTTTTAACACACTACAAACTGTTGTTTCAGCTCTAAACAGCATCTAAATAATTGTAAGGAATGACTAAAGCAAGAAGGCAATACATTACTTAACACTTTTATATTCTGCCTTTCCTCCAAGACGTTTGGGGCAATATACATGGTTCTTCTCCCTTGCCCCATTTTATCCTTACAACAACCTTATGGGGGCACTCATCTACCTTATAAGATAGATTAGGCTGAGAAGTAGCGACTAGCCCAACGTTGCCCAATGAGCTACATGGCTATGTGGAGATTTGAATCCAGGTCTCCCAAGCCCTAGTCTGAGTCACTCTAACCACTATAGCACACTGGCTTTCATAAAGCTGGTCTGACCCCCCATAGAGCAACACAGTTATAGAACACATACAACTGGGCATTGTCGGAGCATTATATACAAAACCCAAAGGTAGATGTAACATAATAGTGCCACAAATTTTGATTATTTTATTTTCCTTATGAATGAAGCTTCAGGCTTTTTTGTTTGTTTGGCTAAATCTTGTCTGAAATTTGTTAGGTCCACCTGGGGCCAAATAAGACTGCTTTGGTAAGCTCGATTTGGCCTAGAGCAGGGGTGGGCAACTTGTGGCCCTCTATATGTTTTGGCCCACAACTCCCATCATCCCAAGCAGTTGGCTATGCTGGCTTGTAGGCCAAAACATATGGAGGGCCATAAGTTGCCCACCCCTGGCTTACAGGCTGCAAAATGACCATCTCTGCTATAGATGAAAGCCCCATGGAACCTTCCTTTATATCCCTAAGGAACAGCAATTCACCATGTAGGGAGCGGTATCAGAAGCATATCCTCCAAGAGCATACATGTAATGTGTACAATACTTATTTTCTCACTGTGTGAACTATTAGTGTGTTCCAGATTTGTACTTCAGCCTTGGAAATGTTTTTTTATATATCCACAGTCAACTTGCCACAATTTCCTTTCTTTCACTTTCCTGTTCTATAGTGTGATTAAAGCTCCTGGGCTCAAATAGATTTCTCGAGAGAAGTTTCATGGACATCAGTGAGACCACTCCAGAATAAGTGGTTGAAAGGTGGTTGCTTTAATGAGATTCAGTGATGAGGTTTGAGATGGCGCAACCAGCTGAAAGCAGGCTAATAAGGGGGTGGGGGCTTGTATAGGTATTCAAACATCTCTCCATCAAAAAATCAATTATACCAGAAATAAAAGGAGTGTTCCAGGCAGGAGTGAATTTTGAAGCCTAACATAATGCAAGGTTTTATTTATGGGTTAGCTCTGCACTTTCATTGTTTTGCAGTTATTTCAGGTTTTTATTTTGTACACACATGCATATAGGATTCTTATTATTTTTGAGGTAAGGCTAAAGAGGACAAAAAAGCCTGCTCCTAAATGGTTCTCCCTCTTAAAATAAGGTCCCTACAATTCCATGGGAGTTTACACGCACACACATGCGCACGCGCGCACACGCACACACAGTTTCATATGAAGGGAAAAGGTTTGCCCGTGATTTCATTTCATATATTACATTTCTATACCACCCAATAGCCAAAGCTCTCTGAGTGGTTTACAAATCTTTAAAAATACAATGTTGTGTATAACAGAAAAACAGGTTAGCTACAAACATATAAACAGAGATTATCACTATGACAATGGAGTGTCATCGAGTTATGTAGGGTCCAGTTCCTACATTACATGATGCCATGCTCCTTTTTATGTGATGCAGGGGCAGGTGTTCCCTCCCGCCACTCAGGTGATCTCAAATATGAAATGGATGCTCCCCACTGATCACCCAATTTACATTATTCTTCCCCCTCAAAAAAGCCAGAGCATTATTTATCTGTTTATCTTGTGGCAGAATTAAGAAATAATAGATTAGTGGTTCTTCACCGGTGCTATGCAGGGGTGCACAACCCATTTGGCCCTGGGGGCCAGTTGGGTGTCTACTGGGCTGGTGGGGGCTGCACATATGCACACACACATTCACACTCACCACACACACTCATTCACACACACAAACATTCATGCGCATGCATATGCACCTGTGCACGCACATCGTTTATACTCACCCTAGCAGGAACATATCCTGGTCTTGCAGCAACAACATCTGTTCCATGTCACAACATCAAGGTGCTCTCCAGCCACCCAAACATGATTGCCAAAAGGGTGTGTGTGCTTTAGAAATGGACTCTATGTTTCCTGCCATAAAGGCCATGTTCCTAGAGCATACCCAGATCATCCTAGGAAGCTGGCAGGAACCTTTAAGCACTGCTTCCTAGGATGCTCCAGACACTCCAGGAATGAGGCTTTAGTGGAAGAATCATACAGGCTGTTGCTAGAGCTTGGGGAGGGGGACAACACATTTTTACACACCTGTTTTTGTCTGTGTCTTTAGATGTGTGAACCACCCAGAGAGCTTTGGCTATTGGGCTGTATAGAAATGTAATATTGGGCTGTAAATGAATGAATGAATGAATGAATGAATGGTCTTGCTGAAAAGGCAACCCTGTCAGTTTCACACTTTAGACTGGAAAGCACCTTGCCTCTTCACCACAAATGGCTGCAATGTAAAGTACTGCCACTGTTCCCCAACAACTTCAAATTATTATGCTATATGTGTGTAGATGGACTCCCCCCTTTGCAAAGATGCAACTTTATTGAGAATATGGCCATAAAGGACAAATGCAGCATACATGCATACATTAAAAACAAAACAAAACTGAAGCTTTTCAAGCATTGTCCTGCACAGTGACTGTAATGCAGGAAAGCGCTGTGGCTCATAAATAACAATCCAATCACAATAGTGCTTCTCAATACAACAAAGTTAAAGAACCTCTGGAATAGTTCAGTAGTGCTGTCAGGAATTCAAATGCACTCTGAGCTATGCAGACTTCATTATTATGGTTTTACCCAAGATGCATTGGTACATCATTTTATTTGTGCATGACCTTTTTGTGGTCAGTGTGGTCATATATATATTTTGTCAGAGAGAAAAGGAATAGGTACGGCATGCATACTAATCCTGGAAAAGTGGGAAACTGGCAGTATTACCAAGGGGAATGCACCCAAACTATGCAGACAATACCTTAATGATGAATGAAGTCTGAAGGATTGGGAAGGGAATAGGGAAAAACAGGCAAATCACAGCAGGTAATGTGACTTTCACACAGAATATGGAAGAGAAACAATTTTTTAAGTACCAAAATAAACCAACAAGGATCCTAAGGAGCAAATATATGTAGAAACACCACAACCTCCCCCCCCCCTTTTTTTTTGGCAGTGATCAGGAAATCTACAAATTCATTAAAAAAAAAAAAAACCTTTGCCTAATTACATTCCCAAAACCCCTTTTATCAAAGCAGTCCTTCTGAGATCTGGATTTTTCCTGCCCCTAGTTATTATTTTAATAAAAAGTTATCTCGTGTGCAGAAGTGTAGATAGATAACCAGAGAAATGGAACTAGGGTCCTGTGGAAAGCATGTTCAGGGGCTCGGACACCCATTAATTTTATCCTTGTGGTTGCTGTCACAAATGGTAATTGCTGCAGCTATCTCTAGGCAGCTGAGTCTTTTGCTAACCATTTCCAGAAGGGTAGCTGTTTTAATTTGTCATAGCAACCCCCCCCCCCCAAGAATCCTTAAAGACTAACAAATTTATTATAGCATAAACTTTGGTGGACTACAGTAGACTGTAATCCATGAAGGCTTTTGCCATAATAAATTAGTTCGTCTTTAAGGCAACCCAAGAATCTGGGTTGTTTTCTCTAACCAGTGGGCAGAAATACTGACAAGCAGGAATATACCATGGGATCAATCTATCTGTTGGTAATGTAATTTGGTTGTAGGTAATAAATGAGATTTTAAAAAAATATATTTACCCTGGAGTAACTGCCAGGATATTTGACTGGATGTGGATCATATAAAGCTCTATGAAGGTATAATCTCCACAAGCAGACTTTTTCTTGCATATATCAATGCCTCCATGTCAACAGAGAACTACAAGACTAAATTGGATCTAACTGTCCCTTCTCTTTTTATTTTAATAAAAAAGTATGATATCTAAAAGAACACCAACAATTTTGGGTTGTTGGTGCTTTTTAAAATATCATACTTTTTATTAAAATTACTTGGAAATACTATGTAAAAGACTTCCCCCTTAAAACTCTTAGTGTGGTCACGTGCTGACTGCCCCACCCCAAATAATCTCAGGTATTACAAGGGCAGGATGAGCAAGGACAAAGTGGATCAAGGCAAAGGGTGCTGGAGAGCCCCCAGAAGCTTTGATAGAATGAGTGCAGAACCTCTTTCAGCCTGAGGGCTGAATGCCATTTTGGAGAAGCTCTCCGGGGCAGCATTCCAGTGGTGGGAGAAGCTGAAGGCAAAAAGGGTGGGCCCAAAGACAACAAAAGAGCAAGAATATCAGAATATCTTTGCTTAAACCTCTTGCTCCCAATAACGAAGTCTTAGGAGAGCCATTTTAACCTTTTAGAATGGGAAAAAGCTGCACAAAAGCTGGGAAACCAGCAAATGAAAGCAAAAGGGGGTGGGGCTAGGGGAAATCCTAGAGGTCTGGATTTGGGCCCCAGCCCTGAGGTTCTGCACCTGTTTTATAGGGATTGGACATCATCACATGACCTGGTCTTGACTACTGCTGTTCAAGAGGCTTCTTTGGTTTTCTACTAGGGCTATGCACTGCTTCTGCTCTGGAGCCAAATCCTGAGCTGAAGCCAGGTGCTTTGTGCCCCTTCAGCATAATCCAGAAGCCTAGCTGCCTTGCCATGTGCCCTGCCTCCCCTCTGCTCAGCTGCGTACCCCCTGGCCTGCCGCCCAGCTGTGGGAGCCCCTTGCTCCATACTTGGGCCCTCAGGACAGGCACTGGCAGACTCTTCAAGGGAGTCACCACTGCAACTTCCTCTAGTATTTCCATAAATTGAATCCTGTGCAAATAGTGGCCATTAGGCCGTTGTGTACAGAACATTACAGGCCCGTAATGTTATGTACATGATGGCCTGACAGCTGCCACTTGCACAAGATTCAATTTCCGGAAATAGAGGAAGTCATCAAAATGACGACTCCCTTGAAGAGGCCGATGGCGTGCATCCCAAGGGTCCAGGTATGGAGCGGGGGGCTCACACAGAGCATCAGGAGCATGGGCGGGGTGGGGGGGAGAGCTCTGCTTCACCCATCCAAACCCAGCTCTGGCCCCAGAGCCTGAAGCAGGTCAGATTGGACCCGAATCAGCCTGAAGCAGGTTGGGCCTGCCTCGGAAGCCTTGAGGCAGCTTCTGAGGCAGGTCAGGGGGTCCCATACACAAAAGGCGTGCGAAACAGAGCACTTACCTGCTGCCGTCCACGCCGACTTGCGAATGTCGGCCGCGTCTGCGGTCGCCATTCGCTTCTTCATTATAGCCGTGATAGGCTATGTAAATGATTACATGGCCTATCATGGCTAACACAGGGATGCCATTTGCATCCCTGCGGAGGCCGTGATAGGCTACGTAAGTATTTACATAGCCTATCACGGCAAAAAACCCACCAAAAACAGCGGACGCAAATGGCGGCGGCTACTGCAGCTGCCATTTGCGTTCCCTTTTTTTTGCTGTTTTAGCCTACATAAATATTTACATAGGCTAAAACGGCTAAAAAAAGGGAACGCAAATGGCGGCCGCCATAGCCGCTGCCATTTGCATCTGCTGGTTTTTTTTTTTTTTTGCCATGATAGGCTATGTAAATATTTACGTAGCCTATCATGGCAAAATACAGGGACGCAAATGGCGGTTGCTATGGCAGCCTCCATTTGCGTCCCTGCAGGCTGCCCAGAGTCCGGGTGTCCGGCTGCGGGCTGCCCCGGCCGACGGCTCTGCGGAATCTCCATGGAGCGGAGCCAGCCGGAGAGAATTTCGGGGGGAGGGATGGAGCGCCTCCCCCCCACCGCAAATGTCACCCTTCAAAAAGGTAAGTGACTTTCGTACATCCCTAGGAATTTTATGTAAATTTAGTCATAGAAAAATATATAAAACAAACAAAAAAAAAGTGGCTGAAAATGCGCATTTCCCCTATAGGCTAAAGTGTGGAAATGCATGCGGGGAGGGGAGGATTTATGAGTGGAGGGGATTTGCAGATTTTTAAGATGTTTTGCACATTTTCACAAGTGCAAATTTGCACAAATATAAATATGCACAAATTCAGGAAATTGGAAAAAATCCGATTCTGTCCATGAGTGGACGATGGAACAACAGGCACGTGACAATCCACGAAACGCAGATGGAATGGATTTCACCAAATCCAATGGATTTCACCAAATCCATACATTCCTATCTGCAAGTTTGCAGGATCTGTATGACTCAGAAAAAGCTGGTCCACTATAGAATCGACAGGTCACATTCATAGAAATCAGAACTCATTCGAATCTATTGTGGATTTCTCTGACATCCCTAATCTCATGTAATATGAAATTAATGTAAAAACAAAAACAAAACAACAAAATCTAGATTCGCAACATCACTTGCTGGGCAAGAGGGAACTAAGGAACTCACTGCCTTTGCTTGTGTAGGTGTATGTCAGTGGGTAGGGCCAATGTTGCTATACTTCCTTCCTACCCTTCTTTCTCTGTTCAAAGGATGGCCCTTTGTTAAATGTTAGTTAGTTAGTTACCAGGGGGCTTGACCACTCCTAAAGCTATGGTAAGGTAAAGAACAAACTCTTGATATAAAGGAAAAGAACAAATGAAGCAAGGTGTTCACTGGAGAGGAGCCAGACCTTAATTAGCTGTAACAGATTGGAAGAACTATGGCAGAGAGAGATACAGCATACTTCTGCTAACTCAGATTACTTCTTGACCTGGGGAAGTTAACTTAAGCTTAGCTCTACTATGTGTCGCAATGACAAGCGTGTGTGTGTGTGTGTGTGTATATATGTATGTATGTGTGTATATATATATATATATATATATATATATAGTCACCAAAGACCGATTAGACTGATTAGAATGGTGAACTGCACTGAAAATATCCCTAGAGGACCAGGTAGAACAGGTTACTGCGGCTTTAGAAAAAGCATTACTGATATTATCTTTAAACAAAGAACCCCAGCAGGATGTTGGACACAGATTCCACATTCCAGGCACATAAAAAGAAAAGAGAAGAAAAGAAAAGAAAAGAAAAGAAAAGAAAGGGGTAAACTCAGCAGGAGCAATGTGTTAGTAATGGAAGATTTCCCTCCCTGAAAAAGAGATCCAAATGTCATGGCCTCGAGGATACATTGAACTCTCAATTAACATGCTTCCCGTTTAGCTTAAAAAAAAAAATGCTATAAATTAAAATATATTCCCTGTGATCCAGAAGTGCCAGGAACACCAACAATTGATTCAGCTAAGCACTTATCTGGAATAATAGAATTGTAGAGATGGAAGGGACCTTGCAGGTCTTGTTCTCCGAATCTCCACCCCACTATTTTTTCAGTTTAATCCATCAATCATTTATACACCATTATGAAAGTGTAAAGCGCTTATCAAACATTACTTCATTGTTTCCAATGAAAATCCTACCCTGCCCATTGAATTGATGGGTTAGCTGAGATTTGAAGCCACACCCCCAGGTTCAATATCCTCTTCCACCGATAGGGGTAGCTCTTCTGTATTATTGTGGCTTTACCTTCTCAGGCTTTTGGGTGGCCTCAAGTAACCAGTGGGGAGGAGGAGACAGGAAATTTTCCTACCATGAACTTCTCGAAGTTAACTTATATAATGAGATGGGGGATTGAGCTGAATGACCTCAAGGTTTCTTTCAGCTCAGTGATGCTGTGGTTGTAAGGTTGGGCTGTGGACACTGTTTAAGTGACCAAACTTCTCAAAACAAGTTTACCTGCCTTTGTGAGGTAACATAGTTGGCTGAGTACCTTTTCTTTAGTTAAAGACATTGCTCCATATCAGGGGTGGGCAACTTGTGGTCCTCCAGATGTTTTGGACTAGAACTCTCATCAGCCATAGCCAGCATAGCCAGTGGTGACTGTTCATGGGAATTGTAGGCCAAAACATCTGGAGGGCCACAAATTGCCCATCCTTGCTCTATATCACTAGATGGAGCAAAACATTGGGGAATCAAGGCTTAGCTTCCCCTACTCCACCTCCCTTTACAAGATGATGTCATCAAGTCTTTTCTGAAGAAGCTGCAGGTTTAGTTTGGAAGAGGCAGCAGAGTTTGGACTATGAAAAAGACACAGAGGGCTGAGATGCTCTTTGGAAGGATTCTGTCGGTGCTGGCAGTCACTCTAGAAGAAATCTGATGGGGAGAAATGAACTTTAGGATGTCTGTTGGGTGTTAAGCTGTGAATCTCCACCGATGCTCAACCTATATATCTGTAAACAAAGGCAAATACTACAAAATGCCAATAAACTCCCAGTTGCCCCATTCCAAAGAAAGCAGACCTTGAGCCAGTGCTGGAAGCCCTGAAGCCTCTCACCGCTCAGAGATGTGGGGCACATGTAACACTTATCAGAGGACTAAATTACAGACCTCATAAAATAAGTAGTGTGTAGGTGATCCTAACTCTTGTTTTATTTTAAGTGCACAGGACCTAATCCAGATTGGGACTAGCATGCACAGGTGTGTGTGCGTGTGTGCATGCGCGCACATGTGGAGGGGGTTTTAAACCTTCCCACCAAGCTACTTTTGCCTAAATTTGCTCCCCCCCCCGGGGGGGGGGCTAAAGAAAACAACAACCCTCTATTGGCGCCAATGGAGCTATCCCCTTTCTTTAAGCCCCATGTGTGTATGGGATTTAGGGGGAAAGTGGCTGGGTGAGAAGATTTAACCCCCCTACCTTTGCATAGTGGTCCTGATCCAGATTGGGGTCCCCCAGGCTTGCATTAAAGTAAAACAAAAAGGATGATGAGGTACACATTTAACATAATGTGTAGTTTTGTTCTTAGATAAGTTAACTTAAGAAAGCTCATGGAGGTAAAGTTTTCCATTTGTTCCCCCCTCAAGCCTCTCTGGAGGGTAGGGGAGCCCTCCTGAACAATGTGGGATGGTGTGGGGAGCTGCTGAGGGAGGAAGGACGGGAAACTTTCCTTCCATGCCCTTCCTTACGTTAATTTTTCTTTAGATCCAAGCCTGAGCTGGGGTGATTCTCCCAGGCAGTAGACTCCCCTGCATCCTACCTCACATTGTTCAGAAGTGCTTGTACATCCAATTATTTGCTTTATGTATTTATGTATTTATTTTTAAAAATATATGCAATGATGGTTTAGATCTTCAATGAAATGCAAAGCTGATTACACTGATATCCAAATGATTCTGGAAACAGCAGTGGAAATAAAAATGGGTTTTTGGCACATCCCTAGGTTAGTGAGTACATCTGGGGGTCCTATGTCTTTTGCAAGAAGAGTAGCTCAGTGTCACAGGATGTTATGAAGAATGCACTCATGAATAGGGTGGAGTGGTAATAATACAGCAAGTATTGTTGGTAGTTTGAACAAACCAAGGGCTAAATGAAAGGTCCACCTATGGCTCCCTTTTTCTTGTAAATTTCTTCCTATTATGCTTTCCATGTTACCACACATTTCTTTTAATTCAATAGATTGTATCACTACCACGGAGGCAATAAGCATCATGTTAATTTTACAGCTCAGAACAACCTTGTATCTGAACACTTCATTGCCTTTCAGTGGGTTTCTTGGTTTTACTTTTAGCCTTGAATTACATATTGGATCACATAAATGCACTCTACCACCACTTCCTTGATAGCTTTCCAGTTTCCCTACCTTTTTTGATATATGCATGATCCCAATGTATGTCGGCACGCAGTTACTACTTCAGCTAAGAGTAGGGTAATTGCATAAAATGTAGGGATGAACGAAAGTCACCTTTTCGAAGGGTGACATTTGCGGTGGGGGGGAGGCGCTCCGTCCCTCGCCCTGAAATTCTCTCCGGCTGGCTCCGCTCTGCAGAGATTCAGCGGAGCCGCCAGCCGGGGCCACCCGCAGCTGCAGCCGGACATCCGGCCACTGGGCAGCCTGCAGGGACACAAATGGCAGCTGCCGTAGCCACCACCATTTGCGTCCCTGTATTTTGCCATGATAGGCTACATAAATATTTATGTAGCCTATCACGGCAAAATACAGGGACGCAAATGGCGGCGGCTACGGCGGCCGCCATTTGCGTTCACTTTTTTTTGCCATTTTAGCCTACATAAATATTTACGTAGGCTATTACAGCAAAAAAAAAAAGGAATGCAAATGGCATAGTGGCCACCATTTGCGTTCCTTTTTTTTTTTGCCGTAATAGCCTACATAAATATTTATGTAGGCTAAAATAGCAAAAAAAAGGGAACACAATTGGTGGCCGCCGTAGCCGCCGCCATTTGCGTCCACTGGTTTGTTTGTTTTTTGCCGTAATAGGCTATGTAAATATTTACGTAGCCTATCACGGCAAAATAGAGGGACGCAAATGGCGGTGGCTACGGCAGCCGCCATTTGCGTCCCTGTAGGCTGCCCAGCGGCCAGATGTCCAGCTGTGGGCAGCCCTGGCTGGTGGCTCTGCAGAATCTCCATGGAGCGGATCCAGCCAGAGAGAATTTCAGGGGGAGGGACGGAGCGCCTCTCCCCCACCGCGAATGTCACCCTTCGAAAAGGTAAGTGACTTTTGTACATCCCTACATTTCGTACACCCCTACGCAAATGGCGTCCCTGCATTAGCCATGATAGGCTACGTAAGTATTTACATAGCCTATCACAGATATATGGAAGAAGCGAATGGCGGCCGCAGATGTGGCCGCCATTCGCAAGTCAACGTGGATGGCAGCAGGTAGGTGCTCCATTCCGGGCCCATTTCTCAGGGTGGGGGGGCGGAGGGGCTTCGTTCCGCTACAGATTTCGGGGGGCCGAATGCACTGGCATTCGGCCTCACCGAGATCCGTGGCAGAATTCTCTGACACCCCTAGTAAAATGCACCCATCAGCTTTGAACTAGTGTAAAAATAGCACAAAAACAACCCTCCCCCCTCCCCATTTTTCAGTCTTTTCTTGTGGTTAACTGTGGACATCTTTTGCTTCATGCAGCTGCAATTGTGAATGTTTGAAATACACATTAAGAATGCTCTTTGGTGCATTTAATTGGCTCCCCTTCCAAGTGAGATGCAAACTTTCTCTAGATGTTTAAAACAGCTTGAGAGCGAGGCCAAAGAGACTGTGGGAGTGGGGCAGGGTTCACAGTAAGTTTCAAAGGCCTACATTTGGATATATTCAAGAGTAAATGGCAAACCAGCCATGTATTTTGAGACCATTTGCTTCTTTAATTGTGCAGATCCTCTTCAGGGTATAATGCATGAAGGGGGTTTCAATAAACAACTACATAGGCTAGTATGGGTTAGGGGTATCTTGTTATTGAGTTCCAAATGTGCAGTGTGCAACCATCCCCTGAGTGCTAGTGGTTCATGAAGGGAACAACATTAAACTCTTGGGAAGGGCAGTCATGTGATGCTGTGGACCTCCCCCTCCATGGGTGCAGAGGGAGATCTCCCATGAGAGACCTCCCCTCTGCTGCTGCGGAAAGCTCCACCACCATCACTGTACTGTATGCAGTGCTCTGCAGGCAGTTGGGCCAGGAATCTGGTACTGTGGGACCATGTCAGGGGTGGCCTTGGATCCACTGGATCCAAAGCTCACTCATTCCTGTGTCATGGCCCAGAAGGCCAAAAAAGATATGCCAGCCTCTCCTATTGGTGTCAATGGAGGGCATATTTTTTAAAGGCTGAAGGGGGGATGGAAAATCCATCTCCTCACCTTTCATCCTGACCAGCATAAGTCAGCAGGGCTCAGGAAGTGGCAGTTTCACCACCACAGCCCGAGCCACCACTGCTGTTTTAGGATTGCTCTGCCCATCACATCACATTTCTTGTGTAGTCTGAATGGATTTGCAGACACTTGCAACTGAAAGTCCCAGTTTGTAGCTCTACAACCTCAAATCATTCTGGTTTTACCATCCCAAATTTTAAAAGGCTGATTGTCAAAGTTAGATGGATATTAGCCAGGTTGATCACAGAAAACCAGTTCCTGATTTCTTTACATGAGTTGTGATCTTCAAGCCCCGAGCAGTTCTCAACCCAATTTAATCATCGTTATCTAAGAATTTATGACAACAAAAAGTGGGACTGGAGTCTGCTTTAAATAAAAGCATTTAAAATAAATTAAAATTTAATGGTTTTAAATGCAGCATTTGCACAGTTTTTAAATCCCATTCTAAAACATTGGAATGCCTCTCATAAGGTTTCTTTACTAGCAGTAAGAGCTTTAAGCTAAAATTTTCCTGTATTTCTTTGATACTTGGACTCCATCCCTTTTCTCTTTGTCCTCAACCCACCAGTGAGCACCCCCCCCCCCCGCGAGGGCTTCTCTGAAAGTGAATTCAGCCCTCCAGCTGAAGGAGGTTCGATACCCCAGATCTATAGCATTATTATCAACCAATAAACGATCTTGCTTCATTTAAGTCCTCAGTTGCTAATCTTAGAATATGGTCCGACCTCCTTTGACCTCTGTGATATTAAGCTTTATAACACTGCCTTTTATAACTCTGTGTTGGATGTAATGAAGCGTCAAAGCAAAGTCAGCAATACTGCAATCACTACAGCATTCACTAGAACGCTGCTTCTTAGTGGCGTGTGAATGTTTGGTCAATGCACTACTTAATATTCTGTAGAGATCCACATTTGTTCGAGGGTAAGCAGCAGTTTATGTAGGTATTCTACATTTGGTGGAAGAAAAAAAAGTAAAGAAAAAGGCAATGACAAAATAGATGGAATGGAAAATTAAACTTCAGCTAGGCTTCTCAGTGTGAAGCTAATGGTAGGCCAAATGCGTGCTCTGAGGAAGACAAAAATGTTGGAAAATTTGAATTCTTCAGACAGAACCACCTCTGTAGGGGAGAACGACTGGGCTTAGGGGATAGAAAGGGGCACATTAGTGAAGGGATGGAAAGTTCCCTTCACCAATGAAACCACCAGCTTCCCAGTTACTAGACAAAGAAAGGGTTTTGTAATGCTCTACTCTGTCTGAGAGAGACCTGGGTTTTAATTAAAAGCAAATTCCTAAAAGCATTGGGTTTCAAGTACATCATTCAATTTCTGCCTTTCACAGGAAAATCAAATGGTTTGAGATGCAGCACTCTCTTCCTCCCAGATGAATCTTTTAAAGATGTACTTTCCAATCATGGAGAAGTGAAGTGAAGCCTCTTTTTTAAATTTCCCAATGAGTTCCTTTTGAAATGAAATATCCTAACTGAGTGGATAATGCCTTTACCAATCTGCAGGGTCAAAAATTCTACAGGAGCCACAATCCTATGCATGTTTAGACATAAAACCTGTTTAGACCTGCTGAGTTCACCAGGATTTACTCTCTAATAAATAACTCATTAGAATTGCAATCTAAAGCAAGTCAAGATGCACAAAGAGGCAGTCCATAAAAAAACATTTATTCTATTTATATGGGAGCCCCAGTGGTCTCCCATCAAGGCACCGACACTCAGATGTGTGCCTGCTTAGATTCAACACTGTTGTTGCAGCATCAGGTGTTCCCAGACCATTCCACCAGTGAGCCTTTTTAAAGACAGGCAAGCAATAGCCATTGACTAACTGATCAATCAGGACACTTGCAATATTAGCCCCATAAAAGATCAAAGCAACTCAGAATTGGCTGGAGAGTCTAATTGCAGAACTTTTCTTGTTCCTGAGAAAGGGACAGAACAGGAATGTTTTGGGTATTTCCCTAGATTGGCCATTGGGTTCACCTGTTTTCACCTAGTCCATAAAATACAAGTAACAGAGGTGCAGAATCTTTTTAAGGTGGGGAGCTGAGTTGCCTCACCAGGGCCTCCATGGGTTGGATGGTGTCAGTGGGCATGGCCACGCCCACTGATGTCATGTCAGTAGGTGTGTCAACCCACTGATAGAATCACTTTATCCTCTACTTTTCTCTCTCTCCATGTTCTGTACCTCTCCCAGCATGGAGAGAGAGAGACACTTGGATGGCCCCGGGAGGAGTTCCTGACATCAGTCAAATCCCTGGCTTTGTGTTGTGAGAACTCTGAGGCACCTGGAGGGTGAAGGGATGGTTACCTAAAATGGATGAGTTTTGGTTGTTGAAGCCTGAGGATGTGGACAAAGTGCTTGGCCAAGTCCAGCCAACCACCTGTGTGCTTGATCCTTGCCCATCTATAATCTAATAGGGAGGGGATGTCTGGCTGGGTCCAGGAGGTTGTCAACTCCTCCTTGAAATAGGGGGTGGTACCAGCAACTTTAAAGGAGGCAGTTATTCAGCTAGTCCTGAAAAAGCCTCACATAGACTTGGAAAACATTAACAACTATAGGCCAGTTGCTAACATCCCGTTTATGGCCAAGGTGCTTGAGCAGGTGGTTGCTGGCCAACCCCAGACATTCTTGAATGAAACTGATTATCTAGTTCCATTTCAATCAGGCTTCAGGCCTAGTTTTGGAATAGAAACTGCCTTGGTTGCCCTGTGGGATGACCTTTGCTGAGAGAGGGACAGGGGAAGTGTAACCCTGTTGATTTTCTTGTGTCAACAGCTTTCGATACCATCGATCATGGTATCCTTCTGGATAGGCTATGTGGGCTGGGAGTTGGAAGTACTGTGTTGCAATGGTTCTGCTCCTGTTTGGATGGCTGATTTCAGAAGGTGGTGCTATGGGTTATTGCTCTGTCCCTTGGCATTTATGCCATGGGGTGCAACAGGGCTCTATTTTATCCCCCATGCTGTACAACATCTACATGAAGTCACGGGGGGAAGGTTATCTGGAGAGTGTCTGACGTGGACTGAGGTGTTGTACTCCCCCTAAAAGATCAATTTCATAGTTTGGGGATGGTCTTAGATCCACAACTGTCATTGGATGCACAGGTGGCCTTGGTGCACCTTTTATCAGCTTAGCCTGATATACCAACTATGATCCTATCTGAACAGAGATAGCCTAGCTACAGTTATCCATGGTCTGGTAATCTCCCATCTAGATTACTGCAGTGCATTATATGTGGAGCTGCCTTTGAAAATGGTCTGGAAACCTCAGCTGGTCCAAAATAGGGCAGTGAGTTTGTTATCCGGAACTTGCCAATGTGATCATATTATGCCAATACTTTTCCATCTGCACTGGCCGCCAATCCATTCCTGGGCCCGATTCAAAATGCTGGTGTTAACATTCAAAGCCCTAAACAACTTGGGGCCAGATTACCTGAAAATTCCCCCCACACACAATATATACCTGCCCAGACCATAACATCATCTTCAGAGGTCCTTCTCTGGGACCCCCCACCAAAGGAATTGGGGTGGGTGGCTACTAAGAAGAGGGCCTTTTTCTGTTGTAGCACCCTGGTTGTGGAATGAGCTCCTAAGGGAGCCTTGCTTGGCACCTACATTGTGGACTTCTCAGTGCCAGGTGAAGATCTTCTTATTTTCCAAGGTGTTTTAGTCTTTCAGTTTTTGTTATTTTTAAATATGCTACTTGTATTTTATGGTTTTAATTGTGAACTGCCAAGACAGCTTCAGCTACTGGGTGGTATAGAAATGTGATGAATAAATAAATAATATTTTAAGTCTTTGCACTGCTGCTAGGTTTTATTTTGGTTTTTATTTTTCATTTTGCTTTTATGCTGCAGTTTTAAAGTTTCAAACTGTTATATTAAGTTTTGTCATGTCGTCTGGTTTTAATGGTTTTTATCTGGTTTTTATCTGGTTTTATCTGGGTTTGACCATTTTCTGGTTTTAAGGGTTTTGAACCACCCAGAGAGCTTCAGCTATTGGGTGGTATAAAAATATAATAATAATCAAACAAACAAACAAATAATATAAAATACTGGTCATTGCCAGCCAGCTCAAGGAGATATGGGAAGGGTGCTACTCTTGGGCACTAGATGCTTTTCATCACCGATTGCTGACCAGCAATGGAGGGGTTCAGCAAAAAGGGGCCTCTTTGGCTAACCTTTGGGTGAGAAGGCTATAGGTGCATCTCTCAACTACTTGATTCAGGCATTGAGCCAGGCTGGTATTGTCCATCAAGGAGACAAAGGATGTCTCTCCCAATTGTCTCCTTAAAGTCTCTACCTCAGGTAAGAAAGTTAGGAAATTGCTACTTCTTGGAGCTCCTAGTTATTAACAAAGATATCACCCTTAAACTTCAAGTACTATCTTGTGTCTTCATTCCAGAGGAAGGTGGGGCAAATATTTGTCTGTTTGTTTGTTTATTATATTTCTAATCTGCCTAGTAATTAGTATTCTCTGGGCAGATTACAACCAATTAAAAAAACTAAAATACCATTTTAAAAAACACATAGTGATTAAAGAAGGAGCAAAGTTGGAGGTGGCAGTGAATTCCTTACAGGAGGCATGCAGCATGTTAATAGGACAACCTGGGATGGCAGAATTCACTGGCACTTTTTCATAATGAGAAGAACGCTAAAATGTGAACATCTTTGAATGGTCATCTTGAGACTTTAGTTCACTTTTAGCAGTAAATCTTTATGCTTGGATTAATCATTATGTTAACTATGCTACTGTGCAGAGTATTTATTCTCAGAGTTTATGATCCTTTTCCCATAGTGATGAATGGATTTTTCCCATTCCATTCTTGTTATTTTGAAGCTTCATTCTGCCCTGCATTCTTCTCTACCCACCTTATGCTTTCACCTGGAAAATTTCTAAAAGTAACTTCAGAATTGATGCACGTACAGCTTGATGCAGCTTTCACATGCAGTTGCAATCAAAATTCCGTTCTGTGCTGTGATCTAAGTGGCATATATATGCACTCATGTGCACTGGTGACCTACTACAAAGAGAAAGAAACATGAACTAAAAATTGTGGCAAAGAAAAGTGCACATGCACAGGGGTGTCTGAACCAAGTCTGGAAATCAAACATTCAAGAATGGTGGATTCCTAACACCCCATTGAACAAGATCAGGTAATTTGGAACCCCTAAATCTGGGGAGGGAATTTCATAAGCATCCTTAATTTCCCATCTGGTTCCCTGCAGCTCAGGAGCATTTTCTTCTCACGAAGCATGGAAACTTTTGCAGCATTCCCAACTGGCTGAAAACAGGCAGAAATCACAGAATGGCCAACACGAGAAAAGGCATATGCAGATGATTTCCCAGGCAGGGTGGGACTGATGTAGTATGGAAACATTTTCCTCCTAAATTTTCCACTGTGAATTTTGAAGTTAAATACCCTCTAGATACTTCCTGAATATATAGATATTTGCTAAATATTTTATATCTGTTTATTTAATTTCTTTTTGATACAATACTTTATATTCGTATATAACATCCTAATAGATGTTTCTATTTCATGGTCTGTGATAGTTGGCATGTAATGGTAGCTAACAGCTCTTGGCAGCTAACAGCTGATGAGTATTCATATTTGATGCCTGCCAAAGCAATCAAAGGTTCCCAATCAGTCTAAAGTTTTATTATTTTATTATTTTAAGGTAAAATTTCACATCTAACATTTGGGTGGAAAATATTTGTATTTGTTTTAGCTTTGCTGATGAATGTGGCAGAAGCTCAGGTTTCCATGTAAATGTTGGCAAAGGAAAATATATTGGCGTTGGTCAGAATTAGGCTGGGCCCCCAAGTATGGAACTATTCCCAAGACCTTTGGATACAGCCTTGCGTGCCTTCGGATTCTTTCCAGAAATCAGTTTTCTTCTGAACATACCCTGCAACATTTTACAGAGAAAAAGTGACATACTTGCAAAACCAGAGATGGGCAACTTCTGGCCCTCCAGATGTTTTGGCTTACAACTTCCATCATCCCTCACCACTAGTTATGCTGGCTAGGGCTGATGGGAGTTTTACCAGGTTTTACCAGTTAAAACGTCTGGAGGGCCACCAGTTGCCCAACCCTGTTGTAAATAAATAAATAAATAAGGGCATCATACTATGGGAGAAAGCCAGCCAGATGTTGCTTCCTTGAGATCTAGTGGCATGCTCCATGAAAGCTCCTCTCACGGATGCTGCCTCCACCCAATTTGGGGGATCCCCAATTCTCCCCCACACCAAAGCCTACCTCATTCAGCAGGGTCCCCCCATATTTTGTATTGTATTTTGGGGTGGGGCTGGGGCTGCTGTGTGGAGGGGGCATGCTTCCACACAGGGGGCATGCTTCCACCAACCCAGTTGCATGTGCCTAAACTGGACCAGCCTTCTCCCAAGCTGGCGCCCTCCAGATGTGTTGGACCACAACTCCTATTATCTCTGTGCAGCATGGCCATTTGCTGGGAATGATGGGAGCTCTTGCACCACACATCTGGAGGTCACCAATTTGGGGAAGACTGATCTAGACCCAACCCATTATATTTCAGTGATTTACAGCACAATCCTATGCATGCCTACTCAGAAGTAAATCCCATTGTCTTCAATGGGGTTTGTTTCCAGATAAATGCATATAGGATTGCATTTAAACTACCTTAGTTTATCAAGGTAGGGTGTTGTTGTTTTTGTTATATTTTATTTTAAAGTTAGCAAAGAATCCAAACTCTGCATGAAATACCAGATTATAAGTAGAAACAAAAATAGATAAGAATGAAAAATACTCTGGACTGGATTTCTAATAATTTGTATAAATACAACCATATTCTTAAAAAAAAAAAGATTAATATTTTATTGAATGCTACATAAGAAAACGTTTAAGGGGTATGTTATTAACTGAACCCCAGTAGCAAGCTGACCTCATCTTTCCATTAAGGAAATGCTTAAACCTTCTGTCTTTCCATCAATAAAGAGGAGCTAATGCTTTTGCTGCCCTGGGACCAAAATAAATATTGATTGATTACAAAATTCCATTCTCATTTCTTAGCATGCCCCATACAGGAAATGGACTTAATTCCTTCCAGCTTTTTCCTCCTCCCTCTGTTCCTTTTCCACTGTGCACACAAGCAGGCCAGTTAATGGTGAACCCCTTAATTCATGAATTATCCAAAGACATTGATCCACTGATCATTTTCCGATATCCCTTGAACTAATGACCTTACAACCTGATTGGCATTAGTCATACATGACTGTTGTTCAGGTCTCACCCAGCCTTTATATTCAGTAATTGGCAACCAGTCCACAAAGAAATAAAAAAAATGGAATACCTGGTCTCAAGACAGTTTGATCCCAATGGACTAAATCAGTTCAACTAGTATATAGACCAGCCCCAAAGGAGGAAGAGGAGGAGGAGGAGGAGACATTAAGAAGAACAACATGAAAACAATGCAACATACTCACAGTGAGCACAGTAAATTGCCAATTCTGGGATGTGCTTTTTCACTGCTCCCCTCAAAAATATCTCACATAAATCATGGTAAGTACCTTAATCTCAGCTCTTATTATCAATGCCTTTAACTACCAACTCTAACTATCAAACTATACCTGTGTTTCCAAAACATTTGATAATGAGGGCACAAGATTCCCCCTCCCCCACTGAATTTAAAACTGAAGGCACACTTCACTCTTAACACTCAAAAGAGATACATTTTCTCAATTAGCTCTCAAAATAATGGGTATGCCTCCTCCATATGACTGTGGGAAATGAGATAGTGATGTTAACATTGCCCCCTGGCATCCTACCGTTGCTTTGCCCAGTGAGTCACCGCTTAGGGATGGGACCATGTTTGGGGGCAATAGTGATACTTATGGGATCCTCCCCCACTCCCCTGTCTGCTGTAGTGTGGGCTAAATCAGGGAATTCCAAAGTGTTCATATTCCCTTCCTCAGGATGATGTCACTGGGCTTCTTCACATGGAGCTTTTATCCTGCTATTGAGATTGGTTACTCAAGGAAGTTTGAGGGTCCTTTAGATGATGTTGTCAACCTCCAGGGCATCTCCCATGCTTTATTCCGTTTTTTAAATATGGAATATATTTTAAAAATATTTTTAAATAAAAAATATCAGAGATAATGAGCTATCAAATTACAGCGCTTAAGTTCCACTTGAGTTCCCTTGTAAAAAGAGGAAAAGCTGCAATAAGAGGAGCTAGACCATAACGCCATCTAGCAGCTACATAATAAACATATGGAAGACTCAGATAAGGGGGAAAAGGAGAGGGGAAGGGGGAGGGGGAGGAAGTGCGTGTAAAGGGAGTCCTTCATGATCCTGCATTTAAAACAGAAACAGAAAGCCCCATTTGAAATGCGGGATTTTAAGCTGGTGTAGAGATGCTCACTGACTACAGAATGGAAGAGAGACAGAGACAGAGTGAGTATGAGAGAAGATCAAGGCTTAATGGATCCCCACAATCCAATGGGACAGAGAGTGGTGGATGCATCCAACATGGTGGCTTAATTGTCCAAGGCACATTTCCTCTTGCAGCACACTAATGCACTTGGCCTCACAATTCTAAAATTACTGGACTATTAAAAAGGCCAGAGAGATGGCGATATCTGCACAACCAGATATCACAGTCATGACAACATCATAGCCTTTACCCGGCATTTTACAAAATAGTTTAGGGCTCTGTGGCTGAATCATTTACATTAGAGTTCAGTGCTGAGGAGAAAAGCTGTTCTTTTTTCCTTCAATTTGCCAAGTCCTCATTAAAAATCAGCAAGCAAGTTAAATGAGTACTTTCAGGCCTGGTGGAATGTGAACCTTAAAAGGCTCATGGGTCAAACTTGGGAAGCCACGTTGCTTTAAATTAAGCGAAATGTGTCAAGTTCTGTTTATGCTTCTGTGAGGCGAAGGTTGTTGTTCAGTCATTCAGTCATGTCCGACTCTTCGTGACCCCATGGACCATAGCACGCCAGGCCTTCCTGTCCTCCGCTCTCTCCCAGAGTGTGCTCAAATTCATATTCGTTGCATCGGTGATGCTATCTAGCCATCTCATCCTCTGCCGTCCCCTTCTCCTTTTGCCTTCAATCTTTCCCAGCATCAGGGTCTTTTCCAGGGAGTTTTCTCTTCGCATTAGGTGGCCAAAATATTTGAGCTTCAGCTTCAGTATCTGTCCTTCCAACAAGCACTCAGGGTTGATTTCCTTTAGGATGGACTGATTTGACCTCCTTGCAGTCCAGGCGACTCGTAAGAGTCTTCTCCAGCACCACAGTTCGAAGGCATCGATTCTTCGGCGCTCAGCCTTCCTTATAGTCCAGCTCTCACAGCCATACATTGCTACTGGGAAAACCATAGCTTTGATTAGACGGACCTTTGTTGGCAAGGTGATGTCTCTGCTTCTTACTATGCTGTCTAGGTATGCCATAGCTTTCCTCCCAAGGAGCAAGCATCTTTTAATTTCATGGCTACAGTCACCGTCTGTGGTGATCTTGGAGCCCAAGAAAGTAAAATCTGTCACTGCTTCCATTTCTTCCCCTTCTCTATGCCAGGAAGTGATGGGGCCAGATGCCATGATCTTAGTTTTTTTAATGCTGAGTTTCAAACCAGCTTTTGCACTCTCCACTTTCACCCTCAACAAGAGGTTCTTTAGATCTTTCACTTCCCTTCTTTCCTCAGCTACTTGTAAAGCCTGAGGCTGCCATCATGTCAGATATGGCTGAATTATGGGGACCCACAGGACTGGGCTGAGCAGGTTGAAAAATTGAGGGAGACACCAATGTGGTAATGAATGAGAGGGAGGGTTGAGGAGTGCATATCTTTGGGAGAAATTATGTTGAGGTTCATTGGCAATATGATGTGTGCCTGACTTGAGGATCTGAAATACAATTTATAATTAACTATTTAAAAACTGGGGGGAAATGTGCAAATGGCAGATTTGAGGAAGTCCAGAGGAAAAACTGTGAGTAGGAGAAGGGTTCAGCACCCCAGCCCACCCTTTTCCATTTGGTCAGTGGCAACCCACAATTCACAGTGGCACAGTTCTATAGCCAAACATGTCATTAGGCCAAGGGATGTTGGGGTGAAGGAGACAAAATGAAAGTATCCTTAATTTATTTTAAATAAAAATGCAATATTTGAAGATGGCTGTGGACTGTTTCACATATACAGGGCAAAGCTAACGTTGTCACCAAATGGGTACTCTGCATGGATGCCGTAGCTCAGTGGTAGAGCATATGCTGTGCAGGCAGAAGGTCCCAGGTTCGGTCCCCAGCATCTTCAGTAGAGCCGGAAAACACTCCTGCCTCACCTGGAAAACCACTGCCCATCAGCGTCGACAGTACTGGGCTAGATGGACCAATGGTCAGACTCAATATAAGGCAGCATCCTATATTTTTATAAGCCTACAGTCAATTCTTGCTCCTTGATGAGCATTAATTATCAATAAGGGTCCTATCCTAAACCAAGCTTAACAAGGAAACAGAACAGGTTTAAGGGCGCTTTTGGTAAAGATACAGCTGTGATAAAACAACTTTAATAGAGTGATTAGCATACAAGGTATAATTTCAAAACTGAATGATGCAACATATAAAATTGTACAGAAACAAGAAATTGACAGTCCAGCATGTTACACATGGTGCCAAACTGGTTTTTAATAATATAAATGCCATAAAATAGGCTCTACTCACGGATACAGTTTGTCCTAACCCAAATGCATTTCAACCATTAGGGTCTTCCTCACTATAACTATAGTGACTATAGCCCATTGAGCAACAGTAGATTTTATGAGATTAAATTCTCAAAACAGGACCAGTAAGTTTCAGCTATGTTAACTTATCTATTTCGTCTGTTGTGGTCAGTATCTGAATATACCAAGGGGGAAGGAAGACACACCATTCCCTCCTGTTCTTGAAACATGTAAAAAGATGCAAAGCTGTATGGTGTTAATTAATAGAGGGAGCAATCTTATGGCTGCTAGACAGTGGCTAGACAGCCATAGGATATGTTGTTTTCCGGGAACCAACCTCGGACCCTGTGCTGCCTCGGAGGAAGCGCGGAACAGCCCCGTCCTCTGCGCTCACCAGAGGAGCGTGCAGCTGCTGTAACGGGGCATGGTTGGGGGGCGTTCCAGAGCAGGGAGAGTGTAACTGCCTGTACAACACATTCTATGTGTTACACAGCAGCCTCCTCCCCCACTCTGTCCTCCCGCGGCTAGACAGCCACAATTGGCTGTCTAGCCGAAAAAGCAGGGCAGGAGAAGCACAGAGGGAACAATCCCCTCCATGCTTTTCCTGCCCTGCTTTGGATAGGCAGTCGCCTCCGAGTTCGGAGGCGGCCTCCTATCTAGATAGGATTGCTCCCTAAAAGTAACTTAACCACAGTTAAACAATCTATAAGCAATCCAAAATAAAGCATTCTCACCAGATCAGATACATTTTTCTGTTTGGAGCATCTGTGTGCCAGACTGTAGAGTAAATAAGACTGTAGTTAAAAATCTATTTTTAAAGTCTACAAACCGCAGCCAACCCCTTCGCAAGTTTGGATACAGTGTGTAGCCTATTGCTCTGAGGTCGTGGCCATATCCGAAGCTCAGTACAGCTGGGTGAACGTAATGTGTGAAGAGACCACAAGAAGCCCAATCTCATCCCATCAGTTTCCACTGCCTTATCCTGTTCTTCCTCTCCTTATATAGATATGTAAACTTTGCTTGCTAGCTATCCTGCTTTTCCTGAGTGACTAAAGCTTCACCCAGTACTTTCACACTCTGTAAGGGATGGTTCCAAACTCAGTTAGTAGCTTATAGCTTATAGTTCCCAGTGAAATCAGTTGGATGCAAGTCATTACTAACTTTCTCCATTGATTTCAGTGGGACCTAAGGTTAGCTAACATAGCCTGAATTCAGCCCAATATCTTTATCTACTCCTTTTAATGAGGACAGAGAAATTGTGATTTTCATTCGCCACATTTTCATTTGCACGCTGCATTCTAAACAATGATACAGTGGGGAGAGTAATTATTTTTAGCTCTCAAAGTAGGTTCATCAGCAGAATGTTCCCCTATAACTTTTTGATCTAGTGTCCATGCTTTCTTAATCCCCAAACTTTTTTTTTTAAATCAGCAGAACTGACAAGACAAATTTAATATCAGGTGTGAAGCACACTGAGTATGAACTGGTTGGCTTAAAAGTACTGTCGAAAACAGGAATGGGTAAATATCACATGAAAAACATGTGAAGAGCATTTTCACAAAGACAACATTTGTGCTGTAAATGTTCAGAAAGCCTTTTGTTTTCCCCTGCCCCCCTCCACAGAATAGGAATAGAAGCTGAATAGGAGAATCCCATCTATAAGTAACACAAAAGAAAAGTAACAGCAGGAGTCACAAGAGGCATAGATAAAGGAAAGAGAGGAAATAATTAGGCCCAACTAAAATAATGTGTTAGAGATAGCAAAGGTTTAAGGTTACTCTCTGAGGTATTAGTTTTAGCTTTCTAAGAAGTTGAGCAGTCAATAGAGAGTGAGAGAAAGAGAGAGAGAGAGAGAGAGAGAGAGAGAGTGAACCAATAATTGCCAAGCAAGAGAACGTTGTGTGAAATGATCAAGAGATATGTAGTGACTATTTTCAATAGCTTCCATTCACTTGTGCTCATTTAGGTGAGTAATTGAAGTATATTCATAATATATTTTTGAGGGTGGGTGGCTCTTAAATGATTTCCCCATAGATTTTGGTGACAATGGATAATGAACTTTAAAAATTTGAGGGTGGGAAGAGTTATGTTGCATAACCATTTGGCCAGAGCCAGTCTGCCCAAGCATAAATACTTACTTACTTACTTACTTACTTATTTTCTACACTGCCCAATAGCTGAAGCTCTCTGGGTGGTTCACAAAAATTAAAACCACATAGTGCAGCATAAAACAATGTAGAATATGAAAGCTTAAAACCACCGTATAACAGTACAACCAGAATAAAACCTAGCAGCAATGCAGAGATTTAAAATGCAGATTTAAAACACCAGAGCTAAAAGATTAGGGGATCAATCCTATGGCCACTAGACACTGTCTAGAGGGCCATAGGATATACTCATTTCCGAGAACCGACCTCACAGCCTGCACTCCAAGGTCGATCCTGGAAAACTGACCTCCCCTTTTGTCCGTGCTGCCTTGGAGGCAGTGCAGAAAAACCCTGTCCTCCATGCTCATAAGAGGAGCGCGGAGCGACTTAAAAGGGCTGGGGCTGGGGGGTGCGTTCCGGGGTGGGGAGAGCAGAGCTGCACCTACGACACATCCAATGTGTTGTTTGGCAGCTTCCTCTCCCAGTCCCCCCCCTGCTGCTAGACAGCCCAAAATGGCTGCCCAAAAAAAGAGCAAGAGAGGAGTGGAGGGAACGATCCCCCTGTGCTTCTCCTGCCTTGCTTTGGATAGTTTGGAGGCGGCCGCCTATCTAGTTAAGATTGTGCCCTAGGAAGCTAAAATTCTAAAATACTGGGAGAATAAAAAGGTCTTCACCTGGCACCGGAAGAAGAGCAACGTAGCTGCCAGGTGAACCTCTGACTCCAGTAATGTTTGGGAGGTAATGAAATAAGAGGAATGGTATAAAATCAAACCTGGACACTAATCTGGGAAATGATTAGCTTTGAATCCTAATATTTATACCAGACCTAGCCACTCCAGAGCCTTCATACCACCTGCCAATCGTAGAACCTAATGGTGCCACATTCATTATTACATTTTGTTTCTGAAGAAAAGTCTGAGGATTCACAGTTCCAGGTGGATCATTAGGTTTAGTCCCATCCTCAGCCACAAAGTTTCCAGTTCAAGTATCTGAGTCCCTTACAAAAAAAGTGGGCACAAAGTAGAACTGGATTTGTATCAGATCAGCAAGGATTTCTGACTCCCAACTGTTTAAGTGTCCTGACTGTTTTAATTGTTGTGAATTGCCCAGAGAGCTTTGGCTATTGGACAGTACAGAAATGAAATGAATGAATGAATAAATAAATAAATAAATGAAAACAGCAGCAACAAAATGACTCCCCACCACTCGAAATTATGTGGTTGGAATGAAGAAAATTTGGGGTAGCCAGGAATGGATTCTTATGTGAAAGGATTGTGGGCTCCATTAGTTTGGATACTCAGAACAAATAGCTGGGCTCAGAATTCTTTAACTCTAAATCTATATCTTTTGCATAGGGCTCCATTTGGTAGATCTCAGGGTTCCAGAAAAATAACAAAACAAAGTCGGTTCCACAAGCCTGAAGTCTGCCACCCCGTCCTACAGCTTCCTTGATTTTTATATCTCAAATATTTACCATTGCGAGCAGAGATGGGTTAAAGAAGACACAGACAACAAGCTTGGGTTGAAAATTGGGCCACATTTATTGAAATAGCTGCAAAGGGGTAACTAGGATGGGCATCTAACTGTGTCAGCAGCTAGCTGGCAGTTCTTGGGCAAAAACACACCCAGCCTGAGGGGTGGGGGTGATCTTGCCATCCCTCCGGACTGCCCCTTATGGGGGAGGTAGACCTTCCGGTGTCACCCCCAACACGGTGCCGCGAAACACCTGGGTGAGTGAGTAGGGTTGGTCCCCCAGGCAACCCTTATCCCCCCGCCGAGCCGCACAACCCGTTCGGGGGGACTCAGGCGTCACCTGTCACCATAAGGTGCCTCTGCATGCACACCATCCCTACTTTCCTGTTTTTGCCCGTCCTAGCCACCACAGGAGTTACAAGCCTAGAGCTTGTGGAACTCCCCCCACCTGCGCAGAAGAACTTCCTGCAGGCCCCTTTGCAAATCAGACAGAAATATGTTATTCACTAAATGAGACAGGCGGACACAGTCCTACCTGTAATGCTCCCTCCATGTCCACAGAATTCCCTGGCGGGTGGTGCATCCATCATCTCATTCACCTGGCCATAAGCCATTTCTCTGTGCACTTTCGGACGTGCCCAGCCACGGGCAACGTCATTCCATTCCTTCCCATTGATCCATGGGAGCAGTGAGGGATGCAATAGGCTACTTCCGGCCAGGTATGCCGGACCACCTGCATCTCAACCAAGGCCTGTTCGATCAGGTCCTTGCCTGGCTTACAGCCGGAGTCATTCCTCTCAATGTGCAGCACCTAGGGATGGTGGAGAATTTCTCCCCGAAACTTTGGGGGGCCGAGCGCCAACGTGTTCGGCCCCCCGAACAAGTTTCGGGGAGAAATCCTCCGCCCCCCCGCCCCCCGTCCCCCCCCGGGACGGGACTTACCTTCCCTGAATGTCCCTCCCGGCGGCGGGTCCGGCTGGCGGTTCGTCCGGTGTTCGAGCGGGGCGGGAGCGGCAGCCGGTCTTTTGACCGGCTGCCGCCCCCGCCATTGCAATGAAAGAAAAAAAAAAAACACGTCCCCTGATAGGCTACGTGACGATTCATGTAGCCTATCACGGCAAGATTTGCAAAGTCAGCCGTGATAGGCTACGTGAATCGTCACGTAGCCTATCACGGGTGACTTAAAAAAAAAAAAGCGCGTACGCGAATGGCGGCCCCCATAGGGAGCCGCCATTCCCCTTCCTTATTTGGTCGCTGTAGTCTATGAAAATGTTTACGTAGACTACGGCGAAAAGAAGGGCAACGCAAATAGCGTTGCCCTTATTTTCGCCGTAGTCTACGTAAACATTTACGTAGACTACAGCAACTAAATAAGGAACGCGAATGGCGGCTCCCTATGGGGGCCGCCATTCGCGTACGCGCTTTTTTTTTTTTTAAAGTTACCCGTGATAGGCTACGTGACGATTCACGTAGCCTATCACAGCTGACTTTCCAGATCTAGCCGTGATAGGCTACGTGAATCGTCACGTAGCCTATCAGGGGATGTTTTTTTTTTTTTTTTTTACTTTCGTGTTCGCGGCCGGGCGAGGCGGGAAGCCTCCCCCCCGGCCTGAATTTCGGCCGGGCGAGGTGGGAAGCCTCCCCCCCAGCCTGAATTTCGGCCGGGCGAGGCAGGAAGCCTCCCCCCCCGGCCTGAACTTCGCGGGGGGAGCAGCGAAGCGCTCCCCCCCACCGCGAACAAGCTGCGAGAAAAGGTAAGTGACTTTCGTCCACCCCTAGCAGCACCTGGACCTGTGGAGGAAGACTGACAAACTTTGGTGGAACAGATGAGCAGGGGGCTCCCACCATATGCCACAACTGTGAAGCCACTGGAGCTTAATGTGACAGGGTGACAGAAGCTGAAATCTGAAGATGACACACAAGCCCTCCATGCAGCTCCAGACATCATAACTTGCCCATGTAAGAGCACCCATATCGGCATACGACGAGTCTGCTGGTCTAAGGAATAAGCACATTAAAATGACATAACATGCTTGAGAGAGAAACTTCCAAGTGGCTACCATGAAGACTGCTTCAATGCAACCACAGTGGGTTCTGAACTGCAAATCACCTAGGCCTAGCGGGGTAGAGCTAATGTAGGAACTACCCCAAATTGCCATTAAGTCAACAGTAAGCCATTGAAGTGATAAAATGGAGTCCCCTCCTCAGACCCGCAGCATTCCAAAAAACCCATAAGTAGGGGTGCACGAAAGTCCCTTACCTGTCCTCGAAGCTTTTCGTGGTGGGGGGGAGGCGCTTCGCTGCTCCCCCCGCAAAGTTCAGGCCGGGGGGGGGAGGCTTCCTGCCTCGCCCGGCTGAAATTCAGGCCAGGGAGGAGGCGCCTCGCCTCGCCTGGCTGCGAACTAAAAAGTTAAAAAAAAAAACAACGCCCCCGTGATAGGCTACGTGATGATTAACGTAGCCTATCATGGCTAGATCTGCAAAGTCAGCCATGATAGGCTACATTAATCGTCACGTAGCCTATCACGGGTGACTTAAAAAAAAAAAAAAAAGAGTGCGTACGCAAATGGCAGCCCCCATAGGGAGCCGCCATTCGCGTTCCTTATTTGGTCGCTGTAGTCTACGTAAATCTTTACGTAGACTACGGCGAAAATAAAGGCAACGCAAATAGCGTTGCCCTTATTTTCGCCGTAGTCTACGTAAATCTTTACGTAGACTACAGCGACCAAATAAGGAACGGGAATGGCGGCTCCCTTTCGGGGCCGCCATTATCCGTATGCGCTTTTTTTTTTTTTAAAGTCACCCGTGATAGGCTACGTGACGATTTACGTAGCCTATCACAGCTGACTTTGCAAATCTAGCTGTGATAGGCTACGTTAATTGTCACGTAGCCTATCACGGGTGACTTAAAAAAAAAAAAAGAGTGCGTACGCAAATGGCAGCCCCCATAGGGAGCCGCCATTCGCGTTCCTTATTTGGTCGCTGTAGTCTACGTAAATCTTTACGTAGACTACGGCGAAAATAAAGGCAACGCAAATAGCGTTGCCCTTATTTTCGCCGTAGTCTACATAAATCTTTACGTAGACTACAGCGACCAAATAAGGAACGGGAATGGCGGCTCCCTTTGGGGGCCGCCATTATCCGTACGCGCTTTTTTTTTTTTTTAAAGTCACCCGTGATAGGCTACGTGACGATTTACGTAGCCTATCACAGCTGACTTTGCAAATCTAGCTGTGATAGGCTACGTTAATTGTCACGTAGCCTATCACGGGGGTGTTTTTTTTTTCTTTTATTGGAATGGCGGCAGCGGCGGCAGCCGGTCGAAAGACCGGCTGCCGCTCTCGCCCCGGACAAAGACCTGCCGAACCGCCGGCCGGACCCGCTGCCGGGAGGGACATTCGGCGAAGGTAAGTCCCATCCCAGGGGGGGTGCAGGGTGCGGGGGGGGGTGCGGAGAATTTCTCCCCGAAACTTGTTTGGGGTGCCGAACACATTGGCGCTCGGCCCCCCGAAGTTTCGGGGAGAAATTCTCCGCCAACCCTACCCATAAGGTGCTGACAGGGCATAACCCATTGACTTGCATTTGGCCGTGGGCCACTGCCGTGCCCTTGCCATGCCGATCAGTTTGATCACCAAATACGTAAATGGGTTACACTGGTCCAGACCTGTATCTTGAAGCATATCGAAGGCCCTCCGGGACAAGTCGGCCTTGGGAGCCCAAACCAACCTTGAATTCCGAAGGAAACGTTTTACTGTAAAGCTCAAATGGAGGGCTGTTACCCCCAGAGCCCGAAAGGTGTATCCGGGGAGAGAGGGTGGCTAATTTACTAAAGCAGGCAACATCTGTGCCCAACACTATATTGCACGCCAAACCTAAAATCTGACATGGAGTCAGTGAATCCCATTGTTGTGGGCTGGAAGGCTAAATGGCCAGCTTGCGACTTATGGTCCCAGATAGTCTGTTGTACTTAAGGAGGCACAAAATTGCGGCCCATGATCTATAGGTAAGGGCCATGAGTCCTTTCGCTGAAGCTTTGTCTAGTGCACAGCACCCCCTACCTGCTGTGTCGCTGGCGGCTCCTGTACGGAGAGCCATGGAATGCAGGATGGCATGCCTGGCTTCAGTATCCCAGACTCCCATGGTAATGCAAGGATGGGATCTGGGAAAGGAGCACCCACGGGGCTAAGGCCCAGAAGACGTTGACCTAATTTTCTGACAATTGGGTTTGCCTAACCCGGTCCCTGGTGGACCCAAAACCAGATGTTGTAACACTGACTCTGGAGCGCGAACACACTGACACATGACATGACTTTCCAATTTCAGGAGGACAGAGAATGAATAACGAGGTCATGTTGTCATACTGAAGGGGGGGGGTGTTACTGACTTAGCTGTAAGGTCATCCAAAATGTGCTTGGCGGCGGCAGCAGCCTCCACTCTACAGGCCGTTACCCACAGCACGATCGGACCTGCCCCAAGAATCTGAAACCCCTAGGGCAGCGGTGGGACCATGTGAATCTGCAGTCTGGCTTTGAGTAGAGGCTCACGCTTCCGGAAGGAGGTGCCAGTAAAGCCTTACTAAGTTGAAGCCATGCCTATGGATACATGCACACAGCAGAAGTGACCCTGGTTCGATGGTGTGGCAGCCGCAGTCCCTGCACTGCTCAAAAATGAGCCAGCGCGAGAAGGCACGGTCAGGGGCCGCTATCCTAACACTGAAAAGATGTCCTACCATATCTTGCATGGCCCCTTAAAGGAGAAAACCCTAGGAAGATGTATAACTGCTTGGAACTGAGCCCAAAGGGCCTGAAAGTTGTCCTGAGGGAGGCAAGAATAATGCCTAAGAGTATCGGACTGGCTTCACTGAATGTTGATGTGGGAGACAGGCCCTCAGCCTTTTGTGAGCTAAGGAACACCGAGGTAACAGGAAAGGGGAGCAATGCTTGCGTTAGGTCAGAACCTTGACCACCATGTTTGGACTCCCTGTAGCACATGCCCATCAGGGACCCGTGGCCAGGATCCCAGACCAAGACAGCTGCCTCAATGAAGAGGTGTGTTGCACTGAACAGAGATGATCAAGGATCTCGTGATTAACTGACTGACACTCAGGGAAGAGAGGTTACGAATTAGGATAAACTCCCTAGAGGATTTCCTGGGCATCATTTCGAAAAGGGAGATCCCTAGATAATGGGGTGTGGAAAAAAGGGGGTGGCATAACCCTTCTACCATTACTGCCTTGTTAACCTCTCATGAACCTGTCGACACCTGGCGAGGAAAAAATGTTGCTTAGGAGGTAAGGATGGCATATGTTGACCTAAGAAAGGGGGGAGGGGTCCTAGAACCTAGCATAAAACCATGTTCCAAGGTAAGATGCATTCCCTCATTTGGGGTAGCATCTTAAAGCTGGAGTAGCGGCGCCAACCTAACCAGGCATGGCCAACCCGAGCTTCCTACTGCCTCGGCCTTTCCAAGGGGGACCCTACCATCCCCGGGCATTGGACAAGAGGTTCATGAGGGCTGACTACTACGAGGGAGCACCCACAATGGAAACTGCACGTGTCCTGGGAGCATGCGCCCTTGGGGCTGTATTCCCAGCACAAACAGCGGTGCTGGAGCAGCGGACCCGCCATAGGCCGAGGGCCAGTGCTGGAGACAGCCAGGTGAATGTGGCCACTGCCAGAACTGTCGCCGCACCCAGCCGGGAAGGAGTCAAAATTGGAACAAAAGGTCCTGGTCCAACAGGTCCCTGCGCCGAGAAGGGCAATGGCGGCCCTCCTGCGAAAGGCCTCAACATAAGCCAGTCACACACCTCCTCAGGTGAAAGTCATTACGAGAAGGAGTAGCGCTGGTAAAATTACAACTCGCCAACTTAGCATAGGGATCTGATATGCCACTTACCGCAGGTAAGTGGATGCCCGAAAGGGCCGGGGCAGGCGAGGTATCCCAAATTAATCCAGCAAAACCCTGTAAGATGCTGCGTTAAGCGGCTGGGGTTACTGGGGTGTGACTGACGGAGCTGCAGGTGGCAAGGGCGTCGTATAGGGAGATGACATTGGGAGGGACAGCCACCCCAGGGAGGTAAGCTAAGGTGGCAACCCCGCGGCCCTGAACGTCGCCTGTCTGGACAAGTGGGGCGAAGTGCAGTCATCTCACCCATATCCAGGAGCCAGGGAGACGATGCCACTTGCAGTGCTCCTGACGGAGATGCCCTATGAGGGCGAACCGCCCCAGCTGTGGTGCGTCGCCTGAGCGAAAACCACAAGGGGGAGGATGTTGCTTGGATCATTGCTAACAGAGATGTTGCAGGAAGGTGGACTGCCTGCAGCGGTGGAGTGCTGCCATGGTGAACCTGCGAAGCGAGGTGGAAGGCCTCCATGGTGTCCAAGTGTACTGAACCCAGAGACGAGCTGAAATAGAAAGAAGTAGTGAACGTTGGGTCTGCTGTCGCGTTCACTTAGGCTGGACCACCAGGGGTTTCTTAGGCCTGGCCGGGGAAGGGGGAAGGGATCCCTGAAGAATGCTCAGCAGCTTCCAGACAAGCGAGAATTTACGCCAGAACCGGGTCCGGTTCATCAACAAACTTGGAATCAGGCCTTGGCAGCGATCTGTTGGGAAGGGGAGGTGGGGCCCTACCCCTCCTGTTCTTTCAACCTTGGCCCTTCTTGGGGGACATGATGTAGAAAGGGAAGTAAGCTTGGCACGACATTGGCAAGAAGAAGCAAGGGCCCAGGACCCTGGACACAGTCCAACACACCAACCACCACTCCTTAAAAGTAATGTGGCAGAGGTCAAAGCACATAGAAGGAGGTTCCTGTGGGCTACTCAATGGGCACCCCGGGCAACAGGCAGCAGTGCCACTACTACCGCCAGACAGAAGGGGCACCCTCTGTGTCTGGCAGCGGCTAGAGAGTTGAGTGCCAACAACATAGACCCTCTTTCTGTATGGCTCTATGTGTTGACATTTAAGACACTGTGTGTCTAGCTGTTAACCTTATTAGTTTATAGGGGAGGAGTGGAGAAACTGTCCCCCCCCCCACTGGCTCTGCCAGGGGTTCAGGTAGGGGTTTCTTAGCCCTACCTGGAGATGCCAGGTACTGGACCTGGGATCTTCTGCAAGCCCAGCAGGGGCTCTAGCCCTAAACTATACCCCTGGAAAGGAGACTAGAACCTGAGTCTCTAATGTCCCAGTCCAACACTGTAGCCGCTACAACACAGTGGCTTTGAAAGGGGTGCGGTTGCCGCTTGCCACAAGCCCAGCGCCCAAGAGGCGCAGCAAGGGCCCATGGCCACGGGAGCCACTCCTGAGCGTGGGCATCCCCAGCCAAGAGCACCCGCGACCGGGGAGCTGCGGTGGGCAGACTACGGGGAGCCGTGGCGTAGCATGAGCCGCGTGCGGCGACAGGCCGAAGGAGGAGGCGCCGCGCCCGGGTGCACACCAGGACAGGTGTCGGTGCCCCTGCCGGGCAGCAAGCACCAGCCGAGGGGGCGGCGCCCGTGCATACACGCCCCCGCTGCGACCGCTGGTAACCCCGGGGCTGCGGCTGGGTAGGAGGAGGGACCTGAGGAGGGCGGCCATTTGGCCGCCGCGAGTGCCGACACCCCATCAGGAAGATCAGGAGGCGCCATGCCTGAGCGCGTGCTGGTACAGCCGCGGGCGCTCCCATCGGGCGGCAAGCGCCGGCCGAGGGGTCAGGACCCGCGCACACACGCCTCCACCACGAGCGCCACCAACTCCGGGGCCGCGGCGGTGGAGGCATGCAGCGACTGCCTGAAGAAGAAGCGAGGAGCGGGAGAGGTAGGTTTTGGGCGTGCAGATTGCATGCTGAGTCCAGGTGGCTGGCAAACGACGAAGCCGATCTTCAGGATGCAGGTGTTTTTCGTGGTTTCCTCTCTAGCTGCGTCGAGCCAGAGAGCTGAGATTGGGAGTGGGAGCTGAGTTTAAGGCAGCTCAGCCTGCCCCTCCCTGCATGGTGGTGCCAGTGGGGTGCACCAATCAGAGGCCCCTACGTCTTGTCACCCCACCCGCCCGCAATGCCCCCCCTTTGCTGACAAGCTGGCGCCGGGGTAAGGGCATTTCTCATGATAAAAGTTCTCTTGGTCTGAAAGAGAAGAAATAATATATTACTATATTTTCAACAAAGACAGGCATTGCATTGATAAATCATTAAAGATGAATATCTTTCAGTTATTAATCACCATTAGCCCAAGACATGCCAGACAGAACCTGGTGCGTAGTCTGGAAGAAATAATGAAACGAACAATCCCTCATGGGTAATGCAGTTTAAAAAGATCAAATATTACTCCTACATGCATGTAATTATGGAATATCCAGTATCTTGTAATCTACCTGTGGTGAGGATTACAATTACTATCCAGTGGCCAACTTCAGCTAAATAATAATACCAACTTCTCAAATGTAGAAATATTTTAGTATCACTCTCCAGGGCAAAACAAAACCCTTTTTTATTTTATTCAAATACTGTGTTTTCTAACCTTCTACTTGGATGTATTTTCTTATTGATTAGCATCTGTAATTCTTTTGCTTATTTGGCTGCAGGGCTCCTAGTGAGAATTACAGAGTGTTTTGTTTCCTGTTATTCAATAACAACAGTAGAGATACTGGCCCCTTCATGGATCACTGCCTTGTTGTGGCGAAGGGGCTTGCGTAACTCAGTGAAGCCATAAGCTATGCTGTGCAGGGCCACCCAAGACGGACAGGTCATGGTGGAGAGTTCTGACAAAATGTGGTCCACTGGAGAAGGAAATGGCAACCCACTCCAGTATTCTTGCCAAGAAAACCCCATGGAACGTATCACAAGGCTAAAAGAGATGACGCTGGAAGATGAGCCCCTCAGGTCGGAAGGTGTCCAATATACTACTGGGGAAGAGCAGAGGGAATTTCCAAGTAGTGTCAGAAAGAGTGAAGCGGCTGGGCCAAAGCTGAAAGGACACTCAGCTGTGGATGTGTCTGGTGGTGAAAAGAAACTCTGATGCTATAAAGAACAATATTGTTTAGGAACCTGGAATGTAAGATCAATGAATCAAGGTATATCTACTACTGTGGGCAAGAATCCCTTAGAAGAAATGGAGGAGCACTCATAGTCAACAAAAGGGTGGGAAAAGCAGTACTGGGGTACAATCTCAAAAACGATAGCATGATCTCAGTACGAATCCAAGGCAAATCATTCAACATCACAGTAATTCAAGTCTATGCCCCAACCACTGAGGCCGAAGAAGCTGAGGTTGATCGGTTCTATGAAGACCTACAACACCTTCTAAAACTAACACCAAAAAAAGATGTTCTCTTCATCAGAGGGGATTGGAATGCTAAAGTAGGAAGTCAAGAAATCAGGCAAGCATGGCCTTGGTGTACAAAATGAAGCAGGACAAAGGCTAATAGAGTTTTGCCAAGAGAACATGCTGATCATAGCAAACACTCTTTTCCAACAGCACAAGAGGCGACTCTACACGTTGACATCACCAGATGGTCAATATCAAAATCAGATTGATTATGTACTTTGCAGCTAAAGATGGAGAAGCTCCATACTGTCAGTAAAAACAAGACCTGGAGCTGACTGTGGCTCAGATCATGAGCTTCTTATTGCAAAATTTCGGCTTAAATTGAAGAAAGTAGGGAAAACCACTAAACCATTCAGGTATGACCTAAATCATATCCCTTATGAATATACAGTGGAGGTGAGGAATAGATTTAAGGGATTAGACCTGATAGACAGAGTGCCTGAGGAACTATGGACGGAGGTCCATAACACTGTTCAGGAGGCAGCAACTCAATCCATCCCAAAGAAAAAGAAATGCAAGAAAGCCAAGTGGCTGTCTGATGAGGCTTTACAAGTAGCTGAGGAAAGAAGGGAAGCGAAAAGCAAGGGAGAAAGGGGAAGATATATCCAACTGAATGCAGATTTCCAGAGAACAGCAAGGAGAGACAAGAAGGCCTTCTTAAATGAACAATGCAAAGAAATCGAGGAAAACAATAGAATGGGAAAGACTAGAGATCTTTTCAAGAGAATCCTAAAGGAAATCAACCCTGAGTGCTCATTGGAAGGACAGATACTGAAGCTGAAGCTCAAATATTTTGGCCATCTAATGCGAAGAGAAAACTCCCTGGAAAAGACCCTGATGCTGGGAAAGATTGAAGGCAAAAGGAGAAGGGGATGGCAGAGGATGAGATGGCTAGATAGTATCACCGATGCAGTGAATATGGACTTGAGCACACTCTGGGAGAAAGCGGAGGACAGGAAGGCCTGGCGTGCTATGGTCCATGGGGTCACAAAGAGTCGGACACGACTTAACAACTGAACAACAACAACAACAACAAGAGATACTGGAGAATTTCATTTGGTCCACATTTTTAAGTTATCTTTAATTGAAAGTTATCTTTCAGTTTCTGGATATCTCTGAATTTTGCAGAGTTTTACAGCTTCTTGACTCAAAAGCTGCTTACGAAATTGCTTATATTAGGGAATGATATGTACAAAACTCCATATATTAGGGAAAGAGGCATACAAAATACAAATGTTAGAGAAAGTCTCATCCCCCTCCCCCCAATGGGCTTATTTTGGGCATGGTTTAAAAATTAATTTTGTAGAACGATGCAGAAATTGGACTTATGACTGAATCCATGCACAATTGATATGGAATGGATATAGACTGATTTGTACATCCCTAAGTGAGGGTCCTGCTTTCTTGCCTATTAGGGGATAGGGATGTCAGAGAATTCCGCCACGGATCTTGGTGAGGCCAAATGCCTGTGCATTCGGCCCCCCGAACTCCGTGGCAGAATGGCCTGCCACCCCCCCCCCGCGGATCCCCCCAGGGACAAGATTCACCTGGGGCGGATGTTCCGGGCGGCGGCAGCCGCCATTTCCACTCTGGTAAAAAAAAGAAAGAAAGAAAAAGAAAGACGTGATAGGCTACATAAAGATTTATATAGCCTATCATGACTAGTTTTTTTTTAAAAAAACACGACGTGATTGGCTACGTAAATCTTTATGTAGCCTATCATGGCTGGGTGGGTTAAAACAACAACAAACATGTACGCAAATGGCGGCGGCTATGGCCGCCGCCATTTGTGTTCCTTATTTTTGCCCTCTTAATCTACATAAATATTTACGTAGACTATGACGGCGAAAATCAAGGGGAACGCAAATAGCGTAGCGGGCTCTATTTGCGTCCCTTTTTGATTCATCGTTTTAGCCTACATAAATCTTTACGTAGATTAAGAGGGCAAAAAGAATCCGGCTGTGGTCGGCTCTGGCCTGGCTGGGCCTGGCTGGCTGCTCCATGGAGCTGCCGCGGAGCACAGCTGGCTTCGGAGGATTTCGGGGGGGGGAACGGAGCGCCTCCCCCATCGGCGAGGATTCCGAGGGGAGGGACGGAACACCCCCCCCACCATCAACATAATCCGCGAACAGGTAAGTGACTTTTGTACATCCCTATTAGGGGGTGAAAATATTCAAATGCTGCCATGTATATTGCCACAAAGTGATTGGTTGATCTTGCCATAGTTTAGGGTAGATGAGGTTAAAAAATTGTGTTTGCTGTTTGTTTTCTTTATTCATGAAGATAAAGCTTACACCAGAGCAAGAACTGAGACGTAAAAGATGCATTGGGCTTTTGTGGTAAATACTGTGAGCTATTTTCTTAAAAATATATAAATAGGCCTGCTGTGTCAGACTAAATCTCCATCTAGTTCAGTATTCCACTGCAGACAAAATTCAAGGATAACTCTAGTTTCAACAAGACTTTCTTAAAGGTGGGTCAACACTACCCTAAATTCAGTTCAGCCCAGTTTATTATTCATACTCTGATTTTCTACAAGCATATTCATTCCAGTGTACAAGTGAAATAAACATAGAATATAAAATAAAAACCATACTGAAATAGTCAACAATTATACTATCCCAAAAATACAAAATGGGCGTTAAAACAGTCAAAATGATTAAAACAGACAGCAATGAGACTTGAAAAGACAATAGCAGCAGAATTAAAAATTAGATCATGATCTTAAGTTCTGCCTGAAACAAAAAGGTTGTCACTAGTCCCCTGAAAATAGATGAGGACAGGGCAAGATGGCTCTCTGCTAGCAGGGAGTTCCATAGTCTTGGTGCCAACACTGAAAAGGCCCTGTCTCTTATACTTGGCCATCTAATCTCATGGGTGGATAGGAGAGAGAACAAAATGCCAGTTGCTGGTCTTAATGGCCAGGCAGATTCATATGGGAGTGTTTTTTTTGTTTTTTGTTTACCATGGGTACCACCTACAGATACATAAAACCATGAATTTTCACCTACAGAAAAACTGTGGTAAATATGACAATTCTGCTTGCACAAAAGATTTAGAAATTTCAGAGGAAATTAAGGATTTTGATAAGTCTACAGAAATGTATGGAGTGAGCAGGGAGCTGCACATCCCCAGTTTGATGCTTAGATGATGTCCCATTGGAAGTAGTGGAAAGCAAATTCATAAATGAACTTACACATTCACTTTTATTTGCTTCTTGTAGCACACAAAGTGGTTCTAGGAGCCCCTGGGAGCTTCAGGTAGCTTAGAACAGAGGAACCATACTTTTGAAATAAATTGTATGTTTTTTACCTCATGGGTTGGATCCAGATTTAGTCATACATAGAGAACACCCACTGAAATCAGTGGTTGCTAATGTTGTTATGACTAACTTAAATCCCATTGATTTCAGTAGGCCTACTCTAAGTATGACTAAATCTGGATCCAACCCGAGGGATTTTAGTCCATCTTTCAGCAGGGCCTACCATCAGGTTTCAGCTACTTTCTCCCAGCACCAAATGTCAAGGCACTTCCTTTATGGGCACAGCTCTGCTAGCTTTGTCACCTTCGCTGTAGTTCCCACTTTGCAAAAGCTCTGTAGATCATCTTTTCCCCACCATGCTCCATGTCATAATGACGAATTGTGGCCACTTTGAAACAACCCTGGCTGACAGTGGAAATGGCTACTGAATCTTAATAATTGATTTTTAGGAATCCATTATCATTGCTACTGTCCAGCATACCAACATAAATTTGAAAACTACAGCAGTTTAACAAAGTCTGCTACTGGTGGAACAGTCTGCTACTGGTGGAACAGCTTTATCTAGAAGCTCAGGAATTGATCCTTTAGTTCATGCCTTCATAAGATCTATTCTCCTCCAGGGAATGCCCTGCAGCTCTAATACCATTAGCACACCTTCCAGCTAATATTTATTACTGCAGCTCTTATGCCCAGAAGGTATAGAGATTTTGAGACAATAATGTCCGTTCTGGATCAGACATTCCAGTTGTGGAAATTAATGTAAACAACTGAAGCCGAGGGAGCTAAATAGATTTATGAAAGCTGTAGACTTGAATACTCAGTCCTTTTATATAATCTCTATAAGTCCTCCCTCTAGCCCATGTGCCCGGCAAGAATCTTGCTTCCAAGCTCTAACTATAGTCACTGTTATGCCAGGTCCCTCTTTGAGTTCGAGAAGTGGGTGTCAGGAGTAGGGATGTACAAAAGTTCCGCCACGGATCTCGGGGAGGCCGAATGCCAGCGCATTCGGCCCCCCGAAATCGGTGGCGGAACGGCCCGCCCCCCCAGGATGAGACTTTCCTTGGGTGGATCTTCCTGGCGGCGGCGGCTCTGGTGGCGGTTCAGCGGCGGCTGCAGCGGCCGGTCTTCCAACCAGCTTCCGCCGCCGCCATTTCCAGGTTAAACAACAACAATAACAACAAAAGTGATAGGCTACGTAAAGATTTACATAGCCTATCACGGCTAGATTTTTAAAAAACACCGTGATAGGCTACATACATGTTTACATAGCCTATCACGGCTGACTTTTAAAAAACACAAAATGTTTACATAGCCTATCACGGCTGACTTTAAAAAAACACAGAAAATGCACATACGCAAATGGCGGCGGCCAGGGCCGCCGCCATTTGGGTATGCTCATTTTTGTTTTTTGTTTTAAAATCAGCCGTGATAGGCTACGTAAACTTTTATGTAGCCTATCATGGCTGACTGCAGGGATGCAAACGGCAGCAGCTACGGTCGCCGCCATTTGCGTCCCTGCTAGCCAGCGGCCAGATGTCCGGCTGCTGGCGGAACTGGCCGGCGGCTCGGCAGAATCGCTGCGGATCACAGCCGGCCGGCCAGGATTCTGGGGGGAGGAATGGAGCGCCTCCCCCCCTGGCCAGGATTCCGGGGGGAGGGATAGAACACCTACCCCCCACCATCAACATAATCCGCAGAAAGGTAAGTCACTTTCATACATCCCTAGTCAGGAGCACCCTAGCTGCCTCTTACAGTCCCCTCCAATGGCCAACTCAAGACACAGACAAAAAGGATTCTTTCCAAGGCTTTATTCCTTTTACAACTTAATGACTCTTTCAGATGCTAATCACCAAAGACTAAGCAAGGAACTACACTGGGGTAGTTAGCAGAGTAGCCTAAGCTCCAGGTAAGGCAGTTGGTCCCTGTTTGAAGGAGGAGGGTGGGAAGACTCTGAACCTATGGGCTATGGAGAGGTCCTCCCTCTTACCCTTGGGTCCTCGGGATGCGACCGTTGTTTGAGCGCCAAGCGGGCAGAACACCTCTTCTCAGCGCCCTCCATCTGGTGCCGCTCCCTGCATCTGCGTCGAGTGTCCAGCAAGGCCCCATCCCCTGCTGTCTCGCTGCCAGGGTCACTATCTCTCTCAGAATGCAGGCAGGAGGAATCTCTCCCTGCCACTGTGCCTGTGAGCGATGAGCGAGCTCCTCTCCCATGGGTTGTTGCTCTTCCTCTGAATCAGAACTGCTCTGGGGCTCTATGGGCTCAGTTTTCACCCTGACAGTGGGCTGGAACTGAGGGCTTGAAAGGAAGCCATAGAATGGAATGGGAGTGAAACATTGGAGTGAAACTTTCCTTGAGGGCAGAAAGTTTTTAATGCCTGGAGTCTAAGATGCAGACGGTCATTAGGGATGGATGAAAGTCCCTCACCTGTCCTCGAAGCTTGCTTCGCGGTGGGGGGGAGGCGCTTCGGTTCTCCCCCCGTAGTTCATGCGAGGGGGGGGAGGCGCCCCGCCTCGCCCAGCCAAAATTCAGGCTGGGGGGAGGCACCCCATCCCTCTCTGGCGAAATTCAGGCCGGGTAGAAGCACCCCGTCTACCCGGCCGCGAAAAAAAAGTAAAAAACAAAACAAAACAAACACCCCCATGATAGGCTATGTAATGATTTATGTAGCCTATCACGGCTAGATTTCCAAAGTCAGCTGTGATAGGCTACGTAAATCGTCACGTAGTCTATCACGGGTGACTTTGGGGAAAAAAAAAAGCGCGTACGCAAGTGGCGGCCCCCATAGGGAGCCGCCATTTGGGTTCCATATTTGGTCCCTGTAGTCTACATAAAGATTTACAAGGAGATCTAACCGTGATAGACTACGTTAATCATTACATAGCCTATCACATTTTTTTTTTAAACTTTCCTTGTAATGGTGGCGGCGGCAGCTGGTCGAAAGACCGGCTGCCACCCCCGCCCCTGACGAAGACCCGACGAACCATGAAAGGTAAGTCCCATCCCGGGGGGTGGGCGGGGGGGGGTGGCGGAGAATTTCACCGCTGATTTCGGGGGGCCAAATGCGTTGGCACTCGGTCCCCCGAAGTTTCGGGGAGAAATTCTCCCCCATCCCTAACGGTCATACCGGCAAAGCTGTGGTCAAGTTGTGGAAGTTACAATGTTTGCTACTCCTCACAGCTAGCAATTCCATGAGTTCGGAATGTTCCTGTATATGCTGATAAGGCCTAGGATAATATCAGCTGCCTAAAACTATTGAAAAAGGCTGTTTTTGCAGGTTTCTGCCCACCCAATATGGCTTTCACCAATCCAGAACCAAATTTCTAGTTGACAACAGGAAAGAAGGAAAAAGACCAATTGGAAGGCAAGAAAGTTTAGGGGAGTCAGTGAATTAAAAAGAAGTGACAGAACCCTAGGAGAGGGACTACGGTCAGTTCTTTCTTTTGTTTGTTTTTTCCTTTTTACATCGCTCCAGATTTTTGCTAGTTTGGGGGCCTTTGGGGCTATAGTTTGCATGTTTGCAAGTCTGAGGGGGGCGTGACAATTGCGTATTTGTTCAGCAGTACCTATACTCCCTATGTCACTATCTCACTACAGCACTATCACGAAATAGTGCTATAGCGAAACCACATTTGTTCAGGAGTAGCTGCTAATGCTGTACTGTGATTTTAGAGGGAAATAAATTAATGCGGGGGGGGGGGGAGAATCAGGCATAGGTTGGGGAGGCAGGTGCTAATACAGACGGGCCAGAAAAAGCAGAAAGGGCAGAACAAGGTGAGAATGGGAGGGAGTGGGAGGGAGGGAACAAGCTCTCTAACTGATGATGTGGATCACACTCCTCCCAGTAGCCCCCAAACAATTCACGGTAAAGTGCTGTGTGACGTGCCAAGAGCCCCACACTAGCTTTGGGATAATCCAGGCTTTCAAGCCCCATGCATCCCCAGATGGAGCAGATGTGACTCCAGTAAACACCGCAGCAAGTGGTGAGTGAACTAAACCTGTCACCATGGAGATCCACCCACTGCCCTGAGTCGCTTCTTTAGTTTTTAAGGCTGCAGTTGGCCATCAATTTGGTACTAGCTTTTTGGGACTAGATGTTTGACTTCTGAGCAGCTTGATTCAGTTTCCCCCCACTATTTTCTTTTACTCACTGGTGAGGCTCAGACTTCACCAGCCTTTTCCATTTTAAAACATTGTCTTCACTTCTTACTTGGAACTCCTGTGGAACTCTGTCCCTGAAAGATTAGGCTGGTCCCTTCTTTACTCAGTTTGAGGTGGGCCATTAAAATGTTTTTTGTTCTGTATGGCTTTTTAAATGGATTAGCTTTGTTTTTAGGATTCACCCCTGCTCTTAATTCTGCACCCACATTGCTGCCATTTGAGTGCCAGCACAGTCAATCAACTGGGCTGTGGGGAAAAATGGGTGGGGCGCACAACCTGCAGCCAAAGGCCACATGCAGCCTGCGGGCCACAAGTCATTTTCCTGTGTCTTTGCAGTGAGACTGATTGAAGACCCCTGATGCATATGGCAGACTTATCCACCCTCTGAAAAGGCTATTTGGAAGGAGGCACAACCAGAGCAGTAAAGCATTCAGAAGTGCAGAGAGCAACCTCCTCCCTGGGTGTGTAGTTCAGAGTCACAGGAGTGTTTAATTATTTATTTCCTTCAAGACACTAGCAATTCCCTTGTGACATATTAGTATGCCCCCAAACATAGTTTGGGAACTGTTGATGTATACATATGAGACGTGCTGCAAATGGAACACATTTATGTCAAGAATTACATGTGCATAAATGTTACCCATTTGCATAATTTTGAACATGGCCTATGAGTTCTCTTGGCATGGAATTTGGATTTCTTTGCAGCAAAATGTGAACATGTGCACAGGCTATGTACACTTTTTATGTGAGTGAGTTACTCTCTCTCTCTTCGTATGTGTGTGTGTGTCCCTCCAAGGTAAAAGTAAACATAGTAAGGCCTCACTTACACATTCATGTCAGTATGGCAGCATCTGGGACAATGATTCATTCTCAACGTATTGGTCCCATCACAGCCTTCTGCTCTATAAGTAGGTGTTCCACAGGGATGCTTTCTGTGCCCGGTTTTGAGTTTCAATCCATCTCATCATCTTGCATGACTGTAAATTAGATTGGAACATAGTACTCTGTGTCATTTCTGCCTTCCCAGTTTTAAGTAGCTAAGTGCCAGTCTCTGGTAAAGTGCTCAAACGTACTTCTCAAAAATCCTTTCGCAAGGATCTTGTCTACATTAAGTGGAAACTAAGAGGATTATAGTCACTTGCTCCTCTTTGAACCAAATTGTAAAGGTGGGTACCTCCAGTGTTCTCCTAGGCTCATAGCAAATGGGTGGTCTGAATTATTCGCCATGAACAAAAAGTGGCAATGCTTTATTTATTTATTTAAAATATGTATCCCATCTATCTGTACACCTAGTTGTGAAGTGAGGGCTGGCTTTGGACAACTTTTTTCTTGCCCTAGACAGAAGAAAGTATTCAGATTTCTGAAATCAGTAAAGTGGGTTCAAATCCCAGCTCATCTATGGTGGCCCTGGGGGAGACGTCATCTCTCAGGTCTGATTCAGCTGGTACTAGTTAGGTATACCTGCTTCTTCCCTGTGGCTGGATCTGTGCATTTATTGATGTGTTATATTTTATTTTGTCCAATAACAAAAGTTCTCAGGGCAGATTACATGATACTAAAAGAATAAAAACACTGTGCACAATAAATAGCAACCCACAATAACTCATCCCACACTGCACTGGCAACATGGGATAGGCAGATCATCTAGAAACACTGTGCCATACCCTCTTCATCTGCCTACACCTTCACCCATGGTTTGGGGCCATTTGATTCCTAAGATGTAAGTTTTCTCTGAATGGAGGCTCAAGACTCCCTAGAGGATGTGTGAAGTTCCAAGCAGGGAGAGGATCTGAAGGCATATGGAGCCTTCTTTCTGGCATCAGACAAGGTTTGGCATTGCAGCCTACGTATGGTGCAGGTGCCCGATTCCGTCTGGGGTTCTGGCAGAAACCCCCCTGCACACACCTCCGAGCCCCGCTTGCCGAGCCCTGACCCCACTCTCCTCCTGCCCGCATTCAGCAAGTGGCCTGTACTCATCTTGGCAGCCTCGTCAAGCTCTGCGGTCACCATTGTTTGAAAAATAAAATGGTGATTGCAAAAATGAGCACATTTGCCTATTCACAAAAATGCACATTTTGCAAACAGGCGTATTGACCGCCTTTCAGGGCAGAAGCTTTCCCAAGGTGGCTTGCAGCAGTAAAATAGATAAAAACAGTTAAAATATTGAAAGCAATAAAACTACAAAACAATAAAAACAACAATGAAAGCCAACAATAAAACCAGCAACAATGATAACCTACGTTTGCATAGGTTAGCATCCCTCCTCGCAAGCAAAAGATGATTAAGGTTGCAATCCTATGCAAGTTTAGACAGCAAAAATCCTACAATTCCCAGCCTGCCCCAGCCAGCCATATGTGGCTGGGGCATGCTGGGAGTTGTAGGACTTTTTTTCCCCTGTCTAAACATGTATAGGATTGTGCTTTAAGTGACCTACCTCACAGGGATGTTGTAAAGCTCTGATAATGTGAGAGATTATTTCTTCACACAGGATGTAATTAATTTTCAAAATTCCACTACCACAAGGTGCAACAATGGCCATTAGCTTGCAGTGGTGTAGTGGAGTCAGGGCTCACAAGGACACAGTGCAGGCCATTTTTTTTTATTTTCAGGGATGCTGACGTCATCTGCCATCCCTCCAACCCCTTCCAGAATTCCCTGTTCCCTCTGAGCTTAGCTGGAATCCTCACAGTAGCTATATGTGTGTGTTGGTGGGGGTGGGGGGACGAATTTTCTCAGCAAAAATATATTGTTCCCTTCTGTAAGGGAAAATACTTTGGGGTGTCTTGGTCTTGAATGGGCCATTAAGATCCATTAGCTTTTTTTTTTTTTTTTAAAGACCTGCTCCTGGTGGCCCTACTTTTTCACGCGATAGGCTACACAAATATTCGCTGGCTGAGAGGGACTGTCTCTGGACGCAAATGGTGTCCAGTATGCCATTTGCGTCCAGAGACAGTCCCCCTCAGACAGTGATATGGCAATGGTGGCCATATTGCTGGCGCTCCGGAGCTGGCCAGCGGCTCCGCAGGATTGCCGCGAGGAGGATCTGGCTCCGGATGGGTCCTTAGGGAGGCAGAGGTGAGTGGTGCCATTCTGCTACGGACTCCAGGGTGGTGGTGGATTCTTCAGAATCCAGCCTCATTGGGTCCCGTGGCGGAATTCTCTGCCATCCCTACTAGCCATTAAGCTTTTGCCATGGGATTTCCTACCATAAAGAAGTCTAATTGATTTGGGTGTCTGGTGTCAGATTGCCTGAGTGTGTGTGCTGGGGGATCTGGAAATCTGACAGTGCCTTGCTGTGAAGGCAATGGGTGTCCATGTCAGCCAGGGTGGAGGGGGGCATGATCCCAACAGCATCACAGCTCCCAGGCAGGAGCGAAGCCTATAGTAAGGAGAGAAGCCCTAAGTACAAGCAATATGAAGATGGATGGGAAAGGAAATGGCTGTGGCTTGGAATGTTGCCCGTAAGAGGTAGACATAGGGAGTGGTTGCAGAGGAAGGTGTTTCTGAGCTTCTTCCTGAATCAGAGGAGGCATGGAACAAAGTAGAGGAACAGGAGGATAGGTGAGAGCCAATCTCCTTTTGAGGCTCTGGGCAAACAGTTGTGGGAATCTCAGAGGACAGTCATAAGGGTCATGTCTGAGAACACCACCTTCACCCTGCTACTTGGCTCTTGTTGTCAACACCCATGCATTGTTTTGACACTGTTCTTCTTGATGTCATTTTCCTCCTCCTCCTCCTCCTCCCCCCCTCTTCTTCTTCGCCCTCACTGTCTTCAGTCTCCACATTGGCTGTGACGAATGCCATCCCATGTGATTTTTGCCAATGATGTCACAATACGTTAGCTGACATGATGATGTCATCTTTGCTCATAAAGAAAATCATATGAGTTTTTATAGCCAGCAACTTTAAATGGCAAAGGAGTGAGTCCATTAGGCTGTGGATGGGGAGGGCAAAGAAGAAGGAAAATGGTGCTGATAAGAACCTATGACCAGAGTGACAAAAGGATGTTGAACAGCAAACCAGTGTAAATGTTCAGTAATGTGAGTAATTTTGGGAAATTTGGTGGCATAGAATGTGCTGCTTTCAAAGTAAATTTCCAAATTAGAAAGTCTTCAGTGCTAGTGTTAGCCAAAGCTGATGTTATTCTAATCACATGTGCAGTTCCCTTCCCTTGCCATTTTATTGACATTTCCTGCATGTCTTCATTGCCTGTTTTCTGGTTACTTACAATTGTGATTTTATGACTTGATCATGTATTGCCATAATCAGTCCTTCCACATCTCTCTGTGTGGGGGGAATCCCTCCACTTTTGGATCTATTTTCTTGATAAATGTATGTCAGCTCTTTCCTCCTTGAGGCTTTTTGGACAGTTGCAATGCATTTCCTTCAGATTCTAAGAAATAATCTCCTTTGAAATTGTTTTAGAATATATTGCTTTTTCTAATTTACTTGGATCCAGAGGGGAATAGCTTTTATCTGCTCTTACAAATGCTTGCAAAATGGAATAATCCATGTCCTGGAAGTAGCCATGCATGCAGCATGCTTTATTTTTAAAATTGTGATCTGCACAGAATCCGAACACACAGAAATGCACTGTACCTCCTGTGTGTGTGTTCTAAATTTAGGGATGTACGAAAGCCACTTACCTGTTCACGGATTATGTTGATGGTGGGGGGGGAGGCATTCCGTCCCTCCCCCCCTGGAATCCTCGCTGGGGGGGGAGGCGCTCCGTTCCTCCCCCCGGAATCCTCCGCGGCCGGCTGTGCTATGCAGCAGCTCCGTGGAGCAGCTGGCCAGGCCCGGCCAGGCCAGAGCTGTCCGGAGCTGGATTTCTGGCCGCGGAGGGCTCTGGGTAAAAAAAACAAAAACAAAACCACGTACGCAAACGGCGGTGGCTACGGCCACCGCCATTTGTGTTCCTTATTTTTGCCCTCTTAATCTACGTAAATATTTACGTAGACTATGACGGTGAAAATCAAGGGGAACGCAAATAGCATAGCGGGCGCTATTTGCATCCCTTTTTGATTCCCCGTTTTAGCCTACGTAAATATTTATGTAGGCTAAAACGTGGCTGTGGCCACCGCCATTTGTGTACTCGCGTTGTTTTTTTTTTAAGTCAGACGTGATAGGCTACGTAAACTTTTACATAGCCTATCATGGCTGACTGCAGGGACGCAAACGGCGGCGGTTACGGCCGTCGCCATTTGCGTCCCTCCTAGCCAGCGGCCGGGTGTCCCTGCAGTATCCCTGCGGAGTGGAGCCAGCCAGCCAGGATTCCGAGGGGAGGGACGGAATGCCTCCCCCCCACCATCAACATAATCCGCAAACAGGTAAGTGACTTTCATACATCCCTAGTCATGATAGGCTACGTAAATCTTTACTTAGCCTATCACGTCTTTCTTTCTTTCTTTTTTTTTTACCAGAGTGGAAATGGTGGTGGCGGCAGCCGGTCGCAAGACCAGCCGCCGCAGCCCGGAAGATCCACCCCAGGTAAGTCTCATCCCGGGGGGGATCTGCGGGGGTGGTGGTGGGGGGGTGGCAGGCTGTTCCGCCACAGAGTTCGGGGGGCCGAATGCACTGGCATTCGGCCTCACTGAGATCTGTGGCAGAATTCTCTGACATCCCTAGTGTTCTTCTTTCCACACACATAGGCTACACACACACCCTATCCATCTATATGCTGGCATTTTGCTAGTGTATCAATATATATGAAGGGCTAGAACACATAAAATATGGAACTAAAGTATATACAAAAGTATGTTAATTGGCAACATACTTTTTGTTGACTGCTCAATGCTCAGTTTTTTCACTCATTACCAGAGAATACCCAGACTCTAATTTGGGGCTGCCCCCAGAGGAGATTTCTAGAGTTCACATTTTCCCTTCTCCATGGCTTTTAGTAGATCAGTGGCATTTTAATCTGTTCAGATTTCCACCTCCCAATGGAAGCAACCAAATCTGAATCTGTGATTGTGGTGAAATTCATCAAATTCTGCTCTTTAATATGTCACTATTTCATTTAATTTAGTTCTACACTGCCCAATAGCCAAAGCTCTCCAGGCAGTACACTGTATTACAACTGTTTACTATTTTGCTTTTATCATCATGGCATTTAAAAACCAATGCACTAAACTGCACCAGTTCACTACCACCATTTTGCTGTTACTTTCAACTTTGGGGGCAAATCTCAGCTTTGGGGTGGGGGTGGTTTTCAGCATGAATATTTGTGGGGGAGAATGGTTAAAGCCCTCCCCACATGATGTTCATGATCTAGATTGTGTCCCCACATGGCTGCATTTTAAAAGGGGAAAAAAGGGAATCCCAAGCATGCAATTCAAAGATGCTTTTAAAGTAAGTTTAGTTTGACCCAAACCTACAGAAACACAGACCAAAAATAATAGATAACTTTCAAGCTGAAGACCTGTGTTTGAGAACACATTTATCCAGTCAATGCATTTGCATCAGATTTGAAACTATGGTGGATCTGGCAGATGACTGTATTACCCAATGAAAACTATACTGTAAACACAACCTTTGTTCGCAGCCTGTCTGTTCAGCCATTGTGTTAACAGCTATTGATAACTCTCTCAATTTGCTCAGTGGTCCAAGAGTGCTCAAAATAAAAATAAATCACAGGAGTTATCACTCAGCAAGAACCGAATCACATTTTTATTACAGTATTGAAGTAATAAATGATGGTGACATTGTCATCTGAAGTACCTATGTACTCAGTAACAAAGGCATATGCTATCTTTGTAGATAGTAAATAGCTAAATCCATGGCTGCCACTGTAAATACCCCATCTTCCTTCCTGCTTCCATGGTGTGAAGAGGGATCTCCCATGCACTTGCATGCCTTGGCATCTATGGCTTCGTTTGCTTAGTCCTGTCCGCTATTTTGATCTACAGTTCACATATGGATAAATCAGTGAGTGATAAGCATTTGGAAAATCCAGTTTTCTAATATTAAGGTGTATTGGACTTCATGTGTACTTATCTTGTGGACGTAACCTAACAATTTCAATTACAGATGAGCGTAACGACTAGGGATGGATGGGTGTGCACCTGTCTGGGTTCTCCAGGCACCTGCTCAGCCCCTGCCCCTGCTCGTGTGCCTCTGGACCCGAGCTCAAGCCCCACTCCTGCTCCCCGAGCTGCCCACACTCACCTGGGCCCGTCCTCCTGCTCCGTGAGCAACATGTTTAGAAAAAATGGTGCTGTGAATCACCCATATACACAAGATAATAGGCATAAATGGGCTATTTACACCTGTAATCTTGTGTATATAGGCGATTCATGACACCGTTTTGCATATAAGTATATGTGCGCATTTCTGCAATCACCATGTTTTTTCACAGCATGGCAATCACTAGGGATGAACGAAAGTTCCTTACCTGTTCTCGAAGCTTGCTTCATGGTGGGGGGGAGGCGCTTTGGTTCTCCCCCCGAAGTTCAGGCGAGGGGGGGGGAGGCGCCCCGCCTCGCCTGGCCGAAATTCAGGCCAGGGGGGAGGCGCCCCATCCCTCGCCAGCGAAATTCAGGCCGGGTAGAAGCGCCCCATCTACCCGGCCGCAAAAAAAAGAGTAAAAAACAAAACAAAAAAACACACCCCCATGATAGACTACATAATGATTAACGTAGCCTATCATGGCTAGATGTCCAAAGTCAGCCGTGATAGGCTACGTAAATCGTCACGTAGCCTATCACGGGTGACTTTGAAAAAAAAAAAGCGTGTAAGCAAATGACGGAGGCCCATGGGTGCCACCATTTGCGTTCCTTATTTTGACACGTCTAGTCTACGTAAAGATTTATGTAGACTACGGCGAAAATAAGGGCAACGCAAATAGCGTTCCCTTATTTTTGCCATAGTCTACGTAAATCTTTACGTAGACTAGACGTGCCAAAATAAGGAATGCAAATGGCGGCGCCCATGGGCCACCACCATTTGCGTACGTGCTTTTTTTTTTTCAAAGTCACCCGTGATAGGCTACGTGACAATTTACGTAGCCTATCACGGCTGACTTTGGAAATCTAGCCGTGATAGGCTACGTTAATCGTTACGTAGCCTATCACGGGGTGTTTTTGTTTTTTTTTACTTTACTTTTTTTTTTTGTAATGGCGGCGGCAGCAGCCGGTCGGGAGACTGGCTGCCGCCCCCGCCCCCGCTGAAACGCCACCGAAACGCCGCCAGGACCCGCCGCCAAGAGGGACATTCGGCTACGGTAAGTCCCATCCCGGGGGAGGGGCGGGGTGCCGGCGGATTATTTCCCCACCAATTTCGGGGGGCTGAATGCATTGGCGCTCAGCCCCCTGAAGTTTCAGGGAGAAATTCTCCCCCATCCCTAGCAATTGCAGCACAGGAGGATGGGCCCTGGGTGAATGTGGGTGGCTCAGCGAGTGTGCTGCAGGGACAGGGGTTCAGTGGGAACAGCTTGGGGGGTGCAGGCAATCCACCGGACTTCTGGACCAAAACGGAGGCCCACGCCATCCCTACTGACTACTTAACTTGTATTGTCTTTGTTCTCCTGCATGTTGAAAAGCCTCTCCAGTTTTTGGCAACCACTGCTGTAAATGTGTCATGGAAGTGTGGTACCTAGGGATGTACGGATTGGGTAAAATCCATTCCATCTGTGTTTCACAGATTGTCAGGCACCTTTCAGATTATCAGGCACCTTTCATTCCACTGCCCGCCCATTGATGGAATCAGATTTTTTAGTTTCCTAGTCTGCACAAATTCTCAATTGCACAAATTTCACATGTGTGAAAATTTGGAAATTCCCAGAAAGCACATTTTCATGCTTCAACCTATGGGGGAAATGTGCAGTTTTCACTGGGTTTTTGAATTTTGCATATTTTTCTATGTCAAAATGTGTGCAAAATGTTGGAAAGTTAGAAAATCGGTCTGCAAGTCCATGGAATCCACCTGACAGGAGGAAAGGTGGTCTGCTGCAGAGTCTGTGGATTCATGAAAATCCAAACTGATTTGGTTTCATTGAGGATTTCTTTGACATCCCTAATGGTACCAAATGTTCCACTTGGTGAAGATTCTGGAGCAGGTCACAGAAGCCGTATTAGCTCCTGTAGTTCACTCTAGGCATGTCTAAAGAGATCTAGGATGACTCAGTCACATTCTGTATACCTGATGGCCTCCAAGCTAGGGGGCAGTATTGCTTCCTCACAAAGAGAGAGAGTGAGTTCACTTGCACTGGATACTCTCATTTAACATCTAATATTGAAATTAGTCGATATTTACACTGTCAGTGAGAGTCTGAAACTATTTTTCAAACATTCCAAGGTATGTATGCACCTGATATTCTCCTTAACACCTCCTTAACAATTCTCCTTAACACCTGATGGGAAGAGTGCCAAACTAAACATTTTCTAATTACATATAGTGAACCAATGTGTGATAGGATTTGTGTGTGTGTGTGTGTGTGTGTGGCCCTGATTTGGATTGGATCTGCAGTGCTCTGGAAAGGTTTAACCTCCCCCACTTGTTTTCATCCCCAAATTCTACCCTCCCCTTCATATGAGGGGAAGATATAAAAAGAAAAAAGTCTCAATTGGAGCTAGAATTTTGGGATGAAAATTGGTGGGGGGAAGGTTTAACCACCCTTCCTGAAGCATCATGGTCCTAATCTGAATTGGGCTGCATGCGCTTACACTGGAGTAAAAAATCCTACCATACACAGCTTCATTATGTGTAATTAGAAGGATGATTAGATTAGCCATGAGAGAGACAGTCAAGCCATCCCAAGGGTCTGATCACCTGGATGGCTCAGAGACAGTGAGCCTTGAGTGGTTTATACATGTGATATATGTATGTAAAAATGCATCTTCGCTTAGCTGCAATCCTATACCCAGTTACCTGGCATTACGTTCCATTGGACTCAATAAGACTTCTTAATAGACATATATAGGGTTGTACTGTTAGTTTCAGAGATTTTATAAAGCTGCTGCTGCTGTTAGAGACACTGAAAATGTATCTATTAAGTAGTATACATAGGATAGTACAGTATATTTTCAAGTGAGGGGATAATTGCTTTCCAAGAAAAGGGATTTGCACATAAGTACATGAAGTAAACAATAGTTGAACTGTTCCTTGCTTGATTATTTTTCCTGGTATTCTGAAGGCCAGCTTGTCTCTTTCATTCTGCAGTGTTTGTCCTAAACATAATTCTTCTGGGGAAATAGCTGATTTGTTCCTACAATTTAGCATCACAACGATTAGGAAAGCATAATTCTGAGAACCCTGCAACAAAACAGATTAATACATCTGTCTTTAATGTACCAGATTGGAAAGTAGTGGTTGGAAAGTCGTTCTAGTGCCTCTTTCAACAGGCAGGAAATCATTCTGATTTAAAACTTCTTTTTAAAAAAAATTTCCTGTAGTATTAGGCACTTCTTTCCAGCAGAAGTAATATTATAAATCAGATCTGAGTTGATGGTGGAAGATGATTGCTTACAATTTTGTTGAAAAACTAAGCATTTATGATGGGATAATTTTTCCATATTGTACTCTACCAGGAGCCATGGCTATGGGAACAGTCATGATGAGTGCCTGCACTTCAAAATTTACCACTACACCACTGTATATAAGAAGCAAGTGATGTAGGTCCCTTTTCTTGAACTCTACCACTTCATGGAAGGACTTGTAGAGTTGCATGTTTAAATGCTCCCTCACAAACACACAAAACCTCCTCCCTGAATGTAGTAAACCAGCATGTAAGAGAAACAAACCATCCTAGCATTTGTCCTGACATCTTGTTTTATATGTTCAGGAAGTCCCGCCCGCCCTGGCCCACTACTCCCATGGGAGAATTCAACTATATATACATTTTCCACCTTCAGCCTTAAATTATACAGTCAAGGAAGGAAAAGGTTTACTACTTGATTCTGTTGGTTACCTAAACTGGCCCTTAAACAGTTTTAATATCTTCATTTGGATATGCTGAGCAATACTGTAGCATCAATTACTTTCCAAATCCAACTTTCAGAAGGATGTCAGATCAGAGAAGCTGGCAAAAATGTATGTGACAAGTTGCATTTCAGAGAAATTAAAAACAGCAAACCTCTGACAATAGGAGCGAATCTAGATTAATCTGTCAACATCTCTTTTGATTTTCCTAAAAGCTTCAGTGAGGGTGCAAGTCAAGCTATCATGCTCTCTCATATATTCCAAATATTTAGTGCTGGATTAATAAGAAATAAAAAGAGAACATTACTTCCTTTGCAACTCAAGTATTGGTTTTGCTGTTTCATTTTCATTCCTTTTGGTGTGCATCTGAAATCTTAGATAATGCTCGAAAAATATGCTCCCAAATGTACGCACAAGATCTCATAATCTTACACACAGTGTATCCCATAAATCCCAAATTAGGTTAAGCACACCCAAAGGTGTGCATATAAATTCTACATATTTTTGACACCCTTGTGTGTCAGTGTTTCAGCAGCTTGGATCAAATCAAGTCGATCATATTCCTGCTTTCATAACTTGTGATTAAATCCATGCATTTTCTTGTCACTCCAAACTATTTAGATGGTTTGTGATGTAGAAATGAGACAGGGCAAGTGTTATATTTTGAATATGAAGCAATCATCCACATATTTGAAGTGACACAATAGAGTTTCCTTTGCCCCCATTTGGATGAATATGCCATCCATGGAAATAGAAGCTCAGTCCAGAACATCCTCGGTGTACAGAATGAGAGCATTATGAGGCGTGCAATGACTGAAGTCCAGTTAGTCTTTCCATTGCCTCCACGACCACTATTTTTCCAGGCAATGAGACAGGCTTAAACAATGTGCCCTTCAGATGCAGTCCTGAACTGTAGGGGAGACATTTTCTGTGCTGTGCTTCCATTGTGGCTGAAGGTGAATGATGCAATGCAACAACAAGGCTGGGTCTGATCTAGGGATGTACGAAACACTTACCTTGCTCCATTCCGGAGCATTTGTGGTGGGGGGTAGGTGCTCCATCCTTCCCCCCGGAATCCTCCCTGGCCGGCTCCGCTCTGCAGCGACTCCGCGGAGCCACCGGCCAGGGCCGGCAGCAGCTGGAATTCCAGACGTAGCCAGGGTGCTGCGGCCGCAAATGGCAGTCGCTACGCTGGCCACCATTTGTTTGGCTGCCAAGCCGACATAGGCTACATAAGTATTTACGTAGCCTATCATGACAAAAGGCAGCCACGCAAATGACAGCCGCTACACCATTTGTGTGGCTGCCTTTCTTCATGATAGGCTATGTAAATACTTACGTAGCCTATTACGGCGAAGAGCAGGGGCACAAATGGCATAGCAGCCGCCATTTGCGCCCCTGCTCTTTGCTGTGATAGGCTAAGTAAGTATTTACATGGCCTATCATGAACAAAGGCAGCCATGCAAATGGCGGCCACTGCAACGGCTGCCATTTGCAGCCGCAGCAGCCTGGCAGCAGCCGGGAGACCAGCCAGAGCTGGAGCCACCACCGCCGCATCTGCCACCGCATCTGCCACATCCGCTGCTGCATCCGCCGCCAGGTACGCTCTGTCCTGGGGGGATTCCATGGGGTGTCGGGGGGGAGGCTGTTCTGCCACAGATTCAAGGGGGCCAGATTCTAAAGAATCCAGCCTCACTGGAGTCTGTGGCAGAATTCTCTTACATCCCTAGTTTGATCTAGGGATGTACGAAAGTCACTTACTGTTTCGTGGATCTGCTTTGTGGTGGGGGTGGTGGTGCTCCATCCCTCCCCCCAGAATCCTTGATGTGGGGGAGGTGCTCCGTCCCTCCCCCCGGAGTCCTGCTCGGCTGGCTCCGCTCCGTGGGGGTTCTGCGGAGCCGCCGGCCAGCTCCGCCAGCAGCCAGACATCCGGCCGCTGGGCAGCAGGGACACAAATGGCGGCTGCCGTAGCCGCCACCATTTGCATCCCCGTATTTAACCATGATAGGCTACATAAATATTTATATAGCCTATCATGGCAAAGTAAAAAAAACCCATGCATATGCAAATGGAGGTGGCTATGGCGGCCGCCATTTGCGTTCCTTATTTTTCGCCATTTTAGTCTACGTAAATATTTACGTAGACTATTACAGCGAAAATAAAGGGGAACGCAAATAGCGTAGTGGGCGCTATTTGCATTCCTTTTTGATTCGCCGTTTTAGCCTACGTAAATATTTATGTAGGCTAAAACGGCGAATCAAAAAGGGATGCAAATAGCGCCCACTACGCTATTTGTGTTCCCCTTTATTTTTGCCGTCATAGTCTACGTAAATATTTACATAGGCTAAAACAGTGAAAAATAAGGAACGCAAATGGAGGCCGCCGTCGCCGTCGCCATTTGTGTATGTGCTTTTTTTTTTACCCAGACGTGATAGGCTAAGTAAGTCTTTATGTAGCCTATCATGTCTGGATAAAAAACCCAAAGAAACAAAAGACCAGACTGCCAATGGCGGCAGCGGCAGCCGGTCGGAAGACCAGCTGCCGCTGCTGCCGAAGCCGCTGCTGGAGCCGCCGCCATCCGGAACATCTGCCCCAAGTAAGTCTCGTCCCGGGGGGGATCCACGGGGGGGTGGGGGTGGCACGGTTGTTCCGCCATGCATTCGGCCTCACTGAAATCCTTGGCAGAATTCTCCGCCATCCCCAGTCTGATCATGGTGCCAACACTATGAGAGAAAGATGCATGCAGTCAGCCCTGTCCATCAGGTTTATTCATTTATTTAATACATTTCTATGCCACTCTCCAGTCTAATAATTCATCAAACACAAGAAAACAGCTATTGTCAATAAATAACAGCTTACAATGGTAAAAGGCAGTGCTAAAAATGAACAAAGCAAAAAACACACACAAATAAAAATGTATCAGAGGTAAATCACCTGGGAAAATAAAAAGGTCTTTGCCTGGCATCAAAAATACATTAATGTAGGTGTCAGGTGAGCCTAGAGATGTACAAATTGTGCACTTTCAGTGCCACTTGACCTCCACGGTTTGCGGCCAGTGCTCTGTTCCGCTGTTCAAGCCCCCAGAATTCTCTTTTTTTTCCGTTCCAAAAATTACAAAGATAAATCCATACTGAAAACTGTAGTTCCGGTGCCCAGCCATTTCTGTGAGTCCACATAACATCCTCAAGAAACGCTATTTTTCTTAAATATTTATGTATTTTTTTAAAAAAATTAAATCCTCCGTCCCTGTTTACTTTCAGCCAAAACACTTCCTCTTCCTAGCGGCTTCCCAAAAGAAGGCTGTCTTAGGTGTGCCTGAGCGATAAACTCTTTGTTTAAAGCAACGCTGTTTTAAAGAAAGAAAAAAACCTTTTAAAAGGACCAGCATGGTCCTTTTTCTTTCTTTAAAACAGCTTTGCTTTAAACAAAGAGTTTATTGCTCAGGCACACCTAAGACAGCCTTCTTTTGGGAAGCCCCTAGGAAGAGGAAGTGTTTTGGCCGAAAGTAAACGGAGACGGAGGATTTCAATTTAAAAACAACACCCACAAACAAGGAGGTGAGCACAATTCATTTTTTTTTAAAACTTACATATTTATTATCGGAATATACTACACCACGTTTTTATTTACGAAAATTCCGCGACTCTTTGCGGATGACGAAAACAAAGCCACATGACTGCTGGCTCCGCAGGACCTCGTGGTGCCGTTCCGCTGAGGATTCCATGGAATGGACTGAAGGGAATTCGATCCCATTTCACTCCGTGGCGGAATTCTCTGACATCCCTAGGTGAGCCTCTCTGGGTTGATGTGGGAGAAGTTGTTCTCTCAAAGATCTGTGTCCCAATCTGTGCAAGACTTTAGAGGTGAGCATCAGTGCTTTAAATTGCAGTCAGAAATGGATCAGAAACCCATAGAGCTCTTTAAGCCCAGGTGAGATATGTAAATGTCTACCCAGACTACATGTGCCCATGGGCGCCGCCATTTGTGTACGTGCTTTTTTTTCCCCCAAAGTCAGCCAAGATAGGCTACGTAAACATTTACGTAGCCTATCACGGCTGACTGCACGGACGCAAACGGCGGCGGCTACAGCCACCACCATTTGCATCCCAGCAGGACCAGAGGATTCGCAGCCGGAGGGACGGGGCGCCTCCCCCCTGCCCAGAATTTCAGGGGGAGGGACGGAGCACCTCCCCCCCACCATGAAGCAAGCTGCGGGACCAGGTAAGGGACTTTTGTCCATCCCTACAGCTAGATCAGTGAGGTTTCCCAGATCGCAAACCTGATCCGTTAGTGGAAATGCTACCCATTCTAGGACAGGCCATGTATCATTCACATGCACTCACAGCTATTTCATGTGTCTGTAACTTCTTTCAGTACAAAGTTATTTGATACAAAGTTAGAAATGTCAGATGCCTGGCTTTCATGCCTTTCATACTTTTGGCGTGCAAATGAATCATTAAAAATCTCCTCCATGGCATTTCATTGATTTTATTAATGAGATCCCATCAGTGACATTTGGTTGCTGTACATCTGTCATAGCTGTAGGCTTAGCTGATGATTTAGTGAAAGGCATACAGTTTCACCTGTAATAAATTGGCATTGCTCATTTAAAGTGGAAGGTCAGTTACTGCCACTGTCATGAAACATTCATTTGGTATCAGTGGCATGTAGGTGCTCCACAGTGACAACAATATCCTACTCTGTGGCCATCAGTAAAACATACACACCACTAGTGACATGGGAGGCAATTCCCTGTAACAAAATCCCACAGTACTATGGTATGTGCATAAATATGGAAACCATGTGGGTGGGTCCAGCTCCAAGTGGGTTCTTCTCACTTGATCAAAACCCTCTTTCCTGGCCAGACTATAGTGGAGTGGGAAAGATCTACCTCCATTGACCAAGTGGTTCTGTTATTGAAATACATACCACAGTGGTGAAGGAGTTCACCATAGGGATGTCAAAGAATTCCGCCACAGATCTTGGTGAGGCCGAATGCTCCTGAAATCTGTGGCGGAACAGCCTGCCCCCCTGCCCCCCCCGCGGATCCCCCCGGGATGAGACTTACCTGGGGAGGATCTTTTGGGCGGCGGCAGCAGCTCCGGCGGCGGCTCCAGTGGCGGCTTTGGCAGCAGGTCTTCCGACCTACTGCCGCCGCCACCATTTCCAGGCTTGTGGAAAAAAAAAACACGTGATAGGCTACTAGGGATGGCGGAGAATTTCTCCCCGAAACTTCGGGGGGCCGAGCGCCAACGTGTTCGGCCCATGGAACAAGTTTCGGGGAGAAATCTTCCGCACCCCCCCGCCCCCCACACCGCCCCATGACGGGACTTACCTTCGCCGAATGTCCCTCCCGGCGGCGGGTCTGGCCAGCGGTTCGGCGGGTTTTCGAGCGGGGCGGGAGCGGCAGCCGGTCTTTCGACTGGCTGCCGCCGCCACCATTCCAATAAAAGAAAAAAAAGAAATGCCCCCGTGATAGGCTACGTGACGATTAACGTAGTCTATCACGGCTAGATTTGCAAAGTCAGCCGTGACTACGGCGAAAATAGGCTACGTTAATCGTCACGTAGCCTATCACGGGTGACTTTAAAAAAAAAAAAGCGCGTACGCTAATGGCGGTCCCCATAGGGACCCGCCATTCGCGTTCCTTATTTTCGCCATAGTCTACGTAAACATTTACGTAGACTACAGCGACTAAATAAGGAACGCGAATGGCGGGTCCCTATGGGGACCGCCATTAGCGTACGCGCTTTTTTTTTTTAAAGTCACCCGTGATAGGCTACGTGACGATTAACGTAGCCTATCACGGCTGACTTTGCAGATCTAGCCGTGATAGGCTACGTTAATCGTCACGTAGCCTATCACGGGGGTGTTTTTTTTTTTAAACAATGGAGTTTGCGGCCGGGCGAGGCGGGAAGCTTCCCCCCCAGCCTGAATTTCGGCCGGGGCGAGGCGGGAAGCCTCCCCCCCGGCCTGAACTTCACGGGGGGAGCCGCGAAGCGCCTTCCCCCCACCGCGAACAAGCTTCGACGAAAGGTAAGTGCCTTTCGTCCACCCCTATAGGCTATGTAAAGATTTACGTAGCCTATCACGGCTAGGTTTAAAAAAAAAGAAAAAAAAGACGTGATAGGCTACGTAAATCTTTACATAGCCTATCATGATTGGGGGTGGGTTTAAAAAAAAATGTGTACGCAAATGGCGGCAGCTATGGCCGCCGCCATTTGCGTTCCTTCTTTTTGGCTGTCTTAATCTATGTAAATATTTACGTAGAGTATGACGGCGAAAATCAAGGGGAACGTAAATAGCGTAGCGGGCGCTATTTGCGTCCCTTTTTCATTCACCGTTTTAGCCTACATAAATCTTTACGTAGGCTAAAACGGGGAATCAAAAGGGGACGCAAATAGCACCCACTATGCTATTTGTGTTCCCCTTGATTTTCGCCATCACAGTCTCCGTAAATATTTACGTAGATTAAGATGGTAAAAAGAAGGAACGCAAATGGCGGCCGCCATAGCTGCCACCATTTGCATACACGTGGTTTTTTTTTTTTTTTACCCAGAGCCCTCCGCGGCTGGAAATCCGGTTGCGGACGGCTCTGGCCTGGCCGGGCCGGGCCTGGCCGGCTGCTCTGCGGAGCTGCCGTGGAGCACAGCCGGCCGTTCGAGGATTCCGGGGGATTCCGAGGATTCCCCACCATCAACATAATCCACAAAAGGTAAGTCACTTTCGTACATCCCTAGTTCACCACAGGAAATCAGCAAGTGTGAGTTGGGCCAGTGTCAACTGAAGATCTGTGGGTGGAATTATATATTACAAGAAACACAGGGCTGCTGTTGAAAATGACACCCTTGAGTTAGATTTCCTTCTCTTCCCCCACCCACATCAGCATAACTTAGTATAACTTGTGCCATAACATTATTATGCTGTACGTCAATATGCTCCCACTCCACATCATAAGTTGGCTGCATGGAGAAATACTCAGCACAATGATATTAAGACATGGGGTAAATTACATGTTCTACATGTTACAAAATAGAGGGGAGGAGAACGTGACATGGGGCAGCCTTTTTTGGAAGTAGCTTATCAAAGCATAGAGCTCTACCCTGTGTTTGTAGATTGGCCTCTGCACAAGAGAAGATTAAGTGTGAATTAGAGGCTGCCTGGGTGAATTTGGGGGTTTGACTGTGAACAGAGATGTGGGAATTATCAGAAATGAATTAGAAATTGCATGGATGGAAAGCCAGCTATGGGAACGTGATGGCTTATGTGAGAGATTCCCAAAAGAAAGCTGTTTCCCATGACAGCATTGCCCAATGTGAAGTTGTATAATGAAAGTTTTCTCTGACATGTTTGTTCTGGCTCCGTAAAATGCAGCTTAAGTAAAATTGTGTCATTTTCAGTTACAGATAAGCAAGATTCAACATGTTGTGACTGAATGTGATTTATTCCTTTGGTTACAATACAAACACTGTTGCTAACTTGATAATACATGTGGTGAGTATGTCTTAGTGTTTTTTTTCTTCTTCAAAAATCCAATCACTGAACTCCACCCCACCCCCTCCATAAACATCTGAGGAAGTGATAGACTGTGGTGATTGTGGGCCAGTTCATATAAGCTCATGGAGTGTCACTCCAATGAAGTAGATTCCGGTTCAAGAACATCTATGCCATAATAAATTTGTTAGTCTTTGAAGTGGCACAAGTCTCTGTGCGTTTTTGCTCTGCTCACTGACAAGCACTGTTTCCTCATGGTGGGTTGTGTGAGCATGGCATTGCTCAAACCTGGTTCAGTTCTTTGGTACCCATGGGAAGGGGCTTTGCAAAACATGCCCAGGTAACCCCATCCCATATATACGAATGTGCATGCCAGTCCTGTCCCCTTCCTTAGCTAACATGTGATTAGTGTCAGTCTGGAGGCCTACAAACATGCCTAGGGCTCCTGCCACAGGGATGTGAAATGTGATTTATCATGTGATGGCCAGGGGCTGAGGCTGGCTGTTGTGTGCCTCAGTGTCTAGGGGGCAAGGCTAGCTGGGTGTGTTCTTGGAAGCCCCTTCATGAGTGTGGGACCTATGGCTACCAACCAACTGACCAGGGCTTCAGACAGGGATGGAATGAAGAGAACTGGTAATCCAGATGTTAGGTGGCTTGAATTTACATCTGTAGTGTTCAGTTCATGTTTATTGCCATCAGTGCCAAAAGCTGTAACAATCAAAATACAATGAAGAGTAAGAGTAGGATGTTATTAAAACCTTGACTCATATCATGGTGTCCACAAACAATATTTTTATCCATGTGTTCTTGTCAAAACCCAACAGCACCTGTAGAGAATAGGAGAACCTTCTGTGTAAATGACTTCTCTTTGCTGGACAAGAGGATAAAAATAAATAAATAAATGTTTGCTGAATGGGGCTGTGAACAAGTGTAACGAATAGGGAAGTGAAGAATGTATTTCTTCTTTTACCACATAAGTGGTATTTCAACACATAATGAGGACAGTTCTTTACAGCTTCATGTGTCATTCTTCAATTTGGAGGGTCCCTGTAGTCAGTGTGGCTTAAGCTGGAAGGTGAAAGTACAACAAGCAGAAAGAACTGCTTTGTTGTCCAGGCAAAGACCAGGCTCATACGGTTGTAGCCAATGGAAGTCCCATTCATTTCAAAAGGTCTACTCCAAGTAGGGCTATCATTGGATACAACTCATAGTATTTATTCCAGACCTGAACAAACCAAAGGTTTTAGACTACCTGCTGCCAATTGCAGAGGACGTTACTGCACACCCCTGTTCCTTTCTGTCTGTGAAGAAGGTGCGGAGACGTAAGCACATACAGATCCTGCTAGCACACTAAGCTGGGTATCAACTTCAGCTCCTGCCTCCTACTTCAAGATCCTGACACTTGGGACAGTTCTGTTTTACATCTAAGATAGATACCTTGCATTGAAAATAGATACATTCTGGCTGATAAAAGCATATATCTGCATAAAAGCATGCAGACACTGGGTAGTATCCAACACTGCTGCTGCATCTCCACTGGTTCCACTGTGTTTGCGAGATCCTGCAAGTGCAACAGGGACTAGTGTTTCCTAAAGTAACCCCAGAAATTAGAAGAAATGCTCATTCCTGGAATGGGGCAAGTCAGCTGAGCTTCCTTCTATGAGCTCAGTTGACCTATGGTATTCCAGAAACAAATGTTTCTGCTCATTTCCAATTGCTTTGGGAACCACTAGGTACCCACTGTACTAGCAGTAGGTCCAGCTAGCATGCAGGCAGTATTGGATACTGCCCAGAAACTTACTTGGCTGGAATAAACAAGGAACTATCCTCCTGACTGGGAGAGAGGAGAACTTATAGAAGATAAAAGCTAGAGGGAGAGAGTAAGAGAGATAGAGAGGGAAAACCTTAAACCTTGTTATTTGAAATGTTGTGGTCTCTTTTTTCTTTGGATACCCACCCTACATCTAATGGCTAAACCCACACTACCTAAAGTAGGTAACTGGTACGGACAGAGATTGAGGCTGGTTTGGTGGAGGCAGCCAGAGAAATAAAGAGTTCCATCTGGTGACAGTGGAAAAGGCCATAGGAAGGTAGGGATATATGAGAATTCTGCTGGGTGTGTATGTGAAAACCCAACAAATTTTTCCAGTTTGGCGGTGGCAGTTTTCATTCCTTTTCCCCCTGTTCACGTTGACTCAATCTGCAGCAAGCCAAGCCAATACATGGATTTTGTTTTTGTTTTATGGTGGCAATTTGTGCAAATTGGATTTGGGGGGTATTTAAATTTGTGCAAATTGAGTTGTTGTTTTTTAAATGTTTTTTTTAAATTGGCAATCTCGCGCAAGTGCGCACGGCTGCAAATCTACCTGTCCACTATGTAGCCCTGCAGAGGCATAGTCCCCTCTTGCAAATATCCTTGTCAATTTCACCAGCTGCTTTTGCTCCTCCTCCTTCCCCTCCCCCCATCATTTCTACCATGTGCTTGCTTGACAGGCAAAAAGCCAGTGAGCAAGTAGACAGTGGCACCTACCGCTCCTCCTTCTCACCACCACTGTTGTCTGGGCCAGGGTGAGAGGCAGGTGAACAAGTAGGTTGCAATGGTGAAGAGGAGAAGCATGTCCAGGGGGCTTTTGTCAGTGGGAACCTGCTGGGGGTGGGTCCTCGGCTGGTGCCCCACCATGTCTACCCTTGCTGCTGGCCCTGAAAACCAGGACTCTACCACTGCTGGTTTGGGGGTTTTCTATGGTAGAGCTGCCACTGAAGTGCAATTTTGAGGTGAGCTTGGATGGTACTACTTGGAAGAGGCATTAACAAAAACATTTGAGGGAAGCAAAAAGAGTGATGATAAGACTAGTGGCATCTGTTAGGTGGATTCCTCACATCCCTACTCCCTCACTTTACTTTTGCCTCAGCACTTTTACCTCACTGTGCCCAAATTGGTTTGCTCCCAGGACCTTAACTCCCACACCAAAAAAATAAATAAAATAAAATTGGTAAAAGCTGGTTCTTATAGCATCGCAATAGTGCTATCAGCCTGAGGGGTTTTTTAACCTGAGGATCTATGTTTGCTTTTAAATAATGCAAAAATACTATAAAGGGTTTCAGCTCCAGCCTCTTACCCAGAGGTAGGGAACAACACAAGTAAAGAAAGAGATACCAATGTACATGTAAATGAGAATATATATATATATATATATATATATATACACACACACACACACACACAGAGTGAGAGAGAGAGAGAGAGAGAGAGAGAGGTAATATCAACACTGCCTTGTGAAGAATTCCAATCAGTTCATGACTGAGTTTTCTCTTCTACTTACCCAGCCCAGCCTCCGGTCTTTTGCTCTCAATCAACATGCATGCTAAAAATTCATAATGTAATCAGTCACTTGTGTTTATGTAGCACCCTTCATGTAAACATCTCTGAATGCTTTACAGTCATTAAGATCAAATTAAAAAACCATCTTAGTAAATATAGGGACATGCATATTAATATTGATTTCACTGTTAACCTTCTCTAGGTGTTATTAATGCATTTCTTGAAGTTTGTGGCTAACCTTGTAAGTGGATAATAATGACACATGTACACCTTGATTACGGTCATGTAGATGAAATACATTGGATTCAATGTTCCTGTATTAATTGTGAATCAAGGCTACTTGATAAAATTTCAAGATTCCCCATAAAACATCTGAGGCCTAGTCCACACAAATAGGAAATGGCAAAAGTCTTCCGGGATAATGCCATATCAAATTATGGGGGGTGGGTGGGGGAGAGGGAGGGGCAATCACATAAATTTCCAGCACACAAAAAACTAGATTTCATAGAGAAGACCTTTAATCATGTTCTTCCTGAGAAACTGGATTTTGGGTAGCCCCCACCCCCACCTGATGGGAAACAGTCTACAATGTGATATACTCCAACTGCAGTCTCAAGTGGTACACTGAAATAGCTGTTTTATCTTCTCATCTGCTGTCTGTATGGAGTGGGCCTACAAAGAGTTAATGGGTTGCCTGGACTGCAATACCCATCATAAGGTATGTGTCTGCTTTCCGCTCTCCTCTCTGCCATATTTGTGCAAATTCACTATCAGTTGTTTGTCAAATGAGGAATAGAAGCACCACAGATCCTTGCAAGCCACGTGGTGCCCGTGTTCTCTTACACTGGTCTATTCCATCCTCCACCTCTACCTCCCACTACTTTACAGGTGGCTCAAGCGGCAGCCTTGTTTCCTGATGACAAAAGAGCTCATTGCATGAATCTGTGTTTGGACATTACCAGGTTGCAGTCTGAGGATTGTATGTTGCAGGGCTGGTGGCAATCAGAGCCAGGGAATAATTTGGCATTACTAGGGAAGGGGCCTAGCAAAATCTAGAGCTGGCTGACTAATCAGACCCGAGTAGACTTGACAGAACACTAGTTTGATTAGTAAAATACTAGCTGAGGTTCCCGATCTAAAACTAGCCCTAAAGCAGACCAGGGTAATTGTTAGTGTGCTGGACTTAGGGATGTCTGCCACTGGGAAATCTGGCCCTTTTGGGTCTTGCCAGATTTCTTCAGCACCCCTGGATCAGCTTACATTTGTGAGCCAAGCACAAGTTTTTCCTGAAATCTGGGAACTGGGGGGGTGGGGGGCTTTAAAAAAAATTGTAAATAGAAATTTGTGCAAATTGCAGCTGCAATTTGCATAATTTGTACACATTTTGGCTGTAATTTGTGTAAATTGTGCAAATTGTGAGTGCAATTTGCACACATTGCAGCTGTAATTTGCACAAATTATGACTGCAATTTGCACAAATTATGGCTGCAATTCGTACAAATTATACAAATTATGGTTGCAATTTGCACAAATTATGGCTGTAATTTGTACAAATTATGCAAATTATGGCTGCAGTTTGCACAAATTACAGCTGCAGTTTGCACAAATTATACAAATTATGGCTGCAGTTTGTGCAAATGACTATTTCTGAAAAACTTTAAACCCTCAGAAAATCTGCGAGTTGGCTCAACTTGATACAGACTGAGTTGGGGCAGCTCGTGGGGAAATGAGCCAAAGTCCGGGAGTCCAAGCTGATGAAAGCTTGGCGAGCTCCACCCCCCAGATAGATTCCACCAACATCCCTAGCTGGACTTGGCTTGAGGAGTCCAATATTCAAATCTCCACTTGTCACAAATCTTACTGGGTGACCTTGGGGTAGCTATCCTTGTGAGGATAAAATGAAGCCATCTTGAGCACCATCTTTGTAAGAAAGGTGGGACATAAATAAAACAAACAAATCAATGTCCCATGTTTGCCTCCTTAAAGGAGGTGTGAGTAGGGATGTTCGAAAACACTTACCTGTTTCGTAAGTGGCATCTGTGGTGGTGGGGGGAAGTGCTCCTTCCCTTCCCCCAGAATCCTCCCTGGCCGGCTCCGCTCTTTGGTGACTCCACGGAGCCACTGGCCGGGTGCATCCGCAGCCATACATCCGGCTGCGGCAGGTCTGCAGACGTAAATGGTGGCTGGCGTAGTGGCCACCATTTGCGTCCCTTCTCTGAGCTGTGATAGGCTACGTAAATATTTACATAGCCTATCACGGCAAAGAGCGGGGACGCAAATGGCATCTGCTGAACCATTTGCATCACCGCTTTTGCCGTGATAGGCTATTTAAATATTTACGTAGCCTATCACAGCTCAACGAATGGACGCAAATGGCGGCCAGTGTAGTGGCTGCCATTTGCGGCCACAGCCCAGCAGCGGCTGGAGCCACTGCTGCCGCTGGAGCCACTGCTGGAGCCTCCACCACCAGAGCCACCGCTGCCACTGCTACAGCCGCAGCCAGGTAGGCTCCGTTTCGCAGGGCTTTCACGAGGTGGTGAGGCAGGTTTCTCCGTTCCACCACGGATTCCGGGGGGCTGAATTCACTGGAATTCAGCCTCCCTGGGATCCGTGGAGGAATTCTCTGACTTCCCTAGGTGTGAGACAGAAATGGGAGAACTAAAGCTAAGCACCACTGAGGCTAAGCAAGTTCCTCAGGTGTGTTCCTTCAAGAGGCGAACTTTTCCAAACTAACCAGAAATGGTTGTGATGGAGTCTGAATTCCTGTTAGCTTCAGGGAATCTCATATCTGAGAGCCAAAAGAGATGCGACAGTGGCAGTTGTTCTTTCAAAACTGAGCTTCCCCAACCACATAGAAAAGGGGATGGGATCCCATTTTAAAAGTAAAATAGAGACACGGGTGAGAAATGCACAACGCTTCTCCTGCTTGCCACCTATTTGTCCCTGCTGTGGTCTCTCTTCCCAGGTGCTTTTCTCTTTGGCTGAGCTTCCATAGCAGAAGTGATCTTGGTCGAGGAGAAAAGCTTTTTGGGAAAAGGAAGGTTTTCTGCACTCATCACCAATACACCCCTTCTGCTCTTGAAGTTGGATACACATGTCTCTTCTGATTGCGGCAGTTCCATGTTTAAACAGTTGGAACTACTGCTATCTTATCTGGTTTGGCCCTCAATAATGGATGTTAAATAGGAGTATGAAATCCTGCAAAAGAGATTGGCTGTGTTGGCACATTACTTTAACTCAAAAATGTTGAGTTAAAGCACAATGTGCATAGACTGCATGCTGGTGCACACTTCCTGTTCACTCCTACTTTGCGCCTCCCATTCATAGGTAAACAAACCAGACATGTATAGCTTAAGGTTACATCTGCACCTGGGATTATGGTTTATTTAGCCCAAGCAAGCCAGGATTTGTAAGGCAGCAACAAATCCTGATTTAAATCTGGTTTACAGTCCTGGCTTGTTTGGGCACAATAAACCATTATCTTGGGTTCAGGTGTAATGTTAAGCTATCTGTGCATGGTTTCTTTGCACGTTCACATGACCTGGAGGAACAAAGTGGGAACAAAGCAGCTGCACACATCAGCATGCAGCTTGTGCATGTTGCAGCTTAATAAAGGCAGGATTTCTGGCTTAAAGTGATGTGCAAAGTTAGCTGTTGCCGCTTTCCGTGTTTTAATATCTTTGCCCTGATGCCCTTCTGCAAATCACTGAGGTTCTGGCTGAATTGCTTAATATTGTTTTGGTTTATAATTTTACTTGCTCAAAAAAAAAAATATACACATTGATTTTTGTGAGGCATGGAGGTTATAATGCTCTTTGTAAACTGCATGAATCTATCCTTTGGCTGAAAACTCAGTCCTTGCCCATGGTTATCGGTTTACAAGCACAGAGAAAAAGCTCATCATATGAAATTAAAAATGCATTATCAGCCTATCCAGTGAAAGAATGAAATTATGGATCCAGGATAAATCAATCATCTCTGTGGAAAGTGATAGCATTCTGAGGAGAACTAGCGGGGCTGTTCGCTTGCTTTTATTGCTGTGTGGGTTATTTTCCTCAGCAAAGTTGCTTTTGAGTTGCTTTTGGTTCTCTCCTGATAGAAACTCAATCTGTGTTTTAATTGAGCAGCCTTTTGAAGTGAAGAATAGATTTTGCTGGGGAGGAGAGGCTGTTGTGTTGCGGTGGCTGTGTGTGTGTGTGTGTGTATGTTGGGAAACCCTTTTTCTTATGGGCATGACATTCAGCATTGCTAAACTGGCATTCACTTCACCTGTGCTCCCCCCCCCACAACTTAAGCATATTTGTGAATTATTTGGCTTACATGATCCTGTCGATGAAGGCATGATTCTCTGAATTTGCTGATGCTCCAATTCTTGACTTTCATGGACTGCATGAACATGTATTTAATTTATTAGTATTTATTTATGTGTAGTATTTTCATGCCACTCCTCAGCCAAAAAGGCTCTCAGAGCGGCTTACATATAATCAATTAAATAAGACAGTAAACATTAGTAGGGTGCACATGGAGAATCTCTCTGACATTCCAAGAGGCTGCTTTGGATGCTGATGATTGTTGCTGTGGAGCGGCAGCAAAAGTTAGATTTGCCTCAAAGAGAAGGCGGCTAGATTGCCTCATCTTTAACTCCATAGATGAGGCAATTGTGAAGCAGGCCATCCAAGAGAACATCAAATTCACAAAATTCAGCAGGGTGGCATACTCAGCTATGCTTTCACTGGCTTGCTGATCACACTTATAGAAGTGGAACCTCTGTAAGGTAACAGGGCCTTGGGCAAAAATGTGCCTTCAAGAAAGCAACCAGTTCAATGTAGGTTTTAGTACCTGGCAAAGCAGGTTCTCTGAGGGAATGGACAATAGCAAATGTTTTATCCCACAGTCAACAGGATTGCATGCTTCTGTCCTGCACATTCAATTTTATTAGCTTCCAGATAATAGGATAGTCTTTCTTCCCAAGATGCTGGTTGACTCACATAGAATTCTTCATTGTGGCTCAGTGCAGCCATTATCCTTTTCTTTTTCCCAGAGCAGCAATATGGAGAAGAAAACAGAAAAACAATGGTGGTGTAATCTCAGATCTGTTTCCCAACATCAGACAAGCCCATGGTCACTGCTAGTTTTGCATATGGGAAACAGCAACACACACCAGGTGTCTTCAAACTGAACAACTATTTATTATAACTTACACTCAGTGCAACCTTCTCTGACTTGTAAAAGGAGCATAAACAACTTAGGGAGTAATCCTATGGCCACTAGGCACTGTGTAGAGGGCCATAGGATTGTTTGGTTTCTGGAAACCCAGGTTGGAGCCTAGCCTAAGTTTTATTTATTTATTTATTTATTTCTATACCGCCCAATAGCCGGAGCTCTCTGGGCAGTTCACAAAAAACCAAAGAGCACACAATAAAACAATACAAAATATATAAAACTTAAAACATTAAAACCACAGTAAACAATACAGCCAGAATAAAACCAGAATAAAACCTACATAAAAGTATATGTTGTTTCCTGTCTGAAATACTGACAGGCTTTCTATTGCACTTAGTCCTGGCTTGTTTCTTAAGAAGAGAGTATTGCACATGCTTCTCTATTCTGTGTAATTGGCTAAATTATCAAATGACTCACTGCTTTCCTTCTCTCTTTTATTTTAAGATTGGTAGTTATGAACCTGTTGATTTCTTAGGGACATTTATCCATAAGTGCAAATTTGTGGTTTTTGCTTGGAGAATAAAAACGTCACATGAATATGAGTTCTATGTGTAACGGAACCTTGCTCAGTTCAAGCAAAGCAACTTTATAAACGTCCCTTGTGACTTAATAGGCCTCGCCTCACTTCCTGTCCTAAGCATTTGCTGGAGGCTGCTGCTACCCTTTGTCATGCTTCCACCAGAATCAGCTGTTCTTCGTTGTAATCAAGGTGGTCTCCAGAAGCTGGAAATCAATAAAGTATTCTAGAGTGGCTTGAAACCAATTTGGATGAGAGGCACTGTGCTGCATGTCTATATGTTACACATATTATCATCATAATTGAGTAGGTTTGTGGGCTTAACAGCTCTGCACTAGGTGTGCCACAAAGCATGTCCTGAATTTCTGGCTGTTTAAGCCTTTTTAAAACAATGAAATTCCTCCATTTATCTCTCTCCACTCCTTCTACTTTAAAAATCATAAATCTATAGAGCAGCTGCAGTTCAAATGAGACTTCAAATAATATTCAATAGGGCATTTCTGTTTAATCATGCTTTTCAGGATTTTTCTGGAATTCCTGCCGAGTCGCTGGAATGAAGCTAGCTGAAAGATATGAAGCCTTAGGAGAGCAGCCTCCTGTGCTCAGAGTAATACAGATTTTAGCAAGATTGATTACAGCAGAAGAATTCAGAAATGTAAGCTATTAGTCCTTGTTCTGGGGTTGGATTTTCACTTACTTGAGCTGAATTTGCTCTCTATTCCCTAGGAGATCTTCTCTAGGACAGCATAACTTGAAATGAAGCCTTGTGCTGCCTGATTGAAACAGTTTTCTGTATAACTGGATCACACTACTTTTTTTCTCAGAAGGGGACAAAAATTCTTCTCAAAGCAGAAAAAAAATCATAGCACACTGTTCGGGGACTAGTTCTGTTGCTAAGACGCTACATGAGAATGTTCTGAAGATCACTTAATATGGACATGCAATTCAGATTAGGGATGCTCAAGGATTTTGTTCAGTCCACATTTCAAAGTGAAGTGACCTGCTTTGTACCTCTTGGACTAATGTGCAGATTGGAACGCAGGTATCCTTGGATTTCGCAGTTCTCCGAATTTTGCATTGCAGTTCTTGGCTCAGAGAAATGTACCAAAATGCATATAAAATGCATAATTTAGGATAAAATAATATAGAAATGCATATTTTGAGTGAAAATACATCTAGAAATGCATATTTGGTGAGAAAAATGTTTAAAAATATGTACTTAAACATGGATATTTGTAGCTTTTTTAAAAAACACACACAGATTAATGTGAAAATGGGATGGAATGGATTTATGAATTAACACGTGCAAAACTGACATGGACTGGAGCTCAGGTCGAAGTAGTCCAGTACCTTGACAGTTTCATCAGCAAAAAATGCTTCTGAGAAGCTTTGAAGCCCAGCATGAAATCACACTTCTTGTCTTGTCTGCATGGTATTTAGAAGTTCACTGCCCCTGAGGGTTGAAGTTTGCTATTATGGCTACAAGTTATTGGTCAGCCTATCATCCTCCATGGAATTTGTGCAACCCCGTTTTAAAGCCACCTAAACTAGTAGCCATCACCAAATCCTGTTAATTCTATCAAAACATTGAAAGGCACTGTGCTCAAATTAAATCTTACTGGAATCTGGTTGTGTTTTATATTGAACAGATAACAGGTTATAACCTTCCCATTGATTCTCTAAGGATATTCCTTAATTATTTAAGAGATTATGTGGAAAATGTGGATGTGGAATTAGGAATTAATGTTTTGACAGCGGCAATAATCTCAGTAGCTTTATTTTGGAAAAAGAGTACTGCCCTTCCTCTGTCTGATTGGTTTTTTTTAGGATCTGGGATGTGCCAATAATGATGAAATTAACTTATTATATAAGGGTTAGAGAAGCACAAATGTTTGAGGATAGGTTTATTGAAAGATAGAGTGTCTTTGTCATGTTTTAGAATGATAAATTTAGAGATAATGTTTGCCTATGTTTGTTGCTGATTCATCTTACCTTCTCAATGAGAGTCGCTTGATAGAAATGGCCTCCCTTATCTCTGCCTAGGGATGGGCAAAGATGCAGTGCTGAAGTTCGTTGAGGTTCTCCAAATGCTTCCTTGAAATTTGTTTCACCTCATTTGTGTTCCTGAACATGCGTGTCTTTTTTCCGATCTGGAAAAATGCCCATTTTAAAAAGTGCACAATTTCCCCCCATACTATTAGGGTTGGATTGGAGCCCAGAGAGCCCCAAAGCAGTTCTGATTCTAAGGAAGAAATAGAAACCACAGGAGGGGAACCCATGTGCTGTTCAGAGGATCTGCCAGGGGGAGAGCCCCTCCAGGCACACATTCCTGAGAGTGATAGTGACCCTGGCAGGGAGAGGGAGGAGCAACAGCAGGTTCTGGATGCTATGCACCGGTGCACTGTCAAGTGTGAGATGGCAGGCGCTGAGACGAGGCGCTCAGCCCGCTTGGCATGACAGCAACAGTGGCACCCTGATGCCCCACAAGAAAGGGGTGGACTCTCTCCTCCTAGCTCATAAGTACAGAGGTTTCCCGCCTTCCCCTCCAAATGGAGATCAACTGATTTCCTAAGGTTAGAACCCCCAAGTAGGCAGCTCTCTTAAGTCTCACTCATAGGATCAAGCAATTAGCATCTGTCAGCATCATTAGGTTGAATGGGAATAAAGCCTTGGAAAAGATCCCTGTTGTCTGCATGTTGATTCTGGCTACCTGAGGATTTCAGAAGGCAGCAGGGGCAACCTCCTGACACATACTGAGTATTTCCCAAGAATTGCACTCCTACTCACATTCCAGTTCAGGGTTTTAAACGGGACATGTTCACATGATTTGCAAACAGGAATGAATTCTCATCCCTCCCCATCTCTGCCTGCTTACAAGGAGGCCTCTAGCTCTTTGGACTCTCTCCCCCTTCCTGTCACATTGTTTCAGCCTTCCTTGAGGCAGCCCAGTAACAAAGTCGGCTTGTGCTAGAGCTGCTGAAACAGTGTCAATGAAACGGGTCAGCATGTGATCCCATCACTTGGCCATTTGTACCTGTCTGTTCCCAGGGAGTTATTTCTTCATCACAGAATGACCTGGTGTGTGGCCTGAGGGTAACGAAAGGTGAGGGAAGCAGAGAGGATATTTCTGCCATTTGCTTTTGGCTTGTCTGCTAGAGTTCAGCAGCTGGCAAGTGGTTGTTTTTGCTCTTTCTGCTTGAGACTGCTCCCAGTATGTTTCAGATGCCTGCTCTGCCCAGAGTTGCTGCCAAGTTTTGCCTAAAGTGCCTGAAGTGAAATTTCATAGTGGGGTACACCCATCAATAAGCTGCTGCTGAATTTAATAGTGATACTAAGTATTTATATAGTACCTTTGGTGTGTCCAAAGCAGTTGTAATACATTGCTCATCCTTAAAACAATCATGTGCAGAAGGAGGGTGTTGTTGTTGTTGTGCATCCTCATTCACACATACACACACACATGCATATGCATGTTTATACAAATGTTGGGCTAAACTAAAGAGGAGCTTTACCAGAGGTGTTGTGCCTACACAACAGAAAGGAACGTGCACTCTGCTCATGCTCAGTGACAGTTTTCAGGCAATTTTCAGAGAAAGGACTCAGCTGATGTACATTAGAGAGGGTGGGGAGAGAGAGATGGCAATTTGAAGCAATGGATAGGGGAGGGAGGGAAGAAGGAGCAATCCTCAGGATTTACCCAGGAGTGTGAAAAAGAGAAGAACAGTGGGCAATCACTTGGGAGTGTGTGTGTGTGTGTGTGTGTAACATATGACCTAGTGGAAATAGAGAAATTTGCTTCTGAGCATATGTGGAGTACATTTCCTTCCCAACCTTATCTAACCCAGCCCCCAGGAATCTGAGATCATAGTTCAGGAGCCTGAAGCCCCAGGGCCAGCTTTGGCTGGCACTTCCTTCAGTTTTGTGCATGCATGCACACACATACACACGCGCGCACTCACACTCAAACAAAGCACCACTTTTTTTAGAATTTCTCCAGATGACCTGAGAATGTGGAGAAATTGCCCACCACACACACTTTTGCAACCATGAGAAAATGGCTGAGAAAATGAGGAAGGGCTCTCTAATCAGCCCTGGTTACACACTGCAGCTCATGCCCCTCCAGAGACTTAGGCTCTCTTCACACCTAGCATTTTATCCAACTACAAACTAGTCCTTTTGATTTTGGATCCTTTTTGGGATTTAGACTGGTCCTGTATACAGGTATCTCTCATAGCGCTTCCCTCCGCTCTATACCTTTTCATGGCTGGGTGGAGCTGCATGGAAAAATTAGGACTGAAGGGGGTTGCTGGCCCCATGCCCCCTCCCCTTCCCTGAGCATTGGTTTCTGTAACATGACTGATGGCTCTGCCCATCCCTTCACTCCTCCACAGCAGGAGGGAAGTCAGAAGCCCTTCTAGTGATCTGGATAACAGGCTATGGGAGCTGATCCCTTCCTTCCTCTGAGGGAGATAGAGTCTTCATGGTGGCTTACCCCGAGGTTGCTGGTGCTGCCAGTCCTTCTCTGCTAAATATGTCAGTGTGTGATGGAATTAAATGCAGTACATTGCTTGCACTACTGAGTTTGAAGGGTATACCGATTTCCAGGTTCCCAACTGCAGAAGTAAGAAATCCACAAACAGACTTGCATACAGTCAATGCACCAAGCCATCCCTAGCAGCCCCCCCACCAAGGCGACCACTTCATAGGGACACCTTCTTTGTTAGACCTGGCTTGCTTCCCCACCCCCTGTGCTGTTGTTGCTCTTCCTCCTTATTATGGCTTCCCAAAGACCTTGTAAGGTGAACTAGGAGAAGAGATAGTGGCTGGCTGGCTTCCCAGTCGTATTCTTGTTTTCACAGGCATCACGGCAAGTCCATTCAATGGCTGTATGAAAAAAGTCCATCAAACTGGTGAGCAAAAGGGAGAAGAAGCAGTCAGTGAAGTCATTGGGAGGGGGAAGTTCCAGGTAAATGCATTGAAGGGGATGGGAGACCTTAAGATTGCTTAAGTAGACTTACAATGCACTCCTATGCACTCCTGCTTCTACTCAGAAGCAGGCCCCACAGTTTTCAATGCCACTTATTCCCAGGACAGGAAAGCCTTACAGCCAATGAGTTTACTCAGAAATAAGCATTCCTGTGTTCAGGGGGATCTTGGAGAAGCATTTGGGATGGTTAACCACTTTACAGTTCAAGAGCCCATAGTGGAATGGGAGAGAGACAGAAACAGTCACTGGAAGTAAGGTCAGTGACCTGCCCCCACCCTCCCACTGATTTTCATAGAATCATAGAATAGTAGGGTTGGAAGGGGCCTTCAAGGCCATCAAGTCCAATCCTCTGCTCAATGTGGGAATCCAAGTCAGAGCATCCCTGATAGATGGCTGTCCAGCCTCATCTTGAATTTGATTTGTTGTCATGACAATGTTATTCAACACCACCCAGCAACACCCCCTAGCACATGCCCACACAAAGCAGGACAAAGTGCTAAAGGGGAAATACATAGGGGGGAAATGGAGATTTTAATCGCAAGCACAGAGAATGCAGGGTTTTCCCCGTTCTCAGATAATAGAGGAAAAGGGAGGGGAAGTTGTGAGATAGCAGCAGGAGAACAGCAGCATTGTTTAAAGCTCCCATGAAAACCAGTGATTAAAGAAGAACGATCCTGCTAAAAAACCAATGTGTGGAGGTGGCCTTACTGATGTTCCTGGCAGCTTTCCTTGTTGCTGCTTCCAGAACAAAAATGGATTCTCAAGCCAAGGTGTTAAGGTAATGCCACTGAAATATATAATGCACAATATACGTGTCTAGAGCCAGCACATCTGAGCTCCTCTGTAACATCATCATCCCCAAGCTGTAGATAGATGGGTGAGGGTAAGAGAACAGGCAGTGGTTTGTGGAAAGCTACATAGTGAGTTCTTGGCAGGAGTGAGATTTGAACTGGGAACATCTTGGTTTACAGTTCAGTCATTTAGGGCACAATCCTATGCATGTTTAGACAAAAGAAAGATCCTACAACTCCCTGCATGCCCCAGCCAGTTAGGACTGCATCCTTAATCACTATGGTATACTAGCTCTTAGTTAGACTAATGGGAAATGTTAAGGCAAATTCAAAGGCCCCCACCGGAGAGAAGGATCTGAGGAATTTTGAGGAAAGCAAAAAGAGTTTTGACAAAGGGTAGCGGAATTGATTCAGTGCAGCACTGCCTGCTGCAGGGGTGATATTAAGGGTGGGCAGAGCACGTGATAATAGAGCATTAGGGTGATGAGTGAGTTGGTTTGCACTTGGAATGTATGTGATGGGTTGGTTCATTTGGGGCCAAGAAACTTTATTCTGCAGGTCTGATTGATTAGCAGCCCTGGAGGCTTTTAACCTTTTCTTGCACCGTCTAGCTTGATTCACTTGCCAGAGCCATCCAAATTATTCATTGAACAAGTCCTTGCCCGAGGACAGCCAAGGTACACATAGTGTAGCTTGTTCATTCCCACTCTGCTGATGGCACAAGTCAGCAACACAATTTAGAAATGGGCAAGAGCTGTGTTTCAGTCAGGCTGGGCTCCATCTTCACACTGGGCAGCCACTTCTAGCCAGCCTATGCACACGTTAGTCTTATAAAGAGGGTTGGTAGGACCAAGAAGTAGTTCCTTTCTCTAGAATTGAAACGGCCTTTCCCCAGGCATTCTTCATTTTTATACTTTATTTGATGTTTATGTAGTACTTCAAGTTATATCAGGAGAAGAATATTCAATTACCCAGTGCATTGGTTTGGGGTCCTGATTCTGTCAGGGCCCAGTCAACAATAGATTCTTCTAGATTACCAAGATGAAATGAAGCCACTTGTGCAAGAATATGAGTTTATTGATAGAAAATGGATGCATAGTTGACAGAGCAGGCACCCTTGTCACAAGCTGATATGTCTATCTGAGTCCCCAAGACAGATGGGGAAGCTGTTCCTGGGCCAAAGTTTCTCCAGGATGGTGAGACCAGAGATGGAGAGCCTGGGAGCCTGATCTTATAGTCCTCTCTCTCTAAACTTAGGAGTTGGCAAGAAGTGCCTCTTCCAACAGCTACTTGGGAGGAGAGCGGCATCCCTCACCCAAAACATCCCAGCCTGAGAACCTAATTGGCTTCCCAGCACCCAGGAACAAAGGGAGGACTTCTCAGTGCAGGAGTGAGATGAGATACGACTCCTTATCTCAGACTGGTGAGGTAACTAGGCATCTTGCTCAATACCAATTAGAAGTATGGAGAGACTCACTCTAGAAGCCCCCCCCCCCATCAAAGGGCCTACCTTTGTTACCTGAAGACTGCTAAAATCTACTAAGGGTGCAATCCTATGGGGATAGGAAGCCACCTCAGAACTCGGAGGTGACTGAGGGCAGGAGAAGAGCAGAGGGGATCATTCCCTCCATGCTTCAGCCACCCTGCATTTGCAGCTAGATAGCTGATTTCGGCTGTCTAGCTGCGGGAAGGTGGAGCAGGGGAGGCGGCTGCTGGACGACATATAGGATGTGTTGTACTGGCATTTCTGCCTTCCCTGCCCCAAAACATCCCCTGGATCACCCCATTTTGGCCTCTCCACGCTCCTCTTCCGAGTGTGGAGCACAGAGCCATTCTGAGCTGCCTGCGAGGCAGCGCAGGAGGGGGGGAAGGTCAGTTCCCGGAAACCGACATATCCTATGGCTGTCTAGCCATTGACTAGTAGCCATAGGATTGCTCCCTACCTGTGTTAAACTACACAGGTCTCTATGCATTTAGGAACTCTGTGAAATCCACATTTTCTGCTCACCAACCAACCCACTACATCCAATTATATAATACAATCCCAGAAAAAAAAAATCAAGGTAAACTATACAAACACCCCTAAAAATGGTACAATACGAATTTCCCTAACAATTCTACCACCATCCTACTGAAAAGATAACAGCCAATGTCCCCATTAAACCATATTGGTAGAATCACATCACTCTCTACTACTACATATATAAATAAACCTTATTACTCCATAAATAGATTCATATTTTTCTATTTCCTGCTTCTAAATCTCAAACAATACATACATTTCAATAAGGCCAGAATCTGCCAAACCTTATTAGCTATTGCTTGATTGATGGAATTTCCTTGTGTGCTGTCAGCACCTCTGCAGTTGTTATGATGTTAAACATTGCTTCAAGGCATGAGTGGAATCATCCAGCTCTCCTCTACAGAATTTTGGTGGAAAGTGGAATGAAAATCTGGAGTGGAAGTCAAAACAGCTTCCACAAATCTCTGCATGCATGCACAAAGAGGCCTAGCATGGCTAAGCTTCACTGCACCTGCCTTAACAGTCTTTTGATCCAGTGACAGGGAGGTGGTTTTACTGACTCCTGGATGGATCAGAGATGTTTGGAATGTGAGGTGGTCTGTTGATATTGGAACATATTTATGCAAAAAAACCAACAACCTAAACCTAGGGACAGGCTGAAAGTTCTCAAACGAGACATTTCAAATGAGACATTTCAGGTGAACTGGGGGGGGGGTGCCTTCTCTCTTTTGAATGGGGGGCATTCATGGGTGGGGGTGGAATGACATCAGTACACCTCTGGACATAATTCAGTGGGCAGCTGCAATTTTTTTCCTCAGAGTGATGCTCAGAAGACTTTCCCACAACTTATCATTATTCCAGGGCATGCTAGGCAAAAAATTGCAGCCACCAGCCAAATGGCAACCAGGGAAATATTGCTGAGTTTCACCCTACCCATTCCCCCTCAAAGTTCACCCCCACTCTGAAACCTTGCTGTAATGCACCCTCTCCCATGTCAGTACCAACCCTCTTCCAACACATCCAAGCAGTTTCCTAAGCATGTGACATGCTCTAGGGAGTCACCTCATGAGATCTTTTATGGAATTCTAAGGATACAAATAAAGGCTGCCTGAAGCACCTGTTTCTCTCTTTCTCTCCTCCCCATCCTCCTTATTATTTATTTATTTATTTATTTCTATACCACCCAATAGCCGAAGCTCTCTGGGCGGTTCACAAAAAAAAATCCATAGTAGAATCTCATGCCTGTGCTTGGCTACCCCAAAGCTTATTCATTTTTTGGTAACATTTATATCCTGCCTTTTCCTCCAAGGAGCCAAGGTGGTGTACATGATCCTCCTCCGCTCCATTTCATCCTTGTACAAACCTGTGAGGTAGGCTAGCTTGAACTGTACACATTTGCAATTTGGACTTTGATCTCAAACCTTTGCTGCTGTCTGGAAAAGGTTCTTGAAACCTACACCAGACCTTTGAGAAGCTGTATCTCTTGAGTGTGTAATTCCTCTACCATCTTTTCCTCCCTTTTCTCTGTTTAGAATTCTTATTGTAGTATGGCACCGTCACAGTAAAGAATATAAATCTTTGTAATTGCTATCAGTACATGTGAACCCACTGCTGTGCCATCTGTCCAGATGTTGCACTCATTACGGAAGATGAGGCAGGCTGAACTTCAGCAGTCTGGCTAGTTAGCTGGAGAGTAAGGTCTTTATGATGGCAGCTATTAGGTGACTAGACTAATTGTGCAGGGCAGCAAAAATGTGTGTTCTGTAGTTTCCAAATAGGATATATGCTGGCTTAGACCATGAACCATATAGCAAGCTTCTTCTTCTCTACAGTACTGTACTGTCCTTTAAAACACTGGTTGGATGTTATAGTGCCATTTTTAAAAAAGCATAAACAACTTTTAATTTCTAATTAGAAACTCAGTTCCCAACTGCACTATTTCAAAAGGTAAAGTTCTGAACCTCTTTGATAAAATGTCAGATAAACAGGGGATTATAACATGATTAACATCAGAAAAGTCAGGTTAATTGTTCCAAGAGTAAACATACGTATAAATCAGTTAAAGTAGATCCACTTACTCTATATGTTAATAAGGGTGAATCAGATGGATCACATTGATTCTGCCATTATAACCAGAGATCAGGGGAGCAGAATTTCTTCAGCTTGTAGTCAGGAAACAGCTGAAAGGATTGATCTGAAACTTGGCAGTGTAAGAGAAGTTGACTTGCGGATGGTCCGTGCTGATTTTGAGGACAAAAGGATAAGAAATGGTGTATTTATAAGAGTTTAAATTTTGACTAGTGACCTCCAGCAGTTTGATAGGCGTTGCCTGTTTTCTTTCTCAGTTTTAGTGGGGTTACACTTTAGGGACTGATTTCTCCACATGTAATGCATCTATTGAGAAACAGTTCGTTGCATCATGGGGAAGGTCTAATTTGTGCTGTGCCTTAGCAGTAGTGTTGTAACATGTTTGTAGTTTTTCTTTAAAATGAGATTTTTAGCACATTTTATTATATGGAAGTTTTTAAGGTCTGTCCAGTAGCATGCTCAGTTAGATCTTCTGTTGGCCTGGAGGGCAGGGTTAAGAAATGGAGTGTGTGTAGCTGGTTACCATGGAGACAAGAGAGAATAGAGTTTTGTGGGAGGTTTGACAGAGGGAAAGTGAGTTTTGGTTTCGATTCTCTTTTTCCTTTTGTGGGTTGAATTCATTTCATGTGAGTAGTGAATCAGAGCTTGTACAGGATAAAGAACCATCATTTCTCTCTCTTTCTGAATGCTTCATTTTGAGGTGCAAAATCAAAATGTCTGCCACAATAAAAAGTCTGCCTCCTTTTGCCATTCATAGGAGTGAGGAATCATTATACTTGATTGTGGTACTTACATCCCTGGTAAATTTGTGGGTGGGTGGGGGCAGGGGTGGAGTTGTTATTTGCATGACTGTGATTCTACAGAGAATCATGAGAATCTTTTCTGCTCAATTTTAGTATTCCTTTAGTCCTTGTAATTAGGAACATGCAAGTCGGGGTCTTGCAAAAAATATGTTGCTTCTGTGGGGAGAAGCCTTCAAAGTATTCATCCTCAGCAGGGGTGGCTGCCTAGATTCTAATTTTGTGTGCTGGTTGTGCTACTTATGCTAAGAGATACCAGCTTAATGGCCAGAAACAGCATGGAGGAATGTAGTTGTCTTTACAGGATATTTTTTCTTCACCAGATGCTAGCCTTGGGGTGTGTTTGAAATACTGGGGGGAATCTTTCTCTGCCCTTCTTCTTCATTGCCCTTTCTCTTTCTTTATTCCCTTTCCCTGGCAATTTTTTTAAAATAATTGTGTTCCTTCCAACTCTAGCATTCTGTGTGGATGGTATTGGTTGCTAGTTGGGTATTTGTAGAGATGTGAAGGCCCAGAAAAAACTGTAAAAAAATCCAGTTTTTTCCAGGGATCATTTGTGACCCCCCATTGGAAAAATTGAACAGTTTTGTACTATGAAATATTTTCTTTTAGAATTTAAGACAAGGCGTTTCTATATTGTTACCATGCCTTTATCCCCCCACCATGATTTCTAAAACCCATGTAATAAGAAGACTTTTATCATGGAAAGACCAGAGATGTAAAATGTCTGGAAATAATGAAGCCATGGGGCAAAACATTTTTTAATCCTCTCTATAAGATTCTCAGCATAGTTATTTCTTCCATTTCTTATTAAAATTATTGATCCACTATATCTTTTACTGATATATTGATCCAATATATCTTTTACTGATAAACATTTTGGGATGCTCCAAGTCATACTCAGTTTCCCAATATGCGAACAGAGTCACTATATCATAATAGGAAAGAAAATGTACATTCTTGACAGTTTGGTTTTTGTTCTACAGTCTTGTGTTTCTGGACGTGTCTTCCTCTGTCTTCAGTTTTTCCTGCTTCTTCTGGCTTCTAGGATGATTCAGATGTTTCAGGGACTACTTGCTGATGTTCCATCTGGTCAGACATAAACTAGGAATGCAAAATATGTTATGCATAGCTTGGTTTGCTCATAAAATTAATCATGTTTGCTATATTAAATTTTTAAAGTATAGTTTATTCAGACAATAATTGCAAATTTACTGAGTTCACTTTTTAAAGTTTTCAAATACAGCAATAATTTTATGAGCAAACCCAAGTTATACATAATATAACTTCAGGAACATAAAGATTGATTTATGATCCTAAAGCTGGTTTCCTCAACCTGGTGCCCTACAGATGTTTTGGACTACAATGCCATCATTCCTGACCAGTGGCCATTTTGCCCAAGGCTGATAGGAGCTAAAGTCCAAAATAACTGGAGAGCATCAGGTTGGGGAAGGCTGTCCTAAAGCAACAAAGTTACTTTAGATCTGAAAAGAGTGCAAAAAAGAAAGAAAGAAGTATTGGTTATTTTCCAATTTTTCCCAACATTTCCAGCTTTTTCAGGAAAAAAACAAACAGTTTTTTTTCCCCATGGCTTAAAAATTTCTGGAAATTTTACATCTCTAGGTATTTGTAATGTGGACTGGTATCTTCACTTGTGGAATGGTAGCCTCAGTAGAAACCTGTTTCTATTCTAGCAAACAGACAAATCTGGGGCTTGGATTCACCACTCTGCCACTGACCGCTGTCCAGCTCCAAAGTAGTGGTGAAACTGGAACTAACCACAGCATAGGATACCATACCATCTGTATATTGCCTAAATAACATGTCTGTTAAAGGTATGACCCTCAAGAGTTGCAATTTCCCTGCAATTTGGAGTTTGTGTGAACATGGAAAACCATTAACATAATATGTTAAAGTTAACTAAAATAGTTTTTTTGTTAACTGAATATTGACATCAGTTGTAGGTGCCTCTCTCATACTGCAACATCGAGAGATATTGTTTATTTCTCTCCCAAACTTATTAACTTTATACATTCATTACAAATAATCTTATACATATACAGTTTATTTATGCAGAATTTTATATCTCACCCATCTAGTGCCTGTGCATCATTCACAATAGCTCTAAAAATGTGAAGGCCTGGATAAAACCTGGAAAAATTAGGGAAAAAAACATTTCCCCTCATTTTTTTCCCCAAACACCTTTTTGTTTCCCTCCCAACAATAGGAAAAAATGAACTATTTTGTACGATGAAATATTTTCTTTTCGAATAATGAATAAAATGTTTAAAACAAAGGGTTCGTATATAGTACCCAGCCTTTACTCCCTCAAAATGATTTCCATATCAAAAAATAGGAAGACTTTTATCTAAGACTAGAGAAGTAAAATTTCTGGAAATATTGAATATTCGGGGGGGGGGGGAGGAATGGCTTTTTTAATCCTCTCTCTACAGATTCCCAGCATAGCTATTTCTCCAAGCCATGCTCAGTTTCCAAATATGTGACAGGAGTCACCATATGATAGTATATGAAGAAAATGTACATTCTTGACAGTTTGTGTTTTGTTCTAGGGTCCTGTGTTTCTGGGTTTGTTTGGGTTATATGCTATAGCAGTCAATGAATGTACTTCTGAAACCCACATTAGAGAAACATGTTAGCTTATCTCACTATTGCCACTGTGTGGCAGAACGATGTGTGGGTTATCCCATCTATGTTCCTTTAAAAAAAATGGGGGGGGGCTTGGTTCTATGGAACTCATTGCCACAGTTTTTAATAAAGTTCCCAATTAGACCTCACCATTATGGAACACCACTTCAGCTACAAAAGCTTTAACTGCTGCCACTAAAATAAATACTCTATACATAAAAGAACCCCTTCATGGATCACTGCCTTGTTGGGGCAAAGGGGCTTGCGTAACTCAGTGAAGCCATAAGCTATGCAAAGAAACATGAACAATGCAAAGAAATCAAGGAAAACAATAGAATGGGAAAGACTAGAGATCTCTTCAAGAAAATCAGAGATCTCAAGGGAACGTTTTGTGCAAAGACGGGAATGATAAAGAACAAAGAAGGCAGGGACCTAACAGAAGCTAGGGATGTACAAAAGTGCCCTTACCTGGCTCCGCTGGGTTCTGCTTGGGGGGGGAGGTGCTCTGTCCTTCCCCCCGGAATCCTGGCCGGCCAGCTCCGCTCGGCGGGGATTCCGCGGAGCTGCCGGCCAGCTCCGCCAGTGGCCGGACATCCGGCCGCTGGCTAGCAGGGACGCAAATAGCGGTGGCCATAGCCGCCGCTGTTTGCGTCCCTGTAGTCAGCTGTGATAGGCTACATAAATCTTTACGTAGCCTATCACGTCTGACTTGAAAAAAAATAACACCGCGAGTACGCAAATGGCGGCGGCTGTAGCCGCCGCCATTTGCGTACGGGTGTGTTTTTTTTTTAAGTCAGACGTGATAGGCTACATAAAGATTTACGTAGCCTATCACATCTTTTTTTTTTTAAAACCTAGCCATGATAGGCTACGTAAATCTTTACATAGCCTATCACGTCTTTTTTTTTTTTTTTACAACACTGGAAATGGTGGCGGCAGCAGCCGGTCGGAAGACCAGCCACCGCAGCTGCCGCCGCCGCTGCCCAGAAGATCCGCCTCATGTACGTCTCGTCCTGGAGGGGATCCATGGGGGGTAGGGGGGTGGCAGGCTGTTCCACCATGGAGTTCGGGGGGTCAAATGCACTGGCATTCAGCCTCACCGAGATCCATGGAGGAATTCTCTGCTATCCCTAACAGAAGCAGATTAGATTAAGAAGAGGTGGAAAGAATACATGGAAGAACTATACAAGAAAGATCTTAATATCCCTGATAGCCATGATAGTGCGGTCACTGAACTTGAGCCGGACATCCTAGAGAGTGAAGTCAAGTGGGCCTTAGGAAGCATTATTAACAACAAAGCTAGCAGAGATTACAGTATTCCAGCTGAGCTATTTAAAATCCTAAAAGATGATGCTGTTAAAGTGCTGCACTCAATATGCCAACAAATTTCGAACACTCAACAGTGGCCACAAGACTGGAAAAGGTCAGTTTACATTCCAGTTCCAAAGAAGGGCAACACCAAAGGGTGTTCAAACTACCGCACAACTGCGCTCATTTGACATGCCAGCAAGGTGATGCTCAGAATCCTACAAGCTAGGCTTCAGCAGTATGCGAACCGAGAACAGCGGAAGTACAAGCTGGGTTTCGAAGAGGCAGAGGAACTAGAGATCAAATCGCCAACATTCGCTGGATCATGGAGAAAGCAAGAGAATTCCAGAAAAATGTCTATTTCTGCTTCATTGACTATGCTAAAGCCTTTGGTTTTGTGGATCACAACAAACTGTGGCAAATTCTTAAAATGATGGGAGTACCAGACCACCTTACTTGTCTCCTGAGAAACCTGTATGAGGGTCAAGAAGCAACAGTAAGAACCAGACATGGAACAACCGATTGGTTCAAAATTGGGAAAGGAGTATGACAAGGCTGCATATTGTCACCCTGCTTATTTAACTTATATGCAGAGTACATCATGATAAACGCCGGGTTGGATGAATCACAGGTAGGAATTAAGATTGCCAAAGAGAAATATCAACAACCTCCGATATGCAGACGATATCACCCTAATGGCAGAAAGCGAAGAGGATCTAAAGAGCTTCTTGATGAGGGTGAAAGTGGAGAGTGCAAAAGCTGGTTTGAAACTCAACATTAAAAAAATGAAGATTGTGGCATCTGGCCCCATCACTTCTTGCTATATAGAAGGGGAAGAAATGGAAGCTGTGACAGATTTTATTTTCTTGGGCTCCAAGATCACCTCAGACAGTGACTGTAGCCATAAAATTAAAAGACGCTTGCTCCTTGGGAGGAAAGCTATGGCAAACCTAGACAGCATAGTAAGAAGCAGAGACATTACCTTGCTGACAAAGGTCCATGTAATCAAAGCTATGGTTTTCCCAGTAGTAATGTATGGCTGTGAGAGCTGGACTATAAGGAAGGCTGAGTGCAGGAGAATTGATGCTTTCGAATTGTGGTGCTGGAGAAGACTCTTACGAGTCCCCTGGACTGCAAGGAGGTCAAATCACTCCATCCTAAAGGAAATCAACCCTGAGCGCTCATTGGAAGGACAGATACTGAAGCTGAAGCTCAAATATTTTGGCCACCTAATGCGAAGAGAAAACTCTCTGGAAAAGACCCTGATGCTGGGAAAGACTGAAGGCAAAAGGAGAAGGGGACGGCAGAGGATGAGATGGCTAGATAGCATCAGCGATGCAATGAATATGAACTTGAGCACGCTCCGGGAGAGAGCGCAGGACAGGAAGGCCTGGCGTCCTATGGTCCATGGGGTCATGAAGAGTCGGACATGGCTGAACGACTGAACAACAACAAGGTTGCCATTGCGAAGAGAAAACTCTCTGGAAAAGACCCTGATGCTGGGAAAGACTGAAGGCAAAAGGAGAAGGGGATGGCAGAGGATGAGATGGCTAGATAGCATCAGCTGTGCAATGAATATGAACTTGAGCATGCTCCGGGAGAGAGTGCAGGACAGGAAGGCCTGGCGTGCTATGGTCCATGGGGTCACGAAGAGTCGGACACGACTGAACGACTGAACAACAACAACAAAGGTTGCCATGGCTTTGTGGCTTCCTAGTGCTGAAATACCTTTAGGTTGATCCGTAGGTGAGCCATCCCCTGTCATGTCCTTCACAGTATGCAGCTAGGTTTCTGCCCTTACTCCATTATTTGTAAATCCTATTAGAGGTCATGCTTGTTTCACCCCAGCTCAGCACAGTAGCCTGTTCACCTTCTATCACCACTACATTCATAGCTATAATTATGGGTTGATTCGTGTAAAATGTGAATTCAGCTTTAGTTGAAATGTTTGGTATTTGTGCACAAGGGCTCAGCATATGGACATTTCTGGGGATTTCCATATATACGAACCTGTCTGTATCAGGGATAAGGAACCTCTGGTCCTCAGGATCCAAATATGGCCCTTTGGGGTTTCCCAGATGGCCATGCCCTTTCCCCTGGCTCCACCCACTTTAGGAAATGCCTCTCCTAAAGTGTAGTTACTGACAGTAATAGCTTTAAGCTGCAATATGCTGGGGTGCTTGTTTTGTTTTGTTTTTTAATGGCCCCACCCCTTTGCCCTTGACCCTGCCCCCTTGGCCTTCTGTCCTGTCCACCACTGGAATGCAACCCCCAAGGGCTTCTCTGAAATGGAATTGGGCGCTCAGACTGAAAGAGGTTCCCCACACTGGCCTATACATAAAAGCTGATCCCTAAAGTTGTTGTCCCATTACCAACCATCCATCACACTTGAGCTCAGGACAGGCCTATGCAAATGAACTCAGGGCAGGGCTATGCAGTTGCAAGTGCAAACCTCCCTGATTCTCAAGGGCCCTCATTAAGTATTGTTGGCTGCAATCTTGGAAACAGTAAAGCCGGGTAGGGGGGAAGATTGAGCTCCCATTCCATTGCTGTGCCCAAGTGCTCCTTTGAATTTTGAACCAGATAAGTGATTGGCTGTGGATAGGGATGGCAGACAATTCCGCCATGGATTCCAGTGAGGCTGGATTCTAAAGAATCCGTGGCGGAACGGCCTCCTGTCCCCCCCCCCACAGAATCCTTGGGGATGGAACTTACTTGGGGCAGATGCAGCGGATTCGGCGGCGGAGGCGGCGGTTCCGGCGGCTCGGGCGGTGGCAGCGGCTAGTCTCCTGGCTGGCTGCGGCCAGGCTGCTGCGGCCGCCATTGCCATCCTTGCAGCTGTGATAGGCTATGTAAGAATTTACATAGCCTATCACGGCTAACCCCCCCCCCAAAAAAAAACTCAGTGTATGCAAATGGCAGCGGCTATGGTGGCCGCCATTTGCGTTCCCTATTTTTCGCCATTCTAGCCTACGTAAATATTTATGTAGGCAATTACGGCAAAAAAAGGGAACCGCAAATAGTATAGTGGACTCTATTTGCGTTCTTCCCCCCCCCCCCCGCTGTTTTGTCCTACGTAAATATTTACGTAGGCTTTTATGGTGAAAAAAAGAAAGAAATGCAAATAGCGCCCACTACGCTATTTGCGGTTCCCTTTTTTTTCACCGTAATTGCCTATGTAAATATTTACGTAGGCTTTTATGGTGAAAAAAAGAAAGAAATGCAAATAGCGCCCACTACGCTATTTGCGGTTCCCTTTTTTTTCACCGTAATTGCCTATGTAAATATTTACGTAGGCTAGAACGGCGAAAAATAGGGAACGCAAATGGCGGCCGCTGTAGCTGCTGCCATTTGCGTACGCCTTTTTTTTGTTTTTTTGGGGGGCATGCCATGATAGGCTACGTAAATACTTATGTAGCCTATCACGGCAGCCTGGAAGGACACAAATGGCGGCCGCTACGGCGGCCGCCATTTGCATCTGCAGCAGCCCGTCCATGGCCGGAAGTCCAGCTGTGGCCGGCCCTGGCCAGCTGCTCTGCAGAGCCCCTGCTCCGCAGAGCCGGCCGGGCAGGATTCCGGGGTGGAGGACCGGATCACCTCCCCCCCCAGTCGAGGATTCCGGGGGGAGGGACGGAGCGCCTCCCCCGCCAGCAGATGCCCCGACCGGAACCAGGTAAGGGATTCGTACATCCCTAGCTGTGGAACATCTCATTCCCTCTCCCAGCTTCTGAGTGGAGTGCAATGCATCAGGACCACTGTTGACCCATAGCCAGCTCCTAACCTCATCACACTTCTCTAACCTTTTCGATAGATCTGCCTCCACCTCCTGATTTTAACCCCTAGGAAAGATGCACCATGGAGGGTCCACATTCACTTCAGGCCAAGGCAGGAACAACTGCTGGCTGAATTCCCTTGTCACTGTGATTTGATTCTAGCCCGTCTTCCCCCACTTTGCCCTTGGTGTAGCCTTCTTAGTGTGAAAGAGTGCTCTGGCATGTAGAAGATAATCCCCTTGAGCTTAGAAAGGCTAGCAGTCAAAATCCAAATAGAGAAAGAATTATTTAGACAGAGAAGGGGAGTAAAACTGTTCTTAATGGGAAGTAAACAGATTAGACAAGCAGGATGCCAAAGCAAATGAAATAGCAATTTCTAACTCACCTGTACATCTGGCAATCTGAGAGCCAAACCACAACTTTTATTTACTCTAGTGTAAGTGTGTGGGCCCCCAATTCAGATCAGGACTGACACACAACTGGAGGAGAGGATTAAAGCTTACCCTCCACCATTTTTTCCTGTAATCCCCGCCCCCTGCAGGGGGTAAAAAAAAAAAGGAAAAAAGTCTCAATTGGTGTGGAGACTATGTTTTCCTTTCTTTACTCCCCCCCCCCTTGCATGGGGGGAAATTTTGGGGGAAAAAACAGTGGAAGAGGGAGGTTTAATCCTCCCATTGCTAGGTGGTCCCAAGACAAATCAAGGACATATTCATTTACACTAGAGTAAATAAAATGCTAATCCTCAGCTACACATTACACGATTAGCGTAATATGTAGTTTGGCACTAATAACAGCATCTAGGTTTCAGTATTCATACTCAAATGCAAAGGAAGCTTAGGTCAACAAAAGATGTCCATAAGCTGACTGTTTTTCATAGAAAACATTGGGTTTTTGAATCCTGTGGACTCAGACAAATGGGGGTGGGGGAATTTGACCCCCTTCCCCAATCAGGAGAGAGAGGATGTGGTTATTCAATGGGAGTGGGAATTCCCATGGTCAGGTGGCCTGGGGTGTTTTGGGGCAGAGTTTTGACCCTTGAAGTGAAAGGTGAGAATGAGAAGGATGCATGGTAGGCAGGCATCCTGGTAGGCAGATCAATTAATGAAGATATCCTGGCCAGAGGATGTCAGATGCATGGAAGATGAGATGAAGGCAGGTGTGAAATGGCATAGCCAAGGCATCTGACAGGCAAAATACAGTTGCTCTTTAAGGAGCAAGACTCTTGTATTAAAGCCTTTCATCACATTGGGAAATGTTCCTTGCCTCTTTCCCAGTGGTGGGGAGGTGGTGCTCAGTTTGACGAAACAGGAACAGGGCCAGATTTAGGAAAGCTGGCCTGACCTAGGGATGGGTGATCCTTCCATTTTTAGTTTAATTTTGATAAATATTTACCAAAATTTGCAAATTTCTTCATATTCAAGATGGAAAGAATCTAAGTCTTCATAAAAATCTGATGCAGGATAAATAAAAATTGCCAGATTGGTCAATCCGGGCAGAAGGCTTTGAATGTGTCAAAAGTCTGGTTTTGAGTCCCTGTGTATTCAACCATGATAGTGCTGAAATAGCCACCTCTTTTTCCTGACAGTCTCCTCATGTTTAACAGCTACATGGCAGGCAGTTGTTTTTTCCATGCTGATAGCTGAACTTAATGAATTTGGCTGGTGCAGATGGGTGATACTTCTGTTTTGGTTTGGTTTTGATAAGAACATACCAAAATCTGCCAAGTTCTTCATGTTCGGGGGATAAAGGACTTGAGATATAAAAATCTGTATGTGGGAGAAAGTGAAATAGGGATGTACTGGCTCCGCTCCGGTCAATCTGCAGTGGGGGGAGGCGCTTTGTAGGGATGTACGAATCCCTTACCTGGCTCTGCGCAGGGGCATCCGCGGTGGGGGGGAGGCACTCCGTCCCTCCCCCCGGAATCCTCCCTGGCCGGTTCTGCTCTGCAGCGGCTCTGCAGAGCCGCTGGCCGGGGCCGGCTGCAGTCAGAGTTTCGGCTGCGGCCGTGCTGCTGTGACCACAAATGGCGGCCGTCATAGTGGCCACCATTTGCATCCTTGCTTGCTAGCAGCCGTGATAGGCTATGTAAATATTTACATAGCCTATCACGGCAAAGAGCAGGGACGCAAATGGTGGCGGCTACGCCATTTGTGCCCCTGCTCTTTGCTGTGATAGGCTGCATAAGTATTTATGTAGGCTATCACGGTAAAGGCAGCCACGCAAATGGCGGCCGCTATGCCATTTGCGTGGCTGCCTTTTGCCGTGATAGGCTATGTAAATACTTACGTAGCCTATCACGGCTTACTGCAAGGACGCAAATGGTGTAGTGGCTGCCATTTGCGCCCCTGCTCTTTGCAGTGATAAGCTATGTAAGTATTTATGTAGCCTATCACAGCTTACTGCAAAGACGCAAATGGCGGTCACTACGACGGCCGCCATTTGCGGCCGCAGCAGCCTGGCAGTGGCCGGGAGACCAGCCAGAGCTGCCGCCACCGCATCCGCCACCGCTGCATCCGCCGCTGCTGGTGGATCCACCATATCCACTGCCAGGTACGTTCTGTCCCGGGGGGATTCCGCGGGGTGGTGGGGCGGGGGAGGCCCTTCTGCCACAGATACCTGGGGGGGGGGCAGATTCTAAAGAATCTGGCCACACTGGAGTCCATGGCTGAATTCTCTGACATCCCTAAAGTGAAATGGACAGATATGCTGATCCCTAGGCTGGCCTGGCCTAGGGGTGTATGAAACCCCGCTTACCTGGCTCCACTGGGTTCTGCTGGGGGGGGAGGTAGGCGCTCCATCCCTCCCCCTGGAATCCTAACCGGGGGGGGAGGCGATCCGGTCCTCCCCTCTGGATCCTTGAAAGCCGGCTGTGCTCTGCGGCGGCTCGGTGGAGCAGCCGGCCAGGCCCAGGCCAGGGCCGTCCACAGCCGGATTTCCAGCCATGGAGGGCTCTGGGTAAGGGGGAAAAAAAAAACAGTGTTTGCAAATGGCGGTGGCTATGGCTGCCGCCATTTGCGTTCCTTATTTTTCTTCATCTTTTTTTTTACAGAGATGTAAAAAAAAAGAAAAAAAGACAAGACTGCAAATGGCGGTGGTGGCAGCTGGTCAGAAGACCAGCTGCTGCAGCTGCCGGAGCCGCCGCCGCCCGGAAGATCCGCCCCAGGTGAGTCTCGTCCCGGGGGGGGATCCACGGGGGGGCGGGGGGGCAGGTCGTTCCGCCACAGAGTTCGGGGGGCGAATGCATTGGCATTCGGCCTCACCGAGATCTGTGGCGGAATTCTCTGCCATCCCTAGCCTGGCCCCTTGTCGTGCCTGATGCAGTTGCTGCAGTGCTGGATGGAAGTGTGTGTGTGTATGGGGGGGAGAGTAAGGAAATGGGGTTGGGGAGAGGTCTAGAAGTCTCCTTCCCTCCCTCATCCAATCAAACTTGACAGAAGTTTGCTAGCAATAGTAACAGCATTTCTACTGCTCACAAAGTGCTCCAGTCACATACATGGTGTCCCTCATTATTACAGCCGTGAGAGCTATGCCAGTGTGAGCTCTGCCAGTGTTATCTACCCCCATAGTGCAGATGGGACAGGCGGCTTCTGGTGAGAGAAGCACAACTTGCCAATGGGTCTCGCTTACTTTCTGCCAGGTTTTGGAAAGGGTCTCTCATATTACTTTCAGACTTCCCCATCTCCTTGCACAGTGACATGCACATCTTCATCAGAATCACAAAAGTGAGGGTGCATTTTAAAAATAAAGTCTGATGTTTGCATTCAAATTTAACAATTCGGAGTGCTGCAAACCCAATGTGTCTGTGCTCTTGATCCATTATTTTATTTGCAATATATTCATGTTTCTTTCCTTTCCATTTAAAATGGAAGACACTTATAACTAACCTGCAAGTGACATATTTTGCTTGAAGCTACAAATGCTTGAATGTTTTTTCTCCCATTAATGAATGAGGAATAACATGTATCATGAATGGAGGAGGAGGGGAGATACGAATATTGACCATTTTTTCAAAGTAAAATGGAGATCTGTCATAGAGTAATTAATAGCAAAGTGTTTGAGCAACAAATATGTTATCTTTGTTTAAAAGCGAAAATGGGTCCTTCGATTTTCAGAGATGAGATGTCAGGAATCAGTTAACAGAAGGAGTGGCTGTGCAGAACAGACATGAAAAATAGTTCCTGCATTGGATAAAGCAGAGATGGCTGACTAGTTCAGCCTGGGGCATAGGAATAGACAAATCAGTCTGTTTCCAGGCCGTTTAATGTTTGCATGTGTTCATCCATAAGTTCATTTCTTCTCATTTCCTCATTAAGCTTAGATGTGCATTTAAATACATCTTAAATGTGTATTTTGAACTGTATTTTGTCAAAATATGCATCATTTTCTGTCAAAAATCTGCATTCCTTCCCCACAATGGCTCTGTGGTAGGATACCATGTCATGAGAGATTGTTTGGGAGAAAATGGCTGCCCCAGTGGGGCAATGGAGACAGCCATTTCCGCTTAAACGATGCCCTTGGAACGAAACTATGTTAAGATCCTTCCACAGAAATACTGTGCAGAGGAAATGCCCCCAGAGTTATGTAGGGTGCTGCTGCCTCTTGAAATAGCTAGGGATGTGTAAATTAGCAAAACCCGAGCTCGCCAAAGTTCTCCAAATTCCATCTTGAAGCCCATTCTGACTTGGGCCCCTATCAGATTGAGAGCTTAGTTTTTTTTTTCTTTTTGCATGAAAATCTGTGCATATTTTTGTGCATATTTTTCCAAGTGTACACATTAGTTGTGCACATCTTTGAAATGTATGCATTCTTCGCCAATCAATTAAAGTATATTTGTGCATATTTTTCAAAAGGACACATTTTTCATTCACATTTTTCAAATGTACATATGCTGTTGAACACACTTTTTTTGGTCCATGAATCACATTGCAAGCTCGGAAATGTACGGACTTGGGCCGTAGATTGTATCCAAGCCCATGTTTGGTCCAGAAGGCGATTTGGTTTATGCAAAAGGAAACATTACCCAAGTTATTTTGCTCACTGTAAATGCTGTAAAGTTAAATTTTCCCTGTAACCCTTTGAAGTCCGAAATATTTTATTGAATGGGGATTTTTTGTTACTTCAAAATTTAGGTGACCTATCATATCCTGGAACTCTTAAATTAGTAAAGAGTTTGAAGTACAAAACCGGCCCCATAAAGGGCAGACATGATGCTGATTATTATCACAAAAGTAAGTATGTTTACAGGGTTATATTAATGGAAGGCAGGCTGGCTTTATTCAAAGATCTGGATATCATAGACATGTAGAACCTACTCCAACCCCTTTTAAGGGGTTCGCAAGACTTCCTTCACATACACACATACATGGAACTTGTCCTTCTGGTATGAGCCCACACAGTTGGGGAATATGTTTGAATTAAACAACCATGTGAATGAGGCCAATTGCATGGGCCTTTCCCACCTGATCAGCACCCTCCTTTCTTTGGCATGTTTACATGTATTATACACACACACTTTAAGTAAGAGGTGTGTTGTAGCTGCTGGCCAGCCATAGAGTTTGTTAAGCAGTTCACTACCTAATGGCTCAGGGTGGGTGCTGATGATGCTTTAGTGGGGATAATGGCCAGGGAATATCCTTTATGGGAACTAAGAGGATGGTTTCCTGATGCAGAAATCTCTCTGGAATGTGAAAGCCATCAGCTTCAGAAGGTGACCCTCCCTCACTAAGAGGAGAGGCGTGTATGGGTTTGTGTGCATGTGAAGACAATAGAACAGTTTGCAAGAAGGGATGGACGGATCTGTTCATTTCACTTTCTATGAAGTTTGCATTTTTTCAAGCACAAATTTGGTTTGTTAAAACAAACAAACAAACCTGGTGTGGAAATGTTAAGTCTGCAAGAAAATGTGTATGCATTTTTGTGCACAATTTCCCCTAATATGCACATGTTTGAAAGCAATTATCCTAATATATTCCTTTGGTATGTTATTTTTACTAATGTACTCAAATTCCCTGATGTATACATTTGTGTAACATTTTCTGATTAGATGTTGCAAAATTTGGTGAAGTGTGAAAATGAAAGGATACTTGAGTCCTGGTTCAACTATTAGTTCAGGAAGTGTGAATTAAGTCACTTCATATTAAAAAGCCAACTAAACTAATTTCTCCCCCACCCCAATTTGGAAGAGAGAGAGAGCAAGAGAGATGAGGTGCTGAAGGCACCGTGGGATAGGGATGTCAGAGAATTCCGCGACAGATCTCGGTGAGGCCAAATGCCAGTGCATTCAGCCCCCTGAAATCCGTCGTGGAACAAAGCCCCCGCCCCCCCACCCCACAAAAGGCATGCGAAACGGAGCACTTATCTGCTCCCGTCCACGCTGCTTTGAGAATGGCGGCCATCCTGGCCACCATTCGCTTCCTCCTCTTCCTAGCTGTGATAGGCTATGTAAATAATTATGTAGCCTATCACGGCTAATGCAGGGATGCCATTTGCAACCCTGCGGAGGCTGTGATAGGCTACGTGAGTATTTACATAGCCTATCAGGTGGGGGGGGGGACCCCAGCTTACGCAAATGGTGGTGGCTACTGCCATTTGCGTACGCTGGTTTTTTTTTTTCCCCTGCCGTGATAGGCTACGTAAGTATTTACGTAGCCTATCACGGCAGGGGGAAAAGAACTCAGTGTACGCAAATGGCGGTGGCTACCACCATTTGCATATGCTGGGGTTTTCCCCCCTGCCGTGATAGGCTACGTAAATATTTACGTAGCCTATCACGGCTCAATACAGGGGCGCAAATGGCGGCGGCTACGATAGCCACCATTTGCGTCCCTGCAGGGCTGCACAGTGGCCGGATGTCTGGCTATGGGGGGCCAGAGCCGGCTGGTGGCTCTGTGGCTTGGCCGCGGAGCAGAGCCGGCTGGGCAGGATTCCGGGGGGAGGGATGGAGCACCTCCCCCCCACCGTGGATGCCCTTGCACAGAGCCAGGTAAGGGATTCGAACATCCCTACCGTGGGATCAGGTAGCTCTCCCTTGAGAACTGAAATGGGGCAGTGGATCTGTTGCATGCCAGGAGTTCATACACTGATTACCACATACGCCATACTTTTATAGTTGTAAATAAACCAGGGCTGGGCTTATTTAGCTTTAGCAGTTTGGTCATATTTGGGGTGGCATTTCAGCTGAAACCCTGAAGTGAAATATGAAGGGAGGGGTGAACAGTTTGGAGGCGGAGGGGAGAGAGCATACCATTTTGGCATCCAGGCTTTCTTAGCTTTCTCCCCTGTTTTTTTTTTTTTCTTAAAAAAACACTTTTGGTTTTAGTATTTATTTTTTTTTAAGCCATTGGCTTTGCTGGAAGATGAGTGGCAGCAGCAGAGCTCTAGGTGAGCCGAACAGAAAAGTAACTTTCCCATGAACTAATACAAGGTAGAGGTGGAGTCTGAGCTTGGAAACACAACCAAGACAGCACTGGAGGGCAGCACCTTTCTTTGCAGCAAAGCAGCGTCCCAGATTTTTTTAAAAATAAATACATTAAAAAATCTTAAGAGAAAAATCAGGAGGGTCAGGGAGCCTGGTGGGTGGGCGCCAAGAGAGGTGACCGTGAGCACACTGGCAGCTATGGGCACCATGTTGGTGACCCCAGCTGTAATGGGAGTGACTGAATGATCCAGTCACACTACGTGAAGAGATGAGTTAAATCTGCCTCCAAAGGAAGCTGTTTGGAAGGAGGTAAGCACAGTGCAGTGAATCATGCTTTGGACAGTCTCCTCTGGAGGGGTATTTTGGTCTCACTTGAGCAGCCTTCCTCAAACTGAGGCCCTCCAAATGTTGTGGACTACAACTCCCATCAGCCTAAGCCAACATGACCAGTGGTCAGGGATTATGGGAGTTGCAGTCCACAACATCTAGATGGACTCAGGTTGACGGGGTGCTGTGCTAGAACCTTTATTTTATTGCATTTATTGTGGCACATGAGCAGTTCTCCAGTGGATTGCTAATGTGCCCGCCACACAACTGGGGAATTACTAGTTTAAGTAGATGTGCTTTTAAAACAAACAACAAACAAAAATCTGTTAAAAGCAGCACTCCCCCCCCCTTCCTTTTTACTGGAAGTACAGAAGCTGTGTACTATTCTTGGTATTTTTTTCCCCCTTGGAAGCTTGTTGACAGTATTTTCTCATGTAAAGAGAAAAGAAGTTGGCCTGGAATACTTTACAGCTGGCATAGACCTATTTTTAACTAAATATATTAAAAGCAATTGAAATCAGCCTCTCTCTTCTCCCTCCTGCCCTTCACAATTCCATCTGCTAGAATTAATATTAACATAGATTTCTAACTTGTGATTTTAAGTTTCTGCATTTTTAGAAAGGTGACATGAAATGTTAGCAGAAAATGTGTTAGCAGAAATGCCTTCGTTCACATACATATCCATGTGTCGGTAGGAATCAGGTTTCTTTGTGAAGGCTTTGTGGGGCATAAAAGGCTTTGTGGGGCAGCCATCTGGGCAACTGAGTCTGTGGGAGCATCATGTGATGTAGCCAATTGGTCAGGTGAACTAAAGGAGTCTAACATCATCCAACCATGTTTATTATTTTTATTTTAAGCACATTTCTAGACTGCTTTTCTGCACTAAACAAGGGCCCCCAAAATGGTTGTAATAGGTTTACAAATGATCAGCTGACCTCAAGAAGTAGCATGTGCATAGGCTTTGGATGTGGTCAGGAGGTAGCACTAGAAAAGGAATATGAGGGGACATTTCTGTGTCTTGGACCCAGATTGGAAGAGTTTTGGTTAGAAGGAGGAGTACAGGGCTTTTTTAAGGGAAATTTCTCTGGAAGCCTAGATTTGATTGTTTCAAACTAAATATGCTTCCTGTTTTTGTGTGTAATTTTTAGGGTTGGTGGAGAATTTCTCCACGAATCTTCAGGAGGCCGAGTACCGACGCATTCGGCCCCCCAAAAGTGTTGGGGAAATTCTCTGCTGGCCCCCCGCCCCTGCCCCCGGGATGGGACTTACCTTCGGCGAATGTCCCTCTCGGCGGCGGGTTCCGGTGGCATTTCGGCGGCATTTCGGCAGGGGCGGGGGCGGCGGCCAGTCTCCCAACCGGCTGCCGCCACCGGCATTGCAAAAAAAAAAAAGTAAAGTAAAAAAAACACACACACACCCGTGATAGGCTACGTAACGATTTACGTAGCCTATCACGACTAGATTTCCAAAGTCAGCTGTGATAGGCTACGTAAATCGTCACGTAGCCTATCACGGGTGACTTTGAAAAAAAAAAAGCGCTACGCAAATGGCGGCTCCCATGGGGACCGCCATTTGCATTCCTTATTTTGGCACGTCTAGTCTACGTAAACATTTACGGAGACTACGGCAAAAATAAGGGAATGCTATTTGCGTTGCCCTTATTTTCGCCGTAGTCTACGTAAATCTTTACGTAGACTAGACGTGCCAAAATAAGGAACGCAAATGGCGTTCCCCATGGGAGCCGCCATTTGCGTACGCGCTTTTTTTTTTTTTTCAAAGTCACCCGTGATAGGCTACGTGACGATTTACATAGCCTATCATGGCTGACTTTGGAAATCTAGCCGTGATAGGCTACGTAAATCATTACATAGCCTATCATGGGTGTGTGTGTTTTGTTTTTGTTTTTACTTTTTTTTCGCGGCTGGGTAGACAGGGCGCTCCTACCCGGCCTGAATTTCGCCGGTGAGGGATGGGGCGCCTCTCCCCTGGCCTGAATTTCGGCCGGGCGAGGCAGGGCGCCTCCCCCCCCTCGCCTGAACTTCGGGGGGAGAAGCGAAGCACCTCCCCCCACCGCGAAGCAAACTGCGGGACGAGGTAAGTCCCTTTCATCCATCCCTATAATTTTGTGTGAAAGTTACTCTCCTTTCTTTCCTTTCCTTTGAACTTCTTCATACACACATGTGAGCATGTACACATATGCAGTTTTGCCTACTGTGCTCAGATTAGGCCAGATAAGTAAGTATGTTTAGTTGTTGACTTGCGGTGAGGCTACACTGGCAGTTTTTGTGTTTATTTTGTGTCTTCTTTATTTATTTCATATATCTATACCCCACCTTTCCCAGCAGTTCAATGTGGCGAACAATAACAGAATAGACATAATACATAAAACATACAAAACTCACCATATAAATAATTATTTTAAACAAAATGAAAGACATATAAAATGTCCTAATTAAAACCAGCAGCAGGAGATGATAACAATAGAACTAGTCACAGAATAAAAATAATACAATAAGGGAGCAATCCTATGGTCACGAGACACTTTCTAGAGGGCTATAGGATATGTTGTTTTCTGAGAACCAACCTCAGAGCCCACGCTCTAAGGTTGGTTCCTGGAAAACTGACCTCCCCCACTTCTGCAGAGAAGCCCTGTCCTCCGCGCTAGGAAGAGGAGTGTGGAGTGAGCCAAGTGACTGAAAAGGGGTGTTCTGGGGTGGGGAGAGCGGAGCTGCATATACGACACATCCAATGTGTTGTGCAGCATCTTCCTCTCCCGGTCGGCCCCCGTGGTTAGACAACTGAAAACAGCGGATAATAGCAGAGCAGGAGAGATGCGGAGGGAATGATCCCCCCCATACCGCTCCTGTCTTGCTTTGGATAGGCGGTCACCTCCGAGTTCCGAGGCAGCCGCCTATCTCGATAGGATTGCGCTCTAAAACAAATTACTGCTTCAACACACAAAAACAGATGAACAAGGAATAAAAGTTTTCCAGAAAAAAAAGTAGGCCAACCAATAAAAGGGTTTTTAGTTGATTAATCTTCTGCTTTATATTAATTGATGATATTCAGATTGGCATATTTTCAATATCTCATTAAAAATGAGGTATTGAAGGAAGTATAAGATTTGCAACTTAGAAAGAAAAAAACCCTACAGTTCTCATTGTTAGACAGTACATAAATGAATAACTGCAAAGGCTCCCTAGCTAAAGTTTGCCCTCGCTCGTTAAATGTGGCTCTCTCCAATTCATCAATAAAAGCTTTATTTGACTAACCCTCCAGTTAAAGTTTAAGCCCCTAAAGACACATATTTTTCAATATGCAAGAGACCCAGCACCATCACATGTATATTCAGGTGACACCTGTGGGAGGCAACCATGCTTGTGACTGCCATCTTTATTTTCCCAAAGTGCATTGTGGCAGAAGTTCCGGTTTTGGCACACTGTGTGTAAAAAAAAAAAAATTGGCAGATGTATTTTTTTGTGGCAATGGTCATGTTGTTGTTGGCATTGGTGTTGCTTTTTACCCACAACACACTGGAACTTCTGACATACTGGATTTGAGGGAAATAGAGATGGCAGCCACGACTCTGGCTGCTGAGGGAACTGGCACCCACTCAGATGCCCAGGAAGGAGGCGCCCCCGGATGCACCCTCTTGAAGGCTCCCCATACCATGAATCTGGCCCTGATATGCCAAGTGGGTCTTCTAAAAAAGGCAGACGAATGATAACTTTAGTTTATGTAAGGGACACATTACGACTGTGTCTTGCTGAGGATTGTTGTTGTTTATTCGGTCAGTCGCTTCCAACTTTTCATGACTTCATGGACCAGCCCATGCCAGAGCTTCCTGTCGGCCATCGTCACCCTCAGCTCCCCCAAGGTCGAGTCCATCACCTCCAGAATATCATCCATTCATCTTGCCCTTGGTCGGCCCCTCTTCCTTTTGCCTTCCACTTTCCCTAGCATCAGCATCTTCTTCAGGGTATCCTATCCTGTCTTCTCATTATGTGGCCAAAGTACTTCAGTTTTGCCTTTAATATCATTCCCTCAAGTGAGCAGTCTGGCTTTATTTCCTAGAGTATGGATAGGTTTGATCTTCTTGCAGTCCAAGGCACTCTCAGAATTTTCCTCCAGCACCGCAGTTCAAACTTGCTGAGTATAGCCTAGCAAATAAAACAGCTGCTGTGGCCACTGTCCAGCAAAGCCATTAATACATCTTCAGTACTTAGCTGGAACATTCTCAAGGGAATGCATCTTGTGAAATGATTTTTAAATGATGTTTTAAGTGCTACGATATATTCTTCATAAGCATACCATTTCTTTCAACTGTAAGGATACAGAGCTGTAGAGTAATTTCATTGCTACTAGAGTTTAAGCGGGGTAATTAATAATAATAGCACTGAGATTTTGGAATAACCCAGCTGGCAATCTCAGTATGTCTCTCTATATAAAATAAAGATGTTCATATTTGTGTAACTAATTTTATTTCTAACTGATAAGGAAAGGTCAATAAGGAATGGATGTACAGTCCATCTTCTATTATTTACATTGATGTTACTACGTTTATTCTTCTCCTGAAGTCTTCTTTCTTACACTTTGTTAACTTCAAGCTTCTAGTCCTTACCATTAATTGCTTCAGTTGTCTGCCCCTGGTGTTCATTCCCTGATTCCCCTTACAATTTGTTTTGCTCCCTTGATTCTTTCTGTATACATTCTTTCTCTTCTTAGCCCCCCCTTTTTAGGATGTCTGCCCCCGCACCCCAATTTTATTAGTCTTATTGAAACATTTCCCCCATGGGGAGAAAACACCTGAGGAAAAGCTGCAAATTCGCTCTTAATTTCTCAGTGAGCAAAAGATTGTAAGTCCTCCAAGCAATGATGGTGTTTATTTTTATATTCTTTAGTGATAATTATAATAGCATTTAACAGCACTTTGGGGGGACGGTTCCAAACTTTTCACATCCATTATCTGTGTAATCTTTACAACAGCCTTTGTAAAGAATGTTTGGTGTTTTCTCTATATTTCAAGTTCAGGAGTAAGGCTGAGAGAAATAGTGGCTTGACTAAGACCCACCTAGGGTCTTCATAGGTGTGGGTACTACAACTACATATTTTAATCTAATCAACATAGAGCTGCAGCTGAAAATGGCATGCTCACCCCCATAATAAGTTGGATCATGTGCTCTGTGTCTTGACCTCATCACATAGTATATTTTCCTGTCTTCATCAATCAATGATGTAGAGTAGAGGCAGAGAAATACACAATATTTTAATGAAAACTGTTTTTAGCTGTTTTATGTTCAGTATGTTTTTAAAAAGAATGTTGTTGTTAAGTCACCTGGGGTCTTTTTTTAAAAAAGAAGGGTGTCTAATAAATTAAAATGATAAAGATGATAGTAATAATGTAGGTGAAACTTCCTGTGGTGTACCTGCATGGGATCCACCTTTTCCCCGGCCTCCACCTCTGAAACTGAGAAACACCCCCCCCCCCCAGAAACGCCTGCTTTCACCTGGATCAGTTGTTTCCACTGACACTCAAGCTTCAAGCCTTTCACTCTCTCTGGGTTCCAGAGAAACTCAATATGCCCAATTGGTTCTCTCAACCCACTACAGGAGAAGTAACAAGGAAATAGATTTAATAATGGTAGCGTAACAGCTCTATCAGCACATAGGAATCTGTATTTAAAATAAACAAATAAAGATTTATTTAACACAAGAAGAGTTATACGTTATTATTATTAATCAATTCTTGGTCCTAACTTCCTTACCTACTCTACCCCTTCTAAAATCCTATACACAAACCCCACAAACTAGATGTTGCTTCCGTGATGAGTCATGATGCCTTTTGTTGTTGTTCAGTCGTGTCCGACTCTTTGTGACTTCATTGACCACAGCACGCCAGGCCTTCCTGTCCTGCACTCTCTCCTGAAGTGTGCTCAAGTCCATATTCATTGCATTGGTGATGCAATCTAGCCATCTCATCCTCTGCTGTCCCCTTCTCCTTTTGCCTTCAGTCTTTCCCAGCATCAGGGTCTTTTCCAGGGACTTTTCTCTTCGCATTAGATGGCCAAAATATTTGAGCTTCAGTGTCAGTATCTGTCGTTCCAATGAGCACTCAGGGTTGATTTCCTTTAGGATTGACTGATCTGACCTCTTTGCAGTCCAGGGGACTTGTAAGAGTCTTCTCCAGCACCACAGTTAGAAGGCATCAATTCTTCGGCGGTCAGCCTTCCTTACAGTCCAGCTCTCACAGCCATACGTTGCTACTGGGAAAACCATAGCTTTGATTATACGAACCTTTGTCGGCAAGGTGATGTCTCTGTTTCTTACTATGCTGTCTAGGTTTGCCATAGCTTTCCTCCCAAGGAGCAAGCGTCTTTTAATTTCATGGCTACAGTCACCGTCTGTGGTGATCTTGGAGCTCAAGAAAATAAAATCTGTCACTGCTTCCATTTCTTCCCCTTCTCTATGCCAGGAAGTGATGGGGCCAGATGCCACGATCTTCGTTTTTTTAATGTTGAGTTTCAAACCAGCTTTTGCACTCTCCACTTTCACCCTCAACAAGAGGCTCTTTAGATCCTCTTCGCTTTCTGCCATTAGGGTGGTATCGTTTGCGCATCTGAGGTTGTTGATAATTCCCCCAGCAATCTTAATTCCGACCTGTGATTCATCCAACCCGGCGTTTCTCATGATATACTCTGCATATAAATTAAATAAGCAGGGTGACAATATACAGCCTTGTCATACTCCATTCCCAATTTTGAACCAATCGGTTGTTCCATGTCCATTTCTTACTGTTGCTTCTTGACCCTTGTACAGGTTTCTCAGGAGACAGGTAAGGTGGTCTGGTACTCCCATCTCATTAAGAATTTGCCACAGTTTGTTGTGATCCACACAATCAAAGGCTTTATCATAGTCAATGAAGCAGAAATAGACGTTTTTCTGGAATTCTCTTGCTTTCTCCATGATCCAGCGAATGTTGGCGATTTGATCTCTAGTTCCTCTGCCTCTTCGAAACCCAGCTTGTACTTCTGGTAGTTCTCAGTTCGCATACTGCTGAAGCCTAGCTTGTAGGATTTTGAGCACAACCTTGCTGGCATGTGAAATGAGCGCAATTGTATGGTAGTTAAAAAAAAAACCCTTCTTTGGAATTGGAATGTAAACTGACCTTTTCCAGTCTTGTAGCCACTGTTGAGTGTTCCAAATGTGTTGGCATATTGAGTGCAGCACTTTAACAGCATCATCTTTTAGGATCTTAAATAGCTCAGCTGGAATACTCTCATCTCCGCTAGCTTTGTTGTTAATAATGCTTCCTAAGGCCCACTTGACTTCACTTTCTAGGATGTCTGGCTCAAGTTCAGTGACCGCACTATCATGGCTCTCAGGGACATTAAGATCTTTCCTGTATAGTTCTTCTGTGTATTCTTTCCACCTCACCTTATTCTCATCTGCTTCTGTTAGGTCCCTGCCTTCTTTGTCCTTTATCATGCCTGTCTTTGCACAAAATGTTCCCTTGATATCTCCGATTTTCTTGAAGAGATTTCTAGTCTTTCCCATTCTCTTGTTTTCTTTGATTTCTTTGCATTGTTCATTTAAAAAGGCTTTCTTGTCTCTCCTTGCTATTCTTTGGAACTCTGCATTCAGTTGGGTATATCTTCCCCTTTCTCCCTTGCTTTTCGCTTCCCTTCTTTCCTCAGCTACTTGTAAAGCCTCATCAGACAGCCACTTGGATTTCTTGCATTTCTTTTTCTTTGGGATGTATTGAGTTGCTGCCTCCTGAACAATGTTACAGACCTCTGTCCATAGTTCCTCAGGCTCTCTGTCTATCAGGTCTAATCCCTTAAATCTATTCCTCACCTCCACTGTATATTCAGAAGGGATATGATTTAGGTCATACCTGAATGGTTTAGTGGTTTTCCCTACGTTCTTCAATCTAAGCCATAATTTTGTGATAAGAAGCTCATGATCTGAGCCACAGTCAGCTCCAGGTCTTGTTTTGACTGACTGTATAGAGCTTCTCCATCTCTGGCTGCAAAGGACATAATCAATCTGATTTCGATATTGATATCTGGTGATGTCCATGTGTAGAGTCACCTCTTGTGCTGTTGGAAAAGAGTGTTTGCTATGATCAGCGTGTTCTCTTGGCAAAACTCTATTAGCCTTTGTCCTGCTTCATTTTGTATACCAAGGCCATGCTTGCCTGTTATCCCGGTGATTTCTTGACTTCCTACTTTAGCATTCTAATCCCCTATGATGAAAAGGGCATCTTTTTTTGGTGTTAGTTCTAGAAGGTGTTGTAGGTCTTCACAGAACCAATCAACCTCAGCTTCTTTGGCCTCAGTGATTGGGGCATAGACTTGAATTACTGTGATGTTGAATGGTTTGCCTTGGATTCATACTGAAATCATTCTGTCATTTTTGAGATTGTACCCCAGTACTGCTTTTCCCACCCTTTTGTTTACTATGAGTGCTACTCCATTTCTTCTAAGGGATTCTTGCCCACAGTAGTAGATATAAATGGCCTTTAGAGATCCTATATGTTCACTGTGCCTCTGAATACTGGATGCTAGAGACAAACATTAGGAGATGGCAATTACTTTCATTCATGCCCTGCTTGTGAGCTCCCTAGAGACATCTGGCTGGTTGCTGTTGGAAACAGTATGCTAGACTAGCTGGGTCTTAGTCTGATCTGGCAAGACAGTTCTTATATTGGAGCCTTGCGTGCCCATCTGCCATATCTGCCAATGGGAACATTGAGCACATGTCCATAGTAGTCCTCGTAGAGAGCAATCTCAAATACAATTGTATTATTTTGAGAGCAAAGGAGCAGCAAAGAATTGGTGTTATGGCTGTGTGATGCGCTGTATGTTTTATTAAAAGGAATTGTATTTTCATCCATAAACCAATGTGCATACAAGCAGCCAGCTTTCCTTTATGAACCATCAGAGTGTACTTAGAGAGTGCAATTCGCAAATTTGTACAATTCTTATTTGTTGCCCCTCAGTGATTACAGCCTCTTTTCTGTACCGGAGCAATTTTATTAAGCATTTTAGCTATTATGGCAGAGAAATAAATATGTATACTCAATTACTACAGTAATGAGTTGGGGGCACAGTTTCTAGCTTTAAAGTGTTTTAATAAAATGAAAATTCATTAGCACTCATGTAATGATACTTCTTTTACAGTGTCCACTCTGGAAAGCACTGTAAAAATGGAGGAAAACAAAGAGCAGGGCAGCTTGGCAGCTGTGGGTTTTCTTTAAGCAAAGTCTACAATTAAATTAATCTGCATATATCATACTTTTTACAGAGCTTGAATTCACAGCCATGCATAAATAATTGTTGGGTCTTTTCACATTATCCTGGCTTTTGTATTCATGGTTCTATAACTTGAGGTCTATTTTCAAGATCATTGAAATCTCAGTGGAAGCCAGAGAGCCATGTCACATGTTACTAATGATAGATGAACCTGCCCAAGCCTAATTCTGAGTGGGCCATATTAAAATGAATTATTCTAAAATAATTCTAAAACAACTTGTTTTCATCTGGCTCCTGTTCTGATCTAGATCCTGCCACGCCCATTGCCATTATGAACATGTTAAGACCTAGAGGTCTTCCCACCATCAACTTCCATTGCCAACCCTACCCATTGCATCCTTCTTCCTTTTCCAAACCTTACTGAGATGAGGGGATTTGACAAGGAGGGCTTGGGTCATCGTAGCAAATGTAAGTTCTGGATAACTTTGATAGGATGAAGGGGGGGACAACAAAGAGGGCTTGCAGCTAGGAGGGCAAAATGGGCCAATTTTGATTTGGTTTTGGAATTTGGAGTGCTGTGGACCTGATTTGAAGTGAGGCATATACATCATTAAGGGTTTCAGACCCATGAAATTTGATGTTTCACCTCCCATTTTCCAAGTCCCACCGCATCATTACACATTATATTTTCTAAGATGATTTAAATGCACACCTGAATGTGTAGAATTATGTGAAACTAACCGACACATATTCATATTCTGAGCCAGTGGCCTTAAATAAGATACATGCAACTTGGACTTGATGTGTTGCCTTAATTGTTATGTGATTTGTTTTACAGGATTGAAAAACTTGCTGTCCATCTGATGTCAATGCCCAGGTAGCAGGATTCCTAGAATTAACAATACAAGGATGAGTGACATATATAGGAAGAAAAACTTTACATAGATTTAATGGCACATGGGATGCCTTCTGGGAGTGCTTTCCTTAAAATAATATTACATCTAAAGAGCAGCTGCTATGACCTGGTATCCAATTTGATTCTTTACCCAACAGATTCACAACAATTCATCCACCATCCCCTCCTTCCCACCTCTTGTTTCCCTTCATCTATCTTGTTTCCTTTCTTCTTGCTTTCCTAGATGAAAACAGAAGTCTGAACTTTGAGCGACTCCACCGAAGTGCAAGCCTGCAAGAGCAGGAACATTTTTTATTAGAAGCCTCTTTTCTTCCTAAAAGTTTGACTCCACATAAAGGGATTCATATACCTGTGTTTCAAAATGTGTAGCTTTTGTTCTAATTTTATTTTTTAATTAATCTCCTTTGTTTCTGTTATTATTGATAATGACAAATCTTAATAAACTACTGAGAAAAACATGAATATCACACAGGTACACTTGTCAGAGAGTCAGGATTGGCTGTGGTTCCCTGTTAAGGGCACAACTAGACTAGGTAATCACTGATTTGTTGTTGAGAAAGGCAACCCCACACACAGCTCCTCCAGTTCTCTTTGAAACATAGAATCATATAGAATTATAGGGTTGGAAGGGTCCTACAAGACCATCAAGTCCAACCCCCTGCTCAATGCAGGAAGCCTGATTCCCAGGTGATCTCCCACCCAAGGCCTGACCCTGCTTAGCTTCCAAGATCAGACGAAATCAGGCACATCCAGCCCTTTGTGCCATGGCATTATCACAGTATGTGTTTCTGTGCCCCCTCCCTCTGGCATCCAATAATGGAGAGTGGGAGAGGTGAAATAGCGGAGTGGGAGAAGGGAAACACACATTATAATGTTACATTATGACTTCCAGAGAGTCACCTTTATTGGGAGAAGGAAGGAAGTGGATGTGAGGTTGCTGTTTTCACCTGCCAGAGTGTATGCTTCATGACAAACCTGCATAAAATAATTGCTCAGTTCTAAGGACCAAGAAGTGATTTTAATTGTGTGAAGGCAATTAACATGAACATTTTTTGTTATGTAAATAATCACGGGGAAGCCTAAGCAGCCTTGAGACCATGGAGGTGGGGTGGGGAGGGGAAATTGTACTATTTCTCTCCCTGACATGGTTCTCACAAAAATTGCTTCTCTGAAGCTGCTGTTTGAATTTCAAGGGAAGCCTTAATTGCATGAATGCAATTAACATCACATTGCATTTGGCCCTAAGTTTGATTTGAACCAGTCCATTCTAGACCTCACTGTGCTTACCCTTGTCTGTAAGGCCAGCTATGCTAGTATGTGAGTTAATGGAAGCTTAACCAGAGAGAAGAGGAACATTATAGCATTGCTTATTGCTAGGGATGTACGAAAGTCACTTACCTTTTCGCAGATTGTGTTTGCGGTGTGGGGGGGAGGCGCTCCGTCCTTCCCCCTGGAATCCTCAACAGGGGGGAGGCGATCTGGTCCTCCCACCCAGAATCCAGGTCAATCCGCAGCCGGAGTTCTGGCCGCGGACGGGCTGCTGTGGACGCAAATGGTGGCCGCTGTAGCGGCCACCATTTGCGTCCAGCCAGGCAGCCGTGATAGGCTACGTAAGTATTTACGTAGCCTATCACAGCTGGGCAAAAACAACAACAACAAAAACAGCATATGCAAATGGCGGTGGCTATGGCAGCCGCCATTTGCATTCCCTATTTTTCACCGTTTTAGTCTACGTAAATATTTACATAGGCTATTACGGCGAAAAAAAGGGGAACGCAAATAGAGTAGTGGGCGCTATTTGCGTTCCTTTTTTCCCACCGTAATAGCCTATGTAAATATTTATGTAGACTAAAATGGCAAAAAATAGGGAATACAAATGGTGGCTGCCATAGCCGCCGCCATTTGCGTACGCCATTGTTTTTTTTTTGCTTGGCTTGCCGTGATAGACTACACAAATACTTATGTAGCCTATCATGGCAAAGACCAGGATGACAATGGCAGCCGTGGCAGCCGGTTGAAAGACCAGCCGCCACAGCCGGACCCGCCGCCATCTGGAACATCCACCCCAGGTAAGCCTCGTCCGAGGGAGAATCCATGGGGGGGGATGCAGGCTGTTCCGCCACGGATTTCGGGGGGCCAAATGCCAGTGCATTCAGCCTCACTGAAATCCGTGGCGGAATTCTCTGCCATCCCTACTTATTACAGCCTGAACAGTATGTAATAGTAATTTTTTCAAGAGACAATACCAACCCTTAGACACTTTATATTAGGGATGTACGAAAATTCCACCACGGATCTCGGGGAGGCCGAATGCCAGCGCATTTGGCCCCCCGAAATCGGTGGCAGAATGGCCTGCCCCCCTGCCCTCCCGGGACAAGACTTAACTCGGGCGGATCTTCCTGGCAGCGGCGGCTCCGGCGGTGGCTCCAGCGGCGGTTTGGCAGCGGCGGCTGCGGCGGCCGGTCTTCCGACCAGCTGCCACCGCCACCATTTCCAGTTTAAAAAAAAAAATGTGATAGGCTACGTAAAGATTTATGTAGCCTATCATGGCTAGGTTTTTTAAAAAAAACCATGATAGGCTACGTAAATGTTTACGTAGCCTATCATGTCAGACTTTAAAAAACAAAAAAACAAAAAACGCGCGTACGCAAATGGCGGCAGCCATGGCCACCGCCATTTGCGTTCCTTATTTTGGCACGTCTTAGTCTATGTAAACATTTACGTAGACTAAGACGGTGAAAATAAGGGGAACACAAATAGCGTAGCGTCCGCTGCCATTTGCGTACGCGCATTGTTGTTGTTTTTTTAAGTCAGCCGTGATAGGCTACGTAAACATTTACGTAGCCTATCACGGCTGACTGCAGGGACACAAACCTGCAGCAAAACAGCAAACAAGACTGCAGGGCCGCCACCATTTGCGTCCCTGCTAGCCAGCGGCCAGATGTCCGGCTGAGAATCCCTGCAGAGCACAGCTGGCCGGCCAGGATTCTGGCAGGGGGAGGAACTCCTCCCCCCCACCATAAACATAATCAGCGAAAGGTAAGTGCCTTTTGTACATCCCTAAAGGTGAGCGCAAGAGGAGGAGGGAGTGTGCTTTGGCAAATAGGAACCCTCAGCCAGAGCCGATGCTAGGAGTCTCCAATCAGAGCGAGCCTTGGAGGAAGGGGGTATATACTTGGGCAAAAGGCTGCGTTCAGTCATTGTGCTAGCTGTGTCTTTGGGACAGAAGGTTGGTGTGGGTAGATGATCATGTGTGCATATGTGCATTCCAAGGAGTTGTTCCTTCAATTTATTCAATTTTGATCACCATTAGGCTTTCCTCAGAATTAGAATTTAAATTAAAAGGAAACAGCTTGGTTGTACTGGGAACATTCCCTTCCCTCGCTCCTTGATCGTCCGTCCCCATTGGGATGCTGTCTTTTGGAGCACCTCTTCCAGCTGCTTTATCCTATATCTTTGTACCTCCAACTCGTTTGTTATTTGTATGTGATTAGTTTCTATCTCTCCTTTCCATATTTTTTCAAACCAACATAGCTTTTCCTTGCAAATTGCTGCCATGCTTTGCCTTCCCCACCATTCCTGTGTTTGTTTGTTTGTTTATCTCAGTTTTGGACTCTGGAAAAGGCTGTGTTTGTTGTGTAATGTCGAGCCTTACTTCTGCTTTCGCTGCTTCTATTTTCTTGTCATTTTTGTCAGTAAACTGTGTCTCTGTTAGATTTTTACAAACCCACTCTTATTTAGAATTTTAAAAAGAAACATTGACTCTGGGCATGTTCCTCCCCCCCAAGCATTTAGTTTTTTCTTTCTAAATCCTTGAAGAAAGACATATTATAGCAGCCTATGTGTGTAGTGTTTGTCCCCCCCTCCCCACGTGCTGAAGTGAACTGTCTGTGTCTTCTCTGTGTTGATCCCCCCTAAACAGAAATTAAAGAAGGGTTTTTTAAAAAAAATTAGGGTTTGATTTGGTTGTTATCTAAATGCCTGCACTATTGCCCTGTATTTCTTGAAGTTATCCTGCCTCCTATAAAAGAACATGAAATGTAAAACAAGAAATTAAAGACACCAGTCATTTGCTTAGGTAGTTCTGCTTTTCTTTAGCTGTTGTGTGTCTGTGTCTGTGTGAGTGCTAGGTTGTAGGTCCACCAACACTATACATCCAAATTTCAAGGCAGGGTTGAAAAAGCATGAGGCACATAGTATTTATATTACTTACCTTCTTATTCCAAGAACAGTCCACTGTGCAAAGCAAATCAGCACTATATGAGGCATCTTCAAGGTATTGGCAGGAGCAGAGGTGGGGAGAAGTTACAGCTCTTTGCTTTGGGAGTTTTCCTGGAAAAAAAAAATCAGATTTCACCTGCACCTTGCACACAAGCCAGTGAGCCAAAGTGCCTGGAATTTGGCAAGTGGGATGCCCTTGAGGGGGGCTCTGAGGGGCCCAGGTTTCACACACATCCGTGGAAACAGAGAAGTTATGGCTCTTTGCTTTCTGAGTTTCTTTGGAAAACCTCAGATTTCACCAGCGCTTTGTACACAAGCCAGTGGGCCAAAGTGCCTGAACTCTGGTGGGTCGGATGCACTCAAGGGGGGCTGGGAGGGGGCCAGATGTCATGTGCGTGTGTGGAAACAGGGAGAACTTATGATTCTTGGCTTTGGGAGTTTCCGTGGAAAAACTCAGATTTCACCTGTGCCTAACACACAAGCTGATGGGCCAAACTAGGGATGTACGAAAGTCACTTACCTGGTCTCGCAGCTTGCTTCACGGTGGGGGGGAGGCGCTTCGCTTCTCCCCCCGAAATTCAGGCGAGGGGGGGAGCCGTCCCACTTCGCCCAGCCGAAATTCAGGCCGGGGGGGGAGGCTTCCCGCCTCGCCTGGCCGAAATTCAGGCCGGGGAGAAGTGCCCCGTCTCCCTGGCCGCGAACTACGAAAGTAAAAAAAAAAAAAAAAGACCCCGTGATAGGCTATGTAATGATTTACGCAGCCTATCATGGCTAGATTTGCAAAGTCAGCCATGACAGGCTATGTTAATCGTTACGTAGCCTATCACGGGTGACATTGCAAAAAAAAAAAAAAAGCGCGTACGCAAATGGCGGCCCCCATGGGGCGCCGCCATTTGCGTTCCTTATTTGGTCCTGGTAGTCTACGTAAAGATTTACGTAGACTACGGCAAAAATAAGGGCAACGCTATTTGCATTGCCCTATTTTCGCCGTAGTCTACGTAAATCTTTACGTAGACTACAGGGACCAAATAAGGAACGCAAATGGCGGCGCCCCATGGGGGCCGCCATATGCGTACGCGCTTTTTTTTTTCAAAGTCACCCGTCATAGGCTACGTAACGATTAACGTAGCCTATCATGGCTGACTTTGTAGATCTAGCCGTGATAGGCTACGTTAATCGTTACGTAGCCTATCACGGGGTTGTTGGTTTTTTTTACTTCAGCTGTAATGGCGGCGGCGGCAGCCAGTCAAAAGACCGGCTGACACCCCCGCCCCCACCGAAAGCCTGCCGAACTGCCGCCGTGACCCGCCGCCGTGACCCGCCGCCGGGAGGGACATTCGGCTACGGTAAGTCCCATCCCGGGGGGGGTTGCGGGGGGGGTGGCGGATAATTTCACCGCCGATTTCAGGGGGCCGAATGCGTTGGCGCTCGGCCCCCCGAAGATTCGGGGAGAAATTCTCCTCCATCCCTAGGCCAAACTGCCTGGGCTTTGCAGGGTGCAGTGCCCTCAATGTGGGCTGGGAGGGGCCAAGGTGTCATGTGCTTGTGTGGAATCAGGGAGAAGTTACAGCTCTTTGCTTGGAGAGTTTCTCTGGAAAAACTCGGATTTTACCAGTACCTTGCACAAAATCCAGTGGGCCAAAGTACCTGAACTCTGGTGGGTGGGATGCCCTGGAGGGGCCTGGGAGAGGCCCAGGTTTCACACACATCCAGGGAAACAGAGAAGTTACAGCGCTTTGCTTGGAGAGTTTCTTTGGAAAACCTCAGATTTTAACTCCACCTCGCACAAAAACCACTGGGCCAAACTGTCTGAAATTTTGCAGATGGCCTCCTCTCCAGGGGTGGGGGGTGGAGAGGTCCCCAAATTTCATGTCTGTATTCTAAAAACTGGAAAAGTTATGACCATTTGTGTTTTCCCATGCAAGTTAATGGGAAAATGCCAAAACCATGCAATCTGGATATCCGAATCTCTCTTCGGATTCCGATCTGAGTCGGATCGGAAGGGGTCCGAATCGGTCTGAGGCAGATTGGGGTTGCTTCAGATGATCCGAAGCAGCATCTGAAGCGGATCGGGGTGTGTGTGTCTGTGTACAGCCCTAATAGCCATGTCTATTTTCTATAGTAAAAGATCTCCAATGAAAGATATGTCTACAAGTTTGTCCAGCAAAGTTGAATAGTTAAAAAAAAGTGAAAAGAAATATCTCAAATTCTTTGACACCAGTGATGTCAAACTCCAATGAGATCATATTCAGTATTTTTATATGTGAGCTTGTATGCATGAAACATGGACAGCCATGAGAGATTCGGGTTTGTCTTATCTAAAATAACCATCTGGATATGCATAGGGGAAGTATTTACTGACACTGAGAGGAAGAAAGTGCTTAGCATTCATCACTAAAAGCAGTAGAGTTGAATGCACAGGTCAAACTTGGAGAAGATGGATTCTGAGCCTGGCTATTGCTTTGGGTCACAACAACCAATAAGCCAGTTAAAAATTAATAGAGCTCAAATATAACCTACTTTGCTTCTTCCTTGAGCTGCTTGAGACACTATGTAATCTTTAGAGTGAGATGCTGATGTTTCATTTACACATGCAAAGAAATTATGTGGTATAGCCTTCCTGGGAATTTTGATCTGCAGGATCAAGGAACATTTGACAGAATGCTTCCCTATATTAAAAACAAAACAGACATATGAGCAGTAAGTCCTAATTCGCATAAAAGAGCCCAATCTCGGCCCACCTTACCTCTCGGGATCTTGTTTGGAAATGGATGCCCAATGAACACTTTGTTACTGAGAAGTGTTATCCTGAGCAAAAAAGCAAGCTATTTTATAAAGGGCTCTTGTTTGCTGATTAGTTGTGGATCTGTTGTTTTGCCTGTTACGATGTCCATCTTTATTCTGACAGATCAGGGAGTTTGGCCATCAAGTTTGGTTGAAGCAGTGGAATAGTCCTAATTGCAACTTATTTTTCAACATGTGCTAGGCATTCAAAGGCTTCAAATGATAGTAATAATAATGCTGTGACAAGCTTCAATGAATGACCAGAAATATTTAAACCCTGCTGAAATCTCCAGTTTTGTCACTCAGATTTTGAATGCGGGCTTCAAATTCAAGATTGAAATTATTTTTTGAATATGACTTCTCCCCCTCAAAATTGGAATGTTTTAGGCTTGTTGCCATTTCTTTACTGTTTTGGTAACCATTAACTATGTCATCTTATAAGCTGTCAAATACTAATTGTCACTGCATGCCAGCCTTCATATACAGTCAATAATAAAATAGTATTGCATGTCAATAATAAAATATTATATAATACAAATACCATTTCATATCAACTACCATATGCTGTCAAGTTGTTCAATCGTTAAGTCATGTCCGACTCTTCATGACACCATGGACCATAGCACGCCAGGCCTTCCTGTCCTCCACTCTCAAATATCAAATATTCAAATGAAGCACCATAGGACTTCAAATACTCTTATGAAATATTCAAGTATTGAGAAATATCTGGAGAATATTCAATATTAACATTAGGTATGGAGAATTTTTGAAGGATTCCCCCCCCCCAGCTCTATTGCATATGCTAACGAACTTTGGATACTGCAGCATTTCATGTAACCTGTATTAACTACCTAAACATTAGAATTGATTTCCCATAAGGATAGATGGTTGGATCGAAATATGTCCTCCTTCATGTTGAAGGTGGTTCCTGCTAATGAAAGGACCGTGTTACACTTCGCACAAGAATTTTGTTCAGAAAAAGAGAAATTAAATCCAAAGGTGTCCGTTCTTCCACTTACTTAAGCAGAAACATGAAAACTGCTATAGGGCTTTCCTACATGAGGCATTTATCATGTGCACATCATTCCCTACTCATGGTTGTTTATGGGTTCTTTAAATGACATCGTGACCATCTAGTTTCGCTTCTGTGTGTAAAGAGCACTTTCGGCGAGTTTTATTAGATCAGGGAAAATGTGGTATTTAAGTGTAAAAGCAAAATAATTTTTTTTTACACTTGTGTATTTGCACTATTCTGTTATACTACAGTGCCACATCGAGGTTTGGTAGTGGAAAAGCAGGAAATGCTCTTGGGGTAGTGCTCAGATCTCAATTCTGAGATGAAAGTGAAAGTAGATACAGCGGATTAACAGCCATTAACAGCCCCATGTAGAAAAGTCCATAGAGCTTATCTATTGCAGCAGTGTGCTAACACTTGATAACTTGTGAAAGAGCTAGGGATGTACGAAATCCCTACCTGGCTCCGTGCTGGTCAATCCGCGGTGGGGGGGAGGTGCTCCATCCGTCCCCCCAGAATCCTCCCTAGCCGGCTCCTCTCTGTGGCGGCTCCGCAGAGCCACCGGCTGGGGCCAGCCGCAGCCGGAGTTACGGCCGCTTCCAGGCTGCTGTGGCTGCAAATGGCAGCCAGCGTAGCGGCTGCCATTTGCATCCTTGCAGTAAGCTGTGATAGGCTACGTAAGTATTTACGTAGCCTATCACGGCAAAAGGCAGCCACGCAAATGGTGGCTGCTACGCAAATGGCGGCCACTACGCCTTTGTGTGGCTGCCTTTTGCCATGATTGGCTACGTAAATACTTATGTAGCCTATCACGGCTTACTGCAAGGATTCAAATGGTGGCCGCTATGATGGCCACCATTTGCTGCCGCAGCAGCCCGGCAGCGGCCGGGAGACCAGCTGGAGCTGCCTCCGCATTCGCCACTGCATCCGCCGGAGCCGCAGGATCCGCCGCCAGGTACGTTCTGTCCTGAGGGGTTCCACGGGGTGGCAGGGTGGGGGAGGCCATTCTGCCATGGATTCTGGGGGGCCGGATTCTAAAGAATCCGGTTTCACTGGAGTTCGTGGCAGAATTCTCTGACATCCCTAGGAAGAGCTCTAGCAACTCTTTTCCTTCTGTTGACTGTTCTTTGGATCCAACCCAGAGAGAGAGGCTCCTTGGCAATAACTGTGGGCTTTAACATACCTTGATGATCAGCAGTACTCCTTGAAATAATGGGCAAACCTGTGAGAGAAATACTCCCTATTGCTTGTTTTAACGTTTTCCTGCTGAACTATACATATTGTTCTGCTTTGTGCTCTTGTAATTTCCTCTTTTACAGTCTTATTAAAACAATTCGGTATAAACAGCAGGGCGACTGGGTTTCTACAGCTAGGTAATTTCTTCGCTGCAGAGATATAGCACCAGGTCAGCCCATCAACTTTCAGAAACTTTTTAACCTATCATTCATAACGTCAAGCCATTAGTTGCACTCCTCACTTGCCATTGTCAAAAGGCATCCTGCTTCACTAATTTTTTATCTTAGCTACATAACTTTGACAGCTAAACACTCTTTTTCTTCCTGGTTTGGTCCTTTAATTGCATTGTTAAATCAGTCTTTCTGTTGTGGCATCCCATGTGTTTTAAACCAGTGGTGAATTAATGCATTGGAAGCAAACCTTCCAGCAAACTCAGCATATACCATATTAAAATTTCCCATGTCAAAAAGAAAAAAGAATATGCTCTTTGCCTGCAGCAATTTCTCCTGAATTTCTGTTCTGCTGTAAGACTGTAGAGGACACAGTGGGGCCGTGTGGGGCTGGAGGGAAGTGGAGTTTTGTGTGGAGGAGATGCAGAGTCAGTAGGATAAATGTTCAAATATATTTAATGTTACATCTTCCTCTCCAGACCCCAAAACAAACTCAACAGCTATGTATGAGTTTGCAATGTATTTCTCCATAAGTTTCCTTCAGATGGAACCCAATACTTTTAAACTCCCAAATTCAAAGACCCTAGAAATAGGGTTACAAATGGAGTTGAGCAAAAGTGGCCTCCCAAAATTCTCCACCCTATTTGTGGCCAGAAAAATGAGGAAGGCATACTTATCTGTACATGCTCCATAGGAGGCAAATATCCTCCAACTATTTGCCCTGCCCCCCAAAAGAAAATGTCTCAAAAAGCTGCCTAGGAAATTTTCTCAGAAATTCCAGCTCAATTAATATTGAATAGAAGTTAATGTTAGTTCATACTGGTGAAAGTAGGGAGCAACGGGCAAAGAGAAGAGGAATGGAAGGAGAAGGGGCAGGCCAAGCCCACCTCTGCTGCTTCAATAAAATTAAAACAACACTGAACAGTATTAAAGCTGGATCCACAGTTGTACCCAAAATTATCTCCTCTATTCAAGGGTGGTGAGATGGGGGAAGCGAGAAACATTAAGCAAATATGCTCTAGAGTGGGTGCATGTCAATTTCTCCAACAATTTAGCAGGAGTGGGCCTGAAAAAAAAAATTCTCAGAAAATGTTTTTGAAATTTTTCTTCTACTTGCAATTCCAGTTCTAGTTGCAATATCTCCTAAGAGCTCAGATCCTGAACCTAAGAGCTCAAAGGTGGCAGCTGTCAGAGCAAGGGGCAGCATCTGGAGGCACTTGAATATTTTTAAAGAGATCTCAAGTATCTACTTCTAGTTGATCTCATGCACAAAATCACTGCCATCTTCCCCATATATTTTCAGAGGGAATCACTATGCCCACATTGGTAGAAAGAGCTAGTTAGTTTATCTTCAGAAAGAGACAGGAAAGTAGGGAGGGATGCTGTGGAAGATACCTACTACCCCCTTGCTTCTGATTGCTCACTCTGTGATTTAACTCCTTCCCCTAGAAACCCTGAGAAGGAATTTAAAATCCTGCAACTTGAGGTTAAACCCAGAGATCTACCAGCCCTGCTTGCGAAACATGTCCCCTCCTCAAAAGGTGGAATTAATGAAATTAATAAACACTTCCAGACGGTTGATAACAAAATGCCAGAGGCTTCCTTTTCTGCTGCCAAGTTGCAGATTATAGGGAATATGCTCTTACGGATGCACTACTGTGCCCCTAGAGCAGGGGTGAGCAACCTGCAGCCTTAGGGCTACATCCAACTCTCAGGCTAATTTCATGCAGCCCTCTGAAATAGACCAGTTCAGAACTCTGGCAAGAGTGATCTGTCCCTCCCTCAGCAGCCCACTGGGTAGGATGGAAGGGCAGGGTGGGAGAGGGAGTAGGGTGTGCAGAAAGAGAGAGGAAAAAAGGCATGGCCTTTTTGGCCCAGCCCACAATTGATTTTGGCCTTGCCCATTGCCAGAATGAAGCCCTTGACACATTAGGCCCAAGGAAATGAGGATCTCAACAGGAAAAAAAAAATGGCTTGCACCTGTACTGGAGTAAAACAAAGAGGATAGCAGGAAAGAGCCAAAGGGGCCCAGAGCCTTCCTGGGTGCACTATGGACACAAATCTGTGTACTGTGATTTAAAACAACAAAACAAGTTTGTTATATTTTGTTTCTTTTCTTATAATATTAATTTCATTTCTTACATTTCTATACCGCCCAATAGCCAAAGTTCTCTGAGCAGTTTACAAAGATTAAAAACCTTAAAAATACAATATTGCATGTAATATAAAAATAATTTACATACAGACATATAAATAAACAGCATACACACACACATACACTTTTAACAATCAACAATAAGAAATCCCATGACCTGATTAAAAATCTTCTAATATGCTGCAAAATGCCTGAGAGTAGAGGAAGGTCTTAATCTGGCACTGAAAAGATAACAGTGTTGGCACCAGGTGGGCCTCACTGGGAAGTTGGTTCCACAATTGAGGGGTCACCACCAAGAAGGCCCTCTTCCTTGTTGCCACCTTCTGAGCCTCCATCAGAGGAGATACCTGGAGGATGGCTTTAGATTATGAGTGTAGTATATGGGTAGATTCATGCCAGGATATGCTCTCTGATGGTTATTGTGGTCCCAAGCCATGTAAGGCTTTATAGGTCAAAACCTGCACCTTCAATCAGTTCTCATGATCAATTTCTTTCACTTCATGGTGACTTGCTGGGGATGGAACTGGGTCACGGGAAGAGTCCAGCCTGTACTGGAATGAATCTCTAGCAAACTTAAGTTTCTTTGGAAAGTTGTTTGGTGAACTTGCATATGGTTTCAATGTAAGAACTTGAAGTCAGACTTCAGAAAATATCTAAAAGTCCTCAAGCACATAGGGATTTCCTCAAGTCTCTCTAATATATCCTACCTTCTTCTTTAATGGCATACATCTAAACATTCCATCACTACTCAGACAGGATCCTCCTCTCGCTTCTCTCAGATCCTAAGAGGAAGACCTTCATCTCTTCAGGCAATTTTCTGTTTGGTCTTCTTCTGTAGCATTATGGATCTCTCCCATGTTCTTCTCCCTTTCCCACTTCCTTCTCCTTTGTAGTTTCTCGTGGCCATATGATTTTGTGCCAACCATCCTATTTGTGAAGGTCAGTGGGGCCAGAAGCCACAGTGAAAGCTTCCTGAACTGTGTTACGCTCTCAGGGATGATGTCATAATGCTCTGCTCCAAGTTGCCGGGACACTAGCACAGTAAATCGTCATGCTAACTCAGTACCTTCTTTTGGCCTGCCCTTTGCGGACTGTCTGTCAAAATATGCGAACACAAAACATACATGAGAGAGAAAGGAGGTAAAATACAGCATTTAGATTTTGTCTTGTTTATAGCATACAACAAGATCATAGAGAAATGGCAGATTACAAAAAGAAAGGAAAATGGAACAAATCAGAGGGAGATATGGAGGGGGGAGACAGTCACACTCTAAAGGCAGAGTGTGTAACAATAGGGTGCTGACTGTCCCTAAACTGTCCCCCAACTCAAATAACCTGGATGGCCCTGGCAACAGACCCCCTGGGTTGAAAACTGCTGCTGCTGAATGCCAGGTCAGTGAATGGTAAAACAACTGCTATCCAGAACATGATCCTGGATGAGCACACTGACCTGGCCTGTATTACAGAGACCTGGCTGGACGAAGCTGGGGGGGTTATTCTCTCTCAGCTCTGCCCTCCAGGGTTCTCTGTTCAGCAGCAGGCAAGACCTGGGGGGTGGGGAGGTGGAGTGGCAGTGGTCTATCGTGATTCGATCCCCCTTACCAGGTGCCCTTTCCCACAGTCTGCTGGGTTCGAGTGTGTGTATTTGAAGGTGGGTGCCCTGGACAGAATATGGATTCTGTTGGTGTTAGGGATGTACAAAAGTCACTTACCTTTTCACAGCTTGGATTTGTGGTAGGGGGGAGGCACTCTGTCCTTCCCCCTGGAATCCTCCCTGGGCCGGCTCTGCTCCACGGCAGCTGCCCGGAGCTGCTGGCCAGGGCCATCTGCAGCTGGAGTTCCAGCCACGACCGGCTGCTGCAGATGCAAATGGCGGCCGCCATAGCGGCCACCATTTGCTTCCTGCCAGGCTGCTGTGATAGGCTATGTAAGTATTTACGTAGCCTATCACGGCAAAGAGCAGGGGTGCAAATGGTGGCCGCTACTCTATTTGCGCCGCTGCTCTTTCCGTGATAGGCTACGTATTTACGTAGCCTAACGTGGTAAAGGCAGCTACGCAAATGGCGTAGTGGCCGCCATTTGCGTGGCTGCCTTTACCATGATAGGCTACGTAAGTACATAACCTATCATGGAAAGAGCAGCGGCGCAAACAGCATAGCGGCCACCGTTTGTGCCCCTGCTCTTTGCCGTGATAGGTTACGTAAATACTTACCATGATAGCCTACGTAAATACTTTACCGTGATAGGCTACATAAATACTTATGTAGCCTATCACGGTAAAGACAGCCACGCAAATGGCGGCCACTATGCCATTTGCATAGCTGCCTTTACCATGTTAGGCTACGTAAATACGTAGCCCATCATGGAAAGAGCAGCTTGGCAGGACGCAAATGGCGGCTGCAGCAGCCGGCTGAAAGACCAGCTGCCGCCACCACCAGAGCTGCCGCCGGAGCCCCAGGTAAGTTTCATTCTGGGGAGATTCCGTGGGGTGGCGGGGGGTGGGAGGCTGTTCCGCCATGGATTTCGGGGGGCTGAATGCCAGTGCATTCGGCCTCACTGAAATCCGTGGCAGAATTCTCCGCCATCCCTAGTTGGTGTACTGCCCACCCCGCTGCTCAACAGACTCCTTCCTGAGCTAGCCGGGGTAGTCTCGGGGTTGGTGTTGGAGACCGCTCAGCTTGTTGTGCTGGGGGATTTCAACATCCATGCTGAGGCTGCGCTGTCGGGAGCGGCTCAGGACTTCATGTCCACCATGACAACTATAGGTCTGTCCCAGAGGGTATCTAGCACCACCCATGCTGCTGGGCACACTCTGGATGTTGTTTTCTGTGCTGGATGGGGTGATAGTGATCTGAGAGTGGAGTAGGGATGTACGCAAGTTACTTACTATTTCATGGATCTGCTTCGCAGTGGGGGGGGAGGCGCTCTGTCCCTCCCCCCCAAAATCCTCGACGGGGGGGAGGCGCTCCATCCCTCCCCCTGGAGTCCTGCCCGGCCAGCTCCGCTCTGCGGAGATTCTGCGGAGCCACCGGCCAGCTCCGTCAGCAGCCAGACATCCGGCCGCTGGGTAGCAGGGACACAAATGGTGGCTGCCGTAGCTGCTGCCGTTTGTGTCCCTGTATTCAACCATGATAGGCTACGTAAAGACTTACGTAGCCTATCATGTCTGGGTAAAAAAACAAAAAAAAACCACAAACGCATATGCAAATGGCGGCTATGGCGGCCGCCATTTGCATTCCTTATTTTTTGCCATCTTAGTCTACGTCAATATTTACGTAGACTATTACAGCGAAAATAAAGGGGAACACAAATAGCGTAGTGGGCACTATTTGCATTCCCTTTTGATTCGCCGTTTTAGCCTACGTAAATATTTTAAAGAAAATATTTAAAAGAAAATATTTTTTTCTGCCACTATTGAGTTTGCAAAGAGCCGTCCAGCAGAGCTGTTTTGAGTGGTTAGGGGTCTTTTACACACTAGCCTGCAAGAGGATAATTTAAACCCTTCGACAGCCCGCTGTGAACAATTTGCTCAGCACTTTGCAGACAAAATTGCTCGGATCCACTCTGACTTGGATGCTATAGTTGCTACAGACCCAGTTGATGTAACTTTGGCCCCTGCTTGTCCAATGTTGTTGGATACTTTTCAATTTGTACAGCTTGAGGATTTGGACAGGATCCTGGGAGAGTTGAGAGCCACCACGTGTGTTCTAGATCCTTGCCCTTCCTGGCTTATAAAAGCAGCCAGAGGTGGATGGGCCGAGTGGGTAAGGGGAGTGGTTAATGCCTCCCTTAGGCAAGGCAGAGTTCCAGCCTGCTTGAAGGAGGCGGTGGTGAGACCTTTGTTAAAAAAGCCCTCCCTGAACCCCACTATATTGGATAATTATTGGCCAGTCTCCAATATTCCATTTCTGGGCAAGATATTGGAGCATGTGGTGGCTTCCCAACTCCAGAGATTCCTGGATGAGACAGATTATCTAGATCCATTTCAATCTGGCTTCAGACCCGGTTATGGGACAGAAACAGCTTTGGTCACCTTGGTGGATGACCTATGCCGGGAACTAGGGATGTACGAAAGTCACTTACCTTTTCGCAGGGGTGCTTCGCGGTGGGGGGGAGGCGCTTCGCTTCTCCCCCTGAAGTTCAGGCGAGGGGGGGGAGCCATCCCATCTCGCCCGGCCGAAATTCAGGCCGGGGGGGGAGGCTTCCCGCCTCGGCCAGCCGAAATTCAGGCCGGGGAGAAGCGCCCCGTCTCCCCGGCCGCGAAACAAAGTGTAAAAAAACCCAACAACCCCGTGATAGGCTACGTAACAATTAACATAGCCTATCACGGCTAGATTTCCAAAGTCAGCCGTGATAGACTACGGAAATCGTTACGTAGCCTATCACGGGTGACTTTGAAAAAAAAAAAAGCGCGTACGCAAATGGCGGTGGCCTATGGGCACCACGATTTGTGTTCCTTATTTGGTCCCGCTAGTCTACGTAAAGATTTAAATCTTTACGTAGACTACCGGGACCAAATAAGGAACGCAAATGGCGGCGCCCATAGGCCGCCGCCATTTGCGTACGCGCTTTTTTTTTTTTTCCAAAGTCACCCGTGATAGGCTACGTAACGATTTACGTAGCCTATCACGGCTGACTTTGGAAATCTAGCCGTGATAGGCTACGTAAATCGTTACGTAGCCTATCATGGGGTTGTTTTTTTTTTAACACTTTACCTTGTAATGGCAGTGGCAGCAGCCGGTCGGAAGTCCGGCTGCTGCCCCCGCCCCCAACGAAAGGCCGACGAACCGCCCCCGGGACCCGCCGCCGGGAGGGACATTCGCCAAAGGTAAGTCCCATCCCGGGGGGGGGGCAGGGGGCGGAGAATTTCACCACCGATTTTGGGGGGCCGAATGCGTTGTCACTCAGCCCGCTGAAGATTCGGGGAGAAATTCTCCACCATCCCTACCGGGAACTAGACAGGGGGAGTGTCCCTTTTGGTTCTGCTGGACCACTCAGTGGCTTTCGATACCATCGACCATGGTATCCTTCTGGGCTGCCTCGCTGGGATGGGACTTGGAGGCACTGTTTAACAATGGCTCCATTCTTTCTTGGAGGGGCAGACCCAGAAGGTGGTGCTGGGGGACTCCTGTTCGACTCCCTGGCCATTGGCTTGTGGGGTCCCTCAGGGTTCTGTCTTGTCCCCCATGCTATTTAACATATACATGAAACCACTGGGGGAGGTTGTCCAGAGTTTTGGGGTTCAGTGTCACCAGTACGCTGATGATACCCAACTCTACTTTTCCTTTCCAACTAATTCCAAGGAAGCTGTTGGGGTGCTGAACCGGTGTCTGTCGGCAGTAATGAACTGGATGAGGGCAAACAAATTGAAGCTTAATCCAGACAAGACAGAGGTGCTCCTGGTCAGTCGAAAGGTGGATCAGGGAATAGGGATACAACTTGTGCTAGATGGGGTTACACTCCCCCTGAAGACACAGGTTCGCAGCTTGGGTGTACTTCTGGATTCAGCCCTGAGCCTGGATGCCCAGGTTGCAGCGGTGGCCAGGAGTGCATTTGCACAGTTAAAGCTAATGTGCCAGCTGCGCCCATGCCTTGAGATGTCTGACTTGGCCATGGTGACACATGCCTTAGTTACATCCCATTTGGATTGCTGTAATGCACTCTACGTGGGGCTGCCTCAGAAGAGTGTTCAGAAACGTCAGCTGGTTCAAAGAGCTGCGGCCAGACTGCTGACTGGGGCTGGTTACAGGGAGCATACAACTCCCCTGTTAAAACAGCTTCACTGGCTCCCAGTCTGTTTCCGGATACAATTCAAAGTGCTGGTTATGTCCTATAAAGCCCTATATGGCTCGGGTCCATGTTATCTGAAAGACCGTATTCTCCCTTATGAGCCTACTCGTGCCCTGAGATCTTCAGGGGACGCCCTTCTCGCCATCCTGCCATCATCACAGGAATGCCTGGTGGGAATGCGGGAGAGGGCCTTCTTGGTGGCTGCCCCAAGGCTCTGGAACTCCCTTCCCAGGTAGGCGAGAGTGGCACCCTCCTTGATATGTTTTCATAGGCATGCAAGAACGTTTTTGTTCCAGCAGGCCTTTGGGGATAACTAATCTGGACTAGGGATGTACGAAAGTCACTTCCCTTTCTGCTGATTATATTGATGGTGGAGGTGGAAGCGTTTCATCCCTCCCCCCGGAATCCTCGATGGGGGGGAGGCGATCTGTTCCTCCCCCCCGGAATCCTCCATGGCCGGCTGTGCTCTGTGGCAGCTCCACGGAGCAGCCGGCCAGGCCCAGGCCAGAGCCGCCCACAGCCAGATTTCCGGCCGCAGAGGGCTCTGGGTAAAACAAACAAACAAAAAAACCACGTATGCAACTGGCGGCGGCTACGGCCCCTGCCATTTGTGTTCCTTACTTTTGGCCGTCTTAGTCTACGTAAATATTTACGTAGACTATGAAGAGATGGCGAAGAATTTCTCCCCGAATCTTCAGGGGGCCGAGCGCCAATGCATTCGGCCCCCCGAAATCGGCGGTGAAATTCTCCGCCCCCCCCCGGGATGGGACTTACCGCAGCCGAATGTCCCTCCTGGCGGCAGGTCCCAGCGGTGGTTCGGTGGGCTTTTGGCGGGGCGGGGGCGGCAGCCGGTCTTTCGACAGGCTGCCGCCACCACCATTACAGCTGAAGTAAAAAACAACAACCCCGTGATAGGCTATGTAACGATTAACGTAGCCTATCACGGCTAGATCTCCAAAGTCAGCCGTGATAGGCTACGTTAATTGTTACGTAGCCTATCACGGGTGACTTTGGAAAAAAAAAAGCGCGTACGCAAATGGCGGCCCCCATGGGGCGCCGCCATTTGTGTTCCTTGTTTGGTCCCTGTAGTCTATATAAAGATTTACGTAGACTACGGCCAAAATAAGGGCAACGCAAATAGCATGGCAGGCGCTATTTGCGTCCCTTTTTGATTCACTGTTTTAGCCTACGTAAAAATTTACGTAGGCTAAAACGGCGAATCAAAAAGGGACACAAATAGCGGCCGCTACGCTATTTGCGTTCCCCTTTATTTTCGCTGTCATAGTCTACGTAAATATTTACGTAGGCTAAAACAGTAAAAAAAAGGGAACACAAATGGTGGCCGCTGTAGCTGCCACCATTTGCGTATGCTTTTGTTTTTGTTTTTTTACCTGCAGACTGCCCAGTGGCCGGATGTCTGGCTGCGAGCGGCCCTGGCCGGCGGCTCTGAGGAATCTCCGTGGAGCAGAGCTGGCCAGATTAGGATTTCAGGGGTGCTTCCCCCCCACCACGAATCACCCCATCGAAAAGGTAAGTGACTTTCATACATCCCTATCTGGACCTGTGAAAATGTGACGTATGGATATTTTTGTTGTTGTTGTCTTTTAATGTTTTAATATTTTTACAATTTCAAAATTGATGATTTAATTACATTTTTAACTTTTGTACAGTTGTATTTCTATTTCTATTCATAGGTTTTCATTGTAGAAGTTTTAATGTTGTAAGGCCGCCTTGAGTCCCAGTATTGGGGAAAAGGCGGGATATAAATACAATAATAATAATAATAATAATAATAATAATAATAATAATAATATCATGCAGATGGAAGGATTTGTTGTTACCCTTATCTTTACCATTGCTCTCATTTCTTTTATCCTTTCTCCTCCCTTTCCCCCTTTTTTAAATTATTATTATTATTATTATTAAATTTATTAATCGCCCATCTGGCTGGTCACCCAGCCACTCTGGGCAATGTACAACATACAATAAAACAGTTTAAAACAATAAAATTCTACAGTAAAAACGTTTTCTAAAATACCCTAACCCACCCCAAATGCTTGCCTGAACAACCACGTTTTTAATGCACGATGGAAGCTCATTAAAGAGGGGGCATGGCGCAGTTCCCTAGGGAGGGAGTTCCACAGAGTGGGGGCCACCACAGAAAAGGCCCTCTCCCTCGTCCCCACCAGTCTAGCTGTCCTGGCTGATGGGACAAAGAGAAGGCCATCCAAGGCTGATCTTGTTAAGCGGCCTGTCTGGTGCTGCTGGAGGCGCTCCTTAAGATCGGCTGGGCCGGAACCATATAGGGTTTTAAAGGTCAAAACCAACACCTTGAATTTGGCCCAGAAAACAACTGGTAACCAGTGCAACTCCTTCAGCACTGGAGTGATGTGATCTTGCCGGTGGCTGCCTTTAATCAGGCAAGCCGCCGCGTTTTGTACCAGCTGCAGCTTCTGAACCATCTTCAAGGGTAACCCCATGTAGAGCGCATTACAGTAGTCTAAACGAGAGGAGACCAGGGCATGTACTACCAATGGGAGCAGATGGTTGGGAAGGAAGGGGTGCAGCTGCCATATCAGATGGAGTTGATGCAGCGCTGTCCGGCTCACAGCTGACACCTGAGCCTCCATGGACAGCTGGGAGTCCAAAATGACCCCCAGGCTGTGTACCTGGTCTTTCAAGGGTAGCCGTACCCCATTCAACACCAGGTCAACATCCCCCAGCCTCCTCTTGTCTCCCACCAAAAGTACCTCGGTCTTGACAGGGTTCAGCTTCAGCTTATTCCTCCCCATCCAGCCACTCATCGTCTCCAGACATTGGACAGGGATTCTACGGCCAACCTTGGTGAAGATTTGAATGAGAGGTAGAGCTGCATGTCATCCGCATATTCATTACACCGCACCCCAAACCTCCTGATGATAGCCCCCAGCGGCTTCATATAGATGTTAAATAGCATCGGGGAGAGGATGGAACCCTGTGGCACCCCACAAGTGAGTGGCCACGGGTCCGAAACCTCCTCTCCCAGTGCTACCCTCTGGTACCTGCTGGAGAGGAAGGACCAGAACCGCCGCAATACGGTGTCTCCAATGCCCAACCCCTCCAGGCAGTCCAGGAGGATACTGTGGTCAACAGTATCAAAAGCCACTGAGAGGTCGAGGAGAACAAGGAAGGAGCATTCACCCCTATCCAGAGCCCTCCTCATATCATCTACCAAGGCGACCAAGGCTGTTTCTGTCCCATGCCCAAGCCTGAAGCCCGGCTGAAATGGATCTAGATAATCAATTTCTTCCAAGTGTGCCTTCAACTGCATCACCACCACCCGCTCAATCACCTTGCCCAAAAATGGCAGATTTGAGACTGGGCGAAAGTTGTTCAAAACTTGAGGATCCAAGGAGGGCTTCTTTAAAAGCGGTCTTATCACTGCCTCCTTGAGGGCTGATGGCATCACTCCCTCCTCAAGGGAGGCGTTCACCACCGCCCTGATCCCCTCACCCAGTCTCTCTCTACAGCCCATAATGAGCCATGATGGGCAAGGATCAAGTAAGCAGGTGGTCGGCCTTACAGATGAAAGCACCTTGTCCACTTCATCAGGAGGAAGAAGCTGGAACCGTTCCCACAAAACCGGTTTGCCACAGGCTGCCTCTTGCTCACTAACTGTATCCACAGCGTGCAGAGTAACACACCTAATCTGATCAATTTTATCTGCAAAGTGCCTTGCCAAGGCCTCACAGGAGGCCTTAGAATGCTCCAGTGGTTCAGGAGCCACAGGACCGACCAGGCTCCAGACCACTTGGAACAGCCTCCAGGGGCAGCACTCTGCAGACGCGATGGAGGCAGCATAATATTCCTTTTTTGCTGCCTTCACCACCATGTGATAGGCTGAAGATACAGCTCTAGCCCGTGTCTTTTTATCTCCCGCAATTAAATTTAGATTCTAGATAGAGCTGAAACCAATTTGCTCCCTAAAATTCTGCTACATTTTTTCTGCAAATGTTGATATTGGGTTGGATCTGGGATCTGCCATCCATTGATGGATTCTGCTCATCGAACGTGCCTCTGCCGAATTTTCAGGGATTCCCCTTTCCTCTCTGCACCACAACTCACCCCTTTCAGTAGCTTCCTCATACCCTCTGTCTAGCATTTTCAGGGGGCTAGAGGGGTGTCATGAAGAGGAGGGGGTGGGAAAGGCTTCCACGCCTAAATTTGGATCCAGCCCATTGTGTATTCTCCAGATAGTCTCTGAATGCTTGAATATTTGCCAGACACATTATATCTTTATTTGTCATCTTAGGGAGGAATTTCATGACAGTGGAATTAGAAGTACGTTGAAGTATTACATGGATTTTCATGGAATCGGCTTTGGTCTCTCAGGGACACATGAAGCACGATAAGCCAAGTGTACTGTACCTTTAAAATCCAGTTTTCAGTAGAGATGGCGGAGAATTCTGCCACGGATCTCAGTGAGGCCGAATGCCAGTGCATTTGGCCCCCCGAAATCCATGGCAGAACAAAGCCCCCGCCCCCCCAAGCTATGAAAGGTGCGCGGAACGGAGCCCCCAACCCATGAAAGGTGCACGAAATGTAGCACTTACCTGCTGCCGTCCGCGCTGACTTGCGAACAGCGGCCGCCCTGCGGCCGCCATTCGCTTCCTTGACATAGCCATGATAGGCTACGTAAATACTTACGTAGCCTATCACGGCTAATGCAGAGACGCCTTTTGCATCCCTGCAGAGGCCGTGATAGGCTACGTAAGTATTTACGTAGCCTATCAGGGCAAGCAAAAAAAACCCAAACGCGTACGCAAAGGGAGGCAGCTACCGCGGTCACCCTTTGCGTTCCCTATTTTTCGCCCTTTTATCCTACGTAACTATTTACGTAGGCTATTATGGTGAAAAAAAAGGGGAACGCAAATAGCGTAGTGGGCACTATTTGCGTTCCCCTTTTGTTTTTTTGCCGTAATAGCCTACGTAAATATTTACGTAAGATAAAATGGCGAAAAATAGGGAACGCAAATGGCGGCGGCCGTAGCCGCCGCCATTTGCGTACGCTGTTGTGTTTTTTTTGGCCTGCTGTAATCACGACAGCCTGGGTGGATGCAAATTGTGGCCGCTACGGCGGCCGCCATTTGCGTCCACAGCAGCCCATCCGTGGCTGGAACTCCGGCTGTGGACAGCCCTGACCTGCTGCTCCACAGAGCTGCCATGGAGCGGAGCCAGCCAGGCAAGATTCCGGGGAGGAGGACCAGATTGCCTCCCCCCACATCGAGGATTCCGGGGGGAGGGACGGAGTGCTTCCCCCCTGTGAATCACATCCGCGAAAGGTAAGTGACTTTCGTACATCCCTAGTTTTCAGGGGTCACACAGCACTTGAAAGGAACATAGTTCCAGACGGGGTGGGGGGAGTAGAATTGAATGTTATCAACCTGGCAGGTGCTGCTCAACCAATGAGAGAGGCTTGTTTCCCACCCCTGTCTAAGCTCCCCCCTGCTACTATGTTATTATGAATGGAGGGCAACTAATTCACAATTTTGAAGGCTCCCTCCTGCTACTATGTTATTATGAATGTAGAGTAACTAATTAACAACTCTATTCCAGCAAACTGACATTGTGGAGTTATTCCTCCCCTCCCCCTTTATCCAATGTGCACACTTTTGCCAGAAGAAGCCAAAATCCCTGATTCTGCAGTGCAGCATCTGAAGACCCCCTATAAGAGTACCCTACCCCTCCAATTTTGCCCCATTCCAGCACTCTGCCGCAGAGTTATTGCTTCCAAATCCTCTTTCTGCCTTTCTCCTTCTCCCTGCTCACAATGAGACGCTCCCATAAACCCGAAAGATTGTTACTGCAATAAAGGAGAGAAGGGATTTTACATAACAATAGATAAATGACTTTACATGAGAGAAACTACAGAACATCAAAGAAGTACAGCATTGAAATAGCGATTTAAAAGAGCATCGGAGAAGCGAAAGAGCACTTTAGAGTGAGTTATTAAAGTTAGCCTCTAACCCTTTACTACTTTAGCAAAATACCCTGGAGAAGCTGGAAGAGGTTTGTAGATGAGATCCATGGCTTTGAATGCATACAGATATGTTAAAGATTCACTGCAGGGAAGTGAGATTTATTTCTTACTTCTGAGTAAACATGCACAGAAGGTGGGGGATATGTTAAAGATTAAAAGCAGGGTAGCTAAGGTGAATGAGTGTCCCCACTACTGCAGTAATATGAGGGGTCGCTGCTGCACTCCTGAGGACTTTCTCAATGGGGAAACTACTTCAGTTGGGGAAACAAGGGGGAATTTGGCCCCAGCCCCTTGACCACATCACTGCTAGGTCACAGAGGCATGCCCAGGATTTAATGTGTGTGGTGGGGAAGACATGGCACACTGGGGCAAAACTGCCAGGGAACCGCTTTCAGTAAAAGTCGGAGTAAAAGGAGTTTCAGAAAATTCAGCTTTTCAAGAGGGAAGCGGCTGGTTGGCAGCGGATTGGTGACAACGTCACCTGTGGGAAGGGCCTCAGACTGCTCAGACTTGGCACCAAATCGCTCATGAAGACAGCCCCCTATACTAGTTCAATGCAACTGCAAATGGGCATGGTGCAGTGGTGAGAGTGCTGAACTGGGAGCCGGGAGATCCGGATTCTAGTCCCCACTCAGCCATGGAAGCTCACTGGGCGACTTTGGGCCAGTCACAGACTCTCAGCCCAACCTACTTCACAGGGTTGTTGTGAGGATAAAATGGGGAGGAGGAAGAGGAGGAGGAGGAGGAGGATGTAAGCCGCCTTGGGTTCCTTGCAAGAGGAAAAAGGTGGGATATAAATGCAATAAATAAATAATAAATAAATAAAATTTGGGTGGGGTGGGGCATTTCCAGTTCAGCGCTTGTTTTAGCTGGTGATATCTCATTACCTGCAAATTCTGATGTAATAGTATTAATTAAAGCAAATCAATGATGACATCAAAATGATCACAACCAGATCCTTAAATTCGTAAAGTATTTCTTATAGTACAAAACCATACAAACATTGTCATTACCTTTTATAATAATGAACAAAGCCAATTCTGAGAATCTGAAACTCCTGCTTATCTTAATATGACTATCCTGTCTTGCTAAATAGGACCCCATGGATGTGCTTATTAATGTAACCATTTGATAATATGGATGTTTAAGATGTTTCCTTCTTTTTTCCCCCACCCATGCTGCTGATCACTCTGGCTGGCCATAATTCATGATGACAAATCAGTAAGTTATGATGCTAGGTTTTATTAGACTTTAAGGATTTTATTGTGTAATGAATTGCATTGGATTTTTAATGTGCATGTCGCCTCAGGTATCTGTGGGGATAGAAGCAGACCATAAATCCTATAAATAAGTAATAAATAAACATAATAAATCCACCCAGTAAGACTTGACAAATTGCCATCATGGTTACTTAAATAAGTGTACTATGAGATAGATAAATGCTAGTTATATTATACCTGTATGCAACAATTTCATTTATTTATTTATTTATTTATTTATTTTTATTTTATTTATTTTATTTCATTTCTATACCACCCAATAGCCAAAGCTCTCTGGGCGGTTCACAAAAATTAAATCCAAGCAACACACAATAAAACAATTTAAAATATACAGAACATTAAAACCACAATATAACAATACAACCACAATAAAACCTAGCAACAGTGCAGGAGTTTAAAATAAGGGGTGGACGAAAGTCACTTACCTTTCGTCAAAGCTTGTTCACGGTGGGGGGGAGGCGCTTCGCTGCTCCCCCCGCGAAGTTCAGGCCGGGGGGGGAGGCTTCCCGCCTCGCCCCAGCCGAAATTCAGGCCGGGGGGGAGGCTTCCCGCCTCGCCCGGACGAAATTCAGGCCGGGGAGGAGGCTTCCCGCCTCGCCCGGCCGCGAACTCAAAAGTTAAAAAAAAAAAAACGCCCCCGTGATAGGCTACGTGACGATTAACGTAGCCTATCACGGCTAGATCTGCAAAGTCAGCCGTAATAGGCTACGTTAATCGTCACGTAGCCTATCACGGGTGACTTTAAAAAAAAAAAAAGTGCGTATGCTAATGGCGGCCCCCATAGGGAGCCGCCATTCGCGTTCCTTATTTGGTCGCTGTAGTCTACGTAAATCTTTACGTAGACTACAGCGACCAAATAAGGAATGGGAAAGGCGGCTCCCTATGGGGGCCGCCATTATCTGTACACTCTTTTTTTTTTTTTTAAAGTCACCCGTGATAGGCTACGTGACGATTTACGTAGCCTATCACGGCTAACTTTGCAAAACTAGCCGTGATAGGCTACGTTAATCGTCACATAGCCTATCGCGGGGGCGTTTTTTTTTTCTTTTATTGGAATGGCGGCGGCGGCAGCCAGTCGAAAGACCGGCTGCCGCTCCCGCCCCGCACGAACACCCGCCGAACCGCCGGCCAGACCCGCCGCCGGGAGGGACATTCGGCGAAGGTAAGTCCTGTCCCGGGGGGGGTGCGGGGGGGTGCGGAGGATTTCTCCCCAAAACTTGTTTGGGGGGCCGAACACGTTGGCGCTCGGCCCCCCGAAGTTTCGGGGAGAAATTCTCCGCCATCCCTATGTAAAATACAGATTTAAAACAGCAAAGATAAAAATTTAGAAAGCTAAAATGCTAAAATGCCTGGGAAAATAAAAAGGTCTTCATCTGGCACCGAAAGGAATACAATGTAGGCGCCAGGCGAACCTCACTAGGGAGCTCATTCCAGAGCTGGGGTGCCACAGCAGAAAAAGCCCTCTTCCTCTTTACTAAGAAACAATATATTAATGAACAAAATCAATCGTTGTGTATATTCCTGTACAAGCAGATGACTATGGATTTGGACTTACGTGATTGAATATATAATGGCTTCAAGATTCTGCTTGTGCAGTGCTTTACTAATATGCACATGCACTCTTACATATCAGTAAAACACTACACCAATTGCGAGCGGAGATGGGTCAAAGAAGAGTCAGACAACAAGGCTTGGGTTGAAAATTGGGCTACATTTATTGAAAATATCTGCAAAGGACAACCTAGGATGGGCAGCTGACTGTGCCAGTGACTAGCTGGCACTTCTCGGGCGAAAGCACACCCAGCCTGAGGGGTGGCGTTGATCTCGCCGCCCCTCCAGACTGCCCCTTGTGGGGGAGGTAGACCTTCCCCTGTCACCCCCTCCCGGTGCTGCACAACACCTGGGTGAGTGAGGAGGGTTGGTCTCCCAGGCAACCCTTATCCCCCCGCCGAGCCACACAACCCATTCGGGGGGCCTCAGGCATCACCTGTCACCATAAGTTGCCTCTGCATGCACACCATCTCTAATCTCTTTCTGCTTTGCCCATCCTAGCCACCACAGGAGTCACAAGCCTAGTGCTTGTGAAACTCCCCCCACCTGCGCAGAAGAACTTCCCGCAAGCCCCTTTGCAGATCAGACAGAAATATGCTATTCCCTACATGAGACAGGCAGACACCACCGCGAAGCAGCCAGCCAGGCCCAGCCAGGCCAGAGCCGTCAGCAGCTGGATTTCCGGCCGTGGAGGGCTCTGGGTAAAAAACAAACAAACAAACCCCCCCACACGTACGCAAATGGCAGCGGCTATGGCTGCCGCCATTTGCTTTCCTTCTTTTTGGATGTCTTAATCTACGTAAATATTTACGTAGACTACGACAGCGAAAATAAAGGGGAACGCAAATAGCGTAGCGGGCGCTATTTGCGTCCCTTTTTGATTCTCAGTTTTAGCCTACGTAAATCTAGGGATGGGGGAGAATTTCTCCCTGAAACTTCGCGGGGCCGAGTGCCAACGCATTCGGTCCTCCGAAGGTTGTTCGGGGAGAAATTCTCCACCCCCCCGCCCCCCGCCCCCCCGGGATGGGACTTACCTTTCACGAATGTCCCTCCCGGCGGCGGGTCTCGGCGGCGGTTCGGCAGGTCTTCGTCAGGGGCGGGGGAGGCAGCCAGACTTTTGACCGGCTGCAGCGGCCGCCATTACAAGAAAAGTAAAAAAAAAAGAAATGCCCCTGTGATAGGCTATGTAACGATTAACGTAGCCTATCACGGCTAGATTTGCAAAGTCAGCCGTGATAGGCTACGTTAATCGTCATGTAGCCTATCACGGGTGACTTAAAAAAAAAAAAAAAGCATGTACGGCTAATGGCGGCCCCCATAGGGAGCCACCATTCGCGTTCTTTATTTGGTCCCTGTAGTCTACATAAAGATTTACGTAGACTACGGCGAAAATAAGGGCAACGCAAATAGCGTTGCCCTTATTTTCGCCGTAGTCTACGTAAATCGTTACGTAGACTACAGGGACCAAATAAGGAACACGAATGGCGGCTCCCTATGGGGGCCGCCATTTGCGTACGCGCTTTTTTTTTTTTCAAAGTCACCCGTGATAGGCTACGTGATGATTAACGTAGCCTATCACGGCTGACTTTGCAGATCTAGCCGTGATAGGCTACGTAAATCATTACGTAGCCTATCACAGGGGCATTTTTTTTTCTTTTGAAGTTCGCGAAACTTCAAAAGAAAGTGAATTTCGGCCAGGCGAGGCGGGAAGCCTCCCCCCCCCCGGCCTGAACTTCGGGGGGAGCAGCGAAGCGCCTCCCCCCCACCGCGAAGCAAGCTGTGAGACCAGGTAAGTGAATTTCGTACATCCCTACGTAAATCTAAATGCTGGACCACCTGCACATTAACCAAGGCCTGTTCGATCAGGTTCTTGCCTGGCTTACAGCCCAAGTCATTCCCTCCATCGTGCAGCACCTGGACCTGCGGAGGAAGACTGACCAAACCTTGGGGGAATAGGGTGAGGAGGGGGGACTCCCACCGCATGTCCTGTCTGCCAACCCACTGGATCATGACGTGTCAGGGTGACTGAAGCTGAGATCTGAAGGCTGATGCCAAACACCATACTGTGCCTGCAGAAAAGCAGCTGTATCGGTGGACGCCGAGTCTGATGGTCTAAGGAGTAAGAACATTAGGGCAAGCAAAGGGAAAATTGTATCAGGAAGAAGCAGCCAAATTGTGAACACAAGGCCGGAATACTTCGAAGCCATTTTGCCACTGCCATTACGTGCCTGTGAGAGAAACCTAAAGTGGCCACTGTGGAAACTGCTCAGTGTGAAAAGAGGGATTCTGAATCGAAAATTACCTCGGCCAAGCGTGCTAGGGCTGATGTGGTGACTGCCCAGATTGAAATTTTGTCAATGGTGAACCGTCGGAGTGACAAAACAGGGGTCTCCCCCAGACCTGCGGCATTCCAGTAAAAACCCTGTGAGGACCCTGACAGGGCATCACCCATCAACCTGTGCTCAGCCGTGGGCCACTGCCATGCACTTGCCGTACTGCTCGGCTTGACTTCTGAATGTGTAGGTGGATTACAGTGGGACAGACCTGTACACTGTAGTATCTCAAGGCCCTGGGAGCCCAAAACCCCGAAATCCCATGGGCCCCGAAGATGGCTGTAAAGGCTGCTATGTGGAACAGGGAAACATCATCCTGGGGAGGGTAAATGGAGGGCCACAATCTTGGAACCCAAAGAAGGACCCCTGGAGAGAGCGAGTGCCTAGAATCTGCTAAAGCAGTTGGCAGCCGTGCCGCAACCAGACACCGCACGCCTAGCCCTGAAATCTGATCTGGAGTCAGTAAATCCCCTCATTGTGGCCAAGACTAGGGGTGGACGAAAGTCACTTACCCGTCGTTGAAGTCCGTTCGTGGTGGGGGGGAGGCGCTTCGCTGCTCCCCCCGCGAAGTTCAGGCCGGGGGGGGAGGCTTCCCACCTCGCCCGGCTGAAATTCAGGCCGGGGGGGAGGCTTCCCGCCTCGCCCGGCCGAAATTCAGGCCGGGGAGGAGGCACCTCGCCGAATGCGAAAGAAAACAAAAAACAAAAAAACGCCCCCTGATAGGCTACGTGACGATTCACGTAGCCTATCACGGCTAGATCTGCAAAGTCAGCCGTGATAGGCTACGTGAATCGTCATGTAGCCTATCACGGGTGACTTTAAAAAAAAAAAAAAAAGCGCGTACGCGAATGGCGGCCCCCATAGGGAGCCGCCATTTGCGTTCCTTATTTAGTCGCTGTAGTCTACGTAAATGTTTACGTAGACTACGGCGAAAATAAGGGCAACGCAAATAGCCCTAGCCCTAGTCAGCCAGAGGCCCTAGCCAGCCAGAGGGACTGGCTGGGGCCGGCCGCTGCACCCACCGCCACACAAGAGCAAGCGGCGGCGGGATGAGAAGGCGCCTGATCAGGCGTCGCATGGAGCAGCCCCGAGCAGAGGCGCAACACAGATGGGCGAGGTCGTCCCCTCGCCAGGTCCTCAGAAGTCATTTCCCCCTCGCCCTGGCTGCTGCGCAAGCAAGAGTGTTGGCTTGGGAGGGGGCGCAGAGCTTAACAGGGCTCTGCTGCCCCCTCCCCTGCCTGGTGGTGCCATGGGAGGGTACCCAGTAGGCAGCAGCCACCTCTTCTCACCCCACCCACCCGCAACGCCCCCCTCCTGCCAGACAAGCTGGTGCTGGGGTTAGGGCACATATCTTGCACTCGTGAAGATGGCTTCTTCTTGCAATTTGAAATCTGCTCATCCCTCGCTAATAGCATAACACTGCTCCCCCTTAGCCTCATGTGTGTGGGGGGAGGTGCCTCACCCCATCAGGAGTGACAGCCGAAGGGGGCAGGAGGGCATCTGTAGGATGTTGCTTGGAACTGGTTGGGGGAGACATATAGGAGCGCTTAAGAGCCACTGCCACCTCCGCACTTCCTTCTAGGTTACTAACTGGTGGCATCCTGCCCATCTACTCATTGGCTGGCAGTGTGGGATTAGCCAGATGCCTTTATTGGGCCCCCTAAGAATATTTTCCATTTCCCTGATTGGCTTTGGAAGAGAGTTTCTTTCCCCACCACCTACTCCTCACTGTTGTGGTTGGATGGGGATTAGTTGGGTAGCCCAGAATGCATCCCTCTGGTCACAGCTGGCAGATACAGTGAAGGGAAGGGAAGGCTGCAAGAGGTGTGGTATGTTGCTCTGGGGCCTCTTAATGATGCAGGGATGCTGAATCAAACGAGTCCCTGGAGGCTTCCAGGCTCAAGACAAACTGGGAAAGGAGCAGCCTTGTGGACCCCAAATGCGCAACAGCTTAGGAATTTGGGGCATACTTAGGGATGTACGAAACTCACTTACCTGTTCGTGGATGTGATTTGTGGGGGGGGAGAGGTGCTCCATCTCTCCCCCCAGAATCCTCGACGGGAGGGGAGGCGATCCAGTCCCCCCTCCCAGAATCCTGCCCGGCCGGCTCCACTCCACGGCGGCTCCGCGGAGCAGCTGGCCAGGGCCGTCCACAGCCGGAGTTCCGGCCACGGATGGGCTGCTGCGGATGCAAATGGTGGCTGCTGTAGCGGCCGCCATTTGTGTCCAGCCAGGCTGCCATGGTCACAGCTGGAAAAAAAAGGAACACAAATAGCGCCTACTACGCTATTTACGTTCCCCTTTTTTTTCACTTTAATAGCCTACATAAATATTTACGTAGGCTAAAATGGCAGGGGAAAAAGGAATGCAAATAGCACCCACTATGCTATTTGTGTTCCCCTTTTTTTCGCCGTAATAGCCTACGTAAGTATTTACGTAGGCTAAAAAGCCAAAAAATAGGGAACGCAAATGGCGGCTGCTGTAGCCGCCGCCATTTGCGTACGCTGGTTTGTTTGTTTGTTTGCTTGCCGTGATAGGCTATGTAAATACTTACATAGCCTATCACGGCAAACAGCAGATGCAAATGGCGGCTGTGGCAGCTGGTCGAAAGACCAGCCTCCGCCACCGGAGCTGCTGCCACCGGAACATCCGCCCCAGGTAAGCTTCGTCCCGGGGGGGAATCTGCGGGGGGCGGGGGGTGGGAGGCGGTTCTGCCACGGATTTCGGGGGGCCGAATGCCAGTGCATTTGGCCTCACTGAAATCCGTGGCGGAATTCTCCGCCATCCCTACTCACTTTAGAATTAGGCACCTGCAATGTTGGGGAATCAAAACTGGAGTCAGGCATAGCTGTATTGTTGCAGATCCTTATAGTTGTTTGCTTTAATAAAGTCGTGCTCCTGATTTAATCCATGTACCTCATGCACTCAATCTGCGTCTGGCAGCAGCAAACAACATGCATTCAAAGAGAGAAGGAAAGCACGCAACCCTCCGAAGCTGTACAGTGTCGGAATTGCAGTTCTGTTTGCTTACACACACTAAGAATGGGGCTTGGGAAAGGCTCCCGTCCATGGTACAGTATTTATCTGTTCTGTGTGCAGCAGGCGTCTTGGAGTCAGATTTTTATTCTGCCTTCATCACTCAGCATCAGTGTGCTGCGTTAAGTGAGCCTGTCTTCATTTTTGAGTACTTACTTTCTGCCTCCCTGGGTCGAGGAGCTGTTAGTATGCTGGCTGAGCTTCCATCAGAAAACAGAGCAGGTTAATATGTGACACCGATCTCTCTGCTACTCTGGGCCCTGGAGTGTTTAGAAAATGGGTCTAGGTTCATTAGGCTGTAAAGCAAAAGAAAATGGTCAGAAATACAAAGACAGTAAGAAATCTGATGCTGCAGGGGGCAGCTTGACATGCTTGGAGCCCAGCTAAGGACGTTCCGTTAGTACGGACCCATAATACTCCATTACAGAAACATGGGAATTTAATCTAAGGACCAGTATGCATTACAGCCACCCCTGTGGAGGCCACTTTAATTCAAATGTGTTCATTTGGCAGTCTTCACCATGTGGTGAGCTGTTCATATATAGCAACTCAGACAATTCTCCACCCTGTAAATGGCAAAAAGTATATAGTGTGGTTCTTTTTTTAAAAAAGTATTAGGATATTTGTAAACTAGGTTTCCTGAAAAGGTATCAAGGTGCTGAAATCCATATCTATATCTATATCTATATCTGTATGTATGTATGTATGTATGTATGTATTACATTTTTATACCACCCAATAGCCAAAGCAATCCGGGCAGTTTACAAAGCTTATAACCATAAAGTACAATAATTTCATAAAGCATAATCTAAAAGCCTTTAAAAGTTTAAAACATTGGTGGACAGGTCTGGGAAGTCTGGGGGCCACCCCTCCCATGGTGCCAAAATAATAATAACAACAACAACAACAACAACAAAGTTAAATGTACAAACAAGCTAAGGTTGACCCTTTGGGCACCTGGTAGCCACTATGGATGCCATTTCCCCCCAATTTTTACTGTTTTTTTTAAATGCATTTGGGTAAATGTTGGGACGGGGTGTTGCCCCCCCCCCGGTTTAAAACAACAGAATAAAACCAAAGTAAAAAACAGAGTCAAGCCAGCAGCAGTGTAAAGATCTAAGAATGCAATAGCACATTTAAAAAACCAAACAGAAGGACTAAAAGCGTGGGAGAATAAAAACCTGGCACCAAAAAGGCCACAGGCGAATCTCTCTGAAGACAGCATTCTATAACCAGTATGCCAGGATTGAAAAGGCCCTCTCCTTAGTAGCCAACCCCCTGACCTCATTTTGATGGGGACAGATATATATGGGAGAACAATCCTTCAGATAACTTGATCCCAAGCTATTTAGGGCTCTGAAAGTTAATACCAGCACTTTCAACTGGGCTCGGAAATGGACTAGAAGCCAGTGCAGATCACAAAGGACTGGTGTGATATGATCATATTGACTAGTCCCCATTAACAATCTTGCATCCCTTCTTTGGACTGGCTGAAATTTCCAGACCATTTTCAAAGGTAGCACTAGGGGTGCACGAAAGACACTTACCTGGTCTCACAGCTTTTTGCGGTGGGGGGGAGGCACTTCGCTGCTCTCCCCGCGAAGTTCAGGCCAGGGGGGGAGGCTTCCCGCCTCGCCCGGCCGAAATTCAGGCCGGGGAGGAGGCGCCTCGCCTCGCCTGGCCACGAAATTAAAAGTAAAAAAAAAACAAAACGCCCCCATGACAGGCTACGTGACGATTAACGTAGCCTATCACGGCTAGATCTGCAAAGTCAGCCGTGATAGGCTACGTAAATTGTCACGTAGCCAATCACGGGTGACTTAAAAAAAAAAAAAAGGACATACTCAAATGGCGGCCCCCATAGGGAGCCGCCATTCGTGTTCCTTATTTGGTCGCTGTAGTCTATGTAAATCTTTACGTAGACTACGGCGAAAATAAGGGCAACGCTATTTGCGTTGCCCTTATTTTCGCCGTAGACTACGTAATCTTTACGTAGACTACAGCAAACAAATAAGGAACGGGAATGGCAGCTCCCTATGGGGGCCGCCATTATCCGTACGCGTTTTTTTTTTTTTAAAGTCACCTGTGATAGGCTACGTGACGATTTACGTAGCCTATCACGGCTGACTTTGCAAATCTAGCCATGATAGGCTACGTTAATCGTCACGTAGCCTATCACGGGGGCGTGTTTTTTTTTCTTTTATTGGAATGGCGGCGGCGGCAGCCGGTCGAAAGACTGGCTGCCGCTCCCGCCCCGGACGAAGACCCGACGAACAGCCGGCCGGACCCGCTGCCGGGAGGGACATTCGGGAAAGGTAAGTCCCGTACCGGGGGGGGGTACGGGGGGCGGGGGGTGCAGAGAATTTCTCCCCAAAACTTGTTCGGGGGGCCGAACACGTTGGCGCTCGGTCCCCCGAAGTTTCGGGGAGAAATTCTCCTCCATCCCTGGGTAGCTCCACGTATAACATATTGCAGTAATCCAAGAGCAGCCCCAAACTACGAAGCTGATCTTTTAGAGAGAGTGCAGCCTCTTCCAGAACAGGTTGAACACCACTCAGCTGGGCAAACAAGCCATCCACTAACAGTGCCACCATCTTGTCTGGGTTAACTCTCAGATTATTGGCCCTTATCCAGTCCATTACCACACCTAGGCACTGACTCAGAACTCCCACTGCCTCATCTGGATTTGATGAAAGGGAGAGATAGAGTAGGGATGCTGGAGAAACTGAGATGGATTAAAATGAGCTCGGATTTCTAAGAATCCAACCTGAGGAATCTATTGCGGAGTGCCATCCTCAGGCTGTGCAGAATAGGGATGTCAGAGAATTCCGCCACGGATCTCGGTGAGGCCGAATTCGGGATGTCAGAGAATTCTGCCATGGATCTCGGGGAGGCCAAATGCCAGTGCATTCGGCCCCCCGAAATCGGTGACGGAATGGCCTGCCCTCCCCGGGATGAGACTTACCTGGAGCGGATCTTCCGGGCGGCGGCGGCTCCAGCGCCGGTGGCGGCTGCAGTTCGGCGGCGGCTGCGGCGGCCAGACTTCCAACCGGCTGCCGCCGCTGCCATTTCCAGTTAAAAAAAAAAAAAGACGTGACAGGCTACGTAAAGATTTACGTAGCCTATCACGGCTAGTTTTTTTTTTTTTTAAAGTGATAGGCTACGTAAATGTTTACGTAGCCTATCATGTCTGACTTTAAAAAAAAAACAACCCGTGCGTATGCAAATGGCCTGCCGCCATTTGCGTACATGCATTGTTTTTTTTTTTAAAGTCAGACGTGATAGGCTATGTAAACATTTATGTAGCATATCACAGCTGACTGCAGGGACGCAAACGGCGGCAGCTACGGCCGTCGCCATTTGCGCCCCTGCTAGCCAGTGGCTGGATGTCCAGCTGCTAGTGGAGCTGGCCAGCGGCTCCACAGAATCCCTGCGAAGTGGAGCCGGACGGCGAGGATTCCAGGGGGAGGGACAGAACACTTCCCCCCCACCATCAACATAATCCACAAACAGGTAAGTGACTTTCGTACATCCCTAGGCCGAATGCACTGGCATTCCCCTGAACTCCATGGCAGAATGGCCTGCCCCCCCGCCCCCCCACGGATCCCGCCTGGGATGAGATTTACCTGGGGCGGATTTTCCGGGCAGCGGCAGCAGCGGCGGCTCTGGCGGCGGCGGCGGCTGGTCTTCCAACTGGTTTCCGCCACCGCCATTTGCAGTCTTGTAAAAAACAAACAAACAACAACGACATGATAGGCTAAGTAAAGATTTACGTAGCCTATCATGGCTAGGGTTTTTTTTAAAAAACAAAACGACGTGATAGGCTACGTAAATCTTTATGTAGCCTATCATGGTTGGGTGGGTTTTAAAAAAAAAAACGCGTACGCAAATGGCGGCGGCTATAGCCGCCATTTGCATTCCTTATTTTTGCCGTCTTAATCTATGTAAATATTTATGTAGACTATGACGGTGAAAATCAAGGGGAACACAAATAGCGTAGCGGGCGCTATTTGCGTCCCTTTTTGATTCAACGTTTTAGCCTACGTAAATATTTATGTAGGCCATAGCTGCCACCGTTTGCGTATGTGGATTTTTATTTTTTTTTACCCAGAGCCCTCTGCGGCCGGAAATCCGGCTGCGGACGGCTCTGGCCTGGCTGGGCCTGGCCGGCTGCTCCGCGGAGCTGCCGCGGAGCACAGCTGGCCGCGCAGGATTCCAGGGGGAGGGATGGAGTGCCTCCCCCCCACACCATCAACATAATCCGCGAAAGGGAAGTGTCTTTCATCAATCCATAGTGCAGAGTCTGTAGACTTTTGGATATTTTTTTACTTTCCTGAAATTTACATATATAAAGCCGTAGAAAAATACATAGGTTTCTTCTGAGGAAATGTTGAATGGAATGGGGGACAATACACTAAATGTTACATACTGAGGTAAATTATGTAAATACTTACATAAATATTTACGTAATTATTTCTGTATTTTTCCGCATGATGAAAAAAGGTATTCGCATCCGTCTGTGGGCAGATGACAGAATGAAAGGTGCCTGACAATCTGTGAAACATAGATGGAGTGGATTTTACACAGTCCGTACATCCCTAAGATAGAGCTGGGTGTCATCCGCATGTTGGTACCACATATTGGTCATGGTCATGCAACCATAACATGCAATAAAAACAATAAAATGAAATAATAAAACAGCATTAAAAGGCAGTGAAATAGAAGGAGACAGACTGACCAACTTAAAATGTCTGCCACTGAAAACAGCCAACTCATGGAAAGTTATTTCCACCCCAGCTCTGACATTTGGAATTACTATGCAGATCGCAGCTACCACATTGCGACTGTCTGTGCACTTCTGTTAGTACCCTCCCCCAATCGAAAACTGAGCAGGGTATGGGAAATTACAATGTGATGGTGTCAATCCACATGGTAAATAGTTCCAAACTCTATGACTAGGGCAGGGATCACTTGCCATGAAGAGCATTACTGGCATACCTGCTGGGATCCTAAGCGATGCCCTAAACACCGCCCTTACTAATCTGACAGTGCCAAATGCAGATACAATAGCATTCCCTTTGGGCCACCCTCAGCCTCTATGCCATGCCATCACTACAATGTGACAATGTATGTTTGTCTGATGTTGCCCCAAGTGGGAAATACCCATTGGTTAAAGCTGGGGCAGTTAGCAGGAGTCCATGCTGCAAATGCTCCATTTCAATTAAAAAAACACCTTTCCTCCCCAGTTTTTCATGCAGTTCCAGTAACCCTCCTAGGCTATTACCCTAAACCCAGCTGTTTGACAGGGCCACACCAGGTCTCTGTAGGGCTCTGTACCCAAATTCAGAAGGTACTGCTGTGTTGAACAGGTAAGGGCAAAATGCCAGGATCCCCTTCCCCAGGAGAGATTATATGATTTATTTATTGCAGATGTTTTAACTCCCTGTAATCTGGCCAGAGAACATGAGTTATTGGGTGAATTAGAAATGTCATTAATAATATAAATAAATAAATACAATAAATATGTTGCTGCTGTTGATTCTTGTTTTACTGCATTGATTCTTTCAGTGGTTTTTGTTTGCCACCCTCAAAACAATACTAGTAGGATATCGTTTTTAAATAAATGGTGACTGTTTTTTATTATAGTGGTTGAAATCTGCCTCACAAAGGTGACATTTTAAATACTTGAGCTGTTTTGCTGGAAACTGGATGGCTCAAAGAGAATCCAATACACAGAGTTTCATACGCCAAGTGCTCAATTGTAGGACCCTAATTCATGGGCTGGTTTAGTGGTACACTGAAGTGCCATGGTCAGGTCACCAGAGCATGCAAGAGGCACTTGGAGGATCTGACTAAGGGTGGTTGAGAATTTTGCTCTGTCAAGTTTTTTAGATAGATTTACCTGATCCATACCTCCCGAAAACAGATATGGACCCCAATGCAATTTGCAGTTGGAAAACCGTACGTTTCCAAGTTTGTCATGCGTGCAGTGAAACAAAACAAAAATGTCCATTAACTTGCACATGTTAGAAAAATATCCAAAAAAAGCTTCATACACATACAAAATGTGCTCAACATACAGTGAGGGCATGTGTTCAATACAGTCTACATTTCAAAAAATGGCACATTTGAAAAATACACCCAGAAATATGTATGCATTTCTGCATGGTGGGTGGGAGACCATACAGATTCAGGATGGAATGAGTGGAAAAACGAAAACCTCGATAGGGTTGAGTTTGACAGAACTGTCCATCCCGCCTAGATCTGACTTGACTGGAAGGTTGGAAGATTCAAATGATAAGAGAGCTTGTTTCAGTGTCTCAATGTGCCAGGATTTTCTTCATGAAAATGACATGACAGTCACTGTACAAAGATATTCTGCTCTAGAGTTTGGCAGAGACTGATAATTCTGCCAGTTACTGTTCCTCCCCCCCCCCCACACACATACTTTTGTCATTTAGACTTGTGATACCTGATACATTAACATGTCTGGTTTTTACATGCTGAGGTAGAACAGTATATCCCTAAATGAAAAATTCTCCAGAACATTAATAAGTTAAAACACACTAATAAATCACTACACGGGGATTTATTCCACACAAGGGGAGTTGATGGCTCTAGGGCTCAATGGAAACACTCCTCTCCTTCCCATCACAGGTATGTGCAGATCATAGTACTCCAGGCATAGGGATGTACGAAAGTCACTTACCTTTTCGACGGGATGATTCGCGGTGGGGGGGAGGCACTCCACACCTCCCCCCGAAATCCTAATCCGGCCAGCTCCGCTCCGCGGACATTCTGAGGAGCCGCCGGCCAGGGCCGCCCACAGCCGCACATCCTGCCACTGGGCAGCATTCCAGGGGGGGGGGAACCACGTATGCAAATGGTGGTGGCTATGGTGGCCGCCATTTGCATTCCCTTTTTTTCGCTGTTTTAGCCTACGTAAATATTTACGTAAGCTATTACGGCGAAAAAAAGGGGAATGCAAATAGCGTAGTGGGCACCATTTGCGTTCCTTTTTTGTTTTGCCGTTTTAGCCTACGTAAATATTTATGTAAGCTATTACGGCGAAAAAAAGGAACGCAAATAGCGCCCACTACGCTATTTGCATTTCCCTTTTTTTCCCGCAGTAATAGCCTACATAAATATTTACGTAGGCTAAAATGGCAAAAAATAGGGAATGCAAATGGCGGCTGCCGTAGCTGCTGCCATTTGCGTACGCTGCTTTTTTATTGTTGCTTGCCATGATAGGCTATGTAAATACTTACGTAGCCTATCACGGCAAACAGCAGACGGAAATGGCGGCTGTGGCAGCTGGTAGAAAGACCAGCCACCACCGCCACTAGAGCCGCCGCCGGAGCCGCCACCACCGGAACATCCACCCCAGGTAAGCTTTGTCCCGGGGGGGGAAATCCATGGGGGGGTGGGAGGCCGTTCCGCCATGGATTTCGGGGGGCAAAATGCCAGTGCATTCAGCCTCACTGAAATCCGTGGCGGAATTCTCCACCATCCCTATCCAGGCATTAACAAAACAGGAGGCTGGGACCTGCACTCCACCTATATGGAGTAACCTGGAAGCTGGGCTCGGGGGATGAGAGCAGCTGCTTCTCCCTTTTCAGCTCACTTTTCTCCACAGTGAAGGGAGTGGGGTGGGAAAATGCAAGCCTGAGGCCTGCTCCCAATCTCTCCCCAGGTGGAAACTGTGGAGCTACATTAAGGATGTAATCCTATGCATGTTTAGACAGAAAAAGGCTTACAATTCCCAACATGAGCTGCTATTCGTGAGGCTTGCATTTCCTCCCCACTCCATTCTGAACAATTGCTGGTGTGCTCCACTTCACAGTAGCACCCATGGGAGGAGAGAATGTGTGACCCACATTTTTAAAGTAACTGAATGAACAACCAGTAAAAGCAGAATCTAAGATCACTTTAATTATCTGTCAACAGCATTTTAGTTCTGTATGGTGGGGTGAGCAGAAGGCTGATGGGGATTTACTGGTAGATCTAGGGATGTACGAAAGTCACTTACCTTTCTGTGGATTATGTTGATAGTGGTGGGGGGAGGCATTCCATCACTCCCCCCGGAATCCTCGACAGGGAGGGAAGCAATCCTTTCCTCCCCCCCGGAATCCTCCACGGCCGGCTGTGCTCTGCGGCAGCTCTGCGGAGCAGCCGGCCAGGCCCAGCCAGAGTCATCTGCAGCCGGATTTCCGGCTGCGGAGGGCTCTGAGTAAAAAAACAAAAAACAAAAACCGCGTAAGCAAATGGCGGCGGCTACGGCTGCCGCCATTTGCGTTCCTTAGTTTTGGCCATCTTAGTCTACGTAAATATTTACGTAGACTATGATGGCGAAAATAAAGGGGAACGCAAATAGCATAGCGGGTGCTATTTGCATCTTTTTTTGATTCACCATTTTAGCCTATGTAAATATTTACGTAAATATTTACATAGGCTAAAATGGCGAATCAAAAAGTGACGCAAATAGCGCCCACTACGCTATTTGCATTCCCCTTTATTTTCGCCGTCATAGTCTAGTAAATATTTACATAGGCTAAGATGGCCAAAAATAAGGAACGCAAATGGTGGCGGCCGTATCCGCCACCATTTGCGTATGTGGTTTTTTTAATTACTTTTTTACCCAGCCATGATAGGCTACGTAAATCTTTACGTAGCCTATCACATCTTGTAAAAGAAAGAAGGGAAAAAAGAGACAAGACTGCAAATGGCGGCGGCGGCAGCCGGTCGGAAGACCAGCCGCTGCAGCTGCTGCCGGAGCCGCCGCCGCCCGGAACATCTGCCCCAGGTAAGTCTCGTCCCGGGGGGGATCCGCGGGGGGGCGGGGGTGATCTGCGGGGGGTCGGGAGGGTGGCAGGCTGTTCCACCACGGAGTTCAGGGGGCTGAATGCACTGGCATTTGGCCTCACCGAGATCCGTGGTGGAATTCTCTGACATCCCTAGGTAGATCTCTGGGTGATCTACAAGGGTTTCTGACTCTCAAATGGTTTTAACAGTAGTAACAACAAAATGGTTTCCTCTCTTCCTAATCCCATGATGAAACCAGATGGAGAAAGCCCCGGTACTGATGTGGATTTCTGCCCCCATGTGATGAACCCTTTAGGCCACTGAATTAAAAAAAAAAATCAACCTTGGGGTGGGGAGGGGAGAGCTCAGAAGTGGCTTTTTGTGTGAAAAGACTGCAAGTTCAGTTTTGGCACTGAGAACAAATTCCTGAGCATTAAGCTTTTACTCAGAGGCACCCTGTTCTAGGGGCATTGCTAGGTTCTTAAAAGATCTGGGGCACAGGCCCATAACATACATTTCTCTCTCTCTCTCTCTCTCTCTCTCTCTGAGTCTAAACACACCTCTAATATCTGTGTGTGTGTGTGTGGCGTGCGCATGTGGTGTGCTTGCGTGTGTGTATAGATTACATACATACATAAGAAGTGTGCACTGACCCCCCCCCCACTTCAACTCAGACTGCAATTCAGCATTTTGGAAAACATCCCGCTTCTGCTCAGGCCAATTTGTAGTCGGACCATTTCAGCTCATCACCAAACCTGAGTCAAGGTTTGGGAAAATGAGTCTTTATGCTTCCTGTTGACTGCCATTGGATTTTTTTTAAAAAAGAACTGTAACTTTTTCTCTTGGTCAGAACTGGATGAGCATTTCAGGCATAGTAGCCTCCAGAAGGGTATTATACCTGCCCAATGTCAGAAAAATAGGTGCAGAGTTTATATTTTTGTTTTCTTTTAAAGGGAACTGCCAGAAACATTTTTATTACTTGGAAGAATTGGATAAACATTTCAGGATTCATTGCCCCATCAGAGGAGATCATGTCTCCAAATTTCAGAATGACAGCCACAAGGGGTTTTGTGCAAGGGTGGCCTTGACATTTTGAGGTCTCCAAAAGAGGACATACTTCTCTCCCTATTTTCCTTGTGGACCATTGTTCTGAAAATTGCAGACAGCCTAACGTTGTCCCTAAGTAAGAAACCAGCAAAGTTTCAGAAGGATAGGTGCAGCAGTTCATGTGGAAAGGGAGTTCTCCAAGAGAGTGATTTGCTTCCCCTTCGCCAATAGTTTTTTGGGTAAATTTGTATGAAAATGCATAGGTCTTTTGAGGTGTCTCCCAGGCAAGAAACCTGCAAAGTCTCTGAAGGATATACATACATTCAAATTTAGAATGACTAGAAATGACTAGATTAATAAATTTAATAATAAATAAATAATAAATTTATTTACATTTCACCAATATAAGCAGGAGGGGAACATGGGTGGGAAGGTGCTATTGCACTCATGTCCTGCTTGTGGCTTTCCTATGGGCATCTGGTTGGCCACTGTGTGAACAGAATGCTGGACTAGATGGACCTTGGTCTGATGCAACATGGCTCTTTTTATGTCCTTAAATACAGAGTGTCTCTGAGCACATGCAGAATGTTTTTCTTTCACCACTGAGCATTTACATTCTCCCCCTACCAATTATCTTTCCCTCCATAAAACCATCCCTCCTCATCCTACCATCCTCCAGCAACTCTTCATTAAAACAGATCTCTTGTTTTGTGCAACTCTCCTCTACCTCCTCCTTGTTATGCACAAGCTCTCATTGTATCTTCCTCCCCATAACTTCATTTGTGCCAAGACTTCACCAGGTTTCAGCCAATGAGTCTGTTTTCAAAACTAGGGCTCATTTATGGAGAAACTCTGAGCACGTACTAAGTGCCTTTCCCTCACCACTGAAGCTAGAGTTCATGCAAAATGAAAAAAACACAGATGACAAAACATGCATAGGACTGAGCTGAAAGGGTAGTCAACTCATCAGATGGAATTGGGTAGGCACTGTATTAAGCCTGCAGTACCATGCTCAAAACTCAGGACTTATTTCTGAGTAAACATGCAGAACATCAAGGTGCAAACCTCCCTGCAAAAGTAGCTCATGCTGGAATCCTATGCACACTTTCCCAAGGGTAAGCCTCATTAAACATAATGGTGCTTCTGAGTAAGCATACGTAGGATTGCATAAATGAGCAGTATTAATCTGCCCTCCACTTAAAAAAACAAACCAAAACCTCCTATTTTTATTAAAGCTTTCTGTTCAGAGGAACATAGGAAGCTGCCTTGTACTGAGTAAGACCCTAAGTCCATCTAGCCCAGTATTGTCAACACTGACTGGCAGCAGCGGCTCTCCGGGGTTTCAGGCAGGATTCTTTCCTAGCCCTACCTGGAGATGCTGGGGATTGAACCCAGGACCTTCTGCATGCCAGACATGTGCTCTGCCACTGAGTTGCAGCCCTTCCTATTGCTGGATAATGGCCACTGACAAACAAAACAGCCCAGGATTTCTTTCTCTGTGACCATGTGAACCCACTCTTTTCAAAGACTTGAGTGAGAAGGAGAAAAACAACCCTCTTGTCTGTTTGTATAAAGTCAAATACAGTTCAGAACTTATCTTGCCCACTGAAGAGAATTCTCTTTAAGAATTCCTCAAGATATGCTCTGGGTGGAATAAAGAAGAGAAAGAAAGAACAGGAAGGGGGAGGGAAGAAGAAAAGAAGAATGGTGACTGGAAATGCGGGGGTGGGGGGTAAAGAGAATTCCCTAAGCCAAGTGGCTCCTTTCAGAGAGGTAGTACTTCAAAGGAAATTAGGAGGCTTTGCAGGGTTTGCAAGGACTGTTATGAGTGTTAATAATGAATGTTATGAGGTGAGTAGGGATGGCGGAGAATTTCACCCCGAATCTTCAGGGAGCCAAGCGCCAACGCATTTGGCCCCCCGAAATCGGCGGTGAAATTCACCTTTGGCAAATGTCCCTCCCGGCGGCAGGTCCCAGCGGCAGTTCATCGGCCTTTCGTTGGGGGCGGGGGCGGCAGCCAGTCTTCCGACCGGCTGCCGCCGCCGCCATTACAAAGTAAAGTGTTAAAAAAAAAACACCCCGTGATAGGCTACGTAATGATTAATGTAGCCTATCATGGCTAGATTTCCAAAGTCAGCCGTGATAGGCTACATAAATCGTTACGTAGCCTATCATGGGTGACTTTGAAAAAGAAAAAAAAAAAGTGCATACGCAAATGGCGGCGACCTATGGGCACCACCATTTGCATTCCTTATTTGGTCCCGGTAGTCTACGTAAAGATTTAAGTAGACTATGGCGTAAAAATCTTTACGTAGACTACCGGGACCAAATAAGGAACGCAAATGGCGGCGCCCATAGGCCGCCGCCATTTGCGTACGCGCTTTTTTTTTTCAAAGTCACCCGTGATAGGCTACATAACGATTTAAGTAGCCTATCATGGCTGACTTTGGAAATCTAGCCGTGATAGGCTACGTTAATCGTTACGTAGCCTATCACGGGGTTGTTGTTTTTTTACACTTTGTTTCGCGGCCGGGGAGACGGGGCGCTTCTCCCCGGCCTGAATTTCAGCCGGGCGAGGCGGGATGGCTCCCCCCCCTCGCCTGAACTTCGGGGGGAGAAGCGAAGCGCCTCCCCCCCACCGCGAAGCACCCCTGAGAAAAGGTAAGTGACTTTCGTACATCCCTAGAGGTGAGGTGGCTGAGGGCTTTTTCTAGCTTTTTTTAAACTGTTTAAAAGCCTTAGCAGTTCCTCAGTCATGACCCCACATAGTCCTAACCCTCCTTTTGAAATAATTTGAGTCGTACAGCTATTTTGGAGAAATTAAAGTGCCGGGGGGGGGGGAGAGAAAGACGTTTGTGGAGGCTGATTGGATCCTTTGCTGTACTGAAGCTACTAAACTTCCGCAGAATCCAAGGGTTCCACTTTGGGGCAGTAAAATCAGGTGCTGTGTGAAATACCAGTATTTCACATGAAGCTTTCTTCTCTTCCTTCTCCCTCTTCAAAATGCCATTGCAAGCAAGCTTCCAACAGTGGGCATGTAAGAGCAGAAAAGCAGGGGGAGGGAGGGTTTTTGCACCTCAAAAAACCCTGCACCAGAGATTAGGGATAGTGACCTCTTAATGGTCACCTTAAATACCTTCTGATTAGGATCTCTAATCCCCTGTATGGCTTGGCAGTTTTTACTTATTGTTTTAGTCTTTGAGAAAAGGAAACTTTACACATGGCTAGCACAAAAGCCACCGGACTTAACTGTTTGAAATTTGGCAGGTTCAGTCAGCTCCATAGGGGCTGCCAGCCAGGTTACCAAATTCCATGCATGTATGTGGAAGCACAAAAACATATATAGCTCTTTGATGTGACATATTTTCTTGAAAATAGCAAATTTTATCCATGACTAGCATAAAAGCCACTGGACCTAACTGCCTGAAATTTGGCAGATTCAATCATCTAAGGGGCTGCCAGGTCCCCAAATTCCATGCACTTATGTGGAAGCACAAAGAAATTATAGCTCTTTGCTTTGACACATTTTCTTGAAAAAAGCAATTTTTTACCTGTGGCTAGGACAAAAGCCACTAGGCCTTACTGTCTGAAATTTGGCAGATTCTGTCATCTATATATGGGCTGCCAAGTCCCCAAACTCTATGCACTTATGTGGAAGCACACAAAAAATATAGCTCTTTGCTTTAACAGATTTTCTTGAAAATAGCAAATTGTACCTGTGACTAGCACAAAAGTCACTAGACCTAACTGCCTGAAATTGGGCAGGTTCAATCAGCTCCATGGGGGCTACCAGGTCTCCAATGTTCATGTATTTATCATACAAAATACAAAAGTTATGTCCGTTTCTGTTTTCCAATGCAAGTCAATAGGAAAATGTAAAAAAATGGCAATTAGGACAGCTCAAAAGACCCAGGACACAGCTCAAAAGATCCGGGAGCTGTGCCCAGGTGGGCCTCTTTATAATGATCCCCCTGCCCTGTTCCTTAATTTAATATCCCCGCCTCCCCTCTCCCACCCCCACCTCTTCAGCCAGTATTGCACCTGGTTCCAGTTAGTAGATCCTAGGGTTCCGTCTTAACCACTAAGCCACTGTATGCTGAGCAGTGGCTTAGTGGTTAAGACGCTGAACTGCAGACCGGAAGGTCAGCAGGACAGCAGTTCGAGACCCGAGTGCTGTGTGACAGAGTGAGCTCCCATCTTCAGTCCCAGCTTCTGCCAACCTAGCAGTTCGAAAGCAAGAAATTGCAAGTAGATAAATAGGTACCGCTTTGGCAGGAAAGGTAACAGCGTTCCGTGCACCTCAGTGTTCAGTCATGCCGGCCATATGACCACGGAAGCATCTTCGGACAGCGCTGGCTCTTGGGCTTAGAAATGGAGATGAGCACCACACCCTAGAGTCGGACACGACTGGTTGGGGACACCTTTACCTTTACCTTTTTAGGGTTCCAGTAAAAACACCACCATCACCACCACCACCACCACCAAGACAGCAGATCTTACAGGCCTGCATTCTGCCCACCCCTGCAGTCAGTATGGGATTTACAGACCCCTGTGGTCTGTATTTTTATTTATTTTCAACTCCATACATAAGAATGTTGAACATCCCCCAGGAATTATAGGCTCAGTTGAAACCTTCTCTGTAACTCATGTTCTGCTTTATTTCACCCATCGTTTACACTTGAAGGGTGAAAAGTTTAAAGCCCGTTTAAAGGTTAAAGTTAAAGGAAGGTTAAAGGAAAAGTTTAAAGGAGGAGTTCAGCTCCTCCAAAACACACATTGCTAGGGAGGGGTATACATGTGTATTCCCTGCAGCCAATCTGACCTTAAAATATTCCTATCTATTTACTGGAGCATTTGCTATTTCAATTTGAAACCAGGTGGGAAGTTGTTGTTTTTAAAAAAGAACCATGGCTCAGGCCACTTGTGCTCACTAATGATCCCCATGACACTTTTGAAACAAATGAATGGAACCAAATTCCAGCTAGAGCTTTCTGTTTTGTCTACCCAAATCCCCATTGGCTTTTAAAGTGGATAAACTGTTCTTCAGCATTGCACCTGAGTCCTGAGAAGCCCTGGCCTTGTTAGCCTACCAAGATGACAGGGAATTATTGCTGCTTCTACCTCACACTGAAATACCCAGGATGAAAACATACAATGCCGACTCCACTTTTCCCACACCATATAGTCCAGAGTTTTCAAGTAATTCGTTCATGTCATCGCTTTCAGTGGGCCTGTTCAGATAACAGGGAGCACATCTTTGTCTCATTGTCCCCCTTTATGTGCTGTGGGCCTGCTCCCCCCATTTCAGCTCATCTTTCTCCACAGTGAAGGGAGTGGGAAGATGCAAGATATTTCCAATCTCTCCTCAGGTAGAAACTGTGGGACAACATTTCAGGTGCAATCCTATGCATGTTTAGGCAGAATAAAAAGTCCTACAATTCCCAGCATGCCCCATGCTGGCTGGGGCATGCTGGGAGTTGTACAACTTTTTTCTGTCTAAACATGCATAGAGTTGCTCCCTTAGCATATAATATTTTAATCAATATTATAATCTGCTTTTCTTGTGAAAGTGGCTTCCAGCAATGCATAACAAAGTAACACTATACCAAACTGTGTGTTTAGAAAAAATGAAATCAGAGAATTAAAAATCAGCCAATGCTCTCACATATTAGGACTGTCTATACCTCTGGATATTATGAGGTTTAAAAATAAAAATCACAAGAGAAATGCTCATAAAATACACTACTTTTTTGGCAATTTGAACTGCCATATATTCAAAAGTTGGCCTTTGAACCTTGCTGTGAATCTTCACCCCAGCACACACTGAAATTTCATTCCCATCCACAGCCAACACAGGGAAAGAGAGAGGGAGACAAGCCTCAAATAATACCCTGGAGAATCCTGTGGAAATATTTAATCCAAACAGGGCCAATGTGCAAGCTATATGTTTGTTTAGGTACTGATTCCACATGTCATACACAGATAGCTGCTTTTCACTGGGATATAATGATACGCCTAAATCCCAACTATTTTTTATACAATCCAGGAAGACAAAATTAGGCATGCTTATATTGTGAGTGGGGATTCCATTAGTATTTGTGTCTTCTGGGTAGGGATGGATGGACTCACTGCCATCTGGTTTTGCTGGGCACTCACCGAACCACCACTACCACTCGCTCCCCTCGGACCTGTTCCCCAAGCCTCCACGTTCACCTGGACGAGTTCTCTGAGCAGCCACACAGCCAGTGAGTGGGTCCGGCAGCTGCCCATCATAAAAATGGCACCATGTCAATGGTGGCTCCGGGATTTCCGGAAATCTCATGTTGCATGAATGGCAGCTGTACAAGGGCCATATATGCAACATTACAGGGGGGAATGGACCATTTAGGTCTCTAACATTTCATAAATGGTCATTCTACGGCTGCCATTTACATAACGTTAGATTCCTGGAAATCCCCGAGCCACCATTTTTATGTAAAATGGCAGCTTGCTAAGAGGACAGGTTGCTGCTGGACCTACTTGCTGTACATGTGGCTGCTTGATGAGACAGTCCAGGTGAACATGGGGGCTCAGTGAGTGGGGCCGGGGGGAGTCCACTGGACTCCACCCTCTTTCTGGACTCTCGCAACATCTCTATTTGTGGGCTAGATTTAGTCTAGCTTCACTTACATACCATCATTCCAGTTTAGCAATTAGTTAAAGTATGGGTGGGCTCATATAGGTTTTCTCATCCAGCCCACAGAGGCTGTGAAGGGAGGCTGTTCACATGACACACACACACACTCACACTCATATGAGGACAGTTGTGGGGCCCCACAGGCTATCTCCATTGTGTGGGGAAACACTTCCGTGCTATCCCTGCATTCGGATGGCATGGGAAAGTCTCTCCACGTGTACTGATGGATGTGTGTAGTGCTCCTCCTTGCAAGGAGGGACTTTGGTCTAATCACGGACCCCCCTCCCATGGAGAGCTACATGTTCATACTTCCATAAGCTTGGAGAGCCCTTTGCCATGACATGTGAATGTGGGGCAGTGAAGCATTTCCATGGCAGGTGTCGGCGCACAGCCATGGTGTGTAGTGGTGGCAGGGGGTGGGGATAGCCCACGTGGCCACCCGTCGTGTATTCTTTTAATGTGTTTGTGTGTTGGGGATGGTAGGATCACATGAACCACTCTGTGGCCTAATGTACCCTTCTCATGGTAGGTTACTTTTGGGTCAGCAGGGCGGCTGGGTGCAGAGATTAATCACCATCCCTGACTTTACCAGATACGAATCCAACAGTGGACCGATAGTCAGCAGAAGGTTCAGTTTCCAATTCCTAGAGAAAATTTATGTGTAAACAAAAAATACCCTGCATGAATCTAAGACCCAATTTATATCTTTCTAGATTAATGTCTTACACTGGATTGTCCAAACATTTCAAATTATAAAAAGGCACAATGTAAATGTAATTTCTCCACCATGAGCATTAGAAAATATAGATTGTTCTTCCTTTAAATCAGAATAATTGGATTAAGAAGCTGGCTATGTGAATGCAATACTAACTGTACACTAATGTAATTTTCCTCCTGCTGCCTGCCTCACACTCTGTGCCATGAAGATTTATCAAGGAAATTTCCTAACTGCTCAAGATACATTTTTTCTTGCTTCCACAAATGCTTACACATTTTGAATGGTTCTCCCATGTCATCTCTGCACATAGAGGTATATTTCCTGTTTCTGTTATAGTTAACTCTGCTGTAAAAACCATTCCTTTTATCCCTTTCTTTCACAGCTAAAATAGAACATTTCTTTGTTTTAAACGTAGTGTTTTATTCAATGAATGTTTCCTTGGACTGTTCGCAGTACATTGTGCTCTTCAAGCTATCTTTTGATAAAGGACTCCCTCTTCTTCATAGTATACCTCCTCTTTCTCCCTGTATGGCCAGTGGCCACATGAAGATTTAGAGATTTATAAAAAAAAATATGAATGATAGAGAAATTTTAACCCTAGGCACTGAAATATTACAAACAACTTCTAGAAATCAGTCTCACCAGTGGGTTTATTGGCAGTAGGCTCAGGCAAGATGCAAGGAAAATGTCTTCTTCACACAACACATAATGATGGAATTCATTATCGCAAGTTGTGCTGATGGTCTCTAGTTTTTATAAAGGGTTACAAAAAACCATGAAAGATATATATTTGTTTAAAATACATTTATACCACCTTTTAAATGTTAAAAAACCCTTTCAAGGTAGCTTACAAAATCAAAACATGAAATAGTTACACATACATACTACAGTTAACTAAAATAGCATTAAGAGAACAATCCTATGGTCTCCAGACAGCACCTGAGGGGCCATAGGATGGTGAGGATTTCCCCCTCCAAGACTGTAGTCAGAGCTATAACCTCAGAGGGGGATATCCATGCAGATATTTCCTTCCCTTCAGCCCCTCCCAGCCACTGTGGAAAGCTTTGTGGTGATTCCCTCTCCTGAGGTCAGAGCTCCAACCACGGGAAGAGGAAAAAGAGGGAGGGAACAGGGGGGTGGTGGTGGTGCTAGTGGATGGGGAGCAGAGAGGCTCTGGATACCACCATCCCTGCCACCGTCCCTGCCCTCAGGAAGCTGAGTGAGTTAGGTGGGCTCAGAGGCATCCCCACCCACCCCATTTATTTCCCTTTATCTGATTAAACAGGTAACTTGCTGCTTAACTAAGTGTATTGGCCCCAGGAGCGTAGCCAAGTCATTTGTAGTGTTAGAGGGGCCTAGAGATCTATAATGCTTGCTTAAGTTCATTATTGGTGCAATTCCCATGCTAGTAAGCCTCAAACATGTGCAGATGAGTCAAAAGGCCAATAACGGCCTTCTCAGAACGTTCCTTGTTAATGAGGAGAATGTCTTATCACTGATGTGCCTGAGAAGCAGAGTGTGCTTACCTTAAAGCTGCAGGTGGCCGTGCTTGAGAACCAAGTGCTGTTAGTTTATGCTGAGAATGAACGCCAGGGGCGCGTGCTGCTGGAACGCTGCTTATTGCTAACCTGTACAGTATAAGACCCATTGTACCCAGTGGCTCAGAGTTCGGAGAAGCTGCTTGATCCAACCATTGGGTACACCTGTGTGCTGTATGTTACCCAATAAAGTACTCCTTGTAAGTAAACCTTTGAATCTGATTTATCACTATCTTGGCACTTCTAACCTAAGAGTTCAACGCCCATGGCTGGGGCGACACGCTAAGATATGATACCCCTTTCTCCATGCACCTCTTCCCTCCTGCCCGGCTGCCCCTTCTCTCTTTTGGAGTTCCTGAGTAGCTTGCTCACAATTCCATTTTAGATCCTAACTGTCAGCAATAAGACACACACACCCATTTCCCAAACCAGTGAAATGCTTAAAGACCAAGGCTTATCGTCACGGCTCTGGCCAGCCACACCTTTGATCCATTTACTTGTTTGCTGATTGCAGATGGCACCAGCGAAAGCGCTGAGGGGAAAGTGTGCTGGGACAGTGAGGTGTCACTGGCAGCTCATGCTCCAGCATGGACAAGGACACACTTGTTTCCAGGCTGCATACAGATTCCACTGGGAGAAGGAGAAGCTTGTTTGGGTCCTGCTGCTGTTGGGTCTCCCTGGTGCCACTGAACTGTAGAGGAGGAGGAATGCCTTGCCATGAAGCACTTCATCATGCATGAAGGAGGCATGATGGTAAGAGGGGGCATGCCCAGCATGAAGTCTCATGGGCTGAAGGTTCCCCATGCCTGAGGTAGGAGGATCGATGTTCAGGCCAGGGATTCTTTTGAAAATGTACAGTTAGAAGGTGGTTCAAAGGACTGCCTTCTTCTAAAAGTCCATCTTTAAAAAGAGCTGCTCCAAGTTGCTAGAAAGCCTGGATGCTACCAGAACTGCCACATGTATTCAGAATGGGGCGACAAATGCCCCTGGGAGAGAAGGTATGTGATGATGTCCTGTCACTGTGCATTGTGCATTGGGCCCATGGGAGCAGCCATCGTTTTCTGCAGCAGCTGGGAATTCCAGCTGCTTGGAGAGGCTATAACCTTAAAAAGATTATTCTTTTAAAAGGCAGTGCTCAGACCACTTTGTAACTGCACACTTTTAAATCCCCCCACAATGTATATACCCCCCTCGAATGTCCACCCTCCCAATCTTAGGGAGGTTCCCTCCCTCCCCCCCAAAACCGAAATGCAGTCAAAAACATTCAACTGCATTCATTGAGGGCGTCACTAAAATAAGACAGTATGTGAGAATGCAGGAAGCAGGAACTCCACTTTCCATTGGTTCCAAGAAACTGAATTGGGGCAGGGGTGGTTGCCAGATATGCTATTATGCATGCTACTGTCTGACGAAGGAAACACCGAGAACCAGGACCAAATCCCACAACTTCATAATTTGTTATGGGTGCGGGACCTGCAATGGATTTGAAGATGATCTAATTTTGGGGAAACCTCGCACAGATTCCTCTAACTTACTTTTGCTACATTCCCTGGGGGGCAAAACGTACCATGGTTTTAAATTTTTGTATTTCCTTTCTTTTCACCCACTTGAGGGACAATATCATATCATAACTCAGTCCACTGAGTTCCAGATGGCAGCAATACAATAATGATTAGCTTGGAGGGTTAACATACTAAGGCGTTTCTGTTCATCAAAAGTCACGTTCGCATTTGTAATGCAATGATGCAAGATTGAAAGCTTTGGCCTGCAGTCTGCCAGTTACTGATCATTTTATTTATCCATTTTGTGTGTGTGTGTGTGCCCCTGAGCCCCTTCTGTGCACACCTCTACACAAATCAATGCTTTTAATGGGACATTTCAACTTCAGCATCAATCGATGTACCTATATGCCCTCCTGCAACTTTTATACCCATCTGAGAAGGCGTGCCACCTTCATATTAATTACATTTTATCCTTTGGTACTAATGGAAAATTTCAAGGAAGGGAAAAAGTTACAAAATATGGCAATTTTTATAAAGTTAAATACAAATCTAAAGCAGGGTGGGCAACATGTGGCCCACAGGCTGCCCCTGCCTTTTTTTCTGCCCCACCATCCCGCAAGTTGCCACCACCATATTGTTGCTGAATTTTGGTGGTGCAGTGGTGGCAGCAAAAAACCTCCATGCCATGCATTGTTTTAATGCAATGTTGTGCTTCTGCAGGGTTCCTGCAAGTGCAATTTTGTGTTAAAACAAGGCACATGATTCCTGCCCGCCTTGTTTTAAAGTGAAAATATAAAATGGCGGCAATTTTGGTTGCAGGGTGGTTCTAGGGATTGGAAAATGGCCCCTGGACCCTCTGAAGTTGCCCGCCCCTGCACTAAAGCATAGTAATGTTGGGTTTAAACATTAGATACTAATTAAGCAAAATTACATGTATGATAGATTTCTTAAAAAATCATTGTGTTAATTCTGTGAATTGATACCCACATCAGAGATTTTGAGACTTAACTCTGCTGCCAAGAGGTCTAGAAAATAACTTTTAAATATAAATGCTGGGATTCAAAGTATTCAGGGGGACCACCCAGAAAAGCAACACCTCAAAAGACACCTTTTCCCAGCCTGGCTTTAATGTCTGGTTACAGTGGCAAGACTGTATGCTCTAATTAGTCTGTTGTCAAATGTCCATCCGTAGGTTCCTTGATGATGCAGGTATGAGTGTGGTACCAATCTTCTCATTAGAACATGGGGAGTCAGGTTTTGAATGGTGATTGGCTCAGAACCTTTTCAGTTACAAGTTACGGGGAGAAAATGAAATGGCCACTACCTAAAATGGGGCTTCCCATTTATCTGTGGTTTCCTTGATGATACAGGTATGAGTGTGGTACCAATCTTCTTGTTAGAGCATGGGGAATCAAGGTTTGAATGGTGATATGCCCAGAACCTCTTCAGTTAAGTGATAGGCTCAGAACTTTCTTATCAAGATAGGATGAGCTTCACCCAGCTGGTAGAATTAAACAGCTGTTATGGCTTCTTTAAAAAAAAACTGTATGAGATTCCAACTAGATTGTACTTATTACAATGTATAATGTCTGCATGACTCCTATATGTGAAAGATGCTTTGCATTCATTATCTCATTCTTCACACCTCTGATAAGAGGTAATTAATATTACCATTGTATAGATGAGTAATGGAAGCAGACAGCTAGTTACTCCTTCAAGGCCATCCAAACTAAGGGCGTAACTCATCAGGAATTTCTCCTGCACAAATCCAATTGAATTTAATGGGAGCTGAGCAAGAACATGTATTGCATAGCTCCCAAGGAGCACAGCTCAGTGGCAGAGCACATGCTTGGTAGGCAGAAGGTCCCAGATTCAATCCCCAGCATCTCCAGGTAGGGCTAGGAAAGAATCCTGCCTGAAACTTTAGAGAACAATCAGTATAGACAATACTGATGCTTTGGACCAACTCACGTCATCCCCCACCATTGGCCAAGTTGCCTGGAGCTGATGGGAGTTGAAGTCCAAAACATCTGAAAGGGACCACATTGTAGAAGGCTGGGTTATGTGGACCAATGATCTGACTCAGTATAAGGCAGCTTCCTATGTAACTGACATTCATTTCAATGGCTTTTGCATGCCAGAACTTCCCAGTGGATGACACCCTAAAGCTGTACCCAATCAGAGCATTTCTAGAGTATAGCTTCTGCATAGAACAGATGCTCATATCTATTTTTCTAAAAATGACTAGCAGCAGCAGTATCAGCAGCAATAAAAGCAGATTTCAAGATGCATTCAAAAAGAGACCAACATTAACTCGATATTTAAAACCCCTATTACTTTGAGGACTGAATGTTTTGATCTCAAATTGAAAGGAGGGGAATCTTTTTTAAATTAAAAAAGAAAAGAAAATCATCTACTGCATTTTAATTCAGGTGTGTGTGTGTGTGTGAGAGAGAGAGAGAGAGAGAGATTTACCCAAATGTTCTCAATGGCATCCCTGCATAGGATGTGATCTTTCATTCTTCAATGACAGCACACTGTATACCAGAGCAGTTAACAATATAATGTGGTGACTAATGTTAATTGCCAGCACAGTTAAAAATGGGGCTAATTCAAATGTGTAAATGAGTAAGTTCATATTATGTAGAATCATGTAACATTTATAATTAGGATTCATTTTAAAAAGTGCATGAAAATGCCAGGAGGGAATTTATGTGTCACTGCATTACTGTTATGCAAAATCAGCCACTTACTAAATGCTATGTTTCGTCCCTCAATCTGCTTTAGTTGCTTCATGACTGGCAAATGTCATAAGCAGCCTAATCGCACCCACCTCTCGTGTCATGCACATTGCCTCTCCCTTGTGCTTACCCAGTAATACATCAGCATGCTGTGCTTTTTGCATAAACATGCTCTGCATTCATTTGTATAAACTTCAGCAAATTGAGTCCCTGAAGTTAATAAAGGTGCCTTATAACAATGCATTAGATTGTGGTGACATGTTTAGGTTTAGATTTGGATTGTAAATTCCTTGGAGAAGGGACTTGTGTTTTTTATTCATATTACTCTTTATTGCCATGTCCACTGATGGTAAAGTCTCTCTCCCTCTCTCCCTCTCCCTCTCTCTCTCTCTCATATATATGTGAGTTCACACACACATCAACAGTCTGACTGTAAGCCAGGTTTCAACAATCCATAACATTCTTCCAGCATTCTGTCGCAATCTAAGTCCTATTCAGGTGTTATTAAACTGAGTAGCGTAACCACAATGAGGAGAAGAAGCATGCTAGCCCCCTCCCCTTTGCACATTTCCCCATTGTCCTGTACTCATGGAAGGTGATGCTCTGAAGAGGAGAAACTCCTATATCGATGGAGGCTCCCCACATGATCCAAAATGCTGATTGTCCAGCATTCAAAATCATATGGAGAACCTCCACGAATCCAGGAGGCACTCTTCTTCAGAATGTTGCCCTCCATGAGTACCGGGCAGTGGAAATGCGTGAGGAGGGCGTGGGCTAACATATACTCTCTCCTTGAGTGTTTACTCAGTTGAATAATGCCTGAATAGGCCTCTAGTGTCACCAAGGAACAGTTCCCAGGGTGGGGTTGTAACGAAAGCCTTAGGTTTGCTCTCACCCCAGTAGTGTCCCCAAGTGCACCTCTTTACTTCCTCTCACATAGTTAAACTGCTGCCATCCTATGGAGAAAGCATAAGTGCTGCATTTGGGGACAACATGGCCATGGGATCAGATGTTGCCTACTAACCCTGACCTTGGATGGCCCATCAAGGACACCTTGGGGGGAAAGAATGCCCCTTCACCTTCCGAAGCCAACAACAGGGTTGTGAAGGAGGGGAAAATAGGTCTTCAAACTAGGGCTGTGCCTGGATCCTCCAATCTGCTGTGAAGGCTGCTTCGAGAGTTCCTAGGCGGACCCAATTCACTTCAGACTGATTCCCCCCGCCCCTGACCAGCTTCGGCCTCTGGAACCGAAGCAGGATTTGGACATCTGAATCCCGCTTCACTGCCCCGCCCCCCGAGACATGCCTCCCAGCCCCCACCTGGGCCCTTGTACATGTGCTGCCAGCCATTTTGTTGTTCCTGGGAGAGCCGCCAGTGCAGGTGCTGCTGGGGGAGCCACCACTGGGGGAGCCACCATCAGCTCCTGGGCCCTCTGGATGCATGCCGGCAGCTGTCTTCTTGCTCCGGACGCATGGGGGGAGCCATTTTTAAAATGGTGACTCCTCCTTGTATGTCTGGAAATAGATCCCGTAGGATCTATTTCTGGAAATGCACAGACTTGCCGTTTAAAAAAAATGGTTCCCCCATCCCGAGGACAACAAGATGGCTGCCACCACACATACAGAGGACCCAGCTAAGGGACTGGGGGCTGGGCTTCCAGATGGCGCTGAAGCACACCGAAGGGCTTCAGAGCAACCCGACCCACTTCGTGCCGCTTTGTGCCCCCTCCACCTTGCCTCGGAGGCAGCCCAAAGCAGCCTGAAACACCCTGATTCGACTCGGAGGTCAGGCTTCAGGCTGAAGCGTTTCATAGCCCTACTCCAAACCTCCCCCACCTCAGATGGATCCAGGATTGGGAGCGGAAAGGAGAACATGAGAGAACACAGCAGTATCACCCCTATCATATCCTGCTTATAGATTTTGGTTCAGGAGAGAGGATGATGATTTATTATTACTACTACTACCACTACTATTAGTAGCAGCAGCAGCATTTCTATTCCTCCTGTCTGAAGCCAACTAAGGCAGTTTACAAAAGGTTCAGAGAATACAAATTACAATCAAATTAAAACTTGAGCCCTATTCAAGTGTCCTGAGACAGAATTAGGGATGGCGGAGAATTTATCCCCGAAACTTGGGGGGCCGAGTGCCAACATGTTCGGCCCCCTGAACAAGTTTCGGGGAGAAATTCTCCGCACACCCCGCCCCCCGCACACCCCCCCGGGATGGGACTTACCTTTGGGAATGTCCCTCCCGGCGGCGGGTCCGGCCAGCGGTTCGTCGGGTCTTCGTCTGGGGAGGGAGCGGCAGCCGGTCTTTTGACCGGCTGCCGCCGCCGCCATTCCAATAAAAGAAAAGAAAAAAACGCCCCCGTGATAGGCTACGTGATGATTAACGTAGCCTATCACAGCTAGATTTGCAAAGTCAGCCGTGATAGGCTACGTAAATCGCCACGTAGCCTATCACGGGTGACTTTAAAAAAAAAAAAGTGCGTACGGATAATGGCGGCCCCCATAGGGAGCCGCCATTCACGTTCCTTATTTGGTCACTGTAGTCTACGTAAATCTTTACGTAGACTACGGTGAAAATAAGGGCAACACTTTTTGCGTTGCCCTTATTTTCGCCGTAGTCTATGTAAAGATTTACGTAGACTACAGCGACCAAATAAGGAACGCGAATGGCGGCTCCCTATGGGGGCCGCCATTTGCGTATGCGCTTTTTTTTTTAAAGTCACCCGTGATAGGCTATGTGACGATTTACGTAGCCTATCACGGCTGACTTTGCAGATCTAGCTGTGATAGGCTACGTTAATCGTCACGTAGCCTATCACGGGGGCGTTGTTTTTTTTTAAACTTTTAATTTCGTGGCCGGGCGAGGCGAGGCGCCTCCTCCCCGGCCTGAATTTCGGCCGGGCGAGGCAGGAAGCCTCCCCCCCCGGCCTGAACTTCACGTGGAGAGCAGCGAAGCGCCTCCCCCCCACCGCAAAAAGCTGCGAGACCAGGTAAGTGACTTTTGTGCACCCCTAGACAGAATAGAGCCAACACAGGAGCAGAGCCAGCGCTCCAGTCTTGCCCCTCTCCATTGCTGAATGTGTCGTCCTCTACTTGTGGAGGGCAACAGTCTGAAGAGGGGAGACAGCTGTATCTTTGGAGAGTTTTTGCTCGTGTGGCTTAAGTGATGGACTGCAGAGTGGAAAGTGGGCGTGGAAAATTTAGGGGAGGTTAGGGTAAGATTAAAACTCTTCATTCCCTCCCTCCCGTCAACCCCTTCAGGTAATGAACATGAAGTTTCTTTAGTATGCTAGAGAGACACAAAACAATTAAGGGCGATTATCAGGGAAAGCCCACAAATTGAGCGTGTTACTTTGGATCGTTTTCATGTTTAATATTGGACCACAGAACAGGAATATTTCATACTGCAACATTTTGTTGCAGGTCTCACTTGTAATTTCTATAGTACTTCTTGGAGCACAAATTGTTTTTGAGTGTTTACCTTTTTTTCAGACATCAAGCCCCATGACAGCTTGAATATCCTGAGGGATATTCAGCATGCCTCATCCATCAACCTCTGGCCAGACAGAGAGAATGAACTACGGCTAACTCAGTAAAGAAGCCTCTTCACAGCAGTGGGCCAGAGTGGATTGTAATGGTGCTACTTGACCTGTATAATAGCTTCCATGCTGAGCTTACTTTCTGGCTGTACAATAAATGGAATTTAGCCCTCCGTCTCTCCTCCAGACCTCGCCCCCCATCCCCCAGTTGGCAGGACTCGCTTTCCACTCCCTTTCATGATTATAGTAACCCTGCAAGATCATGTAAGTTGCTAGTGTGAGTTGCCTGAACCCACCCTGAAGTAGAATATAAATGACTCACACTTAAATCCCACACTGATCTGAACACAGTCCACCAGCTATGCATGGTGGCCTTCTAGGGGTTTCATATGCCTCCTGATTTTGTCACCTCCCTTGGATTGTAAAATAGGAGGTGAAATTGTCAAGGTCCTTGGAGGCTGTGGTACATGGCTGGTCAGCTGCATTTGGCTTGAAAAAGTCAAAAGTGGTGCTGGTCTGCTCTACATTATCTCTGACTCTGCCATGCTGCCCCATATGGGAAGACTAGGGTTGCCATATTGCCAAGTTGGCTAGGTTTGACCCAAATTCTAGTCTTGCCATCTGGTGCCTGGCTGTTTGCACCATTAGCTGTCTTGAATTCCCAGTTTGCATTTAAAAGAAAGCAAGTCGCTAGCCCTTGCAGAACCAGAGATATGAAGCAAATGGTCAGTCACCACTCTGTCCAATCATGTTTGTGAGAAATGAGCCTGCTCCCACCTTTCAGTGGTTTTAGTCAATGGGATGGACTCAGATATAGGCATGTGCAACTAGGCTGGTGAAACCAGACTTCTGCTCCTCCTCCCCATGGCAGGCCTTCCAGCTAGGGATGTACGAAAGTCACTTACCTTTTCGACGGGGTGATTTGTGGTAGTGGGGAGGCGCTCCTGATCCGGCTGGCTCCGCTCCGTGGAGATTCCTTGGAGTCACCAGCCGGGGCTGCCCGGAGCCAGACATCTGGCCGCTGGGCAGCCTTCTGGGAAAAAAAACAACCACGTACGCAAATGGCGGCTATGGCGGCCGCCATTTGCGTTCCCCTTTTTTCACTGTTTTAGCCTACGTAAATATTTACCTAAGCTATTACGGCAGGAAAAAAAGAAACTCAAACAGCGCCCACTACACTATTTGCGTTCCCCTTTTTTCTCTGTAATAGCTTACATAAATATTTATGTAGGCTAAAACAGCGAAAAAAAGGGAATGCAAATGGCGGCTGCCGTAGCTGCCGCCATTTGCGTACGCATTTGTTTTTTTGTTTTGTTTGCTGTGATAGACTATGTAAGTATTTATGTAGCCTATCATGGCAAAGGCAGCTACGCAAATGGTGTGGTGGCCACCATTTGAGTCTGCAGCAGCCGGCCGAGAGACCAGCTGCCGCCGGAGCTGCTGCCGCTGGAACATCCGCCCCAGGTAAACTTTCATCCCGGGGGGGATTCCACAGGGGGTGGGAGGCCATTCCACCACGGGTTTCGGGGGGCCGAATGCCAGTGCATTCGGCCTCACTGAAATCTGTGGTGGAATTCTCCGCCATCCCTACTTCCAGCCCCCTGAAAATGCTACACAGAGGGTCTGGGTACCCTGTTGAATGGGGTTCGGGAGGATCCTGAAAACTGAGTGGAGGCACAGAGGAGAGCAAAGTCACTGATATGTTGAACATTTATGGGAACATGCCAGCCTAGGGATGTCTGTTCCCAGGAAATCTGGCTTTTGGGGGGCTCACCACACTTCTACAGCATGCCCAACTCAGCTTGCATTTGCAAGCCAAGACACACATTTTCCCTGAATTCTGGGGACTCTTTACATTTTTAAAAAAATCTGCGGAAATAGACATTTGCATAAATGGCAGCTGCAATCTGCATAATCTGTGCAAGTTTCAGCTGCAGTTCACATTTTGTGCAAATCACAGCTGCAATTTGTGCAAATTATGCAAATTATGACTAAGATTTACACAAATTATGCAAATTGTGGCTGCAATTTGTGCAAATGTCTATTTCTGCAAATTAAAAAAGGGAGATATCCACCAGCTGGCCTGGCTAACTGTGGACCAGGGTCGAGGGGACTGAGCTGACGAATGCTTGTCAAGCTCCATCCCCCCAACCCGATTCCTCTGACATCCCTATGTCAGCCAGAGAGATAGGTATAGCGAGAGACTCTAGAGACTGAAACCATTTATGAAAGGGATTTTTCTTTGGTGACTCTAACATTATCAACATAATTTCCAAAGCTCAGACACCTTTTTCAAGGATGTTTCATGAGCTTCTCTTTAGTTAAGTCAAAGGATTCTGAGCTCAGAACAGGAATGGCCATGCTTGGGAAACTGTATACATATTATTTTGTAATTACTTGGCGTTTTCAGCACATCATATTAACACACTTCCTCACATGAAGGTCTATTAAACCTTTTCTATAGGGAAGCCTTAGAGTTCACTGTTTTAATCTTCTATTTTAAAGCAATCAAGAGCAGCATTCATTTGATATGGGGTTTGGTTTCAATTTACTTCTCTCTCATGCTGGCATTTACTACTTTTTTCCACGCTCACAGAATGTGCAAGTCTGAACTATTATGACAATCTACCAATGGGCATTTCATAGGAAAAGGCATTTTGTTGCAAAGTAATTAAACAGGAAGTTCTGCTGCCACTATTCCCCAGTCAGAAATTAATATTCCAACTAATAATCTGCCTCAACTATTTTAGGTTAAAATACTAAGCATGCCTATGTAGAACTAATAACATTCACATCAATAGGACCAGCCCAAATTATGTGTTACCATGGCCACATAGATGCCACCAAAACGCTGTTCCCTGCCTCAATGGCACATAAACAGTAGTGTATGGAACTCGGAATCACCTTGTTCCTTCTCGTACCAGAATTCTCCCCTCAGCCATTCAATTGTTCATGTTCGTGTGGGAAGGGATGACAGGATTAAGGCATCCGATGTTATATCACTGTTGGAAAACACAGAGGCTCAGGCTTCGGTGAATTTCCAGAAGAGAATTCTAAAATTAAGAGGCAGCCACCAGAAATTACTCTTTGCATGGCCTTGCAATTCTGATTCGGTGCACATGAACAGATGATTTACTCAAGAGAGCATTCCCGAATTATCTTAAAAAGTTGTCATGCAATATATGTAAGGAGTCAGGTTCTTGATGCTGTGAAAAGCCTTAATTAGCCAGGATACAGCATAGCTGTGGTAACACAAGCCCTGTTTCATGCCTTTTGGTGGCTTAGGATAGGGTAGAATAACTAGTATATTGTATTTGTTATCCATTTCCAAGCCCTTGGATGGAGTGGGTGGTGTCCAATTAAATGAATAAATGTTTTGTGCCAAGCTTCTAGAAGTCTCCATTATGCAAGCTAACAAAAAACAGATCTGATAATAATAAGGTGCCAAGTACTGCATAAGCTGCACCATTCTTAGAATACACAGGTATACTGAACTTATAGACCTGAAGCACTGGGAAACAGTTTCTCAGTGGCTACTTCGCTGCTGTAGGACAGTAGGAACTGGGCTTGTGTACTTCCAAATAAATGTGTTTGGGTTTGCCAATTTACATCACAATGCGAAGATTTTATTTCAGGGCTTGTGGAAGAATCATCAAGTTTCTGAAACACAGATGCTAAAGTTACATTGGCCTCATCATGTTGATCATAAGGTAATGCCTTTTCATTGATAGGAATATTACAATGAAATGTTATTCTAGTATCATAAAAATCCTAAAAGTTTCATGAAAATTGGAAAAATATTTTTTCATAAAATTGCAACTGTTGATCAAGAAACTGACTAAAGGGAAAGAAGTGATCCTAGACTTAATTATGTGTGGTGCCAGGACCTGGTGTGTCAAACCAGTTGGAAATATTGATCACAGCGCTAACAAATGTAACATATATGTAAGGGGAAAGTTGACAAGAAAGTCCAATACAATCACATTTGATTTCAAAAGAGGAAACCTTTTTTTTTTTTTTTAATGAGGGGATTAATTAAAAGGAAGTTGAAAAGGGAAAAACCAAATAAACCCTCACCATAATGGTTAAGATGTCTTTTTAAAAAAGAAGGAAAAAAAGCTCAACTAAAATTTATACCACAGATTAGCAAAGATGCCAAGAAGTTGAAGAGGATGAAGAGGACGCCAGCATGGTTAATGAACAAAATCAAAGACACTAAAGAAGGCTTTCTTCAGAAAATGGAAGTCTTGTCCAAATGAGAAGAAAATGAGAAAAGTGAGAAAAAGTGGAGGAGCCTGATACTAAGAAATAATAAAAAACAAGAACGCTAAGGGAGTTGGACCATTAAATCCATTAAAGATAAAATTACGATAAAGGAGTGAAATGGGTGCTATAGAAGGATAGGGAGATTCCAGAGATCTGAATTAACTCTTCATGTCTGTCTTCAGATAGATGTTTGACAAATATCCACATCTGAACTGATTTTTTCAAGGAGTGCATTGGAAGAACTGAGTCAAATAAGTAACAAGTTTTAGGGCTTGTAAAATAAAATTAAGAAGTCAGCAGGTTGAAATGGCATCCAACTGATTATAAAATGACTCAAATGTGAAATTGCTATCCTAACAAAAATATGGAACATCACTAAATTTGACACCCTTGCCAGAGGGTTATAGAGTAGCCTACATATTACCTGTTTTTAAGGGAAATCCAGGGACGCCAAGAAATTACAGACATGATAGTAACTTGTTGGAAAGCATGATTAAAGATAAAATTATGCTGCATGTAGAAGTACAAGACATGCTAATGAAGAATTAGGATTGCTTGAGGAATTTGATGCCTCCCCCCCTCCTCCACAATCCCTATATGAAATAGCCTAATCTGCATTTCTTGGACTAATGTTCAGTTAGTTATCCACAAGCTTTCATGCTTCTCTGAATGTTGTAATGCAGTTCTTAGCAGTTTAAACATATCAAAATATGGATTTGTATAAATATTTTGAGAGAAAACACACATTTAAATATATATTCATGTTAAAATACATGCTCTGTTTCTTTTTGAGTGTCATAGATATTTGCCTTTGGCCACCTGCCAAAGTCATGAGTGGAGCTTATGTTACAGGGAAGTGATCAAGTGGTTTTAAAAAAATAAATCCTGTCCTATAGTTTCCTTCAGGACTCGATGGTCTTGTAGGCCCCTTCCAACCCTATGATTCTATGAATGAGAATTTTGTTTTTGCTTGCAAAATATGCCCTGTTGGAAGCCCCAAACAAACATGTCCACCGAAAATGCTCACAAATTGCCAGACATGTGCTTGCACTCGATTTGTGTAACTTTCCCAGTTTGATTTTGTGCAAATTTCCCCCCTGTAGACTAAATCAGCCCTGCTTTAGTCTATGGGGGAAAGTTGTGCAATTAGGAAATTTGTGCACATTTGGGGGGAAATTTGTGGAAATTTCAGATTCAATCACTGCTCGATTTGCACAATTTTCACACAGAGGGAGCAGCGATTGCAAATATGAACAGGAATTAGGCACGATACAAGTTGTGAGATGATGTTCAGAGGATCCTAGCAATTTCAAACATCACTTGTTCGCCCATCCCTAAATTTCCTCCTGATTTTGGAATGTCAGAGATAGGGTTGGGCAAATCAGTCTATTTGTGTTGCCTTTTCACGTGTTCATCCATAACTCTGTTCTGTCCCATTTCCACATTAGTCTGCAATACAAAAAAATCTGTACAAAATTTGAATTTAGATACATTTTAAAATTATGCCTGAGCTGAAATGGCTACCAAAATTGGGAGCAAATTTTCAGAAGGAGGGATATTAAAAAAACATTTGTGGGGGGGACACATCACTCACCATGTCCAAGTGCCCCTGTATGCATGCACAATCTCTCCTGTTTGCCACCCCACCCCCAAGAAGGCGACAGCAATGGAGATATGTATGTGCTGGGGTGGGAATGGTGGACAGTAGCAAAGAAAGTACAGAAGAGGATGAGAGAGGAAGGGAGAGGGCGCATGTGCTTGAACATTTAAGAAGAAAAAGGAAAGGTAAGTAATGCCCCCTTCACACTATGGTTTCACTGATAGGGAACGCAAATGGCGGCCGCCATAGCCGCCACCATTTGCATACACTGGGTTGTTTTTTTTTAGGGGTTTTTTAGGGGTTTTTTTTAGGGGTTAAATTCTTACGTAGCCTATCACAGCTCGAAGGACGGCAGTGGTGACTGGCCAAAAAAAATTATGGCAAAAAAAAGAGGGGAATGCAACTAGCATAGTGGATGCCATTTGCATTCCTTTTTTTCCCGTTTTTTTATCCTACGTAAATATTTACGTAGGCTTTTACGGTGAAAAAAGAAAGAAACGCAAATAGCGCCCACTACGCTATTTGCGGTTCCCTTTTTTCCCCGCCATAATTGCCTACGTAAATATTTATGTAGGCTAGAACGGCAAAAAATAGGGAACGCAAATGGTGGCCGCCGTAGCCACCACCATTTGCGTACACCGTTTTTTTGGGGGGTATGCCGTGATAGGCTACGTAAATATATAATATATGACAGTAATGTATAATATATGACAGTAAATATATGAAAATATAGAACCCCATCTTGCACTGAAGATGGCAGCTTGCATGGAGGAGCAGCAGCTGCAGCACACTCCCAGTCAGCTCTCTGAACCATTCGCTTCCTCAGCAGCCCGTCCGCGGCCGGAAATCCGGCTGCGGATGGCCCTGGCCAGCTGCTCCGCATAACCGGCACAGAGCAGAGCTGGCCGGGCAGGACTCTGAGGGGGAGGACTGGATTGCCTCCCCCCCATCAAGGATTCCGGGGGGAGGGACGGAGTGCCTCCTCCCCCAGTGGATGCCCCGACCAGAACCAAGTAAGTGATTCGTACATCCCTACTTCTGCTCTCCAGAGCTTGCTCCTCCTTTCTCTGATAGCTACTGTTTGCTGCTTCCACCTCCCAGCCATTTCCTTTTCCCCTCTCCAGTGAAACAATGACCTTCCCTGCACTGGGTGGCCACTGAGTGGCCCCGCCCCTTACTTGCCACTTTGGCAGTGGGTGCTGTAGCAGAAACATGGAAGACCATTGTTATTTTGAGGAGTTAGTGGTTCACAGATTGTTCCTTCTCCCATGTAGACTTCCACTTGTGCCTGTTGCTTTTAGTGGTGAGCTATGCTTCTTCCCAGAATCAGTTTGAGACTGAACAACTGAGAGGGTAGTAGATAAGCCTCTGGTGAGACCTCAAGATTGGCTACTTGTTGTTAGCAGAGTAGCCGAGATGGGAGTTATCTATGTTATCTGTTTTTTACGTCAGTGGACTAGAGCTTCAGAATAGGGGAGGGATTACTATAAGCACAATAGAATGGTATATATGAATCCTTGAGACACTCCAGGTGGGGGATTTCGATGCAGGCCAATCTAGAAAGGTGCTGCGTCAGGAGGGATGGACAGACTTAGTGGAGTCCGTGCTCAGTGGCGCTCAAGAAGCAAGCCACCGTGAGCCTTTTAGGTGACTGCTTCTAATCTTTTTGTTATCCTTGGGCAGACCTCCCTGCTTGCTTGGTGTATTGCCCCTGCAGTAGGCTTCGAACTCTTAATTTAGAGGTCCTAAGATAGTGATAAAACAAATCCAGGTTTACTTACAAGGAGATACTTTATGGAGTACAATCAGCACACGGGCATAGCCAATGGTTGGATCAGACAGCTTCTCTGAACCCAGAGCCATGGGGTACAATGTGTCTTATACTATACATGTTAGCAGTGAGGCAGCACGACACTAGCAAGCACCACCTAGCGTCCATTCCCAGCATAGACTAGCCTTGCTTGGTTCCCAGCACAGCCACCTGCAGCTTTAAGACAAAGAAACTTCACTTCCCAGGCACATCTTGATAAGACACTCCACTCATTAGTATGGAATGTGCTTGACTATCACCCTTTGACTCATCCTGGTAAATCAAGAGGCCTGTTAGGGAAAACAGCAGCCTTCTGAACCAAAGTCAGAGAGCATTATAGGGGATTTAATTCCCTCTAAAACTATTAATAGCGTGGTTCAGGCCTGGGGCCTTACACTTGGGAACACCCCTCTTCCTGCAACTGACAGGTGGGACTCACCCAGGCCTGCAACCCTAGGAGCTGGAAACTAGGGATGTACAAAACCACTTACCTGTTTCATAAGTGGCATCCGTGGTGGTGGTGGGGAGGCGCTCTGTCCCTCCTCCCGGAATCCTCCCCGGCCGGCTCCGCTCTGTGGCAACTCCGTGGAGCTGCCGGCTAGGTGCATCCACAGTCAGACATCTGGCTGTGGCAGGTCTGCGGACGCAAATGGCAGCCGGCATAGCAGCCTCCATTTGTGTCCCTTCGCTGAGCTGTGATAGGTTGGCCACAGCCTGGCAGCAGCTGGAGCCACCGCTGCTGGAGCCTCCGCCGGAGCCACCGCCAGAGCCACAGACAGGTAGGCTCCATTCTGGTGGGCTCCTGGGGGGTGGTGGGGCAGGTTGCTCCATTCTGGCATGGATTCCAGGGGGGTGAATTAACTGGAATTTGGCCTCCCTGGGATCCGTGGCGGAAGTCTCTGACATCCCTACTGGAAACCAGAGCACTGATAGCCACCAGAAGACCCCAGGCATCAGTCTTGACACTCAGGCTCCTCCTGTGACCTGAGCATAGTAGCAGCCTGCTACAGTGTTTAGTATTTAACAGCATTTGACCGATTAGTGATGTCATACTCGATCCATGCCAAAATCAAGAGAACTAAGACTTACTGACAAGTCTAAAGCACTGAAGTTTTGAGTTATGAGTTGGAATTTCACATTCAAATATTAATTGGCAAAATAATTTTGAATGTTGGGGAATATTAATTTCAGCTCTCTTCTTCTCAACTGTTTTTGTGTCTGTCAGCTCCTGAAAATCTTCAGGTGTGTCTAAAAAAAGACAGATGTGGGTACTTTTCCCAGTGGCAGGTGCCTACATTTATACCACAATGTCAGAGGTAGGGATGTACGGATTGTGTGAAATCCATTCTGTGTTTCGTGGATTGTCAGGTGCCTTTCATTCCACTGTCCGCTTGTCAATAGAATCAGATTTTTCTGTGTTTCTGAATTTCGCACTTGTGCAAATGTGCACTTGCAAAAATGTGCAAATCCCCCCAAATGTGCATTTTCATGCTTTAGCCTATAGGGGAAATGCACATTTTCAACTGTTTTTTAAAATGTTGCACACTTTTAAAACTAAATTTGCGCAACATTCTGGAAAGTTAGAAAGCTGGTCCATAAGTCCATGGGATCTGCCCAACTGGGAAAAAGCCGGTCCTCCGCAGAATCCATGGGTCAGACTCATAAAAAGCTGAACTCATTTGATTCTATTGTGGATTTCTGTGACATCCCTAGTCAGAGGTTATGATAATGCATTTTTTTGTGCTTTACTAAAGAAAAATGTAAGCTTTTGTTGTTTTTAGACTCTTTGTTCATTCATTCCAGTTTTGATAGACAAGCAACTGAATGTTTGTTTATCTTACTCCTAACGGAGCTAAGATGTAGTATTTTGTTGTTGTTGTTTCATCTGGCACCTCATAGTTTGCAATGTTTATTGCAATTAACTTTGCAAAACAGATAAAGATTTTGCAAATTTTATTTATTCTAAAATTACACTTTTTCTTCTTTAAGTTACTTCAGTGAAGAAATAAACATTTTTGACCCTATCCAGCAAAAAATAATATAAATCAATCCCACTAAAACCAGTCTGATTAACCTTCAAATTACAAAATCAACCCTAAAGATGGTAGGAAGTACAGAGTGGGAGGCAAGGAGGTAATCTCAAATATGTGGTTGGCCTCTAAAAATAAATAGAAAGGAAGTATCTTGCTTCTTTGATAAAAAGATTTTTGCAACTATACATAGCCTACCTTTTAGAGACTGACACCTAGGATATTACCAGATAGTAGGCTATCTTAATTACTAAAGAAAGCTCATTATATTCATTTGCTGTTATTTTCTCCTTTTAACTGAAAAAGCCTTAACTAAAGAAAGGCTCTCAAAAACTGAAACCTCCCCTTTCCCCGCTTCATCACACTCAAACCAGGCATGCAATAAAAGATATGACAAAAAATAAGATGGAAAATGTCACTCTATGTCAACAGAGAGTAAGAGTAGAATGAGAAATTAAAGAAGCTACAGCCTGGCATATTTCTTTATATGCAACAGAACTCTGTTGTTCTTTCCATCTTGTCTACAAACAGAATACATTCATTTATATACTTCCATGCCACTTGTTTCAGAAATGAACACCTTTGAAACGTAGCATTCTTCAGTTGCTTGAAGTGAGTCCAGAACACCCTAAATAAATAAATAATACGATGTTTTTACTGTAGAATTTTATTGTTTTAAACTGTTCTATTATACACTCTGTACATCACCCAGAGTGGCTGGGCGACCAGCCAGATGGACGATTAATAAATTTAATAAATAAATAAATAAATAAATAAATAAAATAAATTCCCCAACCTGGCTATGCGGTCTGGGAATTATGGGAGTACAGTCCAACATATCTGGAGGGTGTCAAGTTGAAGAAGACTGCTCTAGAATGTATAGTGGCCTGTAGCAGTGGTATTTCATTTTCTTTTGGAGTATCCAAACCAATGGAGGCTGGTGGCTCCTATGTCAGTGGGGTAGTGAATCCGCTCTGGGTTTCAGTCAGAACTCTAAAGGAGCTCTCCAAAGTGCTGAACCCTATCTCCAAAAAATGTTGGGAACTGCCCAGAGAGCTTCAGCTATTAAGTGGTATAGAAATGTAATAAGTAAGTAAGTAAGTAAATAGAATAGTTCAGCACATTGGGTAGCTCCTTTAGAGTTTACTCAGAATGGATTCACCGCCCACTGACATAGGAGCCACCAGCCTCCACTGATCCAAACTGAACCACAGTGTAGGGATGGATGGACTCACCTCAGTCTGTCCTCGCCAGGCGCTCACCAAACTGCCATTGCCTGCCCCTGCCTACTGTGCCACATGAGCTGCTGGACGGCCCAGTGAGACCTGGTGAGAACCCAGTGGCTGCCCACCCCCTTAGTGAGCTGCTATTTTGTGTAAAATGGTGGCCCAGGTTTTTCAGTGAAAGTAATGTTGCATAAACGGTGGCTATAAAGGGGCCATTTACGCAATGTGACAGGCGTAAGTGGACCTTTTATACCAGTGATGTTGCATAAATAGCCCCTTAACAGCTGCCATTTATGCAACATCTTTTTTTACAGAAAAGCCCGAGCCACCACATTTTTGCGAAATGGTGGCTTGGCAAGGGGTGGCTGCTGGGCACTTGCCGACTGTGTGGTGCTTGGTGAATGGGCTGGTAAGTGTGCAGCAGCTCGGTGAGCGGGGTCTGGGAGGCCGAGCTGCGGGGCGTACGCCAGACTCCACCCCCCTCTCAGACTCCCGCAACATCCTTACCACAATATAGCTCAATATCTATGTACCTGTAAATCTGGTCATACCTTGAAATTCTATTCCATATTTGAATTGTAGGGCTATCAGTTGCCTTCGATCATTGGTCTCTGACCTGATTGATTAATCATTTAAATTTATGCAAGTGTGCACATCACCAATACCTCAGCCTTGTTGTCTTCTTTGAAACCTGGTGATGTAAGAGAAGTTAAAATTTAATAAACCAAAAATGATCATTCATTGTTTGTGCAAAAGTCCACATTCCCTTTTAAATTAACCCACCTGAAACAAAATACCCTAAACAAATAAAAATAAAAATAATTATCTTAGCTCATAACTCCACCCATTAAAACTGGCCCTCACTAATTAAGCATCTGAAGCTTTAGTTGATCAGTCTATTGCAGGGGTAAGCAACCTGGTATCCTCCAGATATTTGCAATAGCAATTCCCACTATTAACCATGGTGGATGGGGGTCATGGGAGTTTCCCAGTCCTGATATATTGAGTAAAGCTTGCAGGCATGGTGATAATAGCCATCCACTTGCACTTTGTCCTCAGCATTTGGTAGCCAAAGATATAGTGCAGCTGAACAAGGAGGTTCCATTTTAGCTATCATGACTAATAACCATGACTGGCCTGTTCTGTACAAATTGATCTCATCCTTTTTTTTTTTTTAAGCCCTCTAACCTAACAGCCACTTCTAAAGGCCAAACTACATACGACTGTAACCTCACAGCTTTGCCCTTCAGTGCAGAGGGTGCCCCCAGACACACAAATTGTAAGCATGGGGGTGGGGGTAGAGGTCCTTTAACATTTGGCCCCCGCTGTGGTCCCCACCTGGATCAGGACCATGCACTTGCGATTTGTATTGCAAAAAAAGAAAAGAAAAGAAAAGAAAAAAAAAGAAAAAAGGTCCCCTTCATTTCAATGTCTGAACATCCTCATCAACACACAGGGTGCAATCCAATGCATGACAGGAAAACGTGTCTTATAATTCCCCAGCTGGGTGGGGCATGCTGGGAGTTGTAGGGCTTTTTTTTCTGTCTAAACATGCCTAGAATTGCACCCATAGTCACTGAATCTGGAAACACAGTACAGTAGTTGCTTGTGAGGCAGTGAGAGAAATGAGCGAGGGATGCCAACCCAGTTCTCTGGCAGTGCTGATATTTCAGCTTCCCCCACCCAGTCACTGCAGTAACTGATCACATTCCCCCTTCTCCTTTGGGGGTTGCTGTAGACCCCCACCTTTGGTCTCTTCCATTCATCCAGTGCACGGTCCTGTAAGGCAAAGAAGAACGTGAGTGTTTGGCCAGCAATGGGGATGGTTGGGGTGGAGCACCTGGCTTTTGCCAACAGAGAGCTTGCGGATGGCTTCCTCTGTGTGGAGGAGATGCTCCTCTCCACTGTTGAGGGGGAGAGTGTACCAGGGATACACATATGGCAAACTGGGCTGGGGTAAATTTAGAGCACTGAAAGGGTCAAATTTAGCTCGGAAAGAAGCTAATTTTGACCTTCCGGTACTCCATAGCGACTACGGGTGCATTTTTTCCAGTTCCTTTTTTTCTTATTTTGGGGAGCAGCAGGCCACAGCCTGTGTGTTGCCCAGCCCCACTGTAGCCCCACACTGGTGGAAAGTCACTAGAGGACTGCATCCTCTGTTAAGTGCAGATCTCTGAAATTCAGGCTGCAATCTTATGCACGCTTGGAAGTAAACCTCAGCGAGCACAACTGGACTTCCTTCTGAGTAAACATACACAGGACTGCAGAGTTTCCTTTCCTAGTGTCAGAATGTAGCAAAGGGGGCTACAAAACATCCAGCAGTTTAGCTCCTACAGCAACCAGAGGGGAGGGGGATGAAGAGCAAACATTTAATTATTTTCAAAGCTCAAATAATTAGGTAGGCACATAAAAAGATTTCATTTCATTTCCTAGTTCTATATTTCTTTCTTTATATACTTTCTTTTTCAAAGCACAATCCTTTTTTCACGAAGACTGATCAATTATGATATTGCTTAATAACTCCGTTGGGTATTTTCCAGCCAGAAGGGCAATACTGGTAGGCGCTGTGGCATTTCAAATAGGAGTTCAATTAACAGCTTTATCGGCTAAGCCATTATTACTATGAGCTAATGCTTCTGCATCAAGTTGAAGGTTTCCATTAGTAAAAGTTGAAATGAAGAACAACATTTAAATATTTAAAGAAACTTTTTAAGATGATGATTCTAACAAAAAGAATGTGGTTTTAGATTTGTCAAGGATTTGGGCTGCAAGCCTTAATTGGTTTAATCAGTAGATGTTGTTGTTGTTGTTGTTTGAGTTTCAAACCAGCTTTTGCTGGTAGATGAGTCATCAATCAATTGATGAGTCATCAATCAGTAGATGAGTCAACTGTAATTGGTGGGATGAACATTGTTTGGTGACAGAAATTTTTATTCAATGCCAGATAGTTAGGGGCACACTTGGAGAGTATTTTGGTTCTATTGTGCTACTGTAGTACGAAGTTAAAAAAGAAAATATTACAGATGGTGCCTCTAAAAACATGGTGACTGTGCGTGTGCGCTCACTAATTTGCAAGTTATTTTACATTGCCTTCCACATCTCATAAGGACATCAATTTTAATATTAATTCATATCTGAGAGTTCAAAGTGCTTTATATACACTGTCTTAGTAATTCTTATAATAACCCTGTAACGTAGACACCTGCCCTATACAGAGTCAGATCTTTGGTCCATCTAGCTCAGTAAGGTCTACATCAGGGGTAGGCCACACTCCATCGGAAATCTGTCCCCCATCCTTTCTCACTTTCCCTCCCCACCTTCCTGTCCTCTCTCAGCAATAAAGCTTTGACAAAAGCTTCCATTTGGCACTCACATTTTATTTTTTAAATGGGTGCACATGATTTGCGGGTGGCACAGTGTGTGGGAGAAGGGAAGGTTAACCTTCCCCACCCTAGCTGTGACCCCCTCAAATTTCCTCCCAATTAAGCTTCTAAAAAGCTTTCATTCGAACTACTACCTACCTGGAGATGCTGGGACTGAACTTGTGACCTTTTGCATGCAAAGTATCATTTATATAATTAGCAAACTCAGCTGATAAGTGCTGATGGAAATGGAACCAAAACAGGTCCACTGGGAAACAAGAGGGAGAAACACCAGGTTGGATGAATCACAGGTCGGAATTAAGATTGCCGGGAGAATTATCAACAACCTCAGGTACGCAGACAATACCACCCTAATGGCAGAAAGTGAAGACGATCTAAAGAGCCTCTTGTTGAGGGTGAAAGTGGATAGTACAAAAGCTGGTTTGAAACTCAACATTAAAAAAATGAAGATCATAATGGCATCTGGCTCCATCACTTCCTGGCATATAGAAGGGGAAGAAATGGAAGCAGTGACAGATTTTATTTTCTTGGGCTCCAAGATCACTGCAGATGGTGACTGTAGCCATGAAATTAAAAGACGCTTGCTCCTTGGGAGGAAAGCTATGGCAAACCTAGACAGCATAGTAAGAAGCAGAGACATCACCTTGCTGACAAAGGTCCATATAATCAAAGCTATGGTTTTCCCAATAGTAATGTATGGCTGTGAGAGCTGGACTATAAGGAAGGCTGAGCACCGAAGAATTGATGCTTTTGAAGTGTGGTGCTGGAGAAGACTCTTACGAGTCCCCCGGACTGCAAGGAGGTCAAATCAGTCCATCCTAAAGGAAATCAACCCTGACTGCTCATTGGAAGGACAGATACTGAAGCTGAAGCTCAAATATTTTGGCCAGCTAATGCGAAGAGAAAACTCCCTGGAAAAGACCCTGATGCTGGGAAAGATTGAAGGCAAAAGGAGAAGGGGACGAGATGATGAGATGGCTAGATAGCATCACCGAAGCAATGAATATGAACTTGAGCACACTCTGGGAGAGAGCGGAGGACAGGAAGGCCTGGTGTGCTATGGTCCTTGGGGTCACGAAGAGTCGGACACGACATAACGACTGAACAACAACATAACCATGTACCAGGCAATCCCAGGTTTTGTAGAAGTACAAACCTAAGGGGGCAAAAACAGCAACAACTAAATCCCAAACAGCCCAACCAAATGACAACATGCTCAGTAGCTACAGAATGCTGAGTATCTGTTTGGTGGGTGCATGGGTCGGGGGGTGAATGGAAAACTAGGAAGGAGGTTGGAATGGAGTATCCTGGAAGAGGAGCATGTCTGACTGGAACACTGAACAGGAGCACTCTACACTTCAAAATTTATTTTTTATATTGATTTATGAATGGATTTCTAAACCACCTTTCAGGACTTAAAAGCCCTTGCAAGGCAGTGTGCAAACAATAAATAGAACATAACATAATAATACAAATATAGAACTACCATTCTTAAAATATATCCACAAACATCTCTAAAATGAATAGTACTAAGGATCCTCAGGTCAGCAATGGAAAAAAAATGCAACCTGAAATTTAAAAGTCTTCAAAGTTGTTTTTAAAAACCAATAAATGAAAAACGAAACCCTTTTGCGACATTTTATTACAGCACCGACTTGTGAGCCCGACCACTGACAGACTTTCCAATTAGGCAGGTCAGTAATGCACATGGAATGGAAACGCTGAGGGTTGAGAGAACAGTGAATGACTTCCATGAGGCAACCAAGTTGATTTTCAAGGCATAGGTGATATTTAAAATGAAGACTTCAACAGTTCCATTGAAGGAGAGCAGCAATTATCCACCCCTTCCCCTGTGTTTCAGTCTGGATGCATGATTATTTCTCGTGCACCTATATCTCTGGTTAATGCGAGGCATAAAAAGTAGCGATGGATGAAAGTCCCTTACCTCGTCCCGCAGCTTTTTTCGAGGTGGGGGGGAGGCGCTTTGTTTCTCCCCCCGAAAATTCTTGGCGGGTGGGGAGGCTCCCCGTCCCTCACCGCCGGGGAGGAGGCGCCCCATCCCTCCCCGCCGAAGTTCTGGCCGGGGGGGAGCGCCCCGTCTCCCCGGCCGCGAAAGAAAAAAGTAAAGTGGGGAAAAAAAAAACGTGATAGGCTACGTAAAGATTTACGTAGCCTATCACAGCTAGATTTTCAAAGTCAGCCATGATAGGCTACATAAATCTTTACATAGCCTATCACGGCTGACTTTGAAAAAAAAAAAAGCACGTACGCAAATGGTGGCGCCCATTTGCGTTCCTTATTTGGGCACGGGTACTCTACGTAAAGATTTATGTAGACTACAGCCCTTATTTTCGCCGTAGTCTACGTAAATCTTTACGTAGACTACCTGTGCCCAAATAAGGAACGCAAATGGCGGCGCCCATGGGCGCCGCCATTTGCATACGTGCTTTTTTTTTTTTTCAAAGTCAGCCGTGATAGGCTACGTATAGATTTACGTAGCCTATCATGGCTGACTTTGGAAATCTAGCTGTGATAGGCTATGTAAATCTTTACATAGCCTATCACGTTTTTTGCTTTTTTTACACTTTACTTGGAAATGGCAGCGGCGGCAGCCGATCGGAAGACCAGCCGCCGCCACCGCTGCCACCAAACCTCCGCCAAACCGCCGCCGGGACCCACCGCCGCGAGGGACATTCGGCCACGGTAAGTCCCATCCCGGGGGGGCGGGGGGCCGTCGGAGAATTTCCCCACCAATTTCGGGGGGCCGAATGCGTTGGCATTTGGCCTCCTGGAGATTCGTGGAGAAATTCTCCAACATCCCTAAAAAAAAAAAAAGTAGGGATGTCAGAGAAATCCACAACAGAAACAAATGAGTTGGATTTCGATGAGTCTGACCTATGGAATTTGCAGTGGACCAGCATTTCCCAAGTTGCATAGATTCTGTGGACTTGCGGAACAGTTTTTTTTAACTTTCTGGAATTTTACACAAATGTAGTCATAGAGAAATATGTAAAAAAAATTGTTTTTAACGCTCCAGCTGAAAATATGCATTTTCTCCATAGGCTACAGCATGAAAATGTGCACTTTGGGAGGATTTGAGCATTTTTACAAGTTAATTTATGAAAATTCAGGAAATGGTAAAAAAGTCAAATTCCATCAATGTACTACTTGCAGGAATAGCAGCAGCAGCTGGGGATTGCATGTTTGAATGCTCCTCCATGGTAGGAGGAAACAGCAAGATTGCTTACACGAAGAATTAACATGTCAAGCAGAAAACAAGGCTGAGCCCTTGTCCCAGATGTGCTGGTTTTCTATGTGTTGTGAGTAGGGATGGGCAAGAAAATTGTTGGGCTCACATTTCAATGTGAACTTACCAAATTCATACTTCCTGAATCCAAACACAAATTGTAATGCAGTGTGCTGCCAAAATCCATACTTTTCAAAGATTTGTGATGCAGTTCACAAAAATTTAATACAAAAATGAGCTTATTTCAGAAGGTGTGCACAAAAAATGCCCATATTTACAAAAATGCTCACAAAAATGTTTTATTCAATGGGGGAAATGCATACTTTTGAAAAAAAGTGTGCACAAAAATGCATATGTTTGGGAAAATGCATTGAAAATGTGGATTTAAAAAAATGTGCAAGAAAACATGCACCAGTTTTCATGTGGACTAAAAGAAAAAAATGCAATCCAGTGTGGAATTGGAACAGAATGAACTTAGAACTGGAACAATGAGAACCTGAGTGAAATTGAACTTAACAGATTCGTCCATCCCTAGTTTACTCTACAGGGGAGTATTCAAATTTGTAAACTAACCCCCCACCTCCAGAATCTGCAGGTTAAAGTGATGCCTTCTAGGAAAATTTTCACCACTTGATTCTGCTGGTGGTGTAAGTTGGCACTGAGAGTTGGTAATTTTAGCTGGTGGTTTTAGAGGTAAGTTTGTCCAAGTAAAGGCTCATAGAAATTATCCGGAACCATCTCTGGTGCCACATCGTCATGGTACTTTGAAAGAAATGCTCAGCTATGTAACTGTACACTAAAGGAAGAAGATCAAATTAAATTGGTATGGATGAGACCTAAATATATTGTGATACTTCTAGCCTAGAGGGGGCCTATTTGCCAGGGAACTCATTTCACATCACATTCACTGCGTATGTGCCCTGCCAGGCGCCTTATACACTGCAAGGGATATCCTAGAGCTAAGGACTATCAGCTTGGTCATGGTCATCTTTTTGCATCACTAAGGCTTTCTTCAGACAGAGCTTTTATCCTGTGATTGAGATTGCTCCTTCACGGAAGTTTGCGGGCTCTTTACAAGATGCCGTGAACCTCCAGGGCATCTCCTGCACGAAATGCTCTTTGTTCCATTTTTAAATAGATCACAGAGAATGAGCCATCAAATTACCCCACTGTGTTATGCTTGAGTTCCCTTAGTGAAAAGAGGAAAAGTGGCAAGAAGATGAGAGAGATCAATGAAAGATAATGGAAGACTCAGATACAGGGAGAAAGACGGGGAAAGGGGAGGGGGAGGGGAAAGGAAGCAGGTGAAAGAGGGAGTCATTGTGATCCTGCATTTAGAAAAGAAGCAGAAACTCCAGTTTTAAATGCAAGATTTTAGGCTGGTGTAGAGATGCCCTAATGCAGAAGAGCAAGGGAGGGGGAATAAAGGAAAATGTAATTACACTCTATCCCCCAACTGCACATCAGAAGTTCCATAAAGAAGTGTGTCAGTGAGCAACTTCTTCCTGTTTATTCAGTGTGCAGCAAAGCTTCTGCAGCTGTGTTATGCAGTATGAAAGAGAATGTAATGAAAAGTGTGGAATCCATGTAGTCTCTTTCTTATCACAGGAACAAGCAGAACTGAGAACCATAATTGTGACTTTATCACAAGCTCTTATTATCATCAGCTCTCTCTCTCTCTCTCTCTCTCTCTCTCTCTCTCTCTCTCTCTCCCCCTCAATCAGTTCTATCTATGTAGGCCAGTCCACACAATGCACATGCATCTCTTGATCTGTGATCACTTGCTGACTCAACGAAGGATGTGCAAACAGACTTAGGCCTGGTTTATGCATGCAGTAGAATGAGATGATAGAATCCTGATGACGTAGAGTGACTTGTTCCACCTTAGACTGTGGAGGGATGCTATTATAGGGATGTACGAAACTCACCTTTGCGGAATTTTTTGCGGTGGGGGGGAAGCGCTCCATCCCTCCCCCCGGAATCCTCAATGGGGGGGAGGCGATCCGGTCCTCCCCCCTGGAATCCTGCCCGGCCGGCTCCGCTCCACGATGGAGCAGAGCCGCAGCCGGATTTCCACCATTTGCATCCAGCCAGGCTGCCGTGATAGGCACATAAGAATTTACGTAGCCTATCATGGCTAACCCCTCCCCCCAAAAAACACCAGTGTACACAAATGGTGGCGGCTACGGCAGCCACCATTTGAGTTCCCTATTTTTCGCCGTTCTAGTCTACGTAAATATTTACATAGGCTATTAGGCGAAAAAAAGGGGAACACAAATAACATAGTGTGCGCTATTTGCGTTCCTTTTTTTTCGCCATAATGGCCTACGTAAATATTTACGTAGGATAGAATGGCGAAAAATAGGGAATGCAAATGGTGGCCGCCGTAGCTGCCGCCATTTGTGTACGCTGGTGTTTTTGGGGGCGAGGGGGTTAGCCGTGATAGGCTATGTAAATTCTTACATAGCCTATCACAGCTGCAAAGATGCCAATGGCAGCTGCAGCAGCCTGGCCGTGGCTGGCCAGGAGACCAGCTGCTGCTGCCGCCGGAGCTGCCGCCGCTGGAACTGCCACCACCGCTGAATCTGCCGCATCTGCCCCAGGTAAGTTCCATCCTGGGGGATTCTGCGGGGGGGGGCAGTGGGGTTTTGCATACACTGGTTTTTTTGGGGGGGTTAGCAGTGATAGGCTATGTAAATTCTTACATAGCATATCACAGCTGCAAGGACGGCAATGGCGGCCCCAGCCAGGGGTTATAGTCCCCTCCCCCGCCTGTCCACGTTCTGTCCCAGGGGATTCCGTGGGGGACGGGGGGCAGGAGGCCGTTCCGCCACAGATTCTGGGCGGCTGGATTCTAGCATCCAGCAACAAGCAAAGGGCTGGATGTGCATGTGCTTGTTGTCTGATCTCGGATGCTAAGTTCAGCCCCAGTCAGTAGTTAGATGGGTGACCGCCTGGGAATCAGGCTTCCTGCACTGAGCAGGGGGTTGTTCTACCCTTCAAATGATACTAGGTTTTACCCCCTCCTATCCCCCACTCCAGATGTGTGTTTTTTTTTAATTAAGACATTATCCTTGAAGAATCAGGGCTTCTCTGCGATTTTTCTCCCCTTCTAATTCAGGCATGATCTTCGACGATTTGAAGATGTGAAGCTTCACAACTTCGAATCTTCGAAGATCTTGCCTGAATTAGAAAACAACAACAACAGAAAACACAAGAAGTGCATGCACATCCAGCCCTTTGCTTGTTGCTGAGGAAATGGGGGCTGCTGAGGAACCTATGCAATCGGTAGGTGGAAGAAGACATAGGGCCATCGAGAGCTGTGATTGGGCAGGAGGGAAATACAAACACCACTGTATATGGACAGGCGGGGGAGCGGACTACAACCAGATATGGTAGCGAAGGCAGAAAATCAGAGCACATTAAGGGGAAATACTGGGATATTAGGGTATTGAAAGCAGGAGCATGAAGTGGGAAATTCCGGTTCCAATTTAAGGCAGCTACTGCATAGTGTGAAAGGCAGGCAGTGAAACCTCATTGGAAGTGAAAAAAGGCGGTATGTGTAGATCCAGCAAGAGGCTGGGCCAAAGGTACAATCTTAGTCCTTCCTCTATGTGTAGTGAAGGATGCAGGAGAAGCTCTGAAAGGCAATGGATTAATAAAAACAATGAGCCACACTTACTGTTAAAACCCCCAGACCAGCTTGATTTGCAGAAGTCGGCAGATGGAAGCTCTTCACTGCATGGAGACATGCATTATAGCATGCTACTGTCTGCAGATCAAGCTGCTCTTTAAGGCACAGCTACAGTGGTAGGGATGTCAGAGAATTTCTCCACGAATCTCGGGGAGGCCGATTGCCAGCGCATTCGGCCCCCAGTAATTGGTGGTGAAATTCTTTGACATCCCCCCGCCCCCCCCCGGGATGGGACTTACCTTGCTCGAATGTCCCTGGTGGCGGTGGCTCCGGCGGCGGTTTGGCGGCGGCGGCGGCGGCCGGTCTTCCAACCGGCTGCTGCTGCCGTCATTTCCAAGTAAAACAAACAAACAAACAAACATGATAGGCTACGTAAAGATTTACATAGCCTATCACGGCTACATTTTAAAAAAAACCACCGTGATAGGCTATGTAAACATTTGCGTAGCCTATCACGGCTGACTTAAAAAAAAAAAAGCGCATACGGAAATGGTGGCGCCCATGGGCACCGCCATTTGCATATGCACTTTTTTTTTTTTAAGTCAGCCGTGATAGGCTACGTAAACGTTTACGTAGCCTATCACGGCTGACTGCAGGGACGCAAATGGCGGCGGCTACGGCTGCCGCCATTTGTGTCCCGGCAGGAGGTGAGGTTTCTTGGCTGGAGGGATGGGGTGCCTCCCCCCCCGGCCAGAATTTTGGGGGGGAGGGACAGGGCGCCTCCCCCCTGGCCAGAATTTCAGGGGGGGAGGGACGGGGTGCCTCCCCCCGCCAGAATTTCAGGGGGAGGGACGGAGCGCCTCCCCCCCACCGCGAAGCAAGCTTCGGGATCAGATAAGGGACTTTTGTACATCCCTATAAGAGGACAATTGAACAGTTGGCAACTCCAACATGTGCTTATATAGATATTGATAGATTAGCTGGATAAACCCTGAGACTTCAAGAAAATAATTGAAAATTTGACACAAAAGGAAATGGATATAAACATGATATAGGGAAAAAAAACAGTACAGAAAATAAAACAATAAACAAATTACAGGGAGTTTTAAAACAGTACTTCTTTTCCCTTTTCTTTTCCTTTAAAAGGCATGAAGGCTTTTCAAATATTATTTCATGTGTAATTTTCTTTTGGAAAGTCTAGTCTTTTAAAAACATGGAGACACACCAAAGCTTATTACAAAATCCAGGTAGACATCACACTTAAGGAATACCTGAATTGCTTCAAATAATACTTTTGAAAAGCAAATAGTGTTGGGCTTTAAGATGTGTTCAGTTAAATGAAAGGAAAAGATGCTTTTTCATCTCTGCTCAACCCTTGTACCAGGTTCCTCTCATTTCATCTGCAGCATCCTGTTTGTTCTCTAATAAAGATTAATGGGTGTTTTTATAAGCAAAGATGAAAAATAGGGAATGGTACCATATGTTATGTGGAGAGACATACCTAAAGATCTACGAAGGCTGTCAAGGGCATCTGGGATTTCATACCCTTGGTCCTAATGGGCTGCATTTTTCTGAGATATATTCTATGAGCAGACATGTGCCATCCTTCGAAGGTGACCCACCAAATCAATGTTTCACAGGGGCTTGAACATGTTCAAGAGCTTACAGAAGTGCTTTTCAAACTCCCTACTTTCATAAAACTCTTTCCACATTGACCAAGGAATACCTGAATATCTGCTAAGGAACCCTAGTGCAGGGCAGAAGATTTGGGGGCACACACTCTGTTCATGGGGGGAGGGGCACTGTGACCAGTCCTGTTGAGATTCATGACGTAGAATGCTTCCAGCACCCCCCCCCCTTAATCAGAATATTACAGGGGGAGATGGATAGTGGCCAGCAAGCTGTCTTTCAGGAAAGGTTGTACTTCCATAGCATGGTGATAGAGCACTTGCTTGCATGCAGTAAGTCCCAGGCGCTATCCCCTGCATCTCCAGGTAGGGCTTGGAAAGACCAAAACCCTGGAGACCTGCGGCCAGTCACTGGGCTAGATTGACCAATGGGTTGATTCCATATAGTGTAGCTTCCTGCCTTCTATTACAGATCTTCTAACTGAGGATCCCCTGGGGTCTCAGGCATGCAGTTAGAAAACCTCTCCCTTACAGAGTTTAAATATAGTCACAGGGCAATATCCAAATTAAACAGTAAAAAGCCCTCAAACCAGTTTAGCTAAGAATTTGGTCAATGAGGCTGTGGTTGCATTTTCATACATGCTTACCTGGGACTTACTTCTGAGTAGAAATTATATGGTTGCACTGTAAAGCCTAAACAAACTGTGTGTTTATACATGCACACAGGTGAGACCTGAAAAACTAGTTTAGGGGAGCAAAAGAGTGGCAAAGACCATTATTACAGGAGCAAGGATTTAATCCATGCTCTTTGGGACCTTAATATATGGTGACTGAAAGCTGGGGGAGCAAATGGGGGGGGCAGGGAATATTTTGGAATAGCACCTGCTATCCTGGCTACCTCTTGGAGTCATCACTGCGCGCACGCGCACGCACACACGCACGCACACAAGCCTGGGTGCCTCCCCCCACCCACTGCCATGCTGTACCCTGGTATACTTCTCCATTTTATACTATAATATTCAAATGCAAATGATCTTTTTCCTTTTTAATAGCAAGGGCAGAATTTTAAGTGTGTGTGTGTGTGTGTGTGTGTGTGTGTGTGTGTGTGGCAAGAGCCAAAGGAAGGTTCCAAGACCTGCTCTTGGATATATTCAAAATTAAGGGCACAATTCCACTGAGATAGTCTGCAGCTCCCGAACTCGGAGGCTGCCGAGTGTCCAATGCGGGGCGTCCATAGCATGGAGGTGATCCTTGCTTCTGTGCTCCAGCTGCCCTGCATGTTTGGCTAGAGAGCCAATTTTGGCAGTCTAGCTGTGGCTTCGGGCAGGGGGAGGGAAGGAGGATGTCTGGCAAATAGGAAGCTGCCTAACATGGAGTCTGTAGTCTCCTCCCCACCCCCAGGACCACCCTGTTTTCCCCATCTCTGCACTCCATTTCCAAGCATGGAGAAAACCATGCTGGCTACTGGGGGTGGGGGTGGGGGAGCATGGTATCTGAGAATTTGACCTCAGTTTCCAGAAGAAGAAAAAAACCCTTTGGCCCTCTAGACAGTGTCTAGTGGCCATAGGATTGCTCCCTCCATTGCAAAAGCAAAAAACAAACAAACCAATGTATCTTAAAATATTTGTTGTGGCTACCATTTTTTTAAAAAAACTTCAATTTTTTCAAATCCAGAGATACAGACACTCCTAAAGAATAATCATGAAAGATCACAGAGTGGTGATCACAAGCTGCATGTGAGCCAACAATGTGATGTGGCTGCAAAAAAGACAAATGCTCTTTTGGGCTGCATTAATAGAAGTACAGTTTCCAAATCACGTGAAGTACTAGTTCCCCTCTACTCAGCACTGGTTAGGCCTCATCTGGAGTACTGTGTCCAGTTCTGGGCACCACACTTTAAGAAGGACACAGATAAACTGGAGAGGGTTCAGAGGAGGGCAACAAAGATGATTAGGGGACTGGAAACAAAGCCCTATGAGGAGAGACTGAAAGAACTGGGCATGTTTAGCCTTGAGAAGAGAAGACTGAGGGGAGATGGGATAGCACTCTTCAAGTACTTGAAAGGTTGTCACAGAGAGGAAGGCCAGGATCTCTTCTCAATCATCCCAGAGTGCAGGACACGGAATAATAGGCTCAAGTTACAGGAAGCCAGATTCCGGCTGAACATCAGGAAAAACTTCCTGACTGTTAGAGTAATATGACAATGGAGCCAATTACCTAGGGAGGTGGTGGGCTCTCCCCCACACTGGAGGCATTCAAGATGAAGTTGGACAGCCACTTGTCAGGGATCCTTTGACTTGGTTTCCTGCATTGAGCAGGGGGTTGGACTCGATGGTCTTGAAGGCCCCTTCCAACCCTATTATTCTATGATTCTATAGTGATAGGGGGGAGAGAGAGATTGACTCTCCCCACCCTTCCTGAAATGGCATTATTGAATAGGAAACATACAGATATTGCTGTTAATTTGCAACACATTGATGTCAAAGATCCATACGATCCTAAATCGTTCTTTTTAGTTTCAAGCGACAGCATGGTTAATTTTCCACCAGTGCCTTTTGTTGTGTATTTGAAGGTTTATTTGGCCTTCAGACCCATAGAGAACATTCTGTTGATGTGTTTTCTCCCTGTACAACCCTTCCTCTTATCCTGACATGGTTAACTATCTTCTCGTTATTAATGACACCCAAGTGAAAATACAGTAGATCTGTGGCCCGCCTTTTTAATAATGAATAAAGGTGATGCATTGTATGAAACTGCCTTAATAATTTACACAGTAATATCAAGCAAAGACTAACTGTAGTGGTCTGTAGAAAATATATCACACTGGGAGATGATTTATTAGCTGCATGGTTGCTATAATGCTGAAAGTTAAACACTGAGAAGTCAGACTATTAGAAATGTAAAACTTTAATACTATGCACGAATGTGTGTTTTTTCTCTCCCTCACATGCGTTCCAGTGGTAAATTATTTTCTATTTTTCTTTTAAGTTCTAATCAATATACAGTACACACAGCCAGTTTTGTGTAGGTTCTTTGGTTTTCAATTCTGTTTGAAAAAACAGAAGGTAAGAAAGAGGTTTAGAAAGGAAAAAGCGATTGCACCATTCTTGCCATTGACTGTTAAAAACACCCGCCCACTAGAAAAACAAGTATTAAAAATGTTCAAAATAAACATCAAAGATCCTGAAACTAAATCTGGAATCTTGGCTAGCCTGGTCTTGTCTTCCTAACTCTTTAAGAATACACACTGTTTTCTCAACCTTCCAGCTGTTCTGGCAATATGCAATAATGAAGTTGCAATTAGGGATGTAAGAGAAATTTGTTTCAGATCACTTTTGGTCAGAATTTACCCAGTTTACACCTCCCGGAACCGACCACAGACCCAAACGCAATCTGGGGTTGAAGTCTGTACATTTTCAAACTTGAAATGAGATTCACGGAATGAAAAAAAGTGTGTTTGAAACGTGTGTATTTGAAAAATGCACACAGGCACACTTTAATCTATGGAAAACACTTGTACATTTCAAAAATGCGCAGTTGATCCATACATTTGGGAAAATATGCATGACAATATGCACACATTTTCATGCAAAAAGAAAAAACAAAGCTCGCAATCTGATTTGGACATGAGTCTGAATGAGCTTTAAGATGGAATTGGGAGAATCTCGACAAGCTCACATTTTGCCAATTTGCACTTAGTGACAATATTATTTCTATTTTGCATCTGAACAAATACACTTTATCAAGAAGATAAAATATTTTATATGGCCATTTGTTATTTGTACATTGTTTAGGGGCACAGTCCCATGGGTTGAGCCCTCAATGCTCATATTATTATTATTATTATTATTATTATTATTATTATATTTATTATTATTATATTTATTTATTTATTTATTTCATTTCTATACCACCCAATAGCCGAAGCTCTCTGGGTGGTTCACAAAAATTAAAACCAAACAACACACAATAAAACAATTTAAAATAGATAGAACATTAAAACCACAATATAACAATACAACCACAATAAAACCTAGCAGCAGCGCAGGAGTTTAAAATACAGATTTAAAACAGCAAAGCTAAAAATTTAGAAAGCTAAAATGCTAAAATGCCTGGGAAAATAAAAAGGTCTTCACCTGGCGCCGAAAGGAATAGGAGTGTCTTATGCAGGGAGGGAGGGGCGGCAGAGGTTATCTTTGCCTCTGCCTCCCCATTCTCCCACCCTGCATTTTTGCTAGACAGGGTTTTTTTTTTCCTTTCTAGCAAAAGCTTTCTCAAGGGGGAGGAAAGGAGGCTGGAAGGACCCCAGGATTGCTCATATCCTGCCCTTTCTACTCTCCTCCCTCTCTGCCCTCCGAAATGCCCCATTTTTCCCCTCTCCGGGGTCATGCTCCAGACCTCAGAGAGGCAGCTGGCACAGTTCTTTCTGTGCAGCTGGAAGGGGGGGTGGGGGGATGCAGGGGCTCTGATTCCCAGCTCTGGGGTCGGAGCACTGTCTCTGACCTTGGAGTTGGGAATCTGAAATAACCTATGGCCCCTTAGATGCTGTCTAGGGACTATAGGATTGCTCCCTAAAATGCTTAAAAATATAAATATCAAGACCATGGTATATACACCTGGATCAGAAATGAAAGAAAAAGATGACCAGGAAGTGTTGTCTTTTTTTAAAGTAATATTATTCCAGAATCTATTGTTCCTTTCTGTTTGTGTTGATTTTCCTTCCCTATCAATAGAAAATATCTGACTGAGAAATAAAAGTGTAGCCAATGAGTGGACCAACACATATAAAGATGTGCTTGGATCTTGGGAGTCTTGGATTCAAATTCTACTACTGCCATAGGTTCATTCACCTTGTTTGGCCAGAAGCAAAGGAGGAGAGGGATATTTTACCTTTGATAGTTGTGTAGAAGGGGAAATTCCAGTAGGGGCTGCTTTTCTCACCTCTGCATGATGAACTGGGTCTGATGAAATTCTGTAACTTACGGAACAATCAGAGATAAAGGAGCCCCATTATCTGTTGCCTCTGGCAATTCCACTACTATGGATTCTTCATTTATCAAACACTCTACTCCAGTAGGTCCTTATAACAAGGAGAGAGCATGAGCAAGGAAACATCAGTGCTAAAGTTCAGATTTTAAGCTCCTTGGGGCAGGAATCTCTCCCTTTCTATGCTACAAAATACTATGTGCATTGATGGTTCTAACAACATCAGCAGCAGGAACAATAATTCCCAGGAAAATGTGGGTAGACTCTTACTTGTTACTAGAGATGTATGCGAAATTTGTTTCAGTTCAGTTTTTATCAGGATGTACCCAGTTTGCACCTCCTAGATCGAACATGGACTCAGACACAATCTGCAGTGTGATTTGCAGACCCAACAAAATGTGTTAGACAGCATGCGTGAATTTGAAAAATGCACATAAAAATGTGTATTTTGAAAAATGCACGCAATAGAAGAATGTGTACTTTTCAAAGATGTGCACAATTGATGTGAACATTTGGAAAAATACACACAAAAATGCCTGTGGATTCTCATGCAAAAAGAAAGAAAAGAAAGCTCACAATTTGAAACGGACTCGAGTGTGAACAAGCTTTGAGATGGAATTTGGAGAAATTCAGTAAGCTCAAGTTTTGCTGATTTGCACATTTATTTTGATTTGTTAACAATTTCTGCTTATCTTAAGAAGTAGCACAAATCCCCCCCTCTGCCCGGGACTAGATGGGTGCTGATCTGCATTCTGTAGAGGGTCTGTTTACTAGCCATCCCTGTACAGAAAATTGTTGAGAAAAACACAACAAACCCTAATTGAACAAGTTTTGGGCCATGAACAAATGGCACAGAAATGCCAGCTAAGTTTGCCAGAGACACTGCTTGTTGCAATTAGCTGCTGTGGAATATATAATCACTTTGTAATTTTGTGGGAGATTTATGGAACTTTAATAAAGGGCTGCAAATGCAATTGGTGGAAGTGACTGGGGGAAGGGCTTGGACTGAGGAGTGCCTGATTCCCACCCACCCAGGAGTCAGTCCAGCTGTACTAAGAAATCAATACAGAAGAAGTCTGAACTGCATTATTGTCTTCTAATGCTGTTCCAACTACTCCTTCCAGCCCTACAACCATAATTTGCAGAACCAGCTGCTCTATGGCTGAAGGAGATTGGATATTTGCAGAACTAGTGGGTGGCTTATGTCTGTTTACTTTTTTGTGGGCTAAGGATGTTGGAGAAAGGAGGCAAAAGGAATTGTTAAATGCAAGTCTAACACTTTCTACAGTTATCTAATGCGACTCACAGCAAAGGCCTTATACAGGGACAATTAACACATATTATTTTAATTTCTTAATGATCAACAGTAATAATATCCATAAAGGAATTTTACATAAATAACAATTCACATATCACAAAACAAAACAAAAGAGCACAGCCCTCCCAAAGTTCTGTCTTCCAGATTGGGTCCACACACAAAATAAAAAATAATAATTAAAAAAACCCTTCTCTGAAGCTTAATTTTTTTTTTCTTCTGCTGGCCAAAGAGGGAAAATCGTCTCTTCTCATTTCACCTCAGCAATACAGCAGTCATCTCAAAGTAGATCAGAATCTAGGAACACAGGAACAAACTTTGCAGACAGCCCTGTCTCAAGGGGTCAGGCCCTTACAGAGAGGAGAAAGCAAGCTTCTTCCAAACTGCATTGAGGTATAACTGCCCATAAGAGTGGCCAATCCTTATCTCACTCTCTTACTGAGCATCTGCAGGAATATCCCCCCTCCAGAACTCTTGAAGGGTAAATACCAGTGGGTTACACAAAAGGAGAAGGCTGGAATTCATTATGGAAAGAACAGGCATGTGGACATTTGAGTAGGTCATAAGAATTTAGCTTAGTCTCTGTTACTTTATGTACAGCCAGTTCCTCGTTGCATTTGTAATTCACAGGCCAACCGTGAGGGTGACAGAGGCTGGCGGCAATTGGTTCACAGTTTTGGTACAGCAGATCCCTGTATTGACTGATGGGATGGTTGGAAGAGAGTTGCTATTATCCTTTTGTCCTTAATTTTTGTGCTCCAGTTCTTCAAGGGAGAAGTGCAGCCAATTCCTTACCATCTCCCAAACTGAACTCGCTTCCTGATTACCTTTCCCTCCCTTGTTTGCAAGGAGCTGGATCTCATTAGAAAAATATCCCAGCTTCACAACAATGCTGTCTCCTACCACCCACTTTTGGTTGCCCACAGATGTCAGCCTCCCATGTCCCTGTCAGCTAATGTCCCTCTCTCAGCTTTCCTGTGCACCCTTACCAATAAACTCAGCCTAGGACAGACTACGATGCAGCCAGACTAGTTCTCAAATGACTCCCACTGATTTGTATGGCACAAAAGAAATGGCTGCAACTGACAACACTGTTGGTGGCTAGCAAAACCGTCTTCTCCCAAGAAACTGGGATCATCTGAAGCAGGATCCAGGTTTAGGCCTCTCCCTAGGCCCAAACTAAGCATTCTGATAGTCTTCTGTTTACACAAAAGGAAGAGAAACTATCACACATAACTACAGTATGGGGCATTTACATCCCTGCCGATTCTGTTGCACGCCGCTGATCCCTTTCTGCAAGCGGCACCCACCACTTGCAGAACAGAGGCTTAGCCCTTATGGAGGCAACTGAAAACAAGCAAAAATGCTCATTTCTGTAATGGGGCAGGTCAGCGGAGCTTGTGTTAGAGATCTCCGCAGACCTGTCCAATCCAGAAATGTGTGTTTCTGCTCATTTTGGGGCTTCCTCTAGGAAGCGTTAAATCTCTTTTACACAAGCAGTGGTTCCCGCTTGTGCAACACAATTGGTGGGGGCATAAGCACCCTGTTGGATGCTGCCTCTAGTGTGATAGTTTCCCTCACCCTTGTGTAAGCTTGCACAGGACCAATCCAGATTGGGACCAATCTGGGAGGGGGGGTTACACATTCTCCCCAGCTATTTTTCCCCAAAATCTCACACCCACAGGGGGGTTAAACAAAGAAATAAAGTCTCCATTGGAGTCAATGGAGACGTGTGTTTGTTTTTCTCTTTTAACCTCTCATGGGGGGGGGTGGAATATCAGGGGGAAATGGGTGCTGGCGGGGGGAGGTTTAAAGGAATGAGTAATTTTACTATCCTTAACCTTGCAATATGGCAGGATTTAAATCTGAATAGATAAGTGTAATATTTATGTGTAGCAAAATAAAAACAGCGCAATCCAGTTCCATTAAAATCAATGCGAGTTTTACCCTTGACTTGAATGGGTGCTGGATGGCAGCTATTACCCATTATAGGAGTAATCGCTCTTGGCTATCTGGAAAGACACCAAATGAGATGTGACACTCATGTAATTAAATGTTTCTCTACCTGTCTATACAACAATTAGTATGCGAATATGTTTTTGTTCAATGGTTCTCTAAGGCATAGCAATAGAAACCTGACCACGGGATTCATTGCTACCCAAGTCAAATTTTCTCTTAAGCAAAGGTGATTAAGTTGGACAGGGGGAAATTTATTAGGCCCTGTGCTCTGTCCTGGCAATGCCAATGTGATGCTTCGAGTCAAAGAAGCATGGATCTGTTGACTCCTTTTCCTTTTGATTGTGTTAGAAAATGATTGTTGCCTACTGCACATATATGGGTTTTGTAACATCCGTTCTGTCTGCGTTTTGTGTATAGTCAAGTACCTTTCATTCCATTGTCAATGAGCGAACTGGATTTTTTCCAATTTCCTAAATTTGCATAAATTTGCATTTATGATAGAGCACAAATTCCCCCAAATGCACAAATTGTCCCCCAAATGTGCAAATCCCCCCAAAATGCACATTTTCATGCTTTAGCCTGTGGGGGAAATGCACATTTTTGGCCAGTGTTCTTTTTAATTTTACATATTTGTCTGTGACTAAATTTGCATATAATTCCGGAAAGTTAAAAAAGAACTGGTCCACACCAGAAAGTAAAAAATTGGTCTGCATGTCCGTGGAATCTGTGCAACTCAGAAAAAGTCCGTTTGCTGCAGAATCCATGGGCCAGATTCATAGAAATCCAAACTCATTTGATTCCATTGCAGATTTCTCCAACATCCCTAACTGTACAGTATAAGGATCAGCAACTAGACACCCCAGAGCCAAATCTGGCCCCTGGAGGAGGAGGAGTTAACCCTTCTCCAATCCAATTGCAAACCCAGAGGCAAGAGGAAGCAGTGGTTGTGGCAATGGGATTTGCTGCCCGACAGTCCATTTTTGTCACCCTCGCTACAAGATAGATAGATAGATAGATAGATAGACATTTAATCATCTCCTCCTTGTCATATAAATAAAATGTGTTTGCGCTGCTGGTATTTTAAAGGTATTTCCTGTTTCCCCTTTCATGCTAACCCATTCCGGTCAGCACAAGAACAGAGCTGAGAGCCAAAGGTGGGGGTGGTAGTATTTTTTTCTGACTTTGTTCCTCTGAAGCACATTGCACTTAGATCTTAAAAGTACAATGAAGGTTTTGATGGCTCTCATTGTTTGCATTGCCATTACCTTGTGCTGAACAAAAGTGAGTTCCATCTTTTGAGGGAGACTCACTGAACCCTCTCTTTCCTGGGCTATTGAAGTTGGCCCATGGTGACAACTAGGGATGTACGAAAGTCACTTACCTGGTCCTGCAGCTTGCTTCGTGGTGGGGGGGAGGCACTTCGGTTCTCCCCCTGAAGTTCAGGCCAGGGGGGAGGGGCCCTGCCTCGCCCGGCCGAAATTTAGGCTGGGGAGAAGCGCCCTGTCTCCCCGGCCGCATAATAAAAAAGTGAATGTAAAAAAACCAACAAGACACACCCGTGATAGGCTACGTAATAATTTATGTAGCCTATCACGGCTAGATTTCCAAAGTCAGCCGTGATAGGCTACGTAAATCGTTACGCAGCCTATCACAGGTGACTTTGGAAAAAAAAAAAGCGCGTACGCAAATTGCTGTGCCCATGCACGCCGCCATTTGCGTTCCTTATTTGGGCCCGGGTAGTCTATGTAAAGATTTACGTAGACTACGGCGAAAATAAGGGCAACGTAAATAGCTTTTTTTTTTTTTTCAAAGTCACCAGTGATAGGCTGCGTAACGATTTACGTAGCCTATCACGGCTGACTTTGGAAATCTAGCCGTGATAAGCTATGTCAATCGTTACATAGCCTATCACGTGTGTGTGTTTGTTTTTTCTACATTCACTTTGTAATGGCGGCGGCGGCAGCCGGTTGGAAGATCAGCCGCCGCCCCCGCCGAAACGCCGCCGAAACGCCGCCAGGACCCGCTGCTGAGAGGGACATTCGAGGGAGGTAAGTCCCATCCCGGGGGGGGGGGGCGGGGGGGTAGAGAATTTCACTGCCAATTTCGGGGGGGGGGGCGAATGCATTGGCATTCGGCCTCCCCGAGATTTGTGGAGAAATTCTCCGCCATCCCTAGTGACAACACTGACATAAGTGGAGGAAAAGAAATGTAGATTCTGCTGTTGACACTAATTATTAATGTTTGGGCTATCAGACATTGTAAGCATTTATTAACAATTTCAGAGCCTTGCTGGATCAGACCAAGGGTCCATCTAGTCCAACAGTCTCTTTTCAACAGTGACCAGAAAGATGCTCACAAGTGATTAATAGGATGCTCACAAGTGATTAATAACTCATCCATTTTCCTTTTTGAAAGCACTTATAATTCTACCCTTAAAGTACTTGTGCAAAAACAAAACAATTGTACAAATAACCAGAGAGAACCTTGAACCCCCACAACAGGGATGGGCAAACTCCCCCATGTCCTCCTTGCGAGCCGCCAGATGGTCCATGGGCACCAGAGAGATGAGAGCTCACAGTTTCCCAGCCCCAGTCATTTTGCAGAAACGTTTCCTACTTAGGGATGTACGAAAGTTCCTCCACGGGTCTCGGGGAGGCTGAATGCCAGCTCATTCGGTCCCCTGAAATCGGTGACAGAACGGCCTGCCCCCCTGCCCCCCCGGGACGGGACTTACCTTGGGCGGATCTTCCTGGTGGTGGTGGCGGAGGCTCCGGCAGCGGTTTGGCGGCGGTGGCTGTGGCGGCTGGCCTTCCGACCGGCTGCCACCGCCACCATTTCCAGTTAAAAAAACAAAAAAACATGATAGGCTACGTAAAGATTTACGTAGCCTATCAGGGCTAGATTTTAAAAAAACACCGTGATAGGCTACGTAAATGTTTACGTAGCCTATCACGGCTGACTTAAAAAGACAAAAAACAAAACGCACGTACGCAAATGGCGGCAGCCATGGCCGCCGCTATTTGCATTCCTTATTTTGGCACGTCTTAGTCTACGTAAACATTTACGTAGACTAAGAGGGCGAAAATAAGGGGAACGCAAATAGCGTAGCATCTATAAAGAACGCAAATGGCGGCGGCCATGGCTGCCACCATTTGCGTACGCGCATGTTTTTTTTTTTTAATCTGCTGTGATAGGCTACGTAAACATTTACGTAGCCTATCACGGCTGACTGCAGGGATGCAAACGACAGCGGCTACGGCCGCCGCCATTTGCGTCCCTGCTAGCCAGCAGCCGGATGTCCGGCTGCTGGCGGAGCCGGCTGGCGGCTCCGCAGAATCCCTGCGGAGCGGAGCCGGCCAGCCAGGATTCCGGGGGGAGGGACGGAACGCCTCCCCCCCCAGCATCAGCATAATCCGCGGAAAGGTAAGTCACTTTCGTACATCCCTATTCCTACTTCTGCAAAATGACCAGGGCCGGCCAATTGAGTGCCGGACATTAGGTGCAAGTGTTTCCTTGTCCCTCAAGGGGCCCCTTCAAGGAGAAGGAAAAACTTGTGCCAAATGACAAGTGCTCAATTGGTCACAGTAGCGGGGATGGGAGGGGAAGAAGGGAATGCCTCTCCCCTCTCTTCCTGCCGCCTCTGCTACCACGGTGGTGGCGGCACGGACAGGCCTTGGCCATTTTACAGAAGTGTCTAAAGGAGACATTTATGTAAAACACCCAGGGCCTGTCCCCGCTACTGCTGCCACTGCAATAGCAGGGACAGGAGAAGGAGAGGGGAAGCACCTCCCCTTGCCTCCTCTCACCCCTGCTACGGTGGTGGTGGCAGTGATGGGGAGGGGGGAGGGGGGAGAGGAGGTGCTTGCCCTCTCCTCCTCCTGTCCCTGCTACCACAGCAGTGGTGGGGACAGGTGGTTTGGCAAGGGAGTGAGCAGCCACGTGCTTGTCTGACTCAGCATGCTCCGAGTTGAGCAACCATGGTGGCTACGAACTGGCACCTGGGGGGCCAAGCCAGCAAGAAATCAATGGGCTTCAAGCCCTAATCAGGCGCCTGTACCATCCCTAACCCAGAACTCCCGACATAGGAAGCTGCAAACATCCAAAGAGCCTCCTCCAACTTTCCTCCATACTCCGATAACCTTACTGGGAGCTTCTTGTCACACTCATCTTTCCAGCAGCGTGGAGCAGATGATCTGAAGGCCAGTGAGGTTGGTCCACACAGCCCAGGTAAGACTGAGGCTCTTCTGCTTGCTGAGGTCATTCTCTTCCAGTCAGTTGAATGACAATACCTTCTTCAGCAGCACTGGGACCCGACAGGTCTCCCACTGCTTGCATCTCCAACCAAGCCAAGTAATGTGTAGCAAGCCTAATGTGCAGCAGGTCTTCTAGGCCAAGGTGGTCAGCTGCATCAGTTCATGCTGTCCTGCCCCTTGCACAGAATTGTGCACAGTAATCCAGATGTACTTCAAGCAGTGACCTGTAACTAGGAAGAATCTCATTTCAGTTGGTTTTTGATTAAAAAAAAAATTACCAAAATTTGCACAACTACCACAGCAGGGCCCAGGCTTGGCTAGGATTTTTCTCCCAGCGTGCTAGTTCTTTAGTTGTAGGGCTCCTTTCCTTTACATGAGGCAAATGCATTCAAAAATAGGGATGGCAGAGAATTCCGTCACGGATTCCAGTGAGGCCGGATTCTTTAGAATCCAGCTCCCTGGAATCCATGGCAGAATGGCCTCCCCCCCCCTCGTGGAATCCCCTGGGACGGAACTTGGACAGGTGGGGGAGGGGACTATGACCCCTGACTGGTGCCACCATTTCTGTCCTTGCAGCTGTGATAGGTTATGTAAGAATTTACATAGCCTATCACTGCTACCCCCCAAAAAAAACCAGCGTACGCAAATGGCGGCAGCTACAGCGGCCGCCATTTGCGTTCCCTATTTTTCGCCGTTCTAGCCTACATAAATATTTACGTAGGCTAAAATGGTGAATAAAAAAGCAACGCAAATAGCGCCTGCTACGCTATTTGAGTTCTCCTTTTTTTTCGCCGTAATAGCGTACGTAAATATTTACGTAGGCTAAAACGGTGAAAAATAGGGAATGCAAATGGCAGCCGCCGTAGCTGCCGCCATTTGCGTACACATTTTTTCCCCCCAGCCGTGATATTTATTTATTTATTTATTGCATTTATACCCCGCCTTTTTTCCTCTTGCAAGGAACCCAAGGCGGCTTACATTGTCCTCCTCCTCTCCATTTTATCCTCACAACAACAACCCTGTGAGGCAGAGCAGAGGCAGCCAGGCAGGATTCCAGGGAGGAGGACCGAATCGCCCCCCCGTCGAGGATTCTGGGGGGAAGGACGGAGCGCCCCCCCCCACTGCGAACAAAATCCATGAACAGGTAAGTCACTTTCGTACATCCCTACCCCTAAGAAGTTTAAAAGAACTTACTTTTCAAGGTGTTCCATAAAACCTGTGTGTTGTTACTCCAAATCACACTCAACTCAATTCACCAGCCTTTGCCTTCTGCCACCAGGCCTTCGTTTTGTGATGTAATAATATTGGTGATGTAATATTAGGAGAGTCAGCCAATCAGGACAAAGCTGCTGTGGTCAAAGCCTTGGGAGTCACGTTTATGACATTATATTGCACTATTGACTTAAGCAGCTTTCCTCAACCTGGTGCCCTCCAGATATGTTAGGCTACAGCTTTCATCATCCTGAAGGTTTGTATAGATCAGCTGCTTTTATCAGAAAATGTATCATCCTGGATTACCATGGTTTTTAAAATTTGATGTAAGCAATAGTTAAGTTGTCTGATTTCCTTAGCCATTAACCACTCCCTATAGGTATGATGGCCAGAGGCAAAGGAGATGAGGCCCCTGTATTTTTAAGAGCTTATTTGGGCCATGGTAGTGGTGGAGAGAATTTCAGCAGGTGCAGCTTTAGTCAACAAACTGCCCTTTTTGGATTCTGTACAATCAGTACTCTGTATTATCTACAGGCAAAGCACACCTACCTGAAAAGTGTGTTATGGGTAAAAGAAACAAGTAAGAGAAACCAACATGAAAGGATGGTTGGAAAATAGAGGGCGAGAAAAGCACTACTTTCCCCCATCCCACCATCAACATGGAATTAGAGCTGTGAAAAGTGTCATTCACAAAGAAGAATGCTTCACAGATTGTGGGGGAAAAATGGTCCCTTTGGGTTGACCATATCTTTCTATAGAAGGAGTAGGCAAACTGGTACTCTCCAGATGTTTGAGACAACAACTCTCAGAAGCTGTGACCATTGGTCATGCTGGCTGGGGTTTATGAGACTTATCTGGAGGGCGCCTTTGTTTATTTGTTAATAATTTGTTTATCTGTAGACTTATCCCTGAGAGCCATGCTTAACTAGTACACCAGTCATGTGAATGTTCTTCAAACATAATGGTTTGGAAATGTGAGGGGCGATCCTTTTTGGTGTAGGGGCCCTGGGGTGATAGGTCAAAATAAGGAGGACTATTTTTTGGCTTGACCACAAAAGAAGCAGCTAATACTGAAGAACTATTAGGACCCATAATATAAGCCACTACAAGTAGGTTACAGCATCAGAAGCAAAAGGCACAGAAGCCGAGTCAACATGGATCTACAGAGGGGGATCTTATGTTGTTTGTAAAAAGAACTACAAAGGCCAGAGATGATAGAATTTGTGTTCACCAGAAACATTAAAAACAACATAGAGTCCTGCTGCCAGACACAGGACAAATCAAGGAAAGGTAGGGATGGCGGAGAATTTCTCCATGAATCTCGGGGAGGCCGAATGCCAACGCATTCAGCCCCCCGAAATTGGCGGTGAAATTCTCCGCTCCCCCGCCCCCCCCCCAGGATGGGACTTACCTCCCGCGAATGTCCCTCTCGGCGGCGGGTCCCGGTGGCGTTTCGGCGGGGGTGGGGGCAGCGGCTGGTCCTCTGACCAGCTGCCGCCACCGCCATTACAAAGTAAATGTAAAACACACACACACACACACGATAGGCTATGTAACGATTTATGTAGCCTATCATGGCTAGATTTCCAAAGTCAGCTGTGATAGGCTACGTAAATCGTTACGTACCCTTACTACCCTATCACGGGTGACTTTGAAAAAAAAAAAAAGCGTGTACGCAAATGGCGGCGCCCATGGGCGCCGCCATTTGCATTCCTTATTTGGGCCCGGGTAATCTACGTAAAGATTTACGTAGACTACGGCGAAAATAAGGGCAATGCAAATAGCGCTTTTTTTTTTCAAAGTCACCCGTGATAGGCTACGTAACGATTTACGTAGCCTATCACGGCTGACTTTGGAAATCTAGCTCTGATAGGCTACGTAAATTGTTACGTAGCCTATCACGTGTGTGTGTTTGTTTGTTTTTTACATTTACTTTTTTATTTCGTGGGCGGGGAGACGGGGTGCTTCTCCCTGGCCTGAATCTTGGCGGCGAGGGATGGGGCGCCTCCCCCCCCGGCCTGAATTTCGAACCGAAATGCCTCCCCCCCACCGCGAAGCAAGCTGCGGGACCAGGTAAGGGACTTTCGTCCATCCCTAAAAAGGTAACTGGAAGACCATGTTCTATATAACGGCATTCAATAAACAAAAAACTATTGTTTATAAAAAATAAAAATAAAATTTAAGGTTACAGTTTTCAACCAAGCACCAGAAAGCAAGGAAATTGTGAGCTAAAGCCTCTCTAAGAAGGCAGAAAGAGCAAGTGAAACTTCCATTATGTATAGAATGGTGCAAATCTAGGGGTGCACGAAAGCCACTTACGTGGTCTCGCAGCTTTTCGCGGTGGGGGGAAGGCGCTTCACTGCTCTCCCCCCGAAGTTCAGGCCGGGCGGGGGAGGCTTCCCGCCTCGCCCAGCCGAAATTCAGGCCAGGGGGGAGGCTTCCCGCCTCACCCGGCCGAAATTCAGGCCGGGGAGGAGGAGCCTCGCCTCGCCTGGCCGCGAAATAAAAAGTTTTTAAAAAAAATGCCCCCATGGCTACGTGACGATTAACGTAGCCTATCACGGCTAGATCTGCAAAGTCAGCCATGATAGGCTACGTAAATCGTCACGTAGCCTATCACGGGTGACTTTAAAAAAAAAAAAAAGCGCGTACGCAAATGGCGGCCCCCATAGGGAGCCGCTATTCGCATTCCTTATTTGGTCGCTGTAGTCTACGTAAATCTTTACGTAGACTACGGCGAAAATAAGGGCAACGCAAATAGCGTTGCCCTTATTTTCGCCGTAGTCTACGTAATCTTTACGTAGATTACAGCGACCAAATAAGAAACGTGAATGGCGGCTCCCTATGGGGGCCGCCATTAGCCGTACGTGCTTTTTTTTTTTTTTAAGTCATTCGGGAAAGGTAAGTCCCGTCCCGGGGGGGGGGGGGGTTCGGGGTGTGGGGGGGTGCGGAGAATTTCTCCCTGAAACTTCTTCGGGGGGCCGAACATGTTGGCGCTCAGCCCCCTGAAGTTTCGGGGAGAAATTCTCCGCCAACCCTATGCAAATCTCCTCCTCTATGGCTGGAGACAGAGCTGCAACTTACAGAGGAGGAGATCTAATCATGGATTTTCCCTTTCCAACCCCCTCCCAGTCCCAGCCACTGCAGAAAGCTTCTCATACAAGATTGCAAGAGAAGTTGAAGAGGGAGAAAAGGGGGCATGTTGATGGGTGGGGACAGAGGGAGGGAGGCCAGGATCTGCAGGATCTTAATGCATCTCCATCACCTGTCTTGCCCACCAAGAGGTTAAGGGAGCAATCCTATGGTCCCAAGACAGTGTCCGGGGGGGGGCATAGGATACTTTGGATTTTTGGATCTGAAGTCGGAGACCATACTTCAACCTCAGATCTGTGTTCCACCGCCTTCCCCTCCCCCAGAGCGCCTCCCCCCCACCGCGGATGCCCCTGCACGGAGTCAGGTAAGGGATTCATACATCCCTAATCTCAGGTGGTGTCCATTCACTCACTCCTTGAATTTTTTCCTCAGTGGGCCTGGAGTTCATCCTGTGACCAAAACAAGCTGCCTGCTGTGCCGCAGAATCCCTCCTGAAAGACTTCCCTGTTCCTTCTTCCTTGCAACAAACTGGCCAGGCAGGGCAAGTAGCCCTGGTTGCAATCTTACCTCCATTGCTGCTGAGACATAAAGATTTTACCCTACCATGATGGATTTAGCCTCCCTTACACTTGGGCTGCAGGCCTAGCTCATAAGCAGGCCCCTCCCTTCCAGCCTCCCAAAGATACATTATACCACCAGCTTAAGCCTCAAATTAACATCTATTCTGTTTCATGGACAGCTATGTAAAATATTTACTTAATCATGGCCAAGGAGAGGTCCCCGTAGAGCACAATTACATGTTGAGAATCAGTGTCACCTTTAACTCTAATATACCGCTTCCTCTTTTTTATGGAAACTTTAAACAAAGTACCAAGAATTCTGGTGAGCAATCTGGCAGGTTCAGGGCAGGGATCAATGATACACACAGGAACTGAGTCAGGGGGGGTCCTTGAAAGAACCACACCGTCCGCCTGCCTCTCCAAGGTTGGGACCTTGACCTTGGAGAAGGGGGTAAAGGGGGTGTTCCAGTGGGAAGAGAGGGGAGGGGACTGCAGAGGCTGGGATACAAGGTATCCTGAGGCCTCTCCAGCCCCCTTCCCACCCCCTCTGGAACACCCTCGCTAGATGGGCATAAAAGCCCTTCTAGTGAAAATGCAGAGCAGGAGGAGCGGTAGAGGCTACGATTGCCTCCGCCACTCCTCCTGCTCTGCACCAGATGCTCGTAAGCCTTCAAGTCTGGAAGCTAACAAGCATCGAGGGCACAAGTCAGGATTCTTCTAGCTGCAAATGTAACAAAATGGTGTTTTCACCTCCATCCTCTTCCTGTCCTGCCTGGCGCTTGCTGGCAGGGCATAGGATAGACAAAGGACTCTGATCTTGGGGCCTTCTGTCTATCAAACAATCCCGTAGAGACTTTACCATCTGGGAACAAAAACGTGACCGGACTAAAGACCTGGAAAAACAAAAATGTGCTTATGGGTTGCCCAAAGGCCATTAAGGAAGGGGCTAATTGGGGCCTCTGCGTGGGGGGGTCAGTTGCAGAGGTGCTGCAGCTGAAAAAGCCCCATCCTGCATCCCACCCAGATGAGCCTCTGAAAGCAATGGGACACGCTGCAAGGCCTTGCAGGCGCAGGCAACTTCACATGGCAGGAGGCAGTCTTTCAGATAAACCGGTCCCAACACCTTTATCACAGGGGGCAGTAGCAGAATCTCTTTGTTGCTCAGACTAATGAGCAAAACTAACCTGGAAGCTTTTTTTTAGAAGCCAGGCAGTACCACATAATAAGTACCCACTCTGACCTATTGCTGTTAACAGGCTTCTTTGCTAGTTTGGTTGGTTTCCCTGTAGTTCCCTTGTTTGATCAGATCTCACTGGTGGCATCTAGGCTGAATCCATGACTCACATCCCTCAGTTCCCCAGTTCAGTGCCTACTGTAGACTAAAGGCCTGACAGCATGGCATTTTCTGACACAGAGTGGCACCAGTAATGGATGAAGCTGCATCTGCTGGATTTTTCTCTACCATGCAGCTATTAAAGGCAAAGATCCAGCAGCCCTATTTTCATCATTCAGATTAAAGCTATGCAACCAACTTATCTGTAAAAGAGGTTACATTGAACAAGTGCTTGACACAGTTCTATAAACTCATTAACTTTGCCAGGTCAGGCAGGGGAAAAGCAAAAATCTAAAGAAATAATACTTTTCCAGCCATTGCTTGCTTTAATTTTTTTTGTTTTTTTACTGCTGATTTAATTTGTGTCTGGAGTATGCTTAGGTTGGCAGTTACTAGAGCAGGTTAGAGCTTGTGAAGAGGGCCTCCAGTTGCCTGGCTTCCTGTTACAAGTCACACTGCTTTAGCATGTGCTGTTTCAAAGCTCTGCTCCGTGTCAGTCTGGAAGTGCCTATTTACTGCAGAGAGACAAGCAGCCTAAACAACACTGATAAAATCATAAAAAGGATTTTGGCACAATTAGCTCAGTGTGCGCATCTCACCTCACAGTTCTCCGTGCTTCTATGTCTGCCACTTTTGCAGCGGGAGAGACAGGTTCCCTGGGTAAAGGCATTATCTATGGAACAGACCCCTTTCTTTCAAGCTAGGCCAGGCAAAGCTATAATCAGGCCAAATTCAAGTTGCTTCATTTCACATTGGATGGAGAAAGGATAGAACCAGCCATCATCATACGCATTATATAGTCCTAGTGTTCTGTCATACCCAAAGCTGTCACACCCTGAGTGCATCAAAGAAAGAGGGCAGTCAAACGGTGGTTTGGTGGTGAGGCAAATGCATCAAAATGCATTTGCTCCACGCCACCCTGCCAGCCAGGGCCTAGCTGGTGAAGGGGAAGAAGCCAGTGTACTTCTGATACTTTATGTCCCTCTCTCTGAAGCTGTGAGCTAGCTTCAGGAGAGGACAGGAAAAAGGCAATGAATCAGAAGTCCAGAGGGAGTCAAAGAGTAAGTAACAAGCAGTGCATCCATGTGCCCTGAGTGTCAAGAGACGTTAGCTGCCACCAAAATGAGATATGTCACAAGCATTCAAGCAGAGGTGCCTACTTAGACAAAGACTAGGTTATAAGCAAAACTTGAACTTGTTGACGTTCTCCAAATTCCACCTCACAGCTCATTCTGTCTCATGTCTATATCAGACTGCAATCCTTGTTTTATTCTCATCTGAAAATTCATTTGTATTTTCTTGTGTATTTTCCCAAGCGTATGCATCAATAGTGTGCAAATGTATGCATTCTTCTCCCATTGATTAAGGTGTGTTTGTGTGTATTTTTCAAAACTAGGCATTTTTCATGCACATTTTTCAAAAGTACGTATGCTGTCAAACACATTTTGGGGTAGGTCCATGGATCACATCGCAAGCTCGGAAATGTACAGACTTATATTTATATTTATTTTATTTATTTATTTATTTCTATACCGCCCAATAGCCGAAGCTCTCTGGGCGGTTCACAAAAACTAAAACCAAACAACACACATTAAAACAATTTAAAATAAATAGAACATTAAAACCACAATATAACAATACAACCACAATAAAACCTAGCAGCAGTACAGGAGTTTAAAAATACAGATTTAAAACAGCAAAGATAAAAATTTAGAAAGCTAAAATGCCTGGGAAAATAAAAAGGTCTTCACCTGGCGCCGAAAGGAGTACAATGTAGGCGCCAGGCGAACCTCACTAGGGAGCTCATTCCAGAGCCGGGGTGCCACAGCAGAAAAAGCCCTCCTCCTAGTAGCCACCCGCCTCACTTCCTTTGGCAGGGGCTCACGGAGAAGGGCCGCTGATGATGATCTTAAGGTCCGGGCAGGCACATATGGGAGGAGGCGATCCTTCAGGTAACCTGGCCCCAAGCCGTTAAGGGCTTTGAATGTTAACACCAGCACTTTGAATCGGGCCCGGAAATGGACCGGCAGCCAGTGCAGCTGGAAAAGTACTGGCGTAATATGAGCTCGCAGGCCAGTCCCTGTTAACAATCTTGCTGCCCTATTTTGGACCAGCTGAAGTTTCCGGACCGTTTTCAAAGGCAGCCCCACGTATAACGCATTGCAGTAATCCAGACGAGAAGTTATCAGAGCATGGATAACTGTAGCTAGGCTATCTCTGTCCAGATAAGGGCGTAGTTGGTATACCAGCCTAAGCTGATAAAAAGTGCTCCGTGCCACTGAGTTCACCTGTGCCTCAAGTGACAGTTCTGGATCCAAGAGCACCCCCAAACTACGAACCTGATCCTTTAGGGGGAGTGCAACCCCCTCCAGAACAGGTTGATTATCACCTAGCCGGGCAGACGAACCACCCACTAACAGTACCTCCGTCTTGTCTGGATTGAGTTTCAGTTTATTGGCCCTCATCCAGTCCATTACCGTGCCCAGGCACTGGTTCAGAACAGCCACTGCCTCACCTGGTTTTGATGAGAAAGAGAGATAGAGCTGGGTGTCATCCGCATATTGATGGCACCTCAGCCCACACCTCCGGATAACCTCCCCCAGTGGTTTCATGTAGATGTTAAACAGCATGGGGGATAGAATAGAGCCCTGCGGAACCCCATGGCACAATTGCCATGGCACAGAGCAATAATCCCCCAGCACCACCTTCTGGAATCGGCCATCCAAGTAGGAGCGGAACCACTGTAGTGCAGTGCCTCCAACTCCCAACCCAGACAACCTATCCAGAAGGATACCATGGTCGATGGTATCGAAAGCCGCTGAGAGGTCCAGGAGAATCAACAGGGTCGCACTCCCCCTGTCCCTCTCCCAGCAAAGGTCATCCCACAGGGCGACCAAGGCAGTTTCCGTTCCAAAACCAGGCCTGAAGCCCGATTGAAATGGATCTAGATAATCCGTTTCATTCAACAGTGCCTGGAGCTGTCCTACAACCACCCGCTCAAGCACCTTGCCCAGGAAGGGGATGTTGGCCACTGGCCTATAATTGTTAACATCCTCTGGGTCCAGGTTAGGCTTTTTCAGGAGTGGTCTAATTACTGCCTCTTTTAAAGCGGCAGGCACCACTCCCTCTCTCAAGGAGGAATTTACAACCTCCTGGACCCAGCCGGACAACCCCTCCTTGTTTGATTTAATAAGCCATGAAGGGCAAGGGTCAAGCACACAAGTGGTCTATCGGACTTGGCCAAGCACCTTGTCCGCATCCTCAGGCCTCAGTAACTGAAACTCATCCAATAAAACTGGACCAGACGGTGCTCTGAACGCCTCTACCAATGGAACTGCATTAATCGTGGTGTCCAATTCATGACGAATCTGAGCGACTTTATCCTCAAAGTGCCGCGCAAACCTGTCACAGCGTGCTACCGAGGGTTCCACCGTCTCTCTCCCTGGCCCAGAATGTAACAGGCCGCGAACCACTCGGAAAAGCTCCGCCGGACGACACTGAGAAGATGCAATGCTGGTGGAAAAGAACTGCCTCTTTGCCACCCTCACCGCCACAGAGTAGGCTCGATAGTGGGCTCTTACCTGTGTTCGGTCAGACTCAGCACAAGTTTTCCTCCACCTGCGTTCTAGCCGTCTTCCCTCTTGCTTCATTGCCCTCAGCTCAGGTGTATACCAAGGAGCTGGCCGGGCTCTGCTCAGAGGCAGAGGGCACTTGGGCGCGATCGTGTCAACCGCCCGAGTCATCTCTGCATTCCACAGAGCGACCTGGGCTTCGACAGGAGCACCAGCCATACCAGCAGGAAAATCCCCCAGAGCCCTCTGGAATCCATCGGAATCCATTAATCTCCGGGGGCGGACCATTTTAATAGGTCCCCCACCCTTGCAGAGGGGAAAGGCCGCCAGAAGTCTAAACCTCAGCAGGAAGTGATCTGACCATGACAAAGGGACAGATGTTAATTCCTCTACTTCGAGTCCATGTTTGGTTCGGGAGGTGGGAACTGGGTAAATCCTGATCCCAAACCACCTGAAACGAAGTTCTCATACATGGCTAATGATGCCTCCTCGAATTCTTAGAAGCAGGAGCAAGGCAAACACACCCCTACTCTCAGCATCCTCTAATATTGCGAAAGGGCCGTGCTTACCCTGATCCTGCAAATGTCCACTTCTACCTCCTCCTCCCCCTGTTCCAAGGCAAAAAAATTACTTTGGGGCAAGTCAAGGGAAAGGAGGTAGCGGAGTCTGCGGGTGCTCCCAGCTTCTGGTGGAGCATCTTTATCCACTGCGGAAAGCAACTGCCAGTCCCAGACACATTTTCTTGCCAGGGATTCTGGAACTGGTAATCACAGGCCCAGTCCCCTGGAAGAAAAGGTACTCTGTCGCAGACTAGGAGTACCTGCAGTCATCACCTCTGCCTTTCCCTTTATCTGCCTTGGGACAGGAGAAGCGGGAGGCAGAGTCAACAGCAGCACTGGAGCAAGGACTTCTCAAGCTCCATCATGGATTTGGCCATTTTTGCTTCATACACCTGCAAACCCTTGACCCCTTTCTGGGAGAGCACAGGGACGCATGTGCATCCCTTAGGAAAGTAGTGTCCTCCTGGCAGGCTCAGCAAAGTGGCCCCAGCATGGAGACAGAGCAGCCTTCCCAGCCTGGTGCTGTCCAGATGTTTTCTACTTCAGGTCTCATGAGCCCCAGCCAACATGGCCAATGGTTAGGAATTCTGGGAGTTTTAGTCCAAAACATATGGAGGGCACTAGGTAAGGAAAGCTGAGATAGAGTGTTGGGAAAAGCTTCCCCTCCTTAATTTCTGGACATCAAGCATCTGTGAAAGACACAGGAATAAGGCATTCATGAAAAAGGTGGTGATCCACTCTGCCTTTTTCTTTTGTTTGCTCCGCCTGAGTACAGAAGTACTTAAGAGCACCTCCTTTCCACTTTCTTCACACATGCTCCATTTCGTGATATAATCAGCTCTCTAAAGCATCTGTTTTTCGTCTCGCTAAACACTTTGTAACTCTTTGTATACTTTCTATGACATTCTGATACTTCAAATACTGTGCTAGTAGTACTCCCATTAACCCCCAATCTTCATTTGCCTTGGATTGGATGTCCTGTAATTGACTCATTCTGAGAATGCTAAGTGCAAAACATCCATGAGAAACCATGCATGTTTTATTACTTCCATCAGGCATCAGTGTGTTCTGCTGTACAAAATAGTTGAGAAGAAACAGACTGTGTAGGTAGGTATCCCTTGTTCCAAGACCTTTTAGTAGCTCATTTCAACTGGCAAGTTTAAATAAAGGGTAATCATTTTGTGATGTTGTGTAGGGTATAGGCACTGCATGGATTCTACAACAGGAATGGGTGAGAATTTTGTTCAGCTTGTTTGTTGATAACTTTAGGGACGTGAGAACCCATCTCAGCTTGGGTACTCTGGGTGCTCACAGAAACACTGCCCCCACTCCCACCCCCCCGCGGACCTGCACTCAGGCTGCCCACTAACTCAGCAAGTTGCCTGGACTCACCATGATCCTGTCCGGCGAGCACCTGCCATTTTCCTGCCTTTGCTGTTTGCGCAAAAAGGAAGTGAAAAGTGCATGTTTAAATATGGGCAGTTTGGGGGCCAAGAAAGCTTAATATACTCAATACTAGAGGCATTATGCATCTAATATTGCATATATTAAGCTTTCCTGGCCCCAAACTGCGCATATTTAAATATGCACATTATTTTTACTTCCTTTGTGCGCACACAACAAAGGCGGGAAAATGGTGGGCGCTCACCGGACGGGATTGCAGTGAGTCCCGGAGGATGCAAGTGGGGTGCGAGCTGGGGGTGAGTGAGGACAGCGTCTTGGCAGGCGCAGTCTGGAAGTCGCAGGTGGTGGGGGGGGGACAGACTCCTGGACCCAGTCAGGCACCCACGACATCCCTAGATAACTTACCAAAATGTGAAATTTCTTCATAAATGGACAGAAAGAACTAGAGCTTTAAAAAAAATTAAAGTGAAACTGACAAATTATTCCATCCCTGTTCTAGAGTAGAACACCTGAATGTATTTTAGGACACAATCCTATGCATGTTTAGACAGAAAAAAAGCCTACAACTCCCAACATGCCCCAACCAGCATTCCCCAGCCAAGGCATGCTGGGAGTTGTTGGCCTTTTTTCTGTCTAAACATGCATTGGATTCCACCTTTGAAGTATCATTGTACTCAACCCAAACTTTGATGGCATTATTGCGGAAGGGTGCCACAGATTTCAAATTTCAGAATAAGGATACAGCAGTCAGACCTAGCCTCCTTACTCTTGTGCTACAGTAGCTTGATACCATCTTGCACTCTGCTATGCTTTACTACCACCAGGTAGCAAGATGATGGTAATGAAGCTATCAGCAGAGGTCCAGTGGCAACAGGATGCAATTTAATGCCACTTGGTCCTATATACAGTCAGGTCCAGAAATATTGGAACAAGGATAACTGTTTTGGCAGTTGGCCTCTGTACACCACCACATTGAAGTTGAAAGGAAACACACCCAGATGGGAGTGAAGTCAGGACTTTCAGCTGTAATTCAAGGGATGTGACAAAAGTGGGGCACTAACCATTCAGGAAGGACAGCCAGTGGCATACACACACACCCATTGTTGGTGGCTCATAAGTAATGGAACGAATGGCTGACAAGCAGCTGCATGGCCAGGTGTGGCCTGTTTCCTGGGTACCCCATGACCAATCAAGCAGATAAAAGGCCTGGAGGTGGTTCTGAGTGTTACATTTGCATTTGGTAGCTGTTCACTGGAACTCCCAACCTGAGGGCCAAAGAGGTGTCCATGCAAGTGAAGGAGGCTGAGGAAACGAAATAAACCCATCAGAGAGATAGCAAAAACAGTGGGAGTGGCCAATACAACAGTCTGGAACATCCTGAAAAAGAAGGAATTAAGTGGCAAGCTCAGCAACAGCAAAAGGTCTGGAAGAGAGCTAGTGTGGTGTAGTGGCAAGAGTGTTGGACTGGGAGCTGGGAGATCTGGGTTCTAGTACCCACTCGGCCATGGAAGCTCACTGGGTGATTTTGGGCCAGTCACATACTCTCAGTCCAACCTACCTCACAGGGTTGTTGTTGTGAGGATAAAATGGAGAGGAGGAGGACAATGTAAGCCACCTTGGTTTCCTTGCAAGAGGAAAAAAGGCGGGATATAAATGCAATAAATAAATAAATAAATAAATAAATAAATAGACCATGGAAGACAACTAAAGAGGATGACTGCAGAATTCTGCTCATGGTGAAGAGGAACCCTTTCACAACATCTAGCGAGGTCAAGAACGCTCTTGCGGAGGTCAGCATGTCATTGTCAACATCTACAGTCAAGAGAGGGCTTTATGAATGTAAATACAGAGGCCTCACAACAAGGTGCAAACCGCTGGTAACGCTCAAGAACAGAAAGGCCAGATTAGCCTTTGCCAGCAAACACCTAAAAAGCCTGCCCAGTTCTGGGATAAGATTCTTTGGACTGATGAAACCAAGATTAACTTGTACCAGAATGATGGGAAGAGAAAAGTATGGAGAAGGAAAGGAACAGCTCATGATCCAAAGCATACCACATCATCTGTTAAACATGGTGGAGGCAGTGTTATGGCATGGGCATGTATGGCTGCCAATAGAACTGGGTCACTGGTGTTTATTGATCACCTGACTGCTGATAAAAGCAGCAGGATGAATTCTGAAGTGTATAGGGCTATACTTTCTGCTCAGATTCGGCCGAATGCTGCCAAACTGATAGGACGCTGCTTCATACTGCAGGTGGATAATGACCCAAAACATACAGCAAAAGCTACCCAAGAGTTTCTCAAGGCAAAGCAGTGGGATGTTCTTCAATGGCCAAGTCAGTCACCTGATCTCCACCCAATATGCTTTTCACTTCCTGAAGACAAGACTGAAGGCAGAAAGACCCACAGACAAGCAGCAGCTGAAGGCAGCTGCAGTAAAGGTCTGGCAAAGCATCTTGAGGGAGGAAACTCTGCATTTGGTCATGTCCATGGGTTCCAGACTTCAGGCAGTCATTGACCGCAAAGGATTTTCATCCAGGTATTAAAGGCGATCCTTAAGTTTGAAATGATGTTGGTTTGTTCCACTAGTTATGAGCCACCAACAATGGGTGTGTGTGTGTATGCCACTGGCTGTCCTTCCTGAATGGTTAGTGCCCCACTTTTATCAAACCCCTTGAATTACAGCTGAAAGTCCTGACTTCGCTCCCATCTGGGTGTGTTTCCTTTCAACTTCAATGTGGTGGTGTACAGAGGCCAACTGCCAAAACAGTTATCCTTGTTCCAATATTTCTGGCCCTGACTGTAGCTGATGATTATGATGTGGCTTCTCATTCTGAGCAACGTAATACTCAGGTGTAACCTTTGAGTAAGAACTATGGGGAAGATTCAGGTGGTTTGCTGTTGCTTACCTTCTTTCACTTTCTTGAGGGGAAACTGGAGCACCAGTGTGGATGCCTGGATAGTCATTTCTCCTCTCACTATAGGAACACTCAAGGATTTTGTCCACATTTTTAAGTGAACCAACGTATGGATTGGAATATACTTATCCTTCAGTTGCCGCACTTCTCCAAATTTTGCAATATAGTTCTAAGCTCAAAAATGCAACAAAATGTGTATAAAACACTTCTTTTCAGTTAAAGTGTGTACAAAAAATATGTGCTTTAGGATAAAATGCATAAAATGTGTATTTTAGGGTAAAATGCATATAGAAGTGTGTATGCTGTGATAATAATGCAAAATTTTGTGCTGTTTAATAAAACAACATCACAGATTGATGCAGAAATGGGATAGAATAGATTTATGAATGAATGCATGCAAAACTGACACAGACTGGAAATAACTGATCTGTCCATCGTATCATGCACATATACACCTGAAATGTTGCCAATTATTAAAACTAATGAAGAAAAACAGTAGCATAAACCAAGTCCCAAAGATACCCCTAAGTTCATGATACCACTGACTCTAGATGTGCCAAAAAGCAGCCTGTCTATCGATCAATGACTGTCCATATGCTTCGTTTACTCTATGAAGATACAAAACATTGAGAGCATTATAGTAAGGCAGGTCCAGCAGGTGGCAGCAAGCAGATTCTTGTGATTTTCTTTGTTTTTGCAGCTTCAGCGAATAAAGATTTGCCAGTCAGAGTCTCAGCTAGCTTCTAAAATGGTTCACAGCCTCTCTTCCTTTGTAGTGATTTCAGCAAGAAAGAGACACGCGCCCACACACACACACACACACACACACACCCCACTGTGCACTTTCAGCCAAAGAGAATTGCAGAGTAGGATCTTAGTAGTGATGCTTAGCATTCCTAGCTCAAGTCTTCAGCCCAGCAATAGTTCAGCTGTTATAGACCTTCTAAGAAGTTTTTACAACACAAGCAATCAGCTCTTCCTTTGTCAGCTCCATAAAACCAGTGCCCCCTAGTCTCAGGTCTCTTTTCTGCCAAGATTTGCTGTTCTATGCTCTCACTACCACAGCTGCTCATGGTGACCCAAAGCCTAGACTCTTTCTGAGGGAGGCTTGGGAAGTACCCAAGCACCAATTTGTTCCCTGACATAACTTGCGCAATTAGTCACCCAATGAAGTTCCATCCAGCATGCAAATCAGACAACTTGACAGCTAGTCTGGGGAACCTGTGGCCCACGGGCTGTAAGTAACCCTTGGCCTAATTTCACATAGCTCATGAAGCATCTGGCTCTCCAGATGATGTGGGTCCACTCTTGCTCTCCAACCTGCCCTCTGGAAATCACTTCCTCTTCATTCATGCAAGTGTGTGAGAGAGGTAGTAGAGCAGGGATGGGGTGGCACGCAGAGAGAAGGAGATATGCAGTGCTGCAAACTCCACCCACAATCAGCTGTGGATCCACCCATCACTAGCTGTGGTCCATCATGATTGACTTTTCCATGGGTCAACAGCCCTTCATCCAAAAGTGGTTTCCCATTCCTCCTTAATACCAATGTATCTTCGATACTCTTTTGATTATTATGCAGAACCTGTCTCCATCATTACATGGCTGTAGCTTACATTTTTGTGCAGTTCCACAGGGGTACTGGCTGAACCCTCCAACTTATCCCTCCATCCCTCACTCCCTTTCCCCAGTCCATCAGTCTGTCAGCTCAGCAGCCTGCCAATCCTGTGAATATCGTTAATATTTGAACATACTATAAATATTATTATATTTATTTATTTCATTTCTTTTCTATAATGCCCAATAGCCGAACCTCACTAGGGAGCAAATTTCACAGCTGGGGTGCCACAGCAGAAAAAGCCCTCCTCCTAGTAGCCACCTGCCTCACTTCCTTTGGCAAGGAAATGGCAACCCACTCCAGTATTCTTGCCAAGAAAACCCCATGGAACGTATCACAAGGCTAAAAGAGATGACGCCGGAAGATGAGCCCCTCAGGTCGGAAGGTGTCCAATATGCTACTGGGGAAGAGCAGAGGGTATTTCCAAGTAGCGCCAGAAAGAGTGAAGCGGCTGGGCCAAACCCGAAAGGACACTCAGCTGTGGATGTGTCTGGTGGTGAAAAGAAAATCCGATGCTGTAAAGAACAATATTGTTTAGGAACCTGGAATGTCAGATCAATGAATCAAGGTAAGCTGGAGGTGGTCAAACATGAGATGGCAAGATTGAACATCGACATCTTGGGAATCAGCGAACTAAAATGGACAAGCATGGGCGAATTTAATTCAGGTGACCATCATATCTACTATTGTGGGCAAGAATCCCTTAGAAGAAATGGAGTAGCACTCATAGTCAACAAAAGGGTGGGAAAAGCAGTACTGGGGTACAATCTTAAAAATGATAGAATGATCTCAGTACGAATCCAAGGCAAACCATTCAACATCACAGTAATTCAAGTCTATGCCCCAACCACTGAGGCCGAAGAAGCTGAGGTTGATCGGTTCTATGAAGACCTACAACACCTTCTAGAACTAACACCCAAAAAAGATGTCCTCTTCATCATAGGGGATTGGAATGCTAAAGTAGGAAGTCAAGAAATCACCGGGATAACAGGCAGGCATGGCCTTGGTGTACAAAATGAAGCAGGACAAAAGCTAATAGAGTTTTGCCAAGAGAACATGCTGATCATAGCAAACACTCTTTTCCAACAGCACAAGAGGCGACTCTACACATGGACGTCACCAGATGGTCAATATCGAAATCAGATTGATTATGTCCTTTGCAGCCAAAGATGGAGAAGCTCCATACAGTCAGTAAAAACAAGACCTGGAGCTGACTGTGGCTCAGATCATGAGCTGCTTCTTGCAAAATTTCGGCTTAAATTGAAGAACGTCGGGAAAACCACTAAACCGTTCAGGTATGACCTAAATCATATCCCTTATGAATATACAGTGGAGGTGAGGAATAGATTTCAGGGATTAGACCTGATAGACAGAGTGCCTGAGGAACTATGGACGGAGGTCCGTAACATTGTTCAGGAGGCAGCAACAAAATCCATCCCAAAGAAAAAGAAATGCAAGAAAGCCAAGTGGCTGTCTGATGAGGCTTTACAAGTAGCTGAGGAAAGAAGGGAAGCGAAAAGCAAGGGAGAAAGGGGAAGATATACCCAACTGAATGCAGAGTTCCAGAGAATAGCAAGGAGAGACAAGAAGGCCTTCTTAAATGAACAATGCAAAGAAATCGAGGAAAACAACAGAATGGGAAAGACTAGAGATCTCTTCAAGAAAATTGGAGATCTCAAGGGAACGTTTTGTGCAAAGACGGGCATGATAAAGGACAAAGAAGGCAGGGACCTAACAGAAGCAGATGAGATTAAGAAGAGGTGGCAAGAATACACAGAAGAACTATACAGGAAAGATCTGAATGTCCCTGATAGCCATGATAGTGCGCTCACTGAACTTGAGCCGGACATCCTCGAGAGTGAAGTCAAGTGGGCCTTAGGAAGCATTAGTTACAACAAAGCTAGCGGAGATGACAGTATTCCAGCCGAGCTATTTAAAATCCTAAAAGATGATGCTGTTAAAGTGCTGCATTCAATATGCCAACAAATCTGGAACACTCAACAGTGGCCACAAGACTGGAAAAGGTCAGTTTACATTCCAATTCCAAAGAAGGGCAACGCCAAAGAGTGTTCAAACTACCGCACAATTGCGCTCATTTCACATGCCAGCAAGGTGATGCTCAAAATCCTACAAGCTAGGCTTCAGCAGTATGCGAACCGAGAACTACCGGAAGTACAAGCTGGGTTTCGAAGAGGCAGAGGAACTAGAGATCAAATCACCAACATTCGCTGCATCATGGAGAAAGCAAGAGAATTCCAGAAAAACATCTATTTCTGCTTCATTGACTACGCTAAAGCCTTTGATTGTGTGGATCACAACAAACTGTGGCAAATTCTTAAAGTGATGGGAGTACCAGACCACCTTACCTGTCTCCTGAGAAACCTGTACGAGGGTCAAGAAGCAACAGTCAGAACCAGACATGGAACAACCGATTGGTTCAAAATTGGGAAAGGAGTACGACAAGGCTGCATATTGTCACCCTGCTTATTTAACTTATATGCAGAGTACATCATGAGAAATGCCGGGTTGGATGAATCAGAGGTCGGAGTTAAGATTGCTGGGAGAATTATCAGCAACCTCCGATATGCAGACGATACCACCCTAATGGCAGAAAATGAAGAGGATCTAAAGAGCCTCTTGTTGAGGGTGAAAGAGGAGAGTGCAAAAGCTGGTTTGAAACTCAACATTAAAAAAATGAAGATCATGGCATCTGGCCCCATCACTTCCTGGCATATAGAAGGGGAAGAAATGGAAGCAGTGACAGATTTTACTTTCTTGGGCTCCAAGATCACCGCAGACGGTGACTGTAGCCATGAAATTAAAAGACGCTTGCTCCTTGGGAGGAAAGCTATGGCCAACCTAGACAGCATAGTAAGAAACAGAGACATCACCTTGCCGACAAAGGTCCGTCTAATCAAAGCTTTGGTTTTCCCAGTAGTAATGTATGGGTGTGAGAGCTGGACTATAAGGAAGGCTGAGCGCCGAAGAATTGATGCTTTCGTACTGTGGTGCTGGAGAAGACTCTTACGAGTCCCCTGGACCGCAAGGAGGTCAAATCAGTCCATCCTAAAGGAAATCAACCCTGAGTGCTCATTGGAAGGACAGATACTGAAGCTGAAGCTCCAATATTTTGGCCACCTAATGCGAAGAGAAAACTCCCTGGAAAAGACCCTGATGCTGGGAAAGACTGAAGGCCAAAGGAGAAGGGGACGGCAGAGGATGAGATGGCTAGATAGCATCACGGATGCAATGAATCTGAACTTGAGCACGCTCCGGGAGAGAGCGCAGGACAAGAAGGCCTGGCGTGCTATGGTCCATGGGGTCACGAAGAGTCGGACACGACTGAACGACTGAACAACAACAACATGGAGAAGGGCCGCTGAGGATCATCTTAGGGTCTGGGCAGGCACATATAGGAGGCACATATTTCATATTGTTACTAATTTCTTGCATTTAATGTGGTAGCAAGAGTTATTCTATGAAAACTTTCATTAAGCTCCTTAGGAAAATGAAAAAGATTTATAGCAAGATAGCTGGAGCTTTTGACCATAGCTATGGTATGTTAATAGAGATACACTCTGGAGCTGGAATGAATATTCACAGATTTTAAACATTTGACAAAATCGTATATTTTGAAGATAAAGAGGAATTCTTATTTCAGCATTTGAATGCTTAATCCTTCTGGGCATCTCATGTTTTGATTCTGACCAGTATCCAATATGCAGTCTCATATGTTGTCATTTGTTAGATACTAAATACTATGGCATGTGAGCCCTCAGATACAGTCAATTGCTAAATACGATGGAGTGTCCATTCTAAAATAGTTTCAGTTATGAAACACCTTTGGATGTTAGCTTTCAAATATTACATTATATGTATTTATTTATGTACCACCTTAATATGGTGTCTTTCAGGGCACAGTCTTCCCAAGACAGCTTGCAAAATTAGTTCAAACATCATAAAATACATATAAAACAACCCATCACAAACTAAAAAGGGGAGCAGTTTAAAAGTCCAACACACGACATAATAAAATGCAGACTGGAACAACAGTTTTTAAGGCTCATTTAAAAGCTGACAAACACTAAATAGTACTACATGTCAACTATCTACTAAGCAAGTCAAATATGGGGCACAATCAATATCCACTGAATTCAGTGGGGGGATCTAAGTATGTGCTTAACTTGACTACTGAAATTGGTGGGATTTAAAACTGAGCTGGAGTGTGGCACATATCATCTGATGTTAAATTAAGATTCAAAATATTTGGTGAATATTCAACCACAGAGAATATCCAGTGAATATGCAACCCCATTCTCCCCTGAATAATTTCAGTAAGAAAATTCACTCCAGCTCCAATGACGTAAAAATAGTGCAAAGAAAGTAGCCAGGTAAATGTTGAGAGGCAAATTGAAGCTGGTAATGAAACCATGCATTTCAGAGGGAAAGTAGACATCAATAGCTGGGATTAAACAGGTCACAAATTAATGAAAGGAACATGGCACAACCTCACAAGCTATTCAATGTCAAGGGGGTGGTTTTAACCCTTCCTGTTAACCCTACTGGCACAGATAGCTGTCCAAGATGTTCCCCTGGCATAGTTCAACTCACTCTTAAACTGCACCTGATTAAAAAAAAGAAAAAAGAAAAAAATCATCCTGTCCTCTTTTGTGGGGACGTAGGTGCTCTGTGGGCAGCAGGAGATGACGGTATCCCAGCTAAACTGTTTAAAATCTTGCAAGATGACGCTGTCAAGGTGATGCATGCCATATGCCAGTAAATTTGGAAAACACAAGAATGGTCAACAGATTGGAAAAAATCAACTTATATCCCCATACCAAAAAAGGGAAGCACCAAAGAATGTTCAAACTATTGAACAGTGGCACTTATTTCACATGCCAGTAAGGTAATGCTCAAGATCTTGCAAGGTAGACTCCAGCAATTCATGGAACTAGAATTGCCAGATGTACAAGCTGGGTTTAGAAAAGGCAGAGGAACTAGAGACCAAATTGCCAATATCTGCTGGAGAATGGAGAAAGCCAGGGAGTTTCAGAAAAACATCTATTTCTGTTTTATTGACTATTCTAAAGCCTTTGACTGTGTGGATCATAACAAATTGTGGCAAGTTCTTGGTGGGATGGGGATACAAAGTCATCTTGTCTGCCTCCTGAGGAATCTGTATAATGACCAAGTAGCAATGGTAAGAACAGACCACGGAACAATGGACTGGTTTAAGATTGGGAAAGGAGTACGGCAGGGTTGTATACTCTCACCCTACCTATTCAACCTGTACGCAGAACACATCATGTGATGTGCTGGGCTTGATGAAGCCAAGACTGGAGTTAAAATTGCTGGAAGAAACATTAACAACCTCAGATATGCAGATGATACCACTTTGATGGCTGAAAGCAAGGAGGAGCTGAAGAATCTCATGACGAAGGTGAAAGAAGAAAGTGCAAAAGCTGGGTTGCAGTTAAACCCCCAAAATCCAAGATTATGGCAACCAACTTGATTGATAACTGGCAAATAGAGGGAGAAAACATGGAGGCAGTGACAGACTTTGTCTTTCTAGGCGCAAAGATTACTGCAGATGCTGACTGCAGCCAGGAAATCAGAAGACGTTTACTTCTTGGGAGGACAGCAATGACAAATCTTGATAAAATAGTGAAGAGCAGAGACATCACACTGACAACAAAGGTCCGCATAGTTAAAGCAATGGTATTCCCCGTAGTAACCTATGGCTGCGAGAGCTGGACCATAAGGAAGGCTGAGTGAAGGAAGATAGATGCTTTTGAACTGTGGTGCTGGAGGAAAATTCTGAGAGTGCCTTGGACTGCAAGAAGATCAAACCAGTCCATATTCTAGGAAATAAAGCCAGACTGCTCACTTGAGGGAAGGATATTAAAGGCAAAACTGAAGTACTTTGGCCACATGAGAAGACAGGGTACCCTGGAGAAGATGCTGATGCTAGGGAAAGTGGAAGGCAAAAGGAAGAGGGGCCGACCAAGGGCAAGATGGATGGATGATATTCTGGAGGTGACAGACTCAACCTTGGGGGAGCTGGGGGTGGTGACAGCCGACAGGAAGCTCTGGCGTGGGCTGGTCCATGAAGTCACGAAGAGTCGGAGGCGACTGACCGAATAAACAACAACAACAGGTGCTCTGTAATTTCTTAACTGGAGTTACTTATTTTATTTTATTTAGTGATAGGATTTGTGTCCCTCCTTTCATTAACACAAATGGCCTAAAGGTGGGATATAACTCACCACACCTAATGGGCTGGATTCAGATTTAGTCATGGTTATAGTAGACCCATTGAAATCAATGGGATGTAAGTTAGTCATGATGAGCTCATCCCATTGATTTCAGAAGGCCTACTGTTAGCTTAACCAAGTCAGGATTCAACCCATTGTCAATAGCTCCTGCTTTCTCGATAAAGACATACGTCTCAAGGCGCATATGCATATGTTTGAGCCATGTTACATGCTGCTACTCTCCCTAAAGAGCAGTTTAATGCAAAGCTCCATGTGCTATTATTTCTTTTAGTTTTTAAAAACAATTCTTCAGAGTGATGTCATTCGTCTAGAGATAAAATATAGGGCCAATCAACCAGTGTTATCGCAAACATGATTCAGGGCTGGATTGTTGCTCTGTACATCATGATACATGCAGAGATTTGTTTTAACAAAGGAAGGAACAGCAGGCATACCCAGGGATGTGCTTTATCATGCACTAAACCTATGCGTCTTTCTTAAGGGGAAAGAAGGGAAAAAGAAATCCTTCAAGATGCACAGCAGCTACCTGATCAATGAGACAGATTAGCTTAATGGCGTTGACTATAGCCAGTCCATCTCAAAACACAGATTTCTTTCCCAGTAGCTTCTTCCTGCATTAGATAAGATTAAATAATCTTAAGGCACACAAGAGAGAAAAAATTAGGAGGCCAAAATTGCTGCAGGAAGCTCATCAGAGATCGGATTTTCACACTTCCACTGTTGCAAGGTTGCTATTACTGATTAATGTTAAAGGCAATCATGGTTATCAGTGTCATGTCATTTGTTCTTTTGAAAGCACTTATATTATTTGGATAAACATTGCAGTCTAAAGGTTATTATATCCTGCAGTGTGCATTTAAATTTGACTAAAAAAAACACAAAAGTCTGGAACACTTTTTCAGTGTCTGGTTTTGGTGAGGTTGCTCTAATTAATAATATTGGCCAGGGTTAGAGAGATGCTATGGACATTTCACCTAAAGCGAAATTTGAAGCAGAGCTGGAGTTTCATCTTTGGGTGAAACACATAAAGAATTCTGAGGGTTTCTCTGGATGGTTTTACACTTCTCTAGCCAGGATCCAAACAGCCACGGATTTATTTTTCTTGAACAAAACTTCCCTTCGTAAAATGGTCTTCTAAAAATAAACAGAGGGGAGTTTCAAAATCAGTTTGCAATTTGTCATGGACGGTAGACTGCAGTTCAAAGAAAAATGGCAATGAAATCCGATCAGGTTTACATCATATACCCACAGTAGCTGTTCAAACCTCAGCCAGTATTTATAACTTAGAAAATTTGAATAGCAGTGTATTATATTGTATCCTAATTTCTTAAAAGGAGATAGTACATAACACAGTTGTATTTAAAAATTAACATCCATTGAAGCCTGATTCTTCGGCCTATAGGTAGAGCAATGGCAGGGAGAAGGGTGAGGGTTTCTGATGGGTTGGCCTGTTGCGCTTTGTTTAAAATGTTATCCTCCAGTCCAGTCTTTCAGTACTTTTACTTGTAAATAAGGCCCATTGTGTTCAGTACTCTTGCTCCAAGGTAAGTGTTCACATGACTGCTGCCGTGTAGCTTGATTCTTTGCAGAGTTAGGCATATGATCCATAGGTTCAGGCTATTAGAGGACTTTTTAAAAACTATACTTTCCTGCAGATTTTCAATTCAACAAATATTAAACAGATTCCAGGATTCAAAACTGGGATTAGTGGGAGAGTGGGAGACCCCATTTTACTTAGACTTACAGTGCAATCCTATTGATGTCTGCTCCAAAGTAAGCCCCACTGACTTCAGTGGGACTTGCTCTGAGGTAAGTGTATATAGAATTGAAGCCTTACTTCCATTAAAAATAACTTTAGATTGTGAGAAAATAAAAGGGATAGATACTCCCTGAGATCCACCTCCATTAAGAAGATCATCCTAGCTGGAACTCTTCCCCCTGACATCTAATTTTCGATATGCAGAGACTGTGTGTGTGTACAGAAGAGCCTTCCATCATGTGAATTTGCATTCTGAAGCAGTACAACTGAGAGACACAGTTTACAACCTCCGTGAGAACTAGACCATTGTCTCTTGAAAATATTGACAGGAAATGTCTAATCTCAAGAAGAGTGTAAAATGGCTTATTAATGCTAATGAGCTCAGTACAGTTTGATTTCATGGGGAAAACACAACAGTAAGTATGACATAATAAGGGTGAGTCCCTCCTTTAGTTTTAGCTCCTTCCTTCAGATACTTTGTAAGAGACTGTTTCCAACTTTTCTTCCAGAACCATTAGCCATTGAACTCTAAGCAAGCATGGGAGAAAATTTCAGGGAATAATAAATCTGCAAAGTCAAACTGAGTACAATAGGGGTGAGCAGATCAACACTATTGGGTATCTTTCCGATAACTGTTTTATGCCAGCTTTTGGCTGCAGGCTTTAAAAAAATCTGTAGTGTCCCCAGTGACAGAAGCATGTCTAGCTGCCATTACAGATGAAGAAAAACAGCCTCAAAACAAGATTAAATTCTGTCTCTTCCAACTTGTCCAGCACACTTCACCTTTGCATTTAATCTTCCCCAAGAAAGCCTTTCCAAACAAAATTATATAATGGATCTTCTTTTTAATGCCAAGCTATTGCTTGTTATTTAGTCTCCCTTCTCTTTTCCACCTGCAAAAATGGCTCCCATCTTAACCAGCCATTTTTCAAAGATTTGAAATTTTAAATTGATTGCAGGTCCCTCTCCAAGTGTCTCCCTGTTTACAACATTTTTATTACTATTCTTCTCTTGTTTACCAATTCCCCCTCAGAAAATGTCTGCCCTTCAAAAGAGGTTACTGTCTATCAGTGAGGGCAAGCGATGCTTCTGTTAATGTCGATTGAGCGATGTTGACAGAGCCAAGAGCAGGCTCTACAGTAAAAGGAATTTATAGTCATAGCAAGTTGGTCCAGTAATGGGTTCCTCTTTGGTAATTAATTCTTGCACTTTCAGAAAAAGACAGGTGATTGAGTGGCTCTCTGAGGAGGATGGAAACAACACAGAATGCTATTGTGCACTTCCAAACTGTAAGGACGGGTAAGATAAAGAAGAAAGCCAAGAGGCAGGCCATCTTTCCTGAGTATCTTGAATCCTGTGGTAAGGATTTTATTGAAGATCCATGTGAATCATTTTAAATGTTCAGAAACAATATATCTATTATTATTATTATTATTATTATTAGTCAAAAGCAGGAACTTGAAAACAGGACTTCTATTTATTTATTACATTTATATCCCACCTTTCTTCCATCGTGGAACTCAAGGTGGCTACATATGGTTCCCAGGTGGTCTCTCTTCCAAGCACTGACCAGACCCAAACCTACTTAGCTTCAGCAAGGTAACTGTCTCTCATGCCTTCAGACCATGCCTCCATGACACCTCCTCAACTTGTTTATGATTGCTTGAAGCAGTATGTTTGCTATTGTCTCAGATGTGCAGCATCCATGCACATGCAGCATCCATACCTCTTCTCTGAGTGATAATTTCTTTATGGACTCTTTACACTTTCCTTTTTCACCATTTTAATGCTCACTATTCCAGGACATATTCTTTCCTCCTATATCAGGTAACCTAAGATGATCCTCATTTGTATTTAAGGGAAAGGGATGGTATAATTTTATTCCATTCTGTCTTTTCTCAGTTTCGTTGGGTCAGTTTAAAAAATATATTTATTTGCCACCTTTCTGTTATGGAGAACTTTCAGGGAGGCTAACAATAATCACCATAAACAATCAGTAAAACCATAAAACAAACATAAAAAGTGACACATGGCTAAAATTAGGGATGGGCATACATGTAATGTTCAAGTTTGCTGGGGTTCTCTGAATTCTCCCTCGAAGCTTATTTCATCTTGTTTGCATTCCTGAACGCCAGCATCTTTTCTTTTCTTTTTTTTAATCAGGAAAAATGAGCATTTTTTTGATTGGGAAAGTTGCTCATTTTAAAAAGTGTGCAAATTTTCCCAATTGAAAAAAGGTGCATTTTTCAAAAGGTCATTTTTGATTTTCCTGACCAAAAAATGTGTATTTCCTAGGGATGCACGAAAGTCACTTACTTTTTCGCGGATTCTGTTCATGGGGGGGGAGGTGTTCCGTCCCTCCCCCTGGAATCCTCGATGGGGGGGAGGCGATCCGGTCCTCCACCCCAGAATCCTCGACAGCTGGCTGTGCTCCGTGGCGGCACCGTGGAGCAGCCGGCCAGGCCCAGGCCAGGGCCGTCCGCAGCCGGATTTCCGGCCGCGGAGGGCTCTGGGTAAAAAAACCCAAAAACAAAATGCGTACGCAAATGGTGGCGGCTACGGCCACTGCCATTTGCATTCCTTATTTTTCGCCGTCTTTGTCTATGTCAATATTTATGTAGACTAAGACGAAGAAAAGAAAGGGGAACGCAAATAGCGTACTGGGTGCTATTTGTGTTCCCCTTTCTTGTCTTCGTCTTAGTCTACATAAATATTTATGTAGACTAAGACGGCGAAAAATAAGGAATGCAAATGGCGGTGGCTGTAGCCGCCGCCATTTGTGTACACATTTTGTTTTGTTTTTACCCAGATGTGATAGGCTACATAAGATAGGCTACGTAAGTATGGGGGGGGGAAGAAAAAAACAGACTGCAAATGGCGGTGGTGGCAGCCGGTCAGAAGACCAGCCGCCGCTGGAGCTGCCACCATCCGAAACATCCACCCCAGGTAAGTCTTGTCCCGAGGGGGATCCGTGGGGGGCGGGGAGGTGGTAGGCCATTCCGCGATGGATTTCAGGGGGCCGAATGCACTGGCATTTGGCCTCACCGAGATCCGTCGCGGAATTCTCTGACATCCCTAGTATTTCCCCGGTAGGCTAAAGTCTGAAAATGTGGATTTGGGGGGAATTTGCACAAATCAGATTTCAGAGGTGTGCATTTGTGCTAGGGATGTGGGAGAAATCCTCCACAGACACCAATGAGGCTGGATTCTATTGAATCCGGCCCCCCGAAGTCCATGGAGGATCAGATCTCTTACCTCTGCCTCCCCGCAAAGTCCTCGCTGGCCAGATCCTGCCTGCCACTGGCTCCGAAGCCCCAGCGATATGGCTGCCATTGCCATATCGCTGGCTGGACTGATGGACTGCAGATGCAAATGGCGTCCGCTATGCCATTTGCGTCCCTGCTCTTTGACCTAATAGGCTATGTAAATCTTTACATAACCTATTGCGTGAAAAAACAGGGACGCAAATGGCGTCCACTATGCCAGACGCCATTTGCGCCTACAGTACATCAGTCCAGCCAGTGATACCGCAATGGCGGCCGTATCGCTGGGGCTTCGGAGCCGGCCAATGGCTCTGTGGAGTCGCCATGGAGCAGAGCCAGCCGGCGAGGATTCTGGGGGGAGGGACGGATCTCCTCCCCCCCGCAGACCCCCCCCCACCAGAACGGCAGGTAAGTAATACGTACATCCCTAATTTGTGCAGATGCACACTTTGGAATGTGAATGCAAGTTTGGGAAATTGCAAAACCGCATTTCTGCTCGTCTTCACATTTGGGGTTGCAAATGGAGCATCTTCAGATAGGGATGGATGGACTCATCTCCATTTGGTTGCTCTCTGAACCACCACCATTGCCTGCACCCACTCGTCACATCGTGCGAGCGACTGTCAAGTGTTGCAGGGCCACCCGCTCCTTCCATGAGCTGCCATTGTTATGCAAAATGGTATCTCGGGTCTTTACAGAAAACTAATGTTGCATAGATTGCAGCTGTAAAGGGGCCATCTATGCAACATTACAAGCATAAATGGGCCATTTACGCCTGTAATGTTGCATAGATAGCCCCTTTACAGCTGCAATCTATGCAACATTAGTTTTCTGGGAAGACCTGAGATGCCATTTTGCATAACAATAGCACCTTGGGGAAGGAGCGGGTGGCCGACCCCCATTCGTGAACCTTGCGGAGCTTGGAAAATGGGTCCACTAAGTGCTGTGCAATCTGCGAATGGGAGTCTGGGGCCAAGCGGGGGAGGGGAGTCCATCAGACTCCACCCCCATTTCGCGTGCTCACAACATCCCTATCTTTGGATGATTTGCAAACAGAAATGATATTATTGTAGAATCCTAGCTAAAATTATAACACCACAAAATGACGCCAAAATATAGCCCCACAGACAATTAGTGCATACTATCCCTAAAACATTCTTGAAAAGCTACGTTCTGATTGTTTCCCAGAAGGCATGATGGAACCAGGTGGGCTCCCCTAGTAAGGGCAAACCATATCTGGAGTGCAAGAATGAAGAAGACCGTCTCCCATATCCCGACCCCTCAAACTTCAGATAGCAGGGGACACACAGTGGGGCTCAGGGCTGCCCCTACTATTGTTTATTTAATTAACATATATCTCACCTTTCTGCCAAAAAAACAAAAGAAAACATAGCATGCAAAGTGCCTAACAATAACATCCAGATTAAGAACAAAATTTTAATTAAGACAAAACATAAAAACAAATGCATTGACCACTCTACCATTAGGCAGAGTGAGGCAGCTGCCTTAGGCAGCTGTTTTGGGGTATCATGGAAGGGGAGCAAATGGTTAGTTATTTAATTCATTATTAATTTATTATTGTTGTATTTTTACTGGCAAGGAGTGTTAGATCTTCTGCCTTAGGTGCTCAAATAATGTGACTGGCCTTGGGTACTATTCATCTTGACTGGGAGGGGTTTTTCTTGAGCCAGCCCTGCCTCAGAGTATGGATGGACAGACTGGCTTGTGTCCGCTGAGTGCAAGCGCTTGCTGAGTTGCTGCTGCCACCCGCCCCCACAAGCCAGCCTGTATGAGCCTGGAGGGCTCGGTGAGCAGTCTGGGAGTGCCCTGCAGCTCCCGCTCCCTGATGCAAGCTGCCATTTTTACGCAAGACGGTGGCTCACATCGAGGAGTGGGCGGGTACAGGGTGTTCCCACCGCTACCACCACTGCTGTAGCAAGGGTTGGGAGAGAAGGAGAGGTGCTCCCTTCTTCCTCTTTAGTCCCTTCTACTGAGGCAGCAGCAGAGGCAATGCTGGTCATTTTACATAAGTCTTTTACACTTACATAAAACAACTGGCCTGCCCCCACCACTTTAGCAGGGGTAGGAGGAGGACAGGAGAGGAGCTCCATTCTCACCTTCATGTCCCTGCTACTGTGGCAGGCTTGCTGAGGGACTGGTCGCCCACCTGCTTGCCCAACTCAGCACATGCCAAATCGGGCAAGTGCTGGTGTCCGTGGACTGGCATCTGGGGGGCTGAGCCAGTGATTTATTGCCAGGCTTCGAGCCCCAACTGGGTGCCCATGCCATCCCAACCTTAGTCGTTGTTCTAAGTGTATGGGTAGGTGCTTACCAAAGGATGTGATCATTAAGATGTCCTGGTCCCAAGCCATCTAGGGCCTCAATGCAGCCAAAAAAAGATGATACAGGGGTTGGATTCAGATTTATGCCAGATCAATTACACTCTTGGAAGTTGACTTCTCCACCTCCTCCTGCCCAGGGTAGGCCCTCCAGCCCCATGGAAATGCTACACAGAGAGTTAGGAGACCCCACTGAATGGGGCAAGCTGTGGTGTGTGCAGGAGGTGGGATCCCAATTATCAGATGGAGGGACCTTACATGAGAGGAAGGAACATTCCTCTTGTGGAAGGCCTCTTCCTTTCACAGAAAGCAGATCCTGGATCCAGCCCACAATATTGATCAAGTAACCTCGCTTGTGGACTGTGGGAATGCTGTAGACATAATATACCTCGACTTCAGCAAAGCTTTCGACAAAGTGCCCCATGATATCCTGATGAGAAAACTAGCTCAAAGTGGGCTAGATGAAACAACAATCTGGTGGATCCACAGTTGGCTACAGAATCGAACTCAAAGAGTGCTTATCAATGGGACCTTCTCAAACTGGGGAGAGGTAACGAGCGGGGTACCGGAAGGCTCAGTCCTGGGCCCAGTGCTTTTCAACATTTTTTATTAATGACTTGGAGGAGGAGGTGCAAGGAATGCTGATCACATTTGCAGATGACACAAAATTGGGCGGGATAGTTAATACTTTGGAAGACAGAAACAAAATTCATAGTGATCTTGATAGACTGGAGCACTGGGCAGAAAACAACAGAATGACATTTAATAGGGATCAATGCCAAGTTCTGCACCTAGGAAAAAGAAACCAAATGCACAGTTACAAGATGGGGAATACTTGGCTCAACAACACTACAAGCAAGAAGGATCTTGGAATTGTTGTCGATCACAAGCTGAATATGAGCCAACAATGTGATGTGGCTGCAAAAAAGGCAAATGCTCTTTTGGGCTGCATTAATAGAAGCATAGCTTCCAAATCCTGGGAAGTACTAGTTCCCCTCTACTCAGCACTCGTTAGGCCTCATCTGGAGTACTGTGTCCAGTTCTGGGCACCACATTTTAAGAAGGATGCAGACAAACTGGAGAGGGTTCAGAGGAGGGCAGCAAAGATGATCAGGGGTCTGGAAACAAAGCCCTATGAGGAGAGACTGAAAGAACTGGGCATGTTTAGCCTTGAGAAGAGAAGACTGAGGGGGGATATGATAGCGCTTTTCAAGTACTTGAAAGGTTGTCACAGAGAAGAAGGCCAGGATCTCTTCTTGATCATCCCAGACTGCAGGACACGGAATAATGGGCTCAAGTTAGAGGAAGCCAGATTCCAGTTGAACATCAGGAAAAACTTCCTGACTGTTAGAGCAATACGACAGTGGAACCAATTCCCTAGGGAGGTAGTGGACTCTCCCACACTAGAGGCATTCAAGACAAGGCTGGACAGCCATCTGTCAGGGATGCTCTGACTTGGATTCCTGCATTGAGCAGGGGGTTGGACTCGATGGCCTTGTAGGCCCCTTCCAACCCCACTATTCTATGATTCTATGTAACATACTCCCAGTTAATATTTGGTAGCTGCATACTGAACCAAATGAAGTTTCTGGACATCCTTCAGAGGCAGCCCCACATAGAGCACATTATAGTTAGTGATTCCGCAAAACTTAGAGGAAGGCCTTTCACAAGTCGAATCTGCAATGTTAGTAATGCTGGCATGTTTACTAAGCTTGGATGGCTATTCAGTGAACTTTGTCATTCAAATCAAGGTTGATTATGCACACCTAAACATCATGGAATGTCCATGTGACATGCCATGGCATGGTCACATGGCCATTCCAGGAAGTGTCTGCTGGGCTGAAATGCACTCTCTCTCTGTCTGAATACAGGCATACTGCTACAAGTACAAAAGGCGCTTTTCTATGGATTTTAATACTTCCGAAAAACCTCCTTTCATGTTTGTAGCAAGTGCAGGTTACGTTTCCGCCAGCGAGGTACTTCCTGGAATTGTCATGTGGCCATGCCAGGGTGTGTCACATGGGCATTCCAGAAAGTGCCTGCCAGCTGAAATACCATCTGTGAAGTCAGCTGTGTTTGCTAGGAGTGCACGCACATGGTGTTTCAGGGAAGAGGAGGCTGGGAGAGGAATGACGCAGGTTGGCCTGGCTGGCTGGTGGGCAAGGAGGAGATCTGGGTGCTTGTTGTAGTTGTATATACAAAATGAGAACTTGGAATAATGGAGTATTTTCATCTGAGATTAGACAGAGGAATTTGGAACCTAGTGGGTAAGTTGCAATTTCTGCTGGGGTACGTTTGCCCATCAGTAATTATAGTCATCCAGTCAGAAAGTTCCTGACGCATGACTGAACATGGCTAGAGCTGTCTTTTCTAGGAAAGGATGCAGTTGGCATACTAGCTGAAGCTGTTTCAAAAAACATACTTAGGCAATGTGGCTACTGGGCCATCCAAGAGTACCGCTGGGTCCAGGAGTAATCCCAAGCTCTAAATGTGCTACCTAAAGGGGGGGGGGATGCAACCCCATTCAAAACAGGGTGGATACCTAATGCAAGATCAGCTGGCCAGCAATATGCCCCTTCAGGCATTCTCCTCCATGAGGGTTAGAGTGGGGGCTCACTGGCCCTGAGCCCCACTACATGGGCTGCCCCTATCATTTAGAAGCCTGCATGATCAGGCTTCCACATCATGGGAGAACTTATGCTCATAGAACAGGCCCCCTCTTCGACCCTCCCCCCCCCGCAAGGTATGGACAGTCATGGGGTGGGGCCATTATGGACACACAGGCAGAGGTGGGGCCAGCAGGAACTGCCCTGCTTTCTTCCCCCCCATACGATTACAATCATTTGGAGAGGAACACCTGTATTTTGGTTTTATTTGGATAAAGGTTCAGGTTGTTTACTCCCATTCAGCCCAATACTGACCATAGACATTGATACAGGACTTCATCCTATATAATGTGTGTGTGTGTGTGTGTGTGTGTGTGTGCGTGCTCGCGCGCGCATAACCACCCCTGATTTGAAATGAGAACTTAATCATGAAAAAAAACCCCACTTAATATACACTTAATTAAATTTAGAGGAGCAGATTGGAACTCTTCATTGGATAACTATTTGCAGCTAAATTTCCAGTCATTTTTATACTGATTATTCCTGGATGCAGAGAGCAGAGGCTACATAATGACCCCCTTATGATTAGCCAAGGGAAAGACATGGAGCTGCATTTTACTATTATCACAGTGGAAATGATTAGAAATCAAACAGTATTCCAGTCTGGGCCTCATCAAAGTAAATAGCATTCTATCAGGCTGCAATGACATTTCAATTAGAACTCATTAAGTCTATTTGTTACATTACATAGAGCTGTTAAAAATAAAGAAAGACAGAACGCCAATTCATCCCAAAGCGTTCCCTCCCTGGGAGGTAATTTTTGCAAGCACCTCATCATAAGATCCACATGGAGGATGAAATTGTGAATGGATTTGTCAGGACCACCAGACACACGAGATCTTCAGCTCAATCCTCATTCTTTGGGCTATATTGCTAGAATTGTTGGTGAACTTTGATAACACTGAAATGATTTTAGTTGGATGTTGGAAGTCTAGGACAGGGCCAGTCCCAGTGATGTGGTTGCCTGAGGTGAACAACAACATTGTGCCCCCTCCCCTTCCCTGTACAAAAGCTTTCTGAACTGCCAGATGAATCTGCCTTCAACGTGGATGAGGGGACACCATCCTCCACTGCACCTGCAGGCAGCAGACTAACTTATGGGGCGCAGAGCAGGCCACATGGCACACAAGTCTCTCCTCCAACATCTTGCTGCCACCTCCCAGCATCTGCCACCTGAGATGACTGCCTCATTCTGCCTAATGGTAGGGCTGGCCTTGGTCTGGAGTACTTAGAGACCCATTTCAGACACCCAGCTGTAATAACCATAGTGTTCTGAAAAGGTCCAAGAGCCCTTGGGCCATCTCAGAGGTGCTGAGGCTTCAGTGCTCACCTAATCACAGCTTAAGGACACACAGGACCTGGAGACCTCTGAGCCTACTGTGTCTCATTCTCTTCTTGCTTTCCACACTGCCCCCAGGGAGTACAATACGAATAATAATGTCCCACAGCTCTATTGGGACTGTACCAGTTCAAAGACTGCAGCACGGGGTGGTGGTGGTGGTGTCAATTTTGAATAATGCCCAGTGGTGTTTTTTTTTTTTTTTAAATCCCAAAGGATTCCTTGGGCTTACAAAATTGGATAACAGCAAGAAAGGCAGCTCTCACTGTGATAAGGGATACTCGGGGCTTTCATTTGGTTTGCATTTTTAAGCAAATCAACCTGATTCACAATTTCTGGACTGATATGTGATTTGAATTGCAGTTATCCTTTAGTTTTGCACTTCTCTGAATTTTGTGATACTGTTCTTGGGTCAAAAATGTACCCAAATGTATATCAAATGTGTACTTAGGATATGATGTATACAAAAACAGGTATTTTAGGTGTCTTTGTATTTTATTTTAAGGTCTATTTTGTTTTTTAAATACATTAAAATAATACAACTGTGTGTGTGTGTGTGTGTGTGTGTTTAGTTGCAGAAATAGGACAGAACAAACTTATGGAAGAACAAATGCAAAACTGACTCAGACCAGAAATCTGTTCATCTGCTGTGATATACCATTTTGGGGTTTTGTTTTAGCACAGGGAAAATATTCAAACTTGCACCTGTGGTCTGAAGTGGTATAGAACTGAGCCATGTGACTGTCTATGTATATTTGCTTTTGCTCCAGTGTGCCACTGCTGAACTATCTGAAACCTAGCACCCATGGAAGGTTGGTGGGTTAGCTCCGCTGTACCAAAGATCACCTTTCTACTTCTAGTTCAGGGGCATTAGTCTTCCTCATTCAGTCTTTACAGACTATCTCCCTCCCCCCTTTTTTTAAAGGTTCCATTTATATTCCAAGGATGGGATGGGGCACTTGTGCCCTTCCAGATGTCATTGGACTTCAACTCCCATCAGCCCTAGCCAGCATGGCCAATAGTCAGTGATTATGGGAGTTGTAGTCCAATAACCTTTGGAAGGCCATGGGTTCCCTGCATTTGCTCTATACCCTGTGAGCCTTTGGTAATAACCTGAGGGTTCCATAGACTCCCTAGGCAACAGAATACTTTTGTCCCCACTGGGTGGAAAGCAATCTGCCTCTTAGCTTAGGTCGGGAGGGATGTGTGTGACCTTCCAGATATTGTTGGATTGCAATTAGAGATATTGTGGGTGCCCAATTTGGTCTGAGAGTCCGGCAGACTCCCCACACCCACACCTCCTGTAATCTTGCATATATAGGTGATTCACAGCGCCATTTATTCATATAACTATGTGTGCATATTTGCAATCACCATGTTTTTTCGCAAAATGGTGATTGCGATGCTGGAGGCCGGTGAGTGCAGGTAGCCCGGCAAGTGCAGCAGGGGGGTCAAGCATGGGTCCGGGGGCACGTGAGTGAGGGCAGAGACTGGGTGGGTGCCCAGAAGACCTGGACAGGGAGGCTAGTTGCAATTACCATCAAAACCTAGCCGGGATAGGCAATGGTGAGGGATGATGGGAGTTGCACTCCAAAAACATCTGTAAGACCACAGATTCCCTGTCTCTGCTTTACATGGACTAGTTACAGCACTGTGAAAAAGAGCTCAAGATATGACTGTGAAGAACAGAACACTTTCCCCTTGGATTGATTGATTGATTGATTGATTGCATTTATATCCTGTCTTTTTTCCTCTTGCAAGGAACCCAAGGTGGCTTACATTCTCCTCCTCTCCATTTTATCTTCACAACAACAACAACCCTGTAAGGTAGGCTGTGCTGAGAGTCTGTGACTGGCCCAAAGTCACCCAGTGAGCTTCCATGGCCGAGTGGGGACTAGAACCTGGATCTCCTGCTGTCAGGATGCCCCTGTTGCCTACTGAATCCTCCAATAGCCAGAATCAACTAGGGATGTACGAATCACTTACCTGGTTCCGGTCGGGGCATCCACTGGGGGGGGGGAGGCACTCCGTCCCTCCCCCTGGAATCCTCGACGGGGGGAGGCGATCCGGTCCTTCCCCCTGGAATCCTGCCCGGCTGGCTCTGCTCCGCGGCGGCTCTGCGGAGCAGCCGGCCAGGGCCATCTGCAGCTGGACTTCCAGCCATGGACGGGCTGCTGCAGACGCAAATGGCGGCTGCCGTAGCGGCCATCATTTGCATCCTTCCAGGCTGCTGTGATAGGCTACGTAAGTATTTACATAGCCTATCAGGGCATGCCCCCCCAAAAAAACCCCAACGGCGTACGCAAATGGCGGCGGCTTTGGTGACCACCATTTGCGTACCCTATTTTTCGCCGTTCTAGCCTACGTAAATATTTACGTAGGCAATTAAGGTGAAAAAAAAGGGAACCGCAAGTAGCATAGTGGGCGCTATTTGCGGTTCCCTTTTTTTTCATCATAATTGCCTACGTAAATATTTACGTAGGCTAGAATGGCAAAAAATAGGGAATGCAAATGGTGGCCGCCATAGCTGCTGCCATTTGCGTAAGCTGGGTTTTTTTGGGGGGGAGGTAGCCGTGATAGGCTACATAAATTCTTACGTAGCCTATCACAGCTCGAAGGATGGCAATGGTGGCTGCAGCAGCCCAGCCGTGGCTGGCCAGGAGACCAGCCGCTGGAGCCGCCGCCACCGGCGCCGCCGGAACTGCTGCTGCTGCCACCATCTGCTGCCAGGTAAGTTCCATCCAGCCGGAACCACTGCCGCTGCATCCGCCTCAGGTAAGTTCCATCCCGGGGGATTCCGCGGGGGTGGGGGCAGGAGGCCATTCTGCCACGGATTCTGGGGGGCCGGATTCTAAAGAATCCAGCCTCACTGGAATCCATGGCGGAATTCTCTGCCATTCCTAGAATCAACACTCAGACAAAAGGGCTGCTTTCATTCATCCTAATGAAGCAAACAGATGCTAATTGCCTGAGACTCAGAGGAACTACAAAGGAACAGCCATCTAGAGGTTTCTAAGGATTAGAACGTCAGTTGATCTCTGTTTGGGAAAAACATGGCAACTCCCTGAACTTAAGGGGTGGGAGGGGAAGTTCTCCCCCTCTCCCATGGGGCCTCGGGATGCAGCTTTTGACACCGAGCCAATCGAGCTGAGCGCCTAAGCTCGGCTCCTGCAGTCTCTCACTTGTGCTTGCACCTGTGCCTTGCGTCTAAAAGCTCAAGTTGTCCCTCACTTTCCATGCCTGGGTCACTGTCGCTCCCAGGGATGTGAGTGGTGGGGGGGTTCCCCCTCCACCTGCACCTCTGAAGTCTGAAAGAGTTCCTCTCCCACAAATGGTATCTCTTCCTCAGAATCAGAGCTCCCTTGGGACTCTGTGGGCTCAGATACAGCCCTGACACCTGGCTCTACGTCCAACACTCTAGCCATTACACCACGCTGGCTCTCTTACTACAGGCATCATCCCTCTGTGTCAGAGAAATCCATTTGTGGGGTGGAGTTCGACAAGTTTTCCTAGGTTCAGCCCCCCAGACTTTGTTTTGGTTCCAGCTGTGGTGCCCGATTTGATCTGCATCAAGCTGGGCCAGTTTGCAGATTTTCCAAGCATTTTCTGCTCCCCCCACCACAAGTTCCACAATTTGCACAAATTTCTGAGCAATTTGCATGAATTGCAAAACTTGTCAGGAAAAAATGCACAAAAACATTACTGAAGTTCAGGGAAAAGCCCGTAGCTCAGCTTGCAAACACAAATTGAGCCAGGGAACTCTGTCGAGTCCAAAAGAACCATATTTCCCAGCAGTGAAATCCCTACTATTCAACCCTAGATTTTGAGTAGATCCCAGGCCTCCCCCAACATGCCCCCAACATGCTCCCAGAAAACTGTGTTCTTGCCCCCCATACTCCCTCTGGAATAGGCAGGCAAGTTACCGATGGCAACAGAGCTTTCCACCTCTACACTGGGAGGCTTCCATCCCACCCACAGAGGGGGAGATCCAAAGCGTCATACAGCCCCTCAGCCATCCTCCCATGATTGCTCCATCCGTGGATTGCTCCATCCGTGGCTTGCCAAAAGGCCCAGGTATTTTTGTGTTTTAAAGCAATTTATTTCTTGCTTTTGGTAGTGTTTAAGGCAAAAGAAGCTATAGCTACTAGGTTAAGCATAATCAGCGGCAACGGTAATGGGAAATCAATGTGCCATAATTAACTGTGAATGGAATATCTTTGAAGCCTGGGAATGATTTTAGTTCTTAATGGTAATTATTGCAATGGAAATTGAATGTTTCCAAATGATTCCTTTATTAATATTTTAAGTTGCCATGTGGGAGGCAGGATCCGTCGTGACACCTGCTCTCCTGTTCTTCTGAAAGCCTGCAAAGCCATAATCCCTTTAGACTTTCCACAGATACTAATCAGTAGCTTGGAGAAGAACGATCAGGAAGAGTTCATTAACCACTGCTAAAAAAGACTACCCTACTCCCCACCCTTTTTACAGTAGCCTGAATGCCTTCCTTCATTTCAAAGAAAAAGCAACATATTTGAATATTCATTGGCTCTTACTTCTACAGGCCAAAGGGACTGCAATTTTGTCAGCGGTAGGGGATTATTCCAGCAAAAATTGTGAAGGAAAAATATACAGTGGGGACATCTTCATTCATCCCATTGTTATTATGTATTTGCATCCTACATTTTAAAATTTCTTAGCCATTACAGAATAATTTCAAGGGATGTGAGGAATGTCTCTAGAGAAATGTTACCCATCTGATAAAAACGTCTTCTGGTTACTTTCTGAGATGTTTCATCTGATTAGAAAAACCACCAAATCCACCACATTTATTTCTATACGCAGTGGCAATTTATGGTGTTGAGACCTTGAAATATAACCATAACACTCATTCCATTCCTTTCTTTGCTTCCCTCAAAATTCTTCATATGTTTTGCCCAAGCAAATCTCCTGTTGCCTAAGCAAAGTTCAATGATGACTCTTATAAGTTTAAAACTAAAGGCTCTAGAGTCAGGAAAAAAACTCAGCTGGCTCTGGCCATGCACTGAGGAGATAAGCCGTCACTGGTCATCTCTCTGTTGAGAGGTGGTCCTCTCATAACATAAATAGTTGGTGATTTTCCATGGCTTTTGATACCATCGACCATGGGTATGGTCGACCATTGACCAGAAGACCATGAGCCTTCTGGGACGGCTCTCTGATTTGGGAGTGGGAAGGCACTGCATTTCAGTGGTTTTGCTCCTACTTGGAGGGTTGGCTCCAGAAGGCGGTGCTTGGGAACATTGCTCAGCCCTGTGGATTCTCCAATATGGGGTTCCGCAGAGGTCAGTTTTGTTCCCCATGCTGTTCAACATCTACATGAAACCATTGAGCATGGTCATCCGGAGTTTTGGAGGGTGTTATCATCAGTATGCTGATGACACGCAGCTCTATTTCTCCTTTTCTTCTTCTTCAGGTGAGGCTGTGGATGTGCCGAATCAGTGCCTGGCTGCGAGAATGGACTGGATGAGGGCTAATAAACTGAAGCTCAATCCAGACAAGACTGAGATGCTGTTGGTGGGTTGTTCTGCTGACTGGATGTAGGGTGCTCAACCTGTTCTGGATGGGGTTGCGCTCCCCTTGAAGGAACAGGTCTGTAGCTTGGGGGTCCTCCTGGAACCAACTTTGTCACTTGAGGCTCAGGTGGCCTCAGTGGCACGGAGTGCCTTATACCAACTTTGGTTGGTGGGCCAGCTATGCCCCTATCTAGACAGGGATAATCTGCCTTCAGTTGTCTATGCTCTGGTAACCTCTAAGTTAGATTACTGCAATGCGCTCTATGTGGGGCTGCCTTTGAAGATGGTTCAGAAGCTGCAGGTCATGCAAAATGTATCAGCCAGTGTGATAATGGGGACCAGAAAGTCCGAACATATAAGACCAACTCTGGCCCATTTGCACTGGCTGTCTATATGCTTCCACACTCAATTCAAGGTGCTAGTTTTAACCTATAAAGCCCTACATGGCTTGGGACTGCAATACCTGACGGCACGCCGCTCCTGAAATGAACCTACCCATACTCCATGTTCAGTATCTAAGGTTCTCCTCCAAGTGCCTTCTCCAAGGGAAGCTCGGAAGGCAGAAAAGAGGGAGAGGGCCTTTTCAGTGGTGGCTCTCTATCTGTGGAACAAGCTCCCCAATGAGCTCTGCCTGGTGCCAACATTATTATCTTTTCGGTGCCAGGTTAAGACTTATCTCTCTTCCCAGGCATTTGGCAGCATATGATAAGTTTTAATCGGTCCTGGATATGTCTTTAGTTATGACTGGCAGTTCAAAGTTATTTTTAGCTATAAGTTGTTTGTGTATATTGTCTGTGTGTTTTTATATAAATGGATTTTAAACTTTTTTTCTATTGTATTTAATGTTTTAACTCTTGTAAACTGCCCAGAGAGCTTTGGCTATAGGGCGGTATAGAAATGTAATAAATAAATAAAAAATAAAAATAAATAAGGAATGTGTAATAAATAAGTGAGAGCCAGTGTGGTGTGTAGTGGTTAGAATGTTGGGCTAGGACCAGGAAGACCCAGGTTCAAATCTCCACTGAGCCATAAAGCTCACTGGATGACCTTGTACCAATCACTGTCTCTTGGCTTAAGACAGTTGTTGTGAGGATAAAATGATGGACAGGAGAATAATGTCTGCTGCCTTGATCTTCTTAGAGGAAAGGTGGGGTGTAAATCTAACAGATAAATGACATAATATTAACAAGGCAGAATGAGGGAAGCTTCTGTATGTTTGTGGCATACCATGAGTCTCCACTTATATCACAGTGTAGCCCATTTCACAACAAAGGAAATTGTAATTTAATCTGACTTTTTGGCAAGCTCCCCAGGAAAGTTAGGAATGGAAATGCCCCAAGAGAAGTGAACTAGCTTAACTGACCCTTCCCCAGCCTGGGCTCTCTAGATATTTTGGACTTCCAGTTTCCATCAGCCTCAGCCAGAATGGCCAATGGTCAGGGATTCTGGGAGGTGGGGCCCAAAACATCTGGAGGGAACCAGGGGGGTGTTCCCATCAGTGATTTACTCCGAGCCAGTTGCATGTTGAAGTTGTTAGGGATACATGACATCGTGGCCATCCAGCAGCCACCCCGGAGCTTATCAGGGAAAAACTGGATTTCCTGAGACTGCTTAAAATCCAATTCTTTTCCTTAGGTTGGGTTCTCCATGATATAGTTGTTGTATGCCCCAACCACCGCATTGACCGCGGGTATGCTAGCTCTGCCCAGGGGTGTGCTTTTCAACGTGACCCCAGTCAAGGGGTGTTTCCTCCCACTGTGCTGAATGAGGCTTTCCCTCTGAATTCCCACAGAAATAATGGAGAAATCCCTCAATTGACACGGCACATTTTAAAGCCCAATTCTTTAAGCACAATTAAGCATGCTCTTGAGGCTCCACTCCATTGCCTTAGGAAGTAACTACTTCACAGCTGCCTTATAGAGATCCCTGCATGTTACAATGGGGGCTGGTTTCTGTCTTTGTGTTTACTGCTTTCTTTCCAATATCAAATCCATTAGTGTCTCCTCAGAATTAACTCCCATTGTGGTCAGTGAGGTCCTGCAAATTAAAATGGGGGCTGGTTTCCATCTTTGTGTTCTCCCCCCCCCGCCTTTCCCAGCACAAGCATATGTGTGTCTATTCAGAAGTAACTCATATTGTGGTCAATGAGGCTTGCTCCTGAAATGCAGGTGCATCTGGACATTCAGGGGAAAGGAGAAAGGGGAGGGGGGAAGCCTCTCTTATTGGTTGAGCAGCCCCTGCCAGTCAGATGACATTCACTCCAATCCCCACCCCCACCAGGAAGTATGTTCGGTGAAGCAATTTTTACTGCTGCAGAGAATCTGCTTGTGGAAACCTGCTCACAGCAAAGCCGATTCCTTTAAAAAAATCCAGTACTCCTCCATTCGCTTCTCCTTCCATTGTCGTGGAAACATGGCCCAGATTGGGAACGGCTGATCTAACCAATAGAAGAAGAGCACACTGAGCTTCTGGATATGTGAAAGCCTGGACTGCCAAAGCATATTTGTGGATTTGCAGATGTTTTTAGGTTCCAGCACCACGTCGTGTTGCAAAGCAGGAACACATTTTATCCCATCCCCCTTTAACAATCTTTTAATAATATTTTATAATCTACTTATTTAGTTTTAGCTAGCTAGCATCCTATGGTAAATCCACCCACTAAATGAAGCAGCAATATAAACACTTTTATGGTTGGCTGAGTATGGTTGCTAGTAAAAATAACCAACACACATAATGGGCACAAGATCCTGAACTCACTTTGATTTAATTTTTGCAGAAGGAGGGTGGAACACCGCCCCCCCCCACCAGTCAACTGAAGCCAAGAATGAAGTTTCCATTGGCCTTTAAAAACAAAGTTTGGCTAGCAGATGGAGGAAATGGGTAGACTACCGTTTTCACTGGACATAAATAGCCAAAAAACAATAACCCATCCTGTGGCTCAGGCATTGCAGGCAGGCTATAGTAGGACCAAAATGCTTGTAGGACACAAACAGATATATACAAAAAACACTGATTTGGACTCAGAGCTGAATCATGGAATGCTATCTTTTTATTTTCTTTCTTTTTTGAGTAAGATTTGTTTCCTAGATGTTCTGCTTTTGGTGTGGCATATGTAGCAACACTCAAATTTTGACACAATGTTAAAAACTGGGTCTGAGTTTTGGCAAGAAAGAAGTTGCCTTTGAAAAACAGTTTTCATACGTATGTTTTACCTGTATTTAAACTGGTATCAAGTCACCCAACTTTGGATGTAAATCACCCTGGGAATTTCTATTAAAGGGTGGCATAGAAATGTTGGCAATAAATAAATAAATAAATAAATAAATAAATAAATTTAATAATAAATAAATGCACACAATCCACAAATAAATGCACAACATGCATTTGACCCAATCACGCAAGAGGGTGGTGCTCATAAGCCATTCTGCGCATGGAAGCAGCTTTCTATGACTGTTCGTGATGCGGCCACTGATGCTTATGTTTCCGCATCAGCATACTCCTCTGACCCCTAGTGAAGTAGCTGTGTATGTCTTTTCATGTACAGGATGTGTGTGCATAGATAGAGAGAGAGAGAGAGAGAGAGAGAGAGATGTGCATCTGTATTCAGATGGTCCACCAGTTATTATGCAGGGCTAGTTCTCCGTGACTACAGCTGCAAACAGTTACCAAACTTTTACTATACCTTGATTAAAATTTATAGAGGCACTACAAGCTATGTTGAAGTAGCTTCAGAGACCTGATTTGGTCCATGGGCTGCCAGGTGACCATTCCAGATCCAAGTAAAAATAAAATAAAACATCTTCACTCATTAAAAGAGCTGCATGCCTTTGTTAGGCTGCATCAGATTTAACTAGACACCCCTGATCAGTGAGCAGTATAATCTACCTCTCCAGAGGCTTAAGGCAGCATGAATCACCAGCCAGTGGGTGAACGCTTTAAATGGTACATTCTTTTAAGATTCTGAAAGTCTGAAGTATGCAGTGAAGCTTCCCACAATACAAGCCTCAAAATGACATGCAAATTACAGACCTGCTCTGGAGAGTGGTGTTGTGGAAATGGTAATATGAAGATCCATATTTATTATATCTCAATGACTTCTTTCATTTTACAAGTAAAGAGATATATTTCATAAGTGCCTGGCCTGCCAGTCTAGACTGGGACCTGAATGACAAGATGTATTCTTTCTGGCTGGAGAATTGCTTGCAAATAACAACTCCTCTACAAGCCAAGCTGATGCACACCACTCAGGATCACAGAGACTTTACTGAATTTAGGCTGGTTAGGTACAAGGCTCACTCTCAGGACTGGGGAAGAAAACTGTTCAGTTTACAATTTAATGCAAGGTTACCCAATTTTGCACTTTCGAACCAAGACACAATCCAAAATGCAGTCATCTTCCAAAATTCACACTTCTCTGAATTTTGCAATGGAGTTCTCCAGTTAAAACATGCATACAAAAAGGTATATATATATTGGGGAACGTGCACACAAAAATGCATATATTAGTGAAAAATGGCTTTCAAAATTTATTTATTTATTTATTTACAACATTTGTATACTGCTCCATATCTAAACAGATTCCAGAGCAGTGAACAACAAGAGGTAAAATGAAAAAAAGAAAAAGAAGAAGAATGAAACTTGATATTAAAATTATTCTTTAAAAAAAACCCAGAGTGTCAATAAAACCAAGGCTGGTTAACCAAGGAAGGCTTCGTGGAAAAGAGCTGCTTTCAGGAGGCGCTAAAAACAACCCAGTGTTGGCTCCTGCCTGACCTCCAGAGGCAGGGAGTTCCATAGGAAGGGAGCCACCACACTGAAGGCTCTTTTCCAAGTGGAATCCAGTTAGGCCATGGGTCCATGTGGAACCACCAGGAGCATGCCCTCTGATGTCCTCAGTGATCAGGCAGGTTGGTAAGGGAGAAGGTGCTCTCTCAGGTACCTTGGTCCCAAATTGTTTAAGGCTTTATACACTAGTAGCAAAACCTTAAACCTGTCCCAGTAGTGAATAGGCAGCCAGTGCAGTTCCCTTAGCAAAGGTGTTGCATACTGAAATGGGGCAGCTCCTGACAAGAGCTGAGCTGCTGCATTCTTCACTAGCTCCAGCTTCCAGGCCAACCTCAAGGGCAGCTCCACAAAGAGCACATTGCAGTAATCCAGTCTTGAGGTTACCATTGCCTGTACCACTGTGGCCAAGCTATCCCTGTCCAGGAGAGGCTGTAGCTGGCGACCCAGCCAAAGCTGCTAAAAGGCACTCTGAGCTGCCATAGCCACTTGGGCCTCCAGCAACAGTGATGGATCTAGGAGTACCCCCAAACTATGGACCTGATCTTTCAGAGGGAGTGCAACCCCATCCAGAATAGGCAATGAGCCTGTCTAGCAGACCTGTGCACCACTCACCCACAGGGCTGAAAATGCATTATATTTGGAAAATTGCTTGCAATAAAGGTGCATATTTGGAAAAAATTGCATACAAGATGCATGTCCCATCTGCACAGGCTGCCTGTATGTTTCTGAGCTAGGGATGCTGTGAACTAGGGATGTTGGTGGACTCCCCCAAGTCTGCCCCCTCCTGGACCCCGCTTGCAGGACTCAGTGTCCTCCTCTCTTCCTTGCAAGAAGGAAGAGAGGGTGAGCAGTTTGCGTGCAGTGATGGGGACTCTGGTGGCCACCATCTTTTCACAAAATGATGGTGACTCACAATGATGGCAGATGGCCCCACAGTATTGTCGGCCGGTTGCTCAGCCACCGAGAACCTTGAGCAGAGCTGTGTAAGGTGGGGCAGGCAATGGCAGCAGCTCAGCGAGCACCCGACAAAGCTGGGCATGGGTGATTCTTTCCATCCCTATTCTGAGCCCGATTCGAGGTGCTGGTTTTGAACAATAAAGCCTTACATGGCTTGCGACTGCAATACATGATGGAGCACCTCTCCTGGCATGAACCCACCTGTTTAATATGCTCATCATCTAAGGCCCTCCTCCAGGTGCCTCTTCTGAGTGAGGCTTGGAAAGTGGCAACAAGGGAGAGGGCCTTCTCGGTGGGTGACCCTCCAATTATGGAATAAACTCCACAGTGAGGCCTGCCTGGTGCCAACATTGTTGTCTTTTTGGTGCCAGAATAAGACCTTCCTCTATTCCTAGGCATTTGTCAGGATATGATGGGTTTCTATCATATAATATGAAAGATTATATCGTATTGGAACCTTTCTCATCCTTCCCAATTCTGGCATATATACTTGGGAACACTGGGACTGAGAAACACCAGGCCATAATGTCTACAGTGAAAACCGCAAAAGCTCCAGCCTGCTTGGGGGCAGGACCATAGTAACAGGGGAAGTAGCTGGTCCACCCAGGGACATGAGCAGCATGTTCCCTAAATTTTCCTTCCTTGCACTTCCAGTTTTCATTTAGGGACCTTTCTTACATTATGTGTATGGCATAGGAGACGCTGCAGGCTGCAACACAGGTGTAGCTCCTTCCCATGAGAAGCCCAAAGCCATGTGGGAGGAGGCCTTCTGCAGCTCCTCCCACACCAGTGTCACTCCTCCCTTTCACACGTTCCCAGATGTATGTGTGCAAAAGTGGTGTGAGTGACACTATTCCTGCATAAAGCCAGCATGGTATAGCAGCAAGAGTGTTGGACTGAGAGCCGGGAGAGCCAGGTTCTAGTCCCCACTCAGCCACGGAAACTCACCAGGTGACTTTGGGCCAGTCACAGACTCTCAGCCCAACCTACCTCACAGAGTTGTTGTTGTGAGGATAAAATGGAGAGGAGGAGGGTAATGGAAGCTGTCTTGGGTTCCTTGCAAGAGGAAGAAGGGTGGGATAGAAATGCAAGAAAGAAAGAAAGAAAGAAAGAAAGAAAGAAAGAAAGAATGAAAGAAAGTCTCACTGCCAGACTAAGCCATTAGAGAAACAAGCAGCCAGTAGATCAAAAGAAACCAATCCTAGTTGTGGTCTGGAAGTTGTACATAGGACATAAAAAGCTCCCTGTTTGTAGTAAACTAGCATGTCAGGGAGAGGGCCATGCTCAACTTTCTAGCTGATATTTAGTACTCACAGAGAGCCTTTAAACAACAGCAACAACAAAATAGAACCTCCCACTTGTATCCTGAATAGGGATGTACGGACTGTGTAAAATCCACTCGGTCTGTGTTTTGTGGATTGTCAGGCACCTTCTGTTCTGTTGTCCGCTCACACAAGTGGGTACAATTTTTTTTTCCATCATGTGGAAGAATACACAAATAATTCCATAAGAGGATTCGTAAAAATTTCCATAATTTACCTTAGTACATAACATTTAGCAGACTCTCCCCCATTCCATTCAAATTTTCCTCAGCAGAAACTCGTGTATTTTGCTACGAATAAATATGCATAAATTTCAGGAAAGTGAACACATACACACACACCCAAAAGTCCACAGACTCTGCGTGGCCTGAGAGGGTTGCTCTGCAGTGGATTCCACAGGTCGGATTCTTAGAAATTTGAGCTCACTTTAGTCTGTCTCGAATTTCTCCAGCATCCTGAAGTGGAACAATCTAGAATGTTACCACTTCAGTTGATCACCTTATTCTGCATAATGGGTAGAAGAGCTCTTAGAGCCACTTTAGACATCCCAGAGGAGTGGAAAGAAAAGAAGCATGTCTGATACACTCTCCCTGCCACCCTTTCCCTGTGTACGGGTCTTACACAAAGGGTGAAGATATACATATATCCTGCAGAGCCGTGTACCCTCTCCTGATACAGGGCACGATATGGGCATCTCCCTGCATCGGCCAAGATTTAAAAGCATGAGGACAGAATGCAGAAATAACTGATATTCTTTCTCTCACTGCTTCTCTGGAATGTTTGAATGGTCTCTAAATCTCTTCAGGGACAGAAGACTTGATCTCCCCCCACCCCATTTTGTAAAATGAATACTCTGTGAAAAACAGTGCAAAATGAGTCTGTGTGTTCAGAGCTTAGATGCATGCCCTTCATTCCCACTGATAATGAGATGCATGTTTCCACCATCTGCCTTCTCCAGACTGATCTTTGGGTATCAATAATTGGGGGGTATCTTGTATTAATATGAATAATCTGTCAGAGTAATGGCCCCTCTTCCCAAGCTTCAGGGAAAGGCAGAAGTGGTAAGTGCTGTTGGGCACTTTTCTTGCTGGTTCAGTTGCATGCAGAGCTTCATTTGATTACAACTTGTGGGACTTCCATCCCTTCCTCCAGGCTCTGGAGATGTGCTCCGTTTCTCTGTTGACGCAAATGACCTCTTCTACACATTCATCCAAATACCCCAGGGGCTTCATTTACTGCATGCTGCCTTCTTGGTCTAATACAATTGCATGGGCACAATAAGGTAATGGGGAGCCTTCGACCATAAGGGAACCATAACATTAATCTTAGGCATGTAGAAAAGGAGAAAGGGGAACATTCCAAAGTTATAAAATTCTAGGGATGTACGAAGGTCACTTACCTGGTCCCGCAGCTTGCTTCGCGGTGGGGGGGAGGCGCTTCGGTTCTCCCCCTGAAGTTCAGGCCGGGGGGGGAGGCGCCCCGCCTCGCCCGGCCGAAATTCAGGCCGGGGAGAAGCGCCCCGTCTCCCCGGCCGCGAAATACAAAAGTAAAGTTAAAAAACACACACACACACGTGATAGGCTATGTAACGATTTATGTAGCCTATCACGGCTAGATTTCCAAAGTCAACCATGATAGGCTACGTAAATCGTTACGTAGCCTATCACGTGTGTGGTTGTTGTTTTTTTTACATTCACTTTGTAATGGCGGCGGCGGCGGCAGCCGGTCGGAAGACTGGCCGCCGCCCCCGCCGAACCGCCGCCAGGACCCGCAGCTGAGAGGGACATTCGAGGGAGGTAAGTCCCATCCCGGGGGGTGGCGGGGGGGTGGAGGAGAATTTCACCGCCAATTTCGGGGGGCCGAATGCGTTGGCATTCGGCCTCCGCAAGATTCGTGGAGAAATTCTCCGCCATCCCTATAAATTCTCCATATGCTCAAGAAACCACAGCCTTTGCTGCCATCCCCACTGCTTTACCCTATTGAACCCTGCTGTTTCTCCCTGCATGCCAACTTACATAACTTCATTTCCTAGTGCTTCAGTGATTATTACAGTCAGCTAAGGCCAATTTCTGTATACTTGTGGACTGCTTAGGGATGTCGTGGGCACCCGACTGGGTCTGGGAGTCCATCGCCCCCCCACCCGCAACCCCCGGACTGCTCCCTCTGAGCCGCTGTCCTTGTTTGCCCCCTGCTCACACCCTCCCGGACTCACCACGATCCTGTCCAGTGAGTGCCTGCCATTTCCCCACCTTAGAAGCATTATGCCTCAAATACTGTGCCTACTAAGCTTTCCCGGCCCCCAAACTGCACATATTTAAATATTTAAATATGCGCATTTTCAAAACTACCTTTTTTTACGCAGAAAATAAAGGCGGGAAAATGGCGGGCACTCTCTGGATGGGATCGCGGTGAGTCTGGGAGGGTGCAAGCAGGCATGAGCAGGGATGAGCTGGGGATGAACAAGGACAGTGGTTCGGCAGGCGCCCAAAGGACCCGAGCTGGGCTGTGCCCACACATCCCTAGGACTGCTCTACTTTCTAGATCAGGGGTGCGGGACTTCTGGCCAGCAGGCCTTATCTAGCCTGCAAAGGTTGTGCATCCAGCCCACAGAGTCTCTTTGATTTCCTTGAGGGATGGGGCTTGGCCTACTGGGGATAAAAGGGATGTGGGGAGCAAGAAGCTGGTGCTGGGTGGACTGGCTGCTCTTCCTAGTGCCAGCTGAGTCCTTTTGCACAGTGTGTGGTGCTTCCATGGGGATGGTGTGTGCTGCACAAAGCCAGAGACTCAGCCAGCAGAAGCAGCTCCTCCTCCTCCCAGCACTGGCTGAGTCAGTCCCTTCATCAGTCCCTTCCTCCATACTGTGAGAGGCCCAGAATGCCCTGCCTCTCTCAACACGGAGAAAGGGAAATGGATGGGTCAATGATGTCAATGTGCCCGGACATGACCACTGATACCATCCAACTCACCAAGGGTCCAGTGATGGTCAATCTCCCCCCCCCCCAATGGATCAGCATCCTGTTTTAGATATTGGTCCAGGAACCAGAAATGTATTTTGATGCATCTGATTTTTTAACAGTGGTCAGGCTATATAATAAAACCCATGACACCTAGCTGTCAGAGTTCCATAGCTATGTGATGAAGTGTGGTACAGTACATAAAGTGTTGGACTTTCACCATAGAAGATGCAGGTTCAAATCTCCTCTCGCCCATGGAGCTCAGCAGGTGGCCTGCTGTCACTCAGTCTAACCTACCTTAAAGATTTATGATAAAAAAGGAGCAGTCCTTTCTGTAACTCCTGTTCGTAAACTATGCTGACAGCTTTCCTATTGGCAAAGATCTTGTTCTTCACTTGCTTGAAATGCCTCCTTCAATCTGCACACTCAGGTATTCGAGCCAATTGGACACTCAGGTATTTGAACAACATGATCCAAACTCATTTGCAGAGAAGGCAGCTCAGTTCATACAATAGGTGCCATATGGTGCAGGAGTGAGCCTAATGTCCATCCCCCCACCCCTGATGATTGTAGATATCATCTCATATGCACAGCTGATCCTGCGGAAGCTCTATTTGCATGATTCTTCCTCCTCAAAAAGGGCTGGGACAGACAATATGAATATGACCCTTGCAATGACAGGCTCACAAGTGACTTTATCTGTTTGGGGAAGGAGACGAGTTCCCCTAGCACTGCACCGTGTAAAGCCCATTGCAAGCCTAAATTTGTATGACCCGGAGCAATATCTTGCAAGCTCAGCACTTTGGCTTGATCTCGTATCAGCATGGCTCAAGACATCTCAGAGAACACAAAAGTGGACAGAACAAAGACTGCGTTGGGAAATCACACTTGAAAATGGCTCCAAGATTTGCCCTAGACATTAAAGCAGAAGAGTCAGCACATGTGTTTCTTCTCTCCCCCAAACCTACCCCACACTAGGGTTGGGTGAGAATTTTGCTTCTTTCCTTTTTTATAAGAACTTTCCAAAATTCAGTTTTATTCCATAAAATGGGATGGAAAGAACTTGAGATTTTTTTAAAAAAAATCATGCGGGAGAAACCAAAACGGACAGAAACCATCCATCCAGGTCCAATGAGTATTGGCTTTTCAAAGTCTGGCTTTAAATCCCTGTGTATTCAACCAAGTTAGTGCCAAATTAAGGTTGCCACCTCTTTTCTTCTGATGGGTTCCTCATCTTTAACAGCTACATGGCAGGCAGGTACATCATGGTCCTCTCCACGCTGGGAATAGCTGGACCTATTGATGTTGGCCAGTGCAAACGGATGAGAATTCTGTTCTATTTGTTGTTTTATAGGAATTTACTAGAAGACTAAAAGTGTCCTCATAAACAGGGTGGATAGAACCGGAGATTCCAAAAAACAAAAACAAAAAACACAACGAGGTGGGAGAAAGAGAAACTGGCAGATTCATCCATCTCTACCTTACAGCCTCTCCCCTAGGGGTGCACGAAAGTCACTTACCTGGTCTCGCAGCTTTTCGCGGTGGGGGGGAGGCGCTTCGCTGCTCTCCCCGCAAAGTTCAGGCCGGGGGGGGTGAGGCTTCCTGCCTCGCCCGGCCGAAATTCAGGCCGGGGGGGAGGCACCTCGCCTCGCCCGGCTGCGAAATTAAAAGTTAAAAAAACAAAAACAAAAAACGACCCCGTGATAGGCTACGTGACGATTAACGTAGCCTATCACAGCTAGATCTGCAAAGTCAGCCGTGATAGGCTATGCAAATAGCGTTGCCCTTATTTTCACTGTAGTCTACGTAAAGATTTACGTAGACTACAGCGACCAAATAAGGAACGGGAATGGCGGCTCCCTATGGGGGCGGCCATTAGCCGTACACGCTTTTTTTTTTTAAAGTCACCCGTGCTAGGCTACGTGACGATTAACGTAGCCTATCACGGCTGACTTTGCAAATCTAGCCGTGATAGGCTACGTTAATCGTCATGTAGCCTATCACGGGGGCGTTTGTTTTTTTCTTTTATTGGAATGGCGGCGACGGCAGCCGGTTGAAAGACCGGCTGCCGCTCCCACCCTGCACGAAGACCCGACGAACCACCAGCCGGACCCGCCGCCGGGAGGGACATTCGCCAAAGGTAAGTCCCATCGCGGGGGAGGTGCGGGGGGTGGGGGGTTGAGAATTTCTCCCCGAAACTTGTTCGGGGGGCCGAACACGTTGGCGCTCGGCCCTCCAAAGTTTCAGGGAGAAATTCTCCGCCATCCCTACTCTCCCCACTGATTACTCCTTGTCCTCCTCCTCCTGCTGCTGTTTCTTCCATCCCTCTACCAAGATTTGCTTCTCAACCCACACCCAACCCCTGGAGCAGCCTTTTAATCCTTCCCTCACTCTCCAGCCTAGCCCACAGTCCATATGGATGCCCAACCTTGAAGCCATGCAGATGATGCATCTATCCCAATGTCCTTCTCTCATCCAGTCATTTGGCTACCTGCCTGGGTTTGTTTGAATAATAAATGGACTGCTGACAGCGAAGTCTTGCTTTGGGGAGGGTGGATGTTGGATGGTGCTCCTTCTAAATCAGACCTTCCTTAAGAAAAATACTATCCGAGCAAAAGGCGATGCTTCATTCAAACAAAATTGATCTACCACTACAACAGCCTTCACTAACTTGGTGCTCTCCAGATGTTTGGGACTGTAAATTAGCCCTGGCCAGCATAACCAAGGTCTGGGATGTTGGGAGTTGTCATTCAAAACATCTGGAGGGCACCAGGTTGGGGAAGACTGCACTACAACATGTGGTGATGGCCACAAGGGGAGATGACAGAAAGAAATGACCAGACATCGACCTGGTTCAAACAACTGCCAGTGCCTTGTTGTTGTTGTTCAGTCATTAAGTCATGTCTGACTCTTCGTGACCCCATGGACCATAGCACGCCAGGCCTTCCTGTCCTCCGCTGTCTCCCACAGTGTGCTCAAGTTCATATTCATTGCCTCGGTGATGCTATCTAGCCATCTCATCCTCTGCTGTCCCCTTCTCCTTTTGCCTTCAATCTTTCCCAGCATCAGGGTCTTTTCCAGGGAGTTTTCTCTTCGCATTAGGTGGCCAAAAAATATTTGAGCTTCCTTCCAATGAGCAGTCAGGGTTGATTTCCTTTAGGATGGACTGATTTGACCTCCTTGCAGTCCAGGGGACTCGTAAGAGTCTTCTCCAGCAGCACAATTCGAAAGCATCACTTCTTCAGCACTCAGCCTTCCTTATAGTCCAGCTCTCACAGCCATACATTACTACTGGGAAAACCATAGCTTTGATTATACGAACCTTTGTCAGCAAGGTGATGCCTCTGCTTCTTACTATGCTGTCTAGGTTTGCCATGGCTTTCCTCCCAAGGAGCAAGTGTCTTTTAATTTCATGGCTACAGTCACCATCTGCAGTGATCTTGGAGCCCAAGAAAATAAAATCAGTCACTCACTGCTTCCATTTTTTCCTCTTCTATATGCCAGGAAGTGATGGGGCCAGATGCCATGATCTTAGTTTTTTTAATGTTGGTTTCAAACCAGCTTTTGCACTCTCCATTTCCACCCTCAACAAGAGGCTCTTTAGATTCTCTTTGCTTTCTGCCATTAGGGTGGTATCGTCGGCGTATCTGACGTTGTTGATAATTCTCCCGGCAATCTTAATTCCAACCTGTGATTCATCCAACCCGGCATTTCTCATGATGTACTCTGCAGATAAATTAAATAAGCAGGGCGACAATATACAGCCTTGTCATACTCCTTTCCCAATTTTGAACCAATCGGTTGTTCCATGTGTGGTTCTTACTGTTGCTTCTTGACCCTCGTACAGGTTTCTCAGGAGACAGGTAAGGTGGTCTGGGACTCCCATCTCTTTAAGAATTTGCCACAGTTTGTTGTGATCCACACAATCAAAGGCTTTAGTGTAGTCAATGAAGCAGAAATAGACGTTTTTCTGGAATTCTCTTGCTTTCTCCATGATCCAGCGAATGTTGGCGATTTGATCTCTAGTTCTTCTGCCTCATCGAAACCCAGCTTGTACTTCCAGTAGTTCTCAGTTCACATACTGCTGAAGCCTAGCTTGTAGGATTTTGAGCATAACCTTGCTGGCATGTGAAATGAGTGCAATTGTACGGTAGTTTGAACACTCTTTGGCATTGCCCTTCTTTGGAATTGGAACGTGAACTGACCTTTTCCAGTCTTGTGGCCACTGTTGAGTGTTCCAAATTTGTTGGCATATTGAGTGCAGCACTTTCACAGCATCATCTTTTAGGATTTTAAATAGCTCAGCTGGAATACTGTCATCTCCGCTAGCTTTGTTGTTAGTAATGCTTCCTAAGGCCCATTTGACTTCACTCTCTAGGATGTCTGGCTCAAGTTCAGTGAGCACACTATCATGGCTCTCAGGGACATTAAGATCTTTCCTGTATAGTTCTTCTGTGAATTCTTTCTACCTCTTCTTAATCTCATCTGCTTCTGTTAGGTCCCTGCCTTCTTTGTCCTTTATCATGGCTGTCTTTGCACAAAATGTTCCCTTAAATAAGCCATGGTGTGCTGTGGCATATGCCGGCCACCACTGTGAATATTCAAGCTGTCACGGGCAGTCACCATTGCTTATTGTGACATGAGAACCTGGGCAGGGTGGATTCAGGCCACCCAGAACCCATGGGCTGCAGTAGGGTTCAGGGTCGGCTTGTTAACCACAGCAAGAAGTCACCCTGCCCAGGTTCAAATGTCACAATAAGCCAACGTAACCACCACCAGGGCTTGAAGATTCACAATAGCAGCCAGCATTGTGGCTTATTTATGCTATGGCGAGTGCTGGAGATCATGTGAGCCAGCCCAATGTTTATTTTATTTTGGAGCTGTCTGAGGGATGCATGCCTCTGGATAGCAAATGCTGGAGACAAGCAAAAGGGGAAAGGACATCATCAGTGTTGTGCGAAAACGCACCTTCCTTGCTCCATTGCTCTGATACTGCTAGGTGGAGGGAAGCGTCCCCATTAGCAAAGCCACTCTCAGATAGAGATGCCCACCCAAATGCAAGGGAGCGTTGGCCTGGTTGCCATGGCAATGGGGATCCAGTCTTCCCTCTCACCCCATCATGATGGTAACCTCCTTGCAAACTGTCTCACATGAGCCAAAGGGTGGAAAATATTATATGGGGGGTGTCATTCAGGTGTGTGTGTGTGTGTTTGTGTGTGTATGGGGGGGGTGTTAATTGTTTGTGAAATGCACTCCTTCCTCCCTGCATTCAACTGTGATTGGCAGTATTCATCACAGTTATGCCATTTGATTTGAGAGCTTCTCAGAGGGATCTGGAAACAGACTGTAGAACGGTGGGCCTTTGGTCTGATCCAGGAAAATAATTCTTAAAACGTTGAATTCCATCTGTAACCTTATCAAGTCTGTACAATGAATGCTGTAAATGTGTCCACATATATAGTATCTGCGACTGCCTGTAACGTGTGTAGTGTTAATGAGGACTGCTGAAAGGAGAACCATAACCACTGGTTCTGTCAGGAAAATATTCAAACAATGGGGGTGAATCAATTTGAATATTCCAAGCAGGCTGGTTAAAATAAATTAAATAAAAGACTGCTTGATACATGCTTTTTAAAGACTCTGGCTGAGATCCTTTGTAAAGACTCCTTGCCAGGCTGAGTTATAGTTGTTGTTTTTTTTTTAATTAGCATATTTCAACAAACTCCCTGTTTAACTGTCACAAACTTTCCCAGCCTTGTTCTCCCAGTGCTACTAATTATGGAGATATTTATGTATCAACAGAAAACCTTCTCTTTTATGAGGCTGGAGCTGATTCATTCATTGATAACATCAACATTCCTAAGCGTGAAAGTTGGCATTTGCCTTTTGTTGCAAAGGTAACTAAAATCTCTCCGAGGCAAGATTACTCAATGGTCAAAGACACTTCCTTATTTCCATGATGTGCAAAATTTCAGATCATCAGTGCTATGGCAACTTCTACAAGCAGACTGCAAGAACAGGCTTCACTGTCCTTTAGTTAGTCTTAGAAGTCACAGACCAGGATGATTTTCCATGTGCTCATGAGTCATGGGGACTGTTCATCTGGGCCTTCCAAGTGGACAGCTTCTCTTCATTCATCTGTTCCTTATTCAGAGGAAGTAAGAGAATCAAGCCAAACAAGAGATGCCAGTGAAACCTAGTGGATCCAGGCCCAGATACAAGCCTCAGGGCATGTAATGCTGAACTCCAAGAAGCACAAAGCAGTAAGAGGTAGGGATGTCAGGGAATTCCGCCACGGACTCTAGTGAGTCCATGGACTTTGCATGGCTGCCTTTACCATGATAGGCTACATAAATACTTACATAGCCTATCACAGCAAAGAGCGGGGGCGCAAATGGTGTAGCGGCCGCCATTTGCGTCCCTGCTCTTTGCTGTGATAGGCTACGTAAATACTTATGAAGCCTATCATGGCTGACTGCAAGGACGCAAATGGTGGCCGCTATGACGGCCGCCATTTGTGGCTGCAGCAGCCCAGCCATGGCCAGAACTCCGGCTGGGGCTGGCCGCAGAGGATTCTCCGCAGTCGGAGTGGAGCCGGCCAGGGAGGATTCTGGGGGGAGGGACAGAGCGCCTCCCCCCCCCCACCATGGATTGCCCAACACAGAGCCAGGTAAGACTTTCGTACATTCCTAGTAAGGGGTAGGGTTGCTGGAGAAATTTGAGATGAGCTAAAATGAGTTTGGATTTATAAGAATCTGACCTGTGGATTGCACTGCAGACCAGCCTTCTCAGTCCATGCTGAGTCCATGGACTTCCAGGTGTTTTCTTTCTTTCTTTTTAAACTTTCCCAAAATTTACGCAGATTTATTCATAGGAAAATGCACAAGTTTCTGCTGAGACATTTGCCATCTTGAAAAGATATACAGGGAAATGTTGAATGGAATGGGGGACAATATGCTAAATGCTACATACTAACATAAATTGCATAAATGGTTGCGAACCCTCTTACGGCATTATTTTTCCACATAATAGGGAAAAAAATTCAAATCCATCTATGAAGGGACGCTGGAATGAGTGACACCACACAATCCACAAAACACGCATGGGACGGATTTCACAAAATCCAGACATCCCTACTAGGGGGTCCTGAAATTCTTCTCCAGCTTGGATGAAAATCCAAACCAGGGAAGAATTCCTGGCTTACCCCCATGGGGACTCTAATAGGCTGTGGGAAACTGGTTGCCATTAGCTGCGTAGCTGAGGACAGGTCCTCAGCCTGCCCCAGGGACCTTTTCTTTGCTACAGAGCTGCCATTTGCAGGCAGGGATCATGTGGGCGTGTAAGCCTACATGAATCCCAGTTCCAAGTGGCAGCCAGCTCTCCAACAAACCACAGGGACTCTCCTCCCAGGCTGTGGAGAGTTTCTTTGCAGACCATAATTGTGGGTCTTTTTTTTTTCTTTTTGTTACTACTAGGACTTCTGTTTTGAATCATGGCATTGATGTATAAATCATGAGATTTGAAAATGTAACTAACAAATGAGGCTTCTGAACTCTCTAATCTTAGAACATTGTATTTTAAGTAGGGATGTCAGAGAATTCTGCCACAGATCTCGGTGAGGTTGAATGCCAGTACATTCAGTCCCCCAAAATCTGTGGCGGAATGGCCTGCCCCCCCACGGATCCCCCCCGGGATGAGACTTACCTGGGGTGGATCTTCTGGGCGGCGGCGGCTCTGGCGGCAGCTCCAGTGGCAGCTCCAGCGAAGGCAGCGGCGGCGGCCGGTCTTTTAACTGGCTGCTGCCGCCACCATTTCCAGGCTTGTGGGGGAAAAAAAAAGACGTGATAGGCTATGTAAAGATTTACATAGCCTATCATGGCTAGGTTTAAAAAAAAAGAAAAAAAAAAGACGTGATAGGCTACGTAAATCTTTACATAGCCTATCATGGTTGGGGGTGGGTTTTAAAAAAAAAACAATGTGTAGGCAAATGGCGACGGCTACGGCCGCCGCCATTTTCGTTCCTTCTTTTTGGCCGTCTTATTCTACGTAAATATTTACATAGACTATGATGGCGAAAATCAAGGGGAACGTAAATAGCGTAGCGGGCGCTATTTGTGTCCCTTTTTCATTCACCATTTTAGCCTACGTAAATCTTTACGTAGGCTAAAATGGGGAATCAAAAGGGGACGCAAATGGCGCCCGCTACGCCATTTGCGTTCCCCTTGATTTTCACCGTCATAGTCTCCGTAAATATTTACGTAGATTAAGATGGTAAAAAGAAGGAACGCAAATGGCGGTGGCCATAGCTGCTGCCATTTGCATACACGTTGTTTTTGTTTGTTTGTTTGTTTGTTTTTACCCAGAGCCCTCCACGGCTGGAAATCTGGCTGCGGACGGCTCTGGCCTGGCCGGGCCTGGCCAGCTGCTCTGCGGAGCTGCCGTGGAGCACAGCTGGCCGTTCGAGGATTCCAGAGGGGAGGAATGGAGCGCTTCCCCCCCGGCCAGGATTCCGGGGGGAGGGACGGAACGCCTCCCCCCCACCATCAACATAATCCACGAAAGGTAAGTCACTTTCGTACATCCCTAATTTTAAGCTCTCCTCTACAAACATAGGAGATTTTGCAGGAATCTTACATTTCTAGTGAATGAATGAAAATATGAATGAACCATCATATAGTTTGACCATCTCTGCTGGAATGCCTCCATGTCTTCCCACCCCCTTTCAACAAATGGTCAGCACTGGGTTCTTAAGCTGGATCCCATCTGTTGCTACTTTCATCATCTCCCAGAGGCATCATGAAAGAAGTTTCCAGTCGCACCACTTTCTCCACTGGAAATCTCCTTTCTACTTACACTAGTCCTCCCAAATTGTATGACATACCCCCATAATGAGTTGCAGAAGCTTGTACCAGCTGCCGTTGTCCTAAAGTGTTTGTTGTATTTCCCCTCCCCTGCTGAAATGTGGCACTGAATGACACAATGCAATTAATGAGAATGAATCTGCAGAAAAAGCACAAGTGTTTTCTCCCTTTTCTTTTTCTTTTTCAAGCAAGGTCAATTTTTGTTGCCAGTGTCATTCATTTTTGCTATATGGCCCGTTAGCATTCCGTTTTCATTGACTTGGTAGCATTACAAAGGCAGGTCTGTTTGTGTCATTTCAGAAAACAGAAGACATTATCTTCAGACTGTCTCAGTAATTCAGCCCAACAGAGTAATAACTTGCAAGTTTCATCAGTCACGTTCTATGGAGCCTGAATAAAAACTGAGGACAAAGACAGGTTCCTGTTGGTTGGCAGAATGGACTATGAATGATGCCGTTAGTCTCCTACTTTGCTTCCATTAGCATTGCAGCCATCACACAAATGTTTATTTGTTCAGTCATTCCCTCATAACGTAGGTGAGGGGGAAAGCTTTTAGACTTGTGATAGGGCAAGGAAAAGTTATCTTACCACTAAGAACAGAGCCAGTGTAGTTAGTTAGGGATCCAAGCAAAGGCATCTCTGTAGGACTCTGTTCCCCCCACCCCCACCCCCACCCCACCCCACCCCACCCCACCCCACCCCCATTTCTATGGGCGAAGAGACTGCAGAAGGACTATTAAAGGGACAGGCACCATCTCATGGCCAAGACCCTGATAAATTCAAATTAGCTGCAGTTCATTTATTCAGTTCAGTTTAGTCTCACCTTTAACTCTGATTTGGAAGGCAAAAATTATTAAATTTGCAATATATATATATATTGTGTGTGTGTGTGTGAATATATATATATATATATATATTCACACACACACACACACACACACACACACACATTTTCAAACATAAAGGAGGGGGGATGCCTTTTTCTAAAAGGCTCCTATTGTAAGAGATAGCTGAAAATAGCTGCAAGATTCTAAGTTAGATTTCACAGAAGCCTCATTGATCATGATCATAATTTATTTCTCATGTCATCTACTCTGTGATAAGGAAGCTGGAGGGTTTTGTTTGGTCTGCATTTCAAAGCGAAATGGCCCGATCCAAAAATGGCGCTCAAGGTAGCTAATAATGAAACCCAGATTACAAACAAAATCGTAATTGAACTATAACATAAAAACAAATAAAATTAAAAACACAATTTAAAAAGTTTTGTGCTGATTTTAATAAAAACAAATTCACAGATTGAAATGGGTTTGTGAATGAACAAATGTGAAACTGACACATACCAGAAATAATCTGATCAGTCCATGTCTAGATTCCCTGCTATGTGAACTGTAGAGAAAATAGTGTTGGCTTGACAGTGTTGATTTGCCCAGTGCACACAATTATGGTTTCTTTTTGTAGGACCAATGCAAAATACAAATGTCTACACTTCACCATGCAGGCAATCATGAAGTATAAGAACAGCCATTGCCAGATCAGGTTAACAATCCATCTAGCCCCGTACTCTGTCTCCAACAGTAGCTAAACAGATACCCTTGGGAAGTTTACAAACTGGGCATGAATGGGATATCCATCTCATGTTGCTTGGTCCCAACAGTGGGTAATCAAAGATAGACTATCCCTGAATTTGGAGGCTCCATTTATCTAAGAGACATTTTCAGTCCTATCCTCCATGAATTTGTTTAATCCCATTTTGTTTTTAAAGCCATCAAAGCTACAGACCATCACAATCTCTTCCATATGTTAAGTATGCATTATGTGACTGAGTACTTTCTTTTAATAGTCCACAGACTAGTAATCAGTTGTACTGGATGAGCTCTAGAATTATGAAAGAAAAATTGCTACTCTCTTTTCCTACATCATTCATGATTTTATTTTTTTTACACTTCTGTCATCTCTCCTTGTTACTTAGTCAACTTTGCCCTCAAACAAAAAAGCCCCAAGCTCAGCTTGCTGAGGCATGCCACTTAGTCATCCTCCTTGGAAAGTATGCAGAAAGCTGACTATTAACCTCATCATTTTCTCATCTGTTGCACAATGGAACATTCTGCTCTCAAGTCTCAACCCACTTCGAACAGAATCTCTGAAGTTGATGTGTGAGTACATGTATATGGGGGAAGTGATTTCATTGTTCTCTCCATCTCCTCTCCACTGTGGAATTGGAACAGCCTTTGCATGGATGGGCAGTATATTTATGAATGGATTGTGTTGCATGGCTATAGGCAGAGAACTTTGTATTTCATGATTCTACACAAGCCAAATAAAAGCTCTGAATGTGGCGCTGGTTGAATCCAGCTTTCTGGAAAATCTCAACTCCTCCCTCTACCTCCAACCCCATCCCCAAAAGTAAGTTTCTAGCGTTTATGGTGACAAAAATAGTCTTACAGCGTCTGGTAAAGTCTCATAAACAAACTGCAGGATCAGCCTTCCAGTGGTCCAGGGGCAGGGCTTCAGTGCCCTCCCCAAGACAAAGAAGTGGAAGAAAGCATGGAAAATCAACAAACTGTCTTAGAATGCAATGCTATAAGTGTCTACTCAGAATTAAGTGCCATTGACTTAATTAATTCCCATGGGCATAGGACTGCAGCCTCAAAATGTGCATACTTTCTGCAGATCACAGAAAGTATGCACATAGTCTCCCACCAAAAGTACCTCGGTCTTGTCAGGGTTCAGCTTCAGCCTATTCCTCTCCATCCAGCCACTCACCGTCTCCTAGGGTTGGCGGAGAATTTCTCCCCGAAACTTCAGGGGGCCGAGTGCCAACGTGTTCGGCCCCCCGAAGAAGTTTCAGGGAGAAATTCTCTGCACCCCCCCCCGCACCCCGCACCCCCCCCCCGGGACGGGACTTACCTTTCCCAAATGTCCCTCCTGGCGGCGGGTCCTGGCGGCGGTTCGTCGGGTCTTCGTCAGGGGCGGGGGCGGCAGCCGATCTTTCGACCGGCTGCCGCTGCCACCATTCCAATAAAACTAAAAAAAAAAAATGCCCCCGTGATAGACTACGTGACGATTAACGTAGCCTATCACGGCTAGATCTGCAAAGTCAGCCGTGATAGGCTACGTAAATCGTCACGTAGCCTATCACGGGTGACTTAAAAAAAAAAAAAGTGCATACAGCTAATGGCGGCCCCCATAGGGAGCCGCCATTCACGTTCCTTATTTGGTCGCTGTAGACTGTCGCTGTAATCTGTAAAGATTACGTAGACTACGGCGAAAATAAGGGCAACGCTATTTGCGTTGCCCTTTTTTTCGCCGTAGTCTACGTAAACATTTATGTAGACTACAGCGACCAAATAAGGAACGCGAATGGCGGCTCCCTGTGGGGGCCGCCATTACCCGTACGCGCTTTTTTTTTTTTAAGTCACCCGTGATAGGCTACGTGATGATTAACGTAGCCTATCACGGCTGACTTTGCAGATCTAGCCGTGATAGGCTACATTAATCGTCACGTAGCCTATCATGGGGGCGTGGTTTTTTTTTTAAAAAAAACTTTTAATTTTGCGGCCGGGCGAGGGGAGGCGCCTCCTCCCCGGCCTGAATTTCAGCCGGGCGAGGTGGGAAGCCTCCCCCCCGGCCTGAATTTCGGCCGGGCAAGGTGGGAAGCCTCCCCCCCCGGCCTGAACTTCGGGGGGAGAGCAGCGAAACGCCTCCCCCCCACTGCGAAAAGCTGCGAGACCAGGTAAGTGACTTTCTGCACTCCTACCATCTCCAGACATTTGGACAGGGATTCTACGGCCAACCTTGCTGAAGATTTAAATGAGAGGTAGAGCTGCGTGTCATCCGCATATTGATGACACTGCACCCCAAACCTCCTGATGATAGCCCCCAGCGGCTTCACATAGATGTTAAATAGCATCGGGGAGAGGATGGAACCCTGTGGCACCCCACAAGTAAGTGGCCACGGGTCTGAAACCTCCTCTCCCAGTGCTACCCTCTGGTACCTGCCGGAGACCACCGCAATACGGTGTCCCCAATGCCCAACCCCTCCAGGCGGTCCAGGAGGATACTGTGGTCAACGGTATCGAAAGCCACTGAGAGGTCGGGGAGAACAAGGAAGGAGCATTCACCCCTATCCAGAGCCCTCCTCATATCATCTACCAAGGCAACCAAGGCTGTTTCTGTCCCATGCCCAGGCCTGAAGCCCGACTGAAATGGGTCTAGATGGGTCTAGTTCTTCCAAGTGTGCCTTCAACTGCACCGCCACCACCCGCTCAATCACCTTGCCCAAAAATGGCAGATTTGAGACTGGGCGAAAGTTGTTCAGAACTTGAGGATCCAAGGAGGGCTTCTTTAAGAGCGGTCTTATCACTGCCTCCTTGAGGGCTGATGGCGTCACTCCCTCCTCAAGGGAGGTGTTCACCACCGCCTTGATCCCCTCACCCAGTCTCTCTCTGCAGCTCATAATGAGCCAAGATGGGCAAGGATCAAGTAAGCAGGTGGTCAGCCGTACCGATGAAAGCACCTTGTCCACTTCATCAGGAGGAAGAAGCTGGAACCGATCCCACAAAACCATTTTGCCACAGGCTGCCTCTTGCTCATAACTGTATCCACAGCATGCAGAGTAACACACCTAATCTGATCAATTTTATCTGCAAAGTGCCTTGCCAAGGCCTCACAGGAGGCCTTAGAATGCTCCAGTGGTTCCGGAGCCACAGGACCGACCAGGCTCCGGACCACTTGGAACAGCCTCCTGGGACAGCACTCTGCAGACGTGATGGAGGCAGCATAATATTCCTTTTTTGCTGCCTTCACCACCACGTGATAGGCTGAAGATACAGCTCTAGCCCATGTCTGTTTGCATTGCTTGACAGTTGGAAAAAGTTGAAGCAAAGGATAAAGTCCAGTGGGAGGAGGAAAACACTCCGCCCGGCCTGTGAACCAGGAATGCATTTGTATCATATGGGGATGGACAAACTCAGTTGTTCCTGCCGAGTGCGGGTGCTCGCAGAGTCCCAGCTGCTGCCTGCCCCCATGCTGGGCTGCACAAGCCCTGGAGGGCTCAGCGAGCAGTCTGGAAACATCCCACAGCTCCTGCTCCTCAAGTGTAGGATAGTTATCCGAAATGACCAGCCTGTCCCTCACTGCTACCACACCATCACTGTAGCAGGGCGGTGGGCGGGGCGGAGAAGAGGGTAGGTGCTTCCTTCTTCCTTCCGCCCCCATGTGCTACAGCGGCGGCAGCAAGGGACAGGATGGTCATTTTACATAAGTCTCTTACACTTACATAAAATGACCAGCCTGTCCCACACTGCCCCCGCTACAGCTGTAGCAGGGACAAGAGGGGAAGAAGGCAGCACCTCTCCCCCCCCACTACAGTAGCGGCAGCGAAGGACAGGCTGGTCATTTTATGTAAGCGTAAGAGACTTACGTAAAATGACAAGCCTGTCCTTCACAGCCGCTGCAGTAGCAAGTGGGGGGGGAGGGGGGGGAGGTGCTGCCTTCTTCCCTCTCAATGACAGGCGGATCACAGAGGGACTGGACACCTGCACACTTGCCCAACTCAGCATGCGCTGAGTCATGCAAGATCTCTGGTCCATGGATTGGCATCCAGGGGGCCAAACTGGCAATTTCTCCCCAGGCTTTGAGCCCCAATTGGATGCCTGCACCATTCCTAGTCTCATCTTTGCCCCAAACTCCTATTACAGAAGTTACAGGGAAGCAAATTTCAGATAAAAGTTAAGGGAAATGTCCTAAGACTGAAGGGCTGTTCAGCGGTGGAGGGGACTGCCATGGGAGGTGGTGGGTTCTCCATCGCTGGAGGTATTGAAACAGAGGCTGGATGGCCATCTGTTGGAGATGCTACAGCTGCATCCTGCATTGCAGAACCTGCATTGAGCAGGGAGTTGGACTAGATGATCTCCAAGACCCCTTCCAACACTTTGATTCTATGATCTTCCACATCACAGAGATCCAGTGTAGTCTAGCAGTTAGAGTGTTGGACTGGGACTCAGAAGACCCAGGTTCTAGTCCTCACCCAGCCATGAAGCTCACTGGGTGAATTTGGGCCAGTCACTGACTCTCAGGCTAACCTAAATCACAGGGTTGTTGTGACGATAAAATGGAGATGAGGAGGGCCATGTAAGCTGCCCTGGGTTCCTTGCAAGAGGAAAAAGGTGGGATAAACATATAAAAAATGTAACAACAACAACAACAACCAAACCACAGAACTCCCTCACACTTGCCCTGCCCCTCAAATGCCTGCTAGATGAATAGGCTTGGTCTCTTACAAAACATAATGGCTTATATACAAAAGGAAAGGTTCCCCCTCCTGCCATCCATGTGCCCCTCAAAGCCTCTCTGGAGTGTCAGGGGCCTTAGCTGAACAATGTGGGATGGGACATAGGGGCAGCTGATGGATGGGGAAATTATCTCAGATCAAACTTGGACCCTAAGACAAGTTAAGGAACTGTATGGAACATTTCTTGCCCATCCCAGTAGCCCTTTTGGGGGGCGGGATTCAGGAGGAAGAATAAGAGATGGAAAACTTCCCTTCCATGAAATTCCTTACACTAAAGTTCCTTTGGATCCAAGCCACTGTGTGTGTGTGTTTAACTTTTTTATGTTGCCTATAAGACTGGCACTCTATCTTCAATCTTTTCAAACCCTGGCAAATCTAGGGATGTACGAAACTCACCTTTTTGCAGATTGTGTTCGTGGGGGGGGGGGAGGCGCTCTGTCCCTCCCCCCGGAATCCTCGATGGGGGGAGAGGCGATCCGGTCCTCCCCGCTGGAATCCTGCCTGGCTGGCTCTGCTCTGCAGCTGGCCAGACCTGTCTGCAGCCGGAGTTCCAGCCGTGGACGGGCTGCTGTGGAAGCAAATGGTGGCCAGCCAGGCAGCCGTGATAGGCTACGTAAGTATTTATGTAGCCTATCACGGCTGGGCAAAAAAAAAAACACAACGGCGTACGCAAATGGCGGCAGCTACAGCAGCCGCCATTTGCATTCCCTATTTTTCGCCATTTTAGCTTACGTAAATATTTACGTAGGCTATTACGGCGAAAAAAAAGGGGAACGCAAATAGCGTAGTAGGCGCTATTTGTGTTCCTTCCCCCCACACACACTGTTTTAGCCTACATAAATATTTACATAAGCTAAAATGGTGAAAAAAAGGAATGCAAATAGTGCCCACTATGCTATTTGCATTCCCCTTTTTTTTCACCGTAATAGCCTACGTAAATATTTACATAGCCTAAAACGGCGAAAAGTAGGGAACGCAAATGGCAGCCGCCATAGCCGCCGCCATTTGCGTATGCCATTTGTTTGTGTTTTTTTTTGCTTGGCTTGCCGTGATAGGCTACGTAAAGACTTACGTAGCCTATCACAACAAAGACCCAGATGTAAATGGCGGCTGTGGCAGCTGGTCGAAAGCCGCCGCCGTCCGGAACATCCACCCCAGGTAAGCCTCGTCCCAGAGGGAATCTGCGGGGGGGGGGGCAGGCCGTTCTGCCACAGATTTCGGGGGGCCGAATGCACTCACTGAAATCTGTGGTGGAATTCTCTGCCACCCCTAGGCAAATCTGAGGCCCAGATGGACTCCTAGAATCCCTGAATATTTCATGCCATTTGGATGCAGAACTCCAAAGTTGTATATGTCCATGTCAGTTCAAAGAACAGTTCAAAGGATGATAGGCAGACCAATTAACCCCCTGAACTCCTGACCCAGGATTTCAAGTTCAGAGAAATATAAGAGGGATTACTTTCCCCTTGTCTCCCCACATGAGCATGCTTTGTCTAATCTTTTTGAAACTTGGTAAGTAGGATGCCCTGGTGGAGTACTATGTGGTCTTGTCATTTAGATGCAGAATTCCAGAGTTATTATAGGTGCCAAAAGTCAGCTTAGTCTGTCATTGAAAGTAATGTGGAGGTTTTGGAATGTCACCCCCTTTTTAATTGCCTCTCAGATGGGAACTCTATGTCGAAACTCCCTGAAATTTGCAGGCATGATGCCCTGAGGGAGTAATAATCTAAAGCCTACACATCTCATTCTATTTGGATTTAAAATAGCAAAGCTATAGCAAAGCAGGTTAGTGGTAAATTTTGAAGTCCTCATAGCCATGCCCCTAAGATGAGTCCAAAAATGCAGGCAGCTGTATTGATGAACAAACTAGTTCTAGCAGTTTTCAGCTCTACCAGAAGCGGGTTTTTGGAAAGCTAATGGGTCAATTGCCCATTCAAGGCCAACCCCCCCATTACTTTTCATTACAACACAGAACAATATATTGTTGCTAGGAAAATTCATCACCCCTCCCTGCAGAGCTACTGTGAGGATCCCAGCTAAGCTGAGAGGGAATAGGGATTTCTGATGGGAGAGGGGGAGGGTGGCGGTGGCAGATGTCATCAGCATCTCTGCTAATCAAAAATGCTGTCCCTGTTTGCTTTGGCTCCACTATACTACTGGTTATAGGCGACAGAAGACAGGATGAGTCTCCCATTGGAAATAATGATTTCCAAAAAACGTACTGAAATCTGAACAATGAAGGAATGAATTCCAAATTAACTACATATGTATGAAAGTATTATGGAAGAAAAAATGCAAAAATAATTTTGAGTATAAAAACAAAAGGAAAAAATCCATAAGGTTTCCCAGGGCACATTCGTAGAGGGGACTTTGGCTCCACAGAAGATCTCCTGCATGCAAAAAGTCCCAGTTTCAATTGCTGACATCTCCCATTAAAAAAATTAAGACAGCAAGACCAGAAAATGTCCCTGCCACAGACCCCATAGGACCACTGCCAGCCAGAAAGACCAATGGTCTAACTTGGTATGAAGCATCTTCATATAATCTAAATATTGACAGTGTTGGAAAAACAACAGAGGGGAGGTAGAGGCAAGGGTAGCCACCACAGAGAGCACTGAGAAATGGGACAGGCCAGAACCATTTGCCCAGGATAAATATAAACAAATACAGAGACAGTTACATTAACCTAATCTTAATTTTTATTCAAGATTTGGGATGGACAAATCTGTCAGTTTTGTTTTCTCCCACAGCTGATTTTTTTTTTTTTAATTTCAAGTTCATTTTGCCCCCAATATGGAGACCTTTGTGAATTTTGGTAAATTCTTATAAAAAATGAAAAATTCTCACCCATCTGCACCAGGCCAGCCAAGTTCAGTAGGTACATCTATTTCCAGCATGGAAGGACCATGATGTACCTGCCTGTCATATAGCTGGTAAAGATGAGGAGCCTGTTAAAGAGATGGTGTGAAGGACCAGAATTGTCTTATAATTTTTATGTAGTTTGGATGTTAAAGGGTTATTTTTGTGTGTGTATGCTGGTCATCAGTGTGTTACTAGGGATGTAGCAGGCACCTGACTGGGTCCAGGAGTCCATCAGGCCCCCTCAGCCTGCAACCCCGGACTGTGCCTGCTGAGATGCTGCCCTTGCTTGCCCCCTGCTCTTGCCCGCTCATGCCCTCCCAGACTCACTGCAATACCGCCCGCCGAGTGCCCGCCATTTTCCCACCATTGTTTTCTGCATAAAAAAGGACATTCAAAAAATGCACATATTTAAATATGCGGTTTGGGTCCAGGAAAGCTTAATATGCACAATATTAGAGGTATAATGCCTCTAATATTGTGCATATTAAGTTTTCTTGGCCCCAAACTGCACATATTTAGATATGTGCATTTTTTAAAAAAACATCCTTTAATGCAGAAGACAAAGGCAGGAAAACGGTGGGCACTCACAGGACAGGATCGTGGTGAATCCGGGCAACTCACCAAGCTCATGGGAGACCCAAGCGCAGGTCCAGGGGGGAGGGTGAGCGGGGGTGGTGCTTCAGTGGGTGCTTGGAGAACTTGAGCTGGGGTGGGTTCTCACAGCCCTATGTGTTTTTAGCTTTGGTGCCATCAAGTCTGCAAAAGTAGAGGAGGTAAAGAGAGTGGGCTGGAGGTTGAACAGATGGTCAGGGAAATAAGGAACCTGCAGAACCTGGTTTTGTTTACAGTGTGGCTCTGAAGTGTCTGTAGGCTGAAAGAAGTTTCATTTATGAAGAAAATGTTGCAAAGAGCTCAACAGAAGGAATATAGGGCAAAGGTGAGTCTTCCTGATTGGTTAGAGTTATGAGAGCTCATGCTCGCTTTAGCACATAAAAACTGGAGGTCAAAAGGCAATTTTTGGGTCGAAGAAGGCTGAAAGAGAGAGGAAAGTTGGAAGGAAAGTAGAATCAGAAAGAAAAAGATAATTAGGAAGCTGACTGGGAAAAACTAAATGCAGGGAAGAAGCCGAATGCTTGGAAAAACTGAGAACTCTGGCAATAAGATAAGGCTGGGAAGAACTTAGAGAAAATAGGGACACAGTCTAGTTTGGAATTAGCTGAATACATTTAAACCCTGGTTATTTTCTTACCATTTTGTTCTCATGGTTTTGTTTTATGTGTGTTTTGTGACCATTCAGATGTTAAAACCTTTTCCAATAACAACAACAGCAGCAGCAGCAACAACAACAATAATACCTTTTAGTAGACTTTTAAGACTCTGTAGTTTAAACCTTGTAGTCTCCTTTTTTCTTGGGCTACCCATTCCACAGCTAAAAGCCAAGCCCCACACTATGTAAAGGTATTTTTATTCACCCGTGATAGGCTACGTGACGATTAACGTAGCCTATCACGGCTGACTTTGCAAATCTAGCCATGATAGGCTACGTAAATCGTTACGTAGCCTATCACAGGGGCTTTTTTTTTTTTTTTTACTTTTCTTTTGAAGTTCGCGGCCGGGGAGATGGGGTGCTTCTCCCCGGCCTGAATTTTGGCCGGGCGAGGCAGGAAGCCTCCCCCCCGGCCTGAATTTCGGCCGGGCGAGGCGAGAAGCCACCCCCCCCGGCCTGAACTTCTTGGGGAGAAGCGAAGCGCCTCCCCCCCACTGCAAAGCAAGCTGCGAGACCAGGTAAGTGACTTTCGTACATCCCTAGATTCAGCACCTTTTATTAAAGATCATAAATCATCTTAACCAGAAATCCCTGCTTTGAATTCAGGGGCAATGAGGACTGAAAAACTGTACTTTCTTTCGGACAAAGATTGGTAAAGATGTGGACAACCTTAAAAATCAGTATTGGGAACAAACTTTAGTGTTTATAATTCACTGTATTCACTGCTGGGATGAGATAAGTGTCCTAAACAGGCAGCAGCCTACTGTTATCAGATCTCTGAAAAAAAAAAGAGGCACCTGGAACACACACACACACACACACACACACACACTGATGAACTATTTATTGGGTTGGATCCAGGATCTGCCTTCCATGGACAAAAGGATTCTGCTCACAGAAGGTGCCCACCTGATTTTGGGGGGATGATCCTTCCTCCCTGTACCTCAGCTTGCCCCATTTAGCAGGGTCCCCTGAACTGTGTAGCATTTTCAGGTGGCTGGAGGGGTTGTTTTGAGGTGGAGGAATGGTGGGATTTCCACTTCTGTTAGCCAAGTTGCACACACCTGAATCTGGATCCAAACCATCGTTTATTATTTCAATTTATCTTCTGTCTTTTGATGAATGGACACTCTAGGCAGCTGAAAGGAAAGCTCTTATTAAACCCATTGCAAATAATGTTGTGCATGCCATTAAGGATGTATGGATTTTGTTAAATCCGTTCCATATGTGTTTTCCAGATTGTCAGGTCTCTTTCGTTCCATCATCTGCTTATTGACGGAATCGGGGGTTTTACCAGAATTTCATTCTACTTCTGTTAATTCGTATTAGTGCCAATACACATTAACGTTAAAGTGCATTAGTGCTAATCCTCCCTCAAAAGTGAAAAAAAATTGGTCTGCAAGGTCACAGACTCTGTGTAACTCTGAAAAGGCGGTCTGCTGCAGAATCCACAGGTCAGATTCATAGAAATCCAAACTCATTTGAATCCACTGCAGATTTCTCCAGCATGCCATGCACAAGAATGATTCAGGTCTGTGATATACCTACAAGAGTGAGATCTGTCCTTTTGAATGTGCAGTACGGTGCACAATTAAATCCACTGTGGATAATAATATGAATGTAATATGCAGTGGCAATAGGAAAGGGACTTGCACATCAAGTATTGTATATTCACTCTGGTGTGTGAAGGCTGCAATGTCGCAGTGCTGATGTTCTGGAAGGTATAAATATCCATGGAAATACAGGGGCATGTTTCATCCATCGCAAGCATTAAGGTCCAAACTGCCAACAGGCTGAAAAATCCAAGAAGAATCATCCAGCTCAGTTGTGGATGAGATTGTAAGGAAAGAAAAATAGATAGTGAGATGTTTGTGAATCACTTTATGGTATATGCCTCATGGGTGTTATTTGTATGCTAATTAAAAACCAAGTAGATGTTCACGCTTCAGTAAACATGTTTTAAATAACTGAGAGAGATATAAGAAAAAGATTCTTAGTTTGCTAATTGTGAACAATCTAAATCAATTCAACATAAAGTAGGTTCTTCGCATGTGTCTTCCTCCCCGTCAAGTAGAGATGTATGGGAATTTTGTACCTGTTTATAAATCATGCGAACATGTCCTGTTTGCAGCCCTGAACACAAACACAAGCAGGAACTCATTACTCATTATTCTTTTGCAATTGTCTGAACTGGCATTAGCGTTCAAAACTGTGGACTGTGCAAATGCACATGTCCAAAAATGCACAAGAGCACAAAGGTGCAGTTCTGCCCCAAATCCAAATCTTCACACTTAGCCTATGGGGGAAAGGGCATTTTTGATTGGGAAAAATTTCCAGTTTTAAAAATGAGTATTTTAAAAAATTGTCGGAAATGTGCATTTTCCTGATAGAAAATGTGCACATTCCTGATGGAAAAAAAGACACTTGCATTCAGGAATGCAAAAAAGGTGAAAAAAGGTTCGAGGAAGAATTTGGGGAGCTTGAACCTTGCATGTTCTCCCATCCATGCCGTCAAGTGATGTTGCTAAAATAGATGCAGAACTGAAGGACAGATTCCAAGGGTAGATTTTAGGTAACATTCAGCAGATGGAGAAAACAGCATTTCAGCAGTTGTATTCTTTTGCATGAGAACTTAACGATACTTATTCTGCTTTGTAAACTATTCATAGGAGTAGTCCTCCTGCTTTGCCATGGGAAAAATAGCACAGATGTTATTTAAAATATATAATAGCTGTTATGCAATAATAAGAGGTGAGGTGATCCAATCCATGTTCATGTTGTGTTTGCTTTCATTAGTGAAAAAAAGCCTCCTCTTTTGGTAATTTTTAAGACATATTTATTTGCATTTTTGGATGCTGCTTTTCTTGGCACCATTTTCTTCTTTTTCTTTGCATTCACAACCTTCAGTCTCATTTTTCACACCGTAACAATTAATCTTACTGACTGCTGCTATATATTTTTAGTGGCGGAAAGGCTTTTAAGAAGGGGACATGAAATTTGTGAAATTATAATCGGGTGAGATGAGGAAGCCCTTATGGCCAGGTCTACCCCACCTTCCCTTTGTCCTGACATGGGATAATGTGTATATATTTCTGTGTCCTTGTCCTTGTATAGCTCATTACACCAGTTTATCTGGAGGGGAGCATGTGACCTACATGCATGGGAGTGGTTTTTTTCATGCAGCTAATTTGCAGAAAGGGACTGAGTGGGACCCAACCACCATGTTGGCATCTTGTGAAGAGCCCACACAGTTCTCTTCCAGCCACACAATTGGGTTGCTTAAATGTAGGGATCAATGAATCTCATTTTTCCAGTCTTGGGTCTGTTCCACCCCATTTCTGTATCAGTTTGCAATCTTTTTTTTTTAAAGTCCACATGGAAATCCATAGGCAATTTTGTGTGCATTTCTCCCAATATGCTCATTTTGTATGCATTTCTGCAAGCAATTTAGCCCAATAAAATGTATTTTAATGTTATTTTTTTTACTAATATACACATTTGTGTGCATACTTTCCCTGAATATGCATGCATGACAAAATTTGGGCAAATATTGAAGGATAACTGTGTTTCGGTGTGTGTATTGGGTTGGGGAGTGCGATTCAGGTACGTTTGCATTAAAATGCAAACTGAACACATTTCTTTCCCATCTCTACTTAAATATTATCCCAGCTGCACAAGAGCTGCTTATGGAAAAAATGGCTCCCATCTGGCTATATTAACATTTCAAGGTCCCCCAAGACACAGCTAAAAATGAGTTGATAGTAATTTTCTCTTAAGCTTTTGGGAAAATAAACTTGGGGGCAGAGACCTGTCTCTTTTGCTTATGAAATCTGTCTTCCCCAATTCTACATTCCCTTTATATTACCAATAGTGTCTTGTTGTGGTGCTATGGGGAAGTACAATTCTAGATGTATATAGACAAACATGTTATCATATATCGGCCCCTGGTAAAATTCTTCTTAATACTTAGCAAGATGATACATATAACTGGCTTACCAAGTGGTTACATGCTTATCATAGTAAAGCACTACTTGGTAAATGATGGTGTGTCTGTCTGCTTATGAGTACTCTTGGAAATGAGGGATGTTAAGATGCCAATGGAGGTATTTTTTCTTTGTTTAACCCCCCCCCCATGTGGGGGGAAGTTTGGGAAAAAAATTATAGGGGGAAGGTTTAATCCTCTCCTCCTAGTGCATGGCAATCCCAATTCAAATTGGGGCTGTGCACATTTACACTACAATAAAGAAAAATCTAACTCACAGCTACACGCTACATGATTAGTGTAATGTGTAACTTGGCTCACAGAGTTAAGGACCCCTCTTACACTCCTTCCTGCCTAGGACGAATAAATGGCCAGCCTGGTTGACATCAGTCCGAGGGTTCTTCACTGAGAAGCTTCAGAGGCATGGGTCACTACATGGAACGGTGATTAGCAGTTTTTGACAGCCATGAAAATCAGGTATACCAACCTACCTGCATGCTAAGGTCATTAGCTGATGCCCATTTCCACATATGACCTCCATCAGATGTGAGGGCTTCTCTCTACAAGGGAGGGGGCTTTTCCTGTAGTGGTGTCCCAGCTATAGATTGCCCTCTAGATGGAGGGCTTCTCCACATGGGGCTTTTTATCCTGCAACTGAGATTGGATACTCGGGGAAGCTTGCCGGTCCTTTACATGACATCGTCAACCTCCAGGGTGTCTCCCACACTAAATGACCTTTATCCCATTTTTAAAAAGATTGGCGATAATGAGCTATCAAATTACTGTGCATTGAGTTCCCTGTGAAAAGAGGAAATCTAGCAATAACAGGAGCTAGACCACAGCTCCATCTAGTGGAAGTATAATGAAACATATAGAACACACAGATAAAGGGGAGAAGGTGGCAGGGAAGGGAAATGCATGTAAAGGGATCCCGTCATGATCCCTCTACCTGCATTTAAAACAGAAGCAAAAAGCCCCAGTAAAGTTGTGGGATTTTAGCCTGGTGTAGAAATGCTTGGAGTTAATCCTAGCACCAACTTTGCTGTCCCTTATGTGACTAGAAAAAAAAATTCACCCAGGCATTTTAAATTTGCTATCTTAAATATTTTAAACTCTGTCACTACTAATTGTGTTTTATCTGCTGCTTGTTCTGCTTGTATTATTCTTTGTCTTGTTGTTTTGTTTTAATTTTTGTAAGCTCCCTTGAAACCCTTCATAAAATGTTATATATCAGTGTTTTAAATATATCAATAAATATACTGTGGTTTAACAGTATTCAAGGGCTGTCTTCTCATGGAGGCTCACCGAAGTCCCGCTTCACATGGAGCCATGTAGGAATTTCCCATTTGGGCTGATGTTCAAAGGTCAGGGCTAAAAGCCTGCATGGAATTCTTTACCTTGTGTTATAGGCTTAACTTTTACCTTGGATTTGAAAGTGCTATAATGCATGCTGAGCCCCTGACATAGGATGGGAAATAAACTGAAAATTAATACATGTCATCTTGAGTGCCCAAATATTGTTCATGGTGTTTATATTTGTGTGGGAGGAGAGATAATTGCTTGAATTTCAAAGACGCCATTTCACTCAGAAGAAACTACACATAATGATGTAGATAATAAGAACAATGCAGGTGAAATCCAGGTGCAAAGCAATTGGGAGCTTCAATTGTTATTATTAAAGAGCTAGAAATCTGAACTGTTTTGCTGTTGACAATGGGGAACAAGAAGCAGCAACTCCTGAACTTTAGATGATATGCTGCATCACTTATGATTATTATCAAAAACAGGCCTACGTCTTTATTTATGTGCAGACAGCTAAACAACATACATCCTGATCCTGTACATTTACTAAGAAGTAAGTCCCCATGTTGTCCAATGGAACAAGTAAATGTGCACCAGATTGTAATCTAAAAGCCTCCCACATTTACTTGGAAGCAAAGCCTATTGAAATAATTGAGACTTACTTCTGAGAAAACCAAGTTAGGATCAGGATGCAAATCCCATTTATTTTCAATGGTATTAAAACATCTTAGGGCAGCAATCTTATGTACACTTACTTGGAAGTAAGTCCCACTGGAAAAGAAGTGGGACCTACTTCTGAGTAAACATGCATAGGATCACTCCAAAACAGCCCTTGGTTAGAATTATTATTAGCACTTTAGAGTGTTCAGAAGTCTTTTATGCACATAATCTCAGTATACTTTAAGAAAGGTCACTATTGTTCTTGTGACATTGCAGATGTGGCATATTTAAGAATGTAGGGTGATATCCAACATTGTACAAGTGGACTTCTGCTTGCACAGCAGACCTTTCCCTACCCTTTCTTTCCCTGCAGACCCCCATGCCTCCCAATCTTCTCCACAGGTCCTCCAACCCTCCAGAGCAGATTGGTGGTGGTGGTGGTGGTAGGGAACTCAGGTGCTTAAGGGGGAGGAGGAATCTGTTCCACTGGTGGATACCATTCTGTTAGCAGACGCCCATCATTGGGTACAACCCCTAGTGAGTGTGTGGATGAGGCAAGATTCAAACCAGAGACCTCCTGGTTCACATCTCAGTCTCTTTACCACTGTACTATCCCCTCTCTCTAGCAAATGCAGTTCTAAGGAAAAACAGTAAGGTCCCACATCAAGACTTGTTGTTGTTTTCCTTACTCTATATAGGGATGGACGGATCCACCCCTGTCCAGTTTTGGTGGGGGTCTGCTGAAACACTGCCCCCACTCGAGCCCCCCCAGAACCATGTTCAAGCCCCATGAGCTCACCAAGCCACCCACACTCATCTTGGAGCCTGTCCACGAGCACCCACCATTTTCCCAAGCTTGTTTTTATGAAAAAAGGAAGTCTTTCAAAATGTGCATATTAAAGATCTGCAAATTAGGGCTGGGAAAGGTTGATACATGCAATATTGGAGGCATAAATGGGTCATTTATACCTCTAATATTGCTTAGATCAGCCTTACCCAGCCTGAATTTGCACATATTTAAATATGTGCATTTTGAAAGACTTTCTTTTTTCATAAAAACAAGCTTGGGAAAATGGCGGGCACTTGCAGACAGGTCCAGGTGAGTGCAGGGAATGTCCAGGAGGGCATAAGCAAGGGTGAGCGAGGCCAGAGGCTTGGTGGATGTGGTCTGGGGGTGCAGGTGGGGGGGAGCCCGATGGACTCCTGGACCCAGTCGGGTGCCCACACCATCCCTAACTCTATCTAAAATCCTATACAAGTAGATGGAAACGCTCTGCAATAAATAATATTGGCAAGAGGTTTCTACTCACACAATTGCTGTTCCAGTGTCTGTCCCAGCCGGAGAGTTCAGTTAAAATGATGAGCACGTTTGTTGGCCTCTTTGTTCTACTAGTGCAATAGAATGCAAACCCAAAGATATGATGATTGAACATGAAGTTTCAGAATTATAACACACCAGAGAAAGGGGAATAAAAGATAAAATTATGACTACAGGCTGGTGTTGCACCAGCCCTGAAAACTAGCCAATTTTCTGGCATATTTCTGCCTTCGGGTTACAATGCAAGTGGCACAAGTTGACCTCAGATTGTTCATGTTTCAACACCACTGAAAATCTACTTTAAAATGTGATATTGTACTCCGTAGTGTTAGCATAATGCACTGTGATGAGACCAGCTTAATCATATGGGACATATCACAGCAGGAGCAGTCAGCCAAAGAAACAGTTTCCCATTAGAGGGAATGGTAGCTCCAAAGCATCTACTTTTTAAATGTGGATTTACAAAAATTGGGTGTCTAGAGCAGAAAACTTCACTTTCAATAGTCAGTAAAATTCATATTTGGATCTGGCTGAGCCTTGGGCTAAAGAACTTGGCTGGCTTTTGCAAGAGAATGGAATTGATTTGGGAGCAGTGTAAAGGGGAAAATATCTAGAGATGTACGAAAGTCACTTACCTTTTCGAAGGGTGACATTCACAGTGAGGGGGAGGAGCTCCGTCCCTCCCCCCAAAATTCTCTCTGGCCAGCTCCACTCCACGGACATTACGCGGAGCCGCCGGCCGGGGCCACCCACAGCCAGACATCCAGCCTCTGGGCAGCCTGCAGGGACGCAAATGGCAGCTGCTGTAGCTGCTGCCATTTGCGTCCCTGTATTTTGCCATGATAGGCTACGTAAATATTTATGTAGCCTATCACAGCAAAAAAACCCCACAAAAAACCAGCGAACGCAAATGGTGGTGGTTACAGTGGCTGCCATTTGCATTCCTTTTTTTTTTTTTTTGCCATTTTAGCCTACATAAATATTTACGTAGCCTATTATGGCAAAAAAAGGAACGCAAATGGTGGCTACTATGTAGCCTATCACATAGCCTATCACGGCTATATGGAAGACACAAATGGCAGCCGCAGATGCAGCCACCATTCGCAAGTCAGCGTGGACGGCAGCAGGTAGGTGCTCCGTTCCGGGCCCATTTCGCGGGGTGGGGGGTGGGGGGGCTTCGTTCTGCCATGGATTTCAGGGGGGCAAATGCACTTGCATTTGGCCTCACCAAGATCTGTGGCGGAATTCTCTGACATCCCTAAAAATATCTTGCTTTAGGTTCTGGTCTTGATGGTAGGGATTTACGGTACACTGGATGGTTCCAGAATGATCATCCAGACATTGGGATGGTGGAGAAATTTGTTCAGTTTGCATTTTGCCTAATTTTGCAGTTTTGAACCATTATACAAACTAAAACACAGCTATCCTTCAAAATTCTCTGGATTTTGTGACAGAGTTCTCCAATTCAGGCAAAGATGAAAACAAAAAGAGATGTTCTTTTTAAAAAGATCATTTACCAGTTCTTGAAGTTCGAAGTCAAAAACACATGATATAAGATTTTTCTCTCTGTTCTCTCTGTGATGCCATCAGCTTCTCTTCTTCCTACTCTAACTATCACCAACTGGCTTTTCTTCAGCCCCTTTCCCAACATTCTGTGCCTGTCCTTTCATTGGCCCAGCACTCTAAGACGTCACAGGAGTAAGCATACATGTGCATACACACACTGAGTCACATGTTACATTACATGCACAGTGTGGGGCATATGCATTAGCCTCCCCTTTGCCTCATCCCTTTCCCTTCTCCTGAGCTGCCCAAAGCTCAATCTTTGAACTTTTTTGAAGTTTCAGAATTGTCTGCATGTTTACACTGCTCAAGCTTCAGTTTAAAACAAAGATGAGCAAAATTGGTCTGGTACATCTGTAATAATAAGCCTTACACTACTGTATTCCTATATAAGATTATATTAGGTAAATTCTGGCAAGAAAACTATATTAGGCAAAATACATACAAAAATGCTGCAATGAATATGAACTTGGGCACGCTCCGGGAGAGAGCGCAGGACAGGAAGGCCTGGCATGCTATGGTCCATGGGGTCATGAAGAGTCGGACACGACTGAACGACTGAACAACAACAACAACAACAACAAATACAAAAATGCATGTATTAGAAGAAATGTGCACAAAAGGTGCATCTGAATATTCATGCTAGCTTTAAAAAAAAATCTCAAAGTTTGGGATGAACCAAGCATAGTATTGGAAAACTGAGAAACTGTGAGAAACTGAAACTGACCGATTCATCCATCTCTACCTGAAGTCAGGGTCATGTGGGACCTACTTCCCTTGGTGCACTGCCACACAACTAGGGGCTCTCTGATGTCAACCTGTGGGCAAGGCCAATCATGTGCCTTCTAAGGGGAGGAAATCATTCTCATCTGGTTGGCAATCTTCTGGAAGGGAGATTAGCAATTGCTTGGGAAATATCCATGAGATTGGTTCCACCCACTTAGCTGTGTCAATCATGTGCAGCTTCAAGCTGCCTGGGATCCCATCCCTGCAAAACGGTTCCTATGTGGCTATTATTATGTGTGATGTTTTCAAAATACTGGGCACAGGTCTTCTGCAGTAGCTTACAATATGCAGAAAAGAAGAGTTGATTCAGATAAGCCTTTTGCCACACATTCAACCATAAGCGTTGGCAAAACATAGGCATCTGATACATGACCAACATCTTCCCCTGGGGCTTGTGGAGGGACACTTTTGCTTAATAGCTTTGTGTTGCTACATAGTGTAGCTAGATAATTCCTCATATTGTACACCAGCCTTCCCCAACTTGGTTCCCTGAAAATGTTTTGGACTACAACTCCCAAGATTCCTAGCCATTGCCTATGCTGGCTGGGGCTGAAGTCCAAAATGTCTAGATGGCACCGGGTTGGAGAAGGCTGTTCTAGACTATGTTGAATACATATGTAACCTGCTTCTTCTTCTTGACAGTTTTTTTCTTTATTTATATTGTCTTTAAGATAAGATGTAAGGTAAGATGGGGTACTCCTTCATGGATCACTGCCTTGTTGTGGCAAAGGGGCTTGCATAACTCAGTGAAGCCATTAGCTATGCCATGCAGGGCCACCCAAGATGGACAGGTCATGGTGGAGAGTTCTGACAAAATGTGGTCCACTGGAGAAGGAAATGGCAACCCACTCCAGTATTCTTGCCAAGAAAACCCCATGGAACATATCACAAGGCTAAAAGAGATGACGCCGGAAGATGATCCCCTCAGGTCGGAAGGTGTCCAATATATTACTGGGGAAGAGCAGAGGGAACTTCCAAGTAGCATGAGAAAGAGTGAAACGGCTGGTCCAAAGCCAAAAGGACACTCAGCTGTGGATGTGTCTGGTGGTGAAAAGAAAGTCTGATGCTGTAAAGAACAATATTGTTTAGGAACCTGGAACATAAGATCAATGAATCAAGGTAAGCTGGAGGTGGTCAAACATGAGATGGCAAGATTGAACACCGACATCTTGGGAATCAGCGAACTAAAATGGACAAGCATGGGCAAATTAAGATTAAGAAGAAGTGGAAAGAATTCACAGAAGAACTACACAGGAAAGATCTGAATGTCCCTGATAGCCATGATAGTGCGGTCACTGAACTTGAGCTGGACATCCTAGAAAGTGAAGTCAAGTGGGCCTTAGGAAGCATTACCAACAACAAAGCTAGCGGAGATGACAGTATTCCAGCTGAGCTATTTAAGATCCTAAGAGACAATGCTGTTAAAGTGCTGCACTCAATATGCCAACACATTTGGAACACTCAACAATGGCCACAAGACTGGAAAAGGTCAGTTTACATTCCAATTCCAAAGAAGGGCAATGTCAAAGAGTGTTCAAACTACCGTACCATTGCTAGGGATGGGGGAGAATTTCTCCCCGAAACTTCGGGGGGCTGAGTGCCAACGCATTCGGTCCTCCGAAGGTTGTTCGGGGAGAAATTCTCTGCCCCCCCACCCCCTGCCCCCCCCCAGGATGGGACTTACCTTTCACGAATGTCCCTCCCAGCGGCGGGTCCCAGCGGTGGTTCGACAGGTCTTCATCAGGGGCGGGGGCGGCAGCCGATCTTTTGACCGGCTGCCACCGCCGCCATTACAAGAAAAGTAAAAAAAAAAAGAACCACCCCTGTGATAGGCTACGTAACGATTAACGTAGCCTATCACGGCTAGATTTGCAAAGTCAGCCATGATAGGCTACGTTAATCATCACATAGCCTATCACGGGTGACTTAAAAAAAAAAAGCGCATACGGCTAATGGCGGCCCCCATAGGGAGCCACCATTCGCGTTCCTTATTTGGTCCCTGTAGTCTACGTAAAGATTTACGTAGACTACGGCGAAAATAAGGACAACGCAAATAGCGTTGCCCTTATTTTCGCCATAGTCTACGTAAATCTTTACGTAGACTACAGGGACCAAATAAGGAATGTGAATGGCGGCTCCCTATGGGGGCCGCCATTTGCGTAAGCCCTTTCCCCCCCCCCAAAGTCACCCGTGATAGGCTACGTGACGATTAACGTAGCCTATCATGGCTGACTTTGCAGATCTAGCCGTGATAGGCTACGTTAATCGTTACGTAGCCTATCACAGGGGCGTTTTTTTTTTATTTTGAAGTTCACGGCCGGGGAGACGGGGCGCTTCTCCCCGGCCTGAATTTTGGCCGGGCGAGGCAGGAAGCCTCCCCCCCGGCCTGAATTTCGGCCAGGCGAGGAGGGAAGCCTCCCCCCCGGCCTCAACTTCGGGGGGAGCAGCGAAGCGCCTCCCCCCCACCGCGAAGCAAGCTGCGAGACCAGGTAAGTGACTTTCGTGCATCCCTAACCATTGCACTCATTTCAGATATCAGTAAGGTGATGCTCAAAATCCTACAAGCTAGGCTTCAGCAGTATGTGAACCGAGAACTACCGGAAGTACAAGCGGGGTTTTGAAGAGGCAGAGGAACTAGAGATCAAATCGCCAACATTCGCTGGATCATGGAGAAAGCAAGAGAATTCCAGAAAAACATGTATTTCTGCTTCATTGACTACACTAAAGCCTTTGATTGTGTGGATCACAACAAACTGTGGCAAATTCTTAATGAGATGGGAGTACCAGACCACCTTACCTGTCTCCTGAGAAACCTGTACAAGGGTCAAGAAGCAACAGTAAGAACCAGACATGGATCAACCGATTGGTTCAAAATTGGGAAAGGAGTACCACAAGGCTGCATATTTTCACCCTGCTTATTTAATTTATATGCAGAGTACATCAAGAGAAATGCCGGGTTGGATGAATCACAGGTCGGAATTAAGATTGCCGGGAGAATTATCAACAACCTCAGATACGCAGACAATACCACCCTAATGGCAGAAAGCAAAGAGGATCTCAAGAGCCTCTTGTTGAGGGTGAAAGAGGAGAGTGCAAAAGCTGGTATGAAACTCAACATTAAAAAAATGAAGATCATGGCATCTGGCCCCATCACTTCCTGGCATATCGAAGGGGAAGAAATGGAAGCAGTGACAGATTTTATTTTCTTGGGCTCCAAGATCACCGCAGACGGTGACTCTAGCCATGAAATTAAAAGACGCTTGCTCCTTGGGAGGAAAGCTATGGCAAACCTAGACAGCATAGTAAGAAGCAGAGACATCACCTTGCCGACAAAGGTCTGTCTAATCAAAGCTATGGTTTTCCCAGTAACAACATATGGCTGTGAGAGCTGGACTATAAGGAAGGCTGAGTGCTGAAGAATTGATGCTTTCGAACTGTGGTGCTGGAGAAGACTCTTACGAGTCCCCTGGACTGCAAGGAGGTCAAATCAGTCCATCCTAAAGGAAATCAACCCTGAGTGCTCATTGGAAGGACAGATACTGAAGTTGAAGCTCAAATATTTTGGCCATCTAATGCGAAGAGAAAAGTCCCTGGAAAAGACCCTGATGCTGGGAAAGATTGAAGGCAAAAAGAGAAGGGGACGGCAGAGGATGAGATGGCTAGATAGCATCATCACCGATGCAATGAATATGGAGTTGAGCACACTCCAGGAGAGAGCGCAGGACAGGAAGGCCTGGCATGCTATGGTCCATGGGGTCACGAAGAGTCGGACATGACTGAACGACTGAACAACAACAAAATGGGGTAGGGGAATGGTGGGTTGGACACACCTGAAGTGGTCTTGCTATGGCCAGGGTTTGGCCAGCCTAATGAAAGAATGGCAAACCATAACCCCAGCCCTGAGAATTCTATAATTCTCTGAGGTCTAGAATTGACAGTTTTGACAAAAGTGAATAATTTTCATGGAAGTTCAGAAACTAGCAAGTAGCAGCTGTTTGTCAACCCATGAAGACTGAGGTGTCATCACTAGGGGGACAGGGCTCCCAAATTTCTCAGTCTCCTCCTCTCCATTATCCATGAACTGAATAATTCCTCTTAAATTCTTCTTCAGGAATTGCTTTTTAAAAAGAGAAACAATTTGTATTGTTTTTAAATTGTGTTAATATGCTAGCTTAGCAACATTGTAAGCCACTTTGTAAAGGCCTTTGCCTTGAAAAGTGGGTTATAAATACCTTAATTAATAATTAACATTCCTGGGATCTCTGGAGATGTTTCTGGGCAAAATGGGGTTCACAATATCCTTTAATGATAGTTAGCATAAACAACCAGATGTTAATTATTCCACATTAATTAATGTAGAGAGAAGCTGGGGAATCTAGTGTCTATGGAATAAGAGTGGTGACAAGACTGTGACTAGGTCTGGCTGAATCAGCAAAACTTGAGCTCGCGGAAGTTCTCTGAATTTCATCTCAAAACTCATTCTGACTCAAGTCAGTATCAGACTGTGAGCTTGGTTTTTTTCCCTTTTGCATAGAAATCCATGTGTATTTTTGTGCATATTTTTTTCAAATCTAGACATCAATTGTGGGCATTGGAATGCATGCACTCTCCTCCCATTGATTAAAGTGTATTTGTGTACATTTTTCAAAAGTACATTTTTTCATGAACATTTTTCAAATGTACACATGTTGTTGAATGCATTTTGAGGGGGGGGGTGTCCATGAATCATATTGCAAGCTTGGAAATGTGGGGACCGCAGATTTTGCATCTGACTCCATGTTTGGTCTGGAAGGTGCAAATTGTAGGGATGTATGAAACACCTACCTGGCTCCGTGCCGGGCAGTCCACGGTGGGGGGGAGGCGCTCTGTCCCTCCCCCCGGAATCCTTGACAGGGGGGGAGGTGGTCCGTCCTTCCCTCTGGAATCCTGCCCAGCCTGCTCTGCTCCGCAGCCAAGCCGCGGAGCTGCCAGCCAGCTCCAGCCGCCCACAGCTGGACATCCAGCCGCTGGGCAGCCCTGCAGGGATGCAAATGGTGGCTGTCATAGCCGCCGCCATTTGCATCCCTGTATTGAGCCGTGATAGGCTATGTAAATATTTACGTAGCCTATCACAGCAGGGGGAAAAAACCCAGCGTATGCAAATGGCGGTAGCCGCCACCATTTGCGTACGCTGGGTTTCCCCCCCCCTGCCTTGACAGGCTATGTAAATACTTATGTAGCCTATCACAGCAGGGGGGGGAACCTCAGTGTACCCAAATGGCAGTAGCTGCTGCCATTTGCCTACGCTGGGTTCCCCCCCCGCCGTGATAGGCTACGTAAATACTTACGTAGCCTATCACGGCCTCCGCAGGGACGCAAATGGCGTCCCTGCATTAGCCATGATAGGCTACGTAAGTATTTACATAGCCTATCATGGCTATGAAGAGGAGGAAGCGAATGGCAGTCACAGGACGGCCACCATTCACAAAGCAGTGCAGACGGGAGCAGGTAAGTGCTCTGTTTCACGTGCCTTTCATGGGGTGGGGACTGCGGGGACTTCGTCCCATGTGCCTTTCGTGGGGGGGCAGGGGCTTCATTCTGTGATGGATTTCGGGGGGCCAAATGCACTGGCATTCGGCCTCACCGAGATCCGTCGCAGAATTCTCTGACATCCCTAGCAAATTGGGTAAATCCTGATCAAAAACGAACTGAAATACATTTCTCATACATCTCTAACTGTGACTGCCATGAGAACATTCTGTCTAGCTCCTTAGAATCTTCAAGGAGAAATAATTTGCTTTTGGGATAGACTGTAAGGAAAACAGCAATCCCACACAATCTATCGTTGCTTGGAGACGAAGGGGAAGAAGGGGGAAAAGTGATAATCAAAAGCAAACATCCACTTGACAAAGGACAGTCACACATTTTTGTATCTGAAAGGAAAACAATTTCTCCAGCAAGGGCGTGCAGAAGAAACTGTGTTCAAATGGGGCAAATGGGCTTTCAATTGGATTATTCCAATTCTTAAAAATGTCACATTGGTTTCTTGCCACAGTGGGGCATTGCTCTGTTTTCACTTGGACATGGGATTGACATTGTTTCAGAATCTCTAGAATGACATGGGGGGGGGAGTAGCAAGGACTCGAAGAAGTCTTGTACCAGGATTTCCCCTCTTAATAATTATGTCAATTTATTTTAATCCAATCTGAAAACCATTTCAGGTTGAATGTTTCATTTTCATCTGCTTCGCACTGTAATTCTGACCAGGTCATTTAACAGCAAGACCCATAGATTGCAGTAGAACTTACTTGCAAGAAAGATGCTTGAAAAAACCTTGCATATTATTTCTGCAGATATTCTGCCTTTGTGAAGAGTGACATGACTGGATTGGGGATGCTCATCTCCAAAAGCAGATATGCAATTTTTTGCAAGAAAATAGTTTTCCAAATGGTTTGCTCATAATCACAGCCTTACATAAAAGTGCAGCAGCTTTTCCCATTTAAAGTGGCAGCCAGCTTGCTATTGATTATCATTGTTTCCGAATATTGTACCAGCATCCAGACAGCATCTACTTGAGAGTTCTTAAAGAACTCAAATGTGAAATTTCAGACTTTCTAAGAATAATATGTAACTTGTCTTTAAGATCAACCTCTTGAGCTGAGGATTTGAAAGCGGTCAATGGAACACCATTTTTTGTTTTGTTTTAAGGGCTCCAGGGAAGGATTTAGGAAATTTCAAGCCAGTTAGCGTAATGCCTGGTCCAGGTAAATTGGGGGAAAGCATTATTAAAGATAAATGACCAAATGTATAGAAATACAAGTCTTGCTGAAGAAGAATCAACACATCTGCAAAGGTAAGTGATGATTTTTTAAGGAGTTGTCTGAGAATATTAACAGTGAGGGGTGATTCAGTAGACATTGTGTACTTGGACTTTCAAAACAGTCATGGGATAAGAGGAGATGGCCTCTTACGATGTGATAACTGGTTAAAGAACAGGAAGCAGCAGAGAGTAGGAAGAAATTGACTGTTCTCACAACAGAGGGATGTAAACAGTAGGGATAGACAGATCTGTTGTGGAGGTTTGGGTGTGGTGTACCCCTACCTTTGCACCACACCCAGGACATGTCAGCTGGAAGGGATTACAGAGGGGGCTTGTGGCGGTGGCTTGGTGTCCAACCTTCCCCTGCCCCCTTTACTGGGGTTTAAATGCCAAGCAAAGCAAGCAGACGTAGCAGCAACAGAGAGTGGAGAAGCAGCAGCAGTGCCATTCACTTTAAAGGACCCTAGACAAAGCAGCAAGGAAACAGGGCTGTGGCATATTTGCCTTGGTTCCACTTTTTCCCCAGCCTCCACCTCAAACTGAGAAACAAACTCCTCAGGAAGCGCCTGGTTTCACCTGGATCAGTTGTTCCCACTGACATTTAAGCTTCAGCTCTTTTACTTTCTCTCTGGTAGGGATGTCAGAGAATTCTGCCATGGACTCCAGTGGACCCCCCAGAATCGATGGAGGAACGGTCTCCCCCCCCCCATGGAATCCCTCCGGGACGGAGCTTACCTGGTGGCGGATGCGGTGGTGGATGCGGCGGTGGATGCGGCGGGGGCGGTGGTCTCCTGGCCACTGCCGGGCTGCTGTGGCTGCAAATGGCGGCTGTCATAGCAGCCGCCATTTGCATGGCTGGCTTTCCTCGTGATAGGCTACGTACATACTTATGTAGCCTATCATGGCTAATGCAGGGACGCCATTGGCATCCCTACGGAAGCCGTGATAGGCTGCGTAAGTATTTACGAAGCCTATCATGGCCAAAAAAAGGGAACACAAGTGGTGGCAGCTATGGCAGCCGCCATTTGTGTTCCCTTTTTTTTTTTGGCCGTGATAGCCTATGTAAATATTTACATAGGCTCTTACAGCAAAAAAGAGGGCCCCAAATGGCGTAGTGGCCGCCATTTGCATTCCTTTTTTTTTTTTTTGCCATAATAGGCTACATAAATATTTACATAACCTATCACGGCAAAAAAAAAAAAAGGGAATGCAAATGGCGGCCACCATAGCCGCCGCCATTTATGTTTGCTTTTTTTTTTTTTTTGCTGTGATAGGCTATGTAAATATTTACATAGCCTATCATGGCAAAATACAGGGATGAAAATGGCAGCGGCTATGGCAGCCGCCATTTGCATCCCCGCAGGCTGCCCAGCAGCCGGATGTCTAGCTGTGGGTGGCCCCGGCCGTTGGCTCTGCGGAATCTCCGCGGAGCGGAGCTGTCCAGAGAGAATTTCAGGGAGAGGGCTGGAGTGCCTCCCCCCAACCGCAAATGTCACCCTTCGAAAAGGTAAGTGACTTTCGTATATCCCTATTTGTGCCCCTGCTCTTTGCTGTGACAGGCTATGTAAATACTTACATATAGGGGTGAACGAAAGTCACTTACCTTTTCTCGCAGCTTTTTCGCGGTGGGGGGGGAGCGCTTCGCTGCTCCCCCTGCGAAGTTCAGGCCGGAGGGGGGAGGCTTCCTGCCTCGCCCGGCCGAAATTCAGGTGGGGGGGGAGGCTTCCCGCCTCGCCCGGCCGAAATTCAGGCCGGGGAGGAGGCTTCCCGCCTCGCCCGGCCGCGAACACGAAAGTAAAAAAAAAAAACGTCCCCTGATAGGCTACGTGACGATTCACGTAGCCTATCACGGCTAGATCTGGAAAGTCAGCCGTGATAGGCTACGTGAATCGTCACGTAGCCTATCACGGGTGACTTTAAAAAAAAAAAAAAGCACGTACGCGAATGGCGGCCCCCATAGGGAGCCGCCATTCGCGTTCCTTATTTAGTTGCTGTAGCGTTGCCCTTATTTTCGCCGTAGTCTATGTAAACATTGACGTAGACTACAGCGACCAAATAAGGAACGGGAATGGCGGCTCCCTATGGGGGCCGCCATTATCCGTACACACTTTTTTTTTTTTTTTTTAAAGTCACCCGTGATAGGCTACGTGACGATTCACGTAGCCTATCACGGCTGACTTTGCAAATCTTGCCGTGATAGGCTACGTGAATCATCACGTAGCCTATCAGGGGACTTTTTTTTTTTCTTTCATTGCAATGGCGGGGGCGGCAGCCGGTCGAAAGACCGGCTGCCGCTCCCGTCCCGCTCGAACACCGGACGAACCGCCAGCCGGACCCGCCACCGGGAGGGACATTCAGGGAAGGTAAGTCCCGTCCCAGGGGGGGGGCGGGGGGCGGGGGGGGCAGAGGATTTCTCCCCGAAACTTGTTCGGGGGGCCGAACACGTTGGCGCTCGGCCCCCCGAAGTTTCGGGGAGAAATTCTCCGCCATCCCTACTTACATAGCCTATCATGGCTTACTGCAAGGACACAAGTGGTGGCCGCTACAATGGCTGCTATTTGTGGCCACAACAGCCTGGCTGCGGCCGGAAGTCCAGCTGCAGCCGGCCCCGGCCGATGGCTCTGTGGAGCCACCGTGGCGTGGAGCCGGCCGGAGAGGATTCTGTGGGGAGGGACGGAGCGCCTCCCCCCCCCACGGATTGCCTGGCACAGAGCCAGGTAAGGCTTTCATACATCCCTACTCTCTGGGTTCCACAGAAACTCAATATGCCCAATTGGTTCTCTCAACCCGCTACAGGAGAAGTAACAAGGAAATAGATTTAATAATAGTAGCGTAACAATTCAATCAACACATGGGAGACTGTATTTTTAAAAAAAACAAATACAGATTTATTTGTTACATGAAGAGTTATATGTTATTATTATTCATTAATGTTTGGTTCTAACTCCCTTTCGTACTCTACCCTTTCTAAAATCCTGTACACAAACCCCCTTACTGGATGTTGCTTCCACAATCCTTAAATCCCTGTCTGACTCCTAACTGTCAGTTCATTCCTTTTATAACCTCAGAATCCTCACACACACAAGCCGCCACCACCTTTCACTCACTACCAAACAATTGACCCTACCTGACCTGAGTCACATTTAACAATGAAACCACATACATTAACATAGCATGCATATGTTACAGGGCGCTTCTAAGAGAATTTGTTGAGAAGTTGGTGAGGTAACTGGCCATTGTTTGTGTGGACAGTAAGAGGGAGAAAGAGCTGAGAGATTCTGGATTCAGGGATCCAGCTAAGTTTGGAAAGGGAGAAAAGAATAAATGTCAGCATTCTTTGGAAGGGGCGAGAAACAATAATAGCAGAAGCCATTGAAAGAGGAGGGGCTATATCAAGGTATTAAAGTTAGTTAAAATGGCTTCAGGTAAGTCCTGTTGATGAACCAGACTTCAAAACCCCACTGGAAGGGTGAGAAGGACCCCCCCACACACACACTCCCTCTGAGTTAAAGAGTGAGATATGGGCTCTGAGGATTTTCCTTAAGAGTAAGACTTATTTATTTATTTATTTATTTTATTTAAAACATTTGTATCCTGCCCTATATCATTATGATCTTAGACTGCTGACTTTTTGAGGTCGAGATCGTTCCCTCCTGTTTCTGCATGAGCTTCTGATATATATATATATATATGTATGTATGTATGTATGTGTGTGTGTGTGTGTGTGTATATGGTTTGTATGTAAATATATGGTTTGAATACTCTGTTGTTAGTCTTTCTATCTTTCTCATGTGTATATATATATATATATATATATATGTATGTGTGTGTGTGTGTGTGTATATATATATATATATATATATATATATATATGAGAAAGATAGAAAGATTAACAACAGAGTATTCAAACCATATATGTATTTAAGCTAAATGTTTCAGCTTCTGCTCTCATCAATAATGAGGGTGGAAGCCAAAATATTTCACTCCAATATATATTTTTGAATACCCTGTTGTAGGGCTGTGCAGGGACCCCCCCGATCTGACTCAGAAGCCACTTTGTGGCTTCCGAGGCAGGCCCGATTCAGCTCAGGCAGATTCTTTAATGAGCTTCCGTCGTGCATTAAAAACATGGTTGTTCAGGCAGGCATTTGGGGTGGGTTAGGGTATTTAAAAAAAAAAATTATGGTAGAATTTTATTGTTTTAAATTGTTTTATGTTATGTTGTACATCGCCCAGAGTGGCTGGGTGACCAGCTAGATGGGTGATTAATAAATTTAATAATAAATAATAAAATAAAATAAATAAATTCAAGGGACCCCCAACCTGGCCCTCAACCCAAAGCAGGATTCGAATGTCAAACCCTGCTTTGGGTCCACCCCTAAATCCCCCATGCAAACCCCCTTACTTTGCTGCTGCCTCCTCCTACTCCACCGTCATTGCCACTGCCGTCATCACCATCACTGCCACTGCCACCACCATCGCTGTCTCCACTGCCGCCGTCTTTGCCACCTCCGCCGCCAGATGACAGTGGAGAATGTGGAGAAGGCAGCGAGGGCAGCAGAGGTGATGAGGACGGTGGTGAGGATAGTGGTGGTGGCAAGGATGGCGAGGATGGTGGAGGTAATGACATAGGCGGTGGCGGCGGAGGTGGCAGTGGCGGCTCAGGTAAGGACCTGGCATGGCTGGCCTGGGGGCACTGAAGCATACCAAGTGCTTCAGGGAGCCCCCGGCCTGCTCCAGGTCACTTTGTGCCCCCTCCACTTCACCTCGGAAGGGGCTCAAAGTGACCCAAAGCAGCCCTCTTCAACTGAAGGTTCAGGCCTCGGGCCAAAGTGGTGCACAGCCCTATTCTGTTGTTAGTCTTTCAATCTTGCTTATGTATTTTACATTAAACCTGATGGCATCCACAGTGGATCCAGAGCCTCCGTGTTGTTGTGCTGTTGTGCCACTTTACATCAATCTCTCTCTCTCTCCCTGTGAAAATTTGCACACATTTTTCATAATGTAGGCAGTAATCTATGCATTTTTGTGTGCATTTTAAATGTATGCATTTTAGGACAATGCTCTCATTCACTAAAGCATGTTTGTATGCATTTTGGAAATATGCACATTTTTCTGGGCACATTTTTCAAATGTGCCCCTATTATTGCACTCCTTTAGTTTTGTTTTGGGGAATGCATTGGAAGCTCAGAAATGTATGGATTTCTGACCCCAAATTATGCTGGGGTCCACATTTAGTTCTGGGAGGTGTGCATTGGGTAAATCCATAGGAAGACCCGCCGCCCTCAGCTGAATGAATTTCTCGCACATCTCTGGTAAACAATGAGGTCCCCCAGGGATCTGTATTGGGACCGGTGCTTTTTAACTTGTGCAGAAATGATCTGGAGGTAGGGGTGAGCACTGAGGAGGCCAAGCTTGCAGATGACACCAAGTTATTTAAGGTGGTAAAAAGGGGAGGGCGGGGTGTAAAGAGCTCCAAAAGGACCTCTCCAAACTGGATGAATGGGCTTTAAAATGGCAAATGCAGCTCACTGTAAGTAAGTAAAGCAGGAGGTGAAGAGCCTGTGGCCTTCTGGATGTTGTTGGACTACAACTCCCACCATTCGTGACCATTGGCTATGCTGGCTGAGGCTAATGGGAGGTGGAGACTAACAACATCTGGAGTTCCCTATCCCTGGTGTAAGGTGGTACTTGTTGGGGCAAACAAATCCTAATTTCACATATACAGTGACAGGATCTGAGCTGGTGGTGATAGTGATAATTCAATGCACAGCAGCTGTGAAAAACGTGAATTTCATGTCAGGGATCATTAAGAAAGGGAGGTGCAGCAGGTGCAGTGGGGGCGGTGGCGGCAGGTGTGGCAGCAGGTGCGGCGGGGCGGCAGCGGGGCAGTGGCAGAGCGGTGGCGGCGGGTGCAGTGGGGTGGCGGGGTGGTGGCAGCAGGTGCGGCAGGTGCGGCGGGTGTTGAATTGACACATTGTCCTATATGCTATTTATTAAATGTATAGGGATGTACGAACCCCTTACCTTCTTCTGGGTAGGGGTGTCCACAGTGGTGGGGAGGCGATCCATCCCTCCCCCTGGAATCCTCCCTGGCTGGCTCCGTTCTGCAGCGAGTCCGTGGAGCTGCCGTCCAGGGCCGGCTGCTGCTAGGGATGGCGGAGAATTTCTCCCCGAAACTTCGGGGGGGCGAGCGCCAACGTGTTCGGCCCCCCGAACAAGTTTCGGGGAGAAATCCTCCGCCCCCCCGCCCCCCGCCCCCCCCCCGGGACGGGACTTACCTTCCCTGAAGGCGGCGGGTCCGGCTGGCGGTTCGTCCGGTGTTCGAGCGGGGCGGGAGCGGCAGCCGGTCTTTTGACCGGCTGCCGCCCCCGCCATTGCAATGAAAGAAAAAAAAAAAAACGTCCCCTGATAGGCTACGTGACGATTCACGTAGCCTATCACGGCAAGATTTGCAAAGTGATAGGCAAATAGCGTTGCCCTTATTTTCGCCGTAGTCTATGTAAACATTGACGTAGACTACAACGACCAAATATGGAAGGGGAATGGCGGCTCCCTATGGGGGCCGCCATTATCCGTACACACTTTTTTTTTTTTTTTAAGTCACCCGTGATAGGCTACGTGACGATTCACGTAGCCTATCACGGGTGACTTAAAAAAAAAAAAGTGTGTACGGATAATGGCGGCCCCCATAGGGAGCCGCCATTCCCCTTCCATATTTGGTCGTTGTAGTCTACGTCAATGTTTACATAGACTACGGCGAAAATAAGGGCAACGCTATTTGCGTTGCCCTTATTTTCGCCGTAGTCTACGTAAACATTGACGTAGACTACATCAACTAAATAAGGAACGCGAATGGCGGCTCCCTATGGGGGCCGCCATTCGCGTACGCGCTTTTTTTTTTTTTTTTAAAGTCACCCGTGATAGGCTACGTGACGATTCACGTAGCCTATCACGGCTGACTTTCCAGATCTAGCCGTGATAGGCTACGTGAATCGTCACGTAGCCTATCAGGGGACGTTTTTTTTTTTTTTTTTTTTACTTTCGTGTTCGCGGCCGGGCGAGGCGGGAAGCCTCCTCCCCAGCCTGAATTTCGGCCGGGCGAGGCGGGAAGCCTCCCCCCCCGGCCTGAATTTCGGCCGGGCGAGGTGGGAAGCCTCCCCCCCTGGCCTGAACTTCGCGGGGGGAGCAGCGAAGTGCTCCCCCCCACCGCGAAAAAGCTGCGAGAAAAGGTAAGTGACTTTCGTTCACCCCTAGCTGCTGCCTGACTTCTGGCCATGTCCGGTCTTTGGATGCCAACGCCATTTGCGTCCCCTGCCTTTTGCCATGCTAGGCTACATAAATCTTTATATATAAATAGCATAAATCTTTATGTAGCCTATCATGGCAAAAGGCAGGGACGCAAAGTAGGGATGTACAAAAGTCCCCTTACCTGGCTCCGCCGGGTTCTGCTGAGGGGGGGAGGCGCTCCATCCCTCCCCCCAGAATCCTGGCCAGCTGGCTCCGCTCCGCGGGGATTCCGCAGAGCCGCAGGCTGGCTCCGCCAGCAGCTGGATATCTGGCCGCTTGCTAGCAGGGATGCAAATGGCGGTGGCCATAGCCACCACCGTTTGCATCCCTGTAGTCAGCATGATAGGCTACGTAAAGACTTACACGTAGCCTATCATGTCGGGCTTAAAAAACAAAAACAAAAAAAGTGCATGCGCAAATAGTGGCGGCTACAGCCGCTGCCATTTGCGTTCCTTATTTTTGGCCATTTTAGTCTATGTAAATATTTACATAGACTAAGACGGCGAAAATAAGGGGGAACGCAAATAGCATCCGCTACGCTATTTGCGTTCCCCTTATGTTCGCCATCTTAGTCTATGTAAATATTTACGTAGACTAAGACAGCCAAAAATAAGGACTGCAAATGGCGGCAGCCAGAGCTGCCGCCGTTTGCGTACGCGTTTTTGTTTTTTTAAAAAACCAGACGTGATGGGCTACGTAGCCTATCACGTCTTGTAAAAAAAAAACAAACCAAAGTGACAAGACTGCAAATGGCGGTGGCGGCAGCCGGTCGGAAGACCAGCTGCGGCAGCCGCCGCTGCCGCAGCCGCCACCACAGCCGCTGCCGCCTGGAAGATCCGCCCCAGGTAAGTCTCGTCCTGGGGGGGATCCGCGGGGAGGCAGGGGGGTGGCAGGCCGTTCTGCCACAGATTTCGGGGGGCCGAATGCACTGGCATTCGGCCTCACCAAGGTCCGTGGTGGAATTCTTTGCCATCCCTACGCAAATGGCATCCGCTACACCATTTGCATCCCTGCCTTTTGCCATGATAGGCTACATAAAAATTTATGTAGCCTATCCTGGCAAAAGGCAGGGTTGCAAATGGCGTCCGCTACGCTGGACGACATTTGTGTCCGAAGTGAAGCAGCGGCGGGCAGCAGAGGGCAGCTGGATGGACAGGACCTGCTGATGACCAGGTAGGGTCCATCCCGGGGGGGATTCCGCGGGGTGGCGTGGGGGTAGTCCATTTTGCTATGGACTCCAGGGGTTTAGAAACCGGCCTCATTGCAGACCGTGATGAATTTCTCCACCATCCCTATAAGTGTACAGAGGCCTGTTTAGTATTAAATAAGGGGCAGTTTGATTATTTCTTAGAGCAGGCCCCATATAGTGGGCAGTTTCTGTAGGTTTTGCACAGAGGGACTGGTATCAAGCAAGCACTAATCCACATGTTGACAACTGCTAGCTGTCTGATGCTGATAAGAGTGTAATCCTTATGTCAACAGCTACACAGCTGCCTAATTTCCTCTTTGCTTTGCTGTTTTATCTCACTTGAGATGATTAAGAGCCCCCCCACTGGAATGTGGGGAGAAGGAAATTATTACTTGCCTGTGATGGTTTGGGCATGTACTAAAATATCAGAAGAAGGTATAAAAGATTGGGTTGAGACCTAACCAATTTGGCTTCGCTCCATGGGGGAACATGCACATCCAGCCTGGAGAACTTTGGGACCTAGGAATGATCTCTAATATGCTGTTGACTGGGGCTCCTGGCATATACCAGCTGTGAGAAAGATGCCAGCTTCATCGGCTGAAGAGATGTGTGAGCTTTCTTTGTATTTTTCATTCTGCATCCATCCATTTTCTATCAATCAATTGTCTTTCTTTCCACAACTGATCTACTTTCATCTTGGCAATCCAACGAATCTACTTTGATTGTGTCCTGAATAGACCAGGCCTCCAGATTAATACAGGCCCCTTCCCTCAGTGAGTCTTCCCTACTCCCCACCATTGTCACCAGCTGCTTTTGCTCCTCATATCATTTGCCAATATTATTGCCACTTGCTTGCTTGACATGCAGAGATCCAGTGAGCAAGTAGGCAGTGACATCTACTGCTCCTCCTCTTCACCACCAGCCTAGTCTGGGTCAGAGCAAGAGATGGAGAGGAGGAGCAACTCCAGGGGACTTGAGTCAGTGGGCCCCTGCTGGGGTGTGGGCCCACAGCAAGTGCCCAATCATGCCTACCCTTGGCACCAGCTGTGACTCCAGGGCAATTCTCATTGCTCAAGATGCTTAAGTGCTGTTTATTTCATGGAACTGATGGATCAAGGGTGGGTTGACATGCCCCTCCCTAAAGACCCCCATGCACACACCATTCCTCATTCTGCACAATTGGCTTCACTGCTGAACATCTTTCACATGTCAGCCCTTATTTCAACATAAGCTTCCTTAGAATCAGAGAATCAGAGCAGAGCTACAAAGAGCAGAATCTCATGGGGCATTACTTGCAAGACTCCACAGCTTGAGAGAGCTGTCAGGGGACTGAATGTTTGAGTGCTCTGCCTAGCAACCTCCCTGCACATAGAAGTGTTCTGCCTACAATGTTAGTTTTCTGTGTGCAAGGACATTTCTAATACTCACACCACATGGAACATCTATTGTTACTGCAGTAGTTATACACAATAGGGTTCCTTTAGTGTCACAATACCTATTGAATATTGTTTGTGGTATGAATGGTCGTGAGTGACACACATCATGAGTGACATGCATGTGACCCTGTGTCCACATCATCTGTTTTATTTCCTGTACAATCTCAAGTTCTTTAAAAGTTGAATGCTCCTCTCAATTATGTCTATACTCTGAGAACATGTGCAACCAGGTTTTTGAAACAATGGTGAATACCAGTTCTTCCCCAGTCCATCCCCTACACAGAAATGACACTCTATGTGGTAAACCACCATGGGTTTTGCGCAATTTGTTGAGGACTGTGTTCCATCTGCTGTCCTATAGCACACGTTACATTGTTTTTCTCTTTTTTAAGTCACAAAGAACACTAAAGGTATTGCTCTACAGCAGAGGTGGACCGTTTGTGGCCCTCCAGATGTTTTGGCTTACATCTCCCATCATCCCTCCCCATTAGCTATGCTAGCTAGGACTGATGGGAGTTGGAAGCCAAAGTATCTTGGCTTTTCTATGACTTGAGAAATAGTCAAAAGTTGGCATCCATAGTGGAGTGTGGTATGGATATCACAGCAACATAAGAAGCTCTCCTATACAGTCAGACCATTTTGCATGCAAAGCATGTGCTCTACCAATGTGCTACAGCCCTTTCTGCAAATAAGGAAGACCACTGGGGTGGGTTGCATATGGCCTGGGAGGGTGATAGTCAATAGAAGGGATATAGAGAAAGGGCTGTGTAGATTCAGACAAAATGTCCATAAAAGGAATAGGGATGTACGAAAGTCACTTACATTTTTGATGGGGTGATGCGCGGTGGGGGGGGAGGCGCTCCGCACTTCCCCCCGAAATCCTAATCCGGCCAGCTCTGCTCCGCGGAGATTCCGCAGAGCCGCCAGCCAGGGCTGCCCACAGCCGGACATCCGGCTGCTGGGCAGCCTGCAGGGAAAAAAAAAAAAAACAGCGTACGCAAATGGCGGCGGCTACGGTGGCTGCCATTTGTGTTCCCTTTTTTTCACTGTTTTAGCCTACGTAAATATTTACATAAGCTATTATGGCGAAAAAAAGGGGAACGCAAATAGCGTAGTGGGCGCCATTTGCGTTCCTTTCCCCCCCATTTTAGCCTACGTAAATATTTATGTAAGCTATTATGGCAAGCAAATATTAAAGGGAATGCAAATGGAGGCCACTGTAGCCACCGCCATTTGCGTACGCTGTTTGTTTTTTGCTTGCCGTGATAGGCTACGTAAATACTTACGTAGCCTATCACGGCCTCCACAGGGTTGCAAATGGCGTCCCTGCATTAGCCGTGATAGGCTACGTAATTATTTACATAGCCTATCACGGCTATGATGAGGAAGCGAACGGCTGCCGCAGACACGGCTGCCATTCGCAAGTCAGCGCGGACGGCAGCAGGTAAATGCTCCATTTCGCGTGCCTTTCAGGGGGTGTGTGGGCTTCATTCCACCATGGATTTCGGGGGGCCAAATGCACTGGCATTCGGCCTCACCGAGATCCATGGTGGAATTCTCTGACATCCCTAAAAAGGAACCTCGTTGAACTATTATTAATGCTAGCAAAATGGCCATCATAATAACACAAGAAAGGTATGAGTAGGGAGGATTGTGCAAGAGTCCACTTTACTATCAATTTTTATTTTTAATTTACTTTTCATGATTTGTTTATTCAATAGCTTTGTACCCCACCTCTCCAAAATGATTTGAGGGGACTTAACAAGAAAAAACAGGATAAAAATAAAAATAGCAATAAACTTTGGGGTTAAAATAATGTTATTGTTCTCCTTGGGAATAACTTCACAAGTTGGTTCTCTGATACTTCCTCAACACCACCAAATGGTAGCTGTCAAACCTTCATTAAAGAAATGCCTGGTAGGAAATGCTAAGACAAAACAGAGAGATACACAGTCCCTGAGCACTGGTGCACAGTGGTGCCCACCTGAGGAGATATGAAACTGGCATTTGAGAAGATGGGAGAACAAGAGGAATGGCTTTCTGGTCTGGAGTACAAAGGGCACCAATGAAATCAAAATGGTGAGCGGTGTGTAGGCATGGGGCCAAGACTCTTTCTCTTCAGGAAGGCACCATCAGCAAGCGGTCATAACGGCCAGCCTTTCTGCGTCAGCCTGGGAACATCAGCTTGAGGTCACATTATGGTCAGTCTCTGTCCTTCAGGCAGGCAGCCTCAGCAAAAGTCAAACTGAGTTTCTCCCCAGTTGACATGACAGCGTAGGATTCCTGCACACAGAAATGCCAAAGCCACACTATTTTAACAAGTTGTTCCCGTGGCAGTGTAAATTGGTTCTTTAGTTCAGTGGATTTTCTAGAGGAACTGGTTGCATGATGCTGGGGTCTGTCTGTACTTTGCTCTGAAAATGACGAGGCATTTGTTTTTTAAAAAGAAGCAAATCCATGCTCAAAAGAAAGATGTCAGAGGTCTAATCTGAACTTTGTGTATTAGAAACGTCTCTTTAGGGTTATTCATTTAAGGGAAGCTACAGGTATAAGGCAGCAGAAAAGACTGATCTGTGAGAAAACAATGCTTTGGGTATTGAAAGCAGTCAGAAATGTTAAAGTGGCAGTTTTCAGGATTATTAGTCAATAATGGCACTTAACTTATGCAAGTTTTTGTGTGTGTTAAAGGTAAGTCATGAGTAGGCCTGTGTGGGAAGGGCTGTGGTCAAATATAGACCCATCCCACCTCTACATTTCTGAAGGTTTCCTTCTATCATAGGATTCTTATTTAGCTCACACTGAATAAACCACTTGCTAGTAAACGTCAAAATCCATTTTCATTTTAACTCAATAATAATAATGCTTATCACGTTAGGGTTGATGGTAAACTTGTAGTAGAGATTAAACATACTTCAGATTATGTTAAAATATTGTAATTTATTTTTTTTTGTTCTCTTAGTTCTTTTATTCTTTAAAAACAGTGTCAATTTTTATTATAAATTAATACAAATATTATATCAAAAAGAAATATCCTTTTTACCAGAGTGCTTAGCCTGCAACCATATACTCACTTACTTGGGAGTAAATCCCATTGAAATGAATCAGGCTTATGCCTGAGTAGACAAGTATGGATTTGCACTTACTAAATTTAAGAACTAAAACTTGGGAAGGGAAAATGAATCTCATTTAGTAGCATCAGGGAAAATATATGATTGAGGGCTAAAGAACAGAAACTCATTTTATAAAAATACAGAAACATTGCAGGGGATATTCAAGTTATTTTTCTATTGTTCATTCAAGTGTTTCTTGCCTTCCCACTGAGCACATCGTGTTCAATCCTCAATGCAAATAAATTCAGTTCCAATTTGTTTCATCCCCATGTTTTACTTATTTGTATCCTGCAGAGCCTTTCTTTTGAAGCCAGATTTCCATTCCCTTTACTTCATTTCTTTTTAGTTTTCATTTCTTCATTTGCCCGCTGCAGAGGTGAATGAGACAATCTATCTGTCAACAATGTAGATTTGAATATAAAATGCTATTTATTTGGAATGACAGTGGTAAATGCTATTAAAACGGCATTTTTAAAGATATCTTGCATAGATGACACTGATTAATTCTGACCTTTTAAAATGGCCACAGAAGTCATTACTGATTTTATTATTGAAACAAACCCCATATTTATTCTTTCCATATACATCTTCTGTCATTATATAGACTGTCAGTAATCCACCTTGGGGTGCATTATATACAGGATCTTCTCTTAAGGACTTTGAGAGGAAGCTAACTGAAACAACTGGATGGAGAGCCAGTAAATGGTATTCCAATTCTTTTGGTTCATTGTGTGTTTAGAGGTCACACAGCCCTGGCTCACACATTTATAGGGTACAGCAAATGCACCCCTCCCCCAACAATGTAGATGACATTACATACGATGCTGGCAGACCTCCATTTGTGCAGCTTTTCAGTATATGTGGGCTTATCCCTTTTTTGTGGGAAAAGAACAGTCCAAATTGGGTGTCTGTCTGTGCTTGGCTATCCACGTGGAGTGTCCGCATTGTACGTGATGTGTCTCCACCACGTGACTCTCATGATCCTTTTATATGTCTGAAACGAGTTTTGGGAACCTGCGGTTCATGTAACAGGGATTTGAAAGATGCATTCAGTGGGATATAATTTTGGTTCATTGCCAAAACCATATGAAGGAGCTACTGACTCTTTGGGCTGGTTCGCACAACATGACAGCCCACCATGGCTTAATTTAGCCCAATGTGGCTTGTTGTATTGTGTGAACCATGGTGACATGGCTTGTTTGGAGTGGGCAGCAATTCAACAATAGCCCATAGTTTATTGGAGGGTTGCTTCCCACTCCAACAAGCCATGCTCCCTAGGTTCCCATGACATGACAACCTGTGCCAGTAAGGCTAATTAGGCAACCTGTGCCAGTGAGGCTAATTAGACACATGACTGGCACGTGTGGCAGGGAAAATAAGTCACAATTGCTTATTTCCCCCATCATGATCATGTGAAGCCAGCCTTCCTGACCCTCCATAAGGGATATCTGGGGCAACAGTTCCCTGAAATTTCAGGGTTTTTTTTTCTTTTTTCAGTAAGCTTCTAGCTCTTTTATTTGTGGGAATGTAAGACATTCTCCCCAATGTCTTGATATGAAGTAAATGTGCTTCCACCATCCAGTGTTCTGGCTAATCATGCTAAGGCACTAGAATGGCTGAGAAGAATTAGAATTATTTAACAGATTAAGGGCGCAATCCTATGGCCACTAGTCAGCGGCTAGACAGCCATAGGATAGGTCAGTTCCCTGAGAACTGACTTCCCCCCACTGACTTGATTTGCCCCATACTACTACGTGCCTGGAGGAAGAAGGAAAGACTTGCACAGAGCGACCCCGCCACGGCTGTGAGTCTGCAAGTTCCATCGGGGAGCCTGTGGCTTGGCTTGCTAACATGAGCTGAGCCAGGGCTCTGGGGAAATCCATTGATCCCCAAGATGGCTAGGTTTCCCCATGCCAGACATCCCTAATTCATGCCTCACACAATTACAGTAGTGTGATGGGGAGATTGGGGCCACACTGCCTGGCCTTTTCCCCTCTGTTGTGCCCTGTTACCTCAGCCCCCCTCCACCCATGCATTTGAGGGGAAAGTCAGAAAAAGGGAGCCTGCTTTATAGGCTCCCTGCATGATTTTGAACCTTGTATGGGGTGGGGGGGAGTGAGCACTACCACATGCTCTCCCTCACACAGTTGTGATCACACAAGGAGTAAACACCCAAATAGGCCTATAGTTAACAAAAAATATTTGGCTGAGAGTCATCAAGAGGTGATACATGCATGTGTGAACCAGCCCTAGTCAAAATTTCAGGGCTTCCAAGTCATCTAGCATAGCAACCTCCACTGGGGCAGGAAATGTCATTCCTAAAGCTTCTTAAGAGATCAGCAGCATGTGGAATAGAAGGATACATCCAGTGACTATCCATAACATAATGGTATTATCTCCTCCATTATCATGAGGTTATTCTCTTCATGGCAATTGTCCTATGTCCATCTATTCTGAGGTGTGGCATCACATATCTTCATTGTGATTGATCATGTCTTCATATTTTCTTTTAGGATGGACTGTGGGTAGAATTGGTACTCCTTTTCCCATACATAGCCAATAATTTATTACCCACTTTGTTCCCATGGCCTTCATTGCTCCATGCTAGACAGTAGATCCATCTCATTTTAGGACACTTCTATTTAAATCCAGATTTAGTGCCTTTCTTTTGACAAATGACTAAGAAGTTAGAAGAACATGGAGAGCTTTCCAGCAGAGTTTGGGGATTTCTTATGGCTGTGAAAGCCTGGGCAAATGTTCGCTTCATATGATAAAGTGCTTGAAGTGTTTGTGAGATTGTGTGATTGTGAGATTGTGATTTTTCACTGGTGTGGTTTTTGTTGCCTTTCTCCCAGCACCCTTTGCTGCATTTAGAGCAGCATAGAATGAGGTTTCAAACTGGGCTTGGAAAACTAGAGTATTTTCATTGTGAAGTAGGAAATATAGCTCAGTTACTTCTGAGCCCAATTGCAAGCCAAATCAGCCCGTCATGCTTTCAGTGATGTTGACAAGAGCATAGAGATGTTGTGGGCACCCGACTGGGTCTGGGAATCCATAGGGCCTCCTCTGCCCACGACCCATGGACTGTGCCTGCCAAGATGCTGTCCTCACTTGCCCCCCCACTCGTGCCCACTCGTGCCCTCCCGGACTCACTGCAATCCCCATCCGGTGGGCGCCCACCATTTTCCTGCCTTTGATTTCTATGTAAAACAGGAAATTAAAAATGCACATATTTAATAATGTGCAGTTTGGGGCCAGGGAAGCTTAATATGTGCCACATGATAGGTATAATCCCTCTGGATGGTTTGTTTATCTCTGTTTCATTTCATTCTTCCCAGCTAATCATGGATCACATATTGGGTGAAACCATATCACTTAAAAGAGAAGCCCATTGGAGTGAGGGCAATGCTTCCTGTATTGGCCACATGGGCGATCCTAGCCATTTAGGGATCACTCTAAACTAAATAATTAACAGCTTCCCAAACCTTTCTAAATGACTCCTGAAAAATCAAGGCATCCCTTTGGGATTTTGTCAAAGCTGTTCGCAATGAACACCTCCCACCCCCCATCCCCCGCTCCATATACACACCAGTTGAGCTCAGAGGTACATCCCTTCCTTGGTCCAAATACTTGGAAAGGAAAGCTTCTCTTGTGTTTTTATGTTTTTATAGTCATCACTGTCATTATTGTGCTTGTCTGTCCTAAATAATAAAGAAAAGGGAAGCCTGCCAGCCACAAGACTATTATCCCAGTGGGAATCCTGTGCAAAGGAAGCTGTGATTATTATTATTTTTAAGTCAAGAACTAAAAAGGATAAAACAAGGCTGCAGGAATTTCATTGAAAGTCTGGTGGTTTTTAATGTATATTTAATACATTGTGAAGAAAATGCATTCTTGCTGAAGGACATTTCCTAAATATGGAAACTGAGACATTAAATTGCTCCATAATATTTCGATCATTATCAGGCTAGAGACAGTTGCTAAGGGTTTATACTGAAATATCCATTTCCCACATAATCCCTTCTTTGGCTTCTTCCTTCCGAAGAAAAAGGCGGGGGGGAGGATTTTACATTTAGAGTTAAGTTTTAATGGAAGGTGTCATATTCATCAATTTTCAGAAATGCATTTTTTTTCTTCTTCTTACATAACCGATGGGCATCTTGATAAGGCTAGAAAAAGAAACAGAAAGGAGGGGGGGATGAAAAAGAGTAATGATGAGCTGCTACAATGAGGTCCACCTGGTTCTGCATACCCATGACAGAGGCTTTGATGCTACTACCCTCATCAGAACACCACTGAATAGAAATAATACTTAGCAGCACTTTACAGTATTCAAAGGACCCTACATACATTACCTCATTAATACTTACAACAGTCCTATAAGCCCGGCTGGATAGTTTTTGTGATTCCCATGATATTTCTGGGAACTGAGGCCTACCAACTTTGTCTTCTGAGTACAAGAGCCAGTGTAGTGCAGTGACTAGAGTAGACTTCCCCAACCAGATGCCCTCAAAATGCGTTAGACTACAACTTCCATCATCTCTAGCCAGCATGGCCCATGGAAGCTGTAGTTCATCACTACTGGAGGGCACTAGGTTGGCAGTGACTTGGTTAGACTGTTGGACTAGAACTGAAGAGACCCAGGTTTAGAAATAGAGGAGAAATGATTTTGGTTCACATTTTTAATGTGAACCTACTTAATATGCACTTCTTGAAACAATAAATGAACTGAAACATAGTTATTCTTCAAGATTTGCACTTCTCTGCATTTTGTGATACAGTTCTTTGATCAGAGCAGTTGTCAAAGGCTCTGATCCAGGTATACAGTTTGTTCCCCATTCTAAAAATTTGAAATGTGTCTCCTAAGGCTCAGTTACTGGCAGTAAAGGCTTTAAGCTAAAATATGCGGGCATGTTTTTGTATTTTTGGCCCCGCCCCTTTGCTTTTGGCCACACCCACCACTCAAATGCAGCCCCCAAGAGCTTCTCCAAAATTGTATTTGGCCCTCGGGCTGCAAGAGGTTCCCCACCCCTGACCTATAGGAACACACAAGCCTTCTGCTGGCCCTGCAGCCTGGCCACAGTTGCATGGAAGGACTGCATATATGAACTGGCAGCTCTATTTGGGTAGCGTGCCCGCAGTGACATCAATCGTTCATGGGCAGAGCAATCCTAGTCATGGGATGAGGGGGATCCATAGCAGAGTCACCACCACACCGAGAGCCCTGACAGTTTGCTGTGGCAAGGCAAAAGGTGGGGGTGGCTCTTTCTTTCTCCTTCCAGCCCCCCCCCCATTTCCCTTCCCATAGTCTTCAGTGGAAGCAGTCAGCTCCAGGTTTTTGAGAGCCCTGGGCAAGACAGCTTCAGTGGAACCCCTTTCAACAAGTCTGCCTTCTCACTGCCATTGTTACCAGCTGCTATTGCTCCTCATCCTTCTTCTCATCATTGCTGCCGTTTGCTTGCTTGACAGGCAGAGAGCCAATGAGCAAGTAGGCCGTGGCATCTGCTCCTTCTCACCACCACCGTTGTCTGGGGCAGATCAAGAGGCAGGTGAGCAAGCAGGTTGCAATGCTGAAGAGAGGGTGCAACTCCAAGGGTCTCTTCTCAGTGGGCCCCTGCTGGGATGGAAGCCCATGGCAGGTACTCAGCCATGCCTATCCTTGTTGCTGGCCTTAAATAGAGGGAATTAACTATGCCACTCATGGGGTAGCATAGTTCATGGGCCTGTTTTTGGTGGGGACTTAGGATCATCTGTACCCTTGGCCTCCTCCAACTAGGGGTGCACGAAACCCACTTACCTGGTCTCGCAGCTTTTCGCGGTGGGGGGGAGGCACTTCGCTGCTCTCCCCCTGAAGTTCAGGCTGGGGGGGAGGCTTCCCGCCTCGCCTGGCCGAAATTCAGGCCGGGGAGGAGGCGCCTCGCCTCGCCCGGCCGCGAAATTAAAAGTTAAAAAAAAAACCACCCCCGTGATAGGCTATGTGATGATTAACGTAGCCTATCACGGCTAGATCTGCAAAGTCAGCCATGATAGGCTACGTAAATCGTCATGTAGCCTATCACGGGTGACTTAAAAAAAAAAAGCGCGTACGCAAATGGCGGCCCCCATAGGGAGCCGCCATTCGCGTTCCTTATTTGGTCCCTGTAGTCTACGTAAATCTTTACGTAGACTACGGTGAAAATAAGGGCAACGCAAATAGCGTTGCCCTTATTTTCGCCGTAGTCTACGTAAACATTTACGTAGACTACAGCGACCAAATAAGGAACGGGAATGGCGGCTCCCTATGGGGGCCGCCATTAGCTGTACACTCTTTTTTTTTTTTTTTTAAGTCACCCGTGATAGGCTACGTGACGATTTACATAGCCTATCATGGCTGACTTTGCAAATCTAGCCGTGATAGGCTACGTTAATCGTCACGTAGCCTATCACGGGGGCGTTTTTCTTTTTTAGTTTTATTGGAATGGCGGCAGCGGCAGCCGGTCAAAAGATCGGCTGCCGCACCCGCCCCTGACGAAGACCCGACGAACCGCCGCCGGGACCCGCCGCCGGGAGGGACATTCGGGAAAGGTAAGTCCCATCCCGGGGGGGGGGTGCGGGGGGGTGCGGAGAATTTCTCCCCAAAACTTGTTCGGGGGGCCGAACACATTGGCGCTCGGCCCCCTGAGGTTTCGGGGAGAATTTCTCCGCCAACCCTACCTCCAACACACCCCTTTCTGGAACACTGCCAGTGGGACAGCAATGGCAGTGGAGTTTCCACTGCAAAATTGGGAAGGCCTGTGTTTAATTTTGTTTTAAGAAATTAAACTCAACCATAAAAACCAGAAATATAAGCTAGCTAGCTACCACAAAAAGTTTGAGTTCTGAATAAAACACATCTATTACTGTACCATAGAACTGTGTTAAAAATGGTTCTTGATACACCCTGATGGCTCTAAATCTTTTGGAACTTGATTCTGTAAGGAGGCATATTTATTTATTTAAGCACAAGCATATCCATTTTCTTTCTGTTCTTTCTGTTTTTTAATTATAATTCTTTTTACTGAGTTTATCAAGAAGATACAACAGTAAAATGAATATAAAAAACCAACATAAATTAACTAAGAGACCATATTCAGTGTTGAAAGAAAAATATAGTATGAGAGACTGAAGGGGGAAAAAAAGTCACAAAATTATAATGCTGCTTATTTTATGAGCATTTTTTTAGAAAGCAGGGCTACTAACTATACATTCCTTCCTTTTCAGTTTGTTACCACTTCTTCTCTTTTTACTCAGCTTCCAATATATGCTTTAAACCCTCCCTCTCCTTTTGAGGCTCATATACCCACCTGTTCATTCCTCTCTCCACATGTTTTTAACCTTTTCAAAGTGCATGTTAACAGGGGAATGGAGTTTTCTTTCACTGCTGTAATGTGCAATTTCCCATGATCCCTTTGTGAGGTAGCCATGTAAGAATGATATAGGGCAGCCACTAATGCATCACCAAAAAACAGCACACAGGTTTGCATAAAATTTGTATATGCTAATATATCGTGTGTATGTGTGCATATATGGCTCATATCAAGGCTTCGGATGGCACATTGCAGGCAGTACTGGCTAGAGTATTCTTCCGTAAAGAGTTGTTGTCCCAGTAAAGGACTGCCCTCAGTCAGCTGAGGCCTTAAGAACAGGGATGTACGAAACTCACTTACCTTTTCGTGGATTGATTTGCAGTGGGGGGGAGGTGCTCCGTCCCTCCCCCCAGAATCCTCGACGAGGGGGGAGGCGATCCAGTTCTCCCCCCCCTGGAATCCTGCCCAGCCGGCTCCACTCCACGGAAGCTCCGCAGAAGCTCCGCAGAGCAGCCAGCCAGGCCCGTCCGCAGCTGGATTTCCAGTTGCGGACAGGCTGGTGCGGCCGCAAATGGCGGCCACTGTAGCGGCCGCCATTTGCATCCAGCCAGGCTGCCGTGATAGGCTACGTAAGTATTTACATAGCCTATCACAGCTAACCCCCCCCCCAAAAAAACCCAACATACACAAATGGGGGCAGCTACATTGGCCGCCATTTGAGTTCCCTGTTTTTCGCTGTTCTAGCCTACGTAAATATTTACGTAGGCTATTATGGAGGAGAAAAGGGGAATGCAAATAGCGTAGTGGGCACTATTTGCGTTCCTTTTTTTCCCACCGTAATAGCCTACGTAAATACTTATGTAGCCTATCACAGCTGCAGCGATCCAATGGCAGCCGCAGCAGCCCGGCTGCGGCCGGCCAGGAGACCAGCCGCTGGAGCCACCGTCACTGCTGCATCTGCCGCCGAATCCGCCGCATCTGCCCCAGGTAAGTTCCATCCCGGGGGGATTCCGTGGGGGGGTGGGGGGCAGGGGGCAGGAGGCTGTTCCTCCATGGATTCCTGGGGGCCAGATTCTAAAGAATCTGGCCTCCCTGGAATCTGTGGTGGAATTCTCTGCCATCTCTACTTAAGAAGGCTGGCAGAGCCTGGTCTTTCAGTGGCTCCAGCCCTACTGGATGCTGACTGCAGTTCTTAAATGCACAGTGTCCATTTCTGCAGTCTCATGCTCCTACATGGCTGAGGACAAGAGAAGCTGTATGGGAATCATCCTTAGAGTCAGATAATGGCATAGCCATGTCCTCAGTTTGGGACAATATAGAAGGGGGTGGAGGCTCCTCCTGAAGTGGAGTGACCTGTGGTTTAGTGGTTAAGATGCTGAACTGCAGACTAGAAGGTCGGTATGACAGCAGTTCGAGACCCGAGTGCTGCGTGATGGAGTGCGCTCCCATCTTCAGTCCCAGCTCCTGCCAACCTAACAGTTCGAAAGCAAGAAATTGCAAGTAGAGAAATAGGCACCGCTTCGGCGGGAAAGGTAACAGCATTCTGTGCACCTTGGTGTTCAGTCATGCCAGCCACATGGCCACGGAAACATCATCGGACAGCGCTGGCTCTTCAGCTTAGAAATGGAGATGAGCACCACCCCCTAGAGTCGGACACGCCTGGTTGGGGACACCTTTACCTTACCTTTTAGAAGGGGGTGGAGGCTCCACCTGAAGTGAAGTGACCTGTGACTAGGGATGGCAGAGAATTCTGCCATGGATTCCAATGAGTCCCATGGCAGAATGGCCTCCTGCCCCCCCCACGCCCTCACGGAATACCCCCAGGATGGCACTTACCTGGGGCGGATGCAGCAGATTTGGTGGCGGTGGTGGCGGTGGCTCCGGCAGCTGGTCTCCTGGCTGGCCGTGGCCAGGCTGCTGCCGCCACCATTGCCATCCTTGCAGCCATGATAGGCTATGTAAGAATTTGTGTAGCCTATCACGGCAACCCCCCCCAAAAAAAACGCAGCATATGCAAATGGTGGCAGCTACAGCGGCCACCATTTGCGTTCCCTATTTTTCGCCGATTTATCTTACGTAAATATTTACATAAGATAAAATGGTGAAAAAAAGGGGAACTCAAATAGCGTAGTGGTCGCTATTTGCGTTCCTTTATTTTTCGCCGTTCTAGCCTACGTAAATATTTACATAGGCTAAAACGGCAAATAAAAAGGGAACGCAAATAGTGCCCACTACGCTATTTGCATTCCCCTTTTTTTCACTGTAATAGTCTACATAAATATTTACATAGGCTAAAACGGCGAAAAATAAGGAACGCAAATGGCGGGTGCCATAGCAGCTGCCATTTGCATACGCCGTTGTTGTTTTTTTGCCCAGCCATGATAGGCTACGTAAAGACTTACGTAGCCTATCACAGCTGCCTCGCTGGACGCAAATGGTGGCTGCTACGGCGGCCGCCATTTGCATCCGCACCAGCCAGTCTGCAGCCGGAAATCTGGCTGTGGATGGCCCTGGCCAGCTGCTCCGCGGAGCCGCTGCGGAGCAGAGCCGGCCGTCGAGGATTCCGGGGGGGAGGACTGGATCGCCTCCCCCCCCGTCAAGGATTCCGGGGGGAGGGACGGAGCACCTCCCCCCCCCACAAACAGAATCCATGAAAAGGTAAGTGACTTCCATACATCCCTACCTGTGACCTGTCTGATTCTGAGTCCTCCTCAGGATAATGCAGAACCTCAGAGACCCAGGGGACATGACAACCACAAGTCTGATGGCCCTTTATGCTCCCAGAGGTAACTGATTATGTTCTACTGCATGTATGAACTGGCTAGTATAATTCATAATAATACAGAGTAGAAGATTCCAGGGCTTCTCTCCTTTACCCTATTAATTGTTATTATATTTTTCTTCCTCCTAACTCTGTGTGAATAATTAAATGGCTCAATCACAAATGCTCCTAAGAAGGACTCCTGGACGTCTTGACGGCCAGGCTCCATTCAATTACTTCTAGGGCGAGCTTCTTTGCATTGCTACTTTATCATCATCCTTCAAGGAAGATAATGAGCTTTTTTTCCTCTCTTTTACTTTCCCGACGTATTTAACTTGTCAGCCTGGCATCATTACAACAGTTTTTAGGAGATCAATGGGAGCAAATTAATCTTACTGGTACAGTATAATAAGGTTCAAAGCAATTCTTGCCTTCAGAGGTTTTCCCAAATTATTCTTTTGATGTAATCACTATTTAGGCCAGTGGCTTGAAGGGGCTGATAAAAGTGATAAGGGAAAATGGTGAAGTGGGTTGTGCTAAATATTCCTAAACAGAAACAGCTCACTAGATCAAGAAGTATATTACATTTCATGCACATGGTGATACCTTTTGTAAAACAAAAATACATTAAATATTACTGTTAGAGGAGACAAAGCTGCTAAAAAAAGAAAAGAAAAGGCAAACTGTCAGGGGAATCTAAGGTGGCAATGACTCTGATATATCCATTCTCCTTTATGTGCAGTAACCTAAAAATAAAAACCAGTTGCTTCTATGCTGTCTTATGCATTGCCCTGGGGCTGGTGCTTCTCTATTCTGTCATTCATTTTAAAACATCACTCTTTTAAGTTTTCTGAAGCAGTCTAAACCAAAGGCTTTCTTTTCTTTTTCTTGCTATCAGTACTAATTTCCTGTGTTTCATTTAATGCGGCAAGGATCGTTTTTATTTTCCTCACTTGTCAGACTCAGATCAAAATTTGACACACATTCCTACAGGTTTATTTGTTTGTTTAATATATTTATACATTACTTTTCAGCCTGTATCAGCCCCAAAGACTAAGCTAGCACACAAATATTACAATAAAAAAGCAAAGATAGTGATGTTGATCCATGAGGGGAAAAAAAATCCAAAATCCACAGGTAAATACCTTTATTAGGACCGACAGCAATTCCACAAAAATGTGCAAGCTTTTGAGTTCTCCAGAACTCTCTATCAGGCTAGTTATAGAAAAAGCAGGGGATTGGGGGGGGGGGACAGAAAAGTCCAAAGATTAGGACAGATGTTGTGGCCATGAGATCTCTTGTTTAAATAGACCCTTCCTCTACCCCATGCCTTTGTACCACCTAGCCTGATGAAGAGTTCTGGAGAGAACCTGAAAGCGTGCACATTTTAATGGAATTGTGATTGGTCTTAATACAGCATCAGGTCCCTGCTGGAGGACTCCTCCTCCGACGAGGACCTAGAGCTCCCAGAGATGGATGATGCCACTGAACCATCTATATAGCAGGAGGCTTGGGGGAGCCTGGGCCCTCAGGGGAGAGAACCACAGGCCCATCCCCCCAGAAAGACGGGAGCCCTGCTTCAGAAACAGAGGCTAAGTGAGCCCCTTGCCGTGTCCCTGAGAGCATCATTGCCTTAAGAAGCTAATCAGCAGGGCTCCTGTAAGAAGACCTGCCTGACTGCAAGGAAGGACTCCTCAAGAGAAAGAGACTCCTCATGAGTAGGGATCTGACCAGAGAGCTCTAATGAACTGCAGCTGAGCTCTGGGTGGGGCTCAGCAGGCTGTGGCATTAAAAGCCTTCAGTGTGCCTAGCCACTGCTAGAAACAAGATTGTGTCTTCTACCTTGCTTCCCTGACTGCGCCTGATGCTCTGTACTCCTGATCCATGGACTTCTCCTTGACTTTCCTTCTGGACTGTGTAATGTATCTGACTGCCTAACAGTACTGAACCTCTGATTGCTGTCTCAACCACTCTTGCCTTAGCTTGACCCACATATCTGGCTGCTTGCTTGTGCTTTGACCTTTGCCTGTTTCATTACCTTGCTTCTTGGTTAGCTTCTTCACTCAGAGGCTGCTGTAGCCCATTAGGGATGGCATGGCTGTTTGGTTGGGGCTCAAAACCCAATGAGAAATTGCCAGCTTGGCCCCCTGGATGCCAGTCTGTGGACCCCAGTGCTTGCCTGACTCAGCATGCACAATCACATGGGCACCTGCTCCCTCAGTGAGCTGCCTGGCTGGTTGTTTTAAGTCAGTCTCTTACACTTAGGTAAAATGGCTAGTCTGTCCCTGTTGCTGCCATGGTAGCAGGGACAAGAGAGGCAGAATGGAACACCCCTCCTCTCCTGACCCCTGCTGCTGCAGTGGCAGCAGGGATACCCCCATGGCTGCTGGCGCCTTGATGCAAGTCACCATCCTGCATAGAAGTGGTGGCTCACATCGAGGAGCGGGAGCTGCGAGGCATTCCCAGACTGCTCACCGAGCCCTCCAGGTCATGGGGTGGGGGGGGCGGCAGGTAACAAAGCAAGTGTCTGTACTTGGCAGGCACAAGCAAGTCTGTCCATCCCTATGCCAGTGCAAGACATGCAGGCAATGCCCAACTGTGAAAAAAATTGTTTACTTTAGGACATTGGTCTTGGGAGCCCAGTTATTGTCTGTTTCTGTTATGACATATATAGTCAGCATATAAAAACCTTTACCACAACTGCCACCTTAAAAACAATCACGACTAGACAAATTCAAGATCCATTGATCTGTCTATCGAAAGGATATTAGTCAAGCTGCATAAATACAACCTCATTGTTCAGTGGCAGTAGAACTGGTTTAGAGCTTCCAGCTCCTTGGGATTAGCTGACTGGACTGAGAAGTAGGACATCATCTGTATATTATTGACATCTCAACCCAAACGTATGGATGACTTTTCCCAATGGTTTCACATAGATGTTAAGAAGTCTGGGGGTAAGTAGAAGTGAGCTGAAATTCCTTGGAATACATTTTTGTGAGGGGAGATCCCTCTTTTTCTTCTAACAAAAGAAGGTAGGGTGGACAAACTCACCTGGGTCAGCCCTGCGATCCACTCGACAGGCCCCTGCTGTCTGCTCGCTGTTGCTCATGCTGGGGTGCAAGCCACCCAGCAGTCCACGGGCACCTGACGAGCAGCTGCCTGCTTACCTGCTGAGCTGCCATTGTGCACAAAATGGTGGCTCATTGAGGCAGCAGGATAGGAGCTAAGTGGGAAGTGCCATGGTGCTTCCCTCTCAGTTCCTATCCTGCTGCCGAGCAACCATACCACTCTCCGCTGGGCACCAGCAGAGGGAGGCGCAGTTGCTTGGTGGTTGTGGTGTCAGGATGGGCACCAAGTGGGAAGTGCCATTCCACTTTCGTCTCGGCTCCCATCCCGCCATGGCTGCTAAGCAACCACCCCTCTGTCTGCCAGGCACCAGCAAAGGGAGGTGTGGTTGCATGGCAGCAGCGGCCCCTCATGCTCTCCTTCCATGCAAGAAAAGTGGAAAGGGTTGACAGGTGGAGGGGGCCTTTTCAGTAAAGGCCAGTCTGACATAAATGGTGGCTGCCGCTTATGTAAAATCAGCCTTTACGAAACATGCTGAGTAGGGCAAGGGTGGAGGAACACAGACTGGTGTTCAGGGGCCCAAACTGGCAGGCGCTACGCTATTTGCTAGACGCTATGCTATTTGCATCCCCCTTATTTTCGCTGTCTTAGTCTACATAAATGTTTACGTAGACTAAGACGTGCCAAAATAAGGAACGCAAAGGGCAGCGGCCATGGCCACCGCCATTTACGTACGCGCATTTTTTTTTAAATCAGCCATGATAGGCTACGTAAATGTTTACGTAGCCTATCACGGCTGACTGCAGGGACACAAACTGCAGCAGCTATGGCCACCACCATTTGCGTCCCTGCTAGCCAGCGGCCGGATGTCCAGCAGCTGGTGGAGCCGGCCGGCGGCTCCGCAGAATTGCTGCAGAGCACAGCCGGCCAGCCAGGATTCCGGGGGAGGGGAGGAACGGAGCGCTTTCCCCTGGTGAGGATTCCAGGGGGAGGGATGCAACGCCTCCCCCCCCCACCATCAGCATAATCCCCGAAAGGTAAGTGATTTTTGTACATCCCTAGTTTGGGTGCTAACTGAAAAAATGATCTTCCTTAAACCAGCTTTAAAGTATTTTTCTTTTTCAATTTCCACTTTGACGTCATTTGCCATACATAAGCCATATAACTTGGTAACACTGCAGAGCTGCAGGGCTACTCAAAGTGGGGCAGGGGCAACTGGGGCAATTTGCCCCAGGCCCCCACAAAGCAAGGGCCCCCCTGACTCAGTTCCTGTGTGTACCATTGACCCCTGCCCTGAACCTGCCAGATTGCTCACCAGAATTCTTGGTACTTTGTTTAAAGTTTCCATAAAAAAGAGGAAGCGGTACATTAGAGTTAAAGGTGACACTGACTCTCAACATGTAATTGTGCTCTACGGGGACCTCTCCTTGGCCATGATTAAGTAAATATTTTACATAGCTGTCCATGAAACAGAATAGATGTTAATTTGAGGCTTAAGCTGGTGGTATAATGTATCTTTGGGAGGCTGGAAGGGAGGGGCCTGCTTATGAGCTAGGCCTGCAGCCCAAGTGTAAGGGAGGCTAAATCCATCATGGTAGGGTAAAATCTTTATGTCTCAGCAGCAATGGAGGTAAGATTGCAACCAGGGCTACTTGCCCTGCCTGGCCAGTTTGTTGCAAGGAAGAAGGAACAGGGAAGTCTTTCAGGAGGGATTCTGCGGCACAGCAGGCAGCTTGTTTTGGTCACAGGATGAACTCCAGACCCACTGAGGAAAAAATTCAAGGAGTGAGTGAGTGGACGCCACCTGAGATTAGGGATGTACGAATCCCTTACCTGGCTCTACGCAGGGGCATCCACGGTGGGGGGGAGGTGCTCCGTCCCTCCCCCCAGAATCCTCCCTGGCCAGCTCCGTGGAGCTGCCAGCTGGGGCCATCCACAGCTGGAGTTTCGGCCACGGCTGGGCTGCTGCACCCGCAAGTGGCGGCCGTCGTAGCAGCTGCCATTTGCGTCCTTGCAAGCAGCTGTGATAGGCTATGTAAGTATTTATGTAGCCTATCACGGCAAAGAGCAGAGATGCAAATGGTGGCCGCAAGCCTTTTGCACCCCTGCTCTTTGCTGTGATAGGCTATGTAAATACTTACGTAGCCTACCACAGCTGCAAGGTCGCAAATGGCAGCTGTGGCCAGCCAGGAGACCAGCCAGGGATGGCGGAGAATTTCTCCCCGAAACTTCGGGGGGCTGAGCACCAACGTGTTCGGCCCCCCGAACAAGTTTCGGGGAGAAATCCTCCGAACCCCCCACACACACCCCCCGGGGACGGGACTTACCTTCACCGAATGTCCCTCCCGGTGGCTGGTCTGGCCGGCGGTTCAGCGGGTGTTCGAGCGGGGTGGGAGCGGCAGCCGGTCTTTCGACCGGCCGCGGCCGCCATTGCAATCAAAGAAAAAAAAACAACACCCCCTGATAGGCTACGTGACGATTCACGTAGCCTATCAAGGCTAGATTTGCAAAGTCAGCCGTGATAGGCTACGTCAATCGTCATGTAGCCTATCACGGGTGACTTTAAAAAAAAAAAAAAGCGCGTACGCTAATGGCGGCCCCCATAGGGAGCCGCCATTCGCGTTCCTTATTTGGTCGCTGTAGTCTACGTAAATCTTTACGTAGACTACGGCGAAAATAAGGGCAACGCTATTCGCATTGCCCTTATTTTCGCCGTAGTCTACGTAAACATTTACGTAGACTACAGCGACCAAATAAGGAACGCGAATGGCGGCTCCCTATGGGGGCCGCCATTAGCGTACGTGCTTTTTTTTTTTTTTTAAAGTCACCCGTGATAGGCTACGTGACGATTGACGTTGCCTATCACGGCTGAGTTTGCAGATCTAGCCGTGATAGGCTACGTGACGATTCACGTAGCCTATCAGGGGGCTTAAAAAAAAAAAAAAAAAAACTTTCGCGTTCGCGGCCGGGGCGAGGCGGGAAGCCTCCCCCCTGGCCTGAATTTCGGCCGGGGCGAGGCGGGAAGCCTCCCCCCTGGCCTGAATTTCGGCTGGGGCGAGGCGGGAAGCCTCCCCCCCGGCCTGAACTTCGCGGGGGGAGCAGCGAAGCGCCTCCCCCCCACCGCGAACGTCCTTCGACGACAAGTAAGGGACTTTCGTCCACCCCTACCAGCCACTGCCGCAACCACCACCGCCGCATCCGCCCCAGGTAATTTCCGTTGCAGGGGGATTTCGTGGGGGGCGGGGGGTGGGAGGCTGTTACGCCATGGATTCCAGGAATCCATGGCGGGATTCTCTGCTATCCCTACCTGAGACTTCTAGGCAAGGTGCCACTGGAGAGTGATTTTCTGTGGCTGTTACCACAGGGAACGGTATAGGAGTGGTGCGAGGCCAGGCCTGAAGGGAGGGATTCTTCCCGAGTGAGTAGCAGAGAAGGCCAGCTGCAGGCCACAGCCAGAAGGCCTGGAGACTGAGCCCCAGGAAGCAGAAAGAAGCTCTGCCTGAGGGGGTGTTGAAATGTAGAGGAGGTACTTGGGAGAAGCACAACCTGATGCCTACTCCCTTATCCCCATGTAAGAAAAAATGAAGCACATCCATCACCCTGCTTTGATCCCAAGGCAAGGAGGAGCTGCAGGCGTGAATTCTCAGATGTAGTCTGTGCATGCAAGAATTCTTGCATGTGGCCCCCAGCTTTGTAAACATATGCATGAGTCCTTGTAGGGGGCAGCAGCAGGGCCCCCAACAGCACACCTGCAGCAGGCCCCATAAAGCCTCTGGGTGGCCCTGAAAAGTTGATGGGGGGGGGGCACCGAAGGCACTATTTATCCGAGGTCCAGCCCTGCTACTCACCTTTAAATTTTGATACATATAGTTAAAATAATTTGCTAATAACTTCTTTATTACTTAGGAAAAATTGTTAGGGATAGTTGCCCCTTCTGAGAGGATTACACCCGACAAGTTTCAGACGAATAGCTGCAGGGAGCTTTGTGGAAGGCCAACCTGTACACCTGGGGTGGGGGGCAAAAAGGTTGTGTTGGCTTCTCCCCTCTTCCCTGGCTACCTGGTAAACATAATTTGCCACCGAATATTTCAGAGGCCCCCTGTAATTGGAGCCCTCACCCTCCATGTGCTATAGAGCATGTTAATCAACACTTAGTCTTTTCTGCAAGCCTTCTAAGTTCTGCTCTTCAGATAACACACAAATTATAGCACTGGGACAAGCAAACATCTCTTTCCAAGCTTTTCATCCCGGGCCACCCCTTACAAGTCACTCTGTCTTGGACCATCAAAAACCTACACTCGACCTTGCTTTCAGGTGGCACTGCTTGGATACAAAAGTTTCATTGCCATGGTAGCTTCAGCTGCAGTGCTTCTCTGCTACTGCATCTGAAAACTGTGCTCTTAATGATGGATCCCATCACGTGTTCAGAATGGGTTGGGGGTGGGCGGATCACTTACCTGGTTCCGTTCCGGGGCATCCGCTTGGCCGGGGGAGGCGATCCATCGCTCCCCCCGGAATTCTCCCCAGCTGGCTCCGCTCTGCAGGGAGTCCGCAGAGCTGCTGGCCAGCTCCGGCTGGCCTGCGGATGCAAATACCTTAGGTGTACGGGGCACCATACTCCGGTGTAGGGGGAGCCATTTGCGTCCCTGCCGTTGGTTGTGATTGGCTACATAAATATTTACATAGCCAATCTCAGCCAACGGCAGGGACGCAAATGGCGCTCGCTTGGCCGGACACCATTTTGTTCCACAGCCCAGCAACGGATGAAGATGGTGACCCAGACCAGCCGCGGCCAGGTAGGTTCCATCCCAGGGGGGAATTTCAAGGATTGGCAGGGGGTTAGCCCATTCCGCCATGGACTCTGGGGGGCTGGATTCCAAAGAATCCGGCCTCATTGGAGTCTATGGCAGATTTCTCCACCATCCCTAGTCTGGATGATGTTACAGAGCAATTCACCAGGAAGTGAATTCATTAGTGACACACTGTAAATTAAGGCAGTGTTCCCAGTGGGCCACAAAGCAAGGCAATGGTTCTAAAGGGGATATATTATTTATTCATAAACTGAAAAAGCCCTATATATTTCAGAAGTGCTTCCTTTTCATTAACACATGTATTGGAGGTATGTATGTGATTATAAATAAGTAGAGTTTATCGTTTATAATGAAATAGTTACAATAGCTAATAAGGTTATTAATAAGGACAAATGACTTCCAATGTAAAATCCCCCCTTTCCACAAATATTCCCAAGGAGATAGCAATTGTGTTCTGATCTGCATTTTATTCAGGGATGGGTGACTAAACATTGACATAGCCTATCACGGTATTTTTTAAAAATCTAGCTGTGATAGGCTACGTAAATCTTTACGTAGCCTATCACATTTTTTTTTTTTTTACTGGAAATGGCGGTGGTGGCAGCCGGTCGGAAGACCGGCCGCCGCAGCCACCGCACTGCCGCCGCCGCCAGGAGGATTCTCCCAAGGTAAGTCCCGTCCCGGGGGGGGCGGAGGGGCAGACCGTTTCGCCACCAATTTCGGGGGGCCGAATGCGCTGGCATTTGGCCTCCCCGAGATTCGTGGCGAAATTCTCTGACATCCCTACCTGGAACAGATAATGGCAAACTGCTTTGGCTGGGCTAATTGAAATCACTGTCCTCTCAGGTATTTGCTTCTCACCATTTCACTAGATAAGCCAGGATGCCACATCCTTCCAACCATGTGCCTTGCTGAACTGCCTTATCTCTTGCATATTTTATTTTCAATATCATTAAAGCTTTTCTCGTTTCAGGAAAAACTCATGCCTGGGTAAGTTAAAGTGGGCACTTCAATTACTTCTCCAGGAATGCACCAACTTTACTTTACTAGAGACGGGAACAACCCTACAAGATTGAGCAATATTTGGTTTGAGAAGGATAGCTGTGAACAGATCTCATTTGCATATTGAGAACCGGTGAGGCACTATTCACCTCTCAGTCACATCACTTCCTCCCACCTTCAGTAACTTAACAGTAATATTGACCTACAGGTCAAAACACCTGAAAACACTCTTCAAATTTCTGCTGTTGTCACATATTTATTTGAATGGATTTAAATTGTATACATGGTGGCACTCATCCAAGGAAGTGCTTATGCTTTATCATCTCTATGCATATTTGTACATTGCATTTCAATCCCACCTTTCATCTGGGGAGCTCAGGGCAGCACTGATGGCTCTGTACCCCCTGCATTTTATCCTCACAACAGCCCTGTAAGGTAGATTAGGCAGGGAGGGAGGCAGGAGGAGAGAGAAAAGAGAAAGTGACTAGCTAAGGTCAAACAATGAAACCTATGGCTGAATGGGGAGCTGAGTCTAGGTGTCCCTGATCATAGTCCAAGCCAGATGTCGGCAACCTTTTTTTCCTATCGAGGGCCACATAGGGGTAATCTGTTTGGAGCCAAGGCCACCTCCTCTCCCTCCCTCTTCCTCCTAACTCAGTGGGCTGCCAGGGGAGAGACAAACCTCTCCTACCCAAGATCTGAACTGATCTCTTGTAGAGGACTTCTGAAATTAGGACAAGGGCCACATGCAGCTAAAAGACCACCAGTTGCTGGCCCCTAATCTAACCACTATACAGCATTCCATTTTCTTTCTTTTCCTGCCTTGTCCCTCACAATGTTTGAGAGGTTTACTAAATTAAATAAAGCTGATTCAATCAGCTAATGTAACTGAAGTGTTCAGCTCTCCAATGATTATGGATTAGAGCTCAAGAGATGCAGTGGACGTGGGCGGACAATGACAGAGGTTTCTGGGAACCATGTACAGATCATTGGAGTCTCTTTAAACTTTAGTTCAATCTTCCATACTGATGTGGCTGGGAGGGGGAGCGTCTGACACTTTCTCAGTGCTCCAGCCAAGGAAAGCCAAGTCAAAGGCATTGAATCAGTAGTGGTTATAGATTGCAAATGTTAGTACCAAGGACAGCTCCAGCTTTCCCTTCCTGTGAAACAGGGGTTGTCTTTCCTCCTCTCCCCCTTAAATCTGCCTCTCAAATAAATTGGTTGCTGTCTAGCTAGCTTGCCTGTTCTCCACAGAGCTAGGTATGCAAAGGTGTGTACAGTATGTTCCTCCATCAATCATTTCTGCTGCATACATTTGACTTCTCCCAGCAATCTGACAAGGGGAACAGGGTCGGGATTAGTGGGAGAAGAGGATGAAATAAAAGCATGGTGACAAATAAAGCAGAGTAATTGTAGCTCTAACCCACTGCATTCTTGACAATTACCCATTGCAGTCTTGAATTGGATTATGTTGCAGTTTAGAAGCACTATAGCAGGGATTCTGGAAACATAATACAGCAACCCAGCCTCCTTGTATAGTTAAATGAGTGTGGGTGTCAGCCAGGAATCTTATTGCCACTATCTGTCACTCTCACCCCTCCAATATGGGGTTAAGAAGTATGGAAGGGGGAGAAATTTTAACATGGTTGTAACTAACTTAGGGAGGTACCGATTCTGTAAAATCCGTTCCGTCTGTGTTTTGTGAATTGTCAGGTGCCTTTTGTTCCACTGTGTACTCACTGACAGAACCAGGGCTTTCCAATTTCCTGAATTTGCACAAATTTGCACTTGTGAAAATGTGCAAATCCCCCCAAATGTGCATGCCCCTCAATATGCATTTTCATATTTTAGCCTATGGGGGAAGTGTGCATTTTTGGCTGGTGTTCTTTTAAAAAAATGTTTACATATTTTTCTACAACTAAATTTGCATAAAATTCTGGAAAGTAAAAAAAAACCAAACTGGTCCATAAGTCCATGGAATCTGTGTGACTCAGGAAAAGCCAGTCTGCTGTGGAATCTGCAGGTTGGATTCATAGAAATCCATACTCATTTGATTTTGTGGCAGATTCCTCTGCCATCCCTAACCTAATTTTGCGTTTTTGTACCACTACGTAAACTGAAACTCAGTTATCCTTTGAAAATTACACTTCTCTATTTTTTTAATGGAGTTCTCTAATCACAAAATGGGTACAAAAATACATATATTTGGGGAAATAATGTTAAAAAATGTATTTTATTTCATAAAAATGGAAAAATGTGTATATTGGGCAAAATGCTTACAAAAAGGCATAGATGAGGTGAAATGTGCACAGACATGCTAATGAATTTTCATGAGAACTTAAAAAAAAAAACACCTCAAACTTCAAGATGAACCAAACGTAAGACTGGAAAAATAAGAAACCGAGAGAAGCCAAAATTGAAAGATTCATCCATCCCTTTTAAGAACCGGGAAATCTACATATATTTGTGGCATATAGATTTATGTGTGCTACCTTCTCTGTTTCTATTCCCCTTATACTTTTTCACATAGATTTGTCTATTCACATAATAGACAGTCATAGACTCATAGAATAGTTGGGTTGGAAGGGACCTATAAGACCGTCAAGTCCAACCCCCTGCTCAATGCAGGAATCCAAGTCAAAGCATCCCTGACAGATGGCTGTCCAGCTTAGGGATGTACAAAACTCTTAACTGGCTCTGCACCGGGCAATCCGCGGTGGGGGTGAGGTGCTCCGTCCCTTCCCCCCAGAATCCTCCCCGGCTGGCTCCGCTCCACAGCAACTCTGCAGAGCTGCCAGCTGGGACCGCCTGCAGCCACATCCGGCCACTGGGCTGCACAGGGGTCCAAATAGCGGCTGCCAGCTATGGCGGCCACCATTTGCATTCCTTCCCATTGCCGTGATAGGCTACGTATATATTTACATAGCCTATCATGGCAAAAGACAGGGGTGCAAATGGTAGCCACTACACCATTTGCGCCCCTGTCTTTTGCTGTGATAGGCTACATAAATATATACGTAGCCTCTCACGGCTAAAGATGCGGATGCAAATGGCAGTGGCTACACCATTTGTGTCCCTGCCCTGAGCCATGATAGGCTATGTAGATACTTATGTAGCCTATCATGGCTTGCCAGGGATGCAAATGGCGGCCGGTGTAGTGGCCACCATTTGCAGCTGCAGCCCAGCAGCAGCTGCCGGAGCTGCTGCTGCCACTGCCAGGTAGGCTCTGTTTTGTGGGGCTTTCGTGGGGTGGTGGGGCGGGTTGCTCCGTTCTGCCATGGATTCCGGGGGGGGGGCAAATTCACTGGAATTTGGCCTTCCTGGGATCTGTGGCCGAATTCTCTAACATCCCTAGTCCAGCTTCATCTTGAATGCCTCTAAGTGTGGGGGAGAGCCCACCACCTCCGTAGGTAATGGGTTCCATAGTTGTATTGCTCTAACAGTCAGGAAGTTTTTCCTGACATTCAGCCAGAATCTGGTTTCTTGTAACTTGAGCCAATTATTCTGTGTCCTGCTCTCTGGGATGATGGAGAAGAGATCCTGGCCTTCCTCTCTGTGACAACCTTTCAAGTACTTGAACAGCACTATCATATCTCCCCTCAGTCTTCTCTTCTCAAGGCTAAACATGCTCAGTTCTTTCAGTCTCTCCACACAGGGCTTTGTTTCCAGTCCCCTGATCATCTTCGTTGCCCTCCTCTGAACCCTCTCCAGTTTGTCTGCATCCTTCTTAAAGTGTGGTGCCCAGAACTGGACACAGTATTCCAGATGAGGCCTAACCAGTGCTGAGTAGAGGGGAACTAGTACTTCACGTGATTTGGAAGCTGTACCTATATCAATGCAGCCCCAAATAGCAATTGCCTTTCTTATGCTATTCTTATGCAATACACACATATATGTATATGATACTTAAATGTGCCATTTATAATTCTGCTCTTGTAAACAAATACCACAACATAGCCTGAAAGTAGGGATGGACGAAAGTCACTTACCTGATCCTGAAGCTTGCTTCGCGGTGGGGGGGAGGCGCTCTGTCCCTCCCCCTGAAATTCTGGGCAGGGGGGGAGGCGCCCCGTCCCTCCCCGCTGAAATTCTGGCCAGGGGGGAGCGCCCCACCTCTCCGGCCACGAAAGTTCTTCTCCTGCCGGGACGCAAATGGTGGTGGCCATAGCCGCTGCTGTTTGCGTCCCTGGCCTGCAGTCAGCCGTGATAGGCTACATAAACCTTTACGTAGCCTATCACGGCTGACTTTGAAAAAAAAAAAAAAGTGTGAGATTCGTGGAGAAATTCTCTGACATCCCTACCTGAAAGTTGAAAAATTCTCCAATAGTGCTTCCCTTTTCTTAGGAATCATATGAACCTGCTTTATAGTGAATCAGACAATTGGTCCATCTAGCTAAGCATTGTTTATCCCAGTTGGCCAGATTTTAGGCTTGTGGAACCAACATTTTTTTTTTTTTACTAGAACTGCAGGATCCGCTAACTGGCATGTATTAAGAAATTCTGAACCCAGGAATTTGTTTGGAATATCAGAACTGAATGGCACCCACAGTCCTTTCATGCAAAATCTGACTCCTGACTACCCCAAGCTTTCATCATTTCATCTGTATAATTTGCAGTGGAGATCATTTTGTTTCGACTATTGTTAAATAATTGGGAGCCTTGCTGGTCTACTTGAAATCACCCAATGATCTGCCATTAAATCCAAACATACCTTCTGCCCATCCCTGGCCTATTCTGACTGGCAACAGCTATTCAGAATCTCAGACATTTGTTTTACCAGGCTCTAGCTGGAGATGCCAGGAATTGGACTGGAGACCCTCTTCATTCAAAGCATGTGCTCTACCACTGACAACTAGGGGTGTATGTATTTCCCACCATCCGTTTCGGTGGGGAATCTGTGGGGGGGGAGGTGATCCATGGGGGGGGACTGGCTTGGGGGCTGCCCACCTTCCCTCCTTCTAGCCAGATCCGGTCACCTCCTCCCTGCTGATCGCCATGTCTTTTTTTTTTAATGGCGATTGGCAGGATGTGTCCATGGACTTAGATGCAAGATTCTTGGCTCTAGTTGCGTACAAGTCTATGGGCACATCCTGCCAATGGCCTTTTTTTTTTTTTTTTAAAGACATGGCGATCGGCAGGGAGGAGGCGAACGGATCTGGATGGCAAGCACCAGCTGAGTGCTGTTCCGCCTCCAGTCCTCTTGGAGTGGAGGTAAATGGTTCTGATCTGCTGTTGATTCCAGATTCTTTGGAATCTGGCCTCATTGGAATCCACAGCAGATTGATGTCCCTATCTACAACCCATCCACCCACCCCGCCACCATCAGCAAAAACCAAAAACAAGCACAAACCCTTTGAGTCCCCTGGTCTTGTGTGTTGACTGTTCTTTCAAACCTCTGAGCATTGGATTGTTCATTAACATTCCATAACCTCAACCAATGGCTATGAAGACTAATAGCTGTGGAAGTTGCAAAAGTTACAGCCTGTGTTTACCTCATTTTTTTTATATTTTTAATTTGTGGGGCGAATTGATGAAAACACTACTGGTCTCCACCCCCCATCTAATTGTTCTGTGTTTTAATTACAGATCCCATTTATCTCTCTGTGACCATAATAAGTGTGAATCAATGATCATTGAAAAGATCATTGGCTTCAGGAGTGTTCACATGAATCCCCTCATTCACTAAAGCCTGGGTGAGGGGGTCACATGATCATGCCACCTAGCCTGGGTGAGGGGGTCACATGATCATGCCACCTAGCCTGGGTGAGGGGGTCACATGATCATGCCACCTAGCCTGGGTGAGGGGGTCACATGATCATGCCACCTAGCCTGGGTGAGGGGGTCACATGATCATGCCACCTAGCCTGTCCACTGCCACCAAAGTGTGCATGGCCACTATGGGTGTGCACCAACCACAAGATTCAGTTGATATCCTGTTATGACAATTCTGCAAACAGCTTAATCCACCACAGATGAATTTGGACATCATTCAATTTGACATGGGGGTGAACCTGAACCTTGATTTGGTAAAGTGAATTTTCCTGCCTCCCATTTATTAGAAATCAACAAATGACTATATCCTTTTTTGCTATTCAACAAATGGTTCCAGGAGTAGTAGCGCCTTATGAGGGAAAGAAGCCTGTCTAATTTCAGACAAATAGTTGCAGGGGGGGTTGTGCTAAGTGATGTAACTTCTTGTGTTTTTTTTTTTGTTGTTTGTTTTTTAGGGCACTGCTAATAATGTTTTCATTCCTTGGCAGAATTGGATAAAATTCCCAGAAATTGTTTCCCCTTATGACTTTTTGCAAACATATTATATCTTTCCAAACCTTCCGATTGCTAACAATTCTTCAGGAGGTGTCAGATCTGGTCCACTTCAGAGGACCTCCCCTTCTATTCAGTCATCTCCTGAAACTTTCTGAATCAGCCCAATTTGTGGTGGATTCAGGATTTGGCCCCAGACAAGGTGTCATCCTTGCTGCCCCACACAGTGTGCTATCTGAGATCCTTCAGACTGTCAGGAGCTTGGGATCTCCTGCAGGCAAAGCATGGACTGGGCTAGGTATCACGAAGCCAAGTCCTCTCCCATGTTAAAATGTATGAAGCTGCCCAGTACCAACTCTAATCACTGGGACATCTAACTAGTATTGTCTGTCCTTTCAGTATGTTTTAGATAAACATAGTTTTAGCAATGAGGACAAAAATAATAATTTTGCTGTGTGGGTGATGATCTTAAGGCTGCAGTTCTATACATGCTTCCTGGGAGTAAGTCCTTTTGAACTCAATGAGACCTACTTCAGAGCAGACATGAATGGGATTGCACTCTAAAGCATTTTTACTTACAAGGATTGTACTTCATAGTACAACTGTAGTTTGAGTAGTTATTCAGTTTGTAATATCAGATAGCTTGTAATGTTTATAGTTATTTATATATCACAGGATTGCTACGGGACATATTTTTGACAGTTCTTGTTGCTGAACTGTTGCTCACATGAGTGGTTTTAGTATTGCCCCCCCAACAAGGGTTTAAACCCCAAAGAAACCAGGCTACAACATTTCTTTAATAATAAATATTTACAACCACTTGTTGGGGTCTTCTACTCCGGTTTCTTTCCTTGCTCCATTAGAGCACGTGAAGCTTCATTATACCACCATCCCAAAACAGAGCATTGGTCTATCTTAGAACAGTATTCCTCATTCAAACTGTCAGATTCACCAGGATTGGGCAGAGGTCTTTCCTGGCCCTGCTACTGGGATTTTCTGGGGTTGGGGTTTAGCATCGTGGATAACTCCTTGAGAGTGCTCACTGTTTCTGACTGAAACCCAAAGTGGATTTGTAGCCCCACTGAAATTGGAGCTGCCAGCCCTCACTAGCCCAAGATAGCACTGTGTCTGTGTTCTCTGCTCTGGCTTGGCAGACTCTTTTCAGAGCCTCAGGCAGAGATCTTTCCAAGCCTTTGTTTCCCAAGATCCCTTGAGGCTATATATGCTGGGGGCTGAACCCAGGGCCTTCTGCATGCAAAACATTTGACCTGCCACTGAGCTAACTAACTGGCTGTACCCTTCTGTTGCCTATTTACATTTAGCTTGGAGCCATGTCATTCTATCCATTATTGATCTTTCACAAATAATTTGCATTTCTCATTTTTAGCTACATTCTCATTGTGTACACAAATTACTTCCTATTCAGCAGTTTCATATTGCTGACAAATAACCATCCATCTTATTTTTGAGAGGTCAAACGTCTTTGGCCTGCCCTAACATTTGTCAGTTGACCTGATCTCTAAATGTCTAGTCAATCATTTCTCAGTTAGCATAACATATCTACATTCTGAAACAATTGATTAAGCAGATCAATGGTGGCAAGTCACTGTGTACCCCCCCCATAAGACCTCGTTCTTCACCAAGTAGTTCTTCATTTTAATCTTTTATTTTTATAATAGACCCCTGTTTGATCCCATAGAAATAATCATAGACTTGAAACAGAGGGTGCTTTCAGACAACAAACTGGATCCAGATTTGAATGGTATCAACTGTGATGGTGGAAGTGGATAGGGATGGCGGAGAATTTCTCCACGAATCTTCAGGAGGCCGAGTGCCGACGCATTCGGCCCCCCGAAAGTGTTGGGGAAATTCTCCGCCGGCCCCCCGCCTCCCCCGGGATGGGACTTACCTTCGGCGGATGTCTCTCTCAGCTGCGGGTCCTGGTGGCGTTTCGGCTGCGTTTCAGCGGGGGCAGCGGCCGGTCTCCCGACCGGCTGCCGCCGCCACCGCCATTACAAAAAAAGAAAGTACAGTAAAAAACAAACAAACACACACCCGTGATAGGCTATGTGACGATTTACGTAGCCTATCATGGCTAGATTTCCAAAGTCAGCCGTGATAGGCTATGTAAATCATCATGTAGCCTATCATGGGTGACTTGGGGGGAAAAAAAGCGCATACGCAAATGGCGGCGCCCCATGGGCGCCGCCATTTGCGTTCCTTATTTGGACAGGGGTAGTCTACGTAAAGATTTACGTAGACAACGGAGAAAATAAGGGAACGCTATTTGCGTTGCCCTTATTTTCGCCGTAGTCTACATAAATCTTGACTTAGACTAGACGTGCCAAAACAAGGAACGCAAATGGCGGCGCCCATGAGGCGCCGCCATTTGCGTACGTGCTTTTTTTTCCCCCAAAAGTCACCCGTGATAGGCTACGTGACGATTTACGTAGCCTATCATGGCTGACTTTGGAAATCTAGCCATGATAGTCTACGTAGCCGTGATAGGCTACGGTGTGTGTGTGTGTTTGTTTTACTTTTTTTTCGTGGCCAGGGAGACGGGGCGCTCCTCCCCAGCCTGAATTTCGCCAGCGAGGTATGGGGTGCCTCCCCCCCGGCCTGAATTTTGGTCGGGCGAGGCAGGGCGCCTCCCCCCCTCACCTGAACTTTGGGGGGAGAACCGAAGCGCCTCCCCCCCACCGCGAAGCAAGCTGCGGGACAAGGTAAGTCCCTTTCGTCCATCCCTAGAAGTGGACTTTCTTGCCCCTTCCTCCCACAGAAGCCCCTCCAGACTGCTGAAAATACTACTAATATTCAGGAGACCCTGCAGAGTAGGGTGAGCTGTGGTATGGGGTGAGGGGGATTCCCCCCAAATTAGGCAGAGGCAACTTCTGAGAGTGATAGAGATGGGCAGTTGCACTTTCTCCTGATCCCAGATTTTTGAAATCTCAAGTTCTTTCTCCCTGAAAATGAAGAACTACATGTATTTTAGTAAAATGTTATTAAAGAGGAACTGAAATGAAATTCTCAACATCTGCACCAGCCAAATTCAATAGATAACAGGTATTCCCAGCATGGAGTGAGCCATGTTGTGCCTGCCTGCCATATAGCTTTTAAAGATGAGCAGCCTCTCAGAAATACGGATGTACGAATCCCTTACCTTGTTTTGGGTGGGGGCATCCGCAGTTGGAGGGAGGTGCTCCGTCCCTCCCCCCGGAATCCTCCCTGGCCTGCTCTGCTCCACGGCGACTCCACAGAGCCACCAGCTGGGACCACCCGCAGCCGGACTTCCATCCGCTGCTGGGCTGTACCGGCCGCAAATGGCAGCTGCCATTTGTGTCCTTGCGGAGGCCACTGCTGGGCTGCGGCCACTATGCTGGCCACCATTTGCATCCCTGCCTTTTGCCATGATAGGCTATGTAGATACTTACGTAGCCTATCACGGGTTGGCAGGGATGCAAATGGTGGCCGGCATAGTGGCCGCAGCCCAGCAGTGTCCATAAGACCACCCAGAGCTGCCGGAGCCGCCGCCACCAGGTAGGCTCCATCCCGGGGGAATTCTGCGGGGGGGATTGCCCCATTCCACCATGGACTCCAGGGGCAATCCAGAGTCCGTGGTGGAATTCTCCAACATCCCTGCTCAGAAAAAAAGAGTTGGCAACTCTAATTCGGCACACAAGGATCCAAACTAGAATTTTAAGAGCCAAGTACTCAAAGCCTTGGGCCTGAATGGACAAATCTGTCAGTGCTGGTTTCCTCCACATGCAGTGTTTCTTAATCTCAAATTGTTTTTGTCTTCAATATGGGGAACTTTGTGGATTTGGGTAAATTCTTATCAAAACTGAACTGAAACCAAATTCTCATCCATCCCTTGCTAGCGGAGCCCTTCCTCTCACAGAAGTTCCCTTCCTTTTGCAGAAGGCAGATCCTGGATCCAATCCAAGGCTTATATTGTGCAATTGCTCTCCTTCATTCACAAAGTTTACAGGGAGTCCAGGCATTGTCTTCAATTTGTAACCCTCCTGTATTTATCCACCACTTCTGTGTGTTTTCTTACTGCAGAAAGTCCTTTAAGAAGGGAATAGGGATGGACTCCCAGTGCCCGGCTTCCTTAGGTGCTCGCCAAGCTGCTGCCACCTCCCCCACCCCCACTGCTCATGGCACTGTGTGAGATTCAAAATGGCCTGGCAAGCACATGAGGGAGCCATAGGGCTGGCCACCCCCATAGTGAGCTGCCATTGTGCACAACAATGGCGGCTCTGGAATGTCCATATTTTTAACGTTGTAAAAACGTTCACAGTTGGTGGCTGTAAGGCACCATTTACCCAACATTAAAAATATGTAAATTCTGGAGCCACCATTGTTGTGCACAATGGTGGCTCCCAGAGTCCCCATTGGGCAGAACAAGTGGTTAACAGTGACTCCTGCCTCCACCGCCTCTCAAAGCTTGACAGGCAGGAGGGGCAGGAGTTATGCCAACCTCATTCTCTGCTCCTTGCAAGGAGGGGAGAATCTCTGGTTCTTGCAAGTAGAGGAGAACAAGAGGTTAATGCTGCCTCCTGCCTCCACCACCTCGCAAGGCTTGCCAGGTGGCACTAACCCCCTGTCCTCTGCTTCTTGCAAAGAGGGGGATAACAACCTTGCAAGGAGGGGAGAACCTGTTGGACCCACTCGCCGGATGCGGGGCTGCTTGGTGAGCAGGTTTTGGTGTGCAAGGAGGCTCAGTAAGCCAGTCTGGGGTATACGAGGGAAGGGGAGTCCACTGGACTCCACCCCCTTCCTGGACTCTCACGACATCCCCTAGAAGGGAAAGACAGAATAGTTGCACAATGTCTTTTGATCAGAATTGCTAGGAGCCATCTGTATGGAAGCACCCAAACCTGAATGGTGTAGGCCAGAAATCAGTTTGGGTGGGCCCATTTAGCAGAAAATGGGGTTCAGTAAAGGGTTTTTATAGATACTGCACATACAGAAAGGTACTTAGAAAAAAAGGTACTTCCCTATAATCCCCCCCCCCCATTTACTTAGTCAGGCATGGGGCAGAAGTGTTACCTAAAGTTTTTGATACAGATTAGGACAAAGTGAAATGCTCTGAGGAGAGATCCTTTAAGGGGGAAAATGGTACTAATGAGTTGGATCAATGATCTTAATGAGTAATCAAATCCAGAAATTATAGACTGAGAGCTGATGAATGGTTAAGAATGGCCAGAAGCCCCAAAATAATTTGTATTTTGAAAACAGATAATTGAACTGGTGAGGTGTCTAGGTTCTGTTGTGATCCTGCTGGTGAAAGATGAAATACAAAAACTGGTAGATTAAATATTAATCTATCATTATTATTTTTTTACTCTCTGAATTCCCAGTAAGATCAAACCAGTGGATTGGATTTTCATTTGCAAATTCTCTCTCTCTCTCTCTCGTCTGTCTGTCTGTCTGTCTTGTCTGTCTGTCTGTCTCATGTTCTCTTGTCTCATCAAATTATTCTGGTGAATGACGGTAGCTATTTGAGCCTGACCAGAGGGGTTGTTTCCATCCCAGCAGGAATCTTCAGTGAGAAGCATGCTACATCACCTTTGTAAAGTCCTAAGATACTGATTTGGTTTAAAAAATTTCATGTATATGCATCCAGATAATGATTGCAGGGGGTCTAACTTTACCAAGGATGCATGGCCTCTGTTGACCCACATCTCCTCCTGCAGATCCCCAGTCATGAACATTTAGCTCAACAAGGAAGTGAATGTGATGTTTTCATGCAAAGTGTTCCCCACCCCCACAAGTGGCAGCCAATGAAGGGGGGGGGGCAAAGAAATGCTAAATATATTATGTTAAATTACTTGTCTTGTTTGAATGAGTGTTACCATGGAGAAACAGAAGACATTGGGGTGTAGTATCAGCCCAGAAACATATAGCTCAGCCTGCACCAACCTGGTGCCTTCAAGAAATGTAGGAATACAACTCCCAACACCCCCAGCCAATCATGCTGACTGGGGATGCTGGGAGTTGTACTGCAACACATCTGCAGGGCACCAGGTTGGGGAAGGCTGATACAGTTGTGTCTTATTCTTCCTGTTGGCCACATGACTCCCATAAGGTCAGATCTCACATTCATGTTCATTGGTTGATCAAGAGATGTCTTGTATGTATCAATGATCCACCACAAATCAATAACTGCAGACAGAGCTTTTGTAATATATCACCTGTAACACTGTCCTTTTCAATGGTGTCAGTTCAACCATTCAACTGCAAAGCATCAAATGGAGGAAAACCTAGCAATGACCATGCCTGGGTGAACCAATCCCATAGATGTGCAGTCCAAAAGCGGGGTAGGTGAATATCGGACTCAAATGGATTGGAGAGCCAAATTTCCCACCCAGCAGATGTCCAGGGAGCACATCCCACACATCTTTCACAGTAAAAGTGCCAGTCTTGGTAGAGGCAGTCAGAGGGTCAGTGGGTTAGTTTCTAAAAAAAATTTCCTCAGCATTTGACCCCACTATTCCACCCTTTGTTTTTCATTTTCCCTTCCAAAATTCCCCTGCTGCCCTCACCTGCCAGCTCCCCCTGCACAGACATGGGCACTCCATGTGACCCCCAAATTCCATCATTCTCCCTTCCTACAAGCCACTGCTTATCCTCCAAATCTTCTGCTATGACAAAACAGCTCCACAAACCCATCGTGCCATCCTAAATGCCCCACCCCTGCAACAAAGTCACCTTCACTGACCACAGCCCATCACAACCTATTCTGTACCTTCCCCCTCGGTGGCAAATATGGACAAATTACAGATTCCACACTCCTCTCTGCTCTCTACTTCAACACTTTTCAAGCTCTCTTCAGTTCTTTGACATCTGTGCTGCCAGTTTAAGTGGAATGGTGGGTGAGGCTGATACATGCTGAGACAACCTCTTTGCCCTATTAAGTAAGGACATAATCATCCTATCACTGAAAATTGTTCTGTTCCTCCATGCAGCAAGCTGGTTTTTGTAGACCAGGGGTTGAGAACCTCAGGCCCGGGGGCCAAATCTCAGTCTCCAACTGGCCCTCTGGAGTTCCCCAGACAGCCATACCCCCTGCCCCCTTCACCCACCCACTATCTAGCAAATAACTCTCAGAGTGGTATACAATAAAACAGAGATCAAATTCAAAACCCATATACACCATATGCACAAGGCTCAAATCTATGGTGATGAACAGGATAGGGGTGCCACAGGCCAAACTGCGGACTTCTTTCCATTACCATCCAGTACCAATTTGCTCCTCTGGATGCTACTTCTTTCATGTCATTTTTCTCTTCTAGATGTCCCTTCTTCCTCCTTCCCAGATTAGTTATATCGGTGATCCTACCCAATCGGTGCTGCAGTGGTCAGGATGAAATTACAACAATATGTAGCCAATCAGATTAGTTTACATAATGTAATTAATGGCAGAACATGATGGCAATGTTTCTTGGATTAGCCAAATGGGTGATCTTAGTCAGGGAGCATGCAGTGAATGGGATAACACCACAATGCTACAGAAGCAGTAAGATTTGGCTATGCGATGGTGTCACTGAGGATGAATGACAGTGAGGGTAAAGTCAATTAATAAGCAGATGTCTTTACAATGAGTGCTGAAAGGGTGTGTTCTTGGTTATTCTATATAACACACCCTTCAAATATAACCAGTGACATTCTCCTATTTTAGCAACTTTTTATTGTGTATAAGTAAGATGAAATTATGGCTATCATTCTTTACAAAAAAGGGAGCCATTTCATGCTTGCTTAAAGCTGGTTCAGAGATATCACTGTCCTGTATTGCCATTGCAAAATTGCCTATACGTCTGGTTACCTACTGTGACCAATATTTTTGAAAATCCTATTGTGTGTGTGTGTGCGCGCGCGCGCGTGTGATCACATTCTTTTCTGCTTCGACATTTTTTGTTCCCTTTATCTGGATCAGTGTTTTCATGTCAAAATAAATCTTACAATTAAAGTGTGCAGCTGGAATTCAGGACAACAGCATTGCCAACAATGGGGGTGACAATGTATCATTTACGCTCAGAGTTTTACTGAAGGGAAAACTTGACACTGCCATAATATTGAAGTGCAAAAATGAGCTTCATAGTTTTTCAGTCACATCCAACCATTATTTCAGTCTTTGCATCTTTTCCTTACTGTTCAGCAAAGTACTGTTGTTGTTGTTGCTGTTGCAGTTAAATTCAGGTTTCTCCCTTCTTTTCCTTTCACTTGCTGTGAAGAGATCTTTCCTTTTAATGAGGACATTCAGCATTCAGAGTTATTCATTGGAGAACTAATCTTAAATCCACTAAAGCTGATGGACTTCTTTTTGGGAATAGTCTGTGGCTTTCTCTTGAATTACTCAGTTTGCCTAAGATCTAGGCTGTCCTGTACTAGGACACTGGTCTTCAGCAGAAGGCTTGCATGGGGGTGGTGCTGAGGGTCAAGCAAAACATTATTTTAAAGAAGTAGCTGGAATCTACATATTTTTCCCTTACTCAAAGGTAACTGTGCATATTGGGAGGATCTCTATTCGGACCCTATTGGGGGATTTGGTTTTTTAAAAAAACCTTTACCCCCCCACTCCCATCCAATCCAGATTAGGGGCCCCCACACTGTATTTTGCATTGCCCCCCCAAAGGAGCTGTTGAAACTAATGGCTCATATTTTTGGCAATGCCAATTGCAGGCATGGGAGCCCTGATTCAGATTGGAATCACAGTGGTTAAAAGGTTGTCCATGGAGGAATGGGGCAAGCCCCCATTATGCCCTCCCCCTTCACTATCAGCCCCCACTGGAGGATTCTTCCTCCTCTGAGGAGCTAGAGCTCTCAGAGGCAGATGATACTATGGAACTACCCATATGAGGAGACCTGTGCCCTTGGGGGAGAGGACCATGGGTCTGTTCCCATAGGAGGAGGGGAATTCTGCTTCAGAGTCAGAAACAGAATGACCATGCAGTCCCAGAGAACATCATCACCTTAAGAGGCAAATCAGTAGGGCTCCTGTAAGAAGAAGCACCCAACTCCAAAGAAGGACTTCTCAAGAGGAGGGAACTCCTCAGGAGCAAGGCTTGCAGTCTACTGCAGCTGAGCCTTGGGTGGACCTTAGGAGGCTCTGGTAACATAAGCCTGCTTGCTCAGTCTAGCCTTTGCTGGAAACAACATTGTTGCTGCACCTCCTGTATCTTGTACCCTGACCTTGACTTATGTTTGAACCTCCATGTTATTGACCTTTGGACTTCTGCCTGGTGCTGCTTTCTGGAACTTTGATTATACTTGCCTGATATCCTGTGCATCTGACCTTGGCTATGTCCCTGATTTCTCTCTGGAGAATCCATGTTTGCCTGGTAAATTGTACTTGACTACTGGCTTACTTTGACTTCTCTATTGTGATAACAAAGAGCTGAACTTAGTTGAGGCAGGACAACATCACAGTCTGGAGCAGCCCACCCCCCTCCCCCATGGTTACTTTTGAGTATGGGGGAAAAAATGTAGGTAACCACTAAACACATTGGTGTTTAGTTTGTTCCTGAGTAGTTGGAACTGTGGAGTGTATGTAAGTAAGGAATGTATGTAAGGTTGCCAGCATCAGTGGCTATTCAGGTGGTAGAACGGTAGTAAATGATGACTGCCACTGAGTGGCAATCACTGGGCATAAAACATACCAGTGGCAAAGTCAGCAGCATGCAGGTGTGTCCTGCTGATGTGGCTAGTAGTGCCTTGCATAGACTGCTGATTTCATGGTAGGGATGGCAGAGAATTTCTCCCCGAAACTTCGGGGGGCCGAGCGCCAATGTGTTCGGCCCCCCGAACAAGTTTCAGAGAGAAATCCTCTGCCCCCCGCACCCCCCCCCGGGACGGGACTTACCTTCGGCGAATGTCCCTCCCGGCGGCGGGTCCGGCCGGTGGTTCGGCGGGTGTTCGAGCAGGGCGGGAGCGACAGCCGGTCTTTTGACCGGCTGCCGCTGCAGCCATTCCAAAAAAAGAAAAAAAATGCCCCCGTGATAGGCTATGTGATGATTAACGTAGCCTATCATGGCTAGATTTGCAAAGTCAGCCGTGATAGGCTACGTGACGATTGATGTAGCCTATCACGGGTGACTTTAAAAAAAAAAAAGCGCGTACGGATAATGGCGGCCCCCAAAGGGAGCCGCCATTCCCATTCCTTATTTGGTCGCTGTAGTCTACGTAAACATTTATGTAGACTACAGCGACTAAATAAGGAACGCGAATGGCGGCTCTCTATGGGGGCCGCCATTAGTGTACGTGCTTTTTTTTTTTTAAGTCACCCGTGATAGGCTATGTGACGATTAACGTAGCCTATCACGGCTGACTTTGCAGATCTAGCCATGATAGGCTACGTTAATCGTCACGTAGCCTATCACGGGGGCGTTTTTTTAAAAAAAAAACAATGGAGTTTGCGGCCAGTCAAGGCAGGAAGCCTCCTCCCCGGCCTGAATTTCGGCCGGGGCGAGGCGGGAAGCCTCCCCCCCTGGCCTGAACTTCGCAGGGGGAGCAGCGAAGTGCCTCCCCCCCACCGCGAACAAGCTTCGACGAAAGGTAAGTGCCTTTCGTCCACCCCTATTTCATGGTCCCATGCCTGCATACAGCACTGCAGGCCAGTCACCAGCCATGCACCTGCACAGTGCTGACCCTGTAGACCTGGGGTACGCAACTTTTTCGGCCCTGATGGCTGCATCTAATGGGGGGGGGTAAGGGCCACACATATGTGTGCATGTGTGCATACACACTTCCCCTACACACATACATATATCCCCTCCCTGCCAGCTGAGATCTAGGGATTACTAGGGGATGAAGGTCAAAGCCTCTCTCATCACTCACCGATCACTAGAGAGATTGCGTTTTATCTGCTGGAAGTAAACAGTGATTTCAGAATCAGGAAGAGTGCCCCCCATCTACAGCCTACATAATCAGTAGGGTGGGGTCCTGCCAGCTTCAGGAGCCACACAGAGAGCACTTAAGGGCCACATATGGCCCCAGGGCCAGAGGTTGTACACCCCTGCTGTAGACCCAGCCGCTTCTTCCACCAGCACCATCGCACAATTCCTACTAGTAAGGGCTGTCATCCACCCTCAGTTGCCCTTTAGTGGTGGCCATTTACTACCGCCTTCCCCTGCTTGCCAGTGTTTTACTTGTCCAGCTAGTAAACCAGTGGCCTGAAATGCCAGTGAACCTCAGATTCTGCTAGGCTCTGCCACTTGCCCAAATGGTTCCAATCTGGTTCTGCCTCCCCACACTGAAATGGTGGTGTTGGATAATAGGATGTAGTCATATGGTTGGCTTATCCATAATACTATTATTTGACTTAAAGGGGATTCACTTGACCCACAACAATTATTGTAGTTAGGGATGTATGAATCCCTTAACTGGTTCCGGTTGGGGCATCCTCTGGGGGGGAGGAGGCAATCCATTCCTCCCCCCGGAATCCTCGACGGCGGGGAGGCGATCGGGTCCTACCCCCTGAAATCCTGTCCAGCTGGCTCCAGCCCGTGGCCATGCCATGGAGCCGCCAGCCGGGGCAATCCACAGCGGGGACTCCAGCCGCTGCCGGGCTGGTGCGGACGGAAATGGAGTCCTGTGTAGGGGATGCCATTTGCGTCCCTACAGTAGCTGTGATAGGCTACATAAATATATATGTAGCCTATCATGGGCTAGCATAGGGACGCAAATGGCAGGCACTACGATGGCTGCCATTTGAGGCTGCAGCAGCCTGGCAGCAGCCGGAGCCGCCGCCACCACTTCATCCGCCGCCGGAGCTGCCACTGCAGCATTCGCCACCAGGTAAGTCCATCCTGGGGGGATTCCATGGGGTAGCGGGAGGCCATTCCGCCATGGACTCTGTGGGGCTGGATTCTTTAGAATCTGGCCTCAGTGGAGTCCATGGAGGAATTCTCCGCCATCCCTAATTGTAGCGAAGCACCATTCGAGCTGGCTTTGGCAATGTTCAAGGGTTAGGGTTGGGCACATTGTAATAACTTCAGTCTGAGTCAGCCCTCCCCACCTGGTGCCCTCCAAATGTTTTCGGATGACAACTCCCAGCATTCCCGACCATTGGCTATCCTAGCTAGGGTTGATGGGAGCTGAAGTCCAAAACATCCATATGGCACCCGGATGGGGAAGGTTGGTCCAAGTTGTTCTAGGCATTATGGAGGAGAAACTCTACATGGGGCTGTTGCATGCTTGAAACATGTTAGGTATACATCTACGAAAGCAATGTGTGAAAGACCCACAGACATATGCACTAGCTGAAAAGCAAGGCAAACTTATTTTCTTCTAAAATGGTTTCAATAACTAAGCTTTGTGACAACATGAAAATTCATGCCAGGATTGTAATCTGAGTCATCCACACATATGCATGTTATGAAAAGTGGCTGCCAGTTCATCACACTACTGCCCAAAGGGTTAAGCTCTGAGAATCCCACTGAGGTCTCCACATATCTATCTGCCATTTCCTTTCCCACCCTTAAGCACCAACTGAACCTCTGATGTGTTTAAATTAGTATCCTGGTTGCTAAGACGATAAAGAATAATCACAGTCCTCATTTGCTGTTTCCCTCTGCTTTTTAACCTGTCTTACAGGTAGGGATGCTGGAGAAATTTGAGATGGATTAAAATGAGCTCAGATTTCTAAGAATCTGACCTGTGGAATCCGCTGCGGAGCGACCCCCTCAGGACCTGCGGAGTCCATCGACTTTCGGATGATTTTTTTTTACTTTTCCTAAATTTTCCATAGAAAAATACATAAGTTTCTGCTGAGGAAACGTAGAATGGAATAGGGGACAATACACTAAATGTTACATACTGGGGTAAATTATGTAAATACTTATGTAAATACTTACGCAATTATTACCGTATTTTTCTGCATGACGAAAAAAAAATCGCATCGGTCTTTGGGCGGATGACAGAACTAAAGGCACCTGACAATCTGCGAAACACAGGCGGAGCGGATTTTACACAGCCCATACGTCACAGGTGAAGTGGTTTTTATGGTTTGCTGGATGAACAGCCATGCTGATAAATTTACCTAAATGGTGTTGTTCTGAATAGGGCTGAGCAAAAATAGAGGTGAACTTCATGATTTTTTGGCAACTGTGAATAGCTTCCCATCCCCTTTTGGTAATTTTTAGGTTTTGCTCTAAAGGAGGCCAATGTTTCTGCCAATTCAGAGTGAGGATAATGCTGACCCAGGAACAGTTGCCTATTATCACTTGGCTTTGTTTGTCCTCAGTGATGTCATCATGTAACCAAATGTGAAAGGTGATGTAGCATCATGGCATCATCACAGTCAAGTCGCTACATGATCTCTGATTGGCTAGACTCATGTAGTGAAGAAGAAAGTTCTAACCCTGAGAAGTATGTGTGTGTTGGGGGGAGTGGCGGCGCCACTAAAGCAGCATACTGGAGGAACTGTGACTGTGAATCAGCATGAAAATAGATGAATATTCTCAGAAACAGGAATTTAGGGATATTTGGCGGGGGGGGTCAGTAATTTTGCCTCCAAAGGGTAAAACATTAAGCATAGTCTTTTTTCTGACATGATATTGTCAAATAAATAAGGACCCAGTGCCAGCATGCAACATCCTGGGGCAAATACTGAGGCCCCATAGTCCCAAGAGGGCCCACCACACCACTGCCTGCCTGTTGAACTGCAGAGGGATGTACAAGAATTTAATTTTGCTTCATTTCTGACTTGAATGTGCCCTTCTCACACCTCCAAATGTGAACATGAATGCAAGTGCATTTCTTTTAAGGGAAAGGCTCACACGCTCCCAAACTTGAATGCGTGTTTGAAAAACGTACACTTAAAAAAAGTAGAAAAAAGTACACTCTAAAAACATTTGCATTTTCCAAACGTATTTTCATGCTTTATTCTAAAGGGGAAAGTGTGCATTTGATTGTGCACTTTCAACAAAATGTGTGTCAAAATGTGCACTTTTCCCATGTGAACAAAAAACAGAAAATAGGAGCAAGGTGATCCAAGCTTCAAGGTGAAGTTTAGAGAATCTCAGTGATCTTGAACATCACTGATTCACCCATCCCTACAGCTGTGCTGAGTGTCGCCCCACTTCACACCATCTGGACCAACATGGACTCTGACACGATCTTTGTTCAAGCTTGCAATGTCATGCACAGATGAAAAAAAAGTGTTCTACAGCATGCGTACCCTTGAAAATTGCATAGAAAAATGTGCACAAATATAGTTTAATGAGAGAAGAATGCATACATTTCAGAGATGCAAAAAACTGATGCATACATTTGGAAAAAGTATGCACAAAAATACGCACAGATTTTTCATGCAAAAAGAAAGTTTGCAATCTGATACGGATTTGAGTTGGAACGAGCTCCGAGATGGAATTCGGAGAACTTTGAGTTTTGCTGATCTGCTCATCCCTCATTTCCCCACTGCAGCCACCCAGTGTGCTTGTTGGAACCATACTCGCTGCTGCTTGCTCTGTCACTCAGTCAAGGAGGACCAAGGCCCACACTGGCATGAGGGGGGGCAGTTTGTACAGGAAACCCGCAAACCTGGAGCTGGCCCTGAAAGGTGGGGATAGATGAGATTTTTTTTTAATGCTCATAAAACAGTCATGCATGCCCTGTTTGCAACCCCAAATGGGAGCAGGAAAATGTTTTCTCCAAAAATGTTTGCAAATTCTTGAACATTTGCTCATGTTTGAGAATTGTGCAAATTTCAGAGAAAAAGTAATTGGATAGTGCATTTTTACAAAATGCACAATTTCATGCTTTAATTATGGAGGAAAGTTGTTGAACTTTGAAAAGATACTCAAAATTTTGTGCAAAATTCCCATTCATCACATTGATGTATGCAATTTTCCCATTCATGGAAGTGGACTGATGATCGCAGGTGCTCACATAAATCAAAGGTGAGGCAAGCATCAAGTTGATTCTCAGAGAATCTTGTGAACGTGAACATTGCTTATTCACTCATGATACCCACTGAAAGACTGAAACCACAACTTTTGATGTTCTGTGAGACCCGTCCATAAAGGGACACTCTGACTTCTGTGTCTTTCTGGATGGTGGACTTTGAAAACATGTTTCTCCTTGCCAGAAACACTGCCTCTACCAGAAATAACATGACAGCAGAGTCGATGAACCTCTGATCTTGCAGAGGTTTGCTGGCACTGAGCGTTGCCCTTATTTTCGCTGTAGTCTACATAAATCTTTACGTAGACTACAGCAACCAAATAAGGAATGGGAATGGCGGCTCCCTATGGGGGCCGCCATTATCCGTACGTGCTTTTTTTTTTTTTTTAAAGTCACCCGTGATAGGCTACGTGACGATTAATGTAGCCTATCATGGCTGACTTTGCAGATCTAGCCGTGATAGGCTACGTTAATCGTCACGTAGCCTATCACGGGGGCGTTTTTTTTCTTTTATTGGAATGGTGGGGGTGGCAGCCGGTCGAAAGACCGGCTGCCGCTCTCGCCCCGGACGAACACCCGCCGAACCGCCGGCCGGACCCGCCGCCGGGAGGGACATTCGGCAAAGGTAAGTCCCATCCCGGGGGGGTGTGTGTGGAGAATTTCTCCCCGAAACTTGTTCGGGGGGCCGAACACGTTGGCGCTTGGCCCCCCGAAGTTTCGGGGAGAAATTCTCCGCCATCCCTATTCTGTTGATGGTCAGATGATGGAATGAAAGGTACCTGACAATCCACAAAACACAGATCGAACTGATTTTACTCAACCCATACACCCCTACCCTGTAGTGGTGAATGGAATATTGATTGATTGATTGATTGATTGATTTTTTTATTTACAGCATTTATATACTGCTCCACATCTAAGCAGATTCCAGGGCAATGAACAATAAAAGATAAAATGGTAAAAGGCAAAAGGATTAGAACACCAAATTAACAATTGTTATTTTTAATGACACTGTGGACCTAACCCAGTTGCCTGAAATGAAGGAAGGAATGCATTGCACATTTCTCATGCAAATACAACATCCCTTGCTCCTAGACCAGTTTTCAATACTGACGTTATATTGAACAGAAATCAAAATATTCCCTTATTTCCTTATTTCATTTTTTTATTATTATTTCAATGTGTCTGATGTTTTTAGAACAGAAGCCACATGACCACAAAGCTATGTGGCTTTCTGGATAAAGAAATGACAGGGAATAAAATATTTTTTTCTTTCTACAAATTGTTTTAAGCAGCAATTATCAAGGCAAAGAGTACACATATCATCCCCTTCTACGATGTGCATGCCAGTGTGTGAGGTTTTTTTTTTAAATTATATATCTTATTGCTGGACGTTAGATTTTCTTTTCTTTTTTTTACAAACATGTCAGAAGACAATAGCATAAAAGCTTAATTCAAAGTATAATACAAACAGACAGAAACAACCTCAAAATGACATTACGTCTGTCTTAAACTGATAAGAACCTGGATGTTCAGAATAAAGGCTTTAATCTCTCACATTGTGTTCAAGAAAAGCAGCAAACGTTATTTGAAATCAGCCTCTGTTGAAAGGTTTCCTGCTAGAAAAGGACAGCAGGTAATAATGTGTTCAGGAAAAGCTTTGAACAACAAAGCCAGGGGGGAGGAGGAAGAGAAGCAACAACAAACAAAACCAAAATGAAAATGAAAATGGGTACCACTTTGGTACTAAGATACATTTATGGAATTCCCTCCCCAGGGAGGTCCATCATTCCCTCTATGGCTGATGTTCAGGCTGTGAGTGTCATTGCTTATGTAACCACAACCCATTGATTAAAGCATGTTTGTGAACATTTTGGAAATGTACACATTTTTCTTTGCACATTTTTTAAATGTCAAGTTGTTCTCCAATGCATCTTTGTTGTAGTTTTGCGGAACACATTGCAAGCTTGGAAACGTATGGAGTTCGAACTGCAAATTGTGTCTGGGTTTGGGAGGTGCAAATTAGGTAAATCCATTTTTTTAAAAAAATGTGACTGGGTGAATTTCTCACACATCCATAAAAGTTTTATGCAACAGTCTATTATTCTTAGTAGGGAATTCCTACTAAACTGATCTTGCCAATTTGCTTTACTGCCAGATCTGTAGATCTCACAGCCGTTTTAATAGAGATGTACAAAAGTTCCGCCATGGATCTTGGAAATCGGTGGCGGAACGGCCTGCCCCCCCACCCCCCTGGGACGAGACTTACCTTGGGCGGATCTTCCTGGCAGCAGCGGCTCCGGCGGCAGTGCGGCAGCAGCGGCGGCCGGTCTTCCGACCGGCTGCCGCCACCGCCATTTCCAGATTAAAAAAACCCCAAAAAACAAAGTGATAGGCTAGTTTTTAAAAAAACACCGTGATAGGCTACGTAAATCTTTATGTAGCCTATCACGGCTGACTTAAAAAACAAAACAAAACAATGCGCATACGCAAATGGCGGCGGCCATGGCCGCCGCCATTTGCATTCCTTATTTTGTCACGTCTTAGTCTACATAAACATTTACGTAGACTAAGACGGTGAAAATAAGGGGAACGCAAATAGCGTAGATGCTACGCTATTTGCGTTCCCCTTATTTTCACCGTCTTAGTCTACGTAAAAGTTTACGTAGACTAAGATGTGCCAAAATAAAGAACGCAAATGGCGGCAGCCATGGCCGCCGCCATTTGCGTACGTGAGTGTTTTTTTTTTAATCAGCCGTGATAGGCTACGTAAACATTTACGTAGCCTATCACGGCTGACTGCAGGGACGCAAACGGCGGCAGCTACGGCCGCTGCCATTTGCATCCCTGCTAGCCAGCGGCCGGATGTCTGGCTGCTGGCGGAGCCGGCTGGTGGCTCCGCAGAATCGCTGCGGAGCACAGCTGGCCGACCAGGATTCCAGGGGGGAGGAACGGAGCACCTCCCCCACCGGCCAGGATTCCAGGGGGAGGGACAGAACGCCTCCCCCCCACCATCAACATAATCCGCAGAAAGGTAAGTCAGTTTCGTACATCCGTACGTTTTAATATATTTGGTAGTGTGCATGTGTGTGTGTGTTGCTAGAGCAAAGTGGTAGTGTGTGGTCTGAAAACTCTGACTCCTGTTAGAATTTCAGAGCTTGATTGTTTTTTTATATTCCCCCCTAGGCTCTCTACTAAACATCAAGGCAAAGCTAACAGGATTCAGTTGGAGTTAATATGTTCAGTGCATGCTTTGACAAAAGCAAAAATCTAAGTCTGTGCACTAAAATTACAGACTGGAAATATATAAATGTATATGTATGTTATAAGATAGTAAAGGCAAGAGAGAGAAGCAGAAAGTTTTTTTTTTTTTTAATACAACCATGGTGGAATTAATTTATTTTTCTGAGTTTAAAAGTTGGGGGAAGGCAGGAAGGAAAGCTGTGTCAGGGAGTTCCATCCATTTGCTAAGTGGAAGCAATGCCTTGCATGAAGTACTGTAATATAAAAAATGTCTGACATTAATGTACTGAAACCAAGATTACATGTAAACATATTTATTTGATGTTAAGTCCAGGTTTTATAACCATAAACACTACAGACATTTTATTAACCGCAAAAATGTTTAAAGCACAAAAGCATGTTAATGAATTGTTCACTGTGGGTTTGTGTGTTTTGTTAGCCACTTCATGCATTTCTTTGGAGAGGAAAAATGGGCTATAAATGTTATCATAAATAAATAAATGGATGCCCCGTGCATTTCATCAGGGTAAAAGCATATGCAATTTTGCTCTAAGAGACAACAAGTCATCTCCATTGAAAAGTGGAACATTATTTTAACCAGTTTGGATTCAGAATCTGCCTTCTGTTGACAAAAGAGCTCCACTTACAAAAGGTTCCACTGCCTGGTTTGGGGGACATTCCTGCCCACCACAACTAAGCTCACCCCATTCAGCATGGTCCTCACCCTCTGCACAGCATTTTCAGAGGTATGGAGGGACTTGCCATGAGGAAGAGGAGGTGGGATGCCCAGTTCTGCTAGCCCAGTTACAAGCACCCCAATTGGGATCCAACCCCCAACACTCAAAACATGCAAGGCATATACAATTTAATTAGGACTGCAATAACAAATTGAGCATTTGGTTAGGGTACTCAGTTTAAAAGTTCAATTAAGTAAAAAGTTACCCTGTTTAATCAAACAGTGTTTAAAGAAACAATACATTTTATTTTTAATAGAAAATATTAAAACTGCTGAGGGCAAGCACCATTTCAAAAGAGGTATTTTTCCTAGGGATGGAGCAGGTGCCCTATTGGGGCTCAAAGCCCACTGAGAAATGGCCAGCTTGGCCCCCCAGATGCCAGTCCACAGACCCCATCACTTGCCTGGCTTAGCGCAAGCTGGCCAATTGCATGGGCATCCACTTCCTTGCCGAGCGCCATCTCCCCCTCAAATGGCTGCTCGTTCGTTTCTGTAACTATCCCATATATGCAAAAGGGGGGCTTAAAGGGGCCATGGCAGCAACATTACAGGCCTAAATGCCTGTATTATTGTAGACATTGCCCCTTTAAGGCCCCCATCTGTGTAAATGGGATAGTTACAAAAAAACCCCTAACAACCACTTGAGTGGAAAATGGCCACTCATTCTTTTCCATAGCTATCCCATACACACAAATGGGGGTGTTAAAGGAGGCTTCTCCACAACAATACAGGTGTCCATGCCTGTAATGTTGCTGACATGATGCCTTTAATGCCCCCTTTAAGGCTCCCCATCCTGCTGCCTCTGGCTGAGCAACCACACCTTCTTCTGCCAGCAAAGAGAGGCACGGTTGTTTGGTGGCAGCGGCAGCAGCAGGATGGGAACTGAGAGAGAAGCACCACGGGGCTTCCCTCTTGGCTCCCAGCCTGCTGCCCCCGCTGCTGCAAGCCTGCAGCCAGCCACCACTGTGTGCACAATGGTAGTTCATTGGGAAGGTGGGCACCAGCTCGGCTGACCTCTGGGCGGCTTGCGCCCTAGTGCAAGCAGGGGTGGCTGGCTGGCATGGAGCCAACAAGTGGAGGGTGACGTGGCAGCAGGTGAATTTGTCCATCCCTAATTATCCCTTCTTTCACCTGCAGAATGAGTTCCTATCCTAAGATGCAAAGAAAGTATCCTCCTTACTTCAGAAATATTGTTTGTACTCTATATGCTAATTGTGCTTAATTAATCAATAGATTATTTATTTATTGCATTTATATCCTGCCTTTTTTCCTCTTGCAAGGAACCCAAGGTGGTGTATATAATCCTCTTCCTCCTCCTCCATTTTATCCTCACAACAATGAGGTAGGTTGGGCTGAGAGTCTGCTACCCAATGAGTCACAATCACCCAGTGAAATTCCATGGCCGAATGGGGACTAGAACCCAGATCTCCCACCTCCCAGTCCAGCACTCTAGCTGGATCTCTGTTTGATCACTGACAGCTGCAGTTCTATACCCACTTCTGTCAGAGTAAGCTCAATTGAACTCAAAGGGCCTATTTCTGAGTAGACACATAAAACATGGCACTGTTGAGCTCATATGTTTAATCAAGCAATTTTTTTTTCTATCAGGTTGCAGCCCTCATTTTAAGAGACAAGAAATTCTTCAGAACTCTGCAAAGCAACATGGTTGTATTTATTGTCTTCTTCCTCCTCCTCTTCCTCTTCCTCTTCCTCCTCCTTTAAAAAATGCATGCTCTGAAATCAGAACAACCTGAGTCTTCAAACAAATAAGTTGCAGGTAGTATCCCAACTAGAACTGAAACAAATAGTCACAATCATTTAAAAATGTGGATAATTTCAGTTTGCATTTTGAATGTGAAATATGAACCTTGAATTCAAAATGTGGCACCTCTTGATTGCTTAATTTCATCAGATATGAAATTTCACCTGTGAAATTCCATCAGATAGTTAATACCATTAATACCATAGTTAATACTATTACATTACAACTATGAAACATTGTAAAAAAACTGTGGGTGACATCCAATTTGCATGAATGGGCTTCCCCACACGCAATAGAAATTTCCCTTCCCCTCCTCCCCTTGCCACTCAACCCAAAATATGCAATGGAGGGTCTCCCACTCCCCCAGAGAAGAATTGGGGGCACAGGGGCTGCAGGGCAGACTCCCCATTCAATCGATGGGAGTCATTCCACTGGTGGGAGACATTGGACTTAAAGGCTGGTTCTAAAAAGATAGGCCTGCAAATGTTGAAAACTAAAGATGGGCAAATCTATCCAGTCTGTGTCACTTTCGCATCTTTTGCCCTTAGTTCCATTCATTTTCAGCATTATGGTCTTTTTTTAAAACCCTATTTTAAAATGTATTTTAAAATGTATTTATATGTGCATTTTCTCTCAAAATAGGTATGTTCTTTCAAAATATTATTTAAACGTGTATTCTCTCTCCAAATACATATTTAAACTCAGGTTTTGCTATGTCTAAACTACCAAGAATTGCATCACAACGTTCAGAGAAGTGTGGAATCCAATGAATAGCTAATTTCCAATCTGCATTTCATTTTGTTTATTGCATATATAGATCAAATTCTTCAAGCATCCCTTCAGACAAAGATCGAATTCCTCAAGCATCCCTTTTGAAAACTGAAATTTCTTTGGTGAGTGGCTGCATCATGAAATCACCAAGCTGCAGCTCTGTCTTTCTTTTTCCAGTTTGATTTGCAAGAGCTTGAAAGGATCCTACATGTGGTAGTGTGGGCACAATGACTTTGGAATTCTGGTTGGTGAGAATTGGCCGTTGGTTCCTGAGCCGAAATCTGGCCACATTTGATTCCATTTCGAAGTGTCATATGCCAACAGTAGGGATGTACGAATTGCGTACCTTCCGGGCCGCTTGACTTCCGCAGTTTGCGGCCAGTGCTCCGTACCGTCATTCACAAGCCCCCGGAATTCTTCTCTTTTTTTTCCGCTCCAAGAATTGCGAAGATAAATCTGTACCGACAGCCGTAATTCTGCATAACTTCCATAAGAAAGACTATTTTTCGTAGATATTTATGTATTTTTTCCCCTGCCCTGAGACATGCAGTAATTACTTTCAGCCAAAACACTTCCTCCTCCTTGGGGCTTCCCAAAACAAGGCTGCCCTAGGCTGTTGAACCACTGCCGGAGCTACCGCCGGAGCCGCCACCGACAGGAAGATCCGCCCAAGGTAAGTCTCGTCCCGGGGGGCCGGGGGGGCAGGCCGTTCTGCCACCGATTTCGGGGGGCCGAATGTGCTGGCATTCGGCCTCCCCAAGATCCATGGCAGAATTTTCGTACATCCCGAATTTGTACAAGTGAAGTGTGACTGCTTCAGAAAGAACGTTCCATTATACTATCTCTTTTTCTTCATGAGTTTCATAACAGAAGTGTGGGGTAGTGGTGAGAGTCCCGCCCAAAGTCACCCAGTGAGATAACTAACAGGAGGTTTGATCATGAGCTGGATGTGGAAATACAAAGTTGAGCTGGGGGCAAGTGGAGTGCTGACATGTGTAGGAGTAAGTTGCATTGAACTAAGTAAGACTTACTTCTGAGTAGACATGCACAGAGTTGGTTCTCCTCTCCATTTTAGCCTCACAAACAATGTCACCAACAAGGCTGGATGTGGAAATAGAAAGCCTAGCAGGGGGAATAATACTCGTGCAGGGCTCCAGACCGGCATGGTCATTTTAAAAGGTTTCTTTCTTTCTTTCTTTCTTTCTTTCTTTCTTTCTTTCTTTCTTTCTTTCTTTCTTTCAAACAGCATTGCTTTAAGCAAAGAGCGCATTGCTCAGGCACACCTAGGGCAGCCTTGTTTTGGAAAGCCCCGAGGAGGAGGAAGTGTTTTACCTGAAAGTAAATGGAGACGGAGGATTTCAACTGAAAAAGAACACCTAGAAACAAGGCGGTGAGCACAATTCATTTTTTTTAAAGTTACGTATTTATTATCAAAATATACTACCTTACATTTTTATTTAAGAAAATTTCGCAACTCTGTATGGATGACAAAAAAAAGCCACATGACTGCTGGCTCCGCAGGACCTCATGGTGCCGTTCCGCAGAGGATTCCGTTGCACAGATTGAAGGGAATTCGATCCCATTTCAGTCCGTGTTGGAATTCTCTGACATCCCTACTCAACAGTGATTAGGGGTGGACGAAAGTCACTTACCTTTTCTCGCAGCTTGTTTGCGGTGGGGGGGAGCGCTTCGCTGCTCCCCCTGCGAAGTTCAGGCCTATCAGGGGGCAGTTTGTTTGTTTTTTTACTTTTTTTTTACTTTTTTTTTAAAAAAGCGCATACGCGAATGGCGGCCCCCATAGGGAGCCGCCATTCGCGTTCCTTATTTGGTCCCTGTAGTCTACATAAATCTTTACGTAGACTACGGTGAAAATAAGGGCAACGCAAATAGCGTTGCCCTTATTTTCGCCGTAGTCTACGTAAACATTTACGTAGACTACAGCGACCAAATAAGGAACGGGAATGGCGGCTCCCTATGGGGGCCGCCATTATCCGTACACACTTTTTTTTTTTTTTAAGTCACCCGTGATAGGCTACGTGATGATTCACGTAGCCTATCACGGCTGACTTTGCAAATCTAGCCGTGATAGGCTACGTGAATCATCACGTAGCCTATCAGGGGACGTTTTTTTTTTTTTTCTTTGATTGCAATGGCGGCGGCGGCAGCCGGTCGAAAGACTGGCTGCTGCTCCCGCCCCGCTCAAACACGCGACGAACCGCCAGCCGGACCCGCCGCCGGGAGGGACATTCAGGGAAGGTAAGTCCCGTCCCGGGGGGGCGGGGGGCGGGGGGTTGCGGAGGATTTCTCCCTGAAACTTGTTCGGGGGGCCGAACACATTGGCACTCGGCCCCCCGAAGTTTCGGGGAGAAATTCTCCGCCATCCCTAACAGTGATGGATGCTGAAAGTGAGGTGCCAGTGGCATGAAGAGATGAGGCCCAAGCCCAACAAGCAGGGATACTCTAAGACCCCTGGGCCTGGACCCCCAGAGATGGCAGCCCTCAATCCTGATATCATTGATGGGTAAGTATCCTCACTTCTGATGACTTTGCATTCCATGGAGCCTGCTTCATGATGATGCAGGAAATCTTTCTGATGAGTGATCCCAGAGATTCAACTGTCCTAACTCTGTCAGAAGCTTAAAAGGTGTCATAACTGAGCTCAGTTAAGGCAGAAGGCTACATGCACCTGCCATATGGTTTTTCTTACATGTAACAGAAACAGATAGCACAAGCTAATGTAGGAGGGATAGCTAAGAATGTCAAAGACTGGTTCTTTAGGCCTAATCAAAGATTGGTTCTATGGGTAGGGATGTCAGAGAATTTCACCATGGATTCCAGTGAGGCTGGATTCTAAAGAATCCAGCCTCACTGGAATCCATGGCGAAATTCTAAAGAATCCAGCCCCCCAGAATCCATGGTGGAACGGCCTCCCACCCCCTGCCACCCTGCGGAATCCCCCCTAGGCGGCTCCGGTGGTGGCTCCAGTGGAGGCTCAGGCAGTGGCGGCTCTGGCTGGTTTCCCAGCCAGCCATGGTCGGGTTGCTGTGGCTGCCATTTGCATTCTTGCAGCCATGATAGGCTATGTAAGTATTTACGTAGCCTATCACAGCAAAGAGCCATTTGTGTCCCTGCTCTTTGCTGTGATAGGCCACATAAATACTTACGTAGCCTATCACGGCTGCTTGCAAGGACACAAATGGCAGCCGCTACGATGGCCGCCATTTCTGGGGGCAGCAGCCCAGCTGCGGCCGGAACTTCAGCTGCAGCTGGAACTTCAGCTGCGGCTGGCCCCGGCAGGCGGCTCTGCGGAGCCGCCGCAGAGCGGAGCTGGCCAGGGAGGATTCTGGGGGGAGACGGAGCACCTCCCCCCAACCGCGGATGCCCCAGCGCAGAGCCAGGTAAGGGATTCGTACATCCCTATCTATGGGCCTAGTTTGAGCCAGAATTAATTTTGGGAAGTGATTGTTGGTATACAGAGAGTAGGGTTGTCTGAGGAATCTGACTGGGGATGAAGTTCGCTGAGCTTTCATCAACTCCCTGCCCCCCGGACTACAGCTCGCTTACCCATAAGCTGGCCCAACTCAATACAGATCAAGCTGGACCAGCTCATGGATTTTGGATTGTTGTTGTTTTCTCTTAAATTGGCTTGTAGGGATGTACAAAAGTCACTTACCTTTTTGAAGGGTGACATTCGCGGTGGAGGGGGAGTCACTCCATCCCTCCCCCCGAAATTCTCTCCAGCCGACTCCACTCTGCGGAGATTGCACAGAGCCGCTGGCCGGGGCCACCCGCAGCCAGACATCTGGCTGCTGGACAGCCTGCATGGACGCAAGTGGTGGCTGCCGTAGCCGCCACCATTTGCATCCCTGTATTTTGCTGTGATAGGCTACGTAAATATTTACGTAGCCTATCACAGCAACCCCCCCAAAAAAAACAGCCAACGCAAATGGCGGCGGCTACGGCGGCCGCCCTTTGCATTCCCTTTTTTTTTTTTTTTTGCTGTTTTAGCCTACATAAATGTTTATAGGCTATTACAGCAAAAAAAAAAAAAAAGGAATGCAAATGGCAGCCACTACGCGGCTGCCATTTGTGTTCCCTTAGTTTTGCCATGATAGGCTATGTAAATATTTACGTAGCCTATCACAGCTATATGGAAGAAGCGAGTGGCGGCTGCAGACGTGGCTGCCATTCGCAAGTCAGCATGGACAGCAGCAGGTAGGTGCTCCGTTCCGAGCCCATGTCGTGGGGTGGGGGGGCTTTGTTCCGCCACGGATTTTGGGTGGCCGAATGTACTGGCATTTGGCTTTACCGAGATCCATGGCGGAATTCTCTGACATCCCTACTTTTACATGAATTGTAACTGCAATTAGGGAGCAATACTATGGCCGCTAGTCAGCAGCTAGATGGCCATAGGATATGTGGGTTTCCGGGAACTGACCTCAGAGCATGCACTCCAAGGTCATTTCCTGGAGACCTGACTTGCCCCCGCCTGCACTCCGTGCTTGGAAGAGGAGCATGGAGCAGTGAAAACGGGGCATTCTTGGGGGTGTTCTGGGGTGGAGAAGGTGGAAATGCTGGTACGACACATCCTAAGTGTCATCTGGTAGCTGCTTCCCCCGCTCCGCCTTTCCGCAGCTAAACAGCCGAATTCAGCTGTCTAGCCACAAATGCAGGGCAGGTGAAGTGCAGAGGAAACAATCCCCTCCGTGCTTCTCCTGCCCTGCATTGGATAGGTGGTTGCTTACGAGTTTGGAGGCAGCTGCCTATCCCCATAGGATTATGCCCTTATTGTGATTTGCACAAATTGTGGCTGTAATTTGGTTAATTTGCACAAATTATGGCCGCAATGTGCTTCATTTATGTAAATCACAGGTGTAAGTTGCATAAATGTTGATTGAAGGAAAACAAAAACCCTCAAGGAATTCCCACATTGGGGGATAAAGCCTGCAGCTTGGCTTACAAACGCAAGCTGATCCGGGGGCTCTGGGGAAATCCAGAGAGCCTAAAAAGGGCTGGATTTCCCTGTGACAGCCAATCCTAGCAGAAAGTCATTTGACTTTGCTAAAGAGAGACATTTAAGAGAAATGTTTAAAGTTGATGCTCCTTTCTTTTAGATACGTTGCCAACTGCAGGGTACAGAGACAGAATGCTAAAAGAGAAGTTGGGGGCTTTTCTTTGTTTTTCTTTGCTTTTCTTTGGAATTAACAAAGACATCAAAATTACATTAGCAAATGGGAGGCATTTAGATTTAGAATTTGGGTCTTAAGGAGCTAGGCCACCTTATAATAACCAGTCAGGAAGCTCAAAATATAATAGTTACCAAGTATGGTATTGGGCATACTAAGTGGCATAGGATTAAAGATATAAACAAAAGTTTCACCTAATGGGCAGGGTTCCTGGCTTCTATCCCAGCTCTAAGAGAACTTCTTCTTTTTGGTGCCAGAGGGGACAGAGCCTCTGCCAGCAGATTTCTTGTAAGTCTGACTCTTTTTTCTGTATTAAGTATGAAAGCTGTGTGTGTGAATGAGACTTTATAATAAAATTACTTTATTTCATTTTAACCTGTTAGTGTGATCATTGTATATATGTGTGTCACATTAGCACATCTCAACCTCAAGGCAAGCACTTCTCCTGACCCCTGCTGAATTTTAGTAGGCAGAAAGTGGGAACCTGTCATAATTGAAAAAGATCATTTAAAGTAAAATCGTGAATAAATCACCAGCAAAAATCTAATTTCCTTACAACTCCAGGCCAGAAGACTGCCTGTTTAAGGCTCTGCACTTCTCAGCAAGAGGTAAAGCCTTAGAGGGATAGTCAGGAAGCATAAAAGAACTCAGGACCAAAACAGACATTACTTTAAAGATATAGCTAGAAGCCATGTCTTCTTTTTCTTCATTTTTTTCTCTAGAGCAGGTGCAGGGGGCCTGATCTAGACTGGGCCCCAAGTGTTATGTACCTTAACCCTCCCTCACTACAGACCCAGTCTGGAATGGGGGGCCCACACCTGCAATTTCTATGCAAAATTGTGATCCATAAAGGAAATGGCTCACTATTTTGCAATAGAAATTGTACACATGGGGGGTGGGTATACCACGAGGAAGGGTTTAAAGCCCCCCCCCAGGGATGTCAGAGAATTCCATGACGGATCTCCAGAGAAATCCATCGTGGAATGAAGCCCCCGCCTCCCCCAACCCACGAAAGTCGCGCGAAATGGAGCACCTGCTCCCGTTGGCGCTGACTTGGGAATGGCAGCTGCCTGCGGCCACCATTCGCTTTCTTTTTCAGGGCCGTGATAGGCTTTGTAAATACATACATAGCCTATCACGGCTAATGCAGGGACGCCTTTTGCATCCCTGCGGAGGTCATTATAGGCTACATAAGTATTTACATAGCCTATCACGGCAGGATTAAAAAAAAAAATGCGTACGCAAATGGCAGCAGCTACGGTGGCCACCATTTGTGTTCTGTATTTTTTGCTGTTTTAGCCTACATAAATATTTACATAGGCTATTACGGCCAAAAAAAGGGGAATGCAAATGGCGCCCACTATGTCATTTGCGTTCCCCTTTGTTTCGCCGTAATAGCCTACGTAAATATTTACATAGGCTAAAATGGCAAAAAATACAGAACTCAAATGGCTGCCGCTGTAGTCGCCGCCATTTGTGTACGCGTTTTTTTTAAGCCTGCTGTGATAGGCTATGTAAATACTTACATAGCCTATCACGGCTCACTACAGGGACGCAAGTGGTGGTGGCTACGGCCGCCACCATTTGCATCCCTGCTGCCCAGCAGCTGGATGTCCTGCCATGGGCGGAGCTGGCCGGCAGCTCCACGGAATCGCCGTGGAGCAGAGCTGGCCAGGTAGGATTCCGGGGGGGTGACCGGAGCGCCTCCCCCCCCGCCACGAATGAATCCGCGAAACAGTAAGTGACTTTCATACATCCCTACCCCCCCATCCACATACTAGGATCCCCGTCCAGATCAAGCTCCCTGTACCCAGTCTAGAGTAAAACTGAAAACTGAAATACAGCTGCCAGCTGCATCCTTCTGGTCATATCTGTTTTGGCCTTCAGCTGAGACAGAGTGCATTAAAACTAGGGATGTCAGAGAATTTCTCCACGAATCTCCACAAAATTGGTGGAGAAACGGTCTGCCCTCCCGCCCCCCCCTCAGGACGGGAATTACCTTGCTCGATTATCCCTGGCGGCGGCAGCTCTGGCTGTGGTTCAGTGGCAGTTCGGGGGCAGGGGCGGCAGCGGCCAGTCTTCCAACCGGCTGCCACCACCACCATTTCCAAGTAAAAAAAAAAAAACCAAACGTGATAGGCTACGTAAAGATTTACGTAGCCTATCACGGCTAGATTTTAAAAAAAAAACACACACCATGATAGGCTACGTAAATGTTTACGTAGCCTATCACAGCTGACTTTGAAAAAAAAAAGTGTGTACACAAATGGCGGCGCCCATGGGCGCCACCATTTGCGTTCCTTATTTGGGCACGTTTAGTCTACATAAACATTTACATAGACTACGGTGAAAATAAGGGCAACGTATGCCATTTGCATACGTGCTTTTTTCTTTTTTTTAAAGTCAGCCGTGATAGGCTACGTAAACATTTATGTAGCCTATCACGGTTGACTGCAAGGACGCAAACGGCGGTGGCTATGGCCGCTGCCATATGCGTCCCAGCAGGAGACGAGGTTTCGCGGCTGGAGGGACGGGGCGCCTCCCCCCCAGCCAGAATTTCAGCGGGGAGGGACGGGGCGCCTCCCTCCCAGCCAGAATTTCGAGGGGAGGGATGGAGCGCCTCCCCCCCACCGCAAAGCAAGCGTCGGGATCAGGTAAGGGACTTTCGTCCATCCCTAAAATTTAAAACAAGTTATCTGCTCCCTGGGCTCTGTCCAGGGTGCTGAAAGACCTATGTGTGGCCACCTATAGACTGGGCTTCTGCTCTGGGACTGAACCCTACCTGTCTGTTGTCTGATGGTCCTCTCCCTCTATTTGTGTTGTACCACATTTTTTCCCCATAAAAAAGAAAATGTTTTGAAACCCTCATGAGTGAGGTGAGGGGCTGTTGCAGTTACCTTAATTATTAGGTGGCCAAGGTGTGTGTGTGTGTGTGTGTGTGTGTGTGAAAGAGAGAGAGAGATGGATGTACGAAAGTCACTTACCGTTTCGCGGATCTGCTTCGCGGTGGGGGGGAGGTGCTCCATCCCTCCCCCCGGAATCTTTGATGGGGGGGAGGCACTCTGTCCCTCCCCCCAGAGTCCTGCCCAGCTGGCTCTGCTCCACGGGGATTCTGCAGAGCCGCCGGCTGGCTCCGCCCACAGCTGGACATCCAGCCTCTGGGCAGCAGGGACAGAAATGGCGGCAGCCTTAGCCGCTGCCGTTTGCATCCCTGTACCTAACCGTGATAGGTTACGTAAATATTTACATAGCCTATCATGGCAAAGTAAAAAAAATGCATACACAAATGGTGGCGGCTACGGCGGCTGCCATTTGCGTTCACTATTTTTCGCCGTTCTAGCCTATATAAATATTTATGTAGGCTAGAACGGCGAAAACGCGAACACAAATGGTGGCTGCCATAGCCGCCGCCATTTGCGTATGCTGCGCCCAGCCGCGGCCAGCCAGGAGACTAGCCACTGCTGCTGCCGCACCCGCCGCCGCCGCACCCGCCCCAGGTAAGTGCTGTCCTGGGGGATTCCGTGGAGGGGGGCAGGAGGCTGTTCTGCCACAGATTCCGGGGGGGCAGATTCTACAGAATCCAGCTTCACTGGAATCCGTGGGGGAATTTTCCGCCATCCCTAGAGAGAGAGAGAGATTATACCGCTGTAATCTTGTGTATAGCGGCCATTCATGGTGCAATTTGGTGTAAGATCAAATGTCTATGTTTTTGCATTGTCATGTGTTTTTGTTCTTTTGTTTTTGCAAAATGGGAACCACAGAGCTCGCTTGATGGGCCCAGCGTGAGTGCGTGAGGCTGAGCGAGGGGTGGGTGGGTCTGGGGGCACATGTGTAGGGGCAGGGGCTTGGTGTGTGCCAGAGAACCCAGACTGGGGTACACCCATCCATCCCTAGATTGCACCACAGGTAGGGATGGATTGATGCTCCCCCATCCATTGTTCCCACGGTTCCCATTTTGTGAAAAAATATGGTGACTCAAGAACTTGTGTAAATCTAATATTGCACACATAGTGGCCATAAAGGCTCCATATATGCAATATTATTGGCAAAATGGGCGGGGATGGGGGGTGCAAGTGGAGGCAACAGCTCAGCAGGCATAATCCAGAGGTGCGAGTGGCAGGGAGCGCATTGGACTCCCCGACTCAGCCGAGTGCCTGCATCATCCCTAACCACAGGGAACCTCACCAGTGTATGTATGCTCCACACACCTCTAAATCCAAATCTTCCTCTTTTGCTCATAATTGCTATTTTCCTACATACTAGTACAGAGAAATGCACAAGCAGGCCTCCCCCCCGCCACTTCTCTTGAACATACTGGTGTGCATTTGCAAATAGATAGACGGCTTTTCCTCATTTTTCATCTCATGCTATAAAAAGGTTTCAGCGGTCAGGGAGAGGTCTTGGGTTAAGTGTGTGGTGGGCTGAGTGAAGAGAGAAGACTGTGGGGAAAGCCTTTCATGGGGAGTGCTTAACTATCTTCCTTCCTTTTGCAATATTCATTTCATTTTGCCACAATGCATTTTGGGAGGGCTCAGATTTCTCCTTCTCTTCCCACTGTTTCATGAATGGGTCATCCATCTCCAGTTGCAGTTTCATTCACAAAGACCCTTATGCAATATTGATAGCACACTCCATGGAAGCAGAAAGGAGCGTGCTTTTCCGCAAATGGCAAAACCCTGTTGTTGTGCATGGGATACCTCTGCTTGGAGCACTCTAAAATATTCCAAAGAGGTTCAGTATCTAGAACAAACAAAAAATACTGCACTGCAGCATATTAACTCATTATTCAATGATACAAAAAAGACTAACAGAATCCGACCGTGGCTTTGGCTATTCTTGGCTCTACTTTTGTGCTGTTTGATGCCTAATGCTAACATATAGGGCATGATCCTGCATGATGGGCAGGGTGCAAAAACCCTGCAGAGGGCCTGGCACCCAATGGGTGGGTGAGGTTGATCAAGAAGGAAGGAACAGGTTGGCTTGGCTTATTCCTCCATCCTCTCCACGGCTTGCTTGTGCCACTTACTGCTAAAGCTTGATTGGGAGGCTGTGCACACACTAGGGATGGCGGAGAATTTCTCCATGAATCTCGGGCAGGCCAAATGCCAATGCATTCGGCCTCCCAAAATTGGTGGTGAAATTCTCCACCACCATCCCGCCACCCCCCCGGGATGGGACTTACCTCCCTCGAATGTCCCTCTCGGCGGCGGGTCCCGTCGGCGTTTCGGCGGCATTTCGGCGGGGGTGGGGGTGGTGGCCGGTCTTCCGACCGGCTGCTGCCGCCACCATTACAAAGTGAATGTTAAAACACACACACACACACACGTGATAGGCTACGTAATGATTTATGTAGCCTATCATGGCTAGATTTCCAAAGTCAGCCGTGATAGGCTACGTAAATTGTTACGTAGCCTATCACAGGTGACTTTGGAAAAAAAAAAAAAGCATGTACGCAAATGGCGGCACCCATGGGCGCCGCCATTTGCATGCCTTATTTGGGCCAGGTTAGTCTACGTAAAGATTTACGTAGACTACGGTAAAAATAAGGGGAATGCTATTTGCGTTGCCCTTGTTTTCACCGTAGTCTACGTAAATCTTTATGTAGACTACCCGGGCCCAAATAAGGAACGCAAATGGCGGCGCCCATGGGCACCGCCATTTGTGTACACGCTTTTTTTTTTTCAAAGTCACCTGTGATAGGCTACGTAACAATTTACATAGCCTATCACGGCTGACTTTGGAAATCTAGTCATTTTAAAAGCTTTCTTTCTTTCTTTCTTTCTTTCAAACAGCATTGCTTTAAACAAAGAGTGCATCGCTCAGGCACACCTAGGGCAGCCTTGTTTTGGGAAGCCCCAAGGAGGAGGAAGTGTTTTGCCTGAAAGTAATGGAGACGGAGGATTTCCGGGCTGCTGCAGCCGTGAATGGCGGCCATCGTAGTGGCCGCCATTTGTGTCCTTGCAAGCAGCCGTGATAGGCTACGTATGTATTTACATAACCTATCACAGCAAAGAGCAGGGATACAAATGGCGTAGCAAAATTCCATGGCAGAATTCTCTGACATCCCTAGGAAAATGGCACAAAATGAGAGTAACCTAACATGAAACTGGTGAAACATTCCCCTGTGTCATTTATGCATTTTTCCTAAATTTACTAGGGATGTTGGAGAATTCCACCACGGACTACAGTGACCCCCGATTCTTTAGAATCTGCCCCTCCTGGAGTCCATGGTGGGAACGGACTACCCCCTGGCCACCCCCTGAAATCCCCCCCGGAATGGACCTACCTGGCAGTGGCAACAGCAGAGGCAGCAGCTCTGGGTCATCTTCCGGCTGCTGCCAGGCTGCTGCAGCCACAAATGGTGGCTGTCGTAGCAGCTGCCATTTGTGCCCCTCCTCTTTGCCATAATAGGCTTCGTAAGTATTTACGTAGCCTATCATGGCCTAAGGCACGGACGCAAATGGTGGCTGGCGTATCAGCCACCATTTGCTTCCACAGTGTGGCAGCAGCGGCTGGAAGTCTGGCTGCGGCTGGCCCCAGCCGGCGGCTCCGCAGCTTTGCCACAGAGCAGGGCAAACCAGATGCCCCGGACCGGAACCGGGTAAGTGATCCACTTACCCCTAAAATGTATGTAACTTCCCTATAGTTATTCAAATTTCCTAAATTTCCTCCATAGACTAAAGTGGAGGCTGAGTCAGTTTATGGGAGAAATTTGTGCAAATTTAGAAAACTTGCACAACTCATACTAGGAATGTACGAAATCCCCCTTACCTTGCTCTGCCAGGTTCCGCTGGGGGGGGGAGGCGTTCCGTCCTTCCCCTTGGAATCCTGGCCGGCCAGCTCCGCTCCATAGGGATTCTGCGGCCACAGACATCCGGCCGCTGGCTAGCAGGGACGCAAATGGCGGCGGCTGTAGCAGCCATCGTTTGCATCGCTGTAGTCAGCCGTGGTAGGCTACGTAAAGACTTACATAGCCTATCACATCTGGCTTAAAAAAAACACAAAAAAATGCGTGTACGCAAATGGCGGCGCCTACGGCCGCCGCCATTTGCGTTCCTTACTTTCACCGTCTTAGTCTACATAAATATTTATGTAGACTAAGACAGCCAAAAATAAGGAATGCAAATGGCGGCGGCCATAGCCGCCGCCATTTGCTTACGCGGTTTTGTTTTGTTTTTTAAACCCAGCCATGATAGGCTATGTAAATCATTTTTTTTTAAAACAAGACTGGAAATGGTGGCGGTGGCAGCCAGTCGGAAGACCAGCCACCACTGCCGCCGCCCGGAAGATCCGCCGCAGGCAAGTCTCATGCTGGGGAGGATCTGTGGAGGGGCGGGGAGGCAGGCCATTCTGCCATAGATTTCGGGGGGCCAAATGCACTGGCATTCGGCCTCACTGAGATCCGTGGTGGAATTCTCTGCCATCCCTAACTCATACACAAGCTCATATCTGGCAATTTATGATCATTTCTTTGATGAACATACACTTGTGATTGCATTCAAAGCTGCAAACAGGGCAAGGTCATATGTTTTGCGAGCAAAAATGGAATTCTCATACATCCCTATGTAAAAGTTTGCATGAAAATTCATAAACATTTTTGTGCATATATCTCCTAATAAATGCATTTTTTCTTTGCAATTTTTGACTAATATACACACTTTTTGCAAGCAATTTTCCTTATGTAGTATGGTGCCAATTTTTTTGATCTATTTGTTTTTTGACCATTTGTTGGGGGGTGGGCAGGGAAGGGTGAAAAGAAATCACATCCAAAAATCAAGGGAACGGATGAGAATTTTGGATAAATGTCTTAGTGTGCAGTGTTAAAGGGCTTTCTTTATCGTAATAAGGTGGCTGAGGTATGTGTGTGTGCACTCTTTGTGAGAAACCCCCTAGAGGGCTTAAGGACTTCCTTCCTTGGGGCTTTATGGTACTGCTGCCTACTCAGTCCCTGAAAGCTGACTGAGGTTTTGTTTGTTTGTTTGTTTGTTGTTGAAACTACCACCACCTCATTTGGCTTTCAGGCCCTCAGTAGGCAGCAGTACCATAAATCCCCAAGGGAGGACGTCCTTCTTAAGTCCTCTAGGGGGGCTTTTCAGAAAGTACAAACAGTTGGGGAGGCTGCAAAATGCAGGAGAATGGAATAAGTTGAAAAGGAAAAAGCACAAGCACACATACCTTGGCCACTTCGTTACTGTAAGGGTAGCCCTTAAGCACTGTAAACAAAGAAAATTCTCTGAAATTCTCAAAATCTCTGGCAAGGAAGCAGAAAAACCAACTGCCACTTTTGCAGGGAAGTGAAAAGGTTGCAAAAATCCAGGCGGGGATTTGGCATAGGAGTATCCCAATATAATTCAAGTTAACATTCTTTCCACTAATATAGGCATTTTTGTATGCACTGTTCTGTAGGAGTTGAGTTTTTGAATGCATTTTTGATTGGAGAACTCCATTGCAGAATTCAGGGAAGTGCTAATTTTGAAGGGTAACTGGGTTTTGGTTTGTATTTTGGTTTAAATGTGAAAAATTAGGTGAGTTCACACTACCGTATGAACCAAACAGATTTCTCTCCCATCCCTAAGCTCAACCTCAGGGTTGCTGACAGAGTTCCTGAGGACAAGCATTGGGGTGCATGCATCATTTCCACCTTAGCCATGTTTACTTCCTTCTTGCTTGGTTCTGCCTCAGAACCTGACATAAGACCACTTCCTGTATGTGCACTCATTACAACTTCCACATGGATATTTTTACTGTATGTCGGATTTAAGAAATGGATGAATGTTTTCCTGTAGGGGCAATAATGGGTGTTGTTCCTTTCATAATGTTAGCTACATTGTATGGCTAAAATTAATGAACCACTTTATGTCAAGCTCCAAAAGCCATTTATGCATGTAGCCTTTTAGGGTACTGTAAGTGTGCCTATGGGTCCCCCACCCCCGAATAAAGAACTATATGTCATCCCTAAATTCTGTACTTATTAGATGAACTAAACCAAAGTTATTCACCCACATTCAAATTCACCATTGTTGAAAACTGACCTTCCCCCCCAAGTTCATTTGCTCACCAACCTGAAATGGTCACCTGCATCATATGCATTTTGAATACTGCAGACCACTCTGTCATTAGTGATGCTCCAATACACCTGTGAAAATCTCCGAGATGGACAGATCTGCCAGTCTTGCTCTTGCCAGGATTGTTGGTTGTTTGAGGTCAAGCTCGTTCTGTTTCCACATAATCCTGCAGTTTATCTATTCCATGCAAAAACTTGTATGCATTTTTTGTAATGCATGCATGAATGTCTGCATTTTGGTGCACATTTTTAAGTGGACATATGTTTGGACACATGCACCCATTGACTAAAGTGTGTTTGTGTGCCTTTTAGGAAGTACGCATGTTTCTTTGTGCATTTTTCAAATGTGTGCATACTGTCGAACACATGTACAGATATCTGACCACAGATTGCATTTACATCTGCATTCAGGTCTAGGAGGTGAAAATTGGGTAAATTTGTAAAGAAATAATAATAATTAACCCCCCTGAGAGAGCGAATTTCTGACACATCCCTATTCAACATATCATATGATCTCTCAGCCTGTATGATTCTTGTGCTAATGTTCACTAGCATACTGGAAAGTTTCCTATGTGTAAGTACATGCCACACCCTTTACTGTATTTTACCTCATTGGCTACATAAGCCCATGTGATTACATTACTGTCATCTAATGCATCTGGCATGTGACATCTGTGAAGGGCAAAAATGCTAGTGCACTATCAGAAATGCTATGCTTAATGCTGTGACAAGAACATTTGAATGAAAATCATTTTAATGAGATGGATTTTTTAAATTCAGCAAATGACTATTCTCCTCCAAAAGGATCCCCCCCTCCCCTGCATATATAGAACATAGTAAATATTTGTTATGGCACTTGTTGTTGATGCCAACCAAGCTTTTTGAAACATATATATATATATATATATATATATGCGCTCACGCACGCACATGCATGTGTTTAAAGAGGGCTGTTTTTGTAAAAAGAAAACAAGTGTTGGAATGTCAGCATAATTATTCAGCCTAAAATAACAGGGTGGCATTATCTTCATAAATTACTTACCTCACCTCTAATAGCAGCCTGCCAGAATTCTAATTCTTAAATGCTGCAGATTACACCATGCTACTGTCCTCTGGAGACAGTTCTAGATGAATTTTACTTTTGAGGAAGGTCACACGTCTATTATACAGGAGACTTCTTTTTTTTTAGTACAAAAAAGAGGAACTGTAGAAGGAAAGAGTACATTTTGTTCTTCTTTGGCACCTTTACACCCTATTGAATCTAGTTCTTCCCCCACCAAAACCACACACACATGGTGACGAGTACAAATTTCCTGTCCCTTGAAACAGTTTGCCATGTGATGAGTTGCTGGTGAAAGAGCTGACAATTCAAAGTGACAACTTGCTCTGGCCTGCAGGAAGTCAGTCATGTGAGAGTGTTCTAAAATGGAAGCTAATGCATGTTGCTACTGTGTTGGATGTCATAAGTACAGATTGGAGAATGCAGGGACATTCTCCTGGCCACAACTGGATTGGCCTCTTTACAGAATGACAGATGGGATCCATTTCCCTTTCAAAAGGATCACATTCCTGCAACTGAGAGAACAAACATCCAGCTCATCAACCCCCTGGCAGGGGATGTTTCCTATCCAGATGTCCATCAGGATGAAGATCTGCATCTAGATAGATCTTCCCATCCAAGCTGTGATCCAGAAGGGACATTAAGAGAGCATTGCTCTATTGATAGACAGAAGGCTTCAAGATCAGAGCCTTCTGTCTATCCTATGCCCTGCTGGCAAGAGCCAGGCAGTACAAGAGGAGGATGGAGGCAATTCTGCCTCCCCTTCCTTCTTACAAAGAAAAATTCCAGTTAAATGGGCCTCTGAGCCCACCTAGCTGACTTACTAGCTGTAGGCATGGACAGCAATGGTGAGGCTGTAGGTAGGAATGTCGCAGGCATCTGAAAGGGTGGAGTCTGATGGACTCTCCTCTGCTCAGCCCACCAGACTGCGGTCCACAGACCTGACTGGCTGCCCACCCCCACTCACCACTGGACCATTCATGCCTCTAATCTTGCGGAAATGGAGGCTTTACAGCCACCATTTGCATAAAAGACCTTTTATGCAGAATAATGAGCTGCCATTTTTACACAAAATGGCAGCTCACTAGGGGACTGGGTAGCCATGCAGAGCTTGCTGGATGCTCACTGGGCCATCCTGGGGCTCATGCAGTATGGAGAACAGGGGCAGGCAGCAGTGAGGGTTTGCCGAGCACCCAGTGACCATGGGCACAGGTGAGTCCATCCATACCTAGCTGTAGGATTCTCTGGATGCTGGCCCTCCTCTCTGAACTCCAGCTGGACCCACACCCAGCCCCACACCCTCTTTTCTGAGCACTGATGGTATGGTGGTTTAGTGGCATTTGTTCAGTTTTCCCCCTGCTCTAAAAGGTTGCAATGCCTTTCCTGAGGCTTAGTAACTAACAGTTAAGTAGGGATGCTGGAGAAATTTGAGACAGACTAAAATGAGCTCAGATTTCTAAGAATCTGATGTGTGGAATCCACTGCAGAGTGACCTCCTCAGGCCACGCAGAGTCTGTCGACTTTTGGATGATGATTTTACTTTCACAGAATTTATGCATATAAATTCATAGGAGAATTCGTAGGAAAATTCGTACGTTTCCATTGAGGAAATGTTGAATGGAATGGGGGACAATACGCTAATTTACTAAGGTAAATTATGTAAATACTTACGTAAATACTTATGTAGTTATTTGTGTATTTATCCACATGATGAAAAAAATATATATTTGCATCTGTCTGTCGGCAGATGATGAAACAAAAGGCACCTAACAATCCGCAAAACACAGATGGATAGGGGTGGACGAAAGTCACTTACCTGTCGTCGAAGCTTGTTCGTGGTGGGGGGGAGGCGCTTCGCTGCTCCCCCCGTGAAGTTCAGGCCGGGGGGGAGGCTTCCCGCCTCGCCCCAGCCGAAATTCAGGCTGGGGGGGAGGCTTCCCGCGTCGCCCCGGCCGAAATTCAGGCCGGGGAGGAGGCTTCCCGCCTCGCCCGGCCGCGAACTCCAAAGTTTTTTTTTTTAAAAAAAAACGCCCCCATGATAGGCTACGTGACGATTAACGTAGCCTATCACGGCTAGATCTGCAAAGTCAGCCATGATAGGCTATGTTAATCGTCACGTAGCCTATCACAGATGACTTAAAAAAAAAAAAAGCGCGTACGGATAATGGCGGCCCCCATAGGGAGCCGCCATTCACGTTCCTTATTTGGTCGCTGTAGTCTACGTAAATCTTTACGTAGACTACAGCGAAAATAAGGGCAATGCAAATAGCCCCCCTGCAAGCACCCCCAAGCCCCGCTCATCGAGCCCCTGCCCCCACTCACCCCCTGCCTGTGCTCGGCAAGTGGCCCACACTCACCCTGGCAGCCTTGTTGAACTCCGTGGTCAAAATTTTTTGAAAAATAAAATGGCAATTGCAAAAATGTGCATATTTGCTTATGTGTGAAATGCACATTTTAATGAACATGCATATTTGTGTATGCATGAAAATGTGCATTTTTGCAAATGTGCACATTCATGCATATGCAAATAGGCACATTTGTGAAAATGTGCATTTCTGCATATGTAAATATGTGCATTCACCAAATGCACATTTTTGCATATATGCAAATATGTACATTTTAGATCACCATTTTATTTTTCAAAAAATGGCATCCGCAGAGCTCGATGAGGCTGCCAGGGTGAGCGCGAGCCACTTTCCGAGTGCAGGAGGGGCTCAAGCGTGGTCTGGGGATTGGCAAGTGGGAGCAGTGGCTGGGCAGGCACCAGGAGAACCTGAAGAGGGGTGGGCTCAGACATCCCTACTTGTGTCTACCTTTCTGTGTGGTGGAGCCACACAAATATAGCAGATTAGATCCAGGATCTGCCTTCTGCAAGAGAAAGGGACCTTCCATAATAGGAGAGGCCTGATCGTGGAAGGTCCCTCCCCGCGATTTCTGAGGATTCCCCCTCCCCCACACACCCAGCTCTCCCCATGCAGCAGGTTGTCCTGACTCTCTGTGTAGCATTTTCAAGTGACTGGAGGGGCTGCCATGGGAAGGAGGTGGGTGGATAAGTCCACTTCCATCAGTGCAGTTGATCCAGCATAAATCTGGATCCAACTCAAGATGTGACACAAGGGTGCAAACATTTCCTGCGTTGATGTAGACTCAGCAGGCATTGCAGATATCATCATTCTAAGACAAATCTGACTAGGGGTGGACGAAAGTCACTTACCTTTTCTCGCAGCTTGTTCGCGGTGGGGGGGAGCGCTTCGCTGCTCCCCCCGCTAAGTTCAGGCCGGGGGGGGAGGCTTCCCGCCTCGCCCGGCCGAAATTCAGGCCGGGGGGGAGGCTTCCCACCTCGCCCGGCCGAAATTCAGGCCGGGGGGGAGGCTTCCCGCCTCGCCCGGCCGCGAACACGCAAGTAAAAAAAAAAAAACACAACGTCCCCTGATAGGCTACGTGACGAGTCACGTAGCCTATCACGGCTAGATCTGGAAAGTCAGCCGTGATAGGCTACGTGAATCGTCACGTAGCCTATCACGGGTAACTTAAAAAAAAAAAAAGCGCGTACGCGGATGGTGGCCCCCTAGGGAGCCACCATTCCCCTTCCTTATTTGGTCGCTGTAGTCTATGTCAATGTTTACGTAGACTACGGCGAAAATAAGGGCAACGCAAATAGCGTTGCCCTTATTTTCGCCGTAGTCTACGTAAACATTTACGTGGACTACAGCAACTAAATAAGGAAGGGGAATGGCGGCTCCCTAGGGGGCCGCCATTCGCGTACGCGCTTTTTTTTTTTAAGTCACCCGTGATAGGCTACGTGACGATTCACGTAGCCTATCACGGCTGACTTTGCAAATCTTGCCATGATAGGCTACGTGAATCGTCACGTAGCCTATCAGGGGACGTGTTTTTTTTTTCTTTCATTGCAATGGCGGGGGTGGCAGCCGGTCGAAAGACCAGCTGCCGCTCCCGCCCCGCTCGAACACCGGACGAACCGCCAGCCGGACCCGCCGCCGGGAGGGACATTCAGGGAAGGTAAGTCCCGTCCCGGGGGGGTGCGGGGGGCGGGGGGGGTGCGGAGGATTTCTCCCCGAAACTTGTTCGGGGGGCCGAACACGTTGGCGCTCGGCCCCCCGAAGTTTCGGGGAGAAATTCTCCGCCATCCCTAAATCTGACCCCTCCAAAGTTTCCTCAAAATTATTTCCTGAAAATTTTGATGAAAAATGTTCTATTGATGTGGGAATATTTGGCAAATATTTGATGTTCACCATTAATGTTGGATATACAATGGTTTTGCAGCAGCAGTCAACATTAGACAGTACCCCAAAGCCAACAGTCAGTATGGAACAGTACCCAACATGTAGCAGTCAACATTTGACAGTACCTGATAGCTGACAAGCAGTAGCAGGAAGTATTTGACAATATCTGCTATGTAGCAGTCAACCATTTGAGCCTGTCTGATACCCAACATGCAATAGTTGTCAGAATTTGTCAGTATCTAATGTGTAACCCCTGAGGTTTTTTATCATTTTGTTTTGTTTTACTTGTGTCTTTAAGGAAGAAGAAGAGGATACTGTCAAAAAAACCTGCTCTTCATGGGCCATTCTTCCATGTAAGTATTCAAAGAACCACACACATCTATCTATTGGTTTAGATGCCCATTAAAATGGCTCTGGAGATGACCAAAATATGAAATACACTACACCAGTTTACTCCGCAGTTAGGGGTGTTGTGAGAGTCCAAGAGGGGGGTAGACTCCAGCAAACTATCCCCTGGACCCTGCTTGCCAAGCTGCCGCCACTCATTGGACCTGTTTGGGGGGTGCTCATGCGGTCTGCAAGCACCCTTAGTGAGCTGCCATTTTGTGCAAAATGATGGCTCAGGGTTTTACTGAAAAGTAATGTTGCATAGATGGGGCCTTTATAGCTGCCACTGATGTAACAATACTTTTCTGTAAAGCCTCGAGCCGCTGGAATCCCTGTCGAGGCCCAACCCCTCGTTGGAGGAGGAGAGAATGAGGGGTTGGCAGGCAGTGACTGGGACTCTGGCAGCTGCCATTTTGCACAAAATGGCTGCTCAGACTTCTACAGAAAAGTAGTGTTACGTAAATGACAGCTGTAAAGGCCCCATTTATGCAACATGACTTTTCAGTCTAACTATAAGCTGCCATTTTGTGCAAAAGGCCGGCTGGCTGAGGACGGGAGGTCCAATGGTGCTCACCAAGCCATCCAGGTCTCACACAGTGTGGTGAGCAGGAGCAGCAGCTGGGTGAGTGCCTGGCGAGACCAGGCATGGGTGAGTCCATCCATCCCTCTCTGCAGTATAAAAATGCAAATGATTTTGCCAAGATAAAACAGATTCAGTCACAAGGAAAGAGGAAGCTTGCAATGTTTATACATTATGCAAATGGAGACAATTATGCAAATGAAGACATATATATCCCGAAATTATCCTGGAAGGCACAACTTTCACTACTTGCCAATTGCTTCCTGGGTGCAACTCAAGGTGTTGGCTTTAACCTTTAGAGACCTAAGCAGCTTAGGAACTGGCTATCTAAGGGACCACCTGTCTTGCTGTGAATATGCCTGGGCATTAAGATCTGCAGGATAAACATTTTTGGGGTGCCATTACCCACAGAGGCCCATATGTCAGGCACATGTGAGAGGGCTTTTTCCTGTGTTACTCTTTCAAGAACTGTGATCAACTCCTCTTGGCTTTTAGAAAGGGTGGGAAGATGCATCGCTTCAATTCAGCCTGGTTTTACAGTTTTGTTGTTTTTAACATTCCTGTTTTTATTGTTTCAAGGTTTTATTTTTGAAAATTGTTGTATGCTGCCTTGATAGCTTTTTAGCAGATAAGGCAGTCTTAAATGTTAATAATAAATAAATAAATAAATATTTCTGAGAGGCATGGAGAGGAGTATGGTGCTATAGGAGGTTGTAAAGCCCACCTACCAACTAGGGATGCACGGAGTGTGTAAAATCTGATCTGTCTGTGTTTCGTGGATAGTCAGGTGCTTTTTGTTCCATCATTGCCCACAGATGGATGTGGATTTTTTTTTTTTTGGTCATGCGGACAAATACGTAAAAAAAAAAATGTACGTATTTACATAAGTATTTACATAATTGACCTTGATATGTAACATTTAGCGTATTGTCCCCCATTCCATTCAAAGTTTCCTCAGCAGAAATGCATGTATTTTCCTATGAATTTATATGCATAAATTTTGGGAAAGTAAAACATTCATCCAAAAGTCCACGGACTCAGCACAGCCTGAGGGGGTCGCTCCACAGCGGATTCTGCAGCTTGGAGTCTTAGAAATTCGAGCTCATTTTAGTCCATCTCGAATTTCTCTACCATCCCTACTACCAACCACTGGAACCTATGTATTCAGCAAGTCATCAGGGTTCAGAGATCCACTGGGCATTCCCCACACACTTTCAACCATATCTTCACAGCGGTCAGGACCTTGATCTTTCAGTAACAAAATAAAGACATAAACCTGGGATTCTTAGGGATTGGAATTCTGTGGCAAGTACCACTCTCGCAGAATTGGGTTCCAGACCTCCATACAGCCCTGAGTATACCACACAATGAAGGCAGTGTCTAGTTTAGTACTGCTTGTGAACAAATTTTGTGTGAGCAAAATTCCCCACTGCAAGTGAAAGTTCTACACTACAACCAAACCGAAGACATCCGTTTTTGAAAAGTGCCACTAGCATTTCATTTTGAAGACAAATTTTGGAAGAGTTCCAAGCAAGAGTTTTCATGAGCTGAAAATATTGCCAAGGCGTGATGGGAGTGCAGACAAGGACACCTTGGTGGAGTGACATATTCTAGGATCTGACTCCTACTGCAGGATGTTCAAATTCTTTAAAAGACAAGTCATGCTTTCATATCAGAAGCACCACTTAGTGACAGCAAAGGAGGGAATCAAACGTATGTTTCAGGCCGCGTGTAGGGATGTTGGAGAAATCCGCGACATAATAAAATGAATTAACACCAGCTTTACCTAAGTTTAGGGATGTCAGATAAATCCGCTGTGGATTCAAATGAGGCCGGATTCTTTGGAATACAGCATCAGGAATCCACAGTGGATCAGGACCACTTACCTCCGCTCCAGGAGGACTGGAGGCGGAATGGCACTCGGCTGCTTCTTCCAGCCAGAGCTGTTCGCCTCCTCCCTGTCCCTGCCGATTGCCTTTACAAAAAATGTCTTAAAAAAAAAAAAAGGCTATCGGGGGGATGTGCCCATAGACTTATACACAAATAGAGTCATGAATCTTGTGTATAAGTCTATGTGTCCATAGGCTTATACGCAAGATTCACCGGTCTATTTTGCGTATAGGTCTATGGGCACATGCAATCAGCAGGATGTGCCCATAGACTTAAACGTAAAATAGAGCAGTGAATTTTGCGTATAAGCCTATGGACACATAGACTTATACACAAGATTCATGATTCTATTTGCGTATAAGTCTATGGGCACATCCCCCCCCCCGATTGCTTTTTTTTTATGACATTTTTTGTAAAGGCAATCAGCAGGGACAGGGAGGAGGTGAACAGCTCTGGCTGGCAGGAGGGAAGGTAAGCACCCCCAAGCCAGTTTTCACCCCCCGGAATCCGAGCAGAGCAGAACCGCTCTGGAGGATTCAAGGGGGGAGGAATGGATCACCTCCCCCCACCACGGATTCCCCACCGGAACAGACGGTGGGGAATCCGTACACCCCTACCTGAGTTGCACAGATTCTTTGGATTTGCAGACTGGTTGTTTTCCTTCCTGTGGTTTTACACAAATTTAGTCCTAAAAAAAATGTAAAATTATAAAAAACAAAACAAAACACCAGCCAAAAATGCCCATTTTCCCCTTAGGCTAGAGCATGAAAATGGCACATGGGGCAGGGGTTGCACATTTACAAATTCAGGAAATTGGAAAAAATCTGATTCCCTCAATGAGGGAACAACAGAACAAAAGGGACTTGACAATCCATGAAATGCAGATGGAATGGATTTTACAAAATCCATACATCCCTAGAAATATATTATAATTCCACTGGAACAGGTATATTATGGCACAACTCCAAGTGGAACAGCATGTTATGAGTAGCATGAGGCCACCATCAGAAATAGCAGCCCTAGCTGCTTCACCGTGGTCTGGTCCAAGCCCTCCTCCCCCTGTAAGGGTTTTCTTGGGCCCTGCAATTTACATTTTGGTACAATATGGAGCATGGGGAGTTTAGAGTTTAGTGGGTAAGAGATGGTGCTTATACGGCAGTTAATGCTTTAATGTGCAATGGGGCAAGTAGGGGGGTAAGATCCACTGTATTAGAAGTAGGGAAGTACGAAAGTCACTTACCTTTTCGACAGGGTGATTCACGGTGGGGGGGAGGCACCCCGCACCTCCCCCTGAAATCCTGATCTGGCCAGCTCCACTCCGCAGAGGTTCCGCAGAGCCGCCGGCTGGGGCCGCCCGCAGCCAGACATCTGGCCGCTGGGCAGCCTTCCATACCCCCCCCCATGTACGCAAATGGCAGCGGCTACGGCTGCCACCATTTGCATTCCTTATTTTTGGCTGTCTTAGTCTACGTAAATATTTACGTAGACTAAGACAGCGAAAATTAGGGGAACGCAAATAGCATAGCGGACGCTATTTGCATTCCCCCTTATTTTCGCCGTCTTACTCTACATAAATATTTATGTAGACTAAGACAGCCAAAAATAAGGAACGCAAATGGCAGCAGCTGTAGCCTCCATTTGCGTACGCATTTTTTTTTTTTAAGCCAGACATGATAGGCTACGTAAGTCTTTACGTAGCCTATCACGGGTGACTACAGGGACGCAAACGGCGGTGGCTACTGCTGCCGCCATTTGCGTCCCTGCTAGCCAGCGGCCAGATGTCCGGCTGCTGGTGGAGCCGGCCGGCAGCTCTGCGGAATCCCCGTGGAGCGGAGCCGGCCGGCCAGGATTCCGGGGGGAGGGACGGAGAGCCTCCCTGCCCCAGCAGAACCCAGCTGAGCCAGGTAAGGGGACTTTCATACATCCCTACTTTTCAAATGTAGGCATGCTGTTGAACATAATTTTTTTAGTCTGTGAATCACATTGCAAGCTTGGAAATGTATGGATTTCGACTGCAGATTGTGTCCAAGTGCGTGTTTGGTCCAGAAGATGTGAACTGGTTAAATAAATGAACTGAAATGAATTTCTCATAGTTCCCTGCATGTGTCTCAGTCTCCATTTCTATATCACATCTATACCCAAATTTCTGGGAGCTCAGGGCAGTGAAGGTTCCCAAGAGGTGCAATTCACATTTTGGTTCAAAAGTAGGGATGTCATGAGTGTCCATTTGAGGGCTCAAGCTCAGTGGGTTCCCTCCAGTCCCCCCACCGGATGCTAGTCTGCGACCTCCTCCTCTTGCAAGTGGCCCCTGCTCCTTGCTCGAGCGGCGACGGCACAATGGGAAGCCTTCCCATCCTGCCGCTGAGAGAAACAGAAACTGCACCTCTCTCTGCTGGTGCTCAGCAGAGAAGGGTGCAGTTGCTCTGGGTAACGAGAGAGGGAAGCGACACTTTCCTCTCCTGTCGCTGCACTGTTGCTGTCGAGAGCAACTGTGCCCCTCTCTGCTGGTGCTTGGCAGAGAGCGGCACAGTTGCTGTGGGCGGCAGTGGAGATGGCAAGATGGGAAGCAAGAGGGAAGTGGTGCTTCCCTCTCACTTCCCATCCTGCTGCCGAGAGCAACTGCGCTCCTCTCTGCCAGTGCTCGGCAGAGTGGGATGCAGTTGCTTATGGTAGCAGCAGCAACAGTGCTCGCCGGGCCCCTGCGGACCATCAGTCAGCTTGCGTCCCAGTGCGAGCCAGGTCTGGCAGTGGGCAGGGATCCGGTGAGCGGGTAATGGGGCGGACTTGGGTGAGTTCACACAACCCTATTCAAAAGTACGAAATTAGGTAAGTTTGCATTAAAATGTGAACTGAATGAATTTATCTCCATCCCTAAAGTGTGTCTGAGCCCATGCTTAGCCCAGAATTTTGTTTTCAGTACAAGAATTAAGCTCACAGCCCTGTTAGCATGAGAATCAACTCCTGGTCCTCCATGCCCCTTGGTTCCCACCATCTCAATAGACTAATTTAGACGGGGGATCCTTGTTACTGTTGTTACTGTTAAACAATAGGGAGTCAGAAGCCTTGGTGATGTAGTGCATATCACCCAGAGATATACCAGTAGATCCCTATCTATCTTCTGCCCACCACAGGTGTAGGGTAGACTCTTAGATCACATGAGGCCAAAGTCAGGCCTAAGAGCCTGCCCCCAGAAAACTTTGCCAACAGTGTTTCAGTGGCAGATGTGAAAAAACAGGCAAATCAATGTGAAAAGTTGTTTCATTCCTTGAAAGTCAAAGTTTGAAAGCCAGTGCCCCAAATCCCAAGAATTGGCTAACAGAAACACCACATCGTGTATCAAGATGTATATGACTTTCAGGATGTGAAAGAACTGACCAGGCTGCCATCATTTCCTGGGATGCAGAAAAGGTCTTTGACAAAATTCATTGGAAATTTATGTTTATTACACTGACTAATTTTGGTTTTCCTATAGAATTTTTGAAATGGGTTAAGATTTTATGCTCAATTCCTAGATCTAGAGTAACAACCAACAGTTTATTCTCAGCTTCTTCTTTTTTACTTGGGCGAAGGATCAGACAAGGTTGCCCACTTTCCCCATTGATATTCAATTCATGTTTGGAACCCCTAGCGTGTGCTGTTAGACAAAATAATAGTATTCATGCATTTGTTCATTCTGGTTTAGAATTCAAAATTAGCCTTTATGCTGATGATCTTTTGTTGTTTATTAATTGGGGGGGGGGGTAAGATTCAAAGGGCACCAGTCACCTTATTTGTAGAAAGCACCATGGTGAACAAAAAAGAAAGAAGCACAGAGAACCTACAGTAACCAAGGTGCACCAAATCAACATGCAAGGCAGAGAGCTGTCTCCCATTTGCAAGATATATACAGGCAGTATTCCAAAGTGGCTTCTCTGTGTAATAAAAACTAATGACAGTCACAAACGATTGAACAGGTTGACTGATAAGAATTACAGTTAACTTTATTTGTATTGTTAGGAGCGAGGGTGTTTCTATAAAGCCATGTGTCTGCCTTAAGATAGACAATGATTCAGGGACATTTCCAATTAAACTCTGGATAGGGGTGCCCTAGAGCATCTGTGTAGACAATGCAAATAAATCCCTCAAGAAGTGCTGTCCAGCAGCAGCTACTACTGTTCATCTAAGAATTAATGTGGCCACTTACACTTTGCCCCAAAAGAGGAAATGCATCAATATCCCCCCACCCCACAATAGGACAAAGGGGGGCTGATTAGCATAAGATTTGCACATGGTAATTGATATTAGAATATAACTCTCTAATTCTAATCAAATTTGAATTAGAAAAAATCCTAACATTCAATTTTAGAAATATTTTCTGTAATATATATATAGAAATACAATACATTATTATTATTATTATTATTATTATTATTATTATTATTAAATTTATTAATCCCCCATCTGGCTGGTCACCCAGCCACTCTGGGCAATGTACAACATACAATAAAAACAGTTTAAAACAATAAAATTCTACAATAAAAACATTTTCTAAAATACCCTAACCCACCCCAAATGCCTGCCTGAACAACAGCGTTTTTAATGCACGACGGAAGATCATTAAAGAGGGGGCATGACGGAGTTCCCTAGGGAGGGAGTTCCACAGAGTGGGGGCCACCACAGAAAAGGCCCTCTCCCTCGTCCCCACCAGTCTAGCTGTCCTGGCTGATGGTGATCAGGTGACTTGTATGTCTGCTCAGTCTGCTGTCCAGATGCTAATGGTTAATGGGCAATTTCAGTCTCTTGTAGTACTTTATCTTTAAGCTAGACAAGGGCTGAACTGCCATTCAAATAGACGGCAACTCCATGTAGAGAACTGTCCCTCTAAAGAAGGACACATTTTCGCTCTAGTATGCGCGTGACAAATGCGGTTAGGGCACAATCTAGGGATGTATGAGAATTATGTTTTCACTTGCAAAACATGCAAACATGCCCTGTTTGAAGGTCTGAATGTGAGTGCGAGCACGTGTCTCCCAAAAATATTCACAAATTGCCGAAAACATGCTTGCGTTCATTTCACTCCCGACTCCCAGTTTGATTTGCCCAAATTTCCTAATTTGCACAACTTTTCTATGTGGACTGAATCAGCCCCGCTTTAATCTATGGAGCAAAGTTGCACAAATTAGGAAATTTTGGAAATTGGGGGAAGTTTGCATACAGTTGGGAAACTTGCACAACACTCCCACTTGAAAGCTGTTCAATTTGCACAAGTTTCCTGCTCGCGCAGAGCAAACAGCGATTGCAAGCGCAAATGGGAACCAGGCATAAGATGAGCGGTGAGACAATGTTCAGAGGGTCCTGGTGATCTCGTACATTGCTCGTTTGCCCATCCCTAGCACAATCCTATGCATGCTGAGATAGAAAGAAGTCCTACAATTCCCAGCATTCACCAGCATGGCTGGTTGGAGGGGTGCTGGGAACTGTATGACCTTTTTCTGTCTCAGCATGCATAAGAGTGTGCCCTTAATCTCTTGGGATAATCATCTAGCCAGTATATTTAACACAGAGCTGATTCACACATTACCTTCCTCAGGATCCTATCAGGATCGTGTCCTAACTAGCAGTTGTGCATTCATAGCAGTGGGCAAGCTAACTTTCAAGGATGCTTGTCTGATATTGTTGATGATCTTTCTAGAAGGGAAACCCAATATTTCCTAGGGATGTCATGAGTGCCCAATCTGGGGGTAGAGTCTGATGGAATCCCCCCCCCCCAGCTTGGCCCTGCAAAATTTACCAGACCCATTTGCCTTGTGCTGCATGGTCTGCAAATAAGGGTTGGCTGCCCACTCCTTCCTTGAGCTGCCATTGTTACACAAAATGGCATCTCAGCTCTTTCTGGAAAGCTAACGATGGCCCCTTTATGGCTGCAATCTATACAACATTAGTTTTCTGGAAACACCCAAGACATCATTTTGTGTAACAATGGCAGCTCAGAGAAGGAGCAGGTGGCCACACAGTGCTTGCCGGTCACTCGCTGAGCCATCTAGGGTCTCGTGCGCTGCAATGAGTGAGTGTAAGCAGTGACAGTGGCTCGGCAAGTGACTGCCATCCCTGGACGGAGGTGAGTCACTCCATTCCTAAGAGTCCCCAGAACACAGCTTGAATACTGTAACGACAGCCTGTTGATTGTATGAATTGTCATGTTTAGATCACAGTTCATGACAAAACCCAGTTTAACAGCCTGAATTGCTATACAATTGGTGGGACTTCAAGAATGCTCACACCCTGGCATACTTACGAGGCAGTTTGCAACATCCAATCCCTATGGTCCTTTACTGTCACTTAAGAGGCAGGCATGAGTGCCAGAGTCAGATGTACATGTGTATGGGTGTGCATGCAAATTCCCCAGGTAACAGATGTTATTATACAGTCTGTGAGTACCTGCATAGTCCCAGTGACCCAAGATTTTGGCCAATGAGAATGTGATCCAGGTAGGGATGTCAGAAAATTCCACCACGGATCTTGGTGAGGCCGAATGCCAGTGCATTTGGCCCCCTGAAATCCATGGCGGAATGAAGCCCCCCACCCCCCCACCCCACGAAAAGCACACGAAACGGAGCACTTACCTGCTGCCATCTGCGCTGACTTGTGTGAATGGCGGCCGCACCTGTGGCCGCCATTTGCTTCCTCATTATAGCTGTGATAGCCTATGTAAATAATTACATAGCCTATCATGGCTAATGCAGGGATGCCATTTGAGTCCCTGTGGAGGCCATGATAGGCTACGTAAGTATTTACATAGCCTATCACAGCAAAAACAAACAAACAGTAAACGCAAATGGCGGTGGCTACAGCGGCTGCCATTTGCGTTCCCTTTTTTTGCCGTTTTAGCCTATGTAAATATTTATGTAGGCTATTAGGGCAAAAAAAAAAGGAACGCAAATGGCGGCGGCTAAGGCAGCCGCCATTTGTGTCCCTGCAGGCTGCCCAGTGGCCAGATATCCAGCTGCGGGCGGCCCCAGCCAGCGGCTCTGCAAAATCTCTGCGGAACGGAGCTGGCCGGAGAGAATTTTGGGGGGAGGGACGGAGCACCTCCCCCCAACACGAATGTCACCCTTTGAAAAGGGAAGTGACTTTCATACATCCCTAGATCCAGGCTTTTATTTTTAGTGAACGTAATCAGACTGAAAGGGATTGACATGGAAAGGGATTGACATATTTCTTAAATGATTCATAGTTGTGGTCAAAATGTTGTGAAACTCCTACTAAAGTATTCAGAAGGGTTAAATTTCTCTTTGAAATTTCTGACAAACCATCATATATGTGTGTGTGTGTGTATACATATATATTCCAAGAACTTTACAATGCAATGATTTGAGTTGTCTTTGAAGATCTGAAATACATAGTTGAAAATATTATCTCCTGATCCATGAATTTTACATTGACTGAAAGACATGTCCAGGCAAAGAGAGAAAGAGTGTCTTTCTCAATGACAGCTTATATGTTTTATTAAAGAATAGTTCAGCCTGCCTCCATTAATTGTTACTGTTGTCTGAACTTCGCAGATTCTTCAACTTCATGCTTTTACTTTGTTCTTCTGGGTTTTCCTGCATCCTCATCTCCACAGTAAAGATAGGAAGCATTTTTTTTTTTAACCTGAGGAGATAAAAGCAGTTCTTACTTTTATGACTGATGCAGAAGTACTCACTCTTTTTGGAAATATATTTTGGCAGTGTTGAAAAATGCATTTCTCTTTCAACTGTATTTTAGTTATGGCTGTGAAAATGTCTGTATCTTTATTTACATAGCAACCCCGCCCCCCAGGCCCTGTCTCTCCATTAGTGTCACTGAGCGCAAATAAAATAATTACATATCCAAATCTGATTGGTTACATAATGTAGTCATGACATCCCCTTCACTATTTGATCCCTGATTGGCTGGGATCACCATGGACATCACCCAGGAAGGAAATAAAAACAGCAACTAGCCAGGCCAAGAAGGTGGGATAGTACCAATGTAGCAGCAGCACTAGCACTGCACAAGATTGAAAAAGGTGAATGTCCTTACAATCAAGGCCGTTTTTATTTGTTTTCCCCTGAAATAGCTATTTTCAGCCTGAGAACTAAAACTGGTTGTATATGGCACAACCAGTTTTGGCCTCTAAAACCTTGACCTTGAATTTGAATCTCTCATTCGTCACAGTAGCAGAGATTATTTTTTCTTTAATGGACTGTTAAATAGAGATGAGAATGCTTGTGTAGAATGCCCTTTACCTCATTAGTAGAAGCTGGAACAGATGCCATAGTTGTCCCAAGAATGCTACTGGAAAGGCCGCCTCTACAGCAGATCAGCTGTTTGGCTGGAACAGGTAGGTGTATTCACTACTCCAATTGGGGCTATCATATCACATGTTACAAGTGACCAATGGGAGGGGTGGGAAGACTTGTAATATGATGACTCATATGTGCGTGATACCTGTTATGGTTTGGACTAGAATGATTCACCATTCAGTGGTCTATTTTAGACACCAACCCCATGTCAATAGCTATCATGTGCTCCAGCTGTAAGGCTTCCATAAGCAGCATCCCACATGTACATTAGTGGCCTGATACTGGGTAAACAGCAGTGACCACACAAATGCCTTTGTTGGCCATCTGCATTCCAAGATCCATATGTGACATTTATGGGCCAGAAGGTGATTTTATTTTATGATGTTTTTATCTATATACAGACCAACATTGAAAGATTTTTTTAAAAGAAAAAAACTAATTAAAAATGCCAACAGCAGAATGCCAAATTGTGCAACTTTTTTGTTGTTCAGTTGTTCAGTCGTGTCCGACTCTTCGTGACCCCATGGACCATAGCACACCAGGCCTTCCTGTCCTGCATTCTCTCCCGAAGCATGCTCAAGTCCATATTAGGGATGGACGAAAGTCACTTACCTGTCCTCGAAGCTTTTCGCGGTGGGGGGGAGGCGCTTCGCTGCTCCCCCCGTGAAGTTCAGGCAAGGGGGGGAGAGGCTTCCCGCCTTGCCCGGCCAAAATTCAGGCCGGGGGGGGGGCTTCCCGCCTCGCCCGGCCGAAATTCAGGCCGGGGAGGAGGTGCCTCGCCTCGCCCGGCCATGAACTAAAAAGTTTTTTTTTAAAAAAAAACACCCCCGTGATAGGCTACGTGACGATTAACGTAGCCTATCATGGCTAGATCTGCAAAGTCAGCCGTGATAGGCTACGTTAATCGTCACGTAGCCTATCACGGGTGACTTAAAAAAAAAAACGCGTACACAAATGGCGGCCCCCATAGGGAGCCGCCATTCACGTTCCTTTATTTGGTCGCTGTAGTCTACGTAAAGATTTACGTAGACTACGGCGAAAATAAGGGCAATGCAAATAGCGTTGCCCTTATTTTCGCCGTAGTCTACGTAAATCTTTATGTAGACTACAGCGACCAAATAAGGAATGGGAATGGCGGCTCCCTATGGGGGCCGCCATTATACGTACTCGCTTTTTTTTTTTTTTAAAGTCACCCGTGATAGGCTACGTGACGATTTACGTAGCCTGTCACGGCTAACTTTGCAAATCTAGCCGTGATAGGCAATGTTAATCGTCACGTAGGCTATAACGGGGGTGTTTTTTTTTTTTTTGATTGCAATGGCGGCGGCGGCAGCCGGTCAAAAGACCGGCTGCCGCTCCCGCCCCGGACGAAGACCCGCCGAACAGCTGGCCGGACCCGCCGCCGGGAGGGACATTCGGCAAAGGTAAGTCCCATCCCGGGGGGGGGGGTGTGGGGGCGGGGGTGTGTGGAGAATTTCTCCCCGAAACTTGTTCGGGGGGCAGAACACGTTGGCGCTCGGCCCCCCGAAGTTTCGGGGAGAAATTCTCCGCCAACCCTAGTCCATATTCATTGCATCCGTGATGCTGTCTAGCCATCTCATCCTCTGCCGTCCCCTTCTCCTTTTGCCTTCAGTCTTTCCAAGCATCAGGGTCTTTTCCAGAGAGTTTTCTCTTCGCATTAGGTGGCCAAAATATTTCAGCTTCAGCTTCAGTATCTGTCCTTCCAATGAGCACTCAGGGTTGATTTCCTTTAGAATGGATTGATTTGACCTCCTTGCAGTCCAGGGGATTCGTAAGAGTCCTCTCCAGCACCACAGTTCGAAAGCATCATTTCTTCGGTGCTCAGCCTTCCTTATAGTCCAGCTCTCACAGCCATATGTTACTACTGGGAAAACCATAGCTTTGATTAGACGGACCTTTGTCGGCAAGGTGATGTCTCTGCTTCTTACTATGCTGTCTAGGTTTCATAGAATCATAGAATAGTAGGGTTGGAAGGGGCCTACAAGGCCATCGAGTCCAACCCCCTGCTCAATGCAGGAATCCAAGTCAGAGCATCCCTGACAAATGGCTGTCCAGCCTCGTCTTGAAGGCCTCCAGTGTGGGAGAGCCCACCACCTCCCCAGGTAATTGGTTCCATTGCCGTATTGCTCTGACACTCAGGAAGTTTTTCCTGATGTTCAGTCGGAATCTGGCTTCCTGTAACTTGAGCCCATTATTCCGTGTCCTGCACTCTGGGATAATCAAGAAGAGATCCTGGCCTTCTTCTCTGTGACAACCTTTCAAGTACTTGAAGAGCGCTATCATATCTCCCCTCAGTCTTCTCTTCTCAAGGCTAAACATGCCCAGTTCTTTCAGTCTCTCTTCATAGGGCTTTGTTTCCAGTCCCCTGATCATCTTTGTTGCCCTCCTTTGAACCCTCTCCAGCTTGTCTGCATCCTTCTTAAAGTGTGGTGCCCAGAACTGGACACAGTACTCCAGATGAGGCCTAACCAGTGCTGAGTAGAGGGGAACTAGTACTTCCCGGGATTTGGAAGCGATGCTTCTATGAATGCAGCCCAAAATAGCATTTGCCTTTTTTGCAGCCACATCACATTGTTGGCTCATATTCAGCTTGTGATCGACGACAATTCCAAGATCCTTCTCGCTCGTAGTGTGGTTGAGCCACGTATCCCCCATCTTGTAACTGTGCATTTGGTTTCTTTTTCCTAGGTGCAGAACTTGGCATTTGTCCCTATTAAATGCCATTCTGTTGTTTTCTGCCCAGCACTCCAGTCTATCCAGATCACTTTGAATTTTGTTTCTGTCTTCCAAAGTATTAGCTATCCCTCCCAATTTTGTGTCATCTGCAAATTTGATCAGCATTCCCTGCACCTCCTCCTCCAAGTCATTAATAAAAATATTGAAGAGCACTGGGCCCAGGACTGAGCCCTGCGGTACCCCACTCGTTACCTCTCCCCAGCTTGAGAAGGTCCCATTGATAAGCACTCTTTGAGTTCGATTCTGTAGCCAACTGTGGATCCACATGATCGTTGTTTCATCTAGCCCACTTCGAGCTAGTTTGCTCATCAGGATATCATGGGGCACTTTGTCGAAAGCTTTGCTGAAGTCGAGGTATATGATGTCTACAGCATTCCCACGGTCTACAAGGGAGGTGACTTGATCAAAAAATGAGATCAGATTTGTCTGGCAGGACTTGTTTTTGACAAATCCATGTTGGCTTCGAGTAATCACTGCATTGTTGTCAAGGTGCTTCCAGATGGATTGCTTTATGATCTGCTCCAGAATTTTCCCAGGGATTGATGTCAGACTGACTGGTCTGTAGTTCCCAGGTTCCTCCTTTTTACCCTTTTTGAAGATAGGGACAACGTTAGCCCTCCTCCAGTCATCTGGCACTTCCCCGGTCCTCCATGATTTCTCAAAGAGAATAGACAGCGGTTCTGAGAGCTCTTCTGCCAGTTCCTTTATGACTCTAGGATGCAGTTCATCTGGCCCTGGAGATTTGAACTCATTCAAAGTAATGAGGTGTTCCTTGACCATATGCCTGTCGATCTCAAGCTGCAATCCTGCCCCTTCAGCCTGTACTTCGCCTTTGCCAGGGGGGTCATAGACCCTCTTTTGGGAGAAGACTGAGCCAAAGTAGGAATTGAGCACCTCTGCCTTTTCTTTGTCATCTGTTATCATTTTGCCATCCTTATTTAATAGCTGAACAACCATTTCTTTCCTCTGCCTTTTACTATGCACGTAGCTGAAGAAAGCCTTTTTGTTGTTTTTAGCATCCCTCGCTAACCTCACCTCGTTCTCCGCTTTAGCCTTCCTGACGCCATCCCTGCAATTCTGTGCTACCTGCCTGTACTCTTCCTTTGTTACTTGGCCTTCTTTCCACTTCCTATATGTGTCCTTTTTTGTTTTCAGGTCATCCCTAAGCTTTTTGTGAAGCCACATTGGCTTCTTCTGTTGTCTTCCACCTTTTCTTCTTGTTGGAATTGTTTGTGATTGTGCCTTGAGAATTTCCTTTTTTAAAAGTTCCCACCCATCTTGGACTCCTTTTCTCGCTAGCATTGCTTGCCATGGGACCTTACTGATCATTGTTCTGAGTTTATTAAAATCAGCTTTCCTAAAATCCAGGGTACGCGTTTGAGTACACTCGGCTTTTGCTTCCCTTAGAACCAAGAACTCAAGTACAACATGGTCGCTTTCCCCCAGAGTTCCTGTAACTGCTACTTTATCCACTAAGTCATCTCTGTTGGTTAGGATCAAGTCAAGGATAGCCGATCCTCTAGTTCCTTCCTCTACTTTCTGTAGGAGGAAGTTATCCGCCACACAAGTCAGGAATTTCCTGGAGGGGCCATGTTTTGCAGAATTTGTCTCCCAACAAATATCGGGGAAATTGAAGTCCCCCATTACTACTACATCATGCTTCCTTAAAACATTGGCTATTTGCTTTTCAAAAGTTTCATCCTTGGCTTCTCCTTGATTGGGTGGCCGGTAGTAGACTCCGACCACCAGGTTCCTTTTATTCTTTGCTCCATTTATTTCAACCCAGATGCTCTCGATGGGGCTACCAAGCTCCTCCTCCTGTATTTCTGTGCAGAGATATGTATTTTTCACATACAGTGCAACCCCGCCTCCCTTTCTGTTCCTCCTGTTCTTTTTGAACAAGTTATATCCTTCAACTGCTGTATTCCAGTCATGAGAGTCATCCCACCAAGTCTCAGTTATACCTATCAAGTCATAATTTCCCTCCTGTATTAAGAGTTCAAGTTCGTTCTGTTTGTTTCCCATACTCTGGGCATTAGTATATAGACATCGAAGACCATGTGCGTCATAGTCTGGCTTTCTTCCTACATGTGTCTGAAGACTATTATTGGGCGCTATCAGCGCTGTTCTCTCCATTGCAGTGCATGCGCCTACGTCCATTGTTACCCCCAACATTACATCTCCCTTCCCCGTAGGATTCAGTTTAAAGCCCTCCTGATGAAGTTCTTCATGCTGTGGCCAAACACATTCTTCCCAGCCTTTGTGAGGTGCAACCCATCCCTAGCCAACAGCCCATCTTCCAGGAAGTATAGCCCGTGGTCCCAGAATCCAAATCTCTCTCGTCGGCACCACCTTCGTAGCCAGTCATTCACCCGGAGTATTTTTCGTTCCCTTTCTATCCCTCTTCTAACTACTGGAAGGATGGATGAGAAAACTATCTGGGCCCCAAAGTTCTTGAGTTTCCTTCCCAAAGCTTCAAAGTCTGACGTGATCTCTTCGTAGCTCCGCTTGGCGGTATCATTTGTTCCCACATGGATGAGAAGAAAGGGATACCTGTCAGTGGGCTTTATGAGTGCAGGCAACCTTTCAGTCACGTCTCTAATCTGTCCTCCCGGGAGACAACATACCTGGCGAGTCCACGGGTCTTCGCGACATACTTGGGTCTCGATCCCACGCAGCAAGGAGTCTCCCACTACTACCACTCTTCTCTTCTTCTTCTTGTAGGCCTGGGTTTCATCGCCTCTGTTTGACTGACCTTCAGCCTCTTGCTCACTCTCATGCAGGTTCCCCTGTGATTCTTCCTCTGCAGGCTGTCCTCCAGTCTCATCTGCAAGTACCTGGAATCGGTTCCACAGCTCCACCGCTTCCACTGGTGCAGAGTGGCGTCTAGTTCTTCTTCTCCTAACTGTCACCGTTTTCCAAGGAGTATCCTCTACTCCATTTTTCTTCACCTCAGCATTTCCCACTGCCTCATCTTGCTGTTGCTCTTCAAGCTTCTGGTCTGCCCTTTGCTGCTGTAGTTCCCCCATTCTGTCCAAGAACTCTTCGTGTTCTCTTATTCCCCGGAGGGTTGACAGTCGCCGCTCCAGTCCACTTACTTTTTCCTCCAGCAGCGTGATCAACTTGCACTTGTTGCAGGTGTAGGCCATGTTGTTCTCAGGCAAGAAAACAAACATTGCACACACCTTGCAGGTCACCACCACTGGAGAGTCTTGTCCTTCCATAGCCTCTTCTCCCTTTTTGTGTCTAGCTTTGTGATTGTTCTAGACTAGCCTGTGCCTGCTCCTCTACTCAGTAGAGGTTAAAAGCAGAGTCCCACTGGTGTGGAAGTGTGTGTTACAAGACAAATAAATGAAAAAAAGTTAGTAAAAAAAAATAAAAAAAAATGTTAGGGGCCTCCCCCTTGACCTCCCCTGCCGAACTCCCCTGGCCAACTCCTGTTTGCTCCCCCTGTCCGCTCGCTCTGTTTGCTCGCTCTCTGGGAGCTTGCCTGCTTCTTTAGTCCCTGGACCAGCTCGAGCAGCTTGCTCTGCTCTGCTCTGCTCAGCTGGGAGGCGGGAAACAGACTGAAGCTTCCCGCCCAGTCAGCTGCTGGGAGTACTCAGGCCACACCCCTCCAATTCAGTTGGAGCTCTCAGAAGCTCCTGGTGAGCTCACAGCCAGTCAGAAGGATAAAGGGCAGCGCCCTGGGCTTCCTGCAACCCACTTACCTCTTAGCCTCTGTCTCCTTTGTCTCCTTTGTCTCTTCAACCACTGCAACTCCCCTGGCCAACTCCTGTTTGCTCCCCCTGTTCGCTCGCTCTGTTCGCTCGCTCTCTGGGAGCTTGCCTGCTTCTGTAGTCCCTGGACCAGCTGGAGCAGCTTGCTCTGCTCTGCTCTGCTCAGCTGGGAGGCGGGAAACAGCCATAGCTTTCTTCCCCAGGAGCAAGTGTCTTTTAATTTCATGGCTACAATCACCGTCTGCGGTGATCTTGGAGCCCAAGAAAATAAAATCTGTCACTGCTTCCATTTCTTCCCCTTCCATATGCCAGGAAGTGATGGGGCCAGATGCCATGATCTTAGTTTTTTTAATGTTGAGTTTCAAACCAGCTTTTGCACTCTCCTCTTTCACCCTCAACAAGAGGCTCTTGAGATCCTCTTCACTTTCTGCCATTAGGGTGGTATCATCTGCATATCTGAGGTTGTTGATAATTCTCCCGGCAATCTTAATTCCGACCTGTGATTCATCCAACCCGGCATTTCTCATGATGTACTCTGCATATAAGTTAAATAAGCAGGGCAACAATATGCAGCCTTGTCGTACTCCTTTCCCAATTTTGAACCAATCGGTTGTTCCATGTGTGGTTCTTACTGTTGCTTCTTGACCCTCATACAGGTTTCTCAGGAGACAGGTAAGGTGGTCTAGTACCCCCATCTTTTTCAGAATTTGCCACAGTTTGTTGTGATCCACACAATCAAAGGCTTTAGTGTAGTCAATGAAGCAGAAATAGACGTTTTTCTGGAATTCTCTTGCTTTCTCCATGATCCAGCGAAAGTTGGCGATTTGATCTCTAGTTCCTCTGCCTCTTCAAAACCCAACTTGTACTTCTGGTAGTTCTTGGTTCACATACTGCTGAAGCCTAGCTTGTAGGATTTTGAGCATAACCTTGCTGCCATGTGAAATGAGCGCAACTGTACGGTAGTTTGAACTAGGGATGTCGGAGAATTTCTCCACAAATCTCCGGGAGGCCAAATGCCAACGCATTTGGCCCCCCGAAATTGGTGGAGAAATGGTCTGTCACCCCTCCGCCACCCCCCCGGGATGGGGCTTACCTTCAGCGAATGTTCCTGGTGGCGGTGGCTCCCAGTGGCGGTGTGGCAGCGGTGCGGCGGCAGCGGCGGCCGGTCTTCTGACCGGCTGCCGCTGCCGCCATTTCCAAGTAAAACAGCATTTCGCCATTTCCAAGTAAAACAACAACAACAACAACAAACAACAAAATTCTGGCCGGGGGGGAGTGTCCCGTCTCTCCAGCCGCTAAAGTTCTTCTCCTGCCGGGACAGAAATGGCGGTGGCCATAGCCGCCGCCGTTTGCGTCCCTGGCCTGCAGTCAGCTGTGATAGGCTACGTAAATGTTTACGTAGCCTATCACGGCTGACTTTGAAAAAAACAAAAGTGCGTATGCAAATGGCGGCGCCCATGGGCTTTTTTTTTTCTTTCAAAGTCAGCCGTGATAGGCTATGTAAACATTTACGTAGCCTATCACAGCTGACTGCAGGCCAGGGACGCAAACGGCGGCGGCTATGGCCACCGCCATTTCTGTCCCGGCAGGAGAAGAACTTTAGCGGCTGGAGAGACGGGACACTCCCCCCCGGCCAGAATTTTGGCGGGGAGGGATGGGGTTCCCTTTTATTAAACAGGGAACACCACAACTAACATAAAATATTACTCCACCCTTCCTAAACTGTGGAATATTTTGCCTGCTTTACTGAAGATATTCAGCAAAAAGTGTTCCATTGCAAGTTATGTAATTCTGTGATTCATTAATCCAGCTTTTTATGTGTAGAAATATAGTCAAGGCTCAGTTATGCATCAAAGGAACCCATACACTGAAAAAAGAAGGCTGTAATATGCAGTATGCCAGATCTGGGATACCAACAAGTTAATTTTTGGGACTTGTGGATTAGAAATTCTGGACAGCCACTCTGAAACTACTGGAAGAAATATTGCAGAAGCAGAGGGATTTTAATTTCTGGATTTCATAAGATAAGAGGGTACAGTTTTACATGAACTCATTAATGTATTTTGTGAAGTAGCAAATTAAATAGCTGAGCTTAGTTCCTTGTGTAGTAGACTCGGTTCACTTATCAGTTTTTTCTGTTATCCTACCTACATGGATTGTTAAATGCTATTCTGGAGCTGTTAAATCATGATTAAGGATGTATTTACATTGCAGAGTTAAAATGAGTTAATAGACATATCCTCTATCAAGAGGACCCTGGACATGGTAGTCCTTTGAGGGGCAGGGTTCCAGCTTTGGTTCTGGTCCATTTGGAGGGAATAATGCTTCACCTTGGGAAGAACCAGAAATGGTCTGAAGGGGCCCAATTTGCTCCAAGCTTTTGCCAAATCTGATGCATATCTATCCCTACTGCTTATTATTTGGAATAGATCCAAGGAAGACAGAAGATCTTTACTGAATCTTCACTGAAAGGTCTGCAAGTGTGTGCTTTCCTCCAAGTTATCGCAAAGACAACTAGCTCCAGCTAGGGATGGGGGAGAACTTTGTTCCATTGCATTTTGGTAAGAACTCACCAAGCACACACTTCCTGAATCAATATGCAAACCAGAATGGAGCTATCCTTTGGTATTCACACTTTTCAGAATTTTGCGATGCTGTTCTCTGAACAAAAAAATGCATGCAGGAATGCATATATTAGGGGAAGGCATGCACAAAATTGCACATATCCATGAAATAAAGTACAAAGAAGCATTCTATAAGGGGAAACTGCTGGCAATTTTTCTTCATACATTAGGCAAAATTGCATACAAAAATGTGTATATTAGGAGAAATACACATGAAATGCATGTGAACTTTCATGTGGACATTTTTTTTTTTTTGAAGTCACAAACTACTATGAAAATGGGATGGAACAAACTGAAGATTGGAAAAACTAGAAACCGAAAAACTGAAATTGACAGATCCACGAATCCCTAGGTCCAACATGTGTGCTGAAGTCAGCCTGCACAATGAGTCTGGGAGTATTCAACTTAACCTTGGAGGTTGGGAAAATTGATGCCAATAGTTCCCCTCCATGGAAAATTATGTACCACCAAGGAGATGGAGGTCACCCCAGGTCTTCACTGCCATTGATCTGGCCCCAGGCAGGTTGAAAAATTGCTGGAAAGAGGAAGCATTTTGGGAATCATATAAAATGTTCACATAAGGCAGACACACACGTCATCGCCACCTTAGTATCAATGAAGACAAGAGACTTGTAATGGCTTTGAAACAGGACAGAACTTTATTTAAGTGTACAGGATTGGCAATGAGGGGAAACAGCCCTGGGCTAGCAACAAATTAGAGTGTGTACCCTGAGCTTCAGGACAGAGCTGGGAGCTCTGTACCCCAACTATCAAATGAGGCTGATACCAACTCAGTGCTTGTCCTGGCCAGCACACAAAGCAGGTATGATGAGGAAGTCATGGCAGTCTCATGGCACCGTGGCTGTAAAGCCCCTAGAGGTGATGAGACACTGTCATAGGTCAGGGGCAGCTGCCATTCTGAATCCCCTCACATCGCCTGATGTTACGAGCGTCCCTTCCTCATGCAGATACCTCAGGGTACTCACCAACTAACCTATGCTTTAGCCCCTCCCAGCTCTTATTAATCCACCTGTTGTGGCAATGGTAAGTCAGTCAGCCAAATGGCGTTGTTACAGCCTCTGCAGGAACAGCATGTAGGTGGAAAAAAAGGCACTCCCTGATGGCCAGTAGCGAGGGTGCCCTCACAATTTCAGTGTTGCCCTGTAAACCAGTTAACAGAAGGAGGTGAGCATCCAAGTAGATCACAAAGAAGAGAAATGGGTTCTTAGGATGCAGAAATAAAGTTATTATGGGAAGCCCAGTAAGGGTCCCTGTAATACATTTATGTTTGCATCTTGCGAACCTGTTTCTCTTCTGTGTGATCTGCCCTGTAAACCATGACCCACCCATGCGGCTTCCCAATGGATGGGTGGATGGGTTGCCATGGTGAAGATGCTCCAAAGGATGGGAAGAATGGCCTGGGCTTTTAAGCCCTGTGTGTGGCCAGCTCCCATTGGGGCTTTTTCCTGCTATTGGAGATGAGCCCTGACTTGTCTTCCTTCCCCATGAAGGGGAATGGAGACAAACTCACCCTGCCACACACACACCCCTAAACGCTGGGGCAGAGTGCAATACTTTCAGCTTGGTCCAGATCTGGAATTATCACCGCACATCATAAAATGGCTGCTTACCCCCCAAAGATCACTTAGTAAAGTGTTTAGTTGGATATCAAGATGCAAAATGCCTCTACTGACAACAGAAGACATTTATGAAGCATTGAAATGTTCATTATCACGTAGCTGCATGTTTTATCATTCTTCCATGCCTTCACACATTGTAGGCACCAAATGAAACTAATAAAATGTGGCTTTGATCCTTCAAAGGAGTAATTAAGCTGAAACACAGAGGGAAAAATATTGTATTATGAGGGTATGGATGTAGGCTTTTCAAAAAGTCGGGAACATCATTACATTGAAAGGTGCCAAGATGTTAATTTCCATACTCAGCGAGGAGTTCTGAGACCTGCCTGTCTCTCTCCCTCCCTCCCTCTCTCTCTCTCTCTCTCTCTGCTTTTTTTAAATCAAATTTTGCTTCATTGCAGATTAGCGAAAAGATTTTAGATCAGATTTCCCTATTTAAAGTAATTTGCTTAATTACCAAACTGAGATCTGAATAATGGTGATTGAGTTAAAACTACTTGGGTGGGGTGGGGTGAGGCAGAGTGGAGCTTGCTGATGCATAGAATAGTAAAATCTACCACTGGTTGGCAGTGAAAACAACAAGACTGCATGAGAATGCAGAGAGGAACAATTTGTGTGTGTATTGAGGGGGGGATGTGTCTGCTGTGTTTGATCCCAATTTCTGGGGCAGGGGCAGGTTTTGGCTCCTCTCTGTGCCCCAAATATACAGCCTACAGAACTTAATGGAAGCCATGATCCCCTCCCACCTTTGTCTTATCCAGGGAGCACTTTGATCTTGCAGGCCCAGATGTAGCAGTAGAGCTGAAGATCTTGGTTTGGGTGTTGGTGTCTGGGGGCAGAGTACCTGATGTTTGAGGCGGAATACCTGAAAAGGTTCTGAGAAGGCAAGTGTTTATCACCTTCCCATCACTTTGTTTTGTTCTTCCTGGCTATTGTCTCTTGGTTTCAGCAAAGTCTCCCATTGCCAAGCTCCTACTTTTGTACTCTGTAATGTTGTGTAGACTTTAAGGCAGAGTGTAGTAGCCCTATGCATGCATCTTGATTGAAGAAATCTATGATCCCTGGCTGAATCTTATATAAGAACATAAGAAGAGCCCTGCTGGATCAGACCAAGGGTCCATCCAGTCCAGCATTCTGTTCACACAGTGACCAACCAGCTGTCGACCAGGAACCCACAAGCAGGGCATGAGTGCAAATAGCATCCTCCCACCCATATTCCCCAACAACTGGTGGACATAGGCTCACTGACTCTGGTACTGGACGTAGCGCATAGCCATCAAGACTAGTAGCCATTGATAGCCTTTTCCTCCAGGAATTTGTCCAACCCCCTTTTAAAGTCATCCAAATTAGTGGCCATCACCACATGCTGTGGTAGCAAATTCCATAGTTTAACTATGTGCTGTGTGAAGAAGCACCTCCTTTTATCTATCCTGAATCTCCCATAGGGATGTTAGAGAATTCCACCATGGATCCCAGGGAGGCCAAATTCCAGTGAATTCGGCCCTCTGGAATCCATGGCGGAACGAAGCAACCCACCCCACCACCCTGCGAAAGCCCTGCGAAACAGAGCCTACCTGGCTGTGGCTGCGGTGGTGGCAGTGGCTCCAGTGGCTCCAGCCACTGCCGGGCTGCAGCTACAAATGGCGGCCGCTATGCCAGCCTCCATTTGTGTCCCTGGCGAGCCATGATAGGCTACGTAAGTATCTACGTAGCCTATCATGGCTCAGGGCAGGGATGCAAATGGCATAGCCACTGCCATTTACATCCATGTCTTTAGCCATGATAGGCTATGTATATATTTACGTAGCCTATCACGGCAAAAGACAGTGGCGCAAATGACGTAGTGGCCGCCATTTGTGCCCCTGTCTTTTGCCGTGATAGGCTACATAAATATATACGTAGCCTAATCTGGCAATAGGAAGGAATGCAAATGGCGGCCGCCGTAGCTGCCGCCATTTGCGTCTGTGTCTTTAGCCATGACAGGCTATGTATATATTTACGTAGCCTATCACGGCTAAAGACACGGAAGCAAATGGCGGTGGCTATGGTGGCTGCCATTTGCATCCCTGTGCAGCCCAGCAGCCGGATGTCCAGCTGCAGGTGGCCCTGGCCAGCGGCTCCGCGGAGTCGGCCGGGGAGGATTCCGAGGGGAGGGACGGAGCTCCCCCCCCTCACAGATTGCCTGGCACGGAGCCAGGTAAGAGTTCCGTACATCCCTAATCTCCCACCAGTGAGCTTCATAGGATCACCCCGGGTTCTAGTATTTTGAGAGAGGGAGAAAAATCTCTCCCTATCCACATTCTCCATCTCCACACCATGCATAATTTTGTAGACCTCTGTCATGTCTCCCCTTAACCCCCCTTTTTTTCCAAGCTAAACAATCATAGCTGTTGTAACCTTCTCTCACAGGGGAGATGCTCCAGCCGCTTGATCATTCTAGTTTCTCTTTTCTGCACTTTTTCCAGCTCTACAATATATTTTTATATACTCCTTGTGGTGTGCCATGATTGGCTGTACGATTGGTTAGAATCCTATCCTTTCTTATGGCTGTGGGGATGGAGAGAGTGGAGGCAGGGCGCCATCAAAGGGGGCTTTGCGTTGGATCCAATGTGCATGTTTGAAGTTACCCCATCCGTTTTGTGGGTATAATGGTATTCTGCCACTGTGTCCCTAAGTGAGTCAGGATTTGAACTCAGCACTGCTCCTCTCCCTGCATGCCTCAGCTCTGTCCAGTTTTTTCCTTGGATTGATGACATCCTGCCAACATAAAGGTTCTGCTCCTTGGTGGTACATCATTTTCCATTGAGGGGTACTACAATTCCCAAGAGGGGAATATGATGCTGTTGGCATCAGTTTCTCCAACCTCCAAAGTTACATTGAAGACCTGCTGAACATGGTAGGACTAAACTTCTGAGTAAGCATGCTCAGAATTGCAGTTACCTTTCCTTTTATTTTTATTTTTTAAAAAGACTTTCATTGTTAGAATTATGCCAAATCCCACTACATGGTGCATTACAAGCCACATCCAATGCTAGCAATCGGAAGAGGTGTGCAAAGTCCTAGTCCTCTGTCGGTGGCATCCTTTAAGATAAATATAGATGCATTGCCCTTACACACACTGGTTCAGCCTTCACTGCTGCAATTTCTGTATTAAGAAACACAGAGCATTAAACTACTTAAGAAGGTTAATGAATATAGGTGTTTTTAACTGCAAAATTATCAGATCATTTCTGTGAGAATGAATGAGAATCATCTGTGGGGTTTCCACAGCAACAGCTATTACTATGAAATAAGAAGCACAAACCATTTGCAGAATAAAAAAAAAGCAACCTGACTGCAGGATTTCCTAAGCAGAGGGAAAAATGAAAAAAGGGGTTTCCTTCTTCTTCTCCTTTTCCATAGGGCTATGGGAGAGTACAGCATGGTTCCATCTTGATTTGGCCTGGAGATGCAGGGTCAGCATTGTGATGGGGTCCACCTCAGATAGTAGTAGTAGTAGATTTATATCCCACCTTTTTTCTCTTTCAAGGAACCTTACAGTCCTCCTCCCCCCCTTTATTATCCTCACAACAACCCTGTGAGGTAGGTTAGGCAGAGAGTCAGTGACTGGCCCAAAGTCACCCAGAGAGCTTCATGGCCAAGTGGGGACTAGAACCTGGATCTCCTGAATCCCAGTCCAATACTCTTACTACTACACCACACTGTTTCTCCATGAGCTCATAGAGAGAGTCAGCCCCATGTGGAATATAATGGCAATAATAATTCTGGCCTACCTTACAGAGGTGTGGTATTAAGAGATTTGAACATAAATCTCTATATAAATGCTAATAACAGCGACATTATTATTGCCACCCCACTTATGTTTGTATTCCACAGTGACTTCCACCCTTGGCAGAATGTTTCGTTCATGGCTAAACAATGAAAAGAAGGTTGGGCTCCCTTGTGAATAGTTATTTTCTCCCGCTGCACAACCTGCTTGAAAATAAGAAAGCAGAAAGCTGGGCTAAGTACACTTTGCTTCCTGTACTAATGTCCCCATGGGTGCTTAAAACAAAATTGTACAAACACCATCCCAGAGAAGGAACTGAGTATGCTTTGCAGCAATTCTTTTTAATATGCCAGAAAACAGTAGGAGAACTCAACATAAAAATTGACCTTTATACTTCCTAATGATATGTAGCAAATCAAATGTGTCCTTTCCTAAAGCAAACCTTCTATCCTAAATTATAAGGTACAATGGATAACAGAACATTGTCAGGCATGAATACATTTGCTAATTCAGGCTAGCTTGTTGGCAGTCACAGATTTCTAAAACAGAAGAAACTACAGTTTCTTATGATATCACCATTCTCCCAATAGTAAGATTTGCAGCTGGTGTTGAAAACTTCCTGCGTACTCCTGTGTTGTTGCTATGGTTGTTGTGTTTTTAAAACCGCACACATTTTGGCTCATTTCTGTGTAGATCGGTTCCTCTATTGCAAGTCTTTATTCCAAATAACAAAGAACTGCATGCAAAGAAACACATACTACAGTAAAAGTTGCAGCAATATGTTGAAAATTGAAAAAGATGGTCACTTCTATTCCTTTTCACATCTTATTTCAGAATTATCATTGGCTCCTATGCATTTTCTAATTGTCAATGTACTATTTATCTAGGTGAAAATGCAATCTAGGAAAGGTTTAGGATGGCAGAAGAGCTTATGTGTGACTATAGAGAACAGAAGGTATAATCATATAAGACGCTGATGCCTATATCTGTGAAGTAGGGATGGCACGGACACCCGACTGGGTCTGGGAATCCGTCATGGTCCCTGCTGCCTGCACCCCTGGACCATGCCTGCCAAACCTCTGGCCTCGCTCGCCTCCACTCACCCCCTCCCAGACGTTCCCCACACTCACCCAGACCCATCTGTGAGCATCCGCCATTTTGCTGAGCTTATTTTTATGGGGAAAAAAATGGAGGCCCACTTATGCCTGTAATATTGCATATACCAAACTTTCCCAGCCTGAAGTTGTGCATATTTAAATATGCACATTTTTAATTACCTCCTTTCCCCCCATAAAAATAGGCTCGGCAAAATGGTGGGCACTCGTGGACAGGATCCAGCATGAGTGCGGGTGGTTTGGCAAGCTTTTGGGGGCTCGGGTGTGGGTCTGGGGGGGCTCAAGCAGGGGCAGCACTTCAGCAGGCACCCAGCGATACTGGATGGGGTGGGTTTATCCATTCCTACTGTGAAGTGCTCACTATTGTAGTTGTTTACCCTTCTGCATGGATCCCTTCTGAAGGGATCCATGATCCCTTCATGGATCACTGCCTTGTTGTGGCAAAGGGGCTTGCGTAACTCAGTGAAGCCATAAGCTATGCCGTGCAGGGCCACCCAAGACGGACAGGTCATGGCAGAGAGTTCTGACAAAATGTGGTCCACTGGAGAAGGAAATGGCAACCCACTCCAGTATTCTTGCTAAGAAAACCCCATGGAACGTATCACAAGGCTAAAAGAGATGACGCCGGAAGATGAGCCCCTCAGGTCAGAAGGTGTCCAATATACTACTGGGGAAGAGCAGAGGGTATTTCCAAGTAGCGCCAGAAAGAGTGAAGCAGCTGGGCCAAAGCTGAAAGGACACTCAGCTGTGGATGTGTCTGGTGGTGAAAAGAAAATCCGATGCTGTAAAGAACAATATTGTTTAGGAACCTGGAATGTTAGATCAATGAATCAAGGTAAGTTGGAGGTGGTCAAACATGAGATGGCAAGATTGAACATCGACATCTTGGGAATCAGCGAACTAAAATGGACAGGAATGGGCGAATTTAATTCAGGTGACCATCATATCTACTATTGTGGGCAAGAATCCCTTAGAAGAAATGGAGTAGCACTCATAGTCAACAAAAGGGTGGGAAAAGCAGTACTGTGGTACAATCTCAAAAATGATAGAATGATCTCAGTACGAATCCAAGGCAAACCATTCAACATCACAGTAATTCAAGTCTATGCCCCAACCACTGATGCCGAAGAAGCTGAGGTTGATCGGTTCTATGAAGACCTCCAACACCTTCTAGAACTAACACCAAAAAAAAGATGTCCTCTTCATCATAGGGGACTGGAATGCTAAAGTAGGAAGTCAAGAAATCAGCGGGATAACAGGCAGGCATGGCCTTGGTGTACAAAATGAAGCAGGACAAAAGCTAATAGAGTTTTGCCAAGAGAACATGCTGATCATAGCAAACACTCTTTTCCAACAGCACAAGAGACGACTCTACACATGGACATCACCAGATGGTCAATATCGAAATCAGATTAATTATGTCCTTTGCAGCCAAAGATGGAGAAGCTCCATACAGTCAGTCAAAACAAGACCTGGAGCTGACTGTGGCTCAGATCATGAGCTGCTTCTTGCAAAATTTTGGCTGAAATTGAAGAACGTAGGGAAAACCACTAAACCATTCAGGTATGGCCTAAATCATATCCCTGATGAATATACAGTGGAGGTGAGGAATAGATTTCAGGGATTAGACCTGATAGACAGAGTGCCTGAGGAACTATGGACGGAGGTCCGTAACATTGTTCAGGAGGCAGCAACGAAATCCATCCCAAAGAAAAAGAAATGTAAGAAAGCCAAGTGGCTGTCTGATGAGGCTTTACAAGTAGCTGAGGAAAGAAGGGAAGCAAAAAGCAAGGGAGAAAGGGGAAGATCTATCCAACTGAATGCAGAGTTCCAGAGAATAGCAAGGAGAGACAAGAAGGCCTTCTTAAATGAATAATGCAAGGAAATCGAGGAAAACAACAGAATGGGAAAGACTAGAGATCTCTTCAAGAAAATCAGAGATATCAAGGGAACGTTTTGTGCAAAGACGGGCATGATAAAGGACAAAGAAGGCAGGGACCTCACAGAAGCAGATGAGATTAAGAAGAGGTGGAAAGAATACACAGAAGAACTACACAGGAAAGATCTTAATGTCCTTGATAGCCATGATAGTAATGTCCTTGATAGCCATGATAGTGCGGTCACTGAACTTGAGCCGGACATCCTCGAGAGTGAAGTCAAGTGGGCCTTAGGAAGCATTAGTAACAACAAAGCTAGTGGAGATGACAGTATTCCAGCTGAGCTATTTAAGATCCTAAAAGATGATGCTGTTAAAGTGCTGCATTCAATATCCCAACAAATTTGGAACACTCAACAATGGCCACAAGACTGGAAAAGGTCAGTTTACATTCCAATTCCAAAGAAGGGCAACGCCAAAGAGTGTTCAAACTACCGCACAATTGCGCTCATTTCACATGCCAGCAAGGTGATGCTCAAAATCCTACAAGCTAGGCTTCAGCAGTATGCGAACCGAGAACTACCGGAAGTACAAGCTGGGTTTCGAAGAGGCAGAGGAACTAGAGATCAAATCGCCAACATTCGCTGCATCATGGAGAAAGCAAGAGAATTCCAGAAAAATGTCTATTTCTGCTTCATTGACTATGCTAAAGCCTTTGATTGCGTGGTTCACAACAAACTGTGGCAAATTCTTAAAGTGATGGGAGTACCAGACCACCTTACCTGTCTCCTGAGAAACCTGTACGAGGGTGAAGAAGCAACAGTAAGAACCGGACATGGAACAACCGAGTGGTTCAAAATTGGGAAAGGAGTACGACAAGGCTGCATATTGTCACCCTGCTTATTTAACTTATATGCAGAGTACATCATGAGAAATGCCGGGTTGGATGAATCAGAGGTCGGAATTAAGATTGCCGGGAGAATTATCAACAACCTCCGATATGCAGATGATACCACCCTAATGGCAGAAAGTGAAGAGGATCTAAAGAGCCTCTTGTTGAGGGTGAAAGAGGAGAGTGCAAAAGCTGGTTTGAAACTCAACATTAAAAAAACTAAGATCATGGCATCTGGCCCTATCACTTCCTGGCATATAGAAGGGGAAGAAATGGAAGCAGTGACAGATTTTGCTTTCTTGGGCTCCAAGATCACCGCAGACGGTGACTGTAGCCATGAAATTAAAAGACGCTTGCTCCTTGGGAGGAAAGCTATGGCAAACCTAGACAGCATAGTCAGAAGCAGAGACATCACCTTGCCAACAAAGGTCCGTCTAATCAAAGCTATGGTTTTCCCAGTAGCAACGTATGGCTGTGAGAGCTGGACTATAAGGAAGGCTGAGCACCGAAGAATTGATGCTTTCGAACTGTGGTGCTGGAGAAGACTCTTACGAGTGCCCTGGACTGCAAGGAGGTCAAATCAGTCCATCCTAAAGGAAATCAACCCTGAGTGCTCATTGGAAGGACAGATACTGAAGCTGAAGCTGAAATATTTTGGCCACCTAATGCGAAGAGAAAACTCTCTGGAAAAGACCCTGATGCTGGGAAAGACTGAAGGCAAAAGGAGAAGGGGACGGCAGAGGATGAGATGGCTAGATAGCATCACCGATGCAATGAATATGAACCTGAGCACACTCCGGGAGAGTGCGCAGGACAGGAAGGCCTGGCGTGCTATGGTCCATGGGGTCACGAAGAGTCGGACACGACTGAACGACTGAACAACAACAACCCTTCTGCAGGTAAGAATGCTATCTTACAGTTTTATTACTCTGTCATTATTATGGGCAGAGCATGTGAGGATGGAAGGCCTATATATTGTAGGACCCCTGGAGGAGTACAGTGTGTATTTGTGCATTGCTTGCACACTAGGGATATATGGATTGTGTAAAATCCATTCTGTCTGTGTTTCAGAGATTGTCCGCTGCCTTTTATTCCGTCATCCGTTCATCAAGAGAATTGGGGGGGGGGGTTAGTTGTTGCAAAAATGCACAATCCCCCCCAAATGCACATTTTCATGCTTTAGCCTATGAGGGAAATGTGCATGTTGGCCATTCTCTTTAAGTCTGCAAAGATTTATATTACTAAATTTGTGCAAAATTCAGGAAAGTTAGAAAAATGGTCTGCAAGTTACAAAGTTAGAAAAATGGAATCCAGTCGACTGGGGAAAAGCTGGTCTGCTGTGGGTCTGAAGGCTGGATTCATAAAAATCCAAACTCATTTGATTCCATTGTGAATTTCTCCAGCTTACCCTACCGCACACTGACACATACTGCATCCCCATGAGATGTCTCTCAGTGGAGGTTAGACTGCCCATTGTCCAAGAAGGAGGGGGGCACATTTCACCCCATCTGAATGTCATCCCCAAATATAGTTTTACTTTTCTCTGGAGGAATTAATTACCTAATAACATATCTATACCACCCAATAGCTGAAGCTCTCTGGGCAATTCACAGCAATTAAAACCACAAAATACAATACAAAATTTAAAAACCATTGAGAAGTCTACTCAACCTTATCAATATAATCCCACCCCTCCATCTGCATAGCTGCTGTCATAGGATCCCATTTTTGATCATGCTAGAGTGAGATGGAACTCAGGTACCATCTTTTTATTCACAAACATTATACATTAATTGTTTTACTATTACCCATTATGTTAGAATCAAATTGCCCCCTACGTAAAAACAAAAAACAAAACACACACACACACACACACACACACACTTATTTTTGCCTGTTAAGGCAACATCATGTCACACCTGAGTTTCCTCAGCTTCTGATTGTTTTTGGCCTATGTCTCAACTGATTGGATAAGCTTCCACCTAGGGCTGTGCGAATCAGCAAAACATGAGCTGTTGAAGTTCTCCGAATCACACCTTGAAGTTTGTTTTATCTCATGTCCATATCAGATTGTGAGCTTTGGTTTTGTTTTGTTCTCTTTTGCATTTTGCACAAAAATTCATGTGCAGTTTCCCAAATGTATGCATCAGTTGTGCACAATTTTTGAAATGTACCCATTTTTATGTGCATTTTGAAATGTATGCATTTTTCAAACACATATCTTTGTTACGCAAATCGCATTACAAGATCGGAAATGTTCACACTTCAACCACTGACTGTGTTCAGGTCCAGGGGGCATGCACTAGGTAAATTCTGCTTTTTAAAAAAACTGAAACAAATTTCTCATACACTCTGAACCTAGCCTAGTCCAGGCTATTTTGTTGGTAAGTATCTTTGAGAGTTTGAGAGTCCCTTTTCTCCTGTTCCAGCTGCTCAATCCTGCCATACCTGTGTTGAATTTGCTTATCCTGACCTGTTTTGCTAAAAAGGGAATGCTTCAGAGGAAAAGCAGGAGTGCAGTTTTGTGCGTAAGGATGACTTGTGAGCTTGGCTGAGCATTATCTGCTTGGTCTTAGTAGCAAAAAGCCCTGACCTTTACTCTATTTGCATACAGCTATGTAAACCAACTCTGACTTCATAATAGTTGCTAAGTACTCTACTAAATAAATACACATATGCTACTAGACGCTATATATGGCTCTGTGAAAGTTCACACTTAACTCCTCACCACTGTCTTCCATGAAAATCCACTACAGTTGGTTCTAATAAAAGTTTTGCCCAGTTATGGATTCCCCCTGTCCCTCCTGAACAGCCATAGTGACTTTTGGATTTTTTTGATGTGCTTAATGTCAAGTGTAGCTTCGCTCTCACGATTGAATGTTTTGGGGTTTAAAACATTTTTCTTTATTGCAAATATTTAGTGGTCTTAAAGTCTGTAGTCATTTGAATTGCATTTCTGGAGAGTGTAAGTGTGTGTGTGTGTGTGTGTGTGTGTGTGTATGAGAGAGAGAGAGAGAGAGAATGCAATCCTGTGCACGTTTGGACAGGAAAAAGTCCTACAACTTTGGCTGGGGAATGCTGGAGAGTTATAGAACTTTTTTTCTGTTTAAACATGCACAGGATTGTGACCTTACTTAGAAAACTGCACCAAAAGAAACTCTTCAAACGTGTCTGAAAAGAGAAACTGTTTAAAAAGAATGACAATTTTTGTTTGTTTCCTTCCCTTGCACTTATATGGCTTCCCTCATATTGTGGCACTGACCCACTGAGTGAATGGGGAGAAAGCAAAACGAATCCAATCACTTCCAAACTCAATGAGACACAGTGTCACTGAACTGACAGGCCAAGCTCTCTCTTGAACACAGCCGTTCAGAGTGCTCTCTGCTCATCCATGATTTATTCAGATGAGTCACTTCTCTGACTCCTGTCATTGCGAAGAAGGCAGAAGTGAGCCTTCTGAAGTGAGCCTTCCTTGAGCAAAGGAAGCTCAAGCAACCAACTCCTGACTTGAAGTGACCAATTAAGCTCATCTTTAAAACAACACAAAACAAACAAACAAAAAGCCCTCCACAATTTGGTAAACAGCCTTAAGTGAGGGTAACATTTAAAGGTCAATGATAATGCAGAGTAGTTCGCTAATCTCGTTCTGTCAGTGCCAACAGACACAAAAGTGTGTGCACAGCAGGGGAGTGGATAGGATCCAAAGCATGTTACTTTTAAATCCAAATTATACAACTCAGACTCTGGCTTTTGTACCGATAGATAGCCAGACAATGTTTGCCTTACTTCTTTGAACGATCCTATGGAGCTTGATGCACTTGAGAAAGTCAAACAGGATATATGCCCACTCAGAACTGGATTAATCGTTATGCTAAGCACACTGTGAAGTAAAACTCCAGCCAAATTGGGCAGAGGAGCCATTTGTTTGGAGAGAATGGCACTGTCATTTAGAACTTTTTTTAGAAAGCCTGGGGAGAGAAGATTGGTCTCAGATGCACTGATTCAGCACACCTGAAAACTGCAAGTCACATAAATGCTTTCCCCCAATATATCACATTGGAATTAACTGAATTTATCAGGCAGAGTCCACGTTAAGGAACATTGGGTGGACTGGAGCCCACACATCATTGCACATGTTATTCATAGGTCCCTACACTTCCCCCACCAAAGATTTTAGAAAGATTATTCTCACCCACTGCCATGTAAAGCATGAATAATGATGGCGTTATGGCTTATCCTGTTTGCTCTACACTAGGGATGTCAGAGGAATCCATTTGGGGTGGAGCTTGATCAGCTTTCCCCATGGATTTTGGTCCATTTTCCACTGCTGGGCCTGATTCAGTCTGCAGGGAGCTGAGTCAGTTCACAGGTTTTACATGTTGTTTTTAATTTGAACATATTATGGCTGAATTTTGAGCATTTTTGCATAATGTCCACAAATTGCACAGATTTGTGCAAATTTTAGCTGCAATTCCTCAAATCTCTATTTGCACAACTTATGGCTCACCTGTCGACACACACAAAAATACACAAAAAGTTCCTGGAGTTCAGGGGAACACCAGCGGCTTGGCCCACAAATGCAAACTGTGTTGGGCATGCGGCCGACCTCGGTCAAGTCAAAGAAGAAGTGGAATTCCCAGTGACGGATGTCCCTACTCTACACTAGAAGTGAGCAGCCCATGATTTGGCTGGCCATTTATAATCAATTTATGAATTTTAGCCTCCTGTCCATGTGCAGGCCTTCTCTCTTTCGCTCTCCCAATATTCCTTCTCATTCCCAGCTTCTCACCATGACCTTCTTTTCTTGTCCCCATTTCCCCCTTCAAACATGGCTTCTTAGGACCCTCAAGGTCAGTTGCCCTGCTGCCTACTTGGATCTCCTCCTTTGTTAAGGCCCTAGCAGTTCTGCCCTTCTTTCCTAGGCCCTTCTACCTGTCATGCTCCTCTCTAGCATTTGCATAGCTCAGTTCATGGCAGACTGATCCCTCTGTGACATCCAGGCTCCATATCCATGGCCACAAAATCCCTCATGGTTAAATCTATTGTCATGCTAGCAGAGCTTTGGTAGTGCAACAGGAATTTTCCCCTCTCCCCTTCCTACTGTAGCCCTCCATGCCAGCCCAAAACTACTTTGGTGGGCTTCCCAGCCCACTGGAGCAGATTTTGAGGGGGCATGTAGCAGGCCGAGAGGAGAGGGAGAATCACCCCCTTCCAGTTCTGCTGACGGAATCAGTTTTGTCAGCAGAATGGCAACATTGGATCCCACCCACAGTCCATAATAATATGAATTTTCCAGCTGTTACCACTATTTTCTTTTATCTCTCTGACAGTACCTGTGGAAAAGTGGCTTCAGCACTGTAGCCAAAGAGCTGTGCATTTTACTTTCTCAAAGCATATTTCCAAACATGCATCTTTTGTTTAAATATGTTGAGAATTTCAGCATTCCTTGAAGCACAGTCGCTCAGTAATTAATTACTGTTTGTACAGCATCCTGGCTTCTTTAGATAAAAGACCTTGGGAAAAGACAGCCCACTATGACTGCTACTAGCACTTAAATTCGCTGATTGAAATGACTCCTTTTAAAAATTCTTTTGTGGTTCATTCAAAATATAGCCATGATTCTAATTACAACAACAAATGTAAGTATATGAAATTCAATCGGACAAAAAAATAATGGGAGTTTAATTTTTCTAATGAGAATTTTATGGAACTTGTCCCTCTAAAAAGAGACAATTGATAGCAAGTCGGATTGCAGACCCCCATGTGACTCAGAGAGGACTGTTCTAAATTAATTTACTCTTTGGGATGAGTGAACTGCTTCAGATCTCAGGTGTCTATTCCTTCTCTTTCTTTTGCTTGTCAGTTGAGGATAATGTTTGTTAAAGTTCCTGGTTGCATTTTCTGATTTTGGTTTCCATCTCCCACAGAGCCAAGCTGAATTCTGAAGGGAGAATTCAGACATTACTGGAACACTGTGAGAACCACTGCTGTGTAACTACATCTCATGCCTCTCCATTATTCTCTAGTAACAGGATCTACGGGGGGCGGGGGGGGGGGAGATTTTTAGAAAAGAGGCCATGCATCATCAAAAAAGAGGACCGATGATGGCACCAATCTGCACGAAATTTGCATATGCTAATTTACATGTAGAGATGATAGAGATGTACAAAATTATGCATGCTGTGGAGAAAGTAGATAGGGAGTGTCAGAACCTGACTTCCCATTGCAGAGGCACTGATCTCAGTAAAACTCTTCACTGCACTAATTCCAGTAATTAGCTATAAGCCTTTATAGTCCCAATAAAGATGCCCAGATAACAGATTACAGTGTAGTGCTTTGATCAGTTTGTGAGCATCATAACAAAAGACCGATCAGCCCTGGACGCAGCACATAGAATAAATCCAAACAAGGTTACAGTTCCAGAGGAACCAGGAAGCTTTCCAGGGTGTTGCTTTCAGCAAAGTCTGTTGCCTGTTGCTCTGGTTTAACTACAGGAGAGGGGTCACTAAAGATCACTATGGGACATTTGGTCCTGGCAGGGAAACCCGGCGTGCAGAGAATTGCTGTGCCTCAGCAGAAACCTCTGCACGGCCCTCTTCAGTTGATGACACACGTAAGGACGCCCCCCAAAGTCCCTCTGCTGCCTGCAAAGTCCTCCTCTTGAAGCCCTGTTCCCATAGAAGATGTCCCTGGTCAAGAAGCAGGGGCCTCTGTCAAGGTCAGGCCTCCTAGCTATGGAAGATAGGCTGTATCAGCTAGGGATATTGTGGGAGTCCGAGAGGGGGGTGGAGTCTGGCGGACTCCCCCCTGCTCAGCCTCCTGGCCCACACTAGCCAAGCCACTGCATGGTCCGCAAGCACCTGGTGGCTGCCCCTTCCCTCAGTGAGCTGCCATTTTGTGAAAAAATGGTGGCTTGTTTTCCCCCCATAAATGTAATGTTACGTACATAAATGGCGGCTGTAATGGGACCATACACGCAACATTACATGTGTAAACAGCCAGTTTACTCCTGTAATGTTGTGGGAATGGCCCCTTTACAGCCGCCATTTATGGAACATTACATTTACTGAAAAACCCAAGTCTCCATTTTGCAAAAAAAATGGTGGCTTGCTGAGGGAATGGGCAACCACCAAGCATTTGCCAGGCACCTGTGGACTGTGTGGCGGCTCACGCAGCATGGTGAGCAGGAGCGGCTGGCTGGCAGGGGTTCAGTGGATGGGCAGCGGTGCAGGTGGAGGTGAGTCCATCCATTCCTAGTATCAGCATCTTGAGTTTCATCTCCTCCCAGCTCATAAGCCAGTGGGAGGTCTGGTAGAACTGAATTCTCAGGCATCTGGTGGCTTCTCATGGCTGGGCCTGACTCTATAGTTTCCCCCTCTGACTCAGAATAGGTGTCACAGGCTATAGCTCCCCCCGAATTGGGGCAAGGGTCTCACAGGGAGTCATTTGTCTCCTTCTGTCAAAATACTAGAACCTGGGGTCATCCCATGAAGCTGACTGGCGGGAGATTCAGGATGGATAAAAGGAAGTACTTCTTCAACTAGTGCATAGTTAAACTATGGAATTCACTTCCACAAGATGTAGTGATAGCCACCAACATGGATGGCTTTAAAAGGGGTTAGACAAATTCCTGGAGGAGAAGGCTATCCACGGCTACTAGGCTTGATGGCTATGTGCTACCTCCAGTACCAGAGGCGGTATGCCTATATACACCAGTTGCAGGGGGACATGGGCGGGAGGGTGGTGTTGCGCTCATGTCCTGCTTGTGAGTTTCCCATGGGCAGTTGATTGGCCACTGTGTGAATAGAATGCTTGCCTAGATGGACCCTTGGTCTGATCCAGCATGACTCCGCTTATGTTCTTAGCCCGATTTAGAAATAGTTAGTATAATTTAAACAAATACAGTACTTCTCACCATAGTGTGGAAGACTGTGACCAGGTGTCCTGTGTGCCACCTTGCTCAGTCTCCTGTGCAGGTGCTGTGGATGCGCAACTTGAAGGGTCTGTAGTCTGGCCCTTGGTAAAAGGGGCCAGAGTAGATTCACGTGGGTTGGGCAAGGGACATGTTTCCCTTCTATTCCAGTATCATCAGCACCCAGGAAGGAGGCCTCAGTCCTCCAACTGGGGACAGGGAAAGGCTACTGACCAATCATGAAGGCTGGGCTGAGTTCTTCTGGAAGGTCTATAAAGGGAGGTTGGCTCAACTTTAACTCAGTCAGCTCAGGAAATTGCCTGAACATGGCACTTATATTAATTTTTTAATGTATTTTAATATTTATAGGCTGCTTTTCCACCTATGAGCCTTTGAACTGGCTAACAAGATTAAAAACAAATTAAGGCAGCACTGCTATACACATGCCCTTAGGAATAAATCCAACTGAACTTGACAGGGCTCACTTCTGAACAGACCTGCACTGTTAAAAAGAAGTATAATAAAGCAAAATAAAAAAAATAAAAAATGAACATAATAGAACAGGAGACCATCTATGAAATGTTAATACAACAACACAGAAAGCCATGCTACCCACAACCCTGCCTTTGGGTCTTGGAGAAACCCATGTCTCCCCCCTTTAAAAGGTCTCAGATGAAGCCCCTGCTGTCCTCTTCCTTCTTCCTAGGGTTGAGCTCTGGGCTCAGGGCAGGGTAGCCATGTGTCCTCTTTTACACAGGGCCATCCTCTATTTGAAGGCATCCTCTGTTTGAAGGGCTGTCCTGTCCAATTCTGGATTAAAGATAAAGAACCATAAGAACAGTTGCCCATTAAGTTAGCACCTGAACAGCTGACTGAGCAGGGAGGCAAGCACCCAGGTGACCTGGTCTCAGTCTTCCACACTATGGGCAGTATCCTATACTGCCATCACGCTTCTGCTGTTTCTGCTGTGGTTGCAGGACCCTGTAAGCACAACAGGAACTAGCTTCTGACAGGAACCCCAGAAATGAGACAGGTCAGCGCAGCTCCCTTCTGTAAGCTCCACTGACCTGACCCATTCTGGAAATGAGTGTTTCGGCTTGTTTCTGATTGCTGCGGTATCTGCAATGCTGGATTCTGCCCTATGATGTATTTCTATTCAAATTAAAATAATTCTTTCTAAATGAGCATCTATTCATATAAATAAGCATAAGGAAATTGTATGCATATCGCTGTCCTCTTTTGTCCTCTTTTTGGGGGATGCATTTCTTCTTCGTTGATTCACCAATAGCTGGTCAACCCACAAGCTGTTCCTCCTCTGTGTGTGGTCTAGCCAGGCCTTGGCTCTCCTCTTATGCACACAGATGCATGTGTGAGAGGCTGGATTGTGCCCCAAGTTATTTATGTTGTGTCTTAATTTTAAAAGTGTTTTATTGCTTTCAGTTGTACTGTTATGTAATAGCATTTGGGTTATATGTTCTGTTCAGCAGTTTGATATGGAAAGGTGATATTTGGCAAATAAAAAGTGGAAATCTAAAGAGGAGGAGAACAGCTGCACAAGGGAAAGTGTTAATGCATATATCTGCTTCAGACTGAAGATCTCATCATGACAATGAAAGCTGGAGTTGTGTTGTATTAAAAATTCCTGGCAAAAAGGGCTTAGGGGTTCACCGCACCCCTGAACCATCTGCTCAATCAGTTTGAAAGCTCACAGTGTAAGAAGAGAAAATAATAATTTAACTGGGGGGGTTAAAAGAAAGAAAGAAAGAAAGAAAGAAAGAAAAGCTGAGTGTCAGGCAAGCTGGAAATAAACCCATCAGATGACTCTACGCAGGGATCAGAATTTAGAATAAATGCTGCTACCTTATTGGCAACAATACAAACAATTTCTTAGACCCAAAATGCAAACTGGAATGTAAGTATTGCAGCTGTTGCTTTTGTCAGGGACTGCTGAAGCTCAGTAGAATTATGTTAAGATAGCTAGTGAGGACAAGAAGCCTGTTTGTCCAGCTCAACAGTACACTAAGAGCTCAAACCCAGAATCAGGGGAACAACATAGTTTAGCTTTTGCTGAGCTGTATCATTTCTGACTGCAGATGGGGGATGCCTGAATACTCATACTCATAAAAAATAATGCTATGAAACTAGTATGTCAGGATTCTTTTTCTTCTTTTCATTTTTGAGATGCTAGGCTAATTGTTCAGGAAGTTTTTGTTTTTAATTTTTTTAAAAAACGGATGAGAATTCAAACTTGTGATCCCGCACCTGCAATCTGAAATGGCACAGCCTAAAACCGCAATCCTATCAGGATTAGGGATGTCAGAGAAATTCTCTCGAAAGTGAAATGGGCTCGAAAACAGTCACTTTTGGTTCGCCGAACCCTTTCCCGAGACGAGGCGTCCAGGTCTACCCGAACGTGAGCAAACGCGGCACTTTTTTTTTTTTAATCTGCCAAAAGTTTTACGAAGGTATTTACGAAGGCAACTTCGCAAATTAGGATGAAAGATGGTGAAAGGGATTTCACGAAACTATTTAATAAACATGCAGTTTCCTTTCCTGCTACGACGCGGCTTTCTTTTGCTGGGAGGGACGGGGTCACGAAGTGCACGTAGCCTGCCTGCCCTGAGGCTGAGCTGCATAGCCTCACCTTTTGTTTTATACTTTTATTGTATGTGTGAGGTCAGGTTCAGGTCAGGTGAGGTCACCTGAACGAGATCCCTCCAGGCCACCCCCCCCCACCCCCCCAGGAAGATAATTGAGGGGAGGGAACTCATCGACCATTTATCCCCTGGATTCCCGCCTTTAGTTCACATAGATAGGACGGAGGTCGTGCAGCAGCCTCACTTGCTCCAAGCTAGACTCCCGAGTCCAGAGACAGACTAGAACAGGCGCCGCTGCTGCTCCGTCCCAGCTGCTACAACTTTCTTTCTCTGCATCCCCGCGTTCTACGGCACTTCAGTTCAACCTTTTTTCTTTTTTCGTTATTACAGTGAAGGTATGTTTATTTTACCTGAATGTGCCCTTATGCTTAGTGATTTTGGGGTGAGATGGAGGAGCAGGGGGAACTGGGGGGGAAGGCATCCTGCAAGGACTCCATCCTCCATCCTCCTGGGCTTTCCAGGATTCACCCATGTGCCTGCCTATGTATTTCTTTCTGGGGCGGGGGGAGGGGGGAGCTGGAAGGCCTCCATCCATCCCCCATCCTCCTGGGCTTCCCAGGATTCACCCATGTGCCTGCCTATGTATTTCTTTCTGGGGCGGGGGGAGGGAGGAGCTGGAAGGATTCCATCCCCCATCCTCCTGGGCTTCCCAGGATTCACCTATGTGCCTGCCTATGTATTTCTTTCTGGGGCAGGGGGAGGGGGGAGCTGGAAGGCCTCCATCCATCCCCCATCCTCCTGGGCTTCCCAGGATTCACCCATGTGCCTGCCTATGTATTTCTTTCTGGGGCGGGGGGAGGGGGGAGCTGGAAGGCCTCCATCCCCCATCCTCCTGGGCTTTCAAGGATTCACCCATGTGCCTGCCTATGTATTTCTTTCTGGGGCGGGGGGAGGGGGGAGCTGGAAGGATTCCATCCCCCATCCTCCTGGGCTTCCCAGGATTCACCCATGTGCCTGCCTATGTATTTCTTTCTGGGGCGGGGAGAGGGGGGAGCTGGAAGGCCTCCATCCATCCCCATCCTCCTGGGCTTCCCAGGAGTCACCCATGTGCCTGCCTATGTATTTCTTTCTGGGGCAGGGGGAGGGGGGAGCTGGAAGGCCTCCATCCATCCCCCATCCTCCTGGGCTTCCCAGGATTCACCCATGTGCCTGCCCATGTATTTCTTTCTGGGGCGGGGGGAGGGGGGAGCTGGAAGGCCTCCATCCATCCCCATCCTCCTGGGCTTCCCAGGAGTCACCCATGTGCCTGCCTATGTATTTCTTTCTGGGGCGGGGGGAGGGGGGAGCTGGAAGGCCTCCATCCATCCCCCATCCTCCTGGGCATGGATGGGCCACACCCTCCATCCTGGGCTTTTCAGCCTAGTCTGCTGTACAATATGCCCCTGTTTAGTTAGCACTGAATGGTAGGGATGGCGGAGAATTTCTCCCCGAAACTTCGGGGGGCCAAGCGCCAACGTGTTCGGCCCCCCGAACAAGTTTCGGGGAGAAATCCTCCTCCCCCCCGCCCCCCGGCCCCCCCCCGGGACGGGACTTACCTTCCCTGAATGTCCCTCCCGGCGGCGGGTCCGGCTGGCGGTTCGTCCGGTGTTCGAGCGGGGCGGGAGCGGTAGCCGGTCTTTCGACCGGCTGCCGCCCCCGCCATTGCAATGAAAGAAAGAAAAAAAAAACGTCCCCTGATAGGCTACGTGACGATTCACGTAGCCTATCACGGCAAGATTTGCAAAGTCAGCCGTGATAGGCTACGTGAATCGTCACGTAGCCTATCACGGGTGACTTTAAAAAAAAAAAAGTGTGTACGGATAATGGCGGCCCCCATAGGGAGCCGCCATTCGCGTTCCTTATTTGGTCGCTGTAGTCTACGTCAATGTTTACATAGACTACGGCGAAAATAAGGGCAATGCTATTTGCGTTGCCCTTATTTTCGGCGTAGTCTACGTAAACATTGACGTAGACTACAGCAACTAAATAAGGAACGCGAATGGCGGCTCCCTATGGGGGCCGCCATTCGCGTACGCGCTTTTTTTTTTAAAGTCACCCGTGATAGGCTACGTGACAATTCACGTAGCCTATCACGGCTGACTTTCCAGATCTAGCCGTGATAGGCTACGTGAATCATCACGTAGCCTATCAGGGGACTTTTTTTTTTTTTTTTTTTACTTTTGTGTTCGCGGCCGGGCGAGGCGGGAAGCCTCCTCCCCGGCCTGAATTTCGGCCGGGCGAAGCGGGAAGCCTCCCCCCCCGGCCTGAATTTCGGCCGGGCGAGGCGGGAAGCCTCCCCCCCCGGCCTGAACTTCGCGGGGGGAGCAGCGAAGCGCTCCCCCCCAGCACGAAAAAGCTGCGAGAAAAGGTAAGTGACTTTCGTTCACCCCTACTGAATGGCTGGATTGGAGGGTAACTACTTCTACACTGTACTATATCTGCGATTAGGCTGTTCACATGATTTCAGCTTTGCCACATGCATTTATGTCTCCTTCTGCCCAGAGACATGAACATGGAGAAAAGAGGAACCCATGGTCAATCCGGCACTCAAAAAAGGCGTGGACGCCCGGCAAGAACATACACTGCTGAGGTTGCATTTCAGCGGTATTTTAATAATGAGATGGAAGTGGAGGAAGCCCAAGGTGTGACCAGTAGCGACAGCGGCCCCAGCCCCAGCCCACCCCGCACCCGTAAGCAGCGCACACCACCAATTTCTGCTACAGAAAGTGACACAGGCACAACCGGCCACAACTCCAGAGGAAGAGGAAGAAAGTTCTTGGATGGTGAGCAGAAGGGCAGTGTCTCCAAACCCAAAGCGGATGAAAATGTTCCCAAGGAGAATCTACAGCGGCGGGATGAAAGTCAAGATATCTACCTCATTCCAAAGGATGAATCTGGTAAGACTCTGTCACCACAGGTGCTTGTGAATATCTGGATATAAATAAATGTCTTTGAATATTTGAATAGTCCCTACATTAGCCTTCTGCAACCTGCAGTCTTCCAGATGTTTTGGGCTACAACTCCCAGCATTATTGACCATTGGTCATGCCGGCTTGGCCTGATGGGAGTTGAAGTCCAAAACCTTTGGAGGGGAGCATTTGGGGAAGGGATCTTCTTCTTCAACACAACAAAACATACACGACTGTTTTACATTCATTCATATTCATTGCTGTGAACATATTTCATATTATTTAAGTGTTACATGGTGCTCCAGTATGAAAGAAAACCCCAAGTCTTTAAAAGAACTGCAATACTTTCTCAAACGATACACCTTTTCGGTGGGAAAACACTTCAGTGTTTTGTGCTTGCTTGTTTCCAAAGCCATTCATCATAGTTTGCTGTCTTGTTTGGGCTTGATCTCTTTTAACTAGAGCTGCAATGTGAATTGATTAAGCAATTACATTTCTGAGGATGGTTTTTAAAATGTTGCAGAAATCTGAGTCAGAGACTTATTTAGTCCCTTTAGTCTGACCTCCAATATGGCTACTATAAAAAGAGGGCCTGACTAATCAGGCACTGCTCCTGGGGGACCACAAATGTACCCTTGAAAAAGGCAGTGGGATTCGCCAAGTATGTGCTGAGGTCAGGACCAGCCCTATGGTTAGGGAGCCTTGCAGCTCCTCAGCCAGCTTGTTGTCCTCTGGTGTGGTGGAAGAGGCTTTCCCATTGTCACTGTTCAAGTAAGATTCAGCTATCGCCCTATGTAGGATGGAAGGGTGCCATTTTACCTTTTGCCTCAGGAAGCAAAACGCGTTGGGCCAGCCCTGTGGGGGATGAGTAGGGGTGGACGAAAGTCACTTACCTTTCGTCGAAGGTTGTTCGCGGTGGGGGGGAGGCGCTTCGCTGCTCCCCCCGCGAAGTTCAGGCCGGAGGGGAGGCTTCCCGCCTCGCCCCGGCCGAAATTCAGGCCGGGGAGGAGGCTTCCCGCCTCGCCTGGCCGCGAACTCGAAAGTTTTTTTTTTTTTTAAAAAACGCCCCCGTGATAGGCTACATGATGATTAACGTAGCCTATCACAGCTAGATCTGCAAAGTCAGCCGTGATAGGCTACGTTAATCGTCACATAGCCTATCACGGGTGACTTAAAAAAAAAAAATAGCATTGCAAATAGCGTTGCCCTTATTTTTGCCGTAGTCTACATAAATCTTTACGTAGACTACAGCGACCAAATAAGGAACGGGAATGGTGGCTCCCTATGGGGGCCACCATTATCCGTACGTGCTTTTTTTTTTTTTAAGTCACTTGTGATAGGCTATGTGACGATTTACGTAGCCTATCACGGCTGACTTTGCAAATCTAGCTGTGATAGGCTACGTTAATCGTCACGTAGCCTATCATGGGGGCGTTTTTTTTTTTTTCTTTCATTGGAATGGCGGCGGCGGCAGCCGGTCGAAAGACCGGCTGTCGCTCCCGCCCTGCTTGAACACCCACTGAACCGCCGGCCAGACCCGCTGCCGGGAGGGACATTTGGCGAAGGTAAGTCCCGTCCCGGGGAGGGGTGCGGGGTGCGGGGGGGGTGCGGAGGATTTCTCCCCGAAACTTGTTCGGGGGGCCGAACACGTTGGCGCTCGGCCCCCCGAAGTTTCGGGGAGAAATTCTCCGCCATCCCTAGGGATGAGTCCCACACAATGGTATAATAGAGCTGATGAAAGGAGTGGACCTTGCAAGGGAGCCAGATATCTCCTCCCCCATGCTTTTCATGTTTTCACCAGTGAGGACACGTTTAGATAACTCTCGTTGAGTTTCCCAGTCTGTACAGTACCTTTTTTTTGCACCTAATGTGTTTTCTCAGTGCTCGGTAGTGCAGGAGTAGCTTACAACTGCACCTTGTGTCATGTGGATTGAGTGCGAGTCCTCCAAGCTATGTTTCATAGATTGGTACAACAACACAGTTCTATTTGCTTGGCTATTACTCATGTGTAAAAGTCGCATTTCTCATGAAACTCTGCTTCTATGTATTTTGAATCTTTACAGAGACGCCCACAACCGTCCTCCCTGCATCTAGGGGTGGACGAAAGTCACTTACCTGTCGTCGAAGGCCGTTCGCGGTGGGGGGGAGGCGCTTGGCTGCTCCCCTCGTGAAATTCAGGCTGGGGGGGAGGCTTCCCACCTTGCCCGGCCGAAATTCAGGCCGGGGAGGAGGCGCCTCGCCCGGCCGCGAACGGGAAAGTAAAAAAAAAAAAAAAAAATGCCCCCTGATAGGCTACGTGATGATTCACGTAGCCTATCACGGCTAGATCTGCAAAGTCAGCCGTGATAGGCTACGTGAATCGTCACGTAGCCTATCACGGGTGACTTTAAAAAAAAAAAAAAAGCGTGTACGCGAATGGCGGCCCCCATAGGGAGCCGCCATTCACGTTCCTTATTTAGTCGCTGTAGTCTACATAAATGTTTACGTAGACTACGGCGAAAATAAGGGCAACGCAAATAGCGTTGCCCTTATTTTCGGCGTAGTCTACGTAAACATTTACATAGACTACAGCGACCAAATAAGGAACGGGAATGGCGGCTCCCTATGGGGGCCGCCATTATCCGTACACTCTTTTTTTTTTTTTTTCAAAGTCACCCGTGATAGGCTACGTGACGATTCATGTAGCCTATCACGGCTGACTTTGCAAAGCTAGCCGTGATAAGCTACGTGAATCATCACGTAGCCTATCAGGGGGCTTTTTTTTTTTCTTTCATTGTAATGGCGGCAGCAGCAGCCATTCGAAAGACCGGCTGCTGCTCCCGCCTCGCTCGAACACCCGCCGAACCGCTGGCCGGACCAGCCACCGGGAGGGACATTCGGTGAAGGTAAGTCCCGTCCCGGGGGGGGTGCGGGGGGCGGGGGGGTGCAGAGGATTTCTCCCTGAAACTTGTTCGGGGGGCCGAACACGTTGGCACTCGGCCCCCCGAAGTTTCGGGGAGAAATTCTCCGCCATCCCTACCTGCATCCGACAGCGGAAGTGGGAGAGGTGAACGAGGTCCACAGCTGCCTGCTGATGATCACCTCGTGGGCGGTGGCTCAGGTGATTTTGAAAAAAATGCCGGAGGACTTAGCGTCATCAGTGATCCAGACAGTGAAGATGATGAGGAGCTCTTCTATATCAATGATGTCCCTGCTGAGACTGGGTCTGACTCTGTTCTCCACTTCCAGCCTTCTGCGTTCTGCGGGACCAATCCCAAACCTCAGGAACAAACATTCCCTGGCAAGCACTGGTCAGCACCATCAACAACACCATCAACAACACCATCCACAGATGAGTGGAAACATGCAGCTCCAGATGCCACCTCATCTGGAACCGAAGGCCCCATTCCCCAAAGAAGAAATGGTGGTGGCAGGGTGAGCTCCTATGTGTGGCACTTCTTCAAATATGCAGAGAATGACCGCTATGTCGTGATGTGCGATATTTGTCGAAGCCGTGTGTGGCTAGGAAAAGAAGGGGGCTGTCCACGAGTGGGCACGTCTGCCATGAGGCGACGCATGGAGGTGCATCATCCGCTTCTTGTGCCCAAAGATAGCGACAGGAAGCCACAACCATCCAAAAAGAACAGTACTGCCTTTGCCTCATCTTCCAAAGACCTCACGCAAAGTGGTCTGGGTGGGAAGGGCACAGAAGGCAGCTTTGCTAAGAGGCAGGTCTCACTGGAGAAATGCCTTGTGCTGACACAGAAATTACCCTCTGACAGCGCCCAGGCACGACTGTGGAATCACCTCCTGACAGTGGCCATTGCAGCACGTATGCTTCCCTTCTCCCTGGTGGAAGATGAAGACTTTTTGACCTTACTTAAGAGCATCTGCCCTTGGTGGGATGTCCCCTCTGGTCACTACATTAGTGGCGTAGCCATTCCAGCCCTGGCTTCTGCAATCAGAAGGGTGCTCCAACAGAATTTGAAATGTGCAGTTGGAGGAAGTGTACATTTAATGAGTGACACATGGACAAGTAACCAAACAAAGTCTTATCTGTGTGTCACCGCGCACTGGGTATCCATCAGTGCGAGCAGCCGACTGAGTCGTAGAACAGCGACATTGTCCCTCACAATGCTCTCTGGGACACACACAGCGGAAAACATCAGCAGCAGCATCAGTGGTGTTGTTCAGTCCTGGTTGGCCCCCTTAAATCTTATAGTGGGCTGTGTAGCAACAGACAATGCCTCAAACTACCTAAAAGCAGCCCGCATTGCATGGCTAAACCACGTTCTGTGCGTTGCGCACTGCTTGAACCTTGTGGTGTGTTCTGGATTGAGCAACGCCTCCCCAAAAATTGGCAAGCTACTTAAGGTGGCCCAATCCATTTGCACCCACTTCCAGCAGTCCTGCTCAGCAATGGAGGCAATCGGCGCCATCCAACGTAGCCGTGGCCTTCCAGAACACAAAATCATTTTGGATGTGTCCACACGCTGGAACAGCACATTGCATATGCTTCAGAGACTCTGTGAGCAGAGACCAGCTATAAATGACTACATCACTGAGAAGCAACACCACTCCAAATTTTTTGTCACACCACATCAGTGGCTCTGGATGCAAGACCTGGTGGACATTTTAAAAATTTTCGATGAATGCACAGCGGTACTGAGTGCAGACTATGCCACACTGGGCCAAGTGCTACCTGTGCTAAGGATCATAGAGGGGATGCTGAGAAAATGCCATTCTGAGATTTGTGAGCGCACCAGTGCTGGAGGCAGGGAATTATTCCCCAATCCTGCAGTTAGGCTTGCAGAATTCCTTCTGCAGGAGCTGGGCACCAACAAACACATAACTTCAATCAGGGGGGACATGAAATACGTTGCTGCTGCATTCCTTGAACCATGGTTCAGGGATAGCTCAACAAGTGCGGAGCCTCCAAACGACAACCCTGACTTCCAAAGTTTAAAAAAAAAATTGACTGAGAAAGTCATGGAGTGCTTCCAGAGAGATGGGCTGGATGAGAAGGAGCTGGGTGAGGCTAGTAGGACCACTACCTCCCCTGAAGACAATATCTGCAGCAGTAGCACCATCACCAGCAGGAGGGGCAATGATGACGCCACAGCAGCTGCACCACCAACAGAGTCAGACACAGGGGCAGCTGTCTCAAGTTCAGCTTTTACTCCTCAATGGCAGTGGAGCTTGGTGTAAGTGGGCGCAGGCGGGGGAAATATGCCAAAGCAGCCAGGAAAGCATCAGCCTATGATGTGGCTGTCCGGGAACTTGAAGGTTATTCAAGAGAGAGTTTCTCGGGAACACAGATCAGCCCAGAGAGTGATCCTCTCCTATACTGAGATACAAAACGTGGCGTTTGGCCACATCTGACCAAAGTCGCCATTTGGCATCTATCTTGCCCTCCCTCGAGTGTGGCCTCTGAAAGGCTTTTCTCCACCACAGGCAACATTGTCACCGCCCACCGAAGCAGACTCACGCCACAACATGTCTCCACCCTCGCCTTCATACGCTCCAACAGGGGATGGATTCCCAAGGAGCACCTCCCCCCACCACCACCAGCTGTCAGCAGCAGAGTAGAGCAGTCATCAAGTGACGAGGAGGAACCCTGGGATGATGACACTGCTGCTAATGTGAGCCAGAGTTCTGAGGGACAATGAGGCAGAATGATACAACTTGTGAGTGGTCACACTGAGGTGTCCCTCAGAACTTTGTCCAAACCTGCAGTCCCTGTCTGGCCTGGGCAGAGCCCAAAGCACTGGCGATATGTGGCGGAGCTTAATAATACCTCACATGCAGAATCCAGTTGCGCTACCCGACCTGTGTGTGGCGGACTATGCAACAGCGTACATCCCTACTACACACACACACACACACACACACAGTTCTCTATGCATCCCAGTGTACTCCGCTATCGACTGTATATGTGTATCTTTACCCCTCTGAATGTTAGTATGATTCTGATTCCCCAAATGTATGTATAGTTCTATTTCTCTTGATGTTGATGTATGCTTTTAATTCATTTAAAATTCTTTCATAAATCACGGAATTGCTTTCAAAGACCTTGTTGTGGTCTCTCCCTGGACTCCCTCAGCTTTTGGGTTTTCCTAAGGACCGAGAGCTCTATGTGAAAAGATCCCTCTGGTATGCGTCCAGTTTACATGTATGTGATATGCACCTACACGTAAAACAAAGCATACTTCATAGAATCGTAGAGCCACAGAATCATAGGGTTGGAAGGGGCCTACAAAGCCATTGAGTCCAACCCCCTGCTCAATGCAGGTATCCAAGTCAGAGCATCCCTGGCAGATGGCTGTCCAGCCTCGTCTTGAATGCACTCATTCATAACATCAGGGATGCAGACTGTCCATCTCCCTATGAGGGAAGCTGTTCTTGTTTGGCTGGGATTCTGGGGAGGCATTCTTGTTGCGGTTAATAGTAAGCAAACACAGAGATCATTGTGTACAATGATCTAGATTTAAGAAATTATATCTGTGGACTTGAACCAAGGAATTGTAACCTATTTTTTAGAAAGAACTTTATATACAAACAGAACAGATCAAGACAAAACACAGAAACAATTCAACAATTCAAAAACAATGTTGGGCTGGCTGGCTGTGGCTGCAGGCCTCAGCTCGTAGGAGGAGGATGGCTTTCCCGCTCCAGGGCCTCCACCCTCCTTTGAAGGTCATCACCTGTGTGTAGAAAGAAAGAGAAGAATAAAGCACAATGGTAATATGCATCTTGCAGGCAGAGTTGTTAGCTCAGGTCAGGTGCCATTCTGTAGTACTACTTACAGGTCCTCCTGAGCATCCGGACATCTCTTATCAGACGCGTCAGGATCACAAGAGGAGGGGCTTCATCTGTGGAAGAAGGGTGGCCTTCCTCCACAGATGCTGCTCCTCTTGCTGCTGGCTCTTCCTCCTCCTCCTCCTCCTCCTCCTCCTCTGTCCTCTCCCTCTTCGCGGCCCTCAGTGCCTCCTCCACCAGCAAGGCATGATGCGCAGCTGTGGGATGTCACAGTAACAGAATGAATGCCTTTATATATGTGGTGAGTGAACAAAACCACAGTCACTGATCTGTCTATCTCCATCCCCACTACCATAAGGACCACTGATTCTGTCCTCCCACCACAAGGTCTAATGATGAGGGGATAATTAAGGAGGCAGATTATACAGTACTGACAGTTTTGATGTGATGGGGACTGTTGGACTTCTGTAAACATGCACAGGATTGCACTTCTAGTCACCCCACTTCTACATTTGCAATGCCATGGTATCTGTTCATTCTAGTGATGCATTGCATAAATGCCACCTTTTTTCCTAGCGCAAGGAACCCAAGGCGGCTCACATTAGCCTCTTCCTCTCCATTTAATGCTCACAACAACAACACTGAGGTAGGCTGGGGCTTTCTGACTGGGCCAAAGTCACCCAGCGAGCTTCCATGGCTGAGTGGACTATACCCAGATCTCCAAGGTCTCAGATGAACACTTGCTCATGAGTTGACTGGAGTGCCAATGTCTTGGTAGAAAGTGGGGTGGGTGGGGTGCAAAAATTCAGCAATCACTACATGAAGAAGGAAGAGAACACCGAGAGGCTGGCCCTGTTGCTGCTGGGCTGGTGCCAGTCCCCCTGTGTGCACTGTAGAGACCGGCAGCAGCAGCATTTCCCTGGAAATGGATAGTGTGTCAGTGTGTAATATGAGTTGTAGTAGCCAGGCCTGCATAATTCTATGCATGTGATTGTACAGGGAAAAACAACGCAGTTCCCAGCATCCCTTCTTCAACCAGCCAAAGTGGCTGGAAGATGATGGGACCTTTTTCAGTCCAAGTTCAGCAAGCATAGGATTGCAGGCTAAATGTCAGGATTTGTTTGTTTCTCCATGAGAGAGACCACAAAGAGATAGCTTCATTTTCGGTACACATCCTTGTCTTCATATTTAGTTGAGCTTGATGATGGGATAACTATAACTTACCAGGCATATACCTCTGCAAAAATGGGGGCCGGCCTGCTTGGACCCACACTCTGCGGATGCGCCAGTAGTAGGCGGGGGGGTTGGACAGCGGTGCCCTCCGCTCGGCAGCAGCAATCCCCTCTCTGACGAAGGACTGCTTGAGCGCCTTCCATTTGGACCTCAATTGTCCAACTGTGCGATAGTGGCCCGCTCGTTCCATCCTCCTCTTTATCTGGGCCCAATAAAGTTCATTGCGGCAGGAGGAGCTGACAAACAGCACTGCCACCACCTCGCTGCGCTTAATGTTGCTGAGGAGGGCCTTGGTCTCCTCATGGTCCCACCTCCTGCCACGCACTGGTGCAGCCATTTTGCAATTTGCACACAAACAAACACACACACCAAGACAGCCACGTGCACAACCACCACTTAACTACACACACACAGACCAAACCGTACAAAAACACCACAATGCACAACTACACACACACACACAGACCAGACAAAACCACAACAATGAACAAACAACAGAGGAAATCCAATAATAAGCAAGCACCACCACTAACACACCACCACCACCACACCACAGAACTCCACCCACAAATCCCCATGCAGACGCAAGCGCAAATGCAGACGACATTCAGGAAGTTAGCAGGAAGTTGATGACAGATTTTGCGGAAGCGGAGCTGCAGCCCCGTTTTTTTTTTATTGTGACTGTGTGAGGCGGTTAGGTTAACAACAAGACCAGTAAATGCGAGGATCATTAAGCACAAATACTAGGGATGGCGGAGAATTTCTCCCTGAAACTTCGGGGGGCCGAGCGCCAACGTGTTCGGCCCCCTGAACAAGTCTCGGGGAGAAATCCTCCGCAACCCCCCCGCCCCCCGCACCCCCCCCGGGACGGGACTTACCTTCCCTGAATGTCCCTCCCGGCGGCGGGTCCGGCTGGCGGTTCGTCCGGTGTTCGAGCGGGGCGGGAGCGGTAGCCGGTCTTTCGACCGGCTGCCGCCCCCGCCATTGCAATGAAAGAAAAAAAAAAAAAACCCGTCCCCTGATAGGCTACGTGACGATTCACGTAGCCTATCACGGCTAGATTTGCAAAGTCAGCCGTGATAGGCTACGTGAATCGTCACGTAGCCTATCACGGGTGACTTTAAAAAAAAAAAAAAGTGTGTACGGATAATGGCGGCCCCCATAGGGAGCCGCCATTCGCGTTCCTTATTTGGTCGCTGTAGTCTACGTCAATGTTTACATAGACTACGGCGAAAATAAGGGCAACGCTATTTGCGTTGCCCTTATTTTCGCCGTAGTCTACGTAAACATTGACGTAGACTACAGCAACTAAATAAGGAACGCGAATGGCGGCTCCCTATGGGGGCCGCCATTCGCATACGCCCTTTTTTTTTTTTAAAGTCACCCGTGATAGGCTACGTGACGATTCACGTAGCCTATCATGGCTGACTTTCCAGATCTAGCCGTGATAGGCTACGTGAATCGTCACGTAGCCTATCAGGGGACTTTTTTTTTTTTTGTTACTTTCGTGTTCGCAGCCGGGCGAGGCGGGAAGCCTCCTCCCCGGCCTGAATTTCGGCCGGGCGAGGCGGGAAGCCTCCCCCCCCGGCCTGAATTTCGGCCGGGCGAGGCGGGAAGCCTCCCCCCCCCAGCCTGAACTTCGCGGGGGGAGCAGCGAAGCACTCCCCCCCACCACGAACAAGCTGCGAGAAAAGGTAAGTGACTTTCGTCCACCCCTAACAAATACACAGAAATTAATAAAATCCCTGTCCCTGTCCGAGAAAAGAAGACAGCAGGGGAGCGCACAGAAGGCGGGAAAGTGGGAAACATATTTCAGGCAGCAACGAAAAATACGTAAATAATTACGAAAATAGTGGAAAAGTTCTGGCCAAGGCAATCCACCTTCCGAGAGTACGGCAGAAGTAACGGGGGGATTCCCCCCTACGAAGGAAATCCGTAAGCAATCACAACACAATATTTACAATTACGTTGTAATTGTTAATCTTTACGTAGACTATAGCGAAAATAAGGGCAACGCAAATAACGTTGTCCTTATTTTCGCCGTGGTCTACGTAAAGATTTACGGAGACTACGGGGGTCAAATAAGGGCAACGCAAATAGCGTTGTCCTTATTTTTGCCGTGGTCTACATAAAGATTTACGGAGACTATGGGGGTCAAATAAGGGCAACGCAAATAGCGTTGTCCTTATTTTTGCCGTGGTCTACGTAAAGATTTACGGAGACTACGGGGGTCAAATAAGGGCAACGCAAATAGCGTTGTCCTTATTTTCACCGTGGTCTACGTAAAGATTTACGGAGACTACAGGGGTCAAATAAGGGCAATGCAAATAGCGTTGTCCTTATTTTCGCCGTGGTCTACGTAAAGATTTACGGAGACTACGGGGGTCAAATAAGGGCAACGCAAATAGCGTTGTCCTTATTTTTGCCGTGGTCTACATAAAGATTTACGGAGACTATGGGGGTCAAATAAGGGCAACGCAAATAGCGTTGTCCTTATTTTTGCCGTGGTCTACGTAAAGATTTACGGAGACTACGGGGGTCAAATAAGGGCAACGCAAATAGCGTTGTCCTTATTTTCACCGTGGTCTACGTAAAGATTTACGGAGACTACAGGGGTCAAATAAGGGCAACGCAAATAGCGTTGTCCTTATTTTCGCCGTGGTCTACGTAAAGATTTACGGAGACTACGGGGGTCAAATAAGGAACGCAAATGGCGGTGCCCCATGGGCGCCGCCATTTGCGTACGTGCTTTTTTTTCCCCAAAGTCACCCATGATAGGCTACGTAACGATTTACGTAGCCTATCACAGCCACGTGGTCTTTTTTTTTTCCCTTTCGTAGTTCGCGGCCTGGCGAGGAGGGAAGCCTCCCCCCCCGGCCTGAATTTCGGCCGGGCGAGGCGGGAAGCCTCCCCCCCTTTGCCTGAACTTCAGGGGGAGAAGCGAAGTGCCTCCCCCCCACCACGAAAAAAGCTGCCAGACCAGGTAGGTGACTTTCGTACATCCCTAATCAGGATAGGCGGCCGCCTCCAAACTCAGAGGCAACTGCCTATCCAATGCAGGGCAAGAGAAGCACAGAGGGGATCATCCCCTCCGCGCTTCAGCTGCCCAGCATTCGCAGCTAGACAGCTGATTTCAGCTGTCTAGCTGTGGGACCTCAGAGCACAGGAAGCGGCAGCTGGATGATGCATAAAATGTGTCATACCAACATTTCTGACTTCCCCGCCCTGACATACCCCCAGGAACGCCCTGTTTTTGCCGCTCCATGCTCCTCTTCCAAGCACGGAGTGCGGGGCCATTCCGCGCTGCCTATGAGGCAGCGCGGGAGGGGGTGGAGGTCAGTTCTCAGAGAACCGACTTCAGAGCGCAGTTCCCAGGAACCGACCTATGTTATGGCCATCTAGCTGCTGACTAGCGGTCATAGGATTGCACCCTAAACTGAGCTGGCACCACTGTGTTTCAACTCTGAAAGTGGATATGTACATTTATTTTATAAGGGCTTGCCCAAACTTTCAGATAATGGTCACTCCAGTGTCTATTACACTTAGGGATGTTGGAGAAATCCATTTGGGAGGTCTTGGGCCTCAACCTCCAACCTCACTTCCTTTCATCTTTCCCACTGTGCTCCAGTCTTGTCCAGGGTTACCATCACATTTCATCAAAAGAAAAAAAAATGTCAAAGTGAATTTTGAAGTCACCCATTCAAGGAAATGTAAGGGAAGCCAAACAACAACAACAAAAATGAGAGAGAGAGAATGGGGGGGGGATGGAGAGAGAGAGAGAGAGAGAGAGATTTTCATATGACTGCTAACATTTTTCAGGGGGTTATACTGGTGCTGGGTGAGAAATAAATTGGCTTTATATCTCAATGCCAAATTATCACATTTGCACTTCCTGAACCTAGTTCTCCAAATCATGGCAGGTTTTTCTTTTCTTTTTTTTGAAAACTTATTGAGGGCTGCCTTTAAAAAATAAATAAATTTAAAACATCCCTGACTTTTTGTGCAGGTAACAGCTGCGCCAAGCAAGTAAAAAGCCAAGCCACCATCACAAGGGCCTCACTAGCATTCAAAATGGCTCCACAAAGACCCCTGGGAGCAACAGAAAGTGATGACATAACATCCCTCCCAGGGACATTGCATGGGGAAATTATGGCTGCCCCCATGGAGCAGCTATTGCTGGCGAGGAGGAGGAAGAGGTGGAGGAGGAGGAGAAGGAGAAACTTTTTTAAAAAAATAGCACTTGGCTATTAACATGGTGCCCCTTCATGGATCACTGCCTTGTTGTGGCAAAGGGGCTTGCGTAACTCAGTGAAGCCATAAGCTATGCCGTGCAGGGCCACCCAAGACGGACAGGTCATGGCAGAGAGTTCTGACAAATGTGGTCCACTGGAGAAGGAAATGGCAACCCACTCCAGTATTCTTGCCAAGAAAACCCCATGGAACGTATGACAAGGCTAAAAGAGATGACGCCGGAAGATGAGCCCCTCAGGTCGGAAGGTGTCCAATATACTACTGGGGAAGAGCAGAGGGAATTTCCAAGTAGCGCCAGAAAGAGTGAAGCGGCTGGGCCAAAGCTGAAAGGACACTCAGCTGTGGATGTGTCTGGTGGTGAAAAGAAAATCCAATGCTGTAAAGAACAATATTGTTTAGGAACCTGGAATGTCAGATCAATGAATCAAGGTAAGCTGGAGGTGGTCAAACATGAGATGGCAAGATTGAACATCGACATCTTGGGAATCAGCAAACCAAAATGGACAGGCATGGGCGAATTTAATTCAGGTGACCATCATATCTACTACTGTGGGCAAGAATCCCTTAGAAGAAATGGAGTAGCACTCATAGTCAACAAAAGGGTGGGAAAAGCAGTACTGGGGTACAATCTTAAAAATGATAGAATGATCTCAGTACGAATCCAAGGCAAACCATTCAACATCACAGTAATTCAAGTCTATGCCCCAACCACTGATGCCGAAGAAGCTGAGGTTGATCGGTTCTATGAAGACCTCCAACACCTTCTAGAACTAACACCAAAAAAAGATGTCCTCTTCATCATAGGGGACTGGAATGCTAAAGTAGGAAGTCAAGAAATCAGCAGGATAACAGGCAGGCATGGCCTTGGTGTACAAAATGAAGCAGGACAAAAGCTAATAGAGTTTTGCCAAGAGAACACGCTGATCATAGCAAACACTCTTTTCCAACAGCACAAGAGACGACTCTACACATGGACATCACCAGATGGTCAATATCGAAATCAGATTGATTATGTCCTTTGCAGCCAAAGATGGAGAAGCTCCATACAGTCAGTCAAAACAAGACCTGGAGCTGACTGTGGCTCAGATCATGAGCTGCTTCTTGCAAAATTTCGGCTGAAATTGAAGAACGTAGGGAAAACCACTAAACCATTCAGGTATGACCTAAATCATATCCCTTATGAATATACAGTGGAGGTGAGGAATAGATTTCAGGGATTAGACCTGATAGACAGAGTGCCTGAGGAACTATGGACGGAGGTCCGTAACATTGTTCAGGAGGCAGCAACAAAATCCATCCCAAAGAAAAAGAAATGCAAGAAAGCCAAGTGGCTGTCTGATGAGGCTTTACAAGTAGCTGAGGAAAGAAGGGAAGCGAAAAGCAAGGGAGAAAGGGGAAGATATATCCAACTGAATGCAGAGTTCCAGAGAATAGCAAGGAGAGACAAGAAGGCCTTCTTAAATGAACAATGCAAGGAAATCGAGGAAAACAACAGAATGGGAAAGACTAGAGATCTCTTCAAGAAAACTGGAGATCTCAAGGGAACGTTTTGTGCAAAGATGGGCATGATAAAGGACAAAGAAGGCAGGGACCTCACAGAAGCAGATGAGATTAAGAAGAGGTGGCAAGAATACACAGAAGAACTATACAGGAAAGATCTTAATGTCCTTGATAGCCATGATAGTAATGTCCTTGATAGCCATGATAGTGCGGTCACTGAGCTTGAGCCGGACATCCTTGAGAGTGAAGTCAAGTGGGCCTTAGGAAGCATTAGTAACAACAAAGCTAGCGGAGATGACAGTATTCCAGCTGAGCTATTTAAAATCCTAAAAGATGATGCTGTTAAAGTGCTGCATTCAATATGCCAACAAATTTGGAACACTCAACAATGGCCGCAAGACTGGAAAAGGTCAGTTTACATTCCAATTCCAAAGAAGGGCAACGCCAAAGAGTGTTCAAACTACCGCACAATTGCACTCATTTCACATGCCAGCAAGGTGATGCTCAAAATCCTACAAGCTAGGCTTCAGCAGTATGCGAACCGAGAACTACCGGAAGTACAAGCTGGGTTTCGAAGAGGCAGAGGAACTAGAGATCAAATCGCCAACATTCGCTGCATCATGGAGAAAGCAAGAGAATTTCAGAAAAATGTCTATTTCTGCTTCATTGACTACGCTAAAGCCTTTGATTGTGTGGATCACAACAAACTGTGGCAAATTCTTAAAGTGATGGGAGTACCAGACCACCTTACCTGTCTCCTGAGAAACCTGTACGAGGGTCAAGAAGCAACAGTAAGAACCGGACATGGAACAACCGCGTGGTTCAAAATTGGGAAAGGAGTACGACAAGGCTGCATATTGTCACCCTGCTTATTTAACTTATATGCAGAGTACATCATGAGAAATGCCGGGTTGGATGAATCAGAGGTCAGAATTAAGATTGCTGGGAGAATTATCAACAACCTCCGATATGCAGGCGATACCACCCTAATGGCAGAAAGTGAAGAGGATCTCAAGAGCCTCTTGTTGAGGGTGAAAGAGGAGAGTGCAAAAGCTGGTTTGAAACTCAACATTAAAAAAACTAATGGCATGGCATCTGGCCCTATCACTTCCTGGCATATAGAAGGGGAAGAAATGGAAGCAGTGACAGATTTTACTTTCTTGGGCTCCAAGATCACCGGAGACGGTGACTGTAGCCATGAAATAAAAAGACGCTTGCTCCTTGGGAGGAAAGCTATGGCAAACCTAGACAGCATAGTAAGAAGCAGAGACATCACCTTGCCAACAAAGGTCCGTCTAATCAAAGCTATGGTTTTCCCAGTAGCAACGTATGGCTGTGAGAGCTGGACTATAAGGAAGGCTGAGCACCGAAGAATTGATGCTTTCGAACTGTGGTGCTGGAGAAGACTCTTACGAGTCCCCTGGACTGCAAGGAGGTCAAATCAGTCCATCCTAACGGAAATCAACCCTGAGTGCTCATTGGAAGGACAGATACTGAAGCTGAAGCTGAAATATTTTGGCCACTCAATGCAAAGAGAAAACTCTCTGGAAAAGACCCTGATGCTGGGAAAGACTGAAGGCAAAAGGAGAAGGGGACGGCAGAGGATGAGATGGCTAGATAGCATCACCGATGCAATGAATATGAACCTGAGCACACTCCGGGAGAGTGCTCAGGACAGGAAGGCCTGGCGTGCTATGGTCCATGGGGTCACGAAGAGTCGGACACAACTGAACGACTGAACAACAACAACAAATTAACATGGTGAGTACGTTTTCACATATGCATTTCTGCACAGATATTTTTTAATCACAGATTAATGTGAAAACAGAACAGAGTTAGAAAAGAATACATGGAAAGTGGAAATACACATCTGCCTATCCCTAAGCATGAGAAGGTTGTGGGGTTGCATTAGCTCCACCCAGCAATGCAGGGCAGAAAGGTTTCTAGAAACATTTCCAGGGCTTTATTTTCCAATTTTTGCTGTGGAAAATTCTCCATTTTAAAAGTTAATTAGTCAATACAAATGTGTGGCAACTGCAAATACAAAATTAGGCAAGCTCTGCAGTTTCAAAGTTGTAGTTAATGTTTTTCAGGTGATTATCCCTAGCAAGTATGTGAGAGATTACATATGTCATTGATATATATATATGTGTGTATATATGTATGTATGTATGTATGTATGTGTATGTATGTGTATATATATATATATATATATATATATATATATATATACATGTCTCAGAGTGAAATGGGACTAATAAGTAGTGACAGCAAAACTGAAGGTGCCCCAACAACCTCAGTGGAAGAGACTTGAACTCTGTTGAAATACACAAGTGGTTGTCAGCATATCAAGCACAGTTCTTTGGCTTGCTAAAATTAGTGTGTCAACAGTTTTCAGTATCTTTGTTTTTCTTCTTAAGTTTAAACAAGGTAAGGAAAATGCATGCTATTCTCTTTACATTTTTACTAGCATTCTGCATACAACAGCAACAACAACAGCAATAACGACCCAACACAATATAACATTAAATCACATCAAGTGTCCCCCCTCAAATATTTCAGGTCAAGTACTTGTAATGTATAGGGGCAAAAAGCTTCCGCCATGCATTAAAAACGTGGTTGTTCAGCCAGGCATATGGGGTGGGCTAGGGTAATTTTAGAGAAGTGATTTTTTAATGTTGAATTTTATTGTATGAACTGTTTTTATTGCTGTACATCGCCCAGAGTGGCTGGGTGACCGGCCAGATGGGTGATTAATAAATTTAAGAAACAAACAAACAAAGTAAAATAAGTGTGCTAAATTAGCTCTTTCTGGGGCAGGGGTGGACAACTTGTGACCCTCCAGATGTTTTGGCCTATGATGTTTTGGCCTATGTCTCCTATCTGCTCTAGCAAGGGATGTACGACACCCCCCCCTCCACTGTCCAGTCAGGGGGGTCCGTTGCAGGGCAATCCGGGCCACTTGGGGCCCTGTGGAGTCCTCTGGAGCCCTGCTGCATCCACCAGAGTTGGCAGAGTGGCTCTCTGGCTTCCTATAAAACATGATACACCAATGGTAGCCACCATTAGCCTGTCACAGGAATATTACAGCCAGAATAGAGTATTTTATGTCATTTGCAGCCATACAGCACTTACTTTTATTTAAATTACAGCTTTTTGCAGCTCTATTTAGGTAAAAGTAAGTGTTTTATGGGCTGTAAATGGCGGACAAAACACCACTTATGGCTGTAACTTTCCTGCGATAAGCTAATTGCAGCTGCCATTAGCATATTGCATTTTATATGAAGCTGGAGAGCCACCTTGTAGGAACTCCTCCAGCCCCAGAGGTGAGTGTGCCCAGTCAGCCATAGACTCACGAGGTCGGATTCTTTGGAAACTGACCTCATATGAATCCATGGCAGATTTCTCCAGCATCTCTAGCTCTAACTAGCATAGCCAATGGTGAGGGATGATTGGAGTTGTAGGCCAAAACATCTGGAGGATCACAACTTCCCCACCCCTGTGCTAGGGCACCAGAACATTTTCCTATTCTGAAAATTCCCCTATGTTAATGACCCTATGCAAATTATCCTGATTTTCCAATTTTACCACATCACTGGCTCTGCGCTTGCTAATGTGTACTTTCACTCCCCTTACATTTGGCTGCTGTGTGAAGAGACCCTACATATGTGAAGAAGTACCTGTGCAGGCCTCCTCCACACAAGGGGGAATTCTGGGCCAATCAGAATCCCTCTTCATGTGGAGGACCCTATATGGGTCCATACCTGTGCATGTAGGCCGGCTACATATGACTGCCAACCATGTGGCAGGCATGGGGCATGGCCAACACATTTTGATGGGAGACAACATTACCTGACGTAATTCGGCAACCCCCTCACATGCTCTTTCATGAGTGAATTTATGAGAACCCGCATATGTCATCAGTACTGGATAATCTGCTGAGAGTTCAGGGCCGGTCAATAAGTTATCTCTGTAATTAGCACATTAGATAAGACCTGGAAATACAGTATTTATTTATGATTTATTTATTTAACTTTTTATTTATTGAAATAATTTTTTAGCTTGCCTTTCAGGGTACACTTTCAGTAGCTGATGCATTTCTCTTAAACTGCAGTTTTGAATGGATTTGGAAAAGCTTCCAAGGAATTTCAAAGGAAGCAAAAGGAGTTTTGAAGTGATTAACGATAATTCTCCAGGGCCTTAGTAGTGGTGGTGGGTCTGCACTCTCAGATTATTGCCCCTCAGCCTCCATCTTCTGCACTGCTTCTGGCTGTAGCTGGTAGTTAGAAATGCCATTACAACGGCAGGTGGCTGGCAACTTTTCCTCTGTCTGAAGCAGCTGATGTGGGTATGTTGGCAGCCACTCGGGGTTATCAGGTTAGTAGTACAGGCTTAAATTGCTATAAAAAACAAGATGGCCTCCAAATTCTTAGCAGCAGCGATATCATTAGTGGGAAGGAAAATCCTGAAATGTCACCTTGTGATCCATGTCAAGGCAATGTTTCTAAATCTCTCTGGAAAAGCATTTTTTATAGCAACCATGTGGAGGGTTCTGTAGGCATCTGATTCTCAAAATATCAAGACACTTGTCTTCTAGTACTTTGGCTGATCTGATTTGTAATATTACAAAAGAATTACCTTTTTGGTTACTATAGAGTTTCTAACACTAAATTATACATTTGTCCTAATAATGGGATGATATTTTTGTCAACTAAGTGATGCATTTTCAATGGAGCTTTCACAATTTCTTGTAGCCTACAGTTTGAATGTAAGCAAATGTTGCCTTTTACCAAGCCACTTAGAACTGAGCCAATAGATGCTCATAGGGATGTATGAATCTGTCCATTTCCGTTTCTCTCATTTTTTCCCCGTTTTCATTTTTTCCCAATCTTATGTTTGAGTCTCTTCCTGAACTTTAAGAATTCTTTTTAAAAATTCGCATGAAAATGCTTATGCATTTTTGTGTGCATTTCTCCTAATGCATGCCTCTTTGTATGGATTTTTGCCCAATATAGACATTTTTGCAACCAATTGTCCTAATATGATATATCTTTGACTGTTATTTTCATGAATACACTCATTTTGTACACATTTTCGTAATATATGCATTTTGATTAGTGAACTCCATTGCAAAATTTGGAGAAGTGGGCATTTCAGAGAATAACTGAATTTCACTTCACATATTGGTTCAAAAATGCAACATTAGTTTAGTTACCAAACACATTTATCTGCTGTTCCCAGGTATTCACTGATACAGGCCTGGTAGACTTGGTTCATATATTCTGAGAGTTGATCAGCTGCTTCGCTAGTAGGCCAAGCAAATCAATATAGTATACTATTGTAGGTTGATTTGTATACTATTACTTTGTGCTCCCTTACTTCTCCAAGTAGTAGGCTGTTCTAAGAGCCTCTTTCCATTTGAGGACAGAGTATTGGAGACAGGGTGTTTTGTAATATCTTTTTAAAAAATTATTTACAAATGTAAATAAAGCAGCCACACTGTGCTAGTCTTTCTCCCAATGTAAGCAACATACCCTTAAGGCCCACCTCAGCACCCAGGCTCTTTATTATGAGCTAGCTGCAAAAACGTGAGACATCTTCACTGATTATGTTCCAACACCAGACCTCCTAACCCCATCATAGCAGATGGGGTGTGTTCAGTAGCTAATAATAAACAGAGGCATCACCAGAAGATAAAACAAACAAAATGAAACAGAAGTCCAAGTCTCCTATGCAAACAAGATCAATATTTTTGGATGCCAGCATTAGCTACCCAAAATGCTCAATGCCTTTCAGTAAGAATATTTACTTTCTTCAAATATCTATCTGTATTCTGGTGGAGAGACTACTTTTTGGAGAAAAAAATCTTGAGAAACTTGTTTTACTAGAAGATAAGGATGCAAGAAGTTATGCCCTTGAAAAAGACATCTATGTTTTATAGAACTGTGTTAGGCATTTTAGATCTTCTGAATGAATTCTGTAGGTAGTAGCCATAATCCATCAACAGCAATCATTGCTTGCTCATTTAAGTAAGTGTCTTCTAGCCACCAGCACCCACTAAGGAAACACCTTTAGTTGTTACCTATACAAAACACTGACAAAAAGTCATCTCCTCACTTGACAGCCATGGCAGTATGCTACCAACTTGATTTGTGGAAGTGGCCCCAACAATATCCAAGTAAAAATAGTGAGAATCAGTCTGAAGTTACGTCAGTACAGATGACTGCTAGTTGCTATCAGTGCCAAGGTGTGATGTTTCCTACCGGACTGAGCTGGGATTTAAAGACAAATGGAATTTGATTTCACTTTCCTCTATATCATGTCTGACTGACTGCTGGACAGGCAAGCTGTCAGTCAGTTTTTAAAAAACGGATGCCGGAGGAATAGAAGATCAGCAACACATAGGATACATTTTTTTAAAGCGAGATGTCTCCCTGTAATGGAGCTCACCTCCTGACTGAAATGTCAACATCAGTATCTGCTACCAGCGCATATGCTACAAAGAATCCTACCCCCTGCAGAGGCACGGCCACATCAGAGATGTTCAAAGTTGCAGGCCTTCCCGACTTGTTGGAATTAGAAAGAGTGGAAGAACAATAGGAACAAGGGACACTGTTATACCAGGGGTGCAGAACCTCAGGCATGGGGTCCTGATCCAGCCCTCTGAGACCTGCTCCCTTCCCCTGGCCCTCCCCCCTTTCCCCAATAACCAATCATTTGGCAGTTGCCCAGCTTTCATGCAGTCACCTCCTCCCATTGTCAAGGGTTGAAATGCTTTTCCTCAGACTTCACTCCTGGCAGCAAGAGCTTAAAGCTAAAAAATATGCTGACATGTCATTTGGGCCCCATGCCTTTTGCCGTCAGTCCTGTCCCCTCTTGCCTTTGGCCCCACCCGCCTCTGGAATGTGAGCCCTGGGCTGAGAGCTTCCCCCAGTGGCATTTGGCCTTCAGGCTGAAAGAGGCTCAACATCCCTGCATTATCACTAGCCAGACCTTTGCGCCATCTAGCTCAGTATTGTCTGTATTGACTGGCAGTGGATTTCCAGGAGTCTTTCCCAGCCCTCCTTAGATGCTAGGGGTCGCTAGGGATTGATCCTGGGACCTTGTCCATGCAAAGCTACAGCCCTGCCCCCTGAGAGACTGATGCAACAATGAAGCTGTCTCTTCAGATCAGGGCAGCAGATTTGGGGTGTCATGCAAGAGCAGCAAATTGTTAGGTATTTACTTTGTTTTTATTGTATTTCTACTGCCAGGAGGGATGAGGAGAGGTGTTTATGGGATTTTCTGCCTCATTTACCAAAATAACATGGCTGACTATGATGCACATTGACTTGAGTAGGTGGGTGAGGTGCCATTTGCTGCTCTGCTAGGGATGTCAGAGAATTCCGCCACGGATCTCAGTGAGGCCAAATGCCAGTGCAGTTGGCCCCCCGAAATCTGTGGCGGAACGAAGGGCCCCCCACCCTCCCACCCCACCAAAGGTGCGCGAAACGGAGCACTTACCTGCTGCCATCAGCGCTGACTTGCGAATGGCGTCTGCGGCTGCTATTCGCTTCCTTATTATAGCCATGATAGGCTACATAAATAATTACGTAGCCTATCACGGCTAATGCAGGGATGCCATTTGCGTCCCTGTGGAGGCCGTGATAGGCTACGTAAGTATTTACGTAGCCTATCACGGCAAAAAAAAAAAGCAGATGCAAATGGCGGCGGCTACGGTGGCCGCCATTTGCATTCCCTTTTTTTTGCCGTTTTAGCCCATGTAAATATTTATGTAGGTTTTTATGGCGGGAAAAAAAAGGGAATGCAAATAGTGGCTACTACACCATTTGCGTTACCCTTTTTTCTTTTTTTTTTCTTTAATAGCCTACATAAATATTTATGTAGGCTAAAATGGCAAAAAAAAGGGAACGCAAATGGCGGCTGCCATATCCACCACCATTTGCATTCGCTGTTTGTTTGTTTTTTGTGATAGGCTATATAAATACTTACGTAGCCTATCACAGCCAAATACAGGGACGCAAAAGGCGGCGGCTACGGCAGCAGCCATTTGCGTCCCTGTAGGCTGCCCAGCAGCTGGATGTCTGGCTGCAGGCGGCCCTGGCCACCAGATCCGCGAAATGTCCGCGGAGAGGAGCTGGAAAGATAGAATTTCAGGGGGAGGGATGGAGCACCTCCCCTCCACCGTGAATGTCACCCTTCAAAAAGGTAAGTGACTTTCGTACATCCCTCTGCCTCAGGCAGCAAAATGTCTTGGGCCAGCCCTGCTTCAGATCATACACTACGCACATATCTGGGAGAGAAATTGTTACCTTCCCAATTAATTTCCACTCTGCAAAAGAACAGTAGCTGCTAAGTGTGTGGAATCATTGAGCTGGCCAGAAATAAAGGTGCTCCTGATCAATAATTAACTGTGGGCTGAAACCAGAGGGTGGATAGGACTGAACTGCCCTTCCTAAATTGTGACTCTCTTTCCTATTTAATCTCTCTGGTATACATGTTCCTTGTCTTCTTGTTAGTATCCTAATGTGGCTGATGAGCTGTTGAGGCATCCTTGGAACTGTGGATTGGCTTCTCATTTGGAAATTGATTTTGAAACATGAAAGATAGTTGCACATAATGTTATGTCCTTTGTTGGCCAATAGAAATGGGTGCAACTTAATTCAATGAGTCTAATGGGCTGTAATGGCTTGAGGTAGACTTTGCCTGTGTTCACTATCTTTTTTCTTTCCATAGATATGTCTTATTAAAAGGTGCTCAACTCTGCTTCTCCAGTTGGTTCGAAACCTGGAATGATATCTTAGAGGACTTCTGGCCCAAGAGTTCACTCATCCCTCATCTTCCAGTTTGTTTATCAGCAATGTTTCCCTTATTTTTGTTGGCAACAATTTTTTTTTTTTACGGCAGTGATAATGGATATGTTATATCATTATTAGCAACAATACATCTCACTATAAAGCTGCATTAATTACAATATAAATCCACATTTTAACTGCCTATTATGCTTATTGAACTATAGCCTAACGGCTCTGTGCAGAAAAAAAAAATAATTTGAGTTCAGCACACCATGGCAGTGTTTTCTCAGGAAAATTTAAGGCAGCTTGTATAGAAACTTCCCCTCCCCTCTTCATCATATTTTTATGAAAACTTTGGTTCTTTCTCACAAGACCAAAAGGTGTAGCATGTGAGGTGCAGTGGTGCACCACATACATAGCTCTCGTCATTTTTAAAAGATCTCCCACCATTGTCAAAGCTGTGTGATGGAAGTAAGTAACACATGAGCCAGGGGTCAAACCCAAATCTGATCCTCTGGAAGCCCCAAGCCATGTGACTTAACTCACTCAAAATGTGTGTGTGTGTGTGTGTGTGTGTGTGTGAGAGAGAGAGAGGGGGGGGGAGAGAAATGGTGTGTGCAGGGCTTCCTGGTTCCTACCTTTCTCTGGCTCATACCTCACTTCCTTTCCCCAGGTGGATGTGATAACAGGGCTGATTCACACAGGGGCTTTTTAAATGTGTGAATCACAGCATTGATGCAAAGATGTCATTCTGAGTTTTAGCTGAATTGTATCTGATATATTCTGGTTTTATGATTTTGTTTTTAACAAAGCTTCCTTAATTATTCTTGAGTGGGCAAGGTATTAATGGCATAGAATAATTTATTAATTAGCCAATCCAATTTACTGTAGCTACGTGATGATACCTTGGATTGATTGATTGACTGGTAGATAAGCCAGTCTGATTTGGCTACCTGATAATAACACTTTGGGCAATTTAAATGAACACTGAAACATTTGGGCAAGAGGTGCTGAAAAAATCACAAAAAAGGACAGGCATTCTTTTAGCACTGCCAAAACTACTTACCAAAAATATCGAGTAATTTTGGCTCAGCCCAAACTCCAGGGCCAGCTTCAAAAAGTAACTAGGATAGACAGAAGGTTAGGGATGCAGTTCTTATATGATTTTTACAAAAAGAGCAGGATTAGTTAAAAGGAAGCTGAGAGTAAGGAGGGTGAAATCTCTCCAGGATGTTCAGAGCTTATTTAAAACCACTATAATAGAACCAGAGATAAAATGTTTGCAACAGGTTAGGAAAGGCACCAACAACTCAAAGAGGATTCCAGCATGGTTCATGAGCACAGTCAAGGAAACTCCTTTGATCACATGAGAAAAATAACAAGCTTTGCAAAACTGACAAAAACAAATGTAAGCTACCATTAAGCAATGTGAAAAGAAAAGAATATGAAGACCATAGTGCTACAGACATTAAGACAAAGCAACAGAACATTTCTTTAAATACATCAGAAGCAGAAAATGAGGTAGGAAGGACTGTTGAACAAGAAAGGAATGAAAGGATTCCTGAAGACCATTAGGAAGTTTGTAGGGAATGAACCTTCTGCATTGGTCTTCACTAAGCAAGATATAGGAGAGATGTCCACATCTGAACTGAGTTTTTTCCCCAAGAAGAGCACTGCCTGACAGTGCTATTCTATACTTTTCACTAAAATTGGCCTCCTTAACAGTTGCTGGGAAAGTAGCCAACGTAACAATAATTTTTAAGGGATTCTGGAGATCTAGAAAAGTACCCTCTTAGCCTGAGAACTGTCTGAGAAACTCAGGAAAATTATTATTAAAGTTAGAATTATCTAAACATATAAAACAACCAGTCCGGAGGAAGAATCAGCAAGGCTTTTGCTGAGGGAAGTCTTGCTTCATCAACATTTTCAAATTTTTTGAAAGTGTCAGGACATTTTAGGGATGTTACGGAGATTCAGTCTGATGGGTTTCACAATGGACCAACCCCTCATGCCCGATTTTGGTAGCATGTGGATTGGAATCTTCAGCTTTTGCATCTTTTCTTGTTCCTGGTTTTCCAGAACAGGGAGAAAAAGCAGGTTTCATGTCTCAGCTCAACAAAAGTATAATTCAGCCTTCCCCAACATGGTGCCCTCCAGATGTGTTCCAGTCTTACACATCTGGAAGGAAACAGGTTGGGGAAGGCTGGTATAATATGTATGGCAGATGAATTCCCTAACAACTGGAAGGATGCTGGCTGGACATTTACTGTTTGGTAAAAGGGCCAGGGCATGTGTACGCATTTCCACTTGTGAACCAGTGAGCACTGCATGTACTTACTCAGGTCTCTCCCCTAGGGATGTCAGAGAATTCTGCCACAGACTGAAATGGGATCGAATTCCCTTCAGTCTGTGCCATGGAATCCTCTGTGGAACGGCACCACGAGGTCCTGCGGAGCCAGCAGTCATGCAGGATTTTTTCGTCATCCGCAAAGAGTCGTAGAATTTTCATAAATAAAAACACAGTGTAGTATGTTCCGATAATAAATACCTAAGTTTTTTTTTTTTAAAAAAAATGAATTGTGCTCACCGCCTTGTTTGTGGGTGTTCTTTTTAAATTGAAATCCTCCGCCTCCATTTACTTTCAGCCAAAACGCTTCCTCCTCCTCGGGGCTTCCCAAAACAAGGCTGCCCTAGGCGTGCCTGAGCGATGCACTCTTTGCTTAAAGCAACGCTGTTTGAAAGAAAGAAAGAAAGAAAGAAAGAAAGAAAGAAAGAAAGAAAGAAAGAAACTTTTAAAATGACCATGCCAGTCCTGGAGCCCTGCACGAGGTATTATTCTCCCTGCTAAGCTTTATATTTCCACATCCAGCATAGTTGTTGACGTTGTGAGGCTAAAATGGAGAGGAGAACCAACTCTGTGGGTGTCTACTCAGAAGTAAGTCTTACTGAGTTCAATGCGACTTACTCCTACACATGTCAGCACCCCACTTGCCCCCAGCTCAGCTTTGTATTTCCACATCCAGCTTATTAGCAAACCTCCTGTTAGTTATCTCACTGGGTGGCTTTGGGCTGGACTCTAACCACTACATCAGACTTCTGTTATGAAACTCATGAAGAAAAAGAGACAGTATAATGGAAAGTTCTTTCTGAAGCAGTCACACTTGTACAAATGCAGCATGAAGGGAAAGATTAGAAAGCTTCTCTTTGTTTGAATAAAAAGCACACTCTGCATATGCTCAGGGAACGGACAAAATGAGGAATAAACATACCAGGGAATATGAAGAACTGTATTCTTCCATTATGTGTGTGTATGTGTGTGTGTGTATGGCGGGGAATTCTCTCTCAATCCAACTGTTTCCATGGTATGGGAAGTTATGCAGACTCACAGAGATGGCTGGGCACTGGAATTATGGTCGTCGGTACGGATTTATCTTCGTAATTTTTGGAGCGGAAAAAAAAGAGGAGAATTCAGGGCTTGTTAAGGACAGAACAGAGCACTGGTTGCAAACTGCGGAAGTCAAGCGGCACTGAAGGTACACAATTTGTACATCCCTAGCCTCCCCTCCATTGTCCACTATTGCAGTTGCCAGGAGGTGCCTGCCATTTGCAACCATGATCATGGGCAAGTGCCCATCCTATTGAGTAGCATGCCAACTCTCTGCAGCCTAGGAGAGCAACTCTGTTCACTTGTGTTCTCTCTCTCTCTCTCTCTCTCCCTCCCTGGGCAGCACAGCAGGATGATTGAGCCTTGTGACACTGCCCAGAGAGAGTCCAAGCCACCATTTCTGTCAGCATCTTGTCTTCTCTGGGCAGTGTGGCGAAGAGGCTTAGAGCCACTGGGCCCAATCTCCCCCATGGTGGCAACCAGAGGCAGGGCACAGCAACCAATGCAACCAGTAAGCAGCCATATTCCAGAAGCGTTACTTAGCCAAGACAGAGAGCACTCCATGTGTTCTAGAAGATATGTGACAATTCGTCAGGAGTCATGTCATGGTTTTATGCAAAACCCTCCCTCATGTAGTTTGGGAGGCAGAAAACATGACATCTTTCAAATGCCTCCTGAAAACACACCTGTTCCTCAACACTTTCCCAGGGCTGCAAGTAAATTAATTATGCTGCTCCATTTTACTGCTCCTTGATTTATTTATTTATTTACTGCAATTGGAAGTGTTTTGAATGCTATGTTTTAATGCTGTGTTTTAATATTGTGAACTGCTGAGAGATTTTATTATATTCAGTGGTATAAAAATTCCACAAATAAATAAATGACTGTTAAAAATGCATAATTCAGCCTGGATAACAGATATGCCTATCAAAGGCACAAATTCTTTTGAAGTTCAAACGTTTAAAACTGCAGTCTAAAATAAAAATAAAAACCAAAATAAAACCTAGCAACAGTGCAAAGATTTCAAATCAAGTAACAGATTTAAAGCAACACAAATGGAAAGACTAAAATGTCGTGGAAAATAAGAAGGTCTTCACCTGGTGCCAGAACAAGCACAGCATAGGCACCAGGCGAGCCTTGTTGAGGAGCTCATTCCACAACCAGGGTGCCACAGCAAAAAAGGTCCTCTTCTTAATAGCCACCCACCTTACTTCCTTTGGTGGGGGGTCCCAGGAAAGAACCTGTGAAGACAATCTTAGGGTCCAAGCAGGTATACATGGTGGGTGACAAACAATTTATCTTGAATTTGTCAAAGAACAGAATGTTGGACCTTCTAGAATACAACGTTACACTCTCCAGACACTAGGGATGGGTGGATTCCCTACCTGACATTCAGGCCGGAATCTGCCCTTGTGCGGAGGCAATTCGTTCCTCCCCCTGGAATCCTCTTCGGCCAGCTCCACTCCGCAGCAATTCCGCAGACCTGCCGGCCGGCTCCGAAGTGCCAGTATATGGCTGCCATTGCCATATCGATGGCTGAAGAGGATTGACTGCAGACACAAATGGTGTCCAGTACGCCATTTGCAGCCATGAAGGTCTTAGTTTAAAGTAAATGCATCTGTAAATGGCTGTATTTAGCTTAAACTAAGACCTTTACGGCTGCAAATGGAGTACTGGACGCCATTTGCATCCGGAGACAGTCCTCTTCAGCCAGCGATACAGCAATGACAGCTGTATTGCTGGTGCTCCAGATCCAGCTGGCGGTTCCACAGGATCGCTGCAAGCAGAATCCGGCCAAAGAGAATTCTGGAGGGAGGTGGAGGTAAGTGCTCTGTTCCACCACGGACTCTGGGGGCCCGGATTCTTTAGAATCTGGCCTCATTGGGGTCTGTGGTGGAATTCTCCGCCATCCCTACCAGACACACAGGATCCATCTGTCCAGCCCCTACTGACACCTGAAATGGTGCCCTCATTTTAAGGGCATCCTGAATGGCTGCCTCACATTCGCTCATGGAAGGGCCATCTCTCCCCCTCAGTCCTAATTTTTGATGCTTTTTGAATGATGCCCATATGTTCATAACTTTTGTGTCTCTCCAGTCTTTTGTCCAAATCAATTTATTGGGAGTTCTGTGAGTAGTTTGCAAACATACCACTGCCACCAGCCAGTCAGAAACTTTATGTTTTTGAGAGGGTGTTTGTGGCTTTGAGACACAGTCAGCCAAATACTTGGTGCTTCTGGGTTGTTGCTTCACTAGATAATCCAGAACAACTCAGACTGCTTCATGTGAGCCTCTGTACTGATAAGGATGGAGCAACACTTGCCCGTTTTTCTGCTCTTCTGTACAAGCCAGCATTATTGAGGCCACAAAGGCCTTTTATTTTTTAAGTGATGTAAAAGAGAACTGAATTGGACAATCACTCCTTTGCAGGACCTTTGGCTAGAGCTGATGAGATTCTGGAAATCTGCTTCCACCAGCTCTTTTCTCAAAAGGGTTGTCACATACTCATTTTGTTCCTATTTACTTGGCTGGGGAAATATCTGGTTGCAGTGCCTTTCATTATAAAGTTCCTTATTTCTAATTGCTGTGTTCTCAGAAATAACCAACTTTTGGAGAGTTGGAGTTTAATCCCAGTAGCAAATTTTAGCGCTTTTGTGTTAAGTGAAAGCAATCTCTTAAAAGGCTTCCAGGTCTGTGGAGAAGAACTTGGAAATGTTTCTTGCACTGAAAAATAAAATAAGTGTCTTCCCTTCCCAGGAAACAAGAGGCCATAGGCCCCCATTCATGTGCCAATGCAGCTGTGTTGGAACTGCTTCTCCAGAGTACCATCCCACAAGGAAGCCATTTCCACAGGCTTGTGAGTGTCTGGGGTGGAGATGGGGTTAGATTTAGGTCACTGCAGGATGCATTGTTCACAAAAGGAAATAGGGCCAAACCAAACATTCTCAGAACAAAACTTTTATGATAAATCTTTTTTTTGGGGGGGGGGGCGTCCTTTTCGTTTTCAAGCTCTTTCTGAACTGCTGGAGAATTTCAGTCCTCCTCCCCTGGAAAATGTTTGGCAAAATAGTCTCCCCACTGTCATGGTCCATGGATAGGTTGAAGAATTTGGGGCACAACTGTGAATCAAATTTTAATATAGTTTACTATTATTTTAATACTGTTGGAGGAAGCAATGTGCTTAGGGCCTCCTCTTTCTACTAGGCCTCCCCTCTTGCCTCATTGCTTCCTTCATTCACCAATATGAATTATCCACAGAGTTTCATTCAATATTCAATGAGCCGAAATTTCTTAGAAGACATTCACTCTCAGTCTCACCCAAACCAGTGGATGATTTCACCTTCCTCTAAGAATATTTAGCAACCCCCCCCCCATTTCTGTGTGGTGTAGAGTCCCAGTCCAAGGGGGTTGGACTGGGACTCAGGAGACCCGGGTTCCAGTCTCCACTCTGCCATGAAGCTCACTGGGTGACTTTGGTCCAGTCACCGACTCTCAGCCTAACCTACCTCACAGGGTTGTTGTGAGGATAAAATGGAGAGGAGGAGGAAGACCATGTAAGCCACTTAGGGTTCCTTGCAAGAGGAAAACAAGGTGGGATATAAGTGTAATAATAATAAATACATACATACATTTCTGCACCCGCAAATAATTTGGAAAATATTGGGAAGCCATTTCTTCTTGGCCCTACGTCATGTTATGTTCATGCAAAGAAAAGCAGTACCTAATGAATTTACACATGTGAGGCTTCAGCTACAAACAGAGGGAGATGGGTAGTTAAAAAAGAAAGAAGTCCCTAAAATGGCAACTCCAGTTACCCCAGGACTATCTAAGAACATGAGACTTATTAAGAACCATGCTGGATCAGACTAAGGTCCATCTAGTCCAGCATTCTGTTCAGACAGTGGCCAACCAACCAGCTGCCCATGGGGACATGGGTGCAGTAGCACTCTACCTCCACTCACTGTCATTTCTTTGGGATTGGGCAAAAGAGACTTTGGTGGCAAAATCCATGAGGGGGGGGCGTGCGTTTGGAAGGAGAACTTGCAGCACAGTGATGTTATATAATGCATTTTCTCTTCGTATATGTTACTGGGGGAGAAAGGATGAGGATACACAGGGCTGCTGTTTTGAGCAGCAGTCCAGATTCTCCCATAGTATCTAGTTCTGGCCTAAACTCTAGCCTTGGTCAGACAGGGCGATGTCCACTAGCGCTACCCCCACCATCCCCATCCCTGACCACTCCATCCCTGACCTTCCCATGTTGAGGTCTAGGGGGGCGTTATAGTCACGTTCAAGTGGAGACAAGCAGAAGCTCCCTCTAGATCTACCTGCTAAACATGGGAAGGTCAAGAAGAGCAAGGGCAGCACTGTCATGGGCAGACATGCTGCAGGCAGGGCCAATTCATGTGGCACGGTGCCATGCCTCCCCCCATGGGTTGATATTTCTGCAGATGAGGGGAACACTGAACAAGGCTGCATCTGAGTTGTGTCCACTGGAAGCTGGGGGCTCCAATGTCATGGGCCTGAATCCACTCTGGGGTTCAGTCAGAACTCTAAAGGAGGGTTCAGCACCTTGGCTAGCCCCTTTAGAGTTCTGACTGAAACCCAGAGTGGATTCAGTGCTTCACTGACATCGGAGCTACCAGCTTCCACTGGTTCTGAGGCATAAATAGGTCAAGAACTTGATGAACCTAAGGGAAAACCATGTTCTTCTTTCAGTTTGGGTTAACCAGCAGTATATACTGTTTTTCTCTTAATGGGATTTCCAAAGTGCTTTGCAAAGTATGTTTCCCCTTAGACCTAGTTAGGCAATGCAGGTTTACAAGAGGAGGAGAAGACTAAAGTGGGTGGATGCTAAACGGTACTTGAGTCTTAACATGCTGCTATTTTATTTTTCTACCAGCTGAAGCTATGTTTTAATGATTTAGTATGGAAAAACAAAACACTAGACTGGGAAGGGGACAGGGGCAGCTTCACCTCTTCCAAACCATTTTCATGCTTTTGGAACATATCAACCTTCACTGTCTTGTGATTGTGAAATATCTGATATGACAAGATGTTCATTTGTATGGTGTTCAAATGTGAACAACCCTCAATAATAAATAAAGGCAGTCACTTACACAACAAACAAACCCCATCACTGGAGTGTGAGGTCAGTGTGAAAGTGAAGGAGAAAATCCAGGCAATTTCCCACTTTCTCCTGTTGCTATACATGCCTGGTCTTCCTCATCACTGAATAACCTGGGACTCTAGGTTAGGACATGGTTATTGATCAGTTTACATAATGCGTTCCTGACCTATTTCAGTGCATGGTATTGACCTTAAGAGAAACATCAGTCTGCCTGTTCACCACATAATTTAGTATTGTATGCCCAGAAGCAGCCCAAGGCATGATCCTACAAATCCAAGGTATTTGTTACAGATTAAGATACTGGAGACTTAATACATCACTATTTTCCACTACCTGAAGCTATGTTTAAAAAATTCAATATCAAATGCAAAATAGAAGGAAGGGTGGAAAGAAAGCCAATCTCTCCACAATTCCCTGCTCAGTATTTATTATTTACACGTGTCGCCTTTTCATGTCACACTGAAAGGGAGATGGATGGGATTAAAATTACACAGGGAACTCCCTTTGGAAAGGAATCGTGTGTGGTCAAAACTGAATGTGAAACTCTAAATGTCAACTGACATGTATGAAAAGGGAATCCTCATTCAGTTCAAGGTGGTTACTCCTAGATAAATGGGTGAAGGATTGAGGCCTGTGTCATGTAGTGGAAAGAGTGCTGGATTTGGTGTGTGTGGGTGTGTAAAATTCCCATTTAGCTATGATGTTTATGGGGTAACCTGGACCAGTTTTTCTCTCTCCATCAGGGGTATCGAACCTCTTTCAGACCAAGGGAGAAGCTCAATGCTGGAGAAGCTCTTGGAGGCCACCTTCCAATGGTGCGCAGGGCCGATGGCGAAAGGGGGTGGAGTCAAAGACAAAAGGCGTGAGGCCAAAATACCAAAAATACTAGACCTATGTGCAAAGGACCTCTCAAAATTCTCCAGTGTATTTGTGGGTAGAGAAATTTGGGGGACAACTTCACCAAATTTCTCCTAGGGGAGGAGAAATTCTCCAACAGTTTCTCACAGATAGGGCTCACCATTGGCATGGGTTGTAGCACTCTTTCTTTCTTTCTTTCTTTCTTTCTTTCTTTTTCATAAGGGTTTTTGGTTTACTGCACTGCTTTTGTAGGTGGCAATAGCATTAACTGTGTTGAGGCTTCCACTTGGCCAACACAGAATTTTGTATTTCTTTTGGTTGTATTTTAAGCTTACCTAATCACTGCAAGGTGGCCCAGGGTGCAGTGTGTTTTCTCTCTTTACTACTACACATCTTTCCATTCCTCTGCAGCTTCCCAACCGAAAAAGCCCCATGCAAAGAATTGCCTCACAATGTCTTCCTCATGATGGCTTTGACTGAATTGCGGGAAGCCGGGGAGGCTACAGGCTGCCACAGAGATTACTGTACAGTGACAGACAGGACACTCATGCACACCCCTCAGCCACCTCACAAGTAAGGTAAGCACAAGAACCCCAAACCCAACCCAAGATAATTTATCCAAAATTGCTCCTCCTTTGAATTTCTTTTCGAAAACAATTTCTATCAAATACAATGAGAATGGTTGAAAAAAATGTGGGAGAAATTTTTGGCACAGCACTAAAAAATATCAGCATATTTTAGCTTAAAGCTCCTATGCCAGTAACAAAGCATTTTAACCTTTTAGAAAGTGGGGGAGTGTACAATCCAGGAAAGCACCCCAATGATCGGCAGTTAGGGGAGAGAAGGAGGCACCAGGGGGTAGGGGTGTCAGAGAATTTCTCACCAAAACTTCGGGGGCCGAGTGCCAACGTATTTGGCCCCCCAAAGTAGTTTCGGGGAGAAATTCTCCACACACCCCCGCACCCTGCACCCCCCCCCCCCGGGATGGGACTTACCTTTCCCGAATGTCGCTCCTGGTGGCGGGTCGCAGCGGCAGTTCTGCAGGGCTTCGATAGGGGCGGGGGCGGCAGCCGGTTTTTTGACCGGCTGCCGCCGCCGCCATTCCAAGAAAAGTAAAAAAAAAAACATGCCCCCGTGATAGGCTACGTGACGATTAACGTAGCCTATCACGGCTAGATTTGCAAAGTCAGCCATGATAGGCTATGTAAATCGTCACGTAGCCTATCACGGGTGACTTTAAAAAAAAAAAAGCACGTACGGCTAATGGCGGCCCCCATAGGGGGTAAATAAGATTATGTAGACTACGGCGAAAATAAGGGCAATGCTATTTGCATTGCCCTTATTTTCGACGTAGTCTACGTAAAGATTTACGTAGACTACAGCGACCAAATAAGGAACGTGAATGGCAGCTCCCTATGTGGGCCGCCATTTGCGTACGCGCTTTTTTTTTTTTAAGTCACCCATGATAGGCTACGTGACGATTAGCGTAGCCTATCACAGCTGACTTTGCAGATCTAGCTGTGATAGGCCACGTAAATCATCACGTAGCCTATCACGGGGGCGTTTTTTTTTTACTTTTTATTTTGCGGCCAGGCGAGGCGCCTCCTCCCCGGCCTGAATTTCAGTCGGGCGAGGCGCCTCCCCCCCCCCGGCATGAATTTCGGGGGGAGAAGCGAAGCGCCTCCCCCCCACTGCGAAGCAAGCTGCGAGACGAGGTAAGTGACTTTCGAGCACTCCTACCAGGGGGTGGGAACGTGGCCATCTGGGGACCCCTGGAGGATTGGATTGAGACTCCAGGTGGTCTGGATTTGGCCCATGTGACTGAGATTCAACACCCCTGCTCTCTACTACATTTTTGTGAGAATAATTTCATTAATTTATTTATTACATTTCTATATTGCCGAATAGCCGAAGCTCTCTGGGTGGTTCACAATAATGAAAACCATCAAACTCAAAACAATAAAGTACAATATAAAAATGTAGAAGTTTAAAACTACAGTATAAAAATAAAAATAATTACCAAATAGAACCTAGCTGTAGTGCAAGATTTAAAATACAATACCAGATTTAAAACAGAAAGACTAACATGCCTGGGAAAATATGAAGGTCTTCACCTGGTGCTGAAAAGAGCACAATGTTGGCACCAGGCTGGCTTCTCTGGGAAACTCACTACACAGCCGGGGTGCCACAGCAGAAAAGGCCCTCTTCTTAGTAGCCACCCACCTCACTTCCTTTGGCAGGAGCTCCCAGAGAAGGACTGCTGAAGCTGATCTTAGGGTCTGGGCACATATATATGGGACGAGACAATCCTTCAGGTAATCTGCCACAAACTTTTCAGGGTTTGAATGTTAACACCACCACTTTGAATTGGGCCCAGAAATGGACTGGAAGCCAGTGCAGATGGAAAATTACTGGCATAATATGATCATGTTGGCTAGTCCCCATTAACAATTTCGCTGCCCCATTTTGGACCAGCTGAAGTTTCCGGACCGTTTCCAAAGGCAGCCCCATGTATAACACATTGCAGTAATCCAGTCAACAGGTTATCAGAGCATGGATAACTGTAGCTAGGCTATCTGTCCAGATAAGGGTGTAGTTGGTATATAAGCCCAAGATTATTAAAGGTACTCCATGCCACTGGGGATGGCATGGGGGCCTGATTCAGTCTGGGAATCTAGCAGAACCGCCTCTGCCTGCACCCCCGAGCCCCGCTCGCCAAGCCCCTGCCCTTGCCCATGCTCGGCGATTGGCCTGCACTTACCTCAGTGGCCTCGTCAAGCTTTGCGGTCACAATTTTTTTAGAGATAAAAAAATGGCGCTCGCAAAAATGCACATATTTCCACTCACAAATGTGTGCCTCCACAAAAAATGCACATTTCACACATGATAATATGAGCATTCGCAAAAATGTGCATTTCCGTGCATGCAAAAACATGCACATTTTTGTGATAGCCATTTTATTTTTTTAGAAAATGGCAACCGCAGAGCTTGACTAGGCTGCTGGGGTGAGTGCAGGCTGCTCACCAAGCATGGGAGGGTCTCAAGCATAGCCCGGGGACCAGCGAGTGAGGGCAGGGGCTAGGCGGTTGTCTGGAGAACCCAGATGGGGGTGAGTTCACACATCCCTACATGCCACTGAGTCCACCTGTGCCTCTAGTGATGATGCTGGATCCAAGAGCTCCCCCAAACTACAAACGTGATCCTTTAGGGGGAGTGCAACCCCTTCCAAGACAGGTTGAACATCACTTAGCCAGGCAGATGAACCACCTACTAACAGTTCCTCCATCCTGTCTGGATTGAGTCTCAGTTTATTAGCCCTCATCCAGTCCATTACCATGCCTGGGCACTGATTCACAACACCCACTGCCTCACCTAGGTTTGATGAGAAAGAGAGGTAGAGCTGGGTGTCATCTGCATATTGGTGAGAAGGGATGTCATGGGAGTCCAAGAGGGGGTTGGAGTCTGACAGACTCTCCCCCACTTGGCCTCCCAGACCCCACTCACTGAGCTGCCGTGCTTACCAGACCCACTGGCTGAGCCACCGCATGGTTTTCCAATGCCTGGTGGCTGCCCGTTCCCTCAGAGAGTTGCCATTTTGCAAAAAAAAAAAAAAAGCAGTTTGGGTTATTCCATAAATGTGATGTTACATAAATGGTGTTCGTAAAGGTCCATTTACGCCAGTAATGTTGTGTAAATGACCCCTTTACAGCCACCATTTATGCAACATTACATTTATGAAAAATGTGAGCTGCCATTTTATGAAAAAATGGTGGCTCGCTGAGGGGATGGGCAGCCACCAGGCGCTCACTGAGTGCCTGTGGACTGTGCAGCAACTCACATGGGACTGCAAGCAGGGGCAGCCCACTGGCGGGGGGCAGGGGAGGATAGGCAGTGGTGGAGACAGAGGTGAATCCATCCATCCCTACTGGTGACACCTCAATCCATATCTCTGGATAACCTCCCCCAGTGGTTTCATGTAGATGTTAAACATCATGGGGGATAAAATAGATCCTGGTGGAACACCATGGCATAATTGCCATGGCACAGAGCAATAATCCCCCAGCACCACCTTCTGGAATCAGCCATCCAAGTAGGAGCAGAACCAGTGCAGTGCCTCCAACTCCCAACCCAGACAACCTATCCAGAAGGATACTATGACTGATGGTATCAGAAGCCTCTGAGAGGTCCAAGAGGTCCAACAGAATCAGCAGGATCGCACTCCCCTTGTCTCTCTCCCGGTAAAGGTCATCCCACAGGGAGACCAAGGCAGTTTCCATTCCAAAACCAGGCCTGAAGCCTGACTGAAATGGATCTAGATAATCCATTTGATTTCAGAGTGCCTGGAGTTGACCAGCAACCACCCGCTCAAGCACCGTGCCTAGGAAGGGGATATTAGCAACCGGTCTATAGTTGTTAACATCTTCTGTATCTAAGTTAGGCTTTTTCAGGAGTGGCCTAATAACTGCCTCCTTTAAAGTGCCTGGCACCACTCCTTCTCTCAAGGAGGCGTTGACAACCTCCTGGATCCAGCCAGACATCCCATCCTTATTAGATATAATAAGCCATGATGAGCAAGGGCCAAGCACACAGGTGATCGACTGGACTTGGCCAAGCACCTTATCCACATTCTCGGGTCTCAACAACTGAAACTCACCAGATAAAACTGAAGCAGACGGTGCTTTGGGCACCTCTACTAATGGAGCTGCATTAACTTCAGTGTCCAAGTCATGACAAATAATAATAACTTTATCTTCAAAGTGTCGTGCAAACTCATCAACGTATGCTACCAAGGATGTCAGAGAATTCCTCCCTGATTTTAAATGGGCTCGAATTCTGACAAATCCAGTCTGAGAAATCCTCCTCAGAACGGGGTGGCCAGGTCGACCCGGACCGGAGCTCATGCAGACCCTTTTATTTTCCTACGCCAAAGGGCAGATTTTTCAAAAATAATTACAGAAATAAAAACGTAAATCGGAAATGGAGGAAGAAAGACCACGAGCGGCTTTACCCTTTTTACGAGGCATTTTCCGGAGGCTTTATTTCACTGGGGCTGAGTCGTCCACAGAAATCCTCCATCTTTTCTGTTTATTGTCTGTGGAGGTGAGGTGAGGTGAGGTGAGGTGAGGTCAGGTCAGGTCAGGTCAGGTGAGGTCAGGTGAGGTGACCGGAAGTTACGTGGGGAATCCCCGTGAAGGGCTTTACTCTTATGGAGACCGGAGGCACGTGGGAAGGATTTTTCAGCAGGAATTACAAAGGTATTTATGTAAGTTCCTGTGCCAGAAAAAAATGGGGGGGGGAATCCGGTGCAGGCGGATGGCGGAATGGGGTGGCCCTTGGCTCTGCAGCATCCTCGCGGAGCAGAGTCACTCTGCGAGGATTCCGGCAGGAGGAACGGATTGCCTCCCCCCACCCACGGATTCCCCACTGGAACAGACGGTGGGGAATCTGTACACCCCTAGTTTTCACCATCTCTCTCTCTGACCCAGATTGCAAAAGGCCATGATCTATTCAGAAAAGCTCTGCCAGACAACACTGAAAAGATACAATGGTGGTGGAAAAGAACTCCCTCTTTGCCACCCTCAGTAATAAAGTGGGATAACCTCATGCACCTCCCTTAGTGCTTAAAATTCAATTTCAGTTCTAGAAAAATCTTGTCCTGACTCCAGCCACTAAGATATAGTGGCCCTGATCCAATGCTCAAAGATGGACTCCACAGTTCTACACAGGAAGTTTTGCACAGCTTTCGATACTGTGGACTTGTAGAAAGCTCAAGATATCCATCAGAGCTTGAAGAAGCATTCATTCATCACGGGCAGTTTTCTAATGTTATTTTCCAAAGTCACTTCCCACTTTGTGAAGTGCACTAAGAGGGATATGACTTCAAGAAATATGCCCCAGGCCTCAATGGTTATAACTTTGCTTATAATTTTTGAACATGCAGAATGAACAGCAGAGAAACATGATGCTCAATCACAAAACTAGAAACACTGGACAAGCGTAGACTTTGCATTGTAAACTAAAGTGAGTTTAGATCTACTCTTCATTCTCCATACTTACCTCCCTGGATAAGATAATTAGAATTTACTCCTTTGTTTATCAGGGTGGTTTTACTCTAACATTAATTGATTGCTTTGAGAAGTTGATTTTGCTAGGGGTGCACGAAAGTCACTAACCTGTCCTCGAAGCTTTTCGCGGTGGGGGGGAGGTGCTTCGCTGCTCCCCCCGCGAAGTTCAGGCCGGGGGGGGGAGGCTTCCCGCCTCGCCCGGCCGAAATTCAGGCCGGGGGAGAGGCTTCCTGCCTCGCCCGGCTGAAATTCAGGCCGGGGAGGAGGCGCCTCGCCTTGCCCGGCCGCGAACTAAAAAGTTAAAAACAAACAAACAAATGCCCCCGTGATAGGCTACGTGATGATTAACGTAGCCTATCACGGCTAGATCTGCAAAGTCAGCCGTGATAGGCTACGTAAATTGTCACGTAGCCTATCACGGGTGACTTAAAAAAAAAAAAGCACGTATGCAAATGGCGGCCCCCATAGGGAGCCGCCATTCGCGTTCCTTATTTGGTCGCTGTAGTCTACGTAAATCTTTACGTAGACTACAGCGACCAAATAAGGAACGGGAATGGCGGCTCCCTATGGGGGCCGCCATTATCCGTATGTGCTTTTTTTTTTTTTTTTAAGTCATCCGTGATAGGCTACGTGATGATTTACGTAGCCTATCACGGCTGACTTTGCAAATCTAGCCATGATAGGCTACATTAATCATCACGTAGCCTATCACGGGGGCGTTTTTTTTTTCTTTTATTGCAATGTCGGCAGCGGCAGCCGGTCGAAAGACCGGCTGCCGCTAGGGGTGGACGAAAGTCACTTACCTGTCATCGAAGGCCATTCGCGGTGGGGAGGAGGCGCTTCGCTGCTCCCCCCACGAAGTTCAGGCCGGGGGGGGAGGCTCCCACTGCCTCGCCCGGCTGAAATTCAGGCCGGGGGGGAGGCTTCCCGCCTCGCTCAGCCGAAATTCAGGCTGGGGAGGAGGCGCCTCGCCTCGCCCGGCCGCGAACGCGAAAGTTAAAAAAAAAAAAATGCCCCCTGATGGGCTATGTGACGATTCACGTAGCCTATCACAGCTAGATCTGCAAAGTCAGCCGTGATAGGCTACGTCAATCGTCACGTAGCCTATCACGGGTAACTTAAAAAAAAAAAAAAGCGCGTACGCGAATGGTGGCCCCCATAGGGAGCTGCCATTCGCGTTCTTTATTTGGTCGCTGTAGTCTATGTAAATGTTTACGTAGACTACAGCGACCAAATAAGGAACGGGAATGGCGGCTCCCTATGGGGGCCGCCATTATCCGTACACTCTTTTTTTTTTTTTTTTTTAAGTCACCCGTGATAGGCTACGTGACGATTCACGTAGCCTGTCACGGCTGACTTTGCAAATCTAGCCATGATAGGCTACGTGAATCGTCACGTAGCCTATCAGGGGGCGTTTTTTTTTTTCTTTCATTACAATGGCGGCGGCGGCAGCCGGTCGAAAGACCGGCTGCCGCTCCCGCCTCACTCGAACACCCGCCGAACCGCCGGCCGGACCAGCCACCGGGAGGGACATTCGATGAAGGTAAGTCCCGTCCCGAGGGGGGTACGGGGTGCGGGGGGGGTGCGGAGGATTTCTCCCTGAAACTTGTTCGGGGGGCCGAACACGTTGGCACTTGGCCCCCCGAAGTTTCGGGGAGAAATTCTCCGCCATCCCTAGCTGCCGCTCCCGCCCCGGACGAAGACACGACGAACCGCCGGCCGGACCCGCCGCCGGGAGGGACATTCGCCAAAGGTAAGTCCCGTCCTGGGGGGGGTGCGGGGGGCAGGGGGGTGCGGAGAATTTCTCCCCAAAACTTGTTCGGGGGGCCGAACACGTTGGCGCTCGGCCCCCCGAAGTTTCGGGGAGAAATTCTCCACCAACCCTATATTTTGCATGTCTTCTGCATTGCACCTGCAGTTCATCTTAGATATCAGTTAGCCTTTTTATTATTTCAAGGCTTTGAGAATAAGAATAATAATTACCATATTTATTCATACAGTATCTTCCAGATGGTAATCACAGAGAGCTATTTCTATTGCAAATATATTACCTCCCATTGGGATTCCCCAAATGTTTGTTTTGCCAGGACCCCTTTAAACATCCACATCCATTTTCTTCCCCTCAATACCTCTACCTGAAGAATGTAGTCAGTCAACAGGATAATTCTGAAAGGCTTCTGTGTGTTTGGTACCAAAACGTTGACCGCCCATAATGTTGCCACTTACACACACACACCACTCAAATATATTCTTCATAGTTTTTTTTAAGTTCCTTTTATTAATAGACTCTTATAAAACCACTCATGCACCCAAATGCATGGAAATAGTAAGTTAAGGTGCCTACCTTCTGCATCACAGAAGCAGCAAATGTGTCATCACATAATGTACAGAGCATGGAGGGTAGCTTTGCCCTCATTGCAACAATGTTGTGAGGGCCACTCTATATTTTTCTTCACGGGAATGAATGGTAGTGATTAGAGCTGTGTACCAGCCCCCAGACTTGACTCAGATCCTGATTCAGTGCTTGAGAAAATGGCCTGATTCTCCTTCGAATGTTTCAGAGGCCATTCAATTTAACTCAGGTACCAAACCTCAGCCAAGAGTTGGAAGTCTGACCATCTGAGGTATTGTCTCCCATTAACTATCATGGGAAATCAAAACTGGCTATAACTTTTTCTCTTTCTCAGAATTGGGTGTTATTGGAAATAGTAGTCCCTGAGGAGGGGATTATACCTGCTAAATGTCAGAAAAATAGATGCAGGGGCTTTTGCTACACACCTTCATATTTTGCTCTCTCTTTTTTTTGCAAATTGACAATATCATTTTTATTTCTTGGCAGAATTGCATGAAATCCACAGAGACAGTTGCCTTTTCTGAGGGTAACAAGTATGCCAATTTTCAGAATTATAGCTAGGGATGGACAAGCCCATCTCCATCCGGGGTGGGGGGAGCTTGGCGAACTGCCCCACGCAGCCCACGTGGCCTGGACCTGCTCGGCAAGTTTCCCAACTTGCCCCACCTGCCCGTGAGCTGCATGAGCTGCCCCTCTTCCTAGCACCATCTGGCTGTCAAGGGCTGGTGCGGGGAAAGAGGGCCTCAATGGCCAGTCCCCAGCCTCTCGCCATTGCTTTCTCTAGAGGAGACCAGGGTGAGAGTGCTGGAGTGCCGCCATCACCCTTCTTCCTTGTGCCAGCTGTCAAGGGCTGGCGTGGGAAAAATGGCTTCAGTGGCCAGCCCCCAGCCTCTCGCCCTGGCCTCCAGCAGGTGTGTGTGTGGGGGGGAGAGGATAAGTGCCTCCTTCTTCCCTCTGCCCCCATCTGCTACAGCGGTGGTAGCAAGGGTCAAGCTGGTCATTTTCTGTAAGGCCAGGGAAACTTACAGAAAATGACCAGCCTGTCCCACACTACTGCTGTTGTATCAAGGATGGGGGAAGGAGGAGAGGCTCTGCCTTCTTCCCATCTCAGTGATTGGCTTGCTGAGAGAGAGAGTGGGTGCCCGAGCTCTTGACCAACTCAGCATGCCATGAGTTGGGCAAGAGCTCAGGTCTGTGAACTGGCATCCAGGGGGCCGAACGGGCAACTTCTCACTGGGCTTCAAGCCCCAACCGGATGCTCGTACCATCCCTAATTAAAGCTCCAGCAGGTTTTGTGCTAGAGCAGCCTTGACATTTTGAGGGTCTCCAAAGGACACAGTTATCCCTACGTTCCTTGTGGACCCTTGTTCCGAAAATGACAAGCATCCTAGTGGTATCCATAAATAAGAAACCTGCAAAGTTTCAGAAGGTTGAGTGCAGTGGTTCATGTGGTAGGGAAGTCCGCAATTCGAGGGGGTGGGGAAGTGATGTGCTTCCCCTTCCCATCCTCTGGTATTGGGGGGGGGGGGTTCAATTCATGTGAAACTGGCATACGTCATAAAGGTGTGCTCAGGCAAGAAACCTGTGAAGTTTCAGAAGGACAGCTGGAGGGGCTAGGGAGTTGGGATGACTGAGAACCATTTAAAGACCTTTTTCACGGTGAAGTCTGCTGGTGTTGGAAGAATGTCCATCTCATAGTCCCATCTGTGCACTCCCCCAAAGTACAGTGATTGGAGCCTCAGGAAAAACTTGTCCTAGGATTGGAAGGTAGACCTCTCAGTTACTCAACCATGCTCCCTTCCCCTCCTCCACTCATCAGGATTTTAGAGAAGCAAAACCAAAAGATGCTATTTGGAGAGGAGACAGAATGTCTGGGAGCATGAATTGGTAACAATGCCTTGTTCTGGACCAGTTTTGGAGGAAAGCCCACTTCACCTCAGGAAGCACCAGACCGATTCTGCTCGGCTTCATCCAAATCCAATGCACATCCATAGTAACTATTCACTTAAATGAAAAAAAACTCAAGGGGTGCACTCGGGGACACCATTAGATGGGACTCAACATGAGAATTAGTCCTGCTGCTATCTGCATAGCTCACCCCTTCTGCATAGCCCCATCAGTGATTCTGATTTTAGATCCCATAATAACATGACGGAATGTTGAAAAATAGCTTTTAAATATATTGATGATTACAGTTCTAACTTCATAGTGCTGTGGGGGAGACAAGAACATATCTGATTCCTCATCACTTGTGCTCCATCCAGCATGGTTCCTGCACACATCCATGCAATAAGATGGCCCACATTGGAAGATTCACAGGCATTAATCTCAAACTTGCAAATATCCCACTTCCCACAATGACAATTTCCTTTGTCTGGCACACAGTTACACTGGTAGGCTGGCTAGTAAAATGTTTTGTTGGCTAATCATCCCCCCTGCCCAACACTGACATCATATGTAACATTTTCTTAGTAGCAAAGCCAAAAAGTATAATCATGTTTAGCACACAATCAGTGCAAAATCACCAAGCAGGAAAGTGGCATTTTTTAATTGCCATTTTCAGAGGAAGAATAATGTTCTTTGCTTTTCATTGTATTCTGTTAGTTTAAATTCATCTGATGGCTTTTCTTTTTAAACAGAGAGGAAGAGACATTGAAGCCTAAAAGAATGGAGATAGAATAATATTGTCATTTGCACAATGTAGCATGCATACTAAAAAAACCCTTCAAAAATTCTCAATGAATAAAGATGTTTCATGAGAGAAAGGGCCTTATTTAAATAGCTGCTTACATTTTGTTAACAATTCTTCGGTGGTGCTATGAACCAGCTGTAGTTGCCATATCCAAATCCTGGCAGATCAGAATTTGACCTAGCCAGACTTTTAAAGCAAGAATTGAAAGCTTTGAAATGGCTTTGACGTACCCTCCAGCATTTCACAGATGAAAATGGGGACTTTTGATGTAATTGTTACACACCCCTGTTCTTGTACTATGAATCACTTCCTCAGGCTCCAGACGCAACTGCATAGTCCCGAAGGCTCCTTTCTGCCTTCTGTATTCATTTATTCTGAAATAGCCGATTCAGACACAGTGATTCTGAAATAGGGCTGTAACAAAGGTTCACCTGTTTAATTTCTGTGCACGTGTGTGCATGTGTGCGTGCGTGTGTGTGTGTGTGTGTGTGTGTGAAAGGAGCATTGCGAGAGGGACTTTTCCTGAAAAACACCCCTGATTATGCAAATGTTCACCTTTTATTGCACCTATGAATTGCTGTTTCCCCCTTGATCTGCTGCTCCTTTGGTGCCATTTTTTATGTTCTTCCTGGGAAGAGTTGCATCAGTGATGCCAGCCAAACTGGAGATCATATGGGGAAGAGCATCATATCACGACAGTGCATAACCAATCCGGGATGGCTATGTGTTGACATCACTGGGGGATGAAGCAACCTTTAGGAAACACTGCCCCCACTGGGTGAACAATTTCATTCAACAATATTAAAAAAAGAAAAAAACACCACCAAAAGGGGGACCCAGTTTTTGATGTTGCTGGAAATAATGGCAAAGTCTCCCCCTTTCAGCTCAACCCTGTTTTACATACAGAAGGGACATTTATTCTTTTAGAGCACAACCCTATTGGATCTGCCCTTGATACTCATAAGCCTCTGAACTTGGAAGTTTACAAGTATCCAGCACGCTCCGGGAGAGAGCGCAGGACAGGAAGGCCTGGCGTGCTATGGTCCATGGGGTCACGAAGAGTCGGACACAACTGAACGACTGAACAACAACAACAACAACAGCACAGAGTGGGAGGCACGGAGGAGGCAATCCTTGCCACTGCCACACCTCCTGCTCTGTAAACTACACGAGCTTTTTCGCTAAGGTGCCAGGTAGGAGGAGGGAAGGAGGCTGAGGAGGCCGAAGGATTCCTCATCAGCTGGCCTCCACAGTCCCCTTCCCTCCCTGCCCATGGGATTGACCCATTTCCTTCCTCTGCGAGGTCGCCTTTGTCACCTCAGAGAGGCAGCTGCCATAGTTCTCTCCGTGCTGGTGTGGAGGGGGAGGGGGAGGGGAGTCGGGATTCCTAGGTCTGAGTGCTGTCTCCAACCTCGGATCCAGGAATCTGAACTATCCTATCCCCCCCCCTACCCGAACCCTGTGTAAGGGCCATAGGATTGCTTTTCCCATATATTAGAAATATATAATTTTAATATTATTAACAGTTCATATTGAAACTCGCCAACAAGGCATGAAGTGATACGCTTTGAAAAACAGGGTGCCTTATTTATTACTCTTATATCCCACCTTTCCTCCAAGGAGCTAACCTGGTTCCTTCCCATTTTATATCGTCACAACAAACTGGGGGGGGGGTAGGTTAGGCTGGGAGATAGTGACTGGTGCAAGATCATCCAGTGAGTTTCATGGTTAAGTGGGGCTTTGAACCATGTTCTAGTCTGACACTACTATACCACACTGTCTCTCTGATCATGTTCTAAGTGTTTGTGTGTGTGCATGTCTGTGCATGTTAACAAGAGAGAAGGTGTATCCATCACACACTTGGTTACTCCCCCATTCTTGAGCAGAAATGAGTAGCAGTGAGTTTTGACATCCAGTATTATTCCCTCAACTCACTGAAGCAATTGTCCTCTCTGGGATTTGGGTTCCAAAGCTTTCTATCCCCAAGGTCTTGCTCAGAATTTATCTGACCTCCAGAGCTTTTCTCCAGGGGAATACTTCCTTCCTTCAAAGATGGACACCAGTCCATCTATAGCAAGCATGAGAAGACTTCAGCCTTGTGCGATTTACCTTCTCTTGTACTAGGAGCCTGAGATTCACCAACCAGCCAAATGCATTAGAGAGCACCCTATTTTGAACTTCATGCTGAATGTGCAAAGATCTAAATGGCAGCCAGACACTGGAGGGTGGGGCTTCCATGCACACCCACATCAACCTCTTACTTTAGCCCTGTTTTTGTGTAGGGTTTATAAGAGGTCTGTTCCTGTAGGCATATTTGATGATAACATACCTAGTAATATTGCCTATCATATCAAGTACTATGTTCCAAAATGTATGGATCCTAAGTAGGGATGTCAGAGAAATCCAGAAATTTCATGAATCTGACCCATGGATTCTGCAGCAGACCAGCTTTTCCCAAGTCACATAGATTCCGCAGATTTGCGGACCAGTTTTTGGTTGTTTTTTTTTACTTTCCAAAATGTTATGCAATTTTAGTTATACAAAAATATGGAGAGGGGAAAAAACCACTGGCCAAAAATTTGCATTTCCCCCATAGGCTAAAGCATGAAAGTGCACATTTGGGGGGAGGGGGGATTTGCACATTTTAGGTGAGGGATTTGCACATTTTTGCAAGTGTGAATTTGCGCAAATGTGGGGAACGGGGAAAAATTCACCAATAAGCGGATGAGGGAACAAATGACATCTGACAAAATTGTATACCCCTAATCCTAAAACATGTCCAGTAACAATGAGAAGATCTTGAATTTAGAACCCTACATTTCCAACTATGAATGTCTGAGTTATTTAGGGTGCAATCCTATGCATAGGGCGCAATCCTATGCAAGAAGTCCTACAGCTCCCAGTATTCCCCAGCTGGCTGGGGAATGGTGGGAATTGTTGGACTTCATTCTGTCTAAATGTACATTGGATTGCACCCTTAATTACACAAGGTCTCTGGGGTTAGATGTTATCTCAAGGTGACTCATTTCTCCTCTACATATTGGAATAAATAGCACATTTTACTCCAATATTGAAATGATATTTCCAGTAATCATTTGTAATTGCAAGCTGTAGATTTCTCTCCCTTTTTTTTTCTTTTATGTATCTCAAGAGGGTCTGCTGCTTTTAATAATGAAAATAAAATGCCATCTATTGTTCATACACATAGTTTTAAATTATAATAAAAAGTGAGATATTGTTCACAGCAATCCTCACATAACTTCAGTGTTTTCCCATATTGCCATGTCAAAGTCCCCTAATAGTGATATTTCTAGGATTGATAATAAAATATCTTATCTACAAATATTGATAATATATTTGCACATGTTATGATGACTCAGTCTTCACATAGATGCCAGATTTGACTTGATCCTTGATTTACCCATAAACTAAAATCATGTAGAATTCAGCTCAGATGAAACCCAATACAAAACATTATAGGTCAGGGATGGTGAGAAGATAGATCGAGATCTAGTGGTGGATTTCTGGGTGACCTGTTGTGGATTGGCAAGGATTTCTGACTTCCAATTATTTAACTATAGCAACAACAAAATGCCCTAAAATATACTGCTGAAAAGATACTTGCCCTAAAATATACCACTGAAATGAAGAAAGCGTGGGGAGAATCAGGAGTGGATTTTTTGTATGGAAGAACTGTGAGGTCCATTAAGTTCTGGTGGTCAAAACAAATTCCGGGGCTCTTTAATTCTAACTGAATAACTTCTGTACCAGGCTCTGGTCAGTGGCTCTCAGGGTCCTAGTACAAGACAAGGCAGATCCTGCAAGTCTGAACCCTGCTCATATTTGCTATAGATCAGGAGTGGGCCACATGCATTCCCTGGGCTTTTTTGCATCCCCCACCCCACCCAATGCACTGCCACTGCTGAATTGCCACTAGATTTCGGTGGCGCAGTATCAGCAGCAAAAAAAATAGTGCCTTTGGGGACTTGACAGAATCAGTTAGTTGAGAAAGGAGAAAACTAAAGGAGTGAGTGCCATGACTGTGAATAAAGTTCAGTTTGGTCACAGAAATCCATTGCTAGGAGGTCAGAGGCACTGAACTGGAAATTCCCTAACCCCTTCGCCAGCTTGTCTGGCAAAAGGGGGGGACATTGCGGGTGGGTGGGGTGAGAAGAGGTGGCTGCTGCCTATTGGGTGCCCCCCCCATGGCACCACCAAGCAGGGGAGGAGTCGGCAGAGCCCTCTTAAGCTCTGTGCCCCCTCCAAACCAGCTCTCTCGCTCTCGCGGCTGACCTGGAAGCGACGACCAAATCCTGGCTGTCAGCAGAACCGTCCCGTCGCTCCCGCCTGGCTGTCAGCAGAACCGTCCCGTCACTCCCACCGAGATTGCAGCCGGAGCACCTGAGGCCTGTCCGGTGCTGGCGCTCGCTTGAGCAGCACACGTGCCTCATGGGCGCCGGCCTCGCTGCTGTGGCACGCGCACTGGCGCTCACCGCTTTGGCGCGTGTGCCCCTTGCCTCCGGATCGCCGGCGGGGCGGCCCTTTCGCCGGCGCTTGCTGGGCCTCTGGGGGCGCTGGCGCTCGATGCTGCGGCGGGCATGCCCCTCGCCTCCGTCTCGCCGGGCGGGCGGCCGTCTCGCGGGCGGTTGCCGCGCCCCGGCTCGCCGGGAGACGCAGCCCCTCACTGGGTCTTGCTGCGTCTTCAGGGGGGGGTGCCCGTGGCTGCATTGCGTGTGCCCCTCCCCTCTGGCTCGCTCGGGGGGTGGCCCTCTCAACAGCGTTTGCCGCGCCTCGGGGGGCACGACCCTTGCGACTGCGACGTGCGTGCCCCCCGCCTCCGGCTCGCCGGGAGGCGTGGCCCCGCGCCCGGTCTGGCTGCGGCTCCGGGGGCATCGGCGCTTGCTGCTGCCCTGCGCCCGCCCCTCGCCTCCGGCTCGCCGGGAGGCGCGGCCTTCTTGCCGTGCCGCCTGGGTGCGCCGGCCCCTCTCTCAGCGGCGCACGTACCCTTCGCCTCCTAATGGCTGGGCGGGCGGCCCTCTCACCGGCGCTTGCTGCGCCTCCGGGGGTGCCGACGCTCGTGGCTGCGGCACCTGCGCCCCCCCTGCCTCTGGCTCTCTGGGAGGCGCAGACCCGCGTTGGGTCTGGCTGCGACTCCGGGAGGCACGGCCCTCTTGCTGAGCTGCCGGGTGCGCTGGCCCCTCCCTCAGCGGCGGACGTGCCTCTTCACTCCTGCTTTGCTGGAGGGGCGGCCCTCTCAGTGGTGTTTAGTGTGCCTCCGGGGGCGCCGACGCTCGTGGCTGCGGCGCCTGCGCCCCCCGCCTTCGGCGCGCTGGGAGGCGCAGCCTCTCGCTGGGTCTGGCTGCGGCTCCGGCGGCGTCAGCGCTCGCTGCTGCGCTGCGCCCGCCCCTTGCCTCCGGCTCGCTGCGCACTGCCAGGTTCGCTGGCCCTCCTCGGCGGTGCACATGCTCCTCGCCTCCCCGCCCGCTGGCTTTTGCGGTGCATGGCCCCTGCTCCTTTCAGCAGCTGTTCTCGCTGCTGTAGGGGCATTAGCGAACAAGACCCAATGCGGTGTAGCTGCGAGTGCATTTGCCGGCGGGGCCGGGTGATCCTAGTTCTAGTCCCCACACAGCCATGGAAGCTCACTGAGTGACTTCACGGGCCGGTCACAGACTCTTAGCCCAACCTACCTCACAGGGTGGTTGTTCTGAAATTGTAGATGAGGAGGATAAGCTGCCTTGGGCTCCTTGCAAGTGGTAAACGGGGGCATATAAATGCAATAAATAATTATAATTACTAAATATATATAATGTAATACTTTTTCCCGTGAGCAACGCGCTCAGCGCGTGCCTTCTCTATCCCCCCCATCATTCATATCTTGCAGTTATACTGGCCGTTCATCCTTGGCATTGCCCTACCTAGGGTGTTGGACAGTGACCTTCCTGCACTTGCCAGGCATTCGGCCCACTCATACCCTGGGCCTGCCTCCGCCCTACAGTAAAAGGCTATAGGTGCTGCCTTGGTTGACCTGGGGTCCTGCTGGTTAGCCCTCTCTAGGATCTCGACTCCTGTGGGTTTACGCCCCTGCCTGCGTTTGTGCTTTCAGGGATTGGCCGAGTAGTGGTTGGAGTATTGCACTGGGACCTAGGTCCTTGCTATCTTCCCTGGTGCTAGGCCTCTGGCAGCCTGATACCAAGCACCGACCCTGGACTCCACCTTCTTGCATCATGCCCCAGAAGAAGGGCCATGGTGCAAGGAGGGGGAAGGGTAGGGCCCGCCACCAAGAGACCTCAGCCTGGGCCCAACTCCAGGTCTGAGGCAGAGGCGGGCCCAGTTCTGACCTTAATCCTTGCTCGCCTGGAGGCTCCTGAGTGTTTCTCAGGAATTCCTCCCCCTCCCCTGGCCAGGCCTAGGAAAACCACGGCGGTCCAATCCGAAAGGATGCGTCAACAGACCCAACACGGCTATTTTTCTATTTCAGCACATCTGATGCCGTTGCAGCTTCCACCTCCTCTTCACCGGCTATTCTCAAGAGCCCACTGCCCCCAGAGGGGCTCTTTTCTCCTGCGACTTCTTCATCCCCCATCACCCAAGCGACGCCATCCACTTTGCCGGTTGGGGATCAGAACTTGGTCACAGTGGGTTCAGTGCATCTGGATGCCATAGAAGCATCGCCCAGCCACCTTGTCTGCAGTAGGGGTGCACGAAAGTCACTTACCTGGTCTCGCAGCTTTTCGCGGTGGGGGGGAGGCGCTTCGCTGCTCTCCCCCCGAAGTTCAGGCCGGGGGAGGGAGGCTTCCCGCCTCGCCCGGCCGAAATTCAGGCCAGGGAGGAGGCGCCTCGCCTCGCCCGGCCGCGAAATTAAAAGTTAAAAAAACAACAACAATGCCCCAGTGATAGGCTATGTGACGATTAACGTAGCCTATCACGGCTAGATTTGCAAAGTCAGCCGTGATAGGCTATGTAAATCGTCACGTAGCCTATCACGGGGGCGTTTTTTTTTTAATTTACTTTTATTGGAATGGCAGCGGCAGCAGCCGGTCGAAAGATCGGCTGCTGCCCCCGCCCCTGACGAAGACCCGACGAACCGCCGCCGGGACCCGCCGCCGGGAGGGACATTCGGGAAAGGCAAGTCCCGTCCCAGGGGGGGTGCGGGTCGGTGCGGAGAATTTCTCCCTGAAACTTTTTCGGGGGGCCGAACACGTTGGCGCTCGGCCCCCCGAAGTTTTGGGGAGAAATTCTCCGCCAACCCTAGTCTGCAGCGCATCTGGGCGCCATTGCGGTCTCCACCTCTTCTTCGCAGGCTCACCTTGGCAGCACACTACCTCTGGAGGCAGCCTACCCACCTGAGGCAGACCCATCAGCAGTGACCCAAGTAGCATCATTCACCTTGTCCGCTGGGGACCAGGGTGCTGTGGCCCCCGATCCATTGCGCCTGCACACTATTGAGGCTATGCCCCGTCTTCGCAGGGTCTCCCAGGCAGCACACCACCATTTGAGGCGGTTCACCCTCCTGGGGCATCCTGTTAGCAGCGTTAGCGGCATCATCCCCCCTACTTATAAGGGACCCTGGCACGGCTGCCCCGGGTATGGGTGAGACAACCACACTCCCTATATATGACTCCTGGGCCACATGCGGTTCCGTCAGTCATATCTTCAGTAGCACTTTACGCCCCTTTCGTTAGTGTCCGGCTGAGTCCTGCAGGGTTAAACTTAGGATGTCTTGTTCCTACCCCCACACGCCCAGACACCCACATACGTGGCAATGCTAGGTCCTTTCGCTAATCCCGTGAGAGGAGCAATGCCCATCCAGGCTGTTTCTTCTGCAATTGGCCTTCACCTTAGGAGTGGCACAGCTGCCTTGTGCCGAGGCCGTCCGCGGAAGGGTTGCTATTAACCTTCTATGCGCTGGGACCTGAAAGACCAGGGCCTTTAGGCTACTAGTTATGTCTCCTTCCCTGCCGGATTGCAGCAATAGGTCTGACAGTGGCCTCCACCTATTGCGGGCCCAGTGATTTGGCACTGCATGCTGAGCTGTGAGTACAGCCCCATGGTCACATGCTCCCAAACCATTGCCATTTTCCGTCACAGGTGCTCCCTTGGTAGCAGATCGCACCCATCCATTTCCTGTCCAATAGCCCGGGGGTGGCAGGGTCCCCCTGGGGGGGGCCAAGACTGCAGGAAGCCTGTAGCAGGTTACTGCCCCTCCCAATGTGCCCCAGCCTGGTCAGAAGGGTGCCGCTCCTTCGGTTTTTTAACATGCTACTCCCCATGACATCCCTTTGGGAGTCCAGGCTATTCCATAGCCTCTCTTTCCTGTAAGCCAGCCCATTCTTGACGAGACCCCCTGGGTGTCTGGGCCCTGTTCGAAACACCTCTTCCGAAGATATGGTTGTCTCGGTCTGGTAGACCGACCCCTGGTCCCTGCTGGGCATGTTGCTACATGGGGTCCAGCAGCGTGGGTAGTGTTCTCACTTAATCAAAGCATTTGTCCCCTTACCTTTTGATCTCGGTGTCACTTTCGCCCACAGGACAGTGGGCCTGTATGCCGCATTACATTCTGGGGAATCAAGTTTGATCCCCTTGGGCAATGTTCTCTACCCCCCCCCCCAGACAAATCTCTGGCCTTCAGGCCGACTCCAGGTGGTTTTTTACATCTCCCTAGGGTCTCCCTCGGGGGCCCTTGTATGAAGTTGTAGGGCAATTTTCTCAATCTCCCCGGTAGGGTAGTGGCCCCTGGCCGTGCCTTCCTGTGCCAGCTCTGTTCGACAATACAGGGACTGCAGCGGCTACACCATCGGACCATGGTCACTCACGCTGTGCGTCTGGATATGCAGTTGCGGCTTCAATATTGCGGGATTTTAATGCTCAATGCCAACCTGCAGATCTTACCGGGTGCCGCTGGTACCCTGAGTTTCAGAATCGCACAGCTGGTTTGGTGGTGCCCTGGGCAGCAGCCTCAGAGTTGGGCCACCACCAGAATTTGTCAGGACCAGCCTTCTACAGTCCTTCCCCATTCACCTAGTCGTACACATTGGGGCCAACCTCATAGCCAAGTCATTAACCCTCTTTGTACAACATGGCCACTGTGCGAGTTACTTAGTCCCTATCCCACAGAAATCGGGGATCATGTCATTGGGCAGAGCATCCATGCCCCAGTGTCTGGGTGTCTACGTCTGATTACGGGCCCACCATGTGCTGGGTTTTGGCACACCCAGTTGCCGATGCTTTGTCATGGAATCAGATCGACAGGCTCTGGGCCTTACCCTCATGGGTGTGTCTGTTACTAGGTACCATCCTTGCAAGACTACATGGGACCGGCGTACCGAAGCTGAACATGTTATCCTAAATTACATAGCTTTACTTGCTGCTGCCACCAGGGCGGTCCCGCACCTTAGGAGCAAACATCAGTCAGGACTCATGGCCCTTCCCTATACAGCCTTGCTGCAATTCTTCATCTCTTGGAAAAATAAGGGGGATATCAGCTAGAGCCAGGAGGGGCGAGCTGGCCTTTTTCAGTCTTCTTGGCCACAACAAGGAGAGTTACTGACGCCAAGTCAGCTTTCAGTGCCAGGCATCCACCGTGAGGTGGTGGCGCGGCCGCCTCCACCTTTTAGCAAGATTCTGGGCACCCTCTCCAGATTCCCTTTTTGGGTTCCGAGATAATGGCCCTCCATTAGCCCCTCCCCATATGGCGTTTCACTGTCCCACACTGCAGCTTTAACAGCTCTCTGCGGGGCCCTTGGGATTTTCAGGGTCATTTTGGGTTCCTTATCTGGCTTGTCCAGAAGGGCCTTCAGATACTACGATGTACAGGTCTTTCCCACTGTACTCCACCTACCCATTCAGAGGTTAATGCCCGTCAGGGTCATCACAGGTTACTGAGATACTGGGTCTGGAAGGGACCCTTGTCTTGTCAGTCCGACAGTTCACTATTAACAAAATTTCAGTTGAGCTGCTACCACATCAGCTCTAGCATGCTAGGCAAGGTAATTTTCGATAGGAACCCTCTTTTGGTATTGAGCAATATATTGAAGGCAGCCACTTCAGGTGTCTCTCACAGGCAGGTTATGGCAGTGGAATGATGGCAGTTTGAAGCATTCCAGCAGGGCCCTCACAATTTGACCGCTTTCTTTCTGTTGCAATTTTCCCTTTGCTTGCCCTAATGTTTTCTTCCTCAGATGGCCGGACTCGACGTACGCCAGTACGGGTGCTCTTATGCGGGCACAGTATGGTGTTTTGGGCTGCACGTATGGTTCTACGCCAGCCTTCGGATCTTAGTTTCCGCTACCCAACACACTACGATCCAGTGGCTTAGCAGATGGAACATGCCGTGGGAGTCCCCCCCACCACCGTGTTTCACCAAGGTTTAGTCAGTCTTCCTCTGCAAGTCCAGGTGCTGCATGCTGGAGGGAATGACTTGGGCTGTAAGCCAGGCAAGGACCCGATCGAACGGGCCTTGATGAATGTGCAGGTGGTCTGGCATACCTGGCCGGAAGTAGCCATTACGATTCTCACTGCTACTTGGATCAATTGGAAGGCTCGGAATGACATTGCCGTTGGCAGGGCGCGTCAGAAAGTGAACGAAGAAAGGGCTTATGTGAATGGGGTGATGGATGCACCACCCACAGGAAATTCATTGGACAAGGAGGGAGCGTTACAGGCAGGACGGTGTCCACCTGTCTAATGTAGGGAATAGCATATTTCTGTCTGATCTGCAAAGGGGCCTGCGGGAAGTTCTTCTGTGCGGGTGGGGGGAGTTCACAAGCACTAGGCTTGTGACTCCTGTGGCGGCTAGGACGGGCAAAAGCAGAAAGGGATTAGGGATGGTGTGCATGCAGAGGCACTTTATGGTGACAGGTGACACCTGAGGCCCCCCGAACGGGTTGTGCGGCTCGGCGGGGGGATACGGGTTGCCTGGGAGACCAACCCTCCTCACTCACCCAGGTGTTGTGCGGCACCGGGTTGGGGGTGAGACTGGAAGGTCTACCTCCCCCAGAAGGGGCAGTCCGGAGGGGCGGCGAGATCGACGCCACCCCTCAGGCTGGGTGTGCTTTACCCGAGAAGTGCCAGCTAGTCGCTGGCACAGTCAGATACCCGTCCTAGGTTCCCCTTTGCAGATATTTCAATAAATGTGGCCCAATTTTCAACCCAAGCCTCGTTGTCTGATTCTTCTTTGACCCATCTCCGCTCGCAAATACCCTAACCCCGGCGCCAGCTTGTCTGGCAAAAGGGGGGGGGACATTGCGGGTGGGTGGGGTGAGAAGAGGTGGCTGCTGCCTATTGGGTGCCCCCCCATGGCACCACCAAGCAGGGGAGGAGTCAGCAGAGCCCTCTTAAGCTCTACGCCCCCTACGAACCAGCTCTCTCGCTCTCGCGGCTCCCTCCCACCCTCCCTTAAGCAGTGTGGGTTTATGCCGGTTGCCCTTTTGGGAGCCATGTAGGAATTTTTGGCTCACAGTTAAAATTGGCCTTTTACTGTGTGTCTTTTTGCCTACTTCACACTGTTATTGGGGCTAGGGTGCGTCCAGTAGGTGAATACAGTCTAATCTCTCATAGGTCACATTTTAGTGGCGGCTAGGACGGACAAAAGCAGAAAGGGATTAGGGATGGTGTGCATGCAGAGGCACTTTATGGTGACAGGTGACACCTGAGGCCCCCCGAACAGGTTGTGCGGCTCGGCGGGGGGATACGGGTTGCCTGGGAGACCAACCCTACTCACTCACCCAGGTGTTGTGCGGCACCGGGTTGGGGGTGACACCGGAAGGTCTACCTCCCCCAGAAGGGGCAGTCCGGAGGGGTGGCGAGATCGACGCCACCCCTCAGGCTGGGTGTGCTTTCGCCCGAGAAGTGCCAGCTAGTCACTGGCACAGTCAGATGCCCGTCCTAGGTTCCCCTTTGCAGATATTTCAATAAATGTAGGGGTGGACGAAAGTCACTTACCTGTCGTCGAAGCTTGTTCGCGGTGGGGGGGAGGCGCTTTGCTGCTCCCCCTGCGAAATTCAGGCCAGGGGGGAGGCTTCCTGCCTCGCCCGGCCGAAATTCGGCCGCGAACTCCAAAGTTTTTTTTTTTTTAAACGCCCCCGTGATAGGCTACGTGACGATTAACGTAGCCTATCACGGCTAGATCTGCAAAGTCAGCCGTGATAGGCTACGTTAATCGTCACGTAGCCTATCACGGGTGACTTAAAAAAAAAAAGCGCGTACGCAAATGGCGGCCCTCATAGGGAGCTGCCATTCGCGTTCCTCATTTGGTCGCTGTAGTCTACGTAAATCTTTACATAGCATTGCCCTTATTTTCGTCGTAGTCTACGTAAATCTTTACGTAGACTACAGCGACCAAATAAGGAGCGGGAATGGCGGCTCCCTATGGGGGCCGCCATTATCCGTACGCGCTTTTTTTTTTTTTTAAGTCACCCATGATAGGCTACGTGACGATTTACGTAGCCTATCATGGCTGACTTTGCAAATCTAGCCATGATAGGCTACGTTAATTGTCACGTAGCCTATCACGGGGGCATTTTTTTTTTCTTTGATTGGAATGGCAGCGGCGGCAGCCGGTCAAAAGACTGGCTGCCGCTCCCGCCCCGCACGAACACCTGCCGAACCGCCGGCCGGACCCGCCGCCAGGAGGAACATTCGCCAAAGGTAAGTCCTGTCCCGGGGGGGGTGCGGGGGGCAGAGGGGTGTGGAGAATTTCTCCCTGAAACTTGTTCGGGGGGCCGAACACATTGGCGCTCGGCCCCCCGACGTTTCGGGGAGAAATTCTCTGCCATCCCTAAATAAATGTGGCCCAATTTTCAACCCAAGCCTCGTTGTCTGACTCTTCTTTCACCCATCTCCGCTCGCAAATATATTTCTCCTATGGGTTTCACATATGACTATTGAGGGGGAGAGAGTGTATGTTTGGGCCCAATCCAGGTGTATCATCCTTCCCTCTAACAAACAGAAGGCCAGTCAAGGGGCATTTTCAGAGGACCTTCTTGGCTTTTGCAGTGGTATGTGAAAAGAAGACTACAGCTGTTGCTGATCTAGGTGACACAAGTATACATCATGTGTAGTGACTCTATAAGATCTGTTTCCAGATAATGTTTCCTATAAATAATCTGAACATTTCTGTTTTTTCCACCCATTGAAACAATTTTTTAAGTCTTTTAAGCCTGACTAAATCTGATAATGTAAAACTGAAGTACTCAGCAGTTGAATATCTTTGAAATCCTGTGATTATAGCATCTTAGTTTAAATAAAATTGCAGGGAAAGCAGCACAATCCATTTGTCAAATAAGCATTATGTATTTCAACTATGTTATGCTGTAGGTTGTTTAATTGCTACCTCTTACTATGTATATGAAAAGCTGAACATAAGTTGGGGTTTGATTGTATCATTGTGATATCATTGTATGTATTATCATTTCTCTTTATAGTTTATTTGGGCTTATAGCTTTCCTTCTAGAATAATAAGAAAAAAGGAGGGAAAATCTACCATAGAATCCTTGGATCTTCACCTGATTTTGAGCTGGTTCACACATCACAGCTAAGGATGTGCAAAACCCCTGTGTGAAATGTTCCAGTCTTATCAAACTCTCTTGGCTTCCTTTGAAATTCCTCAGAGGTTTCAACTGGAAAGCAGCATCTACATGTTCTATGTGTGCAGATTTTGCTTTAGGTAGAATCCCATGACATACTAGGGATATATGTGGAGCCTCTTGTCTCACCAACCCAAGACATTTTTTCTGGTCTTATCATAATTCTTTTGAGTTGCTTTCACTATTTCTCAAATGTTTCACCTGAGGAGGACCCCTGCCAGTTTGCTTTGAATATTGATTTAGGTCAGGGATGCAGAACTGTTTTGGGGTGGGGGGATGCAGCCAAGTCCACATAGTAAGAATGACCAGACTTGCTGAGTTCTGGTCTAGGAAATCTTGCCAATTGAAGAATAAACTAGTTTTAGTCAACCAAGATCAGAATGTATTGGGCAAACCAGTTCATGCTCCAGAAATTGAGCCCAGAATGGGTTCTGGACATGCACAGTGAGACATCATTTTGCCCATGGGGTGCAAGGTGGGTTGGGAGCAATTTCTGGAGCATGAACTGGTTTGCCCAATACATTCTAATTTTGGTGGACTAAAACTAGTTTATTTTTCAATTGGCAAGATTTTCTTGACTGGAACTCAGCAAGTCTGGACATTCTTACTATGTGGACTTGGCTGTATCCTCCATACTCCCTAATTACCCCCAAGCAGAGTGAAGAAAGCTTTGGGTCCCATCTCTAGCCTCCATTGACCAGATATGGCAATGGCATCACAGCTGGGGGAGGAACCAGTGACTTGACAGATTCTCCCATTTCATCCTTCATCTCAGCTGTGTGGCTAAACACTGGAATTCTATGGCCAACAAGCTTGTGTATGAATACTATGCTGATCTCATCTCACAGGCAAGTTCTGTGTATTAATGTTTAAATCCCCAGAATTTACAGAAAACCCTGCTTGGAGTGAAGTATTGGCCAAGAACTATAACTGATTATTATGACTTTTTATTTCTGCTCAATGGTTTGAAGTTCCCAAAGCCAAATGCAGTTTAATGTATGTATTAAACATTAATGGACAACGTAAATGCTGAGTGTGGTAGTAAAATGTAGTTTTCTTTAAAAATGTATAATTTAAAGGAGGCTTTTGCATTGTGTGCTAATGAACAAGGTTATCACCCAAATGGGAAAATACAGTCTAATATCTTCTTTAAATAGATGAGACTAAGAGCTGTTGCCTTAATGTACCAAAAATAATTGTAGATTTCCCTGTTCCAGAGTACAGATTAATGTGACATTTATTCCTGGTCACTTAATTCTTAGCCACCTAAAATGCATATGACACTTGGGTTCCTAGTTCTGTGATAAACTGCACAGTTTAAAAAGCAGAAAGCTGTTTTATTCAAGGCACAGCTAAACAAATATTTCATATCTAATAAAATTACCAACAATAAATATCCCCCCACACACACACACACTTTCTGGTAGAATGCCTCCAGACAGACCATAATTTCTCTGAGTTGCTCACTGCCTAAAACAATACAATAGCATTTAGAACCAATTTCTCTTTTTATGTAAATTGGCTTTCCTGATAAGTTGCTTGGTTATGACCGCATGTGTGACTCACATAGTGTTCGATTTCCAATCTCTGATTGGATAAGCAGATAATGAGAATTCACACATTAAAAAAATGTAATAATACCAAAGATGGGCAGCTGGTAGCCTGTGGAATAGATCCTGGCCCCAAAACATTGTCTCTAACTGCCAGTGGCCCTACCAAATGTCTGGTTTAAAAGATGCTCTTAGTTTCATTTGTAAGAAAAAGGATGCATCTTTGTGTATATTCCATTTAAAGGTTACTATATTTCTAGATTATATGCAGCTGAGAAAGCCAAAGGATGATCAAAGAAGCCAAAGAAAGAGGATGAGTCTTTGTATATATTTCATATAAATGTTACTGTATTTCTAGATCTTACACAGCTGGGAAAGCCTGTCTGTTGAGAGGATCTTTAAGGAAGTTCATTCCTTTCTCATTCCCCCAGAGGATGATCCCATATCATTAAACTGCATGTGCTCGTGCCAACGTTATTATAGCCCAGACAATGAAGCAGCCAGACTGCTGCAACGCCTAGACAATTGTCTTGAGAATACAGTGTCCCTGAGAATAGAGACATTTAAAGTGCCTGATGTATAGAATTCACTTGTTGAGGATTCACTTGTTTAAATAATTTTCTTATCAGTAATCAGTTTGCCTCAGGCATGTAGTAAGCAAGGTAAAAAAAGTCAATAACAAATTAAGGGATGTGTCCCAGTGTTGTATTATCTCTTCGTAACTGAAATCACTTTACATTTATTTTATTTTTTAGCTTTTCAAGATAGCTATCCATCCCTGAATCCTTAGGCTGCAATCCTATATGCACTTATAAGATTACCTGGGCATAAGCCCTATGGAACTTAATGGGACTTATTTCTGAGTAGATGTGCATAGTACTGCACAGTAGATACTGGGTTGGATGGATCCAGACTTTCTAATGCTCAGAGAAAATCCAGTGAAATCAATGAAACCAAATTTAGTCTTGACTAACTTGTATCCCCTTGATTTCAGTGGGGATGCTGCTCTAAGCATGACAAAATCTAGAAATGACTAAAGCCCTATTCAGCCATTCTGATACTGAGTATAATAAATATGTGAGGAAGGAGAGCATGCCAGCTCCATCCTCCTCCATTGTTACATTCATCCCCCTCTATACATGGAGGGCAACTTTGTGAAGAGGAGAGCCTCCTCTATCTGTGGGGGCTCTGTCTCCACTCAATCTGGAATACTGATTTTCCAGAATTCTGGATGATGTGGAGCCCCCATGGATAGAGTCAGCTCTCCTCTTTACAAAGTCACCCTCCACATGTAGAGGGGGATGAATGTGATGACAGAGGGGGCATGGCTAATGCACCACCCCATGTGTTTATTATACCCAGTTCTGGAACACCTGAATAGGGCCTGTGACAGGATCATAGAGTAGTGGGATTGGAAGGGGCCTACAAGACCATCGAGTCCAACCCCCTGCTCAATGCAGGAATCCAAGGCAAAGCACCCCTGACAGATGGCTTTCCAGCCTCGTCTTGAATCCCTCCAGCGTAGGAGAGCCCACCACCTCCCTAGCTAATTGGTTCCATTGTCGTATTGCTCTAAAAGTCAGGATGTTTTTCCCAATGTTCAGCCGGAATCTGGCTTCCTGTAACTTGAGCCCATTATTCCGTGTCCTGCACTCTGGGATGATTGAGAAGAGATCCTGGCCTTCCTCTTTGTGACAACTTTTCAGGTACTTGAAGAGAGCTATCCTATCTCCCCTCAGTCTTCTCTTCTCAAGGCTAAACATGCCCAGTTCTTTCAGTCTCTCCTCATAGGGCTTTGTTTCTGGTCCCCTGGTCATCTTTGTTGCCCTCCTCTGAACCTTCTGCAGTTTGTCTGCATCCTTCTTAAAGTGTGTGGAGTAGGGATGGACGAAAGTCCCTTACCTGTTCTCGAAGCTTGCTTTGCGGTGGGGGGGAGGCACTTCCGTTCTCCCCCCAAAGTTCAGGCAAGGGGGGGACACACCCTGCCTCGCCCGGCCGAAATTCAGGCCGGGGGAGAGGCGCCCCATCCCTCGCCGGCGAAATTCAGGCTGGGTAGGAGCGCCCCATCTACCCGGCCGCGAAAAAAAAAAGTAAACACACACACACACACACCCATGATAGGCTACGTAACGATTTCCGTAGCCTATCACGGCTAGATTTCCAAAGTCAGCTGTGATAGGCTACGTAAATCGTCACGTAGCCTATCACGGGTGACTTTGAAAAAAAAAAACAAGCGCGTACGCAAATGGCAGCTCCCATGGGGACCGCCATTTGTGTTCCTTATTTTGACATGTCTAGTCTACGTAAAGATTTACGTAGACTACGGCGAAAATAAGGGCAACGCAAATAGCGTTCCCTTATTTTCGCCGTAGTCTACGTAAATGTTTACGTAGACTAGACATGCCAAAATAAGGAATGCAAATGGCGGCGCCCATGGGCCACCGCCATTTGCGTATGGGCTTTTTTTTTTTTTCCAAAGTCACCCGTGCTAGGCTACGTGACGATTTACGTAGCCTATCACAGCTGACTTTGGAAATCTAGCTGTGATAGGCTACGTAAATAGTTACGTAGCTTATCACAGGTGTGTGTTTGGTTTTTTTACTTTACTTCTTTTTTTTGCAACAGCGGTGGTGGCAGCCGGTCGGGAGACCGGCTGCCGCCCCCGCCGAACCGCCACCGAACCGCCGCCGGGACCCGCCGCCGAGAGGGACATTTGGCCACGGTAAGTCCCATCCCGGGGGGGGGGGGGCGGGGGGCTGGCGGAGAATTTCCCCACCAATTTCGGGGGGCCAAATGCGTTGGCATTCGGCCTCCCGAAGATTCATGGAGAAATTCTCCGCCATCCCTAGTGTGGAGGCCATTTGAAAATGCAAGACACAGATCTGCATAACCTGGCACCCCACAAGCTGAGTCCAGCCAACCAACCATATGTGGGAGACGTCAAGGGGCTCAATAAACTTCCAGTGTCGTTGCCTCTTTGGGGTTATGGGTGTGGGTATTGTCAAGCACCACAGCTTCAGTACAATGTCGGTGGACTGCATTTGGTTTGGTGGATCACAAATTCCATAGGCCTCCTAGAGAGACCTACAAGTTGGATCCATGCAGAATCAATTAAGCAATGCTGTGTATTCTGGCCTATTTGATGGAGTCATTTCTTATGGCTGTCTTCACACTGGTATCCAATAAGACATCTTTTTTCTGTAATTTAATTTTCAACTTCTAATCTATTAATGATGCTGAGCCACAGTTTCAATGAACATGTGTGTGCCTGAATTATTAATTCTAACTTTCACAATATCACCACAGGAATTGGGCACCAAATGTGTTTTATTCATTTTGTACAACTAAAACAAAATAGTAAACAAAACAGGATTTCAGATTTTTTCCCCATCTCCAGTATTCAAATCTGGGTTGGTAAGGTAGGCAGTTTTAGGGTTTTATTGTGCACCAGCATCTAGGCCATAGTGCTTCATACCCGGGAGCTGTAAAACCATATTGCCTCATCTGAGATCCCAGCTGTCACATGGAGTCATGTAATAAATATCTCCTGAAACCAGGCGTTTGATAGAAATCTTCCTCTCATTTTGATACTGACAGGCAGTTTGAGCAACATAGTGTCAAGGATCATTAAGTGATACAATTTGCTTAACCTGCATCTAATATCATAATAATTCACCAGTTTAGTTCTTTGGTAATTACCCAAACAGGAATTATGCTGGCACATGTACTGAGCAAGAGAGTCTGCCTCTTGAGTTACTAAAATCCTACTAGCATCCATTACCTCTTCTTCCCCTCTCCTCACTTCCTTTGGTTGTTTTTTCGAATGTTGAAATGTAGATTGTGATGTCCTTGGGGCAGGGACTTGTTTGTTTTGTTTGCAGTAGTGGTTTTGTTTCCACTAATGCATATTAGTTAATGAGAATTAGTGTAAATCCCCCCCCCGCCCCTGCTAGTGAAAAACTAGTCCACAAGTCCATGGAATCTATGTGACTTAGAGAAGCTGTCCATTGTGGAATCCACAGGTCAAATTTATAGAAATCCAAATGTATTTGAATCCATTGAGGAATTCCCTGACATCCCTAGTTTCTGACCCTTACTTGAGAGTTAAGGAAAGTCTCCTACTGCCTAGCAGTTTAGGGCGACTCTGCCTGGCTGGTAAAACATCCACTCCCTGTCTTGTCATTGCTCACAAACTTTTAATTAACTTTTAATACAAAGGGGAGCCTAGGCACATCATCTACCCCAAGCTTTGGGTGCTAGTGAGACAGGTGGGCCCCAAGAAATTTCCTCCCCACCCAAGTCACTTCCAGCAGGCCAGCTGGAACAAGGTGAGTTCACTGTCGATGACTCAGGGTTTTCATTGGTGTGCCTTCCGTTTTCCACACCCAGTCCACTTTGTGCATGCCAGCTGTGTCACTTAGGACCTGACCTGGCTAGAAGTCTGTGGAGTCCACCCCCCTTAGCAAGGCAGAGTACCCCCCCCAACAAAAAAGCTGGACCCCAAGGCTAAGCAGGGAGAGCTGACTCAAAGAATTAATACTCAGCCTCTCTGGCAACCAGCTAAGCCTCCAGAGCCTCCAATCAGGGTAGGATGCTATGATTACTAACTAAGTGTTGGAGGGGAGGCAGGGGCGCATTACGTAAGTGCACCCAGTCTCCCCTCTACTGGCCTCCGGCAGACAAGGCTGCTCCCTACCTTGCCTCTCTGCTTGAACCAAATCTCATGGCATCCTTCCCACTAAGAGGTGCAAGAGTAAACGTGATCCTACTCACAAACTGTTGGTGGGGAGGACTGCCATTAGTATGCTAGTGCATTCTATGTTATTGTTTTGATCATATCTGTTTATTCTATAGTTTAGTGTACACTTTTGTTACTTTTGAATAGACATGTGGCTTCTGCTTTTTCTGAATGAATGTCTAAATCAAGGGTGGACAACTTGTTCGAGGCTGAGGGCCATTTTTCAGGCTGGGCAACTGGTTGGGGCCCAAATGTCCAAAGGAATGGGGCCTAAGCAAAAATAATAATAATAATAATAATAATAATAATAAAGTTTCTTTTCCCCTTTCCCATTTCATTGTAATCCTTTATCTTTTCAATGCAATCTTTTACCTAGGAAGCGACTGGACACAGAAAATGAGGAAGAACTCTCACTCTCCTTGTCTCTCCGTTGGTGGCCATCTTGTGGGAGGGATGGGGTAGATGCTGATGGTAGGAGAGCTTTCATTTTTTGAGGTCGAGGGGGAAGCCCCACTATGTTTTCAGGCACTGGGGAGGGAAGCTCCAACACTTTCTCAGCAGTTTAAGATGGAAGCCCTGCCACTTTTTCAGTTGGAAGTCCTGCTGCTGATGGAGGGAATGCATGGCTCCAGCAGGCTTTTTAAAAAAAATAATAAAAAAAATCCCATGATTGATGTGCTGCTAAAATTTGGTGGCATCAATTTGGAGGGCAGTGGGAGCAGCAAAAATGGATTTGGCAGGCCACATGTGGTCTACAGGCCAAATGTTGACCATCTCTGGTCTAAATAAAAAAAGGGAGCTATTGTCCCAGGATATGGCCTGCAGTCATTACCACTGTGTTGAAGCTAAGCAGGACTGTTTCTTCACAGTGCTTGGATGGGAAACTATTTGGGAACAGCTTCTATGTATGTCATACATACATCTTGGTTGGACATACATGGGAGATGTTTACTTAAGTAAAATGAAAATATATATATATATATATATATATATATATATATATATATTACATCACTCTAGTTCACATCTCACCTGCAACCTCTCTGTCCATCATGACCTCATCTATTTTAACGTATTCTCACTTCTTTTATTTTTATTATGGTTCCCTTTTCTATACATTTGCTTCTCACCTTATTGGCACTTCTTGACTTTCCTTCTTCTTCCACCTGTGATCTGAATTAGTATTATATATAGCAAGATTGCCTGTAGGGAAGCAGACCAATGCAATACTTCATGCCATAAAATACATTTAATCAAGATATCCACATGTATCAGAACTGTGTGGAGCAGTGAAGTATTAGGAGATATGTAATTGTATCAGTCACAATTTCTCAGTAACCCTGCTTCTATAACAACTCATGTTAAAGATGGAAATGCAGTTATTACTAGAGATGTATGGAACTCCCATGAGAAATTCTGCTATTCTTAACAAAACTTTCTCTGCTTCCCTCAAAATGAGTCAGAGGTTTTGCCTAAGGAAGAACCTCGTTACTAGAGATGGGTGAGAATTTTAATTCAGTTCACTTTTGATAAGAATTTATGAAAATTTGCAAAGTTCTCCATATTCAGGAGAAAAAACCTTGAGAGAAGAAGGAGGTGTGGGGGGGGGAGAAGAATCTGGGAGAAATAAAAACCAATGAATTTATCTATCCAGACACCCAGGGATTTGAGTGCTTAGCTATTAGAAGTCTGGGATTGTATCCCTGTGTATTCAACCATGTTAGTGCTTAATTAGGGTCGCCACCTCTTTTTTTGACAGGCTCCTCCTTTTTAATAGCTATGTGTCAGGCAGGTGCACCTCTAAACTGAGGTGTAGTTCTTGAATTTGGCCCACGAAGATGGGTGAAAATATTGGTTTGGTTCATTTTTGATAGGAGTTTGCCAAAATTTGCGAAGTTCTACAGATTTAAAATGTTTGAATGTGTGAGAAAGTGCAACTGACAGATCTGTCCATTCCTATTCACTACAAATCTTGCTCTGGGTAAAATTCAGTGACAACATTGTCCTGTACAGAACTCCCCTGAAAAATGTTGCTCAACTTGTCAAAACTCTCTCAGTTAACCTCAGAATTCCTCAGATATTTTGTCTCAGGAAGAACCGCCATGACTTGCTTCAAATTTTGCTTTTGGGAGAATGTTGGTGATAACTCTACTTGAAAAGGACGAATGATTCTTCCCTCAGCTACTTCATACCATCATGATTAAATCCCTCATATGGAGTATTTTATATATTTTTCTTCCCCTCACAATCAGGAAGCGTGCAATGCCTTATTCTAGAAAAAAAAAGTTAGTTGGAGGAAATCACCTACAGTAGGCGCTACAATTTCCTTGTGAATAAAAAATAAATACAATATGAGAATAAGAGAGCAATCCTATGGCCACTAGACAGCGTCTAGACAGCCATAGCATTTTTCAGTTTCTGAGAACTGAGCTGGGTTCCCAGAAACTATGCTCCCTACCCCCTCCTCTACTGCCTTGTAGGCAGCATGATTCTTCCCTGTGTCTGTGCTCAGAAATGGAAAGCGGAAAGGGTGGAAAGTTGGCATTTCTGGGGCAGGGAGGGGAGCAGACCACGGAAGCATCATTATGATGCTTCCTATGTGCCACGTGGCTGCCCCCTCCCCCTGTTCCAAAGTCCCTGGCTAGACAGACAAAAGTGGCTCTCTAGCCACAAATGCAGGGAGAGTTGGAGTGCAGAGGAGAGGACCTCTTCCATGCTTCACCCACCCAGCATTGGATAGTCAGATGCCTGCATATTTAGACAGAAAAAAGGTGTAGGGTTTTTTTCTGTCTAAAAGTAAGGACATAAGAACATATAAAGAGCCATGCTGGATCACACCAAGTTCCATCTAGTCCAGCACTCTATTGATACAGTGGCAGGAGGACATGAGTGAAACAGCACCCTCTCACCCATGTTCCCCAGCAACTGGTATACATAGGCATATTGCCTCTGATACTGAAGGCAGCATACAGCCATCAGGACTAGTAGCCATCAATAGCCTTGTCCTCCATGAATATGTCCAATCCCCTTTTAATTTAAAGCCATTCAAACTGGTGGACTTCACTGCATCTTGTGGAATGAATTCCATAGTTTAACTATGTGCTTGTGAAGAAGTAGTTCTTCTTATCTGTCCTGAATCTCCCACCAATCAGCTCCATCAGATGACCTCGGGTTTTAGTATTATGAGGCAGGGAGAAAATTGTCTCTGTATCCACTTCCTCCACACCATGCATAATTTCCTACACATCTATCATGTCTCTCCTTACTTGCTTTTTTTTTTCTAAGCTAAACCATCGAAGATGTTGTAACCTTTCCTCATAGGGGTATTGCTCTGGCCCCTTGACCAGAACTGTACACAGTATTCCAAGTGTGGGATTTGCAAATGGGGAGTATTATCTTGGCAGCTTTGTTTTCAGTTCCTTTCCTAATTATGCCTAACATAGAATTTCCCTTTTTCACAGCAGCCACACACTGGGTTGACATTTTTTATCAAGCTGTCCACCACAACCCCAATATCTCTTTCTTGGACAGCCACTGATCCATAAGAGGACCTGTCTCTTAAGACATAAGAAGACCTGTCTCATAAGACAGGTTCCTGTTCTCATAATAAGACCTGTTCTCATAAGAAGACCTGTCCTCTTATTCCATGACTGCTAAGTTTGCTCAGGAGCCTTTGGGGAGGGACTTTGCCAAAAGTCTTTTGGAAATCCAAGTAAATAGTGTCTATGGGATCACTCCTCTCCACAAGTTTATTCATACTCTCAAAGAACTCTAAAAGGTTAGTGAGGCATGACTCATCTTTGCAGAAGCCATGTTGGTACTTTTTCAGCAGGGCTTGTCCTTCTATTTGCTTACTAATTTTATCTTTAATAAAGCTTTCAACCAATTTACTCAGAACAGACATTAAGCTAACTGGCCTGTAATATCCCAGATCCACCCTGGATCCCTCTGTAAAAAATTAAAATTGGTGTTACGGTGACCATTTTCCAGTCCTCTGGTACAGAGGCTGATCTTACATACATGTTACATATTTTTGTTAGAAGATCAGCAATTTCACATTTGAGTTCTTTAATAACTCTAGGATGGATGTCATCTGGGCCCAGTAGTTTATTAACTTTCAATTTGTCAGTAAGGTTGCAGGGATGGCGGATAATTCTGTGGCGAGTCCGTGGGAGTCCATGGGAGTCTGTGGGAGTCCGTGGGAGTCCATGGTGGAATGGCCTCCCCCCCGCCACCCTGTGGAATCCCCCCAGTAAAGATCTACCTGGTGGTGGATGCGATGGCGGCAGCAGCTCCAGCGGCGGCTCCGACAGTGGCGGCTCCAGCTGCTGCCAGGCTGCCGTGGCCACAAATGGCGGCCATCATAGCAGCTGCCATTTTCATCCCTACGCTAGCCTGTGATAGGCTACGTATATATTTACTTAGCCTATCACGGCTAAAGCAGGGACATAAATGGTGTCCCCTACGCCATTTGCATTCCCCTACGCAGGACGCCATTTGCATCCACAGCAGCCCGGCAGCGGGTGGAGGCCCCACTGAGGGTTGGCCCGGCCGGTGGCTCCATGGACTGGCCACAGACAGGAGCCGGCTGGGCAGGATTCTGGGGGGGGAGGAATGGATCGCCTCCCCCCCAGTGGAGCCAGGTAAGTGGGGTTTCGTACACCCCTATAAGGTTGAGAACTTCATCTTTTGTTCCCAGTATTTGCCTCAGTTCCTCAGACTCCCTTCCTGAAAACATCAGTTTAAGGACAGGTATCTGTCATTTCTCTTCTGCAGTGAAGACAAAAGAATTCATTCAGCTTCTCTGCAATCTCCTTATCCTCCTTTAGTACTCCTTTAACTCCATTGTCATACAACACTCCAACTGCATCCCTACCTGGTTCCCTGCTTTTGATATATTTTTAAAAAATCTTTATTGTTGGTCTTGTTGTTAGTGATAAGCTACTCAAAAAAATTTTTTGCATTTCTTATTGTCTGTTTGCATTGCTTTTGTGCATGTTTATGTTCCCTTTTGTTCTCCTCATTTGGGCAAGACTTGGATTTTCTGAAGGAAGCCTTCTTTTCTCTAATAGCTTCTTTGACACTGCTCATTAACCATGCCAGAGACCTCTTGGACTTGGTGCTACCTTTCCTAACCTGTGGTATACCTTCTAGCTGAGCTTCTATTATTGTGTTTTTGAGTAACCCTCAAATATTTTGTAGGGATTTGACCTGCATAGGATTTTGTCCTAAGTGAATGACAGAGTTCAAGTCAACATTGTTTAGTTAAACATTCTTTCAAATGAATGCTGACACACTTTTGTTCAGTTGAAGGAGGCAGTTTTATGTACACTCAAAATAGATATTCTAAGACTGAGATCTCCAATGTGGTGCCCATGGACACCTTTCTTGGTGCCCACCAAACTTCTAGCCCCACCTCATTCTTATTTTATTTGTTCAGATTTTTAAAATTGTTATTATTATTTTTTAAAACATGGAGGCTGGGAGATCACCAGTATCATCTTTATTTGGGTTCAAAAGAGTGTTTTGGGTTTTAGAGCTCAGACCCCCATATCTATATTATAATTAGGTTCTTGGGGGAGTTACTTTTCTTTTAGTCTCACCAGTTTGCCTTCTGGGAAATGAGTGCTTTGTGACTACCACAGCAGTGATTTTATGAATGGGTAAGCCGCCTATGGCAGCCATTTTGGGAGAGTGCCCATGATATTCTCTCAAAATTCCACAAACAGTAAACCATAAAAGGGATATCGTGTTCTTTGTTAACATGTTTCTTGTGTCTGTGGAGATGCAACTCTGAAGACTATATTTTGCAATCAATGGTATGCAGAGGATATCGTTCATGTAGAAGGTGTGCTTTGTGTCTGTTGGTTCTTTTGAGGTAATTAGCATTGTTATTGCACATGCATTTAATTCTGAGGGCCAAACTAGGGATGATGTTTCTCTTGATATGGTTTTGGATGACAGGAAACATAGGCATTAGTTGACTTGCTGTACAAATCTGCGACAATCTTATTTTGAACAACGGTAAGGAGAACATCTAGGAAAGGGATGTGTGAATAATATTTGATGGTGCTACTGCATAAGAATCTGCAATATGAATTTTTTTATATGTATGTATGTAGATATCGCATTTCTATACTGCCCACTAGCTGAAGCTCCCCAGGTGGTTCACATAACTTATTTCTTTTTTATTTATTTTAGAATAGTTATATGCTGCATCCCATTTTTAAAATCCTGAAGTGGTGTACTGCAAATTATAAAACAATACATCATTAGAAAATCACACAATATTTAGACAAGCTGATGGTTGGGAAAAGCGAGGGTGAACAAGTAAGATCTTAATGATCATCAAAAACACATGATCAGTGGTGTCTGACATATTGCAGAGGAGACGTCATTCGGGGGGGGGGGGCACCACAATGATGCCCCTAGCCATGTTTTTGCCAGATGGAACAGACAGCAAGGCCTGCCCTGAAGGTCATAGTGGTCTGACGGGTCTATATAGGAGGAGACGAGCTTTCAGGTAACCTGCTCCTAAGTTGTTTATAGCTCTTTCAGCACAGGTGGTATGTGTGCCTGGCAAGTTACTCCATTCAGCAACCTCACTGCACCTTTTTAAAAACATCAAACCATACCATACAAAGAAAAACGTAATGAAACATAATATAAAAACCTATCGGGCAGTAACCAATGAGACCGCTGCACTCCTAGTCCTTCCACTGTGCTAGCAGAACCCATCATGTGCACAATGGGGACCTAGGGGTTCTAAAAGCAAACCCTGAATTGAACAGCGATGCTCATTTCTGGATCAGGACAGGTCAGCAGAGCTCCCTTCTGGGAGTTCTGCTAACCTTCCTCATTCCAAAAATGAGTGTTTTTGCTCATTCCTGGTTTCTTTTAGAACCACTAGCTCCCCATTGCACTACTGGCAAATCCTATTTGGGCAACATAGGATACTGCCCAAAGAGTTTAAAACAGCAGCCTCATTAATAAAATGGGTCAGCTGCCTTATTAATGAAAATGTTCATATAGGGCAGCAATAAGAAGTGTGTGTGTGTGTACATTATAATAATGATAGACAAAACAACTAAACAGTAGGGCCATGCACTGCTTCAGTTCTGGAACCAAATTCCAAACTGAAGTGGGGTGATTCGGACAGAATTGGTCCAGATCCAAATTGGATCCAGATCTGTCCGAAGCAGTCTGCAGTGGGTCAGATAGATTCAAATTGCTTCGGACCAATCCAGATGATTCTGAAGGCCAGACAGCCTGTCTGGGAAATGTAACAATTTGCTTAAAACCAGAGAGGGGAAGAGGAGTTGTTGGGAGGGGGAGAACTGAGCCTTAACAATTGACATCCCTAGGTGCCAATAGGGCTGAACCTTTAACCCAGCAGTCAGAGTGGTGGAGGAAGGTAGGGATGGCATGAGAGTTTGAGCAGGGGGTGGAGTCCAACAGTCATCCACCCAACCACCCAACCACCTGGACCCCACTCACCAGGCTGCGAGGGGCTCCCTTTCCTGCTCAGTGACCAGTGGGAAGCACCGCGAGGCCATCCATCACCTTACCGAGTCGACATTGTGTGCAGAAATTATGGTTCAGTTACTTCCACAAATCCAGTGTTGCATCTGTGGCTGCCTTAAAGGGGCACTGACTCAGCATTACAGGAATAAGGGGCCCTTTACACCTCTAATGTTGAATCATTGCCCCTTTAAGGCAACCACAGATGCAACATTGGATTTGCAGAAGTAACCAAGCTGCAATTTCTGTGCACAATGGCGACTCACTAAGGCAACGGCCGGCCTCGCAGCGCTTCCTGGGCGGTCGCCGAGCTGTCCTGGAGCACAGGTCATGTGGGCGGCAGTGACAGCAGCTTGTTGATTGCTCAATGGGACCAGACAGAGATGAGTCCATCCATCCCTAAAGGAGGGGTTGTATGTAACAGGAGATGCTGCTGCCATTTCCCAGTGTGAGAGAGAGTTGGCAGAAGGAGGAGACTTCTTTATAATTGGATTGTGGTAGTGCAGCAGTTGCCAGTAGCAGTTGCCAGCCCTTCTCAATTCCATTTCTTAGTCTTCCCTTTCCCCTAAATCTTTCTTCTAGATTCTTTAAAACAAACAAACAAACACTTTCTCTTCTAGTTGTTAGGCTTCATTTTATTTCCTTACTTTGTTTACTGCTTGTTCTTTGCCCCCCCTGCACCGGTAGCCAGGCTGGCTGTTTGAGGAGGCAGGTGCTGGCAGCAGTCTGGCAGGAAGAGCATCTCCTCCTCCTCCTCCTGCAGTGAGAGAGGAGAACCCGCTGATGGATGTCATGCCAGAGGTTTCAGATGCTCTCCTTGCTGCTGCTGCCCTCCTCCAACTTCTGCCACCCATGCCTAGGGATGGCGAAGAATTTCTCCACGAATCTCTGGGAGGCCGAATGCCAACACATTCGGCCCCCCGAAATTGGTGGGGAAATTCTCCGCCACCCCCCCGCCACCCCCCCCGGGATGGGACTTACCTCTGTCGAATGTCCCTCTCGGCAGCAGGTCCCGGCGGCGTTTCGGCGGTGGCGGTGGCGGCAGCTGGTCTTCCAACCGGCTGCCGCCGCCGCCATTTCCCAGTAAAGTTAAAAAAAAAAAAAGTGATAGGCTACGTAACAATTTACGTAGCCTATCACGGCTTGATTTTCAAAGTTAGCCGTGATAGGCTATGTAAATCTTTAGGTAGCCTATCACGGGTGACTTTGGAAAAAAAAAAAAAGCACATACGCAAATGGCGGCGCCCATGGTCGCCGCCATTTGCGTTCCTTATTTGGGCATGGGTAGTCTACGTAAAGATTTACGTAGACTACGGTGAAAATAAGGGCAACGCTATTTGCGTTGCCCTTATTTTCTTCGTAGTCTACGTAAATCTTTACGTAGACTACCCATGCCTTAATAAGGAACGCAAATGGTGGCGCCCATGGGCGCCACCATTTGCATACGCGCTTTTTTTTCAAAGTCACCCGTGATAGGCTACGTAAAGATTTACGTAGCCTATCACGGCTGACTTTGAAAATCTAGCCATGATACACTACGTAAATCGTTACGTAGCCTATCACATTTTTTTCATAACTTTTTTATTTCACGGCCGGGGAGACAGGGCGCTCCCCCCCGGCCAAAATTTGAGCAGCGAGGGATGAGACGCCTCCTCCCCCCCCAAGAATTTTGGGGGGAGAACCGAAGTGCCTCCCCCCCCACCAAAAACAGCTGCGGGACCAGGTAAGGGACTTTTGTCCATCCTTACCCATGCCATGCTGCATGGTTCCTCCCCTGCCAGGGCGACTGTGCCATCCTTTCATGTGCCCACCTGAGTGGTGGCTGGCTGCTACTGCTGGTGCCTAGGGATGTACGAAAGTCACTTACCTTTTCAAAGGGTGACATTTGTGGGGGGGGAGGCGCTCCGTCCCTCCCCCCAAAATTCTCCCTGGCCGGCTCCGCTTTATGGCGACTCCGCGGAGCCGCTGGCTGGGGCCACCCGCAGCTGGACATCTGGCTGCTGGGCAGCCTGCACAGGGACGCAAATGGCGGCCGCCATAGCCGCCACCATTTGCATCCCTGTATTTTGCCGTGATAGGCTACGTAAATATTTACCTAGCCTATCACAGCCTCCGCAGGGATGCAAATGGCATCCCTGCGTTAGCCATGATAGGCTATGTAAATATTTACGTAGCCTATCATGGCTATAATGAAGAAGCGAATGGCGGCTGCAGACACGGCCACCATTCACAAGTCAGCACAGACGGCAGCAGGTAAGTGCTCCGTTTCACGTGCCTTTCGCGGGGGGGTGGGGGGCTTCATTCCACCATGGATTTCAGGGGACCAAATGCACTGGCATTCAGCCTCACTGAGATCTGTGGTGGAATTCTCTGGCATCCCTACTGGTGCCTATGACTTATCTCCCTGTAAGATGGCCCTTATTTTATTATTTTATCATGTATTTATTTCATTTTTTATACTGCCCAGGCAATACAACAGGCAAAGTGTCTTGGAAAATCAGCAACAGTTAGTAGGTGTAACTTTTTTGTTTTTACTATAAAGACATGAACTTTGGGGACATGGTGGTAGCCCCTTCAGAGGTAGTTGATGACTCTGCCAAGTTTCACAGGTAGGTCCAGTGGCTTTTGCCTCACGTAAAAGTTTCCTAGTGTTTCTTAAAAAAAAAAATGCCTGTAATTTAATTTTGCAGACATTGCCCCTTTAAGGCCCCTGTTTTCATAGATGGGATACTTCTGGAAAAGAATGAGCAGCCATTTGAGTGGCAAATGGTGCTCCACAAGAGAACTGGTGCCTGTGCGCCACTGCCAAGCACCCTGTGAACAGCCCAGCAGCTTGTTCCATGCCACTCAACTGGGTCAGGTATGTGCTAGGGGTTCAGCGAGCGCTGTGCAGGGTGGCATAGGGTGGTCCAGCCATCCTAATTGCAGCCAAAGAGAGGTTTAACTTTTCTTCCCTCAATGAGAAGAGCCTCTCATCAGCCAGTGAAGCTGAATAGTGGCAGATTCAGGAAAGACAAAAGGAAAGGGTTAGGGGAGAGGGGTTATTTTGCACTTCAAAAACCCTACACCACAGATTAGGGATAGTGATCTCCTAATTGTCACCTTAAACACTCTCTGATTAGGATCTCTAATCCCCTGTGTGGCTTGACAGGGTGTTGTTGTTGTTTTACCTTTTATTTTAGTTTTTGAGAATAGGAAATTTTATGCATGGCTAGGGATGTACAAAACCACTTATGTGTTTCGTAAGTGGCATCCGCGGTGTGGGGGAAGGAGCTCTGTCCCTCCCCCCAGAATCCTCCCCGGCCGGCTCCGCTCTGCGGCAACTCCGCGGAGCCACTGGCTGGGTGCATCCGCAGCTGGACATCCAGCTGTGGCAGGTCTGCGGATGCAAATGGCAGCTGGCGGACGCAAATGGCAGCTGGCGTAGTGGCCGCCATTTGCATCCCTTCGCTGAACCATGATAGGCTACGTAAATACTTACGTAGCCTATCACGGCAAAGAGCGGGGACACAAATGGCATACGCTGCACCATTTGTGTCACCTCTTTTGCCATGATAGGCTACATAAATATTTACGTAGCCTATCATGGCTCAGTGAAGGGATGCAAATGGCAGCCAGTGTAGCGGCCGCCATTTGTGGCCACAGCCCAGCAGCGGCCAGAGCCGGCGCCACCGCCGCCGGAGCTGCAGCCAGGTAGGCTCCATTCTGGGGGGCTTCCACAGGGTGGTGGGGCGGGTTGCTCCATTCTGCCACAGATTTCAGGGGGGGGGGCAAATTCACTGGAATTCGGCCTCCCTGGGATCCGTGGAGGAATTCTCTGACATCCCTATGCATGGCTAGCACAAAAGCCACTGGACCTAACTGTTTGAGATTTTGCAGGTTCAGTCACCTATATAGTGGCTGCCACATCTCCAAATTCTATGCACTTATGTGGAACCACTGAAAAATTATAGCTATTTGCTTTGACAGATTTTCTTGGAAAAAGTAAATTTTACCTGTGACCAGCACAAAAACTACTTGACCTAACTGTCTGAAATTTGGCAGGGTCAATCACCTCAATAGGGGCTATCAGGTCTCCAAATGCCATGCATTTATCATAATGACTAAAAAGTTTATGGCCATTTCTGTTTTCCCATGCAAGTCAATAGGAAAATGTAAAATCCTAATAATTTGGCTTTCCAAACTTTGCTTCAGATCCGGGGTCCGAAGTGGATCAGATTGGGTCTGAATAGGTCCAAAGCAGATTGGGGCCAAATCCAAAGCTCTGAAATGGGTTGAGGGTCCATGCACAACCTACTACACAACAATCATATATATCTGTCTGCCTGTATACTCACACACACACACACACACACACACACACATGAAAGATAGAAAGACTAACATCATAGTATTCAAAAATATATATTTAAGCTAAACAATTTGGCTTCTGCCTTCATCAGTAGCTGTGCTGTTAAATTGATATCAAGAGTGGCAGTTTGGAATGCCTGGAAATGAAAGTTCCTTTGGAGAAAAAACAGAGATATGAGTGGTATAAGGCCTACAAATTGTCCTCAAGATTAAGGCCATTGGGACTAAGAGTTCTCAGTCTATAGATCCAGAAATTTTCCCTTTTGTCAAGCAAGTATTAATATTAGGAGGGATTTAATAGATAAGGAAATAATACAAACCTGAAACCTCAATGTAACGATGAGGAACTCAAGCAATATTGAATCCTCACAAACCTTATAAATAAAGTCTTATTTTGTTTGGTTCTTTCAAACCACACCTTTCTTGGCCTCATTCTTTACCAACAAAAGTTTAAATTAAATTACAGAAGAAATAAGCATTATATTATAAATGAACACACCCACACATAAAGAAATTGAAGGCTCTCTCTCCTCACTAGGTGGAGGGTGGTGGCAGTGTTAAAAGTAAGTAAAAGGTTAAAATTGATGTATGCCTTCCCCACACACCCACTCTAAAAAATGACCTCACAGGAGAGGTGAGATTTGTACCTCATAGCGTATAAATATTAAAGAGGAGTGGTGAGGATAGAATAATCTCATGAGGGGAAGGGTGTTATGTCACAGATGGATATATATAATTTTATTTTAGAAAATATCTACCCCAACTTTCATTCCCCCAAAGGGCCTACAGTGTGGTTGCTTCCAGATGGGCAGAACAATCTGGGGGCAGGGGGGCATGAATTCGTGCCAGAAGAACCACCACTTTCTACTCCTTGCTTGGCTTGCACCAGACAGGGAACAAGGAGGAAAGGAGCTGCTTTTTTCTCCCCCTCCCTTTCCTTTTCATTCTTTCTGTTATTGTTGCTGCTGCTTCAGTGGGAGGGAAATTCACTACACCAGCTCAAGGGCTGACATATGTTTCCCCCCAGTTCAGGGCCATGTCCAAGGAATGAGGGGGCTTTGCATCTGGTGTATCCAAAGCCTTCCCTGATCTGCCCCCCGATTCTCCAGAATGCCCCTTTTGCCCTTACTACTGGTGCAGCTCTGACAGTGGGGTCAAAAAATCCACCACCATCCAAGGAGGTCCTCTATGGAGGGGGATTTCCACAATATCCTGTAGCCTCTAGACCACTCTCCCAGGGATCATAGGATTACAGCCTAAAATGCAAAATACAATAAAAAATAATGAGATCAAAACAAATACAATACATCAATCCCATCATTAAAAGCAGCAGGAGGGGCACAGAACAATTGGGATAGTTTAACAATTACGCCACCGGCAGGAGGCTAAAACAGATTAAAGGCACAGTAGAATAAAAAAATGCATTGCTGCCCACATATTAGCCAAGAGGGAGGAGGCCAACTTGATTTCTTCTGGGAAGCCTGCTCTCATGTTCCTATTAGAGATGGCCATTGTGGGGAAATCCAGCCCTTTGGGGGCTCACTGGATTTCCCCAGAGCCCCTGGCTCAGCTTGCATTTTTTGAGCTGAGCCACGAGCTTTTTCCTGAAATCTGGGAATTTCCTCAGTTTTCGCCCTCTTAAATTACCATTTACACAAATTTCGGCCATAATTTGCTTAATTTGAGTAAATTGCACTTGTAATATGCTTAATTTTGTGCAAATTGCCCCTGCAATTTGCACAAATTTCAGGTGTAATTTGCACAAATCAATCATATTACAGCTTCAATTTGTGCAAATTAAGCAAATTACAGCCACAATTTGTGTTAATGGCGATTTAAGGGGCGGGAACCCTGAGCTGACCTGAGTCGATACAGATCAAGTTAGGCCAGCTCACAGGTAAGCGAGCTGTGAGGGCCAAGCGGCTGAAAGTTTGGCAAACGTCACCCCCTGGACAGTTTCCCTAGTCCCTACCAAGAAGTACACTTTCAAAGGTGGTGGAACATGGAGCAGAGCCTTAGATGTTGGCTACAGTGTGTGACCAAGTTCATGTGGGAGGATGTGATCCCTCAGATAACCTGGTCCCAAGCTGTTTAGGGCTTTATAGCTAATAACTAGCACTGTTGTGTTGTGATCAGAAACTAATCCAAAGCGGGTGCTATTTAAAAAGAACTAGTGTAATATGTTCTGACAAGTGAACACCAGAAAACACCCTGGCCACTGCATTTTTCAATAGCTGGAATTCTGAACACTCTTCAAGAGAAGACCATGTACAGCACATTACAGTAGTCCAGTCTGGGCGTGACCAAAGCATGAGTGACAACATCCAGATACAGCATATTTCAGGTGTTCAGAGTGCTTTATGTATATCTTCTCAGCAATGCTTTCAACATTCTGGCAAAGTACCTCATTATTATTATCACCCCTATATTGCATAACTTGAGGAATAAAGGCTTATACTGATGTCAGTATGACCCCTCTGTGAAGTGGGATTGAGCCAGGAATTTCTTGACCCAGGGTAGAACTAGGTATTCCAGCACCTGCCCTTGATATATCATGCTACACACTGTAAGATTTGGTGGCCTCCACCACTGAGCAAGAGAGCAGTATGCAATAGCCAACACCACCATTTTGAGGAGGACCTGGTCCATTAAGAACAAATGCTGCTGCACTATGCTATGCTGAGGCCTATAATGGACTTTACTGACAATGCGTCATGCACTCCTTGATTCATTAGCTGGCTTGGGGAGGGTCTGTTGCACTATTTTCCATTCTCATCAGACTGATAAGGTATACGCTTGCAGAAAGATCTGGCATATTTCCAACCTCTCCCATTTTGTAACTCTTCCACATCCTCCCTAGATTATTTTGAAAATTATACACATTTTCCCCCAGACTGTTCAAAAGATGTCTTTTGTCAACATTCAAATGTTCTTTAAATAGCCTATTTTTCTAGGTATTATTTTAAGAGGCTGGAATTTATGCAGCTGACATGTTGGCAATGAAATTTCTGCCACCTGTTTTCCCTACAAGCGGATCAAAACATCCACTTTGGCTTGCAATTATCCACTTCCATTTACTTTCCTGTATGTCATAATTCTTCAGTTTGTGCTACCAGTAATACTGCAGAATCAGAGATTTCCAGCTACTGAAAAGCCTTGCAAAAACATTGAACAAAGAGAGACTACCAGCCAATTAGACCAAATTAGAGCAGCAAAATTAGCATATTTTACTACACAGTGAAGTGTAACTTCTTCAGTTTGAGCCTGTTGTTATGGTATAATCTGATTTCACCAAAGCATTGAATGCAAAATGGGGCTGCCACCCAATTACAGAAATCTTTTGAAAGCAGATCTTAGCTATCAAATCAATGAATTAATAAAATATATGTACAAATAAAAACAATAGCTCTGGGGAATCTTTTTAATCAGCCAAAAGATGTTAAACAAAGTAATCTATCTAGCCAATCAGTCAACGAAATGTCACAGACCTTATGCAGATAGATTTATCCCCTTCCTATGCTTATATCCCTGGTCGGCAACTATTTTTTAAAACGAGTTGGGGGTCTTGCATTGAGCAAAGGCTGAGGGGGCCAGAACATTGGCTTTGCCCATTGACTCGTTCCCAGATGAGCTGAGTCACTGAGTCACTTCTCCTCTACTGTGAATAGAAACTAGGGATACTATTCATCTCTATCCAGGGCATGGGGGAGCTCGACGAGCTGCCCTCCCCGCCCACTCTTGTGGCCCAGACCTGCTCAGCAAGCCTCCCTGCTTGCCCCGCCCACCTGCTGAGCCGCATGACTCACCCCTCCTCTGTGCGCCAAGGACTCCAACAGTCAAGCCCTTGTGCACATAAAGCACAAGGGCTTGACTGCCAGAGTCCTCGGCATGGCTACCCCATAGCACTCTAGCCTTGGCCTCCACTCAAGAAAGCCAAGGCTAGAGTGCTGGGGGCTGCTGAGGCCCTTCCTGCCTGTGCTGGTGGAGGCAGGTCCCAGACAGTGTGGCCACCCCCAGCGCTCTAGACTTCTCCTCCTCCCAAGAAGGACAGAGCTAGAGTGCTTGGGCACCTGCCCCCGCTGGTTGTCGAGGGCTTTGTTAACATCTTGCAGAGGCAGGACGAGTCCTTGGCACTGCTCCCAGCCACTCACCGAGCTCCAGAGAGCTTGGTGGCCAGGTCCATAGGTGCCCCACAGCTGAGCGGGTGAGATCTGGGAGGCAAGACATGGGGGGAGTCCATCAGACTTGACCTCCTCCTTAGAATCCTGCACCATCCCTAATAACAACAGAGGCTTTCCTTCCAGTAGGCACTTCAGTTGCTCACCATGACCACTCCCAGAATCTTGGTTTCTGTTTACAGGATGGGCCATAACTGAGTGGCAGAACACAGGCTTTGTATGCACAAGGTCCCAGGTTGAATCTCTGGCATCTCCAAGCAGGCTGTGAAAGACTTCTCTCTAGGGAGGGACGAGCCCATCTCTGTCCGGGATCAGGTAGGGATGTACGAAAGTTCCGCCACGGATCTCGGAGAGGCCGAATGCCAGTGCATTCAGCCCCCCGAAATTGGTGGCGGAACGGTCTGCCCCCCCGCCCCCACCGGGACGAGACTTACCTTGGGCGGATCTTCCTGGCGGCGGCGGCGGCTCCGGCGGCAGCTCCGGCAGCAGTGCGGCGGCTGCGGCAGCCAGTCTTCCGACCGGCTGCCCCTGCCACCATTTCCAGTTAAAAACAAAAACAAAAACATGATAGGCTACGTAAATGTTTACGTAGCCTATCACGGCTGACTTTAAAAAAAAAAAAACATGCGTAAGCAAATGGCGGCGGCCATGGCCGCCGCCATTTGCGTACGTGCGTTTTTGTTTTGTTTTTTAATCAGCCATGATAGGCTACGTAAACAGTTACATAGCCTATCATGACTGACTGCAGGGACGCAAACGGGGGAGGCTACGGCCACCGCCATTTGCATCCCTGCTAGCCAGTGGCCGGATGTCCGGCTGCTGGCGGAACCGGCCGGCGGCTCCACAGAATCGCTGCGGAGCGGAGCCGGCCAGCCAGGATTCCAGGGGGGAGGAACAGAGCACCTCCCCCCCGGCCAGGATTCTGGGGGGAGGGACGGAACGCCTCCCCCCCACCGTCAACATAATCCACGGAAAGGTAAGTCACTTTCGTACATCCCTAGGATCAGGGAGCTTGGGAAACTGTCTCCTCCACAGCTCGTGCAGCCTGGGCCTGCTCACCAAGCTTCGTTGCTTGCCCTGCCTGCCCACGAGCTGCGCAAGCTGCCCCTTTTTCTTGCACTGGCTTTTAAGGGCCGGTGCAGGAAGGAGGGCCTTGCCACAGCCACCCCCCAGCCTCTCGCCCTGGCCTTCTCTAGAGGAGGCCAGGGCAACAGTGCTGTGGTGCTGCTGTTGCCCTCCTTCCCTACGCTGGTCCTTGACAGCTGGCATGGGGAAGAAGGGTGACAGCATCCAGCCCCCATCTGCTCTCCCTGTGCTTCTCTAGAGGAGGCCAGGGTGAGAGCACTGGGGTGTCACTGTTGCCCTTTTTCCTTGCACCAGCTGTCAAGGGCCAGCGCGGGAAAAAGTCCTGGGCGGCCAGCCGCTAGCCTCTTGCCCTGGCCTGCAGCAGGTGGGGGGTGGGGGAGAAGAGGATAGGTGCCTCCTTCTTCGCTCCATTCCCACCTGCTACAGCAGTGGGGGCTATGGACAAGCTGGTCGTTTTCCACAAGGCCAGGAAAACGTATGGAATATGACCAGCTTTTGCCACACCACTGCTGCTGTAGCAAGGATAGGGGAAGGAAGAGAGGTTCTGTTCCCCTCTCCTTGCTGAGGGAGTGGGCGCCTGAGCTCTTGCCCGACTCAGCAGGCCATAAGTGGGGATGTCAGAGAATTCTGCCACGGATCCCAGGGAGGCCGAATTCCAGTGAATTCAGCCCCCCGGAATCCGTGGCGGAATGGAGCAACCTGCCCCACCACCCCACAGAAGCCCCCCGGAATGGAGCCTACCTGGCTGCGGGTCCGGCGGTGGCGGCAGTGGCTCCAGCGGTGCCGGCGGCTCTGGCGCCGGCTCTGGCAGAGGCTCCACCAGTGGCAGCAGCCACAAATGGCGGCCGTTATACCAGCCACCATCTGCGTCCCTTCGCTGAGCCATGATAGGCTAGGTAAATATTTACGTAGCCTATCACAGCAAAGAGTGGGGATGCAAATGGCGTCTGCTATGCCATCTGTGTCCCCGCTCTTTGCCATGATAGGCTACGTAAATATTTACCTAGCCTATCACGGCTCAGCGAAGGGATGCAAATTGCAGCCGCTATACCGGTTGCCATCTGCGTCCACAGACCTGCCACAGCCAGATGTCCGGCTGCGGATGCACCCAGCCTGTAGCTCCGCGGAGTCGGCCAGGGAGGATTCTGGGGGGAGGGACAGAGCGCCTCCCCCCCCGAGATGCCACTTATGAAACCGGTAAGTGGTTTTGTACATCCCTAGCCATGAGTCAGGCAAGAGCTGAGGTCTGCAAACTGGCGTCCGGGGGGCCGAACCGGCAACTTCTCGCCAGGCTTCGAGACCCAACCGGATGCTTGCAACATCCCTACTTCTCTCTGAAATCCCAGAGAGCCACTGCCACTGCCAGTGTAGACAATACTGAGCTAGGTGGACCAGTGGTCTGACATGGTATAAGGTGGCTTCCTACATCCCTATGAGTCAGCAGCTGAGGCACATATAAGTCCTCACTGCAGAAGAACCCAGAATGTCATTGCACTGGATACACTTCAGTGGAGAACTCTGTACCAGAAGGCCATGTCTGTGTCTGAGGAATGGCACTCACAGTCTGTCCCGGGAAAGAGCATCTCATAAGTAGGGATGGCGGAGAATTTCTCCCCGAAACTTTGGGGGGCCGAGCACCAATGTGTTCGGCCCCCCGAACAAGTTTCGGGGAGAAATTCTCCGCCCCCCCGCCCCCCCCCCCAGGACGGGACTTACCTTTCCCGAATGTCCCTCCCGGCGGCGGGTCTGGCCGGCAGTTCGTCGGGTCTTCGTCAGGGGCGGCAGCCGATCTTTCGACCGGCTGCCACCGCCGCCATTGCAATAAAAGAAAAAAAAAAACGCCCCCGTGATAGTCTACGTGACGATTAATGTAGCCTATCACGGCTAGATTTGCAAAGTCAGCCGTGATAGGCTACCTAAATCGTCACGTAGCCTATCACGGGTGACTTTAAAAAAAAAAAGAAAAGCACGTACGGATAGTGGCGGCCCCCATAGGAAGCCGCCATTCGCGTTCCTTATTTGCGAATAAGGAAATAAAAAATCTACGTAAAATCTACGTAAAAAGATTTACGTAGACTACGGCGAAAATAAGGGCAACGCTATTTGCCCCATAGTACGCGTATTAGCGTACGCGCTTTTTTTTTTTTTTAAGTCAACCGTGATAGGCTACGTGACGATTAACGTAGCCTATCACGGCTGACCTTGCAGATCTAGCCGTGATAGGCTACGTTAATCGTCACGTAGCCTATCACGGGGGCGTTTTTAAAAAAAAAAAAAAACTTTTGAGTTCGCGGCCGGGCGAGGCGGGAAGCCTCCCCCCCGGCCTGAATTTCGGCCGGGCGAGGTGGGAAGCCTCCCCCCCGGCCTGAATTTCGGCCGGGCAAGGCGGGAAGCCTCCCCCCCGGCCTGAACTTTGCCGGGAGAACAGCGAAGCGCCTCCCCCCCACCGCGAACAAGCTTCGAGGACAGGTAAGTGACTTTCGTCCACCCCTACTCATAAAGCAAGAATGGCGGACTTTGGCCTCACATTATGGGGCAGAACTGCACATGTTCAGAAATGCTATCTGTCACTGGTGGGGGTGAAGAAATATGCAACATAATGATATAAGGACACAAACCTTAAAGCAGGAGTGGGAGGACTCACAGGGCTACATTTTAGTTGTTTTTGTGTGTGGCAGTCAGCCCCACATTTCTAACGATGTGTAGTTCCTTCCAAATGCACATATTTGTAATGTATACAGTCTCATCTACCAGCCTCTCATGTGGGAAGCCATAAGGTGTAGGCCGCTTTGGTGAGTGGCTTCTCCAGTATGTTCCCTCATGTCTGCTTCTCAGACTCTCAGAAGAGGCTCTGCTTCAAATGCTCCAACATGTGGAGGAGAAGCTGGCAAGTAGGAGGAACAGGACGGAGCTTCTCTTGGGTGCTGCCCATCAAGTGGCATTTCTGACTCACCACATGCATTTGATCATGGCTTTTAGAAGACATCTGGGTCCTCCTGAGATGGAATTGGTTTGTGTTTTTAACTGTTTTTATTTTAGTTTTTTTTACACTGTTGCTGCTGTTTTCAATCATTTCAACATTTTATTGTGTGGGGCAGCATACGTGGGTTTTACCACTCCCCCTTTTATCCTCACAACCACTCTGTGAGGTGAGGTAGCGGTTAGGCTAAGAGACAGGAACAGGGCCCAGGTCACCCAGTAAGCTTTGTGGCTGAGTGGAGATTTGAACTTGGGTCTCCCCAGGTCTACTCTTAATGACTACACCATGCTAGGATTTTTTATTGTAGAAATTAATAAGGGGACGTTTAAGGTAAGAATGGTGGGATATAAATTTGACGATACAAAAATTAAAGCTAGGATGTGAAACAGGGATGTGCAGGGACCCTCTGACCTGCTCTGGCAGCTAATTTGGAGCTTCTGAATCAGCCCCAATCCATCTCAGGCTGATCCAGAGCCAGCCCAACCTGCTTTGGCCTCTAGATCTGAAGCATATTTTTTAAAAATAATAATAATAAGTGGCTAGGAAATCATTTCTGAATGCTGTGTGAAATGGCGGACACCATGCGGAAAACTGGCCTAGTGATAAAGGTCACTGCCAAAACCCCCAAAACACACCCACTTCACAGGAATTGGTTATCAGAAATACACTGAACGTTAGAACACACCCAAGACAGGTGATGAGAGCATGCAGCTAGGACACATGACTGCACATACTGTACAGTTAAAGTGGCAAAAAGGCTATATTTGATCAATTAGGTTTGGGATAATATGGAATAAAAAGCGGAAAAACCGCTCGAAAAGTGGTAAATGGACAGAGTCGTGTCCTAACAGTTATCACTGCACTGCAATGGTTATAAAAAATACAAGTGTAGATCTGACTGGGGTCATCTCAGTTGTGGGGCTCTGTGTATGTGGAATACTCTCTTCGGGGAGTCTTAGCTGGAGCTAAGCCTGATGTCTTTCTTGTGCTGGAGAAATACCTTTTTATTTGTCCTGGCTTTCCAGTATGACATTGAAGCTAGTGACGTTGTTTACTGATTGTTGGTTTTATTACTCTGCTGTGCACCTGTTATGTTATTTTATTGTACTTGATATTGTTTTTATGATTTTTTGTGAGCTGTCCTAGGAGTTTCATAAACTATAGGATGGTGTATAAATATTTTAAACAAACAAATATTTTTGTGTTGTTCTTGTTCTTGCTTCCAACTGCAGTCCCTCACACTACATTAAATACCATGCAGGTAGTCTCTGGCCCTCATGGGCATTGTGTGAAGCTAGGAGAGAGAGCCCCCAAATCCTAGCAGATAGGGGGAAGAAATGTTGTAGGTCTCTGGATCCCATTCTAAGCTAATAATATATGTCTGTCATAGTGACAGGAAGAAAGATGGAGCAGGTAGAACCACATTAAACTGTTAGATGAGCTCTCGGCTGACAGTGCATGCTTAACTTAATAAATTTATACTTGGTTGTTTTCTTTTGGCTCTTTTCTTGCCTGCGTGATTCCTTTTTCTTTGGAACCTGTTTGTGCTCTCAGTTACATGGTCAAATGTCACATTGGGACACACAAACAGAAGGAGTCATTTTTCAGCCTTAGACATGATTGCTGAAATTCTAAAAACTGAAGTTATAAATGGTCATTTTTGGAACTGCTAGGCGGTGGTGGGGTGGTTTTGTTTTGTATTTGACATAATGGTATGAAAAATTAGAAAACTCCCTTGGGTGTGTACAACATAACCCAACTGAGTTTCAGTGCATTCAAGCAGTGCTTCGGCTTGAACCAGGTAGGGATGTACGAATCCCTTACCTGGTTCCGGTCGGGGCATGTGCTGGGTGGGGGAGGCACTCCGTCCCTCCCCCCAGAATCCTCAATGGGGGGAGGTGATCTGGTCCTCCTCCCCGAAATCCTGACTGGCTGGCTCTGCTCCGCGGCAGCTCCGCGGACCAGCCGGCCAGGGCCATCCGCAGCCGGTCTTCCGGCCGCGAACAGGCTTCTGCGGACGCAAATGGCAGCCACCGTAGCGGCTGCCATTTACGTCCTTCCAGGCTGCCGTGATAGGCTACGTAAGTATTTACATAGCCTATCACAGCATGCCCCCCCCAAAAAAAGGCGTACACAAATGGCGGCGGCTACAGCGGCTGCCATTTGTGTTCCCTATTTTTCACCATTTTATCCTACGTAAATATTTACGTAGGCATTTACAGCAAAAAAAAAAAAAAGAACGCAAATAGCATCCACTACTCTAATTGCGGTTCCCTTTTTTTCACTGTAATTGCCTATGAAAATATTTACGTAGGATAAAACAGCGAAAAATAGGGAACGCAAATGGCGGCTGCCATAGCCGCCGCCATTTGCATACGCCTTTTTTTTTATTGGCTTGCCATGATAGGCTACGTAAATACTTACATAGCCTATCACGGTAAAGACCAGAATGTAAATGGCGGCTGCGGCAGCCGGTCAAAAGACCAGCCGCCGCCGAAACCGCTGCTGGAGCCACCGCCGTCTGGAACATCTGCCCCAGGTATGCCTCATCCGGGGGGGAATCCACGGGGGGGGGCAGGCCATTCGCCAAGGATATCAGGGGGCCGAATGCCAGTGCATTCAGCCTCACTGAAATCCGTGGCAGAATTCTCCGCCATCCCTAGAACCAGGGGTAGAATTCTAACTCAAGATGAATGTATGCCTGGGTTGAACAGGCCCCACAGATGATATGAGGGAAGGGCACTGCTATCAATCTATCATAATCCAGGCTGGTATAATGTGACACAAGCACAAAAGGAGAACTTGAAATATGCACAGATCCAATAACACAAGCACATCCACAGACTACATATCAAGTCACAAAACACATAACATGCATATGTGTAGTATATTATCAAGCAATGAAGCATTTATAAAAGTGTTAACTGTTTTCTTGAGACAGGCTAGAAAAAATTATCCATTTTACAGATGGAGTACACTAGTGAAATGTAATGTTCTAAATATTTATTGTAACCTAACAGAAGTAAAAGGTTAAATACTGAGACCCTGATAATATTTTTGTGAACCGCCCAGAGAGCTTTGGCTATTGGGCGGTATAGAAATGAAATAAATAAATAAAAACTATAATTCCATAGGCCACTCCCAAGGGCCTTCCTGAATACCACTTCTGGCTTGAACTGCTATGTAACCATGGTCATGGTGGTCAGTAGATATGTGGAACGACTGTAGCATAGTGGCTAAGAGACCACTATGGTCTCTTGATACCAGGAAGAGCCCAGATCAAATTTCACCCCCACCATGAATTCACTAGGTAATCATAGCTACAGCTCTCACTCATAGCCCACCACCACCTCCTCTCTTCCACAATATAGGGATAATAATACTTCCTTTTCATGGCATAAGAATTACTGAGATACTGGGTGGGATTCAGACTTCGTCATTCTTAGAGCAGACCCATTGAAATAAATGGGAATTCAGTTAGCCACATGAAGTGATTTGAATGCTCTAAATTGTTGCATAAATCATAGAATCAACATCACCATTTTAAAGTGAGCCGGTGTGGTGTAAGAAGACAGTGTGACAGTAGTGTCAAGTCTGGAAATGTGTACTACATGTGGCAATTAAGAACAGCACAACAGAGAATTCTGAATGCATCCATTCCACTTCAGAAACAAGACTAGAACTCTAAGATCTGGGGAAAATCTGGACAAGGAGAATTTTGGAAGCATCTCTGGCCCTAACTAGTCAATTAAATGCATAACAACTTTTATTATTATTATTATTATTATCATTATTATTATTATTATTATTATTATTATTATTATTACAAACTGGGTATGGTGTATGATGATGATATACAGATGATTGCTAGAGGAGAACATTAAAACTTTCCTTCTCTTCCCAGTACTACAGAAAATAGTTGTGGAGGGAAAGTTAAGTTTTACAATTCAGCATCAGCTTGCAGAGGCTCTACAGTTCCATCAAATGTTGAAATATTCACCCATTTATATTAACTGTGACAGTATGTTCCATCTCTGGATGGCGTGCATAACAACATCTTCCCACCGCTGACAATGATTAAATAAACATTGTCAAAACATCATGTTCTCTAAAAGGACTTTTTTAAAGGATGGGATGAGGAGACATTGTTATGACTTTCTGAAAGAGAGAATGGTTTTGCTACCCAGTTATTTATAGAAAAAGAGGTGCTTGAAAACAATAAGTATGCCCATGTTTCAATATATGAATGATTAAGCATGAGTGCCCCAATCCACCAGGGAAGACTTGCACCCATACCAGGTCCACATCAAACTGGCTGGCCATGTCATTTAATGACAAATGGGACTGCACATCTCCTTCCAGGATCACTACTCACAAGAGCAGAACCCTGGATTGCAAGCTTTACTTGATTTGACAGAGTAATCAACTAAAGATTTAGTTGATTAATCAGTGAGGGCTGATAGTAATTGATGGGAAAGGGAGTTAAGAGCACTCTTCTTCTTTTTGCTTCTAATGTGTTATTGTAAGAGGGTATGAAAAATGAAACTATTAAATATGGCCTTTCCTTCTAACAATGAGGAGGCAGTTTTTTACATTTCTGGCTCTCACACTTTCTTCAATATCTCCAAAGGGCACCTATATTGCGGCTTTGGTAATATGCAAATGAATCTCAATGTGATTGATAAATCCATTCAAAGCAAATAATTTATCAACTGCCAGTGCAGTCCTCTATGAATCTATTCAGAAGTAAGCCCCACTGGGAAAAATGGGACTCACTCCCAGGTAAGTGCATATAGGATTGCAGCCTGAATCATTTTTAGAGTTGGCAGCCCTGACAGGAACACAACTTCATATATAATTATGTTGTTACTTGAATGTAGGGGTAAAGGGATAACCACCTGTGAGAGAGATAACTTTGTCACAGAAGTAATATTACTATAGGAACTAGTATACTATACTGTGGTGTCTGTGTGTGCGTACAAGACAGAGGGGAGGGATGGAGGAGGAGAGAGAAGCAGTAGAGTCAGCAACTGAAAAACAGGTTTAAAATTTGCAGCTAGCTGAAAGAAGGAGACTTGTGAGGTACTCAGTCAGTTTTCCCCAACCTGGTGCCCTCCAGATGTGTTGGACTGCAGCCTCTATCATTCCCAGCCAGCAAGTTGCCATCCAGCACATCTGGCTGGCATCAGGTTGGACGGAGAAGGTTGCTGAAAGTACATGGTGCTCACTTTTTTAGGGAACAGGTGCTGCTTTACAGACTGCTCCTTTTTGTTTGGAGGCCTGTTTCCCCTTCATGTTCAACATGTACATCAAAATGTAGTGTAATCAAACAACCTGAAACAATTTTAATGAAGCATTTCTTAAACCAATGTGCCCTGTCACACATCACCTAAAAACTCATCTGAGGAAATTCTATACCCCATTCTTGTTTAAGTTAGCCATATTGCCTTTTTCCTTTTTTCCCCTTTCTCATTCCACTTCTCTTGAAACTGGAATAAAAAATCATCTGAAAGAATGCATCATGAACTTTGAATTGAACCTGCTATCCAAGATCCCCTTCATGGATCACTGCCTTGTTGTGGCGAAGGGGCTTGCATAACTCAGTGAAGCCATAAGCTGTGCCATGCAGGGCCACCCAAGACGGACAGGTCATGGCAGAGAGTTCTGACAAAATGTGGTCCACTGGAGAAGGAAATGGCAACCCACTCCAGTATTCCTGCCAAGAAAACCCCAAGGCTAAAAGATATGATGCCGGAAGATGAGCCCCTCAGGTCGCAAGGTGTCCAATATACTACTGGGGAAGAGCAGAGGGTATTTCCAAGTAGCGCCAGAAAGAGTGAAGCGGCTGGGCCAAAGCCAAAAGGACACTCAGCTGTGGATGTGTCTGGTGGTGAAAAGAAAATCCGATGCTGTAAAGAACAATTTTGTTTAGGAATCTGGAATGTAAGATAAATGAATCAAGGTAAGCTGGAGGTGGTCAAACATAGGGATGGCGGAGAATTTCTCCACGACACTCCGGGAGGCCGAATGCCAACACATTCGGTCCCACGAAATTGGTGGAGAAACGATCCACCACCCCCCGCCACCCCCCAGGGATGGGACTTACCTCGTGCGAATGTCCCTCATGGCGACGGTTCCCGGCGGCGTTTCAGCGGCGTTGTGGCAGCCGGTCTTCCAACCAGCTGCCGCCGCCGCCATTTCCAAGTGAAAAAAAACAAACAACAACAAACGTGATAGGCTACGTAAAGATTTACGTAGCCTATCAAGGCTAGATTTTCAAAAAACACCGTGATAGGCTACGTAAACTTTTACGTAGTTTATGTAGTAGGCTATTTGCGTTGCCCTTATTTTCACCGTAGTCTACGTAAATATTTACGTAGACTACCTGTGCCAAAATAAGGAAAGCAAATGGCAGCGCCCATGGGCACCGCCATTTGTGTAAGCGCTTTCTTTCTTTTTTTTCCAAAGTCAGCCGTGATAGGCTACGTAAACATTTACGTAGCCTATCATGGCTGACTGCAGGCCAGGGATGTAAACGGCGGTGGCTACGGCCACCACCATTTGCATCCCAGCAGGACAACAGGATTCGCAGCTGGAGAGACAGGGAGCTCCCCCCCAGCCAGAATTTCAGGGGGAGAAACGGAGCGTCTGCCCCCAACCGCGAAGCAAGCTTCGGGATCAGGTAAGTGACTTTCGTCCATCCCTAGCATGAGATGGCAAGACTGAACATCGACATCTTGGGAATCAGCAAACTAAAATGGACAAGCATAGGTGAATTTAATTCAGGTGACCATCATATCTACTACTGTGGGCAAGAATCCCATAGAAGAACTGGAGTAGCACTCATAGTCAACAGAAGGGTGGGAAAAGCAGCACTGGGGTACAATCTCAAAAACGACAGAATGATCTCAGTACGAATCCAAGGTAAACCATTCAACAACACAGTAATTCAAGTCTATGTCTCAGCCACTGAGGCTAAGGAAGCTGAGGTTGATCGGTTCTATGAAGACCTACAACACCTTCTAGAACTAACAGCAACAAAAGATGTCCTCTTCATCATAGGGGATTGGAATGCTAAAGCAGGAAGTCAGGAATCACTGGGATAACAGGCAAGCATGGCCTTGGTGTACAAAATGAAGCAGGACAAAGGCTAATCAAGTTTTGCCAAGAGAACATGCTGATCATAGCAAACACTCTTTTCCAACAGCACAAGAGGCGACTCTACACATGGACATCACCAGATGGTCAATATCGAAATCAGATTGATTATGTCCTTTGCAGCCAAAAATGGAGAAGCTCCATACAGTCAGTAAAAACAAGACCTGGAGCTGACTGTGGCTCAGATCATGAGCTGCTTCTTGCAAAATTTTGGCTTAAATTGAAGATCGTAGGGAAAACCACTAAACCATTCAGGTATGACCTCAATCATATCCCTAATGAATATACAGTGGAGGTGAGGAATAGATTTCAGGGATTAGACCTGATAGACAGAGTGCCTGAGGAACTATGGACAGAGGTCCATAACACTGTTCAGGAGGCAGCAACTCAATCCATCCCAGAGAAAAAGAAATGCAAGAAAGCCAAGTGGCTGTCCGATGAGGCTTTACAAGTAGCTAAGGAAAGAAGGGAAGCGAAAAGCAAGGGAGAAAGGGGAAGATATATTCAACTGAATGCAGAGTTCCAGAGAACAGAAAGGAGAGAGAAGAAGGCCTTCTTAAATGAACAATGCAAGGAAATTGAGGAAAACAACAGAATGGGAAAGACTAGAGATCTCTTCAAGAAAATTGGAGATCTCAAGGGAACGTTTTGTGCAAAGACGGGCATGATAAAGGACAAAGAAGGCAGGGACCTCACAGAAGCAGATGAGATTAAGAAGAGGTGGAAAGAATACACAGAAGAACTATACAGGAAAGACCTTAATGTCCCTGATAGCCATGATAGTGCAGTCACTGAACTTGAGCCAGACATCCTAGAGAGTGAAGTCAAGTGGGCCTTAGGAAGCATTAGTAACAACAAAGCTAGCGGAGATGACAGTATTCCAGCTGAGCTATTTAAAATCCTAAAAGATGATGCTGTTAAAGTGCTGCACTCAATCTGCCAACAAATTTGGAACACTCAACACTGGCCACAAGACTGGAAAAAGTCAGTTTACATTCCAATTCCAATGAAGGGCAACGCCAAAGAGTGTTCAAACTACCGCACAATTGCGCTCATTTCACATGCCAGCAAGGTGATGCTCAAAATCCTACAAGATAGGCTTCAGCAGTATGCAAACCGAGAACTACCGGAAGTACAAGCTGGGTTTCGAAGAGGCAGAGGAACTAGAGATCAAATCACCAATTTTTGCGGGATCATGGAGAAAGCAAGAGAATTCCAGAAAAACGTCTATTTTTGCTTCATTGACTACGCTAAAGCCTTTGATTATGTGGATCACAACAAACTGTGGCAAATTCTGAAAAAGATGGGGGCACTAGACCACCTTACCTGTCTCCTGAGAAACCTGTATGAGGGTCAAGAAGCAACGGTAAGAACCAGACATGGAACAACCGATTGGTTCAAAATTGGGCAACGAGTATGACAAGGCTGCATATTGTCGCCCTGCTTATTTAACTTATATGCAGAGTATATCATGAGAAATGCTGGGTTGGATGAATCGCAGGTCAGAATTAAGATTGCCGGGAGAATTATCAACAACCTCAGATACGCAGATGATACCACCCTAATGGCAGAAAGTGAAGAGGATCTAAAGACCCTCTTGTTGAGGGTGAAAGTGGAGAGTGCAAAAGCTGGTTTGAAACTCAACATTAAAAAAATGAAGATCATGGCATCTGGCCCCATCACTTCCTGGCATATGGAAGGGGAAGAAATGGAAGCAGTGACAGATTTTATTTTCTTGGGCTCCAAGATCACCACAGATGGTGACTGTAGCCATGAAATTAGAAGACGCTTGCTCCTTGGGAGGAAAGCTATGGCAAACCTAGACAGCATAGTAAGAAGCAGAGACATCACCTTGCCAACAAAAGTCTGTCTAATCAAAGCTATGGTTTTCCCAGTAGTAATGTATGGCTGTGACAGCTGGACAATAAGGAAGGCTGAGCGCAGAAGAACCAATGCTTTCGAACTGTGGTGCTGGAGAAGACTCTTACGAGTCGCCTGGACTGCGAGGAGGTCAAATCAGTCAATCCTAAAGGAAATCAACCCTGAGTGCTCCTTGGAAGGACAGATACTGAAGCTGAAGCTCCAATATTTTGGCCACCTAATGCGAAGAGAAAACGCTCTGGAAAAGACCTAGGGATGGATGAAAGGGACTTACCTTGTCCCGCAGCTTGCTTCGCGGTGGGGGGGAGGCGCTTCACTTCTCCCCCCGAAGTTCAGGCCGGGGGGGGAGGCACCCTGCCTCGCCCAGCTGAAATTCAGGCTGGGGAGAAGCACCCCGTCTCCTCGGCCGCGAAAGAAAAAGTGAAAAAAAAAAACCGTGATAGGCTACGTAACGATTTACGTAGCCTATCACGGCTAGATTTCCAAAGTCAGCCGTGATAGGCTATGTAAATCATCACATAGCCTATCACGGGTGACTTTGAAAAAAAAAAGAGCGCGTGCGCAAATAGCGTTCCCATATTTTCGCCATAGTCTACATAAATCTTTACATAGACTACCCCTGTCCTAATAAGGAATGCAAATGGCGGCGCCCATAGGGCGCCGCCATTTGCGTACGCGCTTTTTTTTTTCCAAAGTCACCCGTGATAGGCTACGTGATGACTTACGTAGCCTATCATGGCTGACTTTGGAAATCTAGCCGTGATAGGCTACATAAATCGTCACGTAGCCTATCACGGGTGTGTGTTTGTTTGTTTTTACTGTACTTTTTTATTTTGTAATGGTGGCGGCGGCAGCCGGTCGGGAGACTGGCCGCCGCCCCCGCCCTTGCCGAAACGCCGCCAAAACACCGCCGGGACCCGCCGCCGGGAGGGACATTCGCCGAAGGTAAGTCCCATCCCAGGGGGGGCGGGGGGCCGGCGGAGAATTTCCCCAACACTTTCGGGGGGCCGAATGTGTCGGCACTCGGTCTCCCGAAGATTCGTGGAGAAATTCTCCGCCATCCCTAAAAAGACCCTGATGCCTGGGAAAGACTGAAGGAGAAGGGAACAGCAGAGGATGAGATGGCTAGATAGCATCACTGATGCAATGAATATGGACTTGAGCACGCTCCGGGGGAGAGCGCAGGACAGGAAGGCCTGGCGTGCTATGGTCAATGGGGTCACAAAGAGTCGGACACGACTGAACGACTGAACAGCAACATCCAAGATGCAATGTGGTCAGGTCATCGGAGATTTTTTAACTATAAAAAAGCCACATTTTGAGCACAAGTGCTTTTCTTCGAAATCCCAATATAATGCAAAGGGAAACTCATAAAAACCAAAAATACAGCAGTTCAGAGGACACATTATCATTTGATCATTGAACATGAATATTTTTAATGGAGTGGTTTCATGCAAAAGGGCTCTGATCCAATGGTACATGGACAAAGGAGCCAGGACTCCACACACAGAGCCCTTAAAAGAAAACTAGGATCATCTTTTTGGCAGGGGCTGGTTGGGGAGTGAGTCCAACCACACTCCCTCCACTCATCCACTCTACTGGGGGAGAGCCAAGCTGCTTACAAAAGACTGTGAGTCTCCTGTGATGATGATTTCTGAAGTGGACTGGAGGATTCCATACACATCATCCATTTGAGCACATAATTCCTCAGTCAGCAAGAGATACCCATGTATGGCCTCAGCTGGATTAGAGAACTAGTCTAAAGCTTTTAGTGATTACCAGACCCATTTGTAAACACTTCAGTATAAGTAATGTTGTCAGAGTTATGATTTTTCTCCTAGGAAGTTCAAGCAGAAGCCTTACATCTGTATATGCCACATTCCAAGGTTCAACATTCTGATGAATGCACAGGCTTGCTGACCATCTGCATGCAGATTGCAAAATATCACAAAGCGTGTTGAAATGAGTTGATGGTCATTTCGGCCCAAACTTTGGATGTGATGCTGGGAACACATGTGACTCCTGCTATGAATGTGGCCATAAAACAAGCCAGCATGGCCAAGATATGAAAATGATGTCAAAATAGAAAATAATGAGAGGCAAATTCTTAGAAACAATTAGCATGTTGTGAGCAATTGTCCACCTTTGATGTGAACTACAAAGCATGCATTCAATGATGTTTCAGGAGCCTGAGGACTCAAGGATCACACTTTCCTTTCATCTTGCACCAAGAATGAGGCTTGGTTACCTCTCAAGGAAGCCTGTAAAGATAAAATTCCAAGGAAATTTAAAAACACACACACGTATCAAGGAGGAGTGCAGAACTGCTTCTGGGAAGGTATCCTGCTGCCAATATGTCAGCAATGTATTTACTTTTTAATTTGTATTAATTTGTAATCCGACTGTGGAATCAATCCAACATCGTAGGCTTACACAAAGGACTTACTCCAGCTTTGGGCTAGAATAACTTCCCTGGCTAAAATGTATTACTCGCCTCCATGTGGGAAATCTAAAGTTACAAACAAAATAGGATTTTGAGTTAAAGGAAGGAATTCTTTTATTTGGAAGAGGGCCCAGGCCTAATTCCTGCCAAGTCTGAACTCAGGTTGCCAACTCTCAATATAAACTGTTCTGGTCCCAGGGGGAGGGGCCTATGTTGGAGCTATGGACAATGTGCAAACGTTTTTGGTGGGCCCAGCAGGGGAGTCCAGAGCAAAGGTGGTTTAGGCTTCATAGAATCATAGAATAGTAGGGTTGGAAGGGGCCTACAAGGCCATTGAGTCCAACCCCCTGCACATTGCAGGAATCCAAAGTGTACAACTAGTTCGAAATTGGGAAGTCATTGTGGTAAACTTAAAAATTCAGGCACACACCACTGACCTTGTTATAAATCAAGGCCAAAGTCCAGCAAAGTTCAGGCCTCACTCATAATGACCTCACACATCCCACAGTGGAGGCTGGTGGCTCTAATGACTGTGAATCTGCTCTGTGTTTCAGTCAGAACTCTAAAAGAGCTATGCAAGGCGCTGAGCCTATTTGGGGGGATTGGTTCAGCACTTTGGATAACTCCTTTAGAATTTGGTATGGTACTGGCTGAAACCCAGAGTAGATTCATCACTCCATGACATTGAAGCCACCAGCCTCCATTGCATCTAGGGATGTACAGACTGTATAAAATCCACCCCGTCTGTGTTTTGCGGATTGTCAGGCGCCTTTCGTTCCATCATCCGCCCACAGACAGATGCATTTATTTTCTGTCATGCAGAAAAATACGGAAATCATTACGTAAATATTTATGTATTTACATAAGTATTTACATAATTTACCTCAGAACAAAGCATTTAGTGTATTGTCCCCCATTCCATTCAATGTTTCCTCAGCAGAAATTTAGGTTTTTTCTACAGAATTATATGCGTAAATTCCAGGAAAGTAAAAAAAACATCTGAAAGTCCACGACTCCATATGGCCTGAGGAGGTCACTCCACAGCAGATTCCACAGGTCGGATTCTTAGAAATCCGAGCTCATTTTAATCCATCTCGAATTTCTCCAGCATCCCTAATTTCATCCTCACCCTACCTCTACAGCTGCCCCTTCCCTTCTCTCAAAACATATTTGGTGGCTGTGGCAATGAAAAAGTATTTTATTTATTTAATTATTGCATTTATATCTCGCCTTTTTTCCTCCAAGTAACCCAAAGTGGTGTACATAATCCTCCTCCTCTCCATTTTAACCTGTGAGGTAAGTTGGGCTGAGAGTCTGTGACTGGCCCAAAGTCACCCAGTGAGCTCCATGACCAAGTGAGTGGGGAGTAGAACCTGGGTCTCCAAAGTCCCAGTCCAACACTCAAACCACTACACCACACTGGCTCTTTCTGTGAGACTTCCATTTTCCCCTGGGATCTGGGATTGATTTATTCATGTTTGTGATATGTTTAGGCCAACTTTAACAGACAACTTTCTCATGGCAGCTAAATGGAACACTGAAATGGCAATGTCCCAGGCACCAGGGGCCCTGTGACATGTGCCAGTTTTTATTTTTACTTGGTTTTGATTTCATGAGAGAGAATGTATTACAGTCCTGCTGATCATATATTTAGGACACAATCCTATGCATGTTTAGACAGCAAACAGTCCTACAACTCCCAGCATGCCCCAGCCAGCCATGTTAGGATTGTACCCTTAGACTATGAACTACTTTTCACTGAAAAGGATTGTGTTTGATGTTATAGGAAATAATACAAAATTTCTGCCTGTGAAATTTTATCAGTGATATCACATCCACAGAATCAAGTGATACCTTGATGTTCATTGAGTAGTAGAAATACATGTGTGAACTCTCCAAAAGAGGCAGATGGAAGCACTGATGTTAACAATCAAAGCTATATATTATTTGAGTTGTAAAAATGGTAAATCATGATGAATATAATCCTTTGAAAAAATTCAACCACCTATCTTTGATTAATTGGCACCAAGAAATAAAGTCAGTGGACTTTGATTTACCATGTACTGGTGTTCTCTTTTCATACGTCATTGGGAAGCTTGTGCCACAAACCAGCCAGAAGTGTTTAATAATTCAGGGGATGGAATCACATTTTCATTTTTAAAATAAATCCTCTTACAGTACAAAGCTCATCGAGACTCAAAAGTAAATCCCAGGTAAGTGTGTATAGGATTGCAAGTCTTAAATAGTAAAGTGAAAAATCTCATTAACATGTCTGTGTAGATAAATAAGTATCTTTATGGACAATTTCATGGGTTCTTCCTATGTTCCTCAGTAAGTGTAGAGATGCTGGCAGAAACAGGAAATCTAGAATGAAAACCTAAAGAGAAGGGAGGGTGTTACCGATCATTTTTACTCAAAATATTTAGCAGCCATGTCAAATTTCTGGCTTTCACACACAGAAAATCTAGCATCTGGCCCACAAGCAAAACAGAAAGAAAAGAAAAGAAAAGAGAAAAAGAAAGAGAGCTGCCCAAGACAGATTTTTTTGTAGACCGGCAAACCTTGCAGAAGTTGTCCAAGCCAGATTTTTGCTTGAAAGTCATATGAACAGATTTTCATCCTAGGCTTGACTCTAATATCTATATCTATATATCTATATATCTATATCTATACACACACACACACACACACACACACATATGTGTGTGTGTGTGTGTATACACATATACATACATACATACACACACATACATATAGCACTTATATCCTATGCATAAATAAAGTGCCCTTTTTTCAAAGCATATCATTTGCTAGCTGAAAGTGCCTTCTGTTGGCCTTTGATGGATGGATGGTGACTACCAGCTACTGAACTCACTTGGGTGCAAGCCTGAAGGAAATAGCTTGGCAGTTTCAATGTAGTAAGCAAAGAATTAACAAACCTGTCAATTATAGCTAGTGGACCAGAAGGAACATGGGGTGGGTTCCAAGAACATGGTGTTGCTTCAAGGGAATTACACTCAAACTATTTGCATGCTTCCTTCCCCTCCCCCATGTAATTATGATGGAATTGATTCTTCATAAACCCCATAAATCTCCAATATCTTTCAAGGAAATGACTCCTGCAAAATATCTGCCCCTGGAGTCTCCCATTGTTTGTGGTTGTTCTCAAATGTAGAACAACAGTCCCTAGATCTGCTGGCCACTGGTTGTGCTTGAATAACAGGTGTGCAAGCAAGAATCCCAAATAAGTGGAATAGGTCCTTGCTCATTTAGCACAAAATGCTCATTCTTATTTCTCAAAGGTACATTATCTGTGGCATATGGAAATTTTGGATCCTGTCACACTCAGGATATGTTTATGATATAATGGCAGTAAATTAGCAATTACTCCACATAACCTTTTTGAGCTAGACATATCAGAGGCTTTTGTGCTACTACTTCCATAGCAAGCCCAAGAAATTAGTGGGATGGGGGGGGATTTATAGAAAACAAACTAAACAGGAATCTGATGGTATTATTCAGTAATGATGCCTCCTTTTAGAAAGGCAATTAACAGAGAAAAAATAAAAGGGGTGAAACAGAATGAGTGTTTACCAGTCCCACATGCACAAAGGTTATCTTGGAACAATAAGGAGACCACACTCCTTTTCAGTGAAGAAAAGAAAACAGTTTTACTCACAGATCTTCTTGCATATACAATGCAGGTACAGCGTAGAGTTTCAAAAGAGTTTGTTCAGTCCATTTTGTATTCCATTACACCAGCAGGAACGAGAGAGTAAACACATGTGTTCCCAGCAATAGTGGGTGGGGTGGGGGGGATGAAGGAAGGGGAGGACAAAAGGAAGAAATCACAGGAAACCACATTGTAGGCTATACAGATCCTAAGGCTAACTATGGTCAAAATTCCTATGAACTAACTGCAACACTGCCCCTTTCCAGTAATTTGCAGATTAAGTTGCAATATTCCACAAAGGATCATTAATTAGAGTTAACAAAGAGGTTTGGGACAACTGACACTCAAGATCAGGGGTGCCTGAAACTGAGAAAAATGCAGTGTGGTCATGTGATTAGAAAGCTGATTACAATAATAATAGCATTTATAACAAGAAACACAAAGTCAAATTCCAGTTGTATATACAATCACTGAGCCACAGGAAGCTGAATCCAAAATGAGTTAGTAACAGCAATAATCAAAGCAAATCAGTTCATGAAATGAATTTCATCACTCTGTGTGAAGTAGATTCGGTGTCCGTTTGTAAATGAATTCTTGCTATGTCCAACAGGTTCTAGTCTAGTAGGCATTTTAGGAAAAAAGTCATATTCATGAGAATACTAATGGTTAATGAATTGGTAGATCTTCTCATCCATAACAACAAAGGTTTCATGTAGCAGTCTTCTGATACCCGCTAAAATGGGCCTCCAGGGTTTAAAAGTCCAAAGGGATATTTTTTAAAAAATCTCAAAGGTACCTTTGCAAACTTATCCTCAATTTATGTAAGCTAAACAGGGATAGGATACCAGTCATTACCTTTTGCACTAGTGGAGCTTGAAGATATGGTGCTGCAGGAGAACTACGAGTGTAGCTCCATGGTTGCACCCCCAGGACAACCATGATGTTGGGGCAACACCACCATTGCAAGGGCCAAAAATGGACCACGTTAGGGTTTTGGTGCAGGAGGATCCCTTGTTATTTGATGACAATAGTCACAAACAAGTCATTGACTCTCTACTTCAGAGACCCAAATGATTCCAAATATATTTTCGTCACAAAGAGCCACACTGAAAATATATAATGAGCAGGAAGGCTGCTATTAATTTGCTTTATTTACTTCTTCGTAATTAATAGTAGTATATCAAGTCACATAGATGGTAGATGCCAAATTACAACTCATGCATATGTTCAAATCTGTATTTGAACATTATTATCTAGCAAACCTTGGAAACAGACATTATCCTTTGATTAAGTTCTTTAATTCACGTATCACAAAAGCTTGAAGGTATATGAATTTGAAGAGGAGGGGAGGCTATTTTCTTTGTGATTTACTTCCTTGCTTTTAATTCTTTGGCAGTTTTCTCACCACATTTTTTCCATACTTAAGAACATCAGAAGATCCCTGCTGCACCAGACCAAAGCCTACATGGACCCTTCCCACAGTGGGCAACCAGATGCATATGGGAAACCCACAAGCAGGACATATTTACCACTGTGGAAGACAATACTTAATTTCTAAGATGAACAGTGCTTCATCTAACTGACTACATCTCTTCTGTTTTGAAGGCTCTTCCAGCAATGCTGGGTGTATATAGGTTGCTTGAAGTTACAGTGTGATGAGGGAAACACCATGATGATGGTGGTGATGATGGTGATGCATTTCCATATCTGAGTCCCAGCGAAGAAAACAGGTGCTGGTGCTAAGTCCTATTTGGGATGCACCTAATTTAAAAACTACATGTATTCAGTCAGATAGATGGCTATGTGTACTCTGCGCTATAAATAATATAATATAACTTAAGTCTGCATTCAGGCCATACAAATTTTGTAGGTTATGTCTGATGTGCAAATTACACAATGTGTGGAATTACATTATCAGTCTTTTAATGAAAATTTCCCCAGTTTGTGCAAATTCCCCAATTTGCATTATTTATCCTGTATTTTTTGTTTTACTTATTCTGATTTTCTTAATTACATGATGGGGCAGAAAGAAGTTCAGGGCATGCCAGCCCCACTGAAAATCTTATTCAGCCAACAGCCTGGGTTCCATTACTTCAGTAAACATTAACCACATACTTTCAAGCATATCTTCTCAGCCATAAGGACTAAACATTCCTTATTTTAATGAAAATTGAGTTTCTTGGGAATTCTGTACCCAGTGCCACATTCTCCACTCCCACAGGATCACATTTTTAGTCATATGCATCTATCATGTTTCTGTGTGCCTTCTAGTCAAATAAGAGAGCTGTCCAGGGGTGTTCATCAGAGTCCCAGAAGTTCTTATAAGACTTCCTAGGAGCCTGGACATCCAGTAGTTCCTTGTACCTCCTTTTACCAACTTTCTGCTCACATCTATTGTCATCTTTTTCTATCCCCAAATCTAATGAGTAGCTGTTTAATGGCTATATGAAATATTGTGGATTTTCCTTTTGCAGCTAAAGCAATTAGAATTTGCTTCTATCTTTCCCCTCTGAACTTTATCAGTTGTTCATCTGGTATAATAACAGCATTTGGATCAATAAAATTAAGAAATGTTATTAATTAGAAAGATGTGGGTGGTTGTGAAGAGAAAATATGGAACTTCAAAGAAATGCAAGAAGTCACTGTTGCTTTAAGGATGGCATCTGAACCCTGGGCTCCTACAGAAAGTCTCCACTCTCCACAAAGATGTTCAAAAATGAATACTGCCATCTTCTGTGTGATCAACAGCATTGCAGCCCAACCCGATCAATGGATTAAAGATAGGGCTATGTGAAATATTATCCTGTTTTAATGTTCCAACTGAAAATAGTTATTTAAGTAGTGATATTGTAGAAATCTTTCCCCCAAAAATACTTTGTTTATGAGAATACCCCCCCCACTGTTCAGTGCCATGCTTTTCCCTAGATGGTGCTATTGCACTACCATTTCCTCTTGTTACTGCTTCTATCTCCTTCCTGAATTAACCATGGGAGTGATCTCAGTCAAACAGAGGTAAATTCAACAATAGGATGACATCACAGCAACAGGTGGCACATCATATTTTGGTCCACAATGCTGTCACTGAGGGCAAAGGAATTCATCTGAGTGTGAGGGCAATGCCTCTTGGATTAATCATGTGATGTCAGCACTGGAGCTGTGGAACCAGGAGCTGTGGTACAAAGCCCATTGTCAGTACTAAAGAATAAGTCAGCACTAAAGATCAAACCAGGAGGTAGAACAGAGAAGCAATCCAGAAGTCAGGACTAGGGATGTACGTATTGTGTAAATTCTGCTCTGTCTGTGTTTTGCGGATTGTCAGGCGCCTTTTGTTATATCGTCTGCTCACAGACAGGTGCATTTTTTTTGCCATGTGGAAAAAATATGCAAATAATTACATAAGAGGTTTCATAAGAATTGACATGATTTACCTTAGTATGTAACATTTAGCATATTGTCCCATGTTCCGTTCCACTTTTCCTCAGCAGCAGAAACTTGTGTACTTGCCTATGAGTAAATGTGTGTAAATTTTGGGACAGTAAAAAAATAATAATCCGAAAGTCCATGGACTCCATCCGGCCTGAGGGAGTCCCTCCACAGTGGATTGCACAGGTCAGATTCTTAGAAATCTGAGCACATTTCAGTCCATCACAAATTTCTCCAGCATCCCTAGTCAGGACCAACAGACAACCCAGGAGGCAGAATCCAGGAGCAAGCCAGAAATCAGGACTGAAGACCTGTTTGGTTAAATGGGGCTCAACTGGAACAAGAAGCCTTCTTGTACTCCTTCCTGTCTAACCTGGGTGGGTGGGGTTAGTCCAGGATACTAAATTGCCTGTGCAGAGGCTGCAACATACAGTTCAGTGGCTCATCATATGGCTGGCTGCACATAAATTCAAAAGCTCCCAATTCAACCCCCACCCCACCTCCTGAGATATGGGTGACAATAGCCAATCAGGGATCACACACTGGGCTGGTTCACTGACACAACAACCTACTGTGGGTTAATTCCAGGTATCCACAGGTGCCCAGTTTGCTGTAGGTTGTCATGTCGTGCAAACCCAGGTGGCAGGGGTTGTTTGAGGGTCAGTTGTTGTTGTTCAGTCGTTCAGTCATGTCTGACTCTTCGTGAACCCATGGACCATAGCACGCCAGGCCTTCCTGTCCTGCACTCTCTCCCGGAGCGTGCTCAAGTTCATATTCATTGCATCGGTGATGCTATCTAGCCATCTCATCCTCTGCCGTCCCCTTCTCCTTTTGCCATCAGTCTTTTCCAGCATCAGGGTCTTTTCCAGAGAGTTTTCTCTTCACATTAGCTGGCCAAAATATTTGAGCTTCAGTTTCAGTATCTGTCCTTCCAATGAGCACTCAGGGTTGATTTCCCTTAGGATGGACTGATTTGACCTCCTTGCAGTCCAGGGGACTCGTAAGAGTCTTCTCCAGCACCACAGTTGGAAAGCATCAATTCTTCGGTGCTCAGCCTTCCTTATAGTCCAGCTCTCACAGCCATACGTTACTACTGGGAAAACCATAGCTTTGATTAGATGGACCTTTGTCGGCAAGGTGATTTCTCTGCTTCTTACTATGCTGTCTAGGTTTGCCATAGCTTTCCTCCCAAGGAGCAAGCATCTTTTAATTTCATGGCTACAGTCACCGTATGCGGTGATCTTGGAGCCCAAGAAAATCAAATCTGTCACTGCTTCTATTTCTTCCCTTTCCATATGCCAGGAAGTGATGGGGCCAGATGCCATGATCTTTGTCTTTTTAATGTTGAGTTTCAAACCAGCTTTTGCACTCTCCTCTTTCACCCTCAACAAGAGGCTTTTTAGATCCTCTTCACTTTCTGCCATTAGGGTGGTATCATCTGCGTATCTGAGGTTGTTGAAAATTCTTCCGGCAATCTTAATTCCGACCTGTGATTCATCCAACCCGGCGTTTCTCATGATGTACTCTGCATATAAGTTAAATAAGCAGGGCGACAATACACAGCCTTGTCGTACTCCTTTCTCAATTTTGAACCAATCGGTTGTTCCATGTGTGGTTCTTACTGTTGCTTCTTGACTTGAGGGTCAGACAACCCTCAAATAAGCCTAAAACAAACCATGGGTTATTTGAGGGTTGTCTACCCTTCAAACAACCCCTGCTGCCTGGGTTTGCATGACACTACAACCCACAGTAAGCCTGGCACCTGTAGATGCCATGCAAAAATGGTGCCTCTATGGATGCCCAGAACAGTGCAACAGCCCTTGTGGGTAAATTAACCCATGGTGGGCTGTCATGTTGTGCAAAATGGGTCACGGAATGGGATGATGTCACTACATTCATAGGCAATAGATTTAGCTATGTGATTATATCACTGTGGAGAAATGAAGTCATTGAGAGAGCAAGGAGGGTGATGAACAGATGGGGGGGGGGCAAATGAGAAAAAAAAAATCAACACTCCTGAAAAACTGTTCCAGAAAAATCTGTGTAAAATTTTTACACAGCCTTTCCTAAAGATGGGCTTGGATATGAAATATTAATTGAAAAGAAGTTCTTGCAAAATACAAGTTCCAAAGCTTCAAATAAAAGCTTAGAACTTTTAAAGAAGATGCTTCCAACAACAATAACAAAATGCATTTAGAATCTCCCCTGTTAAGACAAAAAGATAGTGAAAAAACAACAACAACACTTTATTTTAGCATGGGGAATGTTAGTATTTATTTTTTGCCAGGATGGGAGAAAGGGTTTAAACCAAAACAGCTAAAATACATAAAACAATATTGTCTTTCATATTCAGACAGCTTTTCCTCTTTCTGTCTAATCATCCAGTATCTCAGCTTCTTACAAAACACAGCAAGCTACTAAAAATATCTGCTGAAGGATCTGGATTCATTGCTGCTAATAAAGCTATATACCAAGCTGAGGCCCGAAGTGACCTCAGTTTTTTTGAGTGCCCTGTTAATATTTAACAAGACTTTTGGAGTTATTTCATTAGGATCCACTTCAGTGAACTAAAATTCCACATCCTTACAGACTCCTTCATTAATTATGAATTCATCCCAGGAAACATGAGAATATAGGGTTATTTTTTTCTTCCCAAAGTAATTTGTACATGATTATAGGTCAGTGAGCACAGACCACCAATATTCTGGAAATCTCAAGGCAATATTCTTCTTGATTTAGCATGAATAAATCAAATCACAGGTAGTTTGCCTTTCATATGCTAGGGAGATGCAGTACTTTTACTTGATTTGGGATTTCTTTGCCCAGTTCGAGTATTGGCAGTGTAGCGAGTGTAATCATATATACACAGAGACAACAAGTTCCACAGTATGTAGATAATACCATGCTGTTGCCATGTCCCATGTAATTAGTTGCCTTGTTCTACTTGAATTCTCTTTTGGATGAGACTTAAGTCCATAAAGGCTAGGAAATCTCATTTTGACAAATGTTTGGAAAAGGTCTGGTGCAGATGTGACATTGCCTGATTATCTAATCATGCCCCTTGTGATATTTCCACCTGAGGTTCGACCTCTCCTCAGCCTCCTCCTCCGAAACTGAGAACCAAACCCCTCAGGAACACCTGCTTTCACTTTGGGACAGCTGTACCTACTGTCCCACAAATAGGGATGGGCAGATTCCCTACCTAGGGATGTACGAAAGTCACTTACCTTTTCGCAGGTGTGATTCGCGGTGGGGGGGGGGAGGCCACCATTTGCATCCTGCCAGTCTGCTGTGATAGGCTACATAAGTATTTACGTAGCCTATCACAGCAAATAGCAGGGACGCAAATGGCGGCCGCTACGCCATTTGCGCTGCTGCTCTTTCCATGATAGGCTACGTAAGTATTTATGTAGCCTGTCACAGTAAAGGCAGCTACGGAAATGGCATAGTGGCTGCCATTTGCATGGCGACCTTTACCGTGATAGGCTACGTAAATACTTACATAGCCTATCACGGAAAGAGCAGTGGCACAAATGGCATAGCGGCCGCCATTTGCGTCCCTGCTCTTTGCCGTGATAGGCTATGTAAATACTTAGGTAGCCTATCACAGCAGCTTGGCAGGACGCAACTAGCAGCCACAGCAGCTGGCTGAAAGACCAGCTGCCACCACCGCCAGTGGAGCCGCCGCCGCAGAGCCCCAGTTAAGTTTCATTCCGGGGGGATTCTGCGGGGTGGCGGAGGGTGGGAGGCCGTTCCACCATGGGTTTCAGGGGGCCAAATGCCAGGGCATTCGGCCTCACTGAAATCCGTGGTGGAATTCTCCGCCATCCCTATCCCTACCTTCCGGTCCATGGGGAATCCACCCATGGGGGGGGAGGTGATCCGTTCCTCCCCCCAGAATCCTCAGGAGCTGGCTCCTCTCCGCAGTCATTCTACGGTGCTGTATGCCGGCTCCATATCGCTGGCAAATGGTGATGAAATGGCGGCCACCATTATCGTATTGCTGAGGAATGAATACAGCCACAAATGGTGTAGCAGATGCCACTTGTGGCCATAATGCCCTTGGTTTAACCTAATTGCAGCCATATTTAACCAATTAGGTTAAACTAAGGGCTTTACAGCTGCAGGTGGCAGCCGCTACACCATTCGCGGCTGTATTAATTCCTCAGCGATACAGTAATGGCGGCCCCCATTACCATATTGGCATTTGCCAGTGATATGGAGCCAGTGTGCGGCTCCACGGAATCATCACAGAGAGGAGCTGGCTCCTGAGGATTCTGGAGGGAGGCGTAGGTAAGTCATCCGTTCTGCTGCGGACTCCGGAGGCTGGATTCTTTTGAATCCAGCCTCATTTGGGTCTGCACTGCAGCAGAATTCTCCGCCATCCCTACCCATAAGCTTCATCCCTTTCACCCTCTCTGAGTTCCAGAGAAATTCAATATGCTCAATTGGTTCTCTCAACCCACTACAGGAGAAGTAGGCAGGAAAGAGATATAATAACGTAGCATAAAATCAAACAACATGTGGGAATTTGGATTTTAAAAAACAAAAAACAAATACAAATTTATTTAACACAAGAAGAGTTATATGTTATTATTATTCATTAATAGTTGGTCCTAACTTCCCTGCCTACTCTACCGTTTTTAAAATCTTATATGCAAACCCCACTAACTAGATGTTACTTCCACAATCCCTAAGGCCCTGTCTGACTAACCATCAGCTCATTCCTTATATAATTTCAGAATCGTCACACATGCAGAAGCCCCTCCCACATTTCCTTCACTCTCTGACACATTGTTAACCCTATCTTACCTGGGTTAAATCTAACAATGAAAACACATACCTTAATATAATGTGCATATGTTACACCCCGCCCCCCTTCCTTGCTTTTCTTCTGGGCATTTCCCTCCCATTCAGTTTTGGAGTAAACCCTAGCAAACATGACTGCACCAGCATTTTCGCTAATCATAGTTACCCTTAAGCCATAGCTTGCAACCATCATTAGAAGCTAGTTTGCAAAATATAGTTCAGGCTAACTGTTAATGGTGCAGAGATGCTGATGGCTGTGAGATGGACCGGTGTTATCTCGGCCTCTTCCACCTTTATCTTTAAAAATATTTGTTTAAAAGTGCATTGACAGAAACCTCTTTTCAACAGGATGTGTTTGGGGGGTACATACTTATTTAGCAAAACACAGAAGGGGCTCAAATGTATCTGTGTGTACCACGAACAGTCCAGAAGAAACACCACAGGTCATCAAAGGGCCACCTACTGCTCTTAAGTGCATTCAGATTCTCTCCTGATAGCATATCATCAGCAGATGCTAGGAAGTCTAATAAGAAATGCAGGATTACTGTAAGGCATGCCTGTACTCGATTTTAATCATTCCTGGTACATTGGCAAAATATAACAGTTTGCAGCACCTGTGATACTGTTGCTGTTCTTCTTTGGTGTTTTCTTAGAAATGAGATGTTGCATTCCCAGAGGTGTTGTGTAGACATACTCTTAAGGATTAAAGCTATAAACAGAGCCCATATCAAAATTCTGACAATGAGAACTAGTCTCACTTCATATTGTTTAGTCATCTCATTGAGCTGTGCAATTTTATGTAAGCCTGCAAGCATGTTTATTTCATAACTTGGCGATATCATTGGGGGGTTATAAGTGGTTCTACAAATGCTACATAGCTGAATCAGTCCATTTGCCACATATTGACACAAATTCTTCTGCCTTAATATCTGCTTGCAAAAGAAAATAGAATGATTGCATGCCCCCCACCCCACCCCACCCCTTTCTCAATACCTTTAAAAAAGATGTATACTTCAGTCAGGGCTCTCAATGCTTTTCCTTTCAGTCTGAAAAATGAGACGGCGGCTTTAGTTTTTCCAAGTATGATGTTTTTCCAAGTATAACTATGCCAAAGGTAGCCTACCAGCTATATATGGTGGCCCACAGGAGCTTTGAAGAACATCCTGTTTTGGTTACCAACCTGGGGCTGTAAATTAGGGGGGAGTTGTTTAGTGCAGGCTGCAGCACCCCATAACTCCACTACCATCTCTCAGTAGTTCGAGAAGCAGGTGGGAATTCCCCTTACCATCTATTGCCATGCTGTAGCCATCAGGGACTTTGCCTAGCAAACCACTTCAGCACTGGCTACTGCTGGCCAATGCTGGTTTGGGTAGTGTGTGTGTACATTCATATAACATCTGATCTGTCATCTATCTATCTGTCTATCTAGATATACCTACATACACACATGCAGCATTTCCCAGCCCTTAAGAGGACTGCTACTGTTCAGAGCTTTAGCCTGCCTGGAACAGGATGCTAATCAGAGGCCCTCACTGGGTCATTTTGGTTTTCTTTTGTCTTCTAATTTACAAGCATATTTCTGCAAACCTCCCTCAGGAGTCCCGTGAGTACAAAACCTACTACCTTCTTTTTGTGTGTCCCTGTTTCTCTTCCAAATGGACTGGAACTGCACCACGCAGGTCTGGTATTGGACAGAATGGTGAGGGGGGGTGTGCTGATGATGACAGCGACAGTGATCATATATGACTTTTAGGGTGCAATCCTATGCAAGTTTAGACAGAAAAAAAGCCTACAACTCCCAGCATGCCCCAGTCAGCATAGCTGACTGGGGCATGCTGGGAGTTGTAGGCTTTTTTTCTGTCTTAACTTACATAGGTTTGCACCCCTAGTCTCCTAAAATTCTACAAAAACAGGCTTGTAAACAAAAATGCAGTCTGTCCTGTCCATGCTGGCCGGGTGCCATGGCCTGGAATATTATCAAACCAGGAATTTTATCAAGGCTGAATTGCATTCAGCTGGGTGATTTTCAAGCAATGCAGGCCTATTCTTCTCTAGAGTCAGAGATGCTAATTTAATATAGACTTTATCTTGATGCTTAGCATAACAAGTTAAAGGTGTCCCCAACTGGAGCCTCATCAGCTATGTGGGTGTGTTTAGCTGACTAGACATGGAACAGTTGTGTCCACAGGGGATAGTAGAATGATACAATTTGACACCACCATGTAAAAAGTTCCCTTGGGGCTCTATATTGGCTTCAGTACATGTTCAGTTGACCCTGGTACTATAGTTTGAAATGAATACATGTAAAAATGCCCAATATTTTCTAGTTTGCCTAGGAGTCTCTTGAGATTATGACATTGCCACAAAATAGCATTCTTCCTCACATATACTGAGAGAGCATTTTCAGGTCTGAAACGATGAGAATGAAAGAGGAACCTGAAGAAACCTGTGGGACTGCTGTAGAACAAGTGAAGAAGATAATGCTTGCCATTTGAGGAAGAGGCACAAGGCATGTGCAGGATGAGAAAGAACCTCTGGAGGAAGGAGGAGTAAAAGCTAAAGCTGGAACATCTGTGCACCTGAATGAGTGAGCTCCATTCCAAAGATACAAGGGAAATGTAATCTTCTGAGAAGTAATCATGGTTTTCCTGTGGCACATTTTAGTGATGCATATAACTGTTTAAAATTAGTGCTGTGCCGAAATTTTTGTTATCAATTTTTTTTCGACCATTCGCTGGGGAGGGAGGGACAAAAAGAATTTCTTACTAAATTATTTACCAAACAGTGGAGGATTTTGGAGAAATTTCTCCAAAATTCTCTTCAACAGGGTGGTTTAGCACTTAGCTTGTGGGGAACTGTTTAGGGACAGGCAAGGTGTGTGCATGCACGTTCTTCCTAAACCACTTCACTGGCAATCCCAAGCCTCCAGGGCAGTGACCCACACCTTAATTTAGGGATTTGAGAACCCCTCCCAGATTGGGTTCTCCAGGAGCCCGCAGAAGTGCAGCCCCTGCTCACCCCCCTCTGGACTGGTGCTCGGGACACCCACGAGCTCGGCGAGTTGCCTGGACTCACCGCAATCCCGTTTGGTGAGCATCCTCCATTTTCCCGCCTTTGTTGTGTGCAGAAAGGTAGTTTAAAAATGCGCATATTTAAATATGTGCAGTTTGGGGGCTGGGAAAGCTTAATATCCCCTTCATGGATCACTGCCTTGTTGTGGCGAAGGGGCTTGCGTAACTCAGTGAAGCCATAAGCTATGCCGTGCAGGGCCACCCAAGACGGACAGGTCATGGCGGAGAGTTCTGACAAAATGTGGTCCACTGGAGAAGGAAATGGCAACCCACTCCAGTATTCTTGCCAAGAAAACCCCATGGAACGTATCACAAGGCTAAAAGATATGACGCTGGAAGATGAGCCCCTCAGGTCGGAAGGTGTTCAATATGCTACTGGGGAAGAGCAGAGGGTATTTCCAAGTAGCGCCAGAAAGAGTGAAGTGGCTGGGCCAAAGCCGAAAGGACACTCAGCTGTGGATGTGTCTGGCGGTGAAAAGAAAATCCGATGCTGTAAAGAACAATATTGTTTAGGAACCTGGAATGTCAGATCAATGAATCAAGGTAAGCTGGAGGTGGTCAAACATGAGATGGCAAGATTGAACATCGACATCTTGGGAATCAGCGAACTAAAATGGACAGGCATGGGCGAATTTAATTCAGGTGACCATCATATCTACTATTGTGGGCAAGAATCCCTTAGAAGAAATGGAGTAGCACTCATAGTCAACAAAAGGGTGGGAAAAGCAGTACTGGGGTACAATCTTAAAAATGATAGAATGATCTCAGTACGAATCCAAGGCAAACCATTCAACATCACAGTAATTCAAGTCTATGCCCCAACCACTGAGGCCGAAGAAGCTGAGGTTGATCGGTTCTATGAAGACCTACAACACCTTCTAGAACTAACACCAAAAAAAGATGTCCTCTTCATCAGAGGGGATTGGAATGCTAAAGTAGGAAGTCAAGAAATCACCAGGATAACAGGCAGGCATGGCCTTGGTGTACAAAATGAAGCAGGACAAAAGCTAATAGAGTTTTGCCAAGAGAACATGCTGATCATAGCAAACACTCTTTTCCAACAGCACAAGAGGCGACTCTACACATGGACGTCACCAGATGGTCAATATCAAAATCAGATTGATTATGTCCTTTGCAGCCAAAGATGGAGAAGCTCCATACAGTCAGTAAAAACAAGACCTGGAGCTGACTGTGGCTCAGATCATGAGCTGCTTCTTGCAAAATTTCGTCTTAAATTGAAGAACGTCGGGAAAACCACTAAACCGTTCAGGTATGACCTCAGTCATATCCCTTCTGAATATACAGTGGAGGTGAGGAATAGATTTCAGGGATTAGACCTGATAGACAGAGTGCCTGAGGAACTATGGACGGAGGTCCGTAACATTGTTCAGGAGGCAGCAACAAAATCCGTCCCAAAGAAAAAGAAATGCAAGAAAGCCAAGTGGCTGTCTGATGAGGCTTTACAAGTAGCTCACGAAAGAAGGGAAGCGAAACGCAAGGGAGAAAGGGGAAGATATACCCAACTGAATGCAGAGTTCCAGAGAATAGCAAGGAGAGACAAGAAGGCCTTCTTAAATGAACAATGCAAAGAAATCGAGGAAAACAACAGAATGGGAAAGACTAGAGATCTCTTCAAGAAAATTGGAGATCTCAAGGGAACGTTTTGTGCAAAGACGGGCATGATAAAGGACAAAGAAGGCAGGGACCTAACAGAAGCAGATGAGATTAAGAAGAGGTGGCAAGAATACACAGAAGAACTATACAGGAAAGATCTGAATGTCCCTGATAGCCATGATAGTGCGGTCACTGAACTTGAGCCGGACATCCTAGAGAGTGAAGTCAAGTGGGCCTTAGGAAGCATTAGTAACAACAAAGCTAGCGGAGATGACAGTATTCCAGCCGAGCTATTTAAAATCCTAAAAGATGATGCTGTTAAAGTGCTGCATTCAATATGCCAACAAATCTGGAACACTCAACAGTGGCCACAAGACTGGAAAAGGTCAGTTTACATTCCAATTCCAAAGAAGGGCAACGCCAAAGAGTGTTCAAACTACCGCACAATTGCGCTCATTTCACATGCCAGCAAGGTGATGCTCAAAATCCTACAAGCTAGGCTTCAGCACTATGCGAACCGAGAACTACCAGAAGTACAAGCTGGGTTTCGAAGAGGCAGAGGAACTAGAGATCAAATCGCCAACATTCGCTGCATCATGGAGAAAGCAAGAGAATTCCAGAAAAATGTCTATTTCTGCTTCATTGACTATGCTAAAGCCTTTGATTGTGTGGATCACAACAATCTGTGGCAAATTCTGAAAGTGATGGGAGTACCAGACCACCTTACCCGTCTCCTGAGAAACCTGTACGAGGGTCAAGAAGCAACAGTAAGAACCAGACATGGAACAACCGATTGGTTCAAAATTGGGAAAGGAGTACGACAAGGCTGCATATTGTCACCCTGCTTATTTAACTTATATGCAGAGTACATCATGAGAAATGCCGGGTTGGATGAATCACAGGTCGGAATTAAGATTGCCGGGAGAATTATCAACAACCTCCGATATGCAGACGATACCACCCTAATGGCAGAAAGCGAAGAGGATCTCAAGAGCCTCTTGTTGAGGGTGAAAGAGGAGAGTGCAAAAGCTGGTTTGAAACTCAACATTAAAAAAACTAAGATCATGTCATCTGGCCCTATCACTTCCTGGCATATAGAAGGGGAAGAAATGGAAGCAGTGACAGATTTTACTTTCTTGGGCTCCAAGATCACCGCAGACGGTGACTGTAGCCATGAAATTAAAAGACGCTTGCTCCTTGGGAGGAAAGCTATGGCAAACCTAGACAGCATAGTAAGAAGCAGAGACATCACCTTGCCGACAAAGGTCCATCTAATCAAAGCTATGGTTTTCCCAGTAGTAATGTATGGCTGTGAGAGCTGGACTATAAGGAAGGCTGACCGCCAAAGAATTGATGCTTTCGAACTGTGGTGCTGGAGAAGACTCTTACGAGTCCCCTGGACTGCAAGGAGGTCAAATCAGTCCATCCTAAAGGAAATCAACCCTGAGTGCTCATTGGAAGGACAGATAATGAAGCTGAAGCTCCAATATTTTGGCCACCTAATGCGAAGAGAAAACTCCCTGGAAAAGACCCTGATGCTGGGAAAGACTGAAGGCAAAAGGAGAAGGGGACGGCAGAGGATGAGATGGCTAGATAGCATCACGGATGCAATGAATATGATCTTGAGCACGCTCCGGGAGAGAGCGCAGGACAGGAAGGCCTGGCGTGCTATGGTCCATGGGGTCACAAAGAGTCGGACACGACTGAACGACTGAACGACCGAACAACAACAACAACAACAACAACAAAGCTTAATATATGCAATAGTAGAGCCATGATGCCTCAAATATTGCACATATTAAGCTTTCCCAGCCCCAAACTGCACATATTTAAATATGCACAATTTTTAAACTCTTTTTTTCTGTTAAAAAAAAAGTGGCAAAATGGCAGGTGCTCACTGGGCAGGTCGCAGTGAGTCCGGGAGGGTGCACTGGGGTGTGAGCGAGGTCAGGGGCCTGGCGGGCATAGTTCAGGGTTTGCAAGCACGGGGGGGGGGGGATGGACTCCCAGATGCTGTCGGGCGTCCACAACATCACTAGTTTAAAGCAACTCCTTTTTAAAGAAAGAAAGAAAGAAAGAAAGAAAGAAAGAAAGAAAGAAAGAAACCTTTTAAAATGACCATGCCAATTATTGGAGCCATGCATGATGTATTATTCTCCCAACTAAGCAGGGAGAGGGAAGAAACAGTTCAAAAGCATAATAGCGAAAGAATTCCAGCTTTCAAGGCTTCTTCCTGCCTGGCTGAAAAGTTCCTACATGGTTCACTCAGAAGAAAGCATTGTTGTGTTCAATGGGATCTTTGAGAAGCCTTGGGGATTTTTAACTGAGGGGGGAGCTTCCAAAGAAACAGCTGGATTGGGGGAGAAGCTAACCCCCTCCTCCCACACACACATACACACACATAATGGAAGAATGTAGTTCTTCCTATTCCCTGGTATGTTTATTCCTCATTTTGTCATTCCCTGAGCATGTGCAGAGCATGATTTTTATTCAAACAAAGAGAAGCTTACTAATCTTTCCCCTAAGATTTGTACAAGAGGGTTGAGTGTTGTATTGGATTGCTGAAAATCTGTATTTTTGTTGTTTCTCTGCATTAAATAAAAGACATAGGGTTGAAACTAGACTTAGGGTAGACCCATTTGAGTGCTGCGTGACGGAGTGAGCTCCCGTCTTCAGTCCCAGCTTCTGCCAACCTAGCAGTTCGAAAGCAAGAAATTGCAAGTAGATAAATAGGTACCGCTTCGGTGGGAAAGGTAACAGCATTCCGTGCACCTCGGTGTTCAGTCATGCCAGCCACATGACCATGGAAGCATCTTCGGACAGCGCTGGCTCTTCAGCTTAGAAATGGAGATGAGCACCACACTCTAGAGTCGGACACGACTGGTTGGGGACACCTTTACCTTTATGTATTATGTATTGCATTTGTAGCCCACCATTTTTTCCCCTTTTGCAAGGAACCCAAGGCAGCTTACATTGTCCTCCTCCTCTCCATTTTATCCTCACAATAACAACCCTGTGAGGTCAGTTGGACTAAGAGTCAGTAACTGGCCCTAAGTCACCCAGTGAGTTTCCATGGTGGAGTGGAGACTAGAACCCAGCTCTTCCAGCTCTCAGTTCAGCACTCGAACCACTCCACCACACTGGTGTTATGAAAATCATGAAAGAGAGACAATGTAATGGACATTCTTTCTGAAGTAGTTACACTTGTACAAATGTAACATGAGAGGAAAGAGTAGCAAGCTTCTTTTTGTTTGCACATGCTCAGGGAATGACAAAATGAGGAATAAACATACCAGGGAAAAGGAAGAACTACATTCTTTCTTTCTGTGTGTGTGTGTGTGTGTGTATGTGTGTGTGTGGGGGAGAGGGTGGGTTAGCTTCTCCCCCAATCCAGCTGTTTCTCTAGAAGCCCCGCCTACCCAGGGGTCTTCTGAGATAACCTCACAAGAGGTTTGGAAATGAGCTGGATGTGGAAATACAAAGCTGAGCTGGGGGCAAAGTGGTGTGCTGACATGTGTAGGATTGCTCTGGAAACCAACAGATGAAGCAGTGATCATGTGAATGTGTGTGGTTGAAACTCTACATACTTACCTTTGAGTAAGCCCCATTTTACTCAATAGGATTTACTTCTGAGTAGACCTGCAACCGCGAGGGGCCGCGGTGGTTAAGACATTGAACTGCAGACTGGAAGGTTGGCAGGACAGGAGTTCGAGACCCAAGTGCTGCGTGACCGAGTGCACTCCCATCTTCAGTCCCAGCTTCTGCCAACCTAGGAGTTCGAAAGCAAGAAATTGCAAGTAGATAAATAGGTACCGCTTCGGCGGGAAAGGTAACAGCATTCCATGCACCTCGGTGTTCAGTCATGCCGGCCACATGACCACGGAAGCATCTTCAGACAGCGCTGGCTCTTCGGCTTAGAAATGGAGATGAGCACCACACCCTAGAGTCAGACATGACTGGTTGGGGACATATTTACCTTTACCTTTTTTTTAGACATGCAACAGACTTGTGCTGTAGATCAGTTAAAAATCCCCAAGGCTTCTCAAAGATCCCATTGAGCACAACAATGCTTTCTTCTGAGTGAACCATGTAGGAACTTCTTTCAGCCAGGCAGGAAGAAGCTTTGAAAGCTGGGATTCTCTGGCTATTATGCTTTTGAACTGTTTTTCCCCTCCCCCTGCTTAGTAGGGAGAATAATACATCATGCATGGCTCCAAGAATTGGCATGGTCATTTTAAAAGGTCTTTCTCTTTCTTTAACAAGGAGTTCCGTTAAACAAATAGTTTATCTCTCAGGCACACCTGAGACAGCCTTCTTTTGGAAAGCACCTAGAAGGAAGTGTATTTGCTGAAAGTAATTACTGTACCACAAGGGATACTTTTGGGAACCACAGAGAAGGATTTCAATTTAAAAAGAACACCCACACAGCAGTAAGCACTATCTCTTCCCCTCCATTTTTTTTAATACAGAAATTCAACCCACCCACATGAAAAAGGGAGAAAGACAGTTGCCTCTTTCACAGGGGGTGAAAAAGTTCACAAAATGGGAGGGTAAATTCAGCCCAGCACTATTTAAAATTCAGAAACAGAGGCATCTTTCATTTCAGATTTGCATAACAAAGGGAAAATGGCAACCCTTTCTCCAGTTGGAAATTCCTATCCTGACCTGAAGTCTAAAATTATTAAGCTTGCTAGGGGTAGAGGTAGGGGTGGGTTAATATGGCTAAAATAACCTAGGCCTGGTCTAATATCAAGGGGGGAAACCATTTAAAAAGTTGCTTAATAATATACTCAGGAATTCTGAGCTGAAAAGAAACACTGAACCAGATTTGCTATACATCACTTCCCTTCAAACAGTGTTACATTCTATTAGAGATTACACAGAAAATGAGACAAACAATGAAATCCCAAGTAAGCTTACTTGGGAATATTTGAACTCAATGGAACTTTCTTCCATGTTACCATTATTAGGATCCGTCTATTCAGACTCAAGCCCCTTCATGGATCACTGCCTTGTTGTGGCAAAGGGGCTTGCGTAACTCAGTGAAGCCGTAAGCTATGCCGTGCAGGGCCACCCAAGATGGACAGGTCATGGCAGAGAGTTCTGACAAAATGTGGTCCACTGGAGAAGGAAATGGCAACCCACTCCAGTATTCTTGCCAAGAAAACCCCATGGAACATATCACAAGGCTAAAAGATATGACGCCAGAAGATGAGCCCCTCAGGTTGGAGGGTGTCCAATATACTACTGGGGAAGAGCAGAGGGAATTTCCAAGTAGTGCCAGAAAAAGTGAAGCAGCTGGGCCAAAGCTGAAAGGACACTCAGCTGCGGATGTGTCTGGTGGTGAAAAGAAAGTCCAATGCTGTAAAGAACAATATCGTTTAGGAACCTGGAATGTAAGATCAATGAATCAAGGTAAGCTGGAGGTGGTCAAACATGAGATGGCAAGAAAGAACATCGACATCTTGGGAATCAGCGAACTAAAATGGACAAGCATGGGCGAATTTAATTCAGGTGACCATTATATCTACTACTGTGGGCAAGAATCCCTTAGAAGAAATGGAGGAGCACTCATAGTCAACAAAAGGGTGGGGAAAGCAATACTGGGGTACAATCTCAAAAACGATAGAATGATCTCAGTACGAAACCATTCAACATCACAGTAATTCAAGTCTATGCCCCAACCACTGATGCCAAAGAAGCTGAGGTTGATCGGTTCTATGAAGACCTACAACACCTTCTAGAACTAACACCCAAAAAAGATGTCCTCTTCATCAGAGGGGATTGGAATGCTAAAGTAGGAAGTCAAGAAATCACCGGGATAACAGGCAAGCATGGCCTCCTTGGTGTACAAAATGAAGCAGGACAAAGGCTAATCGAGTTTTGCCAAGAGAACACGCTGATCATAGCAAACACTCTTTTCCAACAGCACAGGAGGTGACTTTACACATGGACATCACCAGATGGTCAATATCGAAATCAGATTGATTATGTCCTTTGCAGCCAAAGATGGAGAAGCTCCATACAGTCAGTCAAAACAAGACCTGGAGCTGGCCGTGGCTCAGATCATGAGCTGCTTCTTGCAAAATTTTGGCTTAAATTGAAGAACATAGGGAAAACCACTAAACCATTCAGGTGTGGCCTAAATCATATCCCTTGTGAATATACAGTGGAGGTGAGGAATAGATTTAAGGGTTTAGACCTGATTGAGGAACTATGGATGGAGGACCATAACATTGTTCAGGAGGCAGCAGCTAAATCCATCCCAAAGAAAAAGAAATGCAAGAAAGCCAAGTGGCTGTCTGATGAGGCTTTACAAGTAGCTGAGGAAAGAAGGGAAGCGAAAAGCAAGGGAGAAAGGGGAAGATATACCCAACTGAATGCAGATTTCCAGAGAATAGCAAGGAGAGACAAGAAGGCCTTCTTAAATGAACAACGCAAAGAAATCGAGGAAAACAACAGAATGGGAAAGACTAGAGATCTCTTCAAGAAAATCGGAGATCTCAAGGGAACGTTTTGTGCAAAGACGGGCATAATAAAGGACAAAGAAGGCAGGGACCTAACGGAAGCAGATGAGATTAAGAAGAGGTGGAAAGAATACACAGAAGAACTATACAGGAAAGATCTGAATGTCCCTGATAGCCATGATAGTGCGCTCACTGAACTTGAGCCCGACATCCTAGAGAGTGAAGTGGGCCTTAGGAAGCATTACTAACAACAAAGCTAGCAGAGATGACAGTATTCCAGCTGAGCTATTTAAAATCCTAAAAGATGATGCTGTTAAAGTGCTGCACTCAATATGCCAACAAATTTGGAACACTCAACAGTGGCCACAAGACTGGAAAAGGTCACTTACATTCCAATTCCAAAGAAAAGCAACGCCAAAGAGTGTTCAAACTACTGCACAATTGCATTCATTTCACATGCCAGCAAGGTGATGCTCAAAATCCTACAAGCTAGGCTTCAGCAGTATGCGAACCGAGAACTACCGGAAGTACAAGCTGGGTTTCGAAGAGGCAGAGGAACTAGAGATCAAATCGCCAACATTCGCTGGATCATGGAGAAAGCAAAAGAATTCCAGAAAAACGTGTATTTCTGCTTCATTGACTACGCTAAAGCCTTTGGTTGTGTGGATCACAACAAACTCTGGCCAATTCTTAAAGAGATGGGAGTACCAGACCACCTTACCTGTCTCCTGAGGCAGGACTGAAGCAACAGTAGGAACCAGACATGGAATAACCGAGTGGTTCAAAATTGGGAAAGGGGTACGACAAGGCTGTATATTGTCGCCCTGCTTATTTAACTTATATGCAGAGTACATCATGAGAAACGCCGGGTTGGATGACCCACAGGTCAGAATTAAGATTGCCGGGAGAATTATCAACAACCTCAGATACGCAGACGATACCATCCTAAAGGTAGAAAACAAAGAGGATCTAAAGAGCCTCTTGTTGAGGGTGAAAGTGGAGAGTGCAAAGCTGGTTTGAAACTCAACATTAAAAAAACTAAGATCATGGCATCTGGCCTCATCACTTCCTGGCATATAGAAGGGGAAGAAATGGAAGCAGTGACAGATTTTACTTTTTGGGGGGCTCCAAGATCACTGCAAATGGTGACTGTAGCCATGAAAGTAAAAGACGCTTGCTCCTTGGGAGGAAAGCTATGGCAAACCTAGACAGCATAGTAAGAAGCAGAGACATCACCTTGCTGACAAAGATTCATATAATCAAAGCTATAGTTTTCCCAGTAGCAACGTATGTCTCTGACAGCTGGACTATAAGGAAGGCTGACCGCCAAAGAATTGATGCCTTTGAACTGTGGTGCTAGAGAAGACTCTTACAAGTCACCTGGACTGCAAAGAGGTCAAATCAGTGAATCCTAAAGGAAATCAACTCTGAGTGCTCATTGGAAGGACAGATAGTGAAGCTGAAGCTCAAATATTTTGGCCACCTAATGTGAAGAGAAAACTCCCTGGAAAAGACCCTGATGCTGGGAAAGACTGATGGCAAAAGGAGAAGGGGACGGCAGAGGATGAGATGGCTAGATAGCATCACCGATGCAATGAATATGAATTTGAGCACACTCCAGGAGAGAGCGCAGGACAGGAAGGCCTGGCGTGCTATGGTCCATGGGGTCATGAAGAGTCAGACATGACTTAACCACTGAACAACAACATTCAGACTCAAGACAGGGAATGATAGCACACATAGGGATGTCAGAGAATTTCTCTACGAATCTCAGATAGGCTGAATGCCAGCACATTCAGCCCCCCGAAATTGGTGGAGAAACGGTCTGCCACCCCTCCCCCCCTGGGACGGGACTTACCTTGTGCAAATGTCCCTGGCGGTGGCAGCTCCAGCGGCATTTCGGTGGCGGTGCGGCAGCGGCGGCTGCGGCAGCCGGTCTTCTGACCGGCTGCCGCTGCCACCATTTCCAAGTTAAAAAACAACAACAACAAACGTGATTTTTAAAAAAACACCGTGATAGGCTACATAAATGCTTACGTACTCTATCACAGCTGAGTGATAAAAAACAACAACAACCACACGTACGCAAATGGCGGCACCCATGGGCGCCGCCATTTGCGTTCCTTATTTTGGCACGTGTAGTCTACATAAAGATTTACGTAGACTACGGCGAAAATAAGGGGAACGCTATTTGTGTTCCCCTTATTTTCGCCGTAGTCTACATAAATGTTTACGTAGACTACACATGCCAAAATAAGGAATGCAAATGGCAGCGCCCATGGGCGCCGCCATTTGCGTACGCGCTTTTTTTTTTTTTTAAGTCAGCCATGATAGGCTACATAAATATTTACGTAGCCTATTACAGCTGACTGCAGGGATGCAAACGGCGGCAGCTACGGCCGCCGCCATTTGAGTCACCGGCAGGACAGGAGGATTCGCAGCCGGAGGGACGGGGCGCCTCCCCCCTGGCCAGAATTTTGGGGGGAGGGACGGAGCGCCTCCCCCCCCCACCGCGAATCAAGCTTCAGGATCAGGTAAGGCACTTTCGTACATCCCTAACTGCACACATGACATTAAGGATGTTTGGATCAATTAATGAGGGGTGGGGGAAGTCTAGCAATGGCTATGAGTCTTGATAACTTAAAGGAAACTCTGTGTTCAGAGGCAATATACCTTTGAATACCAGATCCTGCGTACACATATCAGGGGAATATGTTGCCTTCAGCCCTTCCTTGTGATGTATCCAGGGACATCTCTGGGGATGACAGGGATGCTCTGACTTGGATTCCTGCACTGAGCAGGGGGTTGGACTCAATGGCCTTGTAGGCCCCTTCCAACCCTACTATTCTATGATTCTAGGATCTGGCTGGCCACTGTTGGAGACATGATGCTGATCTTGATAGACCTTGGTCTGATCTAGCAGAGCAATTCTTATGTTCTTTATATGAGAAGGGTAACCCATGGCAGCCAGTGTGGCATAGAGGTTAGAGTGTCTGATTAGGACTATGGAAGACCTAGACCCATTTGGCCATGAAGCTCACTGGGTGACCTTGGGCCAGTTACTCCCTCTCAGAGTTCATTCATTCATTCATGGCATTTATACCCCATTTTTCAGCCAGAAGGGCTCCCGGAGCAGCTTACAGATCAATAAAAGCAAGATGGTGCCTGCCCTCAGGCTTTACAATCTAAAAACACTTGACAGAAAAGGAAAAAAGAGGTGGGGACAGAAAAGGAAAACAAGGAAACTCAGGCACCAATTGTAAATGTTTCAAGAGTCTTATACTGACCAGCAGTGAGGCAGCTGTAATGCTGAAATGCAGCCAGTCTTGTTATCATCACAAGCCAGAATGGACACTGGACACAGTTCAAAGAGAGGAGGAGCCAAAAAATGCTGGTCTCTCAACTGAGCCAATGAAGGGGCCTTGTCTCTCCCTCTACTACAATCTGATGGAATGACTGCTCATGATGGCTGAGGGAGAGGCAAAGGCTGATGAAGCTGGCTTCCCAGAAGGGCTGCTGGTGGTCCTGCTTTTCTTCTCTGCCCTTGCTGCAGTCTGATGGTATAGTTATTATGATGATGATAACATGAGAAGACCATGGATGCTTGCCCCATACTTCTTGGAGGAATGACAGGATAAAATGCAAGCAAGAAAGAAAGAAAAGAAAGAAAGAAAGAAAGAAAGAAAGAAAATGTTTCCATTCTAAGGGAAGATACAATCTATGATCCAGGTTTGGAGGGTTGCCCTTGATGAAAGTGTCCTTGAAAACACAGAACTGCATTTTTCAGCATTACATTTTGATGCTGCTCAAGATGCACCAAAAAAGCCTAGGTGAGATGGAAACTAGGGCCTTGCCTAGGGTGAGACCCTAGGAGGTCCTATTTCACATCATCCATGTTGGGAATTCCCTCTCATGACAAATGCTGAACCAAAAGCACATCTCCCCCATTGGCAGAGGAGGGTAGATTACATGCAGAAGTCAGGAGATTGCCTTCTCTCTTGGAGGATGATGATGATAATCACAGATATTATGCTTTTGATTGTTCAGAGCACATCACATGCACCATCTCAGTGATGCTGATGAATGACCTTGAAAACATGGATATTGCTTTGCTATATCAGACCAAAGTCCATAATACATGTTCAGCCTGGAAATGTGTGAATCAATCAATCACTTACAAAGCCATATAAATAGCCAGTGCCCTCTCTTGCAGAGGAAATAGATTCTGTAAAAGCTTCCCAGAACTTCCCAACAATTGAGGAAATGGAGGCCTAAAGCACTGTTTGCTGATAGCAAAAACACTTCTGAACACCAGTGAAATTGAAATCTAATCTTTAATAGTATTTCACAAGAGGCAGTTGCACTCTTCTCAAATTACGTCTCAAGAAAGCAGTGCCAGGAATCTCAGAGTCTATACAGTTCCCTGAATACTGGCCATATATTCTACCAATTCTTACTGTCCTTTCCATATTTTCCCATTCAGTTCACTTATCTCACAAATTTCTTATGGGCAATATCAACAGCATGGCTTTCTGCACCCTGCTGTGCTAACTCTAGGATTCCCTTACAGCAACGTCCTGTTTAATTGCTGCTTAATTTATTTCACGAACCATGCCTTCTCTGAATCTTCATGTTTTCTTGTTGTTGCTCTTGGGCAATTTCACTAATGGATGCTTGGCTGCCTGGTCTGGGGTGGTGCTAAGTCAGAGTCTACAAAAAGAACAATCACTTTGTTGGTTGCTTCTTTTCTTCCCTCTGAAAAGGTTAAAGCATGCCATGTCATTTAAGTTAGAATTGGACCCAATTTAGTCCCAAACAGGCCTGGTTTGTTTGTTCTTTTGGTGGGTTTTTTTGTTTTTTAATCATGTGTTTTCAATAAATCCATAGCTGGCTTGTACTAGAGCAGATGGATGGGTGATGAAGTCTGATCCAGAATTTTCTATGGCTGAGAAATCCAGCACTTGCTTTATTAAAAATCTGTAACAGTATTAGCATTAAATGAGCACATATTGATTTTGCATGCACAGGAATTGTTTTTGATTTATGTGTTACAAACCTAAGAGGGCATAATAACAAGACTATTATTGTTTTTTTTAAGTGCCTAAGCTCTCTAGATGCAGTGGAAATGACATTAAAATACAAAGATGCCTGCCTGTGGAGACTTGCAATATAAAACATAAAAATAATCATGGACATAAGAACTATTCAGATATGTGGGAGGAACAGTTCACACTGCCCTCCCCAACTCTTGACTCAGACAAGCTTTGCTTCTTTCCCCAAGAATCCCTTGCTCCATTCAAATTAAGCCTCTAATTGTGGGTGATTGATTTTAAAAAAGAAATAATTAACAGTGCAATGCTATGCATGTCAAGTAAGAAGTAAATCCTGTTGACATCAATGGGGTTTACTCCCAGAAAGTAGGTATAGGATTGCATAGGGATGGCAGTGGAGTCTGGCTGGGGGCTTAAGCTCAGTGGATTAATGCCACCTCGGCTTCCTGGACTGGAGTCCATGGACAGCCACACTTGCCTGACTCAGGGGGCGCCGAGTCAGGGAAGTGCAAGGGGCTCCACTGCTCTGCTGAGCCACCATTCTGCACAAAATGGTAGTTCAGCCTTTTCCATAAATGGTGATTTTCTGTAAATGTCAGCCGTAGAGGCCCATTTATGCAACATTACACACATAAATTGTCTGTTTAGTGTAATGCTACGTAAATGGGCCTCTTTATGCCAAGTTTTTTTCACTCCATCATCACCTTCTCAGTGACGGATTCAGATCCACCCCCACCCCACCCCCCCACCCCACACACACACACACTTTGGAAAAGTACACAAACCAAAGTCCACCACAATTTATGGAACTTTTGCTGGCACATAACATTTCGCATATTTTTCTTAGCTCAACATACAGTTAATGAGCAGAGCACCAAAAAAAAGAAGAGAGATTGCTATGCAGCTGAGGCTGAAGAGAGATCAGAGATGTATACAGTTGTGTGTCTTTAAATGGTGCATATATTAGCATACTTTCCAGCAACTTTTGTACTTTTGTATGACAAAATTTGCATACAATTCTGGAAACTATTAAAAAAAACGGCCTGCAAGTCAGCGGTATCCATATGTCTCAGAAAAGCTGGTCCGGTATGGAATTCATGGATCACATTCATAGAAATCTAAAGTTTTTTGAATCTATTGCGGATTTCTCCAACATCTCTACAACAGAAAAGCATCTTTTGTTTAGTGCTGAATGGTTGCTTATATTGTACATTTTGTACAGTAATTATTTTGAACTGCCCAGACAGCTTTGGCTATTGGTCAGTATAGAAATTAAATGAATGAATGAATGAATGAATGAATGAATGGTGGGAGAAGAGGTGGAGCCTGGGAGAGGGGTGGAACCTGAGCGGGAATCCTCACAGACCAGATGGGTAACCTCCATGGACCAGAACTGGCCTGCAGGCCAGAGGGTCCCATTGCTAGTGTGGAGCCTGTTTTATTTTTGTTTTTCTAATCATTTACTGGGATAGGAATGTGAGTCAGAAAGAGAGGTCAGATTCAGGTAACAACCCATCTGACATTGGAGAGTTTTGTCATTTTGAAAAGTATGTGTCCAATGGCCGTCTATTTTGAATCAGATGTTCCCTGAGTTATGTACTGTTCTGCACACTGTGAGGGGTGTGCACAAACCTGAGACTACCTCCTGCATCCTACTAGCAGTGGACAATATGACTTGGCTCACATGATGGTGGACAAAATGCAGTCTGGACATGCTTAGAATAGGGATGGGGGAGAATTTCTCCCCAAAATTTCAGGGGGCTGAGTGCCAATGCATTCAGTCCTCCGAAGGTTGTTCGGGGAGAAATTCTCTGCCCGCCCCCCCGGGATGGGACTTACCTTTCACGAATGTCCCTCCCGGCGGCGGGTCCCGGCAGCGGTTTGGCAGGTCTTCGTCAGGGGCGGGGGCGGCAGCCGGTCTTTCGACCAGCTGCCGCCGCTGCCATTACAAGAAAAGTAAAAACAAAAACAAAAACGCCCCTGTGATAGGCTACGTAATGATTCACGTAGCCTATCACAGCTAGATTTGCAAAGTCAGCCATGAAAGGCTACGTTAATCGTCACGTAGCCTATCACGGGTGACTTAAAAAAAAAAAAAGCGCGTACGGCTAATGGCGGCCCCCATAGGAAGCCGCCATTCACATTCCTTATTTGGTCCCTGTAGTCTATGTAAAGATTTACGTAGACTACGGCGAAAATAAGGACAACGTAAATAGCGTTGCCCTTATTTTCGCCGTAGTCTATGTAAATCATTACGTAGACTACAGGGACCAAATAAGGAATGCGAATGGCGGCTCCCTATGGGGGCCGCCATTTGCGTACGTGCTTTTTTTTTTTTTCAAAGTCACCCGTGATAGGCTACGTGACGATTAACGTAGCCTATCACGGCTGACTTTGCAGATCTAGCCGTGAGAGGCTACGTTAATCGTTACGTAGCCTATCACAGGGGCGTTGTTTTTTTTTCTTTTGTAGTTCGCGGCCGGGGAGACGGGGCGCTTCTCCCCGGCCTGAATTTCGGCCGGGCGAGGCGGGAAGCCTCCCCCTCGGACTGAATTTCGGCCGGGCGAGGTGGGAAGCCTCCCCCCCCGGCCTGAACTTCGGGGGGAGAAGCGAAGTGCCTCCCCCCCCCCACGAAGCAAGCTGCGAGACCAGGTAAGTGACTTTCGTGCATCCCTAGCTTAGAAGCATTCTCCTCATTATGATTACAACACATGTTCCAGGTTTGGGATGGGCTGCAGATGCTATTGGCTGGAACTGTGCCCCAGATTGTTGTGTGCAAAAGTGGGATTGTATATTTTCTACTCTGATAATAAAAAGCTCTACTGGATCACACCTAGGGTCCATCTAGTCCAGCATTCTGCTTCCAAGAGCATCCAGCCAGATACCCCTGGGAGGCTCAGAAGCAGGGCCTGAAAGCAGCGGCCCTCCCAATAATCAGTCACCATAATCCCATCAATTATGAGTTTGAAATGCTAAGGCATCATTTCTATCGATTGTGCCCTCAGAGATCAGAAACCCACAAAGTCGGAGTCATCTGATCATCCAGTGCAGGGCGGGAGGAGTGGCGGAGGTGATCTTCACCTCCATGTCCCCCTACCCTGCAGATTTTGCTTATTAGCCCATCCTGCGAGGGTGCTTTGGAGGGGAAGGGAAGGAGGCTGGAAGAGGTTCATGATAAGTAATATCCTGGCCTCTCTGGTCTCCTCCCCTCCCTGCCCACTGGAATGCCCCCTTTTCTCCTCCTCTGAGGTCACTTTTCTGGCCTCGGAAGAGAGCCAGCATGGTTCTTTCCATGCCAGTTGCAAGGGGACAGGGGAAGAAGGTCAGATCTCTTCCCTCTTTGGAAGGGGGAATCTGAACAATCCTACGATCCCTGGGATGCTCGCCCAGGGACCATAGGATTGCTCTCTAATCAGATTAATACATTTACTCCAGCCATGTCCTTTCCTTAACATGGAACAATTTTTTTAAAAAACTCAGTGACACTGGACCATCTCCTTTGCTCTGCAGGGGATCACTTAATTCTTTCTCATAAGGGGTGGCTTTTTTCCCTCATGCAAATCCCTTAGCATTCCTTTCTTAATTAAGGTCTCTGCACTTTAAATATGATTAAAAAGTACTCCCAGGAATCTATAAAATTATAACTTTGCTCCCTGCTAGAACTGACACTAATGAAGTACTTTCTCAGTGCTGGGTCACAATATTGACCAAAACATCTACCAGGCACATGACAAGACTGCAAACGGTTTCATGTCAGAAACCTTGCGACAAGGCATTAGCATTTTGTTTCATGGCATGCAGTGAGAAGAATCTGTTGGGGCCGGATGAGTGGAGAAGAAACAAATTGCAATGAGTCTATCAAGTACCTGAGAATTATTTGATCCAAATAAGATAGCCATGGAATTAATTATATAGTGCCATCAATGTACACAGTATTTACAGAGTCAAAACACAACTCTCTGCCTCAAAGAGCTTACAATCTAACAACAGAAAGGGGAGGAGGGAAAAGAAAAAGTAATGAAGGCATGAAGGCAACCAAATGCAGCATGTTAAGCTGTTTTTGAAATGTATAGAATGAGGCATGCTTTTATCCTGAAAAAAATGGAAGCACACTTTACTCCTACATCTGAAAAGTTTTGTTTTAAGGGTGTGTTAAAAGTAGGGATGGGGAAGCAATTCATTTGGTTCACAAGGCAAACTTACCTAATTTCCACTTTCCCAACCAATATGTGAACCAAAACACAGTTATCCTTCAGTATTTGCACTTCTCTGAATTTTTTTTCACATTGCAGTTCTCCATAGAGACATGCATACACAGTGGAAATTGCAGATATAGTGAAAATAACATACCAGAATGCCTTATACTAGGGAGAAATTGCTTGCCAAAAATGTGTATATTAGGAGAAATGTGCACAAAAATGTGAATACAACTGATGCAGAAGTTGGTGGAAGCAAACTTAACATTGGAAAAATGAGAAGCTGAATGGACAGATGCATCAGTACTTGGCAAGAAAGAACTACCTGATGTCAGTGAAGCCCACCCCCTTGTGCGTCTATGTGAATCACCGCAGAGTGCATAGGGTGTGATCCCTGACTGGAAGAAGGCAAGCCATAGGTGCAATGGGTGACCTCCTCTGAAAGTGGGTCCTTTTGCTGCATTTTGCATTTTTAAGATAATACTGTGTGCATCCACCTCCATTTAGATGCCACCAACTCTGTAGGGCAGCCACTGGATGCATCTAGAGCATCATCTAGTCCTATTTGGTTGGGATGAATTTCTTAGGCCTGAGAACACCTTGGTGCAACTTGGAGGAAAGACTTACATCATCCTACAAGCAAGAAGTGGCAGGAGGAGCTTGAGATATGGGAAGATGGCTGTACAGCACCTGTTCCTGGTTGTGACTGACTGGCTGGTTGAAGAGCAGGAAAACCTGGTCTGAGGGAAACACTACTGAGGTTTTCTTTGGCTGGGGAAGACTCCATTACTCTCTTGTCTCTTAGCCCTGCTGATTAGCTGCTTGGCCATATCTATGAGCAAGGATGTATGAGAAATTTGTTTCAGTTCCTTTTGATCAGGATTTAGCCAATTAGCATCTTCTGGACTGAAGACAGTCTCAGACAGAATCTGAGGTCGAAGTCCGTACATTTCCAAGCTTGCAATGTGATTCGCAGATCAAAAAAAAATGCGTTCAACAGCATGCACTTCAAAAAATGCATACTTTTCAAAAATATGCACAAATATGCTTTAATCGGTGAGAGAAGAATGCATACATTTCAAAAATGTGCACCACTGATGCAGACATTTGGAAAAATAAGCACAAAAATATGCACAAAAATATGCACAGATTTTCATGTGAAAAGAAAAAAAACAAAGCTCAGGATCTGATATGGACTTGCGCCAGAATGAGCTTTGAGATGGAATTTGGAGAATTTCAGAAAGCTTACATTTTGCTGATTCACACATCCCTATTTGTGAGGTTCTGTGTTTGAACAAAAGGAAAGCTCACATCCACAAACATTCACAAGGCACCAGTGTTACGCCATTCAACATTTTAAACCTGGAATTTCAAATCAGAAATTTTAGAATTCAACATTTGAATACAAAACGATGCCATAACATTCCAAATTGGAGCTCTTCTTAGCTTATCTTGACACGGTTGCTTTGACTCTGTTGCCAGTCAGGATGGTGTGGGAATCCAAGGAGGAGGTGGAGTTTGATGGACTCCCCCCTATCTGGCCAAGCAGGAAGCACTGCGAGGCCACCTGTCCCCTTCCCGAGCCGCAATTGTGTGCACAGTCATGGCTCACTTCTGCATATGTAAAGCGGCATCTATGGCTACCTTAAAGGGGCACTGACTCAATAATACGGTGCAAAGGGCCCCTTACACCATCCATCCCTAGTTGCCAGGCATTAAATAGTAATCTGCACAATATTTGCAGATATTAAGTTCTAGCACACAAGTAGCACCTATTGTGTTAGAACCAGATTTAGGTGTGTGCAACTGGACTAGCAGAAGGGGATTTCCCCACCCTCTCCTCCCCATGGAAGCCCCTCCAGCCTCCTGAAATGCTACCCAGAGGATCAAGAGGGGACTCTGCTGAATGAGGTGAGCTTTGGTGCAGCAATGGGGGAGGGGGAACCCTCGAAAAGTGGGTGGAGGCACCTTCTGTGGTCCAATGCAATGTCAATATGGATACAATTGCATGCCAACTATGAAATAATCATCTACTAAATACCAGCTATCATATATTGTCTACTAAAGGCTATTTCACGCTAACTGTCAAATGTTATCAAAGAGAGATCAGTTATCAAACCTGAAATAAAATGTCATTAGATGTCAAATACAGAAGCCAAATATTAATGGAATGTGTGAACACTCAACACCAAAATTTAAAAAGCAGAATTTTAAAGAGATTCGGGTGGTGGGGGCGGTGGAAGAAAATTCATCTCAACCCTAGGATGAAGCAGTGATTGTCAATAAAACCTATTGCCCATGGAGAGATTTAGAGAACATTCAGAGCACTCAGAATTACAGTATTATGTCCTGAAAAAAGCATACCACAGCAGTATCAGGAATGTAACATGGTTCAGTGAAATCCACTCTTATTCTGGTGTTTCAAAGGTGACCATCTGTTTCTTTTCCTAAATGGCCAGATAAAACTACAAAGCACTGTACAATTATTGGTGTCTCTTCGTTTAGCATCTGTAAAAATGGCCACTACCATTGCTGCTGCAGAGAAGAGTTTTTATTCCACAATTCATTGTCTGAAGCTGCAAAACACCCTCTATTTATAGCTGTTGTTTAATGCAATGGCTCAAAAACTTTGCAGCTGCTTGCCAATGCAAATGTGCTACTTTTATCACAACTTCAGTTGTTTAACTGTTACAATATCTTGTTGTCACTGTTCTTCCATGCTCTGTATCTCTTACACAGTGGGCTACGTGCATAAGACATCCATCTGAATGTTTTCCCCCTGTTGTATTTTAATTTTATTTCCATTCAATTTTCAAACAAATTTACCAAAATACTTCATATTCCAGATGGAAGGATCTTCAGATTTAAGAAGAAGAAGAAGAAGAAGAATGTGGGAGAAAGCAAAATTGACAGATTTGACCATCCCAAATAGATATCTTTGCCTGACCCATGGATGTCAAAATAGGTCTGAGAGAAGTCACACAACTGTAGAGTGAGCCAGCAGTGCAGCCCTATAGCCCCTTGATTGCATCAAGACTCCTTCATGCAAGTTACACATGAAGGAGGCATTATTGTTCTGCTTTGATACATGAGACAAAACTTCATCTTCCATTCAGCGCACTACCTGGTCATGTTCCAATGAACAGTATTAATCTTTCCATGGCTGGGATCTAAAGAACCTTTTAGGAATGTACAAATATAGCACTGCCCCAAAAATGTGTCCTAAAACAATCTTTGGGCAAATTTGGGAGCTCCACCTTTAGATAAAACATGTGATGTGAGGCCATTTGTGGGGAGCCAAAAATTTCAATAAGATTCGCAAAATTCCTCATGGGTGTTTATACATCCATGGGTGTCGGTGAAAATTTGCCTGGAGTACAATTCAACATGAATGGAAGGTTTCTTCCTCAGGCAAAAGATATGAGGAATTTCAAAGAGAGCAAACAAGAATTTTGATAGGGTTTTTTTTTTTTTACACACACCACTGTGCAAATGACTCTGTATGTGCACCAGGACTTCCTCCTCTCTTTCCCCTCTGCATTAGCAACTTCTGAAGGCCCCCAGTTTCAAGATCAGCTTATTGTATGGTGTGAAACTTGAGTTCTTGTCACCCCTTCTATCTATGCAGAAGCTTCCCATGCATCCTTTAGTTCCAGGAATAAATCTTACCCTGTTTCCCGCTGTGATTCCTAAATACAACTACCTTTTCAGCTGTAAACTTTGTGCACCTTATGTGAATGAGGGGATGGGGCCTACATCAAGCATCATTCTCAATAGCTGCTTCACAATTAAGGCGCTCCTAAGATGCTCACCAAAGTGCAAAGACCCTATCCACAAATCGCTGTGGAAATGGAAATGCCATTACGCGTGAGGGTCTGCATAGACACGTCCACTGAATAGATGATAAATATGGCACATGCACCTCTACCATCCAACACCATGCCACCATTATGCACCACCACCACCACCCTGGCATCCTCAGCCTGAGGCAGCTGTCTCACTCTGCCTAACAGAAGCGCTGGCCCTGATTTGACAGTTGTCTCTCGAAGTTCATAATGACAGGCCGCTTTGCCTTCAACTTTGGCTTGGGCCAGCTGCTCCTGTGATGTGGGGAGATGACGTCATTATCCTACATTCAGTTACTCTCATCTTCCATAGGCAGACATCACCCTATAGTAGGTAAGTCCTCAGAAGTTGCTATAGCCCTTTCCCTTTTTGGTATTCTACGATATGCACATTCTTTGATGACAACACTTTTTTTCCAGGAAAAAAGGTTATATCCATATGCGCTTAGCACCTGTTATGGAACATTCTGGACTGAATTCATCAATGTTTTTAATGTTTCCCAGGATTTCCAAGCAGTTCAAATAAAGCCGATTGCTAGGGCTGGGCAATTATTATGAACCATCTGAATCTATTGAAGTGGATTGGTGAGAAGATTACATTAAATGAGCTAATATGCCCAAACTGTCCATGTACTGGAATCTTCCACAAGGAGAGGAAGTGTTCTCTATTTCTAATTTTGTTCAGCTATGCAAGTATTTATCACAACACATTTACCTTTACAGATATCTGCATATTGCCATAACTTGATCACATCTGAAGTTCATTTTAATAATATTTTGAAAAGGTTAAAAAAAAGGTAATTACTCAAACCTTTCAATTTTAGACACCTTTCTCAAGATAATTGAATCATTCACAACAGAATATTTCATCTAACACAGCCACTACATAAATCTCCAAATATTCCAAATCCCTTTAGGGTTCAGTGAAATTGGAAATTACTTATTGTACTCTGTCAGAATACTTAACTCAACGGCAGACAGTCACAAGTTCCCTTTTCCCAAGATGAGATTTCATGCAAATTTATTGGCGTATAACTGAAGTGGGAACTTGTTTGCAACTATGAATAAGTTCCATGTCATTAAACCATTGGGAAACATACAACTGACCTCACATCCAAAAACCACAATCCAGCTGAAGTTAGTCATGGGCTACAGCACAATGCTATGCAAGTTTACCCAGAAATAAATCACATTATGCTCAACAAACATTACTCACTAGTAAGTCTGTCCAGGAGTCCAACAGGTGGCACTCCATATGCTAGATTATTTTGTTCAGTGGCTTTTAACTGGCTGCTACCCATGATACACTGCACCTGCTTGGGTGGGGTTGGCAATAGAAAGTTTGGAGGTACCCAGGGGGGCAGCATAACTGGCTACACACTATTTACTTTGGGGAAAACTGGTGCTGCTTTAAAGACTTCCCTACTCTGCCCTACTCAAGTTCTATATTTGTAAATAAACAGATATTACAAATATCTGTTTATTTACAGGCTTGGGACTGCTGCAATACCTGACCAAGCACCTCTCCCAGCATGAACCTACCCATACACTACATCATCATCTAAGGCCCTCCTCCACAGGAAGCTCGGAGGGCAACAACAAGAGAGAGGGCCTTCACAGTGGTGCCCCCCCCAATTATATAATGATCTCCCCGATGAGGCCTCCCTGTCACCATCATTGTTATCTTTTCAGCACCAGGTTAAGACCTTCCTCTTCTCTGAGGCATTTGGCACCATATGATGAGGTTTTAATCAGGTCCTGGATTTGTCTTATTGTCGACTGTTTAAAATTGTTTTAGATATACGCATATCTCTCTGTGTGCGGTCTGTTTATACGTTCGTATGTAAATTGTTTTTATACTGAATTTTTAAGTTTTTAATCTTTGTAAACCACCCAGAGAGCTTTGGCTATTGGGCAGTATAGTAATGTAACAAATGAACGAATGAATATTTAGTTCCTATTTGCATAGTAACTGCAATAATTAATGCAAGGATAGCCAGCACATTGTTAGGAGCCCCTTCATACATTCAGTACTCATGGATACAGAACAGCTGAAGAGGGTATCCAGTTGGAAAAAAAATCCCAGTAACTCTGCAAAAATTGACATGGGTTGTGATTAGCATATACAAGATGGGAGCCAGAAGTGTCTTTATAACCTGAGAATAGGAAAGCAACAAAAAGAAAAAAGAAAAGAGGGGAACTGCAGATACATATTAACCCAAAATAAAATGTATTTTCTATGAAGTTCTACATTTATCAAGGGGCACTTGTGATAATGGTTAAAATGACAGATTGTTTGAAGTGCCTGCTACAGTAAACTCTTACAGGAAGGTTTATGTCTGAAATATCACAGATAAAATGCATTTCAAATGCATTTCAGTGGCAGAGTTCCCAAAGAAGCCAAAATGAGAGTTTTGGAAATGCCCTAGCCCCGGCACCAGCTTGTCTGGCTGAAAGGGGGGGCCATTGTGGGCGGGTCCAGTGAGCTGATGTGGGGGTCTCTCATTGGTGCACCCCAGTGGCACCACCATGCAAGGAGGGGCAGGCTGAGTTGCCTTAAACTCAGCCTCTCTCCCAATCTCAGCTCTCTGGCTCAATGCAGCTCCCTCCCACCCTCCCCTAAGCTGTGTGGGTTTCTTGCCAGTTGCCCCTTTGGGAGCCATGTAGGAATTTTTGGCTCGCAGTTTGATTGGCCTATTACTGTGAGTCTTTTTGCCTACGTCACACTGTTATTTGGGTTGAGTGTGTCCTGTAAGTGAATAAGGTCTATATCATCGGTAGGGATGCACGAAAATTCCGCCACAGATCTCGGGGAGGCCGAATGCCAGCGCATTCAGCCCCCCAAAATCGGTGGTGGAATGGCCTGCCACCCCCCCCCCCTGGGATGAGACTTACTTTGGGCGGATCTTCCTGGCAGCAGCGGCTCTGGCCTCTCCAGGGGCAGTTTGGCAGCGGTGGCTGCAGCGGCCGGTATTCTGACTGGCTGCCGCTGCCGCCATTTCCAGTTTAAAAAAAAAAAAAAGTGATAGGCTATGCAGGGATGTACGAAGGTCACTTACCTGGTCCCGCAGCTTGCTTCGCGGTGGGGGGGAGGTGCTTCGGTTCTCCCCCCGAAATTCAGGCTGGGGGGTGAGGCACCCCTAGGGATGGCGGAGAATTTCTACCCGAATCTTTGGGGGACCAAGCGCCAACACATTCGGCCCCCCAAAATCGGCGGTGAAATTCTCCGCCACCCCCCCGCCACCCCCGGGACGGGACTTACCTTTGGTGAATGTCCCTCCTGGTGGCGGTTCGGCGGCGGTTCGGCGCAGGCGGGGGCGGCGGCTGGTCTCCCGACCGGCTGCCACCGCCACCATTGCAAAAAAAAAACACCTAAAGTAAAAAAAAAAAAACACATCCGTGATAGGCTACGTAACGATTTACGTAGCCTATCACGGCTAGATTTCGAAAGTCAGCCGTGATAGGCTACGTAAATCATCACGTAGCCTATCACGGGTGACTTTGGGGGGGGGAAAGCACGTACGCAAATGGCGGCAGCCCATGGGCGCCGCCATTTGCGTTCCTTATTTGGGCCCGGGTAGTCTACGTAAAGATTTACGTAGACTACGGCGAAAATAAGGGCACGCTATTTGCGTTGCCCTTATTTTCGCCGTAGTCTACATAAATCTTTACGTAGACTACCCGGGCCCAAATAAGGAACGCAAATGGCGGCGCCCATGGGTGCCACCATTTGCGTATGCGCTTATTTTTTTTCCAAATTCACCCGTGATAGGCTACGTAACGATTTACGTAGCCTATCACGGCTGACTTTGGAAATCTAGCCGTGATAGGCTACGTTAATCGTTATGTAGCCTATCACGTGTGTGGTGTTTTTTTTTTTACATTCACTTTGTAATGGCGGTGGCGGCAGCCGGTCGGAAGACCGGCCGCCGCCCCCGCCCCCGCCGAAACGCCACAGGGACCCGCCGCTGAGAGGGACATTCCAGGGAGGTAAGTCCCATCCCGGGGGGGCAGGGGGGGCGGAGAATTTCACTGCCAATTTCGGGGGGGCAAATGTGATGGCCTTCGGCCTCCCCGAGATTTGTGGAGAAATTCTCCGCCATCCCTAAGGCTACGTAAAGATTTACGTAGCCTATCACGGCTAGGTTTTTTTAAAAAAACCAAGATAGGCTACGTAAATGTTTACATAGCCTATCATGTCTGACTTAAAAAAAACACACACACACGCACGTACACAAATGGTGGCGGCCACAGCCGCCGCCACTTGCGTTCCTTATTTTGGCACGTCTTAGTCTACGTAAACATATACGTAGACTAAGATGGCGAAAATAAGGGGAACGCAAATAGCGTAGTGGGTGTTATTTGCGTTCCCCTTTCTTTTCTTCGTCTTAGTCTACGTAAATATTGACGTAGACTAAGACAGTGAAAAATAAGGAATGCAAATGGTGGTGGCCGTAGCCGCCGCCATTTGCGTATGCGTTGTTTTTTTCAAAAAAACCCCAGACGTGATAGGCTATGTAAGTCTTTATGTAGCCTATCATGTCTATGGGGGAAAAAAAGAAAAAAACACAGACTGCAAATGGCGGTGGCGGCGGCAGCTGGTCGGAAGACCAGCCGCCGCCGCCTCAGCCGCCGCTGGAGCCACCACCATCCGGAACATCCGCCCCAGGTAAGTCTCGTCCTGGGGAGTATCCGCGGGGGGCGGGGGGTGGCAGGCCATTCTGCGATGGATTTCGGGGGGCTGAATGCACTGGCATTCAGCCTCACTGAGATCCGTCGCGGAATTCTCTGACATCCCTAAATGTGGCCCAATTTTCAACCCAAGCTTGTTGTCTGCATCTTCTTTAGCCCATCTCCGCTCGTAATTGTTCATTTTGCTAAGACATGTAGTCAGATTTCATTTGTGCTAGAATAGAGGAAATTGGGAAATACTCGCGCTGAACTGATTATTCACAAATATTAGACAATTGCTGCACTTTCCAGTTTTGTGGTTCACATTTTAAATGAGAACATCCAGATTAAAAGTCCCATTTTGAATGTGAGCTGTAACCTGCAAAGTTCAAAACAGGAATGGTGTACTTAATCTGTCTTGGTTGTGTGGATTTTTGGCTGGCTTCTAATAGGAAATTTTGTAAGCTGTTTGCATGCTACCTTGCAAATACTGTCAACTAAACAACATGCTATCATGTTTAGTATCATATGCTGTCCGATTAAATATCCAATTAAATGTCCACTATCATATACTGTAAAAATGTAAATACTATTGCACGTCATCAAATGTTGTAAATATTAAGTTCTACTGCATATCATCAAATGCTGTCTGATACTGATTTTCAGGCTCTTTGGAAGCTTATTAGTGGTTCCTTAATGAGATGTTAAGTAATCAACAAGTGTCACTGAAAGACAACTTCTCTGTCATTACTGATTTCCCTCTGCATTGAACAACTAAAAGGGAATGTTAAATATGTCATAGTGCACATTGTCCATTAATTATAGGTGGTGATGTGCCTTTGGCTCTGCCCACCACTGTGATGTGGCCCCTGAAAGCCATTCCAAAATGGAATTTGGCCGAAAGAGGTTCTGCACCCCAGCACTAGGTGAGAGGAGAATATTACACAGCTAGTGTGCCACCACTGAGAAGGCCCTCTCTCATGCCACTAGCTGCCTCACCTCAGATGGCATGGGTGAAGATCTTCAAATATGGACAGGTGATCCTTCTGGTACCCCAGTCCCAGGCCATAAAAGGCTTTGAAGGTAAGCACCAATGCCTTGAAATGTGCCCAGAAACTAATCAGGACCCAGCACAGCTGTTTAAGCACTGGTGAGATGTTATCCCATCGCCTGGTCCCAGTTAACAGCCTAGCAGCTGTATTCTGAACTAAAAGTAGCTTCCAGTAGGGATGTACAAGAATTTCATTTGTGTTTGCAAATCATCAGAATTTGCCCCATTTGCAATCCTAAAAGCAAATGCAAGCACATTTCTTGAAAAATGCTTGCGACTTCCTGTTGGAACCAATGTCACTCTTGCAGCAGGCCGTGGAGCCTCCACGGGACGCGATCTCAAACAGCTTTTTAAAAGGTTGAAAAACCTTTTCATCTCCCTCCTGGAATTAAAAGGGGGGGCAAGGCAGCAGCTGGATGAGATCTTGGAGAAAAGTACTCTCTGCGAGGAAGCATCGAAAACATCACAAAAAACTGTTTTGAAACTCCTATTTAATAGGAGAAAACAGGGCTGACATGTTCCATTGTAATATATGGATTAAGAAATATCAACGATATTTGAGTATATCTGAGGACCTGCAAGATTTGTTTGAAGAGAAACATGGCTACAGCGAGGAGAAAGAAAGGAACTGCATCACCACCCACTCCCCCTGTACCTCCATTGGCAAAGTCTCCGAGAACCGAAGATATAGGGGAATTATTTACTTTGACAAAAACTTTATCTTCGCAATTTGCTAAGCAATCTAAGAGGTTGGATTCAATCCAAAATTCCATCACCAGCACCCTGCAAGGAGCTGTGGATTTAATTAACTCTTCTTGGCAAAAAATGAAGGTGAAGGTTAATGAGCTGCAAGATAGGCTGACAACGAACGAAACTATGACACAAGCTTTTTTCAAAAATGTCTCTGCCAGAATTTCCCAAATGGAGGCCTTCACACATAGATCCAATGTACTTATGATTAGTAGGGATGGTGGAGAATTCCGCCATGGATTTCAGTGAGGCCAAATGCACTGGCATTCGGCCCCCCAGAACCCATGGCGGAATGGCCTCCCACCCCCCGCCACCCTGTGGAATCCCCCCTGGAATGAAGCTTACCTGGGGTGGATGTTCCGGTGGCGGCGGCTCCAGCACTGGCTCCAGTGGCGGCAGCAGCGGCAGCTGGTCTCTCGGCCGGCTATGGCGGCCACAAATGGTGGCCACCATAGCAGCCACCATTTGCATCCTGCCAGGCTGCCGTGATAGGCTATGTAAGTATTTACGTAGCCTATCATGGCAAAGAGCAGGGACGCAAATGGTGGCCGCTACGCCATTTCCACCGCTGCTCTTTCTGTGATAGGCTACGTAAGTATTTACATAGCCTATCATGGTAAAGGCAGCCATGCAAATGGCAGCCACTATGCCATTTGCATAATTGCCTTTGCCGTGATAGGCTACGTAAATACTTACGTAGTCTATCATGGCAGCCTGGCAGGATGTAAATGGCGGCCGCTACGGTGGCCGCCATTTGCGGCCACAGCAGGCAGCCAAAAGACCAGCCGCCGCCACCTCCACTGCCACCACCTCCACCCCAGGTACGTTTCGTTCCGGGGGGATTCCGCGGGGTGGCGGGGGGTGGGAGGCCGTTCCGCCACAGGTTTTGGGGGGCCGAATGCCAATGCATTCGGCATCACTGAAATCCGTGGCAGAATTCTCTGCCATCCCTATGTATTATTGGTATTAAAAATCATCCTAGAGATGTCAATTTGCCTACCTTTGTAGACAAGTTTTTTCATGAGATACTCCCTGTGCCATCTGATTATTTATTTGATATTGAGCAGGCATTTCATGTGCCAAATGTAGGGATGTACGAAAGTCACTTACCTTTTCGCAGGGGTGACTCACAGTGGGGGGGGAGGTGCTCTGCACCTCCCGAAATCCTAACCCAGCCAGCTCCGCTCCGCAGCAACTCCGTGGAGCTGCCAGCCAGGTGCGTTCATAGGTGTCTGGAGACTGCGGACCCAAATGGCGGCTATGGTGGCTGCCATTTGCGTTTCCTTTTTTTTGCTGTGATAAGCTATGTAAATACTTACGTAGCCTATCACGGCCTAAATGGGGAAGTGAATGACGACCGCATCTGCAAAGCAACGTGAACGGCACCAGGTAAGTGCTCCGTTTTGCACCTTTTGCGGGGTGGTGGGGAGGGGGGCTTCATTCCACCATGGATTTCGTGGTGCACTGGCATTCGCCTTCACTGAGATCCATGGCGGAATTCTCTGACATCCCTAGGGATGGACGGAACACTTACCTTCTGTTCCATTCTGTTTCTGCGGTGGGAGGGAGGCGCTCCGTACCTCCCCTCCCCCGGAATCCTGCCCAGCTGGCTCCGCTCCGCGGCCAAGCTGCGGAGCCGCTGTCCGGCTCTGGCCACCTGCAGCCAGACATCCGGCCGCTGGGCAGCCCTGCAGGGACGTCCCTGTATTTAGCTGAGATAGGCTGTGTAAATATTTACATAGCCTATCACGGCAGGGGAAAAAAACCCAGTGTACGCAAATGGCGGTAGCTGCCACCATTTGCGTATGCTGGGTTTTTTTCCCCTGCCGTGATAGGCTACGTAAATACTTACGTAGCCTATCATGGCGTCCGTAGGGATGCAAATGGCGTCCCTGCATTAGCCATGATAGGCTACGTAAGTATTTACGTAGCCTATCACAGCTATGAAGAGGAGGAAGTGAATGGCGGCCGCAGGACGGCCGCCATTCGCAAAGCACCGTGGACGGGAGCAGGTAAGTGCTCCATTTCGTGTGCCTTTTGCAGGTTGAGGGTGGTGGAGACTTCATCCCACGTGCCTTTCGTGGGTTGGGGGGGCAGGGGCTTCATTCAGTGATGGATTTCGGGGGGCCGAATGCACTGGCATTTGGCCTCACCGAGATCCATCGTGGAATTCTCTGACGTCCCTAGACATCCCTGGCCAAATGCTAAAGGGACTGGCTATGCGATTATAGTCGAATTTGCAAGATTCTCCACAAAGAATTATATCCTGCGTTTGGCAAGAGAGGGTGGAAATCTTTTTTGGAAACAAGATAAAGTTATGTTATTTCCAGATTACATCAAAGAGGTGGCTAATAAAAGAAGGCAATTCATCAAGGCGAAAATATGGCAAAACAAATGAACTTACAATATCACTCAAAAGACCCTGCTATATTTTACATTGTTTCTGAAGGTCAGATGAAGAAGTTCCTAAATCATGAAATGGTGGAGGCATGGCTGAATGTAAAAATGTGTGAGACTTCTGTTCCAGCCCCATGAACTGGAATCTTTAAACAAGTTCTGTTAATTGTTTATGTTTAGTCTCCATGATTCAGACTAGGTCAGAGATAACTGATTATACATACATTTGTTTGCTGTCTTTCATTCTTCTTTATTTTTCTTTAAATTCTCGTTATGATATGCTGTATTTAAATATATTGTTTGGGGGTGTATTGTGCACACTCATGTATATATCTAGTATAAAATATATTACTGGCTGTTGTAAGGTTGCTTTCAAGCTTTCTTATTTTATTTATTTATTTATTTATTTATTTATTTATTTCTATACCGCCCAATAGCCGAAGCTCTCTGGGCAGTTCACAAAAATTAAAACCAAACAACACACAATAAAACAATTTAAAATATATAGAACATTAAAACCGCAATATAACAATACAATCACAATAAAACCTAGCAGCAGTACAGGAGTTTAAAATACAGATTTAAAACAGCAAAGATAAAAATTTAGAAAGCTAAAATGCTAAAATGCCTGGGAAAATAAAAAAGGTCTTCACCTGGCGCTGAAAGGAGTACAATGTAGGCGCCAGGCGAACCTCACTAGGGAGCTCATTCCAGAGCCGGGGTGCCACAACAGAAAAAGCCCTCCTCCTGGTAGCCACCTGCCTCACTTCTTTTGGCAGGGGCTCACGGAGAAGGGCCGCTGACAATGATCTTAAGGTTCGGGCAGACACATATGGGAGGAGGCGATCCTTCAGGTAACCTGGCCCCAAGCCGTTAAGGGCTTTGAATGTTAATACCAGCACTTTGAATCGGGCCCGGAAATGGACCGGCAGCCAGTGCAGCTGGAAAAGTACTGGCGTAATATGAGCTCGCAGGCCAGTCCCTGTTAACAATCTTGCTTGTTGTATTATTATACAACATTATAATTTCATCTCTTTTTTTGCTGTTGTTGTTATTATTATTATTATTACTATTATTATCATTACTATAAGACTACTAAGTAAGATTTTTGGTTGGTTAAACTGTTAAGCTTTATTATTACTATTATATTCTAACTTAAGGGCAATATATGGTTGCTGGGAATGAATTGTAGGCCTGCTTCTTTGCTATAAGACTGATATGATATTGAAATGTGAGGTTGATTATTAAATTGTAATATTGCTAATGTTATAGGTATAGTTTCTAAATTAGAATGGGATCTGATGCCCGTCTGTATTGGAGTCTAAATTTAACCCTTTAAAAAAGAAGGGGATTTTTTTTTCTTTTTCCTTCCTCCCCCCCCCCCCTTCTTTTCAGTATTGTTATGTCCTCCTAAGAATATTGTATTGTTAGGAAACTGTAGTTATTGATCTGGTTGTTGGTATTGTTTATTTCATTTATAAAGACAAAAGTAAATAAAAAGTATTCTAAAAAAAAGAAAGAAAAATGCTTGCATGTTCTGGGGCTTGCAATTGTGTTTCACCCTTCAGTCAATGTGGGGGAGGAGTGTTTGATTTTTATTTTATTTTTTAAATGCACACTTTCTCATTCCACAAAAAAAGTTGCACATATTCAGGAAAGGAACAAGGCAAATGAGGTCGGAGGAGGAAACTGGAGAATCTTGGTAAACTCCAGCCTTGCTGGTTCATCCATCCCTAGCTTCCAGGAAGTCTTCAAATGTAGCCCCGTTATAACTCATTAACAGTAATCTAAGGATGAAAACAGATATTAGTTTAAATCCAGATGTAAAAGCCATGTTTCTATTTCCCATTTTTACTCTAGAGTATGTGCAGGGGCCCCATTTTCAGATCGGGACCTAGGTTGGGGACTACAGGGGCTTTTAAGATCTGGATTGGGCCTTAAACGGAAGGTTACAATGCAAACCAGTCTGAAAATGGTTTACACACAGATGAGTTGCAAGGAGCTAATTTTGCAAGAAGTGGAAATCTGCAGCAAAGTGAAAATCTGAGACAAATGTGGAGGTTCCTCTATGGAACCCATGCCAAACATCTGAGGAATTTCAAGGGAAGATAAATCAGTTTTCATAAGGACCAGCAACATTGTTTCAGAAGAGTTTCAAAGATCCCTAGAGGTTTAACTTCAGTAGCTGGCTCAACAACTGAAGGCCTGATGGAGCACTTGTAAGGTCTTGTCTTCCAAGTATCACTGATAAACGTATCAGAGTATCCATGGGGATTAGTGCTGCCAAAATTTGAACAAATTGCCTGCATTTAACAACAAAGCCTCACTATCTCTTTTTGATAACCAAACCAAATCCAAGCTCACAATTCCCCAAATAATGCAGCGTTGTGCCTCCCCTTCTCCTGTTAAGCTATTGCCTATCCTAAATAATCTTTTGGCAATGTGTCCTGAAACTATTTTCTTTCCTAAGGAAAAAATGAATGCATTTCAACATTACTTTAGAAAACCATCATCCACTGGGCAGGTTTAGATAGAATCAGTGCAAATATCTGACTGAAAATGCAAGATCATAAAGCAAGGATATTGTTGTTTTGCTTAGAAGATAATTCACTTGTGGCAGGTAGGATTTATAAAAGACCATCTTTGATCTGAGCATTTTATTGAATAAAGTATCATGCATACTATCCGATAAAAGTCTTTGTGTTCATGTTGATCTCTCACAACAAGAGTGCTAAATGAGGATAGGTGTCTTAGGATGAGGAAGGCAACCTGGATCTCAAAAAAAGAAAAAGATTACAGTGCTTTGCTTTCCCCAGTAAAACATGACCTTATATAACAAGAAATGGTTGCAGCTTTAGAGTAGCCTCTGCAGAAAGAAAAACAAAGAATTCTGTGTCACCTTGAAAACTAACACATTTATTTCAGCACAAACTTTTGAGAGTCCACTTTGCCAGCTCAATCTGAAGAAATTGGCTCTGGACAACAAAAGTCTATGCTGCAAGAACGGCAAAGACTCCCGTGGCACCTTGAAGGCCAACTTGGCTTCAACAAAGTGGTTAGTCTTTAAGGTGACACAGGACTCTTTGTTGCTCTGGCTTGTGTATGGGTGTGTATCAGGCTGCACAACTTGCGACCCACCAAACTGAATGCAGCCTCCCAGACATGTATTGAGAACTATGTGCCAATGGCCTTTCAAAATTCTCCAATCTATTTGTCACCAGAAAAGGGAAGGGGAAGCAAATTTCTCAAGGTGGAGCATAAATTTCCCAACAGTCTCCTAGGTGTGGGGCATACCATTAACAGCAGTAGTAGTGCAACTTCCTTCTTTGGGAGGTATCCAATGGTGTCATTCCACAAACTCAAATAGCGCTAGTGAAGCTCCACTGAATCTTTCTGTTGTGCAAGCACTGGCAGTTGCCCATTATCCTTCTGCAACCGGTTGTGCAAGCAGCTGCATAACTGGTTGCCCAACCCGCTGCACAAGGGGTTGCACAAAACTTATGTGCAGTGCGTTGCACAATAGGTTGCACAATGGTTGCATGAGAGCTATGTGTAATTAGGGATGGTGGAGAATTCCGCCACGGATTTCAGTGAGGCCAAATGCACTGCCATTTGGCCCCCCGAAATCCATGGCGGAACGGCCTGCCACCCCCCCCGCGGATCCCCCCCAGGATGAGAATTACCTGGGGTGGATGTTCCGGATGGTGGCAGCTCCGGCGGCAGCTTCGGCGGCAGCAGCGGCTGATCTTTCAACTGGCTGCCACGGCCGCCATTTGCAATCTGGTCTTCTTCTTTTTTTACCTAGACATGATAGGCTATGTAAAGACTTACGTAGCCTATCATGTCTGGGTAAAAAAAAAAAAAAAAAGTGTATGCAAATGGTGGTGGCTACGGCGGCCGCCATTTGCATTCCTTATTTTTCGCCTTTTTAGTCTACATAAATATTTACATAGACTATTATGGCAAAAAAAAAAAGGGAATGCAAATAGCGTAGTGGGCCATAGCTGCCACCATTTGCGTACGCCGTGTTTGTTTTTTGTTTTTTTTACTCAGACATGATAGGCTGCGTAAAGGCTTACGTAGCCTATCATAGCTCCCTGGCTGGATGCAAATGGCAGCCATTACAGCGGCTGCCATTTGCGTCCGCACCAGCCAGTCCGCGGCTGGAAATCCGGCTGCAGACGGCCCTAGCCTGGCCGGCTGCTCCGCAGAGCCACTGCGAAGCAGAGCTGGCCATCGAGGATTCCAGGAGGGAGGACCTGATCGCCTCCCCCCCATCAAGGATTCCGGGGGGAGGGACGAAGCACCTCCCCCCTCCATGAACAGAGTCCGCGAAAAGGTAAGTGACTTTCGTATATCCCTACATGCAAGTAATGCATTCTAATTATTAAAAGTAGATCGAGAGAGCAATCCTATGGCCCCTAGACAGAGTCTGGGGGGGCCATAAAATATTTTGGATTCCAGGATCCAAGGTCGGAGACAGCACTCTGCAATCAGACCCAAGAATCTGAGCTCCCTGCCCCCTCCCCCTCTCCCCTGCAGCCAACATGGGGAGAGCCATGCCGCTTCCTCTCTGAGGTTGCAAAAGAGGTGTACAAGTGGGCAGGGAGGGGAGGGGCCTGGAGAAGCCAGACTACAATGTATCCTCAGCCATTTGCGTCCCTGCTTTAGCCATGGTAGGCTACATAAATATATATGTAGGCTATCATGGGCCAGCGTAGGGACACAAATGGCAGCCGCTATGACAGCCACCATTTGTGGCCGCAGCAGCCCGGGGCGGATGTTCCAGACTTACCTGGGGCGGATGTTCCAGATGGTGTTGGCTCCAGCGGCAGCTTCGGAGGCAGAGGCTGGTCTTCCGACCGGCTGCCGCAGCCACCATTTGCAGTCTGGTCTCTTTTTTTTTAACCCAGAGGTGATAGGCTACGTAAAGACTAAATATTTACTTAGGCTAAAACGGCAAATCAAAAAGGAATGCAAATAGTGCCAACTACGCTTTCCCCCCCCCTTTTTTTTCACCTTAATAGTCTACGTAAATATGTACATAGACTAAAATGGTGAAAAATAAGGAACGCTAATGGTGGCCGCCATAGCCGCCGCCATTTGCATATGCCTTTCTTTTTTCTTTTTAACCCAGATGTGATAGGCTACGTAAATATTTACGTAGCCTATCATGGTTAAATACAGGGACGCAAACGGTGGTGGCTACGGCAGCCTCCATTTGCGTCCCTGCTGCCCAGCGGCTGGATGTCCGGCTGTGGGTGGAGCCGGCCAGCGGCTCCACGGAATCCCCGCAGAGCGGAGCTGGCTGGGCAGGACTCCGGGGGAAGGGACAGAGTGCCTTCCCCGCCGTTGAGGATTCCGGGGGGAGGGACAGAGCACCTCCCCCCCACCGCAAAGTAGATCCACGAAACAGTAAGTGACTTTCGTACATCCCTATGTGCAATGCATTGAACAATAGGTTGTGCAACAGATTGAACAAGAGTTATGTAGAACGCATTGCACAACAGGTTGCACAACTTGTTCCACAAGAATAATGCACAACTGCTTGCGCAACTGTGCTGGCACACCATAAGTTTAGTTGGGTTCTCCTCTTGCATATAGTTAAAGAACCTGGTTTCCAGTAGTGCAACACCATTTGCGCTACTGTAATGACACAGCTGGATACTGCCCATCGATCCTAAGGTTGTTACTGTTGTTCTTGTTTTGCTGCTGCTGGAACTGTCAGAAGCAGAACAGTGCTAGCAGGCTGCCCACCATTTTGCATCCTCCATAATGCCCCAGGGTTGCCCCAGCATTGTTTGGGGGCATTGTGGGGCAGGGGAATGGTGGCTGCCACACATCCAGAGAATGGTGGAGAATATCATAAGGAAATTCTGTGAAGTGGCCTTATTTTCCTAGGAGGTGAGCAGTGTAGAGATGTACAACAGAAAGGGGGGAGGGAACAGCACCCTCAGCCACCTTGCGGTGATTAGGTCCTGCCCTTTATCTAAACAGCACAGAGGGGTGTTTCAGCCTCATAAAGCCCTGTGAGGTACGTTAGGGTGGGAATAGGGGTGTACGAGAATTTTGTTTCAGTTTGCAAACCATCAGAACTTGTCCCATTCACAACCCTGAATGCAAACATGAACAGGAGCACATCTTTTAAAAAAAATCCTGCACATTCCTGAACTTGTGATCGCATTTGAAACTTACAATTGCATTGTTTAATGTATGCTTTAAAATGCACATTTTTCAAAAAAATGTGCATTTTCATGCTTTAGTGCACACTTTTGAAAAATGTGCATAGAAATGCACACTTTTCCCATTTGAAATGCACACTTTTCTGTTCTAACCAAAACAGGCCACAAACAAAAATGGGAGTGAGGTGAATGGAGCTTCCAAATGGAGCTCAGGGAATTTCAGCCAGCAAATGCCCATGTAGGGGGAAAAGTCCAACAGACTCTCCCCTCCCCTGCCCTGCTCAGACCCCTGAACATGGCTCTCTGAGTCCCCACCCACCAAGCCGCGTGAGCTGCTGGGACTTACCAGTCTCGTCTGTGAGTGCTCACAGCTGCCCACCCTGTACTTTATATGTAAAAATGGGGACTTGCTGTTTTCTGCAAATTAAATCTTGTGCACAACAGCCAGCACTTTACGATGTGCAGCTCGGCAGGCAGGGATGATGCTCGTTTCTCCCCCTTCCATCCTGGCTACCGCAAAGGCAGCGTCTTGACAGAAGGAGTATGAGAGGGAAGCTCCTGTCGTCCTCCGCCTGTCAAACCACTGCCCCTATGGTAGGTAGACCAGGATAGGAGGGGGAGAAAGGAATGGCAATGAAACATGCCGGCCATTGTATGCACAGAAGACAGGCGGTTGTGGGCACTCACAGGAGGCTCATGTGGCTTGGCAGGTGGAAACGGGACAAGCACAGAGGCTTGACAAGCAGGCCCCAGCCATGGAAATGGGGGCGGTGGCTCACCGAGCCCCTGGCCAACCTGGACAGAGGTGAGTCTGCCCATCCCTACTCATCCCTAGCTAAGGATGCACAGACTACCCTGCACCTGCCTGGGTGGCACTTGCTGAACCCCCAGCACTTACCGGAACCAGGGGAGCGGTGCGGAGCAAGCTGCTGGGCAGTTTGTGGGATGCTCAGCAGAGGCACGTGGGTGTCTTCTCCCTCCTTGAGCGCCATTTTCCACTCAAATGGCTGCTCATTCTTTTCCCTAAGTATCTATGCAAATGGAGGCCTTAAAGGGGCAATGTCCACAACACTACAGGCATTTATATAATGTTGCAGACATTGCCCTTTTAAGGCACCTATTTGCATAGATGGGATACTTAGGAAAAAGAATGAGCGGCTATTTGAGTGGAAAACAGTTCTTGATGAGAGAGCAGCTGCCCACACACTTGCCCAACTCGGCATACGCTGACCCTGGGAAGTGCTGGGCTCCACCGACTGGCATTCGGGGGGCCAAGCTGGCAATTTCTCATTGGGCTTCAAGCACCAACCAGGCGCCCATACCATCCCTGTCCCCAGCTGAAAGACAGTAACTTGTCCAAGGCCACATCTACTGAGCTTTGGAGATCAGTGGAAATTGGAATCTGGTTTTACCAGTACAAGCAAATTGCTGTAACATGGCATCACTGGGGCTCTCAGGTGACATCACATGATATCAAAGATCAGTTATAAAGAAGGAAGTTTTCTTATCACATCAAACCAACTTCCATCAATGAAGGATGTTGTTTTTAAAAAGAACACATTGCGAGAACCTCTCCTGTAGGTACCTTTTGTGCAGTTTAGGGTGCAATCCTGATCCAATTCAGGGTGGGAGGACAGCAGAAGCAATCCTCACCTCCATGCTCCAGTTGCTAGGGATGGTGTGGGAGTCAGACCAGGGGGTGGAGTCTGATGGGCTCCCCTCCACCCAGACACCCAGACCCCTCTTGCTGGGCTGTGGGGGGCAGCTTGCTTGCCTGCTCAATGACCAGCGGGAAGCACTGCAAGGCCATCCGTTCCCTTACCGAGCTGCAACTGTATGCACAATTGCGGTGCGGTTTCTTCCACATATCCAAAGTTGCATCTATGGCTGCCTTAGAGGGGCAATGACTCAAGATTACAGGCGTAAAGGGCCCTTTACGCCTGTAATCTTCAGTAATTGCCCCTCTAAGGCAGCCATAGATGCAGCTTTGGATATGTGGAAGTAACAGAGCCATGATGGTAGGGATGGACGAAAGTCAGTTACCTGTCCTCGAAGACACGGTGACTTTAAAAAAAAAAAGCGCGTACGCAAATTGCGGCCCCCATAGGGAGCCGCCATTCGCGTTCCTTATTTGGTCTCTGTAGTCTACGTAAACATTTACGTAAACTACGGCAAAAATAAGGGCAACGCAAATAGCGTTGCTCTTATTTTCGCCATAGTCTACGTAAAGATTTACGTAGACTACAGCGACCAAATAAGGAACGGGAATGGCGGCTCCCTATGGGGGCCGCCATTATCCGTACACGCTTTTTTTCCTCTTTTTTTAAGTCACCCGTGATAGGGTACGTGACGATTTACGTAGCCTATCATGGCTGACTTTGCAAATCTAGCCGTGATAGGCTACATGAATCGTCACGTAGCCTATCACGGGGGCATTTTTTTTCTTTTATTGGAATGGCGGCGGCGGCAGCCGGTCGAAAGACCGGCTGCCGCTCCCGCCCCAGATGAAGACCCGCTGAACCGCCGGCCGGACCCGCCGCCGGGAGGGACATTCGGCAAAGGTAAGTCCCGTCCTGGGGGGTGTGTGTGGGGGGCGGGGGGGCGGAGAATTTCTCCCCGAACTTGTTCGGGGGGCCGAACACGTTGGCGCTCGCCCCCCCGAAGTTTCGGGGAGAAATTCTCCGCCAGCCCTACGTGATGGTGTACACACTTGCAGCTTGGTAAATGACAGCCTAACAGCACTTCCCACCGGTCGCCGAACAGGCAAGTGAGCCCCCCACAGTGCGGCTCACATGGGTGGGCAATGACAGCACCTTGGTGTTTGCCCAAAGGAACCAGATGGAAGTGAGTCCATCCATCCCTACTGGTCACCCTGCATTTTTGGCTGGACAGGCAATTTTGCCTTCTGGTTGGGGAGCTTCGAAGCAGGAATGGGGAGGCCACATGGTGCATAGGAAGCTTCACAATGTGGTTTCCTCAGTCTCCTCCCCTCCCTGCCCCCAGGACCACCCCCTTTTCACCATCTCCACACTCCATTTCTGAGTGTGGAGATGTAGCCAGCTCGGAGAGAGCCAGAAGTGGGTGGGGAAGAGAGCTGAGAGCATGCTTTCTGGGAACCGCAGTTGGATCCCTAGCTCCAGCCTTGGTTCCCAGAAATCGAAAAAATCCTATGGCCCCCTAGACAGTGTCTAGCGGCCATAGGATTGCTCCCTTATTCACTCACTTATGTCACCATGGAAATGCTTTAATATGTATATTTGTTAAGGTACAAAGGAAAACAAAGTTCCTTACAGCATATTCATGATATCCTTTGATGTGTTGAAAAAGTACAATAGAAATTTCTGTGTGTGTGTGTGTGTGTGTGTGTGTGTATAGGCAAATTCCTCAGTCTTTTTCCTGCTGTTGTGTTTGTTCTTTGTGTGTGTGTGTTGCAAAATAACAGTATGTTAAATTGCTTTCATCCATTTCATACAGTAATGACCTTGTGATGCTGATATGCAAATGTATTCAAATGAGGCATTATGTCTTCAAACCCACTAGCAGAGGGGTTTTTTTTCTTTCTTTTTTTAAAAATGGCAATGTACTAAAAATAGACAGACTTTTGGACTGAAGACTGCAAATTGCACTGTGTTCATCAAACTGAAATATGGTAGCTAAGCACTGAAAATAACTGTCTTGTCAAAGGACACTAAGGAAGTCAGTGACACAGATATCATTCGATAACAACATTATTTCAACAGCAAAGCTTTGCTTCCAGAGATGGAGCTGGGGAAATTCATACCCCATTAAGTCAGATGGACAGCTGTTTAAATGGACTCAAAGTATTACTTCCATGAGAAATGAATGCTTTTGAGGGGGTTTGAAAACAACCCCCACAAAAAATAACAAGCTGTAGTGATTATCAAACTAATGGAACATAAACTTATCATTGGCATACTGAAATATATCATGATTGACATGCTGGATTATGGTATAAAATCAAATCCTTAACCCCAGAAAACTTTGTAGATGCAGAGCTTAATCTAAGACAGGGCTGTTAACGGCACTGGGACCAAAACAGACATTAATTTAAATGTATGTCTAGCAGCTATGATTTCTTGTTATTTTTACTCTAAAGTAGGTGCAGGACCATCTGATCCAAATTTTAAAAGCCCCTGTCCCTCACGCTAGGGTCCCAATCCTAATTGGGGCCCTTCTCCTACTCTAGAGTAAAAATTAAAAAAAAGACATAGTTGCTAGGCACATGTTTAAAGTAATGTCTCTTTTGGCTTTTAGTCCCAAGACCTGTTCCTTCCTATTGCCTGGGTTCCTCAGTAAGTTCAGTGATGGTGGACAGTTTCCCTGAAAGACAGCTTGCCCAACACAATCAATTTTCCCCAGCAATGTGCAGATCCACAGGAACATCAGGTGCATTCTGGGGCATGTTTTCAGTCCACAAATGGTGATCACCAATAACCTACATGAGCTGACTGTCTATACCAGAATATTCCTTAGAATCTCCTAAAACTACATGAGCAGACAACATGAGTTAATTTAGTCTTTTAAATTATGCACGTCTTTTAATGTTTTACTGTATTTAATGTTCTTTTCACAGTGTTACAGTTTTATTGTTTTAATAGTTATTCACAGCTTTGATGGCCTTTTAACAAAAAAGGCTATATCTTACATTAAAAGGGCTATTTCCTCATTCCTTACATCAGAACCCTTTCTGCAATTGGTCTGCTGGGGTTGCTGGCTCATTAGGGAAACTCTCCCCACTCCCACAACAGATTGCCAAATGCATATAATTTTCGGAGCCCTTATGACTGTGGTAACGCATCACAAACTTTTAAACATTTTTTTTTAAAAAAATCAGGGTCTTAAACAAGTATGCAGGCATGCAAGACCACTATTTAGCCCAGCATAACAATATCCCCCTCTTGTCATTGTCCCTCTCAATTTCATCCTCCACTTTGGCTCTTGCCTTGCTAGTGAGCACCTTTTTTATTTATTATTTTATTTTTATTTATTAAATTTATTAATCGCCCATCTGGCTGGTCACCCAGCCACTCTGGGCGATGTACAGCATATAATAAAACAGTTTAAAACAATACAATTCTACAATAAAAACGTTTTCTAAAATACCCTAACCCACCCCAAATGCCTGCCTGAACAACCACATTTTTAATGCACGGCGGAAGCTCATTAAAGAGGGGGCATGGTGCAGTTCCCTAGGGAGGGAGTTCCACAGACTGGGGGCCACCACAGAAAAGGCCCTCTGCCTCGTCCCCACCAGTCTAGCTGTCCTGGCTGATGGGACAGAGAGAAGGCCATCCGACGCTGATCTTGTTAAGTGGCCTGTCTGGTGTTGCTGGAGGTGCTCCTTAAGATAGGCTGGGCCAGAACCATATAGGGTTTTAAAGGTCAAAACCAACACCTTGAATTTGGCCCAGAAAACAACTGGTAACAAGTGCAACTCCTTCAGCACTGGAGTGATGTGATCTTGCCGGCGGCTGCCTTTAATCAGGCGAGCTGCCGCGTTCTGTACCAGCTGCAGCTTCCGAACCATCTTCAAGGGTAACCCCATGTGGAGCACATTACAGTAGTCTAAACGAGAGGAGGCCAGGGCATGTACTACGGGTGGGAGCAGATGGTCGGGAAGGAAGGGGCGCAGCCGCCGTATCAGATGTAGTTGATACAGCGCTGTCCGGCTCACAGCTGACACTTGAGCCTCCATGGACAGCTGGGAGTCCAAAATGACCCCCAGGCTGTGGACCTGGTCTTTCAAGGGTAGCCGTACCCCATTCAACACCAGGTCAACATCCCCCAGCCTCCTCTTGTCTCCCACCAAAAGTACCTCAGTCTTGTCAGGGTTCAGCTTCAGCTTAAAAAGAAGTGCTTCATGTACTACCGAAGTAATTACACCTGCCTGAAAACACCAGCAGCTACCAGCTGCTTTCGGCTCCCCACCCCACCCCACCCTTTGTGCTTGTTGCTTCCTTCCACTGGTCTCCATTGTTAGCTGTCAGATATACATATGGGTTACAGAGCAGCGATGGGGATCGCTAAACATACGCAAATGTCAAGGCAGAGTAGGGAGTGAGGGGGATTAGTAAAGATACGCAAATGTTAAGGCAAAGCAGTTGAGTGGGATTGGTAAATATTTGCAAATTTCATGGCAGAACAGTAAAGCAGAAGGAAAAGTTATGCAAATTTCACAGCAGAGGACTTTCAAATGTGTACACTTGCCAACCTCGCCCCCAAATTAAAAAAATAAAAGGCTGTGAATGCATTCAAGACACTCTCTGGTGTCCGTTCTTCTTGATTTTTAGGGGCGGAAGGCACTGACAAGGGATGTGGAAGGATGGCAGTGGCAGTAGTGAGATTGCGAGCAGTGGTAGGAATTTTCACTGTTCTTGCCGGGCTGCCCTCTAGCCATTCCCAGCAACCCACAATGAAGTCACCCTGCTGGGTTCAGATGTCACAACAAGCCACCCTGAAAACAGGCCACCCTGAACAGCCCAACAACAAGCCATGGGTTCATGGGGTGTCTTGTTAGTGGAAAACAACTCAGAATGAAAAAAAACACTCCGGGTTTGGACATCACCACAAGCTACCCTGAAACAACCCATGGTGGCAACCCACTGCGGCTTATCATGCCATGCAAACTAAGGTCAATACCTGTCCACCAAATCTGCCTGTTATGAGCATAAAATGGGATAACCTCATTTTTCCTGCCATAAGTGACCTGGAGGTAAGGCAAGCTGTATTTGTGATATAAATATATAAAGCAAATACAATTGCCTACGTAAATCCATTCTAAATCACCAAGTTTGTTTTTGGTTTGGGTGCCCTTGAGTAACGGGAAATAGCTCATTAAGCAGCTGTAGAGATAGGAAAGCCACAGATGACATTTAAATAAACGGTACTTAAAAACATATGGGAAACTGTTCAAAATAAATGATGGAGAGAACCCCGCTTGGAGAAAAAGGATTTTCAAAAAGTGCAAGTGATGTGGGGTGGGGGGGAGTGGCTTGATGGTATATAAGCACTATCCATTGGCAGGGCTATTTCCAGAGTAAAGATTCTCAGACATGTGGCTGACGAGCTCTGTTCAGGTTAGGATGGCCTCTTATGAATCACTGAAAAAGAGGACAGAAGAGAATAACCATTTGCATGAAAACTGCATATGCTAATTTTATATATAGATGCACATTTACAAATAATTATTATTGTTTAAATAGAAATGCAGTACACCTCACTATAGTGGGGAATACGGTGACCAGGTGACCTGCGTGCCTTGCTTGGTCTGCTGAACAGGTCAGCCACTTCCAGTCTGTACAGGAGCTAGGGGTGGACGAAAGTCACTTACCTGTCCTCGAAGGACGTTCGCGGTGGGGGGGAGGCTTCCCGCCTCGGCCCGGCCAAAATTCAGGCCGGGGGGGAGGCTTCCCGCCTTGGCCCGGCCGAAATTCAGGCCGGGGAGGAGGCTTCCCGCCTCGCCTGGCCGCGAACGCGAAAGTTTAAAAAAAAACAAAAAACGCCCCCTGATAGGCTACGTGACGATTCACGTAGCCTATCACGGCTAGATCTGCAAAGTCAGCCGTGATAGGCTACGTGAATCGTCACATAGCCTATCACGGGTGACTTTAAAAAAAAAAAAAAAAGCGCGTACGCTAATGGCGGCCCCCATAGGGAGCCGCCATTCGCGTTCCTTATTTAGTCGCTGTAGTCTACGTAAATGTTTACGTAGACTACAGCGACTAAATAAGGAACGGGAATGGCGGCTCCCTATGGGGGCCGCCATTATCCGTACACACCTTTTTTTTTTTTTTTTTTTAAGTCACCCGTGATAGGCTACATGACGATTCACGTAGCCTATCACGGCTGACTTTGCAAATCTAGCCGTGATAGGCTACGTGAATCGTCACGTAGCCTATCAGGGGGCATTTTTTTTTCTTTCATTGCAATGGCGGCGGCGGCAGCCGGTCGAAAGACCGGCTGCCGCTCCCGCCCCGCTCAAACACCCGCCGAACCACTGGCCGGACCCGCCGCCGGGAGGGACATTCGGCGAAGTTACGTCCCGTCCCGGGGGGGGTGCGGGGGGCGGGGGTGTGTGGAGGATTTCTCCCCGAAACTTGTTCGGGGGGCTGAACACGTTGGCGCTTGGCCCCCCAAAGTTTCGGGGAGAAATTCTCTGCCAACCCTAACAGGAGCCAAGGACTCAGCTGGATCTAGAAACCACCAGGGATGGAACCAGAAAGAAGCAGAGCCTTTGATGCCATTTAGCAATGTTACCTGGCACATTCAGGAATGCACCAGAAGAAGAAAAACATGGCTGCCTCTTCAAAAAAGAAAAAAGCCAGCTACACCATCTTCTTCATCTTGTCCTACTATTTCTAATGAAAGAATAGACTGGTTTAGTCTGCATTTGCCTTGATTTCCCTCTCCTAGAGGCTGCAGTATTCTGACATTCTGGAAGTTTGAAGGTGGGGTGGTTACTTTTCTCTGTTTACTAATCAGTTCAATGGCTTGTCTTTAATTTTTTGTGAATCACCCAGAGAGCTCCGGCTATTGGGTGGTATAGAAATGAAATGGAAAAAAAAGAAGGAAAAAAAAGCACAAATTACCTCTTGATATTCTCTCCACCCTATCTGTGGGCAGAGAAACTGGGGAGACATTAGATTTCACTGAATTTCTCCAGTGGGAAGATAAATTCTCCAACAGTTTCTCACAGGTAGGGCTCACCATTGGCAAGGGTTGTAGCACAGCTTCATTCTTTCTTTTTCCTAAGGTTTTTTTGCACTGCCACTGAAAGTGGCAACAACAGCAACTGCATTGACAACCTGGCCCTCATTTTGCATTCTCCACAATACCCCATAACTAGCATTGTTCCAGGGCACTGGGTGGTGGGGGGAGTGGGGAGTGGGAAGGCAAACCCCACCAAAAATGAGAAAGAAAATTTAGGGAACTTCTGCAAAGTGGACTTTTATTTCTAGTGAGGTAAGAAAAGAAAAAATTCAGGGCATTTCTGAGAACAATGTCTTCTGAAAATTTTGGCTCAGCTCTAGTTGTCAGTCTTTAGGGTTCAGCACCTTCCCCATAGGGATGTACGAAAGTCACTTACCTTTTTGCAGGGGTGATTCGCAGTGGGCGGGAGGCGCTTCGCTTCTCCCCCCGAAGTTCAGGCAAGGGGAGGAGGCGTCCCGCCTCACCCAACCGAAATTCAGGCCGGGGGGGGAGGCGCCCCGCCTCGCCTGGCCGAAATTCAGGCTGGGGAGAAGCACCCCGTCTCCCCGGCCGCGAAATACTAAAGTAAAAAAACAAAAACAAAAAAAACCCCGTGATAGGCTACGTAACGATTAACGTAGCCTATCACGGCTAGATTTCCAAAGTCAGCCATGATAGGCTACGTTAATCGTCACGTAGCCTATCACAGGTGACTTTTTTTTTAAAAAAAGCGCGTATGCTAATGGCGGCCCCCATAGGGAGCCGCCATTTGCGTTCCTTATTTAGTCGCTGTAGTCTACGTAAATGTTTATGTAGACTACGGCGAAAATAAGGGCAACACAAATAGCGTTCCCTTATTTTCGCCGTAGTCTACATAAATCTTTACGTAGACTAGACGTGCCAAAATAAGGAACACAAATGGCGGCACCCATGGGCCACCGCCATTTGCGTACGCACTTTTTTTTTTCCCCCAAAGTCACCCGTGATAGGCTACGTGACGATTTACGTAGCCTATCACGGCTGACTTTGGAAATCTACCCATGATAGGCTACGTAAATCGTCACGTAGCCTATCATGGGTGTGTGTTGTTTTTTTTACTTACTTTCTTATTTTGTAATGGCGGCGGCAGACCAGCTGCCGCCCCCGCCCCCGATGAAACGTTGCCGAACCTCCGCTAGGACCCGCCACCAAGAGGGACATTCGCTGAAGGTAAGTCCCATCCCGGGGGGGGGGGCGGCGGAGAATTTCCCCAACACTTTCAGGGGGCCGAATGCCTCGGCACTCGGCCTCCCGAAGATTCGGGGAGAAATTCTCCGCCATCCCTACTTCCCCAGGGTCTTCGGAATTAATAAAATTTCTGAGGGGTGATTGTGGATCTATCTTGTCTCTAATGCAGGTGCAGAGAGATGATTGTACAATGAAAGACAGAACACTCCTACACACTCCACACCACCTCTTACATGAGGTAAGCACAAGAACCCTGAACCCAACCCATGAGAATTTCTCCAAAATTTCTTCTCCTTCGAATTTATTTTCGAAAGCCACTTCTTTTCTATCAGGTTGAATGAGAATGGTCAAAAAAAATGTGGGAGAAATTTTTGGCACAGCACTAGCGATGGAATTATTTACTACAATTATAAAATACCAAAATGTGTAATACCTTTCTCTTGCACCCAGGAATTCTTTGGAAATGCATCACCTGCTTTACAGAAGAAGGCAAAAAACCCCAAACAAACCAGGTTCTAGAATAAGTGTGCAGTATTTGTGACTTCCCCAGATCATTGCAACCCAACTGATATGGCTGATCGCCTTTCAGGTACTAGAAAAGCCCTGCCCCTATTTTTGCAGCCTCTGGAGGGTTTATTGAGGCTGTTTTATATAGCTGGCAGGCTCTATTTAACATGCCCCAGCTTGCTCTAGAAGAAACAAGGGGGCTTACTTCAGTATACCTGCAAGTAGGGATGGGACAAGTATTTAAAAAAAGGTGCTACCAAAAATGTGACACACCCTTATGTACTTACACCCCCTTTTCAGTCTGATACAGACCCATTCAAGTTTCAATGCTGCTAAAAAGTGGAGTTCATTTTCCACCTCACCCTCTAACGCTCCCCAGCCAGTTCCTCCTGCCCCTCTAGGGTGGCCACTTATGCATTGCCAAAAGAGAGGGCAACAGAGGACAGAGATTTACATAGCATTTGCATATGTCAATTTAGAGAGAGAGATGCAAATTTAGAAATACTGTAATGTAAATAGAAACACAATACATCTGACCAAAGTGGGGAAGACTGACTAAGTGACCTGTGTGCTTGCTCAGTCTGCCACTAGGTGCTAACTGCTGATGGGCAACTTCAAGGCACCTTCTGGCTCTCCCTCCTTATGGTTCTTTGACTTCAAACTTGACATTGTCTGGACAGCCATCAATACAGGACACCATCCAATAGACAACTGTACTCAGGCAGCTCTTCAAAGAAAGGGCTGTCCTCTGTAAGTAGGACAAGTAGCCACCCTAACCACCCACCCACCCCACTTTACAAAGCAATGGCTGGCTGGGGCATACTGGGAGTTGTAGGCCTTTCTCTGTCTAAACATGCACAAGATTGTGTCCTAAGGTAATGGGGGAGTGGGGAAAATGCAAGACCCTTATCTTTGCCAGCAAAAGAGGGCAGGGTAAATAGCCGTGTCATGGAGTCCATCTCATCAACGAGGTAGGCCTCACTCTTTTCTGCCGAGATACTACAGTTTTGCTCAGAAACATCATTTCCTATAAGGATCAAGGAGAGTATAGTCTTATGAACTATAATAGCAGTGATCCTTGCAGAAAATGACACTTCTGAGTATGCTGAGAGCATAATTTATTTTAACGTCAGTATCCTGATGGAGGCCTGCTCAGCTAGTGAGATGGGCTCCCTCCTCCTCTGGTTACCCACTCCCCTTTGCGAGCAAAAGTATGGGGGTGGGTCATTTTTTTCCCTTCCCTTTACCTTAATGTATGAAGGAGGAGATGATGGGGGGGGGGCAAGAATTTCTTTTGAGTGCTTACTCAAAAGAGAGTTCACAAAATCCCAACTGGTTTTAGGTGAACAGGAGAATGTTCGTCCATCTCTACCAAAAAGTCAGCTCAATAACTGTTGGCATTTACCTGGGCATGTTTTACCCCCCCGATATAGATATAGATATAGATATAGATATAGATATAGATAGGTGTGTGTGTGTGTGTGTGTGTGCGCGCGTGCGCGCATGCACGCACATATAATCTGTTACTTGTTATATGTAGGGGTGGACGAAAGTCCCTTACCTGTCCTCGAAGGACTTTCGCGGTGGGGGGGAGGCGCTTCGCTGCTCCCCCCGCGAAGTTCAGGCCGGGGGGGAGGCTTCCCACCTCGCCCCGGCCGAAATTCAGACCGGGGAGGAGGCTTCCCGCCTCGCCCGGCCGCGAACGCGAAAGTTTAAAAAAAAAAAAAAACGCCTCCTGATAGGCTACGTGATGATTCATGTAGCCTATCACGGCTAGATCTGCAAAGTCAGCCGTGATAGGCTGCGTCAATCATCACGTAGCCTATCACGGGTGACTTTAAAAAAAAAAAAAAAGCGCGTACGGATAATGGCGGCCCCCATAGGGAGCCGCCATTCGCGTTCCTTATTTAGTCGCTGTAGTCTACGTAAATCTTTACGTAGACTACAGCGACCAAATAAGGAACGGGAATGGCGGCTCCCTATGGGGGCCGCCATTATCCGTACACACTTTTTTTTTTTTTTTTAAGTCACCCGTGATAGGCTATGTGACGATTGACGTAGTCTATCACGGCTGACTTTGCAAATCTAGCCGTGATAGGCTACGTTAATCGTCACGTAGCCTATCAGGGGGCGTTTTTTTTTTCTTTTATTGCAATGGCGGCGGCGGCAGCCAGTTGAAAGACCGGCTGCCGCTCCCGCCCCACTCGAACACCCGCCGAACCACCGGCCGGACCCGCCGCCGGGAGGGACATTCGGCGAAGGTAAGTCCCGTCCCGGGGGGGGGTGCGGGGGGTGGGGGGGTTCGGAGGATTTCTCCCCGAAACTTGTTTGGGGGGCCGAACACGTTGGCGCTCGGCCCCCCGAAGTTTCGGGGAGAAATTCTCCGCCAACCCTAGTTATATGTGGTTGTAGTATAAGGCATGTTTTTAACATTTTTTCTATCAATACATGCCACATTTGTGTAGATTATGGTTCAGTTTTAGTTACACAGTCACATTTGATTGTATAAAATGATAGATTTCTAGATTGCTCTCAGGGTGTGCACGTAAAAAATAAAACAGACAGAAACGTCAATAAGTGTAGTTAATGCCTGTCGGTATATATTTTGGCTTGATTGCTATCGTGCTTTTTTTTTTAAGGATATTTATTAGTGAAACATCTTATAAACTTTCTAAGCACCAAGTAGCGCACCTCCTGCTTTCACCCATACTCAAATTGCAGGAGAGTCAGAGGGGGTCTGTCCCCCACCTGTTGTTGCAGTCCCCGTAGTTACTGTTTTTACAAGGCCATGGGTGGGCCATGATTTGGCTAAAATCGGGGGTGGGGAATCAGGAGGTCAGGTCTTGGATTTCATTAAGGGCTCACCTATTCCCCCCAATAATTTGAGCACCGTCTTTTAATGTTAAAACTGCGTTTCCAAATGTTTAATTGAAGTCATCAGCAGTTCTGCTCTCCCCCCCCCCCGGCCTTCCATTTTATTTTGCATATTTATTCTTCATCTGGCCTTCCTTCTTCCACTCACTTTTTCCTTCACCATCTCAGGGATGCCTCCAACTTGATGGTTAGCACTGGGGGCCCCATACACAAATCCAAAAACATAAGCACATTCCATCAGATATGAGCGGCATACACAATTAAAAGGGTCACTATTGGTTGTAATTTTAAAATGGTATATAAAGATGTGTACTATGCCTGTACATGTATCATGTATATGCATGAGTTTGATGTGTTTACAATAAAAGCACATCAAACTTAAAAGAGTAATAATAATTCATAACAGAGGCAGCCATAGCAGATAAAAACACAATAATCAGATTAAAATTATCAACCTGGCAAGGCAAAAGCCTGCAATAATAATAATAATAATAATAATAATAATAATCTTCACTAACTGTTGGAAGAAAACAAGAAACGAGAGCACCTGAACTTCTTGGGACACAGTGTTTCACAATATCGGTGCAGCAACTGAGAAGGCCCTATTTCATGTCTCGTTTAGTCGCACCTCCATCATAGCTGGGACACAGAAAAGAGCCTCTCCACTCAATCTTAAGGGATGGGGAGGCTGATCCAAAGGAAGCTGAGGGCCCCGTCCTTTTTTACTTACTGCTTGCAAGTAGCTTAAAGGGAAAAGCAAACACGTGCCTTACTTATCTGTTGCAATATGCAAGATATAGGTGTATTTTGCATGTGCGAATCAGCAGCCAAGTACAAAAAGTCACTTGAGAAGCAAGCCCTCTGACTCTTTACCATCTACAAAATCCTTTAAAATGCCCATACGTTGGGCCATGTGGGTGTCAGGGTGGAAAGGAAACTGAGCTGATAGAACCCCAGAGCAGTTCTGATTCTGAGGAGGATCAGCAATCCGTGGGAGAGGAGGCAGCTCATCCCTCACAGGCACAGCAGCTGGCAGAGATTCCTCCTGCTGGCATTCCTGAGATAGATAGTGATCCTAGCAGTGAGAAAGTACGGGTATGGGGCTTGCTAGATGCTCGACGCAGATGCAGGGAGCGACGAGCAATGGAGGGCGCGGAAAGGAGGCGTAGCGCCCGTTTGGCACGCAAGCAACGGCCGCCTCCCGGGGCCCAAGGGAAAGAGGGAGGATCTCTCCCTAGCCCATAAGTTCAGGGTCTTCAAGTGACTCTCCTTCAAATGGGGATCAACTGCCTACTCGGAGCATAGGCTACTCTGCTGTTCCTTGCTTAGTCGCTAGTGATTAGCATCTGAAAGAGTCATTAAGTTGTAAAAGGATAAAAGCCTTGAAAAGAATCCTTTCATCTGTGTCTTGAGTTGGCTATTGGAGTGTACTGAAAGAGGCCACTAGGGCACTCCTGACAGTGGTTTTTAACCATTGCCCATGCCAAAAATGAAAATCTTCCATATGATTCATTATAATCACACAGTTCAGCTGCTGGAATTGTTACCAGACCAGCCTGTACAAGACATCAGGAACCATCTGGAGCCCTGAATTAACATAAGAACATAAGAGCCCTGCTGGATCACTTTCTTCATGAAAGAAAGGCCTTTCTAGTCCTGCATTTTGTTCCCACAGTCACCAGCGAGATGCCTACAGGAAGCCCACAAGCAGGAGATAAGTACAAAACACTAGGGGTGTCACGAGCATCCAGTTGGGGCTCGAAGCCCGTCGAGAAGCTGCCAGTTCGGCCCCCCGAACATGCGCTCACAGACCTGAGCTCTTGCCCGACTCGTGGTGTGCTGAGTCGAGCAAGAGCTCGGGCGCTGGATCCCTCTGCAAGGAGAAGGGAAGAAGGCCGTGCCTCTCCTCCTTTCCCCATCCTCACTACAGCAGCAGTGGTGTGGGAGAGGCTGGTCATTTTCCGTAAGTTTTCCTGGCCTTACAGAAAATGACTAGCTTGTCCCTTGCCACCACTGCTGTAGCAGGTGGGGGTGGGGGTGGAGGGAAGAAGGAGGCACCTATTCTCTTCTCCCTCCCACCACTTGCTGGAGGCCAGGGTAAGAGGATGGGGGGTGGCTGCCAAGGCCCTTTTACCCATGCCAGCCCTTGACAGCTGGCGCAAGGAAGAGGGGCAGCGGTGGCACCCCAGCGCTCTCTTCCTGGCTTCTTCTAGAGAAGGCCAGAGTGACAGAGAGGCTGGGGAGGGCTGCTGAGGCCCTCCTTCCCTGCGCTGGCCTTGACAGCCAGAGCAAGGGAGAAGAGCAGCTTGCGCAGCTCGCTGGCAAGCAGGGGGAGCAAGGAAGCTCGCGAAGCAGGCCTGAGCTGTGCAAGCTGCAGTGGGCAGTTCGTCAAGCTCCCCGGGCCCAGACAGAGATGGGCTCATGCATCCCTACAAAACGCCATCCTGCATGTGTTCCCCAGCAACCAGCATACAGAGGCATACTGCCTCTGATATTGAAGGTAATATCTAGCCATTGTGACTAGTAGCCATTGATAGCCATATCCTCCATGAATTTGCCTGTTAATTTGTAGCTTAAAAAATTCCACTTCACTTAGCCAACTAGCATTTCTAAACAGTGCACTAATACCACAATGCTATACACGTCTACTCAAAAGTAGGTCCCACTGTGTTCAATGGGGTGTACTCTCAGGTAATCGGGTATGGTATTGCAGCCTTAGCCATACCATGTTTTCCCCTTGAGATATCGAAATAAACAATATCCTAGTCAGCAGTTAGTTTTGATGGAGGGCCATTTTGACAACAGAGTGGAGATGAAGGGCCAAAATCTCCCCCTTCTCCCAAAGTGGCCTGCTGCCAATTCCCTTGCCACAGCTGCTGATCTTCCATGATACCTCTCTTTTTCATCTGCTGACTGTTGGCAGTAGGGATGGACGAAAGTCCCTTACCTGGTCCCGCAGCTTTTTTCGGTGTGGGGGGGAGGCGCTCCGTTTCTCCCCCCGAAATTCTTGGTGGGTGGGGAGGTGCCCCGTCCTTCCCTGCTGAAATTCTGGCTGGGGGGGGAGCACCCCGCCTCTCTGGCCGTGAAAGAAAAAAGTAAAAAAAAATGTGATAGGCTACGTAAAGATTTACGTAGCCTATCACGGCTGACTTTGAAAATCTAGCCGTGATAGGCTACGTAAATCTTTACGTAGCCTATCATGTTGTTGTTGTTTTTTTACTTTGAAATGGTGGCGGTGGCAGCCGGTCGGAAGACCGGCCGCCGCTGCTGCCGAACCGCTGCCGAACCACCACCAAACCGCCGCCGGGACCCACCGCCGCGAGGGACATTCGCACGAGGTAAGTCCCATCCTGGGGGGGGGCGGGTGTGTGTCAGAGAATTTCCCCACCAATTTTGGGGGCCGAATGCGTTGGCATTTGGCCTCCCGGAGATTCATGGAGAAATTCTCCGACATCCCTAGGGCAGTTGAGATACCTCATGGCACCATCCAGGGGCCTCATTGGCCTCATGGACTGCCAGTTGCTTATCTTTCACATAGATAAGAAACTTATGGTCCTGCAGATATTGTTGGACTCCAATTCCCATTTTCAGTTGCCGTTATTTGTTTATTTGATTTATACCCCGCCTTTCCACCAAGGAAATGGCCCTCAAGACGGCTATCAATGATAGGAACCACAATTTAAAATAAAAAAATTAGTTAAAACAATCATAAATCAAATACATTTAAAACACAATTTTAAAAAACACAACAATAAAAGATTAAACACAGCAGAGAAACCCAACAGACCTGTTCAAAAGAGGCCAACCGACTACTTGAATAAAGTTCAGCTCAGTTTATTGCTCAATAACCAACTCGGCTTTTGCACCAGAATAAAAATGCAAAGCAAGAAAACTACAGAGTGTCACTATGAAAAAAAAAAAAATCAAGCCAGATATAATAATAGGAAAATAACTAATAATTTAACAAACAACAACTGACGTGTACACAAAATATATTGAATTAATTATAATAGCTCAGTAACCTATATCATCATCTGTCTTCCTCTTCCCCAGAGCCAACTTAACGCATTTAGCAGTATGGTATATCACAAAATAATCTGTCCCAGCCAATAAAAATCAGATTTTGTTTAAAGAGGAGTCATCTCTAATACCAGCACTAAGGGGATCAAGATACCAGGTTCTCAAATCTAGATGTAATAGGCATTCCATAAGAAAGTGAACCAGGTCCTCCACCTTCTGTGATCCAACTGGAGAATGTCTGCTTACCCTAAGTTGGCCACTACAGTGCTCCTTAACCTCCATTAACTGCAGGGTGTTTGATCTGCATTTAATTAAGAGCCATCTAAAACCATATGGGCAGGTAAAAGACAAATATGAGTCAAGTGCTTGAATAAAAACATGTTTGCCTGATGGCAGAAGGACAGCAGAGAGGGAGCCAACTAGCCTCCCTCGGCAAGGAGTTCCAAGGACTGGGAGCAGAGCCATTGACTACACTGGCTAGGGCTGATAGGAGTTCCAGTCCAAGAACACAAGGTCTTGGACTGCCAGAAGTTGCCCGCTCCTGACGTACAGGTTCAACTCAGGCTTTTTTTGTTTGTTTAATTAATTAACAAAAAACAATGCAAATATGTTGTTCTATTTCCATTTGTATATGACTGGAACATGAAATGGTTTCCCTTAGGGTGTGTTCCTGTTCATATTCAGATAGAAAAAAGTCCTACAATTCCCAGCCAGCAACGGTGGGAGTTGTAGGTTTTTTTCTGTCTAAATATGCATAGGATTGCATCTTAAATGCATTTATAATTTAGTTCCCCCCCCCTTTTCCACAGTAAATATCATGAAAACCCTGAGGAAGGGGACCACTAATTACCAGTGCCCTGTCCAAAACTAGTTTTGTTTTTGTTTTATCTTGGAAATTGCCAATCCTGAGCTCAGTGCAACAACAGAAATATTTATGAGTCAGTAGTATCATGAAAACGTTGGCTGACATTAGACAATATGGAAGGTTAAGTTGTCAAGGAGCACAAACGTGAATGACAGAGATAGCATCAAGCACGGAACCAGCAGTTCAAAAGAAGAGTGTGGCAGTACGTTGCAAGATTAGTGTGAATGGCATACACACCTTGTAGTAGCTGCAATGGTGAAGGACAGAAACTGACCCAGGGCTGGTGATAATAATGACAATGACAAATCACTTTCAAGTCTCTTTGACCATGGCATCCTTAATGATTTCAGCTGCTAAGTCAAGACTGTGCCACAAATGTCCTGAAGGGCTACTTCAGTTGAAAGCCACGTAAGTCTTCTGTGCTGCAACATTCTTCATCGTTGGCGCATTTTTAAAGGACTAATATTCCTTGCATTCAATATTATGCTTCAGGTTCTTCGCTGCTGGTAACACAACCTGATGGTGACGCTTCATGATGCTGACTATTCCGGGGAGAGACATTACTAGGCTTGGGTTTACAGGAATATGAGAAGTACAACTCAGGGCAGGGTGGGAATTGCCCTGCGTGGGAACGGGTGAAGAAGGATTTGGGTTCCCTTTTTAAAATTGCATTTTGGTGGGAAAGAAGGCATTTGGGTTGGCTGACTGGCAGGAAGGGATATAAGGGTGTAATTCATTTTCACCATCGCTCCCCTGAGTTCTTTACAAGGGTAGCCAGTTAGAATATGTCACTGCATTACACTTGCTGTGCTCCTGTGAATTTCTGCTAATGTGCTTGTTTCTGGGCCAGCTCTGTCAGACAGAAAGTGGCCTGTTTGCTGACAGAATAAAGGGAGGGCTGTTGTGGGATGAAGACCTCCTACCACTTGGGAATATTCCTCTGGTTCACCTATATTTCTGGTTATTTTGAGGCAATGTAAACACAACAAATGCTTTTAAGGTGCACTCACTGCTTTCCTTTGTAACATAAACTTAATGATAATTATAATGTTGTTTTTGCAATGTAAACATTGTTTTCATGCTACAGGTGTATGTCCACTGCAGGTGTAGATGCACTGAATGTTGTTTAATTTTTGCTTTGGGAATTCAAAACACGTGGGGGGTCTATGGGGCTCAAGTAAAATAATGTTGTGAATGGGAATGCCTTGAAAGTAATGTATTGTAGATGGCTGCTATCTGCATCCAGCTATGTATCCACAAGATGCACATTGGATATACACCCCCAGTTCCTAGCATTCTGCATTATGTGCAGAAAGCTTTCCTTTTAAGAACTGGCTATGACCTGGTTGGGCTCTATTAAAAACTGATCCTAATTATTTCAATTGAGTTATTTCTTTAAAATACAGGCATGAAGTCAAGTCAGAATTTGCCTTCTCGTGATGAAAAAGGTATCTCCAAATAGAAAGATCTCTACAATCTTCTGTGAAATTTGGTACGTGTGTGGGTTGCTGTTTTTCCTTTTTCTCTTCTAATTGAGACAGCCTCTTTACATTTTAATATCCCCGGTAATTATACCTGAAGTAAATAGTTCATATTCATCCTGTCACTTAAGACATTCAAAGGCATGGATTCTTGTGGGGGGTTTTGTCTGTGACTTACAAGTACCTTATACGACATCATTAATGCCCAAGGTGTTGCCTTACTGAGCTTATCAACTGTGTGACTTTGAATCCTGCCTGATAAATTTACTCAATCCCTTGTCAAAACAAAGAGGCAAATCTAAACATTTTCATAAATCACTCCACATGCATAAGAGCAAGGAAAATTCTTCAGAGAAACCACAGGAGACTTCTAATTGCAGAAGGAGATGTTGGAAGGTACTGAAATGTAAAAGAAATTGATCCCTTGGGAAGAAGCCTCATCAGAGCTCAAGGTTTTAATTGGCAAAGAGGACAGATATATGGAAGACCTGAACTATTTGCAATCCACCAAAATGCACAAAACAAATCTACCCTCAGCAATAGATTGTATCAAGCCAGGTGCTTTACACCCCCTACTGTATTTGTAGTCCCAGTAAAGCAACAAAAGCAGGAACTTTATTGAGATCTAGATGGTCCTCAATGTGTGGCTAGGGAGCTTTGTCTTCTGTAGACCTGGATACAGCCTTTTATGGAACTGCATCCTGAATGCATGCTCATGAACAACTTATCACACAGTTATTGTGGAAACGTTTGCCTGGGGATGTATGAGAAATTTGTTGCACTTTGTTTCAGACCAGAATTTACCCAGATTGCGCCCCCAAACTTGAATGTGGACTCGAACACAATCTGCAGTCAAAGTCCACACATTTCTGAGCTTGCAAAGCAATTTGTGGACAAAATTTTGCATTGCAATTTTGTGTGGTTGATAATGCATACATTTCAAAAGTGCGCCTGAAAAAAGTGCATCATTTTGAAAAATGCACACTAATACTCTTTCATCACTGGGAGAAAACTGTGTACTTCTTGAAAATGTGCACAAAAAGTGATACCTTTTGGAAAATACCCACCCAAATACAATCGAATTTTGTGCGAATAAAAAAAGGAAGAACGAAGCTTACAATCTGAAATACAAGTTGGGGCAAGCTTCAAGTTGGAAATCTCTATGAAGCTTTATGAGCTCAGGTCTTACAGATTTCACATCCCTAGTTTGCCCATTTCTGAACTGGGTACTAAAGTATGGTGAAATGCAGCAATACAAGCTGGCTCTTTCTGATTCTTCTGTGCTGTTGCTCCGCCCTTAGTTACTAGGGATGCTGGAAAAATCCATGATGAAATCAAGTGATTTTGGATTTCTATGAATCTTACCCACAGATTCTGTGGCAGACCAGCTTTTCCCAAGTTGCATGGATACCGTAGACTTGCAGACTGTTTTTTTTCCACTTTCCAGAATTTTAAACAAATATAGTCGTAGAAAAATATGTACAATTAGAAAAACACTGGCCAAAAACGCCAATTTTCCCCTTAGGCTAAAGCATGGTCATGTGCATGGGGGGAGGGGCTTGCATGCTTTGGGAGGGAATGTGCACATTTTTCAAGTGCGAATTTGCGCAAATTCAAGTAATTGGGAAAAATCTGATTCTGTCAATGAGCAGACAATGGAATGAAAGGCACCCGACAATCTGTGAAATACAGACAGAACAGATTTATACATCTCTATTGGTTACTGATGCATTCTGTTGTTTTGGAGTGAAGATCTATCCCTTCATACATCACTGCAGTGTTTTGTCTCTACTTCCTTGGTCTTTGTTTAGGGAAGTAGTGCTGAGCCAAAACAAAGGGGTACATTTTGTGAACATTTCCCTCCGCTCCCCCCCAGAATGCACCCAGGTTCACTGATTCTTCAGGTGGGGGTGAAAAGTGGAGAGAAATGTTCTTTACTCTCACCCTTATTCTCTCTCACTCAGACACTCTCACACACGCTCACACACACTGTCACACACAACCTCTTCAGCACTCTCCTTCATGGTACACTTTTAGCCTGTTAGTAGCCCACCAAATGCTTCTTAGGTGAATTCTTTTATTTTATTTTGAAGCACAATAACCCCCACAGTGACCACTCTCAGATACTGAATTTAAATTTAGATGGGCCACCGCTCCCATTCAATTTCATAGTTTCTATCATCTCACAAGAATTAAAAAATATGTTTCATTAAAGAAAGGCCAATAAGGAAGTGGGAGATATACCCTTTCTTTTCGGAACATTGGACAAAATGTTCCATGACATAGCTTGGTAAAAAAGAAAGATTAACAGAATCCCTATTGCCATCCCTTCAATAGTTCTGTTTTGTTCTTTGGATTTAATTGTCATACCTCCAGACAGAAGTTTAATCTTCTGCATGGCACATAAACTTGCAGAGTGGGGGAATTCACTTCAGATTGCCATTCTATTGGATCTAATTTTCGTTCTCATTGATGGGGAAAATATTTTTTGTTCTGAATAAATGGTGATGTATTTTAGCAGCTTCACTTTTTAAGTATAAGAACAATCATATAAACCTATTTCTTCTTCCCCAAATAGCATTGTCCTAGATATATTTTCTAATAGCTACATTTTTCTGTGACTATTCTGGCTGCTTTGACAATATGCTAGGGGCTAACATCTGCAAGAGAAAGTGTTCACGTGAGTGCCATATTTATACGAGCACTGTAATTTCAAAGCAACTAACCTTAGGGATGTACGAAACTCACCTTTTCGCGGAATCTTTTGTGGTGGGGGGGAGGTGCTCCGTCCCTCCCCCCGGAATCCTCAATGGGGGGGAGGCGATCCACTCCTCCCTCCTGGAATGCTCGACGGCCGCCTCCACTCTGCGGCCAGGCCACGGTGCAGCCGGCCAGGGCTGTCTGCAGCCGGATTTCCGGCTGCGGACGGCCAGACACTGTGATAGGCTATGTAAGAATTTACGTAGCCTATCACGGCTAACCTCAAAAAAAAAAAAAAGAAACACAGCGTACCCAAATGACAGTGGCTACGGCGGCTGCCATTTGCATTCCCTATTTTTCGCTGATTTATCTTACGTAAATATTTACACAAGATAAAATGCCCCCAAAAAAGGGGAACGCAAATAGCATAGTGGACGCTATTTGTGTTCCTTTATTTTTCGCCATTCTAGCCTACGTAAATATTTACGTAAGATAAATCGGCGAAAAATAGGGAACTGTAGATTCTGTAGGGGATTCTGTAGAATCCGGCCTCCTGGAATCCATGGCGGAACGGCCTCCTTCCGTTCCTCCACAGATTCCGGGAACAGCGGCGGTGGTGGTGGCGGGGTGCGGCAGTGGGTGCGGCAGGTGCGGTGGTGGGTGCGGCAGAGGCGGCGGTGGGTACGGTGGCGGCAGGTGCGGCGGCGGGTGCGGCGGGTGTGGTGACAGCGGGTGTGGCGACAGTGGCGGCTGGTCTCCTGGCCAGCCGTGGCCGGGCGCAGTGTACACAAATGGCGGCGGCTATGGTGGCTGCCATTTGGGTTCACTATTCTTCACCGTTCTAGCCTATGTAAATATTTATGTAGGCTAGAACGGCGAAAAATAGCGAATGCAAATGGCGGCCGCCATAGCCGCCACCATTTGCGTATGCGTTTTTTTTTACTTTGCCGTGATAGGCTACGTAAATATTTATGTAGCCTATCATGGTTAAGTACAGGGACACAAACGGCGGCGGCTACGGCCGCTGCCATTTGCGTCCCTGCTGCCCTGCGGCCGGATGTCCAGCTGTGGGCGGAGCCGGCTGGTGGCTCCATGGAATCCCCGCAGAGCGGAGCCGGCTGGGCAGGACTCCGGGGGAGGGATGGAGCGCCTCCCCCCCCACCGCAAAGCAGATCCGCGAAACAGTAAGTGACTTTTGCACATCCCTGCGCCTGTCTTGGTGTCTGCCAGGCTCCCTGTCCCTCATGATTTTTAGTTTTTCTTAAGACTTCTTTAAATTTAAAAGCAAACAAACCTGGGAGGCTGGCATGCTGTGAAGTGAAGTGCTGGCTTCCAGCACCATTTTTATTTGAGTTCAACAGAGTGCTTTTGTGCTTTGGAGTTCAGATGCCTCTGCCTTGTACTTAGGTTCTTGGACAAGTTTCTTTTCTTTTAATCTCACCAGTTTGCCTTATGGGAAATGTCTGTTTTTTTTAATGGCCATGCCCACCATCACTGCCATTTTATGAATGGGTAACACTCCCTATGGTAGCCACTTTGTGAGAGTGCACATGACACTCCCTCAAAATTCCAAATGTGCTCACTGGCCCCCAAAGTGTGGAGACTGGCCCATGAGCTGATCCATTTAAGTCTATGACTCCTTCTCCACTCCCATCTTATGACGGTTATGCAGGCTTCATGACTTCAACATCAAGTCAGCCTTCTTTTCCCCTCCCCTTCCCCCTGCTTTTTGTAACATCTAGCCTGATTCTGGAGATCTCGAAAGCTTGCCCACAATTTTATACATATTTGGTTGGTCCTAATAAAGGTATGGTCTGACCATGGACTATAAATTTACAACATTTGGGATGGGGGTGGGGTGGGTGTGTGAAAAGCCAAACAACCATTCTGAGATAACTTACAAGTGCTTCAGCTTCAGAATCATTGAACAATGTGCTAGTGAAGGGAAATTAAGCACTCAGTTCCCTCAAACACAGTTTGTCTTTCTGCGTTTGTAATGTAATTAGTGTGCGTAACACTTTACTGGTAATGGAAACAATAATTGGACTCCAACAGTCTAATTAGTACTATTCTTTTTATTCTTTTCTCATTTGCCACCCATGGAACTACAACTGTACCCCAGGTCCTTTCATCTATTCTGGGCCCCATCCAACTCCCATCCAAATGAGCCCTCTTTGGGATTCTTCATTGTAGGATGGAGGAGTAAACTAAATATCCCCCTTTCCGCTTCAATATTATTTAAGAGAGGAAGTCGCTTCACATGACACAGGCCCAGTTCTGACATTTATCAGACTGACCAGAATCTTTCCCTCCCCGCAAAAGGTGGAGGCATTGTACAAATGGGGCACCCCTGTAATCAGTGCCCTTGTGGAGAACTCCCACATCACACAGAAACTTGCCAGTGTGGTGGAAGGGAGAGAGGCATCCCCACTCCTTGGGAGAGGAGCAGGTGCACACTTCTCCTCACCGCCTCTCAGATAAAGACATATGTAATGGAGGCAGTCCACATAGGAGCCCAATCATGCGATGTGTGGACATTCCCCCCTGCCCCCATCATTTTTGAGAGAATTAATCATGTATTACGGAGACAGACTCAGAAGATAATTCATCTCTTGAAAATCAAAGATCACAATCATGTAGCTCTGTGAGGGAAAAAATGATACATTGCCATGGGCCAGATAACTGCTTCAGGAGTTGTGTCCACTTGGCCATTTCTGTTAACAATTAACAGTCTGATCTAAGGATGGTGGAGAATTCCTCCACGGATTTCAGTGAGGCTGAATGGCAGTGCATTTGGCCCCCCAAAACCCATGGCGGAATGGCCTCCCACCACCCGCCACCTCGCGGAGTAGCCCCGGAACAAAACTTACCTGGGGCTCCGGTGGCGGCTCCGGTGGCGGCGGCAGCTAGTCTTTTGACTGGCTGCCATGGCCGCCATTTGCGTCCTGCTCTTTGCCGTGATAGATTACGTAAGTATTTATGTAGCCTATCACGGCAAAGAGCAGGGACGCAAACGGCAGCCACTATGCCGTTTGCTCTGCTGCTCTTTCCGTGATAGGCTACGTAAGTATTTACGTAGCCTATCAGAGAAAGAGCAGTGGTGCAAACAGCATAGCGGCCGCCGTTTGCGTTAGGGATGGCCGTGAATTTCTCCACGAATCTCGGGGAGGCCAAATGCCAACGCATTTGGCCCCCCAAAATTGTTGGTGAAATTCTCCGGCCCCCCTGCCCCCCCCCCGGGATGGGACTTACCTCCCTCGAATGTCCCTCTCGGCGGTGGGTCCCGGCGGCGTTTTGGCGGCGTTTCAGCTGGGGCGGCGGCCGCTGCCGCCATTACAAAATAAAGTAAAAAAACCCCACAAACACCCATGATAGGCTACGTAATGATTAATGTAGCCTATCACAGCTAGATTTCCAAAGTCAGCCGTGATAGGCTACGTTAATTATTACGTAGCCTATCACAGGTGACTTTGGAAGAAAAAAAAGTGCATACGCAAATGGCGGCGCCCATGGGCGCCGCCATTTGCATTCCTCATTTGGGCCCGGGTAGTCTACGTAAAGATTTACGTAAACTACGGTGAAAATAAGGGCAACGCTATTAAGGGCAACGCCGCGGAGCAGAGCCGGCCAGGGAGGATTCCGGGGGGAGGGACAGAGTGCCTTCTCCCCCACCGGGAGTCACATCTGTGAAAAGGTAAGTGACTTTCATACATCCCTAATCTGATCTGATGGACACCTGCTCAGAAGTAAGTCCAACTGAATTGAATGAGACTTACTCCCAAGTAAATGTGCATAGGATTGCAGCCCACCTAGTCCTATTTCCCAGTTATGTACACAAGGTGAAGGGTAGGCATGGTGGGGCAGCGGCTGAGGGCCCACACCTCAGCACGGCCCACCAACAAGAACCCCCTGTAGTTGCTCTTCCTGTTCACAGTTTCAACCCATTTGTTCACCTGCCTCTTGCTGTGGCCCAATAGTAGGGGTGTACAGAACTCACCTCTGAGTCTGCCAGGGGGTCCACAGCAGGGGAGGCGATCCGTTCCTCCCCTGGAATCTTCCCCAGCTGGCTCCGCTCCACGGTGAGTCCACAGAGCTGCCGGCCGGCTCCATCCACTGCCGGACTGCCGGTTTTCGGACGCAAATGGCATCCGGCGTAGCGGACGCCATTTGCATCCCTGCCTTTTGCCATGATAGGCTACATAAATCTTTACATAGCCTGTCACGGCAAAGAACAGGGACGCAAATGGCATAGCAGACTTAAATAAGATTTACATAGCCTATCACGGCAAAAGGCAGGGATGCAAATGGCATCCGCTACGCTGGATGGCATTCGCGTCTGAAGACAGGCAGCAGCGGACGGGACAGCGGATGGACAGCAGCAGGTAGGATCCAGCTGGCGCAGATTCCCCCGGGTGGCAGTGAATCTTTCGTTTCACTGCAGACTCTGGGGGGCCGGATTCTTAGAATCCAGCCTCATTAGAGTCCATTACGGAATTATCCACCACCCCTACCCAACAGTGGTGGTGAGAAGCAGGAGCAGTAGATGCCACTGCCTCCTTGCTCACTGGATCTCTGCCTGTCAAGCAAGCAAATGGTGTTGATGATGAGAAAGAGGATGAGAGCAATAGCAGCTGGTGACAGTGGGTGTGAGATGGCAGACTCACTGAGAGAGGGGTCCCTTGTGGCCATCTTGCCCAAGGGACCTCAAAAACTCACATCCAAAGGGTACATGTATGTATGTCTGTATTCAAATGTAAAAACCACTTTGCTTAATAAAGGAAGATGATCTCAGCTGAAATTTGATTTTTTTTTCACAACTCTCAAAGCAAAAAGCTATACCTCTTGGCCCCTCGCTGCCTCCTCCTCCTGCCTGCTTGGCTGTCTATGGCTGTGTTTCCACAATGATGGAAGGAGAAGCTAATGGAGGAGTACTGGATTTTTTAAAAGGCATTGGCTTTGCTGCAATGTGGTCCATGCAGGGCTCCATGAGCAGCAGGTTCTCCGGACCAGTAAAAATTGCTTCACAGAACATACTTCCTGGTGGGGGTGGGGGTTAGAGTGAACGTCATCTGACTGGCAGGGGCTGCTCAACCAGTAAGAGAGGTTTCCCCCGTCTCCCCCCCTTTCTCCTTTCCCTTGAAAGTCCAGATGCACCTGCATTTCTGGAGCAAGCCTCATTGAGCACAATGGGAGTTACTTCTGAGTAGATACACATATGCTTGTGCTGGGAAAGAGCAGTAAACACAAAGATGGAAACCAGCCCCATTTTAACCTGCAGGATCTCTATAACGAAGGGTGGAAGTAGTTTCGTCCTATTACAATAAACCAAACAAAGGAGAATTGGAGCCTTGAGATCGCACTTTACTACACTTAGGGAATTTGGGCTTTAAACTGTGCCATGTCAATTGAGGGGGATCTCTGTAAATTCTGTGGGCATTAAGAGGGCAAGCTTCATTGACCATAATGGGAGTTACTTCTGTGAGACACTAATGAGTTTGTTGTGGGAAAGAGAGCAGTAAACACAAAGACAGAAACCAGCCCCCATTTTAACCTGCAGAATCTCTATAATGAAAGGTCAAAGTTTCATCCTAAGGCAATAAACCAAACAAAGGAGAATCAGAGCCTCAAGATTGCACTGTGCCTTGTCAGTTGAGGGGGTAAATCTCTGGTGGAAACATCCCCAAGGACAGCTAGCTGTCTCCTGCTCATGAGGAAGAGACAGCTGGTGGGGGGGGGGGCTTGTGCTGCACTGCTGCTCGGCTGTCCTTGACAGCTGAACAGGAAGGAGGAGGAGGTGCTGTGTATGCCCCTGCCAGTAGCCTTCTCCTGCTCATGAGAAGGAGACAGCTAGTTAACGGCGGGGTGTGTGTGTGCCACGCTTCTTCCTCCTGCCTGGGCAATTCACAGCACTTTTTGCTTATAAGTCTGTGCGCACATAGACTTCCACTCACCATGTTTTTAAAAACATGGTGATCCTGATGGAAGCAGAGGTACTGGCGCATGGAGCAGGGTTGGGGGGGCAGCTGGAGAACCCGAATGGGGGTGGGTTCTCACATCCCTAAGTAACATCACCAGAATGATCTCTGTCTCTGAAACGCAGCCATTTTTCTTCAATTATTCAGTCTTCGCCCTCCTCCACCATTGTCTAGGGATGTCAGAGAATTTCACCACAAATCTCGTGGAGGCCGAATGCCAGCACATTCGGCCCCTCGAAATCGGTGGCGAAATGGTCTGCCCCCCCCCGGGATGGGACTTACCTTGTGCAAATGTCCCTGGCGGTGGCAGCAGCTCCGGCGGTGGTGCGGCAGTGGCGGTGGCGGCTGGTCTTCCGACCGGCTGCCACCACCGCCATTTCCAAGTTAAAAAAAAAACAAACGTGATAGGCTATGTAAACACTTACGTAGCCTATCATGGCTAGATTTTCAAAAAATACCATGAAAGGCTACGTAACTGTTTACGTAGCCTATCACGGCTGAGTTAAAAAAAAAAAAAACCATGCGTATGCAAATGGTGGCACCCATGGGCGCTGCCATTTGCGTTCCTTATTTTGGCATGTGTAGTCTACGTAAACATTTACGTAGACTATGGCGAAAATAAGGGGAACGCAAATAGCGTAGCGTCTACGCTATTTGCGTTCCCCTTATTTTCGCCGTAGTCTATGTAAATGTTTATGTAGACTACACGTGCCAAAATAAGGAACGCAAATGGCAGCGCCCATGGGTGCCGCCATTTGCGTACATGCGGTTTTTGTTTTGTTTTTTTAACTCAGCCGTGATAGGCTACGTAAACATTTACGTAGGGATGGGGGAGAATTTCTCCCCGAAACTTCGGGGGGCCGAGTGCCAACGTATTCGGCCCCACGAAGTAGTTTCAGGGAGAAATTCTCTGCCCCCCCGCCCCCCGCCCCCCCCCTGGGATGGGACTTACCTTTCCCGAATATCCCTCCCGGCAGCTGGTCCCGGCGGTGGTTCGGCAGGTCGTCGTGAGGGGCGGGGGTGGCAGCTGGTCCTTCGACCAGCTGCCTCCACCGCCATTCCAAGAAAAGTAAAAAAAAAAAAAAAACGCCCCCGTGATAGGTTACGTGACGATTAACGTAGCCTATCACGACTAGATTTGCAAAGTCAGCAGTGATAGGCTACGTAAATCATCACGTAGCCTATCACGGGTGACTTAAAAAAAAAATGTGTACGGCTAATGGCGGCCCCCATAGGGAGCCGCCATTCGCGTTCCTTATTTGGTCGCTGTAGTCTACGTAAAGATTACGTAGACTACGGCGAAAATAAGGGCAACGCTATTTGCGTTGCCCTTATTTTCGCTGTAGTCTACGTAAACATTTACGTAGACTACAGCGACCAAATAAGGAACGCGAATGGCGGCTCCCTATGGGGGCCACCATTTGCATATGCGCTTTTTTTTTTTTTTAAGTCACCCGTGATAGGCTACGTGACGATTAACGTAGCCTATCACGGCTGACTTTTCAGATCTAGCCGTGATAGACTACGTAAATCATCACGTAGCCTATCACGGGGGCATTTTTTTTTTTTAGTTTTTATTTCGCGGCCGGGCGAGGCGAGGCGCCTCCTCCCCGGCCTGAATTTCGGCCGGGCGAGGCGGGAAGCCTCCCCCCCGGCCTGAATTTCGGCCAGGTGAGGAGGGAAGCCTCCCCCCCCGGCCTGAACTTCGGGGGGAACAGCGAAGTGCCTCCCCCCCACCGCAGAGCAAGCTGCGAGACCAGGTGAGTGACTTTCATGCACCCCTACATTTATGTAGCCTATCATGCCTGACTGCAGGGACGCAAATGGTGGGGGCTATGGCCACTGCCATTTACAGTCCCAGCAGGACGAGATTCGTGGCGGGAGGGACGGGGCGCCTCCCCCCCCGGCCAGAATTTCAGGGTGGAGGGGCAGGGCGCCTCCCCCCCTGGCCAGAATTTCGGGGGAGGGACGGAGCGCCTCCCCCCCACCGTAAATCAACTTTCGACAAAGGTAAGGGACTTTCGTACATCCCTACCACTGTCACTGATTGGACATTGCTGGGTTACGTTCATCCCTGATTTGGCAACTAGAGTTTCCATTCAACAAAGCTCCCTCCCTCCTCCTCCCCCTTCCCCCCTCCCTCCTCTTCAGCCCCTTGCTGAACTTTCTCAAGTTGATATTTTTGGCGCCAGGCTGTCTGGGTAGCTCAGAACGAATCACCAAGTCAGAGGACCATAAAAGTGCTTTGTTTACAAGCCGCTTCACTTTGGGGCACCTCATTGCTATTCTGCTCTGCCTTGTATCACATTGAGGCACCTCTGAAGCAGCCTGCTTCAACTTGTTATTCGGGCTTCGGACCAAGGAGGTGCACAGGCCTAATCTAAGTGCATGTAACTTTTCAGACCAGAGCTTCTTGCCATCCACATAAGCTCTGTACAGATGACCAAAAAAGTGGAGATAATCAACTTATGGAGGGGGAGGGATCTCCTGCTGCCCTCCACTCATTCTTTGAGTTTTCTTCACAGAGCATATGATTATCCACTCATTTTTTACCATCTGCATAGGTTTCCAGTTATAAATCTCAATGGATGTGTTGCATTATATGCATTTCTTTTGCAATTAACAGATGAAGTTATAGATATTTCAATCTTCTTACTGTTCTGCCATGTATTGCCATTTGGAAAAGAGATTCTCTCTAAATGAGTTATTTGCTTTCCAAACATAGTGATTTTTTTTAAAGCATGCATCTGAAATCTAGGATAATGAAATAATAGACAGCATTAAGATAATGCCAAGGAAATGAGAAGAATTAAGGGATATTTATTATATGCCCATAGTAGTTACTTTTTATTATTTGACATGGGTTTATCAGAGTTACCCAAATTAAACAGGGTGCTCAGATTTTTGTTCACAATTAATCCTTCTTAAATAACAACAAGAAGATATAATTCACTTGGCAGAAACACAGAGATCTCATTTGTTTGTTGAAGTCAAAGGAATTTAACATGTCCTTTATCTTTTGCCTTTGTCCTTTAGCAGTGAATACAGGGGGGTGGGGAAACTACCTTGCTTGGTGGTACCTTTTCTAGCCTTCGTTTAAAGCTCAGGATGAAGTGAAAAGGAACCACATCTCTACATGTACACATCTTGTACTTATTAAAGAAATTTCTATGGGTTCTATTGATAACCCTGACCTTTTCTTGGCCCAAGATCCTTGAAAACCCATAAAGACCTCCTTTCCACCATTAATCCTGTTAGGCCAGTACTTTTCACTCTGTCTGTGGCTTTCACCAGGTCTCACCCTGGAACCTTATCCATGCAAAGCATGGGTCCTGCCACTGAGCCACAGTCCCATCTTTTACTGCCAATAACTGCTTATACACGAAAAGCTTACATCTGCAGTAGAACATTGTTCTAAATCACTTTTCTAGGTTTCACTTTTGCTGAAACAGTCAAACAAAAGTGCTGTGCTGCTTTTCAATGTTTTCCCTCCAACCCTCTTCCTTCCTTTGCCCCCCCCCCTTTACGCTGGCCATTCAGATAAGATGGCAGTTAGATATAGTGAAGCTTAGATCCCACTCCCCAGAGAGCCTCTCTCATGGACCAATTCCCAGCCCCTGCCCACTGGTTGATATTCAAAACCCTGGTGGTGCTTTGGTGACCAATCCCCAAGACTTGCCCTAACATGTTGGATGTGGTGGTTTATTACCAAAACACAGGCGGGCCAACCCCTCTGGTGAGATGCGGCCTCAATGTGCTTGTCTGGAGCCAATCACACACACACACACCACTTACCGCATTCACACATCCCATTCACTCACACACTCACCCCATTCACTCATGTACACAAACATACACTTTCCCTCATTCATTCATACACAGTAAAATACATTCACATGCACCATCCCCACTTCTCTCACACACAGTGGGCTTCACCTGCTCCTCATCCTCCCAAATCAGAAAAGGTGAGGGGCTGACAAAGCTGGCTCCTGAGCCAGCACTTCCAGAACCACTTCTTGAGGCATTGGTGCAGCCTGGACCTGGCTTCAGCCACCACTCGCCTTTCCCAATCAGGAAGGGCAAAGGTCTGGAGAAGCCTACTGAGCTGCCGACTCGAGGAGCAGCTCTGAAGGCACTGGCTCAGGGTGGGACCAGCATTGCTCTGCCTGCACCTTTCCTGGTTGGCCTCTCAGCACTCTCCCACTCCCTCTCCCTTCTCTGGGGAGGTGGGGCTTTGGGGAGTTGGAGGGGCATCTCTGCATGTGTCTGTGACCCAGATGGGGAGACTGGCAGGCCAAATCCATCCTGCAGGTCAGATGTTCCTTTTCAGTGTCATATAGCAAGAGCAGTGCTCCATGGTGTTTCAGTTAAAGGTTCAGCTTCCAGTGATCTACCCATTAATACATATTCCCAGTACATATATTCACCTGGGCATGGTAATGAAATAGCATGATGGAGGCGGACAGCTAGCTCCTCTCCTCTACCACATAGGTTCTGGTGTTCACTGGGCCCTCCATATGAGGCCCTACAGTTGTGCAGAGGCCCAGTTTGCATGATTTCTCCCCCTCAATAAAAGAGGGGGTGCATAACCAGTCTGCACACTACTCCTCAAAGACCCCATTGATACCGTCCCTCAACCATGCTATTTCAGCACTGCCCTTCCCCTTCCAATATACTGTTATGAATGCTGGTCAAGCCATACAGCTGACACCGTGTCATTGTATTTTCCCTATTTTTTCATGTTGTCTTCCCTATATTTCCTATATCCACATATATTTCCCTTAAATTGTTAAGTTTAATCTCTCTCATTTCTTAAATCCACCTTTACTTGATTTTTGTCAATAAAGGTAGCTTCCCTTTATAACTTCTCTCCCTGCTCCTCCTAGTAGATAACCTTGTAGACTTCAGATGCCACAATGAACTCTGGATCTCACATTGAAATGTAACAAATGCAGTGGGAATCTAAAAGGATGTATGCAAAGCTTGACCCTGAATGCAACTTGAATTGTAAATATTCTGAGTGTATCCTTTTAGCCAAAACATTTAAGTGTCAATGGAAAACATCGTGAAATGCAAAAAGGTTAATGTGACAAAAATTCTGTGTAATATCTATATGAAACATTGTGGCCCAGGTCAATGTGAATGGAGTGTGGACAGTACTTTACTGGCTGGACAGTACTTTATGGCCATGGAAACAACCTTGAGAGATGTTGGGGAGTCAGAAGGATGTGTTAATCTGTCAGTAACAACGCTCAATCTTGGAATTTGGGACACGATCAACAAAGAACACATTCGAACCCCTTTTTGATACCATAGGCCCCAATGAAGGGAAAAGAGTAAAAAAACCCTGAGCCTGCCAGTGTTCAGGAGGGGCGTGGTTGCGTCTGGATCGCTGTATGTGCACATACCAACAGTACCCTCAATGTACAAAAGTCCCTTACCTGATCCCGAAGCTTGATTCACGGTGGGGGGGAGGTGCTCCGTCCCTCCCCCTGAAATTCTGGCTGGAGGGGAGGTGCCCCATCCCCCCCCGAAATTCTGGCCGGGGGGGAGGCGCCCCATCCCTCCTAGGGATAGACGAAAGTCCCTTATCTGGTCCCACAGCTTGCTTCGCAGTGGGGGGGAGGTGCTCCGTTTCTCCCCCCGAAATTCTTGGCAGGTGGGGAGGCGCCCCGTCCCTCCCCGCTGAAATTCTGGCTGGGGGGGAGCGCCCCGCCTCTCCAGCCGTGAAAGTTCTTCTGCCGGGAAGGTAAAAAAAAAAAAAACGTGATAGGCTACTTAAAGATTTACGTAGCCTATCATGGCTAGATTTTCAAAAAACACCATGATAGGCTACGTAAATCTTTATGTAGCCTATCATGGCTGACTTTGAAAAAAAAAAAGTGCGTACGCAAATGGCGGCGCCCATGGGCGCCGCCATTTGCATTCCTTATTTTGGCACGGGTGGTCTACGTAAAGATTTACGTAGACTAGGGGTGGACGAAAGTCACTTACCTGTCGTCGAAGGCCGTTTGCGGTGGGGGGGAGGCGCTTCGCTGGTCCCCCCGCGAAGTTCAGGCCGGGGGGGGAGGCTTCCCACCTCGCCCGGCCGAAATTCAGGACGGGGGGGAGGCTTCCCGCCTCGCCTGGCCGAAATTCAGGCCGGGGAGGAGGCGCCTCGCCTCGCCCGGCCGCGAACGCGAAAGTTAAAAAAAAAGACAACGCCCCCTGATAGGCTACGTGACGATTCACGTAGCCTATCACGGCTAGATCTGCAAAGTCAGCCGTGATAGGCTACATGAATCGTCACGTAGCCTATCACGGGTGACTTAAAAAAAAAAAAGCGCGTACGCGAATGGTGGCCCCCATAGGGAGCTGCCATTCGCGTTCCTTATTTAGTCGCTGTAGTCTACGTAAATGTTTACGTAGACTACGGAGAAAATAAGGGCAACGCAAATTGCATTGCCCTTATTTTCGCCGTAGTCTACGTAAACATTTACGTAGACTACAGTGACCAAATAAGGAACGGGAATGGCGGCTCCCTATGGGGGCCGCCATTACCCGTACACTCTTTTTTTTTTTTTTAAGTCACCCGTGATAGGCTACGTGACGATTGACGTAGCCTATCACGGCTGACTTTGCAATTCTAGCCGTGATAGGCTTCGTGAATCGTCACGTAGCCTATCAAGGGGTGTTTGTTTGTTTTTTCCTTTCATTGCAATGGCGGCGGCGGCGGCAGCCAGTCAAAAGACCGGCTGCCGCTCCCGCCTCGCTCGAACACCCGCCGAACCGCCGGCCGGACCAGCCACCGGGAGGGACATTCGGTGAAGGTAAGTCCCGTCCCGGGGGGGGTGCAGGGGGCGGGGGGGTGCGGAGGATTTCTCCCTGAAACTTGTTTGGGGGGCCGAACACGTTGGCGCTCGGCCCCCCGAAGTTTCGAGGAGAAATTCTCCGCCATCCCTAACGTAGACTACGGCGAAAATAAGGGCAACGTGCTTCTTCTTTTTTTTTTCAAAGTCAGCCGTGATAGGCTACGTAAAGATTTACGTAGCCTATCACGGTGTTTTTAGAAAATCAAGCCATGATAGGCTACATAAAGCTTTATGTTGCCCATCACGTTTGTTTTTGTTGTTGTTTTTACTTGGAAATGGCAGCAGTGGCAGTTGGTCAGAAGACCGGCCAGTGCAGCAGCCACCGCCGCCGAACTGCCGCCAGGGACATTCGCACAAGGTAAGTCGCGTCCCAGGGGGGTGGGGGGCAGACCGTTTCTCAACCAATTTCGGGGGGCCGAATGCACTGGCATTCAGCCTCCCCGAGATTCTTGGAGAAATTCTCTGACATCCCTATCAATCCATGGGACACATGTCAAGTGTTCTGGCCAAGTGCTTGGCAGTAGGAATATACGAAAGTCACTTACCTTTTTACAGATTGTGTAGGGATGGCAGAGAATTCTGCCATGGATTCCAGCGAGGCCGGATTCTGTACATAGGCTGTTACGGAGAAAAAAAAGGGGGAACGCAAATAGCGCCCATTACGCTATTTGCGTTCCCCTTTTTTTTCGCCATAATAGCCTAAACGGCAAAAAATAGGGAATGCAAATGGCGGCCGCCCTGGCCGCTCCCATTTCTGTACGCCATTTTTATTTTTGATTGGCTTGCCGTGATAGGCTACGTAAATACTTATGTAGCCTATCACGGCAAAGACCAGGATGCAAATGGTCGAAAGACCAGCCGCCGCTGCCGCTGCCGGACCCGCCGCTGGACCCACGGCCGTCTGGAACATCCGCCCCAGGTAACCCTCATTCCGGGGGAGTTCCGGGGGGGCAGGGGGGCAGGCCGTTCCGCCACGGATTTTGGGAGGCCGAATGCCAGTGCATTCGGCCTCACTGAAATCTGTGGTGGAATTCTCTGCCATCCCTACTTGGCAGCATGTGGTGAGTATGTTTTGGGTAGAATTCAGGGAATAGGATTTTACCATCCAGGGCATAGATAAGGTGCAGACAGTTATCTTTGTACCACCATGCTCACTGTTTTGGAGGTTTTCATTCAGGCAGCTGGGTCTAGCTTGAACCTGGCTAAAATGGTGTGACCATTACACAGTCAGCAGTCTCTGGCTTGAGCTTGGCTACAGCGAAGCTGCGCAACAAACAGGGACTAACGGTATAGTTAGTCATTTAGTGCACCACATTTGGGTAACTAAGTTGTGACCAAGGAGCATATAGTTCTTTGAGGTACTTGTAACTAAGTTTGTAACTATGAGGTGTACTGCCTCTTAAGCCTCAGATAGTTTGCATCTCCCTGGGGAGGCTCGGCGGTTGTTTGTTTCTTTATTTTCAATAAATCTTTTTTCTTTCACCTACATTGGTTGTGTGTGTCCTGCCTTCACCTCATAAAATCCCAAACTCTTCAGCTTGATCAACTGGGTATAAAATAAAATTCAAATCTACACAGCCATATCTTTTGTTAGGGAAATTGTTTGCTCATGGCACAGGATGCCCCCTCAATAGGAGCTAATTGTTGCAGTATACAACAGACATCATCCCAGGAAGAGCCACTTGGGGAAGGAGACACATCCTCCCTGCCATCCCCCCTCCCCAGCTAAGGAGGTGATTCTTAAGGTTTCTGGGTGAAAGAAACTGTAGTTTTGGAAGACACACCTGGCCAAAACAGACATTACTTTAAATCCATGACTAGAAGGTACATCTTTTTTCCATTTTCTTTTGGCCCACATGCACATAGCTGAGAGGTAGATGTGGACTCTGGCAGCATCCTGGCATTGCAGGTACCTCTTTCCGGGGGTCTAATGTGGGACAGTGGGTCTGTTACATGTTAGGAGTGGCTATGCTGTTTGCTTCCACCTATGTTTGACTTGCATATTTGCAAATAAACCCAAATAATACAAAATCTTATAAGTGCTCTCCCTTCTCAAAGAAAGCCAAACTCAGATCATGCTGACTCTGAAAGTTTTCACTCAGGAAAACGTGGACCATGTAACATAATGAACTGGGGTATCATTTTCATGTGACACCAGCAGCAGTGGTTCTTCTTGAGGGGATAGCCACACACACACACGCAAATGCAACAGGCTTATAAGAATTCTAAAACATAAATCACAGAGAGATACAGACAGACAGACAGACAGACAGACAGAGAAAATGTAATCTGGTGTATCCCCTGATTTACCAGTCTGAATAAAGATATGGAGCAGGAGCTGGAGTCTAGCCACAGACACTGAATCCTAGCAAACATATAGACAAGCCCAGTAAAGTAGGGATGTCAAAGAATTCTGCCACAGACTCCAGTGAGTCCAGTGAGTTCTAAAGAATCCGGCCCCCCGGAATCCGTGGCAGAACGGCCTCCCCCCCCGCCACCCCACGGAATCCCCCCAGGACGGAGCTAACTTGGCGGCGGATGCAGCTGGTCTCCCGGCCAGTACGAGGCTGCTGCAGCCACAAATGGCGGCTGTCATAATAGCTGCCATTTGCATCCTTGCAGTCAGCTATGATAGGCTATGTAAGTATTTACGTAGCCTATCACGGCAAAGACCAGGGACGCAAATGGCGGCCGCTACACCATTTCCCCCCTTGCTCTTTGCTATTATAGGCTATGTAAGTATTTATATAGCCCATCATGGCAAAGGCAGCCACACAAATGGCATAGCGACCATTTATGGCTGCAGCAGCCCGGCTGCAGCCAGAACTCCGGCTGCAGCCAGCCCTGGCCAGCAGCTCCATGGAGCAACTGCAGAGTGGAGCCAGCCAGGGAGGATTCCAGGGGGAGGGATGGAGCACCTCCCCCCCACCGCAGATTGCCCGGAGCCTCGTCAGGTAAGACTTTCATACATCCCTCCTAAAGGTAACCAGCATGAAGGGTTTGGAGGGAGTTGAAGAAAATGACAGGAAGTGCCTGAGGCAATGCTGGCCTGGTACAGGAAGTAGCCACATCAGCTCCTCCCATTTGAACTTGGGATTCCTAAATTATCAAGGTATTGTGGGAAGAAGCCAATATGTAGTTGTTCTCACATCACTAAGGTAATGTAAGAACAAGTGCTCAGCTGCAAGTTGGGATGGGTGAGAATTTCATTTCAGTTCGATTTCTATAAGAATTTACCCAAATTTGCAAAGTTTTCCATACTGGGGAAAAAACAACTTGATTATATGGGGGGGGGGTGTATGTGTATGTGTGTGTGTGTGTGTGTGTGTGTGTGTGTATATATATATATATATATATATATATATATATATATAAATTTGGGAGAAACTGAAACTGGCCCATTCATCCAAAAGGGCCCAGGACTTTGAGTGCTTAGCTCTTAAAAGCCTGGGATTGTATTCAACCATGTTAGTGCCTAACTAGGGTTATGTCTTCTTTTTTCTGAGAAGTTCCTCCTCTTTAACAGTTGTATGGCAGGCTGGTACATCTAGGGATGTCAGAGAATTTCACCACGAATCTCGGGGAGGCCAAATGCCAGCGCATTCGGCCCCCCGAAATTGGTGGAGAAACAGTCTGCCCCCCCTGCACCCCCCGGGACAGGACTTACCTTGGGCAGATCTTCCTGGCAGCAGCGGCTCCGGCGGCGGTTCAGCGGCGGTTCAGCGACGGCGGCTGTGGCGGCCGGTCTTCCGACCAGCTGCCACCGCCACCATTTCCAGTTAAAAACAAAACAAAACAAAAAAACGTGATACGCTACGTAAAGATTTATGCAGCCTATCGCGGCTAGATTTTTAAAAACACCGTGATAGGCTACGTAAATGTTTACGTATCCTATCACGGCTGATTTAAAAGAGAAAAAAAAACGCGCGTACGCATATGGAAGCGTACCCATGGGCGCTGCCATTTGTGTTCCTTATTTTGGCACGTCTCAGTCTACGTAAACATTTACGGAGACAAAGATGGCGAAAATAAGGGGAACGCAAATAGCGTAGACGCTACGCTATTTGCGTTCCCTTTATTTTTGCCGTCTTAGTCTACGTAAATGTATACGTAGACTAAGACGTGCCAAAATAAGGAACTGCGCGTTTTTTTGTTTTTTCTTTTAAATCAGCCGTGATAGGCTACGTAAACATTTACATAGCCTATCACGGCTAGGGATGTACGAAAGTCACTTACCTTTTCGCAGGCCTGATTCGCGGTGGGGGGGAGGCACTTCGCTTCTCCCCCCGAAGTTCAGGCGAGGGGGGGAGGCGTCCCGCCTCGCCCGGCCAAAATTCAGGCCAGGGGGGGAGGCGCCCCACCTCGCCCGGCCGAAATTCAGGCCGGGGAGAAGCGCCCCATCTCCCCGGCCACGAAAGAAAAAGTAAAAAACAAAAACAAGTACCCCGTGATAGGCTACTTAATGATTAACGTAGCCTATCACGGCTAGATTTCCAAAGTCACATAGCCTATCAAAGTCACATAGCCTATTTTCACATAGCCTATCACGGGTGACTTTGGGGGGGAAAAAAGCGCGTACACAAATGGCGGCGGCCCATGGGTGCCGCCATTTGCGTTCCTTATTTTGGCACATCTAGTCTACGTAAAGATTTACATATACTACGGCGAAAATAAGGGCAACGCAAATAGTGTTCCCTTATTTTCGCCATAGTCTACGTAAATCTTTACGTAGACTACCCGGGCCCAAATAAGGAAAACAAATGGCGGCGCCCAAGGGCTGCCGCCATTTGCGTACGCGCTTTTTTTTTCTTTCCAAAGTCACCCGTGATAGGCTACGTGACAATTTACGTAGCCTATCATGGCTGACTATGGAAATCTAGCCATGATAGGCTACGTAAATCATCACGTAGCCCATCACGGGTGTGTGTTGTTGTTTTTTTACATACTTTTTTATTTTGTAATGGCGGTGGCGGCAGCCGGTCGGGACGTAGGGATGGCGGAGAATTTCTCCCCGAAACTTTGGGGGGCCGAGCGCCAACGCGTTCGGCCCCCCGAACAAGTTTCGGGGAGAAATTCTCCGCACCCCCCCTGCCCCCGCACCCCCCCCGGGACGGGACTTAGCTTTCCCAAATGTCCCTCCCGGCGGCGGGTCCGGCCGGCGGTTCATCGGGTCTTCGTCCGGGGCGGGAGCGGACCAGCTGCCGCCGCCGCCATTCCAATAAAAGAAAAAAAAATGCCCCCGTGATAGGCTACGTGACGATTAACGTAGCCTATCACGGCTAGATTTGCAAAGTCAGCCGTGATAGGCTACGTAAATCGTCACGTAGCCTACCATGGGTGACTTAAAAAAAACAAAAACGCGTACGGATAATGGCGGCCCCCATAGGGAGCCGCCATTCGCGTTCCTTATTTGGTCGCCGTAGTCTACGTAAAGATTACGTAGACTACGGCGAAAATAAGGGCAACGCTATTTGCATTGCCCTTATTTTCGCCGTAGTCTATGTAAAGATTTACGTAGACTACAGCGACCAAATAAGGAACGCGAATGGCAGCTCCCTATGGGGGCCGCCATTTGCATACGCGCTTTTTGTTTTTGTTTTTTAAGTCACCCGTGATAGGCTACGTGATGATTTACGTAGCCTATCACAGCTGACTTTGCAGATCTAGCCGTGATAGGCTACGTTAATCGTCACGTAGCCTATCACGGGGGCGTTTTTTTTTTACTTTTAATTTCGCGGCCGGGCGAGGTGAGGCGCCTCCCCCCCGGCCTGAATTTCGGCCGGGCGAGGCGGGAAGCCTCCTCCCCCAGCCTGAACTTCGCAGGGAGAGCAGCGAAGCGCCTCCCCCCCACCGTGAAAAGCTGCGAGACCAGGTAAGTGACTTTCGTGCACCCCTAGTCAGGAGACCGGCCACCGCCCCCGCCCCCCACAAAATGTTGCTGAACTGCCTCCAGGACCTGCCGCCGAGAGGGACATTCGCTGAAGGTAAGTCCCATCCCGATGGGGGGCGGGGGGCCGGTGGAGAATTTCCCCAACACTTTCGAGGGGCTGAATGCCTCGGCGCTCGGCCTCCCGAAGATTCAGGGAGAAATTCTCCACCATCCCTAATCACGGTTGACTGCAGAGACGCAAACTGCGGCAGCTATGGCCGCCGCCATTTGCGTCCCTGCTAGCCAGCCACCAGATGTCCGGCCGCTGTCCATGCCAGCCGCCGGCTCCGCAGAATCCCTGCGGAGCGGAGCCGGCCGGCCAGAATTTCAGGGGGGAGGGACGGAGCACCTCCCCCCCACCACGAATGTCACCCTTCGAAAAGGTAAGTGACTTCTGTGCATCCCTAGGTACATCACAGTCCTCTCCGTGGTGGGAATAGCAGTATCGATAGAACTTGGCTGGTGCAGATGGGTGAGAATTTCATTCCAGTTCATTTTTGATAAGAAATAGCCAAAAAATTTCCAAGTTCTTCATATCTGGGAGAGAAAGAACTTGAGACTTTCAAAATTCAAATGGGGGAGAAAGCGACACTGACAGATTTGTCCATCCTTAGCTGCAAGTAGCCAAGTGCAGCGAGATGTAGCAATGGCTGAGATCAAATCATGCACACACACTGATAATCTGGCATAAATGCCACTGCAGCCTTAGCGAGGGCTTAATTGACAGATATGATGCCTTATTTATTTTTTTGGCAAGGATTATAAATATTGGCAAGGAAGGAAAACTTAGTACATCTGCAGTGCCAGATTTTGCTACCTGTAGGGAAATCTGTCAGGGTAATACACCAGACTTGTTCTGTTATCTCCAAGTTCACCCTTCTGGGTTAGGCTCACAGCCTTCTAATTTCATTGACACAGTTTCAGTGGGAGAAATGTAGAAGCTGCTTTGTAAGTAGACATTTAAGACATTTATTTGAGACAGAAATGTATCTTGTTGGTAAAGCTACCTCAACAATATAAACAGTTTAACAAAAATATTATTTTAGTTTTCTAAATGTGTGCTGTATAAATCTTCAGAGAGATATCCAGCTGTGTGTGTGTGTGTGTGAGTGTGTGCACACGTCTGAGGGAGAGATTTACATATGATTCATCTTCTGACTTATCATAATTCTTTGTCAAGAAAAGAATTTGGGATAGAAAATGTAGAAGTCTGAAGTTTCAATTAGATTTTTTACTCTAATCCATTTAACTGCATTGTAATATACTGGGAGCCCAAAAGCAAAGTACACCATCTGCAACTTGTGTCCAAAATATGGATTTCTCCTTTTCTTCTCCGTGTGTCAACAAAAAATATATAGCTTTAATTACAGTCTATTTTTATCCCTGTAATAAGCACTGAAGTAGTTTTGGATATGTGAATAGAGACCACTGCAATTTAACTGGTGGAATGTGTAACTGGTTTTAAATGCTTGGATAAATGTTTCAGAAATATATAGAAGTACTGAATTATCAACAGGTCCACAGTCGCAATCTACTTGGATTATAGGCAACCATCCCTTTTCCCTCATTTTTTTTAATTGGAAAATGTTGAAATGCTACATTAAACACATCTGGATACATATGTGCCCACCCTTGACCTCACTTGGTGTTCTCTTGGGATTTGATTGGTTTCATTTTAATATGGATGGGGTATCAAGAGTGGGGGCCAAGTAAAGAAGTATTATTCACAAATGTGACACGTTGTGAACTATGAGTTTTTCACCAGTCTTATTTAAAGGGTTTGAGATTATTTAAAAGGAGTTTTATTAAGCTATTTTCAAATTCCTACAATTTTCCATCTCAGAAGTACATTTATTAATCTCTCTTCCCTACTGTTTTTAGTGTACTATAATATAAGGCAACAGGAGCCTTAAATAATAATAATGGTAATAATAATAAAAAGTTAAATGTTCATGTGCATCGTGTGCAACATAATCTATGGCTGGGTTTTTATGGCTTTTTAAATTTTATTTGTTCGTGCATAATGAAGCAACACAATGTAAATTTAATTTATCCTGTTTGGATTTTCTCCCCTTGTTCTATTCTGGTATGAACATGCATTATGTATATGGATTTCATTCTGCCTCTGGTTATTGTCTTTTTGGTATGTGATAATACTAAAAGGATTAGTTAAATTTTCTTCCAGATTATTTATTTGCTTCCTTTGCATTTTAATCTTGAGAACAACTGCAGTATGTATGTTTATGTTTACCCTGTGGTTAGTGCATGAAAACTCCCAATAACATGGGTACTATCGAAAGATAAGTGCTGCTTGGTGTGGTTGCACATTTAACTTCCAAAATGGTCCCTCTCTTTGCTACATCTCCCATTCCTAGGAAAATGGGTTATTTTGATGGTGCTTGGAATGGTTTATGCCAGCCTTCCCCAACCTGGCACCCTCCAGATACGTTGGACTACAGCTCCCATCATCCCCAGCCAGCACAACCAGTTTTGGGAATTAGTCGTAGTCATAGTATTCAAATTTATATCCCACTTTCCTCCAAAGTATCCAAGCGGTGAACATAAAATACAATGACATAAAAACAACAATAAATATAACAAAAAAACAACACAATGCAATGAATCAGCAATAAAACCGCACACTCTTCTGTGTCCTACAAACCATAGCTGGCTGGGTCACACTTCAGAGAAAAACTGTGTAAAGGGATGAGTTTTAAGAAGACATCTGAATGTCAGAATTGCAGGGACCTGTCTAATGTCAGTTGACAAAGCATTCCAGAGGATGGGCGCTGCAACACTAAATTCTCTACTGCAAGTGCTCCGGAGGCGAACCTCAGGAGCATGTGGTGCCCTCAGAAGTGCTCCCTCTGATGATGCAGAGGTTGGGCAGGGACATCAGGGGTGAGGCAGTCCCTAAGGTGCCCTGGTCCCAAGTTCTTTAGAGCTTTATATGTTAACAACACCACCTTGAACTTGGCCTGGTAGCGTATCGGCAGCCAGTGCAGGTCTTTTAGCAAGGATGTCGCTATTGGAAGGAGACATCAGTTTGCAGCCTCCTTGCTGCATTCTGCACTGGCTGCAGCTTCTAGACCAAGCCCAAAGGGAGCTCCACATAGAGCTCATTACAGGAATCCAAACTTGAAGTTACTGATGCCTTTACCATTTGGCGAAGCTATCATGATCCCAGCATGGGGGTAGTTGACATACCAGCCAACACTAGTAAAAGGCACTCCTGGCCACTGAAACCACCTGAGCCTCAAGTTACAAAGATGAATCCAGGAGTACCCCCAAACTACGCAACTTTTCCTTCAGCGAGAGTATAAGCCCAACTTGGCAGTTGACCTACTGTATTTCTCAGACCTGTGACCCACCCACCCACAGTGCTTCCATCTTGCCAGGATTCAAGCTTGGTTTGTTGGCCCTTATCCAGACCACCATAGCATCCAAGCAGTGGTCCAGAGTCTGTACAGTCACACTTGATTCAGATGGTATAGAAAAACAGAGTGGGGTGTCATCTGCATACTGATGACACCTCACTCCAAATCTATGGATGACTGCTCTCTGATGCTTCATACAGAAGTTGAATAGTATGAAATGGTGCTTTTTATAAGATAGTGCCCTGTGGCACCCCACTGCACAAGTGTCAGTTGGACTTCCCCGACACTACTCTCCGAGACTGATCCTATAGGTAGGAATGGAACCACTGAAGTACAGTGCCTCCACTGCACATCCCACGGAGATGATCTAAAAGGATACCATGGCCAATGGTATCAAAAGCCACAGAGGGATTGAGTATGAGGAGCAAGGTTGCAGTCCCTCTATCCCTCTCTCAGTAAAGGTAATCCCGTAGGGTGGCCAAGGCCGATTTGGTCCCAAAACCAGGCCTGAACCCACACTGGAAAGAGTCTAGGTAATCCATTTTATCTAAGAAAGCCTGCAGTTGCCTCACCACAACCCCCTCAATCACCGTACCCAGGCAATAGTTGGCACAAATCATTGGGTCCAGGGTGGGCCTCTTCAGGAGTGGTCACACTAGCACCTCCTTCAAAATATCAGGCACCACTCCTTCACACAATGAGGCATTTGCCACACCCTGGACCCACCCAGCCAAGCCATGCTGGCTAGCTTTAGTTAGCCATGAGGAGCAGGGATCGAGAAGGAATGTGGCTGGCCATGTGACTGCAAGCACCTTGTCCAGATCATCAGGCCACATTAATACTGTGGTTTTAATGTTTTATATATTTTATATTGTTTTACTGTGTGCTCTTTGGTTTTAATTTTTGTGAACCACCCAGAGAGCTTTGGCTATTGGGCGGTATAGAAATAAATAAATAAATAAAATTAACTGAAACTGATCCCACAAAATGCAGCTAGATGGGGCATTGGACATCTCACTTGGATCTGCCATAACCGTGGCATATAAGTTGCATCAGAGCTGGATGACTTTATGCTCAAAGTGCAATGAAAAAGCATCACGGTGGGCCTCTGAGGGCTATAAATGAGCTGCCTCTGGGGTTAGCAACCTTCAGACCACTCTGAATAGCTCTGTTGGATTACTCGGTTACCTGGTTACTTGGGAGTTGGAATGCAACACATCTGGAGGGCACCAGGTTGAGTAATGCCTCACTCAGACATTCTTCCTGCAGTCACTGGCCAGTACCAAGGACTGCCTGGAGGTTCTGCTCCCTCTCTGCCAAGAAAACCAGCACAAAAAAATCAGCCTGGCCTAGGAATGGATAGGAGCCTTCCCCCAATCTGGGTTCTCTGGGCACCTGCTAAGCCCCTGCCCCCACTTGCATGCTCCTGGACCTGTTCCCGCCCCCCCCATTTGCTGAGCCACCTGCACTCACCCCAGGCCCATCTGGCTATTTCTATGCCCGCCATTTTGCAAAAAAGAAAAAAATGGCCGGTGCAGATACACACACATTTGTTCTTCCACAAAATATGCACCATTGCAGGTATATGTATGCAGGCCTTTCCTCAGCCCTCCTGCCCATTTCTATTTCAACCATTTCCCAGTTTAACCATCTCCAGCACTTTTGTGTCAGGCTTAAAGTGTCATATTGGTAGCAGCAGCAGCCTGTGCAGTAGTATCCCATTACCCAATACTGTTGCTCTAGAGAGACAAATAAGCTCATAATACCAATTGTCGCAGAAGGCTTCTGGGAAGCAGGACAAAATGAACTCTTATGGTCTCTTTAGAAAATGAACAGCAACAGGAAATTCCTGACACTGCCCAGATACATCTAAGCTCTACAATGATACTATTCACACACTGATAATAGGGGAGGATGAACTTCCCTTGTTCTATTCCTTTCTTATTCCTTTGGTTTGCTCTGCCCTTTGTTCCATTCCTCCTGAATTTTGGTTTAACTAGAAGAAATTCTAATTTCTGGAATTTGTGGCAATTTTCATTGCTCGTTTCTTTGCATCCACTTTCCCAGTCTACATTAGTAAAGCACTGATAAAGCACTGCAAGTTGCAAATGACTGTATGTATGGCTACATCAAGATTACTTTTGTACAACATTTTACTGATGTGCACTTGGGGGCATAGAACACCACCACGCACAAAATAATCTTGATACAGTTGCATCAATAGACACATGTACATTGATAATGTGCAAGTGACTCTAACAAGAAAAGGAGTCCAAGATGGGTGGGAGTTTTTAAAAAAGGAAATTCTCAAGGCACAATTACGAACAATTCCAACAAGAAAAAAAGGTGGCAGACAACAGAAGAAGCCAATGTGGCTTCACAAAAAGCTTAGAGATGACCTGAAAACAAAAAAGGACACATATAGGAAGTGGAAAGAAGGCCAAGCAACAAAGGAAGAGTACAGGCAGGTAGCACAGAATTGCAGGGATGGCGTCAGGAAGGCTAAAGCTGAGAATGAGCTGAGGTTAGCGAGGGATGCTAAAAGCAACAAAAAGGCTTTCTTCAGCTTTGTAAAAGACTGAGGAAAGAAATGGTGGTTCAGCTATTAAATAAGGATGGCCAAATGATAACAGATGACAAAGAAAAGGCAGAGGTGCTCAATTCCTACTTTGGCTCAGTAGACCCTACTTGAGCCCTACTTTTGGCTACTTCCAAAAGAGGGTCTATGACCCCCCTGGCAAAGGCAAAATACAGGCTGAAGGGGCAGGATTGCAGCTTGCGATTGATAGGCATATGATCAAGGAACACCTAATTACTTTGAATGCATTCAAATTCCCAGGGCCAGATGAACTGCATCCTAGCATAATAAAGGAACTGGCAGAAGAACTCTCAGAGCCACCATCTATTATCTTCGAGAAATCATGGAGAACGGGTGAAGTGCCAGATGACTGCAGGAGGGCTAATGTGGTCCCTCAAAAAGGGTAAAAAGAAGGAACCTGGGAACTACAGACCAGTCAGTCTGACATCAATCCCTGGGAAAATTCTGGAGCAGATTATAAAGCAATCCATCTGTAAGCACCTTGAAAACAATGCAGTGATTACTCAAAGCCAACATGGATTTGTCAAGAACAAATCCTGCCAGATGAATCTAATCTCATTTTTGGATCAGGTAACCTCCCTTGTGGACTTGTGGACATAATTAGGGATGGCGGAGAATTTCTCCCCGAAACTTCGGGGGGCCGAGCGCCAACGTGTTCGGCCCCCCGAACAAGTTTCGGGGAGAAATCCTCCGCCCCCCCGCCCCCCGCCCCCCCTCCGGGACGGGACTTACCTTCCCTGAATGTCCCTCCCGGCGGCGGGTCCGGCTGGCGGTTCGTCCGGTGTTCGAGCGGGGCGGGAGCGGCAGCCGGTCTTTCGACCGGCTGCCGCCCCCACCATTGCAATGAAAGAAAAAAAAAAAAAGTCCCCTGATAGGCTACGTGACGATTCACGTAGCCTATCACGGCAAGATTTGCAAAGTCAGCCATGATAGGCTACGTGAATCGTCACGTAGCCTATCACGGGTGACTTTAAAAAAAAAAAAAAAAGTGTGTACGGATAATGGCGGCCCCCATAGGGAGCCGCCATTCGCGTTCCTTATTTGGTCGCTGTAGTCTACGTCAATGTTTACGTAGACTACGGCGAAAATAAGGGCAACGCTATTTTCGTTGCCCTTATTTTCGCCGTAGTCTACGTAAACATTGACGTAGACTACAGCAACTAAATAAGGAACGCGAATGGCGGCTCCCTATGGGGGCCGCCATTCGCGTACGCGCTTTTTTTTTTTTAAGTCACCCGTGATAGGCTACGTGACGATTCACGTAGCCTATCACGGCTGACTTTCCAGATCTAGCCGTGATAGGCTACGTGAATCGTCACGTAGCCTATCAGGGGACGTTTTGTTTTTTGTTTTTTTACTTTCGTGTTCGCGGCCGGGCGAGGCGGGAAGCCTCCTCCCCGGCCTGAATTTCGGCCGGGCAAGGCGGGAAGCCTCCCCCCCCCGGCCTGAATTTCGGCCGGGCGAGGCGGGAAGCCTCCCCCCCCGGCCTGAACTTCGCGGGGGGAGCAGCGAAGCGCTCCCCCCCACTGCGAAAAAGCTGCGAGAAAAGGTAAGTGACTTTCGTTCACCCCTAGACATAATATACCTCGACTGCAGCAAAGCTTTCAACAAAGTGCCCCATGATATCCTGATGAGCAAACTAGCTCAAAGTGGCAGGCTAGATGAAACAACGATCCGGTGGATCCACAGTTGGCTACAGAATTGGACTCAAAAAGTGCTTATCAATGGGATCTTCTCAAACTGGGGAGACGTAACAAGCGGGGTTCCACAGGGCTCAGTGGGCCTAGTGCTCTTCAACATTTTTATTATTGACTTGGAGGAGGAGGTGCAGGGAATGCTGATCAGATTTGCAGATGACACAACATTGAGCGGTATAGCGAATACTTTGGAAGACAGAAACAAAATTCAAAGTGATCTTGATAGACTGGAGCACTGGGCAGAAAACAACAGAATGAAATGTAATAGGGATAAATGCCAAGTTCTGCACCTAGGAAAAAGAAACCAAATGCACACTTACAAGATGGGAGATAGGAGGCTCAACAACACTACAAGCAAGAAGGATCTCAGAATTGTTGTCTATCACAAGCTGAATATGAGCCAACAATGTAATGTGGTTGCAAAAAAGGCAGATGCTATTTTGGGCTGCATTAATAGAAGCATAGCTTCCGAATTCCAGGAAGTATCCAGAATTCTGGGCACCACACTTTAAGAAGGATGCAAACAAGCTGGAGAGGGTTCAGAAGAGGGCAACAAAGCCCTGTGAAGAGAGACTGAATGAACTGGGCATGTTTAGCATGTTTAGAGAAGAGAAGACTGAGGGGAGATATGATAGTGCTCTTCAAGTACTTGAAAGGTTGTCACAGAGAGGAAGGCCAGGATCTCTTCTCAATCATCCCAGAGTGCAGGACACGGAATAATGGGCTCAAGTTACAGGAAGCCAGATTCCAGCTGAACATCAGGAGAAACTTCCTGACTGTTAGAACAATACAACAATGGAACCTAGCAAGGTAGTGGGCTCTCCCACACTGGAGGCATTCAAGACGAGGCTGGACAGCCATGTGTCGGGGATGCTCTGACATGGATTCCTGCATTGAGCAGGGGGTTGGACTCGATGGTCTTGTAGGCCCCTTCCAACCCTGCTATTCTATGATTCTATGATAAGGTAGAGGGAGGAAGACATGGAGGATGTTAAGGAGCTGAAAGCTGCATGCACATTGCTGGCTACATAGTTTGGAGCCAAGACTTGAAATCCTTAATGAATGGGTTCCAGTTGGGAGATAGCATCAGGTAAAATCCAAGTAGGGGTGTACAAACCCCACTCACCGTTCCAGTACGAGTCGTCCATGCGGGGGGGAGGCAATCCGTCCCTCCCCCCGGAATCCTCCCTGGCCAGCTCCACTCCGCAGCAAGTCTGCGGAGCCGCTGGCCGGGCCTATCCGCAGCCAGACTTCAGTAAGCTGCCAGTCTGCGGACGCCATTTGCATCCCTGCTTTAGCCATGATAGGCTACAGAAATATTTACGTAGTCTATCACAGCTAAAGCAGGGACACAAATAGCATTCGCTATGCCGGACGCCATTTGCGGCTGCAGACTGGGGCAGCAGACGGCAGTGGACAGACCGGACCGGCCAGCCGCCATTTGCAGTCTTGTAAAAAATATATATATAAAAAAATGACATGATAGGCTACGTAAAGTTTTACATAGCCTATCATGGCTGGGTTAAAAAAGAAAAAAAAGACGTGATAGGCTACGTAAAGATTTACGTAGCCTATCATGGCTGGGTTTAAAAAAAAAAACACCGTGTACGCTATGGCCCGCCGCCATTTGCATTCCTTATTTTTCGCACTCTTAGTCTACGTAAATATTTACGCACACTATGACGGCGAAAATAAAGGGGAACGCAAATAGCGTAGCGGGCGCTATTTGCATCCCTTTTTGATTCCCCGTTTTAGCCTATGTAAATATTTACGTATTTAAACGTAAATACGTAAATACATAGCCGCCGCCATTTGCGTATGCGGTTTTTGTTTTTGTTTTTCCCCAGAGCCCTCCGCGGCTGGAAATCCAGCTGCGGACGGCTTTGGCCTGGCTGGGCATGGCCGGCTGCTCCGCGGAGCTGCCTCGGAGCACAGCCGGCCATGGAGGATTCTGGGGGGGGGGGAGGAACGGATCGCCTCCTCCCATCGAGGATTCCGGGGGGAGGGACAGAATGCCTCCCCCCCACCATCAACATAATCCGTGGAAAGGTAAGTGACTTTCGTACATCCCTACTGGATTCTAAAGAATCTGGCCTCATTGGAGTCCGTGGCAGAATTCTCCACCATCTCTAAATCCAAGGAGAAATTCAAATGGGGAAAATTTCTTAAGCATCCTTTGCTGGTTAGACCTGGATGCCATGACTTCCAAATGGAACAAGATCCTAGTATTTCATTTTGTGTGTTGCCTTGCTGATGTACTAGCTCAGCATGGGGAAAAGCTGGCAGGAATGCACACTTGAGTAGGGATGTACGAAAGGGACTTACCTTGTCCCGCAGCTTTTTTCGCGGTGGGGGGGAGGCGCTTCGCTTCTCCCCCCGAAGTTCAGGCGAGGGGGGGGAGGCATCCTGCCTCGCCCGGCCGAAATTCAGGCCAGGGGGGAGGCGCACCACCTCGCCCGGTAGAAATTCAGGCCGGGGAGAAGCGCCCCGTCTCCCCGGCCGCAAAAGAAATAGTAAAAAAAACCAAAACACCCGTGATAAGCTACGTAACGATTAACGTAGCCTATCACGGCTAGATTTCCAAAGTCAGCTGTGATAGGCTATGTTAATCGTCACGTAGCCTATCACGGGTGACTTTGGAAAAAAAAAAGCACGTACGCAAATGGCGGCGGCTCATGGGTGCCGCCATTTGCGTTCCTTATTTGGTCCCAGTAGTTTACGTAAAGATTTACGTAGACTACGGCGAAAATAAGGGAACGCTATTTGTGTTGCCCTTATTTTCGCCATAGTCTACGTAAATCTTTACATAGACTAGACGTGCCAAAATAAGGAACGCAAATGGCGGCGCCCATGGGCCGCCACCATTTGCGTACGCGCTTTTTTTTTTCCCAAAGTCACCCATGATAGGCTACATGACGATTTACGTAGCCTATCATGGCTGACTTTGGAAATCTAGCCATGATAGGCTACGTAAATCGTCACATAGCCTATCACGGGAGTGTGTTTTTGTTTTTGTTTTTTTACTTTTTTATTTTGTAATGGAGGCGGCGGCAGCTAGTCGGGAGACCGGCCGCCTCCCCCACCCCCGCCGAACCGCCGCCGAACCACCGCCGGGACCCGCCGCCGAGAGGGACATTCGCTGAAGGTAAGTCCCATCCCGGGAGAGGCGGGGGGCCGGCAGAGAATTTCCCCAACACTTTTGGGGGGCTGAATGCCTCAGTGCTCCCTCCCAAAGATTCGTGGAGAAATTCTCTGCCATCCCTACAACTTGAGTCAGCACAATGGCCAGACCCACAGGCCTTTCTACTCCTGTCCAGGAAGGCTACATTTCCTCACTACCTATTTCATATCACATTGTGTCACAGGTTGGCCATGTCCCATGAAATCCCAACTCTTGATAATAAATCTGATAGGATCTCCAGCCTTCTTTCCATGAGGCATTCACCCATTTCAGTGGCCAATTTTATATTGACTTGGTTTGCATGATCAAAAGAAGCCAATGTGGCTTGATGTGAGCCACGGTGCAACCCGGATACAATTAGTTTAATCCCTGCCCAGCCACACATTATTGTGTCATCCAAACCTGAGTGGATGGCTTGTTGGAGATTAAATAACCCTCAAATAACCCATGGGCTGTTGTAGGGCTATTTGGGGGTTGTTTAATCCTCCAACAATCCATGCCACCCAGGTTCAGACAACACAATAAGCCACAGCTGGGTGATGATTATGCAAATCATGCTGTGACTTACAACAAGCCATTGAGGCTTGCTTAAGCCACAGTGGCTCATTCTGATCATGCAAACCAGTGCCTCTGAGACACAGAAAGCAGAGTTCTCCAGAGAGTCTGCTATGTGGGATGCCCTTTCTAGATCTAATTCACTATGTACCTGTTTCAACTCCTTCCCTGGTTGTCCATGCTCACCTATTCCATTCCACCCCGTGATGTTCTCTGACATACTAGTTACCATCATTGAGGCCTCTTGCCACACACCTAGTATAATTACTAGGTCTGGGTCAGAAAAAGTAAATTACAGCAACTTTATCCTGGGTGTTGGCCACCTATTTATTCATTTGTTTGTTTGGCTTTTGCTGTCTAAACCATCCTTTATCCAAATGGATACCAGAACTATGTAGAAGACATTTAAAAAATCAAAATTACCAATACAGTACTATAAAAACAATAGAAATAACCATTATTACATTCATATTACTCATTTCTTTCATGAAACTCAAGGTAGCATGCATAGGATTCCTAAACAATCTCCCATCCATACACTGACCAGTGCCCAAACCCGCTTAGCTGCAAGGCTGCTGTGTCATCTGCTTTCAAGCTATGTCCTAGGACTCATGCTAGAGTTTCTCACAAGTTTGTGTCAACAATTTCTGAAACAGTAATGTGGAGAATGAATTCATTCCCCAAAAATCACAAGTGGCTATTTGCAAAGGGAATGCATGGGATGGGATTCGAAGGAAACTGGCAGCAAAGGCAGTTGCTGGTTTGTAACGGCCCTAAGATGCTCACCAAAGACATTGTCATAGTGATAATGAGTAGGAAAAAGAAAATGACATGTGCAAAGGTGGGTTGTGAGAGGTACATGAAATCTGCTGCAGAATGAAAGGACAGGAGTATCAAGAAAAATAACAAGAAAAAGGACTGGCAAAGTCCAAAGAGTATGACATGTTTGGAGTAAGAGGTTAATGATAGAGTCGAGTATAATAACAGCCCATTTATTAACAAAAAAAGGATGCCATGTTAAAAATTAGAGGAATTGTTTTCTTGAGCCTTCCCATGGGAGAAGAGGCAACTCAACCCAGAAACAAATTTCCCAGGAGTGAAAGAAGACATTCAGAAGGAAATCAAGTGCATGATAGAACAGATTCTGGAGAAATTGAAATATCCGTAGGCTGGCAAAATGCCCAAGGCTGAAATAATCGATCACAGAGAGAATTGGCATGCCTAACCGGACAAGAGTGTGCCTCTACCTAGAAAGATGGCGATGGTCCATAATGAAATCAAGACGCTACAAGGTGTTGGCTCAATTTCTCTCTGGCAGCTCTCCAAAGAGAATGAATGGACACCAATATAACAAAAATGGCAGCATTCAGACATGGCTGGGAGAGTACATGAATCTCCTCTGACTTACCTTGAAATCATAATAAAGCTCTTTACGAGATCATTGCAGGACCAAACTAGACATGATGTGGAATGCGGCTTTGCATTTTATTTGCATTCAATGAGAGTTTGATTCCCCCCCCCCAAAAAAAATGATTTTTTAAAAAAGGGGAAGTTAAATAGCAACTGCTGAGGGTGTTATAATTATCAGGAACCCAGCAAGTGAGGTGGGGAAATTTTACCCTTTCCTCCCCTTCTGAAGTCCTGATGAAAATAGTTCCTGTAAAGCTTCTCTTTGCATTGGGAGGAAAGCTCCCATTGATGGATCCTCTTTGCAATGCATTAAAACAAGAACACCCATGTGTGTCAAGTGCAAATATACACTTAATGGCACATCTAGTTTGGGGGTGGGGAATGTGAAGCAGGGTCATGCTGGCAAGCCGTGCCTGTGGTCTATGCACATTCAGGTGAAAGTCTGAGTCAGTGTGGTGTAATGGCTAGAGTGTTGGACTGGGAACTGGGAGATCCGGGTTTTAGTCCCCACTCCATCATCGAAGCTCATTGGGTGACTTTGGGCCAGTCACAGACTCTCAGCCCAACCCACCTCACAGGGTTGCTGTTGTTAGGATAAAATGGAGAGGAGGAGGATTATGTATGCCGCCTTGGAGGGAAAATGGTGGGATATAAATGCAATAATAAATAAATAAAGTCTGAGGTTGGTTCATAAGTGAGTAGACTAGCAGATGTGGCCCTCTAGATGTTTTGGCCTACAACTCCCACAATCCCTCACCATTGGCTAAGTGATGGAAGTTGTAGGCCATAACATCTGGAGGGCTACACATTGCCCACACCTGGTGTAAACTTTGTCTACACAACTGGAGACTCTGCTTCTTGTTCATGCTTCAACAAAGCACTTTTGAAGGGAGCTCCAGTGTGAAGTTGCCAGGCTAGAATTCATTAGCAAATTTGATAGTATGGGTTTGGCCTCAACCTTGTTTGGGGATGCCTTTCTCACTGTAGAAAAAGAATTGTCCCTCTTAGGTGAGGATAAGATTTTTCTTGCTAGTTGGGAATGGATCACTCTAATATTATCTTGAACACATACCATATCATTAGTCTGATGAAGTAGACCTTTGCCAATGGAAGCTTAGGCACAATAAAATATGTTTTTAGGGTGCCAGAGAATTCTTTTGCTGCTGTTTCTGCAGCCACCTGTTATTTGACTGGAGTTAAAATATGGCATGAGTTTAAAAAAAAAAGATGGAGCAAAACAGACTTCAGTATCACTGGATTTAGCAAGAACTGCAACCAGCGAAGAACAGATAATTGTCAAGAGACCTACCATTTAATTAAGAGCAGAACATGAATTCCCTAAATAGGAGATCATGTGAAACAAATGTTATTGAATTCGCTTTAACACTTTAAGTAATCGGGCACAAATAACTCCATGTAAGGGCTTTTTCTATATGGCAACTATAGTTAGTTTAATTATGATTCATGGTAATTACCTTATCATTGTATGCAATTCTCAGTTGTTTGCATTCTGTAAATTACAGAGCAGATTATAATGGAATTATTTCTGATCTAATGTGCAGCAGCCTGAAAAAAATGGTTCTAATTATTGGGAGCCAGATCAACATCTAATACAATAAATATGAAAGCAGGGGTGATGTGGGGTGAAGGTCCACTTGAAAACTTTTGACCCAGTTATGCCAGTGAGTGGGCACATTGCATTTCTCATAGGAAAGCTACTGTATTAGCTCAGGGACAATATTGATTGCAGAGTTAGTAGTAAATGTCAGTATCGCATTGACTTTTAGTTTTAGCACAACAGTGCACTCAGACATAATTGGGGTTTGCTCGAGAGTGCTAAAGACACTGCACACAGGCTGGTGCATGTCACTAATATTATCATGACCCCCTCAGCATGTATTTTCTGGTGACAGTCACATGAATTAAATCCTTAGAGAAGCTGGGGGAGGCCACTGAGGGGTTATGTGAAAGGCCGCATAATTGTGGTGGCCAAAAGGCTTGTACTTTTATATTAATCTCCACTTGAAAGTTTAATACTTGAGCTACTGGAGCTCAAGTGCAGAACTGGCCCTACCATTAGGGAGGGTGAGTCAACTGGTGCCTCAGGTAGCAGATGCTGAGGGGCAGGAAATGGCAGTGAGATGTTAAGAAACTGAACTCTGTGTGTGAGAGACACTGTGTGTGTGTGGGGGGGTTCCATGCGGCCTGACCTACTGTGCCCCATAAGCTAGCCTCAGGGGCCATAGGCTAGTACTGATGCTGCCCCATCGCTCAGTGTCAAAGTAAGATTCGACTGCTGTTCAGCTTCTCCATGTGGGAGGTTGCTGTGAAAATGGCAGCTTCCATCTCATCCTTCAACTCAAGCAGCTAATATCTTTGGCTGGCCCTGTTCAAGTGCCCACACTAGGAAGAGAGCTGACTACGATCATGTGGAAAACACTTGCACAACCTGTTCCCTTGCCTTTTTATTGCTGCCGTTGTTTTTAAATTCAAGGACAAGTTGTGATACATCTGTGATATATAACCCTGAACTACAAAATGGTTCGCCTGTTGTTCCAAGTGATTGCCAAATGTCCACATGCCTTTATACAATCACTTCAATGAACTCCTCCAATATTATAGTAGAGTCCTAATACCTTCTCAAACGGAGGCTGGTCCAACAACCCATTTTCATTTAGACACCTTAATAATGAGAATTATCATTATCTTGACATCGAGTGCAAGTACAGGTTTTGGGTGTGGCCACTTCACTGGTTTCCCAAGTCACACTAGAGCCTGGAAAAAACAATATAAATGAATAATTTAGAGTGTGGTGGACAGAGTTATCAGTATCAAGCATTCTCACTCATAACCTCAATTTAGGAAGTGCTCAAATAGTATGAATTTGATTCATTCCCACTAGAAATTAAATCTGTACTAATATTCTAAATCTCCCCCCTCCCCCCCATGTGTGTGTGTGTGTGTGGTTTGGGGTTGGTTGTCATGCTGGTTTTAGAATATTTTGATCTTATGATCTGAGCCACTGCAGTTGCTGCATAACCATAATGACTTACAGTGCATATATATCCATTCAGTTGAATGGTCTTCAGTAGACCTGAAAATAATTAGGGCAACCACTAACCCATTAAAGTAGATGGAGATAAACAATAGGGGAATGATCTGTTTTAATACCTCCCTTTAATACCTCCTTTATTCCCCTGAGTCAAAGCCCACTGAAAGTGAATGAGGTTGTTTGGGTGCCATGTATCTGCCATCTGCCCACTCTAGTGGTCCAAAATACCTAAGTCCTGTACAGAAGCTCATTAAGTGTCAAATGAATCATGGAGGGTGCATTGTTATCATGCCTACTGCCCCTGCTCCTGCCCCTCTAGGCATTCAAAGTCCCATTTACACAAGGAATACACCCAAACACACAAAGTAAGTGTAATCTGTACCCTGCAAAAATCGATGGTAAAGATCACATGTATTACACTGGGCCCTGTGTAAATGGGACCCTGATCACATGGAGGTCAGGGGTGGGCCAGCATACACAATCCAAATATTCTCCTACCTAAATGCTCATGTATATACCTGATGAACATCTACACAGGACTTTTAGCCTGTATGTAAACATGGATGCTCCCAATCAAAAACACACTTAGCTTGTATAAATATTGATTTAATTAAGTGCCCATTGTGAACTGCTAGCAAGTAACACAGAGTGTATGGATGTGCACATTGTTTTATTTGCATAACCAGAACATATGTCGGAATCTAGCCAACCTGTTTCCCCCTCCCCCCTTTCAGCATATGCTTTTTTCACACACCAGTGTCATTCCCCATATGCTAGGCTGATATTTTCCCTTTTTGCTACCTAACAAGTTCCATCTGATAATATATCTTCATTTGATTGTGCATATCCTAGCTTTTGTTTTGTGATGATGACTGTGCTAACTGATAACTATTTATTTTCAAATCCATTATACATTATATCCATTTAGGATAGGGATGGACAATTCTATCCATTTTGTTTTCTCCTGCTTTCATTTTTTAAAAAATCTCAAGTTCTTTCCATTCCATATATTCCCATATAAGAAATGTGCAAATTTTGGAAAATTCTTATCACAAACAAACCAAAGTCGAATTCTCATCCCTTTGCACAGGTTATCGTCAATAGGTACAGCTATTCCCAGCATGGAGTGGATCATGTTGTATCTGCCTCCCATGTAGCTGTTAAAGATGAGGAGTCTGTCAGAAAAAAGGGTGACAACCCTAATTCAGCTCCACAAACATGGTTGAACACATAGCAATCAAATCCCTGACTTTTAAGGCCTTGGGCCTGGGGGATGAATCTGTCTATTTCAGTTTCTTCCATATTTAATGTATTTAAAATCTTAAGTTCTTTTCATCCTGTTTATGAAGAAATTTGCCAGTTTTGTTACGTTCTTAGCAAACAAGAAACCAAACAAAATTCTCACCCATCCCTAGTTCAGGATCTCTTAGGAGCCACATAACAGAAACTTTTGCTTCCACACATTTTGGTGTCTGTAAGGGTTAATGGAGGGAGCAATCCTATGGCCGCTAGTCAGAGGCTAGACGGCCATAGGATATGTGGTTTTCCGGGAATCGACTTTGGAGCCTTCCCCTCCTTCTGCGCTGCCTCACAGACAGCGTGGAACAGCCCCAAGCTCCATACTCAGAAGAGGAGCATGGAGAAGCCAAAACAGGGCAGTCCAGGAGATGTTCCAGGGTGGGGAAAGTGGAAATGCCGGTATGACACATCCTATGTGTCATCCGGCAGCCTCTTCCCCCGCTCTGCCTTCCTGTGCCTAGACAGCTGAAATCGGATGTCTAGCCGCAAGTGCAGGGCAGGAGAAGCACGGGGGGAACAATCCCCTCCATGCTTCTCCTGCCATGCACTAAATAGGCGGTTGCCTCCGAGTTGGGAGGCAGCTGCCTATCCCCATAGGAGTGCACCCTTATTCATGTACTATGTTCATGACATGACACGTAGGCTTTAACGAGCCATCAGAGATCAAACACTGCGAACAGACCGAACTTTCATTCCTCATCACATCAAGAATAATGGCATCATTCACATATTCAACTGCAAGCCATCAAGTGATGGGAAACAAAGTGATGTATGAGAGCGTGTGGCCTGCCAGCTTTACCTGGACCCTGAGAAGATGACTAAATGTGTGCATACGTAATACTTTGGGGGAGCAGGAGCCTACCCTTGACCTCCATGTGTCGAGTATCACCATGTGCAGTCCGGGAGGGGGTGAAGCAAGCTCCCTCAAGCTGCTTCTTATCTAGCTGGTGGATGGGGCCCAGCTGATCTCCTCCTTGCCCTGGTGTTCTTCCTGGGAGGCAAGAGGAGCAGCATCTGAGTGGTCCTTGGTCCCCCTGGCTGATGGCAGAGGCCAGAGTTTGCTGCCCTTCAGATCTGCAGTCCCAGAAATTGAGCAGGTGAAGCTTTTCCCCAGCATGCTGATGCAGAGAGTGGGAAAGATTTGTCTACTGATTTTCTGCCTGCCATGCACCTGTTAAAGGTGCAGAAAACACACCAGAATATATATATATATATATATATATATATATATATATATATATATATGAGAGAGAGAGAGAGAGAGAGAGAGAGAGAGAGAGAGAGAGAGAGAGAGTTGGCAGCCTCAGTGAATGGTGATTAAAAGCTCAGACTACACAGAATTTCCATTCCACAGAAGAGGAATGGCATGGGGGGAGGGGGACTCCAGGGTATTAGCAACATTATTTTATTCTTAAACAGAAGGAGCCAAGACAGCACAGGATCTGATCGGTAGAGGTTCTGAGCACTCCTCACAAAAATTAAGATTAACAAGCACAGCCAGAGTGACGAGGCCCAAAGGTGTTATATGCCAAGGTAATTGCTGCAATTTGGCAATGAAAGCCTCCTTCAGGTGGCTTGATTCTGATCTCACAGTACATAAGAAACTTGTTGATAGGAATGAAATCACACTGGTTGCGAAATCTGTATCAAGCCCGCTATCACCTTGGCTTATCCAAGAATAAAAGGAGTACTGTCTTTGATGGCTCTCAGACTTCCACTTAACTACACACAAGGAGTAGAATGCAGCCATGGGGGCAGGGAACAGAGGGGAGGAATAGAGTTTGCTTTCCGTTCTTCTAATTTAAAGAGATCTTTCTTGAGAAGCTATGAGACACATAGTTACTGCTGAATAAGGTAACAGATGGTAATCTAGCTACAATCAACAGAACGGGGTGGTGGGGTGGAGAGCAGGTGTCTGTTATTATCACCGCCAGTGAAAAGGCAGGCTCTGTTCTCCCAAAGTGAGAGCTTATATTGCAATTAAGGATATACAGACTGTGTCAACTCTGCTCCGTCTGTGTTTCAGGAGACTTCTGTTCCCACTTCCATTCAGAGAAGGATGTGGATTTTTTTTGTCATGTGGAAAAATAAGCAAATAATTATGTAGGAGGTTTTATAAGGATTTACATAATTTACCTCAGTACCTAACATTTAGTGTATTGTTGTCCCCCATTCCATCCAACTTTTCCTCAGCAGAAATGTGCATATTTTCCTATGAATAAATGCGCGTACATTTCAGGAAAGTAAAAAATCCAGAGGTCCACGGACTCCATGTGACCTGAGGGTAGGGATGAATGAAAGTCCCTTACCTGATCCCGAAGCTTGCTTTGCGGTGGGGGGGAGGTGCCCCGTCCCTCCCCCACAAAATTCTGGCTGGGGGGGAGGCGCCCCGTCCCTCCAGCCGAAATTCTGGCTGGGGGGGAGGCGCCCCGTCCCTCCGGCCGCGAAACCTCCTCTCTTGCCAGGACGCAAATGGCGGCGGCCATAGCTGTCGCCGTTTGCATCCCTGAAGTCCAGTCAGCCGTGATAGGCTACGTAAATGTTTATGTAGCCTATCACGGCTGACTTTTTTTTAAAAAAAGCACGTACGCAAATGGCGGCGCCCATGGGCGCTGCCGTTTGCGTTCCTTATTTTGGCATATTTTATTTTCGCTATTTGCGTTCCCCTTATTTTTGCCATAGACTACGTAAATGTTTAAGTAGACTACACAAGCCAATTAAGGAACGCAAATGGCGGCACCCATGGGCGCTGCCATTTGCGTACGCGCTTTTTTTTTTTTTTCAAAGTCAGCCATGATAGGCTACGTAAACATTTACGTAGCCTATCACGGTGTTTTTTAAAAATCTAGCCGTGATAGGCTACGTAAATCTTTACGTAGTCTATCACGTTTGTTTGTTTGTTTGTTTGTTTTACTTAGAAATGGCAGCAGCGGCAGCCGGTCAGAAGACCGGCCGCCGCCGCTGAACCACCGCCGGAGCCACCACCGCCAGGGACATTCGAACAAGGTAAGTCCCATCCCGGGGTGGGTGTGGGGGGGGCAGATCGTTTCTCCACCAAATTCGGGGGGCCGAATGCGCTGGCATTCAGCCTCCCCAAGATTCCTGGAGAAATTCTCTGACATCCCTACCTGAAGGGGTCTCTCCACAGTGAATTCTGCTTGTTGGTTTCTTAGAAATTCAAGCTCATTTTAGTCTGTCTCGAATTTCTCCAGCATCCCTAATTGCAATGGTCCTTTAGTCCAGCCTTCCCTAACCTGGTGCCCTGCAGATGTTTTGGACTTCAAGTCTGATAAGCCCCAGCTAGCATGGCCAGTCATCAGGAATCCTGCAAGTTGTAGCCCAAAACATCTTTAGGGCACCGGGTTGGGTTGGGGATTATCACATCTGATACCCACCATATCTGATACTAAGTAACCACCCTCCAACATCACACAAATGGAAAATAGAGACACTTTTCTGTATTTGTAATGAGGGATGGGTGAGAAATTTGCTCTGTCAAGGTTTTTTAAATGGATTTACTCAATTCCAGGGCCAGCCCTACAATTAATCAGAGTGAGGCAACCATGTCAGGTGTCAGGTGTTGGGCAGGGGAAGCAGAGCAGTGGCAAGGTGCTTGGAGGGCAGAGTTGTGTATGCCATGCAGCCTACTCTGTGTGCCATAAGCTAGCCTGCTGCCTTCAGGTGAAGTGGAAGAGGCTGTCCTGTCACCAGGGTCAAAGTAAGCTTCTATATGTGAAATGGAGGGGATGCCATTTTGTCCTTGCCTCAGGCAGCAGAATTTCTTGGGTTAACCCAGCCCAATTCACATATCCTAAGCCTTTCAGTGAGCTCAGATAGAATTTCATCCCGAAATCCACATTTTTTCAAGCTTTACAATGTGGCACATCTCAGGAAAAATGTACTCAAAAAATTGCATATTAGTGGAAAGTGCACATGCAATGTGTATATTTGAGGAAAAGTGCACACAAAGCAGCATTTCAGCAATATGAAGTCGTTAGAAAAAATGTGTAACTTTAAAAATGTGCACAAAATGTGTACCTTAGGAAAAATGTGCACACAAAAAATGGAAGGTTAACTTCGTTGTGATTTGCATATTCATCTGTGAAGGGCCAATCAGGTCAGTTCACTTAAAAATCCAGAGCCAGTGCAATTTCAGAGTATCCCTAGTTGTCATGAGCCTGCCCTAAGCCAAGAAAAAACCATATTAGAATCTCCCCACTTGCAGTGGAAAACTGGTCCAGAAATTACATTTTCCAGTGGAAGGGTAACTCTTATGACTCACCCCACTGCTAAAAAGAACTATGGAAAACCTCTCAGCCAGTGCAAGCAAAATTTTATAAAAATGTTTTAAATGTTGTTTTCTGGGCCAAATTCAAGGTGTTGGTTTTGACCTTTAAAACCCTATATGGTTCCGGCCCAGCCTATCTTAAGGAGCGCCTCCAGCAACACCAGACAGGCCACTTAACAAGATCAGCCTCGGATGCCCTTCTCTCTGTCCCATCAGCCAGGACAGCTAGACTGGTGGGGACGAGGGAGAGGGCCTTCTCTGTGGTGGCCCCCACTCTGTGGAACTCCCTCCCTAGGGAACTGCGCCATGCCCCCTCTTTAATGAGCTTCCGCCATGCATTAAAAATGTGGTTGTTCAGGCAGGCATTTCGGGTGGGTTAGGGTATTTTTAGAAAGACGATGTTTTTAATGTAGAATTTTATTGTTTTAAACTGTTTCTATTATTGTACATTGCCCAGGGTGGCTGGGTGACCAGCCAGATGGGTGATTAATCAATTTAATAAATAAGTTTAATAATAAATAAATAAAATGTCTGAAATATTAAAAAAAAAGTGCATGGGAACACATTATGTTCTTAAAGGACCAGGCTGTACATTCATAAGCTAGGACAGAGGTAATTGATAGTTTTCCCTTAGAAAATGCTAAGTAATGTCCATCGGCACTTGTTTTTAAAGTTCCTTCTCCCCCCACACCACCTCCCCCACCCTGCCCCCTCTGAACTTGTTGCAAGTGAGTTTCAGTGGGGGTGTGACTGAGTTAAGAGCATGCTTAAATGCCCTGGAGAGGACTGTCACACTTTTTAATTCAGTATATTTTAAGGAAGCCTCTTTCTTTTCACTGGTTGGGTGACAGTTCTAATATATGGAATGATTTGTAAAATGGCCTGAAATCACCAACTTCAAGCTGTGCATAATATCCATAGGGGGGGGGGAAGGTTCACCACCTTCTCTTTTCCATTGGTGGAAATTCCTTTCGGCAACACTGGCTAGCACAATTGCTATTGTTTTGATGAAAAATGTTGCTATCAGCAGTGAAATTTGCACTCACCTAGAGCAAGGGACCTACGTAAGGATCTGGCAAATATCTGTGGTTTTTCATTAACAGCTGTTGCAGATGAGTGTCCCAAACAGGTAGCATGTCTGCCAAATTGATCAAGGCAAAAGGTAGCAGTAATTCCTTATAACTCCAGATTGAAGGTACAAAACCTCAGGGTCAGCCCAAGACATTGTGCTACCTGAGGTTGAAGAGCAGCATCCCCCCCCAGCCCCCCACCAAAGACAAAATGAGTCATTCCCAAGGCACATCCCAAGACTGGACATCCCTACAGTTGGCATGGCTGATCCTTCTCCAGCAAATGTTCCTGAGATGTGCACACCATCGCCATACAGAAGTCATGAAGGGTCAGCAACGACAGGTGCTACTCCCTCATTTTTTAAATGCAGTAATGGAGCTTTCCTAGAGAAAACTATGTTTTGATTAAAGTCAGGCAAACAAACAAGACCAATAAGAGAAAGGCTGCAGAGCTTATTTTCCTCCATGTCAGAAGCAAAATTAAACTGTTTGTGGATGACCAGGATGATTACAAAAGACTGAAGATATCAGTGCAGTGGGAGTGGCCGTGCGCCTTGATTTCAATACTCTCTTGATTGCCTGTACTTCATTTAGCAACCGCAATTATTTTTATTTCATATTTACCTGCTTTTCAGGCAAAATTGGCCCCAAGCGGCTTGCAACAATTACAATGCAGCACATAAATTTCCATTAACTTCCATCTAAAAAGGAAAGTCTTAGGGCAAAGTCCTATGCGTGTTAAGACAGAAAAAAAGGTCCTACAACTCCCAGAATTCCCCAGCCACCTGTGCTGAATAGGGAATGCTGGGAGTTGTAGGACTTTTTCTGTCTAAACATGCATAGGATTGCGCCTGTAACTTTCACACCACTTCTAAAAGCTTGAAGCACACATTTGTATACTGTTTGAGAAAGGGGGATTGAGGCAACCTGGTGATTGGGCAGGGATTTGAACCCAACCTTTCCCCCTTCTTCTTCCCCTGCCCATATACAGCACTCTCATCATCAAATTGTACTGGCTGTCATGTCTGTAGTCGCAGCTTGGATGACTCCTTTCTTTCATCCATCAAACTTTGCTGCATTTAATCATCTTAAATACACTGTCGCATTGTCAAGGATGTTTGTGGTACTTGGGCAGAAAGCAGTAGTTATATATAGGGATGCTGGTGAAATTCAAGACGGACTAAAATGAGCTCGGATTTCTAAGAACCTGACCTGCAGAATCTGCAGTGGACTGCCCCCATCAGGCTACATGGAGTCCGTAGACTTTTGGATATATTTTTTTACTTTCCCAAAATTTATGCATATTTATTCGTAGGAAAATACACACGTTTCTGCTGAGGTAAAAGTGGAATGGAATGGGGGACAAGATGCTAAATGTTACGTACTAAGGTAAATTATGTAAATTCTTACGAAACCTGTTATGTAATTATTTGAATATTTTCACACATAACGAAAATAATCAAATCTGCCTATGAGCAGATGACGGACCAAAAGGCGCCTGACAATTCACAAAACACAGACACACTGGATTTGACACAGTTTGTACATCCCTAGTTATGTAGTATGGCCGCTGCAATCTTAATGGTCATAGCAATTCTTGCCAGTTGCAGGGTATTTACATTTGCAGTTTGCAACAGTGGCGATATCAAAACACTCATTACGTGAAGCAGGTGTGGGTAAGGAAGGAAAAGCCTGTCTGGTGTGTATGAGATGGTTTGTGTGCATTCACATGCTTGCTATGGTGCCTGAGCACTTCACTCTTGTAGGTTTGTCTTGAGAGTACCGAAACATCACTGCCATTTTACAGGTGGCAAACTGAATTTCAAAGATAAGAGATGCCCTTCCCCCCGACCACCAATTGTTTGGTGGTTTCCTGGCTTTTGCACAGTTTTTCCTCATTCTAAAAAATGCATTTCCTAAAGCTTAGTTACTAGTAGTAAGAGAAATAAGCTGAACCACGCTAGCATTTCTCGTAGCTTTGGCCTTGCTGCCTTTTGCCTTAGGCCCTGAGCACCACTGGAATGCAGTTCCAGAGAGCTTCTCTGAAATTGATTTTGCCCTTCAAGCTGAAAGTGTTTCAATACCCCTGCTGTATACAATGGATAAGGAACTGGAGGCCCCAGGCCTATGGGGGTACTATGGACCAAGCGGTTGCCACACCAGCGATGTGTATGTGTATATGTATATCAAGCGGCATCTGTGGCAACACAACTTCCCTTCAAGCCTCTTTGAGAGGCCGAAGGAATCTGGGTCTTGGCCCTCCATCCCAACTCTAATCAAAAAGACATCCTCTCCCAAATCTAGCGGTTGACCTGCACTCTATATGATGTCGATCAATGCGCTATTTGAAAGCACTAGCAGATGCAAAGGAACGTAAAGGTATTACTCTATTAGTCTTTCTTTTGCTCCTTCTCTGAACCTCTTTCGAAACAGGGCCCTCAGTCTCAACCATGGCTGTCTTCTTCTTGGAGCTAACTCCAGATGATACTCAGGATAAGCTAAACCAGCACACTCCATTCATCTGCTCCTTAGCTGAAGTGTCACAGTCTTACTGTGCTCAGGGCCAGCATCAAGGGTAGGCATGTTGGGCACCTGCCAAGGGCCCACACCCCAGCAGGAGCCCACTGACTAGAGCCCCCTGAAGTTGTTCCTCCTCTTTACCTGCTTCTTCAGCTGCTTCCTGCTCTGTGTCATGTCTTACTCTGACATCAGTCAGGATGACTCATCAGACAAAGAGCTTCACCGAGCAGAATGCATACTCCCTTGTACTAGCAAGATCCCAGGCACTTCTGGCATCTGTGGAGAAGATTCTTTGGGCTCTTCTACAGTAGCTGACACTGGGGAACCCTCAGATGGGTTCCCTGAGGACTGTGACTCACCCATGGCAACAGAAGAGGAAACCAAGTGCCCACTCAGCCCTCAAGTGTGTGGTCACCAGAAGGTGGGGACACAGGTTACTAGGCAGAGGTGAAGGGCACACCTCAAGAATCATAGTAGGCAGACTCCTCAGGAGTAAGGTCCTCCTCATGAGTAGGATGTTTGCCAGAGTGCCTGTAATGCACTGTAGCTGAGCCATGGGTGGGGGCCTGGGAGCTCTGGCTATATAAACCTTCAGTTTCAGTCTAGCCATTACTAGAAGAACATTTTACCTTCACCTCCTGTGTTCCTAGTCTTGCAATTGAATCTCCATGTTGCTGACCTTTAGACTTCAGCTTGACTCTATTTTTTTGGACTACATTTCTGCTTGACTACTCTCCCATGTGTTGGCCTTGGCTATGCCTCACACCTCTGTATTGGAAACCACCTACTTGCCTGTTAGCACTCTGCATTAACTATTGCCTGTACCTTCACCACTCCTGCCTTAAACTAATCCCACACTGGATTGAAACCTCTGTGCTTGACCATTTGCCTGCTTAATTGCCTTGCCTATTGGATTCACAGATAGATCTTAATGATATAGGGTGGGACACAAGTGTTTTAAGTAAATAAATACAATTCACCTATGGTTGTCCATCATGGGGAACTCTGGCCCTTTGGGGGCCTGACAGATCCCCATGATGGATTTGGTTCAGGCTGCATCTGCGGGCTGAGCCACAGTAAAGTTCCCAAAACTTTCCCCTCCTCAGAGGAGGGCAAACAGACACATTTGTTTCCTGGGCACCCACAATTACTCAGAGGTTCATGAAGGGCAATGGCTACTCCAACTTCTACAGGCTTGAGGCTTCCGATTATGAATTAATGGTAAGGTAATTACCCCAGCTTTAAAGACAATGACATGCAACTCACTGTCAGTGAACATCCCAGAGAAAGGCTTTAAAGGTGAGGAGGAGAGACTAAGAGTAGTCTAAGCTATGTTTAGAAAGTCCCTGCCACTACACATCACCATTTTGTGCAGAAAAACCTCTGCCACTGTGTACAACTGGTTCCTTTTCCCCCTTCCTGGGTCCCAGGATGGGGAGAAGGAGCCAGTTGTGCACAGTGGCGGGGTGCCTGTGCACAAGTCTTTTGTTCTCCCTCCTGGGGCTGTGAGGGGGAATGAAAGACTTGTGCACACAGAGAGCCCGCTGTGCGCAAAATGGAGGAGGAAAGGGGAGCGCCGCTCCTCTCTCCTCCTCCTTCTCTTGTTCCAGTTCTGTGGCAGCAGCAAGGGCAGGAGGATGCATGACAAGGACTCCCCTCTTGTGCCCTGCTTGTTGCAGTGCTGGAAACTCCATCAGCTGGCCTGATGCAGTGAGGGCTGGGTCGAGCCAGCTGGCGGATGTCAGACCAGAGTCCAGGGCCGGGGGGGGGGGAGCCAGCAAAGCTCGCCGAGCTCCAACCCCCAAGACAGATTCCTCTGACATCCCTAGATTCAGCCCCGTACTTCCCTAGCATAGAGTCTGACCCAGCTAGTTGAGGACACTCTGGCCCAGACAAAGGTGGTGAGAAGGAGGAGCAGGAGATGCCACAGCCTGCTTGCCCCCTGGCTCTCCGCCTGCCAAGCAAGCAAGTGGCAGCAATGATGAGAGAGTGGATGAGGAGCAATCGCAGCTGGGGACAAAGAAGGTAGGCTCACTTAGGAAGGGGGCCCACTGAGGGTGTCATCCAAAATCCGGAGCTGGGACTGACTGTACTAATAGCGCCAAACAAAATTTTCACCCACCCCTAATCAGATACGTACAGCATAATTAAGAGCATCATTATGGGCAGGCTGGTTTAACTTAACAAGCCAAATGCAGCTGGTAGCTGGAGTTCACACATCACAATGGAGTTCTGGCAAATGGGCACAGGCAGAAAACCAGGCTCCTGGATCAGCCAGTCCAGCGGCTTCATGCTATTTACCAGCTGCAGGAAATGGTGGTGCAGACCCCTGTTTCTTTCTCCACCTGAAGAAAGCTTTGATGCCTGAATACACACAGCTCCCTAGTCTCATTCCCAGCCTCATGCCTCACAGCTCAGGGTCCCTGAGTCCCTGGTGCCTATGGATGGTAGTCTGCTAGGGACTTGATAAGCTTTCAGCTTTTGTCACCCAGCTGGGACTGTAGAGGTGTTTGCCGAGCATGTCACTGGCTACAACCCATGGCTGTTGGGTCGTGTGCAGCATACCAGGTCACAGGTTGTTCAGGGTGCCTGGATAAGAATGACATCTCAGTGGCAAGCCTCTGCCAACTCGCCTTTGTGGTATCCCCCAAATAGGGCTACTTTGCAAAACACAGAGACATTATGGCCTGGGACCTTGGGGATTTGTGCAGTTATTCAAGGCCATTGTCATATGTCTTTAAAGCATTATGAAAGTCAATACACAATAGGTGTTCAATACGTTTAATCAGCCAGTGATTCTTTTTCTTCTTGGATAATAACACCAACTCACAACACTTTCAAATTCAGCATACTGATTACTGCTTTTGACTTCGTAAGAAAATTGCCGCCTTTCCATTGAAAAGCATCTGCTTAATTTGTACCGATAAATTAGATAATATATACACAAGGTATTATAAGTGATCTCCATTAATAAACAAGCAAAACGATGGAGACTCTTCTTACTGATTTACATATTATTGTGCTATTATGGAGGCTACAATATCAATTATTGTGACTGAGAGGGGAGAAACAATAGAAATGTATATAACCTACGTTGAAACCATGATACTAGGTTTTTGACTGTGTGGTGTTCTATTTATCATTAACTTTAATACCACTATTTATTAAACTATTACACTGAATTCCAAATGTGAGAATTCATGTTTCCTCTTATGCCAAAAAGCCTTTGAACATCACTCTAGCAGTGTGAAGACTCTTGAAAGCTGGTTTACATGCAAATTGATAGTCACACTCAAGTCTCTTGTCTTAGCAAGTGCAGGGCAATCACAAAATTGGTTTTATTTATTTATTTATTTAGATTTAGATTTATAGCCTGCCTTATCAGAAAGGCTCAGGTGATTAACAAAAGAGCTAGTGTGAAGTAGTGGATACAGTGTTAGAGTTTAACTGGGGAGATCTGGGTTCAAATCCCTGCTGAGTCATGCATTTCACAGGGTGATCTTCAGATCTTCATTATCTCTCAGCCTAACCTACCTTACAGGGTTGCTGTGAGGATAAACATAGGGAGTGGAAATCATGGATACTATCCTGAGCTCCTTAGAGGAAGTGGGATAAAGGGCAAGATTTAAAAAAAAAAAGGAAGACATATATAAACAAATAAAATGAAAGAGAGAATTTAAAATTCATTGAAATTTATCCTTGGCAAACTAAACCCCAAAGACTAGGGAAACACCTAGTTACACTGGGAAAATTATATTTCCCAAGGTCCCTGGCTGTAGAGTTCCTAGAACCAGAGAAGGAGGAAGAGGGTCTCCTTTCTGCTCGCCATTGGTGGAGCGGTAGTAATGCTAGTAGCAGCAGAAACAACTGACACAGGGCCAGACTAAATGTTCTTATGATCATGAATACCTGAGCTATGTGTGATTGGGTTATTTACTCCAGGGTAAGCGCATGTGATTACAGTGCTCTGGGAGGGAGGTTTCAGCTTCCCCCTGTTTTTGCCCTGAATTTTCGCACCAATATCTTTGGAGTCAATTAAAGTGTTTTTTCTTTCTTTCCTTTTTAACCTCCCCATGGAGGGAAGGGGAATTTGAGAAAGAAATGGGTAGGGGAAAGCTTAAACAGTCCCCTCCTGGAGCACCATAGTCCTTAGCCAAATTGAGGTCACACATGCTTACTCTGGAGTAAATAAGCCCATTGCACATTGCTTGAATGATTAGAAGAACATTTCATTTGACCCACAGTAAGGTATTCAGCTACTTACAAGGAGTTGGGAGCTCATGGACTGTTCAGAGGAGAGATCTCCGTTTCACTGATGCCCCCTTTCACAAAGGTAAATAATTTTGCTTGGGAGAGAAGAGTGTACTGGCTAGGAAAAGTGGGGCTAGCACGATCCCCCCCCCATAGCTGGACTCTTTGGGTTTTTTACCGAAACCCCTTGGGAACACCCCATTTCTTTCTAGAGAGTTCTCAGAAGAAGCCCGGAAAACTAATTATAAGTGAGTGAGGTAGGAGAGAGGGTCCATCATTAGCTACAGTTGTGGATAGAATAAGAATAGTGGGGATAGATCCAGGATCTGCCTCCCATTGATGGAAAAGCCCAGCTCACGGAAGGTGCCCCCACCTGATTTTCAGAGATCCTCCCTTCCCCGCTGGACCACAGTTCATCCCATTCAGTAGAGTCCCCTGAGCCTCTGTGTAGCATTTTCAGGGGGCTAGAGGGGCTGCTGTGGGGAGGAATGGGCGGGGAAGCCTGTGTCTACCATCCCAGTTGCCCATGCCTAATTCAGGACCCAACCTATGGGATTGACATCCCACAGATAGTTACAATGGTCCTGGCCTAGGCTAAATCAACATTTTCTGTTGATGACATCCAGGGGTGGGGGGTCACTCAGATGAATAAATATAATAATGAATTGTACATTTAGCCTTTAGAAAGATTATAATTCTACTTTAGAAATTTCTGGCAAGTTTTAGCTTCCCTTGAAATTCCTTCAGATGTTTCACTCAAGTTAGTCTTCAAGATTCACCTTAAATTCCACTTTGGATGAAAAGGTGGCAACTGCAGATATGTGTGGAAGACCACTTTCCCCACCAAAAAATTGTGTTGATCTTATCAAAGTCCCTTTCACTACCCTTGGAATTCCTAGCATTGTTTTCTTTTAGCAACTCAAGCTTAGATGCTAAATCTGGTTATGGTCCTTTAAATATTATCTATGCCTAGAAGCACAACTTAGCAATTCTCTCCCATCCTTTTGATGGGAGCATATACAAGATTATGCATGCAACTAATGCATTCTAATTATTAAAAGTAGATCAAGGGAGCGATCCTATGGCCCCTAGACAGAGTCTGGGGGGCCATAAAATATTTTGGATTCCAGGATCCAAGGTCGGAGACAGCACTTTGCAATCAGACCCAAGAATCTGAGCTCCCTGCCCCCTCCCCCTCTCCCTTGCAGTCAGCATGGAGAGAGCCATGCCGCTTCCTCTCTGAGGTTGCAAAAGAGGTGTACAAGTGGGCAGGGCAGGGAGGGGACCGGGGAAGCCAGACTACAATGTATCCTCAGCCATTTGTGTCCCTGCTTTAGCCGTGATAGGCTACGTAAATATATACGTAGGCTATCACAGGCCAGCGTAGGGACACAAATGGCAGCTGCTATGACAGCTGCCATTTGCGGCCGCAGCAGCCCGGCAGTGGCCAGAGCCACCGCCACTGCCGCCGCCGTAGCTGTAGCCAGGTAGGCTATGTTTTGTGGGGCTTTCGCGACATGATGAGGGAGGGGGCGCCATTCCGCTACAGATCCCGGGGGGCTGAATTCACTGGAATTCGGCCCCCCTGGGATCCGGTGAGGAATTCTCTAACATCCCTAGCAAGGCAGAAGTCTCAAAGAGAAATCAGCAGCAAACAAAGGGCGGTACACACTTTTATACTACGCTGCCAAACAAATTTTACAATGGAAAAATACTGCTGCTGGGTAGGGATGTACAAAACTCACTTACCTTTACGTGGATTGATTTGCAGCAGGGGGGGAGGCGTTCCATCCCTCTCCCCGGAATCCTCGATGGGGGGAAGGTGATCCGGTCCTCCCCCCCGGAATCCTGCCTGGCCGGCTCCGCTCCGCAGCAGCTCCGCGGAGCAGCTGGCCAGGGCCGTATGCAGCAGGATTTCTGGCCGCAGATGGGCTGGTGTGGACGCAAATGGCGGCCGTCATACTGGCCACCATTTGCATCCAGCCAGGCTGCAGGATAGGCTACATAAGTATTTATGTAGCCTATCACGGCTAACCCAAAAAAAACAAAAATAACCCCAGCGTATGCAAATGGCGGCGGCTACAGCAGCCACCATTTGTGTTCCCTATTTTTCGCTGTTCTAGCCTACATAAATATTTACGTAGGCTAGAATGGCGAAAAATAGGGAACGCAAATGGCGGCCACCGTAGCCGCCACCATTTGCGTATGCTGGTTTGTTTTTTTGGGGGGGTAGCTGTGATAGGCTACATAAATACATACGTAGCCTATCACAGCTGCAAAGACGGCAATGGTGGCCACAGCAGCCTGGCCGCAGCTGGCCAGAAGACCAGCCGCCGCTGCCGCCGCCGGAACCACTGCCGCCGCATCCGCCCCAGGTAAGTTCTTTTACAAGGTAAGTTCTTTAACACATTTACAAATGGCGGCCCATGGGCATACGCACTTTTTTTTTCAAAGTCAGCCGTGATAGGCTACATAAACATTTACGTAGCCTATCACGGTGTTTTTTGAAAATCTAGCCATGATAGGCTACGTAAATCTCTTACGTAGCCTTTCACGTTTGTTGTTGTTGTTGTTGTTTTACTTGGAAATGGTGGCAGCGGCAGCCGTTCGGAAGACTGGCCGCTGCAGCCACCGCCGCCGAACCGCTGCCGGGAGCTGCTGCCGCCAGGGACATTCGCACAAGGTAAGTCCCATCCCGGAGGGGGTGGCGGGGGGGTGGCAGACCATTTCTCCACCAATTTCGGGGGGCCGAATGCATTGGCATTCGGCCTCCCGGAGATTCGTGGAGAAATTATCTGACATCCCTAACTGCTGGGCAGTAAACTACTAGGTCACGTAGTAGGTCATGTAGGCAGGAAGACCCCTCTGGCCAGGCACCTATCAACATTCTATTGTGATGACTCACAGGTAGGGACAGCGGAGAATTCCGCCACGGATTTCAGTGAGGCTGAATGCACTGGCATTCGGCCCCCAAAACACATGGCGGAATGGCTTCCCACCCCCTGCCACCCCGCAGAATCCCCCTGGGATGAAGCTTACCTGGGGCGGAGGCGGAGGCAGCGGAGGCGGCTCTGGCGGCTGCTCCGGCGGGGGCTGGTCTCTCGGCTGGCTGCTGTGGCCGCAAATGGCGGCCCTCATAGCGGTCACCATTTGCGTCCTTCCAGGCTGCTGTGATAGGCTACGTAAGTATTTACATAGCCTATCATGGTAAAGGTAGCCATGCAAATGGCGTAGCAGCCGCCGTTTGCATCGCTGCCTTTACCATGATAGGCCACGTAAATACTTATGTAGCCTATCACGGAAAGAGCAGGGGCACAAACGGCGTAGTGGCCGCTGTTTGTGCCCCTGCTCTTTGCCGTGATAGGCTACGTAAATACTTACGTAGCCTATCACGGCAGCCTGGAAGGATACAAGTGGCGGCCGCTATGATGGCCACCATTTGCAGCCGCAGCAGCCCAGCCGCGACCGGAACTCCGGCTGCGGCTGGCCCCGGCTGGTGGCTCCATGGACCTGCCGTGGAGCGGAGCCGGCCAGGGAGGATTCTGGGGGGAGGGACGGAGCACCTCCCCCCACCGCAGATGCCCCAGCGCGGAACCAGGTAGGTGTTTCATACATCCCTACTCACAGGCCGGAACGGCCTGCTTCTGGAACAAACTGCTGACCGGGCTGTTCTTTGGCAAATAGCCTTCCCAGCAGAACATGGGGAGGGGAGACGCAGGTCAAACATGGAGGGGCTTTGGTTCCCTTTCTTCTCACTTCTCAGTCGCCTTCTCCCCTGCTCTGCTGAGCCCCAGACAGACAGGCGAAAAAGCCTGGCTAGCTGAAATGCAGAGTGGGAGGCACAGCAGAGGTGATGAGCACTTTCCACCTTGTAGTGGATACTCATATGCCTCCAAGTTTAGAGGCTTACAACTATCAAAGGTGGATCCCATAGCATTGTGCCCTTAAAAGCATTGTCGTTATCACCTGTCGGATGAATGTGGTGTGTGCCAGAGTTCTATATTACTTTAACAGAGCAATCCTACCAGCCACAGTGGGAAGATCCGAGGACAGATGAACCCCCTCATCATCATCCAAAGCCCCACCAGGCTCACAAGAGCAAGGCAGAAGAGTGAGGAGCAACATTTTCCTTCCTCTTCTGAATTTCTTTTAATGTGAAATATTTCCCTCCCATTGCAATCAATGGGAAGGAAGTTATGTACTCCAGGTCATACAGGGACTTGGAGGTGACATCCAAGGTCGGGTCTCTTCCTCTGAAGGCCAATTCTCTCTCTCGTTATCTCTCTGCCCTTGGAAGGGGAGATCTGATCTATCCTCTGGACCCTGGGATTCCCTCCCATAGGCCATAGGTTTGCAAATTAATAGATCCATATAGGCAGAGCTCCATTCTGTGCAACAGCTCCCAGGCCTGCAAAGCAGAGCACAATTCTATACTGGTTACTTAAGCTGTATTGCCTTTAAATACCCTCTTCTCTCCTATCACTGATGGGAGATAACAGCTGAAGCAGATTGGATGCCAAATGGAGAGCCCCTAGGGGTCACTTCTGCCCATGGGTGAAAGGTTCCTCATCTCTGTTTTAGATGTTTATCCACGATTTTATGTTGCCACTGCAAAAAATCAACTCATTTTTACGATTACAGGCTTATGGCTGAGCCTGATTCTGGTACTTCTGAAAATCCACCTGAAAAGAAGAGGCAGGTCTGACAACTCACAAACCTTTTCTCTTGTTTATATCAAAATGGGTTCTGGAAAGAATGCCCTCCCCTTGTCCCACAAGTAGCCTATACATTGGTGGGGGGGCAGGGGTTGTGTGTCTACGAGAAAGCAGGATGGCTAGATCTACATGTAGGGGCACACAGAGGTCTCCCATTGGCTGGAATGCCCCAGTGTATGCATATCCAGCCAGAGGCTGGTAGGGGAGGGCTGGGGCTGGGAAGGAAGGAAGGAAGCTCTATCCAGCCCTATGTTGATGCTTTCATGCCTGTGCATCTGCACCTGTGAAGGGCTAAATTGTGCCAAAGGATGTTCTATATCAATTGTAGGGATGTCACAGGAGTCCAAGAGGGGGGTGGAGTCCAGCAGACTACCTCATGCTGGGCCTTCCAGACCCTGCTTGCCAAGCCACTGCACTTAACGGACCTGCTGACTGAGCCACCATGCGGTCTGCAAGTGTCCAGCAGCCGCCTGTTCCTTCAGCAAGCTGCCATTTTGCGATAGATAGATAGATAGATAGATAGATAGATAGATAGATAGATGGCGGCTTGGATTTGTCCATAAATGCAATGTTACATAAATGGTGGCCATAAAGGGGCCACTTACGCAACATTGCAGGTGTAAATAGTCCATGGCCACCATTTATGCAACATCATATTTACAGAAAAACCTGAGTCACCATTTTGTGAAAAAATGGCAGCTCACTGAGGGAATGGGTGGCCACTGCACACTCACTGGGTGCCCGTGGGCCATGTGGGGGCTCATGCAGTACTCTGAGCAGGGGGTGGCCAGCTGGGTTTGGCAGATGGGTGGCAGGCCGGATAGAGGTGAGTCCGTCCAACCCTAGTCAATGGTCTTTGTGATGAGAAATCCCTGCCAAGAACAAACATGTAAAATCACCCCTAGAGAGTGCCTGAAGCCTTGTAAATACACTTTGTAAGTGTGCTAGATTGCGGTTTCTGGTGTTACATTGATAATGTGGCATGTGTGGATCGGGGGGGTATGTGAGTGATTGAAGTAGATTATATATTTCTAGGGTATTTTCAGATGTGCCCATCTTTCTCCCTGCGCAAGATTCTTTGAACATTCTTAGTGATTCACAACATGGTGAATCTGTCAGCTTTGGTTTCTGTGTTTCTCATTTTTCCAATCTCAAACTTTGAGAATTTCTCCATTCTTCGGTTTGGTTCATTCCGAATGTTGAGAATACTGGAGAGTATCCAATGTGATGCTACCACTAACATAAATTACATTGTGCAAGCATAAACAGCCCCTGGCAGGGCCAAGAGCACGTGCTGGTGCAATGGGTTTCCTTGGAAAAGCCGTTGCACCTGCCAGCACTATTGGTGTTACACTACAGAGCGTTTATGCTAGTGCAATGTAATTGGATACTGCACATAGTTTTAAAAGTTCTCATGAAAATTCATAAGCATTTCTGAAAGCATGTTTGCCTAATATACACATTTTTGAAAGCTGTTTTCCTAATATAATGCATTTCTACCATTACTTCCCCTAAGATATGCATTTTTGTACACATTGTTTTGATTGAGGAATTCCCTGGGAAAATTCAGAGAAGTGATCCTTCCAAAGGGTAACTGACTTTTGCTTCACATAGTGGTTCCAAAGTATGAAATTAGGTGTGTTTGCATTAAAATGTGAACTGAACAAATTTCTCCACCATTGCTACAAAATTCTTGCCCATCCCTATTAATAGCTGCCAGAGATAAAGAGCTTTAAATCAGGGCTGTGCACCACTTTGGCCTGAGGCCTGAAGCCCGAGTTGAAGTGGGCTGCTTTGGGTCACTTTGAGCCCCTTCTGAGATGAAGTGGAGGGGGCACGAAATGACCTGGAGCGGGTCGGGGGCTCTCTAAAGCGCTCGGTGTGCTTCGGAGCTTCAGCACCCCTGGCCCCGCGACACCGGCACCGCCAGGTCCTTACCTGAGTCGCCAACCTCCACCACCACCTCTCCCACCACCTCCACCGCCGCCCCCTCCACCGCCGTCATCACTGTCACTGCCGCCCCTGGCTCTGCCGCTGCTGCCTTCTCCTCCTCCTCCTCCTCCTCCTCCTCCGCCATCAACACTGCCACCAGCTCCTGAGGCCTGGACATGTGCCCACTCTTATTGCAGGGAGTCGCCATTTTTACAATGGCCACCTCCTGGAAGTTTCTGGAAGTTGCCATTTTAAAAATGCTGACTTCCTACAATAAGAGCCGGTGTGCATCCAGGCCTCAGGATCTGGCAGTGGTGATGATGGCAGAGGAGGAGGAGGAGGTGGCAGCAGAGGTGATGGAGGAGGAGAAGGTGGTGACGGAGGAGAAGGTGGCGGCGATGGAGGAGGAGGAGGCGGTGGTGGCAAGGTAAGGAGCTGGGGGTTTGTGCGGTAGTGTCAGGGGGGGACCCAAAGCAGGGTTTGGACATCTGAATCCTGCTTCGGGTTGGGGGCTGTGTGAGGTCGGGGGGGCACTGAATCAGCCCAAACCACGTTGGGCCCACCTCCAAAGCCATGAAGTGGCTTCCGAGTCAGATAGGGGGGTCCCTGCACAGCCCTACTTTAAATTGGCAGTACTGGGGAAGGTCTGAAGTATCAGAGCAGGATAGATTAGAGAGCTGTGTGAGTTCACATCACATTCTATGTATAAATAAATACTTGCATGAGAAAATGTGTCTCATGGATCAGAGATGAGTGTGGCTCAGCTTCCTTCCTAAGTCCTCTTAAAATCCATCCCTGATCTCTAATTTCCTACCATCTGCAGCTCACTGTCTTCGGGGTTGGTGCTCAGCAAATATAGTATGTGGATAAATTGCTTAAGGAACTCATACTGACACGGTCTCTGGCTCTGACGGACTGGCCTTTGTTCAGTGACCCTTCATAATGTGGACATCTGCTTTACTCAAAATCGCTGTGGGGGAAAATACGCTTTACTCCACCTGTGAACCTATAATTCCGGTATTTCTCCTTTAAAAAACACACAACCAGAATGACACCACAGAAAGCCTCTACCGAGAAGGGGTAAGAAATGTCACACATTTTGTATTACTGTCATTTCTTGTGTTAGGCATGGATGCTAATATAGATTCACTTTGAATCTTCTCAGCCTGCTTCTTATTTTTTCTCATGTCACAATAGTTTGCCAAGATTCATGTTCTCTGGATGCTTAGAGCAAATGTTGTGCTTTGTAAGTAAGTAATGATGAGATTTCTTGATGCTCTCTCAGTGGCAACCTTCACTATAGAGTTAATCTTGCTTAATAGTCATTTTGTCTCCCCTGAAAGCCCTGGGGACTGCAGTTCTGTGAGCAGAGCTAGGGATCTCTGGACTAGGGTTGTGTGAGATATTGGATCCATTGTGGTCTTTTGACTGATTTACCCAGTTTATACTACACACTTGAATTCTATAAGAGGCTCATCCACACCCTAATCTCCACCATAGGAAGGAGCAGAGCAGTGGCTTTTGTGTTTTGCTAAATCTATATATACAAACAAAACAATAGGAATCATGCTCCTGAAATTAGGTTGCTGGAAAACTCCGGGTTTTTTAAATTGGTACTTGGGTATTAGGTACTTCAGTATTAGGTACTTAGCTATTGTGTATTATTTCAGGTAGGGACGTATGAGAAATCAGTTTCAGTTCATTTTTGATTGGGATTTACCTAGTTCACACCTTCTGGACTGAACACGGACTCAGATGTAATCTGTGGTCAGAGTTTGTACATTTCTGAGCTTGCAATGCAATTCATGGACCAAACAAATGTGTTCAACAGGATGTGTACACTGGAAAAATGCACATGGAAAAAATGCATACTTTTGAAAAGTGCACACAAATATACTTTAATCAATGGGAGAAAAATGTGTACATTCCAAAGATGCACATAATTGAAGTGCACATTTGGAAAAATGTGCATGAAAATACGCATGGATTTTCATTGGAAAAGAAAATATCAAAACTCACAATCTGATCCAGATTCGAGTCAGAATGAGGTCGAGATGGAATATTGAGAACTTCCACGAGCTCAAGTTTTGCTGATTCACACTTCCCTATTTTCACGGATCCCCAATATTTTTGAGTCAGTCGGCACATTTGGAATTTTGAGAATGTGTCATGGGTAGGGATGGTGGAGAATTCCACCACGGATTTCAGTGAGGCCGAATGAACTGGCATTCGGCCCCCCGAAATCCATGGTGGAATGGCCTGCCACCCCCCGCCACCCCGCGGATCCCCCCCCCCGGGACGAGACTTACCTGGGGCGGATGTTCCGGATGGCAGCGGCTCCAGCAGATGGTCTTTCATCTTCAGTGGATGGTCTTTTGACCAGCTGCCATAGCCACCATTTGCATTCTGGCCTTTGCCGTGATAGGCTACGTAAGTCTTTACGTAGCCTATCATGGCAAGCCAATAAAAAAACCCAAACAAACGGCGTATGCAAATGGTGGCGGCTCCGGCGGCCGCCATTTGCGTTCCTTATTTTTCACCGTTTTAGTCTATGTAATATTTACGTAGGCTAAAATGGGGAATAGAAAAGGAACGCAAATAGCACCCGCTATGCTATTTGTGTTCCCCCTTTTTTTCACTGTAATAGTCTACGTAAATATTTACATAGACTAAAACGGTGAAAAATAAGGAACACAAATGGCGGCTGCTGTAGCCGCCGCCATTTGCGCATGCCATTTTTTTTTGTTTACCCAGACGTGATAGGCTACGTAAAGACTTACGTAGCCTATCACATTTGCATCCGCACCAGCCAGTCCATGGCCGGAAATCCGGCTGCGGACGGCCTTGGCCTGGCTGGCTGCTCCGCAGAGCCACCGCAGAGCAGAGCCAGCCATCGAGGATTCTGGGGGGGAGGACCGGATCACCTCCCCCCCTGTCGAGGATTCCGGGGGGAGGGATGGAGCGCCTCCCCCCCCACAAACACAATCCGCGAAAAGGTAAGTGACTTTTGTACATCCCTAGTCATGGGTGCTGTCACAATATGGCTGCCATGGTGGGCATGGCCAGTCACAAACCACCCATTTCCTAGAAGGCAAACTGGTGAGCCTAAAAGAAAAGTAACTTACCCAAGAACAGGTGCAAGGCAGAGTTGGGGTCCAAGCTCAAAAACACAAAACCATTCCTTTGTACCCACAGTTCTCTGCACAAACTGAAGGAGCTCAGGGACATGTAACTTGCCCCAGAATTCCACATGGGTCCAAGAGGCATTCCTGGAAATAAAGATGGTGCTGAACATTGGCACTTGGCTTTGCAGCGTGTCAGCCCCTCAGTTAATTTTTTTAATTCATTTTTGAAAAATAAATAAAATGAAAATCATGAATAGCAGGAAGCCTAGTGGGCGTGAAGGGAGGTATCCATAGACACAGTAGTGGCTACAGGGACCACGTCGGAGACACTAGGTGTATTTGAACATGGAGTATTAGGGAATAAAACCAAGCAAAATTTTTCATTTTAAGTCACACACATTGATGACTTAATGTGAATTTGGGGCTGACTGGATCTATGTGCCCATTAGTTCTGTCTGTAAATGTCAGCTGGCTTGGCTTGCATTTTTGCTTACCCAACCAGACTTCGCTTTATTGATCTCTCTCCCCCTCTATATTCATCTGCCCACCTGGCTCATTTCTTTATGCATCTAGCTTTGTCATCACAATCTGTGCCAACGCAACTATATAATGAAACTTGTCCTCTGCTATTTTGATTGTGTCTTTTGAGTGGCTTCTGGTAGACTTGGAAGCCAATTGTCCTCAGCAAGTGAACTTACCCTGAATTCAGTTGCATAAAACACACGAGGAAACCAAAATGCCACTGCTTCAGTCAGTCTGCTCTATGTGGCAGTAGCAGGTAGAGCAACAACCAGAAAAGCCATCCAGATCTCTTCTTCAGGTAACCCCGGAGCAATGGCATATATACCCGTTTCTCTGCAGCAGCACTGTGAATTATAGCTTGGAAAAGTTCCCCCTTGTTGTCTCTCTAAAAACCATGTCTCGCCTATGTAACTGGGCAGATGATTTCTTTGTCCTGGGCACCAGCCCAAAGTGATTACTAGGGATGCATGAACCCACCCCCATCTGGTATCAGTGGGCACCCACTGCAGCGCTACCCCCACTCAAGTCCCCCCAGACCTGTGCTTGAGCCCCCATGAGCTCACTGGGCCACCCGCACTCACCCTGGATCCTGTCTGCGAGCACCTGCCATTTTACTGAGCTTATTTTTACAAGAAAAGGGAGGTAATTAAAAATGTGCATATTTAAATATGCACAAATTTTGGCTGGGAAAGTTTGATCTATGCAATATTAGAGGCATAAATGGGCCATTTATGCCTCTAATATTGCATAGATCAGCCTTTCCCAGCCCAAATTTGTGCATATTTAAATATGCATATTTTAATGACCTCCATTTTCCCTGTAAAAATAAGCTTGGCAAAATGGTGGGCACTTGTGGACGGGATCCAGGGTGAGTGCAGGGAACATCCAGGAGGGCACAAGTGGGGGCAAGTGAGGCCAAAGGCTCAGCGGGTGTGGTTTGGGGGTACAGGCTAGGGGGAGCCCAACAGAATCCCAGACCCTATCAGGCAGCCTTGCCATCATCCTTAGTGATTACCCAGCACCTGATTTCATTGCTGATTAGTTGGTGGGATGAGTGGAAACACAACATATGACCTGGGACTGGACAGGAGAAGGGGAGCACACTCTGGCTTCTGCTGTCAGCCAGGGGACTGAGAGCCACCGGGAGGCTGCACCCCTGGCTTCCCAGGAGTGACATCAGGCCAAGGGAGAGGCCAGATGGCCCATCTGTCTGCCAGACCAGAGAAGGAGTAGTTGCAGGAAGTTCGTTTCTCCCTCGCTGCTGGAAAGAGCACTTGGCTCCAACTGCCTCTTGTACTGAAACTGCAGAAGGAAGGGGAAAGAACACTCTGGCCCATCCATCGCCCAAAGGGACAAGAGCCATCAATTGATAATCAGTCAGGAACACCAGCAAGGGAAGATCAGCCTGGCCTGAAGGGCATTGAGATGCCATCTTATAGCTCACCACCTTGTTCTGGCCTTGAAAAACTGACCTCCCTCTTCTTCCTTCCCCTCCCCTCCCCTCCCCTCCCCTCATGTGTCTTGTTCTTTTAGTTTGTAAGCCTGAGGGCTGGCGGGCAGACTTTTTTATAGCTCTGAATCACTTTGGGAGAAAATAATTGTCTGAAAAGAGGGATAAAATGCAGTAAGTAGACAAACAATCTTACAGCTGCTATCCCCATGCAGGAGCAGCAGCAATGGATCAAATTAGTCTCCATGGTAGCCAGTCTTTTTGGCGAAAGTTATTGACCACAAGTCCAATCCAATAGGGATGTACGAAAGTGACTTACCTTTTTGCGGATTATGTTGATGGTGGGGGGGGAGGCGTTCCGTCCCTCCCCCCAGAATCCTTGACGGGGAGGGAGGCAATCCGTTCCTCCCCTCCCCGGAATCCTCCACGGCCGGCTGTGCTCCACGGCAGCTCCGTGGAGCAGCTGGCCAGGCCCAGCCAGGCCAGAGCCATCCACAGCTGGATTTCTGGCCGTGGAGGGCTCAGGGGGGGGGGAACCGCGTACACAAATGGCGGTGGCTATGGCCACCACCATTTGCGTTCCTTATTTTTGGCCATCTTAATCTACGTAAATATTTACGTAGACTATGAAGGCAAAAATAAAGGAGAACGCAAATAGCGTAGCAGGCGCTATTTGCGTCCCTTTTTGATTCGCCATTTTAGCCTACGTAAATCTTTCACAACGTGTTTTTTTTTTAACCCAGCCATGATAGGCTACGTAAATCTTTACATAGCCTATCACAGTGTTGTTGTTGTTGGGTTTTTTTACAAGACTGCAAATGGCGGCGGTGGCAGCCAGTCGGAAGACCAGCCGCCGCCGCTGCTGAAGCTGCTGCCGGAGCCGCCGCCGCCTGGAAGATCCGCCCCAGGTAAGTCTCATCCCGGGGGGGACCCGCGGGGGGGGGCGGGAGGGCAGGCCGTTCCGCCACGGAGTTTGGGAGGCCGAATGCACTGGCAATCGGCCTCACCAAGATCCGTGGCAGAATTCTCTGCCATCCCTACCAAAGTATAAGGGAGTGCCACTACAGTGCACAGATAGACCCCTGTGCCTTGGTGAGGAGAGAAGGCAGCAGCAGGGTCACCATTTGGGGTCGGCACCACTGGACAGCCCACACCCTCAAGGGGGTCCACTGTTGCCTGCCCCTGCCCCCCCCCAGCCTTACAGCAGCCCTTCCACAGCTACCCTATGAGGCCAAGATGTTCAGGCCCCAGTGGGGGGAAGCCCCTTCCTCCCAAGCACCCTCACCCACTGCTGACACCATCTGCAGCTGCTGTGAAGTGAAGTGCCAGCAGGGAGCTCAAGAGGTCTTGGCAGGAAAAGAGGGGCTGTGGCTCTGGGAGCCTGGGAAGCTTCCAAATGTTGTAGGGGCCAGATGGAGGAGAACCAAAGTGTGTAAGGAGTATAGGCTGTTGCGGAATGGCTATGTCTCTTTCCATCAGAGGATCTGAAGCTCTCCTTCTACTCTGGGAGTGGGTGTTTGACAGTAGGGAGTGTAAAATAGCCCTAGAGTCCTCACAGAAAAGCCCTCAAAGGGAATGTGGGTCCCACTTGGCACCTCTTCCTACTCCTCAGAACAAGCCACCTTTGGGAGGTTTCCCATCAGTGTGTGGCCAAGGGACTGATACAGAGATGGAGGGAGGGAGACTTAGAGATATAAAAAGGTAGCATGATGACCCATCTTTTTGTCTGGATAGGTCATTCAGTTCACACTGAAACTCTGTAAGTCTGGATTTGGATAAGGCCAGCTGTGGCTCCTGATCTGGCCTTGACAAATTCCAAGATGTGGAAAGCAGAAACATCTGGAGAAAAGAACATTGCTTAGTCTCTTTCTGCCTTTTTCTGTTCCTCTCTGTTTCCCTATTCCCAACTTCCTATGGTTAAAACATTCAGCGCATGTAGGGTTTTCTGTCTGAAAAACCCCACACTAGCCAAAAATGCCTTTGTGTTGCAGCATGCTTCAATGTGCGCCTGCACCCAGCCCAAACACATTGCTTGACATTACATCTAATGCAGTGGGCGTTGCTGCCGTTTGGTGTGGGAGCTGTAAAATCTCAACATGCCTCACTAGTTGACTGGTTGCCTGGGCAGCTGTAGCGGGGATGCTGAAAAATTCCCCTGATGGGTCTCATTACACCTGCTTGATTGGGAAGAATTGAAGCATTTCTTCCTCTTAGTGTAATGATACAGAGAAGCCAGGCTTTTCGCGGAGGATATGGAGATATAAAGAAAATAAATTAATCATGTATGATTTTCCATGCTCACACAGATGTTAAAACTCTGAGCACCACCCTCAGTGCAGAACATTCTGCCTATTCCCATCCCAAATGATCATAAATTGCTTCACAACTTGCAGGAGAAAGTGCACACAAAATAGTGGATTATTTCCCTTTCCCAAGCTGGAGTTTTCACCAACATTTCATCAAAATTCGAAGTGGATTTGGCTGTCAATCCTCAGAAAAAAACATCTGGAGTATTTTGTAAGAAGTAGGGATGACGGAGATTTCTCCACGAATCTCGGTGAGGCCGAATGCGTTCCCCTGAAATTGGTGGTGAAATTCTCCACCACCACCCCCCCGGGATGGGACTTACCTCTGTCGAATGTCCCTCTCAGTGGCAGGTCCCAGCGGCATTTCTGCGGCGTTTCGGCGGGGGCAGGGGTGGCAGCCGGTCTTCTGACTGGCTGCCGCCGCCGTCATTTCCCCATAAAGTTAAAAACAAAAAACAAAAACGTGATAGGCTACGTAACAATTTACATAGCCTATCACGGCTAGATTTTCAAAGTCAGCCATGATAGGCTACGTAAACCATTATGTAGCCTATCACGGGTGACTTTGAAAAAAAAAAGTGCGTACGCAATAGCGTTGCCCTTATTTTCACCGTAGTCTACATAAATCTTTATGTAGACTACCCGTGCCCAAATAAGGAACGCAAATGGCGGCGCCCATGGGCGCCGCCATTTGCATATGCGCTTTTTTTTTCCAAAGTCACCCGTGATAGGCTACGTAACGATTTACGTAGCCTATCACGGCTGACTTTGAAAATCTAGCCGTGATAGGCTACGTAAATCGTTACGTAGCCTATCACGTCTTTTTTTAATTAACTTTTTTTATTTCACGGCCAGGGAGACGGGGCACTCCCCCCTGGCTTGAATTTCGACTGGGAGGGGTGGGGCGCCTCCCCCCCACCAAGAACTTCGGGGGGAGAACTGAAGCGCCTCCCCCCACCGCGAAGCAAGCTGCGGGACCAGGTAAGGGACTTCCGTCCATCCTTAGTTAGGGATGTATGAAAGTTCCGCCACGGATCTCGGGAGGCCGAATGCCAGCGCATTCGGCCCCCCAAAATCAGTGGCGGAACGGCCCATCCCCCCACCCCCCCAGGACGGGACTTACCTTGGGTGGATCTTCCTGGAGGCGGCGGTTCCGGCGGCAGCTCCGGCGGCGGTTCGAAGGCAGCGGCGGCCGGTCTTCTGACCGGCTGCTGCTGCCGCCATTTCCAGTTAAAAAAAAAAGTGATAGGCTACGTAAAGATTTATGTAGCCTATCACAGCTAGATTTAAAAAAAACACCATGATAGGCTACATAAATGTTTAAGTAGCCTATCACGGCTGACTTAAAAAAAAAAATGCGTACGTAAATGGCGGCGGCCATGGCCGCCACCATTTGCGTTCCTTATTTTGGCACATCTTAGTCTACGTAAACATTAAGACGGCGAAAATAAGGGGAACGCAAATAGTGTAGACGCCATTTGCGTACGTGCGTTTTTTGTTTTTGTTTTAAATCAGCCATGATAGGCTACGTAAACATTTATGTAGCCTATCACGGCTGACTGCAGGGACGCAAACGGCGGTGGCTATGGCCGCCGCCATTTGCATCCCTGCTAGCCAGCGGCCGGATGTCCGGCTGCTGGTGGAGCCGGCCGGCCAGGATTCTGGATGGAGGAATGGAGCGCCTCCCCCCCAGCATCAGCATAATCCGCGGAAAGGTAAGTCACTTTCGTACATCCCTACATCTTGTGGTACCAAATTCCATAGTTTAACTATGTGCCGTGTGAAGAAGCACTTCCTTTTCTGTTCTGAATCTCCTACCAGTCGGCTTCATGGGATGATGCCAGGTTCTAGTATTATAGAAAGGAAGGAAACATTCCTCCTGTGCAAGCACCGAGTCATTGCTGAACCCTAGAGGGACGCCACTTGCACTGGCGTTTTCATGGCAGACTGTAGCGGGGTGGTTTGCCATTGCCTTCCCCAGTCGTGACTACCTTTCCCCCAGCAAGCTGGGTACTCATTTTACAGACCTCAGAAGGATGGAAGACTGAGTCAGCCTGAGCCCTCCGCTGGGATCGAACTCAGGTCATGGGGACAGTTTTGGTTGCAATACTGCTGCCTACCACTCTGAGCCACATGAGGCTCAGTATTGTAAGAGAGGGAGAAAAAACATCTTCCTATCCACTTCCTTCAAACTTGCATAATTTTGTACCCCTCTAGCATGTCTCCCCCTAGGTGAAACAGTCCCAGACATCATAACTAGCGCTGTGCTGAAACCCCACCTGCCCTTTGGCAGCCTCTTCTTTTCCCTCCAAAAGAGGCAGTCACTTTTCTGCCTCTTTTGTGTGGATTTTGAGAATTTTTTAGAAATTTCTGTGTTCAGGGCTTCAGGGCTTACCTTACTGTAAGGTGATAACTGAGGGTGTGTGTGTGTGTTTGTGTGTGTGTGTGTGTGTATGGGGCGGGGGGGGCATGTGCACTCTTTATTTTACAAAGTTTATCTCGTTCTGTCCTTGCAACCCCTCCAGCAGCTTCAGCTTTCTGGAGCTTTCATCTTGGGCTGTAATTTGCCCAAGATACACAAATTTTTTACGTAATTTACATATCTCGCTGTTTTCAAAGGGAAAATTAAGACAAAATCTGCAAATGGTACACACCTTCCCACTCTCCCTGCAGGTTGGGATAGATGAACCCACTCACTCCCACCTTGAATGCCGCTTGCCAACCCCCCCCTACCCGACCCCAGCAAGCGTGCTTGGTGAGCTGCCCAACGGTCTGCAGGAGCTTGGCTACAGCTCACAGTGCCTTGGGGGCCTGCCTCTGCCACCTGTCCATCAGCCTTTCACTCTCTCCTTGCAAGGGAGAGCACAAGGGGCTACTGCTGCCAGGCAACTGTGCCTCCCTCTGCTGCTGCCCAGCAGAGGCGAGGTTGCTCAGCAGTGCAAAGGCAGCGGCGGCAGGATGGGAACCTCTCAACTCCCATCCTGCTGCCATGAGCAACCAGGCCTCTCTCTCTGCCAGGCCCCGGCAGAGGGAGGAGCAGTTTCTTGGCGGCAGCAGCACCCCCTCGTTTTGCAGAAATGTTTCCTTCTTTTTGAAGGGGCCCGTTCAGGGAAAAGGAAACACTTGCAGCAAACATCTGGTGGTCAGTTGGCTGCAGTAGTGGGGATGGGAGGGGGAGAAAACAGTGCCACAGCACACAGCAGCAGAGACGGGGACAGGCTGGTTGTTTTATGTAAGTGTTAGACACTTAGGTAAAATGACCAGGGCCTAGCTCCGTCACTGCTGCCGTGGTAGCAGAGTTGGAGGAGGAAAGGAAAGGTGCTTCCTCTCTCCTTCTCCTGTCCCCATTACTGCAGTAGTGGTGGCAGGGACAGGCAGCTCAGGGAGGAAGTGGGCAGCCGGCTGCTTGCCTACTGGGCACAAGCCAAATCGGGCAAGCATGGGTGACTGGGAACTGGAGTCCAGGGGGCCAAGCTGGCTTTGAGCCCCAAAGAGATGCCTGTGCCATCTCTGCCTGCACTGCAGTAGGTGCCAACTCCAGCAGGGAAAGCCAATCTGCTGTGGATTTCGGAGGTCGGATTCTTAGGAATCTGTTGGGGATTTTGTTGAGGATTTCTCCAGCATCCCTAGTCACAATACAGATCCTTGTGGGACCCCATTGTTGGTACACTTCCATTTCAAGAAATGACCACGTATTCCTACTGCCTGCTTTCTGTTCTTTAACCAGTTACTGATCCATAGGAGGACCAGTCCTCTTATCCCATGACTGCTAATTTTGCTCAGGAGACTTTGGTGAGTGAATTCATCAAAAGCCTTTTAGAAGGCATAGTAAAAACCATCTACCAGATCACCCCGTCCACATGTTTACTGAAACTCTCAAAGAACTCTAAAAGGTTAGTGAGACAGTGTTGCACAAAATGCTAGTTTCGCCCCCTGGAGGCTAGTCCAATTTGCCCCAAAGAGGAGAGTCAACTTCAGGCTGGGTCCAACTCGATTTTATTGTTTGCAAACAGTTCGACAAAGGAGCTCACGCTCAAAGCAGAGTCGACCCTGGGCAACCTCCACGCTACAGTTTTATCACTTAGCTTGCATTCCTCAGCCAGCGTGTTACTTTTGATTGGTTGCCAGCGGTTTGCTTAGCAACCTTATCTTAGGGTTACTGTCTGCTCATTCCAGGCATGCGCAGCTCTTACAGTACTATGTGCTGCTTAAGACACATACAATGGCTTTTAGGTTACATTTTTACTACAATTCCCCCCTCAAAAGGCTTTTCTCAAATTTATACTCTCTTTGGTCCAGCGGTGGACTACGCACTTAAAGGCGCAAACTATTATTTCTGTGGCATTGATGGTTTTCTCTAAACAGCAAGTGAGGCCTAGGACGCCTTTGTTTGACCTACTAGAATGTTGACAACAAAAACACTTTTTTTTGAACTTTTGGAACTCAGTTTTGTTCCGTTCATCAGGAACCCTTGAAACGAGAGCACCCTCTTTCTGTAGAGCTACTTGAGTCCTTTCAGGGGTTCATTATTCCAACGGTGACCTTCAGGTGGGTCAGCTTCCGGTGTGACCCTCTCTGGTGCAGGTGATGCCTTTATTCAGTGTGATGAATCCACTTCTTTTCTTTGGCGACTTTCATAGCAATGGGAGTGGTAAGTAGGATCTGAAACAGACCCTTCTGCTTCTTGGTAGGTGGTTCATCTTTCTAGGACTGGATTAGCACCCAATCGCTGGGATTGAGATTATGCACTGGAGCATCTAAAGGCCAGGATTGGTGCGGTGTCGCAAACCTGTGAAAACAAAACAGACTGCAAAGCAGTAACATAACCTTGAATCTTAAAACTTTTACTTTTAAATTCACATTTAAGCTATCAGCCATAGGTAATATTCGAGGTGGGCACTTATGGAACGTTTAAAAGGTGTCAATTTAATACTTCCCTTGGGGGCGCACCATACTCGAGTCAAGGTGATTGGCAAGGCCTGTGGCCTTTCAACTTAATCTTTCAACAAATTCTAATGAGCATTGTCTTTAAGGTGCGGTTCATCTTCTCAACTTGACTTGTAGATTGAGGTTTCCAAGGGGGGTGTAGCTTCTAGTTAGTTTGTTATGCCTGGGCCACTACTTGCGTCACTTGTCCAACAAAATGGGGCCCCTGATTTGATTCACTCTCTTTAGGTAACAAGAGCTTAGGGATTACTTTTTAACAGGATCTTGGCTACTGTCTGAGCGGTGCAGTCAATTGCTTTTATCATTACTAGCAGGTACCGATAGCCATGAGTCTGGGGCAACTCTGAAAAGTCAATTTGAAATCTCTGAAAAGGATAGTAAGCACATGGGCGACTTCTCATTTGAGCTGGGGGCTCAAACATCTTTGAATCATTTTTGAGGCACAAAGGGCAATCAGCCACTGTTCTCAGGTCTTGGTCCAACCTGAAGGAGGTGCTATCTGCCTCGGGCGCACTCAAAATCGGGGTGCTAAAGGGGGATGATCCCTTTATTAGCTAACCATAATTTTTGAACTTCTCAATGAGCGGCTTCAAGCCTGCACAGGTGGCTTTTTTCAGAGGATACTGCCTCACGCACACAGGGCTCTCCCTTTTTAAAGAAGATTTTAATTTGTGTTATGCATTTGGTCGGGCAGGGGTTCTGTCTGCCCACACACATGGATTAACATTTTCTAAAATCTCAGTCCCTTTGGCCTCTGACACAATCTTGATTGCTTGAAGGGCCATTCGATAATTTGAGCCCTGCATTGCTGGCAGCTGTACTACAATCTGATTATCACGGAAGAAGATTTTAGCTTGCAGTTTTGTTAACAAGTCCCGCCCCAAGAGGGCAACCAGGTATGCAGATGAAACTACAAAGGCATGTTCCAGTATGTTATTTCCAGTCTTCGTGAGGAGGGGCTTACACAGGGGCAATTTAGTTTGTTTTTTTTCCCTTTAATTTCTTCTATAGTTACATGCTTTCCACTTTCTCTTGCTGGGGGGCTTCACAGGGATCATAGAAAATGTGGCTCCAGTATCTACTAGGGCTTTACAGTCCTCGCCACCAACCCTTACTTTTACCTTGGGATTCTCCCAAGCGTTTGTTCGTAGGGCGGTGGCCCTTCAGCTAGACTCCCCCCCACTGGAGGACCCTGCCAGCATTTGGCAGCCTTCAGGGTGAGTCTCTTTTCTCTTTTCTTTCAGCTCTGGACAATCTTTCTTCCAATGTCTCTTCTCTCGGCAATACGCACATTTATTGAGCCCCGGTTGGCCCTTTCCTTTTCTGCCCCCCCCCCCCTCGGGTCACTTCTGTGCTCTCAAGCTGCTGTTTATATCTCCGCCCATGGTGGCTGCCAGCATTGCCTTTTCCTTTTTCCAGGAATGGCACTTTTTTATGTGCTCTCATGTGCACCATAGCTCTAAAAACTTCATGATCTGGGGTCTGATAAGGCTAAAGCAGGCGGTGATATTAAGGCTTGCTTCAATTTAAGAAAAGCCTTTTTTTATTTTAATTGTCCACTTCTAGTGGGTAATATTTTTGTTAAAGCTTCATACGGGGGCTTCACCCCTTTTTATGGCTACTATAGCCTCCCTCTTGTAACAGGCACACTTATCTTTTGGCTTGCCTGTTCTGCAAATCATGTTTTAAATTCTCTGTGCCATGCATCAGTTTTAACTCTTTGTTTTCTCTGCAAGTTAGGCTGTTTGCCATTGCTTCGACAGAGACTTGCTTGCTTAGATCTTACTAATTTCAACGACACAAATTTGGAATAAGCTTTCTTTCTTTTTTTAAGCCTTTTTGTCTGCTACTTTCTTCTGCCTTCTTTTATACCTTTTTCATATCATTAAAATCTAACACCATGACTGGAAAACATTTGTTTTGTATAGTAGGGCATGGTGGAGCAGATCTAACCATTATACTGCTCCTCTGACTGCATGGTCAGGGCCCATCAAAATTAAGGGAAGGGCGTTCTCATATGTGGAAAGAGTTCCAAGCCACCATTTTTGCATCGGCAACTCCACACTGCATGAGTTTTGGCAGAGTGTCAGGTTTGCCTCTGAGCAAATGGAACGTCAGAACAGTTCAGATTTTGAGAAAGAGCTGGAACACATGGGGCAGGAACTTTCTTAGGCTTCAGAAACACAGCTGGGCTTAGAAGTATCACGGGAGAGTGGGGGACTCTCTCTCTCTCACCTCTTAAGTTAAGAGAATTTGCTGCCCCCTTTTTAAAGGGAAACTAACTTTCGTAGTTTCTCTTTGAACTTTTTGAAGGCTGTTTCCTTTGTAGTCTATGAATCTCTAGAAATTTGTATCTGTATGCTTCATTAGGGTAAATGAAATCAAAGCCTTGGAAATCATAGAATCATAGAATAGTAGGGTTGGAAGGGGCTTACAAGGCCATCGAGTCCAACCCCTTGCCCAGTGCAGGAATCTAAATCAGAGCATCCCTGACAGATGGCTGTCTAGCCTCGTCTTGAATGCCTCCAGGGTGGGAGAGCCCACCGCCTCCCCAGGTAATTGGTTCCATTGTCGTATTGCTCTAACAGTTAGGACGTTTCTCCTGATGTTCAGCCGGAATCCAGCTTCCTGTCACTTGAGCCCATTATTCCGTGTCCTGCACTCTGGGATTATTGAGAAGAGATCCTGGCCTTCCTCTCTGGGACAACCTTTTAAGTACTTGAAGAGTGCTATCAGATCTCCTCTCAGTCTTCTCTTTTCAAGGCTAAATATACCCAGTTCTTTCAGTCAAATGCAGCTTTTTATCTGAGTGTTGAAATCACAAATCAAACTGTACACTGAGCTGATCACAAACAAACACACAATCTACAACAACGGGAGTTTAAGGCTATGACAAGCCTCACAGTACTTTTTACGGCAAGTCTTTAACTGGCCAAAGTTCCAGTCCATGTGCAGAGTGCCTCTAACAAAGAAGGCTTTGGGCCATAAAGAAGGGATGCGTTTTAACAAAAGCTCTGTGTCTCTTCATCAGTTCGAATGGGGAAGGTGTAACCTTACACCTCTTCTAGATTCCTCCACAGATAAGAACAGAGCAGTGCTGCTCAGCTTTCCAGCTGTGATGCTTTTCTTGTTTGTTTGTTTTTTTGCAAATCTCACTCTTTTGTCAGGTCCTCACAGACACCTTCCAGCCTCTCTGCTTGCTAAGGCTAAACCAGCCACGGCGAAGGGGGGTTAGGCAAGTCCCCCTTGGCTCTGCTCTGAGTAGGCTGACAGAGATAAGCTCACACAGACTCTGATATTTTAAGAACTTGCTCTGTCTTTGTTTCTTGATTTTGCCACAGTCTTTAAGTCATCAAACAAATCTCTTTCTTCAGAAGTTGCAACTTTTTCAACTGCTTTTGCTTCTTCTAACAAACTTGGATACGGTGGCAGACAAACTGTCTCTGGCGGGCCCCCTCCCTCCCCCAACAACCTCTCCTCCCAACCTAACAGGCCGAGGGGAGCTCAGGGCACCTTGGGCAGGGTCTCCCAGTCTTCAAGCTCCTTCCGTGGGGCTTGAATCGGGGGGAACAGGGGCCTTGGGCTTCACCTCGGAGCATACCATCATGACTTTATAATATTGAACTTTATATTCAACCTTTTCTCACCTTCAGTGGATTTTGGTTGGCACTCATCCAAATGCTGATAACCTCACCTTCCCTGAGGCAAATTTATCTCTTACTACTTGATTCAGACACCACCCGGGGTCTCTTGCCCCTGTGGTCCTTTGCCAGTAACACATTTACACATTTACACTTCTGTAACTAAGCGGGATTCTTTCCGCACCAATTTAACCAACTATCAATATAGGCGAATTGATCCCATTGCCCATTATTCACCACATTTTTATATACAGCATTTACAAGATTTACACCAAAGGATCCTATGTCTGGCCAACTAATTCCAAATGCTGGCCATTCCAATTGACAGAGTGTAACCAGCTTGCCTTTCGACATCTTAGTACACGGAGTCTGACAAACCTCAGACGCTTGACTTTGCTAAAGTTCTTTAGCATGCATCCCAAGGGAGTGGCAGAGCTTTCTAAACGGGAGCTACCCGCCTCCATTGTGCCTACCTCTATTTGAAACCATACACGGAGCCTGACAAACCTCCGACACTTACACGGAGTCTGACAAACCTCAGACGTTTACACAGAGTCTGACAAACCTCAGACGCTCCGAAGGCAACTCAAACAGAAAGACAGAAGGGAAATCAAGTACTTACTCTGCCCCACACCCTAGTGCCATCTCTTCAGACCCATTCAGCCTGGTTGACTCAATCAATGGAGTCCACGCCTTTAACCTCCTGGGTGTCCCAACCCCCGTTCTCTGGTGCCGTGGCAGACCTCAAAGGCGGTCCGGCGCGCCCCACAGGCACCTTTGCCGGTTCTGTCGTTTGACCCCAGGGTGGTCCAAGGGACTCCTGGCTAGCTCGCCAGTTTGTTGCACAAAATGCTAGTTTCGCCCCCTGGAGGCTAGTCCAATTTGCCCCAAAGAGGAGAGTCAACTTCAGGCTGGGTCCAACTCGATTTTATTGTTTGCAAACAGTTCGACAAAGGAGCTCACGCTCAAAGCAGAGTCGACCCTGGGCAACCTCCGCGCTACAGTTTTATCACTTAGCTTGCATTCCTCAGCCAGCGTGTTACTTTTGATTGGTTGCCAGCGGTTTGCTTAGCAACCTTATCTTAGGGTTACTGTCTGCTCATTCCAGGCATGCGCAGCTCTTACAGTACTATGTGCTGCTTAAGACACATACAATGGCTTTTAGGTTACATTTTTACTACAACAGGACTTACCTTTGCAGAAGCCATGTTGATTCTTTTTCAGCAGGGCTTGTCCTTCTATACTAATTTTATCTTTAATAATGCTTTCAACCAATTTACCCAGAACAGACCTTAAGCTAACCATGTTTCTGGTGGGGTTGCCACCTCTTTTTTTCTGACAGGCTCCTTATCTTGAACAGCCAGCCTCATGGCAAGTAGGTACAACATGGTCCTCTCTATGCTGAGAATAACTATACATATTGAATTTGGCTGATACAGATGAGTAATCAATTATTTTCTTTTTTGAGAAAAAAATACCAAAATTTGCAAATTTCTTCACAAGGAAGGAAATAATTTGAGATTTTCAAAAGCTGAATGTGGTGGAAAGAGAAACTTGCATATTTGCCCATCCCTACCCTAGGTGACAGCTCTAGCAGTAATGCTGAATTGGGATTCTGCAAAGTAGTTTCACTGCAAAGCAGTTATGATGTGGCATGGGAGAAAACCTGCACTGACATCATGCATCATGCAGATCACTGTCATCATGCTGATTGCAATACTCACGTTAGCACCACAACTGCATCTATTTGCAGTACACATGGAACAGGGACCTACAGGAGTGGAACAGAGATGCCCTGGTGCATGTGGGCTGTGGGGACTTAGGGGATGGATTGGATACACATCCAGGACACTTAACAGTACATTCATGCAGGTGCTCCAGAAAGGTTGGCCAAAGAACAGAAGAACTTAACATTTCCCCAGAGATGCTAACATTCAGCCCCACTGGTGTTAGTAGTCTTGGTCCCCTTTTCAACAAATGGTCCACATGCATCCAGATGGCATTGCCACATCAGTCTTCAGTGGGAGTCATAATGTTAGAATGTCCAGAATCCCAATGTTTACATAGTTATAGGTCAGTCTCTAACCTGTTCTGTGGGTTTTTTAAAAATAGTTAAGCAAAGTGTTTGGGATCTCAAAGCTGCCAATTTCTAATTTATCTCCAATATGGTACATAATATAAAGTCTGTACTGACAATTGTGATCAATGACCTCTTCAGGGTTATTGGTGGTGGCGGCCCTTCCATCTCAATCACATTTGTTTTGTCAGCAGCATCTGACAGGCTGGGAGTTCTGTGTTGTACTTGCTACATAGGGCAGTAGAGAAATTATCTAAATTGGCGTATGGTATTTGTGGTTTCAGTCCCTGCTTCCCCACTCCACACTGTCCCATGTTTTATCTTGTGGCAAGCAAGCACCACTAACAGCATAATTCTGTGCTTGTCTATGCAGAAGTAAGTCCCATTAAGTTTCAGTGGGACTTACTCCCAGGTAAGTGTTTATAGGACTGTAGCCTAATCCACCTGTGTAATGTAATCCACCCTTATGTGAACAATCTGGGCAAGGGCAGTTTTGAGGAGGAGAATTCCTTGTGTGAAAGTTTGAGCCCTTACAGAGTCATTTTTTTATCTGTCAGAATCAATACAGATTAATCTTGGCATTTGGATTGTAGCAGGAGTGTGGCCTTCCAGATATTGTTGGACCCCAATTCCCACCAGTCCCAGCATGACCAATGGTCAAGGGTGATGGGACTTGTAGCCTACCAATATCCACAGGTTCCCCATCCCTGGAAGTTGTTAAGCTTCCAATATGTGAGCTTATCTATGTTGATGTTGTTATTAAAATTTATGCATCGCTTCCCACTGCAAAAAGCAGTCTCAAAGCAACTTATTCACACAGGCACAGAAACACATAATTAATATAAAAGAAAAAAGCTGAAATCAATATAAAACATAATCAGTCCAATGCAAATAACAATAAACACCATAAAAATCTAAATAACAATACAGTATGAAAAGTAGTCATCTGCTATACACAAAAACTAACCATCACCACCCCTTGCAGCCTAGAATCAACACCAGAGAAGCAACCCAGAACAACTGGGCCATACCTGATTTCCAAATGCCTGGGGAAAGAAGTATGTCTTTGTCTGCTGCCAAAAATATGAACTTTGGCACCAGGCAATTTCCATTGGGGAGAATGTTCCATAAATATGGAGTTATCACAGAAAAGACTGGTTCCCAAACTGCCACCCCACCCCTGAGTTTCTCTCAGAAGGGGTGCACAGAGAAAGGCCTCTGAAACCAGCCTCAGGACCAGGTAGGTTCATATGGGAAGAGGCAGTCCTCGAGGTAGGGGGTCTGGAGCCATGCATATGATATCCCTGGTATATAACATTTCCTTGAATGAAGGAAAATGAACAAGTGAAGCCAATACAGCATGGCAGTTAACATGTTGGCTATGAAGCAGGAGACTTCCCAGTCTGAGCACAATACTCCATCCAGCTGTGAGGGCTGAAAAGCTTATACTTTTTTAAACAAACAAACAGTACAATTCTGGGTCTCTATGAATTGTGTGGTGAGGATTTCCACATGTAAATTAATGGCTTGAGAATATGAGTAAGAATTTCCCAGCTTGCCCCCTGCCCCCTCAATTGCTACTGAATTTTGCTTCAAATGAAATTTTGAGGCATATTTGGACGTTTCTTCTTGGGCAAAACATCCAGGTTATTTTGAAAAGAAGCAAGCAGAGCTTTGAAAGCGCTAGGAAAATGCCTTTTCCTGTGTGTGCATATCCTTTAACAGTTACTAAATATGTATGATCTCAACGTTATTGGCTGACAGCAATTGGAATGATAAACGTTATGAATACAATTAATGGACCCTGGAGTGCTGACACACTCAGTAGCTGCACAATTACCATGAGAGCTGGGAAATGACTTAATAATGGGAGAAAGCAATATTATTGTGCTGCTGCTGTGCACCTCTTGTGTATGGTGTTACCATGTAGGTGTCTTCCTTCCTCCTCCTACATGAGGCCTGTACAATGTTTGACCCACCAAACTGAAAGCATCCCGCTAGTCATGCACTGTAATGTAAATCCAGTGGTGGTGGCCCAAGACATTTGACTGTTTGAGGCAAAATGCTCCACTCCATACCACTACTAGGGCCAATGCTCCTGAAGAGTCTTCCTGTATCATTCAGACACCAGTTCCTGCCTTCATGTATCCGCACTGCCCCACTGTGCCACCAGAAGCAGAATGCTGCATCCTACCAGGTGGCAGGGACAGCCTTGTGTAAATCAAAGATTACCAGGGCAGCAGATGTGTTTGAGGGAAGCCTCACCAAAACTGTGACAGACTTCATCTTTTATGTGTCAGGATTAAGGATGGTGAGAGTTTCAGCTCGGTTCAGTTTCGATAAGGATTTGCCAAAATTTGCAAATGCCTTCATATCTGAGACAGAAGAACTTGAGATTTAAAATATTCAAATGGGGGAGGAACCAAAAGTGACAGATTGATCCATCCAGGCCAAGGATATTAAGTGCTCTGCTCTTCCAAGCCTAGGTTTTCAATCCCTGTGTATTCAGCCACATGGTGGATTAGGGTTTTCACCTCATTTTTCTGTCAGGCACCTCATTCTTAACAGCTACCTGGCGGACAGGTACATCATGATCCTCTCCATGCTGAAAAAAGCTGTGCTTATTGAATGTGGCTGGTGCAGATTGGTGGGAATTTCGTTTCTGATAAGAATTTAGCCAAATTCACAGAGTTCTTTATATTCAGGAGAGAGAGATTTTGAAAAGTTGAATGTGGGAGAAAGGGAAACAGACAGATCCACCTAATCCTAGTCAGGATACATTTCCACACACAATGGCACAGGCTTCAACCAATACAAAGAGATGTAAGCAAATGGTACTTGGGGCATCTTTTCAGGTGCCCTGCAGCCTAAACGTATGTTGCTTAGTAAGACATATACAAAACCACATCTGTTGTGATAATTGGGAAATAGGCATTGCATCAGGTAGCCAGAAGTGTCATGGGGTCATCCTCGATGTCTAAGAAAATGAGAAGGTTTTCACAGCGTTTCTAAAATTTAAAAAATGAGATAGCCTGGCTGGCCTCCCTAGGGATGCAACAGTAGCACTGCTGCAGAAAATGCTCTGGGTACCATTGTATCTTGAGGTGGTATCTGGAGCGATGCCTTCCCAGGGGTTCTGAGACCAGAGAGAGTCAGATGGGTGGAGTCACTCCTGCAAGCACACCCTGATGCCAGCTTCTTCATCTCACTTCCACTTTGACTGCCTTTCCTTTTAGCAGGACATCCATACCAAGGAAACTCTGCATTTGGCCCCCATCCTTCTGGACCTGCTGCACATATTTCCAGACATGATGGTTATGCCACAAAGATGCAGCTAGGTCTCCAGAGATACAGTACCTTGTAGTAGAATAAAAAAATATGGCTGGAAAGGAGCAAAAGGCTACTGTATCCCACTCTGCCTTTAGAAAGCTCCAAGCTGCTGACACGGGCTCCTGTGTGTCCCATCTAATTACCTAATGGGCCCACACTTGCTTAGCTTTCATAATGCAACAACATCAGGTGCTTCAGACCATTCACTGGGCCCATGTTCAGCCCCTGATTTGAAGGCAGGATGGTCCATGTATCGAAATCTCCAGCAAGCAACTCACACAAACCAGATTATATACCATAGCACAATGGAGTGTAATTTATAATTCATAGGTAGCGCTAGACAGATCTTCTAGACAGATCAAGCCATTTGCCTAGATCTGCAAGCACGAAAAGAGAAGCTCATACAACCAGCCAAGTATATGAACACACTGGTATTTATTGTGATAAATGTTGTTTATGTACATGCTGCCAGGAAATGAACTGAGACTATAGCTTGCTCAGTTGCATTTTAACAGTGGAGAATTTGAACAATCACCAGGCTAAACAGGATATGGAGATTAATAGGGTTCATTTTTCTTAAGAAAGATTGTATTTATTAAACCATTAAAGGAATTTAGGTGGAGATAACCTGTGTGAGGATTCAGATTAATGTTTTGGCAATGAATAATCAACTGTGGATGTTCCATACTTCCAAGAATGTAATACTATTGGCAGATGATGTAACAGTTACTGGGCATTAGAATTATCAGCCAAAGAGCCTTGTTCTACAAGTTACTCTCATATGATATAAGTAACATGATTGAGAGGCAGCAGGGCCACACAACTGGCCTAACCAGCAAGTTGTGCACTTCCTCCTGCCCTGCCTTTAATGTGCACATGTTAGGCATAAATGTCTGCATAGAAGAAGCCTAGGCACATACCGTTCTACATATGTAGGCTTTCCCTGGAGTTGACAACTTGCATAAATCAAGGTTCCACCATCTGAGGAAGCCTAAGGGGGTAGAAGTGTATATGCATAGGCTTCACTGTGCAGACATCCATCATGAAATATCCCACCTTTGTCTAGGGGTGCACGAAAGTCACTTACCTGGTCTCGCAGCTTTTCGCGGTGGGGGGGAGGCGCTTCGCTCCTCTCCCCCTGAAATTCAGGCCGGGGGGGGAGGCTTCCCACCTTGCCTGGCCGAAATTCAGGCCGGGGAGAAGCGCCCCATCTCCCTGGCCGCGAAATACAAAAGTAAAAAAAAAACCCACACACCCGTGATAGGCTACGTAACAATTAACGTAGCCTATCACGGCTGACTTTGGAAATCTAGCCGTGATAGGCTACGTTAATCGTTATGTAGCCTATCACGGGTGGTTTTTTTTTTTTTACTTTATTTTGTAATGGCGGTGGCGGCAGCCGGTTGGAAGATCGGCCGCCGCCCCCGCCCCTGACGAAATGCCCCCAAACTCCCGCTGGGACCCGCCCCCGAGAGGGACATTTGAGGGAGGTAAGTCCCTTCCCGGGGGGGGCGGGGGGTGGAGAATTTCACCAAGAATTTCAGGGGGCTGAATGCGTTGGCATTCGGCCTCCCCAAGATTCGTGGAGAAATTCTCTGCCATCCCTACCATAGGCCAAGTCGACAGCTGCTAGGGGCCAGGCTATTGGAGCCATTCATCACTGCTCTTATCTGATATGCTTATTTGATCAGAATATGGGGTTCCCAGTGAATGAAGGAATGTATGCTTTAGGCTTTGAATGTATTGTGTTGCTTTTCCTTGTTTTATTAGCCAATTTTAGCTAAATAAACTAGGGATGGCTATCACAGGAAAATCTGGCCCTTTGGGGGCTTGATGGATTTCCCCAGAGCCCCTGGCTCTGCTTGCATTATGCTCCTAGTGGAACTGGGAATGAAAAAACCACAGGCTTTTTCATGGAAACTGGGAAAGGTCTCCTTGTTTTTTCTAAAAACCTCTATTCATGCAAATTGCAGCTGCAATGTGCATAATTTGCACAAATTTCAGCCATAAATTGCTTAATTTTGTGCAAAATATTTATTCATTTATTTATTTATTTCTATACCACCCAATAGCAAAATGCGCCTTCAACTTGCACATATTAAGCAATTTATGGCTGCACTTTGTGCAAATTAAAGCAGTGCATTCATTTTATTTATTTATTTATTTACATTATTTATAAACCGCTCCATATCTAGAACAGATGTTGGGGCTGTGAATACAAAAACTAAAAACAGTAAAAGAATAAAAAGATTAAAACACCACATGAAAATTATACTTGTTTAAAAACACAATGCCAATAAAAACTATAACTGGTCAATTAAGGAATGCCTCCTAGAACAGTGCTGATTTCAGGTAGGGATGGCGGAGAATTCTGCCACGGATTTCAGTGAGGCCGAATACACTGGCATTCGGCCCCCTGACACCCATGGCAGAATGGCCCCCCCGCCCCCCGCAGAATCCCCCCCAGGACGAAACTTACCTGGGGTGGATGTTCCAGCGGCGGCAGCTCCGGCAGTGGTGGCGGCAGCTGGTCTCTCGGCAGGCTGCTATGGACGCAAATGGCGGTCGCTGTAGTGGCCGCCATTTGCATCCGGCCAGGCTGCCTTGATAGGCTATGTAAGTATTTATGTAGCCTATCACGGCAAAGAGCAGGGTCACAAACGGCAGCCGCTACGCCATTTCCGCTGCTGCTCTTTCCATGATAGGCTACGTAAGTATTTACGTAGCCTATCACGGCAAAGGCAGCCACACAAATGGTGGCCACTACGCCATTTGCATGGCTGCCTTTACCATGATAGGCTACATAAATACTTATGTAGCCTATCACGGAAAGAGGAGCGGCAGAAATGGCGTAGTGGCTGACGTTTGCGCCCCTGCTCTTTGCCGTGATAGGCTACATAAATACTTACATAGCCTATCAAGGCAGCCTGGCCAGATGCCAATGGTGGCCGCTACAGCGGCCGCCATGGACGTCCGCAGCAGCCCGACTGTGGCTGGAACTCTGGCTGCGGATGGCCCTGGCTGGTGGCTCCGCGGAGCTGCTGCAGAGCGGAGCCAGCCAGGGAGGATTCTGGGGGGAGGGACGGACCGCCTCCCCCCCCCCACAAATCACACCAGCGAAAAGGTAAGTGACTTTCGTACATCCCTAATTTCTGGAGGCACCGGGAACTAGGGATGAACCGATTCCCTACCTTCTGGTCTCTGGGTGAATCTGCCCAGGGGGGAGGCGATCCATCCCCCCCCCGGAATCCTCCAGAGTGGCTCCACGTCGGGAGGATTTCGCAGAGCCACACTCCAGCTCCGTAGCACTGGCAATACGGTAATGGTGGCAGCCATTATGTATTGCTGGGAGGAATACAGCTGCAAATGGCATAGGGGATGCTACTTGTGGCCGTAAAGCCCTGAGTTTAACCTAATTGCAGCCATAAACATCTCTACTTAGGTTAAACTCAGGGCTTTACGGCCGCAAGTGGTGTCCTCTATGCCATTTGCGTCTGTATTCCTCCCAGCAATACGGTAATAGCGGCCGCCATTACCGTATAGGGGTGTGCGGAATACACACCCCATTCCAGTCCAGCAGTCCACAGTGGGGGGGGAGGCGATCCGTCCCTCCCCCCTGGAATCCTCCCTGGCCAGCTCTGCTCCGCGGCAAGGCTGTGGAGCCACCAGCCGCGGCTGGCCACGGCCAGACTTCCGGCTACTGCCAGGCTGTGGCCGCAAATGGCGGTCGCTACGTCAGCTGCCATTTGCATCCCTGCCAGGCTGTGATAGGCTACATATGTATTTACATAGCTTATCACAGCTAAAGCGGGGACGCAAATGGTGTCCTGCGTAGGGGACACCATTTGCGGCCGTGGAGCAGTGCGGCAGGCAGCAGCAGCTGGATCCGGACCTGCCGTAGGCAGGTAGGATCCGGTCTGTGGGGACTTCGCGGGGTGGTGGTGGGGAGCAGTCCATTCCACCATGGACTCCAGGGGGCCAGATTCTTTAGAATCCGGCCTCACTGGAGTCCGTGGCGGAATTCTCCGCCATCCCTATTACCGTATCGTAAATGCTACGGAGCCTGAGTGCCGTTCCGGGGGGAGTCCTCCAGACGCGGAGGTAAGTGAGCTGTTCCACTGCGTATTCCAGAGGCTGGATTCCAAAGAATCCAGCCTCATTTGAGTCCGCGGCGGAATTCTCCGCCATCCCTACCGGGAACAACATAGTGTTGGTTGGCCATAATTTGCACAAATTATGCAAACTGCAGGTGCAGTTTGTGTTAAATGGCCATTTGCAGGGGTGGGGGGATGGAAAACTGTGAGCTAGCCCAACTCATACAGATCGAGTTGGGCCAGCTTGCAGGTTTGCAAGCTGGAGTCCGGGGGGTTGAGCTGCTGAAACCTCAGTGAACTTCACCCCCCCAGATGGATTCTGCTGACATCCCTAAAATAAACTTCTTTCATTCACCCATTGGTGTATTCATTGCCTCTGAATATCCAAAAGGGACCATTGCCTATTTGTAAAACAAATGGCAAAACACTGGCATGTCTTAAAAGTTATTTTTACATTTTATTCTGGAAACTGCTTTGAGAAATTGTTGCTGGAAAGGTGGCATAGAAATATTGTAGGTAATAAATACCTACCTACATACATAAATGGCATTTCTGGGAAGCAGCTGATGATGATGACATGGTAATTCTCTGCGAAAGACATCAACATGATGTGATGGCCAGAGACATGTTCCAGCTACAGGCCTTAGATGGAGGCTGTTTCTAATGGTGTCTGCATCATTTTTGTAATGTGTGCTGTCATTTTTGTGGAGCAAGTAAAAGAGGTGTGTAATACTTTGAACATGACTACTTCTATCTAGTAGGGATGTGCACCGCTTCGGCCCGAGGCCCAAACCCCGAGTCGAGGTGGGCTGCTACGGGTCACTTTGAGCCCCTACCAAAGCGAAGTGGAGGGGCCACAAAGTGACCCGGGGTGGGTCGGGGGCTCCCCAAAGCACTCAGTGTGCTTCAGAGCTTCAGCACCCCTGGCCCAGCCGCATCAGGTCCTTCCTGAGCCGCTGCCACCACCTCTGCCACTGCCTCCATTGCTGCCACTGCCACCATCACCATCCTCACCATCTCCGCCACTGACTCCACTTCTGTCGCCGCCGCCCTCGCCACCTCCACCACCGCCATCCTCGCTGCCGCTCCGCCATGGTGGAGAAGGCAGCGGCGGTGCTGACGGTTGCAGGGAAGGAGGTGGTGGTAGTGGAGGCAGTGGCAAGGTAAGGGGTTTAGGGTGGGGGCATCGGGGGGACCCAAAGTGGTGTTCGACATCTGAGTCCTGCTTCACCTATGGGGCTGAGTCGGGTTGGAGGCCCCCCAAATCTGCCCGAGCTGAATCAGGCCTGCCTCCAAAGCCATGAAGCAGCTTCCGAATTGGATCGGGGGGTCCCTGCACAGCCCTAGTATCTAGCAACAGCATTATACTTTGAGTCTTGAGTCATTGTATTTTCCATTAGATATTGATCCCACTTTTTTTTTCATTTCCAGTTCCACTAGGAGTAAATCAAGAAGGAGCAAGTCCCAGTTCCACACTTCCTTTCTCACACACATTCACAGATCTCTTCCCCTTCATTCATATATATATATATATATATATATATATATATATATAATCACTCCCTCACCTTGACACAATCAATCCACTCCTGACAGGAAATATTCTGACTGACACCTCCCATCAGCCACTAGAACTGGTCAGCAGAAGTCAAGGAACCAGAAGAAACCTCCTGACACATTAGAGCTATAATGTGAGCCTTGCCTAAGTGCCAAAGACAGCTAGGGATGTTGGAGAATTCTGCCATGGACTAGGGATGTACGAAAGTCACTTACCTTTTTGCAGCTTGGATTCGCGGTGGGCGGGAGGTGCTTCGCTTCTCCCCCCGAAGGTCAGGCGAGGGGGGGAGGCGCCCCGCCTCGCCCGGCTGAAATTCAGGCCGGGGATAAGCGCCCTGTCTCCCCGGCCGCGAAACAAAAAGTAAAAAAAAAAAGACCCCGTGATAGGCTACGTGACGATTTATGTAGCCTATCATGGCCAGATTTCCAAAGTCAGCCGTGATAGGCTACGTAAATCGTCATGTAGCCTATCACAGGTGACTTTGGGGGGGGGAAGCACGTACAAGGGCAACACAAATAGTGTGCCCTTATTTTCGCCGTAGTCTACGTAAATCTTTACGTAAACTAGACATGCCAAAATAAGGAACGCAAATGCGTACACGCTTTTTTTCCCCCCCAAAGTCACCTGTGATAGGCTACGTGACGATTTACGTAGCCTATCACGGCTGACTTTGGAAATCTAGCCGTGATAGGCTACGTAAATCGTTACGTAGCCTATCACGGGTGTTTGTGTTTTTTTTACTTTTTTTTTTTTTTTGCAATCCGCCGCCCCCACCCGCAACGAACCACCGCCGAACCGCCGCCGAGAGGGACATTCGCCGAAGGTAAGTCCCATCCCGGGGGGGGCGGGGGGCCGGCGGAGAATTTCCCAACCAACTTCGGAGGGCCGAATGCGTCGGCGCTCGGCCTCCCGAAGATTCGGGAAGAAATGCTCCGCCATCCCTACCATGGACTCCAGTGAGGAGTGAACGGGACAATCTCCACCACCATGCCATGGAATCCCCCCGGGACAGAGCCTACCTGGTGGTGGCGGCTCTGGCAGCAGCTCTGGTGGAGGCTCCGGTGGCGGTGGCTCCAGGTGGTATTCCGGCTGCTGCCGGGCTGTGGCTGCAAATGGTGGCCGCTATGCTGGCCACCATTTGTGTCCCTGCCAAGCTGTGATAGGCTACGTAAGTCTCACGTAGCCTATCACAGCTAACACAGGGACGCCATTTGTGTCCCTGCCTTTTGCCGTGATAGAAGGGATGTCAGAGAATTTCGCCATGAATCTTGGGGAGGTTGAATGCCAGCGCATTCAGCCCCCCCAAATTGGTGGCAAAACGGTCTGCCCCTCCCGCCCCCCCCACGGGACGGGACTTACCTTGTGCGAATGTCCCTGGCGGCGGCGGCAGCTCTGGTGGCGGTTCGGCGGCGGTGGCGGCCGGTCTTCCAATCAGCTGCCACCGCCGCCATTTCCAAGTTAAAAAAAAAAGTGATAGGCTACGTAAAGATTTACGTAGCCTATCATGGCTAGATTTTTAAAAAACACCGTGATAGGCTAGGTAAATGTTTACGTAGCCCATCACGGCTGAGTGGAAAAAACAACAACACTGCGCATATGCGAATGGCAGCGCCCATGGGTGCCGCCATTTGCGTTCCTAATTTCGGGACGTGTAGTCTACGTAAACATTTACGTAGACTACGGCAAAAATAAGGGGAACGCTATTTGCATTCCCCTTATTTTCAACGTAGTCTACGTAAATGTTTACGTAGACTACACGTCCCGAAATTAGGAATGCAAATGGCGGCGCCCATGGGCGCCGCCATTTGCGTACGCGCAGTTTGTTTGTTTGTTTTTCCACTCAGCCGTGATAGGCTACGTAAACATTTACCTAGCCTATCACAGCTGACTGCAGGGATGCAAACAGCGGTGGCTATGGCCGCCGCCATTTGCGTCCCGGCCGGCCAGGATTCGCAGCGGGAGGGACAGGGCACCTCCCCCCCTGGCCAGAATTTCGGGGGGAGGGACGGAGCGCATCCCCCCCACCGCGAATCAACTTTTGAGTTCAGGTAAGGGACTTTCGTACATCCCTACGTGATAGGCTACATAAATACATACGTAGCCTGTCACGGCTAACACAGGGACGCAAATGGTGTAGCGGCTGTCATTTGCATCCCTGCCTTTCTCCGTGATAGGCTACATAAATATTTACGTAGCCTATCATGGCTATGGCAGGGACACAAATGGTGGCCGCTACTGCAGCTGCCATTTGTGGCCGCGGCCCAGCAGCGGACAGAGGTCCAGCTGGAGGCAGCCCCAGCCGGTGGCTCCAAAGAGTCGCTGTGGAGCAAAGCCGGCTGGGGAGGATTTCGGAGGGGGGACGGAGCACCTCCCCCCAACCATGGATGGCCCCAGCAGAACAAGGTGTTTCGTATACCCCTAAAGACAGCAGGTGCTGCTGGATGTTATTTTTTTAATATATAGCTCCATTTTACTGAGATGCTCAACACACATTGACTGCTCAGCAAAAGCAGTGCAGAATATTAACCTTTGTTAGAAGTAGCAGCAGCAGCAGCAGCAACAGCTAAAAGCCTGTCAAGTTTAACTGATGGGACAGAGAGTGCTAGTCCTTTCCCGAGCCGCACTCCCTGTCCTCCCATCTATCACTGAGGCCATTTCCTTAGGAAGAGCAAGGGGTGTGGCCTGGCCTGCTTTTCCAAACCTACATCTGTTTACTCAAAATGAACAGGGGCCACAGGCTAGGTCCCAAGGAGCTAAGGAATGCTGCCCCTCTCCATCTCGCAAACTGTCCTGCCTCTGGAAAGTATTTCCTATTGTGTGTGTTTTAAGGATGGGGGGGGGCAAAGGACATATATTGTCCCTCCCCTCACAGCCCAGGTCCTCACTTCAGGAGGGAGAGAGGAGATTATGACTTCCATTAAATGGGCCCTTGTCAGTGGTGGCTGGGCAACTCAGCAGAGCTGTGCCAGGTTTAATGGGGCTCTGGACAAGTTAAGTGCCACCCCCCCCCCCAATGCTGCCTCTGATAAATCCCTCCCAAACTTTCCAGGTGATGGGAATGAACAGTGGTGGGCAGCAACATTGAGAGCAGTGTAGCTCCCTTTTCCCCAATGCTCCAATTTCCCATTTGGCTCAGCGCCAATAAGAATCAAGATAGCCCTGTCTGCATAGAGCGGGGGTGCAGAACCTTAGGCCTGGGGGCCAAATCCAGCCCTCCTGAGATCCCAATCTGGCCTTTGGGGGTTTCCCAGATTGCAACACCCCCTTCTGCTGGCCCCACCCTCTTTCCCACAACCACCTATTTTTGGGAGGTTTCCCAGCTTTTGTGCAGTCCCCCCCCCCAATTCTAAAAGGTTGAAATGCCTCTCCCAAGGCTTAGTTAATGGCAATAAGAGGTGTAAGCTAAGAGAGGCTGGGGTGGTTTTGGTATTTTGCCCACACCCCTTTTGCCTTTGGCCCCACCCACCACTGGAATGTAGCTCCGAAGAGCATCTCCAACAAGGAATTTGGCCTTCAAGCTGAAAGGGGTACAGCACCCTTGGCATTCCTGCATAGCCCTACCCTGGGTTCTCTTTCTTGGCCATACAATAGCAGGATGGAATGTAGGGGGAGTAGAATAAAATAGGGGCTGGCCTTTTTGTCCATATAGATTTTTTTCAGCACCACTGTTTTGGGGTCAAAGCACATGCAGTATGCTTTCCTTTCTGACCTCAACCATCTGTTTAAGAAACTCATCTACACCAAACCCTGACTTCAGTATCTTTATATACGTATCAATTTGTATTTGGCAGTTCTATTGGGTGGGTGTTTAATCTTAGCTATATAGTACAAAATGTTTCTCATTCAGAAAAATCTCCAATGCTAGCAGTATTACTGTTCATCATAAACCGGAGTGCATTTAGGGTTTTGATAAAAGCATCCAATAAACCTTTGTCTATGTAATAAAACAAGACCCAGTTGAGTCCATTCGTTGCCATCACCAATGGATGGACTCAATGACTATTAGTGATGTGCTTATTCTGAGAACTATTATAAGGAATTGAGATTCATTCTATCTTTTTGCTGTGCTTATCTTTATAACTTTTGCAGCCCACCAAAATAGTATAATAACAGGAGAAGGAAAAAGTTGAATATCGATATTATGTTTTCTGACATGTGACAGGCCTCTTATTGGCTATGACTGGGATCATCAATAAAATATATTCTGAAAGATTACAGCACAAGTCATGGTTTGCAAGGAGTTTTCTGTGGCAATGTTTGTGTTTCTGTTTGTAACCATAACATAACAGTTGTCAATTTGGGGAAAATATATTTATTATTGAATGAAATGGGTGTCAAAGCCCTTTATTATTGAATTAAATGATGTCAAAGCCCAACTTTAGACCTGTGAATCCTGTAATCTGCACCACTTCAGCCCCATGGATCTACCGGGGGACCTCCATCAAGTCACCATCACTCAGACTCAGCCTCACTTGCCCATCTGTAAAATGGAAAGAAAAAGCACCTTCCTCATTGGGCTGTAGTGTATGACACAGAGGATGAGCTAGATGCAGACTCGAATGCACACTGGAGACTGTGGCTGCAATCCAGTGAAAGTTTGACATCCCCATCAAAAAAAATACACTACTCTAGCCTGCAGAAGAGAACACTTGTTTAGCCTTCTGTGAAAAATGCTGCTCCCCATCTGCTTGGTGGCTTCATCACTTCTGCTTTGTTCAAATGCCGCGGCTGTAATCCAGTGAAAGTGATGAATCCTTATCACTCTGTTTAAGAGGTGAAGTATTGTCTCCATATGAAAGAATACTCGTTTGGGCTCCCGTGAATATAATAAAACAAAATAGCTTGAGCCATGATGCTTCCATACACATGTTAAGCTTCCTGCAGGTATGTTTGTAGGGACTACACAGACATCAAATGCAGTGGAGGCTGATTACTCTGATGTCACTGGGGCTGTAATCCACTCTGGGTTTCAATCAGAACCAGTCAGAACTCTAAAGGAGCTATCCAAGGTGCTTAACCCCTTTAGAGGCTAGGGTTTAGCATCTACAATATGCTAAACCTTTAGAGTTCTGACTGGTTCTGATTGAAACGCAGAGCAAATTTACAGCCCCACTGACATCGGAGCCACCAGCCTCCACTGGTCAAATGAATGTGCATCAGGTGAGAGGCAGGGTTTGCCACTGCAATCCCTCTAACCCCCATGCACATTTAACATACATGCAATCATTTTGTGAACAGTGCGAATGGTCTTCAAGGGCTAGGGATGGTGCAGGCAGCCGATTGGGTCCAGGAGTCTGGTGGACTCCCCCCTGGGTCATGCCTTCCAAGGCCCCTGAATTCTCCAGGGACCCATTCGAGAGCGCCATTTAAAGAAAAAATGGTGACCGCGAAATATGCACACATCTAGACTTCTGCAAAATAGCGCACTGAATGGCCCATATACACAAGATTACAGGCATAAATGGCCCATTTACACCTGTAATCTTGCATACATGGGATATTGACAGTGCCATTTTGTGGAAGTCTAGATGTGCGCATATTTCGCGGTCACCATTTTTTTCTCAAAATGCCACTTGCGGCGCTCTCAGACAGGTCCTTGGTAGGGATGTATGGACTGTGTAAAATCCACTCTGTCTGTGTTTCATGAATTATCAGGCACCTTTTGTTCCATCATCCATTCACAGATGGATGCGAATATTTTTTTTCATCATGAGGAAAAATACGCAAATAATTATGTAAGAGGTTTCATAACAACTTACAGAATTTATCTTAGTATGTAACATTTAGCATATTATCTCCCATGCCATGCAACTTTTCCTCAGCAGAAACGTACATATTTTCCTATGAATAAAAATGTGTAAATTTCAGGAAAGTAAAAACAAACAAACAAACAAAAACATAAGTCCATGGACTTCCCGCGGCCTGAGGGGATCACACCGCAGCGGATTCTGCAGGTCGGATTCTTAGAAATCCAAGCTCATTTTAGTTTATCTCGAGTTCCTCCATCATCCCTAGTCCTTGGTGAGTGCGGGTGGCTTGGCAAGCACATGGAGTCGAGGATGGGTCCAGGGGTGCATGAGCGGGGGCAGGGGCTTAGCAGCGCCTGGAGAACCTGGACAGGGGTGCCCATCCATCCCTATCAAGGGCATGTCTGAAATTTTATACCCAGGATACGACTAATCTGCTTGCCACAGCAAGTGTGCACTCTTTCAGAGTGAAGCATTATCATTCCAATTTTAGTTCAGGGGTGGGGGAAGTCTGCTTGGCTATGAGAAGTTTGGGAAATAAGCTATTCCAGAAAGTTCTGTACTGCTTAAAGCCACATATTTTTTCTCCAACAATCAGCACAAATACCACACTAGAGCACATTAACGCAAAAGGTCAAATGACACAGAACACAACTGAAAAGGAATTCTGAACCATGCACAAATTCTTTACTCAGGTCAAAACTGATTATAGTAACCACTGCAAGAAAGCCCATTATCTTGTATTATCAGCATACAATCTCAAACCTTTAGAAATGATATATTGGGGAATATTTTTTTTTCCATTTTTAATACTGTCACGGTCATGCTGCTCTGCCATGCAAAGAGAAAAACCGGCCAGCTTTCTAGGGTTTTGTAGACCTAAGCATGTTTTAAACATTACAAAATGGTTTCAAGTTACACTGAATTTCCCCAATCTTATCCAGAATGAAAAGTTTAAATCACAGAATGGTTTAGTCAATCTTCATCAATTTATTCCTTGAAGAAATGAACAATCTTCAGTTTTTTTAGTATGTGTTTTTTATTAATACACTTCATTTTAAACATGTCCCAAGGCCTGATCAGTTTTAATAATATGCTAACGAAAACACACACGCACGTAATTAAATTGCAACCACAGAAGTTTGTTTGATCTTGACTGCCTTAATAAAGCTTTTATAATATGCAGGTTAGTAAATCAGACAGTGGGCATGCCTAGGAAAGGCGTAAAGTTAGAAGTAAACAATTCCATATTTTCTCATTTAGTACCAGTTTAGCTACCTAAGCTATGTGATCAGAAGTCTTGCAAGATGTATCTATGGCAGAACTGTACCAATTCAGAATGCAGGTGGAGACACTGGAGAGAAAAAGATCGCAAATATGCTACCATAAAATTCCTGCCCGCAGTGATCTAGCATGTTAAAGAGAATTTAACCTAGAATTAGGGATTAGTGGATTTTCCCATTTTATTCTCTTATTGTTCTATACACACTCTCTGTCCTGTATTCCGCTCTTCTTGAATTCCTGATTAGCTAGGAAACTTTTTAAAATTAATTATAAAACTGAAGCACATGTAGTTTGCCATAGCTTTCAGTTGCTTCAGTTCATTTACACATATGTGTATGGATTTAAAAAAAAAAAAAACACTATGAAAAAGCAGCCTCAATGTGATTGTATGGATGATTGCAGGCTTGGTGTCAGGGGTTGGCATGAGTGGGAAGGCGCTAAGGGCCCAGAGGCTCAGAAGGGCCCATCCCTGCCTCCGAACCCAAGCCTGCTGCAGCCACCATCCTCCTCCTTGCCTACCCAGAGGGCCCCACTGGCCGAAGGAAGTGCCATGGCTGAGCCCGGACACCCTGCAGTGGCACATTAAAAGAAAAGAGGTTACATTTTCAGTATCAGTGATCTGAACCAAGCAGACACTGGTTTTAACCCATCAGGTTAAAAAAAACCAAAGGAGGGACTTGCTGGAGAGCAGCTGCGGTGGTAATGGGCAGGCAGGGAGGTGGAAGGTGGCTTGGGCAGCGGAGGGGGGTTGGATTTCAATGGTGGAGGGGTGCTTTGGTGGGGGGGTTCCATCAACAATGCTATGCAGAGGGCCCACTGGAGTCTGGTGCTGTCCCTGAATGATTGCATTGAGATACTTTTTGTGTGTGTGGTCTTATGCCACTGTACACACGCTCCTTATTCATTCATTCATTTTATTAAAAATGTATATCCTGCCATTCTTGACTGAAGAAACCCATGATGGCTATATATTAAAGTCAAATAACTATGTCATAAATTCAACAAAATTTAGACTAGCATAAATGTAAAACCAACATAAAACATTGACAAGGATCCAGCAATCAGCAGAGTGGAGCCAAAAACTAAAAGCATGCATATAATCACATTTAATAAATTCCTGTTTTGCAGTGATCTACCAATGCACACTGCACATTAGGAATGTAGAAGGGGGGACAGGACAGAATGGGCCTCAAAGAATTGAACCTTCTGCAACCTGCATGCATGGTATATTTGGAAATAAGATACAGTACAACAGAGAACTCCTGATGCATCAGTTACACTTTGCAGTTGGGACCAGCGGGGTGGGGAGACAACACAATTCAGAATCTGGAAAGAAATTTTAATGAAGCAAGTTTTGGAAGCATCTCTACTTAGAACTAAAGTAGAACCAAAATCCCAACCACCCCTTTTGTGGGACATTTCTCCCCAATGAAAGCAGGAGGGGAATTTCTACTGTTATTGAGGTGGGGCACAGAATTCCCCTAAGTTTGGGGCGGGGAGTTGGCTTACATTTTTACAAGGTGGCTGAGGGATGTTTGGGAGGGGAGTTGCTCTTTCATGTAGCCTCCCTCCCATAGGATTTCATGCCCAGGAAACACATACAGTTTTATAAACATTAAAGAAAGAACCAAGAGGGATCCTTGGCCACCTCTAAAAATAAGGTAAGCCCACCTCACAAATTTAAATCTAGGGGAAAATTCTCCCACTCCCCCACCTTTAAGGCATTTCACTTTTGCACACCTCCAAAATGCAGAGAGAGAGAGAGAGAGAGAGAGAGAGAGACTAGGCCATTGGTTCAAGACTCCATAGATCCCTTCTACCTGATATGCCAGTTCTGCATGAGCAAGGCATGTACAGGAGGAGTAGAGATGTTACTAAAGCTGGTATGCCTGCCCCTGGAAATATAAATGTTGGATGAATACTTGCCTCAGAAACACCACAAACAATATGGCTTCTGAATTCTTCTCCAGACTCAGATTTTAATCCAAGGCTGAAAAGAATTATGTTCCTTCCCCTCAGTCATGGTACACAGTGAACCAGGTGCAAACAACCCCAAGGAAATTCAGTCTTCCTAAAGACTACTCCAATGTCAGTTCCCCTCTTGGAAAACTACGCTTCCTGGGACTGCTTGCACATGCTATACTATATAACAACACCCCAGATGCTAGAGGGGGGAGGAGATAATGAACCCCCCTCTTCTGCCATCCCTCCCTCCCACTTGCTGCTGCCACTATCAAAACAGCAGCAGCTAGGTAAGGGGAGGGGGAGATCATGGGTGGGTGGGAGTTTTGGAGCTGTCTGGGGAGTGGGCTAGCAATTGATCCCGGTTTGCTTGTAAATAATCCAAGCAATTGTATTGCTTTTGAGGACATTTCTTAGCTTATTCCAAGCCATGATGAAGGTGACTGCTCATACCAGGGGTGGGCAACTTTTGAAGGCTCCCAGGCAGGGACCAATGTCAACCCTCTAGAGCCCCCCAGGGGCCACCCCACCCCACTGCCACATACCTCTGAATTTCGGCAGCAGTATTTAAAGCAGTCAGTGGTTTACTACCAAATTTTGACAGCAAATTTCGATAGTGGAATAAAAAAGCCAAACTTAGCTTTAATCCAAAACTTGGATTAAACTTGGGCTTTTTAGGCCACCATTGTGGTTTGCCACTGAAATTCAGGGGAAACCGCCAACTGTTGGTTGCTGCCACAGCAGCAAATTCAGCAGCAGTGAGGGAGGCAGGGGACACACTCGAGGCCAGAGGGACTTCAAGTTGCCCACCACCACTGGTTTATATTAATGCTATTTTGTGCTTGATTTATTGAGACGGAACCAGGGCAAAGAGAACACGTGCACTCCTTGGTTATAGCCATCCACACATGCAGGCGTTTATCACATCCCACAAGGAGTGCATTTGGAAGTTCTGGCTGCCTATATTCTTCATTGCATGACATAACTAAGGATGGGCGAGAGGTTTGTTGGCTAATTGCAATGCTTTTATGTGAGATTGCCCAATCCCCACCTCCTGGAACCAAATGTAGACCTGAACACAATTTGCAGTCAGAAATCCATACATATCTGACCTTGTAATGTGTTCCGCAAAACAAAACAAAAATGTGTTCGACAACATGCACAGATTTGGAAAATGCACAAAGAAAATTCTAAAAGACATGCTAGCATGCTTTAGTCAATGGGTGGATGCATACGAAACTGCAAGCATTTGGAAAATGCCTACAAAGATGTGCACACAAATAGAGACAAATTTTTGAGTGGGAAAAGATTAATAAAGAAGCTCTCATGGAAATGGTACGGAACGAGCTTGACGGTCGAAAAATGAGAACCTCAACAAGATTGAGCTTAACGATTCACCCACCACTAGACAAACTCAAAAACTAGCTAGTATTTTTTAAAAAGAAAAAAAGATTCTATTTAAACAAGTACACCCCTGTCTGTCTTCTTATATAAGCAGATTGAGGTCAAGTAGTAAGGGCAAGCCCTGCAGGAAAATTCAGATGTTTCTTTTTGTAGCATTGATGACTCACAAGGTGACATTTTCCCCCTTGAGTCAGTACCCAATGAACTCTCCCGTAGTATCTGGGCAAGAAAATGAACAGCCAAAAGAACACTTTAAGGTGAAACAATATGTGGTTATAAAAGATTCTTGGCAAGAATCAGGTTTGTTTTTCAATCCTCAGGCCCTGGCTAATTCCTTTCCACTTGCAGCACATTAAAAAAAAAAAAAAAGTTCCCTGTAGCTTTAGTTAGGGAAGAAATACTCAACTTCACAGCCTTTTGAAAACAGAAACAGCAACCTCACATAGCATTTTGTCATGCCACAACTGCCTTCTTTTGGAGACATGGCGTGGCTAGAAAGAATACAATGGTAAGTGATTGGTCCCTGTTTATAAAGTGCCTTTGTTTCCCTAAAGCAGGAATCCTTATTTTTTGTGGACTAGTAGGCACATCTGGAAATCTGTTGTTGGCATCACCACAAAATGGTTACCATGGGAGCCTGCCTAAGTCACAAAGGACAAGTCTCCAGGAAAGTGAGAACAAAGCAGAATTGGGTTTAAGTCCCAAATACCAAACCACATATTTGACCCCATGTAGCACAACAAAATGCCCATTTCACAGACAGAAAAGTGAGAAAACAAACTGATGAGGCTCAGAGACAAGTCACTTTCCCAAGAAACTGAGTACAAGTCAGAGGTTGGGTATGAGCCTCAAATGCCAAACCACTTCTTTACTTCCACAAAGAACAATAAAATGTAGAGTTCTTTAACTCAGATATAAAATTGCTGATCTTCTGACAAAAATATGTAACATGTCCCAAAGTTCAGTCTCTGTACCAGAGGACTGGAGAATGCCCAATGTAACACCAGTTTTTAAAAAGGGATCCGGGGGGATCTGGGGAATTACAGGCCCATTAGCTTAATGTCTGTTCTGGGTAAATTGGTTGAAAGCATTATTAAAGATAAAATTAGTAAGCATATAGAAGGACAAACCCTGCTGAAAAAGAATCAACATGGCTTCTGCAAAGGTAAGTCATGCCTCACTCCTCCTTTCCTTAAAAGAACAAAAAGAAAACATAGTTTAGCTGGCTGGGCATTCCTCTGGGCCCACCTGGGACTCTAATGCATTCTAAGAAAAAGAAAGGTAGAGGGTGGGGTGGCTGAAGGCCAGGATAATTTCTTTAAATTGGCTGGGGCTGGGGGATTTGAGGTACCTAGGCAGGTATCTGGGAGTGCTATGGCACCACCTTGCCACATATATTGCTTCAAATACGAAGAACACAACTAGCATTGGTCTTCTCCACCTTCCCACCAACAACTCATGCTTTACAACTGCTTTTACATTCCTAATGTTAGAGTAAATGAACTAACTTCCTTAGGGCACAATGTATGTATGTTTAGACAGAAAAGATCCTATATTCTCCAAGCAAAAGGTTATCTTTACCACCCCTGCCCTTTTCCAGCTTTCCAGTGGCAACTCTCCCACCCGTGCCAGCAATGCAGTTCAGAAGAAGGCAGGAAGGCAGGCAGACATATTCCCTGGTGTACTAAACAAATGTTGTGTGAAATAGGAAAAAAAGAAGGAAATTTGTATTTTCTAATGGAAAATAAGTATCTCCATATTCAATACAAGAAACAATGTTTATGTAAGTATTAAGAAGATATATTTATAAGACAAGGTAACGTGCTGCTCAACCGTTTAATTATATCACTGTAGGCTGGAAACAGCAAATATGGACCTGAGGCCTTCAGAAGATATACAACTGCTCATTTCAGAATTACCTGGTTAAAAAAAATTCAGCTGCTCCATGAAGCAGCAAAATCTGCTCAACACCATCTGGTAGCTGCAAAGTATGTATGAGTGTGTCATGGGGAGGGGGAGATTCACTTTCTGCACAGGTACAATGACTGATATTTCTCTAGCAGAATACAATGCAAGACATGGCATATACATTCCATTTAAAGCACTGACACACAGTAACGTAACTACATAAGGCTTTCAAAGTTTCAGATTTAATATTTTTGAAGGTTTTGATCCCATTAGTATATTCACAGAAAGTGGTAGAAGGGGCATCCTGCCATATGTACAATGAGGTCTACTACATATCAAGGTGTTTTTTGTAAAGCATTACATCGTGAAAGAAGTAGACCTTTTCCAGCGGGTTCATACTTCATTTATATATACTTCTCTTCCTTAATTTTAACTACCCCCAAAATGCAGTAAATACAAATACAATAAAGACAGATTGGAGTTCCAAATACATTCTGTAAAGTCTAAGACCAAGAAAACAGGATTTAGGTGAGAGAGAAAACAGACAGCTTCTAAGAGTGCAGCTTAGATGTTCTAATCAAATGCTCACATATCCTTCTGTGTACTTGTTATAATGCACTAGGCATTGGAATGCAATATTTATAACAAATATTTAATCTGGATTCAGTGATTAAATAGGCAAATTTAATTTTGATGGCCTTACTTTTTCCCAGGTAATCAATGTAGAAGTGATTACATGACAAAACTGGAGTGCTTTCATTTTGTGAAAAGGCAATTCAAACAGAAAAACTTCACCTTTCAATTGAGCAATACTGATGAATGCACACACAGTTTCCCAGGGATTAATGGCCAGCTGAGACAGTTGATGGCTTGAGGCTTTTGCCTGGGGCCATTAACCCCAGGTGGTCATTAATTCTGCTAATATTGTCATGTGCCCTGATGGTTATTGCATTTCTGCTATGATGGAGTAGCAAAAGCTCAATCAGAGAACATTAAAATACACATTACAAAAATATATTTTTTCTAAGCTCCTGGTTTAGTAACCATGACACAGAACAAAAGAAGCCAAACCCCTGATTAAACCAATTAAGTGGTTTTCATCTGTTTTATTAAAAAAGGCCCACCAGCAGCACCTCTTTCTGTTCGTGATCTACCTATTAGAATATGTCTCTTGGGAGTGAAAGTCTCTTACAGCCCAGTACTAATGGCTGATTCACACATGCACGTTCCTCACCGGATGACTGCAACATCCTATGGCAACCCACATTTGTGAATGGCCTGTCCCAGATCTCTAACAACCCAGACAAAACACCATAGCACCTTGAATACAGTGCTTTTCAATGGCATCAATTCTTCTCATATTTGGCTGCCAGTCATCAAGTTTGCTGTAACGATATGTGAAGAAATCACATGCGCACGTGAATGTGTCCTAAGAACAGTTACATCAGCAAGTAAGTGCTTAGATCGGGCAAAAGAACTGTCATATCAGCATAATACCACAATCGTTTGGGTTATGACAGGGCTGCAGGTGGATGCTGAGATGCCGTGAGATGCTACGCTAGTCAAGGAAGGTCAGGTTTGTTTGTTTGTTGATTTATTTAATTTTATTTCTATACCACCCAATAGCCAGAGCTCTCTGGGCAGTTCACACAAATTAAAACCACAAAGTGCAGCATAAAACAATATAAAATATGGAAGCTTAAAACCACATATAACAGTACAACCAGAATAAAACCTAGCAGCAATGCAGAGATTTATTAAAATACAGATTTAAAACACCAAAGCTAAAAGACTAGCAAGCTAACATACTAGGAGAATATAAAGGTTTTCACCTGGCACCGGGAGTACAACATAGGTACCAGGAAAACCTCTCTAGGGATCTCATTCCACAGCTGGGGTGCCACAGCAGACAAGGCTCTCTTCCTGGTAGCCACCTGCCTTTGGCAGGGGCTCAAGGAGAAGGACTGCTGAGAATGATCTTAGAGTCCAGGCAGGTTATATGGGAGGAGACAATCCTTCAGATAACCTGGCCCCAAGCCATTAATACCAGCACTTTGAATCGGGCCCGGAAATAGACTGGCAGCCAGTGCAGCTGGGAAAGTACTGGTGTAACGTGATCTCGTTGACCAGCCCCTGTTAACGATCTTGCTACCCTATTTTGGACTAGCTGAAGTTTCCGGACCATTTTCAAAGGCAACCCCACATATAATGCATTGCAGTAATCCAGACTAGAAATTATCAGAGCATGGATAACTGTAGCTAGGTTATCTCTGTTCAGATAAGGACGTAGATGGTATACCAGCCTAAGCTGATAAAAAGTGTTCTGTGCCACTGAGTTCACCTGTGCCTCAAGTGACAGTTCTGGGTCCATGAGCAACTTCAAACTACAAACGTGATCCTTTAGGGGGAGTGCAACACCCTCCAGAACAGGTTGAATATCACCTAGCCAGGCAGACGAACCACCCACTAACAGTACCTATGTCTTGTCTGGATCTAGTCTCAGTTTATTGGCTCTCATCCAGTCCATTACTGTGCCCAGGCACTGATTCAGAGCAGCCACTGCCTCACCTGGGCTTGATGAAAAAGAGAGTTTTCCACAAAGGTTTTGTCCTGTCCTGCTGCTAGCTTAGATCCCTTTTCAAAGTATATGTCCAGGTCTGAACCTGGAACTCTGTGCATGCAAAGAGCATGTTCTAGCAGCTACTAGTGAGCTCTGGTGCATGTGCATTGCTGTGAGAGGGATGCCCCACCCAGTCAGACTTGGCAGTCTTGGGCACTGCTTATCACAGTGTCCTGTTCCTTGTGGAGTCTTCATGGAAGACCAGGAAGCCAAAAGCAACAGTTCAAGCAGGGAAATGGAACCTCAGGCAGCTCCAAGTGGAAATGGGAAGAATTCAGGCTGGGTATATGCATCCAAGGGCAGTGGACTAGGATGTTTCTCCCATATGGTCTGGAGCCAACTGATAAGGCTATGGAAAGATCTGTGTGGTTAAGGCTGCAATCTTATACCCACTCCCCTGAGAGTAAGCCCCATCGAAATAAATGGGACTTACTTTTGAACAGGCATGTATAGGATTGTCTTATTAGTGCACTGTTTAGAATTGCTAGTTTTCTAAGTGAAATGGAATTGTTAAAGTGAAACAAACTCATAAATAAATGCATGAAGGACAAGGCTATCAATGGCTAATAGTCATGATGGCTATATATTACCATCAATATCAGAGGCAGTATTCCTCTGTATGCCAGTTGCTGGGGAACACTATCAGGAGGGTGTTTTGCACTCATGTCCAGCTTGTGGGCTCCCATGGCTATCTGGCTGGCTACTGTGAGAACAGAATGCTGGACTAGATAGGCCTTCTGTGTTCTGTCTGATCCAGCAGGGCTCTTCTTATGAAAGTTTCAATAGACTGCAGTGCAGACAGGTCAGGGCTTCTAGCTCCACCCTCAGTGAAGGAGCCATTGGTGTTCAAGGGTGTTTGCCCCAGCTGTGGACTTCCAGAATTTAGAGGTATTGAGAAAGTGATAAGTCATATCCAGGTTTACTTACAAGGAGACTTTATTGAGTACTTGCAGTGCACAGGCATACCCAATTCATTTGTTGGATCAGACAAAACCTCTGAACAAAGAATTCCGCTACAAGAACATTTTTATATCATACATGTGTTGCATGCATAGCAGTGAGATAATATGACAGGTGCAAGCATTAATCATGTGCGTGGAAGCTTATCTACAACTTTCTCAGCATAGCCTGGCAGTGCTTGCAGCATTTAATAACATACTTAGCAGAAGCAAGACTATCATAACTTTCCCAGCACATACACCTGGTTCTGTTTAAGATAAACAGAGCTTCACTTCTCAGGCTCATCCTAGGCCCTGATAAGATAAATGGTACCAGGCTCATTAGCATGGAATGTGCTGAGAGGGGAAATATATTGGCCTTTGACTCATCTTACAAGCCAAGAGGCCCACTTGCAAGGGATTGCTACTAATAATGAACCAAAGCCAAGAGCATTATGGATCTCTATGCCTTTCTAAGACTACTATTAGCTTGCTTACAGGCCCAGGGCCCTACAAAGGGGCCATGTTCCCTTCAGGTACTGGCTCTGGTAGGGCTGGAGACCCTATGGCTCCACCAAGGGTTCAGAAGTGGAGTCTGGGTACATGATGTCAGGACTGGCTCCTGGGGTTGTCTTTGCATGGAGGTTTCTGTCCTCTGGGGTTCATTCTGGGAGTAATTCCTGCACCCAGTCTTCCTCCTCTTCAGTATCCTCAAATCTTTCTCTTGAGCACATGGGGTACGACCCCTTCTTTTAGCCAATAAATGCCCAGAAAGATCAGAGTTGTTTATTTTATGCAGGAAAAGGAAATAAAGTTCACCAATAGTAATATAAAACATATATTTCAAATGCTTGATACCTTCTTGTTCAGTAGTGCCCCCAGAACGTACAAGTCTTCCACAACTCCCTGTTACATCTCAACTTGCCATGTTTCTCTCTGGGTGTGGATCTACTTCTCTCTCAGGTTACCTTTAAAAAAAAGTGAACTTTTGCATTGTATCAGCTTATCTGCATGAATACAAAACATATTAGCATAAATTATTTTCAAATTAATGTAAAAAGCTCAAGATTTTTTGACACTTGGATGATTAAAGTTGATTATCGTAGCTAAATGTTGACAATGTAATATATTCCCCAATTATGCCTCTCAATACTAAATCCTACGTTGCAAATTCTTTGCTTGTCATTGAGTTCCTTTTGCTTAAAAATAGTTTCTAATTCTATTAAATATCATTTTGGAAAGTTGAACTCCCATGCACTGAAATAGAAAGAAAAAATTGATCCTCAGCAACTCAGTAGGGATGGATGAGAGTTTTGTTTCAGTTCATTTTTTTATCAGAATTTACCAAAATTTGCAAATGTCTTTATATTCAGGATGGAAAGAACTTGAGACTACAAAAAATTAGGGATGTACAAAAGTCACTTAACTTTTCGATGGGGTGATTCGCTGTGGGGGGGGAGGCGTGCCGCACCCTGAAATCCTAATCTGGCTGGCTCCGCTCTGCAGAGATTCTGCGGAGCCACCAGCCAGGGTCGCCCGCAGCCAGACATCCAGCAAGCAAAAACAACAACAACAGCATATGCAAATGGCAGCGGCTACAGCGGCTGCCATTTGCGTTCCCTCTTTTTCGCCATTTTAGCCTATGTTACGTAGGCTAAAATGGCAAAAAAAAGGGAACGCAAATGGTGGCTGCCATAGCCGCCACCATTTGCGTACGCTGGGGTTTTTTTTTAGCTTGCCGTGACAGGCTATGTAAATACTTACATAGCTTATCACAGCCTCCGCAGGGACGCAAATGGCATCCCTGCGTTAGCCATGATAGGCTATGTAAGTATTTATGTGGCCTATCACAGCTATAGTCAGGAAGTGAATGGCGGCTGCAGGGCGGCCACCATTCGCAAGTCAGCGCGGATGGCAGCAGGTAAGTGCTCCATTTCGCACGACTTTCATGGGTTGGGGGCTTCATTCCGCCATGGATTTCAGGGGGCCGAATGCACTGGCATTCGGCCTCACCAAGATCCATGACAGAATTCTCTGACATCCCTACAAAAAATCAAATGTGGGAGAAACCAAAACTGTAAGATTTGTTCATCCACGCCCAGGGCTTTTAGTACTTTGCTCTTAAAGTCTGGGAGGGCTCTTGCCTTGACAGACAGCCAAGTAGGGATGTACGAAAGTCACTTACCTTTTCACAGGGGTGCTTCGCGGTGGGGGGGAGGCGCTTCGCTTCTCCCCCCGAAGTTCAGGTGAGGGGGGGGAGGTGTCCCACCTCGCCCAGCCAAACTTCAGGCCGGGGGGGAGGCTTCCCGCCTCGCCCGGCCGAAATTCAGGCCGGGGAGAAGCGCCCCATCTCCCCGGCCGCGAAACAAAGTGTAAAACAACAACAACAACAAAAACCCATCATGGGCTACATAACAATTAACGTAGCCTATCACGGCTAGATTTCCAAAGTCAGCCGTGATAGGCTACGTAAATCGTTACGTAGCCTATCACGGGTGACTTTGGGGGAAAAAAAAAAGTGCGTACGCAAATGGCGGCGCCCTATGGGTGCCGCCATTTGTGTTCCTTATTTGGTCCCAGTAGTCTACGTAAAGATTTACGTAGACTACGCCGTACGTGCTTTTTTTTTTTTCAAAGTCACCCGTGATAGGCTACGTAATGATTTACGTAGCCTATCACGGCTGACTTTGGAAATCTAGCCATGATAGGCTACGTTAATCATTACTTAGCCTATCACTGGTTTGTGGGGTTGTTTACACTTTGTAATGGCGGTGGCGGCAGCCGGTCTTCCGACCGGCTGCCGCCTCTGCCCCCGACGAAAGGCTGACGAACCACCACCGGGACCCGCCGCTGGGAGGGACATTCACCAAAGGTAAGTCCCATCCCGGGGGGGTGGCGGAGAATTTCACCACCGATTTCGGGGGTCCGAATGCGTTGGCGCTCGGCCCCCTGAAGATTCGGGGAGAAATTCTCCGCCATCCCTACAGCCAAGATGTAGTAGTAGTAGTAGTAATATTAACAACAACAACAACATGTGTCCCTGTGTATTCAATGACGTTAGTGCGTAACTTGGATTGCCACCTCTGTTTTCTGACAGGCTCCTCATATTTTACAACTATATGCCAGGCAGGAACATCATGGTCCTCTCCATGCTGGGAATAGCTGTACCTATTGAATTTGATGAATGCAGACAGATGAGAATTTCAGTTCAGTTCATGTATAATAAAAATTTGCCCACGTTTGCACACTTATTTATATTTGAGATGGAAAGAAAGAACTTGAGATTTAAACAATTCAAATGTGGGGAAAGTGAAGTGGATAGATTGATCCATCCCTACATCTCACCTGGCCTACTTGTGTATAATTTTGTCCAATATACTATACTTACTGAGTGCCAGACTTGGAGGAGGGAAAACTTCAGCTGGGTTCAAATCCCTGTTCAGCTATGATATTCACTGGGTGACCTTGGGCCAGGCACTGTTTCACAGCGTAACCTACTTCACAGGATTTTTGTGAGGCTAAGATGTGAGGGGGACTTAGGGCCGATCTACACTTATGGGTTTTTTCACTTCCAATGAAGTTTCACCATCCGTCTTTCCCACTATGCAGTACCCACCTCGAATTGGAACCAGAATTTCCCACTTCCATGCGCCTGCTTTCAATACCCTGATATCTCAGTATTTCCCCTTAATGTGCTCTGATTTTCCACCTTTGCTACCATATCTGGTCGTAGTCCCCTCCCCTGCCTGTCCATATACGGTGGTGTTTGTATTTCCCTCCTGTCCAATCACAGCTCTTGAGGGCCCCATGTCGTCTTCTGGCTACTGGTCGCATAGCTTCTTCAGCACTCAATGTTTCCTCAGCAACACGCAAAGGGATGGATGTGCACACGATTGACTGATCTCGGAAACTAAGCAGGGCCAGCCCGGTCAGTAGTTGGATGGGAGACCACCTGGGAATCAGGCTTCCTGCATTGAGTGGGGGGTTGTTCTATCCCTTCAAATGAGACTAAGTTTTACCCCCTTCTATCCCCCACTTTGGCTGTTTGTTTGTTTTTTTTAAATTAAGACATTATCTTTGAAGAATCTTGGCTTCTCCATGATTTTTTTTTTCTAATTCAGGCATGATCTGTGAAGAGTCAAAAATTTGAAGATTCAAAGATTTCAAGCTTCAAATCTTCAAATTTTCAAATCTTCGAAGATCATGCCTGAATTGGGGGGGGGGGATCGCGGAGAAGCCACAATTCTTTGAAGATAATGCCTTAATTAAAAAACAACAACAGCCAAAGCAGGGGATAGAAGGGGGTAAAACTTAGTCTCATTTGACGGGATAGAACATCCCCCTGCTCAATGCAGGAAGCCTGATTCCCAGGTGGTCTCCCATCCAACTACTGACCGAGGCCGACCTTGCTTAGCTTCCGAGATCAGACAAGCGCGCTCATATCCAGCCCTTTGCTTGTTGCTGAGGAAACATTGAGTGCTGAGGAAGCTATGTGATCAGTAGCCAGAAGATGACATGGTGCCATCAAGAGCTGTGAGCATGGAACCAGCAGAAACAGGAAGAGTTTGTGATCCTCCAATGAGAGCCTCCATCTTTAAGAGCAGGAAAACAGCACAGACCTCGAGTGTGAACTAAGCTCACACATTCAATGAAGCACCGCAACAGAGAAAATGGGTGAGTGTGGATAGTCACATTTTAATGAGAGAGCGTTTAACCGGACAGGACACTGAATTCATTGTGATGGCAGGTGCAATGTAGATTGGCCCTTAGACACACCATCCTGAGCTCTTTGAAAAAAAGGGTGAGATACAGACATCATACATTAAGAATTAGGGCTACTGATGAGTTTGTTCGTTCACATATCCCCAGCTTGGAATCAAGAAGCCTTGCATTTCTGTTTGTTTAGCTGCTAACCATGTTTCTTTCTCTGTACAATAATTCAGTGATCCTGGTATGAAGCTGGTTGGTGCCTCAAAGATCTCTAAATGGTTATTGCTGAGCTCACCTGCATTCAAAAACTGCACCCCTTTCCAACATCTGGGCATATGGGCTCTAAACTACTTGATTTCAGTTCCTAACCTCATGAGCAGTCTTAGGACCCCTTCTGATTTTATTCCTGCACTGTTGTCCTCCTGCCACATGGCCTAGATCAGGGGTGGGCAACACATGGTCCACAAGCCACACACAGCCCCTTGTCCTTTAGTGCAGCCTCCATAGGGATGGTGGAGAATTCTGCCATGGATTCCAGTGAGGCCAAATGCACTGGCATTCAGCCCCCCGGAATCTGTGGCGGAACGGCCTCCTGCCCCCCCCGCCTGCCCCGCGGAACCCCCCGGGACTGCACTTACGTGGGGCAGATGCAGTGGATGTGGCGGCAGCTTTGGTGGCGGGTGCGGCGGCAGCGGTGCGGCAGTGGTGGCAGAAGGTGCAGCGGCAGTGGAAGGTGCAGCAGCAGGGGCATAAGGTGTGGCGGGGGCGGCAGCGGGGGCAGTGGGGGCAGCAGGTGCGGTGGTAGCGGGGGCAGTAGCAGTAGAAGGTGCAGCAGCAGAAGGTGCGGCGGCAGCAGTGGTGGTGGAATGTGTGGGGGTGGCGGAGGTGGCAGCGGGGGCAGCAGTTGTGGCGGCGGGGGTGGGGGCGGCGGTGGGGGCGGGGCGGCTGGTCTCCTGGCTGTCTGCGGCTGGGCACAGCGTACGCAAATGGTGGCGGCTACAGCGGCCGCCATTTGCGTTCACTATTTTTCGCCGTTGTAGCCTACATAAATATTTACGTAGGCTACAACGGCGAAAAATAGCGAACGCAAATGGCGGCCGCCATAGCCGCTGTCATTTGCGTACGCATTTTTTTTTTTTACTTTGCTGTGAAAGGCATTTTTTTTTACTTTGCCGTAATATGTACGTAGCCTATCACGGTTAAGTACAGGGACGCAAATGGCAGCAGCTATGGCCGCCGCCATTTGTGTCCCTGCTGCCCAGCAGCCGGATGTCCGGCTGCTGGCGGAGCCGGCCGGCAGCTCCACAGAATCCCTGCGGAGCGAAGCCAGCCAGGCAGGATTCTGGGGGGAGGGACGGAGCGCCTCCCCCCCCACACCGCAAAGCAGATCTGCAAAATGGTAAGTGACTTCTGTACATCCCTATGCTTCCACTGCCCCTTTGCCACCTAGTTTGCTGTGGCTGAATTTTGGCAGCAAGGTGGCAACGGGGCAGGAATGTGGTCCCTGCGGGGTTGGGGGGGGGGATTGGCCCACAGGATCATGGAAGTTGTCTACTCCTGGCCTAGACCATTCAATATTACTAGAATAGTGTGGGAGGGGCACACACTGTGGTAACTCCCATACTGCTAAGATAATATCAGGAGCATACCCTGAGAGAGAAGCAACAGGTGTTCTCCGACTGAGTCATACACCTGCCTCAGTTTCCATTCTGCTGCTGTCTCCCATCGAGTGTTCCTAAAATCTATACACTGTCGTTGTTTTTTGGATCTAAATTTTAAATAACCCAGCATGTGTGTCATTAGTTTTAATCACAGGCCCTTCTTCACTCAATTTATTAGCACATTCTCTTTTCAACATGGGTATGGTGCATTATGGCTCAGGTATCTGTGTGCCACAAAACCATTCAACTGTTATTATGTCAGGACACATTACAAGTAGATGACAGGATGCTTGTCTTTCAAGTGCTCATATCCTCAAAAAACTGAAATAAATAATAACTGAGCCTGTCAACTGATGAAAGAATTCCCGCTGATTAATCATTTGCCTTTTAGCCAATGAAATTGAATAAATGTGCACATTACAATTTCTATAGGTAACCTTTGGGGCTATTGAAGGATAGGTCCTCTTTAATATTTTCTTTTCAATCCTTATTCGATAATGCAACAGAACCTACAAAACCTTTACAAAATAAAGGAAGTGTTGCCCTAAAGTCTCAGCCCTACCAATTAATTAACTAAAACTTTGGTTGATTGATCTACTGATTAAACAAATTAAAGTGTGCAGAGCTAATAAAAATGAATCATTGGCTCAGGCTAACGATGAACAATTGGATCATTTTGCAGATCTCATTAGCCTTTGCTGAGTGTCATTGAAAGCATCCATTTGGTTGCGCCTTACAACGGCCTCATTTTTCTGCAGAATCTGCCTGGCTCATCATATTCAGCTGAAATAGTACACCGGAGGAACTGATATTCTACACTGTAAACTATGCCCTCCTCATGAATGCCCAAATGCATAGTGACCATGCTGGTTGGGGCTTATGGGAATGCTAGTGCAAAACATCAGCCATAGGTGTTTATGTTGCCTCTCTCTCTAAAGGTAGGTAGGTGTGTGTGTGTGTGGTGGTGGGGGAGGAATCATCACATGAATTGGTCCTCCATATGATTGAGCATTTATGCAAAAAAGCCAATTTTGTACTGGAGGACCACTGCATGGAGAGAAGGGAATCTGTACCACTTTCCACCACACTATTTCAAGCATGGCCCCAGCTGAATTATGTACTACATCTATGAGTAATAAGAATACAACTGAAGCATATTGGGATGTACAAGCAACAGGTTATACATGAAAAACTGTCTGCTCTAGGATCTTGATAAGACAGATTTCACCAGCCGTAGTCATTAATGTTCTCTATCACTCAAAAGCTATTAAATTCTAACATGGCGAACAGGCTAAAATAAATCAGGGTATGATTTGATTTACCTTTCACATTGGAATAGCATCCTTGGGAAATATTGTCTTTGTTTGAACACTGCATCTCTGAAGTTCAGAAAAATGCATCCAAGTTTTAGATGGTTGTTGTTGTTCAGTCGTTCAGTCATGTCCGACTCTTCGTGACCCCATGGACCATAGCACGCCAGGCCTTCCTGTCCTGCGCTCTCTCCCGGAGCGTGCTCAAGTTCATATTCATTGCATCCGTGATGCTATCTAGCCATCTCATCCTCTGCCGTCCCCTTCTCCTTTTGCCTTCAGTCTTTCCCAGCATCAGGGTCTTTTCCAGGGAGTTTTCTCTTCGCATTAGGTGGCCAAAATATTTGAGCTTCAGCTTCATTATCTGTCCTTCCAATGAGCACTCAGGGTTGATTTCCTTTAGGATGGATTGATTTGACCTCCTTGCAGTCCAGGGGACTCGTAAGAGTCTTCTCCAGCACCACAGTTTGAAAGCATCAATTCTTCGGCGCTCAGCCTTCCTTATAGTCCAGCTCTCACAGCCATACATTACTACTGGGAAAACCATAGCTTTGATTAGACGGACCTTTGTCGGCAAGGTGAGGTCTCTGTTTCTTACTATGCTGTCTAGGTTGGCCATAGCTTTCCTCCCAAGGAGCAAGCGTCTTTTAATTTCATGGCTACAGTCACCGTCTGCGGTGATCTTGGAGCCCAAGAAAGTAAAATCTGTCACTGCTTCCATTTCTTCCCCTTCTATATGCCAGGAAGTGATGGGGCCAGATGCCATGATCTTCGTTTTTTTAATGTTGAGTTTCAAACCAGCTTTTGCACTCTCCTCTTTCACCCTCAACAAGGGGCTCTTGAGATCCTCTTCGCTTTCTGCCATTAGGGTGGTATTGTCTGCATATCGGAGGTTGTTGATAATTCTCCCAGCAATCTTAATTCCGACCTCTGATTCATCCAACCCGGCGTTTCTCATGATGTACTCTGCATATAAGTTAAATAAGCAGGGTGACAATATGCAGCCTTGTCGTACTCCTTTCCCAGTTTTGAACCAATCGGTTGTTCCATGTCTGGTTCTTACTGTTGCTTCTTGACCCTCGTACAGGTTTCTCAGGAGACAGGTAAGGTGGTCTGGTACTCCCATCACTTTAAGAATTTGCCACAGTTTGTTGTGATCCACACAATCAAAGGCTTTAGCATAGTCAATGAAGCAGAAATAGACGTTTTTCTGGAATTCTCTTGCTTTCTCCATGATGCAGCGAATGTTGGCGATTTGATCTCTAGTTCCTCTGCCTCTTCGAAACCCAGCTTGTACTTCCGGTAGTTCTCGGTTCGCATACTGCTGAAGCCTAGCTTGTAGGATTTTGAGCATCACCTTGCTGGCATGTGAAATGAGCGCAATGGTGCGGTAGTTTGAACACTCTTTGGCGTTGCCCTTCTTTGGAATTGGAATGTAAACTGACCTTTTCCAGTCTTGTGGCCACTGTTGAGTGTTCCAGATTTGTTGGCATATTGAATGCAGCACTTTAACAGCATCATCTTTTAGGATTTTAAATAGCTCAGCTGGAATACTGTCATCTCCGCTAGCTTTGTTGTTACTAATGCTTCCTAAGGCCCACTTGACTTCACTCTCTAGGATGTCCGGCTCAAGTTCAGTGACCGCACTATCATGGCTATCAGGGACATTCAGATCTTTCCTGTATAGTTCTTCTGTGTATTCTTGCCACCTCTTCTTAATCTCATCTGCTTCTGTGAGGTCCCTGCCTTCTTTGTCCTTTATCATGCCCATCTTTGCACAAAACGTTCCCTTGAGATCTCCAATTTTCTTGAAGAGATCTCTAGTCTTTCCCATTCTGTTGTTTTCCTCGATTTCTTTGCATTGTTCATTTAAGAAGGCCTTCTTGTCTCTCCTTGCTATTCTCTGGAACTCTGCATCCAGTTGGGTATATCTTCCCCTTTCTCCCTTGCTTTTCGCTTCCCTTCTTTCCTCAGCTACTTGTAAAGCCTCATCAGACAGCCACTTGGCTTTCTTGCATTTCTTTTTCTTTGGGATGGATTTCGTTGCTGCCTCCTGAACAATGTTACGGACCTCCGTCCATAGTTCCTCAGGCACTCTGTCTATCAGGTCTAATCCCTGAAATCTATTCCTCACCTCCACTGTATATTCATCAGGGATATGATTTAGGTCATACCTGAACGGTTTAGTGGTTTTCCCAACGTTCTTCAATTTAAGCCGAAATTTTGCAAGAAGCATCTCATGATCTGAGCCACAGTCAGCTCCAGGTCTTGTTTTTACTGACTGTATGGAGCTTCTCCATCTTTGGCTGCAAAGGACATAATCAATCTGATTTCGATATTGACCATCTGGTGACGTCCATGTGTAGAGTCGCCTCTTGTGCTGTTGGAAAAGAGTGTTTGCTATGATCAGCATGTTCTCTTGGCAAAACTCTATTAGCTTTTGTCCTGCTTCATTTTGTACACCAAGGCCATGCCTGCCTGTTATCCCAGTGATTTCTTGACTTCCTACTTTAGCATTCCAATCCCCTATGATGAAGAGGACATCTTTTTTTGGTGTTAGTTCTAGAAGGTGTTGGAGGTCTTCATAGAACCGATCAACCTCAGCTTCTTTGGCCTCAGTGGTTGGGGCATAGACTTGAATTACTGTGATGTTGAATGGTTTGCCTTGGATTCGTACTGAGATCATTCTATCATTTTTAAGATTGTACCCCAGTACTGCTTTTCCCACCCTTTTGTTGACTATGAGTGCTACTCCATTTCTTCTAAGGGATTCTTGCCCACAATAGTAGATATGATGGTCACCTGAATTAAATTCGCCCATGCCTGTCCATTTTAGTTCGCTGATTCCCAAGATGTCGATGTTCAATCTTGCCATCTCATGTTTGACCACCTCCAGCTTACCTTGATTCATTGATCTGACATTCCAGGTTCCTAAGCAATATTGTTCTTTACAGCATCGGATTTTCTTTTCACCACCAGACACATCCACAGCTGAGTGTCCTTTCAGGTTTGGCCCAGCCGCTTCACTCTTTCTGGCGCTACTTGGAAATACCCTCTGCTCTTCCCCAGTAGCATATTGGACACCTTCCGACCTGAGGGGCTCATCTTCCGGCATCATATCTTTTAGCCTTGTGATACGTTCCATGGGGTTTTCTTGGCAAGAATACTGGAGTGGGTTGCCATTTCCTTCTCCAGTGGACCACATTTTGTCAGAACTCTCTGCCATGACCTGTCCGTCTTGGGTGGCCCTTCACGGCATCGCTTATGGCTTCACTGAGTTACGCAAGCCCCTTCGCCACAACAAGGCAGTGATCCATGAAGGGTGTAGATGGTATATTTAGATGGTATATTAGGTTTTACTGACCTCTCTTAGCTAGTACACCATCAAAAATAATTTCTAGCATTGTTAATATAAGAACTGTCTAGTTTCTTTCTCCTCCTGTTTTCCACCATCAAGGAAAGTGTGTATTGGGGAAGGGGTGTTGGAGAAATCCTCAATGGATTCAGTTGTGTTTGGATTTCTATGAATCCAACCCACAGATTCCACAGTGGACCAGGTTCTTCTGAGTCACATGGATTCTGCAGACTTTTACTTTGGGGAGGGATTCACAATAATTCACATTAGTGCTAGTGCTAATGTGCATGAGTGGTAATTTGCATTAACTTGCTAATGTGAATTAGTGCCAATAGAGTGAAATTCTGGTAAGAAAAAAAATCTGATTCCATCAATGAGCCAACAGAAGAACAACAGATGCTTGACAATCCATGAAACACAGACAGAACAGATTTAATAAAATCCATACATCCCTAATGGCTACTTTCACTTTTTTTGTGACCTGGAGAATACTATATATTATGTAGTAATTCTCCAGGAATGATATCTTTCAGGATAGAACTACACTGGGAGCAGCAAATACAAGCCCACACAACTGTCTTTCATCCAGCCAAGGTTCCTAGGCACATGTTTGCAGTATCAAGTGGGAAAAAGCTAATATGGGGGGGAAAAGAATTTAGCACAACTCCTACCACTGCTTCTCCATCACAAATCGTTCCACCCTATCCCAGAGCTGCCCTGTGACCCAGGGTGAGTGGAACACTGCCAAGTCTAGGATGAGGAGTGCTATGATTGCCCACATACCCTATCCCTAAGGATGTAGTGGGCATCTGAGAGGGGGGTGGAATCTGATGGACTCCCTCCCGCTTAGCATCCCAGACTCCAGTCTGTGGACTGCCATGCTTGCCAGACACAGTGAGCGCCGAGTCGGGCAAGCATGGTGGTCCCTGCCAAACTGCCATTTTGCATACAAATGACAGCTCATTCTTTTATGTAAAGGGTATTTTATGCAAATGGCAGCCCTAAAGCAGCCATTTATGCAAGATTACAGGTGTAAATGGACCATTTATGACTGTAATCATCAGTAAATGGCCGCTATACAGCCACCATTTGTGTATAAGGCCCTTTACGTAAAAGGACGAGCCAGCATTTTTACGCAAAACGGCAGCTTGCTAAGGGAACAGGTGGCCATGTGCCAAACTCCCAAACTGTGCCCAGCTCTTGCAGACTCTGCAAGTTGTCCCCAGTTATATCAGGGTGCCCCCCAATATTCCTGTGCCCTCTGCCATCTCTGCCTCTTTTGGTCTCCAGCCATCCTGGGATACTGTAAGTAAAAGCTCTGAACACAGCTGGATTATCTACCTGCCAGCTTTTCTCCGTTCCTTGCTTGCTCCTTCTCTGAATCAACAAAAGAGGGAGCCTCCAAGGACACTGAAAATATGTGATTCATTAGGCCCAATATGTTTTGAAGAGACACTCTTTGCCAGGGCACTCTGTTACATTACCCCTCAGAAAGAATCTCCACTCAAAAGGCACTGGGCCAACTAATGTTTTCAGTGCAACTTGTTTTCCTGCTTTATTGTTTTGGTGTTGCTCTCCCCCTTTCTCTCTTTCACCCCTCCTGCTTCTTTGCCTGCACACTGCTGATAATTTCAGCAAGACAGATACTAGTGGCCAAAGATATGGAATATTGTGTTCCCATCTTCCTGCTTTTCCCTACTTGAGAGAGAGAGAGAGAGAGACTGCTTTTGTGCCCTCATGCTGATGCTGTTTGACTGAAGTGGAAGGCCTGGCCATTGTAACCTTATGCTGACACAACCTGCCTGAAGAGAGACTGGCCATTGTGAACTCACTTGGATGCTACTTGCCTGAAGAGGTTAGAATGACAACATGTTGCCCGCCTGAAGTGAGAGACTGGCCATGAATTTATGCTGATGTTGCCTGCTTGAAGGAGAAGGAGAATCCTTGTGACCTCATGCAGACACTACCTGCCTGAAGGAGAGAGACTCGACATTGTGATGTCATGTTGATGCTGCTTGCTTGAAGGAGAGAGACTGACCGTGATGGCCTCATGCTGATGCCACCTGCTTGAAGGAGAGCAACTGACAGCAATATGTCTTGGGCTGGACTGGCAGCAGCAAGGGGCAAGGAAAGCTAATTCTATGCAACCCTGGCTACTAGCACTATTTGCCCCAGAAGCCTGGATTGATTGATTGATTGATTGATTGATTACATTTCTATCCCACCTTTTTCCCACCTTAAGGAACCCAAGGTGGCGTACATAGTCCTCCTCCTCCTCCAGTTTATCCTCACAAAAACAACCCTGTGAGGTGGGTTGGGCTGAGAGTCTGTGACTGGCCCAAAGTCACCCAGTGAGCTTCCATGGCTGAGTGAGGACTAGAACCCGGAACTCCCGACTCCCAGTCCAACACTCTAGCCACCACACCACACTGGCTCTCAAAAAAAATATTTTAAAAAATACAGTTTGGAATCTTGGGGGTGGGCTCTTCACACCACATTAGATAGTTCACACCTGGTTACCTTGTCTCTCTCCAAGGAAGCACTTGTAGCAGCAAAGAGGAAATGCTGGTGATCTATAATGGTGTTACGTCCTCTTCCCCAGTCCTTTTCAACACATGTAGGCACCTCCATGATAGTGGGCTATGTTTTTACAGCCATTTCTCAGGCACCGATGGTTGCAGATGTAACACCACTTTCCCGATTGGCAATGCTGTGGGGCAACAGGAACAATGGGACCTAGATTCATGAAACAGTGGGGATGGGTGAGGGAGAAAAATGCTGACCCCAAATTAGCATGCTGTTTCCCGAAAAGCAGTGGGGGTAAAAACAGTGAACAACTTACACCACAAGAACTAGGATTTCTTTAACAGGGAAGGGAAAGGGGACGGGGGAGGCAGCAAAACAAGCCAGTGTAGTGTAGTGGTGAGAGTGACGGACTGGGAGCCGGGAGATCCGGGTTCTAGTCCCCACTTGGCCATGGAAGCTCACTGGGTGACTTTGGGCCAGTCACAGACTCTCAGCCCAACCTACCTCACAGGGTTGTTGTTGTGAGGATACAACGGTGAGGAGGAGGATAATGTAAGCCGCCTTGAGTTCCTTGCGAGAGGGAGAAAGGCGGGGTATAAATGCAATAAATAAATAAATATTCAAGTGAAGGAATGATTTAAAGTAAGTATCTGAACAATAACATGGAGGGAATGGCGTCCAATAGTTATATAGTCCACAAGCGTAGGTTATTTCTTAAGGCCTGTCTCTAGCTGTGCAGTTCAGGACTTAGAGGTAACTGTAGGCCTCAGTTGCTGATGGCTGTCAAGCATCTACTGACTGCCACCTGTGGGGAGGGCAAAATGCTGCTGCTCCCTTTCTTGGCCTTTCCTCAACCTCCTCAGGACCCCTCTTTTCAGTTTCTCTCTCTACCTCTTCCCTGTTTCCTCACAACTTTTCTTTATGAGCTCTCTCCCCTTTCTCTCCTCTCCTCACAGACTCCCTGGCGCCTACCCTAGCTCCTCAGGGCCAAAAATGCTTGAACTCCTGGCATTCCACCAGAGGGCAGCACTGCACAGGGTTGCACAGGGATATACTAGTTACATTTTAAGTCATTTTGATGTCTGGATGCTCTTTTCCACATTGCAACTGCTCTTCATCCCTCCAACAGGTTTCAGCTGGTAATAGTTACCACTCAGAGCCATGTACTGCTGGCAGCTCTGAGAAGATTTATCTTCATAAAGGAGACTATAATTAGAGAATATCATCCTGGCAAGCAGCCCCTATCAGTTTCTTGGATACCTCCCAGGTAAAGATACCTAGGTGGAAAGAGAAATGATAGAAATATAGGACATTTCATTTGTTAGAGATATAACAAATTTCAGAGCAACAACGATTTTGCAGTTAGCGTTTCTTTCAAGCACCATTTAAATATACAGCTTAGGGGTGGTTCATATGAAATCAATTAACGATTTTTCGCAGTTAGTATTCTGCTACCTGCTGCATTTATTTTTGATGATTAAGAAGTCCCTGCAGTGAGATACGATTCTGTGAATTTGAGCTTTGGGCTTTAAAGAAAAGGTATGTAAAGAGATATATTTATTCTTGAAAAGAAGCAGCAGCAGCAGTAAACATAGCAACTTAAGGACATAGTATGAGACAAAGCTAGCGGGGCATGAGAAAAAAAAGAATCCTTGCGGTTGATTCCCTTCCTGCCACAAAATGCTAGGTTTTTCTCTATCTACTGCAGCATAGAGATGTACAGATTTTGTAAAATCCATTCTGTTTGCGTGTTGAAGATTGTCAGGCATCTTTCATTCTGTTGTCCACTCATTGGCAGAATCAGATTTTTTTCCCAGTTTCCCAAATTTGCACAAATTTGCATTTGCACAGATCTGCATTTGCAAAAAAGCACAAATCTACACTTGCAGAAAGATGCACAAATGCCCCCAAATGTACAAATCCCCCCCAAATGCTCATTTTCATGCCTTAGTCTATGGGGGGAAATGTGCATTCTCAGCCAGTAGTTTTTTAATTATTATTTTACATATTTTCTATGACTAAATTTGTGTAAAATCCCAGAAAGTAAAAAAAACAAAAAAAAAACAAAACACCAGTCCATAAGTACGTGGAATCCATGCGACTCGGGAAAAGCCAGATTGTTGCAGAATCCATGGGTCAGATTCATAGTAATCCAAACTTATTTGATTCCATTGTAGATTTCTCTGATATCCCTATTGCAGCAGAATGATAGGTTCTGGATCTCAGGACTGGGGGAAATGGGTGCGTCATTTCTCCCCAACCTCATTTGGAGAGAGGACAGAATGGCATGATTGCTTCTTTAAAGAAGAGCAGGCACCACCGGAGGTGGGGGTGGGTGAGAAGTGGCACCCCCAAAAGGACATCACCAGAGGGCCTCATCCCTTTCTTAAGTCACTTTGGTGAAGAGCAAAGCTGAGGCCAAGAATGATGTCCCAACTAATTCATGTAACTGTCTATGGCCCAGCAGTATGGGGATTAGTATGCCAGATGAGATCTGGAGTAAAACGTTTTGCACTCTTGGCCAATCATCATATATACTAGGGATGTCACAGAATTCCACCATGGATCTCGGAGAGGCCGAGTGCCAGTGCATTCGGCCCCCCGAAATCCATGGTGGAACGAAGCCCCCCCGCCCCCCCATCCCGTGAAATGGGCCCGGAACAGAGCACCTACCTGCTGCCATCTGCGCTGACTTGCAAATGCCTGCTGCGTCTGCGGCCGCCATTCGCTTCTTCCATATAGTCGTGATAGTAGGGATGTCAGACAATTCCGCCACGGATCTCGGGGAGAGATCTCGCCCTGAAATCGGTGGCAGAATGGCCTGCCACCCCCCCGCCACCCCCGGGAAGAGACTTACCTGGGGTGGATCTTCCGGGTGGCGGCGGCAGTGGCGGCGGCTATGGCCACCGCCATTTGCGTCCCTGCTAGCCAGCGGCTGGATGTCCGGCTGCTGGCGGAGCCTGCCGGCGGCTCCACAGAATCCCTGCGGAGCGGAGCCGGCCGGCCAGGATTCCGGGGGGAGGGACGGAACGCCTCCCCCCCACCATCAACATAATCAGCGAACAGGTAAGTGACTTTCGTACATCCCCACGTTATAGGCTCTGTAAATACTTACGTAGCCTATCACGGCTTAACTAAGGGAACGCAAATGGCAGCGGCTACGGCAGCCGCCATTTGCGTTCCCCTTTTTTTGCCATTTTAGCGTACGTAAATATTTACGTAGACAGACTATTGCGGCGAGAGAGAGAAAGGGAACGCAAATGACGGCCACTACACCATTTACGTTCCCCTTTTTTTTTTTTTGCCGTGATAAGCTACGTAAATATTTACGTAGCCTATCACGGCAAAATACAGGGACGCAAATGGCGGCGGCTACAGCAGTCACCATTTGTGTCCCTGCAGGCTGCCCAGCGGCCAGATGTCCGGCTGCAGGCGGCCCCAGCCAGCAGTTTCACGGAATCTCTGCAGAGCAGAGCCAGCTGGAGAGAATTTCAGGGGGAGGGACGGAGCACCTCCCCCCCACCGCGAATGTCACCCTTCAAAAAGGTAAGTGACTTTCGTACATCCCTAATATATACTAATATCAATCTCAGTTCTCCAAATACCATTTCTTATGTAGCCCAAACTGCACCATGCGTGCACAAAAGGGAGGTATCAGTAAGCTTAGGGGAACCCCAAGGTTTGCAGAAGTAATTCTGAGAAAATAACCCTCAGATGGAAGCCCCTCCCCACAAACAGCTAAATGAGGACTGAGCATGCCCAGTAGCCAGCCAGGTGTATGCGTGGAAAGTGGGGTGGGGAATGGAATGAAGTATGGAAGAGGGCAGGATTCTAGCCAACCATGAATAAGAACACTCCTCACTGCAACATTTTGTTGCAGGTTCCACTTGTTTTTACTATGTTCTTCATTAGGGAAAGTACAATACAAAGTGATCTATTGCTGCAATAAGACTCTGGTAAGGCCAAACAAGTTTTTTCATATTAACACATTTACATACTGGAAACTTATTGCTGATCCTGCAGTTTCATATCATCTGTGGTGAGCTGTCATCACATTCAGTTCTATTGGTCTCAAGTAACTGAGGTTACTTTCCAAATTACCAGTGTGAGATTATCGTTTGATTTGCTGACTCTTGAAGTATTTGAATTAAAGACTTTCAAAAGGTGCTTACATTACTTTTGCTAAATCTTCTGGTAAAGCTAATATATTGTTAGCCTGGCTTTGGAACTGTACATCAACTCTACCATGGAATGTTTGATTAAAAAATTCAGGATATTACTAAAACTAACAGACACACAGAAGGAATGGATCAACAGGCCCCGCAGATCTCAGACTGAAATGGACTTATTTGATTTTCTGTTGGAATGCAAATTGTAATAACCTAAGGTTGGATAGATACGTCTTTTCTGTAATCTGATTAATTTTTCTGTAATCTGATTAATCCAGTTTGGCTGGCTCTGGTCAAATATTTCAAAGGAGCAACCCCCAAGATGCCTCTGGACTAGAAGCTCAGAAGCAGAGAATGAAGCGAATGGCCTTCCACTGTGGCTTGTCCCCAGCATTTGATAGACCATGAGTGGGGAACCTGTGGCCCAATGGCCGCATGTGGACCTTAGCTTAATTTCATGAGAACCATAGCCCAGTTTTGCCAACCCCACCCACTTTGCAAACCCCACCTACATTTGGCTCTGGCCATGCTTACTGCTAGAATGTGAACCCTTCCCTTATAGATTTTGATTGAGATATGCAGACCTCAACAGGAAAAATGCCCCCCATACACAACAGGAAAAATGCCCCCCACACATGTTCTGCCTCTGTACATGAAGGTTCTACTTAACTATAATAGCTAATATGGAACCAATTGGAACCAATGGTAACAATGGAACCAATTACCTAGGGAGGTGGTGGGCTCTCCCACACTGGAGGCATTCAAAATGAAGCTGGACAGCCATCTCCCAGGGATGCTTTGACTTGGATTCCTTTGAGCAGGGGCCAGGGGGTTGGACTCGACGGTCTTGTAGGCCCCTTCCAACCCTACTATTCTATGATTCTATGATTCTAATAGCTGGTGATATGCGCATCCACAACCAGTTATTAAAGTTACAGGCCCCAGTTCATCAGGGCCTCCAGGATTTAATCCCACAACCTCAAATGGATGGTTACAGCAAAAGCATAGCAGTTTTAAAGGACCACATTCTGCCATCTGAGCTTGCTCACCCGATGAGACATGGATGTAGGCCTTGGTCCATGTTCTGCCAGTGTCAATGGTGTGGCTTATTTCATTTCAAAGATTTCTAGGCTTTTCAAAATAACTTTTCCCCCCAAGGTGATGTACAACAGTATGAAACCATTGTAATAGAACATCAGTACCAATATTTAAAATCATAAAGCAAGAAGAGGAGTATAAAACATTTCAGACTACCCATCATAAGCTCTAAAAACAGTTAAACACAACCTTTTGGTAGTCTTTGGAATTCTTGCCCCACAGGACACCCAACTCCCCCCCCACACACACACACCTTATCAAAAATTTAATAATTGAATCCAGGTTGATTCATCATTCCATTGATATGAGGTCCTGTTATTTTTTCCAGCTTTGATGCTCTGATATTATGTTGCTGGTGAGACTGTTTCTGTCACTTAGATCTCATTTATGTTAATATTCCTTTTTTCTTTTCTGGTGTTATTTGATGGTTTATTTTTGAGATGTTATTAGTTCATGCTATATGCCAGTTCCACTTGTTTATATTCATATTGGCGACACTGGACTGTCATTTAACCAAAAGAGCTCATTTCTCAAACTCGGGGTTGTTGTCTTTTATTGGCTAATACAGGTGGCCAAATCATACACCTTTTAGTAAATAAGGGCTGAATTAGCCTTTATGTTACATACGTTATACAACATCCCATATGGGAGGTCCCTGGCCAAAGAAAGGCCCTGCTGTAGTGTCAGGAACACCACATTAGCTAAAGGTAGTCCTTTTAAGATAAGGTCCCCTTATCATCTAGTAGGAGTTGCAGCAACTAGAGGTGGTAACTGTTGATTTCAAAAATACCAGTCCGAGTTGGCTCCAGAGTAAGGGGGCCCTTAGCAAAGAGCTATCTGGTCATCCCCCTCCTACATTGCCTCCTCCAGTCTCTAGGATATCTGACAACACTGGCAGGCAGCTGTGAAACTGCCACTTTAAATTTCCCACCATGTCCTGGAATGATGCTACATTGGATGTTGCAGAGCATTGTGGGAAATTCAATATGGCAGTTTGTAGTCACCTAATATGGAGATTTCCAGGGCAGGTGCCGGTGGGTCCTGTCAGGGTGCTGTGGCTCTGGCAGCTGCCCAAGGGTGTTTGGTGCTGATGCCAGATTTGATACTGATCTCCATGAGCAGCATCAGGACAGGCAGAGAACCAGTCAGGCAGGGATAGAACCTGGAAGAAATGTGATAGGTTGTCAGTGCAGGCTGGCAAATTGTAGTGGGCCCTACCTGACAGAGTTTGTTTTCTTGCTTTTCAGACCCCCATACTGGTTATCAGACCAAACTTGGTTAATTGGCTGGACCAGTAAAACACTGGCTGGTTAGCAACTCCAGCAGTGACTTACGGGTTTTTTTTTTCCCAGTTGTGCTGTGGGGAAAGTTTTACAAAGTGATGGCCAGCCTAGAAAAAGGAGCAGAGTGACTGTGCTTTCTATACCGCAAGTGATTTCAGGCCACCACAGGTGCCTGCTATATTACATCCTTCTGTTGCACTGCTTGTATAAGGCTTTATGTTGTATATGCATTGCAGTTGTGTGCTTGGCATTTGTATGAGAAGAGACCCAAAGAACACACACTGGACCAGCCTCCAAAGTCAATGTCTATCTTAGCTTCCCTTCATTTTTCTTAGGAGAGGGTAAACCACTTCACCATTTAGTTACCAGAGAGATGGAGAGAACAAAACATGGGGCCTTTGACTGTATTTAATTTTAGGAGGGAAGCAGGTCTTTTCATTCAGCACTACAATAAAAAATGTGAAATGTGCATTCCTTTGAATGCAAAGGAAACATGTGCAGCACATTCTCTCTGAAAGTTGTTGTGCCTCTCTATGCCAGATGTTATCCACTTTCACCAGCCAAGCCATCTTCGGTGGTTATCACAACATGAGCCAAGCAATTCCCAGCTGCCCCATGTTCATGGCTAGCTTTCACATAAAGATTCCAGGGTTACCCCTAGCAACCTAGTGAGCCTGAGTTTCTCTCTTTGAACCTCATAAAATTGTTATGGATCCAATTCATACATACGAGTACTGATCAAAATAACACACAGAAATTAAAATGTTAAAGGGAAGACATTAAAACTTTAAGGGAAGTCTAGAAGAGAGAGAATTAGAAGGGGTATTAGTTTGAAGCAGCACAATGTGAGGTGTATGATGGATGGACAAAAATGGATGGACTGTTACAAGAGCAAGAACCATTACAGAGCATAGTGTAGAAATCCTCCTCAGTAATTAGTATAGGATGTAGCTGTAGGAGACAAAGTTCAAATCCAAGCTCACTTGTGGGGCTACTAAGTGGCCTAAAAATCTTTTCCTTTTTAATTAACTTTGGTATGGATGACAATTTTGTTTCAGTTTGGTTTTAATAGGAATTTACAATCATTTGCAAGTTCTCCATGTTTGGGGCAAAAAGAACTTGAGATTTATTTATTTTTTTAAATGAATATGCAAAAAAGCAAAAATGACAGGTCTAGGGGTTTGAGTGCTTTGCTCTTTAAGGTCTGGGTTTGAATCCCTGTTGCCAACTTTTTTTTCCTCATCTTTAACAGCTGTAGATGCATCATGATCTTCTCCATGCTGGAAATAGCTGCACCTATTGAATCTGGCTGATGCAGATGGGTGAGATTTTTGTTTTTGGTCCATTTTTATAAGAATTTACCAACATTTGCAATGGTCTTCATATTCGGGAGAGAAAGAAGATGAGATTTTAAAAAAATAACTACAAGAGAAAATGAAACTGACAGATTCATCTATCTCTAATTCAGTTCTTGATGTGTGGATTAGAAATTAAATGGAGACCCAGGAAGACCCATGGTTCAACTCTTGTCTGTACCATGAAAGACACTAGGTGGCTTGGCTTTACACAAACTGATATCCTCTCAGCAACACCTTCCCCTCAGTCATCTGCAATATGGAAACCTACCTCACTGGAATGTTGTGAGGGTATGCTTGTTGTTAAATTATTTAGAAGCTGGTTTTCAGGGCAAGCCTTCCCAAGGCAACATCCAACAAAATATCAATACAATGTGTCTGTGCTTGAAAAACAGCATGAAAAGGAGGATGGAGGGAGGCATGGGAAAAGTATATCATATACTAGATTTTTAGTACATAGGTATTTTTCAGCCTTTACCTTGGAAAAACCCATTTCCCCTTATAAGCATGGAAAACTGAATTTGAAAGGAAATGAGGTGCTCCAGGCCACTCAGGGTCAAACTGCACATTATGCTAATTGCGCAATGTGTAGCTGAGAATCATCTCTTGTTTTTTCTCTAGAGGAAGTGCATGCAGCCCCAATTTATAGTGGTATCACTGCATATCAGGAGGGGAGGAATACCCCCCCTGGTTTTTTTTTTAATCCTCCCCACCATGGGGTTGGGGGTAAAAAATAGAGGGAAACCTCCATTGACTCCAGTGGAGACTTAAAAAAAAATTTTTGGAACCCCTGCACAGTGGGGGAATTGGGGGTAAGTTTTAGTCCTCCCCTCCTGGTGTGTGGTGGTTCTGTAAGCCACATACACTTACTCTGGTGTTAAAATAAAAGATTGCCCTCAGCAGCTCAGCTACATGCTACGCAATTAACATAACATGTAGTTTGAGAGTTGCTCCATAGTGAGTTTGTATTGGAATGCCATCTCCTATAACTACATCCTATACTAATCACTGAAGGGATCTATTGGATTCCTTGTTGGTTGGTTTTAAGCCTTTTTTTCTGGTTTGATAGGAATTCTTGTTTTATTTATTATTGGGTATTGCTATTGCTTTTCATAGAATAGTAGGGTTGGAAGGGGCCTACAAGACCATCGAATCCAAGCCCAGACCATTGAGTCCAACCCTGATGGTCTTTATTGTAAGCCCTCTCGAATATTTTATAGAAAGGTGGAATATAAATTTTGTTGATGAATAAAATGAATAAATAATAATTCCCAAAGTCATTTTGGCTGCCACAGAAGAACCAGCAAAATTAGTACAGCCCTGAGCATTTAACAGTTATTTTCTTTAGTCAGAAGCAGTATAGGTTGTCACTAAAAATGTTACCACTGCACAGCAAAGTGGACATATAAAATATCCCCAGCCCTCCTTGCTCCAACTCTATGATCCAGGAGGACTGAAGTGGAGGAAAGAGGTAGAATTTTAAAAATGCAAGTTGTTGTTGTTCAGTCGTTAAGTCGTGTCCGACTCTTCGTGACCCCATGGACCATAGCATGCCAGGCCTTCCTGTCCTCCGCTCTCTCCCGGAGTGTGCTCAAATTAGGGATGTCAGAGAATTCCGCCATGGATCTCAGTGAGGCTGAATGCCAGTGCATTCGGCCCCCCGAACTCCATGGCGGAACAGCCTGCCACCCCCCCCCCCGCGGATCCCCCCCGGGACGAGACTTACCCGGGGCAGATTTTCTGACCGCCGCCACCATTTCCAGTCTTGTTAAAAAAAAAAAAAGACATGATAGGCTACGTAAATCTTTACCTAGCCTATCATGGCTGGGTGGGTTTAAAAAAAAAACAAAAACCACATACGTTTTTAAAAAAGATTTAGGTAGGCTAAAACGGTGAATCAAAAAGGGACGCAAATAGCGCCCGCTACGCTATTTGCGTTTCCCTTTATTTTCGCCGTCATAGTCTATGTAAATATTTACGTAGATTCAGACGGCCAAAAATAAGGAACGCAAATGGCGGCAGCTGTAGCTGCCGCCATTTGCGTACGCGGTTTTTTGTTTTTGTTTTTCCCAGAGCCCTCCACGGCCGGAAATCCGGCTGCGGACGGCTTTGGGCTGGGCTGGGCCTGGCCGGCTGCTCCACAGAGCTGCCGCGGAGCACAGCCGGCCATCGAGGATTCTGGGGGGAGGGACGGAACGCCTCCCCCACCACCATCAACATAATCCATGAAAGTTAATTCACTTTCGTACATCCCTAGCTCAAATTCATATTCATTGCATCGGTGATGCTATCTAGCCATCTCATCCTCTGCCGTCCCCTTCTCCTTTTGCCTTCAATCTTTCCCAGCATCAGGGTCTTTTCCAGAGAGTTTTCTCTTCGCATTAGCTGGCCAAAATATTTGAGCTTCAACTTCAGTAGATGTCCTTCCAATGAGCAGTCAGGGTTGATTTCCTTTAGGACTGACTGATTTGACCTCCTTGCAGTCCAGGGGACTTGTAAGAGTCTTCTCCAGCACCACAGTTCGAAAGCATCAATTCTTCGGCGCTCAGCCTTCCTTATAGTGCAGCTCTCACAGCCTTACGTTAATACTGGGAAAAACCATAGCTTTGATTATACCAACCCTTGTCGGCAAGGTGATGTCTCTGCTTCTTACTATGCTGTCTAGGTTTGCCATAGCTTTCCTCCCAAGGAGCAAGCATCTTTTAATTTCATGGCTACAGTCACCGTCTGCGGTGATCTTGGAGCCCAAAAAAGTAAAATCTGTTACTGCTTCCATTTCTTCCCCTTCTATATGCCAGGATGTGATGGGGCCAGATGCCATGATCTTAGTTTTTTAATGTTGAGTTTCAAACCAGCTTTTGCACTCTCCCCTTTCACCCTCAACAAGAGGCTCTTTAGATCCTCTTCACTTTCTGCTATTAGGGTGGTATCGTCTGCATATCTGAAGTTGTTAATAATTCTCTCGGCAATCTTAATTCCGACCTGTGATTCATCCAACCTGGTGTTTCTCATGATGTACTCTGCATATAAATTAAATAAGCAGGACGACAATATACAGCCTTGTCGTAGCATAGGTTAATTTGCATTTAATTAGCTGGTTTACCCCCCAAAGCAGCGTTATTTCCTCTTTAGCCTCAGATTAGCGGCAAACGTGTTACAAGGGGAACCCACATGTCAAAAGGCTGTACAAAATAAGACTTCTCTCTCAACAGGCATATGCATCATATGTACTGATTATGAGACAAAGGTATAATAGTGACATGGCTGAATAGGCTTCATTTGTCTAGCTCTCCAAAGGAACATAAATAGGCCCCAGCTGGTCATCCAATTTTGTGTGAGCAAACATATTAGCAATGTAACTATGCCACAGCTGAGTAAACCATTGATATTTGCATGCCAGTACAGGTGGGACCCAGTCTTTTTCACTGCCTGCCCATACATTCCATGGATCTCATTTCAAACTAGTTTCAGGCAGCTCATAAATAGCCTTTTCCTAGCAGTTGCAAGTGACACACGCAAAAAAAAATGAAGGTGGACCAGTTCAAATGAAGCTTTGCCTTCAACCTGAACCTGCCCTGCATTTTTGGCTAGAAAGCTGATTGTGGCTGTCTAGCCACGGGAGGGCTGAATGAGGGAGGAAGCTGCTGTATGACACCTTGGATGTGTCGTACAGCCATTTCCACCCTCCCTGCCCTGGAACGCCCTCAGACACACCCCTTTTTGGCTGCTCTGCACTCCTCTTGTGAGCACAGAGGATGGGGCTGTTCCGCACTGCCTCTGAGGCAGTGTGGAAGTGGGGGGAGGTCAGTTCTCCGGGAACCGACCTCGTAGCACAGGCTCTGAGGTCGGTTCCCGGATAACACGATATCCTACGGCTGTCTAGCCACTGTCTAGCAGCCATAGGATTGCTCCCTTAATCTGTGATGGGAAGTGTTGTTCAGTTTTTCAGTTATGGTATCATAGCAGAAAATGGATGACCAACTCCAAGAGACATTTTTGTCAAAACACACAAGACTGATTTACAGGCAAAACTAGGAGTGCTCGAAAGTCACTTACCTCGTCTCGCAGCTTGCTTCGTGGTGGGGGGGAGGCGCTTCGCGCCTCCCCCCGAAATTCAAGCCGGGGGGGGAGGCACCTCACCTCGCCCGGCCGAAATTCAGGCCGGGGGGGAGGTGCCTCGCCTCGCCCGGCCGAAATTCAGGCCGGGGAGGAGACGCCTCGCCTCGCCCAGCTGCGAAATAAAAAGTTAAAAAAAAAACGCCCCCGTGATAGGCTATGTGCCGATTTATGTAGCCTATCATGGCTAGATCTGCAAAGTCAGCTGTGATAGGCTACGTAAATCGTCACGTAGCCTATCATGGGTGACTTAAAAAAAAAAAGCGCGTACGCAAATGGCGGCCCCCATAGGGAGCCGCCATTCGCGTTCCTTATTTGGTCGCCATAGTCTTCGTAATCTTTACGTAGACTACAGCGACCAAATAAGGAACATGAATGGCAGCTCCCTATGGGGGCTGCCATTAGCCGTACGCGCTTTTTTTTTTTTTTAAGTCACCCGTGATAGGCTACGTGACGATTTACGTAGCCTATCACGGCTGACTTTGCAAATCTAGCCATGATAGGCTACGTTAATCGTCACGTAGCCTATCACGGGGGCGTTGTTGTTTTTTTTTACTTTTCTTGGAATGGCGGCGGCGGCAGCCGGTTGAAAGACCAGCTGCTGCCCCCACCCCTGTCGAAGCCCTGCCGAACCGCCACTGCGACCCGCCACCGGGAGTGACATTCGGGAAAGGCAAGTCCCATCCCAGGGGGGGTGCAGGGCGGTGCGGAGAATTTCTCCCCGAAACTACTTCGGGGGGGCGAATACGTTGGCACTCAGCCCCCCGAAGTTTCGAGGAGAAATTCTCTGACACCCCTATGAAAAACAGCCTGTAGCTATGAAGGAGGATGCTACCCTGTATTCTCTCCACCCCTTCTCCTTTTCATGGCCCTATAGCCCACCTTTCCCTCCCTGTTGTGGAAAAAAATGAGAATTCTGCTTGCCAAGCAGGAGGAAACCATAGGTTGCAACTGGTAACCCTGCTAAAGAATGCAAACTGTGTCCTGTGCATAAATGAAAAAGTCTGTGCTTAGCTAGTCACTGGGGAAAAGGATAGATTCTTTGATGTTGAATGAGAATTTAAGGTCATGATAGTCCTTACCTGTGACTCAGAACCATTTTGAATGTAATAAAAGAGGAAAACAGGAAGCACAATTGACTGGTACTTCCTGTTCCTTCCCCATCTTAGCAGAAATCAGTAATATGCATCTCCCATCTCTGCAGTCTGCACCACCAATAAGAAGCATGGGCAATAGGAAGTGAAGTCAACCGCGCATCTTATCTCCCCATGTATATACATGAGCACACTCACCTGCTTTGGCAAATTCTGAGGTAGCTCTGAGATCCCCAGCAGATGTATAAGACATATGTGATAACTAATAATATAGCTAAACTATTCCAGACTATGTTTTCATATACCTTCTAAAAAAAGCCTTGAATCTGCTCAAATGGTAAATTTATCTGAACATGTTTGCTTTAGAGATACCCATCTTCAGCACACCTGCTGCTCTCTGCTTGGAGACATCAGGAAGGGTTAACCAGAGTGGCTTCTTCTTGTATCCAAAATATACAATAGGAATTTCATATCTTGAGAAGTTAAGCTCAAAAATCTAAGATTTGAGGTGCAGTTGATTGATAAGAGATTATTTCAAAAACAACAGTTGCATGGTAAGAGGAGTTAATGTATCTGAATAGCTTCGAAAACATCATGTGTGTCATTACCAGCCTGCATTTTTAGATAAGGAGGGTATATTGCTCTCGACAGTGACAAAGGAGGGATTCCCACACACTGGAAGTTTAGAGTGATCTCTCCACTTAAAATATATAGATGTATGGATATATCTGCTGATCTTATTATAGTTACAGCCAAAATGTGATACAATGGTTTTCTTCTTTAAAAACAGTTGTTCCACCATGGGAACCAGGACCAGTTAGATAGAGTAAGGTGGCTGCAGGTACTGGGGTGGGGTTGAGGGGGAGAAGCTGTGGTGGGATGTGGGAGGACAGAGATGTGGGAGGACAGTGCTCTGTGTGGCACATGGCCTACAGCGCACCTCCTAAGCTGGCCTGCTTCCTTGGGTCCTATCCTATCATCAGCATCGAAGTGAGATTCAACTGCCACTTGGGTCAGCTTCTCTGTGTGGAAAGGGGGTTTCATTGTGTCTTTGTCTCAAGCAGTGACATGACTTGAGCCTTCCCCAATGAACACAATTACTTTTCTCCCCATCTCTTTCTCTCTTAGTCACAGACATGGGCCAGGGGGGATGCTCTTCAGAATGTTGTACACAGGGCCAACTAGATGTTACAGTATGTGTGCAGCTGCTACTGAAACAAGAACTATGTGTTTAGCTAAGTGATGCTGCTGAAACCCAAAATTAGTCAGTTTGTAAGTTGTAATTCCTAATGTATAATGAGCTGTGACTTCGAATCAAGAAATTGTAATATTTTCATAGTGCAGAGATTATGAGTGACTTTATGTTTTGTGCACCTGTGTGGTCTGCATGGTAGGCATGACTAAGCAGCCAAACTCTGCCATCTACTCCATAACAACATCAGCAACATGCCAACTCCTGCAGCAAAGAGGCTTTTTTTGTTGCTGCTTCTGCTTGTTCTGCTTCCACAGTGGCTGTTTCCACCTGTGGTTCCATGTTGATCTCCTACTGCAAAAACAACCCATATGATAATAGCCAATCAGAGAAGAAATGTGTCTTCATGATGCATAATGCCATGATACACAGGGCAAAAAATAAAGATTGTGTTATACATGCCATGTTCCCAAATGCACTTTGGTGATTCGCATGCAGGAAAATTCAAAATTCTCATATTAACTAGTGATGTCGCAGGCATCTGGTTGGGCTCAAGGCCTGGCAATTTCTTGCCAATTTGGCCCCAGTCTGTGGATACATGCCCTTGCCCAACTTGATGCGCACCAAGTCAAGGAAGCACAGGGATCCCTTGCCAAGCCACAAAAAGGCAGCTCATCCTCTTTCATAAAGGGCCATTTAATGCAAATGGTGGCCATAAAGCAGCCCAGTTATGCAAAATTACAGGCATAAATGGCCTAAATAGCTGAAATACTTGAACAAAAAACATTAATACAAAGGGGGAGCCTTTTAAGCACATACCCAAGCAAAATAATAAAAGCTAGCTACCCTATCCTTGTAAATACTGAAGTTAGGGCCTCCCAGGATAGAGTCCAAACATCAAGCAGGTCCGAAGCCACCATGACGAAGGGAGACAACAACCCCAACTCTACCTCAGCCACTTTTAAAGCCAAGCCCTGGCAACCCAGGGCAGATTTCCCTTAGCCAATTACCATCCCAGCTACTACTAATTACCTTATTACCTTAGGTGCACCACCCTCACCCCAGAAGAGGCAGGATCTTCCCACCATACCCAGCTGTTATCTCTTTCCCATTTAACAAGGACTGAGCCTGGCCTTGAGTGGCAGGACCAAGGAGCTTCCCAGATAACACACTCCCAGGTGGTTGCATCAGATGTGCCAGCAAGGCCAGCCAGCTTCATGGTGGAGAAGCAGGCTGGCATACTTGACAGTGGGGAAATACTAGGGGTGTACGAAACCCCACTTACCTGGCTCTGCTGGGGTCCACAGGTGGGGGGAGGTGATCCATTCCTCCCCCCGGACTCCTCGATGGAGGGGGGAGGCAATCCGTTCCTCCCCTGCTAGAATCCTGCCCGGCCAGCTCAACTCTGCGGCCAGGCCAACCCGCAGCGGGGCCTCCACCCTGTGTAGGGGATGCCATTTGCATCCCTACGTTAGCCAGTGATAGGCTATGTAAATATTTACGTAGCCTATCACACCTAAGTGGGGATGCAAATAACGTAGGGGATGCCATTTACTTCCCTGCTTTAGCCGTGATAGGCTACATAAATATATATTTAGCCTATCATGGGCTAGCGTAGGGACACAAATGGCGGCCGCTATAACGGCCACCATTTGTGGCCACAGCAGCCTGGCAGCAACCGGAGCTGCCACCAGAGCCGCTGTCGCTGCCGCTGCCCCTACCAGGTAGGTCCGTCCTGGGGGGATTCTGTGGTTCTAAAGAATCCGGCCTCACTGGAGTCTGTGGAGGAATTCTCCACCATCCCTAGGAAATACTGGACATTTTGGTAGGGATATATAAGAATTTTGGTTTTGCTTGCAAAACATGCGAGCATGCCCTATTCAAAGCTCCGAACATGATTGTGAGCATGTGTGTGCCAAACAAATGTTCACAAATTGCCGGACATGTACTTGTGTTTGATTTTTGTAGGGGTGGCAGAGAATTCCACCATGGATTTCAGTGAGGCCGAATGCACTGGCATTTGGTCCCCCGAAAGCCATCGTGGAATGGCCTCCCCGCCCTCCCCCCTGTGGATCACCCCCGGGACGAGACTTACCTGGGGTGGATGTTCTGGACGGCGGCAGCTCCAGCGGCGGCTGCGGCGGCTGGTCTTTTGACCGGCTGCCGCGGCCGCCATTTGCAGTCTGGTCTTTTTTTTTTTTTACCCAGACATGATAGGCTACGTAAAGACTTACATAGCCTATCACGTCTGGGTAAAAACAAAAAATGGCATACGCAAATGGCGGTGGCTACGGCGGCCACCATTTGCATTCCTTATTTTTTGCCGTTTTAGTCTATGTAAATATTTACGTAGGCTAAAACAGTGAATAAAGAAGGAACGCAAATAGCGCCCACTATGCTATTTGCATTCCTCTTTTTTTTGCCGTAATAGTCTACATAAATATTTACGTAGACTAAAACAGCAAAAAATAAAGAACGCAAATGGTGGCCGCTGTAGCCGCTGCCATTTGCGTACGCACCAGCCAGTCCACGGCCGGAAATCAGGCTGCAGACAGCCCTGGCCTGGCCAGCTGCTCCACGGAGCCGCCGAGGAGCAGAGCCAGCCGTCGAGGATTCTGGGGGGGAGGACCAGATCGCCTCCCCCCCCATCGAGGATTCTGGGGGGAGGGACGGAGCACCTCCCCCCCACAAACAGAATCCGTGAAAAGGTAAGTGACTTCCATACATCCCTAGATTTTTGCACACTTTCCCAGTTAAGTTCTGTGCAAATGTCCTAATTTGTGCAGATTTCTGTTGTTGACTGAATCAGCTTTGATTTAGTCTATGCATAAAATTTACACAAATTAGGAAATCTGCACAGATTTGGGGGATTTGCGCAAACTTCATGTCCCATTGCTGCTCGATTTGTGCAAGTTTTCCATTCATGCAGAGCAAGTGGTGATCACATACTAGGGGTGGACGAAAGTCACTTACCTTTCCTCGAAGGACGTTCGGGGTGGGGGGGAGGTGCTTCGCTGGTCCCCCTGCGAAGTTCCGCCGGGGGGGGGAGGCTTCCCGCCTCGGCCCGGCCGAAATTCAGGCCGGGGAGGAGGCTTCCCGCCTCGCCCGGCCGCGAACACGAAAGTTAAAAAAAAAAAAAAAACGCCCCCTGATAGGCTACGTGACGATTCACGTAGCCTATCACGGCTAGATCTGCAAAGTCAGCCGTGATAGGCTACATCAATCGTCACGTAGCCTATCACGGGTGACTTTAAAAAAAAAAAAGCGTGTACGCTAATGGCAGCCCCCATAGGGAGCCGCCATTCGCGTTCCTTATTTGGTCGCTGTAGTCTACGTAAATGTTTACGTAGACTACGGCGAAAATAAGGGCAACGCAAATAGCGTTGCCCTTATTTTCGCCGTAGTCTACATAAATCTTTACGTAGACTACAGAGACCAAATAAGGAATGGGAATGGCGGCTCCCTATGGGGGCCGCCATTATCCGTACACACTTTTTTTTTTTTTTTTTAACGTCACCCGTGATAGGCTACGTGACGATTGACGTAGCCTATCACGGCTGACTTTGCAAATCTAGCCGTGATAGGCTACGTGAATCGTCACGTAGCCTATCAGGGGGTGTTTTTTTTTTTTTCATTGCAATGGCGGCGGCGGCAGCTGGTCAAAAGACCGGCTGCCGCTCCCGCCTCGCCCGAACACCTGCCGAACCGCTGGCCAGACCAGCCACCGGGAGGGACATTCGGTGAAGGTAAGTCCCATCCCGGGGGGGGTGCGGGGTGCGGGGGGGTGCGGAGGATTTCTCCCCGAAACTTGTTCGGGGGGCCGAACACGTTGGCGCTCGGCCCCCCGAAGTTTCGGGGAGAAATTCTCCGCCAACCCTATCATATACACAAACAGGAATTGGGCATCAGATGAGCGGCAAGATGATGTTTGGAGAATCCTAGCAATCTCAAACATTGCTTGTTTGTCCATCCGTACATTTCCATGTCAGGACATAGGTAAGGGAGTGGCCATCACTCAGTGTTAAAGCACATACTTTTCATGCAAAAGGTCCCAGATTCAATTGCATAGAATTCTTGGTAAGGTCAGGTGGAGAAGATACTCCTTTCTCTGAAACCTTGGGGAGCCAATGCGGTCTGACTTGGTGTGTGTCCTATACTCATATGTAATAGATGTTCTTATGCTTCCTGTGTACTATCAGCAATCCCTAACCTTGTGCCCTCCAGATATTTTGGACTTCAACTCCCATCAACTCCAGCCAGCATGGCCAATTGTCAGGAATAAAAACGTCTATTTCTGCTTCATTGACTACGCTAACGCCTTTGATTGTGTGGATCACAACAAACTGTGGCAAATTCTGAAAGAGATGGGGGTACCAGACCACCTTACCTGTCTCCTGAGAAACCTGTACGAGGGTCAAGAAGCAACAGTAAGAAGCAGACATGGAACAACCGAGTGGTTCAAAATTGGGAAAGGAGTACGACAAGGCTGCATATTGTCACCCTGCTTATTTAACTTATATGCAGAGTACATCATGAGAAATGCCGGGTTGGATGAATCAGAGGCCGGAATTAAGATTGCTGGGAGAATTATCAACAACCTCCGATATGCAGACGATACCACCCTAATGGCAGAAAGCGAAGAGGATCTCAAGAGCCTCTTGTTGAGGGTGAAAGAGGAGAGTGCAAAAGCTGGTTTGAAACTCAACATTAAAAAAATGAAGATCATGGCATCTGGCCCCATCATTTCCTGGCATATGGAAGGGGAAAAAATGGAAGCAGTGACAGACTTTATTTTCTTGGGCTCCAATATCACCACAGACAGTGACTGTAGCCATGAAATTAAAAGATGCTTGCTCCTTGGGAGGAAAGCTATGGCAAACCTAGACAGCATAGTGAGAAGCAGAGACATCACCTTGCCGACAAAGATCCGTCTAATCAAAGCTATGATTTTCCCAGTAGTAACGTATGGCTGTGAGAGCTGGACTATAAGGAAGGCTGAGCGCCAAAGAATTGATGCCTTCGAACTGTGGTGCTGGAGAAGACTCTTATGAGTCCCCTGGACTGCAAGGAGGTCAAATCACTCCATCCTAAAGGAAATCAACCCTGAGTGCTCCTTGGAAGGACAGATACTGAAGCTGAAGCTCCAATATTTTGGCCACCTAATGCGAAGAGAAAACGCTCTGGAAAAGACCCCGATGCTGGGAAAGACTGAAGGCGAAAGGAGAAGGGGATGGCAGAGGATGAGATGGCTAGATAGCATCACTGAAGCAATGAATATGGACTTGAGCATGCTCCGGGAGAGAGCGCAGGACAGAAAGGCCTGGCGTGCTATGGTCCATGGGGTCATGAGGAGTCGGACACGACTGAATGACTGAACAACAACAACAATCCAAAACATCTGGGGGGCACTAGATTGGGGAAGGCTGTTTTATAGTGTGAGGGAGGAACTGGATATGTGGCTGATGTTTTTTGGTGACAGCTACACATTTAGTTTCACAGTTAGTCTGGCACTCATAAGTACAATATTTTGTGTTTCACAGCAACCCAGTAAAGATTTCTGCAAAGTACTGGCCACTGTTGTCTGCTATTTACCCCTAATCCAACTGATAGTAAGTTTACAGTGTTGGCACAAAAAATATACAACCGTTAAAATCCTATTTGGATAAAAATGTCACATGTTCTCTAATTGCTTACAGTTCTGATTATTCTTCACAAGATTTTTATTATTATTAAAGAAGTAGGAATTTCATCTACACAATTCTTTTCTAAATTAAGGGCAAGAAATGAAAATAACTTCATATACCTAGGGGGGAAATGTGTATTCTTCAGAACTGTTTCCACTATAGTAAACAATTGTTCTGCACCACTGTTATCCTTTCTGAAGTGTTGAAGATGAATCTGAAGTATCCTCTGCATCAGTCAATATGTGGACTACTTTTGACTGCTTTGGGATAAAATGAAAAGAAAGAGATCCCAGTCTGACAAATTGTAGCTCCCAGTATTGCCACAATTGAAAACATTTTGTCCCAGCGTTCCAGCAAATAGGCTTTACCTACAACAACCTCTGGCGTATAAATCATATAGAAGACCTTCCATGCTGCCGATAGGACTCCATCAGTGTTACAAGGTTTTGCAGCTGCTGTTCCACCAACTAAAAGAAAACATTCAACAGAGCAGACTAAAAAACAATATAAATCTGAACATTTTTTCTAAAAGATTGATTGGCTAGAATATAAAGTTCTTGAACTTATGATCTAGGCCTGAGCTCTAAATCCATTGTCAGTATCAGCCACATACTATGTTTGAACACAAGGTTAAATGGTATGCTTTTCCAGTGGGTCTCTACAGCTTTGGGACTCCCTTCTACTTTACATTCATCACAGCCTCAATTTCTGGGGCAGAAATAATTGTTACAAGAAAAACAGGGCTGCCACCAAAAATGGCATCTCTGTGTGGCGTTCCCCCTTCCCCTTCATACTGCCTATTACAACTTATCCCATATCCAGACATCATTACGCTCCACATTTCCCCACCCCTGAAGCATTGGCTACCATTGACAGGGAAATGCACAGTGTCACAACATAAGGATATGGATTTAGCTTGTTCTGAATTATAGAGAGGGGGAAGGGATACGGATGTGCCATTTTCAGTGCCAGCCAGCATGTTTCTTGTAAGGTTGAACACCAAACTTCATCTGATGTTAATGCAGTCAAGGAGCTATGTTCTCTGCCATTTTAAAATGTTTCCTAGCACTCCATAAAGTCTCAACTTTGCCTGAAAATATGAGCTAGTAAACAACTGGCCATGTAGGACAAATTAGGTTTCAAGTGTATACTAGCTCTTCTCTATTGGCATGGACAATGAGAGGGATTCCCACCCTCTATTTAACTGACATGGAACCTCTGGAAAAATGTAAACTTTCTCAGAAAGTTCCAGTGTAAGCATGTCTCACAGTGTGCCTATTGAATTGGCTTTGAGAGCTCTCAGAGGTAAAAAGCTTTGTAAAGGAAGTCTTATGGAACCAAATGTAATAATAATACACTGGATACTTCCAGATGGAGGGATCCTAGCACTGTCAGTTAGAACATATTGGGCAGCAGCTCTGCCTTTAATCTCCAGAACAGGGTTTTTTGTGGTAAGAAAAAGGATGGGAGAAGCAGTGGGAGAATACAGGGGAGTTATGAGTAGAAGACGTTGGGCCCATCCAGTTGTGTGGGGGGAGGGAGGGTGTTTAGGGTAACTATGGAGGGGTGGTTGTGAAACTACTACCCGCAGGCCTGTCAGATGACCAGAAACCACATGATGCTGCATGGTTCCACTATTCCCCCCTTCCATAGTTACCAGGTGAGCTTACCTGAGTGATTGTGGGCATCCTGACAGCCTCCACTGAGCAAACGGGCTCTCAGCAGCCGCTCCATCGGCCAGAATGGCTGCACGACCATAGAGAAAGTCTGCAGAGGTTAGAGCATCATCCATAGTATTGGACACTCTAGCCAGTGGACTCTATAGTCACGTCCTGAGAGTCCTGAGTCCATTTAAGCCCCTGGGGAGCCTGCCACACTTAACGGTAAGCCACCCCAGGGGCCCTTAACCCTTTTGCAGGGGGTGGTTACCCGGGGTGGCTTAGTAACCATGCAGAACATGTTTTTTTCCCCCCACAGGACAAGGTAAGCTTTCATGGTTAGCAAAAAAAGGCCTAACCACCATGGCTTAGCATGATGTCCGAACAGGATCGTCATCATCTATACCCCCTGTAAAATTCCATGACTGAGGCAGGTGTATGTGTGTGATAAAAGCCTTGTCTGGAAGCAATCATTGAATGCCTTACTGCATATTACCACCCATCAGGGTTGGGACCCTACACCCAAAAGATGCACATGGAACTAGGGTTGGCGGAGAATTTCTCCCCGAAACTTCAGGGGGCCGAGCGCCAATGTGTTCGAACAAGTTTCAGGGAGAAATTCTCCGCACACCCCCCGCCCCCCGCACCCTCCCCGGGACGGGACTTACCTTTCCCGAATGTCCCTCCCGGCGGCGGGTCCTGGCGGCGCTTCGTTGGGTCTTCGTCAGGGGCGGGGGCGGCAGCCGATCTTTCGACCGGCTGCCGCCGTCGCCATTCCAATAAAACTAAAAAAAAAAACAACGCCCCCGTGATAGGCTACGTGACGATTAACGTAGCCTATCACGGCTAGATTTGCAAAGTCAGACATGATAGGCTATGTAAATCGTCACGTAGCCTATCACGTCTGACTTTAAAAAAAAAAAAGCGCGTACAGCTAATGGCAGCCCCCATAGGGAGCCGCCATTCACGTTCCTTATTTGGTCGCTGTAGTCTACGTAAAGATTTATGTAGACTACGGCGAAAATAAGGGCAACGCAAATAGCATTCCCTTATTTTCGCCGTAGTCTACGTAAAGATTTACGTAGACTAGACGTGCCAAACTAAGGAACGCAAATGGCGGCGCCCCAAAGTACGCACTTTTTTTTTTTCAAAGTCAGCCGTGATAGGCTACGCAAAGGTTTACATAGCCTATCACAGCTGACTTTGAAAATCTAGCCTTGATAGGCTACATAAATCTTTACGTAGCCTATCACTTTTTTTTTTTACTTTACTTTTTTCTTTCGTGGCCGGAGAGGCAGGGCGCTCCCCCCCGGCCAGAATTTCAGCGGGGAGGGATGGGGCGCCACCCCCCTGGCCAGAATTTTGGTGGGGAGGGACGGGGCGCCTCCCCACCCACCAAGAATTTCAGGGGGAGAAACGGAGCACCTCCCCCCCAAAAAAAAGCTGTGGGACCAGGTAAGGGACTTTCGTCCATCCCTAGGGATGGCGGAGAAATCCACCACAGACTCCAATTAGGCTGGATTCTTTAGAATCTGGCCCCCCGGAGTCCATGGCGGAATGGACTACTCCCCCGCCACCCCCAAAATCCCCCCCGGATGGACCCTACCTGCCACCAGCCGGTCCAGTCCATCCACTGCCATCCGCTGCTCCTCTCTGTGGCCACAAATGGTGTCCAGCGTAGCGGACGCCATTTGTGTCCCTGCTTTAGCCGTGAAAGGCTACATAAATATTTATGTAGCCCATCACGGCAAAGAGCATGGAGCATTCTAAGGCCTCCTGTGCGGCCTTGGCAAGGCACTTTGCAGATAAAATTGATCGGATTAGGAGTGTTACTCCGCCGTGCACTGTGGATACAGTTAGTGAGCAAGAGGCGGCCTGTGGCAAACCAGTTTTGTGGGATCGGTTCCAGCTTCTTCCTTCTGATGAAGTGGACAAGGTGCTTTCATCAGTAAGGCTGACCACCTGCTTATTTGATCCTTGCCCATCTTGGCTCATTATGGGCTGCAGAAAGAGACTGGGTGAGGGGATCAGGGCAGTGGTGAACGCCTCCCTTGAGGAGGGAGTGATGCCATCAGCCCTCAAGGAGGCAGTGATAAGACCACTCTTAAAGAAGCCCTCCTTGGATCCCCAAGTTCTGAATAACTTTCACCTAGTCTCGAATCTGTCATTTTGGTGCAAGGTGATTGAGCGGGTGGTGGTGATGAAGTTGAAGGCACACTTGGAAGAAACCGATTATCTAGACCCATTTCATTCAGGCTTCAGACTTGGGCATGGGACAGAGACAGCCTTGGTCGCCTTGATGGATGATATGAGGAGGGCTCTGGGTAGGGGTGAATGCTCCTTCCTTGTTCTCCTCGACCACTCAGCAGCTTTTGATACCATTGACCATGGTATCCTCCTGGACTGCCTGGAGGGGTTGGGCACTGGAAACACTGTATTGCAGTCCTTCCTCTCCGGCAGGTACCAGCGGGTAGCACTGGGAGAGGAGGTTTCGGAGCCGTGGCCACTCACTTGTGGGGTGCTGCAGGGTTCCATCCTTTCCCTGATGCTATTTAACATCTATGTGAAGCCTCTGGGGGCTATCAGTAGGAGGTTTGGGGTGCGGTGTCATCAATATGCGGATGACACATAGCTCTACCTCTCATTCAAATCTTCACCAAGGTTGGCTGTAGAATCCCTGTCCAAATATGTGGAGATGGTGAGTGGCTGGATGGGGAGGAATAAGCTAAAGCTGAACCCTGACAAGACCAAGGTACGTTTGGTGGGAGACAAGAGGAGGCTGGGGGATGTTGACCTGGTGTTGAATGGGGTACGGCTACCCTTGAAAGACCAGGTCTGCAGCCTGGGGGTCATTTTGGACTCCCAGCTGTCCATGGAGGCTCAGGTGTCAGCTGTGAGCCGGAGAGCGCTGTACCAACTCCATCTGATACGGCAGCTGCGCCCATTCCTTCCCGACCATCTGCTCCATCGGTAGTACATGCCCTGTTCTCCTCTCGTTTAGACTACTGTAACGTGCTCTGCATGGGGTTACCCTTGAAGATGGTTTGGAAGCTGCAGCTGGTACAGAACGCAGCGGCTCGCCTGATTAAAGGCAGCCACTGGCAAGATCACATCATTCCAGTGCTGAAGGAGTTGCACTGGTTACCAGTTGTTTTCTGGGCCAAGTTCAAGGTGTTGGTTATGACCTTTAAAACTCTATATGGTTCCGGCCCAGCCTATCTTAAGGAGCACCTCCAGCAACACCAGACAGGCCACTTAACAAGATCAGCGTCGGATGGCCTTCTCTCTGTCCCATCAGCCAGGACAGCTAGACTGGTGGGGGTGAAGGAGAGGGCCTTTTCTGTGGTGGCCCCCACTCTGTGGAACTCCCTCCCTAGGGAACTGCGCCATGCCCCCTCTTTAATGAGCTTCCGCCATGCATTAAAAACGTGGTTGTTCAGGCAGACATTTGGGGTGGACTAGGGTATTTTAGAAAATGTTTTTATTGTAGCATGTTATTGTTTTAAACTGTTTTATTATATGCATGTACATCACCCAGAGTGGCTGGGTGACCAGCCAGGTGGGCGATTAAATAAATAAATAATAAAATAAATAATAAAATAAAGAGCAAGGATGCAAATGGCATCTGCTACGCCATTTGCATTGCTACTGTTTTCATGATAGGCTACGTAAATGTTTACATAGCCTATCATGGCTACAGCAGAGACGCAAATGGTGTAGCGGACACCATTTGCATCCCTACTCTTTGCTGTGATAGGCTATGTAAATATTTATGTAGCCTTTCATGGCTAAAGCAGGGACACAAATGGCGTCCCCTACGCCGGACGCAATTTGTGGCCACAGCCCAGCAGTGGACGGAAGTCCGGCTGCGGATGGGCCTGGCCAGCAGCTCCGTGGACTCACCACAGAGTGGACCCATCCGGGGAGGATTCTGGGGGGAGGGACGGATTGCCTCCCCACCATCACGGATGCCCCCCAGAACCTAGAGGTAAGTATTTTGTACACCCCTACCCATCAGAGCCCTTTGTTTAGTTGACTCCATATCATACAGAGTTCAGGGAGAACTCAAAGGCTTTTTAGTGCCTGTGTTGTCCCATCATTACTGCCTTTGTCCTCTTTATTAAGAATCTGCAATTTGTTGTCTAAAGGCTAGCATGCTCTAATCATTGGTAAATCATAAGGAATAACATGTGTGACTCTGGTATCCTGGCACAAGGATGATCTCCTGGTTCACAGCACCCCCCCCCCCTTGAGAAAGAGCTTCCTTTTTCATCTCAGAAAAAGTAATATCTGTATCCTAGCCTTTTTCCTAATTCTGTTCCTTCTCATATATACAGTCTTGTACATTAATGCCCTCTTATTGATGCCCCCACCACCTGAGGTGACGTAAATGGCTACCAGAGAGAGGACAGAGGTGCCACAGTTGTAGAATACTCTCCCCAGAGAGATCAGCAGACAACTTATTGTTTTGGCAGCAAGCAAACACTTTTTCATTTTCTCAAGCTTTTTAGTTATAATTTTAATCTCACTGACTGTTTTATGCTGCTTTGGTGATCTTGCAGCCTTTTTAGTTTATTATGTTGGTTATTCCTACTAGTGACCCATCCTGGAAATGTAATTGAAGGGTGATATAAAAATACCTATAATAAATAAAATATTCATATTAGAACTACTTCAGTGAACGGCGCCCTTTGTATTCAAACTTGTATCATTAAAATATTTGAAATTGTAATGTCATATTGACTATTCAATTCAGTTCTTAGGACTTGGCCTCTTCAGAGGCATCATGGGATTGTCACCATAGTTAAAAGAGAGGTTCAAGGCAGTGGGGATGGAGGGAATGCTCACCCTTTGTTCATGGTGCAGATGCTAGTATTCCTGTTATTTTAAAACTTTTTAAAGAGTTGTAGACTGCAACAAAAGAGGGTAAATATCCAAACCTAAGGGGGAGGGGAAGCATCAAATCATCATTTTTATTTGACAGTATTAATCAATCAAACCAGAGCACTGCAGCAAGGTGTAGTACATGCAACAGAGAAGCCAGATTGGGTTTTTTGGAGAAATGTTACCGAGACAGATTATCAGAGAAATGGCTGCCTTCCGGTAATTCTTTGCAGAAGATAGGGAATGGAGCAGGTTTTCATTTTGCCAATTATCAGAGAGCAGATTGAGAGATGAATGTAGTATTTATCTTTCACAACAGGGCAGTGCCATCAGATTTCAACACTGATATAAAGAGATGATGGAGAGTTAATTTCTAAATAAAACACCCAGAGAGGACTTTCTGCAAACCATGATGTGTACAGAAAAGTCTTGGGCCAGTTCAAAGAACAAATTATGGCCTCATCAGGACTAGGGATGACTGAATCCATCTATTTCTCATCCGTGTCGTTATCGAATGTTTTTATCCATACTACTGTTCTGTTCCATTTAATCTGCAATTTTAAAAATCCGCTCAAAACATATTTAAATACTAATTTATTATCCTATATTTAAATGCATATGTCACCTCAAAAATGTATTTAAATACATATTTTCTTTCAGAATACATATTTAAATACATAGTTTGATAGGTTTAAACTGCCAAAAATGGTATCACAACATTTGTGACACCAGTCCACACATTAGTCCATGTCTAATTCCTCAGGAATCCCTGGTCAATGGGGCTGTTTGTACAACATGACAGCCCACCATGGGTTATTTAACCCATGATGAGGTTGCAGCCCATGCTGGACTCATGCAGCTGCCATTTTGAATATGCAACCCCATGACGAGCTGCAGCATGTGTCACACGAACCCAGTCAGTGCCTGAGTCCACAACAGAGCCTGGGCTTGGGACTTAGGGGGTTAGTAGATTCATATGCTATCAAAACTAAGTAATGGAGGGAAATGCAGGGAGATCAGGCAGACCAGCAGCAAGGACACTTCTTATAGCATCAATACACCAGAGCCAATCAGATAACACTCCTTAATCCCTATAAAGCAGCCTTCCCCAACCTGCCCTCCAGAAATTTAGGACTACAACTCCCAGCATTCCTGACCACTACTTATGCTGACTGGGGCTGAAGAGACTTGTAGCCCAAAATGCCCAGGGGACACCAGGTTGGGGAAGGCTGCTATAAAGAGACTCACTTCCAGGTGAGTCTTGCTCTTTTGTATGATCAACATGGAAATGTTATTCCTTCTGCTGGCAACAGACATCTTGGCCTTCTTACCCCTGGCCTCCCCCCCCCCCGCCATGTCTTGCTTAACCCCTTGATTAGAGCCAGGTCTGATACACATGAATTTTCATGCATCTTTTAGGGATGTGCGAATCAGTAAAACTCAAGCTCGCCAAAGTTCTCCGAATGCCACTCAAAGCTCCTTCTAACCCATATCAGATTATGAGCTTTCTGTTGTTGTTTTAACATGAAAATCCGTGCATATTTTTGTGTGACTTTTTCCAAATGTACACGTCAGTTGTCTGCATCTTTGAAATGTATGCATTCTTCTCCCATGTAGGGATGTACGAAAGTCACTTAGTTGTTTGCGGATTATGTTGATGGTGGGATGGGCATTCTGTCCCTCCCCCCGGAATCCTCACTGGGGGGAGGTGCCCCGTTCCTCCCCCCTGGAGTTCTCCAAGGCCTGCTGTGCTCCGCGGCAGCTCCACGGAGCAGCTGGCCAAGCCTGGCCAGGTCAGAGCCATCCGCAGCCGGATTTCCGGCCGCAGAGGGCTCTGGGTAAAACAAAAAACAAAAAAACGCATACGCAAATGGCGGCGGCTACGGCCGCCGCCATTTGCGTTCCTTATTTTTGCCCTTTTAATCTACATAAATATTTACGTAGACTATGACGGCGAAAATCAAGGGGAACGCAAATAGCGTAGCGGGCGCTATTTCCGTCCCTTTTTGATTCCCTGTTTTAGCCTATGTAAATATTTTTGCAGATGTGATTCTCGGTGGGGGGGAGGCACTCCATCCCTCCCCCTGGAATCCTTGATGGGGGGGGAGGCAATCCGGTCCTCCCCCCCGGAATCCTGCCTGGCCGGCTATGCTCTGCAGCAGCTCCGCAGAGCAGCCCGCCAGGGCCGTCAGCAGCCAGAGTTCCAGCCGTGGACAGGCTGCTGTGGATGCAAATGGCGGCTGCCGTAGCAGCTGCCATTTGTGTCCGGCCAGGCTGCCATGATAGGCTACATAAATAAATAGTTATGTAGCCTATCACGGCAGGCAAAAAAAAAAAAACAGCGTACGCAAATGGCAGCGGCTATGGCAGCCACCATTCGCGTTCCCTATTTTTCGCCGTTTTATCTTACGTAAATATTTACGTAGGCTATTGCAGCAGGAAAAAAAGGCGCTATTTGCGTTCCCCCCTTTTCTTTGCCGTAATAGCCTATGTAAATATTTATGTAGGATAAAACGGCGAAAAATAGGGAATGCAAATAGCGGCCGCCATAGCCACTGCCATTCGCGTACGCGTTGTTGTTTTTTTGCTTGCTGTGATAGGCTACGTAAATACTTACATAGCCTATCACGGCCTCTGCAGGGACACAAAAGGCATCCCTGCATTAGCCATGATAGGCTGTATAAGTATTTACGTAGCCTATCACGGCTATGATCAGGAAGTGAATGGCGGCCGCAGGGTGGCCGCCATTTGCTAGTCAGCACGGACGGCAACAGGTAAGTGCTCCATTTCGCACGCCTTTCATGGGTTGGGGGCTCCGTTCCGTGCACCTTTCATGGGTTGGGGGGGCAGGGGCTTTGTTCCGCCACGGATTTCAGGGGGCCAAATGCACTGGCATTCGGCCTCACCAAGATCTGTGGCGGAATTCTCCGCCATCCCTAGAATCCGGCCTCAGGAATCCACAGCGGATCAGGACCACTTACCTCTGCTCCAGGAGGACTGGAGGTGGAATAGAACTCGGCTGCTTCTTGCCAGCCAGAGCCATTCGCTTCCTCCCTGTTCCTGCTGATTGCCATGTCTCAAAAAAAAAAAAATGACGATTGGGAGGATGTGCCCATAGACTTATACACAAAATAGAGAGGTGAATCTTGCGTATAAGCCTATGGACACATAGACTTATATGCAAGATTCACGACTCTATTTGCGTATAGGTCTATGGGCACATCCTCCCAATCACCATTTAAAAAAAAATAATAATAAAGACATGGCAATCGGCAGGGACAGAGAGGAGGCGAATGGCTCTGGCTGGCAGGAGGGAAGGTAAGCGCCCCCAAGCCAGTTCCCCCCCCCCCGAAATCCAAGCAGAGCGAAACTGCTGTGGAGGATTCCGGTGGGGGAGGAATGGATCGCCTCCCCCCAATGGATTCTTCACCGGAACAGACGGCGGGGAATCCGTACACCCCTAGAAATGTACAGACTGACCACAGATTGTGTCTGAGTCCATGTTCAGTCTGGAAGGTGCAAACTGGGTAAAATCCTGATCAAAAACAAACTGAAATAAATTTTTCATACATTCCTGCTTATGATGTAGTCTCTCACAATGAACAGCCATGGCACACCATATTAGACATGATGCAGGAGATACATGATAGTCTCTTGATAGGTTGAGGGGTTGTTGTTTGTTTTTAACTTTACTGGAAGGGCTCCACATTAAATTAGAGTGGTAGTGGCACTGTCAGAGGGGTGCTTATCCTTTTCCACGTGGGCCATATTTCCAAACAAAATTGACATTCTTACCCACCCACCCCCAGTTGCTTTCCCACTGCAGAATATAGATCCTGTGTCCACATTTCTTTTTTCCTCTTGTGGAGAAAACATCGTCTTTGAGGGGGCAACTTTTATCAGACAAAGAGCCTGTGGGGGGAGGGTTAATCACCTCTCTCACTGTGCAGCTGTGCTGATGAAATTCTGAGCCCCAGAAGCTGCAGTGATTTAAAAACAAAAAGTCAGAAGATACTAAACATGTCTCCCGTGTCATATCTAGCTTGGCCTTTAGCTGTTCAAGTACAGTTGGGAAGGAATAGGTATTGTGATATATGTCAGTATACCAAGAAACAACTTCCCCTCCCTCCTGAATCTCTGTCTCTGTCTCTCTGTCTCTGTCTGTCTCAGCCACCCATGTTATAGGCCAGGTGGGCAGACTTCAGGCCCGTGTGTCTATTATTGTTGTTTTTACTAGAAACCCAAAGTGTATTCCCTGGACCAGGTGCAACACAGTAACTCAGCACAACAAACACTTAGACACACACTGAGGGCAGTTCTGAGCACATGCTCAGCCCAGGAATTTGTTTTCAGTACCAGCTTACAGCTCTCTCACACAAAAATGTACTCCTGGTTCTCCCCCTTCCCCCATTTTCTTCATTTCAGCAGCCTAATTTAGAAAGGGAAAATAGCTTTAATTTTGTTGCTGGTTACTGTTAAATGATAGGAGTTTAAAACCCTTGCAAATCATCTAGAATTCCATCAGTAGCTGCCAATCTGTGTTGGCTCTTGTAAGGAGGGGATCAACAAAAATCAACTTGCTCCAGCATTTTCTTTTATTACTTTCTTGGTGATTTCAGGGACCATCAAACTGTTAGTCCTCAGATCATGGCTCCAGGACTGTCTGGATAGCCCTTTAAAATTTGGAGAAAAAAATAGCAGTCACCAGGTATTGTACCTTCAAGTGGGACATACAACTAAATATTGTTTTGTATATCCATCATCTCTAGGACACATCCCTGTATATTGCAAGGAGTGGAGGTCCCCACCTCCCCACTGCCAACCCTAAACCACCCACCCACTTCCAAGATACTTACTTTCATCTGTTAGAAACTTGAACAGGCCAATTCCCACTTTTTCTTCACTTTGAATTTTGTTCACTTTCCAAACGGACACCTCAACATTCTGTAAGCCCTAGATGCTTTGGGGGTACTTTTCAGGTTGTTGGGGGGCTGGGGGGGGAGATAAAATTATGTTTCTTTTTGTTTACAGACATACATACTTTAGCATGCATAGGGAATCCCCTGAGTATGTAGAAAACACTACCTTGTTTTCTGATGGATGGCCCTTTTTTGTTTCCAAACTGATAGGCACTCAGCCACCCAGGTTGACTATTAAAGGGAATTATTTCCACACCTTTTCTTTTTCACTCTTTAAGGATTTAGTTCCAAGCAATGTGCTCTCCTTCTCTAGCATTGCATCTGTGGAGATTCCCCCTGCAGCACAGTAACCCATCTTGCATCAACCCCAACCTTTCCCCATACCCATTGTACATTGACAGGACACTGTGCTGTAAACAGAGAATCCAGTAGGGATGTCAGAGAATTCCGCCACGGATCTCAGGGAGGCCGAATGCCAGCGAATGCCAAGGACTTACCTTGGGCGGATCTCCCTGGCGGCAGTGGCTCCAGCGGCGGCTCCGGAAGCGGTGCGGCGGCGGCGGTGGCTGCAGCGGCCGGTCTTCCGACCAGCTGCTGCCGCCGCCATTTCCAGTTTAAAAAAAAAAACGTGATAGGCTACGTAAAGATTTACGTAGCCTGTCATGGCTAGATTTTTAAAAAACACCGTGATAGGCTACGTAAATGTTTACGTAGCCTATCACGGCTGATTTAAAAGAAAAAAAATGCACGTACGCAAATGGTGGCGCCCATGGGCACCGCCATTTGTGTTCCTTATTTTGGCACGTCTTTGTCTACGTAAACATTTACGTAGACTAAGACGGCGAAAATAAGGGGAACGCAAATAGCATAGCATCTACGCTATTTGCGTTCCCCTTATTTTCGCCATCTTAGTCTACGTAAATGTTTACGTAGACTAAGACGTGCCAAAATAAGGAACGCAAATGGCGGCGCCCATGGGCGCCGCCATTTGCGTACGCGCGGTTTTTTTCTTTTAAATCAGCCGTGATAGGCTACGTAAACATTTACGTAGCCTATCACGGCTGATTGCAGGGACACAAACGGCGGTGGCGGCGGCTACGGCCTCCGCCATTTGCATCCCTGCTAGCCAGCGGCCGGATGTCCAGCCGCTGACAAAGCCAGCCGGCAGCTCCGCAGAATCCCTGCGGAGTGGAGCCAGCCAGCCAGGATTCCAGGGGGGGAGGAACGGAGTGCCTCCCCTCAGATGAGAATTCCGGGGGAGGGACAGAATGCCTCCCCCCCAACCATTAGCATAATCCTCGAAAGGTAAGTGATTTTCGTACATCCCTAGAATCCAGGTGAATACAAACTCCATGCTACTACATGATTTGTCATTTGAAAAGGCTCAAACATGAACTCAAATTATGAAGAAGCATATTAAAACAGGAAAACAAGCATGAAAAACAGATGGTCAGAGGGACAGTCCAACTAGCTGAATTATTCTCCCCCCACCCCCGAAGTCAGCAAACCCTTTTACACTGCTTTCATGACAGTACAAGAGAAAAAGATATGCAGCTCTAGAGAATAAATGTAAAATTGAGCAAGTTAATACCTAAATGGTATGTGGAATTTGCATGTTGAGACTGTGCCAAATAGAATTATGCCTAAAGACTAGTATATTGTATTTGTCTTTCCTTTAGTTTGTGCATTTATGAAATACATTTGAAGTTGTGGAAGCACTGATGTTGACAGCTTTGTAAGGAATACAAACCACTGCTGATAGAAGAGCTACTAAACCTGCTACAGCTTTGCAAAGGTTTAGCTAAAGTAAGACACCTTTTAAATTGTTAAGTTAAATAGTTAAATAATGCCTCACAATGATGTTGTCCCCAGACAATTTCTGTGCTCTAGGTCTTCCCTTCTGTTTTCCACATGGTCAGCCCCTCTCTAATTCTTCTAGGAGCTCAAATAACTCACTATAAATAAGATGTCTAAGGTTTTCATAAGTAGGAAAACATCAGTAATCTAATTTCAATGGGAATGTTGATGCTATTTCATAACAAGTAAATGCATGATCCCTTCCCAGGTTGGTGTTCAGGAGGTCCAAGAAAATATGCCCTTTCCTTCCTTCCTTCCTTCCTTCCTTCCTTCCTTCCTTCCTTTCTTTCTTTTTCTTACAATTTATTAATCACATTTTTGTTAAAAGAGAATCTCTCAAGATGGTTTTCAACAGATAAAATTAACTCATATGATAGAACAACCATATCAATAAGGCAGAAGACAACAACATAGGCAGAAACTGGTTTTCCAAAAATTGCAAGAGCTCTTCATCATTTGCCTCATCTTCATCTTTGAAATCTGCAGAGCCAATGAAAGTTGCTGATGTTTGACTGCAGTCTCTTGTAGGGTGAATTCATGTTAATTGGATTGTGTGGCCCAAACCTAACAAAGCTTGGCAATGCCATTTTGAATCGTTGTACAGATCTGTCATCATGTATAGCTGGATAGGGGAGAGTCCCTTGTTTGTTGTTCAGTCGTTCAGTCGTGTCCGACTCTTTGTGATCCCATGGACCATAGCACACCAGGCCTTCCTGTCCTTCGCTCTCTCCCGGAGTGTGCTCAAGTCCATATTCATTGCATCGGTGATGCTATCTAGCCATCTCATCCTCTGCAGTCCCCTTCTCCTTTTGCCTTCAGTCTTTCCCAGCATCAGGGTCTTTTCCAGAGAGTTTTCTCTTCGCATTAGGTGGCCAAAATATTTGAGCTTCAGCTTCAGTATCTGTCCTTCCAATGAGCACTCAGGGTTGATTTCCTTTAGGATGGACTGATTTGACCTCCTTGCAGTCCAGGGGACTCGTAAGAGTCTTCTCCAGCACCACAGTTCGAAAGCATCAATTCTTCGGCGCTCAGCCTTCCTTATAGTCCAGCTCTCACAGCCATACATTACTACTGGGAAAACCATAGCTTTGATTAGACGGACCTTTGTCGGCAAGGTGATGTCTCTGCTTCTTACTATGCTGTCTAGGTTGGCCATAGCTTTCCTCCCAAGGAGCAAGCGTCTTTTAATTTCATGGATACAGTCACCGTCTGTGGTGATCTTGGAGCCCAAGAAAGTAAAATCTGTCACTGCTTCCATTTTTTCCCCTTCTATATGCCAGGAAGTGATGGGGCCAGATGCCATGATCTTCGTTTTTTTAATGTTGAGTTTCAAACCAGCTTTTGCACTCTCCTCTTTCACCCTCAACAAGAGGCTCTTGAGATCCTCTTCGCTTTCTGCCATTAGGGTGGTATCGTCTGCATATAAGAGGTTGTTGATAATTCTCCCAGCAATCTTAATTCCGACCTCTGATTCATCCAACCCAGCATTTCTCATGATGTACTCTGCATATAAGTAGGGATGGCGGAGAATTTCTCCCCGAAACTTCGGGGGGCCGAGCGCCAACGTGTTCAGCCCCCTGAAGAAGTTTCGGGGAGAAATTCTCCACACACACCCCGCCCCCCACACACCCCAGGGACGGGACTTACCTTTCCCAAATGTCCCTCCCGGCGGCGGGTCCCAGCGGCGGTTCGTCAGGTCTTCGTCAGGGGTGGGGGCGGCAGCCGATCTTTCGACCGGCCACCGCCACCGCCATTCCAATAAAAGAAAAAAAACGCCCCCGTGATAGGCTACGTGACGATTAACGTAGCCTATCACGGCTAGATTTGCAAAGTCAGCCATGATAGGCTACGTAAATCGTCACGTAGCTTATCACGGGTGACTTAAAAAAAAAAAAAGCGCGTACGGCTAATGGCGGCCCCCATAGGGAGCTGCCATTCACGTTCCTTATTTGGTCACTGTATAAGGAACGCGAAATATAAGGAAATATAAGGTCACCAAATAAGGAACGCGAATGGCGGCTCCCTATGGGGGACACCATTTGCGTATGCGCTTTTTTTTTTTTTTTTAAGTCACCCGTGCTAGGCTACGTGACGATTTACGTAGCCTATCATGGCTGACTTTGCAGATCTAGCCGTGATAGGCTACGTTAATCATCATGTAGCCTATCACGGGGGCAGTTTTTTTTAAAAAAAACTTTTTATTTCGTGGCCAGGCGAGGCGAGGCGCCTCCTCCCCGGCCTGAATTTCGGCCAGGCGAGGCGGGAAGCCTCCCCCCCAGCCTGAACTTCGCAGGGAGAGCAGCGAAGCACCTCCCCCCCACCGCGAAAAGCTGCGAGACCAGGTAAGTGACTTTCGTGCACCCCTACATATAAGTTAAATGAGCAGGGTGACAATATGCAGCCTTGTCGTACTGCTTTCCAATTTTGAACCAATCGGTTGTTCCATGTCTGGTTCTTACTGTTGCTTCTTGACCCTCGTACAGGTTTCTCAGGATACAGGTAAGGTGGTCTGGTACTCCCATCACTTTAAGAATTTGCCACAGTTTGTTGTGATCCACACAATCAAAGGCTTTAGCGTAGTCAATGAAGCAGAAATAGACGTTTTTCTGGAATTCTCTTGCTTTCTCCATGATGCAGAGAATGTTGGCGATTTGATCTCTAGTTCCTCTGCCTCTTCGAAACCCAGCTTGTACTTCCGGTAGTTCTCGGTTCACATACTGCTGAAGCCTAGCTTGTAGGATTTTGAGCATCACCTTGCTGGCATGTGAAATGAGCGCAATTGTGCGGTAATTTGAACACTCTTTGGCATTGCCCTTCTTTGGAATTGGAATGTAAACTGACCTTTTCCAGTCTGGCGGCCATTGTTGAGTGTTCCAAATTTGTTGGCATATTGAATGCAGCACTTTAACAGCATCATCTTTTAGGATTTTAAATAGCTCAGCTGGAAGACTGTCATCTCTGCTAGCTTTGTTGTTACTAATGCTTCCTAAGGCCCACTTGACTTCACTCTCAAGGATGTCCGGCTCAGGTTCAGTGACCGCACTATCATGGCTATCAGGGACATTCAGATCTTTCCTGTATAGTTCTTCTATGTATTCTTTCCACCTCTTCTTAATCTCATCTGCTTCTGTTAGGTCCCTGCCTTCTTTGTCCTTTATGATTTATCATGCCCGTCTTTGCACAAAACGTTCCCTTGAGATCTCCGATTTTCTTGAAGAGATCTCTAGTCTTTCCCATTCTGTTGTTTTCCTCGATTTCTTTGCATTGTTCATTTAAGAAGGCCTTCTTGTCTCTCCTTGCTATTCTCTGGAACTCTGCATTCAGTTGGATATATCTTCCCCTTTCTCCCTTGCTTTTTGCTTCCCTTCTTTCCTCAGCTACTTGTAAAGCCTCATCAGACAGCCACTTTGCTTTCTTGCACTTCTTTTTCTTTGGGATGGATTGAGTTGCTGCCTCCTGAACAATGTCACGGACCTCCATCCATAGTTCCTCAGGCACTCTGTCTGTCAGGTCTAATCCCTTAAATCTATTCCTCACCTCCACTGTGTATTCATAAGGGATATGATTTAGGTCATACCTGAATGGTTTAGTGGTTTTCCCTACGTTCTTCAATTTAAGCTGAAATTTTGCAACAAGAAGCTCATGATCTGAGCCACAGTCAGCTCCAGGTCTTGTTTTTACTGACTGTATAGAGCTTCTCCATCTTTGGCTGCAAAGGACATAATCAATCTGATTTCGATATTGACCATCTGGTGATGTCCATGTGTAGAGTCGTCTCCTGTGCTGTTGGAAAAGAGTGTTTGCTATGATCAGCGTGTTCTCTTGGCAAAACTCTATTAGCCTTTGTCCTGCTTCATTTTGTACACCAAGACCATGCTTGCCTGTTATCCCGGTGATTTCTTGACTTCCTACTTTAGCATTCCAATCCCCTATGATGAAGAGGACATCTTTTTTTGGTGTTAGTTCTAGAAGGTGTTGTAGGTCTTCATAGAACCGATCAACCTCAGCTTCTTCGGCCTCAGTGGTTGGGGCATAGACTTGAATTACTGTGATGTTGAATGGTTTGCCTTGGATTTGTACTGAGATCATTCTATCGTTTTTAACATTGTACCTCAGTACTGCTTTTCCCACCCTTTTGTTGACTATGAGTGCTACTCCATTTCTTCTAAGGGATTCTTGCCCACAATAGTAGATATGATGGTCACCTGAATTAAATTCGCCCATGCCTGTCCATTTTAGTTCGCTGATTCCCAAGATGTCGATGTTCAATCTTGCCATCTCATGTTTGACCACCTCCAACTTACCTTGATTCATTGATCTGACATTCCAGGTTCCTAAACAATATTGTTCTTTACAGCATTGGATTTTCTTTTCACCACCAGACACATCCACAGCTGAGTGTCCTTTCAGCTTTGGCTCAGCCGCTTCACTCTTTCTGGCGCTACTTGGAAATACCCTCTGCTCTTCCCCAGTAGTATATTGGACACCTTCCGACCTGAGGGTCCCTTGTTAATGCCTTGTTAATGCATGTTCTTCTCTCTCTATTGCCTCATGAATACTCTGAACCAGAGTACAGAGCTGTTTCTCTGGTTCTTTGGAACCTCTGGTAGTAGAACCCAGATCCTATAGTGAACAGGCAAAACATTACCCTGCTCAGCTACTCTGGGACATTTTAAAGGCAGGAGAACATACCTGGTTTGATTGTTTGTTTTTAAACCTGTTACTGCAGTTTGAACTGGAGGCTTTGCCTCTGATAATGCTGTGGGTACTATTTCTTCCAGTTGCCAAGGTTCTGAAGAGATTCTAATAGAACACGAGTGTCACTTTGCATGGTCCCATCCGCAAGAAAAACAATCAGACCCAGCTGAACCCTGCTGGGTATATTAACTTCCAAAGCCACCTATGGCCCTTTGCATGAGCAACAAAGGATTTGTTTGCTGCTCAAGGTCTGCAGCCTTGTTGGAACTGATGTGTGCTTTCCATCCTTGCGGCTCCTTTGTTTTGATCAGTTGTGCCATCCCCGCTCTCTTCAGTAAATCTAGCTGGCCATCTGGAGGGGGTGGCTGGAAAGGCCTATTTGCAGGACAGCAACTGCAGCCTGCTCATGGCCCCTGGCTGCACAACAATAACATTGACTTGGATCCAGACTAAGTTAGTTGGCTTTAGGTCTCATTGAAATCAGTGGGACAAGTCAGTCATGATTTGACTTAGATCCCATTGATTTCAGTGGGGAGTAAGTGCAACTTAGTCTGGATCCAACCCCAGTGCTACCCATGGTCCATTTTGGATGCATTTTATAGTGGTTCAGTCACCATTCCATTCAAAGTCTGGTTTGAAATGGATCCACAAGAATGGGACTCTTACAACTGCTACCAGACCCTGAAGAGGCTGCTGGAATCTGGTTATGGTAGGGCTTTTTTCAGTTTTCAAAGGCATCTGTAAGGATAGCCAATGTAAATCACTCCATATGATGGCTGCCTCTTCTGGAGCAACCTGCTTTGCAGAGAAGCTTGCTGTCAGTAGGGATGGCGGGGAATTCCGCCACAGATTTCAGTGAAGCCGAATGCACTGGCATTTGGCCTCCCGAAATCTGTGGCAGAATGGCCTGCCACCCCCCGCCCCCCGCGGATTCCCCCCGGGACGAAGCTTACTTGGGGTGGATGTTCCGGACAGTGGCAGCTCTGGCGGTGGCTCCAGCAGCGGCGGCTGGCCTTTCCATCAGCTGCTGCGGCCACCATTTGCGTCCTGGTCTTTGCTGTGATAGGCTACGTAAGTATTTACATAGCCTATCACAGCAAGCCAAGCAAAAAAAAAGGGATACGCAAATGGCGGCAGCTACAGTGGCTGTCATAGGCGTTCCCTATTTTTCGCCGTTTTAGCCTACATAAATATTTACATAGGCTATTACGGCGGAAAAAAAGGGGAACGCAAATAGCATAGTGGGCGCTATTTTTGTTCCTTTTTTTCTGCCATTTTAGCCTACGTAAATATTTATGTAAGCTATTGGGGGGGGAAAGGAACACAAATAGTGCCCACTACACTATTTGTGTTCCCCTTTTTTTTTTTTTTGCCATAATAGCCTACGTAAATATTTACGTAGGCTAAAATGGTGAAAAATAGGGAATGCAAATGGCGGCCGCCGTAGCCGCTGCCATTTGCATACACCATTTTATTTTATTTTTGCCTGCCGTGATAGGCTACTTAAATACTTATGTAGCCTATCATGGCAGCCTGGCTGGACGCAAATGGCGGCCGCTACGGCGGCCGCCATTTGCATCCGCAGCAGCCAGTCTGCGGCTGGAACTCCAGCTGCGAACGGCCCTGGCCAGCTGCTCCATGGAGCCACCGCGGAGCGGAGCCAGCCGGGCAAGGTTCCAGGGAGGAGGACCGGATTGCCTCCCCCCCATCGAGGATTCCGGGGGGAGGGACGGAGCACCTCCCCCCTCACTGCGAATCAATCCGTGAAAAGGTAAGTGACTTTCATACATCCCTAGCTGTCAGGAACTGCTGACCACTGCCCCACATGGCGATCCATGTCATTACCCTTTTTCAGGAAAGAAACTTCTAGAATAACTCTGCCCAGGCTGATAATTGGCTCCTCCTGGGCAGGAAAGAGTATGAGAGGGCATCCTGTCTCAGTGGAACTTTGCTTGAGCAATAAGGTCTGCCTGAGCTTTGGTGTGTTTCTGCTCCTGCTGTTTGGGCATGACTCCTGGTTTGTTCTCTGGTCCTGCCTTCTGGTTTGCCCTCTGGTCCTGATTAGTCTTCCATCCTGACTCCAGGGGCTGATGTACACTTACGGGTTTTTTCGCTTCCAATGACATTTCACTGCCAGTCTTTCACACTACACAGTACCGGCCTCAAATTGGAACCGGGATTTCCTGCTACCATTTTCAATACCCTGATATCCCGGTATTTCCCCTTAATGTGCTCTGATTTTCCACCTTCGCTACCATATCTGGTCGTAGTGCCCTCCCCTGCCTGTCCATATATGGTGGTGTTTGTATTTCCCTCAGATCACAGCTCTCGACGGACCCATGTCGTCTTCTGGCTACTGATCGCATAGCTTCCTCAGCACTCAATGTTTCCTCAGCAACAAGCAAAGGGCTGGATGTGCACATGCTTGTCTATCTCGGAAGCTAAGCAGGGTCAGTCCCAGTCAGTAGTTGGATGGGCGACCGCCTGGGAATCAGGCTTCCTGCACTGAGCAGGGGTTTGTTCTATCCCTTCGGCTTTTTAAAAAAAAAATTAAGGCGTTATCTTGGAAGAATTGTGGCTTCTCCATGATGGGGTGTTTTTTTTTTTTTTCTAATTCAAGCATGATCTTTGAAGATTCAAAGATGTGAAGCTTCACATCTTCAAATTTTCGAATCTTCAAAGATCATGCCTGAATTAGGGGGAAAAAACACATCGCAGAGAAGCCACAATTCTTCAAAGATAACACCATATATATATATATATATATATATATATATATATATACACACACACACACACACACACACACATATATATATATATTTATATATATATATATATATATATAGCCAAAGGGATAGTGCAACCCCCTGCTCAATGCAGGAAGCCTGATTCCCAGGTGGTCGCCCATCCATCTACTGACCGGGCCAATGTGAAGCTTTGAATCTTTGAAGATGCCAGCAGCCCCCCACCAAAATGAGAGCTCTGGGTGCCGCCGCTACTGCCCCTCTTTCTTGCACGGGCTGTCAAGGGCTGGCGCAGGGAAAAGAGCATTGGCAGACACCCCCCAGCCGCTCGCCCTAGCCTCCAGCAGGTGGGGGTGGAGAAGAGGATAGGTGTCTCCTTCTTCCCTCCAACCCCACCTGCTACAGTGGAGGTGGCAAGGGACAAGCTGGTCATTTTCCCCAAGGGGAGGAAAACATGCGGAAAACGACAAGCCTCTCCCATGCCACTGCCGCGAGGTGGGCGTGGAATCAGCAGAAACAGGAAGAGTTTCTGATCCTCCAATGAGAGCCGCCATCTTTAAGAGCAGGAAAACAGCACAGTGCGTGAGTGTGAATCGAGCTCGCACATTTGATGAAGCACCGCAATGGAGAAAATGGCTGAGTGTGGATAATCACGTTTTAATGCGAGAGCGTTTAACCTGAGAGGACACCGAATTTGTTGTGATGGTGGGCGCAATGTAGATCGGCCCCTGCTTATTCTCCAGTCCTGCCTTCTGGTTTGAGCTCTGTCTTCTGATTTGCCCTGATTGCTCTTTGGTTCAGACTCCCAGTTCCTGGCTTGCTCCAGACTGCTGCCTATGGCCCAGCCCTGACACTTGCTTTTACCATGCTGCCACAAACTTCTTTTGCTAAGGAGAAACACTAAGACTATTTCACATGCTAGTTTGCTCCAGTCAGCCTTGTGGTGTGATGTAAAGGTGCTTCCCCAAGGGGGACTGTTCGTGCGTAGCTGCTCCAAACCTGAAAAGGATCAGGAAAAGCACTTGCAGTTAAAAAAAAAAAAAGTTCTTGAAAATGTGAATAGTTCCCAGGTATTCTTGGTAAGGCTGGAAAAAGATGTGACAATACTGGAAGAATAAACATGCTTAATGAAGCTAAGGACTGGATTTATGAGGAAGGATTAAAGAGCCCCAGGTATTATAGCTTGCTTTAGAGCTCACTGAGGGAGATCATAAAAGCGTATAGATATTTTAACAAGAAAAAGGGGGATTTATTTAATATAGTCATATTATACACGACACTAGTAGAGCTAGGAGGAAACTGATGGACTTGGAGAGGGTAGGGGGAGTTCTTCTGAACAGCTGGATCAGAAGTGAAGTTCCCAGAGGAAAGGATCTGGAATAGAATTCCTTTGGACTTAAGTTTGTTTGCAGTATTAGACATTTTAGTAAAAAATTATGCAACACATGGAAGAAAATGAGCAACAAGGTGTAAGCCAAGTTAAATGCAGGGGAAAATGTATATTTCAGTTTGCCCTCTTTGTTCAAAAAAGACACTAACAGTGCAAGCCTACTCAAAAATAAACTCTACTCAGTTCACTTCAATGGGATTCAGTGTGTATAGGATTCCTGCTGAAGCTATAGTCACTAATCAGACATTTTATCCAAAACATTGCTGCAGAAAAAAATTGGTGTTTTATACCAAGAAGAACAGAACAGAACAGAACAGAACAGAACAGAACAGTGACCCTCCCTAATCTGCTAGCCTATCAAGGGCTCAGTAAGCTGTTTGTTGTGCTATCTGAGTCACCCTCTTAGGTTGATCCAGTCTGATGCATTCCTTCTTCCTTCATTTGACTCATCCCTTGCAAGCTCAATGCTGGCAGTAGCACTGGAGAAATATGAGTGCTACTCGCTCAACATTTCTTCCAGGGTTAGTGCACAGAACAATCGTTCCCTGTGCACAAGGAGTGGATTGTTCCTGACAGTTTTCAGTCACACACGGGGCTGGCCCTCCCATGAGGTGGGGTGAATCCCCAGCCTCAGATGGCAGAGCAGGAGGAGGAGTGAATTGCAAATACTCTCCCCACCAGAAGGGCTGTGGCACTATGGTGGGTGCTCCAGAGAGCCCCACCAACCCCGCTCTCCCACTGCAGCAAATGCCTGCCCAGCAGCACTACCCTCCCCTGCCCAGCAGCAGTATAGCCAGTGCTCTGAAGAGCCCCACCAGGCAGTCCCACACTCATACTATGAGAAAAGCTGCAATGGGAGAGTGGTTGATGGGGCTCTCCAGAGCATACACCACCCTCTGGCTTGCTCTAAGGATCCCCTCAGAACAAGCCGGAGGGCAGGCCAACCCTGCTGGAGAGTCACGTTGACTGGAAAAAGTGGCTGGCATGTGTCTTTAGAGATCCAGCTGGGCCCAAATGCCTGGCTCTGAGGGGGTCCTTCCACAGAGCCAGGCGTTGTAGGAGAGGTGCCCTGGAGGATCATCCATGGTACAGGCAATCTCCTGGGACATGCATACCATAATGTTTGGTCCTTGGTCAGCTCTCTGTAGAGCCTCACTGGTCACTTTCTCTAGCCAACATGGTTTTCTTGCAGGGCCAGTCCACCCTCTGGCTCGCCATGGCTGTTTTCACACCTCAGGCAGCAGGATAGCCCGTGCCACCACTGGATGCGCAACAAGTAGCTGCAGCTACGCCTGGGTCTGTGAGCATACCTGGACGATGCACATGTTTGCAAACACCTGTTGAAGTGTATATTTTGAAACACCAAGATGAATATACAAACCAAGAGCTGGTATGCGGGCCTCTTTTTAAACTCTGAGAGGCCTGGGGACTGAATGTTCATTGGAGCGTCCTGCTTCCTTCTGACTGATGTCATTTTTTCCTTCAGCTGGAAAAAAACCCTAAATGTGCATATAATCCTTTCAAAAAACATCTGTATTTAACACCAGAAGAAGTATGTTAAAATTTTATATCTCTAAAATTGAAGGACAAAAATTAATATTGCTGTATTGGATTCACTTGCACTGTATAGCACTCCTTCCATCCTATTCCATATGGGATCTTCTTTTCATAATTCACCAAGTACTAAAGATCAATAAAGTTTTTTTAAAAAATGTTTGCACATAATGACAAATTATATTCAGGTTATTGTAAAAGTTATCATGTCATCTTTTTTCTACTTTTCTTGGCAGCAAATGCAGATGTGAGATTAGCAAAAGTAATTTCTCTCAGAAGACCGCATTCTATATAGAAATCAGACCATTATGTAGGGATGTACGAAAGTGACTTACCTTTCATGGATTATGTTGATGGTGTGGGGGGGGAGGTGTTCCATCCCTCCCCCTGGAATCCTGGCCGGGGGGGGAGGCGCTCCGTTCCTACCCCCCAGAATCCTCGAACAGCCGGCTGTGCTCCGCGGCAGCTCTGCGGAGCAGCCGGCCAGGCCCGGCCTGGCCAGGCCAGAGCCGTCCACAGCTGGATTTCCGGCTGCGGAGGGCTCTGGATAAAAAAAAAAACAACGCGTACGCAAATGGTGGTGGCTACGGCCGCCATTTGTGTTCCTTCTTTTTACTGTCTTGAAAATCAAGGGGAACGTAAATAGCATAGCGGGCGCCATTTGCGTCCCCTTTTGATTCCCCGTTTTAGCCTACATAAAGATTTACGTAGGCTAAAACGGTGAATGAAAAAGGGATGCAAATAGCGCCTGCTACGCTATTTACGTTCCCCTTGATTTTTGCCGTCATAGTCTACGTAAATATTTACGTAGATTAAGATGGCCAAAAAGAAGGAATGCAAATGGCGGCGGCCGTAGCCGCCGCCATTTGCATACGCTTTTTTTTTTTTAAAACCCACCCCCAACCATGATAGGCTATGTAGATTTACATAGCCTATCACGTCTTTTTTGTCTTTTTTTTAAACCTAGCCATGATAGGCTACGTAAATCTTTATGTAGCCTATCACGTCTTTTTTTTTTCTTTCCCACAAGCATGGAAATGGCGGCGATGGCAGCTGGTCAGAAGACCCACCACCGCTGCTGCCGGAGCCGCTACTGGAGCCACCGCCACCCGGAAGATCCGCCCCAGGTAAGTCTCGTCCCAGGGGGGATCTGCAGGGGGGCAGGAGGGTGGCAGGCCATTCCGCCACAGATTTCGGGGGAATGCACTGGCATTCGGCCTCACCGAGATCCATGGCGGAATTCTCTGACATCCCCACCATTATGTCAATCTTAACTGCAGTATTATTGACTTTAACTTATTTTTAATAAAGGATACTTCGGAAGGATATGTATTATCTGGCTTGGCCTCTTTTTACCTCCCAGCAAAGATGGCAAGGGGGGAGGGAGGGGGAGAGGGAGAGAGAACAATATTATTTTTGTTGATAAGCTGTGAAAGTAGCTGATTCTGTTTCTAAAACATTAACAGCACAATCCTATGCACGTCTACTCAGAAGTAAGACCCACTGTGTTCAATGGGACTTACTCCAAGGTAAGTGTGTATAGGATTGCAGCCTAAATCTAACTGGTGATGCACTAGCCAGCAATTACAATTTGTGTTTCCAGCAGTGCAATCCTATACATGTCTACTCAAAAGTAAGTCCCATTGTATCCAATGGGACTTACTCCCAGGTAAGTGAGTATAGGAATGCATCCCAAGGTGACTTTAATTTAGTTAATTCATGGCAAAGGGACACATGGCAAAAAACTTAGTGTGTGGCTGCTGTAAGGCAAACTCCATGTTAGGCATAATTAAAAAAAGAACTGAGAATAAAACTGACAATATCATACTGCCTTTATACAAATCCATGGTGCCACCACACTTCAAATACTGTGAACAGTTCTGGTCACCACCACACCTAAAAAAGGATACAGCTGCAGAAAATGCAGAGAAGGGCAACTAAAAGGATCAGGGGGCTGGAGCATCTCCCCTATGAGGGAAGGTTACAACAGCTGGGATTGTTTAGATTGGAAAAAAGGAGGATAAGGGGAGTCATGATAGAAGTGTACAAAATTATGCATGGTGTGAAGAATGTGGATAGGGAGACATTTTTCTCCCTCTGTCACAAGTCTAGAACCTGGGGTCATCCCATGAAACTGACTGGTGAGAGATTCAGGACAGAAAAAAAGGAAATATTTATTCACACAGCACACAGTTAAACTGTGAAATTCACACTACCACAAGATGTAGTGATGGCCACCAATTTGGATGCTACCTCTGGTACCAGAGGCAGCAAGCTTATGTTCACCAGTTGTAGGGGAACATGGGCAGGAGGTGCTGTTGCACTCATATCCTGCTTGTGGGTTCCTGGTCAACAGCTAGTTGGTGACTATGTGAACAGAACGCTGGACTACATGGACCCTTGGTCTCATGCAGGAGGGCTCTTCTTATGTTCCTATTGCCTCCCCACTGTGGAATTTCTTTTGTGATTCCCTCCCCCCCCATTAGGTTTATGGAGCCCACATTAGTGGGATTTGGGGCAGGCAGAGCCAAATATCAATGAGGGCCCTCCCTGTGTGAGGCCTAGGGCAACTGCCCTCCATTTCCCCATGTAGAAGAGAATGCTGGTTGTTTAACCTCCTACTCAAGATAGGGATGTTAGAGAATTCCGCCACGGATCCCAGGGAGGCCGAATTCCAGTGAATGGAGCAACCCACCCCACCACCCCGCGAAAGCCCTGCGAAACAGAGCCTACCTGGCTGCGGCTCTGCCGGCTCTGCCGGCTCTGCCGGCAGCAGCTCTGGCAGCTCCAGCCACTGACGGGCTGCAGCCACAAATGGCGGCCGCTATGCAGGCTACCATTTGCATCCCTGGCAAGCCATGATAGGCTACATAAGTATCTAAGTAGCCTATCACGGCTGAGGGCAGGGACACAAATGGCGTAGCTGCCACCATTTGTGTCCGTGTCTTTATCCGTGATAGGCTACACATATATTTGCGTAGCCTATCATGGCAAAATACAGGGGCGCAAATGGCGTAGCGGCCGCCATTTGCACCCCTGTATTTTGCTATGATAGGTTACATAAATGTATATGTAGCCTATCACAGCAATAGTAAGTAGGCATGGCAGAGAATTCCGCCATGGATCTCAGTGAGGCAGAATGCCAGTGCATTCGGCTCCCTGAAATCCATGGCGGAACAAAGCCCCCCTGCCCCCCCACCCCGTGAAATGGGCCCGGAATGGAGCCTACCTTGGTCGGCCATTCCGGTGCTCCTCAAATGGTGGCCGCGACTGCAGCCGCCATTCGCGTCTTTTGAATGGCCGTGATAGGCTACGTAAATACTTATGTATCCTTAGCCTATCACGGCTAACTCAGGGACGCCATTTGCATCCCTGCGGAGGCTGTGATAGGCTATGTAAATAATTATGTAGCCTATCACAGCTAAAAAAGGGAACGCAAATGGCGGCGCCATTTGTGTTCCCTTTTTTTTTTGCCGTGATAGGCTACGTAAATATTTACGTAGCCTATCACGGGCCGACGTAAGGATGCAAATGGCGTCCCCTACACAGGACACCATTTTGCATCTGCACCAGCCCGGCAGCGGCTGGAGGTAGGGATGTACGAAAGTTACTTACCTTTCCGCGGATTATGTTGATGGGGGGGAGGCATACCGCCCCTCCCACCGGAATCCTCGGCGGGGGAGGAGGCGATCCATTCCTCCCCCCTGGAATCCTCCACGGCCAGCTGTGCTCCGCGGCAGCTCCGCAGAGCAGCAGGCCAGGCCCAGGCCAGAGCCATCCACAGCCGGATTTTCGGCCGCGAAGGGCTCTGGGTAAAAAAAAACAAGAACGCGTACGCAAATGGCGGCGGCTACGGCCACCGCCATTTGCGTTCCTTATTTTTGGCCGTCTTAGTCTACGTGAATATTTACATAGACTATTACGGCGAAAATAAAGGGGAACGCAAATAGCGTAGCGGGTGCTATTTGCATCCCTTTTTGATTCACCATTTTAGCCTACGTAAATATTTACGTAGGCTAAAATGGTGAATCAAAAAGGGACATATATAGCGCCCGCTATGCTATTTGCTTTCCCCTTTATTTTCGCCGCAATAGTCTACGTAAATATTTACATAGACTAAGATGGCCAAAAATAAGGAACGCAAATGGTGGAGGCCGTAGCCGCCGCCATTTGCGTATGCGGGTTTTTTTGGGGGGGTTACCCAGAGCCCTCCGCGGCCAGAAATCCAGCTGTGGATGGCTCTGGCCTTGGCCTGGCTGGCTGCTCTGTGGAGCCGCTGAGGAGCACAGCCGGCGGTCGAGGATTCCAGGGGAGAGGACCGGATCACTTCCCCCCCCCGTCGAGGATTCCAGGGGGAGGGATGGAACGCCTCCCCCCCCACCATGAACATAATCCGCGGAAAGGTAAGTGACTTTCGTACATCCCTACATCCATTCCATTAGCACCATAGCACCAAGACAGTGAAATTTAGGCCCCTAAAACTTGGCATACATACTAAGGAGACTCTAAGGGTGTGTGCCTTGGGGTTATTCTGTTTTTAAAATGCATTAATTAATGTTAATTCATTTTAATATGACTGTGTAGTTGGAGCCTTCAGTAACTCATCCAGCCACTAGGGGCAGACTTTCCTAACTAGCACATAGCTTTGCAGTCCATACAGCTTGAAACTAGGGGATAGTAGTAGGCCATGAGAGAGGGTTATCAGCCTGCCCCCTGCCCCTGCTGTGGGCCAGTCCGTACCCCAGGGTAATGGAGTGGATGGACGACTCCCTTGGGGGTACAGGAGTGCACCATGGCAAGGACCATGCCTAGTGGTGCCTGGGGTCTTGGCTTCACTCAGACAGGGTGGGCACAATGTGTCCAGCTCTGACAGCTGTGTAAGTTTGCTTGAAGGCTTTGTTGTATCAAACTAAGGGCAAACTAACTCTCCCAACCCTGAAAAGCCACGTCTGATAGCTTGTTGTTGTTGTTTAATGAGCTTCCACCATGCATTAAAAACGTGGTTGTTCAGGCAGGCATTTGGGGTGGGTTAGGGTATTTTTAGAAATATGATGTTTTTAATGTAGAATTTTATTTTTTAAACTGTTTTTATTATTGTACATCATCCAGAGTGGCTGGGTGACCAGCCAGATGGGTGAGTGATTAATAAATTTAATGAATGAATGAATGAATGAATGGGTTCTATTTTTCTTTTTAAAATTGAAGAACTGTTTCAGGGAGGAGAGGGGCTTAGTGACTTCATCAGTTCCCAGCCAATCAATGCTGGGACATCATTGTACAGCAACGTCTGCTGAAAACAGGAAAAAGGATCTTTCCGTTCCTCCCCACTCAACGCATGGGTGGGGAGGAAGACTATGTCTGACTAAAACATGGGAAGTGTGCTTCTGCACCAGTCACTGCTAAAAGTATATAGACTCACCCATGCTTTACATTTTTGGATGTATGCTTAATAAAATATAGGTGCACATCTAACAAATGTAACATGAAAAGAATGTTAAAAGTAAACAGCACTCTTAATGCACAGAAACTACAGTGCTACTCTTGGTCTTCAAAAGTGCAACAGTCATCAGTAATTGCTCTAGTTTTCCCCAAGAGGAAGTTGCTAAGTACATCTGTTTTAATTATGCCTTTGCTATTCTAAAGAGAAAATAATTCTTCAGACTGGTTTAAGCAAATCCCCCCCCATGTTTAAGTATGCATGATTAGAGCATTTAAATAATCAACTGTTTTCACTAAACCTGCCATCATGGCTGATTGACAAAACATTGTTCAACCGGAAGTAGCAATTAATTACTTGATTGGGCCATTAAGCATCTGTTAAGCCTTTATAACTCAATAAACTTAACCAGTTTCATTAAAAATCAGTGGAACGTGACTGGAGGAGAAAAAGTCTAAAACCAAGTTTGGGTTTCTTAACGGGGTTTGAGTGTATGTATGTCTCTAGCATAGCTGTGATCATTTGCTCCTTTTACCAGTAGACATAATTCCTTTCTAAAAATGTGTGCTCTTTTATTTCCTCAATACATCAGACTGTTCTCTTATATTTTGGCTGGCAGGTGGTTAATGAGCTACCTTATTAGGCCATCCTATTGCCCCATTTGTCTGAGGGTGGAACTAGATGTTACAAGAAGCATAGAGTGGCTGCCACCACTCAATTTTTGCTTTCCTCCTTCCCAATAACATGTAGCATAGCACAACTTCTAATGCAATAGTATTGCACCCTGTGTTTTCCTTCTGTTGCAATGCACAGCATGATGACATCATGCCATGCATTATATTATAGGACAAATTACCAGGAATAGGGAAGAAAGATGTACCATGCTTCTTACCATTCTGCAACTAATTTTATCTTTCATTTAAGGTATATGTGTGAGTTGGGATGGGGGTGGTTAGAGGGGTGTAAGCATAGAAGGGAAGCTATGTAGATGTACCATGGAACAGAACACATGGGCTGCAATCTGGGACACAGTTGAGAGGGGGCAAAATCTGTCATTTGCCTGCAAATAATTCACTCATTAGTAACAGTGGGAAGGTTTAACCCCTACAACAATAGTGTCCCCAAGCAGGAATATGAACATCTGTTGTGACTCACATCCCTATCAGGTTGTGAGCTTTTTGTTTTGCTTTCACAGAAATGTGTGCATTTTCCAGTGTACATTTTTCCAATGTGCACATCAATTGTGTACATTTTTGAAAAGTATGCATTTTCCTCCCTTTTATTAAAGCATGATTGTGCACATTTTTTTAAAAAAAAGTATGCACTTCATTCAGATTTTTCAAAGGTATGCATTTTCAAATGCACTTTGCTTTTATCCACAAATCATATTGCAAGGTCAGAAAAGGACGAACTTCGACTGCAGATTGCATTCGAGTCCATGTTCATGTCTGGGAGGTGTGCACTGGGTAAATTATGGTCTCAAATGAATTTCTCATATATCCCTATCCCCAAGTTGTATAGGACAATGAACCGAAACCAGGCACAGGGCAAGTATTTGAAAAGGGGGCGGGGGGATACGACATGCACACACACAGAGCTGAATTGAATTCAAGGCAGGCACAGCCCTCCTTGAGCAGGCCTGCCTTGAAATGTGGCTTACAGTGGGCTTGCGAACCATCTCTGACAGCCCTCAACTTCCTTGAAGGGGAAAACTTAACTTGGGAGAAGGAGTCTCAGGTGAGAAAGCACTTCCATCAGCATAAAGCAGCAGAAAATGATGCGCAAAGTGCCTTTTCCTGGTGGAGAGCATAGGACTTTGATTGGAACATTAAAAAAGCCCAATACATTTTGGGGGATGAACTGGAGTCTGGAGGGGGTGAGCACATCCCCCAAATGAAACTTGATACATTTGAGGGCATTATTTCTGTTCAATAAAATGTCACCTACCTTCACAAGGTGTGTGAAGGGCAGTAACAACCTCAGTAAATACACATCTGATGAAATATTTGGTATATCCATCATATATTGTTAGGAAGCAGCTTTTTATAGAAGATGCAACTTTGTTGTCATGTAAGCATTAGCACCTGATGGCGAAAGTCATTTGATTTCCATGAAAAGATGCATCAGTATATCCTGGGATGAACATCACAATGTGAATCGGGATGCACATTTGTATGCACACATCTGTTGTGCACATGGAGGCCTTCTTCCACTCATGGACCTCCCTTGGTGGATGGGGGCACCTGTGTTTTGCAATACATGTGTCCTGCTCCTCCCCAAATCCATCCAGCTATCATTATTCCCATGTTGTTAATAGGAAACAGATGCTAAGTGACATGTGCCAAGAAGGTGATCTCTCAAACAGATGAACATGGGTATTTCATTTAAATTTATTTAGTTTATACTTCTCATATTCTAAATTTCTTTCCTACCACCACCCATAAATACTTGGAAGAAGTGGGGCGGGTGAGATGTCAGTCCATATTTTTGATGTGTAGTTCTCTGCCATAAGCAAAAAGTTGTGCTGCACTCCATAAAAACTTTACCTGCATATGAATGCAGCATTGGCTTGTCAAAAATCAGGGGAACTACTCTATGCTATTAAATAGAATGGGCTTCATTCTGCTCACTGACACCTGCATATGTCTGGAAGGGAATTGGATTGTATCCATGTCAATGTTGTGTAAAGGAGAGCCGAATCTGCCTGACTGCCTATATCACTTCTGGTTTGCATCCTTTTTACAGGCCCTGACTGGGCCAAGGATTTTCAATATAGGAATCCAGTTATTCAAAGTTCCATGGTATGCCTGGCTGCCATGAAATAAAGCAAGCAAGCAGCCTCTGATGAAATATATCAGGACAAGGTTGAAAGTACTGCAATTAGTAAACAAACCTGTAATGTTTTCCATCTTCTTAATTGACCCTGCTGCTGTCTAAGGCTGCTGTCGTATCCACATGTATTTGGGAATAAGCACCATTGAACACAGTGGGATTTATTTCTGAATGAATGTGCACAGAATTGGGCTGTATTTTAAGAAAGCCAGATTTTATTTGATTCTTATTTTAAAATGCTAATTACACTTTTGATTTCTGTGGCTGTGATCCTGTCCACATTACTTTGTAGTAAGCGAAACTGAATCTATGGGAGTTTGCTTTTGAATAAATAAAAAATGATTTTGCTGAAGGATGGATTCTTAGTTTGCTTTGTGCTCCTGTACAGTTCCAGAGTGATAGCATCTGTATTTGCACTGGCTTCATATTGTTTTGTGGACACAGTTCAGGAGAGCTGATGTGGGATAATGAATAGAGAACTTCTGGCCTGTAAATCTCTCACCTCTTGTTGGCAAATGGAGGCAAAAGCTGGGCACAGTAGGGGTCATAGAATCATAGAATAGTAGGGTTGGAAGGGGCCTACAAGGCCATCGAGTCCAACCCCCTGCTCAGTGCAGGAATCCAAGTCAGAGCATCCCCGACAGATGGCTGTCCAGCCTCGTCTTGAATGCCTCCAGTGTGGGAGAGCCCACCACCTCCCTAGGCAATTGGTTCCATTTTTGTATTGCTCTAACAGTCAGGAAGTTTTTCCTGATGTTCAGCCGGAATCTGGCTTCCTGTAACTTGAGCCCATTATTCCGTGTCCTGCACTCTGGGATGATCAAAAAGAGATCCTGGCCTTCTTCTCTGTGACAACCATTCAAGTACTTGAAGAGTGCTATCATATCTCCCCTCAGTCTTCTCTTCTCAAGGCTAAACATGCCCAGTTCTTTCAGTCTCTCTTCATAGGGCTTTGTTTCCAGTCCCCTGATCATCTTTGTTGCCCTCCTCTGAACCCTCCCCAGTTTGTCTGCATCCTTCTTAAAGTGTGGTGCCCAGAACTGGACACAGTACTCCAGATGAGGCCTCACCAGTGCTTAGTAGAGGGGAACTAGTACTTCCGGGGATTTGGAAGCTATGCTTCTCTTAATGCAGCCCAAAATAGCATTTGCCTTTTTTGCAGCCTCATCACATTGTTGGCTCATATTCAGCTTGTGATCGACAACAATTCCAAGATCCTTCTCGCTCGTAGTGTTGTTGAGCCACGTATCCCCCATCTTGTAACTGTGCATTTGGTTTCTTTTTCCTAGGTGCAGAACTTGGCATTTATCCCTATTAAATGTCATTCTGTTGTTTTCTGTCCAGTGCGTCAGTCTATCCAGATCACTTTGAATTTTGTTTCTGTCTTCCAAAGTATTAGCTATCCCGCCCAATTTTGTGTCATCTGCAAATTTGATCAGCATTCCCTGCACCTCCTCCTCCAAGTCATTAATAAAAACATTGAAGAGCACTGGGCCCAGGACTGAGCCCTGCGGTACCCCACTTGTTACCTCTCCCCAGTTTGAGAAGGTCCCACTGATAAGCACTCTTTGAGTCCGATTCTGTAGCCAACTGTGGATCCACCAGATCGTTGTTTCATCTACCCCACTTTGAGCTAGTTTGCTCATCAGGATTTCAGGATATCATGGGGCACTTTGTCGAAAGCTTTGCTGAAGTTGAGGTATATCTGATGTCTACAGCATTCCCACAGTCTACAAGGGAGGTGACTTGATCAAAAAATGAGATCAGATTTGTCTGGCAGGACTTGTTTTTGACAAATCCATGTTGGCTTCGAGTAATCACGGCATTGTTGTCAAGGTGCTTCCAGATGGATTGCTTTATCATCTGCTCCAGAATTTTCCCAGGGATTGATGTCAGACTGACTGCTCAGTAGTTCCCAGGTTCCTCCTTCTTACCCTTTTTGAAGATAGGGACAACATTAGCTCTCCTCCACTCATCTGGCACTTCCCCCGTCCTCCATGATTTCTCAAAGAGAATAGACAGCGGTTCTGAGAGTTCTTCTGCCAGTTTCTTTATTACTCTAGGATGCAGTTCATCTGGCCCTGGAGATTTGAACTCATTCAAAGTAATTAGGTGTTCCTTGACCATATGCCTATCGATGTCAAGCTGCAATCCTGCCCCTTCAGCCTGCACTTCATCTTTGCCTGGGGGGTCATAGACCCTCTTTTGGGAGAAGACTGAGCCAAAGTAGGAATTGAGCACCTCTGCCTTTTCTTTGTCATCTGTTATCGTTTGGCCATCCTTATTTAATAGCTGAACAACCATTTCTTTCCTCTGCCTTTTACTATGCACGTAGCTGAAGAAAGCCTTTTTGTTGTTTTTAGCATCCCTCGCTAACCTCAGCTCGTTCTCAGCTTTAGCCTTCCTGACGCCATCCCTGCAGTTCTGTGCTACCTGCCTGTACTCTTCCTTTGTTACTTGGCCTTCTTTCCACTTCCTATATGTGTCCTTTTTTGTTTTCAGGTCATCCCTAAGCTTTTTGTGAAGCCACATTGACTTCTTCTGTTGTCTTCCACCTTTTCTTCTTGTTGGAATTGTTTGTGATTGTGCCTTGAGAATTTCCTTTTTTAAAAGCTCCCACCCATCTTGGACTCCTTTTCTCATTAACGTCGCTTGCCATGGGACCTTACTGATCATTGTTCTGAGTTTATGAAAATCAGCTTTCCTAAAATCCAGGGTACGCGTTTGACTACCCTCGGCTTTTGCTTCCCTTAGAACCAAGAACTCAAGTACAACATGGTCGCTTTCCCCCAGAGTTCCTGTAACTGCTACTTTATCCACTAAGTCATCTCTGGTGGTTAGGATCAAGTCAAGGATAGCCGATCCTCTAGTTCCTTCCTCTACTTTCTGTAGGAGGAAGTTATCCGCCACACAAGTCAGGAATTTCCTGGACGGGCCATGTTTTGCAGAATTTGTCTCCCAACAAATATCGGGGAAATTGAAGTCCCCCATTACTACTAATGTAGTAAAACTTAACTACAGCCCTTAAAATTTGCTTAGAAGCATCCCATTTGATTGAGATCCCTGATAAAATCTTCTGTGTGTTCAGCTGAACATGCTTAGAAACCCTTTCCAGACTGTCATGCCCAATGTGCAAAGGTCTGAAGAGGCATCTGTGCACATGGGGACGTTGGGGGCAGGGTTTCCATGCACATTTTTAGCCCACTTGTGTTCAAGCAAACTCCTGAAGGGGGCTACAGAAAGATGTACAGTGAAATACGGCTTGAAAGAATCAATCAAGCATCTGCATGCACCCTAAAATTAACAATAAAAAGCTGTAGCTGAAAAACTGACCTCTTAGTTTCTGCCTTCCCAATCTCCATTGTTAACTAGTCATTTCAGTATTAACGTTAAGAGGCAAGAGAAACAGGAACAAAAGTGAAACACTCTTTCACACACACATACTGAATGCACAGAGGATGTCAATTATATTGACCTTATAGAAGAGAGTATATTGACTTCATGAAACACAGATGCTTTTCATAAATTAAATTACTAATGGCAAAAGAGTTTACTCACGTCTTGTAAGAAATAATATTACTAAGAAGAAAAAGATATTCTAAATTAGTGTACTCCACTTTTTTCTTGACATTATTTTAATACCTGTAATTGAAGAGACAGCAGTTTGAGTTAGCATTGGATCTCCCTTTCTCAAATATTTGGAAAGGACAGAGTATAATAAGGATGTACAAACTCCACACTGTCCGGTCTGGGAGGGGGTCCCATTGCGGGGCAATTCGGGCTGCGTGGAGCCCTGTGGAGTCATCCGGAGCCCTGTTGCATCCTCTGGAGTTGATGGAGCAGCTCTCTGATTTCCTATGAAACATGATACAATAATGGCAACTGCCATTAGCCTATCACAGGAAAATTACAGCTGTAAATGGTGTATTTTATATACACAGCTGTATTTAGGTAAAAGTAAGTGCTTATGCTTGCAAATGGCATATAATATGCCATTTACGGCTGTAACTTTCCTGCGATAAGCTAATGGCAGCCGCCATTAGTGTATTGCATTTTATAGGAAGCCGGAGAGCCACCTCACAAGAACTCTTCCAGACCTGGAGGTGAGTGCGGCCAGTCCAACACAGACTCCGGAGGTTGGATTCTTTGGAATCCGGCCTCATTTGAGTCTGCAGCGGATTTCTCCAGCATCCCTAGAGTATAAAATGATGAAACAATGGGATCTCTGATGACTCCTTGTTATTCTTGTTTTCTTCCCTCTTCTTTTTCATTCCCCATCTTATCTTCCTTCTTTCCTGATCAGTTCTTAGGCCTGCAACTATAGAACAGTCTCTGTCAACAATGGAACAGGGAATAGTGGGGGACATGGACAGGATGCACAAAGGAAATGCCTCTTATGCTCTATGATATTTGTGTATAAGCTGCCTCAAAGTGAGTCTTATATTGGCCCTTCTAGCCCAATATTGTCTCCTCTGACTTGTTGCAGTCCTCCAAGCCCTTTCCCATTTGTGCTACATGATATCCTTAAACCGGAGAGGCTGGGAATGACATTAAGAAGCACAGAATTTGCTCTGCTATTGAGCTATGAGCTGCCTGTACAACTATGATAGAACTGACAACAGACAGAAAATGCTACAATTCTGTATTACAGTGAGCTTGTTATCACTAAACCAATAAACAAGTACTAATAAGAAAAATTAAATCAGGCATAGGTTAGTCACTTAGGCATCACCAACAAAGAGGAAATGCATCACCAAAACAAAGGGAGAAATGGATCTGCATAAAATTCCCATGCGCTTTTATATGTATAACTGCAAATTTACAAATAAATACTATAATTTAAAGAAGAACGTAAGAAGGCCATGCTGGATCAAACCATAGGCCCATCTAATCCAGCCTTCTCTTCCCATAGTAGCCAGATGCCTATGGGAAGCCTACAAGCAGGATATGGGCACAACAGCACCCTCCTACTCATGTTTCCCAGCAACTGGCATTGAGAGACATACTGCCTCTTAGGTAATGTAGGTAAAGTAGGTAATGGAGGTAATATATAGGTAGCTGTCATGACTAAGAGCCATTGATGGCCTTATCGTCCATCATAGAAATACAGCACATCTCACCATAGTGGAGAAGACTGTGACTAGGTGACAGATGTGCTTGTTCAGTCTGCTGTCCAGGTGATGACTTTGACGGGCCCCTTCAAGGCCCCTGCTCTTCCTTCTTAGGGTTCTTGATCTTTAAACCAGATTTGGGGGTGTTTCCACCAGCAATTTACTCGGAGCCAGCTGCGTGTTGAGGTCAGGGATACATGACGTCATGGCCATCCAGCAGCCACCCCGGAGCTTATCAGGGAAAAACCAGATTTCCTGAGACTGCTTAAAGTCCGATTCTTTTCCTTAAGTCGGGTTCTTAACTTCTTCCCGATATAGTTGTTGTATGCCCCAACCCCTGCATTGACCTCGGGTATGCTAGCTCTGCCCAGGGATGTGCCTTTCACTGTGACCCCAGTCAAGGGGTGTTTCCTCCCATTGTGCTGAATGAGGCTTGCCCCCTCAGTGCCCACAGAAATAACAGAGAAGCTCCTCAACTGACACAGCACATTTTAAAGCCCAATTCCTTAAGTGCGATTAAGCACACTCTTGAGGCTCCAGTCCATTGCCTTAGGAAGTAACTACTCCACAGCTTCCTTATAGAGATCCTGCAGGTTACAACAGGGGCTGGTTTCTGTCCTTCTGTTTACTGCCCTCTTTCCCACAACATACCCATTACTGTCTCCTCAGAATTAACTCCCATTGTGGTCAGTGAGTTCCTGCAGGTTAAAATAGGGGCTGGTTTCCATCTTTGTGTACTCCCCCCCCCCACTTTCCCAGCACAAGCATATGTGTGTCTATTCAGAAGTAATTTCCATTGTACTCAATGAGGCTTGCTCCTGAAATGCAGGTACATCTGGACTTTCAGGGGAAAGGAGAAAATGGGGGGGAGGGGGGGAAGCCTCTCTTATTGGTTGAGCAGTCCCTGCCAGTCAGATGATGTTCACTCCAACCTCCACCCCCACTAGGAATTATGTTCGGTGAAGCGATTTTTACTGCTGCGGAGAATCTGCTCATGGAACGCTGCTCACAGGCACAGCAAAGCCGATTCCTAAAAATCTGGTACTCCTCCATTAGCTTCTCCTTCCATTGTCGTGGAAACACGGCCTTGGATTAGATAGTGCTTGAAATGGGAAATGCCTTCAAATCACTCTAACCAGGTGTAGTGTGTTCTTTGTTTTGAATGGACAGTTTGATTTTATTGTTGTGTTTTATTTACTTTTTGCCACTAATATTGTATTTTTATATTCATGTGTTTATTTTTATGTTCTAAGCCAGCCAGAGAACTTTGTTATGGAGCGGCATACAAAGAATGTAAGTAAATAAATAGTGCCAGGAAATTTGTGGCTTTCCCCACACACCACAGAACTTTGGGAAGGCAACATTAACATGCATCCCTCTTTCCCTTTCCTGAAGCCACAGACATCATTGTCTGCTCTTCAGAGCTCACCCATATGAACCCTATTCTTAACAAGGGACCTCTAGATATCTGTCTGGGAGAGCTGTACATGCCATTGCAGATAAAACCCAAATCCAGCTACTTTGGATCTCAGATCCAGCCCCCACCACCAACATTGTTCAAGGGGCAGGTTCAAGGTGTTTGATGTCCTTCAACAAAGACCAAATAAGTGCTTAGCAACAGTATATTTCTTTAATGTTGAAGGATGAGCTGGCATCTCCCCCAGAGTAAGGCTCTGTGTGCTCTGAGTTAGGCTGGTGAGTAAGTTAACCCATGCATGTGGTGTTCAGCATTGAACTTATGTCATTTTGATGGAAGTGAATCAACCCTATCTTTGCTGGAAAATCAGCTGGCAGATTAAGCTTGTGTTTGCTGGAGAAAGGGGGTGAGATCATGAGGATCATGTGGCAACAGAACTGGGGTAGAGTAGTGAAAAACTGAAGATTGATGAGTTGGAGATTGGCTGCTTCTGAGGAACAAGAGAAGAGCTATAGAGCTGAAACCTGAGTGGTGAGGCCTTTGGAGAGGTCCCCATCACCTTAATTTTGGTGTGCATATACTGTAGCTGTACCCTGCTTCCTGCCTGTGTATCCTCCTTCCAAAGGAAATGAGTCTGGCCAGATTTCTCAAAGAATTAAGGGTGCAATTCTATGCATGTTTAAGACAGAAAATAGTCCTACAACTCCCAGCATTCCTCAGCCAGCCATGCTGGCTGAGGAATGCTGGGAGTTGTAGGACTTGTTGTTGTTGTTGTTGTTGTTGTCTAAATACGAATAGGATTGCACCCTAAAATGCTCTGAAGACACTAGTTATATGATTCTTGACTGAGCTGAAGATCTGGAAGATATTTTTGTAATGTATTTAACCAATTTGAAATTAACTGTAATTTTGCTGGGTTTCAAAGTAATTTTTGTTGAAAGGGAAACTCTTGGAAGAATGCCGGTGTGTACATGCCCCTCCAGAATAAATCAGATGTATTGGTTTTAGGGAATCTAAGGCAAGGATTGCATCAAATGAAAGTTATGAGTCACGATGACAGTGTGGGGACTAAATGGAGGCAATTTCATACTGTCTGCTAACAAGGCATTAATTATTTTTTTAAAAAATTAAACTTTGTTTAAAAGTTTATCCACAGTTTTGGTCATAAGGAAGGGTGGGGGAGAGATGTTTGAGAACAGTAAGAAAGTCTACAATGTTATTTCTCTCGACTGGGTTCAACAGTGGTACATCCTTCTTTGACTTTGTATCCAGTATGCTACTCTGCATCAGGAATGGGGAACCTTTGGCCCATGGGCCAAATTTGGCTTTCCAAACTAGACCAGCCAACCTGTGTGAGGTCTTTTATTGGCAATGAGCAAGTGGCCCCCACTACTGATAAACTCCACTAGCACTTGATCTAGGGCTTATATGGAAGAGCGAAGTGCCCACTGGGAGAGCAGCAGGGATGGTGGATTAAAGTAAGTATGTCATTGAGGGAGGGCTAGGTTTTGTCTACTGTGGGTTTCTTAATTGGGGCCCCACAAAAGACTGGAGATGGTCCTGCCGATGAACTACCTTTCTTGTTCCTCTGTACTTCAGCTACTTGGAAACTGCTATCATGTCCCCCAATAGCTTTGCATTAAACAAGTCCAGTTCTGTTCTATGATATATGGCATGTCTTCCCATCTCTTTAGCATTATAGGTGCTTCCCTCTGAGTCTTCTCCAATTCAGCTCTGTGCAGCTGGCCGAGTGCACATGAACAGGTTAGGAATCATGCCCTCTCCCTTCCTACTCCCTCTCCTGATCTCCACACATCCAAGACACTCTCCGTGTCCATATGTATGCTCAGTTGCCACCTGCACAGGGCTGTTGTTGGCAACTTTGTTAATCTTTGCAACACAACAGTGGATTGACACAGTATACTAGTGGCATCCTTAAAACTGGTGAGTAGAATATAGGATTCTGTTATCTTTCATGGAGAAATGGAGGGGGGTGGGGGGTAGAGCTATAAATCATGAAAGAAAACAGCACAAAATGGCATATCAAATGGAGATTTAAATATATTTGGCCATGTGCAAACTGAGATGGGTTGTTAATGTAATACAAGCTACAGAGCATGATATTTAATTAGATGAGTAATGAGTGATATATTTTTTGAAGTCCTGGAGGTTTTGTTAAATGAGGTTTTCACTTCTGTGTTTCTGAAAGTGAAAGAAAAAAGCAAGTTATTTTTATGTCGCTTTTCAGAACCAAAAGATTATCTTTAAGTGGCTTACAATCAGGACATTATAAGTAATAATACACTAAGGGTGCAATCCGATGGGGATAGGCGGTAGCCTCCAAACTCGGAAGCATCTGCCTATCCAATGCAGGGCAGGAGAAGCATGGGGGGGATCATTCTCCTGCCTTGCATTTGCAGGAAAACGGAGAGGGGGAGGAGGCTGCTGGACAAAACATAGGATGTGTTGTACCAGCATTTCCGCCTTCCCCGCCCTGGAACGCCCCCCAGAATGCCCCATTTTGGCCACTCTATGCTCCTCTTTGGAGTGCGGAGTGCGGAGCTGTTCCGTGCTGCCTGCAAGGCAGCGTGGAAGTGGGGGAAGGTCAGTTCTCTGGGAACCAACTTCAGAGCTCAGGCTCAGAGGTTGGTTCCCGGAAAACCAGATATGTTATGGCCGTCTAGGCGCTGACTAGCAGCCATAGGATTGCTTCCCCCAATAATTGAAAATTTAAAAAATAAAATAAAAAGAACTTATTACCCTGACAGCTAAAACAGCAGCACAAAATATATCAAACATTAGCCTAGCCACCCATCCAAATGACTCCAAAACAAAAACAATAGGTAAACCAACCCAACATCCCAGGTGATTGAAATAAAAATGCCTTCAGGACCTGCGTCCAAGAAAACAAAGAGGGGCCAAATGTATCTCATGAGGGAGGGAGTTCCAAAAATGGGGTCACCACTGAAAAGGCCCTGTCTCACATAATCACCAGCCTAATTGTCTCTGCTGGCCAGACTGTGAACAGGACCTCCATGGCTGATCTCAAGGCCTGGGCAGTCTCTTAGACAAAATGAAACAAAAAATAAATAAATCGGCAGTGGTTTATTGGAATACATACTTGCTTGTCTGTCATAGAAATGGAGAATAGGATTTCCAGATCTCCTGAGACTTGGACCCTGAAATGCAAGGGGTAAAGTCAGAGAGCTATGGGGTAGTACTAGCAGATCAGGGATTGGAGTCTGGTGAGAAAGGGCTAGAGCCTTGTGAGAGGTGATGTGTGCAGACAATGGCACCTGGCGGGTCAGGGGAAGAGCCTGTTGGTCATGTGGGTATGTCCATTAATGTCTTTCATTAAGTTGAGCAGAAAATGCCCTGCCCCCTTGATTCTAGCTCCTCACTCTCAATTTTAACTCTTTCTCCTGGAGACTCAGAGAACAAGGCTAAAACCCTGACATGTCACATCAAAACATTGAGACCTGATAGGTTTTCGTCAAGTCTCATGAACATTTCCTGTGAAATGATGTACAGTGAGGGTGGTGCAGCAGTACAGCTGGTGAAGCCAGCCAGCAGGCCTGTGTGGCCCACCTACAGCTGGGCAAGAAGGTGAATAGCCATGTCTATGGTATAGAGGCAGGCAGGCACTCTGCCTTTCTGGTGCTGCACCGCTTCCCGCTCTCTGGTTCAGTAGAGTAGAAGCAAAGCTGCCCCTGGTCACAGGAGGCTGTATATGTAGAGAAGCACATAATAGAGCAGCACTTCCTCATACTTTGGACTGGGCTTGAGACCCACTTGTCAAAAAGACCGGCCGCCTCTGTTCTTTGGCTTAGTTTGTGGGGAGGGAAGTTTCCATTACTCAGTCGTCGTCATCACCATCATCTTCACCATCAATAATGTATTCCAGTAATAACAATATAAAATATATTCCAAATGTTCAAAACCCTACATACACCTTCATGCTAATCCTTTTCAACAGCCCTATAAGATACATCAATATTTTCTACATTTTACAAATTTTCTACATTTTTACAAATGGCGCGAAGCAAGGGCTGAGAGAGTGGCTTGCCTAAGGCCACTGGCTGAGTTCACAAATTTAGCCAGGGTCTTCCTGGTTCACAGTTCTGTCTCTCAACCACTTGCTGTCACAAGTATTCACACTATACTAGTCCTTGCATTGTTGCATTTAAGAAATATTTCCTGACAGGCAGAACTTGCTTTTGTAGCAACCTGATTCTTTCGCTAATTTACATGGCTACATCCATCCTCTGGCCACACCTTCTAAAAAAGAATCAACATGGCTTTCCACAAAGCTAGAGAGAGCTTTGGCTATTGGGTGACATAGAAATAAATAAATGAATAAATAAATAAATAAATAAATAAATGTCCTGCCTCAGTAACCTTTGAGAGTTCTTTGAGAGTGTCAATAAACATGTGGACAGGGATGGTCTTCTAGACATCGTTTACTTGGGCTTCCAAAAGAGTTGGAAGACGCCTGAGCAAACTTAACAGTCATGGTTTTGTTATTGATAAGCCAATAAATTCACCAGTGTCTGGATAGGAAAGCCAGTGAAAAGAAGACCACCAAGTAAGAGCAACATATAAATATACTAAAGTATAATAAATAACTAATATTTGGTGGTCTGTTATAACAGGGGTAAGCAACTTGTCCCCATCCAAATGTTTTGGCCTACAACTCCTATAATTCCTCACTTTTAGCTATGTCAGCTAGGACTGATGAGGTTGTAAGGCAAAACATCTGGAGGACCAGAATTTACCCACCCCTACATCATAACTACTAATTCCTTCTCAATAGTCCCCAAGGTCAGTATTTTTCCCATGGTGTGTGTGTGTGTTTTCAGTTCTCCAAGTGTTAGTTTGATTTATAGGCCAGGCTTGTATTCCAAAAATTCAAGAGATGATAATGGTAACAAGGTATAGCTATCTAAGTCAGGAGCAACCATCATATCTGATGAGTGTTTTCGGGTTACTATGGCAACAACAGGTATACTAGAGCTGAAGGCTCTTGTGAAAAGACAAGAGGGGGAGAGAAAAAAGAGAATGCAATCACTCCTAACGTCATCCATGTTAAAATATTGCCACAGCAACACAAGTAAATTGGCTTCTCTGGCTTTTGAGATTCTTCTTGAACAATTAGTGGTGATTGAAAAGGCTAAAATAAGGAGCCCAAACCATTTTCTGTAAAGAACCTCTTGTTGTTCAACCTTTTTTTCAATATGAATGGAGATAACACCTTTATTGTTAATGTAGATGTGGGCACCCAAAAGCATTTTCTGTTTTATGGATATGATGAACCTACAGTGTTGAAAAGACTTGGATGCCAGGACCAGATTGGGATCATGAGCCAAGAACCATACTCATCTCTAGACCTGCAAACAATGTTCAGAGCAGGGGTGCTTCCAAAATTCTCCCCATCCAGAACTCTCCTTGAATTCTGAATAACCTTGCCTTGTTTCCAAAGTGGAACCAATATACTAGAAATTATCTATTTTTAATTAGTTTATTATTCGTTCAAACATTTATATCCCATCTTTCATCTACTACCTAAAAAGCAAACTCAGTGTGATTGTACTGTGATTCTTTCTCTGTCATGGTTTAACAATGGTCTACCAATGTGCATGGAAAAGAAACATGAAGCAATGAGACACCCACATGATGATGATTCTATTTTGCAGTATTTTCTCAATGCACGAATGAGCATCAGTTATATAGTAGGGGAAGGCAATTATACCCATGGAGGGGCTACAGAGCCCCCAGCCTTTAGACTCTCAACCTTCCTGAGCTGAGCTGAAGACAACACAGGAGATGAGGAGGGACCATAGCCCAGTGGTAGAGCAGCTGCTTTGCATGCAGGAAGTCCCAGGTTTGATCCCCATCATCTCCAGGTAGGGCTGGGAAAGACCCTTGCCTGAAATCCTGGAGAGCTGCTGCTAGTCAGTGTCAACGATGCTGGGCTAGATGGACCAATGGCCTGACTCAGTAGAAGGCAGCTCCCTATGTGCCCTGAAGCTGGAGCTGAGCTGAGACTAACGTTTTAATTTTACAGCTTTGTCTGCAGGTGGTGAACCTGCGAACCTCGCTCCCCTCATTTTAGTGATACACCTGGGGACCACGGAGTTCACCTGCTGCACTGTGTGAAACCCCCCTCTGTGCTGGTTCACAGCCACAGTGATTGCAGCCATTTTTTTCAAACCACAGCACCAGAGGTAGAAGATCAGGAAGTTGTCTGGGAGCCTAGGCAATGCAGGACATTTCTCTCTATTCCCGCACTACTCCCAGAGCACAATGCCAGGACAAAGTTGCTGAGGTGCCTAGGCAACATGGGATGCTTCAGTCTTCCTGCAGTGTACAGCATGGGAAGACAGAGAAGCATCCCATTGTGCCAATTCACATGTAATGCTAAACCACCATGGGTTAATTAACCCACAGGATTTCATAGTGTGTGCCAGCCACCATTTTGAATATGCAAGCTGTGTTCGGCACATGCCAAGGCTTGTGTCATGTGAACCCAAGCAGTGTGGGTTATACAAGGGTTGAACAATCCTCAGATAAACCTAGAATGACCGGGGGATTGTTTAACCTTCACATAACCCATGCTGCCTGGGTTCACATGACACAACAAGCCACTGCATGCATCCGCTGCAGCTTGTATATTCAAAATGGCATATTCATTCATGGTACTGCATATTCAAAATGGCGGCCGGCATGCACTGCAAAGCCCCACAAGTGAATTAACCCATGATGGCTTAGCATTACAAGCAAACCGTCACCTCAGCAATTGGGCAACTTCCTGATGTCCTGATTCTGAACTATGCTCTTTTAAAAAATGGCTGAAAACATCATTGCCTTTTGAGAGTGCAAGTCTGTATTTGTCCTCTATAGCTTTCCATAGATGCATGATTTTGCTGGTTTTAATAAGCTCAAAATGCATGGACAGCCTGATCCTATGCGTGTTCTCTCATGCATATGTGGAGATTATTTCCAAGTAAAAATTCATAATTGTAGCTAAAATGTTACTAGAGGTCTGCAGCCAATACTTTGGCTGATGAATTCCCAATCCATGCTCTCAATTTCAACCATCCCTTTCTTTTTCCCTGCCTTCTGCCCTCTTTCTTTCTCTCTTGCACACACCACCAGTTTCTATCTCTCTTGCACATGCGTCTTCCATCTTTCTCTTCCTCTCTCACTAACCAGTTCAGTTTATTAACCATTTCTCTCTCTTTCCAGCCTGATCTAGCTCTCTGATCTGCCTAAATTGATGCACATATTCTTTGTGTTGAAAATTCACTATGAGCATTTCTACACAAGGCTTTTATTGCACGCTCATGATTAGTCAGTCATGGAGGTTTGTGGATCCTTTACATGACGTCGTCATTCTCCAGAGCATCTCCCATGCTTTCTGACCTTTATCCCACTTTTAAAAAGATTGGAGATAATCCATTAATGAATGTTAATCCGATATATTGACACTGGGTAATGATGGAGTAGCGCTATAACCACAGTGCCATCTAGTGGCTGTAAAATGAAACATATAGAACTTGCCAAGAACTTGCCAAGAAAGTCTAGAAAAAAACAGCATGTGTCAGCCCGTGTAAGGAGCTGATCTTAATCCCACAAAGAATCCAGAAGCAGAAGCCCCAGTAAATTGTGGAATAAAAAGTCTGGGTGGTGAAACCTTATATGACACTGGGTGATTTCTGCCTTATCAGCTTTCTGAATGTTGTTGAGACTGGCTTTTACTGTCCAGAGTTAAGGAATCAAGTGTCAATATAAGTGTGTAACAATGAATATGTCATAGGCAGTTTAATTATACTTTAGATTACATGTAGATCAAACATTTAAGAAGATTGAACAGAATAAATTGATACATTAAAAAAGACACTGGCACCACTACCACCCCCACACACACCCCATGCTGATGGGCTTGAAAAGAGCAGTGGCACTAGCAGCTGTAAAAAAAATGTTGCCAAATGCCTTTTCATTAGGATTGAAGAAACAGCCAGAAATACTAATTTTAAGCTAGCATTTGGCTTCTTCACATTGAACAATCCCTGCTCACTCTTGAGGATCAGAAAGGAAAGGGAAATTCTATGTGTCTGTGTGCACACATTTATACATTTTTACACTAAGAGTTTGCCTGCTAGTGTTCTCGTGAATGGGGAATGTCAACAACCAAAAACTCCAAGGCAGTTTGAAAGAAGAAGCATTGGTCTCGATGGGTGGAAACAACAAAATCAGGAATATGTGTGAAGCTCTCCATCTGGAAGTGCTTTTCCTCTAAATAATGGATGTGTTGGCTCACCAGCTTGGTTTCTCCATCTACAGTGCTAATAAAGACAAATGAGGGCTACCTACAGTTTTTGTTATTGAGGAGTGGTGAGAACATTGCTGTAATATTCAAAATAGCAAAAAGCAAAGGAGGGCGCTAAACCTGAACATTTCAAAAGCAGTGCTGTTGCAGTAATGGCCCCACGAAGAATCCAAAAATGCAGGCGGCTGCATTGATCCCTATTAACAAACCAGTTCTAATAGTTTCATCTCCACCAGGAGTAGGTCTTTTTAAAAAAGTGAATGGCTTTTTAAAAAAGTGAATGGATCTTAATGGCCCATTCAAGACCCAAGCCACCCCCAAAATACTTTCAATGGGGAGCAATATATTCTTGCTTGAAAAAAATAATTTCTCCCCAGTTTCTGTGAGGATTACAGCTAAGCTCTCAGGGAACAGGGAAGTGGGGGGGGGGGAGTGGCAGATGCCCTGAAAATCAAAAAATGCTGATGCTGCATCCTCCTTGCAAGTCCTGTCTCCACTATACAGCTGCACGAAACAGTGTCATACTCACAGCACTCCTCTCTTAGGCCCTGAGAGAAAGGCTCAGTGCAGGCAAACATATTCAACCTCCCTGAATGACATTAATAGAAGAAAAAAAAGAAGAAGAGCAAATTAATTTCAAGGGGTGGCACTGGCAGGGAAACCGAAATGTTAATTTGAAAAAAAACATCTGCAAAAATCACTGGGATAACATATTGGAGTAAATTAAATTTAATAACCCTTAGTGTTTGCATACACTTTCCCCCTAAGACTTCGAAGTGCTTCACATGCACATTATCTCAGTAAACCTACCAACAATCTTGCAAGGTAGATCAGTATTATTAGTCTCATATTATGAAAGAGAAAGCTAGTGGCTTGCCTAAGGCCACCCAATGAGTTCATCATTGAGGTGAGCTTTTGAACTTCTGCAGCCAAAATGAAAGGGTTTTACACTGTTTCTGGGAAAGACCTGGATATGGGCTTTGGCAGGTCATCAAAGGTGTCTCTTTTCATACCCTCATAGGACAAACTTCTGCCCAAAGTTTATAATCAATGAAATGCACTCAGCTGCTACTAAACATCATAATGGAACATAATAGAGGGTGGTGTAAGTGTATATAAAGTACCTAGAGTCCAAGCTGGTTATGGCTTTATGGGTCAAAACCAGTACTTTGAATAATAGAAAAAAAGCCAGGACACATATTGGAGAACCAGTTGACAGCTTTGTGCAGACATAATGGGGATAGAGAAGTCAGTATGCTTCACCATCATCACCACAGAGGAGGCTCTATGCTGGGAATTTAGGAGAACATGCCCATCTCCTGGGGTCACAACAACATCCTGTGTTTCTTCACCAGCAGCAGTGAACAAGGCTTGTAGAAATGTACAACAGCATGACCTCAGACCATGGCTCAAAATCCTACTGTTACAGAGCTGGAGGAAGGAGCTGCTGCACAACAGCTAGTTTGGGCTTAAGTTTCATTCATCATAGCAGTCTCCAAATGAAATCTAGAAAGAAAGAGTTGATGTTCTGGAACTATTTACAACTATTTTTGTTCCAGGTTAACATCAGTTCTTGAGAAAAGGGTAGCCAGTACCATTGTGTATGCCTCACGCTGTGGTAGATCCTGTTTGCACATAGGGTTTGTAATGTCTTACACCACCCTACAGCACCAACATTTTCAGCCAGCTAATAGGTTCCATAAAAGAAAAATAAAGTATCAATCTCCCTAATTCTATGCCTCCCATTCTGTCAGATAAAAGTTCCAGAATACCAACTTGAAATTCTGTTGTCCGATATTTGGTGGGGGTGGGAAATGAAAGTATTATAACCATGGGATGAGGCAAATTATTCTCAGGTGCTGCTATAAGAATACACATTTTATCTTTTCTCATGAATAATAAAGCCAAACTAGCCATCCACTCAGTACATTAAAAAAAATATATATAAAACCAAAGAGGCCTGTGTGCACTATGGAGCAAAAATTTGCTGACTATTATTATTATTATTACCCTTTCTGTGCAAAGTTTGACTTTGTAGGAAACTCTAATTTTGTGTGCATGGAGAAGGTTCTCCAGTGGTGTCATGCAATAAACCTATGATTGATACAGCAAATATTAGGATTTCTGCCAACACATGAAAGTACTGTTTTGACAACTGTCTCATCGTGGATAGAAGTTAGGAAGAGCAAACTGCAGGCTCCAATTGTGGCCTATAAGGAGGGCTGCTGAAATGACTCATGCAAAAAAGAGAGTTCCTTTGCAAAGATCCTTTCAGGAGGAAAAGAATGAAGTCCATACTGTCAAAGAAATGTCCCCCTTGGCAATGGATTTTGCGAAGAATCACATAAAGGATTTCTTTCTTATCCATGAAACATTCTATTCTGTGAATGAAGAGTTCAGTATATTGCTCTCTTTGGGTGTTTCTGGCAATTATTGACTAAAGGTTATTCCTTTAGTCCAGACTTCTCCATCCAGTACCCTCCAGACATGTTCTCCATGCTGTCAGGAGATTATTGAAGGTGCAGTCCAACACATGATCTGGAAGACATCAGGTTGGAAAAAGTTGCTTTAGTCCATACATTTCAGCCAGTTCCCAGCCATATTCAATCTCCATGGCTAAGGAGTAGTTCTTTCATGGGCTAAGGATTTCTGTCATAGAATTCTCATCAACCTCACAGAACTATAATTCAATAGGTTCATTGGAGGAAGCCATGGCAATTAATCCAGTTTCAAACATGTTTACTTTTCCTTCTAGATGGGTTGCTTACACATATAGGAACATGTTCATCACTTGATGGATGCAACATTGAGGCCAATTAGATGCTTCTTGGCTCCCACATGATAATCTGTGGCAGCACATGAGGATGCAATTGGACCCGCAACTAGCTGGGATTACATACTGGCTCCCAACATATGAACAAGTACCACCATAAGGCATAAGGGAGGTGGGTACATGGCTGCCATGTTTCTTGCAACTGCAGAATGTGCTACTGTGATCACATAAATCACAGCAGCCATGTGTCAACCAATAGATGGGCTGAAAGCCTACCAATGTCTCTGCACAATCCCACAGTAAGCTGCAGGGGTGGGGAGAGAGAGAGAGAGAGAGAGAGAGAGAGAGGCATCTGATTGGAGCGCAAGTGATTTTGCATAGGGATGTGAGAGAATTCCGCCACGGATCTCGGTGAGGCCGAATGCCAGTGCATTCGGCCCCCTGAACTCCGTGGCGGAACGGCCTGCCACCCCCCCGCCCCCTGCGGATCCCCCCCCCCGGGACAAGACTTACCTGGGGCGGATGTTCCGGATGGTGGCAGCTCCAGTGGCGGCTTTGGCAGCGGCTGGTCTTCCAACCAGCTGCCGTCGCCACCATTTGCAGTCTCCCCCCCTGCATTCATGATAGGCTACGTAAAGACTTACGTAGCCTATCACGTCTGGGTTAAAAAAAAATCACCTAAGCAAACGGCGGCTACGGCCGCTGCCATTTGCATTCCCTATTTTTGGTTGTCTTAGTCTACATAAACATTTACGTAGACTAAGATGGCAAAACTAAGGGGGAACACAAATAGCGTAGCGGACGCTATTTGCTTTCCCCCTTATTTTCGTCGTCTTAGTCTAGGTAAATATTTACGTAGACTAAGAAGATGAAAATAAAGGGGAACGCAAATAGCGTCCACTACACTATTTGCGTTCCCCCTTAGTTTCGCCGTCTTAGTCTACGTAAATATTTACGTAGTCTAAGACGGCCAAAAATAAAGAACACAAATGGCGGCGGCCATAGCCGCCACCATTTGCGTACGCATTTTTTTTTTAACCCAGACGTGATAGGCTACGTAAGTCTTTACATAGCCTATCACGGCTGAATACAGGGACGCAAATGGTGGTGGCTATGGCCGCCGCCATTTGCGTCCCTGCTAGCCAGTGGCCGGATGTCCAGCAGCTGGTGGAGCCAGCCGGCTGCTCCACGGAATCCCCTCGGAGCGGAGCCAGCCAGCCAGGATTCCAGGGGGAGGCACACAGCGCCTCCCCCTCCCCAGCAGAACCTGGCGGAGCCAGGTAAGTGGGGTTTTGTACATCCCTAATTTTGCATCAAAGTGTCATATCTGATTCTGATCAAATAAAGAGATGGAAACTTCAGACTTTCCCCAGTTATTTTTGTGGATGTTTCTGCCTTACTGAACAGAAGCATCCCATAGTCAAGACAATAACCCGCAGAAACTGAGGAAGGAAACTCTCATGGGGGATGGGAGAGGATTTAGACATTATGTAGTGTTTTGTATTTTTCCATCTTGTTGTTCAATTCAGAGAGGGGTCTGGAAGTTCATCCCTTTTGTGGCATGCGTGCTTCTGGGGTGATTTGCAATGTAATGCTTCATTGTTTAACCAAATCTTGAGTATCTATTCATTGTCTTCTTTCTGTAACCCTAGCTTGGATATTTGTCCTTCACTCCCTAGTTTATTAAGTCTTCATCCCCTGTATTCCTGCTGCCAGTATGTGACATACACCAGCCTTGCATATATATAGAAATGAATTCCTTACACTGTCTGTTTTGATTTTGGATATTTTTAAGCTGGATCCAAATTTATGCTGGATGAATTGTGTTAATGGAAGTGAACTACCCCACGCGCTTCTTCCCATGGCAGCCCCTCCACCCCCCTGAAAATGCAATCCAGGGAGTCAGGAGACACAGCTGAATAGGGTGAGCTAAGGTGTGGTGAGGAGGAGGATCCCCCAAAATTGGGTGGAAGGACCTTCCATGAGCAGTCCCCTCCCTCTCATGGAAGATCCTTTCCTATTGCAGTAGGTAGATCCTGGATCCAACTCCTGCTATTTTCCAAAGTGTTGTTTTGCATACTGTTTAGCATCCTAGAAGAATTGTGCATGACTCCCTAGTTAGAATCACAATACTAGCACTGATTATACCTAATTCCAAATTCAGATGTGAACAGATAGCTTTGTACTATTTTTATTTGCATATAGAGATACATTTGCACATATGAGCACATCCTTCCACTGGCTATAAAGGTGTCTGCCGCCCCGCCCCCCCCCCCAAAAAAATCTGTTCCCTCCAGGAATGGCTGCAGGGATAATGAAGATGCCCTATAGCATATGTCAAGAGTACCCTTTCATTTGACATCAGACCTTACATATTCTTTAAGCAGGAGGATCTATTGCCCTTGGAGGGAAAGAAGAAACAAATGGAAATGTGCAGATCAAAGCAAATGTAACCAATCAAGAGAGGGACAGAGCAGATAGAAAAAATTAAAGCACCTTTGTGTGAAATACAGGGCTTCAGAAATAGCTGAGTAAAGATATAAACACAGAGAAAGCAGCGAGTCAGCAAGCTTCACCATACGGTATGTGTGTGTCACGTTGCCAAATGAAAGAAACCAATTTGGGAATGGACTGTTGAGTGGGTTTATGGGCAACAGAAGATGAAGAGGAGAGAACAGTTTGGGGAAGAGGGATTTTAAAAAAAATCCCCAAAACAAACCAAAGGAGACAAAGCTTAGATCAGCAAGCATAGACACAAAAGGGAAACATATACTTCATGTATTTTTCCAAGGACTGCTTTGTTATCTTTTTTTCCTACATGAGAAGGAAAATTGAAAATAATTGATGAAAATAATAGAGCTGAGCAGTGTTATAATATTACTGGCTTTATTTAATTACCAACCTGCTTGGCATCAATTGTATTTCACAGTTAGTCCTGAACTGAGCCGGTGTGCCAGGAAGGATACAATGTCAGTCTTGGTTGGCCTTTGGCAAATCCATGTCTCTGGCCTTTAGGTGCCCATGTGTAAGGGGGAACAATCAGACCTTACAAATACAGCAGCACCATGTTGAGTTATTCCCTCCCCTCCCGATAACATTTCAATGCACCTATCCATGTCATGCCATCATCAATGTCATATATATCCCTGCCCCAACTCAACACCATTGGCTGCTGCTGCTGGCAGCATAATGTCACAACACAGGAAATATGCCTAAAAGTTACAGGGACAGCAAGGAGAATTTCACATGGGGATTCCATTTTCAGTGGCAGTGCTGTGTCAGTCATAACCTCAGGTTCTAGCCTAAGTGTGCAGTTAAAGTGACTGCATTGCACTGTGCTGCACATGGGTAAATATATTTCATTGGGTCAGATCTCACACGTAGAATTGGATGAATCAGTCTATTTCTGGTCCACGTCATTTTATTGTGTGGTGACTCAGACATCTGTTCCCCCGTTTCTGCATTAATCTGAGATTTATTTCTTGTTAATCTGCATTCAAATATGTAGATTTAAATGTATTTTATCTCAAAATATGTATTTCTTAATGCATTTTTGATACTTAGATTTTTTGAGCTGAGAACTGTCAGGACATTCGTGCAAAATCCAGTGGATCTACACATTAGCCCAGGAGGTACATATCAGGTCTGTTTGTATCAAAATTCACAAAGATCACATTTCTCAAGCAACCCTAATCTCATGTAGGTTATCTTCTGGTGACAAATACAATTGCTCCCCCCTGTGTATAACCTTCTCTCCCCACCCCATTGCGCTATCACCAGATCTGCTGCTAGTGATACGAATACATGAATCCACAATTCTGCAGCACTTCTTTCTGGGAGATGTGGACAAATTTAATCCAGTCCACTTGCTAATATCAGAACAGCACTGCTAGAGATATTTATTTATTCATTTGATTTGATTTGTATCCTGCCTTTCTACCAAGAAAATGGCACTCAAGGAGGCTGACGTTCAATAAATAAAACTTGATTAAAACAATAATACAACAGATGCCCTAAAATACAATTAAAAACACAAGAACAACAGAATAAAAACATCATCCAACCCAACAGACCTGCTTACATGCCAAAGGCCTGCTTGAATAAAAAGGTCTTTGCCTGCCAGCAGAAGGACAGCACAGAGGGAGCAAACCCAGCCTCCCTCTGCAGGGAGTTCCAGAGCCGGGGGCAGCCACCAACAAGACCTTCTTTGCATTGCCACCAAATACACCTCTGAAGGTGCTGGCCTTGAAAGCATGGCCTCTTTCAAGATAACCTAGTTATTTGGATAAGATTCAGCCACACATATTGAAATATGTGAAACTGAAACCCTTTAAATTGGTAGATACTGGATAAAGCTTCTGGAGCACCCCTCTAAGAAATTACGTTAGTCATTTTAAAACTCTTTCTGCTTGCCTTGAAATTCATCTTTAATATCCCTTTCTTCACCTCTAGCTTTTTCTTAGATTCTAAAAGTATGTGTGCAGATACGTAAACATAAACACAACTCTTAGCAATTGGAACAGCCTGTTGTTGGCAACCATGAATAAAATAGTGGGTTTGTAGATTTTTCACTGGGTGAAACCAGGGAAAACTGTCCTTTTAAAGGTCTTCTGCAAAAAAAGCCTGGACTCATATGGTGACTCAACCTTGCTCAGCATCTGAGTCCCCCAACTTGATTACATGCTACATCCAGGATAAAAAGAGCAGCACCAATACACTTATAGGGGACTTGTCACAAGGTGACAGACTCCTGCTTTTTTCTAGGTGAATTCTAGGTGAATTCTCTCAGCCATCATCTCTTCTGAGATGAAAACATGGAAGGGTCAGCACACTCCTTTATGGAGGCCTATACTCTACATACCCTAGTTTTTCTTGAGGTGGTAAACTTATGAATGGGCTGTATTACTTCACACTGTAGATGGGGACTCACATCATTCAATGTTACTCCAGAAGAAGACAAAGATGAAGACGAAGAAGAAGAAGAAGAAGAAGAATCTCTGCACATTTGTGTAGTTTTCTCTGTGAAAGGATTTGGGGTTGTGGGGGATTGCACAGAAAAGCATCCGTCATGTGAGCTCATAATGGCAGTTTGAAGTGGTACAACCCTGACACAGGTTTACTACCACTGTCTTCATAAGTATGATAACCACATGACTGTACTGGGACATGGATTTAGTTCTACTTGGTACATGGGGTGGTAAACCTCTTAGTAGACCTGAGGTGGTAAACCTGCTGTTGTTCCACCACAACTGTCTTCTTATTGGGTCTCACTATAGGGATGTACGGAAGTCACTTACTTTTTCGCGGAATTGATTCGCGGTGGGGAGCTCTGTCCCTCCCCCCGGAATCCTTGACAGGGGGGAGGCGATCCAGTCCTCCCCCCTGGAATCCTGCCTGGCCGGCTCCGCTCCACGATGGCTCCGCAGAGCAGCCGGCCAGGGCTGTCCGCAGCCGGACTTCTGGCCGCGGACGGGCTGCTGCAGACACAAATGGTGGCCTCCGTAGCAGCCGCCATTTGCGTCCAGCCAGGCTGCCATGATAGGCTACGTAAGTATTTACGTAGCCTATCACAGCTGGGGGGGGACAGTATACGCAAATGGCGGGGGCTACGGTGGCCGCCATTTGTGTTCCCTATTTTTAGCCATTTTAGCCTACATAAATATTTGCATAGGCTATTACGGCAAAAAAAAGGGGGAACGCAAATAGCGTAGTGGGCGCTATTTGCGTTCCTTTTTTTCCCGCCATTTTAGCCTACGTAAATATTTATGAAAGCTATTACGGCGAAAAAAAGGAACGCAAATGGCAGCTGCTGTAGCCGCCGCCATTTGCGTATGCCGTTTGTTTGTTTTTTTGCCTGGCTTGCCATGATAGGCTATGTAAATACTTACATAGCCTATCACGACAAAGACCAGGATGCAAGTGGCAGCCGTGGCAGCCGGTCGAAAGACCAGCCGCCACCGCCGCTGGAGCCACCGCCTCCGCCGCCACCGCCTCCGCCGCCACCGTCCGGAACATCGACCCCAGGTAAGCTTCATCCCGGGGGGAATCAGCGGGGGGGGGGGCAGGCCGTTCCGCCACAGATTTTGGGTGGCCAAATGCCAGTGCATTCAGCCTCACTTAAATCTGTGGCGGAATTCTCTGCCATCCCTATCTCACTGCTTATTTCTCACTGCTTATTTTGCAATCAGCTGCTGCTGGGAGCCATTCCACTATCTGCAGACATGTTTGGTAGCAATCTGTCCCTGCCCCATCTGATACAGTGTGCAAGAGTCCAACTGTAATGTGTATAAAAAGAGAGATTCTTATCCTTGACTGTTGTTCTTTAAGCTTTCATTCCATTGGACTTTCCCACTTGTACTAAATCTCAGTGTCCTTTTAAGGAGCAATATGCATGGAAGTTTTTTAAAAATCCTAATGATATTTTACATTTTAATATTTGCATAGTGCTTTGAAGATTAAAAGCGCTGCTGGTGAAGGAAGTTCTCTATGAAGCCCCCTTTCATCTTGAAAGTGTTCCGTAATGTTTCTAAAAGTACTGAACCACTGGTGTCCAACTATCCATATCCATCACTCACATGGAAGAGCTCTATGGAAGAAGGTTGCAGTGGGAGTATAGGGACTAAAGGATGCCCTAGATGAAGGACACTGGTTTAGAAGATGCTCAAACATGGCTTGCCTTGACCCAGTCATTTTTCTGCACAGAAGGGATTGTATCTAAGTTCTGCTTAGCGTAGACCCACTAAAAAAATGGGACTTCAGTTAGACTAACATTGAATACAACCCATACAGCAGCCTTCCCCAACCTATTGCTCTCTTATTTTTTGGACTTCAGCTCCCATCAAGCATGGCCAATGATGAGGAATGCTGGCAGTTGTAGTCCAAAATATCTGTAGGGCACCAGGTTGGGGAAGGCTGCCATAGAGTCTAAAATTTGCTTTAAAGTTGACTACAAAGAGGAAAGAAAAGAGCCTTCACACATTACCCTGCCTATTAAGAAAGGGCAGCCATTGATGAAAAAGATTCACAACTCTTTCTTAAGCTATTGGGGGCCCTTTTCAAATGTGCCATTGTATTTAAAATGCAGCCCCGTCATACAGATGTTTACTCAGAAGGAATTAAATGGAACTTGGAGCCAGGCTACACATAAATGCTTATCACATGAAGAGCTGCCTGGCTTTTCCTGTTCAGAATGCTGAAGCTTCTTGCCATCAGGTAAAGAAAGCTGGAGGTGATTGAAGTCATACACACAGGAAAAGATGGACTGCTAGATGGCTTTCTTCCTCTTCCTCCTCCTCTTCCTCTTCTTCTTCTCCTCCTCCTGCTCCTCCTCCTGTTTCTCTCCTGTTATCTGAGGGTGCAATCCTATTGGGATTGCCATACGCCTCTGAACTCAGAGGCTTACAGCCATCCCATGCAGAGTGGGAGGAGCACCAGAGGCGATCTCCACCTTCGTGCTCCTCCCACCCTTCATTTTGGCTAGACAGGCTTTTTTGTCTGTCTAGCTGGGGCTCTGTAGAGCAGGAAGGAAGGAGGCTGGGGAGACCTGAGGATATATCTTAAGCCACCGTCCCCAGCCCCCTCCCCCCACCCCTTTCCCTCCTCTCCGAGGTTGCCTTTGTGACCTCGGAGAGGCAGCCAGCACAGTTCTCTCTGTGCCAGCTGTGAAGGGGAGGGGGTGGGGAGCTCGGATTCCTGGCTCCGAGGTTGGAGTCTCCCCAGCCAGGAATCCAAACTATCCTTTGCCCCGCCACACTCTGTCAAGGGCCATAGGATTGCTCCCTGAAAAGGGCAACTAAAATGATCAAGGGGCTGGAGCAACTCCCCTATGAGGAAAGGTTACAACAGCTGGGATTGTTTATCTTAGAAAAAGGCAGGTAAGGGGAGACATGATAAAGGTGTACAAAATTATGCATGGTGTGGAGAAAGTGGATTGGAGAAAGGATTAGTGGGAGCTGGAGATGGCGGAGAATTCCGCCACGGATTCCAGTGAGGCCGACAGCACTGGCATTCAGCCCCCCGAAATCCATGGCAGAACGTCCTGCCACCCCCACCCGTGGATCGCCCCCAGGACGAGACTTACCTGGGGCGGATGTTCCAGACGGCGGCTGCTCCGGCGGCTCCGGCAGCGGCTGGTCTTCCAACCGGCTGCCGCCGCCACCATTTGCAGTCTGGTCTCTTTTTTTTTTTTTACATAGATGTGATAGTCTGGGTAAAAAATAAAAAAACGCATACGCGAATGGCGGCAGCTACGGCAGCCACCATTTGCATTCCTTACGTAGGCTAAATATTTACGTAGGCTAAAACAGCAAATCAAAAAGGAATGCAAATAGTGCCCACTACGCTATCTGCATTCCCCTTTATTTTCACTGTAATAGTCTACGTAAATATTTACGTAGACTAAGATGGCGAAAAATAAGGATCGCAAATGGCAGCTGCCGTAGTCGCTGCCATTTGTGTACGCATTTTTTTTTTAACCCAGACGTGATAGGCTACATAAATATTTATGTAGCCTATCATGGTTGAATACATGGATGCAAATGGCGGCGGCTATGGCTGCCGCCATTTGCGTCCCTGCTACCCAGTGGCCGGATGTCCGGCTGCTGGCGGAGCTGGCCGGTGGCTCTGTGGAATCCCAGCGGAGTGAAGCCAGCTGGGCAGGACTCCGGGGGGAGGGATGGAGCGCTTCCCCCCCATCGAGGATTCTGGGGGGAGGGACAGAGCACCTCCCCCCCCACCGTGAAGCAGATCCACGAAACAGTAAGTGACTTTCATACATCCCTAGTGGGAGCATATATGTCAAACAGTTGGAGTGCATAGAAAAAGTGCTATATAAATACTAACAGATCCATTCAATGCTGATTAAGCAGCCGAAGTAAGTCTTATTGTATTTAATGGTGATTACTCCCAAGTCAGAGTGCACAGGATAGCAGCAGTAGTGGTTAATGTTATATTATTATTTAACACCTTGCCCATCACATCACTGCATCTCCATGCTGGAAAAAGCTTCATTGGCTGAATTTCTGATTGCCATGCAGCTGTTGAAAGAGCAGCACCCCTGCCAGCGAAAAAGGTAGCCACCCTTTATTGCTTGCTACTGCTCCCTCCAACCAAGCAGAGATAGCACATTATGAATCCACACAGCACATGAGCTGACCTGACAAATCATTTTCTAGGTTCCCAGATACTAGATCATAATTATAAAACAAGATGTATTAAGGCACTTAGATTTTCAGGGGGGAAAAATTCTCATCCTGCATTATATTGGAATTCAGTAATAGAGTGCATCCTGAAAAATATGGAACCGCTTGCTCAATAAACAGGATATAGTAATAATGATGTGGCCTTTTTCATTTAAGAGTGCTTTAATGGCACTGCCTTGCGCCCTCCCACTGATTGATTTAAAACTCCAGGCTGGGCTAGTCATTCCATCCTCCAGTTTTCCAATTTTCCCCTCTCAACAGCCCATCAGCATTCCGAGCCGATTGAGAATGCTTGAACCGATTTGGTCTGGTTTTGAGGAGGAGGAGTTGCCTTCTTAGGGTGGGGTGTTTTTCTTTGTTTCTGCAAAACTTGGGGCTCCCCTGAGCATGCTGGTAATGCCTTCTTGTGCGTGGATAGTGCTGTTTTGACTACATACAGACCAGCACTCAGAGAATTGAGGTCACTATTGGTATATCCAAATGGGGCCCTGCATCGAAATGTTGCTGTTATTGTTTTAAGTATTTATTAATCATTTTTCTTCCCATCAGGGCTTTCAAAGCAATGTACAATTACATCAAATTAAAGAAAATCAAAACAGTTTCAAAACCAAACCAAAACATTCATTAAAATGGACCAAAACAATTTTAAAAGCAAAGGGCTTGGCGAAACAATACAGTTTTTTTTTCTGACTGTCTAGAACCCAACAGGGAGAGGAGCCAGCCTAACCTTCCTTGTGAGGGACTTCCACAGTTGGGGTGCTACTACAGAAAAGGCCCTGTCTGTCTCATGTACCCACCAACCAAGAGAGGCCATGGGACACATGACAGGGCCTTTGATGAAGGTCACAATGCACAGGCAGGCTCATATAAAAGGAGGTGGTCAAAACTAGGGATGGCGGAGAATTTCTCCATGAATCTTCGGGAGGCCGAATGCCCCCGAAATCAGTGGGGAAATTCTCTGCTGGCCACCTGCCCCCCCCCCCCCCGGGATGGGACTTACCATGGCCGAATGTCCCTCTCGGCGGCGGGTCCCGGCGGCGGTTTGGCGGCGGTTCATGGGGGGCAGGGGCGGCGGCTGGTCTCCCGACCGGCTGCCGCTGCCGCCATTACAAAAAAAAAAAAGTAAAGTAAAAAAACAAACAAACACACACCCGTGATAGGCTACGTAACGATTTACGTAGCCTATCACGGCTAGATTTCCAAAGTCAGCCATGATAGGCTACGTAAATTGTCACGTAGCCTATCACGGGTGACTTTGAAAAAAAAAAGCGCGTACGCAAATGGTGGCGGCCCATGGGCGCCGGCATTTGCGTTCCTTATTTTGGCACGTCTAGTCTACATAAACATTTACGTAGACTACGGCGAAAATAAGGGAACGCTATTTGTGTTGCCCTTATTTTCGCCATAGTCTATGTAAATCTTTATGGAGACTAGACGTGTCAAAATAAGGAACGCAAATGGCGGTCCCCATGGGAGCCGCCATTTGCGTACGCGCTTTTTTTTTTTCAAAGTCACCTGTGATAGGCTACGTGACGATTTACGTAGCCTATCACGGCTGACTTTGGAAATCTAGCCGTGATAGGCTACGTAAATCGTTACATAGCCTATCACGGGTGTGGTTTGTTTGTTTTTTTACTTTACTTTTTTTTTTCATGGCCGGGTAGACGGGGTGCTCCTACCCGGCCTGAATTTCACCAGCAAGGAATGGGGCGCCTCCCCCCCACGCCTGAACTTCGGGGGGAGAACCAAAGCGCCTCCCCCCCACCGCGAAGCAAGCTTCAAGAACATGTAAGGGACTTTTGTCCATCCCTAGTCAAAACTAGCACCTTGAATTGGGCTCAGAAACAAATCAGAAGCCAGTGCAGTTGGTTCAGGACAGATGATATCTGTTCTCTACAGGGCATGCCAGACAGTAGTCTGGCTGCCACATTTTGCACTAGCTGTATTTGCTGAACACTTTCAAGGGCAACCCCATGTAGAGCACATTATAATAGTCTAAACAAGACTTCCCAAGGAAGGGCATCGCTGGCACACACCAGCTGAAACTGAGCAAATGTGCTCCTGGCCACAGGAGCAATGCTGGGCTCAGAAGCAAAGATGGATCCAAGAGCACCCCTAAGTGCAAACCTGGACCTTCAGAGGAGGTGCAACCCCACCCAAAACAGGTTGTACCCCAGTCCCAGATTTGTTTGTCTACTGACCAACAGAGCCTCTGTCTTGTCTGGATTGAGTCTCGTTTCTTCACCCACCTCCAATCCCTCACTGCATCCAAACAATGGATCAGAACTTCCACAGCCTCCTTGGCAGCAGTTGAAAAAGAGAGATAGAGCAGGGTATCATCAGCATAGTGATGAAACCCAACCCCCAAATGGGGAAACCCATACTGCGAGCAAGCATTATTTGTGTTGCGCTAGAGATCACTTATGCCAGTGTGTTAGTGGTGGTGTCACACTGGGTACTTTGAAGAAATAATGGGAACAAATTCACAGTAAACTGAAGTCTGGAGGAATGCAATCAGAACTAGCAATCTGATAAATTCATTCCTACCCAGCTACTTTCCTTTCCTCTCCCTCTTCCGCCTGTCAACTGATCAATATTTATTACCACTTGAACTGCTATTCTGAGCTCCTTCCATCTTCCCCTCCCCCTTACCAAAACAGTCCATACTCCACACCATCTCCTCCCCAGGACCTTCTAAACCCAAACCCCAAATGCAGTTAACTACCCAGAAGCTAACTGTGCTTCTCCAGCCACTCTATAATGTTTGACCTAGACTTTTAAATGATTTGTTAGTGTATTATTGCTCTAATGTTTTTTTCATGGTTTTATTAATGGTGGGGTGTTTTTTTAAAATATATTTTTATTTATTTTATCTTTATAAATGAAATATACAAGACCAAACATACCAACAACCTGATCAATACTAGAATTTCCCTACAATACAGTATTCTGATGAGGACGCCATAATAACAAAAAGAGTAACTAGGAGTCTCATCACAGCTTTTTGCACTGGTAAAGCTCTGGGGAGATAATCCTGGAATCCAGCCCCCCCACTATCTCGAGGGGGGTACTTTTCTCCAAGATGTTGTCCAGATGCCCTTGCCTTGTCCCCCCTTTAATTCCAGGGGGGAGATGAAAAGGTTTTTCAACCTTTTAAAAAGCTGTTTGAGAAAGCTCCCACAAGAGAACCTGTGGGAAGCTGCCAGACTCCAGAGCGACATCAGTTCCAACTGGAAGTCATTAATGGTGGGTTTTAATGCTTTTATTGTTTTATTTTAGATTTGGTGTGCACTGCCTTGGTGGCTTTTAGCAAAAAGGGCAGCATATAAATAAATATAAACATAAATAAATATAAATAAATAAAGCACTGATTTTGAGCCTTCAAAAAATGCTGTCCATGAATGGTCATACTTTCCCCTGTGCTAGAATAGAGATTTTTAATATAAAAAATCGTATTGTCCAGATGCCAAATATTTTGCAAGATACCAGCTTCTGCAGCTGTACATCTTTTAACATGTACAGTTTTGGGTATATCATTGCCTGGGTTTGAGTGAAGAAGAGTAGGACTTGGGAGCTGGTGAGGGAGTGGGAAGGGATGGAATCTCTAAAGCACCATGTAATCCCTGTTTAATCCCAACTGCTCAAACTGTGTCAGTTTGAAGAGACCATGGTCCCTTTAATGTATGTGAAGTATAAATACCAGCTACATAAATGATACATAACCCTATCTAGACTGCATTGGTGAGGCCTTCAAGAATTTGCCAGCAAGTGGAACTAAAAAAAACAGTCTTTCCTTCATGATACATTATGTACCTGGTCATCTCATGCATCCACAGAGGGGGTGGAGATATTTATTTATTTATGCAGTTCATTTCTAGCTCATCTTCCCAGGAATGCGTGGCTTGGTAGAGTGCTTTCACTTGGCATGCCCAACTGCCTGATGTTGCAAGTTCAAATCATGTTGCCGGGAGGAGACCTGGGCTCTCTACATTTAGGGGTGTAGAGGGCCCATAGCTCAGAGAGCATGTTAGGCATGGACAAAGTCTCTGATTCAAACCCCCACCTCTGGCTAAAGCAGGCTTCCCTAGTCAATGCACGGTCAGCACAAATGGATTCTTCATGCCCTTTTGACAGCTAGAAGACAGATATTACAACATTGGAAGGAGAAACACTCACTTCCTATAATGCAATGGACTGAAGACCTTACAATGCTTTCAACATTTGAATGGGTGGTGTATAGATGCCACTTGTGAATGGATACCTATCTGGATATTTGGTCTGCTTTTGATGAAATGTATCTATAATTCTTAGAAAGCCATATTTTCATCTATCTATTTCTCTTTCATATTCATGCATTGAAACTGATATATTCACATCTATGTAGCTACCTTTTTTTCTTGTCCTCTTTTTTGTTTTGTTTTGTTGAAATGTTACAATAAAAAATTAACTCTGTAAAGAAGACTTCCTCAATCTGGGCCCCTTCTGATGTTCTTACCTCAACTCCCACCAGCCCCACCCAGCACAGACAATGGCCATGGGAGATGGAAGCTGTAGTCCAACAACATCTTGAGGGACTTAGGTTGGGGAAGGCTGGACTAAAGGACTTGAAGTCTCAGGGCTGCAGTCTGTCTGAGATCCTGGAGAGCTACAGCCAGTCTGAGGAGATGACACTGGGCTAGATGTATCCATGATCTAACTCAGTATAAGCCATCTGTTACTATCCAGGAAGGAGATGTTGGGGTCATCATGGCTAGCCTGCCTAGGTCACCCTGATGGATGAGAGACCGAGGGAGTACAACCCTGTGGATTCTCTTTGAGCTCTCAGTAGCTTTTTGATACTATCTTACTGGACTGGCTCTGCAGGTTGGCTGGAGTATGTATAGTGATACAGCTGTTCCACTCTTAGGGATGTCAGAGAATTCCACCACGGACTCCGGAGTCTAAAGAATCCGGCCACCCGGAATCCGTGATGGAACGGCCTCCCGCCCCCCGCCACCCCGTGGAATCCCCCCCGGGACGGAGCTTACCTGGGGCGGATGCAGCAGTGGCAGCAGTGGCTCCGGCAGCAGCGGCTCTGGCTGGTCTCCCGGATGGCCACTGCCGGGCTGCTGCACATAGCAGCCGCCATTTGTGTGCTTGCAGGCAGCCATGATAGGCTACGTAAGTATTTACGTAGCCTATCACAGCAAACAGCAGGGAAGCAAATGGCGTAGCGGCTGCCATTTGCGTCCCTGCTTTAGCCGTGATAGGCTACGTAAATATTTACGTAGCCTATCACAGGCTACCATAGGGATGCAAATGGCATCCCCTACACAGGACGCCATTTGCATCCACACTAGCCCAGCAGCGGCTGGAGGCGCCGCTGTGGATTGGCCCAGCCTGAAGCTCTGCGGCATGGCTGCGGAGCGGAGCCGGCCAGGCAGGATTCCAGGGGGGAGGACTGGAACCAGGTAAGGGTTTCATACATCCCTATCCACTCTCACCTGCAGGATCAGTTTTAGAAAGTGGCATTGAGGAATTTCTCCTTGACTCCATGGCAATTGTGCTGTGGGGTTCCATGAGGGTCTGCTTATCTTCCATGCTTTTTAATATCTATATGAAACCATTGGGTGAGGTCATCAGGGATTTGGAGTGAGGTATCAGCAGTAAGCTGATGACACTCAGCTTTATTTATCCATGTCCTCCGAGTCAGGTGAAGCTGGGAAGGTGATGAACCAGTGTCTGTATCTGGTAATGGGCTGGATGAATCTTGACAAGATGGAAGGTGTTAGAGTAGGTCCAGGAATTATGCGTGCAGCCTGTTCTAGATGATGTTGTGTTCGATGTGAAAGAACAGGTAGGTAGCTTGGGGGTACTCTTTGATCAAGTCTTTTCACTTGAGGCCCAGTTGTCCTCGGTGGCTGGTAATGCCTTTTACCAGTTCTGTAAGAAGGGCAATGCCAAAGAGTGTTCAAACTACCGTACAATTGTGCTCATTTCACATGCCAGCAAGGTTATGCTCAAAATCCTACAAGCTAGGCTTCAGGCAGTATGTGAACCGAGAACTACCAGAAGTACAAGCTGGGTTTCGAAGACGAAGAGGAACTAGAGATCAAATTGCCAACTTTCGCTGGATCATGGAGAAACCCAGAGAATTCCAGAAAAACGTCAATTTCTGCTTCATTGACTATGCTAAAGCCTTTGATTGTGTGGATCACAACAAACTGTGGCAAATTCTGAAAGAGATGGGAGTACCAGACCACCTTACCTGTCTCCTGAGAAACCTGAATGAGGGTCAAGAAGCAACAGTAAGAACCAGACATGGAACAACCGATTAGTTCAAAATTGGGAAAGGAGTATGACAAGGCTGTATATTATCACCCTGCTTATTTAATTTATATGCAGAGTACATCATGAGAAATGCCGGGTTGGATGAATCACAGGTTGGAATTAAGATTGCTGGGAGAATTATCAACAACCTCAGATACGCAGACGATACCACCCCAATGGTAGAAAGCAAAGAGGATCTAAAGAGCCTCTTGTTGAGGGTGAAAATGGAGAGTGCAAAAGCTGGTTTGAAACTCAACATTCAAAAAACAAAGATCATGGCATCTGGCCCCATCACTTCCTGGCATATAGAAGGGGAAGAAATGGAAACAATGACAGATTTTATTTTCTTGGGCTCCAAGATCACCGCAGATGGTGACTGTAGCCATGAAATTAAAAGACGCTTGCTCCTTGGGAGGAAAGCTATGGCAAACCTAGACAGCATAGTAAAAAGCAGAGACATCACCTTGCCAACAAAGGTTCATATAATCAAAGCTATGGTTTTCCCAGTAGCAATGTATGGCTGTGAGAGCTGGACTATAAGGAAGGCTGAGCGCCGAAGAATCAATGCTTTCGAACTGTGGTGCTGGAGAAGACTCTTACGAGTCCCCTGGACTGCAAGGAGGTCAAATCAGTCCATCCTAAAGGAAATCAACCCTGAGTGCTCATTGGAAGGACAGATATTGAAGCTGAAGCTCAAATATTTTGTCCAGCTAATGCGAAGAGAAAAGTCACTGGAAAAGACCCTGATGCTGGGAAAGATTGAAGGCAAAAGGAGAAAGGGACAGCAGAGGATGAAATGGCTAGATAGCATCACCAGCGCAATGAATATGGACTTGAGCACACTCTGGGAGAGAGCGGAGGACAGGAAGGTCTGGCGTGCTATGGTCCATGGGGTCACGAAGAGTCGGACATGACTGAATGACTGAACAACAAATGGTTCACCAGCTACAGCTGTTCCTGGATGAGGATTGTCTGACCACAGTGGTTCATGCTCTAGTAACTTCCTAATTAGATCTCAGTATGGGCTAAGCATTTTCCAGCAGGCGCTATGCACTGGAGAGGTTGTGTGACTCAGCTGCTGGTTTCTTTCTCACATGCTGAAGTGAGAAAACTCTTTCAATGGCTATTCTATGCAGCTTGTGCTAGATGGAGGCAGGCTTGAATCCCACCTCCACTCAAACAGAATGTATCTCCCCAACATCCTTATCACATAGGGTAGTGAACAACCCCACATGAACTGCCTTGTTCAAAGTCCCAAGGGGAGGACTATGGCAGGGCAAAGTAGACCCACAAGACACACCAGACCAGGGGGTGGGGGGGATAATCAAGCTTCCTCGGTATGTAATTCTTGGAACAGGAGTCCTGATCTAATTTATTTGCCAAAGTGCAAGCTGTATTTGATAGAATCCCCTCCCCACCACCACCATTCAGTGCTGCTTTTTAATATTAGCTGAGGGGGGGGAATCATTTCAGAAACACGCTGAGATTTATATATAGCATTTGAATGGACTCATGTGACATTTTGCAAGGGGAAAAAAAAACATATATATGAAAATCCATTCAATGAAAGACAATGCACTTGGTCCAGTGATGCTTTCTCATCAATGTCATCATTCTATACATTTGATATAAAAATCCCACCCGTTTGGATCCCACCCATGCATTTGACCTTGGTGTCTCAAGTACTAGGACTGTGGAACAACAAGGGCATGGCTTAAATGGAAGCTCTTGGCATCTCACATTTGCAAAGACTCTTGGCTGGCATCAACCTATCAATTTGCAATGTTGACATGAAATCAGCTGAGCTGAGGGATCCCACAACTGCATATTTTGGTTGGCATCAAGAGAGGTCACAATCTTTCCCCACATATATGTGCTCTTGTGGACACAATGCCTCCTTCATACATACCTGATCTCCTTCTCCTGTATTTCCTGCAGAATTCAATTTTCATTGTTTCATCCATCTATGCAGTTTATATAACATGATTTATACAACGTCTTGACTGGAACTTTGGCTCATGCGGGGGCCTTGGAGGAATTGAAACAAACACAATGAAAATCATCACCATGTAGCTAAGAACCTGCACCAGTGTTTCTGGTGGTTGTCCCAGGTAGGAATGTGTGGAGTGGAGCCCCACTGAGAAATGTTCCTAATCTTATTCAGAATGCTTTGAATGAAATTCTCAAAATGTCAGTTTATGCATTTGTGGAAAGGAAACTCTCCTCACCTTGATGCAAAGGTATTTGTCTGCCTTGAATTAAAGGTTAGTATGATAACACCTTTTAAAACATCTTCTGTCACCCCCACATGAAGCAAACACAAAAGGGGGGGAATCCTCACTCCCCTCTATATATACTTTTCTTGCGGAAAGGTGGTTACATGTGGAATTCTTACGGCTGACATTCTCAGTGCTTTGGTATTGATAAATGCACTCCATTGGCACCTTATTTGTTTTTGATTGGATGCAGAAGCTTGCTTTGCCTCCCCGTTCCCACTTCATGTTGATGTCAGACAAATTTACATGGATGATTACTCCCTTCGCATGCTTATCCATCATCATAATGGCAAGATGTCACCATCCCAGCAAACCCAAAGAGAAGAGATCACCCTTACTCTCTCAGCTTATTGAAAGGCTGCATTAACCTTCAGAACATGATTTATTCTTTATTTATACAACTTCAGTCTCCCAGGTGTTTGCTGTATGTTTTTATATCACCTTTGTCTTTGAAGCAGGTGACTCTACATTGCTTCTGATACCTCATTTTTCTGAGCAGATGGAACTTGTTCCTCTACACATAAACTATACGAGCCAGCCACCATTTTGCTTTTCTGGGCCAAAGGATTATCCATCCTTTCCTTCTCAAGATTAGAAATCTATTTTGTATTTCTTTTTTAGATTTGCAACTTGCTTATTGATTGGAGACCCCCAAATGGTGTATGACATTCCTTAAAATGCAATGATCACACTAAAACCTTACATTTAATCATGAGAGATGGACATGAGGGAATTGCATTGGGGTTGGGGAAAACAGGTGGAAAAAATACTATTTTAAAATACCGAACTCAACAAAACAAATACAAAGCTTTCATTGCACGTTAAAGCCGCAGTCCTGGTCATACTTACTTGGGATCAACAGAGTAATCCTATGCATGTCTACTCAGAAGTAAGTTCGATCGAGTTCAGTCAGGCATACTCCCAGGTAAGTGTGTATAGGATTGCTTCCTAACTCCCACTGAACTTGGTGGGACTTACTTCTAAGTAAACATGGATAAGATAAGGTTCTAAGGGTAGTATCCCATAGGGGCCATGCATGAGGGGATAGCATGAGGAAAGCAACTGGGAGAAGATTTAAACTTCCCCTTCTTGCACATGGTATTCCTGATCTGGATTGGCACCCATGCACTTACTTGTGAGTAAGTAAAAAAAGAGAGGGGGGGCAGAGAGCATAGATGCCAGAAAGTGCAAGCTCAGATGGCCACCCTGGTTTTGAATGGTACCATTGTTTTCCTGACCACAGCCTGGTCTTGATTTTGATGAGTGTATTTATCCCACCCTGTGCCCAAGGATTGTGTTTTGACCTAGCCTTCAGAGCACAAGATGAGAGAAAGAGATTAATGCAGATCATGGATGCCAGCACAGAGATACTGAAGGTGCTAGTTGATGCCATTGTGACCAATCCACATAACACCTCAAGGTTCTAATCAGGGCTTTCTCTCCAACTACTACCAGTAGTATTGGAGCACAATGAAGAAACACAAGGCCTACCTAAGATTCTTATGGCTCACATATGCCACTATGTAGCTATATCCATTATAAAAATGTTGACTCTCCCACTGCTGTACTACAGTCCCATCACAAAATCTCACAGAAAGGGCAAGGAATATTTGAATCTGATGAATCATAGAAGTCCTTCCAGGTGAGGTATCAGGAGCTGAGCAGATGCAGTGTCTTACTTAGTATGGCTACTCTACCAGAGAGTGGTACATCTGAAATGTTAGAATTATCATAGGAACAACTGACTTCCACTGCTATTAAACCTAGAGAACTGGTAATTGTAGGGGTGCACGAAAGCCACTTACCTGGTCTCGCAGCTTGCTTCGCGGTGTGGGGGAGGTGCTTCGCTGCTCCCCCCGAAGTTCAGGCTGGGGGGGGGGAGGCTTCCCTCCTCGCCCGGCCGAAATTCAGGCCGGGAGGGAGGCTTCCCGCCTCGCCCGGCCGAAATTCAGGCCGGGGAGGAGGCGCGTTGCCTCTCCCAGCTGCGAAATAAAAAGTAAAAAAAAAAACCAAAAAACACCCCCGTGATAGGCTACGTGACAATTTACATAGCCTATCACGGCTAGATCTGCAAAGTCAGCCGTGATAGGCTACGTTAATTGTCACGTAGCCTATCACGGGTTACTTAAAAAAAAAAAAAGTGCGTACGCAAATGGCGGTCCCCATAGTGAGCCGCCATTCGCGTTCCTTATTTGGTCGCTGTAGTCTACGTAAATCTTTATGTAGACTACGGCGAAAAAAAGGGCAATGCAAATAGCGTTGCCTTTATTTTCGCCGTAGTCTACGTAATCTTTACGTAGACTACAGCGACCAAATAAGGAATGCGAATGGCAGCTCCCTATGGGGGCCGCCATTAGCCGTACGCGCTTTTTTTTTTTTTAAGTCACCCGTGATAGGCTACGTGATGATTTACGTAGCCTATCATGGCTGACTTTGCAAATCTAGCCATGATAGGCTACGTTAATCATCACGTAGCCTATCATGGGGGCGTTGTTTTTTTTTTACTTTTCTTGGAATGGCGGCGGCAGCCGGTCGAAAGACCGGCTGCCACCCCTGCCCCTGTTGAAGCCCTGCCGAACCGCCGCTGCGACCCGCCACTGGGAGCGACATTCGGGAAAGGTAAGTCCCATCCCGGGGGGGGGCGGGGGCGGGGGGGCGGAGAATTTCTCCCTGAAACTACTTCGGGGGGCCGAATACGTTGGCACTCAGCCCCCGAAGTTTCGGGGAGAAATTCTCCCCCATCCCTAGGTAATTGCAAAGGTTGAAGGAAACTTGGCATCCCCAGTTGTTGTTTTTCTTTCCTCAGGCGCTACACCAGACAAAGAGGGGCATCACATTACATGAAGGGTTCTTGTGGGAGACTGAATTCTAGGGATGGCAGAGAATTCCGCCACGGATCTCGGTGAGGCCAAATGCCAGTGTATCCGGCCCCCCGAAATCTGTGGCGGAACGGCCTGCCACCTCCCCGCCCCCCACGGATCCCCCTCCGGGACAAGACTTACCTGGGGCAGATCTTCCGGGTGGCGGCGGCTCCGGCGGCAGCGGCAGTGGCGGCGGCTGGTCTTCCGACCGGCTGCCACCGCCGCCATTTGCAGTCTTGTCGCTTTGTTTTTGTTTATTTTTTTTTACAAGATGTGATAGGCTACATAAAGTCTTACGTAGCCTATCACTTCTGGCTTTAAAAAAAAAAAAAGCGTAGCGGACGCTATTTGCGTTCCCCCTAATTTTCGCCGTCTTAGTCTACGTAAATATTTACGTAGACTCACCAGCCAAAAATAAGCAATGCAAAGCGGAGCCAGCCGGCCAGGATTCCGGGGGAAGGGATGGAGTACCTCCCCCCCCCCAACGGAACCCGGCGGAGCCAGGTAACGGGAGTTTCGTACATCCCTACTGAATTCCTAAAAGAGCATATGGGGTGAGAAGCCACATTGGAGAAAAGAATATGTTATGCAGGGGGATGAGGCTTGTCCATTTCCCATATTATCCCATTTACAACCCACCATTACTACGAAGAAGCCAATGGAAGAGGACTTAACAAACACTGATGAAAACCTGGCCACCCCTCTCCCAGAACACAACAGAGCAAATGAAAGTCCTACATGGCTTCTTATGAAATGCCCAACAGCTTAAGTTTTATGGAATTCATGTGGTGAGATGATGGAGAGCAGGGATGGGCAAATCTGTCAGTTTCACTTTCTCTTGTTGGGTGTGTTCCATGTCAAGCCTTTAGAGGGCTTCTGCTGGCTCTGTTTATATCAGGGCAGGACAAGGCAAGCAAGCAACATGTCCGCCTACTAAAGAAGTTACTCCAGTGCAGCGTTCAGGAGTTATCAACGGAACACACAGACATAACATTTTCCACACTTGAGTGATTTAGACCTCAAGATCTTTCTCTCTGGAATGTGGAGAACATTGCAAAATTGGGTACATTGATTTATCAGAAATGAGCTGAAACACAACTCTCACCCATCTGCACCAGCCAAATTCAAGAGGTCAGAAAAAAGAGGTGGTGGCAACCCTCATTAAGCATTAATACTGAATATACACAGCAATTCAAATCCAGATGTTTAAGAGCTAAGCACTTAAACCTTGGGCCTGGATGGACAGATGTGTCTGTTTTGATTTCTCCTGCATTTTATTTATTTTCCTAATCTCAAGTTCTTTTTGTCCTGAATACGGAGAACTTTGGAAATTCTGGTAAACAAAACAAAACAAAATTGCCATCCCTAATGGCAAATGCGCAAGGGCATGGCACACTGAAAGTAGGAGAATCATCTCAGCCTCACTACACATTAGCGGTGTAGTGGTGGCGGGTCACGCTGGGGCTTTGCTCCGGCACTTTTTTTGAAGCCAGCCCCCAGCCGGGTCGCAGTCTGCTAGGGAAGGAGGAGGGAGTGCGGGCGGCTGCCTCTCGGCTGCCTCTCATCTACTACGCAAAGCTGGCCAGATAAAGGAGTGAGCGAGAGGGAGAGAGGGAGCCTGAGGGACCTCTGCAGCCTCCTCTTGCCCCCTCATTCTCCTCCTCAGCTCTTGGCTTCTCGTCCATCCCTGCTCCGTGCCTGCGGGCCCGGTGCTGCCCTTGTCTCCTGCAACACTGGCCACCCATTCGGGCAGCAGCAGTATGTGTGGGGGTGCTGCCACCATTATTTACGTATGGGGCAGGACAGGTGGCTGGTTTGTGCCAGTTTTTAGGATTTACCACACAATCCTATGCATGTTTACGCAGAAGTCAGTCCCACTATGTTCAATTGCCAATTGAGCTTTCTCCCAGGTAAGTGTGCATAGGACCACAGCCTTAGCTGCCTTCCCAAGATCTCTGTAAATTTAATTCGAAATAAAGACCCATTGGATTGCACTGTTAATTCTTGAACATTAATTTCAACAGTAAGCAGATTGCCAAATGCAACTTGCTCTGTCAGCTACACTTTTTGGCATGTATCTGCGCAGACAAACCCTGGTGGAGGGGAGGGTAACAGAAAAAAAAATCAGTTGCGGGGAGAGGAGAAAGAAGGTGTGTGTGTATGTGTGTGTGTGTGTGTGTGTGTGTTTCAATCCAGCTGGGTGTGTGGACATTTCTGTTGTGCAATGGGAGAGAGATAATGAAGGAGCTTAGGGAAGGCTAATGGGTAATGTTGGGGTGCTAAGGGAGTGTGCAAGGGGGCTGTTTAAGTGAGAAGGGATCTGTCCATGAGGTCTGAGTTTTGAGAGGGTGAAGCTTCCATAGAGGATCATATTTTGAAAACCTAAAATGTTTGTGCTTGAGTGAGTGAGTGAGTGAGTGAGTGAAAAGATTAATGCCCCTGCATTTTTTCTTCAGACATCCAATTGAAATGCCACTGCCTCACTCTCAGCTGCACTGTTTTTGGATCTCAGTTGAAGGCTGTATATCTCACAAGGTTGTACAATCTCAGAAGGGGGCATGGCTGTGAGTGGGCGTGGCTGTGAGGGGGTGTGGCTGTGAAGGGCATGGCTGTGAGGGGGCATGGCTGTGAAGGGGCATGGCTGTGACTGTCATGAAGGGACCCCGTACTTCTGAACTTGCCACTACACTACTGGCAACCATTCAGCACTCTCCCTAAGAAGGAAACGTCTTCTCGCAGAGCCTGGTCCAGAATTTCCTATAGTTCTGGTTGTCTTTTAATGTTTTAATATCTTTACAATTTTAATATTGATGATTTAATTATATTTTTAACTTTTATACAGTTGTATTTATATTTCTACTTATAGGTTTTAACTGTAGCAGTTTTAATGTTGTAAGGCCGCCTTGAGTCCCAGTATTGGGAAAAAGGTGGGATATACATAAATATAATAATAATATAATAATATAGCCCACTTTCATGAAAAACAGGGCATGTTAATCATTTAGCTTTTTTCTTAATTAATTAGGAAATTAATTAGTTAATTAGTTAATTCCTTAGCTTTTTCAGGTTTTTCTCCTCTCCATGTTATGAGACGGCATGTTCAGCCTTGAGAAGAGGAGATCTGATAGCGCTCTTCAAGTATTTGAAAGGCGGTCACAGAGATGAAGGACAACATCTCTTCTCGATCCTCCCAGAGTGCAGGACACGGAATAATGGGCTCAAGTGACAGGAAGCCAGATTCTGGCTGAACATCAGGGAAAACTTCCTGAGTGTTAGAGCAAAATGACAGTGGAACCAATTACCTAGGGAGGTGGTGGGCTCTCCCACACTGGAGGCGTTCAAGACGAGGCTGGAGTGGACAGCCATCTGTCAGGGATGCTGTGACTTGGATTCCTGCACTGAGCAGGCGGTTGGACTCGATGGTCTTATAGGTCCCTTCCAACTGTACTCTGCTATGATTCTGTGATTCTATGAAGGATAAAATAGAAATTCTTACATCTGCCTGTCCTATCAGGGAAACTTTGGAAATATTGCTATTGACTATTGACCACAGTGCCCATGCAGACTCAGAAACCCATCCATAGGGATGTCATGGGTGCTCGACTGGGTACAGGAATTCATCGGGCTCCCCCTGCCTGCGACCCCCAGACTGTGCCCACCAAGACACTGTCTTTGCTCGCCCCCTGTTCGCACCCACTCATTCCCACTTGTGCTCTCCAGGACTCACTGCAATCCTGTTTGGTGAGCACCCACCATTTTTGCGCCTTTGATTGCTATGTAAAACAGGAAGTTAAAAAATGTGCATATTTAAATATGTGCAGTTTGGAGCTGGGAAAGCTAAATAAGCGCAATATTAGAGGGATTATACCTCTAATATTGTGCTTATTTAGCTTTCCCAGCTTCAAACTGCACATATTTAAATATGCACATTTTTTAACTTCCTGTTTTATGTAGTGATCAAAGGCGCGAAAATGGTAGGTGCTCACCGAATGGGATCGCAGTGAGCCCAGGGAACTCACCGAGCTCGTGCTTGGCACAATCATGGGTCCGGGGGAGGGGGTGCAAGTGGGGGCACTGCTTCGGTGAGCGCCCAGAGAAACCGAGCTAGGGTGAGTTCGTACATTTAGGGGTGTACGGATTCTCCACCATCTGTTCCGGTGGGGAATCCGTGTTGCGGGGGAGGCAATCCATTCCTCCCGCTCAGAATCCTCCAGAGGAGCTCCGCTCTGAGAGGATTCTGGGGGGGGGAAGGTTTGGGGGCCGCTTACCTTCCTTCCTGCCAGCCAGAGCCGTTCACCTCCTCCCTGTCCCTACCGATTGCCATGTCTTTTCTTTAAATAATAAAAAAGGCGATCGACAGGATGTGCCCATAGACTTATACACATATAGAACCATGAATCTTGCGTATAAGTCCATGTGTCCATAGGCTTATATGCAAGATTCACGGTTCTATTTTGCATCTACGTCTATGGGCACATCCTCCCTATCACCTTTTTTTAAAAAAGAAAAGACATGGCAATTGGCAGGGGCAGTGAGGAGGAGAAAGGCTCTGGCTGGCAAGAAGCAGCCAAGTACTGTTCCACTTCCAGTCCTCCTGGAGCAGAGGTAAGTGGTCCCAATCTGCTGCAGATTCCTGATTTGAATTCGCAGCAGATTTCTCTGACATCCCCACTTACATCCCTACCCATCCATGATGTACAAGTGAAAACGAAAAAGTAGCAGATTACACTTGGTAAATTATTTTTCTGTGAACTAACCCACCATCCTAATTGACCAGACAGAACATGGCAACCACCATGTCAAGGCCATTAAAAAAAAAAAAAATCACTAAGGTTTGGCCCATTCAAACATGCATTGCCACTGGTCCCACATGAAGATTCCTCCCCTTTTGGCAGCATTTCATCAATGCACATGTGCTCATTGATAACGTCGGGGTGGGGGAGAAAATGCAAACGACCCAAATGTCACAATTAATTGTGTGTGCTCCAATTCCTGAATTACTTTTTGACATTTTCCTAGTTAAAGCAGAATTCAAGCAGAATATAACTAGGGATGGAGGGACTCACCCATGCCCAGCTTTGTCACATTCTCTCTGAGCCACTGCCACCAACCGTCACTGCTTGTGGTGGCACGTGAGCTTCGTCACAGCCTGGTGAAACCATGGGGCTGCCTTTCCTCCTAGCGAGGCACCATTATGCGCAATACTGGCAGCTCAGGCTCTTCTGGGGAGGTAATGCTGCATAATTGGCTGGTGCAAGAGGCCCATCTTCACAACATTACAGGTGTGAATGGAGAATTACAGGTGTGAATGGAGGTGATGTTGCATAAATGGGCCCTTTACGGCTGCCAATTACACAATACCTCCCCATAGGGATGTACGAAAGTCCCTTACCTTTTCACGGATTCTGTTCATGGTGGGGGAGGCGTTCCGTCCCTCCCCCTGGAATCCTCGATGGGGGGGGAGGTGATCCGGTCCTCCCCCCCGGAATCCTCGACAGCCAGCTGTACTCCGTGGCAGCTGTGCAGAGCAGCCGGCCAGGCCAAGGTCAGGGCCATCTGCAGCCGATTTCTGGGCGCGGAGGGCTCTGGGTAAAAAAAAAAAAAGTGTACGCAAATGGCAGTGGCTATGGCCGCCGCCATTTGCATTCCTTATTGTTCGCCGTCTTAGTCTACGTAAATATTGGGCGCTATTTGCATACTGGGCGCTATTTGCATTCCCCTTTCTTGTCTTCGTCTTAGTCTACATAAATACTTACGTAGACTAAGACGAAGACAAGAAAGGGGAACACAAATAGCATACTGGGAGCTATTTGCATTCCCCTTTCTTGTCTTCGTCTTAGTCTACGTAAATATTTATGTAGACTAAGATGGCAAACAATAAGGAACGCAAATGGCGGCGGCCGTAGTCGCCGCCATTTGCGTACGTGTTTGGGTTTTTTTTAACCCAGCTGTGATAGGCTATGTAAGTCTTTACGTAGCCTATCACTGAAGACGAGCCGCCACTGCCGAAGTAGCCGCTGGAGCCGCCGCCATCCAGAACATCTGCCCCAGGTAAGTCTCATCCCGGGGGGGATCTGCGGGGGGTGGGGGGGTGGCAGGCCATTCCACCATGGATTTCGGGGGGCCAAATGCACTGGCATTCGGCCTCACCGAGATCCGTGGTGGAATTCTCTGCCATCCCTACCTCCCCAGAAGTGCCCAAGCTGCCATTGTCGCTCACAACGGTGGCTCACTAGGAGGATGGGGCAGCTGCTGGATGCCAGACGCTCACCAAGCTGTGGGTGCTTGCTGAGTGAGTCCGCGAACACCCTGTGGTTTGACGAACAGGGTCCGGGAGGGAGGAGGAGGAGGAGTTCATCGGACTCCATCCCACCCCACCCCTGCAGACTCTCGCAACATCCCTAAATATAATGCAAGGCAAAACAAGAATGGAGAACAGAATGGGGAAAATTCTCTCATCCCTAGGTTTGGAAGCATAAGCTTGGATCCTGAGTTTCCTTCCATAAATGGAAAGGCATACAATCCAGAGAAAGATCATACTGGTGCAAAAGGGGGAGGCAAATTTTGCTGATCCCCCCCTTCACACACACACACACACACACACACACACATACTGTTCCAGAGGGTCCTCCAGGCCTCTGATGAAGATCTGAGGGCACAAAAGGTTGAGGGGGGAAATAATGAAAGGGGCCTCCCCCTTCCCTCAGCAAAAGCATCCCATGAGCATAACTCTGCTCACAGGATACTCTGACTGGCAGAAAGAAGCTCAAGATCTAAGCTTTGGCCTTTTCAGAGAGGAATGAAGTGGATTTGCTGATATTTCAACATTCTCTTTGTAGGATTTCAGCTTCCGTTTCATCAGTGAAATTTTATTTAATTGCGGGAAGTCTAGGATGTGTGGTGCATTTTACACTTTTGAGCATAAATGATTATTTCTTTCCCCCACAACTATCTTCCCATCTGCTTAAGTGCACTGGACTCAAAGATGGGATCTTTCACACAACAAAAATACATTGAAAAAAGGATGAATTGTTCTTGAAGGGTTTGGGGGGGTGGGGTTTAACTCCCTAGCGCTTCTCATAAGTCTGGAGGAACACAATCAGTGAGTCATACCTCCAAATGTCAGAAAGTCATTGGGACTGTTCCATTTTTCTGTGGAAACCCACACCCTTGGGGGAAGAACAAAGATTTTCTGAATCACTCTTTGTATCAAAAACCTCTACCAATAGACCTGGGGATCACAGACCGAACAATCTTTTGAGGCAAGCATTTCATTGTTCACAGAGAAATGCATGCAAAAAGAGTTTCTCCATTGGCCCTTTCTCCCTGGACTTGAAAGGAAGATTCATAAGAAATATAGTGGAAGACGTGGATGTTTGTCAGGGACTCAGTGTCTTAAACCAGAAACTTTGTGGATGATGCTGGGATTTAGGCAGAATAGGCTATGATTGTGAGCACTGAGGCCTCAGATCTCTTCAGCCATATTCATCATCAGCATCTGCAGTTGGTAAACAGAAGGAAGACTTTGTTTGGCCAGCCCTGGTATAAGTGCCAGGAACCTGGCCTTCTACCTTTCCTTCTCAAAGCAGTATCTTCTGCCTGTTGCATCTGGCTCAAATTGGCTGCTTTCCAGTTCCAGCAGTGGGCAGCGGGGACCACAGACTAGAAAGCTCTCAACCCAGATTGGGAGCCGCATAGTCAGCCATTTTAAATTCCGATCAGGCCATAGCCAGTAGAGCACTTGGGCTGAGAAACACTTCATAATCCAGAGGATCTTGGTATGATGGCTTTTCAGTGGTCAAGTCCACAGCCAGGAGAACCTGGCAGCGGGCTAATCCAATATAATGTGCTGTGCAGGGATGGAGGTTTTCCTCTGAAAGTTGAATGCCAGAGTGGGGCATTGTTCTGGTTAAAGGACTTCTTTTCATTAGCAATTCAGTGCCCTTTGTGCCATCTTTGTACTAGCAGGGGTGTCAGAGGAATGGGGGGATTGCATTCCATAACTTAAAGGTCAAAGGAATTAATAAACAAAATGTGAACTTATGCATTCAAGCATGTTTGTAGTGTAACTACTTCTCTCATTGTGTGCAATGAACTTTCTTTTGTTCACCCGCCCATGAGCTGTGTGAGGAGGTCATAGTGTCCTTTCAGTACAAGCTCCTTCTAAAGAGGGGGAGGAGGGAATGTTCTGGCAACTCTGTGGGAAGCTGCTCAGTCAGTTGTACTTCGAGAAGGGGTGATTGGGAATGTGTGCCTTCTGAAGCCAGTCCTACCTCTCTTTATCTTCTGATGCCAGGTTTAATCATGATTTGGCACAGTAAGGGACTTTGCGACTCACTGAGACTGAATCCAGACAAGACTAAGGTACCTTGCCACCAGTGTTATGACTCAGGGTGGTAGTGTTATGAACATCCATAATTGGTTGTGTCTCAGCTATAATCTCTCAGGTTCTCCGCTCATGGTTGCTTCTAAATTCTAGATGCCTAGAAGCCCAGGTTGTAGAGATGCCAAGATGTGCTTTTCAAAAACACCATCATAATATCAAGACTTGACAAGTGTACTGAGAAATGTGTGGTGCTGCCCTTGTTGACCACACAGGGCCAGTCATAGGTTCAAAATGCATCAGTCTGCCTCCTGAAAGGGATGAATTGCCAAGAGCGCATCATACACAAGCTCCCACATCTGCACTGAGTGAGTGGGCATATGCCTTGACGGATTAGGCCCTGCATATCTCAGAGATTAGGTCCCTCATGCTCCATCAAAAATCCTTCTTGGAGTCTGTGCCACCACTGTGTTGCTCCTTTCTCCCTAGAGGTTTGGGCCAGGTTTCAATAGCTAGGACTAAGGAGATGTATGGTAATCAAGGCCAGCTGATGGGGGCCCAGGCTCGATGAATTTACCAGGAGATGGCAGGCTGGTGGCACTGCAGTGAGTAGCAGCAGGAATGAGTGATGGCACGCAGCCCAGAACTCCAAGGAGACGTGCTGGGTGAGGAAGCTGCAGGCACCATCTTAGTCTCCCCAGAATGCCACTAGGCCCAATGTTCTAGGGAAATTAAGATGGCAGTGGCTGCAGCTGCCTCACCTGACACTACTCATCAGGCCATTAAAAAGGTGTTGTTGTTGTTGTTGTTGTTTTAAAAGTAAGAAAAAGGAGGCTGGTGTTAGCAGCTGTAGGCCCTCTAGGACCCATTCATCCCAAAATGTAACCCATCGTGCCGCTATAACCGGTGGTAAATTATACGTGTGTGTGTGCGTGTGTACTTAAACTGGACATACAGGTATATATAAGTATCCCCTGCCTCCCATAAGCTGTTGATAACTGCCTTGAATAGAGTAGGACAGCGACTGATATTAAGTTTCAAAAAATAAGGAAAGTGCACTGGGTTAAATGCAGATAAATGTTACCATTAAAAATAAACTCAGAATAGCCAAATCTAGAAAAGTAGCTGAATCTGGGCCTTTGAAAATTTAAGGGTCAATTAGAAGTTGAGCTGACCTGAGAAGGCCACTTCCCACTTCCTCAAAAAGAAATCACACTTGCAGTTTCATCGTCTTTCTTAACTAAATCCAATTTCACAGTAATGTGAAAATAGGTACAAATTGCCTTGAATATGGAGGCTTTAAAACTCTGATTTCTTGTCCATGCTGTAATGTTTGTAGCCCCCACCCCCTTCCTTTATTCTTCACATTTTGCTCTGAAAATCTTCACATTCCTTCTTACATCTAAATTCTAATCTATGACAAAATGGTTCCCTTCCACATTAATTGTCATCTAATCCAGAGCAGTAAATCCCCACCTTCTAAAAATGACATTTTAATTTCACTCCTAATTTGTTTATTATTGAATCCCAATAAAGCAGTACATGAACTAATGGGGAGATTCTTCCATCTGGCTTTTTCTGTAAACAGGGGGAGAAAGCATAGTATTTGATTTTCTCAGAAATAAGAAAATATGACACTTCACCTGAAAGTCTCGGGACACTTAATAAATATTATTTCGATTCCAAACAACTTTATTCCTAACCATATTGTGGGAAGGGAAGGATTTGTTTAAATAATGAACTTTAACTCCCTTTTAACTCTCACTAGAACAATATATGTGTCATTCTGAAGGTGGAGTTTCTGTGGAGGGCAGGCTATATCATGCAAAGAGCTGTGGGGGGGCATGCAGGCACACTGCACTTCTGTACTGCTGCATCTCGATGTATGACTGTTCACTTATACAAGCAACTGAAGGGACACCACCGAGGTAGAGACTAAATCTTCCTAGCCTGGTGATTCCAGCCACCAAGAAGCAAGCTTCCTCCTATCTGGATTGGCCTGACCCCCTTCACCTGCACAACCCCATCACGGTATTTGTGTCTTGATCATACTAGAGCAGGGGTGTCCAACATCTTTTAGTCCCATGGGCCAAATTCAATTTCAGAGAAGCTCTCGGGGGCCACATTCCAGTTAACGGTGAAGCCAACGGCAAACGGGCAGGGCCAGAATTCCAAAAATGCCAACGTATTTTCACTTGACGCTCTTAACTGACAGTAACTAAGCTTTAGGAGAGGCATTTGAACCTTTTAGAATAGGGGGAAAAGTCACACAAATGACCAAGGGGGTGTTTCCACCAGCAATTTACTCCCTGCTGGCTGCATGTTGAGGTTGTTAGGGATACATGACATCGTGGCCATCCAGCATCCACCCCAGCATTTATAAGGGAAAAACCAGATTTCCTGAGGCTGTTTAAAGTCCAGTTCTTTTCCTCAAGTAGGGTTCTCCTGGGTATAGTTGCTGTGTTCCCCAACCCCCACATTGACCTCGGTTAGGCTAGCCCTGCCCAGGGGTGTGCCTTTCACCGTGACCTTGGTAAAGGGGTGTTTCCTGTGTGTTTCCCATCCCTGCACAAACCAATTAGTGTAATAGCGTCTCCTCAGAAGTAACTTGCATAGTGCTGAATGAGGCTGGCCCTCTGAATGCCCACAGTACTTACTAGGGATGTACGAAAGTCACTTACCTTTCGCGGATTATGTTGATGTTGGAGGGGGAGGCATTCCGTCCCTCCCCCCGGAATCCTCGACGGGGGGGGAAGCGATCCGGTCCTCCCCCCGGAATCCTCAACCGCCAGCTGTGCTCCTCAGCGGCTCCACAGAGCAGCCAGCCAGGCCCAGGCCAGAGCCATCCGCAGCTGGATTTCTGGCCGTGGAGGGCTCTGGGTAAAAAAAAAACCCAAAACCCCGCTCCGATCCTCCCCCCCCCCAGAATCCTCCACGTCTGGCTGTGTTCCGCGGCAGCTCCGTGGAGCAGCCAGCCAGGCCCAGCCAGGCGAGAGCCGTCCACAGCCAGATTTCCGTCCGCAGCCAGATTTCCGGCCGTGGAGGGCTCTGGGAAAAACAAAAAACAAAAAACCGCGTACGCAAATGGTGGTGGCTATGGCCACCACCATTTGCTTTCCTTAGTTTGGGCCGTCTTAGTCTACGTAAATATTTACGTAGACTAAGACGGCCAAAAATAAGGAATGGAAATGGCGGCGGCCGTAGCCGCCGCCATTTGCGTACGCGCGGTTTTGTTTTTTTTTTTTAAGCCAGACGTGATAGGCTACGTAAGTCTATACATAGCCTATCACGGCTGACTACAGGGACACAAACAGCGGCGGCTACGGCCGCCGCCATATGCGTCTCTTCTAGCCAGTGGCCGGATGTCCAGCTGCTGGTGGAGCCGGCCGGTGGCTCCTCGGAATCCCCGCGGAGCGGAGACAGCTGGCCAGGATTCCGGGGGGAGGGATGGAGCGCCTCCCCCCCTCAGCGGAACCCGGTGGATCCAGGTAAGGGGACTTTCGTACATCCCTATTCACAGCTTCATTATAGAGATCCTGCATAGTATGTTGTTTGGTTAGACAGGGGGTGGTTTCCCATCCCTGTGTTCTCTCTCCCCCCACCCTGCTTTTCCAGCACACGCGCATGTGTGTCTACTCAGAAGTAACACCCATTGTGCTCAATGAGGCTTGCTCCTGAAATGCAGGTGCATCTGGACCTTCAGGGGAAAGGAGAAAGGAGGAGGGGGGAAAGCCTCTCTTATTAGTTGAGCAGCCCCTGCCAGTCAGATGACGTTCACCCCCACGCCCACCAGGAAGTATGTTCTGTGAAGTGATTTTTTTACTGGTGGAGCTCTGCATAGACCAAGGCACAGCAAAGCTGATTCCTTTTTAAAAATCCGGTTCTCCTCCACTCACTTCTTCCATTGCCATAGAGACATGGCTCAAGACACCGAACAATTGAAGGTTGGGGAAAGGGGGCAGGGGCAAGGGGCATGTCCACCTGGGGAACCCCAGAGTGCTGGATTGGGACCTTGGGTGGGCAAGATTTGGTGTGTCCCTGTATTGTCTGAACCTGACTGGCCATCCAGAGAAAATGGATGATGGTGTGGCTAGGTGTTCAGGGTGAAGGGAATATTTTAGGTACATTGTAAAGCATATTGGATTTAGCATGTTCTCTAAGGGAGCAATCCTATGTCACCTAGACAGCATCTGCGGGACATAGAATATTTCGGATTCCTGTCTCTGCACTCAGAGACAGGGCTCGGAACCAGGAAATTGTGCTCCCCACCCCTCCCCCTGGAAGCTGGCACAGAGAGAACTGTGCCGGCTGCTTCTCCATGCCCATAAAACGGAGCATGGAGACAGGGGAAATGGGGTGTTCCTGGGGGCGGGGAGGGGATGAGACTGGGGCAGCTGGCTTACATTTTCCCTATTGCTGCCCCAGCCTTCTTCCCTCCCCCCCCCCAAGTCTCTGCTAGATGGGCGGTATCACCTGCCTAGCTTAAATGCAGCCCGGGAGGCAGGAGGTGCCTCCCTCTCTGCATAGGATGCTCATAAGCTTCTGAGTTCAGGTGCTTACGAGTACCAAGGGTGCAACCCATAGGACTGCACTCTAGATTTAGACTTTTCTTCCTCTTCTCTAGGTTTGAGCCAAAATTGCTACAAGGTTTTCCATGAGTGAACATAATCTCTATAAGCTCACTGCAGATAGTACACTCAACAAACACAGAGTCACCATGCTCAGCTTGACACCCCCTTCAGCTTGGTGCCCTGGGCGAGTGCCCAGCTCTCCCACCCCTAGATCTGGCCCTGATCTTACCGTGAGGATGAGCCAAGTAGGTATGGATATCAGGTAAGTAGGATTTCTCTACCTCTTTGTCCCTCTGGTGACTCTGATGTAAGGATGTCTGCCCAGACACTGCAGCTCTGGAAGACCATTCTGGCTGAATGGGTGTAACTAGGGGCTGGTTGGGAAACAATGCTTCAGACTGTTCCAGACATGCTCATTCAGCCCTCCATTCCTTCTTCAGCTGTACAATGTTCTCCTCTTCCCCCTCCCAAGGAGGATTTCCTCTTAGGGCTTTCCTCTGCTGTCCACCCCTGCTGTAGCTGTTCCTCTTATCGAAAGAGGAGGGAAAGGAGCCTGGGGAGAGCTCAGCAAGGTGAGACAGGGGAAGGCCTGAGGAAGAGCAAAGGAGGACAGTAGAAGCAAGTAAAGAACCTTTACAATTAAATAATCTTTACTAGCTTCTACTGTCCTCCTTTGTTCTTCCTCAGGCCTTCCCCTGTCTCACCTTGCTGAGCTCTCCTCGGGCTTCTTTCCCTCCTCTTCTGATCATCTTCAGTTGTCTTCCATCTTTCTGCCTTCATTCCCATCTCTAAGCTGCTCCATCTGTGGTTTAAATGCCAGTGCCCTGCCATTGACTCCACCCCTCCTCTCTGATGTCTCACTGTAGCATGGCAAGCAAACTTCCAGGTTGATTGGTGGCTTCATGGTCAGCATGCTGAAACTCAAGGAGACATCTGAGAGCCACCACCGGCTCATGAGCATCTCATCATCTGGGCAAAGGGGGGAGGAGCTGCGAGGTGAGTCCTCACATCAGCAATGTACAGCTAAAACAAACCAAGAAACCAAATCAATTAACAACATCCACAGCAAAAAATACCATGCCAGCTTAAAATCAAAGGTCAAGCTAAATCCTTAGTCCCATGCGTACATCTTAAAGGAATCCAAAGCTGAGGGACCATCATGAAAAAGACTCTGACTTTGGTACCCACTAATTTGATGGCCAGAGAGTAGTCCTCCAAAGCCAATTTTGGGGCCTGGGCAGCTTCAGCTGAAAGAACTGTACAGTCCCCGACCAATTGTCAAGGAACATGGTTGAAGTGGGAGTTAATTCTTGAGCCTCACAGCAAGAGACGAAGGCAATAACTGAGGCAACTTCAAGGAAGCTCCCCAGCACAACTGAACAAGAGCAAAACAAGTCTCCCTTCTATATCGTTGCCGTCTCCAATCTGGTGCCCTCCAGATGTTTTGGATTGCAATTCCCATCGGCCCCAGACATGAGTGATGGGAGTTGTAGTCTAAAACAACTGGAGCATGCCAGGTTGGCAAAGGCTGCTATATCATGTGACAGGGTGGGGGCAGAGAGACACAGCTGCTTACAATTGCATCAGCTAAGGGAAAGGCTTACTTAGGGAGACCTGGTAGCAGCAGGCTCTTGTTCAGCCAGGCTGAACAATTTGCTCCCATGAAACTTCCTCAAAAACTGTGTGAGTTTTTTTCCCCACATAAGTTGCTTTTCTTTTCTTTTTATTATGAAAAGTTCCATCTCATTGAAAAGATGCAAGTTGAATCCCACAGAATTTCAGCTCAGGAATTAGAAAATGTCATCCTAATTTTTTTCATATATTTCTGATAACTTCCCACTGTCTCTAGCTCACAGCATTTGGGGATATAATTTTGCACATGATGAAAGACAAGAATCTTATTCTGTTTTTATTAAAGGGTCACAGTTCCTTTTAGACATGCAGACTAAATTCAATCACGAGAAGGTTATATTTAGCCTTCAGAATGTCACCACATTGGTAATTGCCAGAGTAAAGAATAGATAAATATAAGAGAGAATTAAGATGATGGATTTCTTAAACGAAAACCTTTATACAGAAAGAGAGATAGTGAGCTGAAATCTCTTTATTATTTTCTTTTCTATCCTTATGGGACATCTAAAGAGAGTAATATTACCACCTGAGTTGAAAATGACTTTGTATTTGAGTAATATATATAAGCCATTTAAATGCAATCATCTCACTATTGGAACGTAATTTAAACACGAATGGGAAAAATTGTTTTGTGGGAATAACGCATGCCATAGGGATGAAAATGAATACAGCATATTGCAGAATTTACATATATACATAGAATATGCCAGGAGGTAGCCTTCTGTAACATCCTCAAGCAGGTACCTGGACTTCAGTAATAGGTCTGTCAATCACACCAGTGGGAAATCTGCCCTGTTATTTAATTTAGGAATGATCCTTTAACCAATATTTATATTCCAAAAATGAAATGGATTGGAGTCCGATTTACCAGCACACCATAGGAGCTGCTTCCCCTGGACTCATTCCATGTCACTCTGGATCCTGTAGAAAAAAGCCAAAGTGGTAGGTTAGCTGAAGGATGTGGTTCCTTCTTCAAGAACAGTCCATAGTTACACCCCTATGGAGAGTCCCAAAAATGCATGTGCATGTTAGATGGATATAGATAGGATCCAGATTTAGTCATACACTGAGTGGACCCATTGAAATCAATGGAACGTTAGTCATGGAAATCTGGATCCAATACATATATGGCTGGAGAGACCTGGGCTCACATCCTCGATCACTGGGTGACCCTGGGGCAAGTGGTTAGCTATGAAAAAAACTATCACAGCTGCACTCCCACACATTCCTGCTTCACTGCACCATTGCCCCAAACTGTTTCCAGATTGAGAGATTTGGATGCTTACTTGCTCACTACCATAGGGATAAGCAATGATTGACCCAAGTGGTCAATCCAGTTCCTGCTATCTTCCAGCATATTCCTGATTATAAGAATGCCCTCGTGTATTATGCACTCCAGCTGCCTTCTCACAGGCCTTGTTAAATTAATGTTGTGTTTAGAGTGTGATTTTGTAAAACTTACTCATCTACGCACTCTCCATCATATTTAAACTGACACATGCAGCATTGGCCCGCCAGTGTGGTGGACGTGGACTTCCAGGCCATGGATATGTGTGGTGTGTCAATGCTGTCTATGGAAGTGTTGACAACCTGGTTTAAACATGAATGAGTAAGGGTTGGCTTGTTTTTGACACACCCACCATCACCTTTAAACTAGGCCCCATACAAGTCCAGTTGGGCAAAGGGATTTAACTGGTTCCTCCCTAGCATGAAAAGCTACACTGGCTTCCACAGACCTTTCCCCTTAAGCATTTCACCTACACACACGTTAAAGATCCCTTTGCTTAAACATCCTCCCCACGATGTGAAAAGTAACAGACACTCAATGGAAACTTTGGAAAGTGGTGAGATAAAGTTCCCACTGCTGTTCACATAACTAGGGAAGGAGGTTAAAGGGCCCTTGTATCTCTCCTTGCTTGGGATCTGTTAATGGGCAGGAACAGCATCAGCATCTGTCCTCCTTGGGCAGCCGCAGAATAAAAAGAATGCAAAACCCATTTCCTCCTCAGGATTCCTCTGGAACATCATGGGAAATCAAAAGGGTGGCTGGTCTTGGAGCACTGTCATTGCAGCCAGGTAAGCCCATGAGGGCCCACTGGAAGAGACGGAGGCAATGGTGCAGTTAGGTCATTTTGGACTCTGAACTTCATGGTCTTACAGGCAGGGGTGGGGGCACTCCAGATGGTGATGTGTATTACTTCACTTGCTTCATAATGTGGTAAGCCAGCCCTGCTGCATTTGGGGGCCCTACTGTTCATTCTGCTGAGTGGGCCCCTGGACCTCTGTGTCAAGGGCTCCTTGGAGGCCTCTCTCAGTCTAATCCAGTAGCCAAGTCCAGACACAGACAAATGGATTCTTTTCAAAGCTTTATTCCTCTTTTACAACTTAACAACTCTACTGTTAGCAACTAGATACGAGCAGCAGAGTACCTATGCTCTTCGTTGGAACAGTTGGTCCCCGTTTGAAAGGGAATTACTGGCAGACCCCTGAACTTAAGGACTAGGGAGAGTCCCTCCCCTTTTCCCTTGGATCCTCTGGGTGCAGCCATTGTTTGCACGCGAACCGGGCACTACGCCTCCTTTCTGCGCCCTCCATTTGGTGCCGCTCTCTGCGTCGGCGTCACACGTCCATCAAGTCTGCTTCCCACGCTCTGTCACTCCCAGGACTGCTATCTAAGGTAGGAATGCTGGTGGGAGGAATCTCCATCAGCTGTTGGCCCTGGGAAAGAGGAGCGCGCTCCTCTCCCAGGAGCAACTCCTCTTCCTCAGAATCAGAACTACTCTGGGATTCTATGGGCTCAGTGTCCACCCTGACACTCTGCCCTGAAGTCCTTTCCTGTTGGCACCTCAGGGAAGGGGGCACACCAGAGGACACTTGGCCCAGGGGCCCCCAAACCAGGAGCCACCCTATCAATGGGTGGCAGTGGCACCAATGTTGCTGGTCTTTCAGACTGTTCCACTTCAGGTTTCTGGGGGTGGGGGGACTCTTACATTTGAATGCTCTGTCATGGAGGGGAGGATTCCTCCCTGAACATAGAAAACCAAGAGAAGTGTTCAGCTCAGCCCACTGGATTTGGGGGAGGAGGAATCATGCAATCCCCTATTTGTGCATTAGATCGTACAATCCATGCAAACATTTAGAAATTGTTTGACTCTGCTAATTGTATGACCTAGCCCTCCCAGTAGTTTACATCAACACTCTTCTATATGAGATTCAGCATTTTCACTTCATTTCCCTCTTCTTTTGCTCTGCAAAGAGCTGTAAAGAAAGCAAATTGGTTAATATAATTAAACATTTATTGGTTTACAAAGTGACCTCTGAACCTCCAGCATCTTTCTGATAAAGTACGTCCTACTGTAGAACATAAACACAAAGTTAAGTATTAAGCAAAACTCATGTTTGGAGGTCAACCAGTGTATGCAAAGGCAGGCAGCATATGTTGAGAATGACTGTGCTCTTGCAGACTTCTCCTACCCTGGAGAGCATAAAGATTGCAGATTGTAAGGAATGCAAAAGCCATCTCCTTGGGAACCTGCTCTTCCTCTCTTTACTGGTCCTGGGCTTCTTCATTTTACTGGAGGAATTTTTCTTCTTCTCAGTCTTATTAAAAAAAACAAAACCCCAACACGTTGCTCATTGAAGTAAATGTACTGTATTTAAGTCTTGTATAAACACACAGTTTGGATGGACTAAATGTGTAGTTAGGGATTTTAAGGCATACTCAATTAAGCACACATTTAGGCATGTGGAATATTTTTGCAATAGCCTCTGGTAGTTCCCAAAGAGCACTTATAATATGCAGTGAATATAGTTTTAGTTTTATGGGTTATTGATCCAATGGATCCTTGGAGTCCTCAAAGCTTACCCTATTGGAGAGGTCACAATGCATTATACAGATGCCCAGAATCACAGTTAATTCCACCAAATGAACTAGCACTATAACAAAATAGTAAAAGTCATAGAATAAATCCTCTTCCTCCTCCTCCTTCTCTTCTTCCTCCTCCTCCTCCTCCTCCTCATCATTATCATCATCAAAGGAAACTGAAGAAAACTGGAATGTATGCCAAGTGGGGCTGAGCTGAAACTATTCACCAGTTTTCAGGAACATATTCTGCAGTATAAAACAAAAAACCTCCCTTTTCAACAGTTGTACATCTCTCTCTTGACCCACATCTCTTTCCATGGCCCTCTCTCTTGACTCTCATCTCTTTCCATGGCCATCTCTCTCTTGACTCTCATCTCTTTCCATGGCCATCTCTCTCTTGACTCTCTCATCTCTTTCCATGGCCATCTCTCTCTCTTGACTCTCACCTCTTTCCATGGCCATCTCTCTCTTGACTCTCATCTCTTTTCTTTTAGTGATGTCATCACATATCCAAATCTGATTGGACATATAGCATGGTGATGCCATTCTGTTTGCTGTATAGTCCCAGATTGGCTGGGATTACTGATATGACTAATCCAGGCAGTTTGCCATCACATTCAATTGGCTTCATTTGCCTTAGGGTACATGATGATGCCATCAATGGCAATGAAGTGCCATGATGCCTTCACTACATGATCCCTGTTGGCTTGCCCCACCCCCACATCAATAATTCAGGGAAGAAAGAGAAGCAGTAAATAGGGATGTCAGAGAAATTCACAGTGGATTCAGATGAGATCAGATTTCTGTGAATCCAATGTGCAGATTGTGTAGTGGCTTTTTCTGAGTCCCGTGGATCCTGCAGACTTGAGGACCTGTTTTTTACGGGAGCGGGGGGGTATTTTCAAATGAACAAAATGCTCATACAAAAAAATCTGATTCTGTCAATAAGCAGACAATGAAATAAAAGATGCCTGACAATCTGCGAAACACAGACAGAACAGATTTAACAAAAATCTGTACATCCCTAGCAGTAACTGGAAGGGCCCCGGGTGGAGGGGGGGGGATGCTGCCACAGCAATAGTTACAAAAACTATTGCTGATGCCAAATAGGATTGAAAGAGTGTTTTTGCAGAATAAAAATGCTTTTAGGGAAATATTTCTGCACACACAAACCCAATTCACTATTTTTGGTCCAAAAGTTGAAACTGGAGAATATCTGGTACAGCCCTGTCACCATATGCAATGTTATACAAATAAAAAATAATTCATTTGTTTGGTTTGAATATGTCTCTTCAATGTCCAGACTGTATTCTGAATGCATTATTTGTATTATAGCAGAAACTGAGGGGGAGGGGTATTTTTTCCCAATTCTTTATCTACTATTAAATAGGGATGTACGAATTCCCTTACCTCACGTCCATGGGGGGGTCCGCTGGGGGGGAAGCAATCCGTTCCTCCCCCCACAATCCTCGACAGCAGGGGAGGCGATCCGTTCCTCTCCCCCGGAATCCAAGCTGTCCGGCTCCACTCTGCAGAGCTGCCGGACAGCTCCGCCCCGGCTCCTATCTGTGCAGAATAGTGCTCTCCAGACGCAAATGGTGTCAGCTACACCATTTGCATCCCCATTTCTTCTCATGATAGGCACACATCTCTATTTACATAGATACTTACATAGCCTATCACATGAAAAAACAGGGACGCAAATGGCATCCACTATGCCGTTTGCGTCCCTGTTTTTTCACATGATAGGCTACATAAGTATCTATGTAAATAGAGACACGTAGCCTATCGCGAGGAAAAACGGGGACGCAGACAGCATAGCGGACGCCATTTGTGTCCAATCACTTACTTCTGGGTTCCGCACAGACGGTGGAACTGAACCGGCTGGGGGGGGGGAATATTCGGTCCAGAGAGGTACAGGTAAGTGCGTTCATTCTGCCATGGACTTCGGGGGCTAAATTCACTGGAATTTGGCCTCATTGGGGTCGGCGGCAGATTGCACGGACATCCCTACTATTAAAGGATATTGAGAATAACACAAGCAAAAAATGACATTACTGTTCCTAGGAACTTCCATGTTAACTGTGGAGGAGGGGAGAGGAAAGGATTTGGGAGAGAGACAAGGTTAACCAGGCTAATATGAAACATTGCAGTTATACATCCTCAGTCTTCAGTCTCACCCACTGGAATCAATTACTTAAATGTGCTTAATTTTGGCTAGATTGTGCCCTGTACATTTTGAGATGTGTCTCCTGAGATTCTTAGAAACTCAGTGGCCACACACATTTCTAGACACATAGAGGGGCAGTTTGCCACACTCTCCTGACTTTGCATGGGCTTGCAAATGGCCCCATTTTTATTTTTCAGATAATGACATGAACAGCTCCCCTAGAAGCTACCACCAAACAGCCAATGCAGTCTTGCTGCCATTAAACTGCATAGCTCAAACAAATTTCCCTGAATGACAAAAGCAGAATAACATTGGCAATCACACCCTAAAATCTTTACTTTTGCTTGATATGGTCCCCACCCCCACCCCCATAACTTAAAAAGTGAGAGGAAAGGTCATGATTTGAAGAGGCATTCTGTGATTTCCATCTGGCGTAACCACACACACTTTGTCCCATCATTTCTGAAATGCAGGCAACAGGCTCTTGCTGTAAAGTTTCCCAGATTAGCAAAGAAATCTGTTGTTCAAAGGCAAGTACTCTGCCAGAGGCAAAATGGTCAGTGTGTCCCAAAGGACTGAGAGGCGTTTATCTCTAAAAGGACAGGCCCCATCAGAAGAGAAACCATGTTACCAACAGAAGGACCTAACTTAATTCAGAAGGCACGGCTTCCTGATACTCATTGACATCAGAGAAACCCTCAAGGGGCTCAGCATCTGTGCACTGGCTTTTGTTCTGGGCAACGTCAGTTTCACATCAGCAAGCAGCAGGAGCTGAAGCAGATATGATGTTCAGAGAAACACACCTGGCTGCTACTAGCCCATTTGCAAGGCTGATGTCTCTGCCAAGTTGCCCCCTCTTGTTGAACGTTAGTCCACTAGCTGGAGGATGGAGTGAACCAAGGTAGCCTTCTAATGAGGCTAGCATTAGATGGTCTGCTCAAGTGGTGGATTTGGGGGTGGCCTTCAAGGCTGCAAAGTGGGAGACTGACAGATTTATGTAAACATATGTATTGTATCTGAAAAGTTATCCTGCAAAAGCCCTGTGGAAATAAATGAATGAGAGCATGCAGACTTTCTTCACACATTTGCCCAACTGTGAATTGGGGGAGGCATGCATTTGGAATTTCTGTCTCAGGCCACAATATATCTTGGGCCAGCTCCATCCTCAAGCATATATTTCAATTGTGATATCAGAATGTATTCCTACACCAGAGGTTTTATATGCAGTACACTATCGGTGTGATCCCAGCTGTACTGCCCAAAGCTGAATTTCTTCATAGGGCGGCCATATGTTCTCTTTTATGGAGGACAGTCCTTTATTTGAAGGGCTGCCAGAAGAAGAAGAATTATTTCTCAATTTGCATCTATACATATAAATTAGCATACACACATTCTATGCAAATTGGTGTCCTATTTTGTCTTCTTTTTCGGTGATGCATTTCCTCTTTTTTGGCCATTCATAAGTGGCTACTCTCTATATAGCAAGCAAATAGAGATACACAAAAAAGTTGTCTACATACAAATGCAGTTCTGCTTCTTAACCATTTGAGGTGACACCTTCAGAGTAGTTCATGGAGACTTGATCTCCATGAGCACTGGTGGTTCAACCAGAATTCTCACTATTAGGTAGTTGGGCTTTAGACATCAACACACTTTGGGGATTTGAGAGACCAAGATTCAAACTCCACCTGTCAGTATGTCCGTACCTGGCAAGTCACTCTCTCTCAGCCTCACTTACCTTTTGGGTTGTTGTGAAGATAAAACAAGGTAAGGATACAATGTAAGTCAGGGAAGAAATGTCAAGATATAAATGTCGGAGGTGTTCCTGCCACAAGCTGACCTTTTGCCTTTGCTTCCCAGTGCATGTCCATGTCAGCCCTGGTGTTGTGAATACTTAATGCACCCTTATGATGAGCAAAGGAAAACTCCTGCAACTTGTAGTAGTTGTGCAAAACAAAACATTTTGAGAGCTGCTGCTTTTTTTTCACAGCCCCTACATGAAAAGTTGTAACTGCCTAAAATCCATCACACATCTTCTCCATGAGAAGATATTTTTTATTTATTAATAATATTTATATATTGCTTAATAGAATAAAACCTCTCAGCAGTTTACATACAAACATATTAAGAAATGTTAAAATACACTCATAACACAATATAACAATGACCAATAAACATCATATAATACAATACCCAGGACTGCACTGCTCATAGATGTCGCCATGGAGGTGATGTGTCAATTCTCCTTTTGCAGACTACTCAGAAGAATTCCATGCAGCAGAATGGGGAAAAAGCCAGTCTAGATCCAAGCACCAGGCAGAGGACCCAAGGCATGCTAAGTGGCAGCAATCCCACCCGCTTCTCCCAACAAGAACACCAGCATGGGTATGGTCCCAAGTTGATTTAAACATCGGGCAAAAATAGAGATGCTTGAAGAATTCTATCTTTGTTCATTCCGATATGAACTGACCAATCAGCATCTAGTGGATTAATGTGAGGATCGAACTTAGTTATTCACCACCTGTGGTGGGGAATGACCCATCAATTTAATTCAACAACAACAACAACAACCTTTGCATTTCCTGAACAATCCAATTGAGTTCTTTAACATGTGTATTTTGAGAGAAAATGACTGTGTAGTATTTCTTTTAAAAATTCAGAGACTGATGTGGAAATGGGACAGAACTGATTTACAGGTGAGCACATGGGAAAGTGACATGGACCAAAAATTGACTGTTTTGCCCATCCCTAGTCAAAAACTCATTTTCAAAATGAAGCCCCTCCTCTACACTTTCCCCTCTCTCTGTGTCTGCCTAGTCCCTTAGGCACGCCTGTATCTTTTATTTTATGTTTGGTGCCTGGTTACTGTAGTCCCTCTAGAGAAAGAATAATAATCCACTGTCACCACTTCCACCTAATGTGCAAAGCAACCCTTCAACAATATAACCATTGTGCCCTTTCAGGTCATAGAGAGAGTGAAGGGAAGAACAGGAGATTCACATCCTCTTTCTCGCCTTATGGAATAAAAGAAATATTAGCCCTGAGACAGGGTGAAGAGATGGGATGACAGGCTGTAAGGGACAACATTAGCACTTTACTATTTTAGACTATTTGATTGTAATATTGTTCCTATTTTAGTCCTAGGATGATACGTCTAAGGATGATGGTTGTCCTGGACACCGGGGCAAGACTGTCAATTCCTCTTCTCTCCAGGACAGCCCTGGACATCTGGCAACCCTGTCTTAATGTCACTGCAATCATACCTTGCTCACTTGCTACATCCCTCAAATGGACTGTGCTCCAGATGATATTTAAAGGTCATCATCAGAAACTGACCGTTCTCTCTTCCCCTTGACTAAATCTCCCATGGCAAAGGGTGGAAATAAATATACCAGGGGTTGTTAGCACTCATAGGAGGAGTGAGTGCGTGTGTGTGTGTGTGTGTGTGTGTGAAATGATGATTTCTCAGCATGTCACTGAATAATTTTCTAGGGTAGCAGATGGCTACCAGGTCAAGGGCAGAGTTCATTTGCTTTTTAATACCAAAAGTTCTCACTTTCAAATTAGTCAAACTTGGAAAATAATGAAAAGGCAAATAATTGTCTGTTCTCCTGCCCTTTGGAACCAATTCACATGGGTATATTTGATGAGGAGATGACACCCCCCGCTCCCTTAACTGAGTTGGCTCACGTTTTGTTTGTTTTTTACCCAGAGCCCTCCGCGGCACAATGTTCCGGAAGGCGTTAGCTCCAGCTGCGGAGCACAGCCGGCCATCGAGGATTCCGGGGGGAGGACCGGATCACCTCCCCCCCATCGAGGATTCCGGGGGGAGAGATGGAATGCCTCCCCCCCCACCATGAACAGAATCCGCAGAAAGGTAAGTGACTTTCGTACATCCCTAATTCCAGTCTAGACTAATTCCTTTCCTAAAATCCAATCCCTTCCATCCTAATTCTGATTTATTCTTACTGTTTGTTTGTATCTGGGTGTCTCTACATTAAGCAACCCCCTCCCCCCCTGCACAAAGCCACATCCTTTCCGGAGCTTCCTGCTTTCTGTTTCAGGATTAGGAAGGGCTTCTTTACAGGGCAGCCACATGGTTTGAACTGAGGGAGTGCCTCCCTCCCTCCCTGGCATGTGTGTTTTCATAGCTTAACTTCTGCTGTACTGTTTTCTCACAGCCCCCAGGAAACCTTTGACTTACTTCTGAGTAGACATAAAATGTAAGATTGTGCTGTAAGTCTGCAACCCTCGGCACACTTACTTGGGAGTAAGCCCCATTGAACTTAATGGGATGCTCTGAAACAACAGAGGACATTGCTTCTGAGCTTGGTGGGGTGGGGGATCAGATGTGTCTGGCTTCATTGTAGGGAGGCATTTTACCCTCTTCTCCCTCTAGCTGAGAAATGCAGAGGCAGGAGTTGCAAGCGGCAGGCGATTCTTGCCTTTGAACCTGTCAAATCTGCTCAGTCTCCTTCTGTGCAACCCTGCTCCCATCCTCGTTGCCTTCATCATCCTGACTGTGCCCCCAACAACTGAAAACGTACACCCACAGAGGCAGACACAGCAGTTTCTTCTGCTATAGGAGAATTTCATGGGGAGGTCATGGTGCTCCTGTTCCATGGTGCTCCTGTTCCATGGGCTCTCCACGGGCGCTGCCATTTGCGTACGCGCTTTTTTTTTTTTTCAAAGTCAGCCGTGATAGTCTACGTAAAGATTTACATAGCCTATCATGGCTAACTTTGAAAATCTAGCCATGATGGGCTACGTAAATCGTTATGTAGCCTATCACGTTTTTTGTTTTTTGTTTTTACTTTACAGGGAAATGGCGGCAGTGGCGGCAGCCAGTCGGAAGACCGGCAGCTGCCCCTGCCGCCACTGAAACACCGCCGAAACGCCGCCAGGACCCGCCGCCGAGAGGGACATTCGCACGAGGTAAGTCCCATCCTGGGAGGGGGGGGCGGAGAATTTCCCCAACAATTTCGGGGGGCCAAATGCATTGGCATTCAGCCTCCCGGAGATTCGTGGAGAAATTCTCTGACATCCCTACTTGGAAGTTACTGGCATCATGTAAAGAGCCTGCAAACGTCTGAGAGAGAGCCAACTCAATAGCAGGATAAAAGTTCCATGTGATGAACCCCTCTGTCTTGAGTGTTACTTAGTGAGTAGATGAGTCACTTCCCCTCACTTCATCCCATTCCCAATTTGCCTCAGTGTTATATATGTTTGTAAGCTGGTGTTTCTCTGAGTAATAGTAGCATCTGTGTTCTTTGGTGCATGTGCGTGTGAGTGAGTGTGTGTGTGTGTGTGTGCGTGCGCATGCATGCACAAGCACAGCATTCATGTACACTTCCAAATTTCAGTGAAGTGTCATCTGCTCCATCAAGGATGAAGGAGGAGCATGGCCAATTTTTAAAAAGGGATTCAGGGGGATCTGGGAAATTATAGGCTCCTTAGCTTAATGTCTGTTCCAGGTAAATTGGCTGAAAGCATTATTAAATATAAAATTGGTAAGCATATAGAAGGACAAGCCCTGCAGAAAAAGAATCAACATTGCTTCCACAAAGGTAAGTCCTCCCTCACTAACTTTTTAGAGTTCTTTGGGAGTGTCAATTAGGGATGGCAGAGAATTTCTCCCCAAAACTTCGGGGGGCCGAGCACCAACGTGTTCGGCCCCCCGAACAAGTTTTGGGGAGAAATCCTCCAAACCCCCCCTGCCCCCGCACCCCCCCCGGGACGGGACTTACCTTCGCCGAATGTCCCTCCCGGCGGCGGGTCCGGCCGGCGGTTCGGCAGCTGTTCGGGCGGGGCGGGAGCGGCAGCCGGTCTTTCGACCGGCTGCCGCCGCCGCCGCCATTCCAATGAAAGAAAAAAAACAAACAAACGCCCCCGTGATAGGCTACGTGATGATTAACGTAGCCTATCATGGCTAGATCTGCAAAGTCAGCCGTGATAGGCTACGTAAATCATCACGTAGCCTATCACGGGTGACTTTAAAAAAAAAAAGCGCGTACGGATAATGGCGGCCCCCATAGGGAGCCGCCATTCCCGTTCCTTATTTGGTCGCCGTAGTCTACGTAAATCTTTACGTAGACTACAGCGACCAAATAAGGAATGCGAATGGCGGCTCCCTATGGGGGCCGCCATTAGCGTACGTGCTTTTTTTTTTTTTAAGTCACCTGTGATAGGCTACGTGATGATTATCATAGCCTATCACGGCTGACTTTGCAGATCTAGCCATGATAGGCTACGTTAATTGTCACGTACCCTATCACGGGGGCGTTTTTGTTTGTTTTTTTAAACTTTCGAGTTCGCGGCCGGGCGAGGCGGGAAGCCTCCTCCCTGGCCTGAATTTCGGCCGGGGCGAGGCGGGAAGCCTCCCCCCCCCCGTCCTGAATTTCGGCCGGGGCAAGGTGGGAAGCCTCCCCCCCCGGCCTGAACTTTGCGGGGGGAGCAGCGAAGCGCCTCCCCCCCACCGCGAACAAGCTTCGGCGAAAGGTAAGGGACCTTCATCCACCCCTAGTGTCAATAAACATGTGGACAGGGGTGATTCAGTAGACATTATTTACTTGGATTTGAAAAGGATTTTGGCAAAGTTACTCACCAAAGACTCCGAGTAAACTTAACAGTCATGGAATAAGAGGACAGGTCCTCTTATGGATCAGTAACTGAAACAGAACAGAAAACAAAGAGTAGGAATAAATGGCAAATTCTCACAGTGGAGGGAAACAGTGTGGTCCCACAGGGATCTGTATTGTGCTTTTCAATTTATTTATAAATGATCTGGAATTAGGAGTGAACAGTGAAGTGGCCAATTTTGCTGATGACACTGAATTATGTAGGGTGGTTCCAACAAAGGGGGATTGTGAAGAGCTCCAAAAGAACCTCTCCAAACTGTGAGACTGGGTATCCAAATGGCAAATGCGGCTCAAGGTAAGCAAGTGAAAAGGGATGGACACTGAACAAAACAATCCCAACTTCAAATATAAACTGATGTGATCTGAGCTAGCATAGTTACTGACCAAGAAAGGGATCTTGAGGTTGTTGTGGACAGCTTGATGAATGTCAACCCAGTGTGTAGTGGCTATGAAAAAGGCAAATTCCATGTCAGATATAATTAGAAAAGGAATTAATAATAAAACTGCCAATATCACACTGCCCTTATACAAATCTATGGTGCAACCACATTTATAGTATTCCATACAGTTCTGGTCACCGCACCTAAAAAAGGATATTGTAGAGTTGGAAAAAGTGTGGAAAGGGGAAACTAAACTTATCACAGGGCTGGAGCATCTCCACTATGAGGAAAGGTTACAACATCTGGGATTCTTTAGCTTAGGAAAAAGGTGAATAAGGGGAAACATGATAGAGATGTAGAAAATTATGCATGTTGTGGAGAAAAATATTTCTCCCTCTCTCATAATATTAGAACCCAGGGTCATCGCATGAGGCTGATTGGTGGTAGATTCAGGATAGATAAAAGAAAGTACTTCTTCACACAGCACGTGGGAAAACTGTGGAATTCCATGAGATGTGGTGATGGCCACCAACTTGGATGGCTTTAAAAGGGGGTTAGATAAATTCACAGAGAAGGCTATCAATGGCTACTAGGCTTGATGGCTATGTGCTACCTCCAGTACCAGAGGTGGTATGCCTATATACACCAGTTGCAGGGGAACATGGGCAGGAGGGTGCTGTTGCACTCATGTCCTGCTTGTGGGTTTCCTGTGGGCAGCTGGTTGGCCACTGTGTGAACAGAATGCTGGACTAGATGGACCCTTGGTCTGATCCAGTATGGCTCTTCTTCTGTTCTTATGCATTCTTAACTTGTCACAAAGAGGCCACTGACAAGAAGGCCTGCTGACTAGACATCATTTGATGAGCAGGCTCACCTTCCATCCCCCCCCACACACACACACCAACACTACCAATGGATCTTTTTGCTTTTGAAACATGAGCAACCAATGTTCAGGACAATGTTCATAGATATCAGATTTTCATTATTGCTCAGTGTCTGACTATATCATTTCATGCCCAGTTATTGCCCATTAGTTCCCCATTTGTAGCTTGGACATACCTGGCTGACTATTGTCCTCTTTCCCATCATGATTCAATTTAAAGAACTGACCTAGCTTTTGCACATAGCTATTTCACAGGTTATCCTCAGGCTACTGCTAATCAAGTTCTCATTTACAGCACAGAGAACCCTGGCTTGCTATTGTGCTTCATGCTCAGCTATTGCCACTGAGTTCTCCATATAAAGGGCAAAGGCAGCTAACTACTTCACATTGTACCAGGATTTATTTTTGTATTTTTGTATTTTTTCCTTCCTTCCTTCCTTCCTTCCTTCCTTCCTTCCTTCCTTCCCTCCTTCCTTAAGAACAGAAAAAGAGCTATCCTGGATCAGACCTAACTAAGACCTATCTAGTCCAGCATTCTGTTCACACAGTGGCCAACCAGATTCTGTGGGAAACCCACAAGCAGGACATGTGCACAATACCACCCCTGTGCTTGTGTTCCCCAACAACTGGAATACAGAAGCATATTGCCTCTGATACTGGGGTAGCATATAATGATATTACTATCACAGCTAGCAGTCGCCGATAGCCTTATTCCCCATAAATGCATCTAACCCCCTTTTAAAACTGTCCAAGTAGGCAGCCATCAGTACATTTTGTGGTAGTGAATTTCATAGTTGAGGTGTGTAAAGAAGAAATTCTTTTTATCTGTCTTGAATCTCCCACCATTGAGCTTTTAGATAACCCCAGTTTCTAGTATTAATGCAGAGGGAGAAAAACATTTCCCTAACCACTTTCTGCACAACTTACATAATTTCATGCACCTCTACCATGTTGCCCCTTACTCACTGTTTTTTCTAAACTAAAAAGCCCTAACAATACTTTCCCAAGGCTCTTGTGAGTACAGTATACCGATCTGTGGCAGCAAACATGCAGCTTTGGGAAATCATGAATATTCCTGGCATGACTGCCAAATCACCCTCTTGAACATCGTTGTTCCTGTCAGGAAGGCGGTGTGTTAATTGTGGCACCTATGTCTGTTTCCTGCAAAAAACAACAGCTTATTCCAAGGTTATCAATTCTATTCCCCTGAAGATCAAAAAGGGATCTTAAAAATCTGCCATTCAGATTCTTTCAGCCTAGTTCATTTAATTTCAGATTGTTCTTCCTTCCCAGCCATGTTCTTTGTCCTAAAACAAGGTTGAATAATAAAGTGAATATTGAGCAAAATATGTGTCTTTTGTTTGTCTTTACATAGCCATGCTGGTTAGGAATTATGGGAGTTGTAGACCAACCCATCTGGAGGGTACCAGGTTGGGAAAGGCTGTCCTAGAGCTTTGCAAGTGGCAGCCAGGAAAAGTTGCAGCTGCAGCCCCACTGATGTATTTAATCCACAGCTTTGTGCTGTTTTCTCCTGAATTATTTGAACAATGAAACAGGAGTGAATTTACACTTTAAAAAAAAGTCATTGTGTTTTTGCTGCCAAACTACATCATTTCCCCATTTATCCTGCTTTCAAAAAGATTGGAGATAAGCTAGAATAAAATACAACAATGCAGGATATCGCCGGTGTGTAATGCCAGTGTAGCACTACAATTCAGTCAGTAGATGGCACTGTTTCGTTGAACATATAGAGCATTGCTGAGAAAGGAAGTTTTCAATTCCACATCACGTGCTTGCTGTCTAAAGGAGCTCATTGTAAACCTGCAAAGAAAATGGAAACAGAAAGCCCCAGTAAAGTTGCAGGATTTTAGCCTGGTGTAGAAATGCTCATAAGGTGTGGGGCACTTTAGCATGTCTGGGGACCAATTTCTACCACCCTTGGAGCTGTCCGGGCACCACATCTCTGCCTACACTCTGAAATTCCACACCAGTGGAGAAGCAATCTGCAGTTTTGCCACCAAATTTCAGTGGTGCAATGTAACAGAGGCTGAAAAGGGCCAAATTTAACTCAGGTTAAAGCTCAGTTTCATGAACCTCGGGGGGGTTTCCACCACCACTACCATGCCACCATAGTTTGGCAGCCAGGGACAGTGGGGGTCACACTAAAGGCTGGAGGAGGTGCATGTGGCCATGCTTTGCCCACCCCGGTGCATAGGACTGTAATCTTTAAAAAACCATCCAGATAATGCACACACTAGTGTACGATTGTGCCATGATGCAACCAGGCTGAATCATGAATTCATTTGTTACTGTTCAGTCATTCAGTTGTGTCCGACTCTTCGTGAACCCATGGGCCATAGCAGTGCACGCCAGGCCTTCCTGTCCTGCGCTCTCTCCCAGAGTGTGCTCAAGTTCATATTCATTGCATTGGTGATGCTGTCTAGCCATCTCATCCTCTGCCGTCCCCTTCTCCTTTTGCCTTCAATCTTTCCCAGCATCGGGGTCTTTTCCAAGGAGTTTTCTCTTTGCATTAGGTGGCCAAAATATTTGAGCTTCAGCTTCAGTATCTGTCCTTCCAATGAGCACTCAGGGTTGATTTCCTTTAGGATGGACTGATTTGACCTCCTTGCAGTCCAGGGGACTCGTAAGAGTCTTCTCTAACACCACAGTTCTAAAGCATCAATTCTTCAGTGCTCAGCCTTCCTTATAGTCCAGCTCTCACAGCCATATGTTGCTACTGGGAAAACCATAGCTTTGATTATACGAATTTTTGTCAGCAAGGTGATGTCTCTGCTTCTTACTTTGCTCGCTGTCTAGGCTTGCCATAGCTTTCCTCCCAAGGAGCAAGCGTCTTTTAATTTCATGGCTACAGTCACCGTCTGCGGTGATCTGGGAGCCCAAGAAAATAAAATCTGTCACTGCTAGGGATGGGGGAGAATTTCTCCCCGAAACTTCGGGGGGCCGAGTGCCAACACATTCGGCCCCCCGAAATTGGTGGGGAAATTCTCCGCCGGCCCCCTGCCCCCCCCGGATGGGACCTACCGTAGCCAAATGTCCCTCTCGGCAGCGGGTCCCGGCGGTGGTTCGTCGGCGGTTCGTCGGGGGCGGCGGCCAGTCTCCCGACCGGCTGCCACCGCCGCCATTGCAAAGAAAAAAAAGTAAAGTTAAAAAAAAAAAAACCATAGACTACCTTTACATAGACTACCGGGACCAAATAAGGAACGCAAATGGCGGTGCCCATAGGGTGCCACCATTTGCATACGCGCTTTTTTTTTTTCAAAGTCACCCGTGATAGGCTACGTAACGATTTACGTAGCCTATCACGGCTGACTTTGGAAATCTAGCTGTGATAGGCTACGTTAATCGTTACGTAGCCTATCACGGGTTTTTTTTAATTTTTGTTTCCCACTTTTTCCTTCGTGGCCAGGGAGACGGGGCGCCTCTCCCCGGCCTGAATTTCGGCCGGGCGAGGCGGGGCGCCTCCCCCCCGGCCTGAATTTCGGGGGGAGAAGCAAAGCGCCTCCCACCCCACCGCGAAGCAAGGCTGCGAAAAGGTAAGTGACTTTCGTACATCCCTCACTGCTTCCATTTCTTCCCCTTCTCTATGCCAGGAAGTGATGGGGCAGATGCCATGATTTCAGTTTTTTTAATGTTGAGTTTCAAACCAGCTTGTGCACTCTCCACTTTCACCCTCAACAAGAGGCTCTTTAGATCCTCTTTGCATCCACAGCTGAGTGTCCTTTTGGCTTAGGGATGTCAGAGAATTCCGCCACGGATCTCGGTGAGGCCGAATGCCAGTGCATTCGGCTCCCCCGAACTCTGTGGCAGAACGGCCTGCCACCCCCCCGCCACCCCCTGTGGATCCCCCCCGGGACGAGACTTACCTGGGGCGGATGTTCCGGACGGCGGCAGCTCCAGCGGAGGCTGCGGTGGCGGCGGCGGCTGGTCTTCCGACCGGCTGCCACCGCCGCCACCATTTGCAGTCTGTTCCCCCCCCCCATTTATGATAGGCTACATAAACTTACGTAGCCTATCATGACTGGGTTAAAAAAAAAAACCACATACGCAAATGGCGGCGGCTATGGCCGCCGCATTTGCATTCCTTATTTTTGGCTGTCTTAGTCTACGTAAATATTTATGTAGATTAAGACAGCGAAAACAAGGGGGAACACAAATAGCGTAGCGGACGCTATTTGCATTCCCCCTTATTTTCACCATCTTAGTCTACGTAAATATTTACGTAGACTAAGATGGTGAAAATAAAGGGGAACGCAAATAGCATCCGCTACACTATTTGCGTTCCCCTTTCTTGTCTTCATCTTAGTCTACGTAAATATTTACGTAGACTAAGATGGCCAAAAATAAGGAATAGGCGTTTGTTTTTTTAACCCAGACGTGATAGGCTATGTAAGTCTTTACGTAGCCTATCATGGCTGAATTAAGGGACGCAAACGGCGGTGGCTACGGCCGCTGCAATTTGCGTCCCTGCTAGCCAGTGGCCGGATGTCTGGATGCTGGCGGAGCCGGCCGGCGGCTCCGCGGAATCCCCGCGGAGCGGAGCCGGCCGGCCAGGATTCTGGGGGGAGGTGCAGAGTGCCTCCCCCCCCAGCGAGGATTCCGGGGGGAGGGATGGAGCACCTCCTCCCCAGCGGAACCCAGAGGAGCCAGGTATTTATTTATTTATTTATTTATTGCATTTATACCCCGCCTTTCTCCCTCTCGCAAGGAACTCAAGGCGGCTTACATTATCCTCCTCCTCACCATTGTATCCTCACAACAACAACCCTGTGAGGTAGGTTGGGCTGAGAGTCTGTGACTGGCCCAAAGTCACCCAGTGAGCTTCCATGGCCAAGTGGGGACTAGAACCCAGATCTCCCGGCTCCCAGTCCGTCACTCTCACCACTACACTACACTAAGCGGGGTTTCGTACACCCCTATTTTGTCTTTGGCCCAGCCGCTTCATTCTTTGTGGTGCTACTTGGAAATTCCCTCTGCTCTTCCCCAGTAGTATATTGGACACCTTCCGACCTGAGGGGCTCATCTTCCAGTGTCATATCTTTTAGCCTTGTGATGCGTTCGTTCCATGGGGTTTTCTTGGCAAGAATACTGGAGTGGGTTGCCATTTCCTTCTCCAGTGGACCACATTTTGTCAGAACTTTCCGCCATGACCTGTGCATCTTGGGTGGCCCTGCACGGCATAGCTTATGGCTTCACAGAGTTACGCAAGCCCCTTCTCCACAGCAAGGCAGTGATCCATGAAGGGGCATGAATTCATTAGTACTACTATTTGGGAGATTGATTATACTTCTCTTTCTCTGCATGCTTGCCAGATTCAAAGCTGGGAGACATTCAGATACTGCTGAGAGACCAGCACAATCAGGCTGTACCTTCCCTCAGCTGTCACTTGGCAGGAGCTACTCCATCAGCCTGCAGCAGAGGGAGTGATAGGAAGCAAGCCCACTCTATCAGCTCTGTGGATGGTGCCATTTGATAGTTTAGTCACTAGGTGGCATCAGACTTAGTTGTATCTGGGTGAAGCTTGGAAATTCCTCTTTTTGTTGTGTTCATGCTGGATAGAGACTACAAAGTTCTTGTCTAGCTTCCTCAAAACATTAGCTTGCTCCCCCTTCTGCATGTTTGATTGTGTGCAGAATGCTAGTGTAGTCATAAGTCTACTAACTCAGCCAGATTCAGTAAAGAAAACAGGTCAACCGGATACCAATAACTTAGTTCAATGTCCAGATACAAAGGGGAAATTCCAAGTTTATATACCCTCTACTGTCAATTTTTGCAATGGTATAATTGGCAATGCCCTGAAAGCAACTTAGACATAGTCACAAAATGGGCATCAAAGATCCTGTAATATTGTTTTAACAACTGTCAAGATATTAATTATGCCATGTTTTCAGTATGGGAAAAAATTAGATGGTAACTTGCTCAGAGGCTTAGCAAGGGCAGCAAGCCAGGCATAATGACACCCCTGCAGCTTCTCATTGGCTCTGTGCTTGAAGCCTAACACAGTCATGTACGTTCAGCTTTTAAATGCTGTGCTACCAAGGAGAGAAAGTTCAGGCACATGGAACACGAGCAGCAGCAATGTGTTTTGCTCACATTTTTTAGCAGGAGCACTCCATCTGAGTAATGAGAGCTTGAAATTTCAGCAGCAGTTCCAACAATAACAACTTTAACCCTACAATCATGGTTAATACTGATTCATGAGGGCAGGGGTATATCCACATGGAACTGGGATCCTGGTCTGGAAGTACAAGCAGCTGAATCTTACTTTCACACTGGTGTCAGGACAGCATCCTCCACTGCATCTGAGGGCAGCAGGATAGCTTATGGGGCAGAAGACAGACTTTGTGGCACACACAACTCTGTCCTCCAACACCTTTGCCACACACACACCTGAGGCAGTGGCTTCATTCTGCCTAATGGCTGGTAGGGATGGACGGACTCCGACCTGGTGGCTCTGATGTCAGTGGGGCGGTGAATCCGCTCTGGGTTTCAGTCAGAACCACTCAGAACTCTAAAGGGGCTATCCACAGTGCTGACCTTGGATAGCTTGTTTAGAGTTCTGAGTGGTTCTGACTGAAACCCAGAGCGGATTTACCGCCCCGCTGACATCAGAGGTACCACTCTCTACTGTGGGGGAGTGTTAAAAAAAAACCCTTCCCCTGTACTGTGGTCCCTAGGGATGGACAGACCCATCTCCGTCTTGGTCAGGGGGAGCTCAACAAACTGCCCCCCTAGCTTGCATGGCCCAGACCCACTTGATGAGCCCCCTTGCTCGCCCCGCCCACCAAGCGAGCTGCCCCTCCTCTCCATGCCAAGGACTCCATCAAGCCCTTGTACTTTGTGGGCACACAAGGGTTTGACTGCTGAGTTCTTGGCACGGCCAGCCCCCAGCACTCACCCTGGCCTCCTTGGGAGGAGGCCAGGGTGAGAGCACTGGGTACCACCGAGGCCCTTCCTCCCCACGCTGGATGTTAGGGAAGCCCCTGACAGCTGGCAGTGGCAGGACAGGTCCCAGCACAGCCACCCCTCCCAGCCCTCTCACCTTGGCCTCTTCTCAAGGAGGCCACGGCAAAAGTGCTGTGGTGCTGCCTCAGCCCTTCCACCCTGTGCCAGCTGTTAAGCCCTTGACAGCTGGTAGAAGCAGGACGGGTCCCGGCATGGCCAGCTGCTGGGCAAAAGCGCTAGGGTGTCACGGCGCCCCCAGCCACTTGCCAAGCTCTGGGACGCTTGGCAGCCAAGCCAAGTCCATCAGCGCCCCAGGACTCAATGAGCGGTGCCTGGGAGGCTGGATGGGGGGAGTCCATCGGACTCCACCCCCCTTTTGGACTTCCATGCCATCCCTAGTGGTCCTCTTCATGGTTGCTCTCCGGGCGTGCCTTCTCTGGAAATGCAGAAGGTAAACTTGTCTGAGGACAGGCAATGCTTACTCTCACTCAATATAAAAGTAAGCAGTTTGGGGGCTGTAGGAATGAAGCCTCCAGCTTCCATTGTGGAAATATGAATTCTAATTCTGCGGGGAAAGAACTGTGCCTCAGCAGCCACCGTATATTTGGGGAGTCCTGCTCTATCATCCTACACACACTCACACATACACACACTTTACGGTTATAGCACTGAGTATTTTTGTTGTCTTGAGAACTCAGCTAACTAGGTAGAGAAAAGCGAGAAAATGCTCAAAGCAATGAGGCCTGCTCTGCTTCCAAATCCAGGCAACATACAGTACGTCAGACTCATTATTATTTACATCTTCTAGCTGTGCTTTGCCATTACCATCCCTTTCCTTTGCATGAATGACTGCCCTTGAAAGCCTACTAGTGACACTATTAAACTGGAACCCTATTAGTAGTACTGAAGCTCAATTCTTGTGCATTTGCGGGTGTTCCAATAATTAATATCCAGCATCTACTAGTCCTCTCTTTTTTATTATTAGATCTTTATTGATTGCCAGGACAGCTTTATGAAGATTCTTATGCTTGATTTCATGTTCTGATAATGTAGCAGTGTTGCAGAGAAGTAGGAGCCAAATGTCTTTCAGGGGAATAATGGAAAAAGCCATAAACAATTCCCCCCATATTTTTAACTGAAATAATGGATCGCCAAGATGTAGCTTTTAAGAATAAGCGCAGAAACTTGTATCACTGTGTGTGTGTATGTCGGGGGGGGGGGATCATTCTGCTCCTTCAATGTCTATACTTCTTACACAATAGTGGTGCTTTATTAAATAAAGACTCCTTTAGACACATTCAAGTATCATCCCACAGGGATGAAGATGAAAATGTTTTTGATTGCCCAAATGCAGAAGGGGAGGAAATAGGCCAGGAGTGCATGGTAGAACATAACAGCCAATCAAAGGGGCCAACATCCCATAGCAAAAGATGCACATGCCAGAGGCATCTGGGGAGGGATATCATGTATAGGTGTTTCTATGCAAATGCTAGAAGCCCCCGTGCCAAAATGGGAGAGTTGGAGTGCTTGGTTTTAAAGGAAAACCTGGATATAGTGGGCACATTACAGAAACCTGGTGGAATGGAGAGAAGCAGTGGGATATGGTCATCTCTGGATATAAACTGTATAGGAAGGACAGGGAAGGGAGTACTGGGGGAGGTGTTGCCCTGTATGTCAAAGAGGGCATAGTGTCAAGCAGACTAGAACACCTAAAAGGGGTAGGCTTTTTTTCCACAGAAGCTCTGTGGGTGACAATACCAGGCTCCAAAACTAATTTAGTGCTAGGAACATGCTTTCGTCCCCCAGACCAGAATGCTCAGAGAGACCTTGAGAGGGAAAACGAAATCAGGGAGGCCTCCAAACAAGGAAATGTTGTAATAATAGTTGACTTCAACAAGCTCCACATTGATTGCGTAAATGCATGCTCCAGCCAAGACAAAGAGGTTAAATTTATCAATGCCCTAAACAATTGTGCCCTAGAACAGTTGGTCATGGAACCAAGCAGTGATCACTGTGCTATCAGATTCAACATATATTTAACTGGAAAATTGCCCAGGAAGTCCAACACAGTCACATTTGACTTCGAAAGAGGAAACTTCTCTAAAATGAGGGAAGTGATGAAAAGGAAGTTAAAAGGGGGAGTCAATATAATTAAATCCCTTCAGAATGCTTGGAGATCACTCAAAACCACAAAACCACAATAACAGAAGCCCAGCTAAAATGTATACCACAGGTTAGGAAATGTAGCAACAAGTCCAAGAGGTCACCAGCATGGTTAAGGAGCAGCGTTATGGGAGTTATTAGAGAAAAGAGAGCTTCCTTCAGAAAATGGAAGACTTGCTCAGGTGAGGGAAATCAAACGGGAGCACAAGCTTGTACAAAGGTGATGCAAGCAGACAATAAGAGATGTAAAACAGCATTTTGAGGAGCATATCGCTAACAATACCAAGGCCATCAGTAAAGAATTCTTTAAATATATCAGAAGCAGAAAACCAGGATGAAGTTCTCAATCTTATTGATAAATTGAAAGCAAATCAATCACCAGGCCCAGATGGTATCCATCCTAAAGTTCTCAAAGAACTCAAATATGAAATTGCTGACCTTCTAACCAAAATATGAGACATGTTCCTAAGATCAGCCTCTATAGCAGAGGACTGGAAGATGGCCAATGTAACACCAATTTTCATAAAGGTATCCAGGGGGGACCTGGGAAATTACAGGCCTGTTAGCTTACTGTCTGTTCTGGGTAAATTGGTTGAAGGCATTATTAAATTTAAAATTATTAAGCCTATAGAAGGACAAGCCCTGCTGAAAAGGATCAGCATGGCTTCTACAAAAATAAGTCCTGTCTCACTAACCTTTTAGAGTTCTTTGAGAGTGTCCATAAACATGTAGACAGGGGTGATCTGGTAGACATTATTACTTGGACTTCCAAAAGACTTTTGACAAAGTCCCTCCCCAAAGACTCCTGAGCAAACTTAACAGTCATGGAATAAGAGGACAGGTCCTCTTATGGATCAGTAACTGGTCAAAGAACAGAAAGCAGAGAGCAGGAATCAATGGTAAATTCTCTAATTCTCCCAGTGGAGGGAAGTAAATACTGGGGTCCCACAGGGATTTGTTCTTTGGAATCCGGCCTCAGGAATCTGCAGCGGATCGAGACCACTTACCTCTGTTCCAGGAGGACTGGAGGTGGAATGGCACTCAGCTTCTTCTTCCAGCCAGAGCTGTTCGCCTTCTCCCTCTCCCTGCCGATTGCCTTTAAAAAAAAAAGTCTTAAAAAAGTCTTAAAGTCTTAAAAAAAATGGTGATCAGGAGGATGTGCCCATAGACTTATATGCAAATAGAGTCATGAATCTTGCATATAAGTCTATGTGCCCATAGACTTATACACAAGTTTCATTACTTTATTTGCGTATAAGTCTATGGGCACATCCTCCCGATCACCATTAAAAAAAAAAGACTTTTTTTTAAGGCAATCAGCAGGGACAGGGAGGAGGCGAATGGGTCTGGCTGGCAGGAGGGAAGGTAAGCTCCCCCAAGCCAGTCCCCCCCCCAGAATCTGAGCAGAGCAGAGCCACTCTGGAGGATTCCAGGGGGGGAGAGCAACGGATCGCCTCCCCCCCCCAGATTCCCCACGGGAACAGACGGTTGGGATCCACGGTTCAATCATTGGGGGCGGGGGCTGCTCCAGATGACGATGTTAAATGGTATTTTAGCATATGCTGGAAAATGCCCCTGTCAAAGAGCTTTGTAGAGAAGTGGAAGACAAGGTGGTATAGACTTTCCCCTTTCTAAGTAACCATTTCAGAGGAGTAGACATGTTAGTCTGTTGTAGCAAAAACATTAAAACAACAAAGGGTCCTGTGGCACCTTAAAGACTAACAGATGTATTATGGCATAAGCTTATGTGGACCACAGTTGTCCACAAAAGCTTTCACCACAATATATTTGCTAGTCCTTAAGGTGCCATACCCCTTCATGGATCACTGCCTTGTTGTGGCAAAGGGGCTTACATAACTCAGTGAAGTCATTAGCTATGCCGTGCAGGGCCACCCAAGATGGACAGGTCATGGCGGAGAGTTCTGACAAAATGTGGTCCATTGGAGAAGGAAATGGCAACCCAGTATTCTTGCCAAGAAAACCCCATGGAACGATAACGAATGTATCACAAGGCTAAAAGATATGACACCGGAAGATGAGCCCCTCAGGTCGGAAGGTGTCCAATATACTACTGGGGAAGAGCAGAGGCAATTTCCAATTAGCACCAGAAAGAGTGAAGCGGCTGGGCCAAAGCCGAAAGGACACTCAGCTGTGGATGTGTCTGGTGGTGAAAAGAAAGTCTGATGCTGTAAAGAACAATATTGTTTAGGAACCTGGAATGTCAGATCAATGAATCAAGGTAAGCTGGAGGTGGTCAAACACGAGATGGCAAGATTGAACATTGACATCTTGGGAATCAGCAAACTAAAATGGACAGGCATGGGCGAATTTAATTCAGGTGACCATTATATCTACTACTGTGGGCAAGAATCCCTTAGAAGAAATGGAGTAGCACTCATAGTAAACAAAAGGGTGGGAAAAGCAGTACTGGGGTACAATCTCAAAAATGACAGAATGATCTCAGTACAAATCCAAGGCAAACCATTCAACATCACAGTAATTCAAGTCTATGCCCCAACCACTGAGGCCGAAGAAGCTGAGGTTGATCGGTTCTGTGAAGCCCTACAACACCTTCTAGAACTAACACCAAAAAAAGATGTCCTCTTCATCATAGGGGATTGGAATGCTAAAGTAGGAAGTCAAGAAATCACTGGGATAACAGGCAAGCATGGCCTTGGTGTACAAAATGAAGCAGGCAGGACAAAGGCTGATAGAGTTTTGCGAAGAGAACACTCTGATCATAGCAAACACTTGTTTCCAACAGCACAAGAGGCGACTCTACACATGGACATCAACAGATGGTCAATATCGAAATCAGATTGATTATGTCCTTTGCAGCCAAAGATGGAGAAGCTCCATACAGTCAGTAAAAACAAGACCTGGAGCTGACAGTGGCTCAGATCATGAGCTGCTTCTTGCAAAATTTCAGCTTAAATTGAAGAATGTAGGGAAAACCACTAAACCATTCAGGTATGACCTAAATCATATCCCTTGTGAATATACAGTGGAGGTGAGGAATAGATTTCAGGGATTAGACCTGATAGACAGAGTGCCTGAGGAACTATGGACAGAGGTCCATAACATTGTTCAGGAGGCAGCAACGAAATCCATCCCAAAGAAAAACAAATGCAAGAAAGCCAAGTGGCTGTCTGATGAGGCTTTACAAGTAGCTGAGGAAAGAAGGGAAGTGAAAAGCAAGGGAGAAAAGGGGAAGATGTATCCAGCTGAATGCAGAGTTCCAGAGAACAGCAAGGAGAGACAAGAAGGCCTTCTTAAATGGACAATGCTAAGAAATCAAGGAAAACAACAGAATGGGAAAGACTAGAGATCTCTTCAAGAAAATCAGAGTTCTCAAGGGAATGTTTTGTGCAAAGACGGGCATGATAAAGGACAAAGAAGGCAGAGACCTAACAGAAGCAGATGAGATTAAGAAGAGGTGGCAAGAATACACAGAAGAACTATACAGGAAAGATCTGAATGTCCCTGATAGCCATGATAGTGCAGTCACTGAACTTGAGCCGGACATCCTTGAGAGTAAAGTCAAGTGGGCCTTAGGAAGAATTACTAACAACAAAGCTAGTGGAGATGACAGTCTTCCAGCTGAGCTATTTAAAATCCTAAAAGATGATGCTGTTAAAGTGCTGCACTCAATATGCCAACGAATCTGGAACACTCAACAGTGGCCACAAGACTGGAAAAGGTCAGTTTACATTCCAATTCCAAAGAAGGGCAATGCCAAAGAGTGTTCAAACTACCGTACAATTGCACTCATTTCACATGCCAGCAAGGTGATGCTCAAAATCCTACAAGCTAGGCTTCAGCAGTATGTGAACCGAGGACTACTGGAAGTACAAGCTGGGTTTCGAAGGAAGAGGAACTAGAGATCAAATCGCCAACATTTTCTGGATCATGGAGAAAGCAAGAGAATTCCAGAAAAACATCGATTTCTGCTTCATTGACTACGCTAAAGCCTTTGATTGTGTAGATCACAACAAACTGTGGCAAATTCTGAAAGAGATGGGAGTACCAGACCACCTTACCTGTCTCCTGAGAAACCTGTACGAGGGTCAAGAAGCAACAGTAAGAACTGGACATGGAACAACTGATTGGTTCAAAATTGGGAAAGGAGTACGACAAGGTTGTATATTGTCACCCTGCTTATTTAATTTATATGCAGAGTACATCATGAGAAATGCCGGGTTGGATGAATCACAGGTTGGAATTAAGATTGCTGGGAGAATTATCAACAACCTCAGATGTGCAGACGATACCACCCTAATGGCAGAAAGCGAAGAGGATCTAAAGAGCCTCTTGTTGAGGGTGAAAGGGGAGAGTGCAAAAGCTGGTTTGAAACTCAACATTAAAAAAACGAAGATCATGGCATCTGGTCCCATCACTTCCTGACATATAGAAGGGGAAGAAATGGAAGCAGTGACAGATTTCATTTTCTTGGGCTCCAAGATCACCGCAGATGGTGTCTGTAGCCATGAAATTAAAAGACGCTTGCTCCTTGGGAGGAAAGCTATGGCAAACCTAGGCATCATAGTAAGAAGCAGAGACATCACCTTGCCGACAAAGATTCGTATAATCAAAGCTATGGTTTTCCCAGTAGCAACGAATGGCTGTGAGAGCTGGACTATAAGGAAGGCTGAGCACCAAAGAATTGATGCTTTCGAACTGTGGTGCTGGAGAAGACACTTATGAGTCCCCTGGACTGCAAGGAGGTCAGGTCAGTCCATCCTAAAGGAAATCAACCCTGACTGCTCATTGGAAGGACAGATACTGAAGCTGAAGCTCAAATATTTTGGCCACCTAATGCGAAGAGAAAAGTCCCTGGAAAAGACCCTGATGCTGGGAAAGATTGAAGGCAAAAGGAGAAGGGGACGGCAGAGGATGAGATGGCTAGACAGCATCACCAATGCAATGAACATGAACTTGAGCACGCTCCGGGAGAGAGTGGAGGACAGGAAGGCCTGGCGTGCTATGGTCCATGGGGTCACGAAGAGTTGGACACGACTTAATGACTGAACAACAACAACAAGGTGCCATAAGACTCTTTGTTGTCGTCCCATTGTTCACATTAAGGAAGGCTGATGTGAAACAAGCACTCTCTAAGTGTTGAACCATTACTTAGTCAAGAATGGACAGAATGTCTGGTTTACACATCTCTGGGGCTGTCAGACCAGTTCTCTCTGCAAAGTATTTGAGGCTGATGGAGTAGCCATTAGCTAGCTGTTTTCTTTCTACCCAATTCACACCTTTGGACAGCCTCCCACAACCTGTTGAACTACAATGCCTATCATCCCCAGCCAGCAGGGGCATTGCTGGGGAAGGTGGGAGTTGTGGTCCAACACATCTGGAGGCCACCAGGTTGGGGAACGCTGCCTTAGAAGTTGGAAAGGAAACAGAGGTGTCCCACTTTGTCCTTCTGGGTGCTGAACACCACTAATACAAAATTGTTTGTTTCGAAGACAGAATTAGAGGGGTGCCTTTAAAAGTCATGTTTTGCATTCTGTGCTGCCAGGCACGGCCATTAGTCTCTGACATTTATATTTTATGAATTATTTGCAAGTGCATTTGAAATGTCCTTAAAAATGCATTCTTCTTTCCAGGACACATGCCTAGCTCTGCTAAGGACAACAATAAACTCCCACTGACACCAGTGCAGCTGGGTCTGAAGCAAACAGACGTTCTCCAGAGGGTTGCATGGGTCGGAGGGGTGATCGTATATTGTAATTGCCAGTTGTATATTTCTAAATCTATTGTGGGATCTTTTTTCTCATTTCATTTGAACAGGTGCACCTAGAATCCAGGAGGTGCTGAAGATCGTGTTATTGGAAAAGTCATTCCACTCGTATTTGCCACTTCAATTGTCACCTTGAAGCTTGATAGATTATTTGGCTCTTCTGAATGCATGACCAGTCAGACTTGAATTTCTCTTAAATTACTAAACGCTGAAGGTCATGTCTAAGGACTCATAAAGTCTCTGGTTAGGTTATGGAGAGACATCCCAACCTCTGACTTGGCTTTCTACTTACCTCTTCATACAGAGATAGGGAACTATTTTTCTACGAAAAGCCACCCCTGACAATGAAAAGCTGATCAGGGATACCATACCCCATGGTGGGGACTGTCAGTATGAAACTACACAAGTAATATTTGGTTTATTTAACACCTATGCACCTGCCCAGACCCTTAGGTCATCTTTGGAGACCCTCCTTTGCTGAATCATGACATGAGCTATAAGAGCGGGGGCCTTCTCGGTTGTGGCACCCAATTTTTGGAATGTCCTCCCCAAGGAGGCTCATCTGGCACCTGCACTGTTATCTTTTCAGTGCCAGGGAAATATGTTTCTCTTCTCCCAGGCATTTTTTATTTTTATTATTGTGGTTTTATTGCCCTGAGGCCTTTTAAATTTTTATTGTATTCTTTTTTGTTTTTAAGGTGTTTTAACTTGCTTTATTGTGTGAGCAGCTCTGAGCATTGCTTGTTATACAGTGGCATATAAATGTCATCAAATAAATAAATATTTGTAATAGAATACAACCAAATATTAATACAGCTTTCAAGTGTGAGTCAATCACTTCAGTGCCTTCTCACTCTGGGCCAAAACAGACTTTCCTTTAGAGCAGGGGTGGGCAACACACAACCTGCAGGCCACATGTGGCCCTCAGGCTTCTTTGCAGGCCTCGCCACCCCCCAATTGTCATCATGCTACCAAAATGCCACCAAATTTTGGCAGCACGCAGCTGCAGCAGCAAGAAAAAGCCCACATTTTCCATTTAAAACAAGGCATGTGGGGAGTGTGCACTTTGTTTTAATACAAAACCGTGCTCCCCTAGGGCTTTCATGAGCACAATTTTGCATTTAAACAAGGCACAGGCTCCCTGTGTGCCTTATTTTAAAGGGAAAATGTGGCTTTTTTTCCCTCACCACCAAATTGCTGCTGAAATTTGGCAATAATCTCAGTGGCAGAGAGATGCATGGGGGGGGGGAATGGGCCCCGGACACTCTGAAGTTGCCCATCCCTGCTTTAAAGACATAGCTAGCAGGAACATCTTTCTTCCATTATTACTCTAGAAGAGGCACAGGGGCCCCATTCTGGATGAGGGCCCTAGTGTGGGGGATAGGAGGGCTTTAAGCCTTTCCCCCCACTATAGGCCTGATCTGGATCAGCGGGCATGTTTGAGATTTCTACTGCAAAATATAGACCCTTTTGCTTCATGGATCACTATTTTACAACAGAAACTGCAAGCACGGGGAAGGGGGCTATCTGGATTGGAGCTAAAGTAAGGGGGAAAGAGTTAAAGCCCCCTTACCCCCATGGTAGGATCCCAGTCTTGTACCTACTCTGGAGTAAAAATAAAAGCCATCTAGGGATGTTCGATGTTGGAGAATTCAGCCACAGACCCCAATGAGGCTGGATTCCAAGAATCCAGCCCCTTTGGGGCCCATGGCAGAACAGAGCACTCACCTCCGTCTCCCCCAGAATCCATCCAGGTTGGCTCCCTCCGTGCATCGATCCCATGGAGCTGGCCTCCGCGTCCTCATCACCGGTGATACGGCCAGCCTCCATTGCCGTGCCATGCCATATTGCTTCGCTGGGCTAACTAACTCTGGACGTGAATGGCTTCCACTACACCGTTTGTGTCCGTAAAGCTGTTATATTTACCTAAATGCAGCTATAAATTCCCCCCTCCCCAGACCAGAAAGGTAGGGGATCCATACACCCCTAAAGCCATCACTACTGCTAGCTATGCCACACCCCACCAATTCTGCCACACACACATGCTGCCACCTGTGCTTCACCCCACCTGATGGTTCTGCCCCTCCTGCCCCCACTGGTGCTTGCCACTGTCACCCTGCCTGCTGTCACCTGCTGCCATTGCTGCTTCTGCCCTGCCTGCCCTCTTCCCCTGTGCTCATCTAAGGAAAAAGGAAGCGGGAAGCAGCAAGGAAGAACCAACTTCCTGTTTGCTCAGTGCTGAGCAGAGGTTGACAGTAGGAAGAGGCGGGCGCCAACCTCGGCTTTAAAGTAATGTCTGTTTTGGCCCTCAGTCACCAGAACACTCATTCATTCATTCATTCATTCATTCAATTTATTAATCGCCCATCTGGCTGGTCACCCAGCCACTCTGGGCAAAGTACAATAATAGAAACAGTTTAAAACAATAAAATTCTACATTAAAAACATCATACTTCTAAGAATACCCAAACCCACCCCAAATGCCTGCCTGAACAACCACGTTTTTAATGCACGGCGGAAGCTCATTAGAGGGGGCATGGTGGAGTTCCCTAGGGAGGGAGATCCACAGAGTTGGGGCCACCACAGGGAAGGCCCTCTCCCTCGTCCAGTCTAGCTGTCCTGGCCGATGGGACAGAGAGAAGGCCATCCAAGGCTGATCTTGTTAAGCAGCCTGTCTGGTGTTGCTGGAGGCCCTCCTTAAGATAGGCTGGGCCGGAATCTTATAGAGTTTTAAAGGTCAAAACCAACACCTTGAATTTGGCCCGGAAAACAACTGGTAACCAGTGCAACTCCTTCATCACTGGAGTGATGTGATCTTGCAGGCGGCTGCCTTTAATCTGGCGAGCCACCGCGTTCTGTACCAGCTGCAGCTTCTGAACTGTCTTCAAGGGTAACCCCACATAGAGTGCATTACAGTAGTCTAGATGAGACTAGGGGTGGACGAAAGTCACTTACCTGTCCTCGAAGGACGTTCGCGGTGGGGGGGAGGCGCTTCGCTGGTCCCCCCGTGAAGTTCAGGCCGCGGGGGGGAGGCTTCCCGCCTCGGCCCGGCCGAAATTCAGGCCGGGGGGGGAGGCTTCCCGCCTCGCCCGGCCAAAATTCAGGCCGGGGAGGAGGCTTCCCGCCTCGCCCGGCCATGAACTCCAAAGGTTTTTTTTAAAAAAAAAACGCCCCCGTGATAGGCTACGTGACAATTAACGTAGCCTATCACGGCTAGATCTGCAAAGTCAGCCATTAATGGCTACGTAAATCGTCACGTAGCCTATCACGGGTGACTTTTAAAAAAAAAAAAGTGCGTACGCTAATGGCGGCCCCCATAGGGAGCTGCCATTCGCATTCCTTATTTGGTCGCTGTAGTCTACGTAAATCTTTACGTAGACTACGGCAAAAATAAGGGTAACGCAAATAGCGTTGCCCTTATTTTCACCGTAGTCTACGTAAAGATTTACGTAGACTACGGTGAAAATAAGGGCAACGCTATTACTACGTAAAGATTTACGTAGACTACAGCGACCAAATAAGGAATGGGAATGGTGGCTCCCTATGGGGGCTGCCATTATCCGTACGCGTTTTTTTTTTTTTTAAGTCACCCGTGATAGGCTACGTGACGATTTACGTAGCCATTAACGGCTGACTTTGCAGATCTAGCCGTGATAGGCTACGTTAATCGTCACGTAGCCTATCACGGGGGCGTTTTTGTTTTTGTTTCTTTTATTGCAATGGTGGCGGCGGCAGCCGGTCGAAAGACCAGCTGCCGCTCCCACCCCGCACGAACACCCGCCGAACCGCCGGCCGGACCTGCCGCCGGGAGGGACATTCGGCAAAGGTAAGTCCCGTCCCGGGGGGGGTGCGGGGTGCAGGGGGGTGCGGAGAATTTCTCTGCAAAACTTGTTCAGGGGGCCGAACACGTTGGCGCTCGGCCCCCCGAAGTTTCAGGGAGAAATTCTCCGCCATCCCTACATATCAGACGGAATTGGTACATAGGGATGTCAGAGAATTCCGCCATGGATCCCGGTGAGGCCGAATGCCAGTGCATTCGGCCCCCCAAGATCTGTGGCGGAACGGCCTGCCACCCCCCCGCAGATCCCACCCAGGACCAGACTTACCTGGGGCAGATCTTCCAGGTGGCAGTGGCTCTGGCGGCGGCTCCGGCGGCGGCTCCCGCGAAGGCGACAGCGGCTGGTCTTCCGACCAGCTGCCGCCGCTGCCATTTCCAGGCTTGTGGGGGGAAAAAAAAAAGACGTGATAGGCTACGTAAATCTTTACGTAGCCTATCATGGTTGGGGGTGGGTTAAAAAAAAAAAACGCATACGCAAATGGCGGCGGCTACAGCCACCACCATTTGCATTCCTTCTTTTTGGCCATCTTCATCTATGTAAATATTTATGTAGACTATGATGGCGAAAATCAAGGGGAACGTAAATAGCGTAGCAGGCGCTATTTGGGTCCCTTTTTTATTCACCGTTTTAGCCTACGTAAATCTTTACATAGGCTAAAATGGGGAATCAAAAGGGGACGTAAATGGCGCCTGCTACGCTATTTGCATTCCCCTTGATTTTTGCCATCATAGTCTACATAAATATTTACGTAGATTAAGACGGTAAAAAGAAGGAACGCAAATGGCGGCGGCCGCAGCTGCCGCCATTTGCGCACGCGTTGTGTGTGTTGTTGTTGTTTTTACCCAGAGCCCTCCGCGGCCGGAAATCCAGCTGCGGACAGCTCTGGCCTGGCTGGGCCGGGCCGGGCCTGGCCGGCTGCTCCGCGGCGCTGCCGTGGAGCACAGCCGGCCGTTCGAGGATTCCGGGGGGAGGGACGGAATTCCTCCCCTCCCACCATCAACATAATCTGTGAAAGGTAAGTCACTTTCGTACATCACTTTCGTACATCCAGTTTGGGTGCCGCCCACATTTTTTTTCCCTGTCTTTTCCTGTTAAGCTAATGACATGCTTCATTTCCATTGCCTGAGCAACTCCTGACTTCGAGAAGCCACGCAACCACTCCATTCTGTTTTGCTGGGTAACTCCCTTGCCCATCTTCCACATCTGCCTGTTCTGCCCTGTGTCACTGTAACACAGATCTTGTGAAGTGCTACCTTGGCCATGGACTTTTTACCTGCCCTCAGGACTTTGCAACAACTCACTTCCTCTGCCACAGTTGCCAGGGCCTGATCCTGAAAAGGCTGAATCTCCCAATGTGGATAAAATCTGTTCCAAAATCCATTGTGAAATCTGTTCCGTCTGCATTTCATGGATTGTCAGGTGCCTTTCGTTCCATGGTCCACTCATTGGCAGAATCAGATTTTTTTCCCCTATTTCTCAAATTTACACAAATCCAATTTACAAAAATGTGCAAATCCCCCCTCCCAAATCTACAAATCCCCCCCATGTGCATTTTCATGCTTTAGCCTGTGGGGGAAATACACATTTTCAGCTGTTTTTTTTTTTTTTAATTTTACACATTTTTATGACTAAATTTGCATAAAATTCCAGAAATAAACAAACAAAAAAACTGGTCCACAAGTCTGCAGAATCCATGCAACTCATGAAGACCTGGTCCATGGTGGAATCCGCAGCTTGGAGTCATAGAAATCAGAACTCATTTGATTCCGTTGCTGATTTCTCCAACATCCCTAGTTCCCAGTGCCAGACAGTGCAGCAGAATGCTCCATGAGCAGATTAGGATGGGCATACAAGAGGCCTTGTGTTGGGGGGGTGGGGGCAGGGCTGCATTTGTATGGATCTGCCTCAGTATATCGAGGCTGGCAGGGGACAGCCTGCAATAGCTTCTGAGAGTCAGACAATTGCAAGGCACCAGAATATGAGTATGGAGCTACAGCAATTAGGGATGGGGCAGAAATTTGTTCAGTTTGCATCTTAAAGCAAACCTAGTTTTCCACTTTGAACCAATACATAAATTGAAATTCACATATCTTTCTAAATTCACACTGCTCCAGATGTGCATCGTAGGTAGGGATATACGAAACACTTGCCTCCAGGTTCTGGGGGGCGTCCGTGGGGGGGGGGGAGGTGATTCATCCCTCCACCCAGAATCATCCCTGGCTGGCTCTGCTCTACAGCGAGTCTGCAGAGTCACCAGCCGGGCTCGTCCGCAGCCAGACTTCCATCCGCTGCCAGGCTGCGGCTACAAATGGCGTCCGGCATAGGGGACACCATTTGCATCCCTGCTTTAGCCGCAATAGGCTATGTATCACAAAATATCACAAAAAGTGTAGTGACGCAAATGGCGTAGTGGATGCCATTTGTGTCCCTGCTCTTTGCCGTGATAGGCTACGTAAACATTTACGTAGCCTATCACGGCTGCCTGCAAGGACGCAAATGGCGGCCGCTATGCTGGATGCCATTTGCAGCCACAGACCGAAGCAGCGGATGGCAGTGGATGGACCAGACCAGCCAGCAGCAGGTAGGGTCCATCCCAGGGGGATTTCAGGAGGGTGGGGGGGTAGTCCATTCCACCATGGACTCATTGGATTCCATGGCGGATTTCTCCACCATCCCTAATATTAGGGGAAAGTGCACACAAAAATGTGTATGTTAGAGAAAATAATATTTAAAATGTGTTACATTAGGAAAATTACCTGCAAAAAAAATTATATTAGGAAGAATTGCATACAAAAATGCATGCATTAGGAGAAATGTGAATAAAAATGCATATTAATCTTTATGCATTTAAAAAAAAAAAAACTCCCAATTTTGGGACAAACCAAACAAGAGAAATGAGAAACTGAGAGAAAGCAAGCTTCATTGATTCCATCCCTACAAGCAATCCCAGGTTTCTAAGAAGAATGTTGTTGTTTATTCGGTCAGTTGCTTCCGACTCTTCGTGACTTCATGGACCAGCCCATGCCAGAGCTTCCTGTTGGCTGTCGCCACCCCCAGCTCCCCCAAGGTCGAGTCCGTCACCTCCAAAATATCATCCATCCATCTTGCCCTTGGTCGGCCCCTCTTCCTTTTGCCTTCCACTTTCCCTAGCATCAGCATCATCTCCAGGGGATCCTGTCTTCTCATGATGTGGCCAAAGTACTTCAGTTTTGCCTTTAATATCATTCCCTCAAGTGAGCAGTCTGGCTTTATTTCTGGAGTATGGACTGGTTTGATCTTCTTGCAGTCCAAGGCACGCTCAGAATTTTCCTCCAGCACCACAGTTCAAAAGCATCTATCTTCCTTCGCTCAGCCTTCCTTATGGTCCAGCTCTCACAGCCATAGGTTACTATGGGGAATACCATTGCTTTAACTATGCGGACCTTTGTTGTCAGTGTGATGTCTCTGCTCTTCACTATTTTATCAAGATTTGTCATTGCTGTCCTCCCAAGAAGTAAACGTCTTCTGATTTCCTGGCTGCAGTCAGCGTCTGCAGTAATCTTTGCACCTAGAAAGACAAAGTCTGTCACTGCCTCCACGTTTTCTCCCTCTACTTGCCAGTTATCAATCAAGCTGGTTGCCATAATCTTGGTTTTTTTGAGGTTTAACTGCAACCCAGCTTTTGCACTTTCTTCTTTCACCTTCGTCATGAGGTTCTTCAGCTCCTCCTCGCTTTCAGCCATCAAAGTGGTATCATCTGCATATTGGAGATTGTTAATGTTTCTTCCAGCGATTTTAACTCTAGCCTTGGTTTCATCAAGCCCAGCACGTCGCATTATGTGTTCTGCATACAGGTTGAATAGGTAGGGTGAGAGTATACAACCCTGCCATACTCCTTTCCCAATCTTAAACCAGTCCGTTGATCCGTGGTCTGTTCTTACCGTTGCTACTTGGTCGTTATACAGATTCCTCAGGAGGCAGACAATATGACTTGGTATCCCCATCCCACCAAGAACTTGCCACAATTTGTTATGATCCAATAGATGTTTTTCTGAAACTCCCTGGCTTTCTCCATTATCCAGCGGATATTGGCAATTTGGTCTCTAGTTCCTCTGCCTTTTCGAAACCCAGCTTGTACATCTGGCAATTCTCGTTCCATGAATCGCTGGAGTCTCCCTTGCAAGATCTTGAGCATTACCTTACTGGCATGTGAAATAAGTGCCACTGTTCGATAGTTTGAACATTCTTTGGTGCTTCCCTTTTTTGGTATGGCGATATAGGTTGATTTTTTCCAATCTGTTGGCCATTCTTGTGTTTTCCAAATTTGCTGGCATATGGCATGCATCACCTTGACAGCATCATCTTGCAAGATTTTAAACAGTTCAGCTGGGATACCATCATCTCCTGCTGCCTTGTTATTAGCAACGCTTAAGGCCCATTCAACCTCACTCTTCAGGATGTCTGGCTCTAGCTCACTGACCACACTGTCAAATCTATCCCCGATATTATTATCCTTCCTATACAGATCTTCTGTATATTCTTGCCACCTTTTCTTGATCTCTTCTGCTTCTGTTAGGTCCTTGCCATCTTTGTTTTTGATCATACCCATTTTTGCCTGGAATTTACCTCCGATGTTTCTAATTTTCTGGAAGAGGTCTCTTGTCCTTCCTATTCTATTATCTTCTTCCGCTTCCGCACATTGCGTGTTTAAAAATAATTCCTTATCTCTTCTGGCTAACCTCTGGAATTTTGCATTTAATTGGGCATATCTCCCCCTATCACTGTTGCCTTTTGCTTTCCTTCTTTCCTGGGCTGCTTCCAGTGTCTCAGCAGGCAGCCATCTTGCCTTCTTGGTTTTCTTTTTCTTTGGGACATTTTTTGTTGCCGCTTCCTGAACAATGTTGTGAACTTCTGTCCATAGTTCTTCCAGGACTAGGGATGGCAGAGAATTTCTCCAAGAATCTCAGGGAGGCCGAATGCCAACGCATTTGGCCCCCCAAAATTGGAGGTGAAATTCTCCGCCACCCCCCCCGCCACCCCTCCCCCAGGATGGGACTTACCTCCCTCGAATGTCCCTCTCGGCGGCGGGTCCCAGCGGCGTTTCGGCGGCGGTTTGGCAGGGGCGGGGGCAGCGGCAGGTCTTCCGACTGGCTGCCACCACCGCCATTACAAAGTGAATGTAAAAAAACACACACACACGTGATAGGCTACGTAATAGGCTATGTAATGATTTACGTAGCCTATCACGGCTGACTTTGGAAATCTAGCCGTGATAGGCTACGCAAATCGTTACGTAGCCTATCACGGGTGTGTGTGTGTGTTTGTTTTTTACTTTTTTTTCGCGGCCGGGTAGACGGGGCGCTCCTACCCAGCCTGAATTTCGCCGGCGAGGGATGGGGCGCCTCCCCCCCGGCCTGAATTTTGGCCGGGCGAGGCAGGGTGCCTCCCCCCCCTCACCTGAACTTCGGGGGGAGAAGTGAAGCACCTCCCCCCCACCGCGAAGCAAGCTGCAGGACAAGGTAAGTCCCTTTCGTCCATCCCTACAAAATTCTATCAGCCTATGTCCTGCTTCATTTTGTTCTCCCAGACCATGCTTGCCTGTAATTCCAGGTGTCGTTTGACTACCCACCTTAGCATTCCAGTCTCCTGTAATGAAAATAACATCTTTTTTTGGCATACTATCCAGTAGATGCTGCAGATCCTCATAGAACTGATCTACTTCTGCTTCTTCAGCATCTGTGGTTGGGACGTATATTTGGATCACTGTGATGTTAAACGGCTTACCCTGAATTCGAATTGAGATCATTCTGTCATTTTTTGGATTGTATCCAAGCACTGCTTTAGCCACTTCATTATTAATTATGAAGGCTACTCCATTTCTTCTGTGGTCCTCTTGTCCACAGTAGTAGATGGTGGTCATTTGATGTGAAGTGGCCCATTCCAGTCCATTTCAGTTCACTGACACCCAAAATGTCTATATTTAATCTTGACATCTCCCCAATAACCACATCCAATTTGCCCTGGCTCATAGATCTTACATTCCAGGTTCCTATGGTGTGTTGATCTTTAGAACATCGGATTTGTCATTCACCACCAGCACCATTTAAGAAGAATACTTGCATGGAACCTGTGTTTTCAAATACCTGTTTCTGACATAACACTTTACGTTTGTAGGTGTACATTCAAAAAATCTTAGTTGTAGTCCTTTAAGACAAGTAATGTTTGAAGAGACTTTAAGTTGTAGCTCAAAGTGCAACATGCAAACCGTTTCTGTGTCACTCAGGGAATTGAACTGCCTGCTATTTCCTATAAGTTATCCTGACCCATGTCTCTTCCAGGTCAGACAAAGTGCAACTCAAGTTCAAGTGTGTCGATATCTCCAGGGGATTTGGAACATCAGCCTGCTGTTCATCAGAAAGTGCCCAAGGACTCAAGAAGGCAAAAGGATGTGGGAGGGATGAAAGAAATTAAGTTCAACACTCTTGGCAAGAACTGGGAGGTTTCTGTGCAGGTGGTACAAGAGCCGGGAATGAGCAATGAAGCAGCACCGCAAAATGTGATGGAGACTGATGTCTCTAGATTGAAAGACAGTCCTGGCTGGAATTATGGCTCAGGAACAAGCAGTGCAGGCTGGTGGCTGAGAATCCATCCTGGTTTTCAGTCAGAACTCTAAAGGGGCTATCCAAGGTGCTGAATACTATTCCCCCAAATAGGTTCAGCACCTTGGATAGCTCCTTTTGAGTTCTGGCTCATTCTGACTTAAACCCAGAATGGATTTACAGCGCCACTGAAGACAGAGCCAGCAGCCTCCACTGAGAACAAGCCTAAACTATTATATTGTGATGCAAATAAATTTATTTACACTGCCTGTCCGTGCTTGTTATATGGGAGGGGTGCACAACCTTTTCAGCCCTGAGAACCACAAGTGATATTTGAACTCAGAGGCAACCACCTGACCAATGCAGGGCAGGAGAAGCACAGAGGGGACCATTCCCACTGTGCTTCTCCTGCCGTGCATTTGTGCCTAGACCGCCGATTTCGGCTGTCTAGCCATGGGAAGGCAGAGCGGGGGAGGAGGCTGCAGGACAACAAATAGGGTGTGTCGTACTGGCATTTCCACCTTCCCCGGCCTGGAATGCCTCCCAGAACACCCCATTTTGGCTGCTCTGTGCTCCTCTTCCAAGTGGAAAGCACGGGGCTGCTCCATACTGCCTGCGAGGCAGAGTGGAAGGGGGGAAGGTCAGTTCTCCGGAAACCGAACTTGGAGCATGGGTTCCAAGGTCGGTTCCCGGAAACCCACTTATGTTATGGCCATCTAGCCGCTGTCTAGCAGGCATAGGATTGCTCCCCCCATGAAATAAGGCAATAGTTAGTACATTAGGTGTGATCCTTGCCAGGCTTAAGAATCATGGTAATATAAGCATTGTTTAATGATGAAGAAAGGGATCCCACCTAAAAAATTTGGTTACAGAGGCAGTACAGCTTTGGTGCTAAAAGGCTGGAGAATGTTTTATTCCACGCAACTGGGAAACCATCTGGACCAGGTGATTTCCCAGCGTTCATATTCATAATTGCCTTCATAATTTCCTCCAAACACAAATGAGCCAAAAGAAGCTGTCATTGTGAAGAATCTAAGCATGGAAGATCAATACAAGAAAAAAGCTCCCATATCTTGCTCTGATATCTTGCTACCAGCACTGTAAAGATGAGAATAAAACTTTAAAAATTGTGAGTTTATATCTATAGGAGAAGGATATACTTTGTCACTCTACTCTTTAATAGCTAAAAGGATATTTTTATGTTGATGCTATTTAAGATGATGTGCAAAGATCTTACTAGGGCGTTCACCATTTTCCCAATATATTTGTCATAAACAAGTCAGAGCAAATTCTGCCAGCTGTGAAAGAATATTATTCAACTCATGATTAGCATTCTGCAGCTCTTGATAAAGTTGTCTAGTAGGGGAAATGGCAAATGGAGTTATAAGAGATTTCAACTTCTTATTTAAAAATATGTGTTGTGTTTAAAACGTATAAGAAACATAAACAATAATTCGGCCCCTTATGAAAGCATTACTGGCCTCCCACTAAAGAGTGCACAAACCTGCCATGCCCTCATTAGTATTAAAATACTCAGTTCAGCTAACATCTTAGTTTTAAATTTCTTATCATTGAGAAGAGAAATATTAAGTCACCAAAGACCGGGGTCCCTAGGTGTGTCAGAAAATTGCAGTTCCAAATATACTGGGGCGTGATCTGACACTACTCATGTGTCAATCCTGCAGTCTTTTATTTGACATACCAAAGATGTAGAGACCCAAAAATAATCTAATCTAAAGCAATTATGGTGAACTGAAAGTATACTCTCTGTCAGCAGGATGTAAAATTCTTCAAGCATCCATTCAACCATGTTCCATCATGTAAGCCTGGAGTGCCAGTCTCACAGCAGATTGGGTCTTAGGAGGAGGTGTACTCCCATCCAGCAAAGGGTCTAAGACCTTGTAAAGTCCCTACCCACAGTAAAATAATCATAAGCGATATCAACCAGTTTAGCAAAACAATCATGAAACACAACTGCAGCATCAGTATTAGGCCCATATACATTGATCACAGCAATTAATTTATCCATATACTTCCCAGTCAGGATCAAAAAACACCCCTCAGTGTCAAGAATCACTGAACTGAAATAGAAAGTTGCTTATGAATTAAAATTGCAAACCCTTTACACCATGTTGAAGTATCTGTAACATCAACCTCACCGACCCACTCCTTTTGCAATATGTGTCCATCTATAGTCATCAAATGGGTTTCTTGTTAAAAAGCCATATCAATGTTAAGCTCTGTTAACTTAGCAAGAACTCTTTTTCTGCTTGTTTAGAATTCGCAGCCCCTTGACGTTCCATGAAGTCACATTATGCAATGAAAAAGCAAAAGCAAATTATTTGCCTCTCCACCCAAATACATCTTTTCAAATTTGCAAAAAATAACTAAATTTGTATAGCATAAGGAGTATAACAAATATATCCTTAGTTTACAGTAAGGACTAACCATTTCAAACATAATGAGAATAATTTTTATTATATAGAAACTGAGAAAAAAATGTAAATTACTCAAAGGTATAAACAGTAATTGAAAATACCGCCCCCAATAAAAATAAAATGATCCAATTTGTGTCCAAACATTTAACCTAATTCCAAAAAGAAAAAAAAGTGCCAAAACCCCAACCAAAACAACAACAACAAAAAACCTTAACAAAAACAAAAAATAAAAGCTTTTGCCTTCTGTTTGGACCGCAGTACTCAGCTAGGTCCCTCCCACATACTGAATGCATACATAGAGCAAGATTACAAACAGACTTAACAAGCAAGAAATAATAATAGTAATAATTTTTAAAAGAATAAAAAATGGGTATCTAAGGTAATATTTTATCTGGAGATAGATGATTAGATAGATAGATAGATAGATAGATAGATAGATAGATAGATAGATAGATAGATAGATAATAAAATTTATAAAATAATGTTTAGGGAGCAATCCTATGGGGATAGTCAGCTGCCTCTGAACTCGGGGGCAACCAATGCAGGGCGGGAGGAACACAGAGGGAATTGTCTCCTCCATGATCCAGCCACCCTGCATTCGTGGCAAGGGGAGTGTAGAGGCTGGATGATACATAAGAAATGTTGTACCGGCACTTCCACACTCTCTGCCCCGCCCCAGGGAATGCCCCCTTCCCCCACCCACTCCATGCTGCTCTTAAGAGCATGGAGCACAGGGACAATCTACAGGGAGGTGGTTCTCTGGGAACTGACCAATCCTATGGCTGTCTAGCCACTGTCTAGCGGCCATAGGATTGCACACTTTATGTGATAATTACATATAACCTATGTTTAATCAAAATATGTACACAGATGCAAATTATATATGTGTGGTAATATGTATCCAAGGGGGGGGGGGAAGAAAGAAAGGGGGAAGAATAGAAAAAGAAAAAAGAAAAAAAGGGGGAGAAGGGAGAAGCAATAGAATGTGATGCAATGAAGTCTGCTGCCCAGACTTACCGTCAGAAAACACCAGTACAAAATCAAAACAAGACATGGAAATATTGGCTAACAACCAAAACAAAAAAAAACAAAAAACTGGCTGAAGATTCAAGGAGCTAAAGAAGACAGATCCTTGGTTTTAATTTTGATGCCAGTGAGAAAAGATTCTGCAGCATCAGAACTGAAAAACATCTTCATTTGGCCTTTGAAAAAAATGCAAAATGTGGCAGGCTATTTGATATGGTATTGCAAATGGATTTGCTTTGCAAAATTTCTCACCTTGGTAAACTGTCTTCTTCTGTCAGCGATTTCTTTAGTATAATCAGGGAAGAACATAATCTTATCATTGGCTGGCCCCCACCGAAGCTCTCCTCTCTGCCTGGCTGTACACAGCAGATATTCTTTAATAGAGGTCCGTAGAAACCAAACAATAACCGGCCTCGCTCTAGAACCTCACATAGAACCAGGAACACAATAAGCACGCTCAATATCAAGTGGAAGATCAGAAGGCAGCAGCAATAACTCACGCAGAAAAGTATCCATAAACTCAGCAAGACAGAGGTCTGTCACCAACTCCCTAAGGCCAAGAATATGCAGATTACCTCTTCAAGCGAGGGCTTCTAACTGAGAAATTCAAACAGAGAATTCACTGTGAGAGGCATCCATTGCAGTTTCGTGAGCAGTGATCTGGTCTTCAAGTGCACCGACTTTTGACTCCATCTTTTGAGGATGAACATCTATTGAATTGACAGACCCTTGAAGTATTGATGGAATCCTGAATTGATTTCAACTGTTCAAGCTGCTTTGACTGAAAAGATAACTGTGAAGAAAGATTTTTTATCAAAACAAAGAGCTCTTCTCCCTCAGTCACAGCTTTAGAAACCTTTGCAGGGGGGGGGGTGGCATTGGTGGCGGAGGTGGCATTCCTAAGCTTTTCTTCCCTTTCAGCGTAGCCATGACCCTCTAGCCTCCCAAAGCAAAACTAGCAAAACAAAAACTTAAAAGTAGGTTAGTAGCAAATGCCCAGATAATGCAACAGTCTCAAAGAGGTGTTTTTTTAAAAAGCTGAAACTCGGATGAGATACAGCAAAGCTCCGATTATGATGCCATCTCCAATCCTTGCCTTGGTGGTTTGCAGCTGAACATGTGAAGCAACTCAATTGGAAAGCATTGTGTGAGAAATTATATGAACGTTTTGTCTATGAAGTTTGATTTGTGATGACTGGCTCATTTACACATGCATACTGCCACACAGTCATCAAGCAGGGAATATGCATATGCAAACCAAGCCAAGAAATGCAATAGCGGGGAACTGGTGTACACATGCCTTGTGGTATATCACAAATTATTTACTCAGTAAGGATGTCATCTTTCATACAGGAGGAATTGAGCCCTAGTTCATACAAACTGCAGATGAAGTGGTAAACCCTGTATCTAGGTTGCAGTACCACTTCAGCCTGCATGTGCAGTAATCACAGGGTTCAATACTTGTGGGGGGGGGAATCCCTGCACCTAGAAAACTAACCTATCAGGGAGAAGGCTAGGTTAGAACCTTTCCCCCTAGCATATAATTTTCCGTGTGCATGGAGTTTTTATCTAGTTATGTATTTAATGTATGGCATTCACCCATACTCAATATAAAGTGGTACAGTCCAGAAACAGGTTTAGCAAGTGATCTGCTGTTGTCTGAACTATGCCTTAATAGTTTGTTAGTAAGCACCACGATGAAGCCTTCTCCTTTTATATTTCACAAATGGCTGTATTAAAGTATGCTCTTCTGTTTCTGATGAGTTATACCTGTCTCTTTCCTTTTTCCTGGGTAAATTGCTTTAATCTGACAGCTATGTATTACAACTTGCTAAACTTTATTCGCAAGCAAGCCCCAAACTATGCAATCTCCCCTGACTAGGTTATAGATTGCAATAAAATGTATTGATTCTAATTTGCCAAAACTATTTTGCACTGTCTCAGGCTCCTTGCTCATTTGTCACCTGGCTTCAGTACTTGTGCTTAACAAGCATCTGTCAGTAGCACAGCCCTGGATTGGCTTTAAAACAATTACACAATTCTTGGGGGTTGCAATTCTTGGGACATGAAGCAGGTCTTACTGTGTAAACAAACAGGATTTCCATGGAATATAGCTAATCCATTACAAAATCTCTATGCAGAAGGAAAGGGTTTAAAAAAATATTTTCTACTGATGCATAATTCAGTGCACTTCAAAGGTATGGTGATCAGGCAAGCCATGTTCCTTTCATTTATTAAATGCAATTTTTAAAACTTGTGGCTCAGAATATGTTTGATTATGATCCTCTAATGAGATGGGTATTCCATGTAGCACAAATACTAGCCAGGAATGTGGTGGTTAAGAGTGGCTGTGGATGCACCTTCTCATAACATCTGTGGTTCAAGTAATCATATCAATTCATTTCCTATAGGAAAATATTCTTTCCATTTTAAAATGGGCAGCAAAACACCTGGAGGGCTGTCTGGTATAGTAGACAGAATGGCCTCTTTCATACATAGTTTAGCACTATGTCAATAAGCTGCTTAAGCACCTCCAGTGAAGGGGAGCCCAGCGTTTCATGAGGCTGCCTGCTCCATGTTCTGTAAAGATGTTTCTCCTACTGTTTCGCAGAAATCTGCTTCCTTGCAATTTCTACCCACTAGTTTTAGTCCTGCATTCTGGAGCAGCAGAGAACAAGTCTGCTCCATCTTCTGTGTAACACCCCTTTCAGATATTTGAGGACTACCATTTTTTCCCTTTAATCTTATCTTCTCCAGGCTGAACATACCCAGCTCTTTTAACTGTTCTTCATAGGATTTTGTTCCCAGACCCCTTACCATTCTGGTTGCCCTCCTCCCCAAGAAAGTTCTAAAACACACACACACACACACACACACACACACACACACACCCTTCAGCATCCAACTGGATTCTGCCTTGCCAACTTCTAAGCAAGAACCATTCCAGGAATAAGGATCTGCAAAACCCACATGCCATCATTCGCAAAAGGATCCATATTATGTGTACCAGTCCCTGTTAGCCAGGTCCCTGACATTTAAGTGAGCAGGGAAGCATTTCCATGAAAGGACTGTATGTATTTGGAATTAAGCACTGCATTGGGATGCTGGACTACACAGTTTGAGTGTCCTCACTCTGAATGTTCCCAGTGAGATGTTCCTAACATCTGATGAGGGATTCAGTGAATTTCTGGGCTTTTCTATTTCTGATGCAAATAAAAATAAAAACCACATATTGCAGCTATGTATACGTGTCCCAAATAAAGGAATGGGTTTCTGAAAAGTTGTCATCACAGATCTGGGGGAAAGAAAAAAAAAAGTGCTGATTCGATGTGCAAGGGATTGCACTACTAAGCCAATCGTGCAGAACAGAGAAGGGTGTGAAACAGTCCATCCTGTTAAGAAACAGCCTAGCACCATGCATAATAACAGCAAGCCTTTCAGCATTTTGAAGGTAATACAATGTCACTATGTGAATTAATAATTGAGAAAATGCAATGGTGAGAATTTCATTTGGTTCATTTTTTTTAAGAACTTACAAAATTTTGCACGTTTCTTTATAAATGAGTAGAAACAACTTGAGATTTAAGGCACAATCCTCTGCATGTTCAGACAGAAGAAGTCCTACAATTCCCAGCATTCCCCAGCCCATGTGGCTGGCTGGGGAATGCTGGAAGTTGTAGGACCTTTCTCTCTAAACATGCAGAGGATTGTGCCCTTAAAGTGGGAGAAAGCAAAACTGATGGATTTGAGTACTTTGGTCTCAAAAGTCTGTCTTTAAATCCCTGTGTATTCAACCATGTCATTGCTTAATTAGGGTTGCCACCTCTTTTTTCTGACAAGCTCCTTATCTCTAACAGCTACATGGCAGGCAGGTACAACATGGTCCTCTCTATGCTGGGCATAGCTGTACCTATAGCACTTAGCAAGTACAGATAGGTGAGAATTTCATTCAGTTAAAAATTTGCAGATGAACCTGAGCATTAAAAAAAAATGAATGTGGGAGGAAGTGAACCTGACAGATCTGTCCATTCCTGGGGAAAACCTTATAAAAAGGATATCTTCAGCTCTTCAGAGAAATGTACCAAATGTACAATGCTATCAATATCAGTGGAGACAAGAGGGATGATGTTGCACATCCCTATGTAGATGCAGCTAAACGTGACACAAGCAGGTTCAGAAAACTGTTTTTCACACAACACTGTCAAATATTCCTATGATGTCATTATGATGACACCTCTTCTCCAGGGGAACATTACACCTCAATACTCTCCAAAAGGGGCTGTATTAATAACCTGTTCCTTGCAAGGTGTGGCTGGGAATTCTTGAAAGACGAACTGCTTTCTGAACCACTTCTGTGTTTTATTTGGATCTGTGGTGCTACCATTTTTGTTCAAACCCTAACACCTGAGGACAGATTGAAAATATTAGAAAAGATGCAGATAAAAGAGGACATGAGAAGAAGGTCTTTCTGGTCTAGCATCCTCTTTCCAGCTGTGGCTAGCCAGATGCTTCTTGCAAGCTTAGAAGCAAAGCAGGAGACCTCTGTTGTTTGTCATCAACATCTGGTCTTCAGAAGTACATTGCCTTGGAACATAGAGAAGGTTCCTTTTAGCTGTCATAGCTAATAACCGTTGATAAGCCTATCCTCCATGAATTTGTCAAATCCCTTTTTAAAACGATCTAAGCTAGCTCCTCACTCATGAGGAAATGTATCTTAAACACCGCATTAGCAAAAAAGTCCCTAATCATAAGAGCATCAGAATTAGCTGTCAAATAAGGCAGCAGAATCTCTGTCTTTGGATGTGGAAAGAGTGGGAGAATATAATATAATGGCTCATAAGACAACATGTTCCAGACAACACATCCTACTGTTGGGTCAGGAATTGCTGACCCCATTGGCTGTTGGGTTCAAGAATTGCTCAATTTAGCATTTTCCTTACTTTTTGACATTGACATTTTCCAAACATTAAGCCCCTTTGATGCAGTTTTCTACCATTCAGTTTCTCTGGGTAGTTGTTGTTTTTCTTCCCAAATGTCAGATATTGGTGATTCATGCTAATGTGCACATAACTGTAAAGTATTTCAGCTTTTCAAGGGATTCCAAGGTGCCTCAGCCAATTGGGTAACATTGTAAGGGATTCAACATGGAAAGGTCTGAACTGAGGGGGCAGAACCCACAGGCCAGGAGATGTACAGGGCGTAGGGATGTCAGAGAATTCCGCGATGGATCTCGGTGAGGCCGAATGCCAGTGCATTCGGCTCCCCCGAACTCTGTGGCAGAACGGCCTGCCACCCCCCGCCACCCCCCGCGGATCCCCCCCGGGACGAGACTTACCTGGGGCGGATGTTCTGGGCAGCGGCGGCTTTGGCGGCAGCGGCAGTGGCAGCTGGTCTTCTGACCGGCTGCTGCCACCGCCATTTGCAGGCTGGAGGGGGGGGGTTACAGAGACGTGATAGGCTACATAAAGATTTACGTAGCCTATCATGGCAGGGTTAAAAAAAAAACATGTGTACGCAAATGGCGGCGGCTACGGCCATCGCCATTTGCATTCCTTATTTTTGGCCGTCTAGTCTACGTAAATATTTACGTAGACTATGACGGCAAAAATAAGGGGGAACGCAAATAGTGTAGCAGACGCTATTTGCATTCCCCCTTATTTTCGCCATCTTAGTCTATGTAAATATTTATGTAGACTAAGACGGTGAAAATAAAGGGGAACGCAAATAGCATCCACTACACTATTTGCGTTCCCCTTTATTTTCGCCATCATAGTCTACGTAAATATTTACGTAGACTAAGATGGCCAAAAATAAGGAACGCAAATGGCGGCGGCCATAGCCACCGCCATTTGTGTATGCGTTTTTTGTTTGTTTGTTTGCTTTTACCCAGAGCCCTCCGCGGCTGGAAATCCAGCTGCAGACGGCTCTGGCCTGGGCCTGGCTGGCTGCTCCGTGGAGCCGCTGCGGAGCACAGCCAGCCGTCGAGGTTTCCGGGGGGGAGGAACGGATCACCTCCCCCCCCATTGAGGATTCCGGGGGGAGGGACGGAATGCCTCCTCCCCCACCATGAACATAATCCGCGGAAAGGTAAGTGACTTTCGTACATCCCTAACAGGGCGGCGGCACCAGTATGCACAGCACCATCCATTGCTCTACTCACTTTAAGCCCTCACAAGTGCAGGTAAATGCCTGAACAGGACTGTAGATTGGGTAGTATCCAATGGTGGCTTTACACTACTGGAAAAGCACTTCAGCTTGTGCTAGGTAAGGCACTCAATTCTCACTGATCTCTCCCCTATCTTATTTATTTATTATAATACTTTTATACCTCTTGCTATATCAACATCCTTAAGCAGTTCACATTAAAATACAGTATAAAATATTTTTTAAAACATATAAAAATGAGATAAAAATTATGAATAATTAAAAATATTACAGGACCATAACAATAAAGCAAGGTAGTACTAGAGGCCCTCCCAGCTCAGAGACAGCCTGTGTGAACAATCACATTTTCAATAGGCATTTAAAACTTTCCACCATTTCTGCCTCTCGAACCACATGTGGACGAATGTTCCAAAGAGTGAGTGCCACCACTGAGAAGACCCGCCTACATGTTGCTATCTGATGACATTCCATTGCCTGAGGAATGACCAGTAAAGCCTCCTCAGAAGACCTCAGGGGTTGACTAGGTAAATATGGGGGAAGACAGTCAGCTAGGTATCCTGCGCCAAGGTCCTTTAGGGTTTTGTATGTCAATAACAAAACCTTGAACATAGCTCAGTAGCCAATAGGCAGCCAGTGCAGTTCTGTTAACACAGGTCTAATGTGTGTATATCTAGGTGCTCCACTGAACTTCCTACCTGCTGCATTCTGCACTAACTGCAGCTTCCAAATCAGGCACAACAAGGACAGCCCCACATAGAGTGCATTGTTGTTGTTGTTGTTGTTGTTGTTCAGTCGTGTCCGACTCTTCGTGACCCCATGGACCATAGCATGCCAGGCCTTCCTGTCCTCCGCTCTCTCCCAGAGTGTGCTCAAGTTCATATTCATTGCATCGGTGATGCTATCTAGCCATCTCATCCTCTGCCGTCCTCTTCTCCTTTTGCCTTCAATCTTGCCCAGCATCAGGGTCTTTTCCAGTGACTTTTCTCTTTGCATTAGGTGGCCAAAATATTTGAGCTCCAGCTTCAGTATCTGTCCTTCCAATGAGCACTCAGGGTTGATTTCCTTTAGGATGGACTGACTTGACCTCCTTGCAGTCCAGGGGACTCGTAAGAGTCTTCTCCAGCACCACAATTCGAAAGCATCAATTCTTCGGTGCTCAGCCTTCCTTATAGTCCAGCTCTCACAGCCATACATTACTACTGGGAAAACCATAGCTTTGATTAGACAGACCTTTGTCAGCAAGGTGATGTCTCTGCTTCTTACTATGCTGTCTAGGTTTGCCATAGCTTTCCTCCCAAGGAGCAAGCGTCTTTTAATTTCATGGCTACAGTCACCATCTGTGATGATCTTGGAGCCCAAGGAAATAAAACCTGTCACTGCTTCCATTTCTTCCCCTTCTATATGCCAGGAAGGGATGGGGCCAGATGCCATGATTTCAGTTTTTTTAATGTTGAGTTTCAAACCAGCTTTTGCACTTTCCACTTTCACCCTCAACAAGAGGCTCTTTAGATCCTCTTTGCTTTCTGCCATTAGGGTGGATAGAGTGCATTACAGTAGTCTAATTGTGAGGTTACCAGTGCATGGATCACAGTGGCTAGGCTATCAACTCTAGATCTCCATGTCCCTCCCCCAAAGTTGGTCTTGAGAATTAGGGAATCCTCTGAAACAGTTTGAGATGTTTTATGAAGGGCTGTAGGGTGATTAGCAAAAATCAGGTGCCTTGACTTATGCTTTCTGCTAGTGCAAAGCCACCATTGGACATAACCCATAACCAACCAAACATTTTCCTTAGGACTGAAATAACCATTAGACTAAGAAAGGTACAATAGGTCCTTCCACTACACAATGAAGGAAACTGACCAATATGGACAGTACTTCTATGTGTGAACAGCTTAGAACATAGTGTTCATATACTACCCCCACTCTCCAGGAGTGCTAAATTTAGGTCTTGGGACTGTAAAGCTAAACCAAATGCAAAATTCAGAATTCATTAAATTAAATTTGGGTTTAACAATTCAGTTCCATTCTACTCAGTTAATATGCCTGTGTGTGTCTATACACATACACACCCCATCATCAATTAAATGGTGGTTAATTCATTCCATTTAAATTCTATGTTATAAGAGCTATTCATGTTTTAAATGCACGAACTACAATTCAGTGAGAATAAGTTTATTTTGAGGGCTTCTTCCTGTCAATTTATCTTCTGCAAATGTGACAGAACAGAACATTTTCTGCTGGCTAACACTGGGTCTGGGAAGTTTGTTGCCATTTGCAGCACTCTACATGATTTTAGTCCCTTTCTTTATTGGAAGTTTCAATGCGCATTCCTATCCCATAGCCTTCTCCCAGCCCCTTCCTCTCCTTTTCAGAACAAAATGCATGTAACAAAGCCCTAACAATTGTTTTTTGTTGAATGAACACTTGCCCTGGGAGGTGGCAATTTTTTTAGCCTTTTCCTCTGTCATTTTTAACTACCTCAGGGTTCACTTCTGGGTGCAGAAAATACATAACTTGTTGCATTTCCTATATGTCACCTGTGTTCCATCCATCACACAATGTGACACATCTGGAACTTGTGAAGGAAAGATAGCATTCGGGGTGGGCATGAGTGAGGAAAGGGTAACAATAAAAGGAGTAAGCAATTTCTCCTTCAGCAAGCTCTTAACTCTTGTCAGAGTTTGAAGTCGTTAAGTTCTATTTATTGACAGGCTTTCTATGTTTATTCCTATGCTGTTTATAGTTATTGCTCTGTTATATATTTTATGATTTTAATTATGTGGATTACTGTTAATTCTGATTGTTGTATTCCGTTAGATGCTTTAAATGCCTCCATAAGGAGGGGGAAAGTGGGATAAGATAATATCAACAACTATAACTATTATTATTGTTGTTGTTGTTGTTGTTATTATTATTTCCATTTTCCTGGCACAACAACCTTGTCAGTGGCTCTAAAATAGCCAGGACTTCTTCAAATAAAAACTATATGCTATGAATTATGCCAAGTATTGCCAATCAGCTGGTGTTTTTACTAATCTAACTACTCAAGCCATCTTCCGTCCAGGACTGTAAGCTTCAAGTGTTTAACTGGGTGAGGAGATGTTAAACCCCATGGAATGTATCACAAGGCTAAAAGATATGACGCCGGAAGATGAGCCCCTCAGGTCGGAAGGTGTCCAATATACTACTGGGGAAGAGCAGAGGCAATTTCCAAGTTGCGCCAGAAAGAGTAAAGCGGCTGGGCCAAAGCCGAAAGCACACTCAGCTGTGGATGTATCTGGTGGTGAAAAGAAAGTCCGATGCTGTAAAGAACAATATTGTTTAGGAACCTGGAATGTAAGATCAATGAATCAAGGTAAGCTGGAGGTGGTCAAACATGAGATGGCAAGATTGAACATCGACATCTTGGGAATCAGCAAACTAAAATGGACAAGCATGGGCGAATTTAATTCAGGTGACCATTATATCTACTACTATGGGCAAGAATCCCTTAGAAGAAATGGAGTAGCACTCATAGTCAACAAAAAGGTGGGAAAAGCAGTACTGGGGTACAATCTCAGAAATGATAGAATGATCTCAGTACGAATCCAAGGCAAACCATTCAACATCACAGTAATTCAAGTCTATGCCCCAAACACTGATGCCGAAGAGCTGAGGTTGATCTGTTCTATGAAGACCTACAACACCTTCTAGAACTAACACCAAAAAAAGATGTCCTCTTCATCATAGGGGATTGGAATGCTAAAGTAGGAAGTCAAGAAATCACCGGGATAACAGGCAAGCATGGCCTTGGTGTACAAAATGAAGCAGGACAAAGGCTAATAGAGTTTTGCCAAGAGAACACGCTGATTATAGCAAACACTCTTTTCCAACAGCACCAGAGGCGACTCTACACATGGACATCACCAGATGGTCAATATCAAAATCAGATTGATTATGTACTATGCAGCCAAAGATGGGGAAGCTCCATACAGTCAGTAAAAACAAGACCTGGAGCTGGCAGTGGCTCAGATCATGAGCTGCTTCTTGCAAAATTTTGGCTTAAATTGAAGAACGTAGGGAAAACCACTCAACCATTCAGGTATGACCTAAATCATATCCCTGATGAATGTACAGTGGAGGGGACAAATAGATTTCAGGGATTAGACCTGATAGACAGAGTGCCTGAGGAACTATGGACAGAGGTCCAATGTTCAGGAGGCAGCAACGAAATCCATCCCAAAGAAAAAGAAATGCAAGAAAGCCAAGTGGCTGTCTGATGAGGCTTTACAAGTAGCTGAGGAAAGAAGGGAAGTGAAAAGGAAGGGAGAAAGGGGAAGATATACCCAACTGAATGCAGATCTCCAGAGAATAGCAAGGAGAGACAAGAAGACCTTCTTAAATGAACAATGCAAAGAAATTGAGGAAAACAACACAATGGGAAAGACTAAAGATCTCTTCAAAACAATTGGAGATCTCAAGGGAACGTTTTGTGCAAAGACGGGCATGATAAAGGACAAAGAAGGCAGGGACCTAACAGAAGCAGATGAGATTCAGAAGAGGTGGAAAGAATACACAGAAGAACTATACAGGAAAGATCTTAATGTCCCTGATAGCCATGACAGTGCAGTCACTGAACTTGAGCCAGACATCGTCGAGAGTGAAGTCAAGTGGGCCTTAGGAAGCATTACTAACAACAAAGCTAGTGGAGATGACAGTAATCCAGCTGAGCTATTTAAGATCCTAAAAGATGATGCTGTTATAGTGCTGCACTCAATATGCCAACAAATTTGGAACACTCAACAGTGGCCACAAGTAAGGATGGACGAAAGTCCCTTACCTGGTCCCGCAGCTTGCTTCGTGGTGAGGGGGAGGTGCTTCGGTTCTCCCCCCGAAGTTCTTGGTGGGGGTGAGGCGCCCCGCCCCTCCCAGCTGAAATTCAGGCCGGGGGGAAGCGCCCCATCTCCCCTTCCGTGAAATAAAAAAAGTTAAGTAAAAAAAAAAACACACACGTGATAGGCTACGTAATGATTTACATAGCCTATCACGGCTAGATAAAATAAGTGTTGCCTTTATTTTCGCCGTAGTTTATGTAAATCTTTACGTAGATTACCCCTGCCCAAATAAGGAACGCAAATGCGGCACCCATGGGCGCCTCCATTTGCATACGCGCTTTTATTTTTTCAAAGTCACCCGTGATAGGATACGTAACGATTTACATAGCCTATCATGGCTGACTTTGAAAATCTAGCCGTGATAGGCTACGTAAATCGTTATGTAGCCTATCATGTTTTTTTTTTTTTTAACTTTTCTTTGTAATGGCGTAAATGTTTACACAGACTACGGCAAAAATAAGGGCAACGCAATAGCGTTGCCCTTATTTTCGCCGTAGTCTACGTAAAGATTTATGTAGACTACAGCGACCAAATAAGGAATGAGAATGGTGGCTCCGTATGGGGGCCGCCATTATCCGTACACTTTTTTTTTTTTTTAAGTCACCCGTGATAGGCTACGTGATGATTTACATAGCCTATCACGGCTGACTTTGCAGATCTAGCCATGATAGGCTACGTTAATCGTCACGTAGCCTATCACGGGGGCTTTTTTTTTTTTAACTGTTTAGTTCGCGGCCGGGCAAGGCGAGGCGCCTCCTCCCCAGCCTGAATTTCTGCCGGGCGAGGCGGGAAGCCTCCCCCCTGGCCTGAATTTCAGCCGGGCGAGGCGGGAAGTGTCCCCCCCGGCCTGAACTTCACGGGGGGAGCAACGAAGTGCCTCCCCCCCACCCCGGGAAATCTTCGAGGACAGGTAAGTGACTTTCGTCCACCCCTAATATTGTCAGCCTGCTTATTTAATTTATATGCAGAGTACATCATGAGAAATGCCAGGTTGGATGAATCACAGGTCGGAATTAAGATTGCCAGGAGAATTATCAACAACCTCAGATACGCAGACGATACCACCCTAATAGCAGAAAACGAAGAGGATCTAAAGAGCCTCTTGTTGAGGGTGAAAGGGGAGAGTGCAAAAGCTGGTTTGAAACGCAACATTAGAAAACTAAAATCATGGCATCTGTCCTCATCACTTCCTGGCATATAGAAGGGGAAGAAATGGAAGCAGTGACAGATTTTATTTTCTTGGGCTCCAAGATCACCACAGATGGTGGTTGCAGCCATGAAATTAAAAGACGCTTGCTCCTTGGGAGGAAAGCTATGGCAATCCTAGACAGCATAGTAAGAAGCAGAGACATCACCTTGCCGACAAAGGTTTGTATAATCGAAGCTATGGTTTTCCCAGTGGCAACGTATGGCTGTGAGAGCTGGACTATAAGGAAGGCTGAGCACCAAAGAATCGATGCTTTCGAACTGTGGTGCTGGAGAAGACTGTTACGAGTCCCCTGGACTGCAAGGAGGTCAAATCAGTCAATCCTAAAGGAAATCAACCCTGACTGCTCATTGGAAGGACAGATACTGAAACTGAAGCTGAAATATTTTGGCCACCTAATGCCAAAGAGAAGAGAAAACTCCCTGGAAAAGACCCTGATGCTGGGCAAGATTGAAGGCAAAAGGAGAAGGGGACGGCAGAGGATGAGATGGCTAGATAGCATCACCGATGCAATGAATATGGACTTGAGCACACTCCGGGAGAGAGCGGAGGACAGGAAGGCCTGGCGTGCTATGGTCCATGGGGTTATGAAGAGTCAGACATGACTGAACGACTGAACAACAACATATTTTACAATTTTAATTATGTGGATTACTGTTATTTCTGATTGTTTTATTCCGTTAGCTGCTTTGAATGCCTCCATATGGAGGGGGAAAGTGGGATAAGATAATATCAACAACTATAACTTATTATTATTATTATTATTATTATTATTATTATTATTATTTCCATTTTCCTGGCACAACAACCTTGTCAGTAGCTCTAAAATAGCCAGGACTTCTTCAGCTAAAAACTCTATGCTATGAATTATGGAAAGTATTGCCAATCAGCTGGTGTTTTTACTAATCTGACCACTCAAGCCATCTTCCATCCAGGACTGTAAGCTTCAAGTGTTTAATTGGGGGAGGAGAAGTTAAACTGTACATGGGGTTTACCAGGCGTTATACACATCTACTCAGAAGTAAGTCTCTTTGAGTTTAATGAGACTTAATCCCAAGTAAGTAGGTACAGAATTGCAGCTTCAGCTTATTAACATGCAAGTTATTATCTGGATGCATTCCCGTCCGAGTTCAGTCCCAGGTTTTGGATGGAATCAGCCTTGGTTGCCCTGGTGGATGATGTTCTTCAAGAGATGGACAAGGGGAGTGCGATCCTGTTATTTCTTGATATCTCAATGGTTTTTGATACCGTTGACCACAGTACCCTCCTGGGCCACTTCTGAGAGCAGAGTGTTGGAGGCACTGTTCTACAGTGGTTCGGCTCTTACTTGCGGGGTCAGTTCCAGAAAATAACATTGGGCAGCTGTGCCTCAACCCCTTGACAGTTGAACTGTGGGGTGCCACAGGGCTCTATCTTGTCCCCAATGTTATTTAATATCTGTATGAAGCCATTGGGAGTGGCCATTAGGAGATTTGGGGGAAGGTGTCACCAGTATTCTGATGACACCCAGCTCTATTTCTCTGTGACATCTGAACTCAGAGAGACTGTGCATATTCGGAACCAGTGCCTGGATGCAGTTATGTGGCATGGATGAGGGCTAATAAACTTAAGCTGAATCCTGATAAGACAGGGATCCTATGGTATGGGTGGGCATTTCCTAGCTCCAGGAACTGGATTGCTTTCCTGTTCTGGATAGGGTTGCACTCCCTCTAAAGGAGCAGATATGTAGTTTGGGGGTGCTCCTGGATCTCTGTTACTGGAGGCCCAGGTGACCTGGTGCACCAAGCATACCTGTTCCTGGATAAGGACAGCCTAGCCACAGTGATCCATGCACTGGTAACCTCACACTTAGACTGCTGTAATGCGCTCTATGTAGGGCTGCCCTTGTGCCTAGTTCAGAAGCTGTAGCTAGTGCAGAATGCAGCAGCAAGGGTGCCCAGTTGGACACACAGCTATGTTCACATAACATCTGTCTTAAAAGAACTGCACTGGCTGCCTATTAGCTACTAAGCCACGTTTCTTGTTGACGTACAAAGCCCTAAACAGCTTGGGACCTGATATCTATCAGACTGCCTTCATATATATATATATATATATACACACACACACACACACACACACACACACAGAGCTGACCTTTAAGATCTTCATAGGAGGCCTTGCAAGTCAATCTGTGACCAACAGAATGCCACCACATAATATCTCAATGGCAGACCTTCTCTGTAGCAGCACCCATCCTCTGGAAAACCTTCCCCCATGCAGTTCAGGAGGGAAAAAATGTGGTATGTTTCAAACGCCTCCCGAGCGAAAATGCACTTATTTGCCCAGGCTTTCTCTGGCTTGTAATTAATTACAATTAATCATATGCTGCTCCTTCTTACATTGTTTTGAATTGTTATTTTAATTGGAATTGTTTTTAATAGTGTATTTTAAATGTGATTTTGTATTGTTATTATAGTTGAAATTGTTCTTAATAGCATATTTAAATGTGATTTTTAATATTTCTATGTGGCTTGGAGATTTTATTACACTTAGGGCACAATCCTAAGGCTGCTAGTAAGCAGCTAGACAACCATAGGTCTGGTCAGTTCCCGGGAACTGACCTCGGAGCCGGAACTGACCTCCACCCCCTCCTGTGCCACCTCGTAGGCAGCGTGGCTGAGTCCCGTGGTCCGCGCTCATAAGAGCAGTGCGGAGTGGGGAAAACAAGGTGTTCCTGAGAGCGGGGAGGTCGGAAGTGCCACTACAACACTTCCTATGTGTTGCCCAGCCTCCTCTCCCCATGATCCTCAAAATTGGCTGACTAGCTGCAAAAGTAGGGCAGTGGGAGCGCGGAGGAGATCTGCTCCTCACCTCCCACACTGCAGTGGATAGGCGGTCGCCCCCGGGCATGGAGGCAACCGTCGATCCACATAGGATTGATCCCTAAGTGGTATATAAGTATTACTAATATAAATGTTAACTTAACACTCTCTTCAGTATCTCTGTCACAGACCAGCAATGCCCTGTTCCCTGAGCAGAAGGGAAACCAGGCAAAACAATGTGTCCTGCTCCTTTCTGCTCTTCCCTTCCTGTGGCCTTTTCCACTGACACCAACTAGAACTCTGTAATTATCTGGCTGCCTCTGCCACCAGCCTCAAGTAGGGATGTCAGAGAAATCCGCTGTGGATTCAAATGAGGCCGGATTCTTTGGAATCTGGCCTCAGGAATCCGCAGTGGATCAGGACCACTTACCTCTGCTCCAGGAGGACTGAGGGCGGAACGGCACTTGGCTGCTTCTTCCAGCCAGAGCTGTTCGCCTCCTCCCTGTCCCTGCCGGTTGCCTTTAAAAAAAAATGTCTTAAAAAAAAAAAAAGGCTATCAGGAGGATGTGCCCATAGACTTATACACAAAATAGAGAGGTGAATCTTGCGTATAAGCCTATGGACACATAGACGTATACACAAGATTCATGACTCTATTTGCATATAGGTCTATGGGCACATCCTCCCGATCGCCTTTTTCTTTTTAAGACATGGCAATCGGCAGGGACAAGGAGGAGGTGAATGGCTCTGGCTGGCAAGAGGGAAGGTAAGCACCCCCAAGCCAGTTCCCCCCCGCCCAGAATCCGAGTGGAGCGGAACTGCTCTGGAGGATTCCGGGGGGGGGGAGGAACGGATCGCCTCCCCCCCCCCATGGATTCCCCACCGGAACAGACGGTGGAGAATCCGTACACCCATAGCCTCAAGTTCTACTTTTGGTAGTGTGGGTTTGGCTATTAGACTTAGGGTGGGTACCCAAAGAAAAAAAAGGGACCACAAACTTTCCATTACAAGATTTAAATTTTACTGTAGAAAAATGTCACTAGGAAAAAGCCTTTAAAATCTAAATGGATACACACACGTAACAGGATAATAAAACAACCAGAGATATATGCATCCAGCTAAACCTAACTAGACAGAACATAATTTATCTTGGTTCCTTATTCAAGTAGTATCTTGCTTTCCTTGGTCCATCTCTCAATTGGTTTTCCAGTTCTAGCAGCTCTGACTCTTGCTTTCCTGTAAGACTCTGGCCGACCAGCCTAGCTGCCAGTCGCCCAGCCACCTGATCTTCTTGCTTGCTTTTCTTTCTTTAACTTTCCCTCCCACTCCTCTCCATCTGACTTTCTACCTCTGGCGTTGATCTTCAAAAATTATTTTTCTGGGTCTGCTCGCATGATCATGGTGGGAGGGTGGGTAGCGGAACCACACTGCAGGAAAGGGTAAAGGAACCCCACATGACCATGGAACTACGTAGGGCAGTATGGTTCCCCTACCCATCCCTGCTCCATGGTTCCCCTGTCGTCATCCTGCCACTGCAGCCACATATCCCAGCAGCCACTGTGGTGGGAATGGGGTTGCGCCAGCCGCACCAGCCATCACTAAGCGACCAAAGAGTTCAGCTGTGCAGGCTAGAGCATCCCCGGAACTTCCAGGTTCTCTAGACAGCCGTCTCTATGGTCGCCATGATTTATCCATGGAGTGGCCGAATTTACCTACAGATTCCCCAAAAGACAACATGGCAAGCCGCCCCAAGGCCCTGTGCCCACTCTGCAGAGGGTGGGTAACTTACCGATCATTGGCAGGAAAAATACCCCCCACATGACATGCTAACCCATCATGGGTCACTCCTGAAGACAACCCATGGTGGATTAGTGTGTCTGAACCCAACCTCTCTCCCCAACTCCAACCAATCCGGAAGGTAGTTCCCTGTTCATTTATGCCAACTAAGTTTGTTTTCTGAATTAAAACTCTCTCTCTCCACCCCCTCTTCCTTTGAGCTCCTGTTGAACTTAATTACCTCCTCATCCATGAGCTAAACTTCCTGACCTTTAAACTATTCACCTTTTGGCTGAAAATGAATAGCACAAAAAGAGGCATTCAACCCCATTTTACAATACCAAAACTCCTGAACTAGATGCCAAAATGGAGTACTCTTCCTTCACAACCTAAAAAAAAGGGGGGAGGAAGCTGTATTGAAGTTTTTCAATGTATCAGTTAAAAATCAGGTGATTAATCAACTAGAATGACTTAGGGCACAATCCTATGGGTATAGGCAGCCACCTCCAAACTCGGAGGCAACCACCTATCCAGTGCAGGGCAGGCGAAGCATGGAGGGGATCATTCTCTCCGTGCTTCTCCTGCCCTGCATTTGAGGCTAGATGGCTGATTTTGGCTGTCTAGCCACAGGAAGGCAGAGAGGGGGAGAAGGCTGCTGGATAACACATAGGATGTGTAGTACTGGCATTTATGTGTTCCCCGCCCTGGAATGCCCCCTGGAATGACCCGTTTGGGCTGCTCCACACTCTGCTTCCGAGCATGGAGCGCGGGACTACTCCATGCTGCCTATGAGGCAGTGCAGAAGGGGGGAAGGTCGGTTCCAGAAAACCACATATTCTATGGCCATCTAGCTGCTGACGGGCAGCCATAGCATTGCTCCCTCCATCGGTTGACAGTACGGCAACTAGAACTGCAAATAAAAAAGCCAGTAAATACCAGGTTCCGTGCATGATCTGTCACTGGCCCACCAGCTTCTATCCTGACTCTGGCCCCATTCAGAGGCCCTGTCCTCTTCCTCCTCTTCCTCCTCCTCCTCCTCCTCCTCCTCATTATATTTATATCCCACCTTTTTCCCAATACTGGGACTCAAGGCAGCTCTACAACATTAAAACTTGTACGATTAAAACCTATAAATAGAAGTATAAATAGAAGTATACAAAAGTTTAAAATATAATCAAATCATCAATAGTATTAAAATTGTATAAAATATCAAGACGTTAAAAGACAACAAGAAAGATAGCATCCATCATCCATCATATTCTCACAGGTCCAGACTAGCTATCCCCAAAGGCCTGCAAGAAATAACAAACAAATTTTGAAAAAAAACAAATAGGTTTTTACATGCCTGCAAAAGCCTATCAAGGCGGGTGCCATCATTATATAATAGCAAAAGGCGATATGACTACTGTAGCCAAAATGAGACTACCAAGAAACAAGAGGGAGGTATCAACATGCTTGGCGGAACCTCAAGATTTGCAGAAATAGAAAATATAGGGAGAAAACCAAAGGAGCCAACCTCTTCCCTGCAAAAAAACCACCCAATGAGAACTGAACATGCTTAGTGGTCACACAGAATGCGGAGTGTATTTTGGTGGGGAATAAGAAAATTGCGTGTGTGTGGGGGGGGTGTCCATGTGTCCTGCTTTACAGAGGATAGTCTTCTATTTAAAGGTGTTCTCTATTTGAAAAGATAAAGATAAAGCACCATTCAGAAGAGACAGCAGAGGCCTTGATGTTGCCCACCAACAGTTAGCACCTGGACAACAGACTGAACAGGCACACAAACAACCTGAGCACAGTCTAGCCCACAATGGAGAGATGTATCATATTTCTATTTATTTTACAGTAATTATTTCTAAATTTTCATATATACATATAAATTAGCATATGCAAATTTTGTCCTCCATTGGCCTCTTTTTTGGCGAAGCAAAAGTGCCCACCCTGGAGGAAGGGTAATGGAACAGCATATCCTAAAAAAAACACACACACGGCTGGCTGACTGCAACACTGGATAGAAACACTCCACACTGCAACATCTTGTTGCAGGTCCCTCTTTTTTTTCTTTAAAATCAGACTTTGGCACAGGTAACTATGCAAATACTGCCATGCTGAATCACAATTATACAGTATGTGCAGACATATTCTCCAAACACACTTTCCTCTTTTATGATGTACAGGTATTGAAAGAAAGGTTACAGCTATTAGTTTTAGAATGCCAAATCCTTCTCACCTAACACTGAACAAGCAAAGCACAAGATACGTAACACCCATAATAATCCTGGCAGGCAGCAGAAGAAAACTCAGCTTGATAAATATTGTTTTTGTTGAGTGGTGGGAAGTTCTAGGAAGACTTTGCTTGGCGGGTGGGGGATTCCCTGGGAGGAAGCAGCACTGGAATTTGAAGGCTTTGCTACTACTGACAATTAAACCAGCATTCAAGCCTGTCAAACCATCAGGGCAGCCAAGCAAGGAACTCTGGGAATAGTAGTTCTATGAAGAACCACAAATGTCTGACAAAATTATAAATCCCAGAGTTCTCAGAGGGGATCCCAAACCAGTCAAACAAATTTACAAACAGTCTGTAACATTGGGGCATTTTGTATGGTGTCTCCGTAGAAATTCATTTACTGGAGATTTACATCTACAATTCCAAGTACAAGTGAATGGTTATTTAGAAGTCTGAAGTTAGCCTGCCCTGTATGGATAAATTGACTGATTTGATTTGGTATATAGAAGAAATTACTTATTCTAATCTTTCCTGAAAGTGGTTTCCCTTCATTATCTTTTGGAATAATGAATTCTGGTTGAGTAAATTGGATTTATTTCTTTTTAAAAGCTAGTAATTGGGTTTGATGCTGTAATATTTATTTATTAACTTTGCTATTTGATTTTGGTTAAGATTCAAATACATTTCTTAGGGAGCATCCTATGACTGCTAGTCAGTGGCTAGATGGCCATAGGATATGACAGTTTCCAGGAACCGACCTTCCCCCCTCCCATGCTGCCTTGCAGGAAGCTTGGAACAGCCCCATGCTCAGAAGAGAAGCGTGGAGCAGTGAAAACAGGGCACTCAGAGCGGGAAAGGCGGAAATGCCGGTACGACACATCCAATGTGTCGTCCAGCAGCCGTTTCCCCCACTCCACCTTCCCATGGCTAAATAGCCAAAATCGGCTGTCTAGCCACAAATGCAAGGCAGCTGAAGTGTGGAGGGGATGATCCCCTCTGTGCTTCTCCTGCCCTGCATTGGATAAGCGGTCACCTCCGAGTTCAGAGGCAGCTGCCTATCCCAGTAGGATTGCTCCCTTAAAAAATTAATTTACTTGCAAATCTATGTAAGGACAGCAGTTATTACAGATATTATGAGTTACAAATTCAAAATATCTAAAGAATCAACAGATGTTGGACTCATGTTGTTGTCTTCAAAACCTTATATAAACTGTTATGATGGATCAGTAAGTAAGGAATACATCTTGCAAGTTTTCAAAAGTCTTTGCTCACTGCTGGTCCATTTCTGAACAGAAATCAAAGTGTTGGTGATGAACTTTAAAGCCCTAAATGGCTTGGAACCCGAGCACCTGAAAGATTGCCTCCTCCCACACATAGAGCGGTCACCTCCTCCTGCCATGTGTTAAGATCATTATTGGATGTTCTGCTCCAGATGCCCCCATCCTCAGAAGTTAAGTAGATGGCAATCAGGAAGAAGGACTTTCTGGCTGAGGTGTCCATTATAGAATGCTGTCTCAAGGGGGGTTCAGCTGGAGCTGACTCTTGTGTCTTTTCAGCCCCAGGCAAAGACTTTTTTTTTTCATTTTCCCAGTCTTTTTTTTAAATGTTAGCTGAAAATGATTTGATCTACTGCTCTGTTTTTAAATTTTCTATGCTTAATCATTAGTTTTATTGTAGATTGCTTTTACTTTGTGTTGTTACATAGGATTCAAACAAGATGAGATTATAAATCTTCTTAATCCATCCATCAATTAATTAAATCATTTCCAGCACAGTTTATAGTGGTAAAAAACAGTCTAGAGTAAACGAGAATTGATTGCAAAATTACCATGGTTAAGTAACTTCTAGAATTCCCTCCCCCATCATATACCTAGTGACTTTATATATTTGTAATCCAGAAATAATTTACAACTGGCATTATTTTGTCCCTCCAACTGGCAATTCCATACACCTGCAAAATCTAGCCTTCTCACTTGTATGCTAGTTCTGACAATGTGGGCTGGTGGTGGGACGTTGAGAGCATTCAAACTGCGAGCCCTCACTCACAATCTGAAATGGAATAACATTGCCACATTTTCTGTTGTCAGTCTACCTGCTAGCAGCTCACTTTTCTTCCCTCCTATGCTGGGAGAAAGAGAAGCCTCTTCACAGAAGTTTGCAGGCTCTTTACATGACGCCGTGACCCTCCTGCACTAAATGCCCTGTTTTTAAATAGATTGCAGATAATGAGCTATCAAATTACCCCGTTGTGCTATGCTTCAGTTTCCTCCATGAAAAGACTTAAAGTGGCAAGAAGAGGCACCAGATCAATGACAGATAATGGGAGGCTCAGATACGGGGAGAAGCGGGGTGGGGGGAGGAAGCGCATGTAAAGGGAGTCAGTTGTGATCCTGCATTTAAAATGGAAGCAGAAAGCCACGTTTTAAATGCAGGATTTTAGGCTGGTGTAGAAATGCGCTAGCATGGAAGGAAAGTGTGGGAACGGGGTGAATAGATTGGCATGACTCTCTCAATCCCTCTCTCTCTCGCTATTGCTCTCTGCATGAGAGAGACAGAGACAGATGAGAGTGTTTGATGCTATGTTGTTCTCCCTCCTTCCCCCTGTATTGTTATCCTGAGATGATGGATAACTGGGGGGTTAGGGAGGGGGTTGTGTGATAGAGAATGATTGGAAGAAAGGGAGGAAAAGAGGTGTTCCCACCCCCTGTTGGCTTTGGCCCCACCCCTCTTGTCTTTGACCTCACTCACTTTCCCCTAATAGAATGTAGCTCCCAACCCCCCAAAGCTTGCCCACTTCCAGTTTAGACTGTGCTCTGTTGTCATTTTTTGTTAAAAAGATCCTAATATAGAGCAAGGTCACCTCATGATCATTTTTTCACTCCAAGGGTGTAAATGCCTAAGGCTGGGGCTGAGTCCACATATAAAATTAAACTGAATTTGGTAACAATAGGTGGGCAGAAATTATACAGTTTCTAGCTGCCTGTATAAAAAGAGCAATGATTTGTAATCTCACACATAAATGATTATTTTCCTTGCTTGTAAACGAATGAAATAACACATAAGAGTGGGCATGAATTGTTACAAAATCTAATTATCTGCTCCTTTATTTACCTTTTTGTTTGGGGTGTTTGCTGACTTGAATATATGGTATATGTTCAGTATCTTTAATATTCGCCACAGTTATGAGAAACTGCAGGGGAAGGTATGACAAGTTCCCACAGCAATTCTGAAACTTATTTACTTATATTTGTACATTTTGCTACTTTTGTTCAGGAACCCATGCCAAGGACCACATAATAAACAGCTTTCCTGACAAGATAAATTAATGCTGGATTATACCCCCACCCCTTCCTCTGAGTTTGAAAACCAAGGAAATGCTGACTGTCAAATTTAATTCATCTTAAATTAACAATGGTATACCTAATAGTTGGTTTATATCCAGTTATTCCTGCACGTAGTTGCTCCAATGGAGTGAATGGATAGTGTGCTGATAGTGGGAAGTAGTGAGAAGACCTGAATTCCTGATGGGCCCTCTATTAGAGTTAAAATATGTGCTCCCAGCATCTTTGCAAATGTATTTATCCTTAAGAGTTGCAACCAAATATGTTTTTGAAATCACCTTCTCAGTTATACTGACATAGTAGGATCCATAGTGTACCAAGAGCGTATGGAGGGAATTAATTCTGGGGAACATCAAACAAAGGTAGAGAAACAGCCACTTTGAGTTATAATTTAAAAGTTGCACAGTTTAATTAAACTGCACATTCATTGTAAAGTTTGCTTGTAAGTATACATGTAGGGGTGGGGAAAGCAACTGGGGGTGTAAAAATCAATGGGGGGCAGAAAAAACAGCCCGCGGGGTTAAGCACCCTCTTCCTTCTGCTGCTCCTCTGCTCCGAATGGTAGTCTCCTAAGGCTCCTTTACATTTACAGCAAGGCTGTGCAAAAAAAAGGTCTGTTCATATATGTTCTTCCCCCAGCAGGGCACCTATAGCAGTAGGGTGTGGTTAAGGGGCTTTCCTTCTTTCTCAATCCTGGGGTTCTCACCAAGCTTCATAATGCCTTTGCTATGAATACAAGCCTTGGAGACTCATGATGCTTACCTCTAGGCATACATTATCACCCCCTGGGTTCTTCAGTTTCTCTGATTTTAATCTGAGCTGGCAAAGATGCCCTTCCTTCCTTTGTCTCACCCACCTACCCACCCAACAAGCCACCAACCATTTGCATTCAATGAATTTTCCATCTGTAAAGAAGGAATATGCCTGGAATTGCTGCTGCTTCCTGAGGTAAAAGGGAGATCTCCAAGGATCATGGTGGATGTGCTGCTCTTAGGCACTGTAAAGTGTCTTATTGTAGGAGGGGATGCAGCAGGAGTCTAAAGATGGTGTTTCTTCCTTTAATCTCTACCTTGTACAACAGTTCAGAATGAATACTGAAAATTCAGAAGACCAAAACAGACATTATTTTAAATCTGTGTCTGGCAGCTACATCCCCCCATTTTTTACTCTAGAGTAAGCACAGGGGATCCCAGTACAGATTGGGACCCTAGCATGGGGCTAGGGGGCTTTTAAGATCCCTATTGGGGCCCCTGTGCCTACTCTAGAGTAAAAATAAAAAAGACATAGGTTGCCTTTAAAAACCCAAAATGACCTCAGTGCCTGGAGCCAAAGTGGCTCCTCCTTGAAAAATAGTGAAAATCACTGTTCTATATGCCTGATAATTTCATATTAATAATGCTTTCCACCAATTTACCAGAACAGACGTTAAGCTAACCAGACTTTAATTTTTTACATTGGCAACTTTCCAGTCCTCTGATACAGAGGCTAATCTAAGGGACACATTACATATGATCAGCAATTTCACATTTTGTGCTGGGAAACTGCTCTCCCATGGTGTTTATCATCTACATGAAACTTCTGGAAGGTCTATTCACAGGCTTGGGGACCAAGAGTCATCAATATACTCAACTCTATCATTTCATTAGTCTGACAGAGGCAGGGGAAGTTTGAAATGGTGTTCATCATGGGCTGGATGAGGCTGAATCCAGACAAGACAGAAGTTCTGTTGATTGGGAATGTGTCTGATCTGGGTATAGTTATTCAGTATGTGTTGGACAGAGCACGCTCCCTCAGAAGTAATTCACAAGAGCTTCTGCATCCATCCAGTGCCTCACCTCGTAAATGCAATTTACCAGTTTAGGCTGATTCACCAGTTGTGACCTTTCCTGGAGAGGAACCACACAGCCACAGTGACTCATGCCTTAGTCACATCTAGAATAGACTGCTGCAGTCAACTTTGCATGGGGTTACCTTTGAAACTGCAGCTTGGTTAAAATGTAGCCACTAGTGTTAACTAATGAAAGCTGTATGGAGTGTATAAGTTTGCAACAACTTCATGGGCTTCTAGATGGTTTCCAGCCAGACCCAATTTAAAGTAGGATGGGAGAATTGGGGATACTCAAGCTTGCTGAAATTCTCTGAACTCTGCTTCAAAGCTCAGCTTGCCTCACTTCCATTTTTGTTTTCAACCTGTTATTCTTTTTGTACAAACAGGAAAACTGTGCATTTCTATGTGCATTTTTCAGAAGTGTTTCCCCCCATCGACTAAAGCATGAAAATGCATATCTTTTGACAAATTTGCATTTTAGGGCGCAATCCTATGGGGATAGGCAGCTGCCTCCAAACTTGGAGGCAATCACCTATCCAGTGCAGGGCAGGAGAAACACAGAGGGGATCGTTCCCTCCATGATTCTCCTGCCCTGCATTTTCGGCTAGACAGCCAATTTCGCCTGTCTAGCCACAGGACAGCAGAGCCGGGGAGGAGGCTGCCGGACAACACATTGTCTGTGTCATACCAGCATTTCCACCCTCCCTGCCCCCAGAACACCCCGTTTCGTCCGCTTCATGCTCCTCTTGTGAGCACAGAGCATAGGGCTTTTCCGCGCTGCCTGTGAGGCAGCGCGAAAGGGGGGGAAGGTCGGTTCTCCGAGAAACAAGGTCCGAGGTCAGTTCTCAGAAAACAAGATATCCTATGGCCGTCTAGCCGCCAACTAGGGGCCATGGGATTGCTCCCCCCAGGTGTGTATATTTGAAAACACACATTTTAAAAATGTAATTGAAAGCTCAGGAATGTGTGAGCTTTTTCTGAAACATACACTCATGTTTGTTTTTGGGGTTGTGAGTGGGGCAAGATCTGATGATTTGTGAACCAAAAAACAAAATGTTTGTACATCTCTAATTTAGGGTGCAATCCTATGCAAGTTTAGACAGAAAAAGGCCTACAACTCCTAGCATGCTCCAGACAGCTATGCTGGGTGGGGCATGCTGGGAGTTGTAGGCCTTTTTTCTGTCTAAACTTGCATAGGATTGCACCCTTAAAGTGTTAGGTCATTTTTTTTTCTTTTGTAGCCTTAAACAGTCTGGGTTCAGGATACCTTAAGGACCACCCAGTCCCATTTGAATCTATCCATGTGTTGAGATTTTCCTCAGAAGCCCTGCTCAGGCTTTATGTGTGTGCATTCCATGTGATTGGAAGCTCTGCTTTATCAGGGTTGTCCATCATGCTGAAGCTTTGTGGCAGAAAGAATGCAAGGTGAAAGTTAACTTTAAGGCAACACCCTTGCTGTCAAAGATGATGAGTTTTTCCTACAATGGCCTCACTCAACTGCAGTTAGGAAGCAATGAGGAGCAGCTGCTAAGAGGAGGCCTCTGCAAACAGGCCAGGGAAAGAGGGTGTGGCATCCACCTTCAAGAATAAACCCTGCTTGTAGACAGAGGAGGAAAGCAGGGAAGAGGAAAGCTGAAAGGAGGAAGAGTCAGTGGACCAGCCCACTGCTGCCATCTTGCATTATTCTCCCTGATGTTCTGCCACTGCTCTCCCACTTTCTCCCCACAACTCCACCCCATGCTGACCTACTCCCCCAGCACCTTGGTGGTTCTGCTCTCTTTTAACCCTGCCTTGCACCTTATCAGACAGTGGCAAGAAGTGGTTCTTTTTTTTTCTTTTTTCACATTTAGCCAAATGGGTTTGCTGCACAGCAAAGTGCTTGCTGCAAAGAGCTCCTTCCATCTCCATGATTTTCATTTTTGCCTCTGGGGCTGGGCCTTACATGGGGGCCTAGAGTGCACTCTGGGGAAACTAAGGAGGTGGGTGCAGCTGGGGTCCCAGCAGCAAGCACTTCACAAGAGTGCCCTTGCCCAAAGAAAACAAAGAAAGGATGTTTTGTGGTGACAGGTGTCACGTAAGCCCTGGTACCCAGCTGTCCATCCCAGGTGCCAATACTGCACCTATTTGCTGCTCCTGCCCCCAGCAGCTGCCACAGCAGCTGCCACCACCATATCTTCTGGTAGTTGTTTGGGGTCCTGGACTGCAAGGTCCCAGACATGCACCCGAAAGGCCAGCCCTGGCAGTGCCATTGGGAAGAGTCCCAGGAGAAGACAGAGGCTTGCAGGAGAAAAACATAGCCCAGATCTGGTGGCCCTCCCCAGCTATTTGGAAGCAAGCAACATTGCCCTTAACTTCAGTGGCAGGTATAACGCAGGTGTAAGATGTACCTTTTCTCCCAGAGCCGTTATGTCAGCAAAATTCCCCTGAGGTGGGGTGACAAATGATCCCTCAGTATTTCTGTTGCTGTCCCTGCATTCCCTTCTTTTGTGTAACCCCCTGCATAGGCACTACTCTGTCCAAATGCAGAAAAGAAAATCACTACCTGTATACCTGGGATGCATAACCTTTTTGACCCAAGGGCCATATCAGATGCCTGTACACACACATACAGTCATGTACATTCACATACAACTCACACACACAGACATATGTCAGGGGGCCCCATTCCACCACACACACACACACACACACACACACATACACACACAGTCCCCAGTCACATGCACATCCACTCACTTCTCCACCAACTCACACATTCACTCCCCCAACTCACTCACACAAACACACATCTTCGCATTCACAGCTTTAACACTTGCCTTCTCTCTGCTGCTACCAAAAAAAATGTGGAGAGAGGGAGAAATGTTCTAGGAATCAGCTTTATGATTCTTGCCATGGAAGCATCGTTTCTAGAGCATTCCTGTAGCATCCTAGGAAGTTGACAGGAACCTTTGAGCACTGCTTCCTAGGACATTCTAGGAATGTGACTTCTGTGGCATGAACTATAGAGCCTATTCCTGGAGCATTTCCCTCTTTTTTTCCTTTTTTTTTCTCAGTGGCAGATACTGGGGTGGTGGGGTAGGGTTGTCAGACAGAACTTGGGAGCTTGCCTGCAGTTTTTGCATCCCTGCTACACATGGTGGAGTCGGAGTCCTACAGCTTTGTGGTGCAAATACGAATATCCATGTTGTCTTTTGCCTGGGGCATGTCCCTCTGTGAAGTGCCCCTCGAAGCCCCTGCTACATGCCTCATAAGAAAATAATCTGGTAAAACACCTAAGAAGACTTATCAGCTTCCTGCTCACTCATTTTGACCTTGCAGCATCCTTAAACAAAGCAGAACCTTTGAAATACGTTTCAACTATGTTTCATTCCATGTGACCTCATTTTTTCAAAAAGCTAATTGCCGAGGAGTCTCGACCCACCTTCCATTCATCCCACAATGTCATAGCTGTTGATGGGTCTATCACCCATTAATGTGTCTAATCATTTTTAAAAGCCATCTAAGCTACTGGCCATCATGCCATATTGTGGGAGAGAATTCAATAAGTTAATAATGTATATAATCTTGTCACAGCCATTTGTACGCTTCTTTGCCATCTCTGCTGTCTGCCCTGTCAGCTGACAGAGAAGCCTTCTCTATAAAATGTTAATTAACTTGCAGTTGTTAATGCACACTTCGGCAAATTTCCCCCCCAACTTTTAACTCTCCTTTTTTAGAAACTCTTCTTTGCCTGCTGGGCATTAACATTGGTTTCCTCGATGCTCTTGCCTCTTTTGTTGCTCCCACAGTTTTCAGACTAGAAAATCTGTGACAGAAATGTTATGCTAGCATGCAATCCCTGTTTTACATTTTCGTGACAAGTGATAATTCAATTTCAGAGCCAACACAAAGTGTTCAAATTAGCAAGAGCTGTATCTTTATCTTAATGTTTTGACCATCCATGTGAATAATGTTCCAGTAAGTGAGATAACGTTGCTTGGAACTCATAATAGCACTTCTGCCTTTCCTCCTTCCTTCCTTTCTTCCTGTCTTCCAGTTAAGAGTCATATCATTTTATTGCTTTCACACTGCCTTTCACATTACTGTATATTACAGTCATTCATTTTTATTTGTGTGCAAAATATGTGCAGTCCAATTGTTTTCCCATGAAAGCCTTTGCAAATCTAGTATATGGATTATTGCCATTGGATCTGGAGGAGACCTAGGCTTCGGACACCTGCTCACACAAAGTTCAGACATTTACTAGAGTGAGAGTCTCTGTCTGGTTGGGTACACCCTACCTCTCCTCTATAATGCAAATAAAGTCACATGTGATATGGATCCATGCAGATGGCTATGTGTGTTGCTACTCAACTTTTCTTGAGAAAGGGATGAGACACATGAATTGTATCTTCATGTCTTAAGCATTCATGTGAAAAATGTTCCAGTAAGTGAGACAGCATTGCTTGGAACTCATAATAGCACATCTGCACTTTCTCCCTTCCTTCCTGTCTTAGCTGAGCAAAGACAGCCTTTGCATAGACTGATGGAGGATCATGCTTCTTGCATTCATCACAGACAGAGGAATATAGGAAGATTTCTGCTGCTGGATCAGACCAAAGGCCAGTCTAGTCCAGCACCCTGTTTCCCACAGTAGCCAACCAAATCCCTATGGGAAGTTGTGCTGTTACATCAATGGTGGCCAATAACTCCAGTTCCGGAGAGGCTGTGATTCCATTTAGGGTTTTAGTTATCACTAGGGATGTCAGAGAATTCCACCATGGATCTCAGTGAGGCCGAATGCCAGTGCATTCGGCCCCCCGAAATCCATGGCAGAACGAAGCCCCCCACCCCACCACCCCGCAAAAGGCGCGCGAAACGGAGCACTTACCTGGTGCTGTTGCGCTGCTTTGTGAATGGCAGCTGCATCTGTGGCCACCATTCGCTTCCCCATTTTTGCCGTGATAGGCTATGTAAATATTTACATAGCCTATCACAGCGAAAGACAGGGGTGCAAATGGCGGCCACTACACCATTTGCGCCCCTGTTTTTTTTCCGTGATAGGCTATGTAAATATTTACGTAGCCTGCCTATCATGGCAAAAAAACAGGAACGCAAATGGCAGCCGCCCTAGCCGCCGCCATTTGCGTCCGCTAGGGATGTACGAAAGTCACTTACCTTTTCGAAGGGGTGATTTGCGGTGGGGGGAGGCACTTCACTTCTCCCCCTGAAGTTCAAGCGAGGGGGGGGAGGCGCCCTGCCTCACCCGGCCGAAATTCAGGCTGGGGAGAAGCACCCCGTCTCCCCGGCCGCGAAAGAAAAAGTGAAAAAAAAACGTGATAGGCTACGTAATGATTAACATAGCCTATCACGGCTAGATTTCCAGAGTCAGCCATGATAGGCTACGTTAATCGTCATGTAGCCTATCACGGGTGACTTTGGGGGGAAAAAGCGCGTACACAAATGGCGGCAGCCCATGGGTGCTGCCATTTGCATTCCTTATTTTGGCACGTCTAGTCTATGTGAAGATTTATGTAGACTATGGTGAAAATAAGGGAACACTATTTGCATTGCCCTTATTTTCGCCGTAGTCTACATAAATCTTTACGTAGACTAGATGTGCCAAAATAAGGAACGCAAATGGCGGCACCCATGGGCCGCCGCCATTTGCGTACGTGCTTTTTTTTTTTTTCCAAAGTCATCCGTGATACGCTACGTGATGATTTACATAGCCTATCACAGCTGACTTTGGAAATCTAGCCGTGATAGGCTACGTAAATCGTCACGTAGCCTATCACGGGTGTGTGTTGTTGTTTTTTTTACTTTTTTATTTTGTAATGGCAGCGGCGGCCCCTGGCCCCGACAAAATGCCACCGAAACGCCACCGGGACCCGCCGCCAAGAGGGACATTCGGCCATGGTAAGTCCCATCCCGGGGGGGCGGGGGGCCGGCGGAGAATTTCCCCAACACTTTCAGGGGGCCGAATGCCTCGGTGCTCGGCCTCCCAAAGATTCGTGGAGAAATTCTCCGCCATCCCTAGCATCCGCAGGCTCCGCACACCTGCGAATGCACCCGGTCAGTGGCTCCACAGAATTGCAGCAGAGCGGAGCCAGCCAGGTTAGGATTTTGGGGGGAGGTGCGGAGTGCCTCCCCTCCACTGCGAATCACCCCCTTCGAAAAGGTAAGTGACTTTCACACATCCCTTATCACCAGTTATCACCAGCCAAAATTCTAATGGTGCTATCCATGGTGTTGAACCCATTTGGGGGGTAAGCTTCAGCACCTTGGATAGCACTGTGTTGGTTTTTTAGTTTTGGTTAGTGGTAGCTAAAATCCTGAATGGAAACACATCTGGAACTGGAGTCACCAGCTGCCACTGTGTTACATGTACATAGTTTGTGGTTATAGATATGTATTCCTGTTATGACTCTGTTTTATGGTGAGTATATCTAGGGTGGGAGTGAGATGAGTGACTGGAGGAATGATGTATTTGCATCTGTGAGATGACTGGCTAAGTGAATGAGGGGAATGAAATGTACGTAATACAGAAACAGGGTGTTGTCCTTGTGTGAGACAGATAGGGTTGGTAAATGATAGGGATTTGATCAGACATGGATTAGAAGAGATAGCTTTGGCTGGGGTCTGTGAAGAGATTGATTATGAAGAGAAAAATTATGAGGAGAGTGTGAAGAGAAAGAGAGAGTGACCAGGATTTGTGTGTATGAGAGGATATGCATAGACAGAAGCTTTAAAAGTTACTTATTTACTGTTTACCATCTTAAAACTGTAAATAATAAAGGTTTCTTTGTTTTATAAAATCCTACACCTTCTGCTTTTGGCTACAAAAGGGTAAAGTAAATAAAGGGAATAATGCAGGTTAGAATAAAGCCAGTGTGTCCTCACAGCTCGAGGATGGAGTAAACGGTTGGACCTGAGCATAAAGATCCTCGTGGCAGCGTGACTGTGTGTGCGGGAAGGTGTTGCCTGCTGTGGGAAAGGCCTTACAGAAATGGTATTCTCACTGGGAACAGGCAGGAACTCCACAGAAGCCCACAAGCAGGATATGATGTAATGCGCGGTGGAACACTCATTGGAGAGGCCCATCTGTGCAGCCATCCAATCTTTGTTATTTGACACTCTGATAAGAACATAAGAAAAGCCCTGCTGGATCAGACCAAGGGTCCATCTAGTCCAGCATTCTGTTCACACAATGGCCAACCAGCTGGTGACCAGGAGCCCACAAGCAGGACACGAGTGCAACAGCACCCTCCCACCCATGTTCCCCAGCAATTGGTGGACATAGGGTCACTGCCTCTGATACTGGAGGCAGCACGTAGCCATCAGGACTAGTAGCCATTTATAGCCTTTTCCTGCAGGAATTTATCTAAACCCCTTTTAAAGCCATCCAAATTGGTGGCCAATCAATACATCCGGTGGTAGCAAATTCCATAGTTTAACTATGTGCTGTGTGAGGAAGTACTTCCTTTTATCTGTTCTGAATCTCCCACCAATAAGCTTCATAGGATGACCCCAGGTTCTAGTATTTTGAGAGCGGGAGTAAAATCTCTCCCTAACCACATTCTTCACACCATGCATAATTTTATAGACCTCTATCATGTCTCCCCTTACCCTCCTTTTTCCAAGCTAAACCATCGCAGGTGTTGAAACCTTCTCTCATGGGGGAGATGCTCCAGACCCTTTATCATTTTAGTTGCCCTTTTCTGCACTTTTTCCAGCTGTACCATATCTTTTTCTGGGGGTACGGTGGCCAGAATTGTGCACAGTATTCTAAGTGTGAACATTCCACAGACTTGTATAAAGACAGTATGCTATTGTCAGTTTTATATAGATATAGAAGTCAGTCCTTCTATATGCTTACTATTTTTACCTTTAATAATGCTTTCAACCAATTTACCTGGAACAGACGTTAAGCTAACCTGCCTGTAACTTCCCAGTTCCTCCCTGGATACCTTTTAAAAAATGGTGTTACATTGGCTATCTTTCAGTCCTCTGATATAGAGGCTTTTCTTAGGAACATGTTGCATATTTTGGTTAGAAGACCAGCCATTTCATATTTGAGTTCTTTGAAAACTCTAGGATGGATACCATCTGGGCCCAGTGATCTATTTGCTTTCAATTTATCAATAAGGTTGAGAACTTCATCTTTTGTCTCCACTATTTGCCACAGTCCCTCAGAGTCTCTTCCTGAAAACTAGGGATGTACGAATCCCTTACCTTGTTCCATTGTGGGGCTTCTGCGGTGGGGGGGAAGAGCTCCGTCCCTCTCTGCGGAATCCTCCCTGGCCGGCTCCGCTCTGCAGTGGCTCCACAACTTCGAAGCTTCGAAGTTCATGCCTGAATTAGAAAAAAAAACATCGCGGAGAAGCCCTGATTCTGTGAGGATAACGCCTGAATTTTTAAAAAAAACATCCGGAGCGGGGGATAGGAGGGGGTAAAACTTAATCTCATTTGAAGGGATAGAACAACCAACTGCTCAGTGCAGGAAGCCTGATTCCCAGGCAGTCTCCCATCCAAGTACTGACCGGGACCGCCCCTGCTTAGCTTCAGAGATCAGACAAGTCCGTGCACATCCAGCCCTTTGCTTGTTGCTGAGGAAACAGGGGCTGCTGAGGAAGCTATGCGATTGGTAGCCAGAAGAAGACATGGGGCCGTGAGAGCTGTGGTTGGACAGGAGGGAAATACAAACACTGCCATATATGGACAGGCAGGGGAGGGGACTACGACTGGATATGGCAGTGAAGGCGGAAAATCAGAGCACATTAAGGGGAAATACCGGGATATTAGGGTATTGAAAGCGGGAGCATGGAAGTGGGAAATTCCAGTTCCAATTCGAGGCAGCTACTGCGTAGTGTGAAAAGTGAGCGGTGAAACCTCATTGGAAGCAAAAAAAGGTGGTAAGTGTAGGTCCAGCCACACACACACTGTTTATGCTGTTAGTAAGTTAAAAAGTTCCATTTTAGTACTTGAGAAAGAATGACTTGAAGGTGCTCGAATGAAAAGAGCTGAACAGAGCAATTCTATGGTCCCTGGGAAAGCTTCCTACTAGGGGCCACAGAATATGTGGGTTTCCCCCTCCTGAGGACATAGGAGCAGGCAACATGGTGTCCACAGGCACCAATGCACTGTCAGATACCTTTCTTGGAGCCCACCAAGGTGCCCCACCCCTCCCACTTATTTTTTTATTATTTGTTTAATAATACTGTTTCTTACGGGCAGCTAGGATCACTTCAAAGAAAATTGAGGGTCTCCAGCCACTGCCATTTTCATTTCCCCTGAATGCTTCTGGGCCACATGTAGGGCTCAGAGACATTCTTAAATGAAGATGGCAGGTGGCTGAGGGCTGATGCTTTCATCTGCAGTGGGCCTGTTTTGTGATGGTGCCGTGGACAGTTTCTGAAACTGCCAAATGTACCTGCAGGCCCAAAAAGGTTTCTTGCCCCTGCCAGAGACACTCCTATGACCTTGGGAAGGGGAAACCAAAATCAGGGCATTTCTCCTCGCCTACCATGGCAGGTGCTCTACCAAGGTTTCAAAAAGTGACATTAGAAGAGAATGTCGAAAAGTCAAAAAAAGGGGGGCAGCCGGGTGGATACAAATTGATATGTTTTTTAAATCATTTTTTTAAAATTAAAATCAGATTTTAACAATTTGAATCACTTTTTACTTTTATTTTTTTTAGAACCATCATGAATAAATACTAACTTTCTCTCTAACTTAAAAACTCCCCAATATAGTTACACTTAAATCTCATCATAAACATGTACTTACAGTTTCATAAAAATGAAGTTACCTGCCAATCAAACATGGGCATTAGTTTCAGTTGTTCATATCATGAAAATGGCTCTGTCCAGCCAAACTACAGCTCTTGCTTCTTGAAAGTTCTTGGCTTTAAGCTTCTGTGACTAAAGTCACATGTGCAAAGGCACAGGCTAGATATATTGCTGTTCTGTGTTTATGAGGTAGTGGAATTGGGCCAAGCAATGCAGGGGAGTTGGTTAAGTCAGAAAGAAAATATAGCAGGGTGGATAAAAACTGATGCTTTAAACAAATCCAAAAAATTGGATAAAAAAATGAAATTGGATTTTTTTTAGCCCAGTAAATATCATTAAACACAAAAGTGAAGTATTTTAGCCACATAATGAGAAGACAGGATAACCTGGAGAAGATGCTGATGCTAATGAAAGTGGAAGGCAAAAGAAAGAGGGGCCGAACAAGGGCAAGATGGATGGATGATATTCTGGATGTGACAGACTTGACCTTGGGGGAGCTGGGCGTGACGACGGCTGACAGGAAGCTCTGGTGTGGGCTGGTCCATGAAGTCATGAAGAGTCAGAAGCAACTGAACGAATAAACAAAATATGAAACCCTGATTTGATCTATTAGTCATGAGTATTTCATTTTTGCTTGCTACTTTGTTTTTTGTGAGGGCAAGGCTGGGCGAAGAAAGAGTGAAGCAGAAAGGAGCAACACTGGAAAGAAAAAAGAGAAGACAAAACTGTTCAGCGTGAATCTTCCTGCATTCCTATACTTAGACTGCAACTCTATAACTGCTTTCTTGGGAGTAATCCCCATTTAACTCAATGGAACATATTTATGAGGAGACATGTATATAGGGATGTCAGAGAATTCTGCCACGGATCTCAGTGAGTTCGAATGCCAGTGCATTCACCCCCCCCGAACTCCGTGGCGGAATGGCCTGCCACCCCCCCACCCGCCCCGCGGATCCCCCCCGGGACGAGACTCACCTGGGGTGGATCTTCCGGGCAGCGGTGGCTCCGGCAACGGCTCAGGCGGTGGCTTCAGACCGGCTGCCACCGCCGCCGCCATTTCCAGGCTTGTGTAAAAAAAAAAAAGACATGATAGGCTATGTAAATCTTTATGTAGCCTATCATGGTTGGGTGGGTTTAAAAAAAAAAAAAACCACGTACGCAAATGGCGGCGGCTACGGCTGCCGCCATTTGCGTTCCTTCTTTTTACTGTCTTAATCTACATAAATATTTATGTAGACTATGACGGCGAAAATAAAGGGGAACGCAAATAGCATAGCAGGCGCTATTTGCGTTCCCCTTTATTTTCGCCATCATAGTCTACGTAAATATTTACATAGACTAAGACGGCCAAAAAGAAGGAGTGCAAATGGCGGTGGCCGTAGCTGCCGCCATTTGCGTACACGGTTTTTTTGTTTGTTTGTTTGTTTTACCCAGAGCCCTCTGCGGCCGGAAATCCGGCTGCGGATGGCTCTGGCCTGGCCAGGCCGGGCCTGGCCGGCTGCTCCGCAGAGCTGCCGTGAAGCACAGCCGGCCGTTCGAGGATTCCAGGGGGAGGAACAGAGCACCTCCCACCCGGCCAGGATTCCGATGGGAGGGATGGAACGCCTCCCCCTCCACCATCAACATAATCCGCGAAAGGTAAGTCACTTTAGTACATCCCTACGATGTATAAGATTGTGCTGTTAACCTCAAACTGTCATGGATGCTGGTCATAAGAAAGAATCTATATGGGAATATTTTAAAGACGTTCCCTGTATAGTTAAAAAAAGGAAAGCATACAGCAAGACAAAGATATGCAAAGCCTGCTTGTAAGAATGAAAGTGTTAATACTACTCGATTTAGTTGTAAATTAATATGGCTCAATGTTCAGATTTGCACAGTTGTTCAGGAAATATATGAAAAGTTGCAATGAGAAACTTGATTTAAATCTGTGATTTAAATCACCGGGGGGGGGGGGTGGCAGAGAGAGGCCAGGATCTGCCAGGTTCTGTGGCCTGTCCATCACTGTCCCTGCCCATAACAAGGTCAGCTAAATGGGGTCAGAGGTCCATCCAGCTACATTTTTTATATATTTAAAGAGGAATGGGAGGCAAAATTTCCTCCATCTTTCTCCCGCCCTGCTTAAGTCTCGCTGGCAGGCCATAGGATAGAAGAGGGTTCTACTGACAGAACAGTCTATAGAACTGCTCACTTAAAGAGCATTGACATTTGTATTATTATGCATGCCATTCATATCATGCGTACCTCAGGAAAATAATCTCTCTCTTTCTCTCTCTCTCTCATAGCCAGTTTCTGACATTCTCTCTTTTTTCATGCTCCCTTCCTAACATTCCGTCATACTGTAGCATTATGGTCTGCCATGACTAAGGTACGGTGTGCTTCTTTTCCACTGGTAGTTTACCGCTTAATGCAGTCCCACCCGCTGCTGCACAGCTCACACTTGACCAGCGTTAAATGAGTTATTGCTGAAGGCTCAAGGATAGTTTATTGCTCTTTCCCTAAGATGCTTGAAATAGACAGTGAGAATGCTTCTGGAGTACAGTGTACTATTTCTGTCCTCCTGTGCAGAAATAGTTGGATAGAATGCCTTTGGGAAAAGCTGCATCTTTCACCGTCCCTATTGGCTAAGGTTATGAGATGGCTACTACTTAGGGATGGCAGAGAATTCCTCCACAGATCTCGGGGAGGCCGAATGCATTCGGGGGAGGCCCCCCGAAATCTGTGGCGGAACGACTGGGTAAAAAAAAAAAAAAACAAGGTCATACACAAATGGTGGCGGCTATGGCCGCCGCCGTTTGAGTTCCTTTTTTTGGGCCATCTTACTCTACGTAAATAATTACATAGACTAAGATGGCAAAAATAAGGGGAATGCAAATAGCGTCCGCTACACTATTTGCATTCCCCTTATTTTCGCCGTCATAGTCTACATGAATATTTACGTAGATTAAGATGGCCAAAACAAAGGAACGCAAATGGCGGCAGCCTTAGCCACCGCCATTTGCGTAAGCGGGTTTTTTGTTTGTTTGTTTGTTTTGTTTTTACCCAGAGCCCTCCGTGGCCGGAAATCCGGCTGCGGACGGCTCTGGCCTGGCTGGGCCTGGCCGGCTGCTCCGCAGACCTGCCGCAGAGCACAGCCAGCCACGGAGTATTCCGGGGGGGAGGTACGGAGTGCCTCCCCCCCCTGCCAGGAATCCGGGGGGAGGGACGGAACACCTCCCCCCCACCACCATCAGCATAATCTGTGAAAGGTAAGTGATTTTTGTACATCCCTACTACTACTAGTGATGGGTAAAAATTTTGATCAGTTTATTTCTCAAAAAATGGTGACCACGAAGCTTGATGAGGCCACTAGGGTGAGCACAGGCCATTCGCTGAGCACGGGCTGGGGGGGCAGGGGCTCGGTGAGCGGGGCTTGGGGGTGTGGGCAGGGGTGGTTCCACTGAACTCCTGGACTGAATCGGGTGCCCACACCATCCCTAGCCACACTAGGTGGTCTCAAGGAAGTGAGGGAATAGGCAGAAACCCGCTGGACATGAGCAGTAGATGGTGGGGGAAGGGTTCCTGCCAAAACATTTCTCAGTTTTAGAAGTTTCCCAGACGAGGCTCAGCACAGGCACAGAGCCCATGTGTGTGATGCACAGAGACCACAAAGAAGAATTTACCAAAATGGGAATTCCCCCCCACCCCCACCCATAAATGGGATGGAAAGAACTAGAGATTTTTAAAAAATGAATGTGGGCAGAAGTGAAGTTTCCCGAAGGAGGCTCGGTGCAGGTGCAGAGCCCATGTGTGTGAATGCACAGATGACCACTCAAAGAACTACAGTTACAGCAACCTGCCTTTCTTCTTGTCAAGGGCTCCTTGGAGGCCTCTCTCAGTCTAATCCAGTAGCCAAGTCCAGACACAGACAAAGGGATTCTTTTCAAAGCTTTATTCCACTTTTACAACTTAACAACTCTACTGTTAGCAACTAGATATGAGCAGCAGAGTACCTATGCCCTAAGTTGGAACAGTTGGTCCCCATTTGAAGAAGAATCACTGGCAGACCCTGAACTTATGGGCTAGGGAGAGTCCCTCCCCTTTTCCCTTGGATCCTCTGGGCGCAACCGTTGTTTGCGTGCCAACCAGGCACTATGCCTCCTTTCCGCACCCTCCATTTGGTGCCGCTCCCTGCATCGGTGTCACACGTCCAGCAAGTCTGCTTCCCACACTCTGTCACTCCCAGGACTGCTATCTATGCTAGGAATGCTGGTGGGAAGAATCCCTGCCAGCTGTTGGCCCTGGGAAAGATGAGCGTGCTCCTCTCCCAGGAGTGGCTGCTCTTCCTCAGAATCAGAACTACTCTGGGATTCTATGGGCTCAGTGTCCACCCTGACACTTCTTCATGGTCTCTGTGCATCACGCATATGGGCGATTAACAAGTTCACTTACCGGAGGTGGGCAGATGTCTTACCGCAAGATTGATGCCAGCATAGTGCACCCAAAGGCACAGTCTGAATGTGCTTTAACATGCAGTTTGTAGTGACTGACAAAATGTTGAGGGTTTTGACCATGTCACCACTTTACACAAGTCTGACAAAAGAACACCTTTTCCAAAGGCTGTAGATGTCTTTGGTGTCAAATGCACCCGGATGTGAGACGGGCACTCCAAGCCTGACAGCTCATAGGCTAAACTAATTGTCTGCACAATCCATGAAACTAGCCTTTGAGGTGACACAGGAAGACCCTTTTTAGGGCCCCCACAACAAACAAAAAGTTGTTGCATTTTAAGGAAAGATGATGGACTCTGGAGAGTGGAATCCATGTTTTGGTCTATGTTCTGCAAGCGGAGAGTGAGTCTGTCGATCCCAAGATGGAGAAATCCATCAGTCTCAATGTTGTGAAGTATCATCCAGCATAGGACAAAGGCTGATGATCTCGAGGTGGAGAAATTTCTCGATCCTGAGTAGCTGGTGGAGGCGAAGACAATTCTACAATTGCCCCCTGAAGCTGTAGCGCTGGGTTGCAGTACAGGGATGCTCAGTATTGGTAGGAGTGGATTAGAGAGTCTAGTAATGGTGGTGGTTGGACTTTGGTTTTTGAACATTTATCAACACTCCTCTTTTTCTTTTTCTTTTTTAGGCTTTCTGACCTGGACTTTGGGGTTTGGTTTTGTTTTTGCCTTTTTAGAGACCTTTTTCACTAACAAAAGCATTAGTGAGTGCCCTGGAGTTGGCGGGTCTATTCGGTCCACATTAGGGGCTGAGAACTGTGGAGAGGAGGGTTTTGATGAAGATATAGTGGCTGCTGTCTTATCCTTTACACAAAAGTTAGTCAGTTTTTTAGAATCCCTCACCAGTAAGGCTCTCTCCCAAAGCTCCACTTTTAGTCTATCCTTCCAACCTATTTCTCCTCACCTGCTTGATAAAAGAGTGGCAGAGTGGACAAGCCTCAGGTAAATTTGCCTCTCCCAAACAAAAAGACAGTGGGAGTGAGGATCAGTTGGAAGCAACTTGCGGCCACATTTCACACGTTTGTGAAATGGAACCTTTAAGGCCATACATACACTGTGAAGGCTGCAGCTGTGGCTTGTCACTAATGATGAAAAAAATGATGAAAACTTTTTTCTTTTTTTTTAGGAATGAAGAAATAAAATAAAATAATTATAACAAAAGAAAAGAAAAAAACCCAAAGTCCTCAGCAATACTGCAGAGCATAAAAAACATTCTCTAATGATGGATGAAGATCCTGTACAGGCAACTGGTTAGGTGCTCGAAAGAGAACTGAGGGAACGGGTGGGAACCAGTTGGACATGCACAGTAGATGGTGGGGGAAGGGTTCCCACCAAAACATTCCTCAGCTTTAGAAGTTTCCCAAACAAGGCTCAGCACAGGCACAGAGCCCATGTGTGTGATGCACAGAGATGACAAAGAAGGATTTACCAAAATGGGAATTCTCCCCCACCCATAAATGAGATGGAAAGATTTTTTTCAAAAAAATGAATGTGGGCAAAAGTGAAATGCACCAATTTGTCTATGCAGGCACAAGGCTTTGAGTGCTTAGCATAAAATCCCCATTTATTTAGCCATGTTTGTGGTGCTGAATTAGGATTGCCTACCATTATTACCTATCTAAAAAAGTAACACATTACATTTGGTGCCACTGTCATGGTAGGCATGGTGTGCTTTTCCTTTGACTCGGAATGGCTTGCCTCTGGTGACAAGGATTCCATGCGGGAATGGAACACCTCAAAGATCCCTGCCTCTCCCCATACTATGAAGCATATTTTACTAGTTTCATCATCCAAACTATGTGGTATTCTTTGGTTCAGCCCTGATGGCAAGGAACTGATTTTGTAAAATTTGAAAACCTTTAAATCCAGTTTTATATTCAAAAGAGTCCTTCTTCCCTTTCCGGAGAGATAAACTCTTTATGTAAGGCCCTTTTCATTCCAAGTATGCATGAAAGCCTGATTCACATGGTCTTCCCCTCCAACATTTTGTGAGATGATTCCTAAACGATTGTGCCCTAGAAGAGCTGGCCATGGAACCAACCAGAGGGGAGGCGACCTTGGATTTAATCCTATTATCCTAAGTGGTGTCACCCAGGATTTAGTACAAGATGTACAGTCAGGGCCAGAAATATTGGAACAAAGATAACTATTTTGGCAGTTGGCCCCTGAACACCACCACATTGAAGGTGAAAGGAAACACACCCAGATGGGAGTGAAGTCAGGACTTTCAGCTGTAATTCAAGGGGTTTGACAAACGTGGGGCACTACCCATTCAGGAAGGACAGCCAGTGGCATACACACACACCCATCGTTGGTGGCTCATAAGTAATGGAACAAACCAACATCATTTCAAACTTAAGGATCGCCTTTAATACCTGGATGAAAATCCTTTGCAGTCAATGACTGCCTGAAGTTGGGAACCCATGGACATGACCAAATGCTGAGTTTCCTCCCTTGAGATGCTTTGCCAGGCCTTTACTGAAGCTGCCTTCAGCTGCTGCTAGTTTGTGGGTCTTTCTGCCTTAAGTGAAAAGCATGGTCTATTGGGTTGAGATCAGGTGACTGACTTGGCCATTGAAGAACATCCCACTTCTTTGCTTTGAGAAACTCTTGGGTAGCTTTTGCTGTATGTTTTGGGTCATTATCCATCTGCAATATGAAGCAGCGTCCCATCAGTCTGGCAGCATTCGGCTGAATCAGAGCAGAAAGTATAGCCCTCTATACTTCAGAATTCATCCTGCTGCTTTTATCAGCAGTCAGGTCATCAATAAACACCAGTGACCTGGTTCCACTGGCAGCCATACATGCCCATGCCATAACACTGCCTCCACCATGTTTGACAGATGATGTGGTATGCTTTGGATCATGAGCTGTTCCTTTCCTTCTCCATACTGTTCTCTTCCCATCATTCTGGTACAAGTTAATCTTGGTTTCATCAGTCCAAAGAATCTTATTCCAGAACTGGGCAGGCTTTTTTAGGTGTTTGCTGGCAAAGGCTAATCTAGCCTTTCAGTTCTTGAGCGTTACCAGCGGTTTGCACCTTGTTGTGAAGCCTCTGTATTTACATTCATAAGGCCGTCTCTTGACTGTAGATGTTGACAATGACATTGTCACTGACAATGACAAGAGCATTCTTGACCTGGCTAGATGCTGTAAAAGGGTTCCTCTTCACCATGAGCAGAATTCTGCGGTCATCCACTTTAGTTGTCTTCCGTGGTCTGCCAGGCCTTTTGCTGTTGCTGAGCTTGCCAGTTAATTCCTTCTTTTTCAGGATGTTCCAAACTGTTGTATTGGCCACTCTCAGTGTTTTTGCTATCTCTCTGATGGGTTTATTTTGTTTCCTCAGCCTAATAATGGCCTCCTTCCCTCGCATGGACACCTCTTTGGACCTCATGTTGGAGTTCCACTGAACAGCTACCAAATGCAAATGTAACACTCAGAACCACCTCCAGGCCTTTTATCTGCTTGATTGGTCATGGGGTACCCAGGAAACAGGCCACCCCTGGCCATGCAGCTGCTCATCAGCCATTTGTTCCATTACTTATGAGCCACCAATGATGGGGAGGGTGTATGCCACTGACTGTACTTCCTGAATGGTTAGTGCCCCACTTTTGTCAAACCCCTTGAATTACAGCTGAAAGTCCTGACTTCGCTCCCATCTGGGTGTGTTTCCTTTAGGGGTGCACGAAACCCACTTACCTGGTCTCGCAGCTTTTCGCGGTGGGGGGGAGGTGCTTCGCTGCTCTCCCCCCGAAGTTCAGGCTGGGGGGGAGGCTTCCCGCCTCACCTGGCCGGAATTCAGGCTGGGGGGGAGGCTTCCCGCCTCGCCCCGGCCGAAATTCAGGCCGGGGAGAAGGCGCCTCGCCTCGCCCGGCCACGAAATTAAAAGTTAAAAAAAAAACGCCCCCGTGATAGGCTACGTGACGATTAACGTAGCCTATCATGGCTAGATCTGCAAAGTCAGCCGTGATAGGCTACGTTAATCGTCACATAGCCTATCACGGGTGACTTTAAAAAAAAAAAAAGCACGTACGCAAATGGCGGCCCCCATAGGGAGCCGCCATTCGCGTTCCTTATTTGGTCCCTGTAGTCTACGTAAATCTTTACGTAGACTACAGCGAAAATAAGGGCAACGCAAATAGCGTTGCCCTTATTTTCGCCGTAATCTATGTAATCTTTACGTAGACTACAGAGACCAAATAAGGAACGGGAATGGCAGCTCCCTATGGGGGCCGCCATTATCCGTACACGCTTTTTTTTTTTTAAGTCACCCGTGATAGGCTACGTGACGATTTACGTATAGGGATGGCGGAGAATTTCTCCCCGAAACTTCGGGGGGCCGAGCGCCAACGTGTTCGGCCCCCCGAACAAGTTTCGGGGAGAAATCCTCCGCCCCCCCCCACCCCCCGCCCCCCCCCCGGGACGGGACTTACCTTCCCTGAATGTCCCTCCCGGCGGCGGGTCCGGCTGGCGGTTCATCCGGTGTTCGAGCGGGGCGGGAGCGGCAGCCGGTCTTTCGACCGGCTGCCGCCCCCGCCATTGCAATGAAAGAAAAAAAAAACACGTCCCCTGATAGGCTACGTGACGATTCACGTAGCCTATCACGGCAAGATTTGCAAAGTCAGCCGTGATAGGCTACGTGAATCGTCACGTAGCCTATCACGGGTGACTTAAAAAAAAAAAAAAAAAAGTGTGTACGGATAATGGCGGCCCCCATAGGGAGCCGCCATTCCCCTTCCTTATTTGGTCACTGTAGTCTACGTCAATGTTTACATAGACTACGGCGAAAATAAGGGCAACGCTATTTGCGTTGCCCTTATTTTCGCCGTAGTCTACGTAAACATTGACGTAGACTACAGCAACTAAATAAGGAACGTGAATGGCGGCTCCCTATGGGGGCCGCCATTCGCGTACGCGCTTTTTTTTTTTTAAGTCACCCGTGATAGGCTACGTGACGATTCACGTAGCCTATCATGGCTGACTTTCCAGATCTAGCCGTGATAGGCTACGTGAATCGTCACGTAGCCTATCAGGGGACTTTTTTTTTTTTTTTTTACTTTCGTGTTCGCGGCTGGGCGAGGCGGGAAGCCTCCTCCCCGGCCTGAATTTCGGCCGGGCGAGGCGGGAAGCCTCCCCCCCGGCCTGAATTTCGGCCGGGCGAGGCGGGAAGCCTCCCCCCCCGGCCTGAACTTCGCGGGGGGAGCAGCGAAGCGCTCCCCCCCACCACGAAAAAGCTGCGAGAAAAGGTAAGTGACTTTCGTTCACCCCTATTTACGTAGCCTATCACGGCTGACTTTGCAAATCTAGCCATGATAGGCTACGTTAATCGTCACGTAGCCTATCACGGGGGCATTTTTTTTTTTTTAGTTTTATTGGAATGGCGGCGGCAGCAGCCGGTCAAAAGATCGGCTGCCGCCCCCGCCCCTGACAAAGACCCGACGAACCGCCGCCGGGACCCGCTGCCGGGAGGGACATTCCGGAAAGGTAAGTCCCGTCCCGGGGGGGGCGGGGGGCAGAGAATTTCTCCCCAAAACTTGTTCGGGGGGCCGAACACGTTGGCGCTCGGCCCCCCGAAGTTTCGGGGAGAAATTCTCTGCCAACCCTAGTTTCCTTTCAACTTCAATGTGGTGGTGTACAGAGGCCAACTGCCAAAACAGTTATCCTTGTTCCAATATTTCTGGCCCTGACTGTAAATGTTGTTGAACCAATTGGAAACAGTGACCACAGTGCTATCAGATTTAATATACATTTGAGCTGAAAATTGCCCAGGAAATCACATTTGGCTTCAAAAGAGGAAACTTCACTAAAATGAGGGAACTGGTGAAAAGGAATTTAATAGGGGGAGTTAAGAGGATTAATCCTTTCAGAATGCTTGGAGATTACTCAAAACCACAATCATAGAAGCCCAGCTAAAATTAGGGATGGACGGAACACTTACCTTCTGTTCCGTTCTGTTTCCACTGGGGGGGAGGTGCTCTGTCCCTCCCCCCAGAATCCTCGACGGGGGAGAGGTGATCTGGTCCTCCCCCCCTGGAATCCTGCCCGGCTGGCTCCACTCTGTGGCCAAGCCGCGGAGCCGCCGGCCAGCTCCAGCCACCCGCAGCCGGACATCCGGCCGCTGGGCAGCCCTGCAGGGAGGCAAATAGTGGCTGTCGTAGCCACTGCCATTTGCATCCCTGTATTTAGCCATGATAGGCTACGTAAATATTTACATAGCCTATCACGGCAGGGGGGGGAAAACCCAGCGTACGCAAATGGCGGTAGCTGCCACCATTTGCATACGCTGGGTTTTTTTCTCCCTGCCGTGATAGGCTACGTAAGTATTTACGTAGCCTATCACGGCGGGGGGGGGGGGGAACCAGCGTACGCAAATGGCAGTAGCTGCCACCATTTGCGTACGCTGGGTTTTTTCCCCCTCCCATGATAGGCTATGTAAATACTTACGTAGCCTATCACGGCTATGAAGAGGAAGCGAATGGCGGCCGCACGACGGCAGCCATTCGCAAAGCAGCGTGGACGGGAGCAGGTAAGTGCTCCGTTTCGCACGCATTTTGTGGGTTGGGGGCAGCTGGGACTTCGTCCCGCGCACCTTTCGTGGGTTGGGGGGGCTTTATTCCACAATGGATTTTGGGGGGATGAATGCACTGGCATTCGGCCTCACCGAGATCCATCACAGAATTCTCTGACATCCCTAGCTAAAATATGCACCACAGGTTAGGAAAGGTAGCACCAAGTCCAAGAGGTCACTGGCATGGTTAATGAGCAGTGTTAAGGGAGTTATTAGAGAAGAGAGAGCTTCCTTCAGAAAATGGAAGACCTGTTCAGGTGGGCGAAATCAAACAGGAGCACAAGCTTATACAAAGGTGATGCAAGCAGACAATTAGAGATGTAAAACAGAATTTTGAAGTTCATATCGCTAACAATACCAAGGCCATCAGTAAAGAATTCTTTAAATATATCAGAAGCAGAAAACCAGCTAGGGAAGCAGTTGGAGCATTGGATGACAACGGAGTTAAAGGAGTACTGAAGGAGGACAAGGAAGTTGCAGAGAAGCTGAATGAATTCTTTTCAACTGTCTTCACTGCAAAAGTTATAGGACAGATACCTGTGCCTGACCTGATGTTTTCACTAGGGATGGCGGAGAATTCTGCCATGGATTTCAGTGAGGCCAAAACCCATGGAGGAACAGCCTCCCACCCCCCACAGAATCCCCCCTGGGACGAAACTTACCTGGGGGGGATCTTCCAGTGGTGGCGGCTCTGGCAATGGTGGCGGCAGCAGCAGCTGCTCTCTTGGCCGGCTGCTGCAGACTCAAATGGCAGCCACCACGCCATTTGCATAGCTGCCTTTGCCATGATAGGCTACGTAAATACTTACATTGCCTATCACGGCAAGCAAAAAAACAACAACACATACACAAATGGTGGCGGCTATGGCAGCCGCCATTTCCATTCCCTTTCTTTTGCTGTTTTAGCCTACGTAAATATTTACATAAGCTATTATGGCAAAAAAAAAAAAAGGGGGGGGAACGCAAATAACGTAGTGGGCGCCATTTGCGTTCCTTTTTTTTTTCACCATAACCCTCTGTCAGTAGAACCATCTTCATTTAAGAATGTCTCTGAGCCCTACATGTGGCCCAGAAGCATTCAGGGGAAATGAAAATGGCAGTGGCTGGAGACCCTCAATTTTCTTTGAAGTGATCCTAGCTGCCCGTAAGAAACAGTATTATTAAACAAATAATAAAAAAATAAGTGGGAGGGGTGGGGCACCTTGGTGGACTCCAAGAAAGGTATCTGACAGTGCATTGGTGCCTGTGGACACCATGTTGCCTGCTCCTATGTCCTTAGGAGGGGGAAACCCACGTATCCTGTGGCCTCTAGTAGGAAGCTTTCCCAGGGACCATAGAATTGCTCTGTTTAGCACTTTTCATTCGAGCACCTTCAAGTCATTCTTTTTCAAGTACTAAAATGGAACTTTTTAACTTACTAACAGCATAAACAGTGTGTGTGTGGCTGGATCTACACTTACCACCTTTTTTCGCTTCCAATGAGGTTTCACCGCTCACCTTTCACACTACGCAGTAGCTGCCTCGAATTGGAACCGGAATTTCCCACTTCCATGCTCCCGCTTTTAATACTCTAATATCCTGGTATTTCCCCTTAATGTGCTCTGATTTTCCGCCTTCACTGCCATATCCAGTCGTACTCCCCTCCCCCACCTGTCCATATGCGGCGGTGTTTGTATTTCCCTCCTGTCCAATCACAGCTCTCAACAGCCCCATGCCTTCTTCCGGCTACCAATCGCATAGCTTCCTCAGCAGCCCCTGTTTCCTCAGCAACAAGCAAAGGGCTGCATGTGCACACACTTGTCTGATCTCGGAAGCTAAGCAGGGTCAGTCCCGGTCAGTGCTTGGATGGGAGACTGCCTGGGAATCAGGCTTCCTGCAGTGAGCAGGGGGTTGTTCTATCCCTTCAAATGAGATTAAGTTTTACCCCCTCCTATCCCCCGCTCCGGATGTTTTTTAAAAAAATTCAGTGTTATCCTCGCAGAATCGGGGCTTCTCTGTGATTTTTTTTTCCTAATTCAGGCATGATCTTTGAAGCTTCCAAGTTGTGAAGCTTCACAACTTCTAATCTACGAAGATCATGCCTGAATTAGAAAAAAAAAAGTCACAGAGAAGCCCCGATTCTGCGAGGATAACTCCTGAATTTTTAAATGAAAACATCCGGAGCAGGGGATAGGAGGGGGTAAAACTTAATCTCATTTGAAGGGATACATCAACCCCCTGCTCAATGCAGTAAGCCTGATTCCCAGGCGGTCACCCATCCAACTACTGACTGGGGCCGACCCCGCTTAGCATTCGAGATCAGACTAGGGATATACGAAAGTCACTTACCTTTCACAGCTTATGTTGATGGGGGGGAGGCGTTCCATCCCTCCCCCCGGAATCCTTGACGGGGGGGAGGTGCTCCATTCCTCCCCCCCGGAATCCTCCGCGGCCGGCTGTGCTCCGTGGCAGCTCCGCGGAGCAGCCGTCCAGACCCAGCCAGGCCAGAGCCATCTGCAGCCGGATTTCCGGCCGCAGAGGGCTCTGGGGGGGGGGGAGGAACACGTACGCAAATGGCAGTGGCTATGGCCGCCGCCATTTGCATTCCTTATTTTTGCCATCTTAATCTACGTAAATATTTATGTAGACTAAGACGGTGAAAATAAGGGGAAGGCAAATAGCGTAGAGGACGCTATTTGCGTTCCCCTTATTTTCGCTGACTTAGTCTACGTAAATATTTATGTAAACTAAGATCACCTCGCCCGGCCGCGAAATAAAAAGTTAAAAAAAAAACGCCCCCGTGATAGGCTACGTGACGATTAACGTAGCCTATCACGGCTAGATCTGCAAAGTCAGCCGTGATAGGCTACGTAAATCGCCACATAGCCTATCACGGGTGACTTTAAGCCGCCATTTGCGTTCCTTATTTGGTCCCTGTAGTCTACGTAAATCTTTACGTAGACTACGGCGAAAATAAGGGCAACGCAAATAGCATTGCCCTTATTTTCGCCATAGTCTACGTAATCTTTTTACGTAGACTACGTAAAAATTTCTCCCCGAAACTACTTTGGGAGGCCGAATACATTGGCACTCGGCCTCCCAAAGTTTCGGGGAGAAATTCTCCCCCATCCCTACCTAGATCAGACAAGCACGCGCAGGAAAACAGCAGGAAAACAGCACAGCGCTCGAGTGTGAACCGAGCGTGCGCATTCAATGAAGCACTGCAATGGGGAAAATGGGTGAGTGTGAATAATCACGTTTTAATGTGAGAGCGTTTAACCCGATGGGACACCGAATTCATTGCGATGGCAGGCGCAATGTAGATCGGCCCTTTGTGAAAAGAAACTGAGATATTCGCAAAGTTGGAAAACCATAAAGACAGTGGAAATTCACAGTGGCAACTACAAATGCATGGGAATGCAGGAGGTGATGCTTCACAACCACAGCATTGAATAGCATAGAAAATGGCAAAATGTTTCACCCTGAAGCAAAGACATGAAAATCCCACTGTTTATACATGACTAATCACAAAGCAAAGACCAGCAGAGCAGTTTCCACAGATGCTAGTCATATGAGGAGCTAAAATGATGTCGCACGCCTAACATGCTGACATTGGCCAAAAGAAAAAAAAGAATGATACAATTAGGTGTAATTGGCTTTGGGTATTTCATTGTTTTTACACTGCTGATTCCAAGAACTGGTTATAGGACGGAAAGCGGAGAGGAGGTCAGTTCTTGCAATGGAGGGATGTAAACATTGGTGTCCCCCAAGGGTCTGGGTTTTTTTATCTTGTTAAAAATGATCTGGCGTTAGGGTTGAGCAAATGAGGTGGCCAAGTTTGCTGTCAATACTAAGTTATAGGGTGGTTAAAACACAAAGGGATTGAAAAGAACTCCAAAGGATCTTTCCAAAGTGGAGGAATGGGCATTAAAATGGCAAATGGAGGCAAGTGTAGAGTGAGGCACACTGGAGCAAAAAATCCTAACTGTACGTATTTACCGATGGGGTGTGAGCTGCTTGTGACTTACATTGGGGCATCTGGTTGGCCACTGTAGGAACAGATAGGCCTTTGGTCTAATCTTCTTATATTAAGAATTTCAACCATGGCCTGGTTTGTGTGTGTGTTTAAAGAACACATATTTACATGTAAAGGTCCATTACATTTGGTATTAAGCATGTAATTTAGTACAAAAATATGGGTGGAAAGGGGTGGGACATTTGTTTATTATCAGTTTTCAACTTGACAGGGAACAAAAGAGTTCAAAAAGTTCACTTTACTGATTTCACTTGTATGCTACCGATAATCCAGCCTGGGGAGAATTAATGTTACCTGTGTTCTAGGACAAAATTGGGAGCCTAAGGCCTCCCCTTTGCCCTTAGGATATACTTGAGATTCACTGGTTGAGGTGTCATATGGTTCAATGCCATCCCCACTACATGGGCAGAATGCCATACATGCCACTGCCATGACAGATTGGCCAGCGAAACATCCCAGTTATGCTGTTGGAACTGCTGAAAGACTGGTGGCATTTCCAGGGATGCTGTGGGTTTGTGTGTTTACCATTCTCACACTGTTTTTCCCCCCTAGTTGTGTATTCTTTCCATTTCTCCTGGGCTGAGCACACTGACATAGCAGCAGCATGTTTCTCCCCACTGCCCCCCGCCTGCACATACTATGAATATAGGATTTCTGTCTGTGAGGCTTCAATCTTACACCAACTCACCTATACTTTTGAGTAAGTAACAGTGCCTGTGGGCCAATTTCAGAAGGCAAAGAACCACGCCTTTCCAAACTGAGTGCTTTTCTTTCAGGGTTAGGAACCATTTGGTGTAGGATTGTGGCCAACAAATGATTAGCAATAAAATTATTACTGTAGACCATATGGTGGCTCATCCAGGGAGACGAACAGGGATGGGGTGGCGGGTGGCCAGCAGGGGTTCGGTTAAGCGGATGGAGGTGAATCAGTCCATCCCTATTCCTACTGCTGTGCTAAAAATTTCCTCCACATATTTTCAACTATTCTCATTCAATTTAACAGAAAAGAAATTGCTTTCAAAAAGAAATTCAAAGGAGAAGAAAATTTCAGAGAAATTGTCATGGGTTGCATCCGGGGTTCCTGTACGTAACTGATGAAGTGGCTGAGGAGTGTGGGTATCCTGTTTTTCATTGTACAATCATCTCTCCAGCAGCCTGTCAACTTCCCATATTTCAATTAAAGCCCAGGGGAAGACATCATGAGGTAATTCCTTCCATTGGGCTTTTTTTAGATCAGGAAATGCAAGCAGCCAGGGAGGCTGCAGAGCAATGGAGAGATGTGTAATAGATGTGTAAAACACACACACAGCACCCTCAGCCACCTCACAGTCATTAAGTAAACTCAATAATACCACCATAATAAATTCACAATAAATTATACAACACCCTGAAAATAAGACAAATAAATGGAAGCCTCTTTCACGTGGGAAGAAAACATTCAGGAAATTGAAAGACAGATTCGGCACAGTATTAGCTCTACCTCTTCCATGGGGCTGGACACAGCTCTGCCCCCCTCACCCGCTACAGGGCTTTCGGGGAAATAGTGGTATTATAAGCATCTGCATTAGAGACAAAGTGTATCCACAAATATCCCTCAGAAATTTAAAGTTTGGAAGACCCTGAGAAAGGTTCTGATCCCTGAAAAATGACAGAGTTACATCAAATTTCTCAGAATACATTTTTCTCAGAAAAGTTCTGAGATTTTTTCTACCTCCTCGAAATAAAAGGCTACTTTGCTGAATATTCTCCAGATTTTCTTCACCATGTGTGTGTGTCAGCCACCTTCCCCCAGCCCCCATAATGCCACAGAACAATGCTAGCCTTGGGGCATTTTGGTGGATGCAAAATGGGAGACAGGCTGCCAACACAGTTGCTGGTGTTGGCACTTGAAGTGGCAGCACCGAGAGAGAGAGAGAGAGTGAGAGAGAGAGAGAGTGAGAGAGAGAGAGAGAGAGAGAGAGAGAAAAGAACCTCTTAGTAGGGATGTACGGATCCCCTTACCTCGCATCGGCGGGTGGATCCGCCGGGGGGGGGAGGTGATCCGTTCCTCGCCCCCAGAATCCGAGCTGGCTGGCTCCGTCCCAGCTCCTACAGTGCTCTCCGGATGCAAATGGAGTCAGCTATGCCATTTGCATCCCCATTTTTCCTCGAGATAGGCTACGCATCTCTATTTACATAGAAACTTACGTAGCCTATCGCGTGAAAAACCAGGGACGCAAATGGCCACTACGCCATTTGCATCCCTGTTTTTTCACGCAATAGGCTACATAAGTATCGATGTAAATAGAGACGCGTAGCTAGGGATGGCAGAGAATTCTGCCACAGATTTCAGTGAGGCCAAATGCACTAGCATTCGGCCCCCAGAAATCCGTGGCAGAATGGCCTCCCACCCCCCGCCACCCCGCGGAATCCCCCCAGAACAAAACTTACCTGGGGCTGCAGCGGCGGCTGGTCTTTTGGCAGGCTGCTGCAGCTGCCATTTGTGTCCTGCCAAGCTGCCGTGATAGGCTATGTAAGTATTTATGTAGCCTATCACGGCAAAGAGCAGGGATGCAAATGGTGGCTGCTACGCCATTTGTGCCACTGCTCTTTCCGTGATAGGCTACGTAAGTATTTACATAGCCAATCATGGTAAAGACAGCCACGCAAATGGTGGCCACTATGCCATTTGCGTGGCTGCCTTTACCATGATAGGCTACGTAAATATTTACGTTACTGTCAGGGTGGACACTGAGCCCATAGAATCCCAGAGTAGTTCTGATTTGGAGGAAGAGCAGTCGCTCCTGGGAGAGGAGTGCGCCCCTTTTTCCCAGGGCCCGCAGCTGACACAGATTCCTCCCACCCACATTCCTAGATTACAAAGCAGTCCAGGGAGTGACCCAGCACTGATAGCAGACTGGTTAGATGCGCGGCGCAGACGCAGAGAGCAGCGCCAAATGGAGAGCGCGGAAAGGAGGCGTAGAGCCCGGTTGGCGCTCAAAGAACGGTTGCGCCCAGAGGATCCAAGGGAAAAGGGGAGGGATTCTCCCTAGTCCTTATATTCAGGGGGCTGCCAGTAATTGCTTTTCAAACGGGGACCAACTGTTCTAACTTAGGGCATAGGGATGCTGCTGCTCAGATCTAGTTGCTACCTGTAGAGCTGTTAAGTTGTAAAAGAAGAATAAAGCTTTGAAAAGAATCCCTTTGTCTGTGTCTGGACTTGGCTACTGGATTAGACTGAGAGCCCTCCAAGGAGCCCTTGACAGTTACCTATCACGGAAAGAGCAGTGGCGCAAACGGTGTAGCAGCCGCCATTTGCATCCCTGCTCTTTGCCGTGATAGGCTACGTAAATACTTACATAGCCTATCATGGCAGCCTGGCTGGACGCAAATGTTGGCCGCTACAGTGGCTGCCATTTGTGTCTGCAGCAGCCCGGCCACAGCCAGAACTCCAGCTGCGGACGGCCCTTGCCAGCGGCTCTGCGGAGCTGCCGCAGAGCGGAACCAGCCAGGTAGGATTCCGGGAGGAGGGATGGAGTGCCTCCCCCCCACTGCAGAAGCCCCACAACGGAACAAGGTAAGGGATTCGTACATCCCTATGTGTAGCCTATCGCGAGGAAAAACCGGGACGCAAACGGCATAGCAGACGCCATTTGCATCCAATCACTTACTTCCAGGTTCCGCACAGATGGCGGAACAGAACAGGCCGCGGGCGGATATTCAGTCCAGAGAGGCACAGGTAAGTGCATATGTTCCGCTGCGGACTTCAAGGAGCTGAATTCACTGGAATTCGGCCTCATTGGAGTCTGAACTGGATTCCGCGGATATCCCTACCTCTTGGGGGGGGTGCTAGAACCCCTGCCAGTGATGTGCCTGTGAATACTGTTGGAGAATTTCTCCTCCTCTAGGAGAAATTTGGTGAAATTGTCCCTCTAATTTCTCTGCCCATAAATAGGATGGTGTCAGGAATGAATTTGAGCGTGTGGAGATGTCTGGCAGCTAGGGATGACAGAGAATTCCACCACGGATCTTGGTGAGGCCGAATGCCAGTGCATTCGGCCCTCCCAAAACTGTGGAGGAATGAAGCCCCCCGCCCCACCACCCCACGAAAGGCGCGCGAAATGGGACTCTTACCTCGTGCCGTTTGCGCTGCTTTGCGAATGGCGGCCGTATCTGCGGCCGCCGTTTGCTTCCCTATTTTTGCCATGATAGCCTACGTAAATACTTACGTAGCCTATCACGGCTAATGCAGGGACACCATTTACATCCCTGCAGAGGCTGTGGTAGGCTATGTAAATATTTACGTAGCCTATCACGGCAAAAAAGGGAACGCAAATGGCAGCTGCCATAGCCACCGCCATTTGCGTTCCCTTTTTTTGCTGTGATAGGCTATGTAAATTTTTATGTAGCCTATCACAGCAAAAAAACAGGAATGCAAATGGTGGCCACCACGCCATTGCGCCCCTGGTTTTTTTTGCCGAGATGATAAGCTACGTAAATATTTACGTAGCCTATCGTGGCCAAAAAACAGGAACGCAAATGGCGACTGCCGTAGCCACCGCCATCTGCATCCGCAGGCTCCACACGGCACCTGCGAATGCACCCGGCCGGTGGCTCTGCGGAGTTGCTGTGGAGCCGGCTGGGTTAGGATTTCAGGGGGGTGCAGAGCACCTCCCTCCCACCGCGAATCACCCTGTCAAAATGTAAGTGACTTTCGTACATCCCTACTGGCAGCTCAGATTCAGATTCAGAAGGGGAACAGCCAGAACAGGGGGAGGCACCCTCCCTAGTGAGCTCAGATACAGCAAGACTTTCTTCCCAAGACCTTGACACACAGATGGCTCATCCTGAATGCCCCCCTTTTTCTTCACCATGAGAACCCAGGTTTCGGAGGAGGAGACCGAGGGAAGTGACTTGAGGGATGTTAGGGTCCATCGCAGAGCGAAGTGGTAAAAGTTAGAGGCAGGGCTCAGACGCTCTGCCAGGTTGGCCATTCATGGAAGCCAATGTAAGAGGGAGCCACCCTAAGGGAGGGGCAGCCCTGCAGAGCTAGTCTTGCCCAGGCTGCTGGCAACTTCTCTAACTTCCACTTCGGCTCCTATATTCTTAGATGTGTGGATTAGCTGGTTCTATGCAGTCTGAGAGTTTCCCGGAATCTGCATTTGTAAAGAAGCTAGTCCTTAACTAATAGAGTAGTGTAGCCTGAAGCCTTTTTTCCTAGAGTGTGCTGATTGCAAAGGGGGAGGACGAAGGAACATGACAGATGGAGAATTTCAAGAGAGCACTGGTGTCCAGCTCTAATTATTACTGTTGCTAATCAACCAGAAATGATTGGGTAATGGCTGTTTAATTTCTTTCTTGGGTGCAGCTATTGAAGCACATGTGGTCAACCTGCATGCAACCCTTGGCTGATATCTGTGCAGCCTGAAGAGCTATGTGGAGTCCCACCCGGATTCACTGTACACAAAATAATCAGCCATCAGCTGGGTTGCAGGGAACAGATCACTGCTAGTAACAGAAAAAATAGCAATCTTTATTTATTTATTTATTTATTTATTTATTAAATTTATTAATCGCCCATCTGACTGGTCACCCAGCCACTCTGGGCGATGTACAACCCCCATAAAACAATTTAAAACAATAAAATTTTACCATAATTTTTTTTTTTTTTAAATACCCTAACCCACCCCAAATGCCCCAAATCTTGATCAGGATTGCTAGCATGGGAAGATTAACCTTGTCCCTCCCAGTGATCTTTGCAGGCAGGATCACTATTAGCAGCAGGGAAACAGCAAACCTGATCAGGATCCGATGGGGAGGAGGCTTTAAATTTGCCCCCTCCCAGCAAGCCCTACATGCAAGATCACTGTTTCTCTGCTTCTATGTCCCTGGAATCTTTTTAAAGTTGAGGCCCATCAACCAGGGGAAAGTTGTCAGGGGCCACATACCAGCAGTGGGCGGAGCCAAAACCAAAGGTGGGTGGGAGAAGAGCTAAAAATTGATAGAGAAACCCCTCCTCTCACAGATATATGGACACTGTCTCTCTCTGCCCCCATCTCTGCCCCCATCTCTCCCCTTCTCTCTCCCTGAGTCACACACATACATACATACATACATCCACACATCCCTCCTCCATTCACACACACTCTGCCTTCCTCTGCCTTGTTCCTGCAACCTAATTAGGGTTGCAAAAAAAAGCTCCCACTGGTGTGGATGGGAGCTTTTTTTCTAACCTTGGTTGCCACATGGGAGAAGTAGATGCTCTTGGGATCACAGCATGCAGAATCGGGCTGCCCCCCACCACTCTCTTTGTGGCAGCGGCTAGATTATGGCAAGAAAAAAGTGGGATACACCAAAATATTAGAGAGAGATGGAGAGAGAGAGAAAAGATATGGAGGTGACAGGGGTGATCACAGGGGACTGCAGGCCAAATGGAAAGGCTCCATAGGTCAGGTCTGCCTTGTGAGCTACCAGTTTCCTACCCATGGTACAGACCATGCTGTCTATGCATGAGCATTCAGAAGCCAAACTGCTGAGCTCAGGCACCTGTAGAAGATTTCAGAGGCTACTGCTGCTGTGGGAAATACTCCAGAGTTCATTTGTGAGCTTCTTCTCCCAGATTCTGTTGAGGTGAGGAAGGCAGGGTGACTTCCTGGTTCATTTTGAATCCCCCTTGGGGGTGGGGGGTTCCCTCATGAAATAGTGATGACAGCCCATAGAAAACAATGGGGAAACCCAGAATTTTAGTAGCCATGATTAGGCAGTAGCATATCCAGCCCCAAACAATGGGTAGCAGGAATGACAGGAGTTCATGTTCATTGTAGCTCAGGTCTTCTTTCATGCAGAAGATGGAGGCTTTTGGGTGGGGCATATGAAAACCAGGATGATCTTTCTTCAAATTTGTAATGTTTAATATGAATTATAAAAGCTGGTGTCAGTCTTCAGGCTCCCTCTCCAGGGTCTCTGTAAGATAAATTTCCAAGTGGGTATTGGATGCATCTTGTCTCTACTGCTCATGCATAGCGGACACAGTAATGCAATGTACAGATGACCACATGCTAGGAAGGCTTCTTGTGAACATATGGTTACACAATCATGCTTTTCTAGTATAGAATTATTTACTTTATGCTTGCAAGCTTCTGAGTTCAGAGGCTTACGAGCATCAAGGGCAGAAGTCATAGGACTGCACCCTAAAATATGTAGTGAAAAATGTTGTTGCATTATTATTGTACAGTGTGTATGTGTATGCACAAATGTCATGTGTGAGTTCAGTACTGGGAGCAGAGTAGGGGGCTCACTACAGAGACAGCTAGTTCTGGGGCCCATCATAGCCTTGTTCTGGCCTTGACTGCACCAGAAGGGATTATTCTGACATCCACTGCCCTGTACGGCTCCTTCACCCCATACTAAAATTCAAGCACAGCCTCTTGTCTCTCTGTCTCTCTCTGTCTCTCTCTCTCTCTCACACACACACACACACACACAACACACACACCCCGCACCACCACCACCACCAAATCTATCAGTACTAGACATGGGAGGAATCAGAAACCTTTGCTCTTAGGTTCATCCTTGCCAGAATTTACCAGGCTCTCCCTGCTACTGTGTTCAAGGTCGGCATCAAGGGTAGGCATGGTAGAACACCTGCTGAGGGCCCACACCCCAGCAGGGCCCACTGCCAGTAGCCCCCTAGAGTTGCTCCTCCTCTTCACCATTGCAACCTCCTTGTTCACCTACTTCTCGCTCTGGCCTGGCCCAGGGAATGGTGGTGGGGTGAGAAGGGGGAGCAGTAGGTGCCACGGCCTCCTTGCTCACTGGCTCTCTGCCTGTCAAGCAAGCAAGCGGGAGCAATCATGGAAAAGATGATGAGGAGCAGCAACAGCTGGTGACAATGGTGGTGAGAAGGTAGACTCACTAAGGGTGTCTTGCCGAAGGGCCTTCAAAAACCTGGAGCTGGCACTGCCAAGCCCCCCCCCCCTTAAGCCCCCAACCCTGCTGAGGTATCAGAATTTTTGGAATCAAAAGCTGGCAACCCTAAAAGTGATTGCTGATTAAAAATAAAGACAAAAATCTGTACCCTTAGATGTACAAACGACAATGTCCAGTTCATGGAAATCAGCATGTATCTTGTTGTGTAGGAAATGGGCTTCAGCACTTTCCTAGGGAGATGCAGGGAACCAAGAACATCTTGACTGCAAACTCCTGAAGGAGATATGTGTAAATATATATTATGCAAAAAAAAATACTGTGTCCCCACTGGGATACATTGTTAAAAAATTCCCTTTTCTGCATTAAAAACTATATCCACCACTCTTTTCACAAAGAGTAGTGTTTGACATCCTTCTGTTAAAAAAGGACATACCTCGCTGAGGAGCCAGGAGGAGGCGAACAGGAGGAGAATCTTTTTGATCACTGTCAAATCACATGTATGCTGCAGCCAAGCATGATGACACTTCTCCCCCCACCCCCACCCCTGGTTTATCATCAGCATTTCACGTTCCTCTCGCATTCTGGTACGTGTGAGTGCACGGTTGAGCCTGTGACAGCTGCAAGGACTCTGAAGCGGCCTAAACTGATTGAAACATCACTCTCCCTTCCGTTCATTATTCTGGCTTGTTTTGTTCGAACTGTAGCACTGCATAAAGGAATCACATGCCTGTATGCTAGTGAAATATAAATGTTTGTCATGAACTTGTAGCGAACTAATGCCTCCTCAGAAACATAGTACCCCCAGCTTAGGCAGCTGGAGTGGAAGCAAAGATGGGGAAATTCCTATCAGCTGAGCCTGCTTGACTTAAATTACCCAGCATTCAAATGTGTCCTTCTTTGACTTTCTGGGGCATTACATCAACCTTTGCCAACCTGGTGCCCTCCAGATGTCTGGGATTGCAACTCCCATCAACCTTAGCTATGCTGGGAATGATGGGAGCTGCAGTCCAACACATCTGGAGGTGGACTGGCCACTTATGAATCACCAAAAACAGGACATGCATCACCAAAAAAGAAGACAAAAAGGAATGCTTGTGGGGGAAGGCAGCAAAGATGGGTGAGGGTGGGGCAATGCCTTTCCTAGCCCTCAGACTGGGTCAAGAAATTGTGCCACGTTTTTTCTATTCTTTATTTCTTTTTTGAAAAAATTCCAAGCCAATCCAAGCAGGGCCTGGGAGAGCTCACCCATCTCTGTCATTGTTAAAGCAACGGAACTTTCTCCAACTTTCTGAATCAGTTAAGAGGACTGATTTTACTAGTTGTAAATGTCTCCTCCACCCCACCCTTTGGTACTAGCCATGAGGTAAGAGGAAACTAAAAGAGATGAAAAATTATTTCATAAATGTGTACTTTTGACAATCATTAATATAACGTTTCATTTAAAGGAAGTATCATTTCTCTTAGAATGAGCATAATGTTTCTTTTACAATTTTAAACAGACAATAATTCATTAACTTGTTCAATTGAATGTAATAAATTACTACTACTATTTCAGTTCCCCTTCATCGATCACTGCCTTGTTGTGGCGAAGGGGCTTGCATAACTCAGTGAAGCCATAAGCTATGCTGTGCAGGGCCACCCAAGATGGACAGGACATGGTGGAGAGTTCTGACAAAATGTGGTCTACTGAAGAAGGAAATGGCAATCCACTCCAGTATTCCTGCCAAGAAAACCCCATGGAACATATCACAAGGCTAAAAGATATGATGCCAGAAGGTGAGCCCCTCAGGTCACAAGGTGTCCAATATACTACTGGGGAAGAGCAGAGGGAATTTCCAAGTAGCGCCAGAAAGAGTGAAACGGCTGGGCCAAAGCCGAAAGGACACTCAGCTGTGGATGTGTCTGGTGGTGAAAAGAAAGTCCGATGCTATAAAGAACAATATTGCTTAGGAACCTGGAATGTCAGATCAATGAATCAAGGTAAGCTGGAGGTGGTCAAACATGAGATGGCAAGATTGAACATCGACATCTTGGGAATCAGCAAACCAAAATGGACAAGCATGGGCGAATTTAATTCAGGTGACCATCATATCTACTACTGTGGGCAAGAATCCCTTAGAAGAACTGGAGTAGCACTCATAGTCAACAAAAGGGTGGGAAAAGCAGTACTGGGGTACAATCTCAGAAACAATACAATGATCTCAGTACGAATCCAAGGCAAACCATTCAACATCACAGTAATTCAAGTCTATGCCCCAACCACTGAGGCCAAAGAAGCTGAGGTTGATCGGTTCTATGACGACCTACAACACCTTCTAGAACTAACACCCAAAAAAGATGTCCTCTTCATCAGAGGGGATTGGAATGCTAAAGTAGGAAGTCAAAAAATAACCAAGATAACAGACAAGCATGGCCTTGGTATACAAAATGAAGCAGGACAAAGGCTAATAGGGTTTTGCCAAGAGAAAACGCTGCTCATAGCAAACACTCATTTCCAACAGCACAAGAGGTGACTCTACACATGGACATCACCAGATGGTCAATATCGAAATCAGATTGATTATGTCCTTTGCAGCCAAAGATGGAGAAGCGCTATACAGTCAGTAAAAACAAGACCTGGAGCTGACTGTGGCTCAGATCATGAGCTGCTTCTTGCAAAATTTCAGCTTAAATTGAAGAACATAGGGAAAACCACTAAACCATTCAGGTATGACCTAAATCATATCCCTTATGAATATACAGTGGAGGTGAGGAATAGATTTCAGGGATTAGACCTGAGTGCCTGAGGAACTATGGACAGAGGTCCGTAACATTGTTCAGGAGGCAGCAACTCAATCCATCCAAAGAAAAAGAAATGCAAGAAAGCCAAGTGGCTGTCTGATGAGGCTTTACAAGTAGCTGAGGAAAGAAGGGAAGCAAAAAGCAAGGGAGAAAGGGGAAGATCTATCCAACTGAATGCAGAGTTCCAGAGAATAGCAAGGAGAGACAAGAAGGCCTTCTTAAATGAACAATGCAAAGAAATCAAGAAAAACAATAGAATGGGAAAGACTAGAGATCTTTTCAAGAAAATCGGAGATCTCAAGGGAACGTTTTGTGCAAAGATGGGCATGATAAAGGACAAAGAAGGCAGGGACCTAACAGAAGCAGATGAGATTCAGAAGAGGTGGCAAGAATACACAGAAGAACTATACAGGAAAGATCTGAATGTCCCTGATAGCCATGATAGTGCGGTCACTGAACTTGAGCCGGACATCCTAGAGAGTGAAGTCAAGTGGGCCTTAGGAAGCATTAATAACAACAAAGCTAGCGGAGATGACAGTATTCCAGCTGAGCTATTTAAAATCCTAAAAGATGATGCTGTTAAAGTGCTGCACTCAATATGCCAACAAATTTGGAACACTCAACAATGGCCACAAGACTGGAAAAGGTCAGTTTACATTCCAATTCCAAAGAAGGGCAATGCCAAAGAGTGTTCAAACTACCGCACAATTGCGCTCATTTCACATGCCAGCAAGGTGATGCTCAAAATCCTACAAGCTAGGCTTCAGCAGTATGTGAACCAAGAACTACCGGAAGTACGAGCTGGGTTTTGAAGAGGCAGAGGGACTAGAGATCAATCAAATCACCAACATTTGCTGGATCATGGAGAAAGCAAGAGAATTCCAGAAAAACGTCTATTTCTGCTTCATTGACTACACTAAAGCCTTTGATTGTGTGGATCACAACGAACTGTGGCAAATTCTTAAAGAGATGGGAGTGCTGGGAGAATTATCAACAACCTCAGATACGCAGATGATACCACCCTCAGGGCAGAAAGCAAAGAGGATTTAAAGAGCCTCTTGTTGAGGGTGAAAGTGGAGAGTGCAAAAGCTGGTTTGAAATGCAACATTAAAAAAATGAAGATCATGGCATCTGGCCCCATCACTTCCTGGCATAGAGAAGGGGAAGAAATGGAAGCAGTGACAGATTTTATTTTCTTGGGCTCCAAGATCATCACAGACAGTGACTGTAGCCATGAAATTAAAAGACGCTTGCTCCTTGGGAGGAAAGCTATGATAAACCTAGACAGCATAGTAAGAAGCAAAGACATCACCTTGCCGACAAAGGTCCGTATAATCAAAGCTATGGTTTTCCCAGTAGTAACGTATGGCTGTGAGAGCTGGACTATAAGGAAGGCTGAGTGCCGAAGAATTGATATGTTCGAACTGTGGTGCTGGAGAAGACTGTTACGAGTCCCCTGGACTGCAGGGAGGTCAAATCAGTCCATCCTAAAGGAAATCAACCCTGACTGCTCATTGGAAGGACAGATAGTGAAGCTGAAGCTCAAATATTTTGGCCACCTAATGCAAAGAGAAAACTCTCTGGAAAAGACCCTGATGCTGGGAAAGACTGAAGGAGAAGGGGACGGCAGAGGATGAGATGGCTAGATAGCATCACCGATGCAATGAATATGAACTTGAGCACACTCCGGGAGAGAGTGTAGGACAGGAAGGCCTGGCGTGCTATGGTCCATGGGGTCACGAAGAGTCGGACACGATTTAATGACTGAACCATAACAACTATTTCAGTTAAAGAGAGTGTCGACAGTCAGGTTTCAGGTAGTCCTTTGCTCTGCAGCAAGAGTGCCCTGGCTGAATGTAGATGAGCAAAAACAAAAAAGAGATAAAACCTCAAAATAGCGCTGTGATGTATTTTTTAAAAAAAATAATAATAATCAAAGATATCAAAGGCCCAACATGTTTCATTTTGCATCGAGGCAAAAAATATAGCTGATTAGAATACTTCAAGTGCACTTCGTATATAAGAGGGGTAAATTCTGCTCGGGGGGGAGCACAGGGTGGTGCATGGAGTGATTCAATGTTGTCCTCATAACAGCCTTGTGAGGTAGGTTATCCCAGTGAGACTAGTTGTGAGTGACTAGTGCAGTATGCCATGTGGCTAAATGGGGATCTGAGCTCATCTCCTTGGTCCAAGTCTAAAACTTTGTCAACTCCTCAGTGTAACTCCGACAGTGTGCCACTATTTTGGTCTATGTATTTGCACATGTATGCACATATCTACGGACATGATAGATCAATGAGTGGTTTTGGTGGCATACTTCTCCAAACAGCTAATCCACTGCAAATACAGCGCAGGCCAGCAAAGATACATGCTTGGCACAGCCCTTTTATTTTTTATTGATGTTTTTTTTCTATTAAACTATTAGTTTAATAGAAAAAATAATAAACTATTAGTTTATCCAGTGTTTGCTTAATGATTTTACTTATAGAAATGAAACCTTTACTCTTTAAATACAGGACAATATGAAGAAAGGAGTGGGAAACCCAAAGGAGAGGGAATGGGGGAAGGAGGGAGAGAAGGGTTCACTGTTTGTATTGTACTGGAAAATGAAAAAAAGCAAATAAACTGTTAATAACAACACACACAGCAGTGCCAACCCAGTGAACCCACCTGAGCAAGTGTTGAAGATGCCCAGGCACCCCATGACCATTTTTTTTCTTCTCAGGCAGTTCCTTTCCTTCACAGACACATTTTCCTTTAACATTATTCTCAAAATGCTTTGAGATATTTTGTAACAATGAATAAATATAAAAGGAAGTTGGGGTAATATTTATACCAAGGAGCACAGCTTGTGGGCCATTACAAAGAATTTAATTTGGGACTGAAATTTAATTGACTGGGGGAGTTCCTTATCTGCCATAGCCGCTTTTGAGTATCATTGTGTATGTATGGTATGAATCATGTTTTACTGGTGTGGGAATGGGGAGGTTAGTGAGGCTAACACCAGGAAGAAATATTACCTTATTTTTGGCACACTTGTGGAGTAGCTTTATTTTTTATTTATTCCTGCAAATAGTACTTGTCTACTGTGCTTGACCTGAAAGCATCATGCACAATGGAACTCTGTAGAAGCCCACACAGCATGCCTCCTCTTGTAATTATCATTCTAATTGCAGTGTTTGTCATAAAATTAATGTTCCTTTCTATTGCTTCTGGAGATGGAAGAAAAACAAAAACAATAATCACATCCCATCAGACAGTCGGAATAGAAGGGGTGGTGTTTAAATGTGGCTAACCACTAGCTCAAAAAGCTCCATGCCCTTCTCACCCAACCCCAGCCAATCAGTTTCATTTTTATAAAACAGTGACTTACAGACAAATAAATAACATCATCATCCTTAAACAGCATGCCATGAGAAAATAGTTAATTAAGGGAGCAATCCTATGGCCACTAGATATTGTCTAGAGGGCCATAAGGTTTTCGGTTTCTGGGAACCGAGGTTGGAGCCAAGGCTCCAACTTCAGTTTCCCCAAAAACGCGCTCCCTGCCCCCTCCCCCTAGCCAGTGTGATTCTCTCTGTGCCACCTACATCTCCATGCTCGGAAACAGAGTGTGGAGATGGAGAAAAGAGGGCAGCCCTGGGGCCAGGGAGGGGAGGAGACTGCAGAAGCCACATTGCTCAGCTTCTTATCCACCAGGTGGCCTCCTTCCCTCCCCAAAGCCATGGCTAGACAGGCAAAATTGCCTGTCTAGTAAAAAATGCAGGGTGGCCAGAGCACAGAGGTGAGGATCGCCTCCATGTTCCAGCTGCCCTGCATTGGATAGTCAGCAGCCTCCGACTTCGGAGCCAGGCCCCCATGGCAGCTATTATGTGACTTTTGTATAGATACATATTTTTAACCAAGACATTTTGTATTCTGTTTTTAAGTATTTTGACTGTGGACATTTTGAATTTTAAACATATTGTAAACCACTTTGATGTGTCTTTTTTAGATATAGTCAAGTGGTCTATCCATTGATCAGTTAATTAAATAAAAAATAGTTCAAAATGTATTGGCTTTCCAGATAGTACTTTTTGTAATTAGCATTCAGTTATTGACTACATCTTGCATTCCCGTTTGCTTGACTGCAACCATTTTGGCAGAGCCTTAGGCTTAATTTCATGCAGTCCTTTTGTTCTTTCTGTTGAGTTCTTTGTCTTGATCCTGCTCAAAGCTCTGCAACTGATACTCCTTCCCTGGGATAATTTGATTGATTTGACATGGAGATCCTGACCCCTGTACAAAAGCTAATGTTAATTTCCCCAGCATGAAACCTGGACCCGTATAGGGATGTCAGAGAATTCCGCCACGGATTTTGGGGGGCCAAATGCCAGTGCATTCGGACTCACTGAAATCTGTGGCGGAATTCTCTGCCATCCCTAGAAAACAACAGAATGAAATTTAATAGGGATCAATGCCAAGTTCTGCACCTAGGAAAAAGAAACCAAATGCACAGTTACAAGATGGGGGATACATGGCTCAACAATACTACAAGTGAGAAGGATCTTGGAATTGTGGTAGATCACAACCTGAATATGAGCCAACAACATGATGTGGCTGCAAAAAAGGCAAATGCTATTTTGGGCTGCATTAATAGAAGCTTAGCTTCCAAATCACATGAAGTACTAGTTCCCCTCTACTCAGCACTGGTTAGGCCTCACCTTGAATGCTGTGTCCAGTTCTGGGCACCACACTTTAAGAAGGATGCAGACAAACTGGAGAGGGTTCAGAGGAGGGCAACAAAGATGATCAGGGGACTGGAAACAAAGCCCTATGAGGAGAGACTGAAAGAACTAGGCATGTTTAGCCTTGAGAAGAGAAGACTGAGGGGAGATAGGATAGCGCTCTTCAAGTACTTGAAAGGTTGTCACAGAGAGGAAGGCCAGGATCTTTTCTCGATCATCCCAGAGTGCAGGACATGGAATAATGGGCTCAAGTTACAGGAAGCCAGATTCCGTCTGAACATCAGGAAAAACTTCCTGAGTGTTAGAGCAATACGACAATGGAACCAATGACCTAAGGAGGTGGTGGGCTCTCCCACACTGGAGGCATTCAAGATGAAGCTGGACAGCCATCTGTCAGGGATGCTTTGACTTGGATTCCTGCATTGAGCAGGGGGTTGGACTCGATGGTCTTATAGGCCCCTTCCAACCCTACTATTCTATGATTCTGTTGGAGACAAGAGGCTTAGGGAGTAATCCTATGTCCCCTAGACAGCATTTGGGGGAAGTGGGATGTTTCAGTTTCCTGGCTCTGTGCTCGAAGACAGGGTTGGAGCTTGAAGCCAAGAAACCACACTCCCCTCCCACTTGTAGCTGGTGTGGAGAGAACTGTGCCAGCTGACTCTTTGAGCTTGGTAAATGGAGTATGGAAATGAGGGGAAAGGAGGCCTTCCTGGCAGTGGGGAGGGGAGGGGAGCAGGCTGGGGTGGCTAGTTTATGCCTTTTCCTATCATCACCTCAGCCTCCTTCCCTCCTCAAAGCCTCCGCTAGACAGGTGAAATTGCCCACCTAGCTAAAATGTAGTGCAGGAGGTGCGAGAGGCCTCCCTCTCTGCATAGAATACCCGTAAGCCTCCAGGTGTGGGGGCTTAGGAGTACCCAGGCTGCAACCCATAGGACTATGCCCTAGGAGATACTAGTTTTCTTTAGTGCTTAGGCCACCTAATGAGTTCATGAATTGGATGAGTTTTGAATTAGTGATCACAGTTCCTGGCTCACAGCTCACATTCTTAGCCATACGCTACACCAGATCTCCAAGGGCTGGTCCACACATTCATGTTCATGACTTGATGACTGCAACAAGAAGTAACAACTTGCACTTGTGAATGAGCTGTCAGAAGACCTTAATAAGAATATTCACTTCACATAATTCCTATGTTGTTAATGCCAGTCATCAAGTGTAGTTCATGCACCGTTGCTTACTCTAATCCCTATTCAGGAGTTCCATATCTAGAAATACTGAACATGCAGAGAGGGAGAGTGTGCTAGCCCCCCCCCCCATTACGTTGGTTGTCCTCTACTCATGTAGGATGACTTTGTGAGGAGGAGAGCCTCCTATATCCATGGAGGCTCTCCACGCAATTGAGAACACAGATTTAAATATGCATTTTCATGTGGATTTCATGTGGCGAGCCAGTGTGGTGTGTGGTGGTTAGACCGTTGGACTAGAACTAGGGAGACCAAGGTTCAAATCCCCACTCGGCCATAAAGCTCCTGGGTGACTTTGCACCAGTCATCAAATCTCAGCCTAACGTACTTCACAGGCTTGTTGTGAGGATAAAACGGAGAAAGGGCAGGGATCATGTATGCCGCCTTGGGCTCCTTGGAGAAAAAGGCAGGATGTAAATGTAACAAACAAATAAATATTGCAGAATGGGACAGAAGGGAGTTATGGGTGAACTCAGGTGAAAGTGACACAGACTGGAAATAGACTGGATTTGTCCATCCATAGCAATTTGGCTTTACAAGGTCAAGTAAAAGCAAATTTCCTTGAAATATTTGGCATGCCTCCTGACTTACTCAAGCTGAGCTCTAAATTAAACAAAAAAACAAAAGAACTCCATAGCACGGAAAAATTCTTGACCCCATATTTTAAACTGCAGGCTTAAGATTACAAATGAGCCCTCTGAATAATAATTCAAGGCCCAGAGGAAGTAAATGTGAAGTAATATTTCCAAATTCAGTGCTAAGGAAATATTTCCAAATTAAAATGTGCTTTGGTAGTACTGGGAGCAAGGCTGTAGCTATTACAAGCAGCAGCAGAGAATGAAAAAATCAATTCTAAATACCACCATGCATGGAATCACACACGACACGTCAGCTACCCTATAATGCTGCACTAACTCCAAGGGGAAGTATGCACTGCACATATGTGCAGAAATGGGTAAAAGCTCTTAATGGCAATGTGGAGTCTAATAACCTGTTAGGGAGCAATCCACAGGCCATCAGCACATTATTATACAAATCCATACATTGATATTTGCTGGGTTTGCTAATAAGGAAAAATACTGCTGCCATCTCTCAGTCAATACTCAATAGTGTCCATGAACTGCAGAATATACCAAGTCTAGGATCATCCAATTTTAAATTTAGAAGAGATAAAATCAGTGTTATATAGGGGCTTGTGGTTTGTTGCCAGGTTTGCTTCAGATGCTGTTGAGTCTCAGTAGTTGATCAGTTTAAACTGATGGGTTAAAGTTGTTAGAACTGAAGTTAATTTGCATCACCCAACGTTCCCCCTCCCCTGCAATTATGCTATGCTATCTGAATTTTTGAATATCCTCCAATATTTAAACTTTCAGTGACTAGTCACAAAGGAATGTATCCAACAGAGTCCATCCACCAGCGGATAGACACCACAAGTGGAAGGGATTCTCCCTGTCTTCTATGCCCTCCCCCATGCATCCCCCACATCTGCTCTGGAGGGTTGGGGGGGACCTTGACCTTCTGGAGCAGATTTGGGGAAAGTGCAGGGTGAAAGGAGCTGCAGGGGGAGTCCTACTGTGCAAAGAGAAGTCCGCTGTCATGACGTCAGAGAGAGCTCCAAGTAGAGCCACAAATATAGAGAACTTTGTGAATTTCAGTAAATTCTTATCAAAACCAAATGGAATTAAAATTATGGCCCATCACTACATGCCACTAGTCCTGTTGGGGGGAAAAAATCTATTTGCTTTCTTTCAAATTCCTCAGATGTGTCACCCAGGGAGGAATACCGCATTTTCACTATACAAAAACTCCATTGGCAATGTTAGAAATGTGGGAGACCCAGTCACCAATTGCAGTGACTTGGAACAACAAGGACAATCTTTTCAAATAAGGAAATGCTTCTTCAAGAAAGGAGCTTCGGACACAGATTCCATACCTGTGCACAGCTTCGTGTACATGTGTTAGCAAGGATGGTTCCTGTTTAGAATAGTTTTGGAATATTCGTCATAGTTTCTGTCTCTGTTTCTTCTTCTTCCTCTTCTTTAATCACAAAAGTGAAGGGGGAAAACAGCAGCAAAAATGAACATCTGTTTAACATCTCACATTCAAATAAGGCTAGCAGGACCAAACTGTGTATTATAAGAAGTCAATATGACAGCACAAGATGTATATATATTTAATTGCAGTGGGAGTCTGGCCTTATTGTAATGATTTTTAAAAGGGAAAAAAGTGTGCTTGATTAGATTGATATTAACAGTCTGTTCTGAAGAAGAAAATAAATCATGAATCACTTGTCTATGGGTGAGAATGGAGATGGCAATTCTGTGTAACATTGTCAGGAACATTGTTTGGGCCATTTGAGGTTGCAGGGAAATTGTCAGGGTAGTCATCATGGAGGCCCTACCTATAATAATGTGGGAGTACTCAACTGGCATAGAACAGGGGTGTTGAACCTCAGGCCCATGGGCCATATCTGGCCTACCTGGGCTCCCAATCCAGCCCGCTGGGGTTCCCTGAATGGCCACGCTTCCTTCCCCTGGTCCCACCCCCTTTCCCAATTGCCGATCGTTTGGTGGTTTCCCAGCTCTTGCATGTCCCCCCGCATTCTAAAAGGTTGGAATGCCTCTCATCAGGCTTAGTTATTAGGAGTCAGAGCTTTAAGCTACAACATGCTGGTGTGTTTGGTATTTTTGCTACCACCCCCTTTGCCTTTGGCCTCACCCACCACTGAAATGTGGCCCCCAAGAGCTTTTCCAAAATTGAAGCTGGCCCTTGGGCTGAAAGAGGTTCAGTAACCCTGACCTATAGCGACATGTAGCCCAACAGGATTCCCAATCATTGCAAAAATCCACCATGTTATAGCTTGGGCACCATCCCTTAAGCCAGGGATGGCCAACATGTGGCCCTCCCAATTTTGTTGGACCACCATCATCCCTAACCATTGGCTATGGTGGCTCGGGCTGATGGGAGTTGCAGTGCACCAGCATCTAGAGACCCCCACACCTGCCTTAAACCCTCTTCGTCTTGCTAGCCATGAACTAGACTTCTCTCTAGTCCTCATCATCCCACAGCCCCTCATTATGGACACAGCAGAGTGTCAAGGCCTAGCTCAAGCACTGCAGTGGGCCATATAGTTTACAGTCAGCATCTGATCAGAAGTGGTCTAGAAGGGTTTAACACCCAGTTCATTAGTGAGAAGCCCAGGACCTAAGAGTTTGGCTCTGACTGGGTACTCATGCAATGGCAAGAGAAAGGGGGGCTGGTTTGGGCCTAATCAGCCTGTGGAAATGTCAGAATAAGTGTGAGTTTATCTCTGTCTGTTTTCTCAGAGGAAAGCAGGGGGGAGTTGAGTCACTCTTGTCCAGCTGCTAATTTTTGACCTTGAATGCCATATCTACAGTAAAGAAAGCCTCTCCATGAGAAACTAGCAGAAGGGGCGGCAGGTTTTACAGGTGTCACGCAGGTTGAAGCATCAACTCAAGAGGCTAGAACAGAGATGCCCTGTTTGGCATAGGCTAAAATCCACTGTCATCAAGAGCTGTGTTATTGCAGCCACTCCTTTGTTTTTGTCAGAAATGGATCATCCTTCCCCTTCACTAGGGATGGCAGAGAATTCCGCCACAGATTCCAGTGAGGCCGGATTCTTTAGAATCTGGCCCCCTGGAACCCGTGGCGGAATGGCTTCCTGTCCCCTGCCCCCCCACGGAATCCCCCAGGACAGAACTTACCTGGGGTGGATGCGGCGGATTCGGTGGCGGCGCGGTGGTTCCAGCGGCAGAGGCGGCGGCGGCGATAGCTCCGGCGGCTAGTCTCCTGGCTGGCTGCGGCCGGGCTGCTGCAGCCGCCATTGGCATCCTTGCAGCTGTGATAGGCTACATAAGTATTTACGTAGCCTATCACGGCTAACCCCCCCCCCCGCAAAACCAGCATACGCAAATGGCGGCGGCTACAGCGGCCGCCATTTGTGTTCCCTATTTTCTGCCGTTCTAGCCTATGTAAATATTTATGTAGGCTAGAACGGCAAAAAAAAAAAGGAATGCAAATAGCGCCCACTACGCTATTTGCGTTCCCCTTTTTTTCGCCGTAATAGCCTACGTAAATATTTACGTAGACTAGAACGGCGAAAAATAGGGAACGCAAATGGCGGCCGCTGTAGCCGCTGCCATTTGTGTACGCTTTTGTGTTTTGTTTTTTGTTTTGGGTTGCCGTGATAGGCTACGTAAATATTTATGTAGCCTATCACGGCAGCCCAGCTGGATGCAAATGGCGGCTGCTACGGCGGCCGCCATTTGCATCCACAGCTGCCCGTCCACGGCCGGAAATCCAGCTGCGGATGGCCCTGGCCAGCTGCTCCGCGGAGCTGCTGCAGAGCGGAGCCGGCCAGGCAGGATTCTGGAGGGGAGGACCGGATTGCCTCCCCCCCCATCGAGGATTCCGGGGGAAGGGACAGAGCGCCTCCCCCCCACCGCAAAAAATTCCACGAAAAGGTAAGTGAGTTTCGTACATCCCTACCCTTCACAATCAACACCACAAGGAGACAAAGCTTCAGGCTAATACTATTTTATTTTGCTAGAGACTAGCCTCTCTCAAATGCAGATTCCAGGAAGCTCTCAGACTGCCTCAGGCCCCTAAACAACTAATCTGCACTCTCTAATTAGAGATGAACTGAAGGGTAGTGAAGTTGCCAACAGTTTGAGCCGTGAAACTTATGGCCAGATTTGCTTCGCAGTGATGCCCCTTCCTTAGGGTGGTTCCTTCCTATGTTGGCTTCCAAGACTGGCTATCCTAGCAGAGTGACTGAGCCCTGCCCTTAACTTTTCACACTTTGCTTTGAGATGTGCCCTAGCATCTCTCAAGTCACACCCCTCTTCCTCCACCTCCTCCTCAGAAACATGCGTACTTATGGTGGAGGGAAGGGGAAGGGACTCAGCCCAGGCTATCTTTTTGTCAAGGCCTTTGGAGGAATCTCTTCCAGCATCTTGGGTCACTAGGGAGGGTCCCTCCCCTGGGCTCTGATCTAGCTGTTCCAGCTCTGATTCAGAATCGGAGCTGTCAGACATCTCAAGCTACTTGGACTCAACCCTGACAGCTTTTAAGCAGATGCTCAGGCTGGGAGCCTTAAAGATGCTAAGAATCATCATTACTGTCCATCTTTCATTGTCTGTCATTACTGTTTGTTGTTTACTGCCTGTAATCTTTATGTTTGGGACTTTCTTCCATCTGAGCTGCGAGAAATACTTCTTACCTGGACCTTAGTCTGCTTCACCTGAACTCTCCATGAAACCTAGACCTCTGTCTGTTTAAACTATGCATCATTAAGAACCTGCCATGGAATGTATTGCTATACTTTTCAGAGACCCTGAATTCTAGTTTACTGTGAATTGTGTATCTTCGTCTTTGATAGCCCAGAGTGCCTGCTGGCTTGGACTGATCATGACTCTTGAATTTTTCTTTGCTTTGACACAAGTAGTATAGACATACCAAACAAAAACATATGGTTGAACTAAATCTTTGCATGCGTGAATATATCTAGGTCTTTCTCTAGAACCCTTGCCTTTCATTGCCTGGGATACTTTATGCCAGGTATCATTTGAGCCCCTGGCCCTGTTTCCTGAACCATAGGGATTGCAATGGAGAAGCCAATGTTGTATTGATCTTTGACACCTGTAGCTAATTACCACCAGCCTCTATAATTTCTGGAGAGTTGCAGCCATTAAGCTTTTCCCACGTGGGTTGAGAAGCTCATCTGTGATAGGGATGGGGGAGAATTCCGCCATGGACCCCAATGAGGCCGGATTCCAAGAATCCAGCCCCATTGGGGCCCGTGATGGAACGGAGCACTCACCTCCACCTCCCCTGGAATCCGTCCGGGTCGGATCCGTCTCTGTGTCAATCCTGCAGAGCTGGCTGCCTGCTCCGCATCACTGGCGAATGTCGATACAGCCGACAGCCATTGCCATGCCGTATCACTGTAAGTAAGTCTCCAGACACAAATGGTGTCGTGTGGGCTCCATTTGCAGCTGTAAAGCTGGTAGATTAGCCTAAATGCAGCCATTTACGGCTGCATGTAGGTTAAACTACCAGTTTTACGGCTGCAAATGGCATCCGCTACGCCATTTGCGTCCCTGTTTTTTTCCGTGATAGGCTATGCAAATATTTGCATAGCCTATTGCATGAAGAGGGACGCAAATGGCGTCCACTATGCCATTTGCATCCAGAGACTTACTTACAGCGATACGGCATGGCAATGACTGCCAGCAGTATCGACATTTGCCAGCGATGCGGAGCTGGCAGCCGGCTCTGCGGGATCGACGTGGAGCGGAGCCAGCCTGGATGGATTCCAGGGGGAGGGAGGGATCGCTTCCCCCCACAGATGGATTCCCCCACAGAACAACAGGTAGTGAATCCACCCATCCCTAATCTGTGAAACCTGATTTTGTTACCCATGAAAGTTTGCACTGTTTCTGGTGTTTTCTGTTAGTTTGCCAGAATATGTTTGTGCCAAAAAATGAGCTTATGACACAGGGGTGGATTCAGTTGATTGTTAAAGCATGGTGACCCCATCTTAGGGTGGCCATGTGTCCTCTTTTACAGAGGACAGCCCTCTATTTGAAGGCCTCCTGAGTCCAAGTTTGGTTTAAAACTCAAGAACTATCAGAAGGAAGAGCTGGGTCTTGAAGAGGCCCATCAACAGCACCGGGACAGCAGACTGAGCAAGCTACACAGATCACCTGGGCCAGATCTATACTGTGTGTTACATTGATACAATCCCATCATGGTGACATTATATCCCTTTTGTGCATTTATACCTCGTAGCAAACACAATGACATCTGTTGTGGTGTCTTGCATAATACAGAATTAAAAGTGGGAAATAACACTAGAAAAGCAGTAAACGGAATGCATCATGTGCCCCACCAGCTATCAGTGTACTGCAATACTGATAAAAAGCAGTAGTGTGGATCTTGCCCTGTTCACAGTCTTCCCCACTATGGTGAGATGGATTGTATTTCTATTTAAATTTGAATGGTTATTTCTAAATTTGCATCTATTTATACAAATCAGCATATGCAAATTGTATGCAAATTGCTGCCCTCTTTTGTTCTCTTTTTTTGGTGATGCATGCCCTCTTTTTTTGGCAATTCGTAAGGGGCCATCCTCATTACTGCACTCCTGCAGCTGTTCAGAAACCTACAGAGTCAGGGATCATAATAATGCTGGGTGCAATGCATGGGCACAGACACCTGTCTCTTCCTGCATCTGGGACATGTCATGGAGGCACCAGAATGTACATTTTTAAGCAGTGTCATGGTCAGCAACCTACCTATTAACTAGATAGAGCCAGGATCCTCTGATGGACCATTGCCATCAGGATCACTAGTGGGCCAAACAGCTGGTTTTGTTATGTATCATCTACCATCATAGATGTCATTTGTGTGACCAGTTGCCCTTCCCTAAATGCCCAGCATGAAATGAGAGAACCGCTTCCTATGTGTCCTCTGTGCATTACAGACAACTCTGAAGATAAGAGCTCTCTCAGTTCATACCAAGAGCAGGAGACCTGCCCCATCCCCTCCAAGTCCTCTGGCACATGCTAATTGCTTAGGCCTTAAGATTTTAGGGTGGTGTCTTGCCTCTCACTAGGCTTTGGACCTTGGAGAAAGTCAGAAGCAGGCTGAGTCTCTCTCTCTCTCTCTCTCTCTCTCCATTTGCAATCAACACAGAGCAAGAGAGAGGCACTCAGCACCAGGCTGTTCGGGAAGGCCAGAAGCCTCAGGAGAGACCCGCATAGCTTCGCAGCATTTCTACAAAGCGTGGCATGAACTGCAGGCTTGTACAAGCAGAGAAGAGCGGCTGGCTGAGTGTATTGTGATGCCAGTCAGGGTGGTTATATTATATGCCACTTCCGGTGTCAGAGTCTGTTTGCCTCTGAATACCAGTTGCTGGGGAACATGAGCAGGAAGGTGCTATTGCACTCATGTCCTGCTTATGGCCGTCTCATTGGGGCATCTAGTTGGACACTGTGGGAACAGAATCATGGACTAGATAGGCCTCTGATCTGATCCACCATAGTTCTTCTTACATTTTTATTCTGATGTCAGTGGATGGGACCCCATAATCCAGCATGGTCATGACATAGGAATTGGGTCTGAGAAGTATTATCCGAATAATTTTTGCTCAGCACTAGTTATTTTCTATGAGCTGGTCTATTCCCAAGAGAAAAATAACCTTTCATTGTCACAGGAAGCATCTTTTATGGGCCAAGATAACAATCATCTTTATCTGGCTTACTTTAGCATTATCTTGAGAAGACAAACTCTCTAAAGCAGGGTAAAAGCTCTCTCTCCCTCTCTGTCTTTCATCTTGAACATTGATAGATGGATATTAATATCCATGTGTGCATTTAGGGCCTGATGGAACTCCATTCAATTTAAACGACAGGCTCCCATTTTCTTCAATGGGTTTTGGATCAGCCCCCCTGACCACACATTTTTCTTCCCTTCTGGCATAGATTTTTTATTGTTATTATATCTAGCTAAAAGCCTATCAGGTTTGATGGGCAGGACACAGAGGAGGACAGAGAGTTCTGCTACCATCCCTATCTTCACTCTCTTACTTGTCCTCCCATGCTCCCCATCTTGCCATCCCTCACTGAGGCCATCAGCTCAAACAGGGACAGTAGAGGGGTTTGCTTTCCCAGTCCTGGCCCAGGATTCTGTTTCTCCAAATCAAACACAACCACTAGAGCAGCTTTCCACAACCTGGTGCCCCCCAGATGTTTGGGATCACAAATCCCATCAGCCCCAGTCAGCACAGCCAATGTTCAAGGGTGTTGGGAATTGTAGTCCAAAGCATCTGGAGGGCGCTGGGTTGGGGAAGAGGAAAAAGAATGTCCTCTGTCAATCAGAAGCATTGTTTTGTACCTTGGTCATGGGGCATGTGTGTACGGAGTCGGCGGAGATGTCGGAAACATAGATGTTCCTTCTCAGCAATCTTATAATGCCCTTCAAGAAAGGGAGGACAAGTATTTCTCCCCTCATGGGGTCCCTGTTGGAAGTGGCTGGCCCACCCAATGTCATGTGTGTTAAAATGTGTTTCACTCCAACACTACAGTGTTATTCCGAAGTGCAGCATTTATTTTTCCCCATTTGGATGATGGCAACCAGTCAGTTCTAAGAGAGATTAAAGAGGTGCACAAGAGGACAGCAGTGTGGTTGCAGGTAAACCGGCTCATTGTCCTCAGCCACTGAGAATGAAGCCTGTGCTTATCTGCCTGAGCTTATCTGCAAAGCTCCACCCTTTCCCCTGCATGACCCCATTCTAGGTTCTGTTCCGTAGTCATGGTATACTCACTGTGATGTAATCTTCGGCACTGGGTTGTCTTATAGAGAGTGGCTCTTTAGTTAAGGCGTCTGTCTTTTTCAACATTCTACCCACAATCAGAAAATTGTACTAATTATAACATAAAAATGATTTGTCTGAAAAGTGTGAAATCATCTGGCACAGAAAAATTACCTGGAGATGGAGTGTAATCTTATCTTGCCATGTTCCAGAAAAATCCAAAGAAAAATGGCTGAGTTATAGCATTTCTTTTAAAGTCCAGTTTGAATCACACCCTTTACATCATTCGTGCTTTTTCTTTTCACAACCTGCAACATACCTTCAGTTTCTCCTTTTGCTAGTTTATATCAAAAATTCAAGGATACTGTAGGAGTCTGCCATGCTATGGTTTGTGAAAACTAAATCTGTACTTTTAAAGTGATGAGGTTTCAAATTACCTGCTTTCAATTAAAACCAAGTTGAGTGCAAATAGTACCACACAAGTCACCTGGCCATTCTGAAGGGGAGTGGGGAAGAGCTGGCCTTCTCTAATTGGCAGATGGAATCTTCCAGGCTGGAGCCTACCTTGCAAGGTTGATGTAAAGATTACTGATCACAATCCAATACATGCCTACTCAGAAGTACATCCCACAGAGTTCAATGAGACCTACACCCAGGTAAGTGGATATAGGATTGCAGTCTTACATAATATATGTGAAGTACTTCCAGTGCTGGAAATTATAGTATGTATACTAATTACAGAGCTATACTGAAGAATTCGGTATAAAGAATTCTGCTACACATACACCTGACATGATCCTTCGTGGAAAACATGGATATTGTCATATTGATGGATGCCTCAGTCATTTCTCATTCAAATGACTGCACTCTATGTAGGGCTGCCCTTGAAGAGTGTTTGGAAACTGCAACTGCTACAAAATGGTGCAGTCAAATTGTTTACTGGTGTGTACTTTATAGACTCTGTTAATCTAGTCTTTCATCTGTTGCTTCCAATCTATTTCTGGGCCCAATTCAAGGTGCTGGTCCTTACCTATAAAACCCTAAATGTCAGGATTGGGCCCAGGCTTCCTGGTTTGGTTTCTGACTCTGATTTAGATTGAGAGATGGAGCTAGAAGAAGCCCACCTGAGACAGGAAGTGGGGGAGGACATTCCCCAAGACTCTTTAAGAGTCAGTGAAGAACCTTCCCAGGGTCTTATCAAGCAGGAAGGCCAGGCTCAGAGACCATCTTCCCCACTCCCCATGGGAATCTGGCCTCTGTCAGAGGGGGAGGAAGCACCGGAATTGACAGATGTCAGAGCCTGCCACAGAGTTAAGCAGGCGGAGCTGAGAGGAGGTGGGAGGCGTCCCATCAGATTAGCTGCCCATCAGAAGTCTGGTTGGGAGGATCCTCCCTGAGTGGAGGAGCCCAGAAAAAGCCTGCCAAGCACTGCAGGGGAAACCCATCCATTAGCTGAAAGGCAATGGCCGGCCCTGCTTTCAGTAGCTCCCTTAACAAAAGCTCTGTTTCGCTAATTAGGCTGAGGAGACAGCTCCCAGCCTTTGTGGTCACTTCAGGTGTGAAGAGGTGCTATTAACTGAATCAAAGAGTTTGTGGTTTGCACAGTGAGTCTTTGTTGCCTCACTACTCAGAGGGAGGGCTTGGAATGCCTGACACTAAATGACTTAGGGCCAGGATATCAGAAAGATCACCTCCTCCCATATGAACCTGCTCATAGCTTACAATCTTTGTTTGAAGCCCTGTTACATTTCCCACCACCAAAAGAGGTTAGGCTGGAGGGAAGGCAGGACAGAGCCTTTTCTGTGGCAGCACCCCAATTCGGAACTCCTTCCTTAGAGAGGATAGATTAGCTCCTTCATTGTTTAGTTTCTGCCAGAATGTAAAGATATTCCTGTTCTGCTCAATGTTTGTTGGTTTTAAGGGATGACAGCTGGTTGGCCACTATGTGAACAGAATGCTGGGGCTGTTCTTATATTTTATTGTTCTGCAGGTTTTAAGCCTCTGTCTTTAACCTTAGTTGTTCAAATTGTTCTAATATCTAATATCTAATTGTGAGCCAAATGTCAAAGAGCATGGAAATTATAAGTCAAGGTGCCTGCCTAACTTTCACATCATGTAAGCAGTAAACACATTTTTCAGTCTCACATATTGTGCTCACTTACTACAGTTTTGCCTGCATACACCCACTCTTTCCCTTGGTCGTTCCTTAAATGTCTAGCAGGCAAGACTTGGAAAACTACAAGGAGGAAAGCAGAGTCAGAGTGGTGCCAGATCAGATGCCTCCATGTCCTCCCCTACCCCTGGCCCTAGGAATTCCTGACAGCCTAAGATGTCACGCTATTTTCTTAGTCATAGTCACAGCCCCTCCCCACAATCTACAATATGGAGCTAATAGTAATAATGGCCTAACTTACAGGGCTGTTGTTGTAAGGATGACTGAGATAATACATGTGAATTGCTTTTCCACCATTTGAAATGTGCCATAGAAATGTGGGGTAATTACTATTACTTTGATATTTATGGAACTACCATTTTCTTTGCACCATAGCATGAGATTTGGCCCACTTGCTATCCCCGATAGAGTTTGCACTGATATTTCTACAATGTGGGCAATATATAATATTTCCATAGAGAGAGACAGGGAGAGCCCGTAGCTCTTATTTATAGAGGAGAACTGTTATCCTGAAGGTGGGCAGCACAAATGGTGGAGGGAAAGACCCATGGTGGAATATAATACTGGAAGACAGGGAAATGTGAATCTTTCCTTTCAGTACAGTGTGAAATTCAGTATTGAAATGACATCTTCATCTAGTGTGCCTCATGCTCATAGCCATATACCCTTGTATACTGCACAATTTTCTTTCTTCCTTCCTTCCTTCCTCTCTTTCTTTCACTTTCACTTTCCTTCCTTCCTTCCTTCCTTCCTTCCTTCATTACTGGTGAATAAAAATGTTACATGAGCTTCCTGTAATTACTGTGTGCTCACCATGTGCTCCTGAGAACTCCAGTTGAATTGAGGGGGCATGGCCTGAGTACTCCCAGTGGCTATGTGGGTGGGGAGTTTCAGTCTGTTTCCTGTCTCCTAGCTGAGCAAAGCAGAGGAAACTGCTCCAGCTGGTCTAGGGGCTATAAAAGCAAGCAAGCTCCCAGAGAGCAAGAGAACAGGGAGCGCAAACAGGAGTTCAGCAGGAGAGGTCAAGGGGCAAGTCCCTAATATATATTTTTTAATTATTTGTCTTGTAACACACACTTCCATACCAGTGGGACTCTGCTGTTAACCTCCAGTGAATAGAGGACAAAGCACAGACTCTCCGAGTACAATCAAAAAGCAAGAAACTTCAAGCAAATAAAGACTATGGAAGGAAAAGACACTCTAGTGGTGTTGACCTGGTGTGTACAATGTTTGTTTTCTTGCCTGAGATCAACATGGCCTACATGTGCAACAAGTGCAAGTTGATTACACCATTGGAAGAAAAAGTAAGAGGACTGGAATGGCAAGTGTGGACTCTCAAGGGAATAAGAGAACACCAAGAGTTCTTGGACAGAATGGTGGAACTACCGAAGTGAAGTACAGAAGCCAGAAGAGCAACAGCAAGCTGAGGCAGGAGAGGAAAATGCTGAGGTGAGGAAAAATGAAGTAGAGGATACTCCTTGGAAAAAAGGTGACAGGAGCAGAAGAACTAGAAGTCACTCTGCACCAATGGAAGCAGTGGAACTATGGAACCATTTCCAGGTACTTGAGGATGAGACTTGAGGTCAGCCTGCAGAGGAAGAATTACAGGGGACCCCCCCCCCAATTGGGAGCAAGCAAGAGGCTGAAGGTCAGTCAACCAGAGGCAATGAAACCAAGGCCTAGAACAAGAAGAGAAGAGGAGGAGTAGTGGGAGACTCTTTACTGCATGGGATTGAAACCCAAGGATGTCGCCAAGACCCATGGACTCACCAGGTATGCTGTCTCCCAGGAGGATGTATTAGAGACATGACTGAAGGGTTGCCTACACTCATAAAGCCCACTGACAGGTATCCCTTTCTTCTCATCCATGTGGGAACAAATGATACTGCCAAGCAGAGCTACGAAGAAATCACATCAGACTTTGAAGCTTTGGGAAGGAAACTCAAGAATTTGGGGGCCCAGATAGTTTTCTCATCCACCTTCTAGTAGTTAGAAGAGGGATGGAAAGAGAAAGAAAAATACTCCGGATGAATGACTGGCTATGAAGGTGGTGCCGATGCAAGAGATTTGGATTCAGGGACCACGGGCTATACTTCCTGGAAGATGGACTATTGGTAAGTAGGGATGGTGGAGAATTCCACCACGGACTCCAATGAGGACGGATTCTTTAGAATCTGGACCCCCAGAGTCCATGGCAGAATGGAGCACTCACTTCCACCTCCCCCCAGAATCTGTCCAGGTTGGTTCCCTCTCAGTGTCGATCCTGTGGAACCGGCCACCTGCTCCACATCATTGGCGAATGGCGATACGGCCGGCAGCCATTGCCATGCCGTATTGCTGTAAGTAAGTCTCCAGATGCAAATCGTGTAGTGGGCGCCATATGCAGACATCAAGCTGGTAGATTAACCTAAATGCAGCTCTAAATGGCTGCATTTAGACTAATCTACCAGCTTTACATCCACAAATGGCGTCCACTATGCCATTTGCATCCGGAGACTTACTTATACAGCGATACGGCACAGCAATGGCTGCTGGCCACCTGTATCGACAAAATTTGCCAGCGATGCGGAGCTGGCAGCCGGCTCTGCAGGATCGACATGGAGCAGAGCCGGCCTGGATGGATTTCAGGGGGAGGGACAGATCGCCTCCCCCCACAGGTGGATTCCCCTGCAGAATGACAGGTAGGGAATCCGCCCATCCCTATTGGCAAAGGATGGGTTGCACCTCACAAGTGCTGGGAAGGATGTGTTTGGCCACAACATGAAGAACATTATCAGAAGGGCTTTACGCTGAATCCTATGTTGGAGGGAGATGTAAAGTTGGGGGGGGGGGTTAACAATGGATGAAGGCTCATGCACCACAATGGAGAGAACAGCTCTAATAGTGCCCAATAATAGTCTTCAAAAACATGTAGGAAGAGAGCCAGAATTAGGGATGTACGAAAGTCACTTTTTGCAGAGGTGATTCATGGTCGGGGGGAGGCGCTCCACACCTCCCCCCGAAATTCTAACCCGGCCGGCTCCGCTCCACAGCAACTCCACGGAGCTTCCGGCCAGGTGCATTCACAGGCATCTGGAGCCTGCGGACAAAAATGGCAGCGGCTACTGTGACCGCCATTTGTGTTCATGTTTTTGGCTGTGATAGGCTACGTAAATATTTACATAGCCTATCACAGCGAAAGACAGGGGTGGCCGCCTGCGGCCGCCATTCACTTCCCCATTTAGGCCGTGATAAGCTATGTAAATACTTACGTAGCCTATCACGGCCTAAATGGGGAAGCGAATGGCGGCCGCAGATGCGGCTGCCATTTGCAAAGCAGCACGAACAGCACCAGGTAAGTGCTCTGTTTCGTGCGCCTTTCGCGGGGTGGGGGGGGCTTCATTCCACCACGGATTTCAGGGGGCCGAATGCACTGGCATTTGGTTTCACTGAGATCTGTGGCGGAATTCTCTGACATCCCTAGCCAGACTATAGAACACATAGTCTTCGATGTCTATATACTAATGCCAAGAGTATGGGAAATAAACAGAACAAACTTGACCTCTTAATTTCCCTGGGAGGGAAATTATGACTTGATAGGTGTAACTAGGGATGGCGGAGAATTCTGCCGCAGACCCAAATGAGGCCAGATTCAAAAGAATCTGGCCTCTAAAGTCCAGGGTGGAACGGATCACTTACCTCCCCCCCCCCCGGAATCCTCCGAAGCTGGCTCCTCTCCGCAGCAATTCTGCTGAGCTGCATGCTGTCTCCGTATCGCTGTGAGGAATGAATAGGGGTGTGCAGATTGTACTCACCCTCTTCCACCCGTGGATCTGTGGGCGGGGAAGCGATCCGGTCCTCCCCCTGGAATCCTCCCTGGCCAGCTCCACTCCACGGTGAGTCTACGGAGCCGCCAGCTGGCTCTAGCTGCTGTCAGACTTCCAGCCACAGCCGGAAATGGCGTCTAGCATAGTGGATGCCATTTGCGCCCCTGCCTTTTACCGTGATAGGCTATGTAAAGATTTACGTAGCCTATCACGGCAAAGAGCGGGGCGCAAATGGTGTCCGCTACGCCAGACGCCATTTGCATCCAAAGACAGGCAGCAGCAGACGGCGGAGGACGGCAGTGGATGGACAGCAGCAGGTAGGATCCGGCCAGCGCGGATTCCCCCGGGTGGCAGAGGTGAGTCTTTTGTTCCACTGCAGTCTCCGGGGGGCCGGATTCTTAGAATCTGGCCTCATTGGAGTCTGTGGCGGAATTCTCCGCCATCCCTAGGAATGAATACAGCTGCAAATGGCGCAGTGGACACCATTTGTGGCTGTAAAGAACTTAGTTTAACCTAAATGCAGCCATAAATGGCTGCAATTGGGTTAAACTAAGGGCCTTATGGCTGCAAGTGGCATCCATGTTGCACAAAATGCTAGTTTCGCCTCCTGGAGGCTAGTCCAATTTGCCCCAAAGAGGAGAGTCAACTTCAGGCTGGGTCCAACTCGATTTTATTGTTTGCAAACAGTTCGACAAAGGAGCTCACGCTCAAAAGCAGAGTCGACCCCCAGCAACCCCCGCGCTGCAGTTTTATCACTTAGCTTGCATTCCTCAGCCAGCGTGTTACTTTTGATTGGTTGCCAGAGGTTTGCTTAGCAACCTTATCTTAGGGTTACTGTCTGCTCATTCCAGGCATGCGCAGCTCTTACAATGCTACGTGGTGCTTAAGGCACATACAATGGCTTTTAGGTTACATTTTTACTACAATTCCCCCCTCAAGATGCTTTCTTCTTATAACACTTAGTCTACTTCAGCCATCACTAATCTCTGGTAATGTACAAACATTTCCCTGCTGACTACAGATTCTACTGTACGTTTGACTAGGGCTATAATGCAGGGAAGTATGCAGGGTAATAAGCACAAAATTAGCATAACTAAGCAGAATATCATAAATCCAGTCTTCAACCAGCGAAAGTTCGGCAACCATGAAGTCAGCCAGTCAGTACTCCACCCGTTCCAGGTTTGTACTGGGACGTGAGTTATTTTTCTAATTTTGGTTGCAATATCCCTAAGGATATCGCCATTGTCATCAGTCTGCAAGCAGCAGTCTGTCCAATTAAACTTCTGACAAAGGCCCCCCTCTGCTGCTAACACGTAATCAAGTCCCATCCGATTTTGGGTGACAGCATTGCGGAGTTGGGTTAGCTGTGTGGCTGCTAAATCTATGGCCCTTGCAGTCTCGTTTGCAAAGATTTCCACTATTGCCTGAAGCCGGATTATGCGGTTAGTAAGGTACGGGGGTTCTCTTCCCACCACGTTGGGTTCCCAAGTGGCAGGCCCATAATACCTTATTATCCTTTCTGCCGGCCACTCATCATTTCCCCATCTTTGTGTAGCAGACAAGTCTTCCATGCTCAGGGATCTTTTATCTATTCCATATAGTCGGTGCAGTACTGAGGCCCTTTGAGGCAACAGCGTGAATGGGGGCCTTAATATCCCAGGATAACACACGCCAGTCCAGTTGGTGGGCAACTGGGTGTATGCGTGAGTCCCACAGATCCAATAATGGCCAGTCAAAGCAGGCCAAGACTTGTCTGCTAGGCCATATTTTGGGGGATCCAAATACTGATTGTAAAATCCCAAATATAGGGTTGAATCTCCACGTGGGCTGAGAGTTCCATTCATATAGCATGCTCTAGCATTTTGATCTTTTGTCTGGTTTCGAATGCAATAGAACAAGGATTGTGAGCTACTATGAGGGATTGACCACAACACACACTTGTGGCCACCTATCACCCTTGAAACCTCGGGCCGAAGGGTGATGTAATCTGCATATCCTGCACAAAAAGTTCTCTTTGAGGTGCGGTTGTTATGCCATGCACCTCCCTTTACTATATAATTCCTGCAGCTGCTATTTCCTACAAAGTGTGTATGTGTGTCAGACCTGTTTTGCATGAAGCACCATTCTCCTAACTGAGGCCGTACTTCCCATGATGGAGTTTGACTTAAGATAAAATCATCTTCCCAAGTAACATTTGTTTGTTTATGTATTCTATAATCGGTGTGTACTAATTCAGTCAGGTTCAGAGGATGAGGGATCCATGTGCTTACCTTTCCCTCATTCTTGGCCTGTATGCAGACCCAGCAGTTCGAGAGGTTCAAGTATCTGGCTACAGCTTCGGCTAGAAACAGCATGCTGTTTTCTCCTACAGCTAGATTTAGCCTTAGGATTATTACTAACAGACACAGCTGCTGCATACTTAATCTTTGGTCCTTGTTTTACATAATCTTAATTTCAGTTCTGAAATAGGATAACTATGCCAGTTGTCTTTATCCCGCTGCTTGCAGGCTTCTTCTTCCGAGAGGAGGTCAGCTTCCGGAGTGACCACGCCCTGGGAGCTGGTGTCCTCACCTTGGTTATACCTCTTTATTCTGGAACAGTGAGTCCACCTGTCATTTCCGCTGAGCTTGACAGCTGTATGGGTTACCAACAACACCTGGTATGGTCCCTCCCACCTCTCAGTTAGGGGGCCCTTTTTCCACTTTTGGAGCAGCACCTGGTCCCCCAGCTGGAAGTTGTGGATTGGAACATCCAGCGGTAGGCTCTGGAATGGTGCAGCAAACCTGTGAAGGGATGACAAAACAGACTGCAAGGCAATAACATGTTCTCCAATTTCAGTTTTTCCCAAATCGACAGTGACTTGCTCCCTCCACCCTGCTGGCAGAACCCTAGGAGGCATTCCAAACATTAATTCAAAAGGTGACAATTTTATCCCTCTACGTGGAGTGCTACGAATGCGAGTTAAAGCCAGTGGGAGCGCCTGGGGCCACTTTAAGTGGGTCTCTATGCAAATTTTTGTTATCATTGTCTTTAATGTCCTATTCATGCGCTCCACCTGACCTGAACTCTGAGGCCTCCATGGGGTATGGAGTCTCCATTTAATGCCTAAAGCTTTAGACACTTCTTGCACTATCTTTCCCACAAAGTGGCTCCCTTGATCCGACTCAATAGACTCAGGCAACAGGAACCAAGGTATCAGCTCCTGGAGCAGGAAGCATGCCACTGTTGATGCTGTAGCTGTCCTTGTAGGGTAGGCCTCTACCCATCCCGTTAGCTGGTCCACCAGTACCAATAAATATTGGTGTCAGCCTGACCTTGGAAGCTCTGCGAAGTCAATCTGCCAGGCCTGTCCAGGGTAGTGCGCCCACTGTCGTCCTCCCATTGGCGGTGGCGCTCGGGCCCCTTTTGGATTCACCTTCTGGCAGGTGGGGCATCTTGCTGCGACTTGTTGGGCTTCTACATACAATCCCGGTGCCACAACCTGTCGAACAAGTAAGTCTCCCATTGCGGTGCCTCCCATGTGGGTCTTCGCATGAAGTTGTTTTACCACTTCTTCTGCCAGCCATCAGGGTAGCATGACTTTTCCTCCTGGGACTATCCACCACCCTTGGGGATTTTTTGTGGCCTTGTTTTCCTCGGCAGCTTTGTCATCAGCCTGGGTGTATTTTGCTTTATAATCTTCCAAGCGGAGGGGTATCTCATGGGCTAAGCCTTGAAACGCTACTTCTCCTCCCATCTGCGCTGCTTCTTTGGCTGCCATGTCGGCCTTCGCATTTCCCCTTCTCTGGTGCTCATCTGTGGCTCTGCCATGCGCTTTTACATGCACCACAGCTACCTCCTTTGGCAGTTGGAGAGCCTCCAGTAGTGTCACAATCTGCGGTCCATTTGCAATCTTCTGTCCAGAGGCTGTGATGAACCCACGTTCTTTCCACAGTAGTCCATGGGCATGTACGGTGGCAAAGGCATAGCATGAGTCTGTAAATATGTTCACTCTTTTATCCTTCCCCAATTCTAGTGCATGTGTCAAGGCAGTGAGTTCTGCTGCTTGCGCTGACCAACTTGCGGGGAGTTTCTCTTTCCACATAGTTTCAGTCAGCGTTACCACGGCGCATCCTGTATGTCGTGTGCCATCGATTACATTGCTTGAGCCATCTACAAAGAACTCTTCTTCTGGATTTTCAAGCGGGTCATCTGTCAAGTCAGATTGAATCAATACTGTTTGAGTTAACACTTCCAGACAATCATGACATGGGGGTCCTGGTTCTGGCAGAAGGGTGGCTGGATTCAGGGCCGTGGTATGCTTATAGGTGAGGCCTGGATTAGATAACAAAAAGATCTCATATCTAGATTGTCTGGAAGGGTTTAAGAACTTTCCTCCCTCTGCTCCAAGGATTTGGGGCACGCCATGTGGGGTGTGTATCTCCATGTTAGCTCCCATGACAATCTTTTGTGCCTCCTCTACAAGAGTAGCAGTGGCCGCAACGGCTCTCAGACATGCTGGCCACCCTTTTGCTACAGGGTCCAGGACCTTGGAGTAATAGCCCACAGGCCTCCATGTCGGGCCCACTGGTTGAGTCAAGACTCCCGAGGCAACTCCCTTGTTCTCATGCACGTACAATCTATAGGGCTTGCGCCCATTTGGAATCATGAGTGCTGGAGGTTGTGAGAGGGAAGTCTTCAATAGTTCAAATGCATGCTGATTTTCCTTAGTCCATTTCCAACTTGCGAGGCCCTCTTTGGTAAGAGACTCATACAGGGGCCTAGCCTTTCCCCCATAATCAGGAATCCACATTCTGCAAAACCCTGTCAGACCTAGAAAGGCTCGTAACTCCTTTGGGCTTTTAGGAGCAGGCATATTTTGTATAGCTTGAATTCGATCTTTGCTCAGGGCTCTTGTTCCCATTTCAATTTCATAACCTAAGAAAGTGACCTTTGGTTGGCATATTTGAGCCTTCTCTCGTGATACTTTGTACCCCCTTTCTCCCAAGGTGTTCAGCAAAGACTCTGTTGCTCTCTTCCCTGTTTGCATGCTAGGGCTCGCTATCAACAGGTCATCAACATATTGCAACAGCGCCACCTCCTGGTGCTTGTCTCTCCACTGCTCCAAATCCTTCTGCAATGCTAATCCAAAAATGTGGGGGGCTGAAACGAGCCCTTGGGGCAACACAGCCCATAACAATTGAGTTTTATGATAAGTATCTGGGTCTTCCCATTCGAATGCAAATATTTTCTGGCTGTCTTTGTGCAGTGGGATAGAGAAGAAAGCATCTTTTAAATCTAGGACGGAAAACACCCTTGCATTTGCTGGAACTTGGGTCAAAATGGTGTGGGGGTTCGGAACCAGGGGATGATCCACTAAAACTTTCTTGTTTATGGCTCTCAGGTCTTGCACCAGCCTATAGGAGGCGCTGTTTGGTTTGAGCAACCCCAATATTGGGGTGTTAAAGGGGGATGAGCCCTCTACTAGCCAGCCATACTTCTTAAACTTTTCAATAAGCGGTTTTAAGCCTGCACGAGTAGCTCTCTTCAAAGGATACTGTTTCACACACACAGGCAGCTCTCCCTCCTTTAGGGGAATTTTGATTGGTGTTACATACTTTGCCCGAGCTGGGGTTCCATCTGCCCATACACACGGGTCAACATTTTCTAAGAGCTCAATCCCCTTGGCCTTTGACACAGTTTCAGTTGCCTGGAGGGCCATCTGGAAATTTGAGCTCTGCTTCACTGGTAGCTGTACTACAATCTGATCCCCACGAAAGAAGATCTCAGCTTGCAGCTTCATCAGCAAGTCCCGCCCCAGAAGGGCAACCGGACATGTGGGCGAGACCACAAAGGCATGTTCTAGTCTATTGTCTCCGATCTTTGTGAGGAGGGGCTCACATACAGGCAATCTAGCCTTTCTTCCTTCAATTCCTTCTATTGTCACGTGTCGTCCGCTTTCTTTGGCGAGGGGGGTTTTTGCAGGGATCATGGAAAAGGTGGCTCCAGTATCTACCAGAGCCTCATAGTCTCTGCCACCAACCCTTATCTTTACCATGGGATCTTCCCGAGTACTTACTCGTAGGGTGGTGGCTTTAGATCCCGGTCTCCTTCAGCTACATTCCTCAGAGGAGTCTGCTCTCAATTGGCGCCCCTCCCCCTGGCTCTTCTCTCTCTGCCTTCTCAGCGGGCAGTCCTTCTTCCAGTGTCCCTTCTCTCGGCAATATGCACATTCGTCAAACCTCGGGCGGCCCTTTCCCTTCTTCTGCCCCCCCCTCTTGCCTCTGCTGAGGCTCTATGCGTCCTGAGCTGCCACTCAAGGCGGCTGCTAGCATCGCCAGTTGCTTTTCGCTGCGTTTTGTCTCCCTTCTTTCTGTTACTTGCTCTCGGTTGCCATACACTTTATATGCAATCTCTACCAACTCGGAGAGTGGCTTGCCCACAGATCCTTCAGCTTTCTGCAGCTTCTTTCTTATATCTGGTGCTGCTTGCCCTATGAACATTGTATTTACCATGCGCTGGTTTTCTGAGGCTTCAGGATCTAGGTCACTAAACTTCCTAAATGCATCAAACAACCGTCCTAGGAACACAGAGGGATTTTCATCCTTCTCTTGGCGGACTTCATACAACTTTGAAAAGTTAGTCACACGTGGCACAGCTCTCCCCAATGCCTCCGCTATTATTCCCAAATAGTCCTGACTCCGCTCTCGGTCCCTGGGGTCGTTGGGACGCCACTCAGGGTCTACTTGGGGGCATAATTCATGGGGGTCCCTAGTAGTTCCTGCTACTCGCTCCTCAGCAATCCTATTAGCGGTGCCTTGCACTAGGCGCCTTTCCTCGGATGTTAGTAGGGTTTGCAACATCATCTGCACATCTGCCCATGTGGGATGATGCGTCTGCCCCACAGATCAAAATAAACTTTGCATCTTATCAGGGTCTTCTCTAAAGGAAGGATTCTGATTTTTCCAATTGAACAGATCAGCGGTGCTGAAGGGCACGTATACAAATGCAGTCTGCCCCTCCCCTGTCATTACCTCTCGCATCGGGCACTGGTATTTAGGGTGCGGGTTTCGGGTAGCCCTAGGCTCAGCCAGAGGAGAAAAATGTATTGCTAACTGGGATGGGTCCCGCAGGGGTCTTGGTGAGCTGGGTTGGGCCACTTGTCTTGGGACTTGGTCAGAAGAGGAGTCGGCAGGGCACGAGGGAGTCACGTTATACTCTCCATCATAGGGTGGTGGTTGAGAGAGACTTTGTGATGTGGACCCGGCTGGCTGGGGTTGAGAGGCTGTGGCCACCGTTAGGGTACTTTCTACTGGAGGTTGAGGCGAAATTGCATGATCACGATCCTACCCCCTCAAACCTTGCGCCAAGTCTATCTCGTCTTCTCCCTCTAAGATTGGCTTTCCCTTCCCTCCCTTCATTCTCCGAGGGTCTGCAGCCAGCATTTGTTTGCACATCTCTCCTTTACATTGTTTCACCCAGGAAGGGTTGCTCAAAGCGCAACTCAACCATGAGTCTATATAGGGATACTGATCCCAGTGCCCATCATTTACAACAATAACATGCACTTTTCTAATTGTGGCCTCATTAAAGGAGCCGATATCTGGCCAGTTGACTCCAAATGACGGCCACTCCAATTGACAGAGTGTAACCAGCTTGCCTTTTGACATCTTAGTGCCATAATTTTCTTTGACTTTGCTAAAGTTCTTTAGCATGCATCCCAAGGGAGTGGCAGAGCTTTCTAAACGGGAGCTACCCGCCCCCATTATGCCTACCTCTGTTTGAAACCATACACGGAGCCTGACAAACCTCCGACACTTACACGGAGTCTAACAAACCTCAGACGTTTACACAGAGTCTGACAAACCTCAGACGCTCCGAAGGCAACTCAAACAGAAAGACAGAAGGGAAATCAAGTACTTACTCTGCCCAACACCCTAGTGCCGTCTCTTCAGACCCGTTCAGCCTGGTTGACTCAATCAATGGAGTCCACGCCTTTAACCTCCTGGGTGTCCCGACCCCCGTTCTCTGGTGCCGTGGCAGACCTCAAAGGCGGTCCGGTGTGCCCCACAGGCACCTTTGCCGGTTCTGTCGCTTGACCCCAGGGTGGTCCAAGGGACTCCTAACTAGCTCGCCAGTTTGTTGCACAAAATGCTAGTTTCGCCCCCTGGAGGCTAGTCCAATTTGCCCCAAAGAGGAGAGTCAACTTCAGGCTGGGTCCAACTCGATTTTATTGTTTGCAAACAGTTCGACAAAGGAGCTCACGCTCAAAAGCAGAGTCGACCCCCGGCAACCCCCGCGCTGCAGTTTTATCACTTAGCTTGCATTCCTCAGCCAGCGTGTTACTTTTGATTGGTTGCCAGAGGTTTGCTTAGCAACCTTATCTTAGGGTTACTGTCTGCTCATTCCAGGCATGCGCAGCTCTTACAATGCTACGTGGTGCTTAAGGCACATACAATGGCTTTTAGGTTACATTTTTACTACATCCACTATGCCATTTTCAGCTGTGTTTTTTCCCGCGATAGGCCAGTGTGGGAAGAAAGACCTGAAAGATCTGAGAACAACAAGAAAAGGACACATATAGGAAGTGGAAAGAAGGCCAAGCTACAAAGGAAGAGTACAGGCAGGTAGCACAGAATTACAGGGATGGCGTCAGGAAGACTAAAGCTGGAGAACAAGCTGAGGTTAGTGAGGGATGCGAAAAACAACAAAAAGGCTTTCTTCAGCTACGTGCATAGTAAAAGGCAGAGGAAAGAAATGGTGGTTTAACTCTTAAATAAGGACGGCAAAATGATAACAGATGACAGAGAAAAGGCAGAAGTGCTCAGTTTCTACTTTGGCTCAGTCTTCTTCCAAAAGAAGGTCTATGACCCCCCTGGCAAAGGTGAAGTGCAGACTGAAGGGGCAGGATTGCAGCTTGAGATCAATAGGCATATGATCAAGGAACACCTAATTTCTTTGAATGAGTTCAGATCTCCAGGGCCAGATAAACTGCATCCGAGAGTAATAAAGGAACTGGCAGAAGAAAGAACCACTGTCTATTATCTTTGAGAAATCATGGCAGACGGGTGAAGTGCCAGATGACTGGAGGAGGGCTATGACCCAGCAATGTGATGTGGCTGCAAAAAAGGCCAGTGCTCTTTTGGGCTGCATTAAGAGAAGCATAGCTTCCAAACCACATGAAGTACTAGTTCCCCTCTACTCAGCACCTCATCTCGAGTACTGTCTCCAGTTCTGGGCACCACACTTTAAGAAGGATGCAGACAAACTGGAGAGGGTTCAGAGGAGGGCAACAAAGATGATCAGGGGACTGGAAACAAAGCCCTATGAGGAGAGACTGAAAGAACTGGGCATGTTTAGCCTTGAGAAGAGAAGACTGAGGGGAGATATGATAGCGCTCTTCAAGTACTTGAAAGGTTGTCACAGAGAGGAAGGCCAGGCTCTCTTCTCGATCATCCCAGAGTGCAGGACACAGAATAATGGGCTCAAGTTACAGGAAGCCAGATTCTGGCTGAACATCAGGGAAAACATCCTGACTGTTAGAGCAATTAGGGATGTACAAAAGTCACTTACCTTTTTGAAAGGTGACATTCGCAGTGGGGGGGAGGCGCTCTGTCCCTCCTCCCGAAATTCTCTCCGGCTGACTCCACTCCATGGAGATTCCGCAAAGCCGCCGCCAGGGCTGCTCGCAGCCGGACATCCGGCCACTGGGCAGCCTGCAGGGACACAAATGGTGGCTGCTGTAGCCATCACCATTTGCGTCCTTGTATTTTGCCATGATAGGCTACGTAAGTATTTACGTAGCCTATCACGGCAAAACAAACAAACAGCGGACGCAAGTGGCAGCGGATACGGCCGCCGCCATTTGTGTTCCCTTTTTTTTTGCTGTTTTAGCCTGTGTAAATATTTACACAATATGAACAAGCGAATGGCGGCCGCAGACGGCAGAAGGTAAGTGCTCCATTTCGCATGCCTTTCGTGGGGTGGGGGGCGGGGGGCTTCATTCCACCACAGATTTCAGGGGGTGAATGCACCACGGATGTCGGGGGGCCGAATCACTGAGATCCGTGGTGGAATTCTCTGACATCCCTAAGATCAATGCAACAATGGAACCAATGACCTAGGGAGGTTGTGGGTTCTCCCATGCTTTGACTTGGATTCCTGCATTGATCAGGGGGTTGGACTCAATGTTGTTGTAGGCCCCTTCCAACTAGGGATGTACGAATCCCTTATCTTGCGTCTGTGGGGGGGTCTGCCGGGGGGGGAGGCGATCTGTTCCTCCCCCCCAGAATCCTGGCCGGCTGGCTCCACTCTGGGTTGACTCTGCGGAGCCACTGGCCGGCTCCATTCTGCCAGCGATACGGCCACCATTGCTGTCCGTACTGCTGCTGGGCAGAAATAGGAATCATCCAGACACAAATGGCATCTGCAACGCCATTTGCTTCCCTGTATTTTCTTGTGATAGGCTACAGGTTTGAATTTGCATAGATAGTTGTGTAGCCTATCGCGTGAAAAAGCAGGGATGCAAATGCATCCACTACACCATTTGCATCCCTGTTTTTTCATACGATAGGCTACGCAACTATCTATGCAAATTCAAATGCGTAGCCTGTCATGGGAAAATACAGGGACGCAAATGGCACTGCAGACGCCATTTGCGTCTGGATCACTTCCCGAACAGAGCAGCCGGGAGGGAGGATTTGGTCCGCATGGGTCCAGGAGGCAGAGGTGAGTACATCCGTTCCATCACTGACTCCGGGGGGCTGAATTCAATGGAATTCAGCCTCATCTGAGTCCATGGCAGATTCCACGGACATCCCTACTTCCAACCCTACTATTCTATGATTCTATGATTGTAGAAGTACTTCAAAAATAGGTGTGCCAACATGTTTGCTTCAGTGCCTTTTTACAGTTGTTTGACATGCAAGTGAAGTTTTCTCCGCCATTTTCCCTGAGCCAGGAAAACCTTCACCTGCTAAATTTCTGCACGCTGGTCTGTGTTAAAGGTGTTGGATCAGGGCCAGTAATTAAACAAAACTTGGCAACTAAATTGAAGCATGCCCACTTTGGTCATTAGCCAAACCTAAATTCTGGGTTTAGGGAGTGCTTTGTCTTTCAGCGTCATTTTCCCCTTTCATGACTTCCTTCTCATTCAAGTTACTGCATTAAGATCTTGGCTTCAAAATGGCTTCACTCAAGACCGCAGCCCTGATCTGCAGCCTTTGGGAATGCAGACAAATTCTTTAGCTGCTATTGGGAGTTAAAGAATCAGCAAATCAAATACATCAAAACTGGGCAGATGTCCCTGTGCAGCTTTTGGCCATGATCCAACGAACTATCCTGGGGTGTTCATGCTTTCCTAGATATGGAAGGGGAAGACACAAGATTCTTCAGGGACCCAAGAAAATGCAGAGGCGTGTTCAAGGAAACAAGTTTTTAGAGTGAGGCCTACCAGAATCTTTCATGGCTAGTTGAGTATATCTAGCAGGGCCAACATCGAAAGTAGGCATGGCTGGGCACCTGCCGAGGGCCTGCACCCCAGCAGGGGCCCACTGAGAACAGCCCCAGGGCCATGGAGTTGTGCCTCTGTTTCACCATTACAAGCTGCTTGTTCATTGGTCTCTCGCTCTGGCGCCAGACACAATGGGGTGGTGAGAAGGAGGAGCACTAGATGCCACTGCCTGCTTGCTGTCTGCTTGTCAAGCAAGGAAGCGGTAGCAACAATGAGGGGAAAGAGCAGCTGGTGACAATGGCGGTGAGAAGGCAGTCTCACTGAGAGAGGGCCCCCACTGAGGCTGCCTTGCCCAAGGGCCCTCAAAAACCCAGAGCCAGCACTGAGATGTAGTTTGTTGGACAAAAGCCTGAATTCTAAGTAAAACCTGGGTTAGAAGTACTCCAAGGTATGATAGTAAGTAGCTACCCCAGAGTATGGTATGGTAGGACTACTAGAAAAACTTAGAGTGGACTTCTAAATGTTACAGAAGAGCTGTCTAATATAGTCACAAACCTTTGTCTTATCATAGCCTTCCCCAACCTGGAGCCCCCAGATGTGGTGGATTACAACTCCCGTAATTCCCAGCCAGGCTGAGAATCATGGGACTTGCAGTCCAACACATTTGGGGAGAGCACCAGGTTGGGGAAGGCTGGTCTACCATAATCAGCAATGAGAGCCTCATTTACACATAGGACTCTGAGTAGACTGCCCCGCTGTCCTACTTTATAGTCCTCTGTTTGAAAGTGCTCTGTGTTTGAGGGGCTGTCCAGTCCAGGACAGGCCTAAAGATTAAGACCCTTAAAAAGGGAGAGCAGGGGGTCTATAAGTCGCCCATCAACAGCCATCACCTGGACAACAGACGGAGCACCCACACGGGTCACCTGGTCATAGACTTACCCACTATAGTGAGATGTATTTTTCTATTTAAATTACAGTAATTATTTCTAAATCTGCATCTGTATGCATAATTGGCACATGCACATTTCATGCATGTCTGCAGCCTCTTCTGTCCTCTTTTGGGGCAATGCGTTAGTGGGCACCCTAGCTCTGAATCATGGCCATTTCTGGGCTCAATTCAAGCTGCTGTTTTTGACCTTTAAAGCCTTAAGGGCACAATGCTATACATGTTTAGACAGAAAAGAAGCCCTACAACTCCCAGCATTCCCCACACAGCATAGCTGGCTGGGGCATGCTAGGAGTTGTAGGGCTTTTTTTCTGTCTAAGCATTCATAGGATTGCACCCCCAAACAGTCTGCGGCCTCAGCACTTGAAAGACCGCCTTCTCTGACAGGAACCAGCCCAGAATATAACATCTATGTTCAGATGCCTCCACCTTCACAGATGGACAGATGGAGGTCAGAGAGAGAGAGAGAGAGGAACCTACAAAAGAGCACATGCTTAAGCTGGCAGGTATAGAAGAGTCCCATTCTCATGAGGCCAGGAACCGGTATATATAAGCTTGACTATCTGTTAAATTGTAGAAAGTAGGGGAGTAAGTGGCATCATTGAATTTAAAGGAGAGGGCTTTGATAAATTTCCAGAACCACCACACAGAGGAATGGGGAAAGGAGGAGTGTAGGGTATTCAGCATATCATGAAAGCCCCTTCAAAGGCTGCTTCTTTCAGCTAACTTGAAAAATTGCAGACTTCTGCCTCCCTTACTGGCTACACTGCAGATCCCCAAACTGCTGTTCTCTCCACTACCACTCCAGCAACTGTAATGTGTCAAGTAGTTGGTAGCCACCTGCAGTTAAAGGCCATGAATTAAGCACCTTCATCTATCTGTAGATAGATGAAAGTGCTTACTAACTATTAACAGTACTAACTACTAACGTCCACTAACAGTAAGATCAGTGCCCGGGGTGGGGTGTGAGGTGGAGATAATGGTCACCAATTAGCTGAACAGAACTCCAGCATTTACCATCTCTTCACTTAATGGTTAACACACAATACAATGGAATTCCTTCCTAGTGCTGTATAGTAGTTAACTGCACTGGCTTCCAATCCATTTCTAGGCCCAGTTGAAAGTGTTAATGACTGTTGACCTTCAAAGCCCTAAATGGATTGGGGCCAAAGTATCTAAAAGAATGTATCTTCCCATATATACCTGCTTGGACACTTAGGTCATCTTCTGAGGCCTTCCTCCAGGTGCCCCCACTAAAGGAAGTTAAGCAGGTGGCTACAAGAGAGAGGGCCTTCTCAGCTGTGGCACCCCACTTATTGAATGCCCTTCCCAAGGATGCTTACCTGGCACCTACACTGCTGTCTTTCCAGCACCTGGTGAAGATCTTTCTTTTCTCCCAGACCGTTTAGATTTTATGACTGTTTTTGTATACTTCATATTGCTTTTCCTGTGCTGTGTGTTGTTTTTTGTATTGCATATTATTCTTTTAGCTTCATGGGATGTGCCCAGGGAAGTTTTGTTATTGGGCAGACTTTAAAATAATAATAATAATAATAATAATAATAATAATAATAATAATAATAATAATAATAATACACAAGGATTGACTGATAAATAGTCATGAATGGATGAGGCCTTAGTGTATCAAGGTGGGACTTGAATCTTAAGAACATAAGAAGAGCCCTGCTGGATCAGATCAAGGGTCCATCTAGTCCAGCATTCTGTTCACACATGCCAACAAGCTGTCGACCAGGAACCCACAAGCAGCAGGGCACAAGTGCAACAGCACCCTCCTGCCCATATTCCACATCAACTGGTATACATAAGCATGCTGCCTCTTGGACAAGGCTGCCTCTTGGAGTTGAACTGAGGCCATAGTATTGCCCACACAAATGTTCCTTCAGAGCAGCTCTCTCCAAGGCTGCAGGTGCCAGTCTCATTCCAAGTGTGAGAAGTTTCTCCTTGCTCGGTTTCTAAGAGTGATGGAGCTCTTCCCTGGAAATTCTGGATTTCCAAACACCTTGTTGGGAGAGATCGCCCTCAACTAGGGATGTCAGAGAATTCCTCCACGGACTCCAGTGAGGCCGGATTCTTTAGAATCCGCACCCCCAGAATCCGTGGTGGAATGGCCTCCCCACCCCCCGCCACCCTGCAGAATCCCCCTGGGACGGAGCGTACCTGGTGGTGAATGCAGCAGCTCCAGTGCCTCCGGCGGTGGATGCGGTGGTGGTGGTTCCTCCAGCCGGTCTCCCAGCTGCTGCCAGGCTGCTGCGGCCACAAATGGTGGATGTTGTAGCAGCCGCCATTTGCATGGCTGCCTTTTTCATGATAAGCTACGTAAATACTTATGCAGCCTATCATGGCAAAGAGCAGGGGCGCAAATGGCGCAAATACTTATGTAGCCTATCACGGCTGGTAGCCACGCAAATGGTGGCTGGCATAGCGGCCGCCATTTGCGGCCACAGCAGCCTGGCAGCGGCCGGAATTCCGGCTGCGGCTGGCCCTGGCTGGCAGCTCTGTGGAGTCGCCGCAGAATGGAGCCAGCCAGAGAGGACTCCGGGGGGGGGGGATGGAGCATCTCCCCCCCACCGCGTATGGCCCCAGCGGAACCACGTAAGTGTTTCGTACACCCCTTGTTGTTGTTCAGTCGTTCAGTCATGTCTGACTCTTCGTGACCCCATGGACCATAGCACGCCAGGCCTTCCTGTCCTTTGCTCTCTCTCAAGTCCATATTCATTGCATCGGTGATGCTATCTAGCCATCTCATCCTCTGCCATCCCCTTCTCCTTTTGCCTTCAATCTTTCCCAGCATCAGGGTCTTTTCCAGGGACTTTTCTCTTTGCCTTAGGTGGCCAAAATATTTGAGCTTCAGCTTCAGTATCTGTTCTTCCAATGAGCAGTCAGGGTTGATTTCCTTTAGGATGGACTGATTTGACCTCCTTGCAGTCCAGGGGGCTCGTAAGAGTCTTCTCCAGCACCACAGTTTGAAAGCATCAATTCTTTGGCGCTCAGCCTTCCTTATAGTCCAGCCCTCACAGCCATACGTTATTACTGGGAAAACCATAGCTTTGATTATATGAACCTTTGTCAGCAAGGTGATGTCTCTGCTTCTTACTATGCTGTCTAGGTGTGCCATAGCTTTCTTCCCAAGGAGCAAGTGTCTTTTAATTTCATGGCAACAGTCACCATCTGCGGTGATCTTGGAGCCCAAGAAAGTAAAATCTGTCACTGCTTCCATTTCTTCCCCTTCTATATGTCAGGAAGTGATGGGGCCAGATGCCATGATCTTCATTTTTTTAATGTTGCATTTCAAACCAGCTTTTGCACTCTCCACTTTCACCCTCAGCAAGAGCCCCTTTAGATCCTCTTCATTTTCTGCCATGAGGGTGGTATCATCTGCGTATCTGAGGTTGTTGATAATTCTCCCTGCAATCTTAATTCCGACCTGTGATTCATCCAACCTGGTATTTCTCATGATATACTCTGCATATAAGTTAAATAAGCAGGGTGACAATATGCAGCCTTGTCGTACTCCTTTCCCAATTTTGAACCAATCGGTTGTTCCATGTCTGGTTCTTACTGTTGCTTCTTGACCCTCGTACAGGTTTCTCAGGAGACAGGTAAGGTGGTCTGGTACTACCATGCCTTTAGGAATTTGCCAGAGTTTGTTGTGATCCACACAATCAAAGGCTTTAGCGTAGTCAATGAAGCAGAAATAGACGTTTTTCTGGAATTCTCTTGCTTTCTCCATAATCCAGCGAATGTTGGCGATGTGATCTCTAGTTCCTCTGCCTCTTCAAAACCCCGCTTGTACTTCTGGTAGTTCTCAGTTCACATGCTGCTGAAGCCTAGCTTGTAGGATTTTGAGCATCACCTTGCTGGCATGTGAAATGAGCGCGATTGTGCGGTAGTTTGAACACTCTTTGGCATTGCCCTTCTTTGGAATTGGAATGTAAACTGACCTTTTCCAGTCTTGTGGCCACTGTTGAGTGTTCCAGATTTGTTGGCATATTGAGTGCAGCACTTTAACAGCATCATCTTTTAGGATTTTAAATAGCTCAGCTGGAATACTGTCATCTCCGCTAGCTTTGTTGTTACTAATGCTTCCTAAGGCCCACTTGACTTCACTTTCGAGGATGTCCGGCTCAAGTTCAGTGACCGCACTATCATGGCTATCAGGGACATTCAGATCTTTCCTGTATAGTTCTTCTGTGTATTCTTTCCATCTCTTCTTAATCTCATCTGCTTCTGTTAGGTCCTTGCCTTCTTTGTCCTTTATCATGCCCGTCTTTGCACAAAACGTTCCCTTGAGATCTCCGATTTTCTTGAAAAGATCTCTAGTCTTTCCCATTCTATTGTTTTCCTTGATTTCTTTGCATTGTTCATTTAAGAAGGCCTTCTTGTCTCTCCTTGCTATTCTCTGGAACTCTGCATTCAGTTGGATAGATCTTCCCCTTTCTCCCTTGCTTTTTGCTTCCCTTCTTTCCTCAGCTACTTGTAAAGCCTCATCAGACAGCCACTTGGCTTTCTTGCATTTATTTTTCTTTGGGATGGATTTCGTTGCTGCCTCCTGAACAATGTTACGGACCTCCATCCATAGTTCCTCAAGCACTCTGTGTATCAGGTCTAATCCCTGAAATCTATTCCTCACCTCCACTGTATATTCACAAGGGATATGATTTAGGTCATACCTGAATGGTTTAGTGGTTTTCCCTACGTTCTTCAATTTAAGCTGAAATTTTGCAATAAGAAGCTCATGATCTGAGCCACAGTCAGCTCCAGTTCTTGTTTTTACTGACTGTATGGAGCTTCTCCATCTTTGGCTGCAAAGGACATAATCAATCTGATTTCGATATTGACCATCTGGTGATGTCCATGTGTAGAGTCACCTCTTGTGCTGTTGGAAATGAGTGTTTGCTATGAGCAGCGTTTTCTCTTGACAAAACTCTCTTAGCCTTTGTCCTGCTTCGTTTTGTATACCAAGGCCATGCTTGCCTGTTATCCCGGTGATTTCTTGACTTCCTACTTTAGCATTCCAATCCCCTATGATGAAGAAGACATCTTTTTTTGGTGTTAGTTCTAGAAGGTGTTGTAGGTCTTCATATAACCGAACAACCTTAGGGATGTACGAAAGTCACTTACCTTTTAACGAAATTTGATTCGAGGTGGGGGGGAGGCGCTCAATCCCTCCCCCCGAAATTCTGGCCGGGGTGGAGGTGCTCTGTCCCTCCCCCCCCCGAAATTCTGGCCGGAAGGGAGGCGCTCCGTCCCTACCCCCCGAAATTCTGGCGGGGGAGAGGCGCTCCATCCCTCCCCCCCCCCAAATCCTGGCTGGCTGGGTCCACAAATTTTTGTTTGCATCCCTGCAGTCAGCCGTGATAGGCTACGTAAATGTTTACATAGCCTATCACAGCTGATTTAAAAGAAAAAAACCGCGCATATGCAAATGGCGGCGCCCATGGGCGCCGCCATTTGCGTTCCTTATTTTGACATGTCTTAGTCTACGTAAACATTTACGTAGACTAAGACGGCGAAAATAAGGGCAATGCAAATAGCATAGACGCTACGCTATTTGTGTTCCCCTTATTTTCGCCGTCTTAGTTTACGTAAATGTTTATGTAGACTAAGACGTGTCAAAATAAGGAACGCAAATGGCAGCGCCCATGGGCGCCGCCATTTGCGTACGTGCGTTGTTGTTTTTTCTTTTAAATCTGCCATGATAGGCTATGTAAATATTTACGTAGCCTATCACGGTATTTTTTAAAAATCTAGCCATGATAGGCTACGTAAAACTTTACGTAGCCTATCACTTTTTTTATTTTTTTGTATTTTTTTAATGGAAATGGCAGCGGCAGCCGGTCTGAAGACCGGCCGCCGCAGCTGCCACTGCCGAACCGCCGTCAAACCGCCACCAGAGCCGTCGCCGCCACGAAGATTTGCCCAAGGTAAGTCCCATCCCGGGGGGGTGGCGGGGGGGTGGCAGACCGTTTCGCCACCGATTTTGTGGGGCCGAATGCGCTGGCATTCGGCCTCCCCGAGATTCATGGCGAAATTCTCTGAAATCCCTACCTCATCTTCTTTGGCCTCAGTGGTTGGGGCATAGACTTGAATTACTGTGATGTTGAATGGTTTGCCTTGGATTCATACTGAGATCATTCAGTCATTTTTGAGATTGTACCCCAGTACTGCTTTTCCCACCCTTTTATTGACTATGCATGCTACTCCTTTCTTCTAAGGGATTCTTGCCCACAGTAGTAGATATAATGGTCACCTGATTTAAATTCACACATGCTTGTCCATTTTAGTTCACTGATTCCCAAGATGTTGATATTCAGTCTTGACATCTCATGTTTGACCACCTCCAGCTCACCTTGATTCATTGATCTTACATTCCAGGTTCCTAAACAATATTGTTCTTTACAGCATCAGACTTTCTTTTTACCACCAGACACATCCACAGCTGAGTGTCCTTTTGGCTTTGGCCCAGCTGCTTCACTCTTTCTGGCGCTACTTGGAAATTGCCTCTGCTCTTCCCTGGTAGCATGTTGGACACGTTCCGACCTGAGGGGCTCATCTTCCGGCGTCATATCTTTTAGATATGTTCCATGGGGTTTTCTTGGCAAGAATACTGCAGTGGGTTGCCATTTCCTTCTCCAGTGGACCATATTTTGTCAGAACTTTCCACCATGACCTGTCTGTCTTGGGTGGCCCTGCACGGCATAGCTTATGGCTTCACTGAGTTACGCAAGCCCCTTTGCCATAACAAGGCAGTGATCCATGAAGGGGTTCGTACACCCCTACTCCCAACCAAATGGAGCTGTCAACCCAAATCACATTTTGAAGTCTAAAGCCTCAAATATGGAAAGCTCGGATATGGCAGTTGGCTCTGCATCTCCCCTCAGCCACACTGTCTTGCACCAAGAGACAATCTGATGCCGTTTGAGATATCATGTTCTGCATGTCTTTGTACTCAAGAGCTTTCAGTTCTCATCTTGAATTAACCCAGACCACCCAGATCATCCATAGGTACAAGATTTACATGTTGAGTGGCCATGTATTGTCAAAAAAGAGGAAATGCATCACCAAAAAAGAGAGCACCAATTTGCATAACATTTGCATATGCTGATTTATAGGTGTAGATGCAAACTGAGAAATAATTACTATAATGGAAATACTATACTCCTCACCATGGCAGGGAAGAGTGGGACCTGTGTGCCTGTTCAGTCTTCTGTCCAGCTGGCCACTCTTGATGGGCAACTTCAAGGCCCCTGCTGGCTCTCCTTCCTTAAGGTTCTTCATCTTTAAACCAGACTTGGACTGCGCAGTCCATCAAATTGAGGATGTCTTCAAATAAAGGACTGTCCTCTAACAACTATGAACATAAGAACATAAGAAGAGCCCTGCTGGATCAGACCAAGGGTCCATCTAGTCCAGCATTCTGTTCACACAGTGGCCAACCAGCTGCCCACAGGAAACCCACAAGCAGGACATGAACACAACAGCACCCTCCCACCCATGTTCCCCAGCAACTGGTGTACATAGGCTCACTGCCTCTGGTACTGGAGGTAGCACATAGCCATGAAGACTAGTAGCCATTGATAGCCTTTTCCTCCAGGAATTTGTCTAACTCCCTTTTAAAATCATCAAAACTGGTGGCCATCAATACTTCCTGTGGTAATGAATTCTGTAGTTGAACTATGCGCTGTCTGTGTGAAGAACTCTTCAAACAGAGAACTGACCTCTGTAAAGTAGGACACCTGGCGACCTTAATCATATTTTATTGTCTTGTATTTTATAAATAATGAAATAAATAATCACACATTACAATACAGAGGAAAAAAACAGATGAACACGTAGAGGTGAATGGCTATAAACTTTAGTCCCTGTTAAATCATTTTAGTAAGTGGAAAGGCAGTCACGGCAGCGATGCAATCTTTAGCTTACCTTTTCAGTATTTGCTTGATACATAGATTCTTCTGCCAGATCCCAGCAAGTGTATTCACATTTTTCAACAAAAAGCATGAATGTTGCTCAGCTAAGCCGATGTCAATAGGCTTGAGTGGTGTTTCCTACTCAAGAGTCCATGAAATCAGAATTTGGAATTGTATTGTGGAGTATAAATTAACAAGCATGTGCCCATCCTAAATTTGACACCTTAACCCATCTCTCTCTCTCAAAAATCTCTCATTATGAGGGACATCAGGTGTGTGGCACCACTTTGTGTCCCAGAAGGGCTAAATTTGTCCCCCAGGCTTGCCGTACAGATAAACTTTTCAGACAGAAAAATAGCATCTCAGGTAGAGGGATCCACTGAACTTTTCTCCTTGATGCAATAGTTTTCCGTGCTTTTTATGTGCAAGGATTTTTATTCATGTGAGGACTAGGGATAGGGGAGAAATTCATTCAGTTTGCTGTTTATGCAAACATACCAAGTTCACAATGCCTGAGCCCATACACGAACTGGGACTCAGTTAAGTATTGACATCTGCTCTTTTTCAAAGTTTTTGATCAAAGTTTGCACATCAAAAATGTGTACAAAGATGCATGCAGTACAGAAAAATGCACACAAATATCTGAATGTTACAGAGAAGGATGCACTACAGTGCTTTATCATGGGGAAATTTGCCTGCAAAATATGAGTACCATTTGAAAAATGGTACCAGATGCGTACATTTTGTGAACTGAGCATGAAAATGCAAACACATTTTCACGCAGACTTTAAAAAAATAAATGTGCAAACTGATGCAGAAGCAGGACGGCTTAATGTAGGAAGAAATGAGAAACACAGTGGCATTGGACTTGACAATTTCATCCAGACCTACTCAGAGCTATTCAAATATGAACACTTTAAAGGTTCATACCTCCCAGAGGCAGCCTGCAGTAATACACTGCCCCAAAGGCTTTACCACTTGGTTATGCTGCTTATATAAACTAACCCTTCAAAAGAGCATCCCATCCCTTCTGAATCTGGTTCTTGGTTGTTCTTCCTTTATTTCCTTGTTACAAATGTCATTATTTCTAGCTAGTCGCAGTATACACTTGAGTCATAGAGATGTATTGCTGGCATTGCTTCAGCTATAATTTCAGAAATTCTGTGGCAGCGTGGGAGTTGCAAACATAGATTTTGCCTAATTTGGGAAGGGGGAGAGAGAGAAAAGAAGGTGTCATGATGCATTCAAAGGGACAATCAAGCTTCCTGCTTGCTACAGAAAATGGGCGTGTTGTTGGGGTGTTTTGTTTTTCTAACCCTATTAGCTTGGCCATGGAATTGACATTCAGCCTTTATTTCATAGGCTAAGATTACCAAGCATCCCTCCCATGTCTGAAATGAACTGTCACTCACTTTGCCACCTGTACTGGCCTGACATAATGCTAACTGGCAGCCTGCTAACATTCCAAATTGCCACCACGCTCTTTAACTCAGCACTGGAATTCTCCCTCGGAGTCTGTGACTCGGCAGTGTACAACACCGGCTGCCAAGCAGCCTAACAATGCTGTGTGAAGGAGCCCGCTAAACAAGCCAGAATTTATTACCACACAGCGGGCTACAGCACAAGCCAGGTATGACAAGTAAAATGAAGAGAGTGCAATGCATCTCTTTATAGCCGTTGGACATTCCCTTCCAACGTTCCAGCGTTGAACACTGACCGCTGAAAACGCTGAACAATGGAGAAGGCTACGAGGAGAAATTATGGCCAGGCGGCATAGAACTTCCACTCCCTCAGGAAGGATCCACACAAAGGCGGTTCTTAGACATCAGGGGGATTTGAAACAATGACGTGGTCACCATTTTCTCCCTTTCTCTGTAGGACGTTTTCAAAAGTGAAAGCATCAAAGCAATAAAGATGGGGTGATCAGGGAGGAAGGCAAACAGAGAAAAGGAGAGAAACAAAGAGGGAGAGGGAAGAAGACAGACATATTATAATACACGCACGCACACACGCACACACACACACACACTAAAATTTCTTTTCTATGAAATTGAATGAAAATGGTTGAAAAAAAGTGTGGGAGAACTTTTTGGCACAGCACTACCTTAAATACTTCCAACTACGGAGAGCTCATCATCTCCTGAGATAGATTGTTCCAGTGTCAAACACCTCTTACCATTAGGAAGTCTCTCCTAATGCTTAGCCAAAATCTACTCCCCTGTCATTTCCACCTAGTTTTCCAGTCCTGCCCTCTGGAACAACAGAGAAAAGGTCTGCTTCAGCTTCTTCATGACAGCCCTTCAGACGGGAAGACATGTGTCATGTGTCTCCTAAATCTAATCTTCCCCAGGCCAAACAAACTCAGCTCTTTCAACTGTTCCTCATAGGACTTGTTTTCCAGACCTCCTCACCATGCTGGTCACCCTCCTCTGGACATGCTCGTTTGTCAATGTCCTTCTTAAAATATGGCATCCAGAACTGGGCATGGTACTCCAAATGTGGCCTAACCAGTGCAGAATACAGCAGAACTATCACTCCCTGTCAAGAACCCCATTTTCTTTTTGTGCTGTACCTGTTTGTAAGACTCCATTGGCCAGGCTGAAGTTGCATGTAGTGATGCAACCACCTACGTGACTGTTATCTTGAGATGCTGTAGCTTCAAGGCCAGAGCAAGACTCAGTTCGATTGAATGATCTCAGCTGCGTTCCAGTGGGATCTTTTACATCCCCTCCACTTAGGGGTTTGGGAACGCTGTTCCAGCCAGCCTATGATTCACTACCAAGGATCTTCTTGGGGCTTGAGCATAAAAAGAGGGGGCTGCAGCCACCCATGGTCTTTGCCTTTGTATCTCATCTTGCTTTTGAGCTTGTGATTCCCTGGATCCTGAATTGGGCTCTGTCCTATTGGAAGACTCAAGGCTGGACAGCCATCTGTCAGGGATGCTCTGACTTGGATTCCTGCATTGAGCAGGGCGTTGGACTCAATGGCCTTGTAGACCCCTTCCAACCCTACTATTGTATGATTCTATGACCCATGCTTAAGGGCAGATTTAGGGCAAGGGCAGATTTAGGTAACTTTTGTTATTTTTGGCCTGAAGAGTTGTTTCCAAAGGTTACTCTGGTTCTTTTCTTTCTTTAACTTTTAATTTTTAAAAAACAAAACACAACAACAACATAAACACACAATACACATACACTAAAATATATCTTAAGATTGTAAGATATCTACCTTTGACCCCCCTTACACAACAAATGCTTATTATTATTATACTGTAGTTCTTAGCTGTATATCATACACTGAGTTCACAGACATTATCTCATTTCTCTCCTAATTTTGACAACAACAAAAAGAGAACCATCTCAAAGTTCAAAATCCGCATACATAGATATCATTTTTCTCTATTTCTTGTACAAATTCTATAAAAGGTTTCCAATCTAACATAAATTTAGTTTTTGACCCTTCTTTAATTATAATAGTAAGTTTTGCCATCTCTGCCAGCTCCATCATTTTCATGATCCACTCGCTCACCATTGGTATTATTTCATTCTTCCACTTTTGTGCATACAATAACCTTGCTGTCGTTGTCGTGTAGAGAGAGAGGGTTCCCCCCTTCTCTTTTACGTGTTTATCTGTTAGTCCTAGGTTACTTTGGTATTGTATGCCTTTTTATTCCACACACACACACACACACACACACTTTCCCTTATAAATAAATTTTACAGTGGAGGCTGGTGGCTCCAATTTTGGTGAGGCTATCTATGCTGGGTTTTAGTCAGAACCATCCAGAACTCTAAAAAAAAAAAGCTATCCAAGGTGCTGAATCATTTATTTAGAGTTCTGGCTGGTTCTGACTAAAACCCAGAATGCATTCACAGCCCCACCAGAATCAGATCCACCAGCCCACACTGAAATGTTACTCCTACCTCAAGAGTTGTGTGTACTTTCTTCCAAGCGAGCCTTCGTACTAAATCCAGAGCCTTCTGCTTAGATAATTGCTACTGTTTAACATTTCAGGCTTGAGGTTTCGGAATAGGATGTGGTGGATTGAGCTCCATCCCCTAAGCCTCAGAAGTGTCCTGCAAGGTCTGAGAGTCCCTTGGCTCAGGCTGGTGGCAGCCTACCTTGGTAATTATTTGCCCTGTCTACACTGCTGGGAGCTAGGGCAACCCCCTTCCACCCTTCACACTCCCTATTATCTGGACACTATGCTTCTGTTAATGCAGCCTAAGGTTGCATTAGCTTTTTTAGCAGCTGCATCACACTGCTGGCTCATCTTCAGCTTGTGATCAAGTAGAACACTTAGACCTTTATCTAAGGTTGCCAAGTTAGGTCTCACTCATCCTATACTTCTGCCAAAGAGTGGTGGTGGTGGTGGTAGTGGTACCTAAATGTAGGACTTTACATTTATCTTGGTTCAATGTCATCTTCTTGTTGGCTCCAGCTAAAGATGTCAGAGAAATCCACAATGGATTCAAATTAGTTCAGATTTCTATGAATCTGGCTGGTATATTCTGAAACAGGTCAGCTTTTTACAACTTGCAGACTGGGTTGTGTTTTTGTTTACTTTTGAGGGGGATTTGCCCAAATTTGCACTAGCACAAATGTGCATTAGCACTAATGCACACATGCACACATGGAACATAATTCTCGTACATCCCTTATAATATCAGATTCTGTCAATTAGCAGAGGACGGAATGAATGACATTTGCGTTCCTTATTTTGGCATGTCTAGTCTATGTAAACATTTACGTAGACTACGGCGAAAATAAGGGAATGCTATTTGCGTTGCCCTTATTTTCGCCATAGTCTACGTAAATCTTTACGTAGACTAGACGTGCCAAAATAAGGAATGCAAATGGCGGTCCGCATGGGAGCCGCCATTTGCGTACGTGCTTTTTTTTTTTTTTCAAAGTCACCCGTGATAGGCTACGTGACGATTTACATAGCCTATCATGGCTGACTTTGGAAATCTAGCCGTGATAGGCTACGTAAATCGTTACGTAGCCTATCACGGGTGTGTGTGTTTTGTTTTTTTTTACTTTTTTTTCGCGGCTGGGTAGACGGGGCGCTCCTACCCGGCCTGAATTCCGCCGGCGAGGGATGGGGCGCCTCCCCCCCGGCCTGAATTTCGGCCGGGTGAGGCGGGGCGCCTCCCCCCCAACGCGAAGCAAGCTGCGGGACAAGGTAAGTCCGTTTCGTCCATCCCTAAATAGCCTCCCAAGCATGTGTAAGAGTGTCTCTGGGCTTCTCCACACAGGGCTTATATTGTGTAATCAAGATTGGTTGCTCACAGAGGTTTGTGGGTCCTTTATATGATGTTGTCAACCTCCAGGGCCCCTACCAGAGTTTATGACCTTTATCCTGCCTCTGTAAAGCATGGGGAAAGTCCAATTTTTCTCTAGAAAGTGCTACGAAGTGCTTTACGTGCTGGGTGTACTTCTGTAATGGCACTATAACAGCAGCACTATCTAGTGGCTGTAAAATGAAACATATAGAATTTGCAGAGAAATAAAAACAGCCCGTGTCAGCCTGTGTGAAGGAGCTGATCTTAATCCCGCAAAGAATTCGGATGCAGAAGCCCCAGTAAGGACGTGGGATTTCATTTTAGCCTTGTGTGGTGAAGCCTCTGGATAGGCTACAATGGAGAGTAATGAAGTGATGTGCTTACATGTATGAACAAGTTCTTAAAAAAAAATGTTGGGTTTCAATAAATTGCTGTGATTTATCCAACTGAGAAAATGCAGTAATAGATATAATAGGTAGGCTTGGTATTGCACTGTTCTCTCTCTCTCTCTCTCTCTCTCTCTGTGCATGTGTGTGTGTATGAATGAATTCAAGAAGATGTTGTTTTCATCTCTATTTTGTTTATCAGCATAAGATCAAGTATACATTTTCACCACACTTAATCTAATAAACAGTGAAGAAAATGGCATTGTCAGTCATAAGCCAGAAGCAAAAAGTATAACATTAGAAGGGAATAAAACATGGGCGTAAAAACCAATGTCCAATATGGTGTACTATTAAATATAACAGACCGACACACACACACAACAGACAAAGAGAGGTGTGCTTGTGTCCTCGTGTAATAAAACTGTTGTTTAATCATCAGTAACTCTTACCAGCTTTGTGTCTACTTTAATATTACTGTTTTCAATGTAAATGGAAATAAATAACACCATTTCTTCACACAAAGTTAAAAAAAATCCATTAAGAAGGAGTGGGTCTACAAGGGGAAAATAGATTTATAACAGGTATTTGGTAAGGGTTATCTTGATTGTCAGACTGGCACTATGACATAGTTCTCAGAAACAGCAGATGAGCTATTATACCTGTGCCTAGACTGTACCACTTCAGACTGCAGGTAGACAAGTAGGTTAGAATGCTCTCCCACGGAGAGAAACAAAATACCCTACACATGGAAAATAAGAAATCTATGGAAGTGTATGCTTAATTTGCCTAATTTATACAAGTCACAGAATTCATCTTTCCATGGAAAGGTTATATAATATATATACCATGGTGCAGAATTTTGGTTATTATCATGTAGGTTAATTTTCCCCTTCATGGATCACTGCCTTGTTGTGGCGAAGGGGCTTGCGTAACTCAGTGAAGCCATAAGCTATGCCGTGCAGGGCCACCCAAGACGGACAGGTCATGGCAGAGAGTTCTGACAAAATGTGGTCCACTGGAGAAGGAAATGGCAACCCACTCCAGTATTCTTGCCAAGAAAACCCCATGGAACGTATCACAAGGCTAAAAGATATGACACTGGAAGATGAGCCCCTCAGGTCGGAAGGTGTCCAATATGCTACTGGGGAAGAGCAGAGGGTATTTCCAAGTAGCGCCAGAAAGAGTGAAGCGGCTGGGCCAAACCCGACAGGACACTCAGCTGTGGATGTGTCTGGTGGTGAAAAGAAAATCCGATGCTGTAAAGAACAATATTGTTTAGGAACCTGGAATGTCAGATCAATGAATCAAGGTAAGCTGGAGGTGGTCAAACATGAGATGGCAAGATTGAACATCGACATCTTGGAAATCAGCGAACTAAAATGGACAGGCATGGGCGAATTTAATTCAGGTGACCATCATATCTACTATTGTGGGCAAGAATCCCTTAGAAGAAATGGAGTAGCACTCATAGTCAACAAAAGGGTGGGAAAAGCAGTACTGGGGTACAATCTTAAAAATGATAGAATGATCTCAGTACGAATCCAAGGCAAGCCATTCAACATCACAGTAATTCAAGTCTATGCCCCAACCACTGATGCCGAAGAAGCTGAGGTTGATCGGTTCTATGAAGACCTACAACACCTTCTAGAACTAACACCAAAAAAAGATGTCCTCTTCATCATAGGGGATTGGAATGCTAAAGCAGGAAGTCAAGAAATCACCGGGATAACAGGCAGGCATGGCCTTGGTGTACAAAATGAAGCAGGACAAAAACTAATAGAGTTTTGCCAAGAGAACATGCTGATCATAGCAAACACTCTTTTCCAACAGCACAAGAGGCGACTCTACACATGGACATCACCAGATGGTCAATATCGAAATCAGATTGATTATGTCCTTTGCAGCCAAAGATGGAGAAGCTCCATACAGTCAGTAAAAACAAAACAGTAAAACAGTAAAAACCTGGAGCTGACTGTGGCTCAGATCATGAGCTGCTTCTTGCAAAATTTCAGCTTAAATTGAAGAACGTCGGGAAAACCACTAAACCATTCAGGTATGACCTAAATCATATCCCTGATGAATACACAGTGGAGGTGAGGAATAGATTTCAGGGATTAGACCTGATAGACAGAGTGCCTGAGGAACTATGGACGGAGGTCCGTAACATTGTTCAGGAGGCAGCAACGAAATCCATCCCAAAGAAAAAGAAATGCAAGAAAGCCAAGTGGCTGTCTGATGAGGCTTTACAAGTAGCTGAAGAAAGAAGGGAAGCGAAAAGCAAGGGAGAAAGGGGAAGATATACCCAACTGAATGCAGAGTTCCAGATAATAGCAAGGAGAGACAAGAAGGCCTTCTTAAATGAACAACGCAAAGTAATAGAGGAAAACAACAGAATGGGAAAGACTAGAGATCTCTTCAAGAAAATTGGAGATCTCAAGGGAACGTTTTGTGCAAAGACGGGCATGATAAAGGACAAAGAAGGCAGGGACCTAACAGAAGCAGATGAGATTAAGAAGAGGTGGCAAGAATACACAGAAGACCTATACAGGAAAGATCTGAATGTCCCTGATAGCCATGATAGTGCGGTCACTGAACTTGAGCCGGACATCCTAGAGAGTGAAGTCAAGTGGGCCTTAGGAAGCATTAGTAACAACAAAGCTAGCGGAGATGACAGTATTCCAGCCGAGCTATTTAAAATCCTAAAAGATGATGCTGTTAAAGTGCTGCATTCAATATGCCAACAAATCTGGAACACTCAACAGTGGCCACAAGACTGGAAAATGTCAGTTTACATTCGAATTCCAAAGAAGGGCAACGCCAAAGAGTGTTCAAACTACCGCACCATTGCGCTCATTTCACATGCCAGCAAGGTGATGCTCAAATTCCTACAAGCTAGGCTTCAGCAGTATGCAAACCGAGAACTACCAGAAGTACAAGCTGGGTTTAGAAGAGGCAGAGGAACTAGAGATCAAATCGCCAACATTCGCTGGATCATGGAGAAAGCAAGAGAATTCCAGAAAAACGTCTATTTCTGCTTTATTGACTACGCTAAAGCCTTTGATTGTGTGGATCACAACAAACTGTGGCAAATTCTTAAAGTGATGGGAGTACCAGACCACCTTACCTGTCTCCTGAGAAACCTGTACGAGGGTCAAGAAGCAACAGTAAGAACCAGACATGGAACAACCGATTGGTTCAAAATTGGGAAAGGAGTACGACAAGGCTGCATATTGTCACCCTGCTTATTTAACTTATATGCAGAGTACATCTTGAGAAAAACCGGGTTGGATGAATCAGAGGTCGGAATTAAGATTGCTGGGAGAATTATCAACAACCTCAGATATGCAGACAATACCACCCTAATGGCAGAAAGCGAAGAGGATCTCAAGAGCCTCTTGTTGAGGGTGAAAGAGGAGAGTGCAAAAGCTGGTTTGAAACTCAACATTAAAAAAACTAAGATCATGGCATCTGGCCCTATCACTTCCTGGCATATAGAAGGGGAAGAAATGGAAGCAGTGACAGATTTTACTTTCTTGGGCTCCAAGATCACCGCAGACGGTGACTGTAGCCATGAAATTAAAAGACGCTTGCTCCTGGGGAGGAAAGCTATGGCCAACCTAGACAGCATAGTAAGAAGCAGAGACATCACCTTGCCGACAAAGGTCCGTCTAATCAAAGCTATGGTTTTCCCAGTAGTAATGTATAGCTGTGAGAGCTGGACTATAAGGAAGGCTCAGCGCCAAAGAATTGATGCTTTCAAACTGTGGTGCTGGAGAAGACTCTTACGAGACCCCTGGACTGCAAGGAGGTCAAATCAGTCCATCCTAAAGGAAATCAACCCTGACTGCTCATTGGAAGGACAGATACTGAAGCTGAAGCTCCAATATTTTGGCCACCTAATGCGAAGAGAAAAGTCCCTGGAAAAGACCCTGATGCTGGGAAAGACTGAAGTCAAAAGGTGAAGGGGACGGCAGAGGATGAGATGGCTAGATAGCATCACTGATGCAATGAATATGAACTTGAGCATGCTCCGGGAGAGAGCGCAGGACAGGAAGGCCTGGCGTGCTATGGTCCATGGGGTCATGAAGAGTCGGACACGACTGAACGACTGAACAACAACAATAAGGTTAATTTTGGAGAAAGAAGGCAAGTACACACAGCCCTGCTCTTGGCCAAACAGAACACAGAGGAACTACAATAATAACAGTGTTAGCATTTCATCCCCAACTTTGACCTTGCTCCATATATTACTGTATCACCATTCTGAATTTCTACAGTCAGCAGAATGAAGTAATACAGGTTTTCCTGGCTGGTACCATTCCAGGCCACAGGGTTGCACATCTGAATGCTCCCCCACCAAAAAGAACCTCCTTCGCTTCCCTGCACATGTAGGCAGCTTTGAAGTGGCCCACTGGTAGAGCCAATGCTTTGTCTGGAGGAGGTTCAATCCATAGCATCTCTGGCTGAAGGGTCTCAGGTAGCAGGGCCTTGGAGAGCTGCTGCCTGTTAGAATAGACAAGACAGCACTGGGCTAGATAGATCAATGACCAGGCACCTAATAAGGCAGCTCCTTGTATCCTCTAAAACAGGACATGGGGGATTCTTCTCAACCCTCTTCCATTTAGTAAAGCCTTCCCCAGCTCCAGTCCTTCCAGGTGTTTTGGCCTATATTATTTTCTACTAGGGATGTCAGACAATTCCGCCATGGATCTCGGGGAGGCCAAATGCCAGTGCATTCGGCCCCCCTAAATCGGTGGCAGAACGGCCTGCCACCCCCCCGCCACCCCCCCTGGGACGAGACTTACCTGGGGTGGATCTTCCGGGCGGCGGCAGCTCCGGCGGCGGTGCGGCGGCAGTGGCTGCGGCCGCCGGTCTTCCAACTGGCTGCCGCCGCCATTTCCAGTTAAAAAAAAAAAAAAGACGTGATAGGATATGTAAATTTTTATGTAGATGTAAATGTTTACATAGCCTATCATGGCTGACTTAAAAAAAAAACAAAAACGCTTGTACGCAAATGGCGGCGACGGCCACGGCCGCCGCCATTTGCGTTCCTTATTTTGGCACGTCTTAGTCTACGTCAAGATTTACCTAGACTAAGACCGCGAAAATAAGGGGAACGCAAATAGCGTAGCGGACGCAAATAGCGTAGCATGCCAAAATAAGGAATGCAAATGGCGGCGGCTGTGGCCGTCGCCGCCATTTGCGTACAAGCGTTTTTGTTTGTTTTTTAAGTCAGCCATGATAGGCTATGTAAACATTTACGTAGCCGATCACGGCTGACTGCAGGGATGCAAACGGCGGTGGCTATGGCCGCCGCCATTTGCGTCCCTGCTAGCCCGTGGCCGGATGTCCGGCTGCTGGCAGAGCCGGCTGGTAGCTCCGCAGAATCCCTGCGAAGCGGAGCCGGCTGGCCAGGATTCTGGGGGGGAGGCGCTCCGCGCCTCCCCACCCGGTGAGGATTCCGGGGGGAGGGATGGAACGCCTCCCCCCCACCATCAACATAATCCGCAGAAAGGTAAGTGACTTTCATACATCCCTATTTTCTACCATCCCTGACCATTGGCCACACTGGCTGGAGCTGATGTTTTCCTTTGCCCATACATAGAACAGGCTCAATTTACATCAGGGCTCAAACTCAAAATGCATGTTCAGTTGCAAGTTTTAGCTCTGTGGAGACAACAGCATTTCTGAGAATGTGTTCTGCCTTTGTTTTACCATTAAATAACCGCATCCTAACCCCACACACTATAGTTTAGGAGAAAGGACTGTCATTTAAACATAACATGACATGAGCCCAAGGACCTGGGCTGGCCCTGGGATAAATAGCACTGCGGGCGAGGCATGCCTTCAACACCCCCCACCCCAAAAGCTTACAATCCCTTCTATTATTATCTATAGTCCTTTATAGTATTTGTAGTTCTTATAACTCTTGGTAATGTCTCAAAGTAAAGCTGTATACTGCTGATTTTTATCTAGAACAAATGACATTAAACTGAAAATTGGAAAAGGAACAAAGTTTAAAGCTTATTGATGGAAGTTAATTTTTATAGTTAGCAATATATCCAAACAATCCGTAGAACCAGAGTTCACAACCCAACAAACAAACCATGGGTTCTTTTCCATGGTTAACCCATAGTTAAACCATAGTGCATGGTTCACACATAACAACCCATGATTCAACAATCCACAATTCAATAACATATTCAACTTGTACTCTGGGTTGTCTCTATGTGAGAACCAGGTCTTAGTCATACTTAGTGTAGTCCCACTGAAATCAATGGAACATGACTAAGTGAAGTCTCGTGGATTTCTATGGCTCTACTCTAAATATGACTAAGTTTGGATCCAACCCATAATACCCCCACAGAGCAGTCTTACACATATTTATTCAGAAGTAAATTCCATTGTGTTCAATGGAGCTTGCTTACTTTTAAGTATATTTAAGACTGCAGCCTGAGAGAACAAAATAAGCAAAAGCATTCTTCTTCTTTAATTAAGCCAATCCTAGTGCGCTAAAAAATAGTAGGCAATGTTTAAGGGGCTTGAATACTTGTGATCACCTGGTTGCTTAGGAAATAGCTTGGCAGGCTCTGGAAATCTCTATACACAGGGTGGGCAGACTTGGGATCTACTTTATTTTTTACTAGAACTAGGGATGTACGAAAGTCACTTACCTTTTCGCAGCTTGGCTTCGTGGTGGGAGGGAGGCGCTTCGCTTCTCCCCCCGAAGTTCAGGCGAGGGGGGGGAGGCTTCCCGCCTCGTCCGGCCGAAATTCAGGCCGGGGGGGAGGCTTCCCGCCTCGCCCGGCTGAAATTCAGGCCAGGGAGAAGCGCCCCATCTCCCCGGCCGCAAAACAAAAAGTAAAAAAAAAAAAGACCCCATGATAGGCTACGTGACAATTTACGTAGCCTATCACGGCTAGATTTCCAAAGTCAGCCGTGATAGGCTACGTAAATCGTCACATACCCTATCACGGTTGACTTTAGAAAAAAAAAGCGCGTACGCAAATGGCGGCACCCATGGGGCGCCGCCATTTGCGTCCCTTATTTTGGCACGTCTAGTCTACGTAAAGATTTACGTAGACTACGGCGAAAATAAGGGCAACGCAAATAGCAGGAGGCCGGCGGAGAATTTCCCAACCAACTTCAGGGGGCCGAATGCGTTGGCGCTTGGCCTCCTGAAGATCCGGGGAGAAATTCTCCGCCATCCCTAACTAGAACTGGAAACCTACAAACCAGAGGCAGGTGCAAATAGGGATGTCAGAGAATTCCGCCACGGATCTCAGTGAGGCTGAATGCCAGTGCATTCGGCCCCCCAAACTCCGTGGCAGAACGGCCTGCCACCCCCCCGCCCCCTGCGGATCCCCCCCCTGGACGAGACTTACCTGGAGCGCATGTTCCAGGCGGCAGTGGCTCTGGCTCCAGCGGCTGCAGCGGCTGGTCTTCCAACCGGCTGCCGCCGCCATTTGCAGTCTTGTCAGTTTCTTTTTTTTTTTTACAAGACGTGATAGGCTACGTAAAGATTTATGTAGCCTATCATGGCTGGGTAAAAACAAAAACAAAACCGCGTACGCAAATGGCGGCAGCTACGGCTGCCGCCATTTGCGTTCCTTATTTTTGCCCTCTTAATCTATGTAAATATTTACGTAGACTATGACGGCGAAAATAAAGGGCAACGCATATAGCGTAGCCTTGAGGTTCAAATTGCTAAAGGCAAATAAATATTTATCTAAATGCACCAGGACAAGGAGCAGTAAATTAGCCAGGGGGGTGATAGGACCTTTGGATAGCAAAGGACTGAAAGGAGTGCCAAAGGAAGAAAGGGATGCTACAGGCAACCGCATCAGTTTTCATTGTGGAAGATGACAAAGAGAAAGCCACATCTTGTTTTTGAGGAGGGCATCTGGGAAACTATGTGAGACAGAAGCAACAAAGGATAAAGTTTTAAACTAATTGACAAACTGCACACTAAAAGTCAGTGAAGACAGATGGCACTCACCCAAGAGTTCTTAAAGAACTCAAATGTGAAAGTGCTGAACTTCTAACAAAAATATGTACATCATTAAAATCAGCCTCCTTACCAAAGGACTGGAGGGTAGCCAATGTCATATCTTCTCTTTTTTTAACAGAACCAAAGGGGATCTGGAAATTACAAAACTGTCTGCCTAACTTGTTCTACATAAACCAGTAGAAAGCATTATTAAATGTATCACTAATAGGGATGTCAGAGAATTCAGCGATGGATCTCAGTGAGGCCGAATGCCAGTGCATTCGGCCCCCCGAAATCTGTCACGGAACGAAGCCCCCGCCCTCCCAACCCACGAAAGGCGTTCGGGACGAAGTCCCCACCGCCCCCAACCCACAAAAGGCACACGAAATGGAGCACTTATCTGCTCCCGTCCACGCTGCTTTGCGAATGGCGGCCGTCCTGCGGCCGCCGTTTGCTTCCTCTTCATAGCCGTGATAGGCTACGTAAATACTTACGTAGCCGATCACGGCTAATGCAGGGACATCATTTGCATTCCTGCAGAGGCCGTGATAGGCTACGTAAGTATGTACGTAGCCTATGATGGTAGGGGAAAAAAAAAACAATGTAAGCAAATGGCGGCAGCTACCGTAAATATTTACATACACTATCATGGCTAAATACAGGGACGCAAATGGCAGCGGCTATGACAGCCACCCTTTGCTCCCTGCAGGGCTGCCCAGTGGTCGGATGTCCGGCTGCGGGCAGCCGGAGCCAGCTGGCGGCTCCACGGCTTGGCCACGGAGCGAAGGCGGCCCAGCAGGATTCTGGGGGGGAGGACAGGATCGCCTCCCCCCGTCGAGGATTCCAGGGGGAGGGATGGAGCGCCTCCCCCACCCAGCGGAAACAGAACGGAATGGAAGGTAAGTGTTCCGTCCATCCTTAATCACTAGGGATGTACGAAAGGGACTTACCTTGTACCGCAGCTTGCTTCGCGGTGGGGGGGAGGCGCTTCGCTTCTCCCCCTGAAGTTCAGGCGGGGAGGGGAGGCGCCCCGCCTCACCCAGCCGAAATTCAGGCCGGGGGGGGAGGCGCCCAGTCTCCCCGGCCGTGAAAGAAAAAGTGAAAAAAAAAAAAACCCGTGATAGGCTACATAACGATTTACGTAGCCTATCACGGCTAGATTTCCAAAGTCAGCCATGATAGGCTACGTTAATCGTCACGTAGCGTATCACGGGTGACTTTTTTGGGGGGAAAAAGCACATACGCAAATGGCGGTGGCCCATGGGCGCCGCCATTTGCGTTCCTTATTTTGGCACGTCTAGTCTATGTAAAGATTTATGTAGACTATGGCAAAAATAAGGGAACGCTATTTGCGTTGCCCTTATTTTCGCTGTAGTCTACATAAATCTTTACGTAGACTAGCCGTGCCAAACTAAGGAACGCAAATGGTGGCGCCCATGGGCCGCCGCCATTTGCGTACGCGCTTTTTTTTTTTTCAAAGTCACCCGTGATAGGCTACGTGATGATTTAAGTAGCCTATCACGGCTGACTTTGGAAATCTAGCAGTGATAGGCTATGTAAATCATCACATAGCCTATCACGTGTGTGTGTGTGTGTGTGTGTGTGTTTACTTTTTTATTTTGTAATGGCAGTGGCAGCAGCCGGTCGGGAGACCGGCCGCCGCCCCCGCCGAAACGCCGCCGGGACCTGCCGCTGAGAGGGATATTCGGCCACAGTAAGTCCCATCCCGGGGGGGGCGGGGGGCTGGCGGAGAATTTCCCCAACACTTTCGGGGGGCCAAATGCCTTGGCGCTCGGCCTCCCGAAGATTCGTGGAGAAATTCTCCGCCATCCCTATATCGCTAAATACTGTATATAGAAGAGCAAGCTTTGCAGGAAACTAAACAGCCTGGCCTCATCAACCATTTGGAGTTCTTTGGGACTGTCAACACGATGGGGAAATCTGATAGATGTTATCTGCTACTTCCAAAAAACTTTTGACTTAGTCCCTCACCAAATGGTCACAAGATACTAAAGGGCTGGATGTGCCCGATCTCGTCTGATCTTGGAAACGAAGCAGGGCCAGCCCTGGTTAGTACTTGGATGAGAGACCACCTCAGGCTTCCTGCACTGAGCAGGGGGTTGGACTCGATGGTCTTGTAGGCCCCTTCCAACCCTATGATTCTATGATAAATAGACAGGTCTTCTAGTGCATCTTTAACACAGGGGTGGGCAGAAGGTAGATCTCCAGATGTTTTAGACTTCAATTACCAGCATTCTTGACCACTGACCATGCTGGCAGGGCTTCTGGGAGTTGAAGTCCAAAAAATCTGGAGATCCACCTTCTGCCCACCACTCTTTTAACAAGTCAAAGAGGATAGAAATAAATGGACAGTTTTCACAATGAGAGGAATTAAGCAGTTGGGCTGATAGGGATGTCAGAGAATTCCGCCACGGATCTCGCCACTGGCATTCGGCCCCCCAAACTCCGTGGAGGAACGGCCTGCCCCCCCGCCCCCCCCCGCAGATCCCCCCCGGGATGAGACTCACCTGGGGCGGATCTTCCGGGCAGCGGCAGCTCCGGCGGCGGCGGCCGCTGGTCTTCTGACCGGCCGCCGCCACCACCATTTCCAGGCTTGCCTTATGTAAAAAAAAAGTCGTGATAGGCTACGTAAAGATTTACATAGCCTATCATGGCTAGGTTTTTTGTTTTTTTTTAAAGACGTGATAGGCTACGTAAATCTTTATGTAGCCTATCATGGTTGGGTGGGTTTAAAAAACAAACAAACCCGCGTACGCAAATGGCGGCGGCTACGGCCGCCGCCATTTGCGTTCCTTCTTTTTATCGTCTTAATCTACGTAAATATTTATGTAGACTATGACGGCGAAAATAAAGGGGAACGCAAATCGCGTAGCGGGCGCTATTTGCGTCCACTTTTGATTCACCATTTTAGCCTACGTAAAGATTTACGTAGGCTAAAGCAGGGAATCAAAAAGGGACGCAAATAGCGCCCGCTATGCTATTTGCATTCCCCTTTATTTTCGCCGTCATAGTCTACGTAAATATTTACGTAGATTAAGACGGCCAAAAAGAAGGAAAGCAAATGGCAGCGGCCGTAGCTGCCGCCATTTGCGTACGCGGTTTTTTCTTTTTTACCCAGAGACCTTCGCGGCCGGAAATCCGGCTGCGGACGGTTCTGGCCTGGCCGGGCCGGGCTTGGCCTGGCCTGGCCGGCTGCTCCGCGGAGCTGCCGTGGAGCACTGCCGGCCGTTCGAGGATTCCGGGGGGAGGAATGGAGCGCCTCCCGCCCCGGCCAGGATTCTGGTGGGAGGGACGGAACGCACCCCCCCACACCATCAACATAATCCGCAAAAGGTAAATCACTTTTGTACATCCCTTGGGCAAGGCAGTAATTTGTATTGGAACTAGCACTATTTAACTTACTCATAAAATGGTCTGGAATTGGGGTATGCAATGAGGTAGCCAAGTTTGCATCAAATTATTCAGGATAGTGAAATCCAAAGCCATTGTGAAGAACTTGGATCTCTCCACATTGGAGAAATGGGCAAGCAAATGGCAAACAAGATACAGTGTCAGTTCGGAATTGGCTGTGATTAGACAGGAAATAGATCTTGAGGTTGTAGTGGACAGCTCACTGAAAATATTAACTCAGAATGCAATGAAAAAGGCAAGTTCAGGAAAGCAACTAAAAATAGAACTAACCATACTGCAATACCATTATATAAAATTATAAATATATGGTGAACCCACATTTGAAATACTGTGTGCAGCTAGTCAACCCACCTCAAAGAAGCTATGATGAAGCTGGGAAATGTGCCAAAAAAAAGACAACCAAGATTATTTTGATGGCTTGGAGCAGCTTTGCCACACCAAAGGGGGTTTGGGTCTTTTAGTTTAAGTGGGGGGTGGGGGAGACAACAGAGGGAGGGCATGTTAGAGGTTAGAAATTTATGAATGGTATGAAGAGAGTGAATACAGGGTTTTCTGTCTCTCAGTTAATACTAGAGCTCTGGGTGGCCCAGTGAAATTAATTAATCAATCAACAGGTCCAGAACAGACAAAAAGAAGTACTGTTTCACGCAAGACACAGCTGAGCTGATAGAATCCACAGCCACTGTGGCTGGAAGCACTTGATGACTTTCAAAAAGGGTTGACAGATTCATGGAGGAGAGTTCAGGGTCTGTTAGCGATGGTAATCACGTGTTAGAGGGCTAGATGGAACCTTGGCCTGATCTCGCAAGGTTCCTCTTCTGTGGTGTTAGTGGTAATAATATTGATACTTGGCACATACCCATCGTGATCCTCACAATGATGAGTAAGGGAGGTCTAGGTCTCTCAGTGCTACTATTATTTTTATAGTGCAAATGGGGGATAAGGGCTAGTGCAGCCTTCCCCAACCTGGTTCTCTCCAGGTGTGTTGAACTACGACTCCCATCATCCCCAGCCACCTAAGCCCTCCCCCCCCTCCGCCCTCCCCCCAGAGTGAGCTCATGACAGAAGTGAGATTTCAGCCGGGAATATGCGTGCGTGCGTGCGTGTGTGTGTATACACACACATAGCTTCACAGCTCGGTCTATACAACAACTAGTTCTTGCGACCACGGTTCTTCTTAAGGGCTTGTTAATGCACTACGCCGCTCTTCAGAGATCGACCCCTCGAAGCCGGCTTTGGGGAGGAATCCCACGCCAAAGGACGGTCGCCGCCTCGCTCTTGGCTCCTCCCGCCACACGCACACGCTCCTCTTGACATGCAGCCGCAGGAGGAGCGGAAAGACTCCACGAACTACCGCCTGGGCTGGGAATCATTCAGGATCCGATCAGAAACCAAAGCACACCGCCCCGGCGGCGGCGCCCCCTGCCCCGCCCGCGATCCCCTCCTCCCATCCCGGGGGGGGGGGGCTGCCTAGATCATTTATTTATCTTTGTGCGCAATAAAGAAGCAGCCATCACCGGGCTTGAGAAGGGGGAGGTGGCTTCCTTGCCAAGACAGCAGCCCCCTCCCCATGCACACTTCTCTCTCTTTCTCTCCCCCCGCCCCATACACTGCAATACGAATACACAATCGCGCTGAAAACGGAGGCTGCAAAGGGGGCTTGGGAAACCGCCTTGAACGTTTCCCTCTCTTCCCCTGGTCTCATTGCCTGGGAGGATCCTCATCCTCATCCCCGATCATGATGGGTGATTTTTTTTCTCCCCCTGCCTCTCCAATTTTAGGCACGGGCGTGTGATTTTTCTCCCCCTCCCCGCTTCATGCAGCCTTTGGCCCTCCTGTATTTTTATGCTTGATATTCCGGAACCGGCGTTAGTTTCCTTCTTCTGCTGCTGGGACTACTTGGGAGGGATGTGGGGCGGCTGCTGGTCGCGGCGGCGGCGGCGGCGGCGGCTTCTCCCGCCGCGTCTGCCTCTCCTTCCCCTCCGCTCTGCGCTCGGATTGGTCTCTCCGTTTTAAAGTGCTGTCCAAGGGTTGGCTGCAGGGCTGCTGAATAACAGGTGCAGTTTGCTGCTCCGTCGCTTCGGAGGGGGGGGGAGGAGAAGCGGAGCAGCCGAGGAATGCTGCTGCTGCTGGTCCGTCCGCCGGCGACGCCGTTGCTGCTGCTGCTGCTGCTGCTTGGGGGGGGGGGGAAGGGGGCAGCACCCCGAATCAGGCGCCGGAGGAGTCCCCCTCTCCCATCCTTGTGGGGAAACGGGCTTCGTGATTGCTGCCGAATGCGGATCCTTGGGCTCAACGAGGGGCGGAAAATCCAGTAAATAAAGAGGAGCGTCGTCGACGTCGTCCGAGGATTCTTGGGGACGGCCGATTCCTGTTGGCTTGCCGGGGGCCGCGGGGGGCGGTTTGGGGGGAGAAACGCCGGCGATCTTGGTCGTTTCCCGCCCCGCGATTTTTATTTGTTTTTTGTGTGTGGAGATAAATACAGCAGCGCACGAGAGGAAAGGCGGGGGAATCGGAGGTGAACGGAGGCTCCTTCGGGCGGGCGCCGCTCGGATGGGGCGCGCTTGGCCGTTTCAGCTGATTCAGCGCCGGTTGTGCGGGTGCGCGCGCGCGCGCGGATATGGCGAGGGGGGCTCTAGATAGATCTCTCTAGATTGAATGGGAAAACGTCCTTTCGGTGATTCGCGGCCGCTCCCCGCTGCCCCGCTCCCCTCCCGCGCCCCCTCTCGCCTTTGCAGCCCCCTCCCCACCCCTCTGCTCCGCATGCTGCTCCCTCCCGCCCGATGCCTTGTCTTCCCCCCGGGGGAGGGTGTGAGAGGCACCTAGGAGGATGAGCGACGGGGTCGCCGCGCCGCCGGGTGCCGCAGCTGCCGCCGAGGAGGGGGCGGCGGCCGGAGCCGGGGGCCCTGCGGAGGGCGATGGGGGCCCCGATCCCGCGGCCCGCGAGGTGCGCTGCAGCGACTGCATCGTGTGGAACCGCCAGCAGACGTGGCTGTGCGTGGTGCCCCTCTTCATCGGCTTCGTGGGCTTGGGGCTCAGCCTGATGCTGCTCAAGTGGATCGTGGTGGGCTCCGTCAAGGAGTACGTGCCCACCGAGCTGATGGATTCCAAAGGCATCGAGCAGGACCCCTTCTTCCTCTCCAAGCAGCCCACCACGCCGCCCAAGAGCGTGGACGCCGCCACCACGTCCGGCGGCGGCGGCACCGGCACCACCTCGAGGGCGCCCAACCGCATCAGCACCCGCCTCACCACCATGACCAAGGCGCCCACCCGCTTCCCGGGCACCCGGGGCCCCATCCGGGCCGGCCCGCCGCGCTCCACGACGGCCCGCCACACGGCCGTGCCCCCGACCGTCCTGGCCCCCGCCGCCACCGTCCCTCTCAGCACCACCGTCCTGATCTCCCGTCCGGCGCCGGGCACCCCCGGGACGCAGCCGCTGCCCGCCTGGCCCACTGCGGCATACACTACCTCCTCCTACAAGACCTATCTTCAGGACTCGGCTCCGTCCTGGACCTTATCCCCCTTCCAGGAGGCCAGCACCACCACGCCGGAGGCCAGCCCCAGCCCCAAACACCGTAAGTGGAGGGAAACTTCTCGCTTTGTGTCCGCAGGGGGAGGGCTTTCCCCCTTCCCTCCTTTCGGGGGTGGGCGGCGCGGGGGATCGGCGCCCCTTTGGCTGTGTGTTGGGGTCTCGTTGTTGCGGGGGGTGAAAGGTCTCATCCAGAGCAGACTTGGCGTGGTGTCAGCCACGGGGGGGGGGGGGGGGCTGCATGCCGTGCCAAAGGCACCAGCGGCCGCCTCGAAGTTTGCCTTGGCTCCTTGGCTCCTCCAGGCGAGGCTCCCTTCTCGTCTGGGGGCTTGTGATGATGCTGGAGGTGCAACTCTTCCAGCAGCCATTGGAGGTGGAGTTCATTCACAACAAGGCAAGAAAGCGAGCGAGCGAGCGAGAGGCACTAACCTCCGTCTCCCACTTTCTCACGTTTCCTCCCTGCGCTCCGCAAAATAAAAATGAAAGCATTTAAGAACAAAGCATAACGTAATAATGACGAGGCGGAGGATATTGGGGGGATCAGAGGTCCTCTCCAGGGCTGATGGTTTGCCTGGATTGAGTGTTTCTGGGGGGGGGGGGAGATGCTGACCTTGGTGGTTTGGTGGCTTTTAGGGAGATGAGGGCGAAGTTGAAACTGATGAGAAGTGCTTTGGACTGGAGTCTTGCCTAGGCTGCGCTCAGGACCGCTTGACAAAGGGCGCGGGTTGGTGCGTTTGCTTCAGCTTTCCATAGAAGCCTCCCCATTACCCCCCTCTCCCCCACCCCCCAGAAATGCTTTCCAACTCAGCTATGATCCACAGCCCCTTCCTTCCCATGGGGGCTCCACAGTTGCAAAATAATGGGTGCCAATTCCATTTCAGGAGAATGGAGCACAGCACACCCGTGCATATATGCATCTGCTCTGGGAAGTCGCCTTTCTCTTCCTGCGAGGCTTGCTCCAGCCTCATCAAATGAGTGCATCCATGGTGTGTGTGTGAGAGAGATTTCCCAGGAATGTGCGTGATGGGTGGGGATCTTTTCGTTTTCTTTTGGACTAGGGTATCTGTATTCAGCACTAATCCCCCCACCCTCCAACCCTTTACACGGAGTCTATTCTCACCCCCACTTCTCATTTGAAAATGAGTTGGATTGGGTAGTCTCCTCTGAAGGTTATCAAGGACAAACACCATCTCAGTGCTAAGCCAACTTCTGGATGCTGCTATTTAAGGGTGGGTGGGTGTGAAACCTGTGTGCCTATAGCCGGATATCTTCCTTCTCTCTCCCTCCATACAGTATAGGAAGCCAGGGACTTTTCGTTCCTACATTAATTCTCCTCGTTGTAGGAAATGTAAATCCAATTGAATGGTACCATCTGAAGCAATTTTATTGCACCTTCCCCCCCCCGCCCCCCTTTTGCATGCTGATCTGGCAGCTTTGCTGATTTAGATAATTTGTACTCTCTTTCTGTTTTAAATGTTTATTGAAAGCTATTTACCGCTCATAACCTGGGATGAAGAATGATATGTACAAGCCAAAGGTTGCTGAGATTCGGGGAAAGAGGCAAAGGCGGCCGGGGGAGGGGGGGCTACTGTCCTGCAGGGTCAACCAGGAAGGAAAGGGGCAACTCAATATAGTTCTAGTAGTGGTCAGTGACAGATAATATATTCTGTGGTCAATGAAGAAGAGGCTGCTGAAAGGCTGTGACTGTGAGTTGCAGTAGATGAGTGCCCTTTTTTGTGATGGGTGTGTGTGTGTGTGTGTGGGGAGCCCTACAAATGTCTGCTCCTTTTCAGAGGATGAAGCTGTGGCTGAAATGCACAGAGGCCTTGGCCGCTCCACTCCATTCCCCACCTCCCTCCCAAGACTGCCTGGTTTTCTCATTCTATGCCCACTCTTGCGCTGAAAGCATCGCTGGAGCAGAAACCTATGTGGCGTTTCCCAACTGCATTGATTTTTTCAGAGATGCTGTATCCAGGGGTGCTGGACAGGCAGGATGCTGTAAAATTTGGAGATGCTACTGTATCTGCAGCCCCTTTCCTTCTCTTGTGCTCATCTCTCCATTTTTAAAAATTTCTTCCTGATCTGTAAGAAGACTGGAAAATCCACGATGATTTTCTAACCGTCTGTGCCGAGTTGTTAGATTATAGAACCTGTTTAATGCATGACTGTCAGTCAGCTGGCAGGACCTACTTCTCACCCCAGTCTATCTCATTTTTTCTCTTTCCCTCCCTCCCTGCCTCCCTCCCTCCCTCTCCCTCTCCCTCTCCCTCTCTCTCTCTCTCTCTCTCTCTCTCTCACACACACACACACATACACACATCACCACACATACGTAATCAAGTGTTTATGCTTGCAGGCCATCCTTGGTCCACGTCTTGCTAATATAACAATTTAAATCAGAGGTTAGAGGAGGGTGTTCCCTCCCTCTTCTCTGCTCCCCCCCCAGCACCAGCTTTTCTGAAGCACAAAATATGTGAAATGCAAATCCACCAGAAATTGACCCTGTTTGAGCACATTGATAGCCTGTGATTATCATTAACAGCAGATTAAATAGATTGCATAAAAAGGAGTGGAATTTATAGGGCATGTGGAATTCCTCTCCCTCCACTCCCCCCCCCCACCGCCAAAGTTGCGTAATTTTCTGATTCAGATAATCTTTCTATCAGGTTACAGTAGGAACTGAGTAGAAGTGATATTGTAATCTTTCCTTTGAGGATGGCTGACATGGGGGGTGCTTGACCTTCTGACCTAATATCTACGTCTTCCACTCACTTTGATGCTTGCCGCCTTTTTTTAGGGCCTTTTGTAGGAAAGGGGCAGGAGAAGATAAAAGGAAGACATGCTTTAAAAATCTTTTTAGGTTGCCGGACTCAGCTGCCTACCTGCTCCTCCCATGAGTCTTTCTGCTATTAATTAAAATAAATGAAATGAAAGCAGTTCCTAGACAATTATGTGAATAAGAATATGACTAGGTTTGGTGCCCTGTCTGAGCAGATTCCAGTATGATCATCTGGACTGGAAAGGCTCATGTCAAAGGCAAAGATGTACTACCCTGTTAAGCTAAATACAATTTTAGAAAATTGTAGTTCCGTGAGGGGGCGTGGCTCGGGATGCCTGGTGGAATTCTCAGCACCTCACCAAACTACAATTCCCAGGATACTCTTAGGGGAGCCATGATAGTTCAAAGTGGTATAAAATAGATAGAGGTTTTGTAGTGCAGACAGGGACCTGCACTTGTCTCCTTGCTGTGTTTGAAGGAATGTCTGCTCTGGGCACACGCCAGATTATGTTTGAGATGGTGGTTGGTGTTTTAGAGGAAGATTGTTCTTCAGTGGTTTGCTCAGTGGCAAGCTCTTTCCTCTGTTTTGAAGAGTCACTCACTCAGTCATCTGCTCTTTATCATCAGCAAACACAACCAATGTGCAATGGGCCTCCATGGAGATCATTGCAGAATTTAAACTAATCTTAGTCTGGTGCTCATAAATTACAGCAGAGTTTCTCAAAATGGAATTTCTGACACCAGAAGGGACAAAGGAAGTCTCACCTACAAGTGTGTGGGGTGAGAACAAACAAGCAGTGAACGCTGAAGTTGCTTAGCTTTCCTACAGGGCCACAAACCTATCTATATTTAGTAAAGACAGTAACAATAGAAATATGGAAGAAAATAGTGATTATGGCTGGGAATGTAGCCGTAGTGTCACTAGAGTGGAACAGCTAGTAGGGGCACTTGTCCTAGTGCAAACTGGACAGGGGTAAAATATTTCATCAACGATCTTGTATTGTCAGTGATTTTGATAATGTTAATATCATTTTTTTTCCTGCTCAGAGGCTTAGCAAGGGCAGCAGGCCAGGCAATGTAGCCTCTTACTAGACCTGTGTTTGCAGCCAAAGACAGAAAACCACACTCAGCTACTGAACTCTATGTGATCAAGCCAGAGAACACTGAAGAGATGTAACATTGGACTGGAGCCGATAGCAGGATTGTTTTTTGTTTATAAAAACAAGTGCTTCTCAGTAGGACTGGGGCAATTTACAGGAGGGGTGACAACTTGGTATTTCAGCATCAGTTGGTGCCAGGTCAAGGTTTGGGAAGATAAGTGGTATAAGATTGGAAATCTGCCCCAAATATAGAAGTGGTTAGTTATGGCATTAGAAAGCAGAGTGCCCTGGAAGAAGTGGTGGTGAGATTTTATCCTCTGTCTAGCAGAAGGGAGAGAAACTCAAAAGGGTGGGGCCTGAACCTATAAACAGAGCTTTGACAACACAACACGAAACAAAAGTGGGACTCCTGAATTAAAGGAAGCTACCAGTTATTAATTAAAAGGGAGAACACATGTCCCCCCCAACTTTATTGTATAACTGCTAATATAAATTGAAGTGGTTTTACAGGTGTATGCTTTTCTAGGGCTGAAAGCATGGATGAATCGGTAAATTAATCGACAAATTCATTCATTGCAGATTAAAAACTGATCACTATATTGGGTGACCCAGGTTCTAGTCCTCACTTGGCCATGGAAGCTCACTGGATGACTTTGGGTCAGTCACAGACTCTCAGCCCAACCTACCTCACAGGGTTGTTGTTGTGAGGATAAAATGGAGAGGAGGAAGATTATGTATACTGCCCTGAGTTCCTTAAGGAGGAAAAAAGGTGTGATATAAATGTAATAAATGAATGAATGAATGAATGATTTAAATTAGAGGCATCCCTTTGATTCAGTGCTGTTGTCTGTGCTCGCTCACTCGCTTGCTCTCTCTCTCTCTCTCTGCATCTCCTGAGTCAAGTGTTGTGCTGTAGTTGGTTTTCCAAACACCTGTCTGAATTATTTAGTTGAGAAAAACTGGAATTTGTTTTCAGTTCCTTGGAACATGACTTCCAGTTGGTATAATGTAGTATTTAATCTGTTAATGATGCTGTTTAATCAGGCATAATCAAAACAACCAATTGACGTAGGAAACTAGCTGGCTGACAGTCTTAAGTCCCACCCCCCTTTTGATATTTTTGGTTCTAGAGTGACTTTGTTGCTATGTAAAGCTGAAATATTATACTTATATTAGATCTCTGCAAGAATTCATCAGCATAGTGAAACTGCTTCCTCTTGCAGAAATTTATGGCCTAGCAGAACAACAAGGAGCAGCCAGTGCAGGATCACATAATGCAGAAGAGCCAAAATAGAGTGATGTTCCAGAAACTGTAATCAATACCCTTTTGAGAAATATAACGGAGAGGTCTTGCTACAAGCGTGAGCTGCTACCTGGGGTTGCTTTCATTTTCCTTTAGTTCTCATTCAGAAATATAAAGCTTACCTACTGTAATCAATAATGTGGAACTAGTAAATGTACTCATCATGATGATGAGAAGGGTGTGTGTGGAAAGAAGGCTGAGGATCTGCTGAGACCTCTGTGAGTGGTTTGCAAAGAGTGCACGCAGAGTTTATGTGCACTCTTTTCAAACCACTTACAGGGCCATAGGCGCATGCACAGAACCCTACCTCACATGGGAATTCTGACCATGGAGGCTGAGCTATGGCTGGTTGGGAGGCCTCAGGTGTAGTGCTTTATCCTACACACACACACACACACACACCATGCATAAGTAAATAGGAGCCATTCATTTTTTACAGGCGAAAATAGAAGAGTGCACCTAAGGACACCACTGAGGCAGCACAAGTGAACCATGTGCTCTGGCCCTGGGAAGCCCAGCATCCAGACCAAGGGGTTGGTTTTGCCTCCTTGCAGCTGTGCCCTGGTCTGGAGTGCAGTTCATCTGCTTTCCTCCAGAGAATTCACTGAGAGCCACTGAGAACTGAGCCACCCACGGTCTTCATCACTCCATCCTTTCATCTTGTATCCCTTCTATCCCTTCTTTTTCTTGGTACAACGTTAGAGTGTGGGATGGAGTCTTGGAAATGCTACAGCAGGGGTACAGAACCTCTTGCAGTCCAAGGGCCGAATTCAATTTTGGAGCTTTCAGGGGCCGCACTGCTGTGGTGGGTGGGGCCAAAGGCACTCGACCACTGAGTTGAGCACCGCCTTTCCAAACCATGATATTACTATATTACATTATGATAATTTATACAGCATTGTTAGCATACCTGAAACTTCACAGATTTTTTTTAAAGAGTCCCTGTCCCATCATGCTTACAGGCTAAATTTAACCAGGGGCTGGGGAAGAGGGAAAACAGGGGAAGGAGCAATAGTAGCAAACCATGGAGTGAGGGACAATACTGGAATCGTAATGATGTTTTGTCAAGAGTGACAGAAATGTTCACCCTTGTTCAGTGTTTACCATTTGTTCAGACTGAATTTGTATAGTTTATTGAACCCAATTTTGATATTAAACTGGAGCAAGTGTAGTTTGGTGTATAGTGTGCTGAAGCCGGGGACTGCAAGGTCTATTTTCAAGTCTCAGCATAATCATAGACTCAGCAGATGGCCTTGGCAAGCTGGGCAGGTAAAAAATGAAGAATTGGCACAATTCCAGGCTTATGGAAGTAACCCCAGCCTCAGTTCTCTGTCTGTTAAACTAAGAGTGATGGTGGATACCTCACAGGATTGTTGTGAAATAAGTAAGAATGGTAAGAACACTTTGCCTAGTAAACTCCTCTCCTCTCATGCTGCATATAGGAAAATATTTTTATTAATTTTCAGTCACATGATCATCTATCTCTCTATGAAGATCATGGGCTTCTCCACAGGGGCTTTTATCCCACTATTGAGTGTGGTTACTCACGAAAGGTTGCGGGTCCTTTAGATGACGTTGTCAACCTCCAGGGCATCTCCCGCATTAAATTACCTTTATTCCATTTTTTAAAAGATCGGAGATAAAGAGCTGTCAAATTACTGCACTTGAGTTCCCTCATGAAAAGAGGAAAATGTGCAATAAGAGGAGCCAGACCACAACGCCATCTAGTGGCTGTATAATGAAACCCTGATAAAGGGGGAAAGGAGGGGGAAAAGGGGGAAGGAAGCACGTGTAAAGGGAGTCTGCCATGATCCTGCATTTAAAATGGAAGCAGAAAGCCCCATTTTAAATGCGGGATTTTAGGCTGGTGTAGAGATGCTCCATGTCATCCCCCCCACACACTTTGTTATTCCTCTTCCTCATCCTTTCCATTTCACATCACCTTTGAAGATAACCTAGGAACTTGCTATTGTTATTCACTAATAAAATGCCTGTCCATGTGGTGTAGTGTTTAGAGTGTTGGAATGGGACTCGGGAGAGCCAGGTTCTAGTCCCCACTTGGCCATGAAGCTCACTGGGAGACTTTGGGCCACTCACTGACTCTCAGCCTAACCTACCTCACAGGGTGGTTGTGAGGTTAAATGGAGAGGAGGAGGGAGATTGTGGGAAAAATTAATAATAATAATAATAATAATAAAATAAAAACAATGTTGGGTTGTGTGTCTATGAACCCCTATATTGCAGGGACCTCCAATGGGGAGCTATACCTTTCTATGCCCTGTTATAACTTAGAAGGTTAAAAATTGTAGCAGCTCCTATCTTTGCAGCAGCACTCCTTCCTATCTTGCTCTGGATTCCATTTCTGCATGTGGCACTGAGTTCTGCACTGGACCTTGAAATCTTTTGTGCCCATAGCCCACCCACATCCAGACCATGTTGCTCCTGAGTTTGGTCTGAAGCCTTAAGAAGGTCTTCCTAATACATGCACACATACAGAGAGACCTTTCTTTTCTTCTGGATCCCTTCTCAAGTCTCTCAGTGAGAATGAGACACAGCCAATGATCCCACCCAGGCCTGACGCGTTGGCCCACTTCCACATACGGCACCCAGTGTTGTCATCTGCAGAGTACCTCCCTAGGCAGGCAGACGATGAGATGAGCTTTGTACAGGCCGGCCTGACTGCAGGTTGGTGAAGGCGGTACTGTAAGTGAGTGGTTTGGCTGGCCGGCTTATTGATGTTCAACCTGTTCTGAAGGGGGTTGCATGGATGGAGCACCTTTTTATCAGCTTAGGCTGATATACCAACTCCATCCTCATCTAGACAGAGATAGCTACAGTTATCCATGCTCTGATAACCTCTCATCTCGATTACTGCAATGTGGTATATGTGGGGCTGCCTTTGAAAATAGTCCAGAGACTCCGGCTTGTCCAAAACAGGGCCGTTAATGGGGACTGGCCAATGTGATCATATTATGCCAGTGCTTTCCTAGGTGCACTAGCTGCCAGTCCATGTCCAGGGGCCCAAATCAAAGTGCTGGTATTAACATTCAGTGTCCTAAATGGCTTTGGGCTAAGTTATCTGAAGGATCATCTCCTCCCATATGCACCTGCCTAGACCCTAAGTTCATCTTCAGGGGTCCTCCTCGGGGAGCTCCTGTCAAAGGAAGTGATGGGGGTGGCTACCAAGAAGAGGGCCTTTTCTGCTGTGGCACCCCAGTTGTGGAATGAGCTCCCCAGAGAGGCTTGCCTGGTGCCTATGTTGTACTCTTTGAGGTGTCAGGTGAAGACCTTTTTATTTTCCCAGCCATTTAGTCGTTTAGCTCTGTTGTTTTAAATCTGTTACTGTATTTTAAATCTCTGCATTGCTGCTAGGTTTTATTTTGGCTTGTACTTTATATCAGACATTTAAGCTTTTACATTTTATATTGTATTTTCTGATACATTTTGTGGTTTTAATTGCTGTGAACTGCCCAAAGAGTTTCGGCTATTGGGCAGTATAGAAATGTAATAAATAAAGTAAACTAATAAAATAAATAAATAAATAAATAAATAAATAAATAAATGAATGAATGTAGACCCAGCTATATATAATATATAATATAAATGACATTAAGGGCCAAGTAGAATTGATGCGAAAGGCAAAGGGAGCCCCAGGGAGCCTGAATTTGATTAGAGTAGCAGCCAGGAGAGCATCTTCTCAATCCAAATTGGATTCTGGAGTGGCTTTTCTACCTGCAGAGGGAAATATACTAGGGGAAGGTCTATGTATCTTTTCTCATATAAGGAACAAGAAGTTGGTGTGTGTGTGTGTGTGTGTGGTGGAATATGGCCTGCAGAGAAAGAGTTATGCAAACTCTGCCCCCAGCCACAGCTCCAATCAAATTTGGACCCCCACCCCACTCCATAGCAGCATTAAAGTTTAAAGAAAATCGGGAGAGTGAGTCTGTAGACTCATGGCTAGTTTGGCCCCAAGTCCTTCAGGCTGATTCTACAATCTTGGGCAGTCAACTGCAAAAGAAAAGAGTTGCCAGAGCACACTTGCAAGGAATAATTTGTGACACTGCGTCTTCGTGGGTCAGATCTCCTAAGAATTCAGCTGTGTTTTATTTTTATTTATTCATTTATTTATTGTGCTTTTAAACTGCCCAGCAAGCTCTCTGTTGACACGTGAAGACTTTGCTCCACCACCAGTGATTAAAAATAGGACTGAATCAAAGATGATGTGTACTGCTTCAAGCTTTTATCTCAGGGTATGATTGAGACACCTTGCTGAAGCTAAGCAGAACTGGGTCTGGCCGGTGCCTGGATGGGGGGCCTCCTGGGAACTCCTTGCATGACCCCTTGAGTTCCATGATGGAAGAAAGCAGAAAGGTGGGATAGAAATGTACTCGATAAAATCAATCATTCATAAGATTAGGATTGCCAGGCCCTTTAGGGGCTTTCAATAGGGGGTCTAGACATATTTCCTCCTCCTGGCCAGCTGTCAGCACAGAAGGATGCAAAAGCTTTAGAAAAGGGGTATTGCATCTCTCCTATAAGATGCTCTTTTTAAAAAGAGTGCATGAGTCACATACTCAGAGGCATTTTGTTAAACACATCTGTGTGCTTGGTTTTTTGTTTGTTTGTCTTCAGTTCCTTGGAAAGGCGCTTTAGACATACTTAGAGATGCTTACTCCAGATTTTGCACTCCAGAGGTGTAAAGATCTTTAAAAACAGAAGCTGGCAACCTTCCCACAGCAATCATGCCTCTTGCTCTCTTCCTCCAGTCATCAGGGCCAACCCAAGAGACTTTGCTGCCTGAAGTGGAACAGCAAATGGCAATCCTGGACCCCCATGTCATGGTGTGTAGAACCCAAGGCAAGGCCAGTTATTTTGGTCCTTGGAGGAGCAGAAAATCACACAGGCACCTGACCTCTCCCTCTCCTTGGCAGTCAAAATACAACACTACGTTAAACCAGCCCTAGCCGGCATAGCTAATGGCACGGGATGATGGGAGTTGTAAGCCAAAACATTTGGAGGGCTACAAGTTGCCCTCCTCTGCAGTAATCACTAACCATTTGCAGCCCCTTCGTGACACGACATCAGCTGCCTGAGGGCTGCCTCTGCCCCAATGGTAGGACCAGCCCTGCCAATTGTCCTCTCACCCACCCTCCTCTCCGGCTTGCTCTGGCCAGCAAGTCATTAATTTCATTTGCCCTACTGGAAGGGAGCACAGCTCAGTGGTAGAGCACCTGCTTTGCATGCAGGAAGTCCCAAGTTCAATCCTGAGCATCTTCCGCTGAAAAAAGATCAGGTAGCAGGAAACGGGAAATAAATGCCTGCCTGAAAACCTGGACAACTTCTGCTGGTCACAGATGCACAAACAGCTACATCTGTTATAAGGCAACTTTCTACATCTAATGGAGTAATGGCCAGGAGATGCAGCAGCTCTGCATCCTTGCCAGGGCTTTCTGCTTTCAGTTTCTTTGCAGGATTAGGAGAGGCTCCTTTACATGGCGGACACGTGGTTTGAATTGAGAGAGCCCCTCCATGGCATGTGTGCAAAGGAGCGGGGTGGGGGGGTCTTGTTTTCGTGGCTTAACTTGTGCTGTACTGTTTCCTCACAGCTCCCAGGAAAGCTATAATTTACTTCTGAGTAGAGGTAAGATTGTGTTGCAAGTCCGCCACACTAGGCACACTTACTTGGGAGTAAGCTCCACTGAAGTCAATGGGACTTACTTCTGAGTAGACATATGATTGTGCTCTAAGTCTGCAACCCTTGGCACATTTACTTGAGAGTAAGCCCCACTGAACTTAATGTGGTGCTCTGAATCAACAGAGGACGTTGATTCTGAGCTTGGTGGGGTGGGAGATCAGATCTGTATCCCTTCGTTGCAGGGAGGCATTTTACCTTCTTCTCCCTCTGATCGAGAAATGTGCTTAAGCACTTACACGGCAGACACGTGTGGCTTGAATGAAGGAAAGTCCTTCCTCAGCAAGTTCATAGTGTTACGCCAGCATTTCACACTGCTGATGATATCCTGTGGTGTGTTTTTTTTATTCCAGTTTATCTCTGATCTTTTTGAAAGCAGGATAAACAGGAAAAGGCACGGAAGACGTCCTGGAGGTATGACATCGTGTAAAGGACCCGCAAACGTCTGTGAGTGGCCAATCACAAGCATGCAGAAAGTTGCTTGTGTAGAGACACCTTCAGGGTATTTATACACCTTGGCATCTTAAGAGTGTAGCCTGCTTTAAAGAGGACAGTCCTCTATTTGAAGAGTTGTCAGAGGACAGTCCTCTATTTGAAGGCAACCTCTGTTTGATGGGTTGCCCAGACCAAGTCTGGTTGAAAGTTGAAGAACCCTAAGAAGGGAGAGCCAGCAGGGGCCTGGAAGTCGCCCATCAAGAGTGAGCACCTGGATGGCAGACTGAGTTGAGCAGACACGCTGGTCACCTGGTCAGCCTTTCCCACTACGGTGAAATGTATTGTATTTCTATTTAAATTAGAATGATTAAATTTGCCTTGATATACATATACATTGGCACATACAAATGTAGTGCAAATTGGTGATGTGTTTCCTCCTTTGGGGTGCTGCATCAGTGGCCACACACGAGGCCTTACCTAGTATGGATCCAGCAACGCTGCTTCAAAGCATTGGACCCCTAAGAGAATATGAAGTCCAGGTGCTGCCTTCCTAGACTGTTGCTGAAATAGTCACATTTGCCTGCCTACTTTGGGGGTGATATATGTGGAATTTTGCTTGATTTATCAGGCAAAATATAAGGTTTTGCAAACGGATCATTGGAGCACCGCATCAAGAGGCAGAACTGCTGCATGCTTTCTCATTGCCCTGGAGATCTTAAACCTTAAAAGAACATAATCTCTGGACCAAGATAGTATTTAGAAATGAGAGCCAGTGGGTCAGTCGGAGAGCTTGCCTCTCTGAACTAGGAAGCCTCCAGTTCAAAGCTCACCTTTGCTATGATCTCACCTAGGGATACAATTTTAAACAAACTTACTTGGGAATAAGCCCATCGCACACAGTGAGTTAATTCTGAATAAGCATACATAGGATTAGGCTGCACGGGGCCAAGCCACCATTCATCAACACCCATCCACCTTCTTCAGAAAGGCCAATATTATCCCCAAACACAAATGCACATTGTACTGAGATAATGTATGTGGAAATACTTCAAACACTCCAAAAATCACTACATAAACAAAATACTAAGTATTCTTACCCTCATATTTTAGGCATGGTTGTATTATCAGCCAGCCTTTTTAGTTCTGGTCCAGTCCTTCCACAATGTTAAACAACGGACAGTTTAAAAATAAATGTTCCTTTAAAGTGTTTAAAACAAAAATACATGTTTTCTTTTCCTCACTGGGAAAGGTGGCAAACTTATCTTTAGACTAAACTCCTTCTTGCTTTTGTTGTTATTGCTTTGACACTTTAAATGTATGTGTTGCCCCATTTAATGGGTCTGTGCAAAAATGATAGACACTCAGATTTTGTTTGCATAATACCTTTTTAAAATTGCAAACAGGGTGGCACATCAGTATATATTATGAGGGCAAGGAAATAAATAAAACTGTATATAATGTAGTGGATAATTTATCAATATTATATATGCTGATAAATAACCATATGTACATTCCTGAATGCAAACATTGTCTGCAGTTTGTTTAACAGGGTTAAGAGCAGTGACTGGAAACCTGTGACCCACTAGCAGTTGCTGGACTTCAACTTCCAACATCCTTGACGGTTGGCCATGCTGGATGGGGCTGATGGGTGCGGTAGTCCAACAACATCTGGAGGGCCACAGGTTCCCCACCCCTGGTTTAGGATAACACTTCTCAGAATACCCTTCTTTCATTTTCCTCACCTACCTATATTTTCCTTTCCCTACCATGAATAAGGTAATAAAACTTCTGCTATCATAGAATTGGAAGGGGCCTACAAGACCATCGAGTCCACCCCCCTGCTCAATGCAGGAAGCCTGATTCCCAGGTGGTCTCCCACCCCAGGACTAACCAGGGCTGACCCTGCTTCGCTTCCGAGATCAGACGAGATCAGGCGCATCCAGCCCTTTGCTATACTCTACACTTTTCCTTTTGATAAAGTTGATCAGCTTTCCTGTTATGAATCCCTAAAAGATCTTGGCAAGCAGTGCTGGCTCCAGGTTTTCAAGGGCCCTTGGGCAGGACACCCTCAACGGCCCCCCTCCATCCATGAGTCCACCTTTTCACCGGCATGGTCGCCAGCTGCTCTTGCGCCTCCCCCTCCTTCTCGTCAACGACACCACTTGCTGGCTTGATAGGCAGAGAGCCAGGGAGCAAGCAGGCATCACCATTGTCTGGGCAGGTGAAGAAGCAGGTTTCAGTGATGCAGAGGAGGAGCAGGTCCAGGGGACTCTTGTCAGTGGGCCCCTGCTGGGGTGTGGGCCCTCGGAAGGTGCCTAACCATGCCTCCTACCCTTGACACCAGCCCTGTTGACAAGCAGTTGATAACACTCACATCCCCCCTCTCCACAAAAAGGAAAAAGTGAAAATGTGTGAGGAAAAAACATTTCCTTTCTTTTAAGACAAAGACGTAAGTTTCCTCTGTTCTTCATTCAGTGAGGCAGTTAAACTTGTAGATTCCCTCGGTGAACATCTAATAGTGAACTCAGTCCTCCAAGTTCCAGTGTATGTAGCCAAAATGGCACATGCAAGAGGAAAGTGTCATCAAGTTTGAGAGAACCCCAAGGTTTGCGGGGGGGGGGCGCCTAGTGGGGGCTGAGCATGCTCAGTGGGAACAGAATGCAGATGGTTGCAGGGGGTGTAATGGAAAAGGGGTGGTGGTGGAATGTAGTATCTTAGAAGAGAGCATGGCTGGATAGGAGCACTACAAACCGCAACATTTTGTTGCAGGTCCCACTTGTTTTAATAGAAAAGGCACGACCACATACGCAGAACAAAGAGCAGGGGGAGCATAGAAAACCTTGCATTCATTAATTAGAAAAGGAACTAAAGTTGTCTGCTTTTCCCTTTACCCCTGGCAGGGCTCTTGTGCTCAGAAAGACTTCATCAGCTGAATTTTTGCTTTTGCTGCAGCTATTAAAATCAAGGAGTCCCACCAGGGGAAGAAAAAAAAATGTTTGGCAACCCTACCATCAGCTGGAATGAAGTTTATATGGTCTTGGGGCAGGTTAGGAAGTGTAATATGGCTCCTGTCCCAATCCAATGCTCAATGGGAAGCCCTCAAGCCTTCCAGCTGACAATTGCCTTGGCAACCAGCAGAGTGATTTTAAAAACCCGTATCGCTTTGAGACATCTAAACTGGCACGGATAGTCCTAACCTTATGCCAAGTACTATCTGTCTCTTTGAGAAATCCCACACCTGATTGATGTAGCTATACCAGCCTGGTTTACATCTGTAGCAGAATAAGATGGTAGAATTGCACCACTGCAAATGTCAAGGGAGGAATAACAGTTTTTCTAAAAAAAAATCCTCCCTTGCTTTAAAAAGTCTCTGCAAGTAGAAATTGAGCACAACTAGCAATGTACTGCCCTCGAATCTTTCTCCCTGGTGTGTTAGGATTCTATCCACAGGGAGGACAACAAACGGTCTTGTAGGGGAGGGTTTCTTTTTCATGAGGGAATGCACAAAAGTGGTATTCCCCTATCTGCAGCTTGAAGTGGTATGATCTGCCCTTTCCACTACTTGCAGTCCATTGATTATCCTGGTAAGATGGAAACATATTCAGTTAGTCTTGAGGCTATCTATGGTCTAGCCAAGCACAATTTAGGGTGCAATCCTGTGCATGTTTAGACAGAAAAAAGTCCTACAACTCCCAGCACGCCCTAGCCAGCCATGCTGGCTGGGGAATGCTGGGAGTTGTAGGACTTTTTGCTGTCTAAACCTGCATAGGATTGCACGCTTAAAGTGTTGGAGTGTTCACCTTTGAAAGTCCTACCCAGCTTGGAAGTTGCATGTCTGTCATGGCCGTACTGGAGGAATCTTCCTCAGAGGAGGAGCTGGAGCCCCCAGAGACCCAGGGCACCCCAGATCAGGAACTGCCACCAGACCAGCAGGAACCTCAGTCCTTAGGAGTGATGGTCGCAGGTCCATCCCTGTCAGGAGGAGGAGGGGATTCTGCCTCTGAGGCAGAGGCTGAGCAACCCCCTAGTCCCCAGGAGCATCATCGCCTCAAGCGACAGGCCAGGAGGGCTCCCGTGAGAAGGAGTGCTCACTTGCAGAGAAGGACTCCTCAGGAGAAAGTGACTCCTCAGGAGTTGCACTCTGAACAAGGAGCTCTGTTTACTCTAGCTGAGCTCTGGATGGGGCTCAGGCAGCTTTGGGGTTAACAGCCTTCAGTGTAGACCTAGCCAGTGTTGGAACAACACTGTTCTTCCAGCTCCCATGCTGTGTACTTCGCCCTGTGGTTGATGCTCTGTGTTACTGACCTTTGAACTCCCCATTGACTCTGCCTCTGGACTGTGTAACGTATCTGACTGGTTGCCTGTGTTTTTGACCTCTGCCTGTTATTTGGACCACTCCTGTCTCCAGCCTGAACACCACTGGATAGAAACCTGTATGCTTGAATGCTTTGTGGCTTCATTGTATTGCTTCTCAGAGCACTCAGAGTCTGCACTCAGAGTCTGCTGCAGTCAAAGCAGGACAGTGTCTCTGAACCCCCCCCCCCCAACTGCTCAGCTTTTTTGGTTGGACTTTGCTGAGATCCTCGTGTGGTGAAAGGTAAGATCAGGCTTTCCCAGCCTGGCATTCTCTGGATGTGTTGGTATATACCTCCCATCATCTCCAGCTAGCATGGCATGCTGGCTGGGGTGCTGGGAGGTGTGGTCCATCCATCACATCTGGAAGGTGCCAGCTTAGAAACTGGGGGAAAGCATCTGTGGGATGAAGCAGGGTGTGTTCCCTGTGGATTTGGGCATGGCGGTGTTGGGGGAGTTCTTCTGATTATTCTCTCTTGGCTTTCTAAAACTGAATGGGAAGCATATATGTTGAGGTTGACCTTTGCAAGCTAGGTATTTGGCTGGTTGTTGTTTATTGTATTAAGTTATTATTTTTATTATTGTGAGTCTCACAAGTGTTTGGAGAGGTGCCGTATCAAACTTTAAAAAGAGGTGTTGTCGTCTAAGGTGTGGAGAGCAGAAAAGGCCCAAGACATTTCAGTGCAATCCAAATGATGGCCTTCACTCATCTATGCCCTTGTGGTAAAAATATCATCCTAAACTAAGGGTATAATCCAGTGCACACTTACTTCAGAGCAAGGGCCATTGAATTTAGTGGGTCTTCCTTCTGAATAAGCATTCAGAGGTTCAGGCAGTTGGGTTTCAGGCCTGTGCACGCATGCTTGCTTGGAAGTAGGCCCTATTGGACTGTATAAGACTGGGCTAACACCACTTTCCCCAGCCTGGTGTCTTGCTGCACTTTTAATGGTGCCCCCACCCCAAAATCTGCCACTGGAGGTGGACCTCCTCACTCTGCCTCATGGCAGGGCTCCAGCTCTGGGTAAGAGCAAGAGCCAAGTATTGGCTTGAGATTCCCACCCATAACTCAAAACAAGGCCTTGTGACACCCAGTTATCCTTTTCAGTAGTGCGTAATCCTCTCAGGATGTGTGTCTGGCTGCTGAAAGCTTGCTTTTCTGGCTTTGTTGCACTGACAAACGTAAATTATTATTTTCAAAAGTGTTATAGGCACTGGAGTATGTCTTTGAGTTTCTAAAGTACACTTTTAACTTAATGGGCGCAGCCCCCCCCCCCCATCTCAATGGTGTTAATAAGTTCGGATTTTTTCCCTGATACACAAGAGTTTTTCTCCCCCGGTCTTAAACGCTAGAATTCCAGTTCATTATGAACCAAGGCTTGATTGCTGCCTGTTTCCAGATAGAGGGGCTGAAGCACTGCGTAATAGCATACCATTAAATCAGCATTAATAGCAGCAAGCTTCTTTCTCAGATCGGATCATTCTCAGGACTCATAAAGAAAAGCAGCTGACCTAAGACAGACTTGCAGAGTCTTCTGTGGTCTCTTTATGGGAACAACAAAGGTTATTTCTCACGATTTCATTTGGAGGTGATTTAGACACACGCAGGGCAGCTAGGGGCTGCTGTTTTCTAAGATACAATCAGGATCTTAATGAAATCAATTTAGAATGCTTTATATCCTGTAGCACTGTGATGTCTCAGAATGACCTTGTATTGTGCAGCACCAATATTTTGCTCTTCTTTGCATGCAGTACAAATCCATATAATTTACTATCACTCGGTTTTAAAAAGCCCGTTCTCAGTATTTCATCGTATTTTAACATGACCAAGAAAGAGAACCCAGGACTTGGCTATGCTGGTAGAAGTAGTACTCACCAGGGTGGGGTATCACTGGTGAGAGGTTTAGGCCTCAGCCCAGTGTTGTCTCCTTTACATTCTTCTGCCATATAGGCGTATGACTGCTTTTCCCTACAGGAGTGAATGGCAAAATGCTGCACTTGTGGACGCTGTTGCAGAGAGGGTCAAACCTGACCTCCACCCTGTCACTGGGTGACTTGGGGCTTGTCTTCACAGCTGATTTGCTGCAGATTGGGACAGCTTCGAGGTGCTTTGCGGCACACTGAGGTGCTTTGTGGCCAGTCTGTAGCCACCCCCAGAATTTACCTGTGGGGAAGCTGCATTTTTGCAGAGTACTTTAATCCGTTGTTTTCCTTTAATTCGGCTCCCCTGCGGTTCAGTTGCAATGTGCCCATGCCTCCTCTTTAAATTTGGTGTAATCGGGCCTATTTGGTATAGGTGTTCCTAGGGGTGTGTCTTTCACCTGGCCGTGACCTCTATAACCTAGGTAACTAGAGTAACTAGCCTGCCTTTCCAACTCATCAAAGCGTTAGAGCACTCTTCCCTGCCTTCCGAATCGCACTGGACTTCCTTTTTGCCACTGGGAGTAACTAGCCTCCATTTCCCAGTCCAGCCCCCTTGAGAGCCTTCTCTGATGCTTGTGTAACTTTGCTGTTTCTCTGCATGGAGGGAAAGGGCTGGCTGGAGTTGCCTCCTTCTGCTAGCGCTGCTGCCTCTGCCGGCACCTCCTCTCCTGCATTCTTCAGTTTTCACTGTATCGCCGTATCAATATAGCAAAATACCAGGGCTGCAGCCTCCCGTTCCTGGCTGCCTCCTCTCTCTAGATAGCTAGAACTTGAAACAACACCGCTCTGATTTTGTCACTGGCAAAAAGACACTGCAGTTTCTCAGTGGGGGGTGGGGAGAAAGTAGGCAACAGAGAGCGCAGACTGAGAATGGGTAACGCAGCTAGATCTTTGTATTAACTCCCTGGAAGTGTGCAACTGGGGTTTTATGACTGGGCGACACAGGCTGCAGACTGTCAATGGGTGAAGCGGCTAGATCCCTGTATTTACTCCCCGGAAAAGGAGAAAGGGTGTGGGAGCTCTAACTCCCTGACTGTGGGCTGGAATGGGGCGAAATTCCACTGGTGGGATGCTCTCATGGGAAACCTTTAGATGCTGTTGGGGATAATAACGTGGTAGCCAGAGGGAACCAGGAGAGGGGCAGGAAACAAGCCGCTCTCATTGGTTGAACAGCCCCTGCTGGGTTGACGATATTCAGTTCTACTCCCCCCATCCAACCCAGAAGTATGTTGCTTTCAAGCACTGTGGTGTGTGACCCATGAATTGAAAAGCAGATGTTTAAGGTATGGAACATTTGGCTTTTCTTGCTCCATGTGTCCCTGATAGACCAAATCCAATTCCATGAAAATCTGGTCTCATTCATTCCATTGTTGTGAAGATCCCCCCTTGGTTCTGCCTGGCAGAGATCCCACAGGAGGTGAGGTGTGTCTCTATACCTGCTCTGCCCACCCCATTTATCTGCTCTAAATTGCCAGATGGCTTCCAAACATGAGTTTTTGGAACCCTCAACTGGGAAAAAAAGCCATATAGGAGGGCAATTTGGAGTGGAGAAACAGTGGGAAGGGAAAGCAAGTAAGCATATGCACATGCCGCTTCTCTGCGCTAAAGTTCCCACATGCATGCTTTTCTTCTTTTAAAAAATGGGATTGGGGGTCCTGTTACATGTTTGCATGTATCGTATGGTTAGCTGCTTTGTTACTTGCAGCCCAATTGTATATGCCTTTCCTTGTGGAAATCGCACTAAGTTCAATGGGACTTGCTCCTAGGTAAGTGTGCACAGGATTGAAACCTTGAATATCTTTCATTACATTCCCAGGGAGTAATTATGCCCCAGCTTCAGCTGTGTTCCTATACTTACCTACTTACTTACTTACTTTATTTTCAGAATATTTATAGACTGGTTCCCAGTTTTAAAAATCCCAAAGCGGTGTACAGCAAATTATAAAATGTTTTATCATTAGAAAGGCACACAATATTTAGACAAGCGAATGCTTGGGAGAAGCCAGGGTGAACAGGTAAGTTCTTAATAATCATCAAAAGCACGTCACGTGATCGTTGGTGCCTGATGTATCATAGTTGGGAGGTCATTCCAGAGGGAGGGAGCCACCACAGACAAGGCCCTTGCCATGTTGCTTCCAGATGGGACAGAGAGCAAGGCCTCCCCTGAAGATTGTAGTGGTCTAACCAGGTCCTAAGTAGTTCTGAGCTTTATATATCAATATTATTATTATTATTATTATTATTATTATTATTATTTATTATTATTATCAACAACAACAAGAACAACAATAAATGGCTCAGTAGGAAGCTGGCAGCTGGCAGCCAGTGCAGCTCTTTTAGTCGTAAAATGAGTACCCAGCTTGCTGGGGGAAAAGGTAGTCAAGGCTGGGGAAGGCAATGGCAAACCACCCCGCTATAGTCTGCCATGAAAATGCCAGCATAAGCGGCGTCCCTCTAGGGGTCAGCAATGACCCGGTGCTTGCACAGGAGGAAACTTTCCTTTTTTTTAATGTTATTTTGCTGGGATGCTCTCTTTCTTCTCTTTCTTTAATGTTATTTTGCTGGGATGCTCTCCTCCTTAAACCTTTTTTTTTAAAAAAAAGAATCCTTGTTTCATATACTTGTAAATTGATTTTTTTAGTAGTAGTTTACATTTGCGTTTAACTTTATTGTATGTTATGTTTGGAAAACATAAATAGTTTAAAACCAAAAACAAGGGACTACGTAACACTAAAAACTACAGCAACTCTCTCCCCCAGCCCCAATCAAATAAGGTTTGTGTATAGGTGGGCTGAAAATTACAACTAAAGTAGCAGTAAATTATTCCAGCTGTTGGACATTGGACTTTTCCTGTAATAGCTACTAAACACATAGCAGTGGCTAATGGATTTCCTAGATGTTATGTATGTGTGGTTATTCTCTCCCCCACCCCTGACCTGTTCTTATATTAGGGAAGCTGAGAGGGGAAGAATTAATGCCCTTTCTAAATCTGCAAGTGGCTTTGTTATAGAGAAATGGGATTGTTGTTTGAATCTTGCAGAGATAAACTGCACTGAATTGGTATGGTAATTTTTCCTTCGTTTAATAGTAGCAAAGATAAAGGCTTTGCGGTGACAGAGTTCAATGGGGCAAGAAACTTAACTGAGTGGATTATCCTTATGAAATTTCAGTGCTACTAGCTTAGGTTGGAGGTGGCTTTATAATTATTGCATTTAGAAGCTATTTTCCTGGATCTCTCCTGTGAATAGTTGTTCACTTGCCTTTACAAAACAAAAAACGACTCTACCTTATCGCTAAAGAAGGCTTAACGTAGCTACTAGGGTTACTGTACTTGTTTTCTTTTTCAGCATAGTATTGTGTTTTTATTTAAACCAGCCTATTATCCCTTAGCAACATGGATTCAGCATAGGGATGAAGAGAATATGTTGGAAACCATGCCATGAACTCGCTAGGTGACCATCGGCAAGCTGCTCCCTCTTTGTTGCAGCTTCTCATTTGTAATAAGACATCACAGGTCTACCTTACAGGGTTTTTGTGAGGAATATGAAGATAATGCTTTCCCCATCTGGACAGAACACTGAAGATATTTCCAACTCCTTGCAGGCAAAATGTCTGAAAGAAGGGCCAAGTCTTCCTTATAGGACCATGGTTGCATCCTATGGCTAACTGATCATCAGTTTCTGGTTTTGTGAATCTCCATTTTGAAAGCGGACTTTAAAAAAGCATTTAATGATCAAGCTGTAGTGGCAGTGTTTGCTGTTCAAATTAGAGGAGGGAGCCAGAAACCACATCCAGCATGTCCAAAGCTGTCTGCACAGCTGTTAAGGTTTACCCATATGCCAATAAAAAAATATTACTGTAAGCTAGGTTTTTTTGAGACATTGTTAATGTTAAGAGTCTGGTGTATGTACATTTGCATCAATCAACACAAAAGACGAAGGGGATACCTCCAAATGATGAAGAACAAGTTTCAAAAGCAGGATAAGGTAGGTAACATAAGGCACAATCCTATGCATATTTAGACAGAAAGGAGTCCTATAATTCTCAGCATTCCCCAGCCAACATGGTTGGTTGGGGAATGCTGGAAATTGTAGGACTTTTTTTCTTTCTGAACATAAGAGCCATGCTGGATCAGACCAAGGGTCCATGTAGTCCAGCATTCTGTTCACTCAGTGGCCAACCAGCTGTCAACCAGGAACCCACAAGCAGGACATGAACACAAGAGCACCTTCCTGCCCATGTTCCCAGCAACTGGTGTACATAGGCTCACTGCCTCTGGTACTGGAGGTAGCACATAGCCATCAAGATTAGTAGCCATTGATAGCCTTCTCCAGGAATTTGTCCAACCCCCTTTTAAAGCCATCCAAACTGGTGGCCATCACTACATCCTGTTGTAGTGAATTCCATAGTTTGACTATGCGCTGTGTGAAGAAGTAGTTCCTTTTATCTGTCCTGAATCTCCCTGCATAGGATTGCATCATTAATCTTCCTCCATAAAGAAACCTTCACATTTAGACACTTGTCAGTTATTTAAACAACAACAACAACGTTCTCATTACCATCTCAATTATTTCTAAGTCTGACTTTGGCTGTTCACCTTTATCATTATCCTTATCATTTTGTGTGATACTGCTACCCTTTGGGGTGTGAATCTGTGTTTGAATCTATTTGTGTACTATTCAGATCAATCAATCAATTGATTGTACAATTCTTTGTTCCTTTAATTGTTGGATGTAAAACTGATGTTGTTCATAAACACTTGAAGATGGGTGTTGGGGAGCAGAAAGTCGGCCTTCACCCTTTGGCTTAAATCTTTTTTCAGCTATTGGTTTCTTGAATAGCCTTGGGAAGTTGTGATTCCTCAGCCTCCGCCCTACTTGTAAAATAGGATCTACTTCAAAGTGGTTGTGGTTGCAATCCTATAGCTGCTTACTTGGGAGTTGGGATGGACAAATCTGTCAGTTTTGCTTTCTTCCATATTTGTATTTGTATTTTTTTTTTAAAAAAAATCTTGGGTTCTTTCTGTCCTGTTTGTGAAGATATCTGTTGATTTTTTAAATTAAAGAACCCAACCAAATGACACTCTCGCCCATCTGCACTGGCCAAATTCAATAGGTACTGCTATTCCCAGCATGGAGAGGACCAATTTGGGCCTGCCTGCCATGCAGCTGGTTAAGAAGAGCAGCTTGTCAGGAATAGAAGAGGTGGGAGCTCTAATTCAGCACCACAGATATGGTTGAACATAAAGGGTCTTAAACACAGCTTTTTAAGACTGTGGAGGGCAAAGAAGATGATCAGGGGACTGGAAACAAAGCCCTGTGAGGAGAGACTGAAAGAACTGGGCATGTTTAGCCTTGAGAAGAGAAGACTGAGGGGAGATATGGTTGCGCTCTTCAAGTACTTGAAAGGTTGTCACAGAGAGGAAGGCCAGGATCTGGGGGTTGGACTTGATGGTCTTATAGGCCCCTTCCAACCCTACCATTCTATGATTCTATGGTCTCTTCTCCATCATCCCAGAGTGTAGGACATGGAATAATGGGCTCAAGTTACAGGAAGCCAGATTCCGGCTGAACATCAGGAAAAACCTCCTGACTGTTAGAGCAGTATGACAATGGAACCCATTACCTAGGGAGGTGGTGTGCTCTCCCACACTGGAGGCATTCAAAATGAAGCTGGACAGCTATCAGGGATGCTTTGACTTGGATTCCTGCACTGAGCAGGGGGTTGGACTCGATGGTCTTATAGGCCCCGTCCAACCCTACTATGATTCTAAGAGCGCAGCACTCAAAGCCCTCTGACTAGATGGATAAATCTGCCAGTTTCACTTTCTCCTGCATTTGAATTTTTTTTAATCTCCAGTTGTTTCTGTCCCATTTATAAAGAAACTTACAAAGTTTGGTAAGTTCTTATACCCCCCCCCCAAATGAAATTCTCACCCATCCCTACCTGGGAGTAAACCCCACTGAACCCTGTGGGACTTACTTCTGAGTAGACGTGTGAAGGAGTGAGCTGTAAGAGGACAAACAGGAGCATGGTGGAATTCATTTTGTACACGAATAATAGTTTATATATTTCAATGGAAATCCTAGTATTCAAGTAATTAAGGGAGTTAGATTTCTACTTCATTTGTGACACCTCTGTGCAGTGTGTCATGTTGCTTTCCAATGGTTAAATTGCATGGAACTAATTCCGTCGATGCTACCTGTCAAAGGAGATCAGTCTGAACTGAAAGGAAACCTATTGTGATATGATGAAAACTCTCTGTGTGGCTGTTACGTCTATTGCTGATGGAACAAGGTCAGACTCTCAAAAATCCTCCACATGGTATATCTCTGGTCATAGCTGTGTGAAGGAAGTCATGTCTGATGTGATGCAATTGCACTGATGGGCATTTCTTCATAGCCGTTTCTGTGAGCGCAGCATGTAAAAATGGGGGCATCACACCTGTTGGCCCCAGCCAGCATGACCAATGGTCAGGAATGCTGGGAATTGTAGTCCAAAACACCTGGAGAGCACCAGGTTGGGGAAGGTTGCACTAAACTATCTTCTAGGGAGGCTGTAGGATTAGGAATGTTCAACTCATTTCCCATAAATGAATTCACTAGTGTTATCAAAACTTTCCTCAGGAGCTCTGCCTGATGAGGAATCTTCGAATTCATCTCAATTTTGCTTTAGGCAGTGCTAAACTAAGCATGTACAGAACACCCCTCCGCCTTAAGGATTGTGTTAGTCATATTGAAAGTAGTTCGGTTCCCTCAAAATTCCTCAGATGTTTTGCTCAACAAGACCTCCAAAGTTGTCATTGGAATTTTGCTTTAGGTCTGGTGGCAGATCTACATAGAATCTTTTCTTTTTGGTGGTTTTCAAGATGGCATTGGGTAGGGGAAACTGTTGAGGGGATGCTTCAGAATGCTGGTTATGACCTAAAAAGGTGTATGCAACTTGGGACCAGGCTACCAGGAAGACTGCGTTCTTCCATGCAAACCTGCCCAGGTTTTAAGATCTTCAGAGGGGAGGCTCTTCTCTCAGTCTTGCCATCATTAGAGAGAGGTGAGGACATGAGAGACAGTCTCCTGGGTGCGCACTCCCAGGCTCTGGAACCCTCAGCTAAGTCAGGATAGGTTGGCGCTCTCGCTCTCTGTTGTCCTTCTGCTCACAGGTAAAGGTGTTTTTATTCAGGTAAAGGTGTTTTTATTCAGGTAAAGGTGTTTTTATTCAGGTAGGCCTTTGGCATGTAAGCTGGTCTGTTGCTGAAGGGGTTTTTAATTGGTTGGGGCTATTTCTTTTATTGTGTTTTTAATTGCATTTGTATGGATCACTTTCTATGCTATGCTTTAATATTTTTTAACCTGTACTTTATTATTGTTAGTTGCCTTGAGTACTGTTCCGGTGGAAAGGTAGGATATAAAATCAATAATTAAAGAAGGCAATGCTTCAGGATACATAAGAGATTCTGTCTTCAGGTATCTCCCTGCACCATTGGATATCTTCCATCTCTCTAGTTCTCAGAATGGAAATTATTCATTCTCATGAGCACAGTTGGAGTAACTCACGGGATACATCACAAAGTAAGGCAAGCGTTGAATGTGCTTGTGCTGGATGATTGGTTATCCATGTTAGGGACCCATGATTTGAGTTAGGAAGCTCATGGGTTGAAGCTGGGACTTAACCTAGTAGTGACTTCCCTAGGATCGTGGGTCTTGTGCCTCAGAACCTCCATTCTGGGTCTGGGTTCAGAAATGGCTGTCTATGGCTCTAGTGTTGCTTTGACCATCCTTCACACTGGCAAACATAAAAGGCTTTGCAGGAGCCACTTACAGCTCCCTTCTTTCCAAGAAGCGACCCACTTCCCAGAACTGTGTCATTTAAAGGCTGCTTGTTGTCCTTTCTGGTTTGCAGCTTGCTAGAATGTGAAAGACTAAGAATGCACCATTCTGATCATTAAAATGCATTTACGCTAATGTTAGCCATAATCTTGGCAGCTGTGTGACTGTGGTTGTGTTTTTTTCCCCCTGATGCTCTCATAAAAAGGAGGGACTCAAGTGTAGGTAGAAGCAAATGAATAAATGCTTTAGAAAAAAGATATTTATTGTAGAAGTGAGCCTTTAAAGCGAGGAAGAAACTTATAGGATTAAAGAGAGAAAAAATTACTCTTGCAGGACATTTTAACTTGCATGCTGTGAATATTCTGTCAGCGTAAAAGTAGCTGTGGATTTATCAGAGGGTTTTAATTGTGTTTTTCCCTTAATGACAATCCTATAAAAAGATGCTATAAGACGATATCTAGCTAATTAAAACTATATCACATTGGGATTGTTCCACTGGAGATTATTTTCTAACAATCCTTTTTAAATCTTGTTTTCTATTGTGTTCCAACTTACTAAAATAAAATTACGTACAGTTTTTAAAATGCATTTAGATTTTTAGGTGCGATACTTGCTGAGTCACTGTGTTTTGGTTTCACAAAGGTACCGAAGGTTGTTTTTTGCATTATCCCTGATCAATAAACTTTGCTGACACTGGCACAGAATCCTAGGATTTTTTTAGCCACACCTCCGTGACTGTAATTGGATTGGTTTTGTAATAAATGAATTGTAATAAGTAAATTGGTTAAACAAATACATCTTTGGCTTGATACTATTGGATGGCTACTTGTAGTAACCCTGATAACCCAGTTCGAAGGTAGTTTCTTACTGCAGCTGTTACCTCATGATGGCAGAAACAATCGTTGTCTGAATCCACCCTGCACCGGCCTTGACTTTGACCAATGTAGGAACTGTGGAAGGGCCCAGTGAACTACCAGATAAAACACAATCATATATCAATGTGATGAATGGATGAGATTAGAATCGTTTGGAGTGGCAGGCAGGCAGGGTGAAAGTGGATTCAAAAAAAGGGCAGTTGCTGTTAATGAGATGGGGAAATCATTAAAAGGAACGGTCACTTTTCCATTGACTTTCACGGAAGGTGGACAGTTCCCCCTGTGAGCCATTCCACTAACTACATAAATACAATAACATAAAATCACACTGAACTAGTTCCTGATGGCAATGTCATTTAGACCAGCCTTCCCCAACCTGGCGCCCTCCAGATGTCTTGGACTACAACTCCCATCAGCCCCAGCCAGAATGACCAATAGACAGTGATGCTGGGAGTTGTAGTCCAACACATCTGCAGGGCATCCAGGTGGAGAAGGCTGATTTAGACAGTGGCCCTGTTTAGATGTCACACTAAGCCATGATGGTTAGGCGTTTTTTGCTAACCACAGTGGCTTAGCATGTTGTGTGTGTAGGAGGAGAAAACCATGTTCCTTGTGGTTAAGTAAGCCACCCCGGCTAACCCTCCCCCCCGCAACAGGCTTAAGGGCCCCTGGAGTGGCTTACTGTGTCATCTGGTAGTCCCCGATGGTTAAAACAGGCTCTGGAGGACTTCCAGGCCATAACCCTAGAGTCTACTGGCTAGAGTGTCTGCCACCGCTGGCAGTGCTGTAGTCGCGACGGACTTTCTCAATGGTCATATGGCCATTGTGGCTGCCAGAGTGGCCACCAGGAGCCTGTTCACGTTGCGGAAGATGACGGGATGCATGCTAACCATGCTGGGATGATTGCCAGGTAACTACGGGGAGGGGTAGTACCACATGGTGCTGCATGGTTCCACAATTGTCTGGCGGGCCTGCGCATTGTGGCTTCACAACCCCCCACCCCGGTAGTTACCGTAACCCTCTCCCCAAGCCCATCTGAACAGGGCTAGTGAGTAGCTACTGGAAAATGCAATTGTAGGGCAGCTGTCCCAGGTTTTTTGTTTATTTATAACGTTTCTATGCCACCCATTAGCGGAAGCTGTCTGAGTTTACAAGACAACGCTTAAAACCATAAAATACAATAAAACACAGTAAAACAGAATAGAAAACCATAAGTTTAAAACAGAATATAACCAAAGTAGTAACCAAGATAAAAGCCAGCAGCAGTGCAAAGATCTAAAAATGCACTAACACAATTTTTAAAACTGAAGGGCTAAAAAGCCTGGTCTTATCCTGGCACCAAAAAGACCAAACCGTAGGCGCCAGGTAACCCTCTCTGGGAAAGTCATTCCGCTACTGGTCTGCCACTGCTGAAAAGGCTTCCCCTTAGTAGCCACCCCCCCCACCTCATTTGGCAGGGGCACCTGGAGAAGGGCCTTAGAGGATGATCTTATGGCCCGGGCAGGTATATATGAAAGGAGACAGTCCTTCAGGGGTTTTTATGCCAGCAGTTTCCCACACATATGCCGATTCTTACTGTGCCTTCACAAATGGGAATTCCACCCCTTCCAAGTTGCATTGGTGTGATGAAAAACTGTATAGGGGGGAGTTACTTTGCACAATGGCCTGCTGTAAGTGAAGCAAAGTCTATGTAGCTGTATTTTCAAGTGGCTGCCTACCGCAGAGCACGGTGCATGTAGGAACTGGGCAGAAAAAGAGGAGGTTGCATAGCTGCTCACTTACCTGTAAATTAACCAAAGCATGGAAGAATACAGTGGTTTCTCCACATGTAGTGATGAATGGAGGGGGGGGGGATTAAGTCAAATTCCACACAGTCTTGTTGCAAGTCCTTGTCATATTTTGAGTTATAATGTTGTGTTTAACTTCTAGACGTATCATTTGCTCAGAAGGGTGGTGTATACACTCTATATGCCACCAAACTGATTTGACTAAGGAACACTTTTCTTATTATTATGAAACATCTTTGGAGAAAATTAAATTGAAACCCACTGAGAACTTGCAATCAAACATTCTGTGGTGTGCTGTGCTTTTCTCTTTGGGGGAAAAGCCTCCAAGAGGGCATAATACAAGAATTTCATCCTGTTCCCGGTTCAGATATCAGTGAACCCATGACTAGAAAAATGGAGTTAATTGAGGACATGAGATGAATGATATTATATATATATATATATATATACACACACACACACACACACCCTAAGTGCTAGGATAGTCAACCTATTGGTTTCATCCTGTAGTTTCTACTTGAGTATGGTTATAAGCTAGGGAAAGTGGAAAGTGGAAGGCCAAAGGAAGAGGGGCCGAACAAGGGCAAGATGGACGGATGATATTCTGGAGGTGACGGACTCGACCTTGGGGGAGCTGGGGGTGGTGACGGCCGACAGGAAGCTCTGGCGTGGGCTGGTCCACGAAGTCACGAGGAGTCGGAAGCGACTGAGCGAATAAACAACAACAACATGGTTATAAGCTACATGCTTCTTCATCCTGCTAGTACATAGCTCTCCTTTCTGTACTATTACAGCCAGCAATTTTATCAGCAGTTACCCGTAAAGCTTTATTCATGTGCTTTGAGTAACTTTACGGCTTGTTATGTAAATACAAGAATGGATAAAATCATCTTACATAAACACTTCATTTTCTCAAACACATCTGTGGCCAAAAGATCTTTGTGTGCATGCTGAAAGACTTCTGTGTGAACACCTGTTACATGGTTTCCGTTCCAGAGGATTCTGTTCCCAACTGCAACTCTTTGAGGTATCTGAGCAGCTTCTCAGGTAGGCTTCTCAGGGGCTGTGGTAGGAAAGGTGGCCTCAGAAGCCCCAGTATGTTTATAAAAGTGCTTCTAAAGCACTTGAGATTTTGGTCATAGGTGTGTTTTTTAATCATTTGCAAAGGTGAAGATTTCTACTTGCTAGAACTTTAAGAAGACCTACAACACCTTCTAGAACTAACACCAAAAACAGATGTCCTTTTCATCATACGGGATTGGAATGCTAAAGTAGGAAGTCAAGAAATCACCGGGATAACAGGCAAGCATGGCCTTGGTGTACAAAATGAAGCAGGACAAAGGCTAATAGAGTTTTGCCAAGAGAACACGCTGATCATAGCAAACACTCTTTCCCAACAGCACAAGAGGTGACTCTACACATGGACATCACCAGATGGTCAATATCGAAATCAGATTGATTATGTACTTTGCAGCCAAAGATGGAGAAGCTCCATACAGTCAGTAAAAACAAGACCTGGAGCTGACTGTGGCTCAGATCATGAGCTTCTTATCGCAAAATTTGGCTTAAATTGCAGAACGTAGGGAAAACCACTAAACCATTCAGGTATGACCTAAATCATATCCCTTGTGAATATATAGTGGTGGTGATGAATAGACTTAAGGGATTAGACCTGATAGACAGAGTGCCTGAGGAACTATGGACGGAGGTCCGTAACATTGTTCAGGAGGCAGCAACGAAATCCATCCCAAAGAAAAAGAAATGCAAGAAAGCCAAGTGGCTGTCTGATGAGGCTTTACAAGTAGCTGAGGAAATAAGGGAAGTGAAAAGGAAGGGAGAAAGGGGAAGATCTATCCAACTGAATGTTGAGTTCCAGAGAATAGCAAGGAGAGACAAGATCACAAGAAGGCCTTCTTAAATGAACAATGCAAAGAAATTGAGGAAAACAATAGAATGGGAAAGACTAGAGATCTCTTCAAGAAAATTGGAGATATCAAGGGAACATTTTGTGCAAAGACGGGCATGATAAAGGACAAAGAAGGCAGGGACTTAACAGAAGCAGATGAGATGAAGAAGAGGTGGAAAGAATACACAGAAGAACTATACAGGAAAGATCTGAATGTCCCTGATAGCCATGATAGTGCAGTCACTGAACTTGAGCTGGACATCCTCGAGAGTGAAGTCAAGTGGGCCTTAGGAAGCATTACTAACAACAAAGCTAGCGGAGATGACAGTATTCCAGCTGAGCTATTTAAAATCCTAAAAGATGATGCTGTTAAAGTGCTGCACTCAATATGCCAGCAAATTTGGAACACTCAACAGTGGCCACAAGACTGGAAAAGGTCAGTTTATATTCCAGTTCCAAAGAAGGGCAATGCCAAAGAGTGTTCAAACTACTGCACAATTGCGCTCATTTCACATGCCAGCAAGGTTATGCTCAAAATCCTACAAGCTAGGCTTCAGCAGTATGTGAACCGAGAACTACCGGAAGTACAAGCGGGGTTTCGAAGAGGCAGAGGAACTAGAGATCAAATCGCCAACATTCGCTGGATCATGGAGAAAGCAAGAGAATTCCAGAAAAACGTCTATTTCTGCTTCATTGACTATGCTAAAGCCTTTGATTGTGTGGATCACAACAAACTCTGGCAAATTCTTAAAGAGATGGGAGTACCAGACCACCTTACCTGTCTCCTGAGAAACCTGTATGAGGGTCAAGAAGCAACAGTAAGAACCGGACATGGAACAACCGACTGGTTCAAAATTGGAAAGCAGTACGACAAGGCTGTATATTGTCTCCCTGCTTATTTAACTTATATGCAGAGTATATCATGAGAAATGCCAGGTTGGATGAATCACAGGTCGGAATTAAGATTGCCGGGAGAATTATCAACAACCTCAGATACGCAGATGATACCACCCTAATGGCAGAAAGCGAAGAGGATCTAAAGAGCCTCTTGCTGAGGGTGAAAGTGGAGAGTGCAAAAGCTGGTTTGAAACTCAGCATTAAAAAAATGAAGATCATGGCATCTGGCCCCATCACTTCCTGGCATATAGAAGGGGAAGAAATGGAAGCAGTGACAGACTTTACTTTCTTGGGCTCCAAGATCACTGCAGACGGTGAGTGTAGCCATGGAATTAAAAGATGCTTGCTCCTTGGGAGGAAAGCTATGGCAAACCTAGGCAGCATAGTAAGAAGCAGAGACATCACCTTGCTGACAAAGGTCCGTCTAATCAAAGCTATGGTTTTCCCAGTAGCAACGTATGGCTGTGAGAGCTGGACTATAAGGAAGACTGAGCGCCAAAGAATCGATACATTCAAACTGTGGTGCTGGAGAAGACTCTTACGAGTCTCCTGGACTGCAAGGAGGTCCAATCAGTGAATCCTACAGGAAATCAACCCTGACTGCTCATTGGAAGGACAGATACTGAAGCTGAAACTCAAATATTTTGGCCACCTAATGCGAAGAGAAAAGAAAAGGAAAAGACCCTGATGCTGGGAAAGATTGAAGGCAAAAGGAGAAGGGGACGGCAGAGGATGAGATGGCTAGATAGCATCACCGATGGCGGAGAATTTCTGAGAATTTCTCCACGAATCTCGGTGAGGCCAAATGCCAATGCATTCAGCCCCCCACATTGGCGGTGAAATTCTCCGCCCCCCCCCCCCGGGATGGGACTTACCTCCTGCGAATGTCCCTCTCGGCGGCGGGTCCCGGCAGCGGTTCGGCAGCAGTTCGGTGGGGGCGGGGGCAGTGGCCGGTCTTCCGACCGGCTGCCACTGCTGCCGTTACAAAATAAAGTAAAAAAGAAAAGAAAACCCCGTGATAGGCTACGTAAGGATTAATGTAGCCTATCACGGCTAGATTTCCAAAGTCAGCCATGATGGGCTACGTTAATCGTCATGTAGCCTATCACAGGTGACTTTGGAAAAAAAAAAGTTTTTTTTTCTCGCCTGAATTTCGGCCAGGTGAGGCGGGACGCCTCCCCCCCCTCGCCTGAACTTCGGGGAGAGAAGTGAAGCGCCTCCCCACCACCACGAAAAAAGCTGCGGGACAAGGTAAGTCCCTTTCGTACATCCCTAAATTGAATATGAACTTGAGCACACCCCGGGAGAGAGCGGAGGACAGGAAGGCCTGGCGTGCTATGGTCCATGGGGTCATGAAGAGTCGGACACGACTTAACCACTGAGCAACAACAAACTTCCCTTAGGGCTGCAAAGTTTAACATACTCTCATTTTTTTTCCTATATTTATTTCCTCTAAGTAGTTTGGATAATCAAATATGTATGAAAGTTGGTTTATATCATGGTATTAAATCAAAATCAAGAACAAAACTATAAACTGTCTCGTTAAAAGTTTTTGATGAGTATATTTCCAGGATATTTAACAATTCATAGGGTGTTACTAATTTAATGAAGAATTTATCTTTGATTTAGGCTGCAATCCTTTACCCATTTATGTGGGAATGAGACCCATTGAACTCAGTGGAACTTACTTCTGGGAGTAGACAAATGTAGGATTGCACTATTAAGCGTCTTTGAATAGCTTCGTGAACTTGGCTTAAGCCATGTTTTTATTTGTTTCAAGATTTGGTCATCAATTAATTTCAAAGCAGACCTGTGGGCTACTGCCTTTCCACACAGCACGGAAATCTGTTTTTTTCACTGTACATTTTCAGTGGCATGTAATATAAAAACCCTTTAGTGCCTTCTAGATATGCCCAAATGGAGGGAATGCACATAGAAATGTGACCATGAAGATGGCTGTAGCTGACTAGGTTGGCAAGTGCCAGCTCTGACTTTCTTTCTCAGTTAGCTTCCCTTGATTCCTGCTTTGTTCCAGTCCAAGTACCTTGGCTAGATGTTGCCTCAGCTGAACCCTTACCTCAGATGCCTCCTTTCTCAGGTTCCTCATCGGTAGCCTGTTCCTATGCCTGTGTTAAAGAGAAAATACTGCCTTTGTGACATCACTGGCCATTACACCAGTCCTCACATCTTGGGCCTCTTGCTCATTTCCTTAGGTTTGCTAAGAATGCAAGAAGTCTCATGTAAAGGCTGGGTGGGGAATGGTGTAATGGCTGCTGATGTCACGAAAGTTCTACTTTTCTCCTTAAGCAGGGGAGACTTCTGCAGTTGGTAGGGTAAAAGGCATTGTAGGTTGCAGGTTCCCCGAACACAGTATATTTCTTCTCAACTTCAAGACAATACTTCTGCTTGCACAGGTGAAGCGGTTCAGAAGGAAGCATGAAACACTCCACGGGCTCAAGTGCTCCCAGATATATGAGACGTTACTGTAGAGGTTCATATGAGGCCAAACATTGTGGTGGTGGTGGGAAAGGGTACACTTTATCAGGGCCCAAAGATCCAGCAGCGGTGAGGGGCTGGCCCAGGCTGAAACCCCATTACAACGAGGGAAAAAAAAGTATATTGTGCTTCAGGATATCTATGGAAAGTTATTTCCCTGTATCTATGTACCTCTTGTCCAGAGCTTGTGAGACTTGCTGGAGCCGAATGGAAGCAGTGCTAGATAGGAGTGCACGAAAGTCACTTACCTGGTCTCGCAGCTTGCTTCGCGGTCGGGGGGAGGCGCTTCGCTGCTCCCCCCGAAGTTCAGGACGGGGGGGGGAGGCTTCCCTCCTCGCCCGGCCGAAATTCAGGCCGGGGAGGAGGCGCCTCGCCTCACCCGGCCGCGAAATAAAAAGTTTTTTTAAAAAACGCCCCCATGATAGGCTACGTGACGATTTACGTAGCCTATCACGGCTAGATCTGCAAAGTCAGCCGTGATAGGCTACGTTAATCATCACATAGCCTATCAGGGGTGACTTAAAAAAAAATTAAAAAGCGCGTACGCAAATGGCGGCCCCCATAGGGAGCCGCCATTCGCGTTCCTTATTTGGTCGCTGTAGTCTACGTAAATCTTTACGTAGACTACGGCGAAAATAAGGGCAACGCAAATAGCGTTGCCCTTATTTTCGCTGTAGTCTACGTAATCTTTACGTAGACTACAATGACCAAACAAGGAACGCGAATGGGGGCTCCCTATGGGGGCCGCCATTTGCGTACGCGCTTTTTTTTTTTTAAGTCACCCGTGATAGGCTACGTGACGATTTACCTAGCCTATCACGGCTGACTTTGCAGATCTAGCCGTGATAGGCTACATTAATCGTCACGTAGCCTATCATGGGGGCGTGTTGTTTTCTTTTTACTTTTCTTGGAATGGCGGCAGCAGCAGCCGGTCGAAAGACCGGCTGCCGCCCCCGCCCCTGATGAAGACCTGCCGAACTGCCGCCGGGACCCGCTGCCGGGAGGGACATTCGGGAAAGGTAAGTCCCATCCCGGGGGGGGGGGCCGGGGGGGTGCGGAGAATTTCTCCCTGAAACTACTTCGGGGGGCTGAATACGTTGGCACTCAGCCCCCCGAAGTTTCAGGGAGAAATTCTCCCCCATCCCTAGACTGCTAGAGCAGAACAAGCAATATTCTAAACTGTGAGTTGATGGCCCAGATCCTTCTCAAGACAGAGACACTGTGATTATGCACTTAAACTAGGACTTGTAATTAGGAGACTTAGAGATTTGTGCTTCCCTGTGTGACATGCTCTTCCACGTGCTAACAGTTCCAGTGTTCCTTGTGTATAAGAGATGGGTGAGAAATGTGTTGGGTTCGCATTTTAATGCAAACGTGCCAAATTTGCACTTCCTGAACCTACATATGAAGTAGAATCAGTGATAGAGCAATGTTTGCACTTTCCCAAATTTTGCAATACCATTTGCAAATAAAAAATGTGGATGTTAGGGGAAAGTGTGCACAACAGTGCTTTAGACTGAGATAAATTGCTTGAAGGAATGAATATTTGGAGAGGTGTCTACAAAAATGCATACATTAGGAGAAATGAGCATGAAAATACGTACCAATGTTTGTGCAGATGTTATAAAAATTGTAAACTAATACAGAAACAGGACGGAATAAACTTAATGTTGGAAAAATGAGAAACTGAGTGGAATTGAACTTATCCATCCCTGTTGTTTTGCATAGGCAGGAGGCTGGGACAGCTAGTGGGAGGGACAAAGCAACATAATAATCAAGGGCATTGATCCCAGGAACAGTGGGAGCCAGTGCTGCTGGTACGATTTACAGTTCCAAAATGTATGTGAGTAAATGTTTAGTCTGGCTGTAAATATAAACCAGTCAGCCAGAAACATAAGGCATTTAAACAAAAGATAATTGAAAGACGGTCCAACCAATCTTCCAGGTTTTTTTTTTTTTTAAGCAACAAGGCCTTTCTCCAGTCTGGCTAAGGTTAGTTGATTAGAATAAAAAAAATCAAAACAAATACCTTTATTAGGATCAACCCAAAGTGATAAAAGAGCAAGCTTTGTAGGATCCTTCTTCAAATTGGATGTGATAAACAAAAATAGCAAAGGGAGGGGATGCTTAGGAGCATGTAGAAAAGCCACAGTTTGGGCCCATGGTGTAATTTCAGAAATGTAGAAAATGTATTTTCAGAATTAAAACAGAAACTTTTCTTTCATGACCCTTGAGATTATATGTATGGGATGGGATTGAGGTGTGTGTGTGTGTGTGTGTGTGTAAGTCAGTGGGGCCATGTTATAAGTTTGTACTGGGCCTCCGAATATGATGTGTGGTGTCATATGACAAGCCCAAAACACTGAGACAGAAGGTTTTGCTGATAATGGGAGAGGATTATTCTAGCAGTTAGTCAATAATATTCGTTATCACTTGTGGAACTTAAGCTGAACTAACTCAGGTTGCATGAATGCAAATTTAGCACCACCCAAATTGCAAGGGCATAGATGTAAGGGCATATATGTTTTTGTTTTGTTTTTGTTTTGCTGAAAACATAATTCCCAAATAACAAGTTCTTCTTCTTCTTCTTCTTCTTCAGCTAATCCTTTGGCCTTGCTTGCACATTTTGCCCAAAGAAGAATGCCTACATTCACTATGAATTATTCTTCAGGCAATATTTCAGTGCTAACTCTTAATTTTATTTTCACATCCTAGTCTTAGTCTGGCACTATTGGATATGAGACTTGTTCTTCACTAATATAACTATGCTAATGTGATGGAGTGGGGGTGGGAGAATCTGTTTTTGAATCATGCCCAACTCCAAGCTAGGCTTCCAGTCTCTATTCTCCTGAAAAATGTATTCCATCTTATTACTACCGAATGTAAGTACAAGAAAATTATGAAATGCTCTAGAGAACTTCTCTTGGCATAGTGCAAATACTTCTCCCTTCATTCTGGAGTTCTGGTTCTGCCATGAAGTCTGTACCATAGTAGGTCATCTTTTGACTTGTTTATTTTAAGTAAGTGACCCAGATTTCAACATGTACCTCCATCATTTAGTATGTTTTTTGCTTTGTTTGGTGACTGGTTTATATGTCTCTTCATACTGGCTGCATTGCATGGAAATCCTGGTTTACCATGGATTTGCGAGTGTAGACAGCCTGTTTGCTCCCAGTTGGCTCCTCCCTCTAGGGAGAGGCTAAACTAATTAGAAATTGAAAGCTTACCATGTTGTCCAAACCTGGGTTCCTGGCTTGTGGCTTCCTTTCTAAGCCAGGATCCTAAACCAACAAGCCAAGATCTGGGGTTCTGGAGTAATTATAAGTTTTCGGTTTCTGCTTAGTACATTTTGACATTCCGACTAGCAGGAGCCAAGTGGGAGCAAACAGGTTGTCTGTACCAGCATGCAGCTAGTTCATGGTAAGCCAGGATTCTGGAGAATCCTGGTTTACCCTTATTCCAGCAAAAGCAGTGGGTTGTTTGTGGGAGGGACTACAGCTCTGTAGCAGCAGAGCACATGAACTGCATGCTGAAGGTCCCGGATTCAATCCTCAGCATCTCCAGGGAAAAGGATATCCAATAGTGGGCTGGACTATCCATTTGAGACTTCCACCACGCAGACGTCACCTCACTCTTTGTTCTTGTTTGAATCTGGCCAAGTTCTGTCTCTTGCCTTACCTTCGTATTTCCCTCTTGGATCAACTGATCTGCAGATACTTCCAGTGGTGCTAATTCAACAAGAAATCCAAGCTGGTCCAAGATATTTGGCATCTGAGATGCCAAAGCCAACTTACACTTCCTCTCAGTGTTTTTTTTTTTTTTTTAAAGATAAATTAAATAACTGACCATGTGCAACTGTCACTGAATAACTGTGACTGGCTCTGGAAAATCTGCCACTTGAGGCAGCCTCCTTACTTGGAATCATGACAGACTTCATCCTATACAGCAAGGGTGGGCAACTGCAGAGGGTTGGGGGGCCACATTGGGCTCCCCCCGGAACCTTCTGGCAGCCACATCCTTCTCCCACCACAGCTGCACCACTGCCGGAAGTGGCCGAGCATCTGCACTCTCAGGTACTCTGCTGGGGAACAAGGCCCACGCTGGGAACTGGGCAGCATGGCAGCTGTAGGGGCCACACTGCTGAGGCAGGGGACCTGGTTAGGGCCTCCAGACTCCCCAGGGCCACATCTTGCCCACCCCTGTTGTACAGTCATAACATGGTAGCTAGGCATTTAAGCTTCTTGTTGAGCGGCGAGAAATGAAATAGTAGACAACAGACAAGGGAGGATGGAGCTCTTCTGGAACTGCCAGCCACAGCACTAGATCCTGAGCAAATCTGAGTATTTTACTGTAGTGAAATTTGAAGTATATTTTGGAGGCACTTAGCTGAGGCAAAACCCTTGCGGGGAGTCAAAAATATTTTCTGATAGGACTAGCAGAGTGTCTCAATGGGTTCTGCAGATCCCTAGATCACTTTTGAATTCTGCCTAAAGCTATATTGAATATGAATTTAGAGCTTTGTGCTCATGCAAGCATCCAAGGCATTTTGAGGGAAGCCAAAGGAATTTCTGCAAGACTAGCAAAGCTTTTCTGCTGAACCTTGGCTACTGTGGGGGAGTGGAGGAGGAGAAGGAAGCTCTAGCTGTGCAGAAACAAATTGGTTTGTAAATTAAGAGAAATATATAACCCCCCAAACGACCTGACAAGGATCCAGGTTGAGTGACGTCTAGGACCTACAGAACGTTGGTGTCAGTTGGAAATTGGACAGTGGGAGGGAATCCGCACGTCTGAGCTTTTAACAACTTAACAGTATCCTGGAAGTCAGAGAGGTTGGGACTAAGGGGATGCATACCATAAGGTTAAAAAAACCTTCCCATCCTACACTTTTGGAAAGGTTTTTTGGGGAGAAAGGAGGAAACATGACAGCTTGTCCTTTTCTAGGGTGCTTCCAGATGAATAGCTCTTAGTGCTTCCAGTCAAAAGACCTTGTGCAGCTCTTCCACCTTTCCCACCTTAACAGATTTTCTGTGGTATGAACAAAAATGTAAGAAGCAGTGGGAAACATGGGAGTGTTACAAATGGACGATGATTCTGTCAGTGAGGCAGGGTGATTCTGTAATACAGGCCTTTTCTGGAAGCACCCATACTTTCCAGACATCTTTCTCACCCCCCCCCCCATTTGACATTAAAGTATTCAAGTTTGGGGCTTCCAATCCCAAATGAAGGCTGCTTTGGGCAGTGGGCAAGATAGTCAAATACTTCAAGATTTACCCTGGACTATGAATATCTTGTGACTATAGTTATCCAGGTGAAAGCAAAATGTCAGACAATGACAAATTAAGCATAGATAGTGGGAACCACTTGTCTAATCCTCCTATACAATGTGTAGGACAACTTACCCTTGTCATGAAATCATTGGTTTTGCACTGGGTTTCTTGTCCCACCTAATTGGCTGCCACAGACAAGGAAACACAAAACCCTGTGATGTTAGGACATGGCAAGGTGCACTAGATGGTGTAAAGGTAGGACGTAATGTATGGTTGCCACTTGCGATGGCCACATATTTAATGTAATATGTAGGGTGTAGCCAAGAGCACTGGCTGTTGTTCTAAACTGCTAAAAATGTTCCCCCAAATGTCTTCCTCTTTCAGTGATTTTTCCTCAGCAAAACCTGCAAAAATGTCCACCTGTTAATTAGGTTGACCTCTCATTCTCTCTCTCTCTCTCAGACACACACACACACACACACACACAGAGTTCACTTTGTTTGCCGTCAGTGATGTCATCACATTGCCAAATCTCACTGGCTAGGTAGTAATAGTGATGTCATTTGTAATCCGTGATTGGCTGGGATCACCAATGTGATTAATACAGGAAGTCGATAGAAACAGTTATCAGGAAAGAAAAATGGCACTAGGGGTATACGGAATAGTCACCCTGTTCCGGTCCAGGCATCCATGGGGGGAGGGGGGAGGCGATCCGTCCCTTCCCCTGGATTCCTGCCCAGCTGGCTCCGCTCCGCGGCAAGTCTACGGAGCCGCTGACTGGAGCTGCCCGCAGCCAGACTTCCGTCTACTGCTGGGCTGCAGCTGCAAATGGCGTCTGGCGTAGGGGATGCCATTTGTGTCCCTGCCCTTTGCCGTGATTGGCTACATAAATATTTACGTAGCCAATCACGGCCAAGGGCAGGGATGCAAATGGCGTCTGCTATGCCGGATGCCGTTTTGTTCCGCAGCCCGGCAGCGGATGGCTGCGGAACGAAGACGACGACCCGGACTAGCCGCCGCCAGGTAGGGTCCATCTCGGGGGAATTTCGGGGGGTGGCGGGGGGGTAGTCCATTCCGCCACAGACTCTGGGGGGCCAGAATCTAAAGAATCCAGCCTCATTGGAGTCCGTGGTGGATTTCTTCGCCATCCCTACATGGCACAGAAGAAGCAGAAAGGGGAAAGAATGGCATCAAGTAGGATTGGAATAATCATTTTTATTCTCATAATCACAAGACTCTTATCTGAATATCTCTGAACTTGCTATTTTGGGCCTGAACATTGAGATGAGGGAATACTTTAAGCACCGTTCTAGTAATCTATAGTTTTGGCCTCAGATTGTCACTGCTTCTGAAAGTTACATAAGTTCTTTTAAATTTTGAAATATATTTATCTCATTTTAGACTTAAAAATCCAAGTATTAGATATCATCTTAAATGTTTATGGTAAACATTAAAGAAGGCATGCTTTTAGAAGGTGCATACAGTAATAAATGGAAAGCGCAGTTTGTGTGTTAAACTTTACTGTTGATAGAGCTTTTAGCTGCACTAAAAAGGAAAGTGGTTTTATTCAGAGCAAACAGAAGCTATAAAGTGTTGACACTCTTTTGTTGATTCATGTTTTACTGTGTGAACATTAATGCAGGTGCCTGTTGAAATGGTCAGATAAATCCTGTGTATGCTAAAATTTAGTGCTTAGTAAGTTCTGTTATGCACCCTTCTGAGAAGTTAAGAGAAATAAACCTAAGTCAGACTCCATAAAGATGTCTCTTATTCTGTCAAATTCTGTATTTTCCCTTTTGTAATGGGTTAATATCACTTGAGATGCTAAATAGGTACTAGAGCCATAGAACATGAGCTTAGTTTTCAAACCCGTGGCTGCATTTGCAAGCGATGCTAAACTGTGGTTTAGTGTTATGAAAATGAACTGCAAATGAGCCTTGGGCTGATGTGCTACCCTCTCTTCCAGTACGGCCAGAAGGAGGAATTTGGAAGCTTTGTCTTCTGTTTTAGATTAACTGCAGCTTGTCATGATGTCCAAACCCAGACAAACTGTGGTTAATCGTAACTGTGGCTTGTTGAAACAATGCAACTAGGGATGTCGCGAGCATCTACTTGGGGCTCGAAGCCTGTCGAGAAGCTGCTGGTTCGGCCCCCTGGATGCCAGTTCACGGACCTCAGCTCTTGCCCGACTTGTGGCGCGCTGTGTTGGAGCTGGCGCCTGAGCTCTTGCCCCTCAGCAAGGAGAGGGGAAGAAGGCAGCGTCTCTCCTCCTTCCCCCATCCTAGCTACAGTGGCAGTGGCACGGGAGAGGCTGGTCGTCGTTTTCCGTAAGTTTTTCTGGCCTTATGGAAAACGACCAGCTTGTCCCCAGATGCTGCTGCTGTAGCAGGTGGGGACGGAGGGAAGAAGGTGGCACTTGTCCTCTTCTCCCCCCACCTGCTGGAGGCCAGGGCAAGAGGCTGGGGGTGGCTGCGCCGAGGGCCTCCTTCCCCATGCTGGCCTTTGACAGCCAGCACACAGAAGAAGGGCAGCTCGCGTAGCTCGCAGGCAGGTGGGACGAAGCTCGGTGAGCAGGCCTGGGCTGCGCGAGCTGCGAGGGGGAAGTTCGTCAAGCTCCCCGATCCTGGACGGAGATGGGCTCATCCATCCCTAAATGCAACTTCAAACTGTAGTTTATGAAGCTGACTTGTTTCAACAAATGCTAAACTGCAGTTAATTTAAAATGGAAACCAAAGTTTCTGATCTCCTTGTGGCTGCACTAGAGGCGGAGGGGAAGCACACGAGCTTGATGTTTGCTGCAGCTCATCGCTGACATGCTTTCTAGTGCTGCGCTAACTGACCCGAAAATAAATTGTAACCACTGCCAGTTGGAAGAGCAGTGTTTGTGAGTGGGCCTCCAGGTGTGTGCAGCTATTATTTAATTATTATTTCTTATTTAAAATATTTCTAGTCTGACTTCGGTTTAGCCTGCTGATGGTAAACAAGGCAGAGAAGAAGATACGGATTTTCTTTTCAGAATGGGAAAGTTGTATGAATTCACATGGAGGAAGAAACTGAAATTTAGCTTTGTTTTTTATACCATTTTTAAACCTGCCCGTCCCACAGGTCAAGGTCACTTCCAAAAATTATAACATAAAAACAGTATAGTGGAGGAATGCCAGTTTCCCACATATGATCCCTTGCACTTTAAGGTTACTATGTAAAGTCTTGCTGTATATTCAATTTGTCGGCCCTATATGCTTTCAAGGGTTTTTTTTCAGTTGTGCAGTGCTGTCCCTCTGGAAACATAGCAAGGAAGCTCAAGTTGGGCTCTTTTGTTTTACGTCTTTCGTTGACACTTGGAGACTTTTCTGTTCTCTGAAGCTCGCTACCGAGCTGCTGTTCTGAATTTAGCCCGTTTTTCTCCCAATTTATTGCTCTTAAAATGGTGCTTTTAACATTGTATTGTTTTAAATTTATTGCATGTCACTTTGAGCACTGTACATGGGTTGGAAAGGTGACTCAAATGTTTTATCTAAAACACGCATAGTGACCTGCGCACGTGCGCGTGCACACACACACTGGAAAAAGTGAACAGAAAAAGTAAATAACGGCAAATGCAGCCATAGACAAAACGAGTGGTAAAACCACCTTTGGTTTTTCACCCAGAAATGCCCATAATAAAATGTGGGCCCTACATTTTTACAAAGTGCTAACAGAGGAGCACCAACACAGCCTCATCGGGGAGATAATTCCATTGGGATAGCAGAAGGCTGCTGCCTGAAGTTCATTCTGATGAGTATTCAACAGTCCTATGATGTTGATGACCACTCAATTGCATACAAGAGAATTCCATTTTAGCTAGGAAATAAATGGTAAAACCATAATGTTGGTTCAAATTATGTTCTCTCTGAAAGTTCCCGATTACAGGTAATGCTGGTTGTGCTACACATCAAGGAAATTCTGCACTCAAAACATGTGTAAACAGCATGTAAATTTGATTATTTCTAGCCCTACTAACTGATTTAAATAATGTTGATTTGATAAACTGCCTTTTAAACTAATTTATATTTAAATATTGAAGGAAGTGTAAGAATTTACAATTTAATAAACAAAGCCTATCATGCCTTGTTAGAAAATATTACAGATGATCTTTTCTTCTTTCTGCTCGTGTTCATGTGCCAAAAGAAAATAGTCTAAAAATGAGCAATTGCTAAGCTTTAGTTGGTTAATTTACAATTTAAAATGAATTGAAGCTTGCAGTGGTCATTGTTTTGTACGTATTTGTTTTAGGATTTATATTCTACTTTTTTAAACTGAGGTTTAAGGAAGTTAACGCTACAAAAATATACAATAATGAAACAGCAACAGTTCATAGAAAATCAATAAAACAAACCTGTTAAAACAAGACATAAAAGCATGGGGAGCAAATATCCTAAAAGACAAATCAAGTTACAATGAAAACTCCAGAGAAGTGGGTGAACTTGGTTGGGTGCCTGAAAGATGATAAAAGGGCATAGGAGCATATGCTTAGGGAAGGAATCCTATAATTTGGGCACAACCCCTGAGAAGGCATCACTCCAGTGGATATCTGCCTAACCTCAGAAGGTAGGAGTTCTTGGAGGAGGACCTCTGATTAAATTCTTCATTTCTGGGCAGGTTCATGTGGAGAAGGGTGGTCCTTCAGGCTACATGGTTCTTCAGTCTGTTTATTTATAATTAAGGGCACAATCCTATGGCCGCTAGACAGCGGACAGATGGCCATAGGATAGGTCGGTTCCCTGAGAACCAACCTCCACCCCCTCCCGCACTGCTTCATAGGCAGCGCGAATTGGCCCCGCGCTCATAAGAGCAGCACAGAGCAGTGAAAATGGCCATTCCTGGGGGCGGGGAGGGTGGAAGTACCTTTCCGATGCTTCCTAAGCATCATCCGGCCTCCGCCCGCCCCTTCCTGTGGCTAGACAGCCGAAATTGGCTGTCTAGCTGCGAATGCAGGGCGACTGAAGCGTGGAGGGGAAGATCCCCTCTGCACTGCTCCTGCCATGCATTGGGTAGGGAGTCGCCTCTGAGTTCGGAGATGGCCGCCTATCCTTATAGGATTGTGTCCTCTGTGATGTACTTACTATTAAAATGTATATACTGCCTTATTTGCTAAAATACCATCAAGGCAGTATACAACAATTTAAAACCATGGGTAGTTTCCAGTATTAGTCCTACATAGAGTAGACCCATTGAAATGGGACTACTCTACGTGGGACTAACATTGGATACTACCCAATAAAACAGCAATAAAAAACAGAGCATTAAAACCAGTAATATAACTGAATGATTTAAATTTTAAAAGATGAGTCTTCACACCCTCTCTAAAAGAAAAAAGAGTGGGGACCAACTGAAGTTCATGAGAGAGTGCAGTGCACAGTTTAGGAGCAATACAGGAAAAAACTCTTTTTCATGCGTGTCTGACAAACGGGCCTCTGTGGCAATGGCATCCTCAAAAGGGCCTCTTCTATAGATCTTAGTAACTGGAGGGTGCCTGTGGACATGTACAGAATGCCCTGCCCTGCCCCACCGCCTCATTCAGGACCCAAGCATGGTTGGTGATGGTGGAATGGGTACGCTTTACCAGAGCCAGAAAATATTACCATGAGGGGGGGAAATGAAGCTAAACTATCCTTGAGGGCATCTGTGCAAACCTACTTCCTTGAATCTATGTGGGGCATCCAGATTTTTTGCCTCCAGCAAATCTCAAATCGGAAGCAGCGTTACAACAGAATAAGAGATATTCTGAACAATGAGCTAACACAGCCCAGGCCTTCCTCTAGAACAGAGAGAGGGGATTGTCCAGAAAATATGTACATGTGAGAGACAGATGTGTGCCACACTGTAGCCCTATTCAGCTGTTCTCTCCCTCCTGCAATTAAAATCTTGTGATAGGGGAGAGCAGGGATATTCTGGCTGGCTCTGCCTCCTCTGTAACCCTCCACATTGCTGAAGCAGGCAGCCTGCTGTATGCAAGTATGTTCCCCGGGCGATTTAGAAATCTGATTATGCAGGGCTCTAAATTGCAGAGGAAGCCTACCCATGCAGGCTCCCTACTTGGGACCTTCTCCTCCAATACATGGAGGGCAGTGACTGGGATGTGACAGAAGGGACAAGGGCAGCAAGCATGGCCCTGCTCTCCTGCAGTTCTAACTGCATAAAGGTGAATGCTTGAATATAGGGCCTATGCTCTCTGAAGAATGAATGACATATCTAGGGATGTACGAAAGGTACTTAACCTTTCCGCGGATTATGCATGATTGTTTTCCCTACTCTCTTGCAAGTGCGTTTTGGCCCTGATTTGGATTGGGACCATAGCACTTCGATAGAGCAGGGTTTAAGCTCCACCATTCTGTCCTGAAATTCCATCCCCCCATGGAATCAAAGGAGACTTTTTTCTTTCTTTATCACCTCTCCCTGCCCCACCCCCAGGGATATATGTGTAATTTCTGGACAAAAATGGCTTGGGGCGGGGGGTCTTAAACCTTCCTCTCCTGAAACTCCATGGACCCAACCCAAATCAGGGCTGTGTGTGCTTGTGGGAGAGTAGTGAAAACAATCATACATAGCTGTACTATGTGTGATTAAGATAACGTTTGGCCATCAGGCAGGGCTGGGGAACCTATAGCCCTCTAGATACTGTTGTACTCCAATTGCCAGCTAACCTGGCCCATGATGAGGGATGATGGGTGTAGTAGTTGATCAACATCTGGAGGGCTACAACTCCCCCCAGCCCTGCACTAAGGTGTTTCATGATAGACCAGCAAAATCAATTGTGGGAAAAGTACCTGAAACTTTGAAAACAACTGCAATAGATGATAAGCATACTGTATTTCACCCAGACTTTATCCCTGCATCCTGTTTTTTTTAACTTTTATCTGACTTTTCTGTTTCAAAACACACACAAAGCAGCAAATTGCTGAAGATAGAATGCCTTTGTCCATTTCCCCCATGCACTGCGTCATTCGTGCTTAGGGATGTCAGAGAATTCCGCCACGGATCTTGGGAAGGCCGAATGCCAGCGCATTCAGCCCCCCGAAATCGGTGGCGGAACGGTCTGCCCCCCCTACCCCCCCCGGGACGAGACTTACCTGGGGCTGATCTTCCTGGTGGCGGCAGCTCTGGCGGTGGTTTGGCGGCGGCGGCGGCCGGTCTTCCGACCAGCTGCCGCTGCCGCCATTTCCAGTTTTTTAAAAAAAGAAGACGTGATAGGCTACGTAAAGATTTACGTAGCCTATCACGGCTAAGTTTAAAAAAAAAACCGTGATAGGCTATGTAAATGTTTACGTAGCCTATCACGGCTGACTTAAAAAACCAACAACAATGTGCGTACGCAAATGGCGGCAGCCACGGCCGCCGCCATTTGCGTTCCTTATTTTGGCACGTTTTAGTTTACGTCAAGATTTACATAGAATAAGATGGCGAAAATAAGGGGAACGCAAATAGTGTAGCGTCCGTGGCTGCCGCCATTTGCGTACGCGTGTTGTTGTTTTTTTTTAAGTCAGCTGTGATAGGCTACATAAACATTTACGTAGCCTATGCCTATCACGGCTGACTGCAGGGATGCAAACGGCGGTGGCTATGGCCGCCGCCATTTGTGTCCCTGCTAGCCAGTGGCCGGATGTCCGGCTGCTGGTGGAGCCGGCCGGCAGCTCCGCAGAATCCCTGTGGAGCACAGCCGGCCGGCCAGGATTCTGGGGGGGGGGGAGGAATGGAGCACCTCCCATCCAGGATTCCGGGGGGAGGGACAGAGCGCCTCCCCCCCCCACCATCAACATAATTCGCGAAAGGTAAGTGACTTTCGTACATCCCTATTCGTGCTTGTAAGCCAGTAAAAAACAAACAAAAAACTCCATCCCCAATTTGTTCCTAATGTTTTATGAGAAGTGCATCATTGGGGGAAAAATACTGTAAATGGACAGTTTGTTCTCCCTGTCCAAATTCTGTGAATATATGTTTACAGTAATTTGTTTCTATAAATGTAACACTTTTTACAACACTTACCGCATATATACAGAATAAGTTTCCAAGGGCCTGTCTTCGCAGTTAATTTGCTGCAGATTGGGACCCTTTCGAAGTCCTTGTGGCACATGACATTGTGGTCAGTCCGCAGCCATCCTGGATTTTACCTGTGGAGAAGCTGCATTTTTGCAGAGTCCTTTTACTCTGTTGCTTTTCTTTAATACAGCCTGCGGTTCAGCTGCTGTGTGCCCATCACTCCGCTTTAAATTTGGTATGATTGGAGCATTCCTAGGAGTGTGTCTTTCACGTGGCCATGACCTTGGTAACCTAGGTAACTAGGGTAACTAGCCTGCCTTTCCAACTCATCAAAGTGTTAGAGCACTCTTCCATGCCTTCCGAATCGCGCTGGACTTCCTTTCTGCCAGTGGGAGTAACTAGCCTCCATTTCCCAGCCCAGCCCCCTTGAGAGCCATGATGATGCGCTTCTCTGATGCTTATATTACTTTGCTGCTTCTGTGCAGTGATAGAAATGGCTGGCTGGAGTTGCCTCCCTCTGGTGCTGCTGCCTCTGCCTCTGCCAGCTGCCTCCTCTCCTCCCTCTCCTGCATTCTTTAGTTTTCACTGAAGCGTCATATTGATACAGCAAAATACTGGGGCTGCAGACGCTCACTTCTGGCCGCCTCCTCTCACTAGATAGCTAGTACTTGAAACAATGCTCCTCTGATTTTCTGAATGGGGAAAAGACACTACAGATTCTCAATGGGGGAAAAGCAGGCAACAGAGGCTGCAGACTGAGAATGGGTGAAGCAGCTAGATCGCTATATTTACTCCCTGGAAGTGCACAATTGGGGTTTTATGACTGGGCAACACAGGATGCAGACTGTGAATGGATGAAGTGGCTAGAGATCCCTGTATTTTCTCCCTAGAAGTGCACAACTTGGGTTTTATGACCGGGCAACAGAGGCTGCAGATTGATGATTGTGTAACTTCGCTTCTCTGATGCTTGTGTAACTTCCCCACATCTGTGACCATAGAATCATAGAATAGTAGGGTTGAAAGGGGCCTATAAGACCATCGAGTCCAACCCCCTGCTTAATGCAGGAATCGTAGTCATGAGGACTAGTAGTCACTGATAGCCTTCTCCTCCATGAATCGGTCCAATCCGCATTTAAAGCTGTCCAGCTGGTAGGAAATCCCATAGTTTAACTATGCTTGAGGGGAGATTACCATTCCCAGCTGGGAAGCCTGTGAATGCGATCTTTCCTGAAGGGATGCTGTCAGAAAGGGGGTGGGAGCATAAAGGAGAAAGCGGGGGGAGTGATAACTCCTTGACTGTTGGCTGAAATGGGGTGAAATTGTGCCGGTGGGGTGCTCTCATGGGAGCCTTCAGATGCTGTTGGGGATAATAACGTGTTAGCTGGGGGAAGCCTGGACAGGGGTGGGAAACAAGCCTCTCTTGTTGGTTGAGCAGCGGGTTGATGACGTGCAGTTCTACTTCCCCCAGCCAACCTGGAAGTATGTTGCTTTCAAGCTTGTTGTGACCCATGAAAAGCAGATTTTAAATGTACGGCACAGTTGGCTTTTCTTGCTTCATGTGTCCTTGATGGACCAAATCCATTTCCATGAAAATCCAGATAATACTCTAATGCGCTTTTTGTTCCGTTGTTGTGAAGATCCCCCCCAAATATGTTGGAAGTCATGAGGATGTTGAGATCACTTTAAAATCATATACTGATGCCTATCAATTATTTGTTGCCAACATCAACTGTGATAGGTGTACGCTTTTCACCAAATGTTTTGTCCTGTTTGTTTATCCTTTTCCTTGATTGTTCTCTTTCTTTTTTCCCTTCCTGTTAGCATGGGGGAGGCTAGTTTGACCCAATGGAATATTTGTCAAGACTCTGTGAGGCTTTCTACATGAGACTTTTATTGTGCTCTTGTGATTCCTCAACCACGGTAGTTTGCAGGTCCTTTAGATGACATTGTCATCCTCCAGAGCCTGCCCCGTGCTTTGCAACCATTATTGTGGGTTTTCTCCTAATGAGGAAAGTCTGGTATTTTTCTGAATGGAGTTATAGAACCATTGTGTATTTGTGCAATTCTGCTGTATCACAGCACCACCTAATGGTTGTGTAATGCAGGATATCAAAAAGCAGAGAAAGAAACCCCCTGGAAGAAAACATGTGTAAAGGAGCCAAGCTTAATCCCACAAAGAATCTGGACGCAGAAGCCTCGGTAAAGGTGAGAGTTAAAAGCCTCATGTAGAAAAGCCCTATGGATGTGCTAGGCCATATAGGAAGAGCCTTGCCGCATCAGACCAAGGGTCCATAAGAATATAAGAGCCATGCTGGATCAGACCAAGGATCCATCTAGTCCACCATTCTGATCACACAGTGGCCAACCAGCTCCACTGGGCAGCCCACAAATTGGACATGAGTGCAATAGTGCCCACCCACTCATGTTCCCAAGCAACTGTTATACAGAGGCATACTGCCTTTCATACTGGAGGTAGCATATAGCCATCATAAGTAGTAGCCATTGATAGCCTTCTTGTCCATGATATCTTCCATCTAGTCCATCCTGTCTTTCCAACAATAGCCAGCCAAATGCTCCTGGGAAGCCTACAAACAGGGTATGAAGGCAACAGACTTCGCAGAAGGTTGACAGCAGCGACTATTTTAGGTCTAATTTTTATGAATCTTTCTAAACTTTTCAAGGTTTTGTTAAAGATTAAAAAAAACCCTTTAAAACAACAACAAAAAACAAACATACAATGTAGCTGCTAAATATAAGGATATATGGCACTAAACTTAGATGTAAAAAATTGCAGTTGACCACACATCATTCTACATATTACACAATTACATGAATGTATATGTTTGAATCTATATATGCAGAATCTATATTTATATGGAGGCTGTAGAGAGATGCTCTGGTCCTCAACAAATTGTAGGAAGAGAGACCAGATCTCAAAGGAATCTACTGGGCCTAATCTGTTCTGGCATAACCTGATCTGATGGGTAACTTTTTTCCCCACAGCAACAGTCCCAGGTCTTGGAGAAACACTAATAGTTAGTGCAAGGCTTTAGTTTTGCCTTGCAACTTCCATCCTTGTAGCTAACAATACAAATAAAAGCAATTATTTATGTAAGATGTGGTTGTTTTTATTGCCAACATGTGAAAAGTAGCAGTGGATCAACTGTTCTTTTTTTCAGCTAAAAAAAAAAAATGAATGTAAATAAAAATGGCCAAAGTCACAGAAATACATTCAGCTGAAAAAATTAGGGGCAGTTAGTGGGAAAGGCATGTAATTGTCTAGGCTTTTTTTTAGCCTCTAGTCCAACAATGGGCAGTACATAGACAAAGGTTCAGATCCAGACTTCCAGCTTGGCAAAAACTCATACCCTACCGCTAATGTGAAACGTTGCAGTGTGGAGTGCTCCTGCTCAGGGTTCCAGCCAGCCATGCCATCTTCCAGGACATTCCCTTCCATTCCCCCTCCCTGGTTTCCTGCTTTTCCTTCCTATCCAACAGTCAGCTAACATCTCATGGCCAATGAGCATGCTCAGTTCCCATTTATGCATTTACAGTATTTCTATACTGTCTGTCAAATCAGATTCCAGGCCAGTGTACAACAATGTAAAGATATTGTTTAAGACCTCATACAGTAAAACACTCACATGAAACAGCCATTATTAAAAGAGAGCCTTTTTTTTTAAGGCAGGCTGAGGCATTGTACACATGAAAATGCCTGCGTAGATACTGGCTACATAAGGATCCACGAGTGGGTGGGTGCTATTGCACATATGTCCTACCTTTTGGTTCCCCCACAGGCAGCTGGTTGGCCCCTGTGTGAACAGAATGCTGCTGCTACCTCCCTCTTGTTCATATATGGTGCTGTTTTGGCTACATAAGCTTGGAGCATGCCTTTGCTATCCGTATATAGGATTTGCCATTAGCTTGTTATTTCCGGACCAACTACCTTTTCCAGACAGCCTTTTTCTTGCTCCACTGGTTTGTTCCACAGGAGTAATTATAATGAAATAGTTAGATATCTATCTTGCCTTCTCTTAAAAGTGCCTACGGTAGCATTAAACAGTACACTTTTTGCTTTCCATTATCACAGGTAAAAACCTTCAAAAATGGTTAATAAATGTGTGTAAGAGGTTTTAAAAATATGTATGATTTAGTGAAGTATATTTCTGAATGTCGGAACATCGGAAAGAGCCCATGAGTTTGGTATAGAACAGGAAAGGACAAGATACTACTGTAAGTTGCTTGCAGCCCCCAAAGTATGTTTGAATCTCAGCCCTCTTCTTGATTGTTCTTAAGTAAACTTCTAGCCCTTGTGGTTGCAGAGAAAAAAATATGATGGCAGGAACATTAAGGGATTAGAAATGACAAAACAAGTAATGAGAAGAACTCTTGTTTTTCAGCCTCGTAGAAACCCAGAATTCCCCAGACTGGTGCCCTCCAGATGTGTTGGGCTACAATTCCCAACATCCCCACCCAAACTCCTGGCCAAGCTGGCTGTGGAGTATGGGTGTTGTAGTCTACACACATCTGGAGGGAACCAGGTTGGAGAAGGCTGGTATACTCTTTCTAAAAGGGTTTTTTTAAGTGAAAACTCCAAACGTGAAGAAGGGAAGTTTGGGGAATATGAATATTGCAGGATAAGTGGCATGTACCTGTATGTTAAAGCTTGTCAACTTCCAACTTTGTTATAATAATAATAATATTATAACTCATAGCTGGCCCTACACATGCAGCAGGGCACACTCTAGATTTGGTATTCTGTTCTGGTGGAGTTGGTGTTCTGAAGGTGGAGGAGTGAGTGACATGTGACTCCTTTGTCATGGACAGATCACTATCTGGTTAGCTTTGGGGTGGCCACATGTATGGACCTCAGCAGGGGTGGGGGCCTGGTTAAAAGGGTCTGCCCCAAGTGCCTGATGGATCTGGTTTCCTGAAAGTGCTTGAGGAATTTCCAGCCTCTCTTTGTCAGTAGTACTGTCAAAGCCCTCGCTGATCTATGGAATATAGAAATGGCTCAGAATATTGACACTATTGCTCCTAAGTGCCCTCTCCCTCCTGGTAGAGCCTGGTCAACTCTCTGGTTTAACAGGGTGTTGGGGGCAATGAAACAGAACAGATGCCAGTTAGACTGCCATTGGAGAAGAACTTGGAATGAATCAGACCAAATCTGGGTAAAAGAGTGTTTAAAGACCCATACCAAGGTGGTGAGGACAGGAAAGAAAACTCACATTTCTGCCACTATTGCATCTGCACAGAATAGATCAGCGATGCTTTTCTATACTGTGTTGAGGCCTCCTTCACCAGGATGTTGGAGACGGGGAGCTGGAACAGTTGGGGGCTCACTGTGAACAATTTGCTTCATTTTGGTGGATAAAGTTGCTTGGGTTCTCCAATATTAGGGTAGTTCAGATTGATGGAACCTTGCTAACTGCTTGTCCAGTTGTGCTTTATTCTTTTCAGCTTGTAGCTCTCAAAGGTGTAGGCAGGGTATTGGGAGTGGTGAAGGCCACCACCTGCAGTGAAGACTCAATCTTTGACTGACTTAGTCAGCCAAGCAGGCCAATCAATGTGGGTTTGCTGCCAGTGCCTAGGGGAAGTGATTATTGCCTCTTTGTGGGAGAGGATTGTTCCCTCTTGCTTAAAAGAGGCAGTAATAAGACCTTTATTAAAGAAACCTTCCCTTGGCCCAGGAGATCAGTCTAACTATAGGCCAGTCTCAAATGTACCATTCATTCTTGGCTAAGGTGATTGAGAAGGTGGTGGATGATACTGATTACCTGGACCCACTTCAACTGGGCCCTCAGATGGGATACGGGACTGAGACTGCTTTGGACACCTTGGTGGATAACCTATGCTAGGGATTGGATGGGGTGGGGAGCATGACCGTATTAGTTCTCCTGGATCTCTCAATGGCTTTCAATACCATCAACCTTCTGAACCACCTGGTAGGGCTGGCTGGCCCATGGGGTGCTGTTTTGCAGTGGTTCTGGCCTTTCTGTCAGGTTGGGTCCACAGTATCAGGACATATTACACCCATCATGGAAGAACTGTACTGATGGCCAATTGCTTTCTTGGGTCAATTCAGGGCACTGGTTTTAAGAACATAAGAAGAACCATACGGATCAGACCTCAGGTCCATCTAGTCTAACATTCTGTTCACACAGTGATCAGCCAGCTGCCTGTGGGGAAACCCACAAGTAGGACATGAGTTCAGTAGCATCTTCCCACTCCCATTTTAACCTTCAAAGCCCTTAATGCCTCCGGAGCTAGCTATCCACTGCCTGTCTCATTATGAACCTGCCCAGGTATTAAGATCTGCAGAAGAGGCCCTTTTGAGGGCACCATTACCCTTAGAGACCTGATTTGGGGGTATGAAAGCCTGAAAACGCTTTCTCTTGTGTTGCTCCCAAACTGTGGAATGTGCTGCCTCAAGAACCTCAATTGGCCCCCACTCTCTTGGCTTTTAGAAAGTGCACAAAGACACATCTTTTTAATTTCGCTTTTTAAATTATGCAGATATTTTAATGTTATAATATTTCACGGTTTTTATGTTCTTATTTTTATTATTTTAAAGTTTTATTTTAAACTGCTGTACACTGCCTTTTTGGTTTTTTAAGCAAATAAGGCAGTGCATAAATGATGATGATGATGATAATAATAATTACAAATGAAGTAAATTTGCATTTAGTAGCTGCATGTAATTAATCTGTGGCCATCCAGTTCATTTTATGTGCATATGATGTAGTCCTTGAAGCTGAATAAGTGTCTACTTCTGATTGGGAGTGAAAGACAGGAGAAATGGTATTTGATTTTATACATTTATGGTGCAGAATGTTCACATAATTACTATGCTTGAGCAGCAGGGCCTTGATACTACATAGAGATGGCCAGAATTAACAGATGTGTAGGTAAGATGGTTTCATATGACTTTCCTGTACTGGCAGGATATAAAGGTGCTTTGTTTTTAAAAATAATAGTGTTTAAAATATCAGGAAGGAATTACAGTTTTGCAGAGTAGTAAGAACAAGATATGACTAGTTTGATGCTGACCCTAACTACAGTTTTCAGAGAGGTAGGATCTGGAATAGCAATCTGCTTTTTAAGTCATTCACTGTTGACAGCTAATGGATGATCATCTTTGATGGCTCTTTCTAGGGTTGAGTACAGCTGGAGAGAAATCGATAAGGAAGTGAGCTTAATTTTGCATATCCATTAATTTTGACTTTAACAGATGTGTTTTGGATACCACAGTCACCTCCTTAATTTGTTGTCCCTGTATACCATGATCTAGGTAACTGCAATTAGCAAAACTGATTAGTGCTTTAATTCTTTGCCAGGAGGGTTTTTTGCCATGACTGCCCAATGTGACTGACACTGAGATGTGGCCAAGAAGGCAGGCTTGCCCATGGAAATGAAATTATGGACAAACAATACACTGTGTTAAAATAGCCCATAAAATTTGGGAAATTTGACTGTCCTCTATATCTGAGGGAATAAGTCTGCTTATTTTTGCAGGATGTAGTGATGTATAACGCAAAGTTCCAAGTGCCTTTTGAAGAGAGAAGAACTGAACTTCATATTTTTCAGTAGAAGAACTTCCATTATACGTTTGAACAGCACATTTTCTTGTCCTAAAACACATTCTGTAAAGTAGGTGAGCATAATAATAATGATTAGTATTTCGTTTGTTAAATACCCCATACGTTCAATAGCTTTCCTTACCCAATTAAAAAACCCCCATCAGAATGATTACTGCTCACCCTTTTGGGGCAGGGGATGGCAGATTGGCAAACTGCATTACTATTAGTTGACGGTAGGGTCCTGTTTATGTTCACCTTCACTGTCTGCCTATTTTCTCCTAAGTTCTTCCCCACCCCACCCACTCCTCTCTCCTCCCCTATGACTTTCTTTTCCTCCCATCATTCATCTGGACAGCTGAGACTGCCTTGCCACCTCGCTCCCCTGGTTTTGGTTTTCCTTGGCCCGCTGTCTTTTTATGCCCCAACTCCCCCTCATTTCCCAGGACCCTTTGCCTCCTCCACCACTTCTTCTCTGGGCTCTTGTGCCTGTCCTGCCTCTCTATGAAATTAGGATGGCCTGAACAGTCACTGCCAAAGGCTAAACTGCCAGTGTGACCAAATCTCATAGTGCATTGTAATATAGACAGATTTCCTAAAGTAGTACAGCTCTACAGTGTATAGCTAATCCTGTGTTTCATGGTTTTAACTGATCCCCAGTTTATTACTTTTTAAATCAAGGGTGTGGAACCTCATTCAGTCTGTGGGCCACGTTCTATTTTGGGGAAGCTCTCGGGGGCTGCATCCCAGAGGTGGGTGGAGCTGAAGGCAAAGGGGTGGGGCCAAAGGTAAATGGGTGGGGCCAAAATACCAGCATATCGTAGCTTCAGGGTGTCTCCACCTCCAGTTTATTGCACATTCATGATTGGACACTTGCTGAATTGTGCGGGTCCATTACATGACGTCGTCATTGTCCAGTCATTATATTTCTGCTCACCTATCCCGTGTTTTCCTCAAATGGAAAAAAGGTGGTATTTTTCCAAATATGTGCAAATGGAGCGCCATGACCTCCCTGTATATTTCTCCCTTAACACGAATGAACCGCTGTGTGTTGGTGGCTGTGGGCGGTTGTTTTGGGTTGTTGGGGTGTGTGGTCATGATGGCGAAGGTGGTGATGACATGCTGTGGGGCATGTCATCTTTCCGCACCTGCGCCATTTTGGAACCTCACCATTTTCAGCCTGCAGTGTTCTGAACAAGGCAGCAGAGTGGCAGGTTGGCAGAGTGGCACTCCGGCCTTCTGACCTGCCAGGACACCCGCTTGCTGTGCATTCCCAGCGAGTAAATGGCTGAGTAAACAGAGATTGTAAGAAACACTGAACAGGGAGTCAGGGGGCTCAGGGAGATGGGGGGGCGCTGGCTGCATGTCAGTCCCCATCTACCAGTAACATGAAAGGGGAGGGAAAGGGGCAGGAAACAGGGAGGAATTATCGTTATACCCCGAGCATGTGTAACGCTTCTTCGCAGAAAGGTGGCGATGCCTCTGAGCGGCATTACCACCCCTGTGAGAAGGAAAGAAACAAAGAGTAATGTGACGGGGACAGGCATCTAAAGAGTCCTGCAATGATACCGGATGGGGAAAGAACCAGCATCGATGTGGAATTCTCCACCTGTGTGATGGAGCCCTAAAGCTCTTACAGCCAGCAATGAAGCCATAGGAGAAGCATTTCAATCTCTTCGAACGGGGGGAAAAAAACCTCACAAAAGCCAGGAAACCACCAAACAATTGGTGGCTGAAGGAAGGGGGTGGACCCAGAGGAAGGGGGTATGGCCTTCTGGGGAACTTTGGCAGGCGGGATTGGGACCCAAGGCCTGAGGTACTATACCCCCATTTTAAGTCCTCTCCAGTTTACTTGGTCCTTTCAGACTGCATCATAATCTCGTTCTACCTCTCATCTATTGAGCTACTCACGGGGTTGTATTTTATCATGGTCAAGGTGCCCCCCCTCCCGTGCAAATAAGTAGCTGATGGCATTTATTTATGGAATGTTACTAGCATTTATTATTTATATAGCACAGGGACTGATCTTCTCCATTCATATATTCAAGGTCAAGGCATGTTCGTTCTTGTATCTTGCAGATTGTTCTCATACATAGCCAGGGATTGCTCAGTTAGAGAATCATTCATTTCTTTTGTCTTCTCCTCCTCCTCCTCCTCCCATTGCATGCAAGTGATGTCTTTGACCCACCTTATTCCTCTCTGTGGCTTGCAGCCAGGATACTGCAGAAAATGAATGGATAGAGGAAAGAAGATAGAAAAGGAGGTTGGCGAGGCTTCTAAGCAGAAATCCTTTAAAACAGCAGTAATAGAAAAGAGTATCCCAGAAAGCAGTTATTTTGCGTGTTGGCTGAATACCACTGTAGGAGATAAAGCTTTGGAGAAAATGATAGGGACAGTTTTATAAACTAGACAAATTATTGCACATGAAAGATACTGTAAGGAGACCATACAGTAATCCATTTTACACTATGAAATAATAATCCATTTTATACTATCTTCAATTAAAAAAAAAGAGAGTAATAGTGATGAAATGCTTTGGTGCATATGGCAAAACAAAAGCCTCTAGGCTGGTTGTCTGTCACAAGGAATATTTCTCATTTTGCTGTGCATGTGAATGCATGGCATTGTTTCACCCCATTTCAAAGGGAGCTGCTTGACCGCAGTTGTATCAGTGCGGTAGCTGCAATATGCAATGCTGCAACTGAAGCAGCATGTGAGTGTTGCAGGTTGGAGCTCTGCAATCTGATCTCTTGTGACAGAAAACTTTGAGCAAATCCTTGCAGCCTGATCCTATGCAGATTTACTTTGAAGGAAGCCTTACCCTGCATTCCTTGGCCTGCAGCCTTAGAGCTTTTCTCACAAGGCATTTATTGTGCACTCATGATTCACTACTCAATGGTGGTTTACGGGTTCTTTAGACAATGACATGTCCCCCCAGGTTCACTTAAGATTTTAAGGAGCACTTTGGGTGAGTATTTTTAGAGCAGGGAGAAATGTGGCATTATTTGTGAAAGCCAAAGAAAATTCATTTTCCACTTGTGTAATTGCACTATTCCACTGTACCACAGTGCCACCTAGAGGTTATGTAGTGATAAGGCAGGAACAGGAACATCCTTTTTGTAGTGCCCAGATCTCAATTCTGCGTAGGGATGTTAGAGAATTCCGCCACAGACTCCAGTGAGGCCGGATTCTTTAGAATCCAGCCTCTGGAGTCCGTGGCAGAACGGAGCAATCCCCCCCATCACCCCACAAAATTGTCCCGGGACGGACCCTACCTGATGTCAGTCATCTGGTCTGTCCGCTGCCCCTGGTCTGTGGCCATGAATGGCTGCCCCGGTCTGCAGCCGCCATTTGCATCCCTGCGTTAGCCGTGATAGGCTACGTATATATTTACGTAGCCTATCACAAAAAGAGCAGGGACGCAAATGGCATCGTGGCCACCATTTGTGTCCCTGCTCTTTGCCGTGATAGGCTACGTAAATATATACGTAGCCTAACACGGCTAATGCAGGGACGCAAATGGCGGCTGCAGCCCAGCAGCGGATGGAAGTCCAGCTGCGGGTGGGCCCAGCCGGTGGCTCCGTGGGCTCACTGCGGAGTGGAGCCGGCTGGGGAGGATTCTGAGGGGAGGGATGGATCGCCTCACCCCCTCCGCAGATGCCCTGGACTGGAATGGGGTAAGATATTCATACACCCCTAATTCTGAGACAAAACCAAATGTAGATACAGCAGATTAACAGCCTTGTTACTCTTCAAAATCATGGGCAGCACCTTTACAACTGCCTAATGATGTTGGGCCCCTTCATGGATCACTGCCTTGTTGTGGCGAAGGGGCTTGCGTAACTCAGTGAAGCCATAAGCTATGCCGTGCAGGGCCACCCAAGACGGACAGGTCATGGCAGAGAGTTCTGACAAAATGTGGTCCACTGGAGAAGGAAATGGCAACCCACTCCAGTATTCTTGCCAAGAAAACCCCATGGAACGTATCACAAGGCTAAAAGATATGACTCCGGAAGATGAGCCCCTCAGGTCGGAAGGTGTCCAATATGCTACTGGGGAAGAGCAGAGGGTATTTCCAAGTAGCGCCAGAAAGAGTGAAGCGGCTGGGCCAAACCCGACAGGACACTCAGCTGTGGATGTGTCTGGTGGTGAAAAGAAAATCCGATGCTGTAAAGAACAATATTGTTTAGGAACCTGGAATGTCAGATCAATGAATCAAGGTAAGCTGGAGGTGGTCATACATGAGATGGCAAGATTGAACATCGACATCTTGGGAAGCAGCGAACTAAAATGGACAGGCATGGGTGAATTTAATTCAGGTGACCATCATATCTACTATTGTGGGCAAGAATCCCTTAGAAGAAATGGAGTAGCACTCATAGTCAACAAAAGGGTGGGAAAAGCAGTACTGGGGTACAATCTTAAAAATGATAGAATGATCTCAGTACGAATCCAAGGCAAACCACTCAACATCACAGTAATTCAAGTCTATGCCCCAACCACTGAGGCCGAAGAAGCTGAGGTTGATCAGTTCTATGAAGACCTACAACACCTTCTAGAACTAACACCAAAAAAAGACGTCCTCTTCATCATAGGGGATTGGAATGCTAAAGTAGGAAGTCAAGAAATCACCGGGATAACAGGCAGGCATGGCCTTGGTGTACAAAATGAAGCAGGACAAAAGCTAATAGAGTTTTGCCAAGAGAACATGCTGATCATAGCAAACACTCTTTTCCAACAGCACAAGAGGCGACTCTACACATGGACATCACCAGATGGTCAGTATCGAAATCAGATTGATTATGTCCTTTGCAGCCAAAGATGGAGAAGCTCCATACAGTCAGTAAAAACAAGACCCGGAGCTGACTGTGGCTCAGATCATGAGCTGCTTCTTGCAAAATTTCGGCTTAAATTGAAGAACGTCGGGAAAACCACTAAACCGTTCAGGTATGACCTAAATCATATCCCTGATGAATATACAGTGGAGGTGAGGAATAGATTTCAGGGATTAGACCTGATAGACAGAGTGCCTGAGGAACTATGGACGGAGGTCCGTAACATTGTTCAGGAGGCAGCAACGAAATCCATCCCAAAGAAAAAGAAATGCAAGAAAGCCAAGTGGCTGTCTGATGAGGCTTTACAAGTAGCTCACGAAAAATGGAAGCAAAAAGCAAGGGAGAAAGGGGAAGATATACCCAACTGAATGCAGAGTTCCAGAGAATAGCAAGGAGAGACAAGAAGGCCTTCTTAAGTGAACAATGCAAAGAAATCGAGGAAAACAACAGAATGGGAAAGACTAGAGATCTCTTCAAGAAAATCGGAGATCTCAAGGGAACGTTTTGTGCAAAGATGGGCATGATAAAGGACAAAGAAGGCAGGGACCTAACAGAAGCAGATGAGATTAAGAAGAGGTGGCAAGAATACACAGAAGAACTATACAGGAAAGATCTGAATGTCCCTGATAGCCATGATAGTGCGGTCACTGAACTTGAGCCGGACATCCTAGAGAGTGAAGTCAAGTGGGCCTTAGGAAGCATTAGTAACAATAAAGCTAGCGGAGATGACAGTATTCCAGCCGAGCTATTTAAAATCCTAAAAGATGATGCTGTTAAAGTGCTGCATTCAATATGCCAACAAATCTGGAACACTCAACAGTGGCCACAAGACTGGAAAAGGTCAGTTTACATTCCAATTCCAAAGAAGGGCAACGCCAAAGAGTGTTCAAACTACCACACCATTGCGCTCATTTCACATGCCAGCAAGGTGATGCTCAAAATCCTACAAGCTAGGCTTCAGCAGTATGCGAACCGAGAACTACCGGAAGTACAAGCTGGGTTTAGAAGAGGCAGAGGAACTAGAGATCAAATCGCCAACATTCGCTGGATCATGGAGAAAGCAAGAGAATTCCAGAAAAACGTCTATTTCTGCTTCATTGACTACGCTAAAGCCTTTGATTGTGTGGATCACAACAAACTGTGGCAAACCACCTTACCTGTCTCCTGAGAAACCTGTACGAGGGTCAAGAAGCAACAGTAAGAACCAGACATGGAACAACCGAGTGGTTCAAAATTGGGAAAGGAGTACGACAAGGCTGCATATTGTCACCCTGCTTATTTAACTTATATGCAGAGTACATCATGAGAAATGCCGGGTTGGATGAATCAGAGGTCGGAATTAAGATTGCTGGGAGAATTATCAACAACCTCCGATATGCAGACGATACCACCCTAATGGCAGAAAGCGAAGAGGATCTAAAGAGTCTCTTGTTGAGGGTGAAAGAGGAGAGTGCAAAAGCTGGTTTGAAACTCAACATTAAAAAAACTAAGATCATGGCATCTGGCCCCATCACTTCCTGGCATATAGAAGGGGAAGAAATGGAAGCAGTGACAGATTTTACTTTCTTGGGCTCCAAGATCACCGCAGACAGTGACTGTAGCCATGAAATTAAAAGACGCTTGCTCCTTGGGAGGAAAGCTATGGCCAACCTATTCAGCATAGTAAGAAGCAGAGACATCACCTTGCCGACAAAGGTCCGTCTAATCAAAGCTATGGTTTTCCCAGTAGTAATGTATGGATGTGAGAGCTGGACTATAAGGAAGGCTGAGCGCCGAAGAATTGATGCTTTTGAACTGTGGTGCTGGAGAAGACTCCTACGAGTCCCCTGGACTGCAAGGAGGTCAAATCAGTCCATCCTAAAGGAAATCAACCCTGAGTGCTCATTGGAAGGACAGATAATGAAGGTGAAGCTCCAATATTTTGGCCACCTAATGCGAAGAGAAAACTCCCTGGAAAAGACCCTGATGCTGGGAAAGACTGAAGGCAAAAGGAGAAGGGGACGGCAGAGGATGAGATGGCTAGATAGCATCACCGATGCAATGAATATGAACTTGAGCACGCTCCGGGAGAGAGCGCAGGACAGGAAGGCCTGGCGTGCTATGGTCCATAGGGTCACGAAGAGTCGGACACGACTGAACGACTGAACAACAACAAATGATGTTGGGACTGCTCTTTGGAATCAGGATGCACAGTGATGCAATGCTTTAAAAGCATCCTTTTGTTAGGGATGTCAGAGATTTCTGCCACGGATCTCGGGGAGGCCGAATGCCAGCGCATTCGGCCTCCTGAAATCGGTGGCGGAACGGTCTGCCACACCCCCCCCCGCCATCCTCCGGGACGGGACTTACCTTGGGCAGATCTTCCTGGTGGCGGCGGCGGTTCGGTGGCCGGTCTTCTGACCGGCTGCCACCGCCGCCATTTCCAGTTAAAAAACAAACAAACAAACAAAAATGTGATAGGCTACGTAAAGATTTACGTAGCCTATCACAGCTAGATTTTTAAAGAACACCATGATAGGCTACGTAAATGTTTACGTAGCCTATCACGGCTGATTTAAAAGAAAAAACAACAACACGCGTACGCAAATGGCGGCGCCCATGGGCGCCGCCATTTCCGTTCCTTATTTTGGCATGTCTTAGTCTACGTAAACATTTACGTAGACTAAGACGGCGAAAATAAGGGGAACACAAATAGCGTAGACGCTACGCTATTTGCGTTCCCCTTATTTTCGCCGTCTTAGTCTACGTAAATGTTTACATAGACTAAGACGTGCCAAAATAAGGAACGCAAATGGCGGCGCCCATGGGCACCGCCATTTGCGCACATGCTTTTTTTTTCTTTATTCTATGGCCGCTGCCATTTGCATCCCTGCTAGCCAGCGGCCGGATGTTCAGCCGCTGGCGGAGCCGGCCGGCAGCTCCACAGAATCCCTGCGGAGCGGAGCCGGCCAGCCAGGATTCCAGGGGGGGAGGAACGGAGTGCCTCCCCCCCCAGCGAGGATTCAGGATGGAATGCCTCCCCCCCAACCATTAGCATAATCCCTGAAAGGTAAGTGATTTTCGTACATCCCTATTTTGTTAACATGACCCAAGGCAGGAACATGGTAGAGGGCCATACAACTGCATATAGAATGGAGAATGTGTCAAGATTATTTTTTTTCTTGATATTTCGTAAGACTTGAACTTGGAGCCATCCAGTAAACTTCAATAACTTTAAAAAAGCTTAGGCAAATTCCCAGGCTTTTTAGCCCTTTAATTTTAAAAATGGTGTTAAATGCCTTTTTAGATCTTTGCGCTGCTGCTGGCTTTTGTCTTGGTTACTACTTCGGTTTTATACTGTTTTAAACTTACGGTTTTATATTCTGTTTTACTGTGTTACTGTATTTTATGGTTTTAAGCTTTGTCTTGTAAATTGTCCAGAGACCTTTGACTAATGGGTGGTATAGTCATGAAATAAATAAATAAATAAATAAATAAATAAATAAATAAGGATGTGTGGGGGGGTAGTGATTTGCTGCTTATGATAGGTCACAGTCAAGACTATCTTACAGAACCCTGTTATTTCATGGCAGTAATGGAGCTGCAGCAGCAGCACCAAGTATATAAACCTTCATTTGCTGCTCGGAACTAGATGTTACAATACCTCTTTCCTGGCTAAATTTAGGGATGGACGAAAGTCCCTTACCTTATCCCGCAGCTTGCTTCGCGGTGGGGGGGAGGCGCTCCGTCCCTCCCCCCGAAATTCTGGGTGGGGTGGGAGGCGCCCCATCCCTCCCCGCCAAAATTCTGGCCGGGGGGGGAGGCGCCCCGTCCCTCCGGTTGAAATTTATGTAGACTACAGCGAAAATAAGGGCAACGCTATTCACGTAGACTATCACGGTGTTTTTTGAAAATCTAGCCGTGATAGGCTACGTAAATCTTTACGTAGCCTATCACGTTTGTTGTTGTTTTTTTTTCTTACTGGGAAATGGCGGCGGCGGCAGCCGGTCAGAAGACCGGCCGCTGCTGGGAGCCGCCAGTGCCAGGGACATTCGCCAAAGGTAAGTCCCATTCCGGGGGGGGGGTGGCGGAGAATTTCCCCACCAATTTCGGGGGGCCGAATGCGTTGGCATTCGGCCTCCCAGAGATTCGTGGAGAAATTCTCCGACATCCCTGCCTGGCTTGTTATTCTGTGCTGTAGTTCTAAGTGCCTGGTTGGATGGACGGCTCCCTTGGTTTTACAGCAAACCTATCCTGAAACCAGTGCTGTGCTGAAAATTTCTCCCACATTTTTTCGACCATTCTCATTCAATTTGATAGAAAAGAAATTGCTTTTGAAAAGAAATTCAGAGGAGGAGAAATTTTGGAGAAATTCTCTTGGGTTGGGGTTGGGGTTCTTGGGTTACCTTACTTGTGAGGTGGCTGAGGAGTGTGCAAGAGTGTCCTGTCTGTCACTGTACAGTAATCTCTGTGGCAGCCTGTAGCCTCCTCGGCTTCCTGAAATTCAGTGAAAGCCATCATGAGGGAGACATTATGCAGCAATTCCTCCCATGGGGCTTTTTCGGTTCAGAAAGTGCAGGTGGCCTGGGAGGCTGCAGAGCAATGGAAAGATGTGTAATAGAGAGAGAAAAGACACACAGCACCCTCAGCCACCTCGGCTCGCAGTGGGTGGGTAAGGTCAAAAATACCACCAAAAGAAATTCAAAATTCTGCCTCAGAAAAGTGGAAGCCTTAACACAGTTGATGCTGTTGCCACTTACAGAAGCAGCACAATAAACCAAAAGCCCTTAGGAAAAAAGAAAGAACCTGTGCTACAACCCCTGCCAATAGCGAGCCCTATCTGTGAGAAACTGTTGGAGAATTTCTTCTCCCCTAGGATTAATTTGGTGAAATTGTCTCCACAATTTCTCTGCCCACAAATAGGCTGGGAATTTTTGATAGGCCATTTATGCACAGCTCTGCCTGAAACCCTTCCTTGATGTTTGTGTTCCTACCAAAAATCTTCACTGCTGGATTTAGAGTCACATCTACGTTTCTGTTCCTTCTGTAGAAAGGTTCATGTTGGCCCGTGAGCCTGAGGACACAAATCTGAGCCATGGAACAGGACAGTCTCTTCGTTGGGGTTTAGTTTGGCAGGGCAATTGCGGGGTGAGACTAACTACACACCATGGACAAACATGTGTAACAGACCCTCTATGCCGGGGAAGGCAACTTGTGGCCTTCCAGATGTTTTGGCCCACTCTAATCATCCCTTACCATTGGCTATGCTGGCTAGAGCTGATGGGAGTTGTAAGTCAAAATATTTGGAGGGTCACAAGTTGCCCACTCCTGCTCTATGCCACCTTCTCCTTGTTAAGACATCAGTTTCATGAGAAGGTGTTCATCCCCATCCAGCCCGCTATGGAACCCAGGCAATGTTCAAGGGTTTCAACTGTTTTCTTGACGTTAGGTGACAGAGAGCAATAGAGTTGGTGGTCATCAGCATATTGGTGGCACCTCACTCCAAAGCTCCAAATGACCGCTCTCCAAATGTGAGACAGAGAGAGAGATTATATATTATATGCTTTGAACAAAAATACATTATGATTTCCAAACAGCAGTTTGCAATGCAGATCCATGCAATGTAGGGATGTCAGAGAATTCCGCGACGGATCTCGGTGAGGCCGAATGCCAATGCATTCAGCCCCCCAAAATCCGTTGCGGAATGAAGCCCCCGACACCCCATGAAGTGGGACGAAGTCCCCGCCGCCCCCATCCCATGAAAGGCATGCGAAACGGAGCACTTACCTGCGCCCGTCTGCGCTGCTTTGCGAATGGCGGCCGTCCTGCGGCCGCCATTCGCTTCCTCTTCATAGCCGTGATAGGCTACGTAAATACTTACATAGCCTATCATGGCTAATGCAGGGACACCATTTGCGTCCCTGTGGAGGCCGTGATAGGCTACATAAGTATTTACGTAGCCTATCACGGCAGGGGGGGGGGCAACCCAGCGTATGCAAATGGCAGCGGCTACCGCCACTTGCGTACGTTGGGTTTCCCCCCCCCCACCGTGATAGGCTACGTAAGTATTTACGTAGCCTATCACGGCTCAATACAGGGACGCTAATGGCAGCGGCTATGACAGCTGCCATTTGCATCCCTGCAGGGCTGCCCAGCGGCTGGATGTCCGGCTGCGGGTGGCCGGGCAGGATTCTGGGGGGAGGGACGGAGCGCCTCCCCCCCCCCACGGATTGCCCGGCGCGGAGCCAGGTAGGTGTTTCGTACATCCCTAATTCAATGGTAAGAGTAAGACTACATTAGCTGATCATGCCAGAAAGCTTATTGCTGCACTTAAGTGTTCACAGTCAAGTAATGTAAATTATTTGCCAAGTTGTGTATTACTGTAGGCAATTACACTGGTTCTTAGAAATACAAGTGCACTTAGCTTTCAAAGCGGAAGGAAGGAAATGGGCATTTGGAAGCTGGGGCTTGATTTGGATGCACTTTTGATTATGACGTAGGATTTTGTGCACATGCAAAGCCCATATAATAATGTCCTCCTCCTCTACTGGGAACCAGCAGCTTACAAGATCTTTTTGCTTTTTCCAAATTTCATTGGATGCTTCACTTCAGAAGGCATCTCCAGCCTTAACTGAAGTTTTGAGGAAAAACTCAGTGGTAAAGAGAATCCAAATGCTCTTTACTTTTAGGAATAAGCATTGTTTCCCTCTGCGCTAGGGGTTGGGCAGTGCCTTTTTGACATTAGCAGTAATCATACCCATTCCTACCCTCAACTCAGAACTAAGAAAAAAGCAAAGAGGTCTGAGTTGAGGGTGAACACTGATGGAGCAGCTGTTGATGTTACAAAGGCACTATCCCCCTGCCCTTACTTTCAGGCATATCACTAACACATAAGGAAATACGTTCATGTAACAGGGCACTTACATGTGCTGGTCCATCTTTCAGCCGTTATACTTCAGCATTTTAGAAGAAGGATGATCAGGCTGGATTTTAAATGGACTCCTGTTGTTATCTATGCTCTCCAACTTCATATATGTCATAATATATTCATTAAGACATACATTTGTTTTGCTAAGATTTTTTTTTAAAACCTGAAGAGTTCAAATGTATGGCGTGTTGGTTTGGGTGGTCTTGTTCTGAAAAGTCAGGCTTTGGAAGGCTCTCCTTTAGAGTAGGGATGTCAGAGAATTCCGCCACGGACTGAAATGGGATCGAATTCCCTTCAGTCTTTGCAACGGAATCCTCTGCGGAACGGCACCACGAGGTCCTGCGGAGCCAGCAGTCAGGCGGCTTTTTTTTGGTCATCTGCACAGAGTTGCGAAATTTTTGTAAATAAAAATGCAAGGTTTCGATGATAGATACGTAAGGTTTTTTTTAAAAAAATGAATTGTGCTCACCGCCTTGTTTGTGGGTGTTCTTTTTCAACTGGAATCCTCCTCCTTTTATTTTCAGCCACAACACTTCCTCTTCCTCGGGGCTTCCCAAAACAAGGCTGCCCTAGGTGTGCCTGAGCGATGCACTCTTTGTTTAAAGCAGCGCTGTTTGAAAGAAAGAAAGAAAAAACCTTTTAAAATGACCATGCTGGTCTGCAGCCCTGCACAAGTATTATTCCCCCTGCTAGGCTTTCTGTTTCCACATCCAGCCTTGTTGGTGACATTGTGAGGCTAAAATGGAGAGGAGAGCCAACTCTGTGCATGTCTACTCAAAAGTAAGTCTTACTGAGTTCAATGCAACTTACTCCTACACATGTCAGCACCCCACTTGCCCCCAGCTCAGCTTTGTATTTCCACATCCAGCTCATTAGCAAACCACCTGTTAGTTATCTCAGAAGACCCTTGGGTGAATGTTTTTTTTTTTCCCCAGGGAACAGCTGGATTGTGGGAGAAGCTACACACACACACACACACACACACACACATATACATAATGGAAGAATATAGTTCTTCATATTCCCTGGTATGTTTATTCCTCATTTTGTCCATTCCCTGAGCATGTGCAGAGTGTGCTTTTTATTCAAACAAAGAGAAGGTTGCTGATCTTTCCCTTCGTGCTGCATTTGTACAAGTGAAGTGTGACTGCTTTAGAAAGAACTTTCCATTATACTGTCTCTTTTTCTTCATGAGTTTCATAACAGAAGTATGATGTAGTGGTTAGAGTCCAGCCCAAAGTCACCCAGTGAGAGAACTAACAGGAGGTTTGCTAATGAGCTGGATGTGGAAATACAAAGCTGAGCTGGGGGCAAGTGGGGTGCTGACATGTGTAGGAGTAAGTCGCATTGAACTCAATAAGACTTACTTCTGAGTAGACATGCACAGAGTTGGTTCTCCTCTCCATTTTAGCCTCACAACGTCAACAACAATGCTGGATGTGGAAATAGAAAGCCTAGCAGGGGGAATAATACTTGTGCAGCGCTCCAGACCGGCATGGTCATTTTAAAATGTGCGTGCGTTCTTTCTTTCTTTCTTTCTTTCTTTCTTTCTTTCTTTCTTTCTTTCTTTCAACAGCGTTGCTTTAAACCAAGAGTGCATCGCTCAGGCACACCTAGGGCAGCCTTGTTTTGGGGAGCCCCGAGGAGGAGGAAGTGTTTTGGCTGAAAGTAATTACTGCACGTCTCAGGGCAGGGGAAAAAATATGTAAATATATACGAAAAATATCCTTTCTTATGGAAGTTATGCAGAATTACAGCTGTCAGTACAGATTTATCTTCGTAATTCTTGGAGCGGAAAAAAAAGAGGAGAATTCTGGGGGCTTGCGAATGACGGTACGGAGCACTGGCCGCAAACTGCGGAAGTCAAGTGGCACGGAAGGTACACAATTCGTACATCCCTACTTTAGAGTTAATTCTCAAAGCTTGAGCATTGATGCTTATTCATTTGAAGTGAATCAAAATGTTTCATGGGTCCTCTTATTGTGTCACTCATCAGGATGCTGTAAGGATGCAGCTGATATCAAATGGCACCATGGTAAACAGGAGCACAATCGGGTAGTACGGCACTTTCCCAAATGGTTGCTGGTTGTACAATGCTGCCATCCTATACATGATTCAGTCAGGATAGGATGGTCCTCTGCTTCACCAAACACTCTCACATTCCATTCACAGAAATAATAAATTATGTCTTATGGCCTTGATCTGTATTCTTGTCAATGCTAGTTATGAAAACTGACTCAGATAAACAGGATACTTGCATGACAGCTGATGACAAATTGCCTTGACCTATCTTCTGCTCCCTATTTTGATTCTGTTTTCTGTAAATCGTTTAAGAATCAATGATGATTTTATATAAAGCTGAGGTGCTGAATGGGATTTTATCCTTGGTCATTTACTGAAGTCCAGTAATACCAATTATTATGAGCATATTAGATTTAAACCATTTCCACCGGGGGGGGGGGGAGGAATCTTCATGACAACAGAATGAGAAATACATTGGAGTATTATTCAGATTTTCATGGAATTGGCCTTGGTTCATCAGAGACACACAAAGCAAGAAAAGCTGAGTGTGCCATACCTTACAAATCTGGTTTTCACAGGTCACACAGCACTTGAAAGGAACATACTTTCAGGTTGACCTGGGGGGAGTAGAACTGAACATCATCAACCTAGCAAGGGCTGTTTGACCAATGAGACAGGTTTGTTTCCCCACCCCAGTCCAGGGCTCCAGGCTCTCCCCTGCTACTACATTATTATGAATGGAGAGTAACTAATGCACAATTGAATTCCAGCAAACTGTCATGGAGTTATTGCTTCCCCTTTTCTCCCAGTGTGTGCACTTCTGCCTGAAGAAGCCAAAATCCCAGATTTTGCAATGCAGCATCTGAAGAATCCACCGAGAGCAGCCCACCACCCCAATTTCACCTCATTCCAGCAAACTGTCACAGTGTTATAGCTTCCACCCCCCCCCCCTTTTCTCTTTCTCTGAGCACTTTCTCCCTACTTGCCATGGCAGGCTCCCATGATCCTGAGACCTCACCAGGTCACTACTGCGATAAAGCTCTTATGCATCAGAGAAGTGACTTTACACAACATCGGAGAAATGACTGAACACAACATCAGAGAAGTGTATAATCACTGAGGTTACCTCCACTGGCGAAAAGGAAGTGCAGGGCAATTCTGAAGGCTTGAAAGAGCACTCTAGGGCTTTGATGTGTTGGAAAGGCAGGCAAATTACTTTAGTTACCTAGCTTACCGAGAGCAGGGCCTGGTGAAAAAGACACCCTTAGGAACGCCCTGATCATCATACTGAATTTAAAATGGAGGGATGGGCACACAGCAGCTGAACTGCAAGGGAGCCATTTTTTTTTTTTAAACAGAGTAAAAGTATTCCTCAAAAATGTGGCTTCCCCACAAGTAAACTCCAGGGTGGCTGCAGACTAGTCATGATGTCATCTGACCCAAAGGACCTCCAAACAGTCCCAATCTGCAGCAAATCACTTGTGAAGACAGGCACCAAGTTAGTCCAACTAGTCTACCGTTTTCTGGTTTTCAGTTTCTTTGGCAATATGGAAGACAGTTTTTTCCTCTCTGCTATTTTTATTAAACAATTTTCACCTTCTTCTATAAATATTATTCTTTTGTAACTGTAGTAAGTAGAATCTCTTGCTCTCTGTTTGTCTGGATTGTTTTAAAAGGAGAATGGAAGAAGGAAGGGCTCGGTTTTGACAGCAGGAAGTGTTGCCTCTGTGTGTCAAATATGTTGGCTCCCTTCTAGTGTAACCATGGCAATACAAAATAGGAGGGCATTTCTACTTTATTGAACAGGGCCTCACACAAATTGCTTCTGTAACTAAGTGATTAGTCCTCTTTAAGGCAACACAGAACAACATCCCAAGCTGATATTTCCCTGTTGCCTTCACTTCCAACTCAATCAGTGTTAATATGTATGTTTGGACTGGCTGTTGTTTCTTGCACTGTGACAGAGCGTAAGAAAATGGATGTGTGACAGAGCATAAGAAAAAAATTCCGCTTTATCTTCTCAGATAACTCCCATTGAAATATGAAAAGACATAATTAATTCTAGAGTGGACTTTGAACACAGTAGTGCTGTTGAATGATGTGTGTAGCTTGGGGGCTGGTTTATGTGTTTCATGGAATCAGAGCAAGCAGAATGTATGAGGGCCAAATTGTTCTGCTAATGGTTTAGGTGTCGCTGAGCCAGTGAAGTGGGGTAGAAATTTTTCTAGTACTTTATTTTTCCGTAGAAAAAAGTATGTTTCCTAAGTTCATTAGTCAAAATGAATGGATGCCAATTGCAAATACAATATGAGGCAAGCTTGACAGTTTCAAAGTTGTAATTAATGTTTTTCAGGTGATTATCCCTATACACACACACACGTCTCAGGCTGAAATGGAACTAATAAATAGTGACAGCAAAACTGAATCACTCTCAGCAACCTTAGTAGAAGAGAGTTGAACTCTGCTGAAACAGATGAGTGGTTGTCAGCAAATCATGAACAGTTCTTTGGGTCACTAATTTTTTTTAGTGTATCAACATGTTTCAGTATCTTTGTTTTTTTAATGTGAACAATATAGGGGAAGTACATGCTATCGTCTTTACATTTTTACAGGTATTCCAATATCTATATAACATTTAAGAGTGCAATTCTATGTATGTTTAGACAGAAAAAAGTCCCACTGCTCCCAGCATACCCCAACCAGCATTGCTGGTGGGGGTATGCTGGGAGTTGTAGGATTATTTTCTGTCTAAACATGCATAGGATTGTGCACTAAATCATATTGTGTGCTTTATTTTTCCCTCCTCAAATATTTCAGGTCAAATAATTGTGGTATATTGGGACAAAACAAACAAACAAACATGGGAGAGGGGTTTTTTATTTGTTGTTTACTAAATACAAGTAAAATAAACAGACTACATTAGATACATTAGATTACCAGCAATATTGAAGCCCGGCCCCGGGGACAGACTGAGGGGTGGGCAGACTGGAGGTGCCTAGGTCCTGCACGGAGGGAAAGGGCTGGGATTGCCTCCCTCCGTGAGCGCTCTGGAGTCAGCGGCGGCAGCTACTGTTGTTCTGCCTCCACTTCCCTGGCCAGAACGTAGCCTCCTCCCCCTCCCCACCAACGTTCAGGATAATCACACACACAGGGGACTGTTCTGAGGCAGAGACCTGAATAAATTGGAGGCTGCTAGTTGTGAATGGAAAAAGCAAACCGCTGCGTTACTCTGAAGGGGTGACCCAGCGCGATCCCGTGATTGGGGAGGCTTGTTCCCAGCCCTGTCTATCCTCCCTTGGTGTGCTGGCTGCCCTTTCTCCTTCCCATCTGTGTATTCCTTAGTTGCAGGTGCACTGTGCGAACGCGAAGTTTCAGGTGTATGACGTGACTGCAACGTAGTGGCTGGCTGCCTTTTCTCCTGCCTCCTCTGTGTATACCTTAGCTGTGGGTGTATTGCACTACAGAGAAATAGCAGCTGGCTGCCCTTTCCTCTCCTGCTCTGTGTATTCTTTATTGTGCACTACGTATAAACTGGCTACTCCACTACTGTGAATGAAACAGGGCTGCTGATACGATGAATGGGAAAAGGAGGCTTCTTATTGTGAAAGCAGTCCTACTACAAATGCGGGGAAAGAGGGAATTGGTGGAGGGGGGAGGAGTGGCCCCACCCCTTGGCCACCTCACTGCCAGGTCACAGCCACATCACAGAGGCACGTCCAGGATTTAATGTGGAAGAACTAGGCATCCTGCAGGGGAACCACCTGGGAGCCACTTTAAGTAAAAAATACGGAGTAAAAGAACTTTTGGAAAATGTGGCTTTGCAAGAGGCATGCAGCTGGTTGGCTGCGGATTGGCCATGATGTCATGTGTCCCTAATGACTTTAAGCCACAGCAGCAGCAGCGAACCCCCCCCCCCATGTACATGGGCCCCTGGACTGTGCTGGTCCCAATCCAAATCATTAATGGAACATGTAGTGAGATGTGCTTATAGTATTGGTGTAACATCTAAAGTAGCATCTGTAGTTCATGACTTGTTGGCTTGGCTCCAGATGTCACCTCAGGCTCATAGACCTTGCTGTAAGACTGAGGACTCCTAAACACATATTTTAGCAAAAACAGGGAAGTAAGAGTTGTGATGAGTCACATTTCTCTATTACATTCAAACCTAATTTCAGGTCTTGCTGATGGATGCATATTCATCATTGGGGCTGGCCCTCACGAGGTGGTAAATTTCTGAGCTTGTTGAATGGAGTGTATCATTTCAGACTGTGGGGCACGTATACAATTTTTAATGTTTTGTTCCACTGTGTGAAAAGGTGCCTTAAATAGAAAGCCATGACCACAGGGAACAGGTTGGGCTAGAACAATTCTTCCCTGATGTGCTAGTTTTCTACTTTCATGGAGTGTGTGTGTGTGTGTGTGAGAGAGAGAGAGAGAGAGAGAGAGAGAAGAGAGGGAGCGAGGGAGCACATAAAATAGTTCTCTTCTCCCCGTCTGTACTCTGAAGAGCCCATTTTGTTACTTCAGGATCTTACCACTTCATTCTGTCGCGTGTGTAGACCAAGCCTCATTACTTGTTGCATCAAGTAATGATTCAGATGAGCCATCACAGATTCATCGACACACAGAGAACATTCACACCACTTGATGTCTCTGTTGATTACTTTATAGCTCCTGACTTGAATGTGTGAACTCATGCCACTGAAAAGCTCTGTGAGGTGATCAGAAAGTTCTGTCTGTGGTGGCTTTATTGCAGACCTGGTGATGAATGTGGTTTTGTGAAGGAGGAGACAAAGAAGTTATCACTTTCTAATGCTGGATCTGGTTTCTGTCCCCATGGGTTTACAGCTGCTGTGCTTTTATGTTTTGAGCAGAGTTCTTCTCACAAAACACTTCATAAAAGCTTACAGAACAATCTGGATATGGGAGGTTATAATATATTCTCTGACATTGTAAAGGTCTGACGTGCACAACCATAATTCTCATGTGGGGATTGCTTGGCTGAGGAAGATGCCTGTCACAGACAAGAAATCCTCACAATCGGTGAGCCTGGAGCCTGTCAATTGGTGGTAAACTCATCAAGGTATATAACCTACTAGACAATATTTACCCACCTCATGTGGACTGTTTGCTGAATTGCCCCAATGTTTGTCGTTCTCCTGCATTAGTAATCTCTCCAGTCAAATACTTTTCTGAATAAAGAAGCATATCTTAGTGATAGCTGAACTCTCCCCAGTTGGCTGTGATTGCAACAAGTCTGGTGCGTGGTGCAATAGGGCCTAGCCGCCACTGTGCCATAAACTTCAGCATGCTTCCCTGACTCTTCTGCTCACCACCGCTTCATATGGGATAGGTTTTGTAATTATTTAATGGCTTTCCTCGGCAAGTGTTTTGGAAAAAAGAAAAATGCATCTGTTCCCTAAGAATTCTCTTCCGGCTTACAGTGTGACGCATGGGCCCTGATGGTGCCACACTGATGACACTTACTGTGTTGCTGCTTGGGAATTGTAGCTCCCAGTATCGCTCCCTGTTTCCAAAGACAAACATAGCTGGAAACAAGAGAAGGTTTTAGATCTGGAAGGGGGTGGTGGGGAACACAACAATTACTACGTAAGATATTTTGCAACTAACAAGCAAGATCATTAACCCAGGTAGAGAAGATATTCACCACATGACATGTAAGGTCTCTTGGTTGGGTGAACTGGTCACATAGTTCATAGCAGTCACTGGAGTTTTAGCAAGGGTAAGGGCTTAACATTAAGGAAATTCTGTGTGTGAACGTACAAAGCAGTTGGCTTTGTAGTTCACACAGTTTTCATAACGATCAGTCGAGTCTTTGTGAAAGCAGCGGGGTTGATTTAAACACTTTCACACTTGTGTCCATAAAACAGCTGGCTTGTGTGCTGACCATGGCTCATATTTTATTTTGAGGTGGAGAAGAATTTTGGAGGGCATAGTGACTTCTTTCATGGAAATTGGTGCTCAATCTTTAATACATCTTAATACATGAGTTAACAAACTTAATACACGAGATTCATCGCCACACATTCATCGGACAAACTCATATTCCAAGCCAGTTGATTGTGAGTTCTGGCAACACTCTTTATAATGAAATGATACCTGTTACTGTTAATGAAATGATATTGTTACTATTCATTGTTACATAGATCTAAGTATGCAGAGGTTAACAAACAAGCAGACAGTGCAGTCTTATGCATATTACACAGAATTACGTCCCATTAAGTTCAACGGAGCTTACTTCCAAGTAAGTGTACATAAGATTTCAGCCTGAGTTAGAGAAAGAGATGCCCAAAAAATAAGGTCACAATCCCACTGGAATTAAGCACACTTAAAATTTAAATACTCTGATTTTTGAGGGAAAAGATGAAGTTCATTCTTCATTCTTCCATTTGGGATGCACAAACGTTGATTTTTTTCATGTGCTCTATAAGAGAGCAAACAAAATCCTCACAGGTGCTTGAAGCACCTGCTATCCTCATCACTTCCCCCTGCCCACCCCCCAGGACCCACCAAACTTAACCAAGGCAAAAGGGGGGGGGCTTCTTCCTGGAGGAAATGAATGTAAATACCATCACTTTCCTGCTAGGACTCTTAATACCTAGCCCCCTCCTCAGTGGGAAAAATAATGTTCCACTGAGGAGCTAAAGTACCAGCCATCTTTTCCACCTCACCCTGAACCAGGTAGGTTTGGGTGGGCCCTTGGGGTGCAGGTGAAGTTTGCAGGCATTGAAGGTGTGGGTCGAGCGGTCCCTACTTAACCCACCCCTATGTGTGAGAAATTGCATTTCTCACAGCATTCCTCATCTCCATTGAAATGAATGGGTACCTCAACTTTTTACTGGATCGAGCCCTAAATTCGTCTCTCAGATGAAGAAAAGACTAATGCCTCTTCACCGGCCATGAGATTGAGAATTTAGCCCAAGAATAGTCTGTAAACATCAACTGACTTGTCTGTGTACTACCTTGCTGAGTTATTCTCAGGATTGGAGTGTAGATGGATATCTACCACATGGTGAATGTAAAAATTAATGGGGCAGAAAAGAGGTTAGATTCCTCTTGCATATTCCATGCACAGTTTAGTTAATGTGCCAATAATAAGATAAGTCCACTTTCTTGTTTATAAGAGTTAAAAGTGGCCCTCCTTCCGTCCCAATATAATAAGTTCCATTAGGAAGACTTGCCTAGTCATCAAATGGCTGTTTGCATGTGGCTTTGTACAGTATTTGCAAGATTTAGGTTTTGATAGTTGGCCAGCCAGCTTTAGGAATAGATGACCTCATTACTGCTGAGCAGTGATTAAAGATCAGCAGGGTATGTTTACTCCTTTGAGCAGCTGCCTCCAGTCCAGATGGACTGGAAATGAAATTTCAGTGACTGTTTTTTTGGGGGGTGTAAAGCGGGCTCACTCTTCGTTAGTGGTGCGAAATCACTTTGGATGCAGTTGTGTGTGTGTTGAAGCGGTGTGTGTGTACTGATAAGAGCTCCTCCATTCAACATTCTTAAATATGCCTGTCCTGTACATCAGGAGTGGGCAGAACAGAAAGTAGATCTGCATCTACTCATAGCTCTCTGGGTAATTTGCCATAGATGATCAGCAAGGATTTCTTGACTCCCAGTCATTTAACAATAGCAGCAACAAATTGACTTCCCTTCCACCCTAAATATACTGCTGCAATGAAGAAAGCTTGGGATAAGCAGGAGTAGAGTTTTGTGTGTAAGTAAGCTCCGCTCAGTTCTGGTACGCAAAACAAATTCCTAGGCTCAGAAGTCAAGTCCTTAATTCTAAGTGTATGTCTTTTTCACCAGGCTCCAGTTGATCGATCTCGGGCTTCAAGTAAAAAACAAAGTAGATCCTGCAAGCCTGAAGTCTGCTGTCCCCTGCTGTACGTAGGGATGGACGAAAGTCCCTTACCTGATCCCGACGCTTGCCTCGTGGTGGGGGGGAGGTGCTCCATCCCTCCCCCCGAAATTCTGGCCGGGGGGGGAGGCGCCCCATCCCTCCCCGCCGAAATTCTTCCTGAAAATTTCTTTTCTTTTCAGTCAGCCATGATAGGCTACGTAAAGATTTACGTAGCCTATCACGGCTGACTTTGAAAATCTAGCCATGATAGGCTACGTAAATCTTTACGTAGCCTATCACTTTTTTTTTTTTTTTTACACTTTACTTTTTTCTTTCAGGGCTGGGGAGACGGGGCGCTCCCCCCTGGCCAGAATTTCAGCGGGGAGGGATGGGGCGCCTCCCCCCGGCTAGAATTTCGGCTGGGAGGGGCGGGGCACCTCCCCACCTGCCAAGAATTTCGGGGGGAGAACCGGAGCGCCTCCCCCCCCAAAAGCTGCGGGACCAGGTAAGGGACTTTCGTCCATCCCTAGGTACGTCACTTTCGAGGGAGCCGTGGTTTTAGATACTGCATCCCAGGATTGACTAGGCCTGTATAACTTGCAATTCATTGAGCTGAACACAGCCCACCAGCCACATACTGTGGCCAACCTGGGGCCTCTTTACACCTCTAATGTTGTGGAGATGGCCCTGTACAGCCGCCATTGTGCGCAACATTAAATAGACGAGAATTATGGAGCCCCTATTTTGCATAAACATGGTGTTTTGCAGCAAGGAACAGGTGGCAGTGGGGTGCTCCTGGAACATGCGGTGCTTGACAAGTGTGCACACAAGTGCCCTGCAGCTCGGCAAGCAGGGGCTGGGTGCAGGTGTGTCTGCTGGATTCCTGGTTCCAGTTGGGCACTTGTGTCATCCATTGTTATAACCTATAAAGCTGCATACAGCTTGGGACCAGGCTACCTGAAAAACCATCTTCTCCCCGATGAGCCTGCCTGGGTTTTAAGATCCCTGGGAAAGGCCCTTCTCTCTGCCCTGCCACAATCAGAGGCACGTTTATTGGGAGCATGAGAGAGCGCCTGCTCTTGGCTGCTCCCAGGTACTGGATCTCCCTGCCATGGGTGGCCAGGCTGACTCCATCTTTGTTGTCCTCCTGGCAGCAGGCAAAGACATTTTTATTCAAACAGGCTTTTGGCTTTTAATCTGACTCTGCCGAAGTCAGTTTTAATTGGTGGGTGCTGTTTATTTCTTTTTTAAAATGCGTTTTTAATTGTGTTGCTTTTATGTTTTCATTATAATTTTGTAGTTTATCTTGCTTTGTTGTTAGCTGCTTCAAGCACTATTTTGTAATGGAAAGGTGGGATATATATTTAATAAATAAATAATAAACTTCAGTTTGTAGGATGACTTCTGGATAAACTCTGTAGATTGTGATTAAGGTTTCCTGTCTATATATATTGCAGATTCTAAAGCGGTGTAAGACTCCTTCCCACTCCTCAGGGCAACCCCTGGGACCACAATTATAATTTATTAAAGGTCCTTAGTTCCCCATCACAGAATTCCTAGCAGTGTCAAACTACAATTCCCCGAATTTGGGGGAGGAAGCCATGATAGTCAAACAGATTTTAAAAATCTATAGAAGTTTGAAGCACAGCAATGTCTGGATGTGAAATAACTCATCGTTTCCACTCCCCCGCCCGGGTCAGACATGGCTCTGTCACTGGTTACTCAGTGTGCACAGGCTGCGGTCTGTGCACACTGTCTTGGAAATGACCCCACTGAACATAATGGGACTTGCTTCTGGGTTGGCATGCGTAGGATTGCACTGTTACTCTTCCTCTTCTAGACTATATGTCTTTTCTTTGCTAGTACTGACCCTTTCTACACTTAACACAAGGAAACACTTGAAATATGAAATGATATCAAGGCTGCACTTTAAAAGTGATACTGCGTATCTGTGCCAAAAAGATATCTTCTGAATTGTTATTAGGATGCTACATGCGATTGGGCTGTCAGATAGAAAAAGATGAGAACTGTATGAAAAGCATCGAGTATGAATAATGTCTATAAGCTGAATTGTGGGTATATTATTCCAAGACAATGCCTGCTTTAGCACCTAGCAGCAAAAATATCTTGGTATCATCTCTGTGCATGAATTACTCAACACTTTCATATCTCCATGTAAAGTGAAATGTAATAAAAAAAACTGCTTTGCACATACATTAATTATCTATTAAGACACATTAATATACATGAAAGGTCACATAATATTATGGTTACATTTAAAACAATTGTACAATTTATGCATTATTTATATCTAAGTAAACACACGGAGTTAATGATGTTCCCTTCTTTATGAAATTGTGATTTAAGCGCTAATTTGTTGGGGTCTCTCAGTAGTAAGTTAATAAAATATTAAGTCCTCCCCACCACCACCCAAAGGGACCGTAGTTTTGTAGTGGTGATAATTGCAATCACCGCTACTAACAAAACTTAGTATTGGTTAGATGGAAATATTTGAACACATATTAGTTGTGGAACAATCCTGTAGACAAGATGAACCTAACAAACCAGCTTATTAAAAGGCAGAGGGCAGCACCTTTAACATCTTGATTGGGAGAAAGTAGAGGACAGGTTGCATGTGTTGGGGGAACTTCCCCATGGTAGAAGACTGGGATGTGTAATGGTTATGCTTCATCCTCACCTCACTAATGTTGCCGTCACCAGCCCAACACTAAGTCCATTTTGATTTAGGACTGCCTGTTGGAGTCGCTTTTGCCTTCTCCCAGTAGTGACAAAATGACCTTGCCAAAGCAGAAATAGCTGTCAGGCTAGGCCTGGGGTCATTGGTGGCCCATACCCAAATGAAAGCCTGGAGGGAACTAGCTCAGGCTCTCTGAGGTCAGCAGCTGGAGCTGGCTGACGCATGAAGTGCAGCAAGGAGAAAGTACTGCTATGTCAACCAGGCAGAGAACCAGTCCCCTAGTATTCGTCGTGCATGCGGCCCCAATTCCGATCAGGACCACCATGCACCAGGAGAGAGGATTAAACCTTCCCCTCCCTGTTCCCCCCTCTAATCCTTCCCTTCGGGAGGGGGGGGGTTAAAAAAAGAAAACACCCTCCATTGACACCAGTGGATGCTTTTTTCTTTGTTTTATCACCCCCACCCCCTGGAAGGAAATTTCAGTGAAAACCATGATGGGTGGGAAGGTGTAGCCCCCCCCCCCAATGTGTGGTGGTCCAAATCTGAATCAGGGCCATGCGTACTTGTTGTTGTTCAGTTGTTAAGTCATGTCCGACTCTTCGTGACCTCATGGATCATAGCACACCAGGCCTTCCTGTCCACCGCTCTCTCCCGGAGTGTGCTGAAGTTCATATTCATTGCATCCGTGATGCTATCTAGCCATCTCATCCTCTGCCGTCCCCTTCTCCTTTTGCCTTCAATCTTTCCCAGCATCCATCAGGGTCTTTTCCACTGACTTTTCTCTTCGCATTAGGTGGCCAAATATTTGAGTTTCAGCTTCAGTATCTGTCCTTCCAATGAGCAGTCAGGGTTGATTTCCTTTAGGATTGACTGATCTGACCTTCTTGCAGTCCAGGGGACTCGTACGAGTCTTCTCCAGCACCACAATTCGAAAGCATCAATTCTTCGGCGCTCAGCCTTCCTTATAGTCCAGCTCTCACAGCCATACATTGCTACTGGGAAAACCATAGCTTTGAGTAGAAGGACCTTTGTCGGCAAGGTGATGTCTCTGCTTCTTACTATGCTGTCTAGGTGTGCCATAGCTTTCCTCTCAAGGAGCAAGTGTCTTTTAATTTCATGGTTACAGTCACTGTCTGCGGTGATCTTGGAGCCCAAGAAAATAAAATCTGTCATTGCTTCCATTTCTTCCCCTTCTGTATGCCAGGAAGTGATGGGGCCAGATGGCATGATCTTCGTTTTTTTAATGTTGAGTTTCAAACCAGCTTTTGCACTCTCCACTTTCACCCTCAACAAGAGGCTCTTTAGATCCTCTTCACTTTCTACCATTAGGGTGGTATCGTCTGCGTATCTGAGGTTGTTGATAATTCTCCTGGCAATCTTAAGTCCGACCTGTGATTCATCCAACCTGGCGTTTCTCATGATGTACTCTGCGTATAAGTTAAATAAGGAGGGAGACAATATACAGCCTTGTCGTACTGCTTTCCAATTTTGAACCAATCGGTTGTTCCATGTCTGGTTCTTACTGTTGCTTCTTGGCCCTCGTACAGGTTTCTCAGGAGACAGGTAAGATGGTCTGGTACTCCCATCTCTTTAAGCATTTGCCAGAGTTTGTTGTGATCCACACAATCAAAGGCTTTAGTGTAGTCAATGAAGCAGAAATAGACGTTTTTCTGGAATTCTCTTGCTTTCTCCATGATCCAGCGAATGTTGGCGATTTGATCTCTAGTTCCTATGCCTCTTCGAAACCCAGCTTGTACTTCTGGTAGTTCTTGGTTCACATGCTGCTGAAGCCTAGCTTGTAGGATTTTGAGCATCACCTTGCTGGCATGTGAAATGAGCGCAATGGTGCGGTAGTTTGAACACTCTTTGGCGTTGCCCTTCTTTGGAATTCGAATGTAAACTGACCTTTTCCAGTCTTGTGGCCACTGTTGAGTGTTCCAGATTTGTTGGCATATTGAGTGCAGCACTTTAACAGCATCATCTTTTAGGATTTTATATAGCTCAGCTGGAATACTGTCATCTCCGCTAGCTTTGTTGTTACTAATGCTTCCTAAGGCCTACTTGACTTCACTCTCTAGGATGTCCGGCTCAAGTTCAGTGACCGCGCTATCATGGCTATCGAGGACATTCAGATCTTTCCTGTATAGTTCTTCTGTGTATTCTTTCCACTTCTTCTTAATCTCATCTGCTTCTGTTAGGTCCCTGCCTTTTTTGTCCTTTATCATGCCTGTCTTTGCACAAAACGTTCCCTTGAGATCTCCGATTTTCTTGAAGAGATCTTTAGTCTTTCCCATTCTGTTGTTTTCCTCGATTTCTTTGCATTGTTCATTTAAGAAGGCCTTCTTGTCTCTCCTTGCTATTCTCTGGAACTCTTCATTCAGTTGGATATATCTTCCCCTTTCTCCCTTGCTTTTCACTTCCCTTCTTTCCTCAGCTACTTGTAAAGCCTCTTTGCTTTCTTGTATTTCTAGGTATGTATGAAAATCACTTACCTTTCAGGGATGCTGATGGTGCAGGGGGAGGTGTTCCATCCCTCCCCCCGGAATCCTCGCCGACCTGCCAGCAGCTGGACATCCAGCCACTGGCTAGCAGGGACGCAAATGGCGGCGGCCGTAGCCGCTGCCGTTTGCGTCCCTGAAGTCAGCCGTGATAGGCTATGTAAATGTTTACGTAGCCTATCACGGCTGATTAAAAAAAACACACAAAAAAGCGTGTACGCAAATGGTGGCGCACATGGGCGCCGCCATTTGCATTCCTTATTTTGGCACATCTTAGTCTACGTAAACATTTACGTAGACTAAGATGGCGAAAATAAGGGGAACGCAAATAGCGTAGCATCGACACTATTTGCGTTCCCCTTATTTTCGCCGTCTTAGTCTACATAAATGTTTACGTAGACTAAGACGTGCCAAAATAAGGAACGCAAATGGCGGCACCCATGGGCGCCGCCATTTGCGTACACGCGTTTTTGTGTGTGTTTTTTTTAAGTCAGCCATGATAGGCTACGTAAAGATTTACGTAGCCTATCATGGTGTTTTGTTTTTTTTTTTAAACCTGGAAATGGCGGTGGCAGCCGGTCGGAAGATCGGCTGCTGCAGCCGCCGCCGAACCGCTGCCAGAGCCGCCGCCTCCAGGAAGATCCGCCCCAGGTAAGTCCCGTCCTGGGGGGGGGGTGGGCTGTTCCGCCACCAATTTCGGGGGGCCGAATGCACTGGCATTCGGCCTTCCTGAGATCCATGGTGGAACTTTCGTACATCCCTATGCATTTCTTTTTCTTTGGGATGGATTTAGCTGCTGCCTCCTGAACAATGTTACGGACCTCCGTCCATAGTTCCTCAGGCACTCTGTCTATCAGGTCTAATCCCTTAAGTCTATTCATCACCTCCACTGTATATTCATAAGGGATATGATTTAGGTCATACCTGAATGGTTTAGTGGTTTTCCCTACGTTCTTCAATTTAAGCTGAAATTTTGCAAGAAGCAGCTCATGATCTGAGCCACAGTCAGCTCCAGGTCTTGTTTTTACTGACTGTATAGAGCTTCTCCATCTTTGGTTGCAAAGTACATAATCAATCTGAATTCAATATTGACCATCTGGTGATGTCCATGTGTAGAGTCGCCTCTTGTGCTGTTGGAAAAGAGTGTTTGCTATGATCAGCATGTTCTCTTGGCAAAACTCTATTAGCCTTTGTCCTGCTTCATTTTGTACACCAAGGCCATGCTTGCCTGTTATCCCGGTGATTTCTTGACTTCCTACTTTAGCATCCCAATCCCCATCTTTTTTTGGTGTTAGTTCTAGAAGGTGTTGTAGGTCTTCATAGAACCGATCAACCTCAGCTTCTTCGGCCTCAGTGGCTTGGGCATAGATTTGAATTACTGTGATGTTGAATGGTTTGCCTTGGATTTGTACTGAGATCATTCTATTGTTTTTGAGATTGTACCCCAGTACTGCTTTTCCCACCCTTCTGTTGACTATGAGTGCTACTCCATTTCTTCGAAGGGATTCTTGCCCACAGTAGTAGATATGATGGTCACCTGAATTAAATTCGCCCATGCCTGTCCAATTTAGTTCGCTGATTCCCAAGATGCCGATGTTCAATCTTGCCATCTCATGTTTGACCACCTCCAACTTACCTTGATTCATTGATCTGACATTCCAGGTTCCTAAACAATATTGTTCTTTACAGCATCGGATTTTCTTTTCACCACCAGACACATCCACAGCTGAGTGTCCTTTCGGCTTTGGCCCCGCCGCTTCACTCTTTCTGGTGCTACTTGGCACTATTCCCTCTGCTCTTCCCCAGTAGTATATTGGACACCTTCCGACCTGAGGGGCTCACCTTCCGGCATCATATCTTTTAGCCTTGTGATACGTTCCATGGGGTTTTCTTGGCAAGAATACTGGAGTGGGTTGCCATTTCCTTCTCCAGTAGACCACATTTTGTCAGAACTCTCTGCCATGACCTGTCCGTCTTGGGTGGCCCTGCACGGCATAGCTTGTGGCTTCACTGAGTTACGCAAGCCCCTTCGCCACAACAAGGCAGTGATCCATGAAGGGGTATGTGTACTTACACTAGGGTAAATAAGAAGTTAACCTTCAGCTACATGCTACACAACTAGCGTAATGTGTAGTTTGGCTCTCCAGGATGATAGACAGAGGTTCTGAGAGCATCTCAGCAAGTTCCTTTACCACCATAGGATGCAATTAATCTCAAGCTGAGGACTTATAGCTAGGCATTTCCTGAAAAAACTCTTAGCAATCTGGAACTGGAGTCCTCCTGACACCTTACTAGTTATGCTACTTATGCACAATAGGAGTCCCTGATTTTAGGCACGCTGTGTGGAATGCTGTTAATAGCTCTGGACTTGGTAAATGGGATTAAGTTAACTGGAATGAACTTCTCCTAAAAGTATTTGTCAAAGTGCCCATAGTGAATAGGTGCAATGGGCTATATTAGGCATAAGTAAAATTTTAAAGAGTTTAGGGCTCTGGACAAATGAGAAAGGAGGTTTGGGATAATGACCCAGGAAGAGGGACCACACAAGACAAGCTACCAGGCAAAAAACCCAAAACAAAGACCAAAAAGAAACTACTACAACAACAAACTCCACACATAGTCATACTTGGAGCAGATCTGTTGAAATCCGGCTAGGTGATATTCAACCTGTTCTGGAGGGGGTTGCACTCCCCCTAAAGGATCAGGTTCGTAGTTTGGGGGTGCTCTTGGATCCAGAACTGTCACTTGAGGCACAGGTGAACCTAGTGGCATGGAGCACTTTTTACCAGCTTAGGCTGGTATACCAACTACGCCCTTATCTGGACAGAGATAGCCTAGCTATAGTTATCCATGCTCTGATAACTTCTCGTCTGGATTACTGCAATGCATTATACATGGGGGCTGCCTTTGAAAACGGTCCGGAAACTTCAGCTGGTCCAAAATAGGGCAGCAAGATTGTTAACAGGGACTGGCCTGCGAGCTCATTTTACGCCAGTACTTTTCCAGCTGTACTGGCTGCCAGTCCATTTCCGGGCCCGATTCAAAGTGCTGGTGTTAACATTCAAAGCCCTTAACGGCTTGGGGCCAGGTTACCTGAAGGATCGCGTCCTCCCATATGTGCCTGCCCGGACCTTAAGATCATCGTCAGGGGCCCTTCTCCGTGAGCCCCTGCCAAAGGAAGTGAGGCAGGTGTCTACTAGGAGCAGGGCTTTTTCTGCTGTGGCACCCCGGCTCTGGAATGAGCTCCCTAGTGAGGTTCACCAGCACCTACATTGTATTCCTTTCGGCACCAGGTGAAGACCTTTTTATTTTTCCAGGCATTTTAGCATTTTAGCTTTGCTGTTTTAAATCTGTATTTTAAACTCCTTCACTGCTGCTAGGGTTGGTGGAGAATTTCTCCCCGAAACTTCGGGGGGCCAAGCGCCAACGTGTTCGGCCCCCCGAACAAGTTTCGGGGAGAAATTCTCCGCACCCCTCCCGGGACGGGACTTACCTTTGGCGAATGTCCCTCCCAGCGGTGGGTCTGGCCGGCGGTTCGGCGGGTGTTCGTCCGGGGCAGGAGCGGCAGCCGGTCTTTTGACCGGCTGCCGCCGCCGCCATTCCAATCAAAGAAAAAAAACAACACCCCCCCGTGATAGGCTACGTGACGATTAACGTAGCCTATCACGGCTAGATTTGCAAAGTCAGCCGTGATCGGCTACGTAAATCGTCACGTAGCCTATCACTGGGGGCGTTTTTTTTTTTTTTTTTTTAACTTTTTAGTTCGCGGCCGGGCGAGGCAAGGCGCCTCCTCCCCGGCCTGAATTTCGGCCGGGCGAGGCGGGAAGCCTCCCCCCCCCGGCCTGAACTTCGCGGGGGGAGCAGCGAAGCACCTCTCCCCCACCGCGAACAAACTTCAAGGACAGGTAAGTGACTTTCGTCCATCCCTAACTGCTGCTAGGTTTTATTGTGGTTGTATTGTTATATTGTGGTTTTAATGTTCTATATATTTTAAATGGTTTTATTGTGTGTTGTTTGGTTTTAATTTCTGTGAACTGCCCAGAGAGCTTCGGCTATTGGGCCGTATAGAAATAAATAAATAAATAAATAGGGCTTAAGTTAGTCATGACTACTTTTAAGTTCCACTGATTTCAGTGGGTCCACTCTCAATATGACTACATCTAGATCGAACTTCTTGAAAATAATGCAAGGGTCCCCAACCTGTGTGGGTTGGTGGGCACATTTGAAATTTTGAGTGTCATGGGCACTCTCACAAAATGGCTTCCATGGAGGGGCTTGCCCACTCAATGGCTCCCACCATGGTGGGCATGATCAATCATAAAACACTCATTTCCCAGAAGGCAACTGGTGAGGCTAAAAGCGAAGTAACCTAAGAACAAGGCAGACTTGGGGTCTGAGCTTCAAACCACAAAATTACCCAGAGAAACATGGCACTGGAGGGCAGCACCCTGCTTTGCAGCATGCCAGCCTCCCAGTTAGAAAAAAACAGTTAAATCTTAAGAAATAAAATTAAAATTGGGAAGGGCAGGGACCCTGGCAGGCACCAGGAGAGGTGCACACAGGCACCTAGAAGCAAAGCATGGTAACCGTGCAGACTGTCTTGCACAATTACAGGTTGCAAATTGTCTGTAACCACACACACACACACGAACGCACCCCATTCATCCTTAGCCTCCATCTGTGAAAAGGGAATGATGACTGACTTCAAAGAGCGTTACACTGTCAACAGGATTAAAAATTTCAAAGCACATTAAAAGTTCCCTATTAACATGATAGAAAACTGCATCTAGGGAAGTGTGTTTGTGTGTGGGTGTGGGCGGGTGGGTGCGTGGGGTCAGGCCTGGCTTTAGCAGTCTTGCTTGGGGAACATGTATTTGCAGCCCCTTTATGACTGATAAAATATGGTGTGATCAAGCCAGTCTGAAAAATGTCTAGCCTTAACTAAAAACAAACATCAGTTAGGCAATTTCATTTGATTGTTGCCCTCATCTTAATAAACGATGGGATGGAGAGGTATATCTTTTATCATTAGGAACACCATTACGCTCTTTTTCTTTCTACCAGCAAAAACACCGACACTTCTGAAATAGCTTCAAATGATGATTTCATTTTTTTAAGTTAATGATTTCCAATGCTCTTGTTTTGGATCTTCATCAGTTCCTCTAAGCCTTTCATCTTTCTTTCTCTAGACCAGATACTCTTCCATAAGTCATAAGACCACTATATTAAACAAAAAGAAAAGACCCCGTTCTGTGATGTGTCGCAGTCTCTTACGATCAGTTATCTTAAAGTGGGTTATATGGATTTGGTACCTTACAGCGTGCAGATAGCTGCTCTCCATTGTGATTATGAGGACAGCGGGGAGCAAGGCAGTCGCAGCAGGCCTGGATGCAAATGAGCTTCTCCGAATGGGTTGAGGGAATCATATTTCTTCTTTAAAATGGTTATTGGCATGAGCAGTTATTTTGTTTATCGGCCTTGGCAATACACCCATATAGCTTTTTTAATGTTTGCAAATGCAAAAAAAAATATCAGAAAAATCATACAGCTTGTTCAAGCAATTACGAGAAGTTAAGTGATTCAGTCTTTCATACCGAAGATCTAACATTCAATTCTTCATTGCTTCTTTGCTGTTTGAGTGCAATGAGGGACAGCTTCTTCTTTTTTTAAAAAAAAAATTCTCACTCTTCCCTCTCCGATGTCTGTAGCCTGTGATAGCTATTTATAGCTGACTTTTCCACTAACGGCTTATCTTGCTGCCTGTGATGAGTACAAATCAAATTGGCTCCAAGTGATCAGGCAGGGAAACTTTTATGAATGGGAAGAGTGAAGGTGATTCTTTTTCATACAGCCAGGCCATGGATGTGCCACATATGACTTAACATGGGTATGTGGGTTGGCAAAGTAGGCAAATAGATTGTGGTGACTTGTTTGCAAAACTGATTTAAAGCATCCATATAGGCTAGGGATGGACGGAACACTTACCTTCCGTTCTGTTCTGTTTTCTGCTGGGGGGGGGAGGCAATCTGTTCCTCCCCCCCGGAATCCTCTGGAGCGGCTGCGCTCTGGGTGGATTCTACGGAGCCGCACACCAGCTCCGTACCGCTGGCGATACGGTATTGGCGGCTGCCATTACCGTATCACCACCGCTACAGAGCTGGTGTGCCATTCCGCCTGAAATCCTCCTGGAGCAGAGGTAAGTGATCCCTTCCGCCATGGATTCTGAAGGCTGGATTCCAAAGTATCTGGCCTCATTTGAGTGCACGACAGAATTCTTTAACATCCCTAATAGGGACTCAGAAATACTAACTTTGTAATGATTAAGGACCAATTCACACTATGGGCTTCTTCACATGGAGCTTTTATCCTGCTATTGAGATTGGTTACTCACAGAAGTTTGCAGGTCCTTTAGATGACATCATCAACCTCCAGGGCATCTCTAGCAGTAAATGACCTTTATTTCGTTTTTTAAAAGATCAGAGATAATGAGCTATCAAATTACAGTGTTTGAGTTCTGCTTGAGTTCCCCCATGGAAAAGGAAAAGCCGCAATAAGAGGATCTAGATCACAGCACCATCTAGCGGCTGTATAATGAAACATATGGAAGACTCAGATAAGGGGGAAAATGGGGTGCGGGGGGGAGGAAGTGCGTGCAAAGGGAGTCTGTTGTGATCCTGCATTTAAAATGGAATCAGAGAAACCTATTTTAAATCATGTGGGATTTTAGTCTGGTGTAATGCTCTGTATTTAGCATTTGTGTGAACAGCCCTGACTGTCCATGGGTACTTGCTCACATCAACAAATATAATGTGTCACTAGCAGAGCATTGGTCCCCATGATGGCTGGAAAAGTGGTGATTTTAAATTCAACTAAACCAAGCTGATCTAAACTGTCTCCAGGTTCTGCCACTGAAACCATGGACTGGGTAAGTGATGATTGGAGTCCTTCCATTGGCTGTAAGGCTGCACCCACTTACCTGGGAGTAAGCCCATTGAACTCAATTGGATTTATTGCTGAGTACACATGCATAGCATTGCTCTGGCTTGTTTACTGTGTTTTTGGCCCATTTGTACACTTAGTTTAGGGGTGGGCAACTTCCAGGGATCTGGGGCTATTATTGCCCCCAGGAGCCTCCATGGGCCACATCCACGCAACTGCAAGAAATGGCAATGTGCTGCTGATGTCATGGCCCCACTGAAGGAATCCTCCTCAGAGGAAGAGCTAGAGCTCCCAGAAACCCAGGGCACTGCAGATCAGTCACTGTCACCAGACCAGGAGGAGCCTGGGGCCTCTGGGGAGATGGCTGCAGGTCCATCCCTGGCAGGGGGAAGGGACTCTGCCTCTGAGGCAGAGGCTGAGCAGCCCCCAGGAGCATCATTGCCTTAAGTGACAGGCCAGTAGGGCTCATGTGAGAAGGAGCATGTGAAGGACTCCTCAGGAGAAAGTGACTCCTCATGAGTAGGTCTCTGACCAGAGGGCTCTAATGTGTTGCAGCTGAGTCCTGGGTGGGGCTCAGGCAGGTTTTGGTGTTAAAAGCCTGCAGCCTCTGCTTAGCCAGTAGTGGGAATAATGTCTTTACTAGTTATTATTATCTTGTTGGTTTTTTGTGTTTGTGCTCTGATTGATCCTCCATGTTATTTGCCTTGGACTCCTGTGTCACTCTGCTTCTTGGGCTGTGCATTGTATCTGACTGTCTAGTTGTGCTTTGACTTTTGCTGCTCTTCAGACCCCTCTTTGGATTGCTCCCTTTTGCCTGAAAAAACTGTGCTTTTGACCATGGCCTACTGTTTGAGTTGCTTTTGGGTTGCCCCTTAGTTGAAAATGAGCCTTATCCAGCCATAGCAGGATGGTAATCTTTGATGACAACTTGCTACAGAAGGCTAAAATGGCCAAGTTTAGCTTAAAAGCAAGCTAAATTGGCCATTTTAGCCTTCCATAGTGTTGAAATTTGGTGGCAAACTGGCAATGTTTTTGCCACTACCACCAAGAATTTTGGTGGTGGGGACAGTGATGGTGGCTGTACTGGGGGTGGGGGGTGGCATGCAGGTTGTGAGCTGTGTGCTGCTGACCCCTAATTTAGTTGAATGAAGTGGTAAAGCTTTTCCTGGACTGTATGAGTTATGAGAGCAGATGGGGCACTGAATGTTTAGGTGGTCACCTATGGAAAAAGGAATACCTTCCACATAGAAAATCAGATATTGTAAAGGGTTTTATCATAACTTTCTTCATATGCTGTTTTTCTTTGTGTGTTGAGGTTTTTTTTCCCTGTGGGTGAGCACCCAGACATTCAGTACCTAGCTGTACTCTTTACTGGTACAGTCCAGGAAAAGCTTTACCATTTGATTTTTTTTGTACTCTTCATTCTCTTTCTTCCTGATTTTAAATGGGAGACAATGGAATTTGCTGCAAAATCACATAAAGCAGTATAGATGTCAGATTTATAGTGTTCTTTATCTGCATTTGCAGGATGTCTGAGTCGTTAAAGATCTGAGATGGCTTCAGTTTGACAATGTTCATAACAAAAATGAGGAGGTGCATGGCCTACATTCATTCTTCCAGCTGAGTATTACTTGATATGTGTCAAAAGTTGATATTCTTACTTTTGGTTCACACAGCTCACTCTTTTTTAGCAACTACATTGCACTTGAAGATCTGCTTCTAGATAATGTATGAGCAGGCTCTGAAGATACAGCCTTAAAGAGTAATGCCATTGTTTCAATTACTAGATATTCTTTTTTGGAACTGCTTTCTCATGAACTTAATATGTGCTCTCCCAATGTTGCTTTTGAGAATATCGGATGATGTTGATGAGAATCAACAGAGGTTTTATTTCTGATTTTCTCCCTCTTTTTGTTGTTGTTAAGAATAATATGTGTTGCAGTTTCCCTTGAGAATGGTTCTTGTGTTTTGATTTGTTTGTTTAAATTGCCTTGAAAGAAGGCATCTTGAAATCTATAAAGGAACAATAAAAAGCCACAGAGCCTTGTTACCTCTAAGGTAGGATATTTCTTTATTTGCAAACATTAAAGGGCCTCTACCTCTCCTTATGATTGTTGAACCTATTGTAAGCAATTACTGTTTAGTGGAAAAGTCAGATAAGAGCTCTTCTTCTTTACTTCTCCATATGAGTAATTTACCTCTCTAGATATAATCAGTGTTAAAGGTAGTGAAGTGCATAATAATTGCAGCGGTAGCAAGGTCTGTGAATCACTTTCAACTACTCACGTAGAGTAGGAACTCAATTATGTTTGTACAACGTCCAACAGGAGACACTTAGCTGATGCTGAGAGATGCTGTGTGATGGTACAATCTTTCCCTCCATTTCTTTGTCCATGAACCAAGGATGTAGCTTGCTCAGCCTTCCCCCAACCTGGTGCCCTCCAGATGTTTTAGATGACAATGCCTGGCATTCTTGACCATTGGCCATTCTGGCTGGGTCTGATGGGAGTTGCAGTCGAAAGCGTCTGGAGAGCACCAGATTGGGGAAGGCTGAGCTAGATACTAGTGTCCTAAACCATGAGTTCTTCCATGCCTAGGCCCACTCCGTTTTGTAGGTTTCTGTTTCTTGGTTGTAGTCCAGTCCTCCATCCTGCCCCTGGTAAACGATTGTTTCTATTTTGATCTCTCATCTGACGTTTGAAAAGATTTAGTACAGGCTTCACCAACCTGGTGCCAGTGGCCATACTGGCTGGGGATGCTGGGAATTGTAGACCAACACATCTGGAAGGCACCAGTTTTGGGAAGACTGATTTAGAGAATGTATCTTAAAAAAAAAAGTTAGCATGGGTTGCTAGAGTTACCATTCATCAGGTTTCAACCCCCTCCACTATGCCTCTATCGATTACATTTCAGAATGGGAAATAAATGCTGTAGTGCAGCCCTTCCCAACTTGGTGCCCTCCAGATGTTTTGGATGACAACTCCCAGCATTCCAGGCCATTGACCAAACTGGCTGAGGCTGATGGGAGCTGAACATTTGGAGTGCATAGGAATGCAGGCGTGTGACCATGAAAAGTCAGTGCAGTACTTCCTTTCCACCTCTGCTCACTAGGGATGTGCAAACTCACCCCCGTTCGGGTTCTCCGTAAGCTCTCCAGGCCCCTGTCCACACCTACCAGTCCCCGGACTGCACTCGAGCCCCTCCAATGCTCGGCAAGCAGCCCGCACTTACCCCAGCAGCCTCGTCGACCTCCACGGTCGCCATTTAAAAATAAAATAAAATGGCGACTGCAAAAATGCATGTTTTTGTATGCGTGAAAATGCAAATTTTTGCAAATGTGAATATTCTCATACATGAAATGTGCATTTTTGCAAAGGCACAGATTAGTGTGTGTGCCGAAATGTGCATTTTTCAGAAAATGCGCGCTTTTGCACATACACAAATATGTTCATTTGCAAAAATGTGCATTTTTGTGTGTGCACGAATTTGTGCATTTTTACGACCACCATTTTATTTCTCCAAAAATGGTGACCACGAAGCTTGACGAGGCCACTGGGATGAGTGCAGACTGTTTGTCAAGCACAGGCAGGGGGAAAGCAGGGGCAGGGAAGGAGTGAGGCTTGGGGGTGTGGGCAGGAGCGGGTCCGCCGGATTCCAGGACTGAATCAGGTGCCCGCACCATCTCTACTGCTCACTCCAGATGTTAACTGTGAATGTGTTTTGTGTTGTAGTTATTCTACAAGTATAAACAGTTCCATTAGGAACGTAGAAAGCAGCCTTCTGCTGAGTCAATCGGTTGATCTATCTCAGCATTCTACATGCTGATGAGTAGCAGCTCTCCAGGGTTTCCAGGTAGAATCTTCCCCAGTCCTACCTGAAGGTGCCAGGGATTGAACCTGGGGCCCTCTACATGCAAAGCAGGTGCTCTTACCAGTGGCAGCTGGTGGCTCTGATTTTGGTGGGGCTGTGAATCCAGTCTGGGTTTCAGTCAGAACCACCCAGAACTCTAAAGGAGCTGTCCAAGGGGCTGAACCATATCCCCAAAATAGTTTCAGCACCTTGGATAGCTCCTTTAGAGTTCTGGCTTGTTCTGACTGAAACCCAGAATGGATTCATAGCCCCACCAAAGTAGGAGCCACCAGTCTCCACTGGCTAATATCCCTGAATCACAATCCTTTCTGTGTGATGAAACATCATATTGAGCTGCTTTTTCCTCTCCTTTTCTTTAAAAAGGAAACTATCATGGTCAATAAACAGCTGCTTCAGAAGGCCAGTACAGGACAGGTTGTTGCAGAGGAAACGAACTAGGAGTGTACAGATTCCCCACCGTCTGTTCCAGTGGGGAATCCATGTGGGCGGGAGGCGATCCATTCCTCCCACCCACACAATCCTCCAGAGTTGCTCCACTCTGCTCGGATTCCGCGGGGGGACCGGCTTGCGGGCTGCTTACCTTCCCTCCTGCCAGCCAGAGCCATTCGCCTCCTCCCTATCCCTGCTGATTGCCATGTCTTTTCTTTAAAAAAAAAAAAAAAAAAGGCAATTGGCAGCATGTGCCCATAGACTTAGAAGCAAATAGAATCATGAATCTTGCGTCTAAAGGTCTAAGTCCATGTGTCCATAAGCGTATATTCAAGATTCTCAGCTCTATTTTGCGTATACATCTATGGGCACATCCTGCCGATCGCCATTTTTAATTTTTAAAGAAAAGACATGGAGATGGTCAGGGACAGGGAGGAGGCGAATGGCTCTGGCTGGCAAGAAGCAGCTGAGTGCTGTTCCGCCTCCAGTCCTCCTGGAGTGGAGGTAAGTGGTCCCAATCCACTACGGATTCCTGAGGCTGTTTTCCAAAGAATCTGGCCTCATTTGAATCCGCAGCAGATTTCTCTGACATCCCTAAAATGAATTCCGATTACACAGCTAATTTTATACAGCACTTTCTTAGGAAAATCCCTGGTAGACAATAATTATCCAGCCATTTTTGTATTGGGAAGTTTTACTATGAGTTGCTTCCCTGCATTAAACTGTTCTTGTTGATATGCAAATACAGTGAAACATTTCTGAACACGATAGCAAGGCATGGTAACATTTTCAAAGCTTTTCTTGAAAAACCAAATGACCCTTAAAAAGATACCGCTACTGATATTGCAGCATTAAAAGGAAAAGAAAAAGCAAGAGAGAAAATTGAGAGTCTGATGTAATCTTGTAATAACAGGAGCAAGATAATAGAGTTACTATGCAGAGGTATAGATGTATGTATGTATATATTCAGCAAAGATGTTTTCCTTGGACATTTCATTTAATTCACTGCTTAGATTATCTTGAATGACTTCTGCATTTTGTGTTTGAATGTATTTACCAGTTCTCTGATATTGATTCAGATATTCAGCTGAAGCTCCATTCCTTTTAAAATGCAACTTGCATTGGGGTTTTTTCCCTTCGATTTTTATCTTAACTAAAGAGCTAGGCCAGACCTGGTGCCCAGTTACGTTATCAAGCCTCTGGGGGGCGGGGCAGGAAATCCAGTTGTAAAAGACAGAGAATCCATACTTTAATTAATTTATATTATTTATTTTACTTTATTACATTTTTAGACCAATAATGGAAGTCCTTTGGGCAGTGCAGAAAGAAATTAAAAACATAGAATACAAGGTAACAATAAAACAATGACCATAAAACAACACACAATAAAAGCAGGAGCAGGAATAAAAACAATGTAATATATAATAAAATCCACAATAAACCAGCAGCAAGGATAAAACAGTGCAAAGATCTAAAAGCACTACAATGGTTGCTGAAGTGCTTGGGAAAATTTTAAAAAAGGACTTCACCTAGCACTGGAAGGACCATAATGATGTCATGTAAAAGCAAGCCCCTCAAGAGGTTCCACAGAAGGGGTAGCCTCAGCTCATTTGGTGGGGCCACCTGGGCAATGATCTCAGGGTCTGGGTAGGTCAATATGGGAGGAGACACTCCTTCAGGTAACCTGCTCCCAAGCCATCCAGCACTTTGAATTGGACCTAGAAATGGGCTGGCAGCCAGTGCAGATGGCAAAGTAATGGCATACTGGAATTGTTAACAGGGAGTGGCTGATAACATCTAGCCTTTCTGTTCTCACCTAGCTGAAGTTTCCAGACCATTTTTTCGAAGGCAGCCCCACATTGTAATAATCCCAGTGGGAGGGCACCAGTGCATGGATGGTTGTTGCAAGGCTGTCGCTGGCCAGATAGGGTCCCAGTTGGTACATCACCTTAAGCTGATAAAAGGTGCTCTGAGCCACTGAGGCCACCTGTGCCTCTAGTGACAATGAAGGACCCAACTTTAAGGCTACCTCTTCCTTTGGATTTTGTACAGAGTATCTCAGTTCTGCCTGTGCTCCATAATAGTGAAGCTCTAGCTGCTAATGGTGCTAACTTTTATTGATCAGTGGGCCTATCCTTGAGGTTAGTTGTTTGGTGATGCACTTCTGGCCCCTGGACCACCCTGTGGAGAAGAGAGTGGCCCCCAAGAATCCAGAAACTGGCTGTCTTCTGAGCTACAGGGAGGTGGATGGGAAAATGGAAGTAACCATAGCACCAGCAGGAATGATCTAGTTCCTTGCAAACATGTATTTGGCATCCAGATATACTACTACTCCCATATATGACTAGCAATCCCTTTATCATACTGGTAATTGAAATGTCAACATTTGATGAGTATTGAATGCCTGATGTCACATTACTTCTGTTTACTGTAGTCTCACCAACGGCCCCTTCTGAAGCTACACAAAAGCTCAACATAGTGAGCAAGCGTGTTGTCTGTCGCAGCCTCAGAATCAACTGACGTGCACCTATTGGCATTCTCTGGCCAGTGGTAGAATAGAAGTGTGTTTATTTACAATATGTATCAGCCGTTCCCCCCCCCCCAAATGAGGACGCAACAGTGGCCTAAAAAGCCTAAAAAGCTTAAAAATCTACCCATTTTTAACAGCATAATAAATGAAATGAAACAGATAACCATTTGTAAGGCTGGACTGAAATCACCACTTTTTGCTTCCTCATGATGGAGGCCGGGGGTGGGGGTGGGATAAGTGGCTTTTGGCTGTGGCCTTACCTGTTGACCTAGGGTTGGTTTATTTTTTTTACATGCTAGGCTGCTCTCAGTTGCCTAGCAGCATTCCCTTATAGTGTGGGATAGAATGTACCATATGAATGATGCTACATCATGCTATAATTCCCAGGGGCAGTCAGGGTGGGGTGGGGGGAAGAAGACAGCCTCCCCTATTGGCCAACGTTAAGATTGTATCAGCAGTACTGCCCAGATCAGTGCTAGCTGCTCTTGAGACCTAGAGCCTTTCTACATGAGGATTTTATTGTGTGCTTGTGATTGTTCATGCATGGTAGTTTGCGGGTCCTTTACATGATGTTGTCCTCCTCCTCAACCTCTCCCGTCACAATTTTTTTCTTAACAGGGAAAGTGTGGTATTTTTTTTTCTGAATGGCCTCTATAAGGCCATGGCAATAATTGCACAGTTCTGCTATACCACAGTGCCACCGAGTGGTTGTATACTGGAACACTGATCAGCCATTTTTTTCCAGAATGAGGACTCAAAAGTGGCATTAAAATTTTTAGAACATACTGGTTTTTTTTTAACAGTATAATGAAATGAAACAGATAAACATGTGTAAGGCTGGACTGAAATCACCACTTTTTGCGAGACCATCTGCTTCCTCATGAAGGTGGCTGGGGGTGGGGGTGGGACCAGTGGCTTTTGGATGGGTGCGGCTTTACCTGTAAGACAAGTTGATTGAGGGCCACAGAGGCTAGATGGATCTCCAGGGTTGAAAGACTTCCATAGCCTGGCTGCCATGACAGAAGAGGCACTTTCTTTTCCCACCAACCAAATTTCACGAAATGGTGGGATACACAGAAGGCCCTTTCCTGCAGACCTCAGTGGATGGGCAGGATCGTATGGATCATCATCATCATAAATGTAGTAATAAATAAAAATATAGGAAGAGATTGAATATAGATTGAAGTCTTGAATACACCTCTTTCAGCCCAAGGGCCAAATTCAGTGAAGGAGAACCTCTCAGATGCCACATTTCACTTGTGGCTGGGACCAAAGTCAAAAGCTTTATGAGAGGCATTTCACTCTTTTAGAATGGGGAAGAGATCATTGAAAAGTCAGGAAACCACGAATGATGGGTGGTCAGCAGGAGAGCAGTAACCACCTAGTTAAATGGGAAAAGCAGGCATGGCCATCTGGGGAACCCTGGAGGGCTGGATTTGGCCACTAGGTGGGCTGGATTTGGCCCTTGGGCCTGAGGTTCACCACCCCTGGTATAGATAATACCCAAGGGTACAATCCTATGCATGTTTAGGCAAAGAAGTCCTACAACTCCCAGCATTCCACAGCCAGCATGGCTAGCTGGGGAATGCTGGGAGTTGTAGGGCTTTTTTTCTGTCTAAATGCCCATAGGATTGGGCCCTAAAGGAGCTTTACTAGTTGCCAGTTTGTTTCTAGGCACAATTCAGAGTGCTTCCATTTTTAACCATTGGAGGCTTAAACCCCTGAGCCTTGGGTGTCTCAGGCCCTCTGGCTCCGCAATCTTTTGGAGAAGCTGTGTTGCGCATGCTATCAATCCCAGTTGTCCAAAATGTGTCAGCAAGATCCAGGGCCATCCTGGATGTGGGACTCTGCAGTTTGGAGCTAGGGGCATTCACCTAGCTGACCTGCTCTCTCACCCTGTCCTTAAAAAAGCCAGTTCCTCTTTAGAAGGGCTTTCTGTGCTTTTTTGTAGCAGGGAGGTGGAGAGCTAATTGTTCCTGCTGCTATGCTCTTGTTTCTGCTGAAACAAGTTTTAATTGATGGTGATTTGGATTTGACTGGGTTATGAATTTTAGTGTGAGCTGCTTTTGAATAGGGATGGGTGAACTCACCGTAGCTCACCAGTTCCCCCACTGGCCGCCTGACCCTGCTCGCTGCACAGTCCACTACAACACTTGTAGTGTTGCGTAAATGCCCCCTTTATGGCTGCCGTTTGCATAAATGGTTATTTATGAAAAAGGCTGAGCCACCATATTTATGCAAAATGGCGGCTTGGCAAGGGACTGGGCGGCTGCATGCTTGCCCAACTTGGCATTTGGGGGTAAAGCCGGCAAGAAATTGCTGAGTTTCGAGCCCCAACCAGACGCCTGTGCCATCCCTAGCTTTGGAAGCCAACTGAGGGCTAATAGGCAGGATATAATTTTTTTTAGAATGAATAAATAAATGTTCAATTTAGAGCACATGTATCTAATGCATTGTACGCAAATAAATAAATGGTGAAATAAAAAGCTATAACCTAAATGCTGATTTTGCTGAAGAAATGGGTAAGCAATAGCCAGCCACCAGAAATGTGTTTTTGCACCGGGCAACTAACCTTAATGCGTTCCTAGCCCTTTGGGCAGAGCTTTTTTTTTTTTTCTAATTCGATATCTGCCTTACTTGCAGCCTGAAGAATGCCTTGCACTTGAGGCTGCCTTGTTCATTTAAAATGTGAAGCAAATAATTCAGATTCTACATGTTAGGTGTGTTGAGCAGGTGCTTTGAAGCCCAAAGGACTTCCAGCTTATCTAGGATTCAGAGCGTGTGCGTGATTCCAAACTCAAGCCTCCCAACAGCTCTCAGTCAACAAGCAGACTGCCCGGATCAATTCAGAAGTTAATGACTTTACTAACATTTAAGAATGTTAGAAACCATATCAGAAAGAACAGGAATGATTTTTATAAGGAGTAAGGTTACCATCTGCTAAGCTTGATACAAATGAACAAAGAAATAGAAGTAATAATGAGAGAGAACATAAATTCAATAACTAGAAATAAGACACATTTTAATTAAAGTAACCCAACTTCTCTCAGCACTTGGCAAAATAAGACTTTGAAGTTACATTTCAGTAACAAGAATAAAAGATTAAGTATCAAGATAAAAGATTAACAGTGCAAACGTATGCTTGTTTACTTGGAAGTATGTCCTACTGATTTTAGTGGGACCTAAGTGACAATCCTGTGCTCACATCCCTGGAAGTACACCCCACTGAATATAGTGGGACTTACTTTTGAGTAAATATGCATAGGATTGCTCTGCCTCTTTCTAGTGCGCATAGGGTTGCAGCCTCAAACATACTCTGTCATAATTTGTACAGAGCCAAATCGCAAGATAGCGGTCTAAATGGCCAAAAGGTATACCAGAGGCAACAGAAAATAGGTGATGGGAGGTGAAGTACCTAGAGCACCCCTCCCTACTCTGGTGCCCTCCGGGTGTTTTGGACTGCAATTCCCGGGATTCCTGAACATTAGCCAAGCTGTTTGGGGCTGATGGGTGTTGAATAGGGATGTACGAAAGTCATTTACCTTTCCGCGGATTATGTTGATGGTGGGCGGGGAGGCGTTCCATCCTTCCCCCCGGAATCCTCAATGGGGGGGAGGCGATCCGTTCCTCCCCCCGGAATCCTCCACGGCTGGCTGTGCTCCGCGGCAGCTCCGCGGAGCAGCCGGCCAGGCCCAGCCCAGCCCAGAGCCGCCTGCAGCCGGATTTCCGGCCGCGGAGGGCTCTGGGAAAAAAACAAACAAACCGTGTATGCAAATGGAAGCGGCTACGGCCGCCGCCATTTGCGTTCCTTATTTTTGGCCATCTGAATCTACGTAAATCTTTACGTAGGCTAAAACGGGGAATCAAAAAGGGACGCAAATAGCGCCCGCTACGCTATTTGCATTCCCCTTTATTTTCGCCGTCATAGTCTACGTAAATATTTACGTAGATTAAGACGGCCAAAAATAAGGAACGCAAATGGCGGCGGCTGTAGCCCCTGCCATTTGTGTACGCTTTTTTTTTTTAACCCAGCCACGATAGGCTATGTAAATCTTTACGTAGCCTATCACGTCGGTTTTTTTGTTTTTTTGTTTTTAACCCAGCCATGATAGGCTACGTAAATCTTTACGTAGCCTATCACGTCGTTTTTTGTTTTTTTTACAAGACAAATGGTGGCGGCAGCCGGTCGGAAGACCAGCCGCCACTGCCGCCGCCGCCGGAGCCGCTGCCACCCGGAAGATCCGCCCCAGGTAAGTCTCGTCCCAGGGAGGATCCCCGGGGGGTAGGGGGGTGGCGGGCCATTCCGCCACAGATTTCGGGGGGCCGAATGCACTGGCATTCGGCCTCACCGAGATCCGTGGCAGAATTCTCTGACATCCCTAGAGTTGAAGTCCAAAATATCTGGAGGGCACCAGGTTGGGGATGCTTGACTTAGGTGATTGGGGTGTGTGTGTCACATTTAAAAAATTGTGGCATATGAGTAATCTCATTGCTGGAACCTCATGGAACATGAGACCACCAGGCTACACACGTTCTCTGAGGTGATTTGTGCAAACATAGCAGCAAGATTTCTACCCACCACACTTGCATGAATAGCCAACAGAAAGCTACACACTCTCCCATTGGCTCATACCTTATTTTCTCCATGCAGCTCTGGCCATGAGACTTCATAATTTCATTCATTCATTTATTATATTGCTATACCGCCCCATAAGCAGCTCTGGCCATGAGACTTCATCATTTCATTCATTCATTTATTATATTGCTATACCGCCCCATAACCAAAGCTCTCTGGGCGGTTCACAAAATGGCAGCACTTGGCAGCATGGAGGATTTTAGTGCTCATTAACTGGGTCTTTGTTACAGAAATGTATGTCCATGTCTGAGAAGACCATGTCATTGCCATGTGACCATTCTAAGCACTCTTCCGTGAACTAGCACATATTTTGTGCAGATATACAGCACTTATTTATTAATTTTATTTATTTGTGATTTTTATGTACTGCTAAATATAATAAAAGCCCTAAGCGGTTCACATATAAATATTAAAATCACTTTTAAAATACAATATTAACCATTCCAATTACAATACAAGGAGCTTTAAGATGGAACGTCATGATTACTTTAATTACAAGCCAGGGAAAGTGTGGGTGAACAAGTGTGTTTTCAGGAGGCGTTTGAAAGATGCCACATTTTCTGCCTCCCAAACTGCATGGGAAAAGGTTTTCCAAAATGTGGGTGCCACTACAGAGAAGGCCTGCCATTGAGGGATTATGTGGGGACATTCTGTTAATTTTGGAATGACCCACAAGGTCACCTAGGTATAAATAAGGGAAGTGGTCTGCTAGACATCCTGGTCCCAAGTTGTTTAGGGCTTTGTATGACAATAACCTAACCTTGAACAAGGCTCGATAAGTAATAGGCAGGCAGCCAGTGCAATTCTTTTAACCCAGATGTTATGTGAGCAGAGCTGGGTGTCCCAGTGAGTGCCCTTGCTGCTGCATTCTGCACTAGCTGCAGCTTCTGAACCAGGCACAGGGGCATCCCCACAGAGAGGACATTACAGCAGTCAAATCAAGAGGTTAACAGTGCGTGGATCACTGTGGCTAGGCTATCCCTATCCAGGAACAGGTGTCGCTGGTGTACCAACTGAAGTTGGTAATTTGCACTCCAGGCCACCAAGGTCATCTGGGCCTCCAGTGACGGAGATGGATCCAGGAGTACCCCCGAACTACGTACCTGCTCCAGAGAGAGTGCAACCCCATCAAGACCAGGCAAACAGCCCAATTGCCAGACCTGGGAACTACCAACCCATAGGAACTCTGTCTTGCCACGATTCAGCTTCAGTTTATTAGCCCTCATCCAAGCCATAACTACATCCAGGCACCGGTTCATTTAAATACACCTGTGGGGAAAGGTGACACTGGCGATGCTTCTTTTTCTTAATTCCTCTTTTATATTTGTTCATAGGAGGGCGGGGGGGGGGGAGAATAACCTGTTCCTAGTTTACCTATGTGAATGCCTTCTCCCACATGAACTCCTTTGGACCCTATGAACTCCTATGTGAACTCCTTTGGATCCTATGGTTTGTTTTAATTTCTCTGGCCCTCCCAGAGAGCTTCAGCTATTGGGCAGTATGGAGGTTATACCTTGTGAAACAGAGCAGGTTGTTTCCTGTAATCTGCACTTGTAGAATGGTCTCTCCAGGGAGCTCCCATCAGGCTGCCTAGCTGGGTAGCTGAAAGGAGATTATTGTTTGTTCAGGCATTTTAAATAACTATATCCATTCTGTGTTCAACCTAGTATAGGAATGGGAATGGCTGGGCCTGCAGAAGTCAAAATGCAAAGAGAAACTATTTTTTTCTTCAAAGGCTTAAACCCTAGATACTCACAGTGAACTCATTCTCCAGGACTGGATCTTTATTTAGCCAAAATGGCACCATCCACAGACTTGTGGGAAATCCAAGGTTTGCAGAAGTAGAAAAAAAGGACAAACATCTTTTGAAGATGGGAAATGCTACTGGGAGGGGGGAGGATCCCCCCCACCCCAACAGCCCAATGAGGACAGAGCATGGGCAGAAAATGATGGCTGACTGTTGGGGTGGGGTGAGAGGGAATAGGAAGGTGTATCCTGGAAGAGGGCATGGCTAGTTGGCTACAACATTGAACAGAAACACTCCGCACTGCAACATTCTGTTGCAGGTCTCACTTTTCAACACAATTCCCTAAGGTTTTGTGTACTCAGGTTTGAGTATTCCTGGGTTTCAGGCAGGATTCTTTCCTAGCCCTGCCTGGAGAAGCTGGGGATCGAAGCTGGGACCTTTGGTATGCAAAGCAGGTGCTCCATTGCTTAGCTCTGGCCCCATCCACTTTCTGTAATGAAAGCTGTTTAATAGGCAAAGGCATCCATCCTTAATGTACCTAGTAGGATGTCACTTTCCCCTCAAGCATTTGATTTACTGAAGCAGAAGCCATTTAGATAAAGAACCTGCAACTGGAAATGGTTTTCTTTATTTTCTTACTTCAAGAATCCACTGAAATATTTAATAAATCAAATGTCACTTCCAGTTAATTATTTCTGGACATATATTAAAGCCAAGAGACAAGCTGCTGTGTGTGCAGAAAAAGGATCTCTGTTAATGGGCAAATGCCTACGTGTCCAGAAATCTGGTTCCTTCGCAAGGACCCAGAACCCTTGGGAAGTTACAGTTTGGTAGAGGGTAAGGTAGGGTGGCCATAGGTCCTCTTTTACAGAGGATAGTCTTCTACTCGAAGAGCTACTAGAGGACCATCCTCTGTTTGAAGGCATCCTCGGTTTGAAAGGCTGTCCTGTCCAATTCCAGTTTAAAGACAAAGAACCATAAGACCTGTTGCCCATTGACAGTTAGCACCTGGACAGCAGACCGAGCAGGCCAGCACACAAGTCACCTGATCATAGTCTCCACGCTATGGTGAGATGTTCTGTATTTCTATTTAAATTTTAATAATAATAATAATTTCTAAATTTGCATCTATACATATCAATTAGCGTATGCAATTCTTATGCAATTCAGTGTCTTCTTTTGTCCTCTTTTTTAGTGATGTATTTCTTATTTTTTGGCAGTTTGTAAGTAGCCCCCTTAACTGGTCCCTGAAACTGATGCATATTTTTATAGGCAAGTACCAGTGCCTTGTATTGGTCCTGGAAACAAACAAAACAGCCAGTCAGGTTGATATAAACTGGGGGCTGATATGTTATCATTGGGCCTGTTCGCACATCACACTAAGCCATGGTGGGTTAATGCACATGGAGCTTAGCGATGTGTGCAGGCAGCCATTTTGCTTATTCAAGCCGCGATGGTGGCTTGTGTCATGTATTATTATTATTATTATTATTATTAAATTTATTAATCGCCCATCTGGCTGGTCACCCAGCCACTCTGGGCGATGTACAACATACAATAAAACAGTTTAAAACAATAAAATTCTACAATAAAAACATTTTCTAAAGGACCCTAACCCACCCCAAATGCCTGCCTGAACAACCACGTTTTTAATGCACGATGGAAGCTCATTAAAGAGGGGGCATGATGGAGTTCCCTAGGGAGGGAGTTCCACAGAGTGGGGGCCACCACAGAAAAGGCCCTCTCCCTCGTCCCCACCAGTCTAGCTGTCCTGGCTGATGGGACAGAGAGAAGGCCATCCAAGGCTGATCTTGTTAAACAGCCTGTCTGGTGCTGCTGGAGGCGCTCCTTAAGATAGGCTGGGCCGGAACCATACAGGGTTTTAAATGTCAAAACCAACACCTTGAATTTGGCCCGGAAAACAACTGGTAACCAGTGCAACTCCTTCAGCACTGGAGTGATGTGATCTTGCCGGCGGCTGCCTTTAATCACGCGAGCCGCCGCGTTCTATACCAGCTGCAGTTTCCAAACCGTCTTCAAGGGTAACCCCACGTAGAGTGCATTACAGTAGTCTAAACGAGAGGAGACCAGGGCATGTACTACTGATGGGAGCAGATGGTCGGGAAGGAAGGGGCGCAGCTGCTGTATCAGATGGAGTTGATACAGCGCTGTCCGGCTCACAGCTGACACCTGAGCCTCCATGGACAGCTGGGAGTCCAAAATGACCCCCAGGCTGCGGACCTGTTCTTTCAAGGGTAGCCGTACCCCATTCAGCACCAGGTCAACATCCCCCAACCTCCTCTTGTCTCTCACCAAAAGTACCTCGGTCTTGTCAGGGTTGAGCTTCAGCTTATTCCTCCCCATCCAGCCACTCACCGTCCCCAGACATTTGGACAGGGATTCTACAGCCAACCTTGGTGAAGATTTGAATGAGAGGTAGAGCTGCGTGTCATCCGCATATTGATGACACCACACCGCAAACCTCCTGATGATAGCCCCCAGCGGCTTCACATAGATGTTAAATAGCATCAGGGAGAGGATGGAACCCTGTGGCACCCCACAAGTAAGTGGCCACGGGTCCGAAACCTCCTCCGAGAGCTACCCTCTGGTACCTGCCAAAGAGGAAGGACCGGAACCACAGCAATACGGTGTCTCCAATGCCCAACCCCTCCAGGCGGTCCAGGAGGATACCTTGGTCAACGGTATCAAAAGCCGCTGAGAGGTCGAGGAGAACAAGGAAGGAGCATTCACCCCTATCCAGAGGTGATCCAGAGGAGATGTAAACTTGGTCAGGGTGGGTTGATGGCATGGTTAACAAATCACCCACAACCCATGGGCCGGTATGTGCCGCAACCCACCATGGCTTAAATAAGCCACGGTGGGCTGCAGTGATCATGTGAATTGAGTTGCTGTCTTGCAACTAACTTTGGTAAGTCATAATTGGCCACTGTAATAAGGGGTTGTAGGGAGGTCTTGCAAGCCCCCCTCTCACCCTGGCCTTGTCATGGACCTCCAGACATTGGTGTGTTCCTGATGACATCATCAGGATCATGATGAGACTTGGGGCTTGAAATGGACCTAGCTTAAAACAAACCAGATCAGGCTCAATACAAAATGAGCCCCAATATATCTTGTTTTAGCCAAGCTGGAGCAGCTGTGGAAGCTTGCCTATCACTCGGTCTGGGGCTGTGGAATCAGTTACCCACATAGTGGGCAAAGGTGACCAGATCTGGAAGTAGGTTTGCCACCCTGGTCTTTCACAAGTGCCCAAGAGCACAGATTCAGCTGTCCAATGCGTGCAGTCTTGCTTTGTCAATTTCATTTTCAACCTTTCAGTTGTCAACAGGAGCACCAAAATGGAGAGGGTAACATACAAGGAAATTGACACAGTGAAACTGCATATAAACTAATCTGAGCACAGGTGCGGGAGGTGGGTGGGAAATAATAAGACAAAAGAGGAACCCATTTGTGCAATTCAGAAGCAGCAAAAAAGAAACGAAAAGAAAGCGAACAAACTTAGTGCACCAAAGCTGGGGGGCGGGAGATATCTTCCACTTGGCAATATAATCTACTGTCAAGTGTTGAAGTGACAGTTGTCAGAGTGTCCTCCTCCCTTTCAGCACTTCCCTGTGTCTCCAGCAAGTCCAGAAAGGGGAATTATTGGCTCCCCCGCCCCTTTTTCGCAGATCCTTCTTGGAGCAGTTATTTCTGTTGTACAAATGTCCCGTCTGTTTACTTCCCAGCCTCTAAATATGCACAACTTTAGAGGCTGTAGAGTAAACGGAAGGAAAATTTGTGAGAGGATTACATTGCCATGTGGGAGATATTGTTCCCCCTCCGTTTGGCACCCTTACTTCATTCACATCTTTTTCTTGACAACTGAAACATGGAAGGAAATTGACAAGGCAAGACTAGACATGTCGGACAGCTGAATCTGCACTCTTGCAAAAGACCAGGGGACATCTTTCTTTCTTGCTTGCTTGCTTGCTTGCTCGCTCGCTCGCTCGCTCACTCTTTCTTTCTTTCTGGACCCCATTTGCGCAAATTTCAAGATCCACAAAAAAACAAACAAACAAATGGTGTGCAAATGGTGGGACCTGAAAAAATGTGCAAAACGTTTCCGGAAGCAGAAAAAAATTGGCTACAGTCCACTGCTGCGTACCAGAATGGAAACACTGCAGAATCCCATTGGGCTCAAACATAACAGAATTTCCAGCATCACACATTCCTGTTCTAAACAATAATAAGAGAAATAAAAATTTAATCCTAATGCCACTGTCACAGCCAAATAGGTGAAGGAAGAAGGCTCACAAAAAACCCTTCCCAAGCATATTTGTTTTGTATATGTAGAGGGATTTTTTTTTTTAATGGGGAGAGCATTGAAACATGCAGCCGTCCACTCTCTGAAATGATACAGTCCAGCAATACAAAGGATGTACGAATTGTGTACCTTCAGTGCCGCTGGACTTCCGCAGTTTGCGGCCAGTGCTATTTGCGTTCCCCCTTATTTTCACCGTCTTAGTCTACATAAATATTTATGTAGACTAAGATGGCCAAAAATAAGGAACGCAAATGGCGGCGGCCGTAGCTGCCACCATTTGCATACGCTTTTTTTTTTTTAACCCAAATGTGATAGGCTACATAAGTCTTTACGTAGCCTATCACAGCTGAATTCAGGGACGTAGCTGAATTCAGCTACGGCTGCTGCCATTTGCGTCCCTGCTAGCCAGCGGCCGGATGTCCGGCTGCTGGTGGAGCCGGCCGGCGGCTCCGTGGAAACCCCGCGGAGCGGAGCTGGCCACGAGGATTCCGGGGGGAGGCGTGGTGCGCCTCCCCCCCGGCGAGGATTCCGGGGGGAGGGACGGAGTGCCTCCCCCCCCCAGCAGAACCCAGTGGAGCCAGGTAAGTGGGGTTTCGTACACCCCTACGCATGACTGCTGGTTCCGCAGGACCTCGTGGTGCCATTCTGCAGAGGATTCCATGGCACGGACTGAAGGGAATTCGATCCCATTTCAGTCCGTGGTGGAATTCTCTGACATCCCTAAGCAATACTGACATCACATAGTGATGCTGATTGAGTCAAGCTGCACAAACTCAAGTGCTTAGCATGGCCAGAGAACAAGCACTGTGGGGTAGCTTTTCCAGTGACAATAGGAAATTCTGCATAAGAAGAATGAAAGCAACCACAGTCCAAAATGATTGATTTTTTTTAAAAAATTGCAACATCAGCATAGTGTCAAGAAAATTAGCAATGCAGAGTGGTTTTTGTCATGCAAAGCTCCAGTAATCATAGTTTTCTTAGTCTAAGTGTTCACTATACAGGGGAAGCCATAGATAAATCTGTGTGCATTTTTCAAGCGTCTTTGGTTGTGGTTTCTCTCCTCCTAGAAATGCTTTTTCCCTGTGCCATCAAAAGGCAATTTAGAAGAACATAATTTCTTTCTCCATCTTTATTCCAGGTTTGAAACAAAATTGAAACAGTATCTTATATGCTTTAACATGGTTATACTATGAACTGGAGATGAAACTGTGGTGTGTATATATAAAATACTGGGTAACCTGAACTGCTACAAATACAGGAAGATCAATTTTATCTTGTCAGTTAGCTTTAACAATAGATTTCTGCATGGCATTGCAAACAATAGACACTGTGTTCCTCTTGGGTGCTTGGAGCCTCCTGAAAACAATTCTCTGCATGCTGAAAGGATCCCCAGAGCTGTTCAGCAAAGCCCTCTCCCCATTCTACCTTCCGTGCTACATCTCCAATAACCCTGGCACATTTATCCGATGTCTTCTTTCCCCATATTCATGGTATGGAGCATCTTTGGTGGGTGGGGGGGTAGTCTGACCTCTTGGGAGTGGAGAGGAGTGTACTGCATGTTGTGACATGTGGGAGGGATTTACATTAATGGCAGTGACTGGGAGGTGAGATTTCAGTGGAATTCTTTTTTTTCTAATGGCTTTATTTGCAATTATAATGAAAACAAAAAAAGAAAATGGGAAACACTTCTCACAACACCAATAATAATAAAACGAAGAAAAGAGTCAACACTTCAATTTCAAATATATACATTAATATAAGCAGCCCATGTGTCTAAATAAGCCACCAATGAAATTGACATTTGGAGGAGATATACGGTAAAGAACAGTGAGGTCTTCAGACCATTGTGTGATTGGCGGTAGATGTTTTATTTGTTCAAGCTTATAGTTCGAGTCTCTTTGCAGCTGTAAGGGCTCCCAAAGTCCTCTTTTGTGGTCCATCTGTTGATTCCCACATCACAGAAATATAATTTAAAAGTGCATGAACATCTGCAATTGTCACGGATTGAAACCAAATTCCTGTATGAGGATCCATTCTCTCTGCAATACATAGAGCCTTATTTATAGACAGTCCCACGTAAGTGTATTTAGGTCCTGGCCTCAGCCTATGAAGTTTTGTGTTCCAGCTCTGAAGCCCAACTTCGGTTTGGTTTTGTTTCTAACTGCACCCACCTATCAACTCTGCCAGTCACTTCCTGCAATTGACAAAGTGGGCTATAGCCTATGAGGCTTGTGGGGCTCTTTAGTATCCACCACTGTGAGTTGGTATGAAGCTTCTGGATAGGCCAGGCCAGGCATCAAAACTAGGAGTCTGGTTTTCTGTTTTGTTTGATCAACAGAGCAGTACCTGCTGTGCTTCAGATGCCAGCTTCCCAAACCTTGTCAGGTTCTTGCCCTTTACCAGCTCAAGCCCCCAGCTCCAGCAGCTGACCTCAGGGGCCTTGGTCACTCCCCCAGTAAGGCCCCATCCATCCATCTCTCTCTCTCCCCCTCCCCCACCCCCTCTCTGTGTGTACACCCCACATAGCCTTATCCACTTAGGAGACCATTTCATACATCTGATGAAGCACGTTATGGCCCATGAAAACTTACACCACAATACATTTATTACTCTTTAAGGATTCTTTATTATTTTATTTTTTGTTACAGTAGACCAGGGGTGGGCAACTAGTGGCCCTCCAGATGTTTTGCTTTACAGCTCCCATCATCCCTCACCCTTAGCTGTGCTGTGATGGGAGTTGTAGGCCAAAACAAGTTGCCTGCCCCTGCAATAGACAATTTCTTCTTTCCCTGTAGAATTTATATTGGATTCTCTCCTCCCACCCCTGAATAAATATATCTCCATCTATATCCTGCATTTCTTTGCTACAGATTTGTAACAATAGAAAAATCTCTTAATAAGTCATATATATTTTAATAGCTCTTCAGCCTTTGATGAACCGTAAAAGTGTCTGTACTATTTCAAATGGCCCAGTGTGCCTCAAATGCATTTGTCATAGGGGGATGAAGAGTAGGAGGAGTCCTGAAATCCTCTGTTAAACCTTTAATGCACTTTAATGCTTAAAGGAAATCTTTCAAAATAAATGTGGGATCCCTACATAATAGATTAGTTCCAGTAACCATAAATGAGACAGGAAAGGTTAAAAAGGTCTGCTAGTTCTTTTTAAAATGTGGTAGTTGCATCTTTTCCTGCCCTGAAATATTCAGAAAAGTAGGTTAGAGAATTCTGATTTTGTTTTAGAAAAGGATGGTTCTGTTCCAAACAAATAAAGACTGCTTAGATTACCTGTGTGCATGTGTGTGTGAGAGAGAGTTTGAATTCAAATTTCAAACCAAACTGACACCAGTTACACACCCTTAAGACCACCTGTTTCAGTGTGAACATGTGCATGTGTGACTGAATGTCATAGGTGCCTTGCTGCTAGATGTGATCAAGTTCCATATTCCAGTGTTGCATTTCCAGCAGCAGACAGCTAGATGCCCTAGGAAACTCACAAATAGTGTTTGATGCTATTACCTCATATTATTTATTCTGAGCAGCAGCTAATCAGAGAGAGGTCACCTCTGAACATGGTGGTACCATGCAGCAAACATGGCTATTCTCCTCCACAAATTTGTTTATAATGTTGATATCTAAGGGCCAAACTAAACCTTCTAATCACGTATGGTAGAGCTATGTGTGACTGGTTTCTTTTTCTCCAGTGAAAGTGTGTGTGGACTCAATTTGGATTGGGACTGTGGTGCTTGGGGGAGGTGATAAACATTCCCCCACCTTTTGTTGTCCTAAAATTCCACCCCCCCCCTCCGTGGGGGATTTTAAAAAAGCCTCAATTGCCTCTTTTTTTAATTATTATTTTAAGCTCCCAACCCCAGAGGGTGTTTGTGGAATTTCAGGATGAAAATGGGTGGGGTGGGAAGGGTTAATCTCCCCCCCATAGAGCGCCATGGTCCCGATCCAAATCGTGGCTGCATGTGTTTACACTGGAGTAAAGAAACCTATCTCCCGTAGCTCCACTATCCGTGATTAGAAGAAGACTTAGTTTGGCCCTTAGCTGAAGTTAGTTTGTGATTATATGTGAAGTTGATCCATGATTATTCTGTGGACAATATAACAGGTGAACTTCCATTCATTACTGATTATTTTTCAAGTCACCTGTGTCAAACATAGTGCTGAGCGGCTGCCAGATTTCCCTGCAGAAGCTCCTGTTAAGCAGGGTTATACCATAGTGTAGTGTTGCTTCTTTGGGCTGTAGGGTGCCAAAATGGCAGCCGGAGAACTTTTTAAACAGAGATGCCATGGACTGAATCTGGGTGTTCTGTCTGCAAAGCACATGCTGTGCCCACTCCCCTGTCCGTCCGTCTTTTATCTCCCAATTTATCTCCAATGTTATGGTGAGGATGTTCTATGAGACGGTGAGTCAGAGAAGTTTGTTGAAATCTGCCAGAATGATCACACAATGAGGAGGGTGGCGGCTATGTTCCATTCTGCAAAGAAACAAAAACTGTTTGTTCAGCCTAGGAAGACATCTGTCAGATTTCTTTCCATCTAGGCAAGCTCGGCTTCTCTTTGGCTCGTGCCGCTCAGACTTTGTGTGACGAGCGTACCAAATCGGATCTGGTATTTACAGGTCTTTTTATACTTCGCACACTGCTGCCTGCATTTTCACCCCCTCCTACTGTCATTTCTACATCAGTTGCTTGCATGGTTTTCACTCCGAGTTAACTGGTTTTTACAGCACAGCTGTGTTCAGCAGTGAATAGCCAACCATCCCTGGCTACTTTGTTCGTTTGCAGCCCTCCAAGACGGGTATGGGAAGCTTGCATTGATTCTGAACAGTTGAAAACATTCTTTCATACTCTGAGGGCTCCTTCACACTGGGCTTTTATCCTGCAATTGAGATTGCTCCTTCATAGAAGTTTGCGGGCTCTTTACATGATGCTGGGATCATTCAGGACATCTCTTGCTCTAAGTGCCCTTTGTTCCATTTTTAGATAGATCTCAGATAATGAGCTATCTAATTACCCTGTTGTGTTCCGCTTCAGTTTCCTCCGTGAAAAGTGTTAAAGCAGCAAGAAGAGGAGCGAGATCAATGAAAGATAATGGAAGACTCAGATACGGGGAGAAGGAAGGGGGAAGAGGAGGGGGGAAAGGGATCATGTGTAAAGTCAGTCAGTTGTGATCCTGCATTTAAAGTGGAAGCAGAAAGCCCCATTTTAAATGCAGGATTTTAGGCTGGTGCAGAGATGCCCTGAAGCTGGGATGACCAACTCACATGACCCTAAGGTCAGGATCTGGCCTGTGATTGCCCTATCAAAGTTTAATTAAGACATGGTAAAAAAAAGTTGTCAAGGTTTCCCTTGTAAGGAAGAAAACGCCCCCCCCCGCGCAAGCTTTCACACTTCGTTAACCTCTCACTTTGATTTTGTATGCAACATATACATAGTATGCACTTGCAGGCAATGCTTTGCTCTATAACTGGCAAGCCTTTACTGGTAGATGGTGCCATCTTTATTGTGGTCCTTGGGTAGAGCTTAGTTTGAGAGGCAAAATACACTTCTGGACCCCAAGGCCTTTGTGTAGGGTGCCCAGGTGTCTTCTGCTTTGGAGAGCCGACAGAGGGCAATCCTGTATCTGAAGATGCCCTCTATTTGAAGAGGTGCCCAATCCAAGGCCAGTTTAAAGTCAAAGGACCATCAGAAGGAAGGGATGGGCCTTGAAGTTGCTCATCAATGGTTAGCACCTGGACAGAAGATGGAACAGGCATCAGAGGCACACAGGTCACCTGGCCACAGTCTTCTGTACTATGGTGAGATGAATTGTATTTCTATTTAAATTATGGATGTTATTTCTATATGTGCCCCTGCATGCAGAAATATACGAATGCAAAGGTTATGCAAAGTGGTGTCCTCTTTTTATGGTGATGCATTTCCCCTTGTTTAGTGATGTGTAAGTGGCCACACTACCTCTGTGAACAATAAGTGATTCCCCTGAGAATGCAGACGCTGATATTCCTATTGGAGGAGACAGAAAACGTTCACTGTGACTTGAAGGCATGTGAGATAGTACAACGTTAGGGTCCAAAGGCCCCAGGTGGACAATGAGAGAAGCAAAGGAAGCCTGGTGATGGCTAGGTGTTGGAGCGCATTCTCTCCCTCTGGCCCAAGAACGTTTGCAAGTTGTAACTCTCTTTGATTTACTTGAAACTCCCCAGAAGTTTGACCCACGCAGGAAGGAACCTCAAAATTTCACTTCAGGACAAATTTGGCTACATGGGTGATGGCTTTTCATTAGACTAACATTTGGCTGTTAAGACTAGTTTCACTTTGCTTTCTGTTAGTAGTTTTGTCTAGGCAGGAACCAGAAAATGTTTTGCTTTGGCTCCCATAAAGTTCTCAATCTCAATACCTGTTCTAATTGGCGTCTGTGTGGAATGATTACAAAATGAACATAGGAACAGTGGAGGCTAGTGGCTGATTTCACTTCTGTGAATCCATCCTGGGTTTCCGTCAGAACCAGCCAGAACACTAAAGCAGCTATCCGAGGTGCTGAACTTCATCCCCCAAATGTGTTCAGCACATTGGATAGCACCTTTAGAGCTCTGGCTGGTTTTGGCTGAAACCCAAGATTGGAATCACAGCCCCACCAAAACCAGAGCCAGCAGCCTCCACTGCTTAGGAGTCTGCAATATACTGACCTGGATAGCTGGTCCGTTTAGCCTAGTAGTGTCTAGTCTGATGGGCGGCAGCTTTGCAAAGTCTTGGGCGGAAATCTTTCCCAACCCTGCTGGCTGAGGTAGTTTTCAACAGGAGATGTCATATTGAGGCTGGGGTGCTTGCATGACAAGCAGGTGCACTGCCCACTAAGCTATGGCTAAGTGGTATGTGAGCTCATAATTATGTCCGCCTCTTATTTCATCGTTAATAATAACACTTGAAGAGAGAATTTACTTTGCAAACTGTGCTGAAATGCCAAGTTCCACAGATACAATGTATGGCAATGGAATTACTGTTGCTGGCATTGGTGGCTAATGTTTTTAGCAAGTGTGTGTCGTAAGTGAGGCATGAACTTTGGCATGGTGTCACTCCAGCACACACTGATTCATAAGCAGCTCCAGGTGCCTCGGTGTGGCTCTGTCCCTAATCTGTTGAGCTGGGGAGCAAGTGATGGTGTAGAACTAGTAAGGCAAGGTGGGAGTGTGCGTCTGATGTGGTGCATGACGTAGAATTTTCCAGATGAGCTGGCGGTGTTGTGTAGTAAGTTTTTCTGCCCCCTGCTTTGCATGACTGGCAGGAATTCATTATTAATGACCCCAGTTCATGTGGTGAATCCTACTTAATATTTATTCATTCATTCCTTCCTTCCTTCCTTCCATTCCATTTCTATATCGCCCAATAGCCGAAGCTCTCTGGGCGGTTCACAAAAATGAATGCAGTTGGGGGAATATAACATCTAGCTTACTTCTGTATGCATTGAATGGGACAGTATAGTTCTGTTTTAGTACCTATGGATTTTACCAGGATTACTGAAAATCACTCAAAATGACCAGTATGTGTGTAGGGAAACTTTTCAGATTAGAGGTGTGTGTGCATGCGCGTGTGCATGTGGCTATGAGACATATTGTCGGTGGATGGAAGTTCCATTATTCAATACCCATGCACTATCATTGAAATCTTATTGTCTTCCTTTTGGTTTTTGCAGCTAAATCCTGAATGTAAGCTATGGTAGTGTGGGTGGAAGTACAGTATATTCTCATGTATTATATATACACACAGCCAACACAAAGTGCTCCTCAAATCAAATGGTCCTGCATAATGTGCTTTTGAAAACATCACTGCATGTTTTTTATGTACGATTTCAAAAGCCATTAGGGAGAATGCATCAGATGTACATAGATGTTACAAGTGATGATCCAGTGATTCAAAACCTAACAGAGTTAGCTCAGAAAATTTCATATTTGCTTTTGAAAGAACACTTTCACTTTTTTCTTGTTTATGACCCATAATGTTTTGTATTATTTTTGTTATTCATGTCCCTGGTGCAAAATCTAGCTGCTTGATCTTATCTGGTAGCACCTGATAATGCCTGCTTCTTTTTTTGTTAAAGGAAGTGAGTTTCTAGTCCTCATGATTTTAGGCTGAAGGATGATGTAAACATGCAGACTGTGATCCCTATAAGCTGCAGTATTCTGGGGGTGGAGATTCTGTGCCCAGTTTGACACAAGCCTTTCTCCTACGATTTTATGACATAACATTGATCAGAGATATAAAAGCAAGTTTCTGGGTTTTGTCACTTTTTCATACTTTTGCATTGCTGTATTGCTTGGTGGAGGGAGCAATCCTATGGCCACTAGACAGTTGCTAGACATACATAGGGTATGCTGTTTTCCGGGAACTGACCTCAGAGTGCAGGTTCCGATGTCGGTTTCCGGAAAACTGACCTCCCTCCAATTCCGTGCTGCCTCAGGGGCAGCGTGGAACAGCCCCATCCTCTGCACTTGCAAGAGGAGTGTGGAGGGGCCAGAAAGGGGTGTGGCTGGGGGCATGCCAGGGCGGGGAGATTGTGGCTGCCTGTACAACACATCCAATGTGTCGTACAGCATCCTCCTTCCCCGCTCCGTCCTCCCGTGGCTAGCCGAAAAAGCAGGGCAGGAGGAGCGAGGAGGGCACGATCCCCTCTGTGCTTCTCCTTCCCTGCTTTGGATAGGCAGTCGCCTATGAGTATCTAGATAGGATTGTGCCCTAAGAAGCAGAACATAAAGTGGGGCTATGTAGATAGTTCATTGATCAGCTACAGAAGGCCGTGATCAGGACTTGGAGTTGGGTAAAATTTGCTATTCCAAAAAAAAAACAAAAAGAAAACCCCACAAAAAATTAACTGGAAATATCAGAGGCAGGTTTAATTTCACCCCAGTGATGTTCTTGAGAACAAACCTTTGCTTTCTCACATAAGTGAATAGATTAGTGGGAAATGTAGGCCTGGTTCACACATGCATGAACATCACTAGATCTTTCATCTCATACTCACACTGACCCTCAGCTGAACATGGGAACTGTCTGAACTGCAAAGTATTGTGTACAAAATGGTTTACTGGGTTGTTTGAAAATTCTATCTGTAGTAATTAATTGGTGAAGGTTCATTTATATAGCAAGTCATCAGTTGTTGTTTTTTACAACATCTATAAACTGCTCTGCATCTAAAAAATATTTCCAGTTGGTGAACAATGGAAAACAAGTCAATATACAGAAGCAGAATAAAAATATTTAAAAGCAAATTATACCAATAAAACCATAGTTGGTCTTTTTTGAGGGAAGGCTTGTTTTTTTTTAAAAAAAATGTCTTTAACAGTCACTGAAAACAGAGGAGCCAGCCTAATATTAACTGGCAGGGAATTCCACATAGTGAGAGCCGGTACACTAAAAGCTGTACTCCGAGCAGACTCAAAACGGACTTTGATGTTACTAGCTACTCAGTGAGTGATGAATATGCAGGTGTCAGCTAGGCTTTAGATGATAAAGGCTATCATCCTTAGGGGAGATCCAGAATGAAACTGGATGGGATGTGAGAGTTCCATAATTGGAACTCCCTATGTCCTTTATTTATTTTACAAAAAGTAGTGAGGGTGATTTGGATCACGATCATGGTGTGGTGGCAAAGAGTTAGACCCCTCCCTTTACCCCTGCTTCTGAAACCCTGATCCAAATTCCCATCCCATAAAATGGCAAGTTGTGGGCCGCTTGCCGAGCAGGGGAGGGGGTCAAGCGTGGTCCGGGGACCAGCGAGTGAGGCCTGGGCAGGTGTCTGGGGAACAGGGGTGGGTTCGCACATCCCTAAGTCTGACCTGCACTGACTTCTATAAATTAGTGCATATGGTTTTAAATATTTTACCCACGAGATCTCTGCTGTGTTTTAAACACCTGTTGAAATCAGTTCTCCAGTCTAACATTCTCAAACAGACCTTCCTTCTCTGCCTTCTCCCTCCACTCTGCTTTCTTCAAGTGTGTATTCTCTTAAAGCCAAACTAGAAGTGAATTTGATTGTGTGAATGCGGTTAGGCTACACGGGTGTTTGTTTGTTTTTAAATGTAAATCGCCAGGGCACAGCCTGAACATCCTCAGGGTGGGGAGTTGGAAGGGGGAGTTTATCTCTCTTGCCCTGCCACATTTCTGACAAAAATAGTCTCCCAGAAGCGGCTGCTTGCATCTCAAAGTTGAGGCTTTCCTTGAAACACAAAGAGGAGCTTCAGGGAGGCAATTTTTGCCAGGGAGAGAGAGAGAGAGTTAACTTCCTCCTCCCCATAGTCTCAGACTTGCTCAGGCTTCTCTGCATCTTACATAACAAAAACTATGCATGTATTCACACAATTGACGTCACTTCTAATTTGGCTCTTAGCTGAGCTAAGGACAGTGTCCTTCATTTTATCTTATGAGTTACCGTAGGCCAGATCTTGAACAACCTGTAATCTACCAAACTGAATGTAGGCTGCTCACATTCCTTCAAGGCTTAGCGAAGTTATGTTTACTCTCTGCTTTATCTGGGAGTATTTAGCAAATCATCCCATGCACCTGGTGGCCTGCATTTGGCTTGGTGGTTCAGAAACTGTTGTGTTAGCTTTTTGCAGAAGCTCTAGTGTATGAACTATTCTTCAGCTCTCTCTTCTTTGATGGAAGCTGGGTGGCTGCATTGACCTTCAGGGAAACACCAGCCTTGGGGGAAAACAAAGCAGTAATGGGGTTGTAGGTTGTGTTTTCCACTGAGAAATTTCGTCTTCCATCTAGCATGTGGGAAGATGATGACCCTGTATCCCCTCATTGCACAAGCAGATGCTCTGCCCAGAATCAGTCTGGGGCATTAAAGCTCTTCCATGTGAAGGGGAGCAGAATAGTCATAGGAGAAGTAAGCCTAGAATTGCAAGAGGCTGCAATGCTATATCCTTAGCTTTCCTTTTCCTTTTTTCTTTCCTCTGCTGTTTTGTCTCCTTGAAAGCATTCTGAACAAATTCTTTAGAAAACTTTTTCACACCTCCGAGTACTAACTGTAGGACTGAATCGCATTTCTAAGTCCTCATTTATCTGCGTGTGTTGCCTTTCGTTGTCAGCCACAGTGACTGACCTTTTCTTGCTGAAGACACCTGTCAGGGATGTTGTCTCTGGATGGCCTTGTGTGCTGATACTGCAAAGATGATCCCTCCATTCTTAAAACAAGTGCAGAATACAGATAGCACAGCTGTGTTTCATGTCTAGAGCTGTGACTTTCTGGAGTCAAAAACCTAATGTTTGTTTTCTTCTGTACAAGTACACCTTTTATCTTTTTCAGCTAATAATATTCCCTCCACAAGGTTCCATTCGATGGCATACAAATGTGTTGCATTATCCATTAATAATTCTTATATTACATAAACTGACCCTTAGGCCATCCCTCTGAAAAGCACTTTATTAAGTAATATCGTAAATATTAAATATTTAGTGTCTTTGCATAGTTTCCACTCAGTTGCATTTACTTTGTGTAGCAAGTAAAGAAAGCAAGATTTGAATATTGGGGCATATCTATGCATGAGGGATGTTTGTAGCAGAGCAATAATCAACAACAATCTGGTGGTTGCACCCTTCCATTTTATCCCTTCTTCCTTGCGGTTTTCCTAGAACTAAGGTGAAGGGCCAAAAAACTTGACACATCACAGGAATATCGACCTATGATATAGGCAGTGAGAAGGAGCAGATCAGAAACCTAACCTTCTTCACTGGGTTGTTGGGAGAGTATAACAGTGGGGGGAGGACTATGTATGCCATCTTGGCTCCTTGGAGGAAAGAAAGGATCTAAATAGGGATGGGAGAGCGAGCAGTATTTGAAATTGTTAGGATTCTCTGAACAATGTCTTGCTGTTTATCTTGCGTCCAGTTCCTGTTCACATTTGCAATCGCTGCTCGCTCTGCGCAAATGGGAAAATTGCACAAATCAAGCAGCCATCGAATATGAAATTTGTGCAAATTTCCTAATTTGTGCAACTTTCCTCCTTAGACTAAAGCAGAGGTGATTTAGTCTATGGGGAAATTTGCACACATTGCACAAAATTGTGCGAAATTGAAGTGGGAAAGTTGCACAAATTGAACACAAGCACATGTCCAGCAATTTGTGAACATTTTCAGTGGACACATATTTGTAATGATGGTCACGTTCGGAGTTTCGAACAGGGCACGCTCACATGCTTTGAGAGCAAGAACGGAATTCTCCTGCATCCCTAGATATAAACACAATGTTGGCTGAGCAAATAATGTTAGATGACTCAAGCAATACAGCAGCCTTCCCCAAACTGGTGCCCTCCAGCTCCAGATAAGTTAGATTACAACTCCCAGCATCTGGGAGTTGTAGTCCAACACATCTGGAGGGTATCGGGTTGGGGAAAGCTGCAATAGAGCCCTACAACAGTGGAAGGCTACACCTGAAAATGTTTTTTTCTCAGTATATTTTTTAAATGACAGCAAGATGGCCATTTGAAAAGACCTGATGTATAGCTATTAGCCAAGGCTATATGGAATGTCCATGTTCAGAGGCAGGAGACCATTTACTACCAGATGCTGGGGCAAAACCAGAGGAAATAGCTATCACAGTATGCTGTGCTTATGAAGTTCTAGTGGCATCTGGTTCCCACTATTGGGAACAGAATGCTGGACTAGATGGCCCTTGGTCTGGTCCATCAAGGCTTTTCCTACCTGAAATTGCTCTCTGTTGGAGGGAAAAACATCACTGAGGAAGGGAACAGATTATCTGGGCAACATTTTCCCTTCTAGTTTGCCCTTATCTGTTGTCAGCCACTTAAGTCAATCAGGTGGGGTTTCCAGCGCCCAGTCTCAGAATGATTGGCCTGAACTATCAAAGCTGAGCTAACAGCATGACCCAGGAGCCATGCTGTGGAAAACGTGTTCTCTTTTAACGAGGTATGAACTGCTAAAGAAGTATGGACACGATGAGAACCGTACAGTGTGGATATGCATTATGATGTGGAGAATCTCTAGGTAAGACCCAACTGGAATGGGAAGTAGTTGCTGCAGAACACATGCAATGCAAAAATGACATTAGCTGTAGCTGAATTGGGATTCTGCTTGTGAAACAAAGGGAGTGTGTCTCAATTTGGTTATGCAGTTGCTTCTGCAGCTATTATTTCTGCATCTATAATTTCTCCCCAATGTTCCATAATTTCATAGTCTTCCAATTAGCACATAAAACAAAACAGAACTAAACTGAAGGTTCGGTCAGTTTTGGATGTAATAATGTGGATGGTCTCTTGTACATGGTGATTTAAGATCAGAAGGGGGCACTAACTGAATCTAATCTAATTTATCTCCAAGACCCAACTGAATTTCTTTGTTAAACAACTGGTACTTGGCTAACGCTGGTTTTTCAGAAAAGTGTTGTTCTCATTAGTGTGTTGAAATTCGGAGCAAATCAAGCATCTGTAGCCTTCCCCACTCTTAATATTTCTTCAATCCAAGTTTATGTGTGTAATGTTTGTTTACTGGTCTCACAGTGCGGCTTTCTACTAGTTGTGACACACTGGAGTCCATAAACAGGTCTCTTTCGCTACTAATGTTGTCTTTTACATTTTATTTTCATTTCTTCTGGGGACTTCAGGGATCGATGGAATCACATAAAGGGTGTTGGGTGACCAAAGTGGCTTCTGTCCCTAACCCAGGCCAAAAGCCAAGTTGTAAAGGATCTAAATAATCTATGTCTTCCAAGACTGCCTGAAGCTGACATGACCTCTCAGTCTAGGGCTTTGCAAAAAGGGCGGGGGGAGGAAAGTTTGAGACAGACAGATAATTTTCTAAAGTCTGTAGATCTAACTCTGGGTTTTTCAGCCATGGTTTTACCCCTACCTCCTTCAGAGTGGCTAGAACTGAACGCCCCTGTTCCTCAGTGATGCATTTACCACTTCCAAAGGCTTTATTGACAGCCCAGTCTTGGTAGGTTTTACTAGCCAGGAAGGACAAGGATCCAATGAGCAAATGGTAGGTCTGAGTCCAAGCAACTTGGCAATGCTATCAGGCTATACAAGCTGAAAAGAATCCTTAACAACAGGACTAGACAGTGTTCTGGCTGCATCTATCTCCGATTCTGTCAAAACTATGGCATTCAAGTAGGGATGTACAAAACCCCTACCTTCTGTCCTGGTGGGGCGGTCCACAGGGCGGGAGGCTATCCGTTCCTCCCCCCGGAATCCTCTTTGGCCAGCTCCGCTCCGCAGCAATTCCACGGAGCCGCCGGCCAGCTCTGGATTTCTAGCAATACGGCCACCATCCTGTATCGCTGGCTGAAGGGACTGACTGCGGACACAAATGAATATGGCATGGCGACCGTATCGCTGGCAGTCCAGAGCCGGAGGATCTGGTCAAAGAGGATTCCACGGGGAGGCGGAGGTAAGTGTTCCATTCCACCATGGACTCCAGGGGGGCGGATTCTTTAGAATCTGGCCACATTGGAGCCCGTGGCAGAATTATTTGCCATCCCTACTGTAGGGATGTACGAAAATCACTTACCTTTAACAAAATTTGATTCGTGGTGGGGGGGAAGCGCTCTGTCCCTCCCCCCCGAAATTCTGGCCAGGGGGGGAGGCGCTCCGTCCTTCCCCCCCGAAATTCTGGCTGAGGGGGAGGCACTCCGTCCCTCCCCCCCCCAAAATTCTGGCCAGGGGCGAGGCGCTCCGTCCCTCCCCCCCGAAATTCTGGCCGGGGGGGAGGCGCTCCATCCCTCCACCCCCGAATCCTGGCCGGCCGGGCCTGCAAATGGCGGCTGCCGTAGCTGCCGCCGTTTGCGTCCCTGCAGTCAGCCATGATAGGCTACGTAAATGTTTACGTAGCCTATCACGGCTGAGTAAAAAAAAAAAAAGTGCATACGCAAATGGCGGTGCCCATGGGTGCCTCCATTTGCGTACGCTTTTTTTTTTTTTTACTCAGCTGTGATAGGCTACATAAACATTTACATAGCCTATCACGGTGTTTTTTAAAATTTAGCTGTGATAGGCTACGTAAATCTTTACGTAGCCTATCACTTTTTTTTTTTTTTTAACTTGGAAATGGCGGCGGTGGCAGCCAGTCGGAAGACCGGCCGCCACCGCCAAATTGCCGCCGGAGCCGCCGCCGGAGCTGCTGCCACCAGGAAGATTCGCCAAAGGTAAGTCCCGTCCCAGGGGGGCGGGGGGGTGGCAGACCGTTTCGCCACCAATTTCGGGGGGCCGAATGCACTGGCATTCGGCCTCCCCGAGATTCGTGGCGAAATTCTCTGACATCCCTACAAAATGGACTTCATCAGGATCACAGGCTGAATCTGCAGGAACCCCCTCCCCCGCTCCCAAGGAAACCCTCAGGATTGATCAATCTTCAGACGTGGGCCTTCAAAACTGATCTTGCACTCCTGTGGAGTTTGGAGGCAGCAGATAGCCCAAAACTTGTCAGATAGTGATCTGTCCATGACAACAGAGTTGTTGCTGGCTCCCCCACCCACAGAACTCCATCCCCATCCCAGAACAGCAATCCAAGTCCACTGAACTGCTGTATATGTTGGGCCAGATGTAATTTGAAACAGCTTCATGGTTGCTGTGGTAGTCATGAAATTTTGACCAGCCCCAAACAAGGCAGCTTGGCATGAATATTGAAATCCCCCAAGAACAAAAGCCTTGCAGTCCTCAACTCCACGTCAGAGACCATTTCTGCCAGTGCAGGCAGGGATATTGCTAGGTACCGGTGGTCGGTATACTGGACAGATTCCTCTAATACCAGGTATAGACTCAAAACCAATAAGGTGCTGTAGGAGTATCTGACCAGGGAGATGGAATCCTTATGGATTACAGCAACCCCATTTGCTGAAAGATACCCATCAAGAGGGAAATTTGGCAGTGATTTTTTTAAAAAAAACTTTTCTGGAATGTGCATGAGATACTAATATACACCGTAACATGAGATGTCACACTGTCTCATTGCCTTTTTTCTTTGCAAGTAAAACTGTCAACAATATTTATTTTTACCACCTCTTCATTAAAAATTGATAAGGCTACTGAGGCAAGATAATGTTACTTTGGGGTTCTGGATCCAACCTGTGGGTCATTAATGAGCCATCTCTACCTTAGGATGTTAAATGAAATAGCCTTACAAACCCCTAATCATTCTCAGTACACATGTCTCCATTGCTTTCGGTGTGTAGTCTGAAAGATCTCCTTGTGTGACTAAAACTGAAGAAACAAGACAACAATTCCCATTCCACTAAAATTAGCAATATGCATATATGGTGTCGCTGGATACAGTCCACCAGCACTGATGCAGCAGGGCTATATATAGACAACGTCTGTTTATGGAGATTGTAGTTCTGTTCATACCGAAAATTGTAAGCTTGGAGACGAGGCAGAGGGAAAACATTTTTTTCCCTTCTGAATGCAACAGGTCTTTATTAAAGGTATTATTCCTACATTTCTAGACAAGTGAACCTCCAAGTGTAAGTTCAGTTCTTTAAATCAAATGTTGTTTTTAATTTGCCCATTTTAGTTTGAAGTTGTATTTCCATTCTCTCCAATGAATGAACCATTGTAGAACCTGTATTCTGTATCAACACTGAATCCATGAAAAAAGGTGATGGACAAATAGGGTGGAAGCCTTTCGGTGTTCAAGGGAACATGAGAACTCAAGGGGTCTTCCTCTCCCAGTTTTGCTTCCTAATGTGTGGTTGTTGACTAACAGGTAACTAAGGGGGGTATATTTTATAACAGAGGCAGAACCTAGCTTTCAAAGCCCCCCCCCCCCACACAGTTGCTAAGACACAGAGCTACGCACAACCCATTGTTTAGCCCTCTTGATGTCTGTGTGCCATATGTAAGTACTACTGTTTATTTGGGCATCTTATGTTGTTCACCTTCTACACTAAAGGCAGCTGTATGTGCTTTCCCACCAGGAATATATATGCGCTTCCTGCGCACCCATTTTCGGTGATGAGCTTTAAGGCTTAACATAAATCAGAAAGCAATTGTGGACTGTTTTAATGGGAAAAGCACACTTCTGAAGCTGTCCTCCATGTATAGAATGGTGATGTCTAATGTGGAATTTGGATTCCTGGAAAATTTGCCTTGATTTCTTAAATGGTTTCTAGCCCTCATGATTTTGAGAATATGTTTAAGAACATGCAGCCATCCATAATATGGGGGGGGGGGGTTTATAACAGAACTGACTTTACAGAATAGTTGTGTTACTGATATGCACTATATAGATGCAAAGTAATTAACCCCCCACCCCCACCCCACCCCACCCCACACCACCTGACAATGAAGAAAATTAGGGAAATGCTGAGAGAAAACACTGAAGACCCAACTCTAAAAAGTCTCCTTCAGGGGCTCATAATGAAATTATATTAACATTGCCATTCAAAACATTCTTACTTGATTACTATAGGATTTATGTCTGAGTAAACATGCATAATGTTGCACTGTAAGAGTACGAAATGTTTTAAAATTATGTGCATTATACTGAGGTATGTAAAAACTCCCACAATCTCAAAACACAAGCTACTATAATCAATGGAGCTTTAGCCACGCCCACATGTAAAAGCATAGAGACTGCTAAGCAGTTGCTGAAAAATTCATTTCAACAGAACGCATTCTTAAGTTACATATCACAATCATATACTGAACAAAGGAATTAATTTAGCTGGCTTAATTAGGTGCACAGTGTCCCAGTCCTATAAGCAAGCAATCAACAGAGGTACTCAGCATGGTTTAAGGACAGGAAAAAACAATTCTGTTAAATTTGGAAATTAAAAACAGATTTTCATGAGGGACTGAAATAACGTTTATGAATTCTTTCATTCATTTGGGTGTGTGTTGTTTATGGCTCAAGATATGTGAAATGCTTCGTATAGGACTGTGAGCATTATGTGTGTCTCCAAGCTTGTTTATACTATCCATTAACCACTCATAGCAACCTCCCAACTTGTTTACACATTCAAGTGGTGATTCTAGATTAGTGATAGGGCTAGAGATGTTAGAGAATTCCACCACGGACTCCAGTGAGGCTGGATTCTTTAGAATCCGGTCCCCTGGAATCCATGGCGGAATGGCCTCTCCCCCCGCAGAATCCCCCTGGGATGGGGCCTACCTGGCAGCGGATGCCATTTGCGGCTGCAGTTCTGTGGAGCCACCATGAAGCAGAGCGGAGCCAGCCGCGGATGATTCCGGGGGGAGGGATGGAGCGCCTCCCCCCCACCGCGGATTGCCCGGTGTGGAGCCAGGTAAGACTTTCGTACATCCCTAGATAGGGCGAATTTAGGATTCAGGGTGTTCAGAAACTGAACTCCCCTCCTAATATATATGAGCTGAGCTCAATTCCCCTCCAAAGTTCAGGCCTGGCTTGTATTAAATTCACGGGCAGCTGCTCCTTGGTAGTTCCCCCTCCCCTTCCCAAGCAAACCTATCCTATGAGGCAGGGGGCCTACAGAGTCTCTTCTGTATGCATGACCCCCATCCCTTTTGCAAGGTCATGTATCACCCCTGCAGTGGGCTTCGACCTCTTAATTTTGAGGTGCCAAGATAGTGATAAATCAGAGCCAGGTTTTCTTACAAGGAGTACTTTATTGAGTAACTTACAGCACACAGGCATACCTAATGGTTGGATCAGACAGCTTCTCTGAACCCAGAGCCATGGGGTACAATTAGGGGTGGGCGGATCACTCACCGTCTGTTCCGCAATGGTGTCTGCAGTGGGGGGAGGCGATCTGTTCCCCCCCCCCCCGAATCTGTCCAGGCCGGCTCTGCTCCTCCTCGATCCTGTGGAGCCGGCCGCCAGCTCCGCTTCGCTGGCGAATGTCGATACAACTGGCAGATATCTGCGTGGCCTATCACATCAAAAAACAGGGACACAAATGGCGTAGTGGCTGCATTTAGGCTAATCTACCAGCTTTACGGCCGCAAATGGCACCCACTACTCCATTTGCATCCAGAGCCTGATTTACAGTGATACTGCACGGCAATGGCTGCCGGCGTATCAACATTCGCCAGGGATGTGGAGCAGGCAGCTGGCTCTGCAGGATAGGCAGCGATGGATCCGACCTAGACGGATTCCATGCGGAGGTGGAGGTGAGTGCTTCATTCCACCACAGGCCCTAATGGGGCTGGATTCTTGGAATTCGGCCTCATTGGGGTCCATGGTGGATTTCTAGGGATGTCAGAGAATTCCAACACGGACTCCAGTGAGGTCGGATTCTTTAGAATCTGCCCCCCCGGAGTCTGTGGTGGCAGAATGGCCTCCCCCCTGCCACCCCGCGGAATCCCCCTGGGATGGACCTACCTGGTGGCAGATGCAGCGGCAGATGAAGCGGTGGTGGCGGAGGCTCCGGCCACTGCCGGGCTGCTGCGACCACAAATGGCGGCCGTCGTAGCGGCCACCATTTGCGTCCCTACGCTCGCCCATCCCTACGCTTGCTATGTAGCCTATCATGGCAAAGAGCAGGGGCGCAAATGGCAGCCGCTACGCCATTTGCGTCCCTGCTCTTTGCCGTGATAGGCTACGTAAATACTTACGTAGCCTGTCATGGAAAAGGCAGCCACACAAATGGCGTCACGGCCGACATTTGCGTGGCTGCCTTTTTCGTGATAGGCTACGTAATTACTCACGTAGCCTATCACGGCTGGCACCCACACAAATGGCGGCCGGCGTAGCGGCTGCCATTTGTGGCTGCAGCAGCCCAGCAGTGGCCGGAATTCTGGCTGTGGCCAGCCCCGGCCGGCGGCTCCGCTGAGTCGCCGCGGAGTGGAGCTGGCCGGGGAGGATTCTGGAGGTGGGGACGGAGCACCTCCCCCCCACCGCGGATGGCCCCAGCAGAACCAGGTAAGTGTTTTGTACAGCCCTAGCTTGGATGGATTGTTCCATCAGTTTCAGTTTCTCCTACATTCGTATGTTCTTAATCTGAAGTAATTTTTGTCCCAAATATGGAGAACTGTGTGATTTTTGATAAATTCTTATCAAAAGCGAACTGAAACAAAATTCTCACCCACCCCATACTACAGCACATGGCTCATCACCTGTGGGGACTCTATTGTTGGAGGCCAAGGCACCATTTCAAGGCTGGAGGACAGGCTTAATTCCACTATAGCACTATGTCGAAGGGTGCAGTCCTATGAGGAAAGGTTACAACATGTGGGATTGTTCAGCTTAGAGAAAAAGTGAGTAAGGGGAACATGATAGAGGTGTACGAAGTTATGCATGGTGTGGAGCACGTGGATAGGGAGACATTTCTGCCTCTCTCATAATACTAGAACCCAGGATCATCGCATGAAGCTGATTGATGGGAGATTCAGGCCAGATAAAAGGAAGTACTGCTTTTGCTTCTCACAGTGCATAGGTAAACGATGGAATTCACTTCCACAAGATACAGTGATGGTCACACACTTGGATGGCTTTAGGCAATAGATGGCTACTAGTCCTGATGGCTATGCTACCTCCAGTATCAGAGGCAGGATGCCTATGGTAAACCAGTTGCTAGGGAACGTGGGCAGGAGGGTGCTGTTGCACTCATGTCCTGCTTGTGGGTTTCCTGTGGGCAGCTGTGTGAACAGAATGCTGGACTAGATGGACCTTGGTCTGATCCAGCATGTATCTTCTTATGTTCTTAAATCATTTCCTATTTGCATAACACTATTTCCTTATTTTATAGGTCCAAAGTATTTCTCTGTTGATCACCTTCACAGTCCACTAAAGGAATGCAGTGATCTGTGAATGCCCCAGAGCAATTAGCAAGAAGGCATGGCTGACACATTTTTTAACTCCCTGATTGTGTAAACAGGTGTTGTCATGTATTAATAACAACCGTGTGTTTGTGTGTGTGTGTAAGTATGCCCTGGACCACTTGCATACTATTTCCAGCAGGTTCAAGAGTTGCAACTTTACCAGTGCTATAGTAATGAAAGAAGCAGGATTTGGCCAACAACACACCAGTTAAACTCATGGGTGCCCTGGCTTCCACTGGATCATGTGATGATTCTGCATTCATACAACATGCTTTGCCTATGTGTACAGTCTCAGGCTTTCTAGCATGATTAGAAACTTGTGTTGTATGAATTGTGAGTCAGGATGGAAGGATGAGGCCATCCATAGCCCTAGATTTCTGCTATATTTTATTTTTTCTACCAGACTGCTCATGTGGCCAAGCATGTAAAGCCTGTGGATTATGTGAGCAGATGTAGTGTATGCTCCATATGCTGTTTTTGTGTGTAGCCAGCGGGTACATATTTATTTTATGGATTCTCCCTATTTGTCTGGGGTGCTCCTGTGGGATAGCGTGAGCCACACTACTGCCTGCATTTTCTGTGGTTTCAATCCTGCCACAAGACCTCTCTAATCTGCCACCCCCACCCCTCTTGCACAAAAACTGAACTCCCTCCTCACTCTTCATATGACAACCATGCATGAAAGGCAAACTTCATCGGAAGCAAAAACTTAATGTGGTTTGGTTAGAACCCGTTTAAGTCTTCCAAAGGCCTATCAATAAATTAAATGATATGGTTTGATTTCTAGCATGTCTTCTCTCAAAGGCGGTGCAGGAAAACAAAGCCTTTTAAAATGTCAAACATCACATAATAGCGACCCCAAGAGTTTGCTTCTAAAAGGAAAGCCACACTGAAATATCTTCTGACTGTTCTGAAAAAAATCTTCCAGTGCTAAGAGATACTTGGCAGATAACGCAGCTCTGGGAACCATGGCAACTGCCAGACTGCTGCAAAGCTGAGGTGGGAGGGCCTGATTTCTGATGAAGTGGTGGATGGTAGAAAGGTGCTTAACAGTTTCTCACTGACCACTATGGCTGGCCCTACCATTAGGTAGTGTGTGGCAGTTACCTCAGGCAGCAGATGCTGGGAATAGGGGTGTACGGATTCTCCACCATCTGTTCCGGTGGGGAATCCGTGGGGGTAGGAGGCGATCCATTCCTCCCCCCTGGAATCTTCCAGAGCAGCTCCACTCCGCGAGGATTCTTCGGTGGGGGGAAACCGGCTTGGGGCCACTTATCTTCCCTCCTGCCAGCCAGAGCTGTTCACCTCCTCCCTGTCCCTGCAGACTGCCATATCTTTTCTTAAAAAAAAAAAAGTGATTGGGAGGATGTGCCCATAGACTTAGAAGCATATAGAATCATGAATCTTGTGTCTAAGTCTATGTGTCCATAGGCCTATACGCAAAATAGAGCTGTGAATCTTGAGTATAAGCCTATGGACACATAGACTTAGATGCAAGATTCATGGCTATTTGCATCTAAGTCTATGGGCACATCCTCCCGATCACCATTTTTTTAAAAAAGAAAAGACATGGCAATCGGCAGGGACGGAGGAGGTGAATGGCTCTGTTGGGCAAGAAGCAGCTGAGTGCCGTTCTGCCTCCAGTCCTCCTGGAGTGGAGGTAAGTGGTCCCACTGCAGATTCTTTGGAATCCGGCCTCATTTGAATCCACAGCAGATTTCTTTGACATCCCTAGCTGGGAAGCAGCAGCAAGGTGTTGGAGAAGATTGCCACCAGCCGTGTCTCAGCTAGCCTGCTGCCTTCAGGTGCAGTGGAGGATGCTGTCTAGGGATGTTGGAGAAATCCTCCACGTGTTACAAAAATTGTATTCTTTTCCCTGGTAGACTTTCCAATTCATTTACCAAGAACGAGAGGAGGCAGAGATCTGGTCCAACACGATTTTATTCTGCAGAATAAGGCAACCCTTGGGGCTAACGCTCCATCAAAGGTTACAATCAAGTGATGTGATTCAAAAGTTTATATAGGCAAGACCTTTGGGGCTGTCTTACGCTTGCGCTGTACTAATCTCTTTGTCTAGCTGAGAGGGAAACAGAAGACAGGCAGCACCTTTGACATATCTAGGCATGCGCAGAGAGGTAGCCTTGTACTCTAGTAAATACATTCTTAGCATTCCTGAGTCTCTGATAAGGCGCTGTGTCTTTGTTTAGCATGGCAGTCTCACACTGAGGTAAAACAGACATAGCCTAGCTTATAAAATCATGGGATAACAGACATACTACAACTGAAATTTCTATAACAGTCCCCCCTCAAAAGGCTTTTCTTAAATCTCATACCTCTCTTTGGTCCAGCAGTGGACTACACACTTAAAGGCACAAACCAGCATCAATAGTATCATAACAAACAAGACTGCATTGATTACAAGTTGTTTTAACCATGCAAAATCAGGGAGCCAGGAAGTCAACTATAACCAAGGATCACTTGTTCCTGAATAATTCTGTCCAATCATATCTTGTAGTTTGGCAATTTCATCTTTTATGGTTTTGTTTAAATCATGGAACTTTACTCTACACCCTTGCTTCACTAGGGTGCAGAAGCCACCTTGGCGTGCTAAGAGATAATCTAAAACAAACTGATACTGGGCCACTAGCTGGCTGAGATCTTCAATTTCAGATTGCATGGCCCTTACCATTATGGCTGTGGCACTGATGGTCTCTTCTAAATGGCAAGTGAGGCCTAGGATACTTTTTCTGCAATAATTTCTGGGTATAAACCCAGGGTAAGCAATCCTGTAACTAGTTCACCCCCTACCTTGTTTGGTTCTGAATCTGACAGTTGTTATTACAGTGTCATCACAGTTTTTACTCATTTGTTTTATAAGTTGCCCTATTTTTTAGTGGTTTGCTACTTTAACGGTGGCCTTCAGGTGGGTCAGCTTCCAGTGTGACCCTCTCTGGTGCAGGTGATGCTTTTATGTGGGTGTGATGGATCCACTTCTTTCTTTTAGCGACTTTTATAGCCGTGTGAGTGGTGAGTAGAACCTGGAATGGACCCTTTCATTTTTCAGTAAGTGGTTCATCTTTTCAGGACTAGATCAGCACCTAATTACCAGGACTGAAATTATGCACTGGAGCATCTAAAGGCAAGGATTCGTATGGTGCTAGGAACCTGTGAAGACAAGACAAAACAGACTGCAAGGCAGTAACATATTCATGGATCTTTAAAGCCCTTACTTTTAAGTTTATATTTAAGCTATCAGCCATAGGTAACATCTGAGGTGGGCGCCCATATAACATTTTAAACGGTGTCAATTTAATACTTCCCCTGGGGGTGCACTGTATTCGAGTTAAGGCGATTGGCAAGGCCTGTGGCCATTTTAATTTAGGGGCTACACTGTGTCTCACGAGTAGATCTTCTATTGCAATTTTTCTTAGATGTGTAGCCTGGTGCAAGTCTCTTACTATAAAGCTCAGAAGAGGCCTGGATATGAACACTTTGCCTCTTGGGACTATTTACCATCCATCTTTAGTTTGCTTTGCCTTGTATTCAAGAGCTCTCTCATGCTCAGCTGGAGAGTAGATTGGAACCAAATCTGTACTCAAATATGGGATTAGGTCTCTTTCATAATGCACCTCCTCACTTCTCATTTGTGCGGCTTCTTTTGCAGCTTTATCTGCCAAAGCATTGCCTCTTATTTTTTTCGGGATGGCACTCTTTCCATGTGCTTTTTCGAGAGTAACTACTGCACATCTTGTGTATCTACAAACACCTTAAGGTTTGGCTTTGGTAACAAGGAATCAGTGAGGTCAGGCCTGATCAGAATCACCTGACTTAAAATTTTTAAACAGTCATGACAATTTAGATCTGGCTTAGGGAGCAAGGTGGCAGGATGAGGCCTGGGCTTGAAAGCAGGGAGATCTCATAGCGTGACTGGCGTGACCGATAAAAGCACAGTTGCTGCCACGGCCCTTAAGCAAGCAGGCCATCTCTTTGCGGTTGGATCCAGAGTCTTCGAGTAGTATCCTACAGGTCTCCAGGAAGGACCTGTCCTTTGGGTCAAAACCCCTGATGCCACTCCTTTATTTTCATGTACATAGAGCCGGTACGGTTTGTCGGGATCTGGTAAGGCCAGAGCAGGTGGCGACACCAAGGCTTGCTTCAGCTTAAGAAAAGCCTTTTCCATTTTATATGTCCATTTTCAGTGGATGATATTTTTTTTTTTTGTCAAAGCTTCATACAGGGGTTTCGCTTTCCCTCCATAATCAGGTATCCACATTGTAAAAAAAACCCGGTGAGCCCAAGGAAGGCTCGCAACTCTCGAGGGTCTGTAGGCCTCTGTGTCTTCTGTATGACGTCCAACCGAGCAGTGCTCAGGTCTCTGGTTCCTTTTTGAATCAGGTAGCCCAAGAAGGTGACATGGGTCTGGCAAATCTGAGCCTTTTCTCTTGACACTTTATAGCTTTTCAAGTTTAATTCTTGCAAGAGGGAGATAGTAGCTTTAGCACATGAGTCCTCTGTCTTGGTGGCCAGAAGAAGGTCATTTGAATATTGAAGCAAGGACACCCACGGCTGGTCCTCTTTCCCTTTTATGGCCACCATCGCCCCCCTCTTCTTCCCCTTTCGCTTTGGGCAGTCTTTTCGCCAATGTCCCTTCTCTTTATAGTAAGCGCATTCATTTCTTCCCAAATGCAGCTTTCTCTGATTCCCAAAATCTTTCTTTAAAACTTTATCTGCCCAATCAGGGACTTGCCCTGTGATTGCCATTGCAATCAAAGCTGCGTTCTGTCTGCCCTTCTTATCTGCTTCCTTCTTCTCTACTTTCTCACGATTTACAAACACCTTATAAGTAATCTCCATCAACTGGGGCAGAGACATTGCTGCTGCCCCATCAGTCTTCTGCAACTTTCTCTTTTTTTTTTTCTTGCCTTTTCTGCTTTACACCATTGAAATCTAACAGCGTGACTGAAAAACATTTTTTTTTTCATTGCAGGGCATGGTGGAGCAGATCTGGCAATCATACTGTTCTTCTGGCTACACAGCCAGGGCCCATTAAGATCAAGGGAAGGGCATTTTTATATATGCAAAAAGTTTTAAGCCACCACCATTTTTGCATCGGCAACTCCACACTTTATGAATTTTGACAGAGTGACAAGCTTGCCTCTGAGCATTTAGAGTGTCCAGACAGTTCAGATTTTGAGAAAGAGCTGGAACACGTGGGGCAGGAACTTTCTCAGGCTTTAGAAGCACAGCTGGGCTTAGAGATGCCACAGGAGAAGGGGAGGGGGAATTTTCCTCTCTCACTTTTTAATACAATTTATTGGCCCCCTTTTTTTCTAAACGGAAACTAACTTTCGTAGTTTCTCTTTGAACTTTTTGAAGGCTGCTTCCTTTGTAGTCTGTGAATCTCTCAAAGCCTTGGAAATACAGCTTTTTATCTGAGTGTTGAAGTTACAAATCAAACTGTGCACTGAGCTGATCACAAACAAACACACAATTTACAACAACCGGAGTTTATGGCTATGACAAGCCTCACAGTACTGTTCATGGCAAATCTCTAACAGTCTAAAATTCTAATCCATGTGCAGAGTGCCTCTCAAAAATCTAAACAATAATGGATCCAAACAAAAAGCTTTGGGCAATAAAAATGGGATGTTAGCAAAGGCTGTCTGTCTTTTCTTTAATTTAAGAGTGGAAGGTGTAACCTTACACCTCTTTTAGATTCTTTGACAGATAAGAGCAAGGTCTGCTCAGCTTTCCAGCTGTGATGCTTTAACTTGGGCAATTCTTTTGCAAATCTTACTGTTTCTATTAGGTCCTTACAGACATCTTCTGGTGGGGCCGGGCAACCCCCCCTTAGCTCTGCTCTCAATAGACTGGCAGAGATAAGCTTACACAGACCCAGACATTGCTCTGTCTTTGTTCCTTTAATTTTGCCACAGTCTTTAAGACTTCGAACAAATCTCTTTCTTCAGAGTTTACAACTTTTTTGTTGTTGTTGTAGCTGTTCTTGCTTCCTCTAACAAACTTGAATACACTGGAAGATGTTTCAACTTAGAAGGAGCTAGACCGAGCGAGACGTGGGGATGTAACAGATGGGTTCTCCGTGGGGGGGCTTCTCTCCCTCCTCCCCCCAGCAACCTCTCCTCCCAACCTAACAGGCCGATTAGGGCAGGGGAAACCCAGGGAGCCTTGGGCAGGATCTCTTAATCTCCAAGCTCTTTCCGTGGGGCTTGAGTCAGGGAGAACAGGGGCTTTGGGCTTCATCTTGGAGCATACCATCATGACTTTACAATATTGACCTTTATGTTTTCTTATTCAGTCAGGATTTTTCAATATCCACATTTGCCAAGCATCAATATAAGGCAGCTGATCCCCATGGTTATCAACAATCACTTTATTATATACCTTGGACCCAACATTTTTTTCAGCTTCCCCCAGTTGGCCAGCCAACACTAAATGTCACCCATTCCCCATTACAAAACTTTATGAGCTCATCTTTTGTCATTAAACAACTTAAAATTCTTAAGCATGCATCCCAGTGGGTCTTGGCTATTTTCTCCTACGAAAGTTTTGATCCTATCCTGTCGGCCAATTTTTTTTTATTTTTTCTTTCCCAACTGCTGCTTAAGCAAGGCTCAGTTAGACAAGAATGGGAGATTTGCACTCCCCAGACGGCCCAGACAGTGCGATCCAACTTACCTCGTAGCTCAGCCTCCAAACGACCCCAGAGTCGGACAGCATTTCGTCCTGTCCTCCAAAGACCGCCACTCGCCTCGTCTCTTCAGGAGTCCTTTGCTAGCTGGGTTGCCAGGCAACAGCTGCCTCAAACCTCACGGTGAACCAAACAAGGTCCAGGGCGCCCTCCGCTTGGGTTGATCCAGCGTTTGCCCAGCTCCCAGGTCACACAGGGCTGTCCTGCCGCGGTCGCCAAATTTGTTACAAAAATTGTGTTCTTTTCCCTGGTAGACTTTCCAATTCATTTACCAAGAACGAGAGGAGGCAGAGATCTGGTCCAACACGATTTTATTCTGCAGAATAAGGCAACCCTTGGGGCTAACGCTCCATCAAAGGTTACAATCAAGTGATGTGATTCAAAAGTTTATATAGGCAAGACCTTTGGGGCTGTCTTACGCTTGCGCTGTACTAATCTCTTTGTCTAGCTGAGAGGGAAACAGAAGACAGGCAGCACCTTTGACATATCTAGGCATGCGCAGAGAGGTAGCCTTGTACTCTAGTAAATACATTCTTAGCATTCCTGAGTCTCTGATAAGGCGCTGTGTCTTTGTTTAGCATGGCAGTCTCACACTGAGGTAAAACAGACATAGCCTAGCTTATAAAATCATGGGATAACAGACATACTACAACTGAAATTTCTATAACACACGGACCCCAGTGAGGCCGGATTCTATTGAATCTGGTCCCCCGAAGTCTGCGGAAGATCGGATCTCCTACCTACGCCTCCAGGAGGAATCCTTGCCAGCTGGATCGTCCCCGCTGGCCGGCTCCGGAGTGCCAGCGATACGGCCGCCATTGCTGTATCGCTGGCTGGGCGGATTGACTGAGGACGCAAATGGTGTCCGGGATGCCATTTGTGGCTGTAAAGGCCTTAGTTTAAGGAAAATGCAGCTGTAAATGGCTGCATTTACCTTAAACTAAGGCCTTTACGGCCGCAAATGATGTCCTGGACACCATTTCTGTCCGCAGGCAGTAGTCCCCTTCAGCCAGTGATATGACATGGCGGCCATATCGCTGGCACTTCGGAGCCGGCCGGCAGCTCTGCAGAATTGCCACGGAGCAGAGCCAGCCGAAGAGGATTCCGGGGGGGGGGGGACAGATCGCCTCCCCCCCCCGCAGATCCCTCCCCCCCAGAACGGCAGGTAAGCATTCCGCCCATCCCTAATGCTGTCCCACCCCAGTACTGCAGTAAGATTCAAATGCCAGCATTTGTACATGAAGTGGGAGGGGAAGCCATTTTGTTCTTCGCCTCAGGTAGCAAAATGTCCTGGGCTGGCCCTACCTAACACTTCCCCCATGTGACCCTACTTAGACTCTTCCTACAGCACAACGAACAAACAACTTGGAATGCCACCTGGGGGAGAATTGCCTGTGGCAGGGGGTTGCAAGGAAAGAGCAGCTGGCAAAGGAATGGATAAGCAGCCATTCTCCAGCTCAGCAAGTCTCCCCTCGGAATGATTCAGTCCTTTGCTGCTTTGGAGTCCTTAGATGTTCCCACAAATATGAGCTTCATGGCTGTGCAGGGATTTGAACCTGGGTCTTCACCACATTTTTCTTCAGTTTTCCCATGTCTTCTTTCTGAAGGCCCCTTCTGCTAAGTCTTACCACCCCTCTTCATTGGATGGTTTGATTCTCAGCTGGGAGGGCTTACATAATCCACCTAAGTAAGGTCTGCACAGCAGTAAGAAAAAAATATCTCCTGGCTGGTTTTTATTGTGGTTAGAGTCTCCTGACTTGCATTTTTTTTTAAAAGCAACGAGTCTGGCTAGAGCCCTTGGGACTGAGTTGAAGTGGGTTCTCTGTATGTTTGGGTCCTTCTGGTCAAGGCTGCAGGGACTTTGAGACTTCTCCAGTTAACATGAGTTTTGAGTTTGCGCCAAATAATACACTGACGAGGCAATGACACTATACAACTGAGCAAGTGGGAAACCTGCTTTGAGTATTTGCCAGCTGCAATTGCAGGTTTGCACTTGGAAAGATTCCCTTCAGTTTCCTTATAAGTTTCAGCTGTCTTTAGCAAATGCTGAGAGGAATGCATTTTGCTGAATTTTTCACGGGGTGGTCTCATTTCGTTCCTATTGTGTGTTTCCTTCCTTTTGAGTCTGACCTGTTGTATGCTTCAGAGTCGCTTTGGGCCACGGCATTAAGATACATCACTGCTTTCCCTTTCCCTGCTGGTAGAGCGAACCTGCCAGTGGATCTGTTCAGTGACTGACCTTTAAGTCCTGGAGTGTTTTGAATTTTATGCTGGTCTTGCACAAGACCTAAGATAGCAGTTGCAAGACTTGCAAGTAGGTTACAGCTGCAGCGTTCAGGGAACGAGTGAGCGTGGCACGAACTAACCGATAAGATTGTTGATTTGGGGATTCACGGTGATCTGTTGCTTGATTATCTGTACAGCTAGTACAGATTATCTGTAGCTACTACAGCCTGTTGGAACCAGCCGTGGAGAACACCTCTTAACGTGCGTCAAACATGCCTTTTGCTTTAAAAGGGGCAGCCAAGAAGGTCAGCAGTTCTTGCTTCCTTTCTGGAGAACACATTGATGGCAGTAAACATGACTTGATGGAGTATACAGAATGTGACCTCACAGGAACCTTTGGCCTTTGTGATTTGTGGCATTTCTAGAAACCTAGCGTGGTAATTCCTCACAGAGCAAGACTTTGTGTTTGCTGCTCTGGCAGCCTTCTGCCAGCGGAGAAGTGGCTAAGTTGGCATAGTACTGTCTATCTAGGTTGACAGTACATTGTGCCCACAGCTCTTTCCTTCCCCAAAGGGTTGGGAGGGACACCCACCAACTACTAGCTTGGTTTCCTTCTGAGGAGAGAGCACTGGGGACTAATGGGTGTTTCGTGTGATAGTGGTTTATGTGCCGACTTACAGGTTGAGCCTGGGGGAGTAGTCAAACCTGAAGATGGTTTTCAAGCCACATAATTTTCCCCAAAGGAAAACAGTATGCACTTGTAGAAATAGTGATGTTTCTGAACCTTAGAATTCTCCATGTCAGAATAGGAATTCAGCACAAAGTGTGCCTGCATTCCAAACTGGGTGATTCCCCCGACCCCACTCGCCGGACAGTTTTCTTTGGCTTGGATTGTAATCTGGAGTGGAGAAGAGCTCTCCCATACCTGTATTCCTGGCACTGGAAGAAGCAGCATCATGAAGAGAGGGAGTTTTCTCTCTCTCTTCTTCCCTCCTCTCTGACATGTCAGGTGCCGCTAGTGGCAGGTAAGGGCTGTTGGGGGCTTATGGAAGGATGGGAAGGGGGATTGTGTTGTCATTCTGATGTCATTGGCAGTGCAGCAGAGTCTGTTGGCTCAGCTTTATGGAGTTGTTCTCTCATTGGAAAACAGCTTAGTTTGCAGAGCCCAATCACATCCTGAACCTGGGGATGGGTTGGGGCTTGTTGCCCATCAGTCTTCATGGAGAAAACTGCTACAATACCTCTGCCTCCTCCAATGCAACTCTGAAGTCCAAGCTGTTTCTCTCCAGCCTGGGCCCATAGACAGGGATGGGTTGGGGGAAGGGGGGGGGCTGCTCCCATAAATTTTCTCTGCCCCCCATTTTTATTTTATTTTATTTTCAAATAACAAAACAGTTTATAATTTTGTCTTTAAAAAGCCCGCAAACCAAATGAACTGCCCCTACTTTTTTTGGTGCCCCCCCCCGAACCTTTTGGCTGGCTGTGGGCCTGCTCCAGCCCTATCTGACCAAATGGGCTGTGTCCTAGTTAGTAGGACCAACAATCACTCCTCACAAAAAATAATTTTCATAATCAGTATCCAATAGCAAGCAAGCAAGTTTTACAAAAAATGGTTATCTTTTCACTTGATGATGCATAATACCATTTCCAGTTCAATATGGGTGGATTTGGAGGCAACTTGCATCAGCTAGATGCAGACAGAGTGATCTGTCTTCTTGGAGGTCAACTAAAAGGCATAGATAGAACATATGTCATATGGTATCCTGGGACCAGATGTGGTCACCCATTTGTGTGATGCTTTTAGGGGACATCCCTTTGCTCCCCTTCTTTCGATGTGAGATGAAGCAATGGCATGGAGGGCATACTCTCTAAACTTTTGTGAACCTGGAATCATGCCTGTAAAAGCTCCAAAGGTAGAGGTGTGCAAGTGAGTGGGAGATGGGGGGATGTAGTCATGGTGGCTCCTAATAATTCCTTGCTGGGTCTCTTAGGTTATCTGCCTCCCCCACTTCTTCTACCAAGCAAGTCTTTAGTTCTGTTCCACAATAAGCAAAGGAAGAGATTGAGAGAAGAAGCCAATAGAAGAACAGAGTGGGAAATGATCCAGCTTCATTTTCAGTGCTTCGGAGCTTAAGGAGAGCCTACTTGATCAGGTCAAAGGTTTGTCTAGCCTAGCATCTGATTTCCAGCTGTGACCAGCTAGATGCCTCTGGGATGTTCAAAACCAAGACATATGAATAAACATCTGGGCAGCTCTTCCCAGATGTTTATTCCCAATATCTGAGATTCAAGGGTAGACTGGCTGTAAGACATGGAGCCTCTGTTTAGCTATGGTTGACCTCTGGTGACCTATATATGCAATTGTCTAATCCTTTTTAATGCTGTCTAAACTGATGTATTTATTTATTTATTTACTGCCCAATAGCTGAAGCTCTCTGGGCGGTTGATAGGGATGGGCGGAATGCTTACCTCCGGGTCTGGGGGTGTCCGCAGGGGGGGAGGCAATCTGTCCCTCCCCCCCCCGAATCCTAGCTGGCAGGCTCCGCTCCGCGGCAATTCCGTGGAGCCCCCAGCCAGCTCCAGAGCACCAGCAATACGACCGCCATTGATTTGCTGTATTGCTGGCTGGGCGGATTGACTGCAGACACAAATGGCATCTACTACGCCATTTGTGGCCATAAAGGTCTTAGTTTAAGCTAAATGTAGCCGTAAATGGCAAATGTGGTTAACACATGAGTGAAGCCCACTTCGGCTGCAGCCATGTGTAACACAATAATCTAGCCTAATGATTTCCTGCATGTTTCTCCCAAAGAGCAAATGAACTTGGAGTCGTTTGAAGCTCTGATGAGTCACATGCCGTAATGTAAAGAATAATTCCTGTTAACCTGACAGTACACTTACGAGGCGTAGATCATTAATGGTAGAATGGGGCGATTAGAAAAATCCTCATATGGTGATGATTTGAGGCAGTACACACTGTACTGCATGAAAGGTTAGTCCTCAGCTTTCAAATAAGGGATCTTATATAAGCAGCTAGTATTAGCTCTATGTTCCAAAGGACTTAAGTACAAATCCTCTCACTTGTTCAGTTTATTATGCCCCAGTTTGGGTAATCAAGATTGCAAGCTTTGAGTCAAATGAATCCTCCTTTTTAAAAATGACAACCTGTCAATTCTTACGTTCCTTCTCATAGATGTTCAGTAGAAATTACTGTTATGTGTTTTAATACTCTCTTGCCTGCCAATAGCATGTGGAAAACAGATATTCATGTCAGCATCAACAATACCCCCCCTCCCCCAGAAGTGCTATCCCTGCAGCATATCTCAGGAGAACCAGGCTGTCTCAAAAGGTCCCTATGCATTTTGACTGTGGCTGTTCATTGCTGGAAAGTTATATAAAACCCTGCCAATGGAAAGGCAATGTGTATCTTCAAGACTTGAAAAACCACCACCACCCTAGTTGATTGATGTGACATTGCTATGGAGGGTGGGTCAGGCAGGAAGAGGGAGAGAGCTGTGCAAGAGCACAGGACTTGTTCCTCTGTCATAGCAGCTACAGAAGTGTACATCTTACCTGGGTCAGAGCTATCCAAACAGTGACTGAAAGAACTGGATGGTTTATTGACTAAAGCCAACAGAAAGGAGATCCCCACAAGGAATGGCCAAAAGCAAAGGGGTACACAAAAATGATGTTTTATTCAATGAAAGAAAAGGGTTCCAACATGTTTCGGACCACATGTATGTCCTTCTTCGGCAGAATGTAAAAAACAATATACAACATCTATAGACTTTAAATATTGCCTGAGACTGGCATCTGAAGAGCAAACAACACTGATTGCATTATACTAAGGGAGGGAGCAATCCTATGGCTGCTAGACAGCAGCTAGATGGCCATAGGATATGGCGTTTTCCAGGAACCTGCTTCCCCACACTTCCACACCGCCTCAGAGGCAGCATGGAACAGCCCCGTCCTCTGTGTTCACAAGAGGAGCATGGAGGGGCCAGAAAGAGGCGTGACTGGGAGCGTTTCGGCGTGAGGGGAGTGTAGCTGCGTGTACAACACGTCCGATGTGCTGTACAGCAGCCTCCTTCCCCCCTCCGTGCTCCTGCGGCTAGACAGCCGCACTCAGCTGTCTAGCCAAAAAAGCAGGGCAGGGAAAGCACGGAGGGCATGATCCCCTCCATGCTTCTCTTGCCCTGCTTAGGATAGGCAGTAGCATGCAAGTTCGGAGGCAGCCGCCTATCTAGATACGATTGCGCCCTAAGTCCGTTTATCTCTAAGAGATGTGAATGTTTCTACATAGTTTGTATACTTTGAGCCTCTCTTTCTTTAGATTTTGAAGTTTTTTGTATCTTTGTATTGTAATGAACAATTGTATCACTGATGTGGCATATACATTGAACACAGGGAATATTTAAAGCCTATACATGATGTATATTGTTTTTTAGATTTCCCTGAAGAAGGGCCTGCATGTGGTATGAAACACATTGGAACCCTTTTCTTTGGTTGAATAAAACATCTGATTTGTCTATCCCTTGATTGTGGCTTTTTGATTTATTGACTAGAATTCCCCCCCCCCCCCGGCAAGCTAACTTAAGTAATAAATGATGATGATCATGATAATTGATAGATAATTTCTAAATTGCTTCCATAATGCTGAACAAAAAAATTAAAACACAAGATAGCCCCGCTCCCAAGATTACAATCTAATAGGACCAAAAAAAGAAAAAAAGAGGTTGGCTGAAATAATATACAAATACCTACCTGTGACATTAAGTGTGGGTGCTTTCAGAGAAGATTTTTTTTTATCATGCAATCACCCTGCTTCATTCATGGAATTTTACAGGGGGTCCAACTGTAGTTGTCCCACATTTGTAGCCCTTTGCTTCATCCATCATTTTTCTTTTCACAGAAAATCCGTTAAGGGGGGAACACTAGAATAGCTGCATAATATCTTTTGCTTTGGTAGTGCTAGGAGATGTCCGTCTGGAAGCACCCTATGTCTTTACTTCTAAATACAATGCTTTCTACAATGTAAACTGCAAAACCTGGGAGGGGGTATTTAATGGGATCAGAGCAGGCATGGAGGGGAATTTCACTCATCTGAAAATCTCTGTTCTGAATCTGGTATTTGCTTGGGGAGGAAATCCTCCATTAGTGCACACCCCCTGCTGATACAATTTGCATTAAAAAAAAATACCCCACACATCTTGCATTTTAGGTGTAAATGCACATCTGACAACATGTGTAGTTCGATCCTGACTCTGCTTTTAAATCTGACAAAGTATGGAATGTTTGTATGGACTGTCATACTCTCCAATATTTCACAGATGAAAACAGGGACATACTAGGGGACATATTAGTAAGCATCCCTATTCGTAGACCAAGGACCACTACCCAAAGCTCTATGCTGTATTCATTTACTCTGCACCTTTAATCCATTCTTCATTGATTTAAGCACTAAGGATAATTGTTCTTTTGGTAAAAGTCAGATATACTAGAAGAATGTAATTGTCCTAAAAATATTATCAGCAGTATGCAGTATAGGAAAAGGAACTTTGATTTAGATGCATGTGCACTAGAGAAGATGCTTGCTCCCTTCACAAGTTTAACTGCTAGAGACCAGTGAAGGGGCTGAATCCCAAAGAATGGAAATTCTAGCAGCTTATGCTAACCTACGTTTTAAGGAGACATTTCTAAAATGCAAAAATAGGAATAAAATGGGCAGAGTGAAGTTAGGACAGTTGTATGACATACGTGAAGTATGACATTTCCATTTTAATTTTCTTTGTGTCTAAGCATGATTCATGGTATATGTGTACATCTCAAAATAAGTTCATGTTTTTTATTTAAATTGTGGCCTGTACAGAAAACATACTTTTCAACATTTTTTAAAAACGTACTTAAGAAGCAAATTTTATATCTGTGTTGTTGTTAGACTAATGACCATCAATTAATGGTCCAGAGCTCAGATATTCATCATCTCAGTCACTGCATTCCAATGACTGTAGTGTGAAATAGATTATAGCTTGTAGTCTATTAATTGATAAATTAATCAAGTAAAGCTTTAGTTGATTAATCAGTTGGAGTAAGTTTCCACTTGTGGAGCTGTAGATTAAGGCACTTTGATCTGTGCCTTTGTGTGTTAACTAGGAGTTGCAGAACATGTTCTGTCTAAACATGCATAGGACTGTGCTCTAAATTTATTTAATAAACCTAGCAGGGGCTGCGGTGGCTTAGGGGCTGCGGTGGCATAGGGGCTGCGGTGGCTTAGTGGTTAAGACGCTGAACTGCAGACCGGAAGGTCGGCAGGACAGCAGTTCGAGACCCGAGTGCTGCATGACGGAGTGAGCTCCCGTCTTCAGTCCCAGCTTCTGCCAACCTAGCGGTTCGAAAGCAAGAAATTGCAAGTAGATAAATAGGTACCGCCTCAGCGGGAAAGGTAACAGCGTTCCGTGCACCTCGGTGTTCAGTCATGCCGGCCACATGACCACGGAAGCGTCTTCGGACAGCGCTGGCTCTTCGGCTTAGAAACGGGGATGAGCACCGCACCCTAGAGTCGGACACGACTGGTTGGGGATACCTTTACCTTTTTAAAACTAGCATGGATGGGAATCAACAGCTCTTACTGGTTTTAGTAATATTTTCCCTGTGCAAATTAATATATCTAGTGTAAATCCTGTGTCACCATGGAGGCTAGTAGTCTGAGAATGATTGGATCACTGGAAATAGGTTTGCCCATTTCCCTTGTGACTGGAACATCTTTACACTTTTAAAATTAATGTACTACAAATAAACTAGCAAAAGTGAAAACAAAAAAAATGTTCTTTTTTAAAAAGATTGTTCGCCATTTCTTGAAGTTTGAGATCAAAAACATGTGATGTAAGATTCTTCTCTCTCTTCTCCCTCTGGTGTCCTTTCAGGTCTTTCTGCTCAGCTTCTCATCCTCCTACTTTCGCCAACTGACTTTTCTTCAGCCCTTTCAGCTCTTTCTCCTCAGCTTCGCTTCCTCCTCCTCTGTCACCAACTGACTTCAGCCCATTTCCCAGCATTTGTGCGTGTCCTTTCATTGGCCCAGCACTCTAACAGCTCATAGGAGTAAGCATTATTAGACGTGCATACACACACTATGTCACATGTTACATTACATGCACAGTGGGCCATATGCAGTAACCTTCCCTTTGCCTCATCCCTCTCCCTTTCTGAGCTGCACAAATCTTGAGCTTTGGCCATTTTCAAAGTTTCAACATTTTCTGCATATCAAACCTCAATTTAAAACAAAAATGAGCCAAATTGGTCTGGTAGATCTCTAGTAATAAGCCGTACATTTCCATTTTATTATACAAATGCCAAACAAAAGCAAGGAAACTCTCAGGTCTTTCAGAAAAAGAAATGAAATGCTGCTGTTTATGTGTGCCAGGGTAAGACAAGCACTTTGATTAGAGAATAACTTAAATGGTGTCCCATTTTTTTTTCACGCACAAAAATGTAATACTTCATTAATGACACAGGAGGACTACTTGTATGAAGTGCTTAAAGGTGGACATCAAGAGAGAATGCAGAGTCTTTCATGCAGATGAAAGAAAACAATAGGAATGCAAAGTTTCATCTTGAACGGAAACCTAAAGAGAAAACTGATCATATTGAGACAAACATATTCACAAGCAGAGCTTTGCTTTGGAAAGGGCCTGTGCTAATCATCAGATAATAAACTAAAGTATAAAGGAATATATATATATATATATATATATATATATATATATACACACACACACACACACACACATACATACATAACGAGAGGTCTGTACAGATAAAGCTTTCCTGGTTAGAGAATACAATGCATGTGTGCGTCATAAAGCACAGCTTTGATTAGCAAAAAATCATAACCTTTTCCCTATTATTACTAGAAGAAGAATCCTGGTGGATGTTTTTTGTTTTTAAAATAAATGTAGCTGAACATTCAGCAAAACATGAGCTTGTCAAAGCTGTGCGAATTCCACCTCAAAGCTTGTTCTGACCTGCATCCATATCAGATTGCAAGTGTTGTTGTTTTCTTTCCACCTGAAAAATTGTGTGCATTTTTGTGTACATTCCCCAAATATTTGCATCAATTGGGCACATTTTTGAAATGTACATATTTCTCCTATTGAGTAAATTGTGGTTCTGCACATTTTTCATGTGTGTCATACATATTTTTCAAAGGAACACATTTTGCAAACACATGTTTATGTTCTGCGAATTGCATCACAAGCTCAGAAATGCACAGACTTTGACTGTGGATTGTATTCCTGGTAGGGATGGGCGGAACTCCTACTTTTTTTCCGGGGGGGTTCCACTGGTGGGGAGGCGATCCGTCCCTCCCCCCAGAATCCTCTTCAGACAGCGCCGCTCTGCGGCGATTCTGTGGAGCTGACCACCAGCTCCGTATTGCCAGCGATACAGGAGGCTGCCATTGCCGTGCCATATCGGGCTGACTCCAGATACAAATGGCATCCACTACACCATTTGTGGCTGTAAAGTAGGGTTGGCGAAGAATTTCTCCCCGAAACTTCAGGGGGCCGAGCGCCAACGTGTTCGGCCCCCCGAACAAGTTTCGGGGATAAATTCTCCACACACCCCCTCCCCCCGCACCCCCCCCGGGACGGGACTTACCTTTGGCGAATGTCCCTCCTGGCGGCGGGTCCGGCCGGCGGTTCGGCAGGTGTTCGTCCGGGGTGGGAGCGGCAGCCGGTCTTTTGACCGGCTGCCGCCGCCGCTGCCATTCCAATCAAAGAAAAAACAAAAAATGCCCCCGTGATAGGCTACGTGACGATTACGTAGCCTATCACGGCTAGATTTGCAAAGTCAGCCGTGATAGGCTACGTAAATCGTCACGTAGCCTATCACGGGTGACTTAAAAAAAAAAAGCGCGTACGGATAATGGCGGCCCCCATAGGGAGCCGCCATTCGCGTTCCTTATTTGGTCGCTGTAGTCTACGTAAAGATTTAGGTAGACTACGGCGAAAATAAGGGCAACGCTATTTGCGTTGCCCTTATTTTCGCCGTAGTCTACGTAAAGATTTACATAGACTACAGCGACCAAATAAGGAACGTGAATGGCGGCTCCCTATGGGGGCCGCCATTTGTGTACGCGCTTTTTTTTTTTTTAAGTCACCCGTGATAGGCTATGTGACGAATAACGTAGCCTGTCACGGCTGACTTTGCAAATCTAGCCGTGATAGGCTACGTTAATCGTCACGTAGCCTATCACGGGGGCGTTTTTTTTTTTAAAAAAAAACTGTTTATTTCGCGGCCGGGCGAGGCGAGGCGCCTCCTCCCTGGCCTGAATTTCGGCCGAGTGAGGGGGGAAGCCTCCCCCCGGCCTGAATTTCGGCCGGGCGAGGCGGGAAGCCTCCCCCCCGGCCTGAACTTCACGGATGGAACAGCGAAGCGCCTCCCCCCCACCGCGAACAAGCTTTGAGGACAGGTAAGTGACTTTCGTCCATCCCTACTAAAGTAGGGATGTACAAAGGTTCCGCCACGGATCTTGGGGAGGCCGAATGCCAGCGCATTCGGCCCCCCGAAATTGGTGGCGGAATGGCCCCCCGCCCCCCCCGGGATGGGACTTACCTTAGGTGGATCTTCCTGGCGGCGGCGGCTCTGGCGGCGGTTCACGGCGGCGGCTGCGGCGGCCAGTCTTCCGACTGGCCGCCGCTGCCATTTCCAGGTAAAACAAAAACAAAAAAACGTGATAGGCTACGTAAAGATTTACGTAGCCTATCACGGCTAGATTTTTTAAAAAAACACCGTGATAGGCTACATAAATGTTTACGTAGCCTATCACGGCTGACTGGCCAAAAAAGCCAAAAAATGGGCGCCGCCATTTGCATTCCTTATTTTGGTACGTCTTAGTCTACATAAACATTTGCGTAGACTAAGGCGGCGAAAATAAGGGGAACGCAAATAGCGTAGCGTCTACGCTATTTGCGTTCCCCTTATTTTCGCCGTCTTAGTCTACGTAAATGTTTATGTAGACTAAGACGTACCAAAATAAGGAACTCAACTGGCGGCGCCCATGGGCGCCGCCATTTGCATACGCGCTTTTTTTTTTTAATCAGCTGTGATAGGCTACGTAAACATTTACGTAGCCTATCACGGCTGACTGCAGGGACGCAAATGGCGGCGGCTACAGCCGCCACCATTTGCATCCCTGCTAGCCAGCGGCCGGATGTCCGGCTGCTGGCGGAGCCAGCCAGCAGCTCCGCAGAATCCCTGCGGAGCGGAGCCAGCCGGCCAGGATTCTGGGGGGGGGGGTAGGTACGGAGTGCCTCCCCCCCCGGCCAGGATTTGGGGGGAGGGACGGAACGCCTCCCCCCCAGCATCAGCATAATCTGCGTAAAGGTAAGTACCTTTCATACATCCCTACTGTAAAGCTCTTAGATTAGCTAAATGCAGACGTAAATGGCTGCATTCAGCTTAAACTAAGGGCGTTATGGCCGCAAATGGCGTCCGCTACATCATTTGCATCTGTGATTTTCCCCTCAATCGGTTAGCCATTTGCATGTGGAGTCAGCCTCAGCCAGCAATATGGCATGGCATGACATGGCAATGGTGGCTGTATCGCTGGTGCTCTGGAGCCACCGGCAGGGAGGATCGGGCCGGGGGGATTCCATGGGGAGGCGGAGGTAAGGGATCCTTTCTGCCACAGACTCCGGAGGCTGGATTATTTTGAATCCGGCCTCATTGGGGTCTGTGGCGGAATTCTCCAAAATCCCTAATTCCAGGATCTGCAAACTATGTAAATTCTGATCAACAACAAACTGAAAGGAATTTCTTATACATCCCTAATTGAACAAGACCTTCATTTCCAAACTCAGGAGTAACTAGTCCTGTAGCTTCTCTTGAGTAGAATTTGCTGTGAAAAGGCATTAAATCTGCAAAACCACATGTAAAGAGATGCCTGAATTCTTGAATGAGTGTCTCAACATTTTACTGTCATGTTGTCACATATTTAATTGGCCTTAGGCATTATGGCCCTGGAAGGTGGTGGATTCTGGAGTTCTTGATTTTAAGGGTCTTGACCCCAGTGCTTTCCCATTGCAATTTTATATGGATTGCAGAACAGCCTACAGGGATCATGATGTTGGTCTCTTATCTGTATCCTAGAATTGTTATAGAACTTCACCAAACGTTGCCACAAAATTTGCCTAAGGCGAAGTGATTTTTTTGGTCGGCAAAAAGAAAGAAAGAGAGGAGGAATTTTAACCAAAGTCATAAGAATGTTGATAATGCTAGCCACTTTTGTGAGGGTTTCCACATACCTAATTACTGCTACCTAATTTCACCTGAAGTGAAATGTAAGAATTTGCAAGTTCCTATGTGGGCAAGTTCAGAAGAGTTTCAGTAAGGCTAGCAACATTTCTTGGGGCAAGGCTCTTTAAATTAAGGTACTTACCAAGAAGGAAACTTCACATCAGATTACTGGATTCAGACTGGGGGTGGGTGAGAAATTCACGGTAGGTTTTTTCCTCGTTTTACTCAATTTGTATCAGCCGGGACGAAGTACAGACCCAAATATAATTTGCAGTTGGAAATCTGTACATTTCCGAGCTTGCAATGCATTCCGTAAAATAAAAACATGCATTTGACAGCATGCACACATTTGAAAAATGTGCAAAGAAACTGCGAACACTTCTAAAAGGAACACAAACATGCTTTAATCAATGGGTGCATGTGTACAAAAATGTGTACCTTTGAAAAATGCGCACAGAAATTCCATACATCTGAAATATGTATGCATTTTTGTACTCTGGATAGGGAGAAGCTTGTACAGAACCAGCAAAGAACCAGGTTGGCAGTGGAAAAACAAGTTCAACTTGATGGAGTTTTACAGATTTACACATCCCTAATTCTAATCCAACGCTCTATCTACTCCACTAGCACTCTCAGTTTCTCTCACTTACACACATTATGCATGGACACCCCCACACATACTTGGATGTTTAGTAATTTTTAAAAAAACAAACAAACCAACCCCAGTTTTTTGTTCTAAAGAAAAGCTTTATTTGTAGTTGTAATATCTTTACATGTATTTGTACCAGAGAGTACAGCATAATCTGAAGGCTTTCCTTTTAGTCCAGAGGAGAAGGACCAGTTTCTGGCTGAACCTTGCTTTTCATCATATGTAAAGGTTTGCTTGTTTGTTTTTACTGTTCTTTTATGATTTTGAGGTGCTGAATCTGAGCCCAAAGAATGTCACTCTCTAAACCTTGGGGAAATTTACCAGTTCCTTTACCAATTCCTTTACCAATTCCTGCTAGAGATGAGGTTGTGTCGCAAGAAGTTAGAGCACGGGCAGCTAGCATATCTGTTATATATGGGTTATGAGCTGTGACAACATCACTTATGTATATTATTGATTTGGACCCATGACATTCTTCCATTGTAATTGGTGTTAATATGCATTGGGTATATACATGGTATGCCAGCAGCAGGAAGATGTCAGTGCCATCACACCTTACTCGTATTAGACAATCTCTGCCTCCCACACAGCTGTGTACGCAATATTTAAGTCCGCTTCCTCATGTGTTGTTGATGGGCCCAAAAACCCACCATTAACTTCCACTGGCTCTGGCTCTGGACCAGTTAAAAACAGTCTGTGGGTTTCATTGACATCAACATTCATTAGTGCATCAACAATCAATGTGATCAATTGTGTTCTTTGTCTTTGTAGAGTTCAGTTCCACTTCTCCTTTTTGGTAGTGGAGAAGCCAGAGTGAGCTGGCATTGCCTGGAATTTGCTCCCTGTCATTTCTTCCCTGTAGGAGCTTTGATACTTTTCTCATAGTATCTGTCAAACACTACCTGCATGATGGGAGTTTGTTTCAGTTCTTCTTTGTGGTCTCTGTGCATTACACATATGGGCTCTGTGCCTGCGCACAGCCTGGATTCAGGAAACTTTTAGAGGTGAGGAGTGTTGGCGGGAACCCCTTCATCCCAGAACGTATGTCGCTAGTGGGTTCCCACTCATTCCCTCAGTTCTCTTTTGACTGCCATTGCATGCGCCTCATAGCTTCTCTCGTCGTTCGCTGTTTTAAAAAAGTGTCTTTTTCTGATGAAAAGCTGAGGATTTTTCCTTCTTTTCTCTCTTCTGTCAACTTTTTCTATCTGTCTCCTTGTTTTAATGTCTTTTGTTTTCCTGACCTTCGTGATCACCTGCACAGACATATGGCCCTCAGGACCCCCTTTCAAAAGTGCGCCTGCATACCATCGCTTTGCATGCGCTTGCATACATTTGCACAATAGCTGGCTGTGCTGGCCATAACACACACCAGAGCATGGCACAGCCATCAAGAATAATTGTGTGGGGTACAGAATGGATTGTTCAAGCACTTCTCATGATGGCAACTTTTCCTCTGAGGACACTCTAAGGTGTCTGCCACATATCACCATCTCCACTGGAGAGGGCAGTAGGCACTGGGGCATGTTCATGACTAAGTCCATCATCCATTTTGATGTCTTGAGATGTTGTGAGCAATCCCGTTGTGCGAGCATCAATCAGAGTATGATCCAGAACCGCTTCACAACTACTTGCTGCACCTAGCTTCACGGATTTGGTGACTGCCATTATTGTTTTAAATTTTTGGTAATAGTTCCATGAAAACCAGAGGGCCAGTTGCTCACAAATTTATTGTACTGACTACTCCCAACAGCTACTGCATCATGCGCATTTAATGAGCAGTCTTTCAGAATTGGCCACTGACTATGTTTATTAAACTGTTCACTGGGTGATTGCTGTCACCAAGTGGATTGATGCACATTAAATAATCCCAGATCTTCATGCAATCTGCACAGTCAGCCTTGATACGTGGATCTTCCTTGTGATAGGTCACAACATTCTCAACATTCCCTTCCTTCACATCTTCCAGATCTTTTTAAACCCTGACCAAAAATGTGTAGTGACAGAGCCCAAACAGCCAAAGTCTTTGGTTTCAGAGTGAATGCACTTATGCTTCCAGGACCATAACCATATTGCATGCATGTTGTCGCAATAAACTGATTGGTCCATAGCCCATTCCAAATACCTTTCTTATGCCTGACTTTGTGTTCACTAGGGATGTTGCAAGCGCCCGACTGGGTCCGGGACTCCAGCGGACTCCCCTGTGCCCAGCCCCCACTCGCCGAGCCACGGGGTGCTTATGTGCATGCTTGTTGAGTGCTGTGCGGTCCAGGAGTGCCCCACAGCCACAAGGTGCCATTTTTACACAAGATGGGGGCTCTGTAATTTCCGTAGATTTGATTTTGCACACAATGGTGACCATACAGGGCCATCTCTGCAACCTTAGAGGCGTAGAGGGCCCTTTGCGCCCCTATCATTGCGGAAATGGCCCTATACAGCGGCCATGGTGCGCAACATTAAATATACAGAATTGATGGAGCCCCCATCTTGTGTAAAAGTAGTGGCAAGAAGCAGATGGCTGCAGGGCGCTCCTGGACCGCTTGCTGAGCCCTCCGGGGCTCGTGCAGCCTGCTGAGCAGGGGCAGGTGGCAGAAGCGACTTTGGCAAGTGCCCACACTTGGCAGGTGCGGGTGAGACTGTCCATCCCTAGTGTTCACCTGCTATAAAGTTTATAAATAGCTCTTGATCAAATTTTTACATAGTTTTCAAGGAGTAGGACCCATATTGTGCATAGTGAAATTTCCACAGGGTTTAGAGAGTGGTGCTCTTTGGATTCAGATTCAGCACCTCGAATCATATAAGAACAGTAAACTAAAATTATATATGATGAAAAGCAAGGTTCAGCCTGCTCTCCCCTGGACTATTTCAAACTACTCTGTCTGTACACATTCCCATCATTGCTTTTTTGGCTCATCAGCAAGCCTGAGAAGTTTTCCCCTGTTCTAGGAGAATTCCCAGCATTAGCACCAGGATTTTGGAGGCATCAGCTTCTGCCCAATTAGAGGCATATCCCAATGAAATCATGAAGAAAATGAGATTGCTCATGAACCGCAAGCAGGGTATTTTGTAAATACTTCGGGGGCCCTAGTAGGATGTGGAGTTTATACTGCTAGCTCCCTTGCACATTAGGGATCGAACGTTTGCCCTTCTTCGAGAGGTTCTGTAGCTTTAGGCTGAGATGATGGAGCTTGGCAGATCTTGTGTTCAGATATTTGGCAGAACCCACAGTGTATTCCAGAAATGCTTCCTACATCATATACTGTTGTCTTTCAAATCAACTCTGAGGCAAACAATGAATATGGTTTCATTTAACTGAGCAGCTGTTGCAGGATCAGACTGTAAATCAAAACATCCCAAGCTGAGATCCATACGGACAGTTCAAATACTTCAGCTGATAAAGGTTCCCCTTGGGCAGAAATGAGTGGTACATGAACGAGAGCCAAAAAACTAGGGCATTCTGCTATCCTTGGCAAAATTGTGCCTTAAAATTGTACGCCAGCATCCTTCCACTTCTGCTCTGCTATTTTCCAACATCTGACCCCAGAGCTCCTGCATCTGGTAGTCTTTCCACACCTGCATCACCAAACCCAATAAGACTTCTTCTACCCAGTGCCATAACTCGAAATATACATGCCCAGAGCAGGGCCCCAATTCTATACCACCATCCCTGGGAACCAGAGCCAGGGTGAGTCAATAAAGGCTGTAGACATGGAAAACTATTGCTGCTGAAATGGCATTTGTACTTCTCAGATGGACAGTGCCTGCTCAGAAGCTGTTGTGCAAGGATCCTGTGGCCCTCCAGTTGTTTTGGCCAATAGCTCCCATCATACCTTACCATTGTCCATGCTGGCTGAGGCTGATGGGAATTTGTGTCCAACAACTTCTGGAGGGCCACAAGTTCCCCACCCCTTTGATGGCTGTAACCAATTTAATGAAATATATCTGATTTCCCCGTCTCACCACCCAGATGTAATCAGTGGCTGAATGCACCTCACAGTTAGGGATGGCAGAGAATTCTGCCATGGATTCCAGTGAAGCCAGATTCTTTAGAATCCGCCCTCCCCGGAATCCATGGCAGAACGGCCTCCTGCCCCCCCCCCCCGCGGAATCCAGCCGGGACAGAACTTACCTGGGGTGGATGCGACGGATTTGGTGGTGGCGGTGGTTCTGGTGGCGCCGGCGGCTCCGGCGGCTGGTCTCCTGGCCTGCTGCGGCCGGGTTGCTGCGGCTGCCATTGGCGTCCTTGCAGCTGTGATAGGCTATGTAAGTCTTTATGTAGCCTATCACGGCTGGGCAAAAAAACTCCAAAAAACCCACGGCATATGCAAATGGTGGTGGCTACAGCCGCCGCCATTTGCGTTCCCTATTTTTCGCCATTCTAGCCTACATAAATATTTACGTAGGCTAGAAAGGCGAAAAATAAAGGAACGCAAATAGCGTCCACTACACTATTTGCGTTCCCCTTTTTTTCCACCGTTTTATCTTACGTAAATATTTACGTAAGATAAATTGGCGAAAAATACAGAATGCAAATGGCAGCCGCTGTAGCCGCTGCCACTTGCGTACGCTGCGTTGTTTTTTTGTTTTTTGTTTTAAGTTAGCTGTGATAGGCTATGTAAATTCTTATGTAGCCTATCACGGTCCAAGGACAGCAATGGCGGTGGCAGCAGCCCTGCCGCGGCCGGCCAGGAGACCAGCTGCCAGAGCCGCCGCCGCATCCACCACATCTGCCCCAGGTAAGTGCCGTCCCAGGGGGATTCCGCAGGGGGGGGCAGGGGGGCAGGAGGCCGTTCCACCATGGATTCCGGGGGATTCTTGGGAGAATCTGGCCTCACTGGAATCCGTGGCAGAGTTCTCCGCCATCCCTAGCCCTCACTGAGCCATTGCCAAAGCTGCTGTCTGGGTTGTTTTTTTAATCTACCATCTCAAAAACATGTGCACCTTCTTGGTTTCTACAGCCGAGTCAGCCAGCCTGCACAGTTTTTGTCCCATCTCAGTTTATTTTCTTAGTGACTTCTGAGCTCTAGATTTGGTACACTTCTAACCCAGCACTGCCTCCTGTGACACTTCAGCCTACATCTTCCCTTTCCCGTTGACTGGCTCTCCTTGCCTATTTATCACAGGGTTTTCCCTGTGTCTAAAGATGCCGTGAACATTTGTAATTTTCCAACAGGTTTGATATGTAGGTCAGCTTCCTGAACATGCAACTATTTCAGGGATGCTACTGTCAAAACTAAATAGAAATTGTTAACTAGACTAGCAAGCTGCTGCACAGTTAAATCAACTGATATAGTGCAGATGTGATGCAAAGATTTAGATATGCATGGAGACAACAGCTTAATTTGTTTGCATTTCAGACATCCGGATGTTACTGTGTAGGTAGGTGGGAGTAAAGGGACAAATTTAACAAATGCCTCTACGTCCCCCTACACCTTTTCCTTTTCAGTAGAAAATGGCTTGCCCAAAGACAGAACTGACAGGGACAACTTCCCTCCTCCTCCCCATCAACACACAGCTGCAGCTAAAAACAAAATGGCAACCATTGTGAACAATATAATTTAAAAAAGCTGCCTTGGGCAGCATCACAGAAAAACTGGCCTCAGACATAGCATCCAATGCTGTTGTTGCCAAATCCATGGGACTAGCAAAACCTTTCCCCCTGCAACACCCAGATAGGAAAGTGCCACAAAAGGTGCAGGAAAAACAACCTTTTATGCCTGGAACTTTTTGTGTGTGTGAAATCTGTCACAACACTTTTGAGAAAGAGTGCCTCCTGAGGAATTTGAGGATGGACTACCAAAAGAAAGCTGACACCTGTTAATGCATTGGTGATAGATGTGACAGTGCAGACCATGTGGCAGTGCTCGGGGGGGGGGGGCTTCCATTTGAAGATCACCACGATAAGTTCAGAATTCGAAGTCCTGTCAGCAGCCTGTGGTAAGATCCGCCTTTCTTTCCTTCTAACATGACCTCAGGCAGCTTTAGTGCAACTAGTATATCAGGCCAAAACTGTCCACCCCCCGTCCCCAATAGCAGGGATGGGCTGTTACCTGTGCAACTTGCTGTCACTCATCTAAGTCTCATTAGCTTTCAAAATCCTCACAAACAGTTGCTTTCTGGCTCATTTCCCCCCCCCCAGCTGCCAAATTAGAGCTTAAAGGCTTGTTCAGACTCTGGGGCTTTAACAAAATAATGGATAGCAAATGAATTCTGGGATTATTAGTCTGTGTTTGAGATCTGTGAGGCATCTCTTCCTCAGTAATCTTTGGGTAATTCCTTCTGTAAATTTCCTCAAATCCCACACAGCTACTTAAAAAATAAAATAATATCCAACCTCTTTTGTGATTACCCCATATAAATTTATCTAATTTGTAATTTTGACAGGATGCACTCCAGCAGGTAAATATGTGTGGGGGAGAGGCAGGGCCAGCCCTGCCATGAGGCAGAGTGAGGCACCTGCCTATGGCAGCAGATTTTGGGTGTCATGAAAGGTCAGTAAGTTGATAGTCGAATGCTGCTAGGCAAAACCAAAATTGTTAGCTTTGTTTGGAAGAAATGCAGGTTATACATTAAACAAATAAAATAGAAATAGTTTTATATTTGCATTTGACTATTGAGATTTGTGATTAGTAGAGTGCCTACTTTAGTAGTATGGGCATATTTAAGAACATAAGAAGAGCCCAACTGGATCAGACCAAAGGCCTGCCTAATCCAGCATCCTGTTTTGCACAGTGGACAGACAGATCCACTGGCAAAGCCACCCTTTCTTTGGGCGCCTGTCCAGCCCCTGCCCCTGCTCGCCGGTCCCCGGACCGCACTCAAGCCCCTCCCATGCTCGGCGAGCAGCCCACACTCCCCCCGGCGGCCTCATCAAGCTCTGCAGTTGCCATTCTTTTAAAAAAATAGAATGGCGATAGCAAAAATGTGCATATTTGTGTATGTGCAAAATGTGCATTTTTGCAAAATGTCTGTTTTTGCACATATACAAATATGAGCATTCACAAAATGTGCATTTTCACATACACAGATTTGCACATTCTCGCAAAATGCACATCTTTGCACATACACAAATATGCACATTTTTGCTATCGCCATTTTATTTTTCAAAAAATGGTGACTGCAGAGTTTGATGAAGCCACTGGGGTGAGTGCGGGCCACTCGCTGAGTGCAGGCAGGGGGTGAGTAGGGCAGGGGCTCAGCAAGTGGGGCTCAGGGATGTGGGCGGGGGGGTGTGGTCTGCTGGATTCCTGGATGGAATCGGGCGCCTGTGCCATCCATACAGATACCCCTGGCCTGGGAAGCCTACAAGTAGGATATGAGGGCAATCGCCCTCTCCTATTTGTGTTCTGCAGCAACTAGGGATGTTGGAGAATTCCGCCATGGACTCTGGGGGGGGAACGGACCCCGCCACCCCACAAAGTCTGACCCGGCTGGATCCTATCTGGCACCGCCGGGTCCATCTGGGACCATCCGCGGTGGTTTTCAGATGCAAATCGCGTCCAGCGTATCCATTTATTACCTTGTAATAAATTAAGTAGCATTATTACTTTGTAATAACAAAGTAGCCATGTATTACTTTGTAATAAATTAAGTAGCATTATTACTTTGCCAGGCAGTTGGGCTACTACCATGCCTTCCCAGATTGGCTCTACCTCATGAGCCCAGTTGTGGGTTGGGTTTGTGCTCTCTAAGAGTCAGCGGAGGCCGGTGGAACTGTGTGAAGATTTGAGACAATGGGGGAAAAGGTCAGGCATAGAGGCCTGGAGTTTTCTGTTGGGAGGGGATAACCCTGATAGGAGTAGTTTCATTTCTCCATGCAAGTTTTAGTTTCATTTCTCCACTTAAGTTTCATTTCTTCAGGTTTGAAGCAGTAATTTCCATTCTGAGGGAGGAGGGTATATAAAGAGAGTGAGAGAACTAGTCAGGGAGAGACAGCCAGAACCTGAAGTGAGAGCAGAGTCTGAAGAGTGAGTAGGAAGAAGCAGCCTAGAAAAGTCTAAGGACAGCTAGGGTAAAGGAACTTGGGTGTTGCAACTTTTATTTTCTTTTAATGCCTTTTGCATCACTCAGCTCTATTTTGTAAATACTTGTAGTTGTGATTTTCTAGCTTTAAATCTACTGGTAAACTGTTGTGGTTAAGCCCTGTGTCTAGAGTGTCAGTCACCCCACATCTACAGCCTAAACCCCACATTTCTGGGAAGGGGAAGTTTTAAAGAAGGAAGGTGGGACTCTTAAGGAAGCAAGAGATCCTTAAAGGCTTGCTCAGGGTGTCCAGATCATAAGTGCATCCTTGACACTCTGATTTTGGTGAGGCTGCGAATCAATTCTGAGTTTCAGTCAGAACCAGCCAGAACTCTAAAGGATCTCTCCAAAGTGCTGAACCTTATCCCTAAAATGGGCTCAGCACCTTGGAGAGCTCCTTTAGAGTTCTGGCTTGTTCTAACTGAAACCCAGAATAGATTCACAGCCTCACTGAAATTGGAGCCACCAGCCTCCACTGCTAAGAGCCTAAATCTTCTAGGGTTTTTTTGGGGGGGCGGGGCGGGGGAACTTCTCCATCTACACTTTCTCTTTCCCTCTGCCCCTCCCTAGACATTTTAGCAGGGATGTGGATGTCCATGGGGGCTTGGAAGGGGGTCTCCACATCACCAGGCTCCCCTGCCCTAGTGGACTGGGCCCACACCAAGCCACCCATGGAAAGAAAGGCAAATGCTGGAGCAGTGGCAAGCAGCCACAGTTTTTCCTCCAGACTCAGCAGACATTGTGCCAGTCAGAAGGAGGCCTCTGGAAACATGGCAAGACTGCAGGCCCAGGCAGTGTGTCCCAACTCTCCCTGCCCCCGCCACCTCCAGAAGAGGGAGGGGACACTGAGTGCTCAGCGGAGCAGGCACTAGCATGCAGATTTACAGGAAAGCACTCCAACAGCAATCCCAAGATGGCAGATTCTGGCAGCAACTGAGAGGCAACAGGAGCTGAGGGCAGTTTTGGTACCAAGTGTGGACTGGTGCCAACAACTAGAGGGAGTTTCCAGAGCAACGTTCCCCAATCCTCCCTCCCTGACCTCTCTGGAGAGGGGCCATCCCTCAGGTCCAGGTATTTCTCAGCAGAAGGAATGCTAGAGACTCCCTCGGGACATCTAAATCTTCCTCTTGCTCCCACCATGAAATAGGTGGGAAAGGGAAGACGGGCAGTCATGGATCTAGCAACAGGCCTAAACACAAACATGAGAGAGGCTGTGGGTCCTTATCTGGATAAAGTTCCTCCAGCTCCCCATCATCCGGGGGTCCCCCTGCTCTTTCTACTGCAGCTTTCCCTATTCAGGTTCAGGGAGCTCTTCCAGGCAGTCAGCTAGGCCCCCTAGACAGGATACAACAGTTGTGTTTGTGTGTGTGTGTGTGTGTGTGTGTGTGTGTTGGTGGGGAAGTAGGATCTAGTTCTCATTCTGGGCTGGGGATGCCCAGGAACCAACCTATGCAGAACCAAGATGCTGCATAAATTGGCAAGTAGGCTCTGTTCTCTCCCTAGTGGCATCATGGAGCTCCTTAAAGTGTCAGTTGTGGATCTCCCGTAGTGGTCTTCATTTCCGGGGCTGTCATCTCTGGAGGGAGATGAAAACGCAAGGACCCTTGCAATAAGAGGGTTGAACTGGCCTTGTGCCAGTTTCGTGAATGGTTTTTGGGGCAGATGAAGGGGGGCAGGCGCGGATCCCTCAAGCTTTGAAACTTCACCCTCAGCTTTCAGAGCCTCTTCCACTAATTCTGTGTTTTCCAGGGCCATTTCTCTCTGGACAGAGGAACTAGAATCTACTCCACTTGCCATTTTTATTTTCTAAGTATGCCTCTGGGGCCCATATGGAAATAAAGATTGCTGGAACCAGCACTTCTCTTTGTAGCATGTCTGCCTTCCAGTTAAACTTTTTTTAAAAAAATTAAGGGCATAATCCTATACATGTTTAGACAGAAAAAAAGCCTACAACTCCCAGCATGCTGGGAGTTCTATGACTTTTTTTCTGTCTAAACTTGCATAGGGTTGCACCTTAAAAAAAAAACCTTTTAAAAATCAGGAGGGGCAGGGTGTCTGGTAGGCACCAAGGGAGGTATCCATAGGCACATTGGTACCCACAGGCACCATATTGGTTACCCCCAGTTAAGCCAACAGAACCCAGAGGGCCTGTAGTAGCTGCTTTCCAAGGCCCAGTATGGCAGAGTGCATCAGTCTGTTCAGAACTTGAGGAAGGTGAAGAGGTCAAAGGACAGGAAGAGAAGTATAGGAGACCATAAATGAAGACTGTCATAAGGATGTTTTTTTCCCTTCCTGTATACATATTTCTCTGCTTTACTGAGCATAAAGATCTTGCACTGTGCCTTTCAAAATGTTTTCTGTTCCCGCCAGACAAAGGTCATCTGTTCAAAAAGTTTTGTGTGTCTAGCTATGCTTCTTATCATTAATGGGTGATTGTATAGTTTAAAGCTCTGCAGCAGACTGAAACTGTGGAAACTGACATTAACAAATAAATCTGATAAACACCTTGCTGTTTCACTAGGAAATTCAAGGACATTTGTCTGGGTTGCTGTTGGAAGGTCACATGCACAAAAAATAGCAGTATTGCAAGGCAGGCAGCATGTAGATTGCCGAAAATCATCTGTTAAAAGATGCAAATTGGCATTTTCTAAATGACCATGTTAGTTCCCATAGCAAGAGATGTAAATGCATTAATGAAATAGCCTTTGTATTTGCGCAATCTAATCTGAACTTTTAGTCATATACTTTTCTAATCAATTTTGGTGTGCAGTCTGTGGAACAAAAAATTCTGATTGTGTTTTACAGTGGGATAAGCAAAAAAAGAAAAACACACACAACTTAAATGGCTTTTTTCTTTGTTCTTTTAAAAATCAGATTCAAAAAATATGCTGGAAAGTGCGTGTGTGTTACCCACAACCAAACTAGTTTTAGGAAAATGACCCCAAGGCCCCCAAATGTTACTTAAGCACCTAGAGAAGTTTGAACGTTTGAGAATATCAATTTTGTCTCCAGTTCTGACCTTATGAAGAGAAATTATCTCTCTTTTAACTAACAACCATCATTATGAACAAAAAGCTTCTTTTGTGGTGGCTGTGTGAAGTTCTTAGCATTAGGCCCCATGATAAGATGGCGTAGATCTGCTTTTCAAGAAAATCATTGCAGAATTTGGAGGCTGGAATGAGCTGGTGTATTAATCATGAGGGAAAATCATGTCTTGTGAGAGCTTATGTGGTATGCTGAGTATAGAGATTTAGACTGGAGAGAACAGGCTTCAAATCTGCAATCAGTTATGGAACTCACTTGGTGGCCTTGGGACTCTCTCTTGCCAAGTACAGTTGTCATGAGGCCCCAAAGGGATAATGTTGTGATATCTCAGAAGGAGGCCAGGATACAAATAGGATAGGTAGGTGGCTGGCTGGGCTAAGGGGCTTGGGACTAGGAATGGTACCCAAAGAACTGCTTTAGGTGGTCTCAAGCACCTGCCTGTGTCCAGTTGGATGTTAAAAAACAAAACAGGAGAGCCACCACATATCCCACTGGCCATGCCATATCTTCTACTGCTTTTGATACTCACCTCCATTTTTAAAAAGGCTTGTTGGGCACACAGAACTATGGCAATGTTCTTTGAACCTTTTCTTTCAGGACGCTGGTTGAAAACAGCAACAACATAAGGGACTATTGTTTGGGCAGATAGAGGGATGAGCAAAGGAGATTCTGCTAAGAAGTTGGCCCCTGTGAACCCTGTTAAAGTTGTTGATACCAGACCAGTTCTCTTCTGATACTCTGAGGAAAGGGGTTTCCCCTCTGGTTCCAAAACTGCACAGTGCTAGCAGCATTTCCTTGACCCATTTAAAGCCCTGGGTGTGTACTGTGAGTTTAGAGGAGTGGTTTAGCGTCTCAGGCCTCAGACCCCACCTCTGCCTTCTACTCGGCCTTTTGGGCAAGTTACCTGTCCTTTGTGCTGAGTCACCCCTCCCATGTCAGCCACGTTGTGGTGCTGCCCAGGACAGCTTCTCAAATGGTCAAATGTGCCCACAGGCCCAAAATAGTTGCCTACCTCTGGCCTAGGATGTATGGGCCAATGCATCCTTAGGGTCTGTGCAGCACTTTGCTCCCGTTTGCCAGCTGCTGGAGCCTGGCCTGCCTTCTCCATTTGAGACCTTCATCCTGTTCACCATCTACCAGGCTACCATCAGCTTCTACCTCACATGGTTTCTGCTCACCAGCCAGGATTTTTCCCCCCCTGTTCATCTGTGTTGCATTGCAGAACACCTGGCAATAGATCATGTAGACTGCTCCCCCTACCCACTGCAGTTGCGTTCATATTTATTGCTTCCTCTCCCTTCCTGGGAACCTACATACATTTCCTTTGTTATATATTCCCTCTCTCTTTCAACAGGTAGCTCGCAAATCCCCAACTGAATAAAGTGAAGCCAGTGACATACATGAGTTGCAAATCATGAGCAGGCCTTGTGAATGTGCCCCCTCCTCCTCTTTCTGGAGTGATTTCTCTTTCTCCACTCTCTCTCTCTCTCTCTCTCTCTCCCTCCCTCCCTCCCTCGCATTAACTATGGCCTTGCATTATGTGTGAACCACTATAAACTATAGCAATGCATACTAGGTTCCTTCATAACAATAATTTGCAGGCCCATTTTAAACTGTGTTTACAGCCTTTGATTTATGAGGGAATCATGGTTTGCATAACGACCAAGTCTTTGGCCCAGTGCGGACTTAATACTTGCTCCTGGCAAATCAGTATTTGCAAATCAGGAGTCATCCTCATAAATGCATATTCCTTCCCACTCCTTTCTTTGGAGCAATCAGTGTTCTAATAAAATAAACAAATACACATGAATACATAACTTACTAATAGTAATTTGTATGGATCCAACGTTAGGCATATGAATCGTAGTGAAACCAATGATACTTCAGTGTATGCTGAAGTCCCCTAGATTTCAATGAAACTTGTTTTGTCTAACAACTCTGTATTGTGCCCTTCGTTGTCAAGCAGTAGCACCATTTTGTGGTTCTGAGAATTGCTTTATCCTTACGGATTTTCCATTGTATGCTAACCAATGGCTGATCATTTTCCTTCATTTGTTCTATTAAAGCTATATCTGTTTCTGGCAGTAACAGTTCTGTTGACTGCTGTTTAATGTGCAGTGCATGCTGATCTAATTACAGAGGAGGACTGAAGGTCCTGGAATGAATTTAAAGTGGTACCTTCTTTTAACTATACACTACTGTTTAACTGGCATAGCAGATTTCTGAGACGTTACTGGGAAAGACAGCTTGAACGTCTCCTTTTCTCTCTGAAAGAAAACGTATATGGTCTAAATACCGTAAAAGTCCTGGGTAGTTGAAATAGCCAGAAAATTAAAGTAACACGCAATTATAGTAACTTCAGATTGGGCATCTCTAAATTAATTAATGTAATTATTAGGTGTGTTTCCCTGAGTAGGTTTACAAGTGACCTGGTGTTCTAATTTCCAAGCAGCCATAAATCTGTTAAATATTTTCTCAGTTACCTGTTAGCTAGGAGATGATACTAGGTTTCATCCTGATAGTAAAATCCTCTTACATTATATAGAATGATCAGCAAAGGTAACAGGATAGAGAATTGATTATGAATGTATTGATGATACGGATGCAATGAATATACATGATTTACATTTCAGAAGCAAAGAGTGCACATCTGGACTTGTAGATAGGTTTCCTGATTTACAGCAGCAGGTTTTGAAACAGTTTTCATGGATCTACCAGAGAGAGAGAGAGAGAGAGAGAGGTGACTTTTGCAAAATTATATGCAGCTAAGCTACCGGAAGGTCAGTTAGCTATTGGAAAGGGAAACATTGAAGAGCAGTAACACCATGTATCCAACACTGTGAAGTAGCAAAGAAAGCAGCTGTTTCCTTCCACCATAGGCTCATGTATTCCTCCCCGTAGGTTCTCTTTAGCAATAGCCTAGCACTGTGCGAAATAGCAAGCCAGCTAGTCTATTGTGTATTAGCCAAGAGCAGAACTAACATGTGAAATAACTATTGCGAAAATCCTGTCCTAATGAAAGTTTCGTATCTGCTTTTGTGGAGAAGTGTCCTCCTGCAGGTACAATTTTAGGAGAAAAGATTAATGGAAACAACCAACGATTGTCCCCTAAATGGAGACTGCATAGTGTATCAGCTACAGCAGACTGGCTATTTGACACTTCAATATACTGCTAAAAAATGTCCTGTTTTGAGTGAATTTTTCTTGTATACAATGGAATGACAGCTTGGTTTTCTGTAACACAGATGTTTATTTATTACAAAATGCACATCCCACATTCCTTGGCACATGCCAGTTCAAGGTGGCTTACAACACACTAAAACTAAAACAACTATAACAGAAACCATTTTAAACAAATCAAAACATAATAACAATGAAAACAGCAAAGAGTAGTGGAGCAGACCATTCAAGGTCATAACTAAAAAGTATATGCTGGTGGAATAATACTGTTTTCAAATCCCACTTAAAAGAGTGGGGCAGCTGCACCTCTCTGGGGAGATCCTTCCAAAGTCTGGGCACAATAACAGAAAGACCCTTTCCTCTGTCCCAAGAACTGAATTTCTGTCAGTAGAGAGGAGGGCATTAAAAGCTAAAGCTGCCATCTTGAGTTGAACCTTGAAACAAAATAATAGCCAGTGTAGCTGACATAGAACTGGCATGCCATGACCCATCCTGTTAGCTCCTCATGATGATCTGGCAGCAGTATTTTGGACCAGTGGAAGTTTCCAGACTGTCTTAGGGCTCCTTCATGTGGAGCTTTTATCCTGCTGTTGAGATTGCTCACTCACGAAAGTTTGTGAGCCCTTTAGATGATGTTGTTAACCTCCAGGCCTTCTCCTGCACTAAATGACCTTTATTCCATTGTTTAAAAGATTGGAGATAATGTGCTATTAAATCACCATGCTTCTGTTCTGCTTGAGTTCCCTCCATGGAAAAGGAAAAGCCTCAAGAAGAGGAGCTAGATCAGTGAAACATATGGAAGACTTAGATAAGGGAGAAAAGGAGGGGGAAAGGGGAGGGGGGAAAGGAATCGAAGGAAGTTTGTCATGATCCTGCATTTAAAATGGAAGCAGAAAGCCTTGTTTTAAATGTGAGATTTTAGGCTGGTGTAGAGATGCTCTAAAAGGGCAGCTTCATGTGCAGTGCATTATAGTAGTCCAACCTGGAAAGGAATAATGATTGTGGCCATAGCTGAGTTTTCCAGGAAAAACATGCTTGTTAAACAAGATAGAATTGGTAACCAGCACATACGGTGTCTGCAGTTATGTGCCCATCCAAACTCTACAGTGGATCCAAGAGCAACACTCCCCGCCGCAAACTGCTTCAAGGAGAGTGTAACCCCATCCAAAATGTGCTGAATGTCTCCTCCAAGATCTTCAGAGCCCCCAGTCAACAGTTTTGCCGTTCATCTAGATTGCTTCAGTTTGTTGCCCTTGTCTGTTCCAGTACCTTGCTGTGATATCTTGCTGAACAATTATTTCTGTCTATATATTTTTCTATTTGTGGGATGGAGCCAGACTTGGAGTAGACCCCTTGAAATAAATGGGACTTAATTTAGTCTGACTATCATAAGTGCCATTGATTTTAGTGGGTCTACTCAAAGTATAACTAAGTTTGCATCCAACCCTGTGTATTTTTTTAAAAAAAATAATTAAAAAGCAAATCAATTTAAAATGTAAAATGTGTTTTTATATAGCTTTTAAGGAAAGCAACTTCCCACCACAAATGTGATTATCTTTTTTACGACTTTAGAAAGCCCCCTTACAGTTACCATAAAAAGAGTCATTTTATAAAAAGAGTTTTTTTAAAAAAAGAAACGACAGCCACCTTTAAATAGTAAAACCAATGGCAATTAATGCATAGAGCTAATGCAACTTTGCTATTCAAGATTAAAATTGGTATGCCCCCCCCCCCCACACTTATTTTAGAGAACCACATTGAAATTCTCTATTGTTGTTATATTTTTCTGGTAAGGCATAATTAAATCTTGCAAAAAGCCAAAAATAAATTGCCTTTTCTTGTGTCCAATAAGTAGCTCTGAGAGGCATTATTGAGAATGTAGCTTCATTCTTTTCAGTAACATCCGAATGCATCTACACTTTTGGATTAATTACACTCTAACAATGATCTGGTTTGTCTTTTCAAGGTCCCCTGATTATTGACCCAACTGATTGGATTTCAGCAAGTGTTAGAAATGATGAGTGAGACACCACTGTTTCTTATGCCCTTCTCTCCTCTGCAGTGTTTCTGTCCTGTTGTGAAGGGCTCCAACAATGCCAGCTGCACTTGGGTTTTTGTTTCAGGTAATGAGATGGCTGACCCTTTCGTTCAGAGAAAAGGGGGGGGGGATCCCTCATTGTTGTAGGGAGCTGAATGTGCTATCAATGGGCAACTTTGTGACAAAAGCATGAACATCCAATGAATGATGTTCATGTTATACCTTAAGGTTGCTTACTGCAAGGTAATTTGTTTTTTGGTGCAGACATCAGACTACAAAATCTGTGCATCATCTATATGAAGAGTACATTCTAGATAGCCATGTCCACCAGGGGACCCAATTCTTTCCTGGCTGGCATTCACTTTTATTTTTAATTTAGGAAAAGCTGTGATTTATACTTGCCTGGATCGTTCAAGAGCAACTGTTATACACATGTATTTTGAACTTGGGTAGCGGTAGTACTCAAGTACAACTGCTTTCCTAAGATGTTGTAGTCCATACTGAAATAGATTATATCTCTTAATTTGAAAATACATGCCTGGATCGGACTGCATGTAATTGTATTTCCATGAATAGAATAATGGAAAAAATAGTCCTACAAAATTCATGGTAATCTAAGTATGGATCAAATTCTAACAAATGCAGATTGTCCTTCCCTCTCCACATCAGTGTTTCACAAAGCACTGATGTTTTGTCTTGAATTGCAGGCATACTTCTTTCTTATGTGACTAGAGGAAGCTCTACTGTTAGAGTGTGAACAAGTAAGATTTATCTACTGTCACAGAAACCAACTCCTTGTATTTCTGCACAAATTGCTGTTCTCAGCATGTCTCCTGAGGCACTCCCAGTGCAGTGACTCATGCACTGATGTAATGGACAGCCTCCTTTGAGTGTGGATGGTTGTTCCCGGCTGCACAGGGAATTATTTAATGAACTACACATACCCAATGCCGAGACACAATATAACTACTTGTCCTCGGAGGAGGCTGGTCAGAAGAAGGGAAGGCCAGATCAGTAAAGCATGCAGAGTCACAGTGGGTAGCCTCCTCGGTGGGTGGGTACTTTGGGCTCAGAGGAGACATATGTATGTGCATGTAAAAAAGAAAAGAAAAAAGATATAAAGAAACCCCCTTTTCCTGCAGTACATCTGGATGGATAACCAAGAACCTATAATTCCGGTTTTGCCTTTTATGTTATATATTTGTTATATTAACTCTTACACCTGAGAACTCTACTTTTTAGGGAAGTCTATGGCCATCGGTATAGTATCTTAAACCCTTTTGACTGAACCAATGCACTTTTTTCTTTTTTCTTTTTGTAACATGCTTTAGGATATTTGAGTAAATGGGATGATTGTCATGTATGTTGTGTCTCCATCTGTCAGGAATCTCTCTTCAGCCTTTCTAGATTGGAATACAAGCTCACATAAGACCAACCAGCTTGCTGTACTGTTTTTTTGCTCGACCTCCCAACAGCCTCTGCAAAGGCATACAGAAGTAGAGCTGAATGAAAATGTCCTCCTGAAATTCTCCACCCTATTTTTCAGGCAGCAAAATGGAGGGTGCCATTTTCCCCAAAACTCTCAAGGGAGTGGAAAAATTATCAAACACTGTTGGCAGCCTGGCTGCCCATTTTCATCTCCCATTACCACCACATGTCCCAGGAATTAGCATCATACCAGGGCATTGTGGGGAACAGTGGCAGCCTCCACAAAGCAGTGGCAGAGATAATTCAATTTTATTGTGTTGACAACCAGTCTGGCAGAGATAATAGTATTCTGTGAAATAACCATGCTTGTCAGGGAGGGTGTGAAAAAGAAAGTTCTCTGAAATTTTCTCATGAAAAATCTCTTCTGATAAATTTTGGCTCAGCTCTGTGCAGATCAAATCTGTTTCAGCTAGTCAAATCTGCTTCAGCTAGTCAACAGCTCCTTCTAAGCTTCTTGACAGTGCCTTACCCCTGTCCTTCTGTTTACTTTGTTCTTCCCAGCCACTCCCTAAATCTGAATTCTCCCTGTTTGTGTGTGGGGATGTATGCGAATGTCGTTTCTGTTTGCAAAACATGTGAACATGTCCCATTCACAGTTCTGAATGCAGACGTGAGCAGGAGTGCTTTTTTTGGAAGAAATGTCTGCAAATTCTTGAATGTACAATCACATTTGAAACATATTTTTTAATGTGCACTTTAAAATGTGCATTCTTCAAAAAAGAAAAAGCATTTTCATGCTTAAGCCAATGGGAGAAAAGTGCACACTTTTGAAAAATACGCACGGACATGCATACTTTCCCCATTTGAATGAGCCAAAAAACAGATTAAAAATGAAAACAGGAGCAAGACAAAATGAACTTCAAAGTGATTTTTGGAGAATTTAAACAAGCTTGAAAATCACTGGATCTCCCATCCCATTTGTGTGCCTATTTCCTGCTTGTTTTCTCATAGTTTTCTGGATTCTGCTTGAACCTAATTATTTAGATATCTAATCTATGCCGCCTACATCCTGAATCACAGTGATCCTCTGTTGAATTCTTACCCCTTTGGTAGCTTTGCAGCTATACTACAGTTTTGTCATTGCACATCAAACAAGAGGCAAGGTGAAACATGCAGATCGTTTAGAGGGGGGTGGGGGGGAACCACGGCTAGCATTAATTTTCTGTTTTTTGTCATTCCTGGGGAAGATATCCAAGTTTCTCCAAGGAAGACATAGCATGGAACATAGGGTGTTGTCTCAAACAAATGCGCTATGTTGGAAAAGCTTCTGAGTGAGTAATCAAAATTAGCAAAAATGCTAATCCTTCATGATGGAGCCACATCATTTTTTTCAACCCAGTGAACAGAGGAAGGCATATGTTATTACCTGGTTTCCTTGCAGATTGTCACTTACACATTCCCTCTCCTCTCTTTTTCTAGGGCTGCTGACAGTTGTTTTTCATCACAGATTCCATTTAAATACTTTCCCACAGTGTCCCTACACAGGCTCCACTCATCCTTGTTTTGCTCCTGTGCATTTCCCTTATTAACTCTGTGCTACTTTTACTTTCTCCAATGCTGTGTGCCCTGCCTTGGCATCTTTTCATGACTCTGCCCCAAGCATATTCCCAGCAGGACATGTCCCTATATTTTCTGTCCCGCTCCTTTCCTTCTCTCTTTCTAGAGCTCTTGGAACGGAGCACATTCCCAACTACCATTTTTGAAAAGAGAAAGTGATGGCTGAAATACAGTGTTATGTTTGATAATTACCATTGTTTTAAGGTGCTGCTTGTTGTATTCCCCCCCCCCAATTTTATTCAATGGCTTTTCAGAGATGGATAGCAGGTGGGGGTGGGCTTGATACAAGATATTCTTTTTTCAGATTAAAACATGAAGCCACTATTGTCCTTTACCTTCTCTTTTGCAAGAGATGTTTGCTATAAAGAATTGGTGAGGAGGTACCTAGAACCAGGCCCAATAATACCAGCATCCTCGGGTAGCTGCCAGGGCTGAAGTGCCCTGGCAGAACCCACCAGTGCTGACAGCTGCCCTATGTCAGGGGAATTTGGGGAAATTTAAAATGGCATTGTGTAGAACTTCCTGCTGCTAGGTAATCCTGTGGCCAAGGGCCCAGCAATGTCTACGGGGCCCACCACGGGGAACTTTGGAAAGGTCACCCTCAAACCTGGAGCCAGCCCTGTCCAAAACTCTTTGCTCTTAGTATTTATTAAACAGGCCTACTGAATCCAGTCTGTGCTCACTCTCTTTGCTGACTTCTTGCTCACGTTCTAGGGATGTCAGAGAATTCCGCCATGGACTGAAATGGGATCGAATTCCCTTCAGTCTGTGCCATGGAATCCTCTGCGGAACGGCACCACGAGGTCCTGCGGAGCCAGCAGTCATGCGGCTTTTTTTTGGTTATCTGCACAGAGTCGCGAAATTTTCGTAAATAAAAACGCAAGGTAGTATATTTCGATAATAAATACGTACTTAAAAAAAAAATGAATTGTGCTCACGGCCTTGTTTGTGGGTGTTCTTCTTCAATTGAAATCCTTCGTCTCCAGTTTACTTTCAGCCAAAACACTTCCTCCTCCTCAGGGCTTCCCAAAACAAGGCTGCCCTAGGTGTGCCTGAGCAATGCACTCTTTGCTTAAAGCAATGCTGTTTGAAAGAAAGAAAGAAAAAACCTTTTAAAATGACCATGCCGGTTTGGAGCCCTGCACGACTATTATTCCCCCTGCTAGGCTTTCTATTTCCACATCCAGCCTTGTTGGGGACGTTGTGAGGCTAAAATGGAGAGGAGAACCAACTCTGTGCATGTCTACTCAGAAGTAAGTCTTATTGAGTTCAATGAGACTTACTCCTACACATGTCAGCACCCCACTTGCCCCCAGCTCAGCTTTGTATTTCCACATCCAGCTCATTAGCAAACCTGTTAGTTATCTCACTGGGTGACTTTGGGCTGGACTCTAACCACTACATCATACTTCTGTTATATGAAACTCTTGAAGAAAAAGAGACAGTATAATGGAAAGTTCTTTCTGAAGCAGTCACACTTCACTTGTACAAATGCAGCATGAAGGGAAAGATCAGCAACCTTCTCTTTGTTTGAATAAAAAGCACACTCTGCACATGCTCAGGGAATGGACAAAATGAGGAATAAACATACCAGGGAATATGAAGAACTATATTCTGTGTGTGTGTGTGTGTGTGTGTGTGTGTAAACTCCCTCCATCCAGCTGTTCCCTGGAAACCCCCCCCCCCATTCACCCATGGGCCTTCTGAGATAACTAACGGGAGGTTTGATAATGAGCTGGATGTGGAAATACAAAGCTGAGCTGGGGGCAAGCGGGGTGCTGACATGTGTAGGAGTAAGTTGCATTGAACTCAGTAAGACTTACTTCTGAGTAGACATGCACAGAGTTGGTTCTCCTCTCCATTTTAGCCTCACAACGTCCCCAACAAGGCTGGATGTGGAAATAGAAAGCCTAGCAGGGGGAATAATAGTCGTGCAGGGCTCCAAACCGGCATGGTCATTTTAAAAGGTTTTTTCTTTCTTTCTTTCAAACAGCGTTGCTTTAAACAAAGAGTGCATCGCTCAGGCACACCTAGGGCAGCCTTGGTTCGGGAAGTCCCGGGGAGGAGGAAGTGTTTTGGCTGAAAGTAATTACTGCATGTGTCAGGGCAGGGGAAAAAATACGTAAATATCTATGAAAAATAGCCTTTCTTACGGAAGTTATGCAGAATTACGGCTGTCGGCACGGATTTATCTTCGTAATTCTTGGAGCAGAAAAAGGAGAATTCTGGGGGCTTGCGAATGATGGTACGGAGCACTGGCCGCAAACTGCGGAAGTCAAGCGGCACGGAAGGTACACAATTCATACATCCCTATCACGTTCCCTCAATCTGTGTCTTCCCTCAGTGTTGCTCAGGTATTCCCCCTGCCTTCTTTCCTCAACCCCCCACCTACACTGACAGTCAGGATAGCTTCTTAACTTCTAATATTGGTTGGATCATACTAACTGAGATAAGGGTCTGTTCTAGTTCTGAAGTTAAGCTGCTTGGATAGGAGATCACGTGGGCATTGCATACCTCTCTGCGCTCCTTCAACGAAGTGTATGGTACAAAAATAACAAGAGGGATGTGCAACAAAATGTTGCCCTGTATCTTCACCTTTTGACAGGAGTGCTTTTGTTCCAGGATGCCATCCCATCCATGCCCTCAGCCAAGATACTCCCTTTCACACACACCTTTTCAGTTTTTCTTTTCCAACTGGTGCTCAGAATTCTGCAGTTACTGAACATGATGCTTAACTCTCATTGGGGTATTTCTTTATATTTTTTGTGAAGGGTTGCCCCCTTAGGGTATTTAAAAACTGTATTTCTACAAACCTTGAGGGAACCCTGGTCATTCTGATACCTCCCTCTTGTTTCTCAGTGGCCCTGTTTTGGCTTCATTTCTGTTGACACTTATTGCCTTACATTGGTATTAGAGTGAGTGATAGTTCATATAATATCTTACAGAAGATGTTCATGTTCATGATGGGTAAATGGATGAAAATATTTTCTGCTACATGTTTAATCCACATAACTCAGTAGATTCTCAGACCTGGTCTTACATGTTCAGCAGAATGAGGTGAAAGGATGGGCTGTACTACTTCAGAATGCTTGCATGGATTAAATGTTCACCAGAATGAAAAACTCTCTGCATTCAGACAACTAGTCCAATGTGGAGTGAGCTTGGATAGTTTGGGAGGTTTGTTTTGGGTTGTTTTTTTTTTTTTACACGAGTGAATGTTCAAAAATGGCATTGGCTACCTACACTCTGAAGTAATACAGTCCATACTATTATCTTATTCTGCTGCATGTGTAGACCATTTCTCAGTCAGTACTCTAAAGAAACAGGTAGTAGACTAGAGTTGAAGTGAGGGAGATTCTTGAAGAGGCAAGTTCTAAGAGGTATTGCTCTCATTACAGGAATTGGGCTACTATGTATACACTACCCACATGGAGGCACCAGTTGACACACAGTCAGGGGTGGTGTCAAGGATAAGCATGGTTGGGCACCTGCAGAGGGCTGAGAGCGCAGCAGGGGCCCAGTGACAAGAGCCCCCTGGAATTGCTCCTCCTCCTCAGCACTGCGACCTGCTTGTTCACCTGTCTCTTACTGTGGCCCAGACAAAGGTGGTTCTGAGAAGGAGGAGCAGGAGATGCCATGGCCTGCTTGCTCCCTGGCTCTCTGCCTGGCAAGCAAGCAAGTGGTGACAATGATGAGAAAGATGGTGAGGAGCAATTGCAGCAGGGGACAATAGTGGTGTGGAGGGAGGGGGCCCTTGAAGTGGGCTTTGCCCAATGTCCCTCAAAAACCTGGAGCCAGCGCTGCAGACAAACTCTCCTCATGTTGTGGGCCTGATACACTCTATGTCCTCAAGGTCATCATAGGGGAATTGATCCTTAGTTAAGATCAGTCAAAGCATTTATCATACCACAATTATATGCTTAAGACATGGGTATAAACAGCAGGGACTTTTACAGTAAGGTAAGAATCTGCCCATTGGGAACCTGGGATTTCAGAACAATATAAGACTAAAAATTGATGTATTGGTTCCTAAACTTTAGGAACTTTTTGTAGAGCACGCTAGGGCAGCATCTAGTTGTTGCTGTTGTTTTAATAGTTTCGCTGTGATAGGTTAGAGAGATAATTTGTTTCTTTTAAACAAGTAGTGGGAAAAGACCATTACACTATTGAGACTAGCACTCCTCATTCCCAAAGCTCTAAAGCAGAGATGGGGAACCTCTATCCCTATCAGGCCTGGCAGCTTCTCCCCCAGGCTCCACCCTCTCCTCAATAGAGGGAATTCCCCACCCACCCCTTCACCACCCAGCAGGGAATTCCCTGCTGAAATGTTTTATCATGGATTGCTGACTGAAGATAAAGGTATTTTCCCTGCTTCTCTCTCCTGTGTGCTGCTGAACTCAGGCTTTTAAAAAGCCTTCTTTGGGGCCAATGAAGTGGGGGTTAAACCTCCCCCGATATTCCCAATTTCTTCGGAATTGTGGGTTTCGCATCTCCCTCCATCAGCCTTGCAAATCGCAATTTGCATCCCATGTACTTGGCCCCTTAGAAATTAATGTGCATCATTAAAGATGGAGCCTGTCCCATCTGATTAGCTGTAGCCCTTCACGTGCATATCCCCACAAGGGTGGGATGAATATGCCAGTTTCGCTTTATCATTCAGTTTTTTAAAAATCTTAAATTCTTTCCATCTCAGCTGTGAAGAACTTCCCAAATTTTGGCAAATTCTTATAAAAAATGAACTGAAGCAAAATTCTCATCCAACTGCACCCACGAAATTAATAGGAACATAGAGAGGACCATGTTTGTTTGTTTTTTTATTAGTAATACTCGTATGCCACTTAATATAATGAAAAGCTTAGGTAGAACAATCCCATAGTTCCTGGGAGGGACCATAGGATATTGTAGATTCCCCCTGCTGAGGCTGTAGACATAGCTACACCCTTGGAAGGGGAAAATCCAAGCGGAGATTTTTCCCCACCCCCCTAAGAATGCAACAGCAACCTCAGAAGAGGGCCAGGGAAGGAGAAAAGGGTAAGGGAAAGGAGAGACATGGATCCGCTGGATCCACCAGACTCTCCATTCCCATCCCTGCCCACTGAGAGGAAAGTTAGCTAGACAGGCTCAGAGGCCTGTCTAGCTGCAAGTTACACAAAATCAGAGGAATGGGAGGTTGCAAAAGCCTCTATCCACCTCACAGCCTGCCTGGCTCTTGCTAGTAGGGTGTTGGATAGATGGAGGGCTCTGAGTTCAGAGCCCTTGGTCTATAGACAGTGCTTTACATAGAAACTTGCCTTCCATATAATTGTTGAAGATGAGGATGCTGTCAGAAAGAAGAGGTGGCAACCCTAATTCAGCACAAACATGGTTTAATACAAAGGGTTCGAACCCAGATTTTTAAGAGCAAAACACTCAAAACCCTGGGCTGGATGGACAGATCTGCCAGTTTTGGTTTCTCCCACATTTTTTTTTTTTTAATCTCAAAGAAATGTTCCATCACGTATGATATTCTATCACGCTGTCTATGAAAACATTTCAGAATTTTGGTGAAGTCTTATCAAAAACAATCTGGAACAAAATTCTCTCCCATCCCTATTCCCCACATGGAGTAGTGTTTCTTTGTTGTGCTAGATTGTGACAGAGACAGAACCTAAGAAGTGGCTTTAATATAAAAGACAACTGAATTCCACTGTGAGTAGTGTTGCATGGAGATACATAATTAGCATGCCAGCGGCATGGTGACGAGTGAGTGGGTGCAGCACAATGTTCCAACTTCCATTAGAGAAATAATGACCTTCTTGGCTGACTAATTTTTTTTAATTAAATACCAACAATTCCTAGTAATCAGTGAACCTATTAGCCATGAAATTTGAATCCCTTATCATGGGCTATTCACTTATCAAATGCAGGCAAGGACTGAATGCACATATCATTTGCGGGCTAATGTTGTGTAGAGTTTCCAACGCGCAGTGGAAGACACAAATGGCAACATTTGCATCTCTGAGTGTGTTGCATAGTTTGTTGTTGTTGTTGTTGTTGTTGTTGTTGTTTTGTGTCTTGAATGGGTTGCCAAGAAATTTAACAGGAAGTTATAGTTAGTATTTATGTTATTTTGTGTCAACCATCAGGTGCATTGAAGAGAAGTAGCTTGATTGGTCTGTATATCTGGCTTTGTCTGCTGATATTGATTGGCTTATGCTCCATCTGATTCATTGGGTCTATTTTCAGAAACCAAAATATTCTGAGCAGTGGGGAGGTTGGCAGAATACTTCCAGTGACAGAAATTGCACAAATTGCATTACAAACTTATTACCAACGTTTTGGCAGGCAATAATAATTAGTTGTTTCAGTTTATTAGGAAGGAAAACTACAGTAATTTGGTGTTGCATTGAACAAGGAAGAAAGTATGTACTTGGGTCTTTAAGCTTTTTCATTCTAAAGTATCAAAATTGCATCAACCAATGATACTCAAGTTATTAACAGCCTCAAAATTGATAATTGCCCCAAATGGGAAAAATACAAAACATGGGGAAAAGAGAGCCTTTTCACATACGAGTAGGGGTGTACGAATCCCACTTACCAATCCGCTCTGGGGTCCTTGAGGGGGGGAAGGTGATCCGTCCCTCCCCCTGGAATCCTCCTGGCCGGTTCCACTCCACGGCAAGTCTGTGGAGCCGCCAGCTGGGGCTGTCCACAGCCGGACTTCTGTCTGCTGCCGGGCTGCGGCTGCAAATGATGTCCGGCGTAGGGGACGCTATTTGCGTCCCTGCACTTTGCCATGATTGGCTACATAAATATTGGCGTAGCCTATCACAGCAAAGAGCAGGGACACAAATGGCGTAGCAGACGCCATTTGCGTCCCTGCTCTTGTTGGTGATAGGCTACATAAATATTTATGTAGCCAATCACAGCAAAGGACAGGGACGCAAATGGCATCCGCTACGCCAGACACCATTTGCATCTGCAGCCCAGCAGTGGCTGGCTGCAGAACGAAGAGGATGGACCCGGACCGGCTGGCACCAGGTAGGGTCCGTCCTGACCTTAGTTCGTGGGGTGGCAGGGGGGAGCAGTCCATTCTGCCACGGACTCCGGGGGGCTGGATTCTAAATAGGGATGTACGAAAGTCACTTACCTTTTCGCAGCTTGGATTCGCGGTGGGGGGGAGACGCTTTGTCCCTCCCCCCAGAATCCTCCCTGGGCCGGCTCTGCTCTGCAGAGCCGCCAGCCAGGGCCGTCCGCAGCCGGAATTCCGGCCATGGCCATTTGCGTCCTGCCAGGATGCTGTGATAGGCTATGTAAGTATTTACGTAGCCTATCACGGCAAAGAGCAGGGGCGCAAATGACGTCAGCTACACCAGACACCATTTGCATCCGCAGCCCGGCAGTGGAGGGCTGCAGATGGCAGAGGATGGACCCGGACCGGCCAGCGCCAGGTAGGGTCCATCCCTAGCAGACTTCGTGGGGTGGCGGGGGGGAGCCGTCTGTTCTGCCATGGACTCTGGGGGCCCAGATTCTAAAGAATCAGGCCTCACTGGAGTCTGTGGTGGATTTCTCGGCCATCCCTCCTCCATGGGCATACATATTTCTTTACATTCACATATGGAAAAATGATTATAAAGCAGCTCATCTAAATCAGAGCAGAGCTGGAATGAAGAGCATTTTCTTGCAAGCATTTTCTCTTTTTTAAAAAAATACGTTTAATTCTATTTTTTATTTTTATAAATGAAATAAACCAACAACCTAATCATTATCTACAGTTTCCCAACAATGCAGTATTCTTAGGAGGACACAGCAATAACAAAAAAGAAAAAAAAAAGAAAGAAAGAAAAGAAAAGAAAAGAAAAGAAAACAGAAGAAGGAAAAGGAAGAAGAAAGCAAGAAAGAAAATGAAAAAATATAAAAAGTTACTTAACAGGATTAAATTTAAACTCCATTACACACAAACGTCAACTACTATTCTACTTAAAAGTTATACCTATAACATTGCCAATATTACAATTCAGTACAGCATAGATAATCAACCTTACATTTCAATATCATATCATCAGTCTTATAGCAAGGGAGCAGGCCTACAATTCATTTCCAATAACCATATATTGCCCTTCAGTTAACATTTAATAGTAGAGCTTAACAATTTAACCAGCCAAAAATATTACTAACCAAAGTCTCATAATAATGATAGTAATAATAATAATAATAGAAGAAAATTAGAAGGGATAAGTAATAATAATAACAAATCACTAATACATTTTATGCTGTTATATAATAATAAAGCTTAAAATCAACCAGCCAAAAATATTGCTAATCGTAGTATCATAATATTGATAATATTAATAATAATAATTAAAAAGAAAAGAATTCCAAAGGATAAAAGGAAAAAAATACAACCATCACTAATGTATTTTGTACTATCTATATTTTAAATAGTATCATTTCGAAATATATAAATGAGTGTGCACATTTCTATACACCCTCAGACGGTAGATTTAAGTACAGTATATAATATCCATTTTAAAGAGAAAGGGTTTAAAAGAAAAGAAAAGGAAAACAAGAGAAAAAAGATGTATATACATGAGCAATTATCTCTGGCCTAGATCTTACAGACTAAACATAGCCAATTGACAAAACATGTTTATAAATTCCAGTTCATGGGGCTGGAACAGAAGTCTCACGTGTTTTTCCGATTAGCCACGCCTCTGCCATTTCATGATTTAGAAACTTTATCATCTGACCTTCAGAAAAAATGCAAAATGTAGTAGGATATTTTAAATGATATTGTAAGTTCATTTGTTTTGCCAGGTTTTTTTCCTTGGTAAATTGCCTTTTTTTATTAGCAACTTCTTTGGTGTAATCTGGAAATGACATAACTCTGTCTGGTTTTGATCCCCCAAAAAGATTTCCGCCCCGTCTTGCCAAACGCAGGATATAATTTTTTGTGGAGATTCTTGCAAATTGGACTGTAATCGTATAATCAGTCCCTTTGGCATTTGGCACATGGAATGCCTGCTCAATATCAAGTAAATCAGATGACACAGGGAGTATCTCATGCAGAAGCTTATCTACAAAAGTAGACAAATTTACATCAGTAGGTCCATCTTTGATACCAGTAATACGTACATTTGCCTTGCGTGTGAAAGCCTCAAGTTGGGAGATTCTGGCAGACAAATTGTTGTAAAAAGCTTGTGACGCAATCTTCTGCGCTGCCACCTGATCTTGCAGCTCGTTAACCTTCACCTCCATCTTTTGCCAAGAAGTGTTAATTGAGTCCACAGCCCCTTGCAGGGCGGTGATGGAATTTTGAATTGTATCCAGCCTCTTAGCCTGTTCAGCAAATTGCGAAGACAAAGTTTGTATCAGAGCAAGCAACTCCCCTGTATTTCCATCACTTCTTGGAGCCTTTGCCACGGGAGGTATGGGGGGGGGGGTTGGCAGAGATCCTGCTCCTTTTTTCCTCCTTGATGTTGCCATCCTTCTCTTCAAACAGATCTTGCAGGTCCTCAAATATTGTTGGTATTTCTTAGTCCATAAACACTAATAACTACATTTGGAACTCGTCAGCCCTGTGTTCTCCTAATTAGATAGGAGTTTCAAAACAACTTTGAGCGATGTCTAAGCTCCAAGGTACTCTCCAAGGCAGAGTACCTTGGAGATCAACCCTTCTGCTGCTTCACCAAATAAGCTGCTCTTCCACTATTTCATCCAGATGCTGCTCTTGCTTCCCCTTTTAATTCCAGGGGAAGATGAAAAGGTTTTTCAGCCCTTTAAAAGCTGTTGGAGATAGCGTCCTGCAGAGCCTCCGCAGAACGCTGCCAGGGTGACATGGCTGTGAACCGGAAATCTCTTGCAAGCATTTTCAACTGTGCAAAAAAGTGTTGTCCCTGTGCAGCATTTTTTCTAGCCCTCCTTGCAAAAGTATGTGTTCATTCATTTATATTGACCTTACTCTCTAAGCTGCTGTTTGCTCTCAGTTTCCCTCAGTGAGGGGCTCACATAGCCAACTTTGATGGACCATGTAGAGTTTTGGTGTTTCCTTATGTGATCCCTGTTTTGGTGGCATCTTCCACGGGACTAATTCAGGTAGGAAGAAAAAGCAGCATTTAAGAAAGGTGTTTGAGGCTCCAGCAACTAAAGAAAACAATGTCACTGGACAGGCTGAAAAATAGGGATGTCTGAGAATTCTGCCATGGATCCCAGGGAGGCTGAATTCCAGTGAATTCGGCCCCCTGGAATCTGTGGTGGAACGGAGCAACCCGCCCTACCACCCTGCGAAAGCCCCACGAAACGGAGCCTACCTGGGTGTGGCTCCAGCGGCGGCTCCGGCGGCGGCTCCGGCCGCTGCTGGGCTGCGGCTGCAAATGGCAGCCACTACACCGGCTGCCGTTTGCATCCCGTCGCTGAGCCGTGATAGGCTACGTAAATATTTACGTAGCCTATCACCGCAAAGAGCAGGGACACAAATGGCATCCGCTGCGCCATTTGCATTACCACTTTTGCCGTGACAGGCTACATAAATATCTACGTAGCCTATCATGACAAAAGCGGGGATGCAATTAGCACAGGGGATGCCATTTGCGTCCCCGCTCTTTGCCATGATAGGCTACGTAAATATTTACGCAGTCTATCACGGCTCAGCGAAGGGATGCAAATGGCGGCCGCTACACCGGCTGCCATTTGTGTCTGCAGACCTGCTGCAGCTGGATGTCTGGCTGTGGATGCACCCGGCTGGCGGCTCCGCAGAGTCGCCGCGGAGTGGAGCTGGCCGGGGAGGATTCCGGGGGGAGGGACAGAGCACCCCCCCCACCGCAGATGCCACTTAAGAAACAGGTAAGTGGTTTCATACATCCCTACTCAAAAATGGTGAATGTTCACCCAAGTAAGTGCTGTTGTTTCCAGAAGAAATAGCTAGCTTCTGCCTTGAAATCAGAACTGGGGAAGCACTTGTTAATAACATTTTATTTTGAAGTTTTTAATTGGTTTTGTTTTTTCCAAGATAAACAACATTTTCCCACCCACTCCACAAGTCCCAGTCCCCTGGTAAAGAGAATATAAACGACTGAACAACAACAACAACAGTCAGTAAAGACAAAGGGTAGTATCCTATTGTGCCCATTAACCAGCAGGAGCAACCTCTTTTACAATGGGGATTTAGTGTAGGGGTGTACGGAACTCACCTCTGAGTCCGCTGGGGGGTCCGCAGGGGGGGGAGGTGATCCATTCCTCCCCCCGGAATCCTCCCCAGCTGGCTCTGCTCCGCAGTGAGTCCATGGAGCTGCCGGTGGTCCGTCCACTGCCAGACTGCTGGTCTTCAGACGCAAATGGCATCCAGCATAGCGGATGCCATTTGCGTCCCTGCTCTTTGCTGTGATAGGCTACGTAAAGTTTTATGTAGCCTATTATGGCAAAAGGCAGGGACACAAATGGCATCCGCTACACCAGACGCCATTTGCATCCGAAGACAGCAGTGGACGGGACAGGTGGCAGCGGCCGGCAGTGGCTGGCCAGCAGTAGGTAGGATCCGGCCCGTGCGGATTCCCCCAGGTGGCGGAGGTGAGTCTTTCGTTCCTCCGTGGACTCCGGGGGGCCAGATTCTTAGAATCCGGCCTCATTGGAGTCCGTGGCGGAATTCTCCGCCATCCCTAATTTAGTGGTTCTAAAAGCAGTGGGGATTTAGCAGTTTGATTTTGGAACAGGGCTGGTCAGCAGAGCTTGTAGAGGGGAGCTCCACTAATCTGTCCTTATCTGGAAATGAGCATGTCTGCTCATTTCCACGGTTACTTTTAGAATCAATCATTCCCCATTATGCTAGTGGTTGCTCCCTCTGGCGCAACATAGTCAGTGGGAATGCAGTGGCCTGGTTGGATACTGCCCTAATACATCATACTAAAACTTTTTGGGCTCTTAGACCCATAAAAAATTAACAATTTGATTTGAAACAACCCAGAACCCAAAATGGCTGGCCACACATTTTTGTGGAAGATATGGTCAGATAGTCAGATTCTTACTTTGGATCAATTAATAGACAAAGTAATTTTGTCCCCTTTTCTTACCTTCAAGAAACATATAGACTATCTGAAACCTCCCAGTGTCAGTACTTACAACTTTAATTTAAATTTGGTCCTTCTGCTCCCCTCCTCCATCAGAGGAAATAGTTTGTTGTATGGCTAAAACTAAATTTGATAGAACACCAGTGTGTGCAGAATGGAACAGGGAACTAGATAATTAAATTGTTCCAACCCAATGGAAGGCTGAAGTCTCGTCAACTAAACCTAAACTCTAAATTTTTTATTATGCCTCACATAGTAGAAATTGCTATATAGGACATATTGGTCTCCTTTATGATTAAGAAAAATAAAAAGCGATCTTCCTTCAATTGCTGGTGGTACAATGATACAGAAGACTCTTTAGCAAACATGATGTTGTTCTTTCCTGTTGTTTCTCAGCTCTGGATAGAGGCCATTGTCCCAACCTATCAACTTGATCCTGGAAGCAGATAAAATAGCTTTATTTCTTTGTTTATTATTTATATTTCTATGCTGCCTTTCTGAAAACAACTCAGGCAGTTTAGAAAGAGTTCAGACAAAAAAAAAACGATAATGAAATTGTATGGAACCTCACCCCAGGATAACGGAATTCAATTAGTCACACCTGTTGGTTGCCAAATGCATCATTTTGCAACACTCGAAAAGTAAACACAGTCCAACAATCTTATTATGTGTCATAGATGAACCAGATACATATTATAGATTACAGAAATTATTTATTTCCAGGGGGTAGCTGTGTTAGTCTACTGTAGTAAAAACAACAAAGAGTCTTGTAACACCTTATTACTTTCAAATAAGCTTTCATGGACTGTAGCCCATGGAGTGTGATCAAGCATGGAATGTTATCAAGAGTCTCAGGTACATTCGGTGGTAGGTGGGAATTGGGAGACTTCTAAACTTACAATTTTTAAAATTACTTTATTATTGTTATTTTATATTTTGTATTGTTAAAGGCTTACCAAGCTATATGGCAAGCCAATACCAAACTCTATGCTTAGCTGAATGTAAAGGTGCTTTGTTTATGATACCCCTCTAAAATGAAAATGAACAAAACTTAAGGATGTACGGATTCCCTACCATCCGTTTGGGTGGGGGATCTGCCTGGAGGTGGGGGGAGATGATCTGTTCCTCCTTCCCCCGGAATCCTCTGGAGCGGCTGCGTTCCGCAAGGATTCTGCGGAGCTGCCCAGCTTGAGGGCCGCTTACCTGGACAGCCGGAACTGTTCTTCTCTGCACCGATCGCCATTTTTTAAAAAAAAGATGTGCCCATAGACTATATGCAAAATAGAGCCGTGAATCTTGCATATAAGCCTATGGACACGTAATACTTACATAGCCTATCACGGCTTAATGCAAGGACGCAAATGGCAGCTGCTACGACAGCTGCCATTTGCGGCCACAGCAGCCCGGCAGCGGCCGGAACTCCGGCTGTGGCTGACCCCCCGGCTGCGGCCGGCCCTGGCCGGCAGCTCTGCGGACTTGCCGCAGAGCAGAGCTGGCCACGGAGGATTCCAGGGGGAGGGACGGAGCGCCTCCCCCCCACCACGGATTGCCTGGCACGGAGCCAGGTAGGGCTTTTGTACATCCCTATTCTAGGCCCAATTCAAGGCAGAAGTATAAAAACATGCATCCGAGGTATAAAAACATGCATCGGTTGGAAGGACCAGTTAAGCTGGCTGGTTATAAATTGCCAAAAAAGAAGAAATATGTCACCAAAAAAAGAGGACAAGAGAGGGGACTGATTTGCATAAAATTTGCATGTGCTAATTTATATGCATAGATGCAAATTTAGAATTATTATTGTAAATTATGTAGAAATACTGCAGTACACTTGACCATAGCGTGGAAGACTGCTTCAGGACCATGGTACTTCGGGAGATGAGGTTTTAAGCTTTCTCCCCCTACCCCATTTTTGTCCCCAAATTTCACCCCCCCCCCCCCGGGTGGGGGAAAGAAAAAAGTCTCCATGGATTCCAAGTTTTCTTCTCTTGGAATTTCAGGATGAAAATGGGGGGGGGGAGCATAAACCCTTCTCTCCCGAAGCACCATAGTACTGATCTAAATCAGGGCTATGCACACTTGCAGGAAGAGTAGGGGAAAAAATCATGCATAGGTCAGCTATGTATGATTAAAGGAACATTTAGTTTGGCCCCGTGAACATGTGACCTCTGTGCCGGCGTGTTCAACAATCTGCTGCTCAGATGCAAACTATTCATAGGCAGCAGTTCTCATGGTCCTTTACATTTAAACCAGCATTGGGGAGACAGCCTTTCAGACAAAGGATGCCTTCGAGCAGAGGATAGACCTCTGGCAGCCCTTCAAGTAGAGGACTGTCCTCTATAAAATAGAGCACCTGGCCACCCTAGGACCAGTGTACATGAATCAAATCTCATGTGTAAAATCTTGTGGCCATTATGATTTGATAGGGTAGCCCTGCTAAGAGTTAATTTTACCTCAGAAATAAAATTGGTATTGGGCCCAGGCAGAATCTTCTCCATTATGGCATTATTTAAAACATTGTCTTTGGGAGGGTCCTTTAGATCTCAAACTTGCTTTCTTTAGAAAACTTTCTTATTTATTAAAGTATGCCTTTGGTTTGATCCGATCCAAGTTCACTTGAGCCATATTTATTTTGATTATATCATTATTAGTCTACTTATGTGTTATTGTGAGTTCTTATTGTAGTGTAGCATTGTTTTGAGATTGAGTTTTTGTTAGGAAAGAGAAGTGGGTTAAAATTTCAGAAAGTACATCAATAACTTTCTTTGAGCGATGCCCACAATTGTTCCACTTGGAACAATGGTTTGGTTCAGGCTTCCTTCGGTGATTAAGAAATCCATACATCTCTAGATTTCTGCTCTGTGTGTTTGCGTGACCCTTAACTGCTTTAGACACAAAGCATCAGAGCAGAGCCTGGTACGCTAACATTGCCTGCAACAGAACTTTGTTAACGACAGCAGACATGTACAGCTTAAGGCCTACACCTGGCCATATGTGACCCACATTGGATTCCTCCTCAGTTTACTTGATGGCTTGCAATGTAAGAATAAGATAAGATTAATTTGAGCAAGAAAGGCATCTGTAACCAAGGAGAGGGTACATGTTGAAGCTCCTGCCCTAGAATTTTCCCGCAGTCCCTTTGTCATCATTTTATGGGTTACATCATAGGTTTGAATTCCTGCATTTCCTGAAGTATATCAAGGGGTCTCAGATTCTGTTTTTTCATATTTGTGAAACAGAGAAAGAGAGGTTTATTTTTATGCTTCCTAGAGAGGCATTTGTGATGGATTGCTTCCATAACTTGCATTCCAGAGTATCCTGAATAATTGCACCCCAGGTTTTATGATGGACTAAAAGGCAGGAAGCACTCTGGGAAGAAAAAACTAGGGAGTGATTTGGCTTGTTCTCTGCTATGTGACCTGAGCCATTAATCCCTCTAGGCCATGAACACGGAGTTCAATAGAGTCAGATTTAGACTTTTGTTTTCCTAAGGGCATCCCTTTACTTTTGCCAGTATAAAGAAATGCCCTATCCCGATGTCTGGCTTGCCTGGCGGTGGGGGGGGGGCATTGTGGGCGGGCAGGGGAGAAGATGATGCGGGCTGCCATTGGGCAGCTCTTTGCACCATACAAAAGGGGAGGGGCCGGAGGAGTTTTGTCCTTGATCTGTGCCCCTCCCAGGCAGTTTCTTACTGGTGCGGCTCCATCCCACCCTTCTTTAAGCAGTGTGGGTGCCAGCTGGTTGCCCTATTGGGGACCGAGTAGGAATTTTTGGCTCATAGTCCGATTGGCTGGGACTACATGCCTTTTTGCCTACTTCACATTGTTAATGGGGTTGGGCGTGTCAGCTAGGCAATTTCAGTCTAATTATTCCTCAGTTCCGGTCACATTTCAGTTGTTGGCTAGGATGGGCAAAGGAGAATGAGCTTAGGGATGGTGAGCATTCAGAGGCACCTTATGGTGACAGGGGATGCCTGAGGCCTCCTGAATGGGTTTTGTGGCTCGGCAGGGGGATAAGGGTTGCTTGGGAGACCGACTCACCTCACTCACCCAGGAGCTGTGCAACCCCAGGAGGGGGTGACACAGGAAGGTCTACCTTCCCCATAAAGGGCAGTCTGGAGGGGTGGCAATGCTGATACGCAGCCCCTGAGGCTGGGTATGTTTTTGCTCACAAAGGTGCCAGCTAGCCGCTGGTATGGTCAGGGCCCGTCCTAGATTTCCCCTTTGCAGATATTTCAATAGATCTGGCGCAATTTCAACCCAAGATTTGTTGTCCATCTCTTCATTACCTGTCTCTGCTTGCAAATAGGGATGTCAGAGAATTTCACCACAAATCTCCGGGAGGCCGAATGCCAGCGCATTCGGCCCCCCCAAAATCGGTGGCGAAATGGCCTGCCCCCCCGCTCACCCCCCGGGGTGGGACTTACCTTGGGCGAATCTCCCTGGCGGCGGCGGCGGCTCCGGCAGTGGTTCGGCGGTGGTGGCTATGGCGGCTGGTCTTCCGACTGGCTGCTGCCGCCGCCATTTCCAAGTTTTTTAAAAAAACAACAACAACGTGATAGGCTACATAAACATTTACGTAGCCTATCACGGCTAGATTTTTAAAAAATACTGTGATAGGCTACGTAAATGTTTACGTAGCCTATCACGGCTGAGTGGGAAAAAAAAACACACGCATACGCAAATGGCGGCGCCCATGGGCGCCGCCATTTGCGTTCCTTATTTTGGCACGTCTAGTCTACAAAAACATTTATGTAGACTACGGCGAAAATAAGGGGAACACTATTTGCATTCCCCTTATTTTCGCCGTAGTCTACGTAAATGTTTACATAGATTACATGTGCCAAAATAAGGAACGCAAATGGCGGCGCCCATGGGCGCCGCCATTTGCGTACGCACGGTGTTTTTTTTTCTTCACTCAGCCGTGATAGGCTACGTAAATGTTTACGTAGCCTATCACGGCTGACTGCAGGGACACAAACAGCGACGGCTACGGCCACCGCCATTTGCAGACCCAGCCAGCAGGATTCGCGGCGGGAGGGACGGGGTGCCTCCCCCCGGCCAGAATTTTTGGGGGGAGGGACGGGATGCCTCCCCCCGGCCAGAATTTCGGGGGGGGAGGGACGGAGCGCCTTCTCCCCACCACGAATCAAATTTCGTAAAAGGTAAGTGACTTTCATACATCCCTACAATGGGCAACGTCCACTCCCATGGGAAAAAAATTAAGCGGTGCACTTAGGGAGCACTCAGCGGTCTGGGCAAAATCTGCTCCCCACCAGCAGGTGGCCCTGATTACACTGCCAGGAATTGTGTGGTGGTTGGGGAATGTGTTCCTGTATGTAGAATGCAGAGAGTCATATACACCTTCCCTATTATATGATAGGGTTTTTTTTGTGTGTGTAATAGATATTGTGACCAGCAAAGCCAGTGCCATATCTACACTGACCATGCTAGAACACTTTTAATCTGCTTTTGCTTTCAGGCAGTATGCACAGAGAAAGTGGAATTAATTTCAGGATAAATTCTGGAGCTCTGTATTAATGCCAGTATGTTGTTGTTCAGTCGTTCAGTCGTGTCCGACTCTTCGTGACCCCATGGACCATAGCACGCCAGGCCTTCCTGTCCTGCGCTCTCTCCCGGAGCGTGCTCAAGTTCATATTCATTGCATCCGTGATGCTATCTAGCTAGCCATCTCATCCTCTGCCGTCCCCTTCTCCTTTTGCCTTCAGTCTTTCCCAGCATCAGGGTCTTTTCCAGGGAGTTTTCTCTTCGCATTAGGTGGCCAAAATATTGGAGCTTCAGCTTCAGTATCTGTCCTTCCAATGAGCACTCAGGGTTGATTTCCTTTAGGATGGACTGATTTGACCTCCTTGCAGTCCAGGGGACTCGTAAGAGTCTTCTCCAGCACCACAGTTCGAAAGCATCAATTCTTCGGCGCTCAGCCTTCCTTATAGTCCAGGATCTTAGTTTTTGTAATGTTGAGTTTCAAACCAGCTTTTGCACTCTCCTCTTTCACCCTCAACAAGAGGCTCTTGAGATCCTCTTCGCTTTCTGCCATTAGGGTGGTATCGTCTGCATATCGGAGGTTGTTGATAATTCTCCCAGCAATCTTAATTCCGACCTCTGATTCATCCAACCCGGCATTTCTCATGATGTACTCTGCATATAAGTTAAATAAGCAGGGTGACAATATGCAGTCTTGTCGTACTCCTTTCCCAATTTTGAACCAATCGGTTGTTCCATGTCTGGTTCTTACTGTTGCTTCTTGACCCTCGTACAGGTTTCTCAGGAGACAGGTCAGGTGGTCTGGTACTCCCATCACTTTAAGAATTTGCCACAGTTTGTTGTGATCCACACAATCAAAGGCTTTAGCGTAGTCAATGAAGCAGAAATAGACGTTTTTCTGGAATTCTCTTGCTTTCTCCATGATGCAGCGAATGTTGGCGATTTGATCTCTAGTTCCTCTGCCTCTTCGAAACCCAGCTTGTACTTCCGGTAGTTCTCGGTTCGCATACTGCTGAAGCCTAGCTTGTAGGATTTTGAGCATAACCTTGCTGGCATGTGAAATGAGCGCAATTGTGCGGTAGTTTGAACACTCTTTGGCGTTGCCCTTCTTTGGAATTGGAATGTAAACTGACCTTTTCCAGTCTTGTGGCCACTGTTGAGTGTTCCAGATTTGTTGGCATATTGAATGCAGCACTTTAACAGCATCATCTTTTAGGATTTTAAATAGCTCGGCTGGAATACTGTCATCTCCGCTAGCTTTGTTGTTACTAATGCTTCCTAAGGCCCACTTGACTTCACTCTCTAGGATGTCCGGCTCAAGTTCAGTGACCGCACTATCATGGCTATCAGGGACATTCAGATCATTCCTGTATAGTTCTTCTGTGTATTCTTGCCACCTCTTCTTAATCTCATCTGCTTCTGTTAGGTCCCTGCCTTCTTTGTCCTTTATCATGCCCGTCTTTGCACAAAACGTTCCCTTGAGATCTCCAATTTTCTTGAAGAGATCTCTAGTCTTTCCCATTCTGTTGTTTTCCTCGATTTCTTTGCATTGTTCATTTAAGAAGGCCTTCTTGTCTCTCCTTGCTATTCTCTGGAACTCTGCATTCAGTTGGGTATATCTTCCCCCTTCTCCCTTGCTTTTCGCTTCCCTTCTTTCGTGAGCTACTTGTAAAGCCTCATCAGACAGCCACTTTGCTTTCTTGCATTTCTTTTTCTTTGGGATGGATTTCGTTGCTGCCTCCTGAATAATGTTACGGACCTCCGTCCATAGTTCCTCAGGCACTCTGTCTATCAGGTCTAATCCCTGAAATCTATTCCTCACCTCCACTGTATATTCATCAGGGATATGATTTAGGTCATACCTGAACGGTTTAGCGGTTTTCCCGACGTTCTTCAATTTAAGCCGAAATTTTGCAAGAAGCAGCTCATGATCTGAACCATAGTCAGCTCCAGGTCTTGTTTTTACTGACTGTATGGAGCTTCTCCATCTTTGGCTGCAAAGGACATAATCAATCTGATTTCGATATTGACCATCTGGTGACGTCCATGTGTAGAGTCGCCTCTTGTGCTGTTGGAAAAGAGTGTTTGCTATGATCAGCATGTTCTCTTGGCAAAACTCTATTAGCTTTTGTCCTGCTTCATTTTGTACACCAAGGCCATGCCTGCCTGTTATCCCGGTGATTTCTTGACTTCCTACTTTAGCATTCCAATCCCCTATGATGAAGAGGACATCTTTTTTTGGTGTTAGTTCTAGAAGGTGTTGTAGGTCTTCATAGAACCGATCAACCTCAGCTTCTTCGGCCTCAGTGGTTGGGGCATAGACTTGAATTACTGTGATGTTGAATGGTTTGCCTTGGATTCGTACTGAGATCATTCTATCATTTTTAAGATTGTACCCCAGTACTGCTTTTCCCACCCTTTTGTTGACTATGAGTGCTACTCCATTTCTTGTAAGGGATTCTTGCCCACAATAGTAGATATGATGGTCACCTGTATACCAATGTCCTTTAATAGTAATTGCTACTTATAAGACCCATTGTACTCAAGCAGAAAATGTATGTGTACTGCATCTATTTATAAGTGAAGCTTTTCATTCTAAATACAGCATTAAATGGGAAAGGATCATGTCCCTGCTGGCTTTTATTTGAAAGGAAAATACTGCAATTTTGTACATATGCACTGTTCATAAATTGTGCAGTGGTACTGAAATGTTTTGGTACCTGAGTGTAAGATGCATTTTATTTATGTATCTAGACATGTATCCCTCCTACTTTGGAGAAAATCAAACTCAATAGCAGCTAACCTTTCAAAAACACATATTACCAGCATGTATAGTGTTTGGCAGGCATTGCATAAGAAAAGCATATCACAATGTCATTATATACAACGGCAGGGCACTGTATTTGGAATAGGGATGTTAGAGAATTCTGCCACGGATCCCAGGGGGGCCGAATTCCAGTGAACCCGGCCCCCCGGAATCCGTGGTGGAACGGAGCCCCCCGCTCTACCACCCCGCGAAAGCCCCGTGAAACGGAGCCTACCTGGCTGCGGCTCCGGCGGCTCTGGCCGTTGCCGGGCTGCTGCGGCTGCAAATGGCGGCTGTCGTAGCAGCCACCATTTGCGTCCCTACGCTGGCCCATGATAGGCTACGTATATATTTATGTAGCCTATCACAGCTAAAGCAGGGACGCAAATGGCGTCCCCTATGCCATTTGGTTTCCTGCTTTAGCCATCATAGGTTATGTAAATATTTACCTAGCCTATCTTGGCTAAAGCGGGAATTCAAATGGCATAGGGGATGCCATTTGTGTCCCTGCTTTAGCCGTGATAGGCTGCATAAATATTTACATAGCCTGTCTAGGGATGTCAGAGAATTCTGCCACAGACTGAAATGGGATCGAATTCCCGTCAGTCTGTGCCACGAAATCCTCTGCAGAACGGCACTACGAGGTCCTGCGGAGCCAGCAGTCATGCGGCTTTTTTTTTTTGTCATCCGCACAGAGTTGCGAAATTTTCGTAAATAAAAACGCAAGGTAGTATATGTCGATAATAAATACATAAGTTAAAAAAAAATCAATTGTGCTCACCGCCTTGTCGGTGTTCTTTTTCAACTGAAATCCTCCATCTCTGTTTACTTTCAGCCAAAACACTTCCTCCTCCCCGGGGCTTCCCAAAACAAGGCTGCCCTAGGTGTGCCTGAGCGATGCACTCTTTGTTTAAAGCATTTGAAAGAAAGAAAAAACCTTTTAAAATGACCATGCCAGTCTGGAGCCCTGCACGAGTATTATTCCCCCTGGCTTTCTATTTCATCCAGCCTTGTTGGTGACATTGTGAGGCTAAAATGGAGAGGAGAACCAACTCTGTGCATGTCTACTCAGAAGTAAGTCTTACTGAGTTCAATACGACTTACTCCTACACATGTCAGCACCCCACTTGCCCCCAGCTCAGCTTTGTATTTCCACATCCAGCTCATTAGAAAACTTCCTGTTAGTTATCTCACTGGGTGAGTTTGGGCTGGACTCTCACCACTACATCATACTTCTGTTATGAAACTCGTGAAGAAAAAGAGGCAGTATAATGGAAAGTTCTTTCTGAAGCAGTCACACTTCACTTGTACAAATGCAGCATGAAGGGAAAGATCAGCAACCTTCTCTTTGTTTGAATAAAAAGCACACTCTGCACATGCTCAGGGAATGGACAAAATGAGGAATAAACATACCAGGGAATATGAAGAACTATATTCTTCCATTATGTGTGTGTGTGTGTGTGTGTGTATGTGTGTGTGTGGAATCTCCCTCAATCCAGCTGTTCCCTGGAAAAAAAAAAAACCCCATTCACCCAAGGGTCTTCTGAGATAACTATAGGGATGGCGGAGAATTTCTCCCCGAAACTTCGGGGGGCCGAGCGCCAACGTGTTCGGCCCCCCGAACAAGTTTCGGGGAGAAATCCTCCGCCCCCCCGCCCCCCCAGGACGGGACTTACCTTCCCTGAATGTCCCTCCCGGCGGCGGGTCCGGCTGGCGGTTCGTCCGGTGTTCGAGCGGGGCGGGAGCGGCAGCCAGTCTTTCGACCGGCTGCCGCCCCCTCCATTGCAATGAAAGAAAAAAAAAAAACGTCCCCTGATAGGCTACGTGACGATTCACGTAGCCTAGCACGGCAAGATTTGCAAAGTCAGCCGTGATAGGCTACGTGAATCGTCACGTAGCCTATCACGGGTGACTTTAAAAAAAAAAAAAAAGCACGTACGCGAATGGCGGCCCCCATAGGGAGCCGCCATTCGCGTTCCTTATTTAGTTGCTGTAGTCTACGTCAATGTTTACGTAGACTACGGCGAAAATAAGGGCAACGCAAATAGCGTTGCCCTTATTTTCGCCGTAGTCTATGTAAACATTGACGTAGACTACAGCGACCAAATACGGAAGGGGAATGGCGGCTCCCTATGGGGGCCGCCATTATCCGTACACACTTTTTTTTTTTTTTTAAAGTCACCCGTGATAGGCTACGTGACGATTCACGTAGCCTATCACGGCTGACTTTCCAGATCTAGCCGTGATAGGCTACATGAATCGTCACGTAGCCTATCAGGGGACTTTTTTTTTTTTTTTTTTTTACTTTCGTGTTCGCGGCCGGGCGAGGCGGGAAGCCTCCTCCCCGGCCTGAATTTCGGCCGGGCGAGGCGGGAAGCCTCCCCCCCGGCCTGAATTTCGGCCGGGTGAGGCGGGAAGCCTCCCCCCCCCGGCCTGAACTTCGCGGGGGGAGCAGCGAAGCGCTCCCCCCCACCGGGAAAAAGCTGCGAGAAAAGGTAAGTGACTTTTGTTCACCCCTAGATAACTAACAGGAGGTCTGATAATGAACTGGATGTGGAAATACGAAGCTGAGCAGAGAGGAGAACAAACTCTGTGCATGTCTACTCAGAAGTAAGTCTTACTGAGTTCAACACAACTTACTCCTACACATGTCAGCACATCACTTGCCCCCAGGTCAGCTTTGTATTTCCACATCCAGCTCATTAGAAAACCTCCAGAAGGCCCTTGGGTGAAGGGTTTTTTTTTTCCAGGGAACAGCTGGATGGTGGGAGATTACACACAGAAAGAAAAGAAAACAGAAGAAGGAAAAGGAAGAAGAAACCAAGCAAGAAAACGAAAATATATAAAAAATTACATAAAAGGATTAAATTTAAACTCCATTAGTACTATGGATGTACAAAAGTCACTTACCTTATGACGAAATTGATTCACAGTGGGGGGGAGGCGCTCTGTCCCTCCCCCCGAAATTCTGGTCGGGTGGGGAGGCGCTCCGTCCCTCCCCCCCGAAATTCTGGCCGGGGGGGAGGCGCCTCATCCCTCCCGCCGCGAATCCTGGCTGGCCTGGTCTGCAAATGGTGGCAGCTGTAGCCGCCGCCGTTTATGTCCCTGCAGTCAGCCGTGATAGGCTACGTAAATGTTTATGTAGCCTATTACGGCTGAGTAAAAAAAAACAAAACCGCGCGCACGCGTCTACGCTATTTGCGTTCCCCTTATTTTCACCGTAGTCTACGTAAATGTTTATGTAGACTAGACGTGCCAAAATAAGGAACGCAAATGGAGGCGCCCATGGGTGCCGCCATTTGCGTACGTGCGGTTTTTTTTTTTACTCAGCCGTGATAGCCTACGTAAACATTTACGTAGCCTATTACGGTATTTTTTTTTTTTTTTACTGGAAATGGCGGTGGCGGCAGCCGGTCGGAAGACTGGCTGCTGCAGCTGCCGCCGCCAAACTGCCGCCGGAGCCGCTGCCGCCAGGGAGATTTGCCCAAGGTAAGTCCCGTCCTGGGGGGGGGGCAGGGGGGCAGACCATTTTGCCACCGATTTTGGGGGGCTGAATGCGCTGGCATTCGGCCTCCCCGAGATTTGTGGCGAAATTCTCTGACATCCCTATCCATTACATACAAACTTCAAATACCGTTCTACTTAAAAGTTATATCTATAACATTGCCAGTATTACAATTCAGTAGAGCATAGATAATCAACCTTACATTTCAATATCATATCATCAGTCTTAATAGGGATGTACGAAACACTTACCTGGTTTCGTCCAGGGACATCCGCGGTGGGGGGGAGGCGCTCCGTCCCTCCCCCCGAAATTCTCCCTGGCCGGCTCCGCTCTGTGGCGACTCCACGGAGCTGCAGGCCAGGGCTGCCTGCAGCCAGACATCCAGCCACTGGGCTGTGCAGGGACGGAGATGGCGGCTGCCGTAGCCACCGCCATTTGTGTCCCTGTCTTTTGTGTTCCGTAAATATATATGTAGCCTATCACAGCAAAAGACAGGGACGCAAATGGCGTAGTGGCCGCCATTTGCGCCCCTGTCTTTTGCCGTAATAGGCTACATAAATATTTACGTAGACTATCACGGCAAAAAAAACGGGCGCAAATGGCGGCGGCTATGGCGGCTGCCATTTGCGTTCCCTTTTTTGCCGTGATAGGCTACATAAATATTTACGTAGCCTATCATGGCCTCTGCAGGAACGCAAATGGCAGCAAAGCAAAGCAGCGGGAACAGCACCAGGTAAGTGCTCTGTTTCACGCGCCTATCGTGGGGTGGTGGGGCAGGGGGCTTCATTCCGCCACCTATTTCGGGGGACCAAATGCACTGGCATTTGACCTCACTGTGATCCGTGGCGGAATTCTCCAACATCCCTAGTCTCACAGCAAGGGAGCAGGCCTACCATTGATTTCCAATAACCATATATTGCCCTTCAGTTAACATATAATAGTAGAGCTTAACAATTTAACCAGCCAAAAATATTACTAACCAAAGTCTCATAATAATGATAGTAATAATTATAAAAAAGGAAGGAAATTAGAAAGGATAAGTAATAATAATAACAAATCACTAATACTTTATGCTGTTATATAATAATAAAGCTTAAAATCAACCAGCCAAAATATTACTAATATTAGTATCATAATATTGATAATATTAATAATAATAATTAAAAGGAAAAGAATTACAAAGGATAAAAATACAACCATCACTAAAGTATTTTGTACTATCTATATTTTAAATAGTATCATTTCCAAATATATGAGTATGCACATTTCTATACACCCTCAGGCAGTAGATTTAGGTACAGTATATCATATCCATTTTAAAGAGAAAGGATTTAAAAGGAAAAAAAATGAGAGAAAAAAGACGGATATATATGAGCAATTATCTCTGGCCTAGCCTGTATCTTCCAGACTAAACATCACCAGTTAGCAAACCATGTTTGTAGATTCCAGTTCATGGTGCTGGAACAGAAATCGCATGCGATTTTCCATTTAGCCACCATGCCTCCGCCATTTCGTGATTTAGAAACTTCATCATCTGACCTTCAGAAAAAATGCAAAATGTAGCAGGATATTTTAAATGATATTGTAAGTTCATTTGTTTTGCCAGGTTTCTCGCCTTGGTAAATTACCTTCTTTTATCAGCAACGTCTTTGGTGTAATCTGGAGAGTGGGGACTCTTTTAAGAGAGTCCTGAAGAAAAGTATTTAAACAGACTTTAGGTATGGGAGTGTGTTGCTTTTTATCCAAAGATATTCTTCTGTTGTTACGTTGAACAGGGATGTGTGAATTCACCCCTGTCCAGGTTCTCTGGACACCCACCTGGCCCATGTACCCACTTGCCAGTCCCCGGACTGCACTCGAGCACCTCCCTTGCTCAGTGAGCAGCCCACACTCACCCCAGCAGCCTCATCGAGCTTGTGGTTGCCATTTTTTTAAAGAATAAAATGGTGACTGCAAAAATGCACGCTGTGTGCGTGAAAATGAGCATTTTTGCGAATGTGCATACTCTCATGTGTGAAATGTGCATTTTTGCGAAGACACACACTAGTGTGCGCACGGAAATTTGTGCATTTTTGCGATCGCCATTTATTTCTCCAAAAATGGTGACTGCGAAGCTTGACAAGGCTGCTGGGGTGAGTGCAGGCCATTCGCCGAGCGTGGACAGGGGGCGAGGAGGGGCATGAGCTCAGCTAGCGGGGCTTGGGGGTGCGGGCAGGAGCGAGTCCACTGGATTCCTGGACTGAAATGGACGCTCGCACCATCCCTATGTTGAAATGATTATCCACCAGAGGTAGTGATTAATGGAGTTGAAACATGGCCCTTCTGGACTGTACTTATGTTTAAAAGGAAGACAGAACCAACCAAGTCCTCCACATCGCCTTTAAATTGCTGATGAGGACTATGTCTTTGAAATACAGCCCTGTTTAAATCTAATGAATAATTCTATTCTTCTTATGAATATTAATCTCTAATGGCCAAGCACAGTCCAGAAATGAAGCACAGAAAATTAAGTGCTGCAGTAAATAACTTTTATATGAGATGGAGTTTATTTCCTGCCAAGTGGGCTTTGATTAGTATTGCCAGATTAACCTTGACCTATTTGTTAGAAAGCCAGCACAAGGGCCATATTGGAAAAAAATTGGATTTTCTATTTGTGACTTTTCTAAATTTCACTCTTCCGAGTTCTGTGATCAGTCCTTGTTTTAAATGATACACCAAACATATTTACACTTTAGAGGTGAATTGTTCCCTCTCTTCGCTTTCCCCTACAAAAGCTACCAGAAATATACTCTTGTAGATTAGCAAGGCATCAGTGCAAGCAAGCAAGTTATCTCCCCTTGCAGTGTGTGAATTGACACCTGAATGTATTTGCTTTGCAGGCAGTGTTCTTTGGCACTTCTCTTCTCTGCTTTTGATGCATGGTGGTTTGGATGCCCAGGTTACAATGATCTGCAGAGAAAAGTGGATGCTGCTCTCAGCGCTGTTTGCATCAGTTCCCAAGTCCAGACCTGGTGTGGGGGTGTCCCAACCCCAGGCTCCTGCTATCTGTTGCTGGGTCTGAAAGTGGAGCCATAACTGGAGGCTTGAGCTGTAGATGAACCCTGCACTAGATCTAGGGCTAAGGTTTCTGCTGGAACCTGATGTTTCTTTGGTAGAAAATGCTTCTCTATTGATCAGGCTTGGGTTAAAAAGCCAGGCTCCTGGTTGTTATACCATGGATATAAAAATGACAAATAAATAAAACAGAATTACACATGAAATTTGCAAGGGCTTACCGTATGGAATTGAGTTAGGAATAGTCAACTAGTGGTGATTTTTCAGTGCCCCAATGTAATTTGTGAGCATCATGCTCAGAATCAATTGCAGCAGTTATTTCATTATCGTGATCACAAAAAATGAGACTAACAAACCTTTGACCAGAACTTTTACCAGAGTGCTGAGAGCAAAGAAGAGGAGCTTGGCCATGCCCCAAGGCATGCACATTCAGCTCAATGGAAGTTGATCGACTTATGTGATTTCTATGAAAACTTCTGGGTACGGAGGATTATCAAGTGGGAATCTCTGTGAAGAGTTGCTCTTCCGGATACAAATTGCAGCTGTGGCTATGCATGGCTATTGTGAGCAGGGATTAATGACTACGGTATATCAACCTCTGACTTTCAAGCCAACCTTACTGTTCCAGCACCCGGAGTCCACCAGTCTTCTGCCGTGTTCTTACCCGGCCAGCAGAAAGTTCCTTTCATACTGTTTTACAAATGACTTGAACACATCTAAGAAAAAACTGTTATGTGCCTTCCTTCTATTTTTGTTTGTAGTTCAGTTTTCTGTGTCGATGAGGGAAAAAAATGCATGTGTCCTTTTATTATTGTTAACTCCTGTTGAATTTGCTCATATGATGTGCATCAAACCAAAGTGTGAAAAACAAACCTGGGGGCTAGAGAACCTTTCTGAGGCAAAAACCAGCAGGGAGTTTATCTGAAAATAACAGGGAACTGAAAAAGGTGTAAACGCTCTGCTAACAGAAATTTCTTCTGCATTACTAATGCATAAGATGGTGCTATTTTGGGACTGGCTGTCCTTTATTCCTGAAGGCCGTTAAATGCTAAGGACAAGATGGCGGTTTGGCATCTCGCTCAAATCCCAATGAGTCATTCCCAACTCCTTGACCAAAGATGAAACACACACGTATGCCAAAACTTCCAGATCCTAAATACAGGATTCATAAAAGGTCTTCCTTTATTTGTGCATAGATTTCCAGCTTCCCATACACTGGCATGACTTGTTTGGGTCACTTACCAGCAAGAATAAAAATGGCAATTTTCACCGAATCTTATTCTCAGAAGAGATCTTGGAGGTCATGTACTCCAACCCTCTGATTAATGTAGGATCTACATTGCAGGATGCAGCTACAATGTGCTTGATAGATTTTCACATTTTAGAACCAAATCATTGCTGCACATCACAGGCCCCTGTCACTGGCTTAATGTGCCTCATGTCCCCCATTCAGAAGCACAGATGCCTCCCTAAACAGAATAATGCAGACCGGAATCATTTGTTGTGGATCCTGTGCACAACTGACTTCATTTGCCTCTAGTTTCAGAGGCAGTATGCCTATGTAGACCAGTTGCTGGGGAACCTGGGCGGGAGGGTGCTGTTGCACTTAGGTTCTGCTCGTGGGTGTCCTGTGTGCAGCTGGTTGGCTAGTATGTAAACAGAATGCTGGACTAGATGGACCCTTAGGTCTGATCCAGCATGGCTCTTCTTATGTTTTTATGTGTGCAATAACTTGTACATTCGAGTTGCTACTTGTTTTTTTCAACCCTGTGAGGATGCAGTCACAGTAGTTTCAAACATGCCTGCATGGCTACATTAGTTCTAGTTTTGAATGTCTGGTTCTTGCTTTTTAAAAGGTGTGCCATTTTTATGAAGATTTCATTTCATTAATTAGCTTTACTTTGCATTTAAATAGCGCCCTTGGCATTCGTGGGACGTTAGTGTATCATAAGCAGAAAGAATGGCTCCCTGCCAAAAGAAGCTTGTATCCTAAATTTCAACTGTGCCAGGCACAACAGAGGAAAGGGAGGGCTGTTTTTTGAAGCCATTTCAAACCTTGCAGGGCATGCACCTTTTCAATAAATAAAGGTATAGGTATCAGAGTTAGCCCAAGGCATTTTGCTGCCCCAAGTGTCGGCACAGCGTGACTGCAAGACGTGCAATGCCCAAGGGTATTGTAGATGATATTGGAACAGCAGTGTTGGATTAATGCCACTAAAAATATTGCCGCCCCAAGCAAGTGGTTTGGTTGCTTGTGAAATCAACAGTGCCCTGTGTGATGATTATCTGGCTACTTTGGGAATGATTGGAGGACTTACTAGATTAGAAAAGACCACCAACAGTTGTGACTCTTCCAGTTTCATTACCTGAGACAGGTTGGACAACATATTCATGGATAATATGCTTGTGCTAAGGCTGGGTCCAAATCCCCCTCACCCATTTCATGGGACCATTTATTCTCCTGCATAGATGGTAGGGATGTACGAAAGTTACTTACCTTTCACGGATTATGTTGATGGTGGGGGGGAGGCGTTCCGTCCCTCCCCCCGGAATCCTGGCCGAGGGGGGGGTGCTCCGTTCCTCCCCCTGGAATCCTCGGACGGCCAGCTGTGCTCCGCGGCAGCTCCGCGGAGCAGCCGGCCTGGCACAGCCAGGCCAGAGCCGTCCGCAGCCGGATTTCCGGCCGTGGAGGGCTCTGGGTTAAAAAAAAAAAACGCGTACGCAAATGGTGGCAGCTACGGCCGCCGCCATTTGCGTTCCTTCTTTTTGGCCGTCTTAATTTACGTAACTATTTACGTAGACTATGACGGCGAAAATAAAGGGGAACGCAAATAGCGTAGCGGGTGCTATTTGCGTCCCTTTTTGATTCACCGTTTTAGCCTACGTAAATCTTTACGTAGGCTAAAACAGCGAATCAAAAGGGGATGCAAATAGCGCCCGCTATGCTATTTGCATTCCCCTTGATTTTCACCGTCATAGTCTACGTAAATATTTACGTAGATTAAGACGGTAAAAAGAAGGAACGCAAATGGCGGCAGCCGTAGCTGCCGCCATTTGCGTAAGCGGGTTGGTTTTTTTTTAAACCCACCCAACCATGATAGGCTACGTAAAGATTTACGTAGCCTATAACGTCTTTTTTAAAAAAAACCCTAGCCATGATAGGCTACGTAAATCTTTACGTAGCCTATCACGTCTTTTTTTTTTACACAAGCCTGGAAATGACGGTGGCGGCAGCTGGTCAGAAGACGGGCTGCCGCCGCCAGAGCTGCCACCACCCGGAAGATCTACCCCAGGTGATTCTCTTCCCGGGGGGGATCCGCGGGGGGGGGAGTGGCAGGCCGTTCTGCCACAGAGTTCAGGGGGCCGAATGCACTGGCATTCGGCCTTACCGAGCTCCATGGCGGAATTCTCTGACATCCCTAAAAGATGGGCAGGGAATATCAGTGACTTGGGGGTCTGAATTCTTTGAGGTTTTGAGTGGGGATGGGTTGACTGTTATATATGAGGTGGCTGATGGTTCTTTCTTTCTTTCTTTCTTTCTTTCTTTCTTTCTTTCTTTCTCCTACCCTTCTTCTCCTTTCTCTCTCTCTCTCTCTCTCTCTCTCGCTTTCCCCCAAGAAAACCACTTTGCCCTCACTTCAAAGCTAGAGTGCCCTTCAGCCCAGCCCAGCTCAGCCCAGTAATGTTCCCTTGTAACAGACAGAATGCCCCATAGGAATGACACGATATAGCATTGTTCCAAGGGGCATTCTTGGATTGGGACCCTGGGGGGGGGGGATGGCTGCCCCTGTTGGACAGTTTATCCAATCTTTGCCCCACTCCCATCTCCCAAAATGCTTCCCCTCCAAATCTGGGCCAAATACTTTGGCCCAGCACAAGCATGTACCGTGTGTGTGTGTGTGTGTGTGTGTGTGTGTGAACAGTGATGGCAGCCGCACTGACATACATGGTGGGCAATGTAAGAGTCAATGCCTTGGACCCCTGTTATGCCCTCTCTGGAGGAACCCTCAGCAGATGATGATCTGGAGCCTTCTGAGCCAAATGTCCCTGGGGAAAAAGATGCTTCAGGGGATCCTAGGGAAGTTCTTAAAGAACAAGAAGGTCCTGGGCCCTCAGGAGAGACGACTTCAGATCATCCCCCTGGAAAGGTGGAAAGTTCTGCTTCCGAGTTGGAGGGGGATGCTGAGCCACCACCCAGCCCCAAGGAATGCCAGTGCCTGAAGGTACTGGCTCAGACCATGGCCAGGCGAAGGAGTGCCTGCTTGCAAAAAAAGGACTCCTCAGGAGAAAGTGACTTATCATGTGTAGGGCCCTGGCCAGAGAGCCCTAATGTACTGCAGCTGAGCTGGGTGTGTGTGCGCGCGTGCGCGCATGCGCGCAGCAACCTCTGGTGATAAAAGCCTTGTCTGCCTAGTCAGTGCTGGAAACAATGTCTTACCAGTTCCTACTGTCTTGTATGCTGGGTTCCTGATCTTGCCTTTTGATTGACCCTCCAAGCTACTGCCCTTGGACTCCTGCTTGACTCTGCTTCTGGACTCTGTAATGTATCTGACTGCCTAACTGTGGTTTGACCTCTACCCACTTTCTTGACCACTCCTGCCTTAGCCCTGTGTATCTGACCGATTGCCTGTGCTTCGACCTTTGCCTGTTTCATTACCTTGCTTTGTGGTGAGCCCCTTCACTGAGCCTGCTGCAGCCAATGCAGGACAACCCCCAGCTGTTTGAGGAGAGTGACTCCATTGCCCCAGGGACAGAAGTGCCACACTGGGGTCTCAGCAATGTGAGGGGTGGTGAACCCATTGTCATGGTGACTGGGGTGCAGTCCCACATCATCACAGGATTCAGAAGTCTTGTGGGATAGAGGGTTGCACATAAGTGCAAGGAGGACAGTCAGTGAAGATTCCTCAGAGGCTCTGCTAGAATAGGGAAGGAGAACCGGAGAGAAGGAGGTGGGGTGCAGGCTAATCTCTTTGCCTTAGTTGGATGCTGCATTAGGTGGCATCTGACAGAAGCTACCTACTCTTAGCGTAAACTCAGAGGAGAAATGGTCCTGAAATCTACCAGCCTTTCAGTGCAATTTTTATATTATCCTGCTGATATATAGTGTATACGATTCCTATACTGCAATATGTTTATAACCGATGAAAGCATGAACATCTGTACAGTCGTTACACCTTACCAGTGCAGTTTCACTTTTCTCCCATGTTCGTCCTCAGCAAAGGAAAATAATGCAGGGAGTGACATCTAAAAGTGTAAACCCATTTAACAGAATATGGTTCCTTTGTGAGCAAATGCAAGCTTGATAACAGCAGGGTAGAAATAATCTGAAATGCACACCCACTTCCTTGCTAGGGAAAATGCAGAGTGTTTTGCTGGTGAAGGTAAAACGACAACAGAGAAGATGTTGGAAATGCAGCTGCAGTGTGCAATCATTGCTGCTGAGTGATGAATTGCAAAAGAGCAAATTAATCATGTGTTTACATATAGCTTTAATGGTAACTGAAAAAAATTTAGAGGTTGATACAGAACGGGCAGTAGTGTGGCAGCAGAGAGCAGTTTCAGTAACAAACTGAACACAGAATTACTGCACGTATCTCTGGAGGGATTATCACCCTCCAATGTACGATCAGCGCCTGGTGAACTATATCCAGCTCCCCAAGAGGATTACATATTTCTCCTCCACCGCCATTTACCAGCTCAGCAGGAAGAGGGGTGTCCGGAGAGAAGGAGCAGCTGTAGTTCTTGGGCTTGCCAGCACTTCGCTTTGAGTGGTTTGGTGGCCCTTCTGCCCACCCCTTCCATAACCTCCTTAAAGTTGCCCTCCTTTGAAACAAACTTCTGACTGGGTTGGGGGAGGAGGGGCCTTCTTCATAAATATACATTTTGGCAGCTACCTGTGGCAGATCAGGGCATAGGGTATCAACATGTCTTAGACAGGGTTGCCCTTCCCTTTTTATTACTTACTTATTTGTTTATTAAATGTATATACCATCCAACTGGCAGATGCCTTCAGGGCTGTTCACAACCATAAAAAACCCAAATAACAATGCAGTAACAACCAAAACAATAAATAGAAGAGTAAAAATATCAAAATATAAAAACACTAAAATATTAAAGAACTAGCAGTAAAGTTAATCATCAGAGCAACAGATTCAAGATTAAATGCCTGCTGGAAGATGACGGTCTTCACCTGGTGTCTAAATGTGTACAGTAAAAATGCCCGGCAGATCTCCCTGGAAAGGGCATTCCACAGGCGGCAGACCGCTACAGAGAAGGCTTCTACCCTGGTAACCATCTGTCACACCATTGTGACAGAAGAGCCTCTGAAGAGGCAGGGTAAGAGTTTGGGTGTGCTTCTGGATTTGCTTTTTTGCTCAAGTGCTCAGGTAATGGCAGTGGCCAGGAGCTCTTTCCCTCAGCTGAGGCTGATGTTCTCACTGTGCCTATTCCATAGAATGTCAGATCTGGTGATGGTCTCACATGCCCTTGTTACCTCTCATTTGGATCACTGTAAGGCAGCCTATGTGGGGACCAGAATGGTGTTGGGCCAGGCTATTGAACAGGCCAGTTATTGGGAGGATATACTCTCCCTATTACAACTTTGGTGGCTGCTGGTGTTTTTCTGGGCACAATGGAAAGTGCTGGTTATAACCTTTAAAAACTTTAAATAGCTTCGGATCAGGTTATCTGAAGGGCTACCTTCTCTTAAACATATATGCCCAGATCTCTGGGAGAGACCCTTTTCTAGGTCCTGCCAACTTCTGAGGCATGAAAAAAAGCCTTCTCATTGGCTCAGCCTATGTTTTGGAACTCCCTTCTTCAGGAGTCCTGTTTATCCTTAGGGTGGCCACTTATGAATCACTGAAAAAAGAGGAAAAGCATCACCAAAGCAGAGGACAAAAGAGGACACAAATTTGCATAGAACTGGCATATGTACAGATGCAAATTTTGAAATCATAATTTAAATGGAAATAGAGTACATCTCACCATAGTGTGGAAGACTGTGACCATGTGACCTGTGTGTGCCTTGCTCAGTCTGTTGTCCAGGTGCTAACTGTGGATGGGCAACTTCAAGAGCCCTGGACTCTCCCTTCTTAGGGTTCTTTACCTTTTAAACCAGACTTGGATTGGACAGTCCTTCAAATAGAGAACACCTTCAAAAGGGGACGTTCCTTTAGCAGCCCTTTAAACAGAGGACTGTCCTCTGTAAAAGAGGACACATGGCCACTGTTTTTAGACTTCTCTGTGCTGACTTTCTACGGACAAGTAAAAGCCCTTCTTGTTTTGATAGGACTTCAACCTGCTGAGGTAATATGTTTTTCTGCTGGTGGTTTTTCATTGGCTGCTGCTTTTAATTTTCTGTGCTGTATGTATTGGATTTTGCTTTTATTGGGTGTTTTAATTTTGGCTTTATTTGTGTTTTTTAATATTTGCTTTTATATGGTGTCTCTGTATTACTGTTAGCCACCTTGAGCCCACAGTGAATAATAAAACGATAATAGCGTATGGAGTGCCTACTGGGCTATGGCTCCCTGCGCTTTAAGTCTTTACATTTACACTTTACAGAAACACATGTTTTGCTGTGGTAAAATGACCCTACATTCTAATGAATATGATTGGGGAATATGTGTTGGGAAACAAAGGAGAAAATTATTAGCAGCAGAGGTATGTGATAACTTTTTCAAAGTTACATAGAGGAGAATAAGCCTCATAGGGAAAGTGGAGTACTTGCTCTGTGGTGAAGAAGATCCACCATGCTTAAGATGAAACCAAGAAATGTCCAAATCTCAGTGGAATATCAAATACAATCTAAGATACACTATTGCTCTAGTGCCACAGATCTCTGCCTTAACAAAAATATCAGTAAGCTGTTTGGGGTATTTTCATCATCTTAAATGCATTAGAATTGTTTAGAATATTCCCATTAAGCAAAAAGACAGAATTCTAGTCTCTTGAAGCTTTTGAACTTCCTTTAGGGAGGAATATGGCACTGGCAGAAGGATAGCATAGAGCATAGCAGTGATGGGAGTGTGGGGTTTTGTTTTGTTTTTAGGCAGGTGATTTTTTTCCTATTGGGAAGTTTGTATTAATTGCTAAATAAATTATTTATTCATTGGTAATGTTTTTAGAAATTGGGCTCTTGTGCAGCAAGGAAAGGAAAGGTTCCTCCTGTGCAAGCACTGAATCATTGCTGACTCCTAGAGGGACACCGCTTGCGCTGGCGTTTTCATGGCAGACTGTAGCGGGGTGGTTTGCCATTGCCTTCCCCAGTCGTGACTACTTTTCCCCCAGCAAGCTGGGTACTCAGTTTACCGACCTCGGAAGGATGGAAGGCTGAGTCGACCCGAGCCAGCTACCTGGCACCCAGCTTCTGCTGGGATCATTAGGGGTGGACGAAAGGCACTTACCTTTTCTCGCAGCTTGTTCGCGGTGGGGGGGAGCGCTTCGCTGCTCCCCCCGCGAAGTTCAGGCCGGGGGGGGAGGCTTCCCGCCTCGCCCGGCCGAAATTCAGGCCGGGGGGGAGGCTTCCCGCCTCGCCCGGCCGAAGTTCAGGCCGGGGGGGAGGCTTCCCGCCTCGCCCGGCCGAAATTCAGGCCGGGGAGGAGGCGCCTCGCCTCGCCCGGCCGCGAACGCGAAAGTAAAAAAAACAAAAACAAAACGCCCCCTGATAGGCTACGTGACGATTCACGTAGCCTATCACGGCTGACTTTGCAAATCTAGCCGTGATAGGCTACGTGAATCATCACGTAGCCTATCAGGGGACGGTTTTTTTTTTTCTTTGATTGCAATGGCGGGGGCGGCAGCCGGTCAAAAGACTGGCTGCCGCTCCCGCCCCACTCGAACACCGGACGAACCGCTAGCCGGACCCGCCGCCGGGAGGGACATTCAGGGAAGGTAAGTCCCGTCCCGAGGGGGGTGCAGGGTGCGGGGGGGGGGTGCGGAGGATTTCTCCCCGAAACTTGTTCGGGGGGCCGAACACGTTGGCGCTCGGCCCCCCGAAGTTTTGGGGAGAAATTCTCCGCCATCCCTAGCATGAGCACAGTACAATAAACAGTTGCCATATTGGGGGCTGCGTGAAGCAACAAAACAAAGACAAATATACAACACAACCCTCCCAGAACACCAGTGCAGAACAGGTTTGCCAACTCTGCCTCAAGCTATTCCTGGAGGTTCCCCCCCCCACACACACACAATTGTTTTCACAATACCAAACAATTACAATCTCCAGAATTGCTTTCAATAATCTTCTGGAGATTATTGCCGATCCTTGGAGACTCCAGACCAATCCTGCGAGTTTAGTCTACAGGTCCCCTGCCCCTTGCCCTGCCACCATCAGAGAAGCCCAAATGAAATGCCAACATGAGACCAGACACTCAAACATGAGAGAGAAGCAATGGGACCAGACAGCCAAAAGAAAACCAGGATTAATTAGCCCAGCATTTCCCGACCTGGTGACCTCCAGATATTTTGGACTACAACTCCCAGAATTCCTGCCCATTGGCCATGCTGGCTGAAGCTGCTGGGAGTTGAAGTGCAAAACATGTAGAAGGCACCTGGTTGGGGTAAGGCTGAATTAGTCAGTGACTGCAGTTAAATCTTTAATTGCATTTTTCCTTCCTTTCCTTGGGTCGGCTGAACCCTGTATCCCCTTAAGGAGGAATCTTCACTCTGAATGCTATATGTGATACAAAACAAACTAATCTGAGTCTTAGTGGTATAGACAAAGAGAAAAATAGACATGCTGACTGAGTAAAGGTAAAAATTGAACAGGAGAAATGAAAGGGAAGGTACAGATAATACTGTTTTATAATGCAGTGATGTCATAATACTAACAGAGAGCCATACTGCTGTGCCTATCTCATGAGCATATTTTTCCTCTGGTTTCTTATGATAACATTTCAAATGCAGGTGAATGTTGGAGTATGAAAACTTGTTAGTGTAAACAGTTTTTTGGGGAAGAAAACAAGATCAAAGGAACAGTTGCTTGCATACTCAGCTTCTTGAAATGCTTGGCTGCTTATAAATTTCTATGAAATGACAAAAAAGCTAACAAAACATAGGAGTAAAATATGGATGGTTTCCATTTTTATTTGTAGGACTGTTTATTTCTAAATCAGATCTGCCAAACTAAAGGTTCTCTGAAGTACACATTTTTGAGAAACAGGTTGAACAATGCGGAGTGAAAAGTCATATTGTTGAATGTTTGGGACTGAGACTTGCAGGTGAATAAAGTCTTCCAAAATGGTTTAGAATTGTAATTGCCTGCCAACATTTCTGCCTCTTTCAATGTGCCCACCATCATCCCAGACAACAATACATCAGTGGAGAATTTGTTTTGGCATTTTCCAGCTTTTTAAAAAGTATATTTCCAAAGTCTCTTCCATCATACTGGCTGAAAATATCCCAGAAGGGAGCCTGGTGACTAGCCACCTCCGTTACTTTATTGAGGTCACCACACTAAATCCAAGGACACATTGCTGAGAGCGATAGATCAGAACTGCAGACCTCCACTGGATATAGTGTGATGCACACAACTTCATTAGAAGTGTGATTTCTTCTTTAAAGCCGTCCTACATGTATTCAGTGGTTGTGGTTTTCTTTTTGACTAGCATTTTGTGGTGTGTGTTTTTTTCTTTCATTTGGCATATGGCATGGGAATTTGGGAGTTTCATTTGTTGGAAGCAGACAGTGCTGACAACACAGTAAGAGGGAAAATTGAATTTCCTTTCCAGATTACTGGGGCAAATTTGGTTAATGCTAATGATGTATCAAAAGTCATGTACTTACATTCCCCTTGAATGTCTTTGAAACACGGGATTACATTTTTTTCAAACGTAAAGGTTTTTTTAAAACAACAACATATGACACATTTAAAAAGACGTTTAGTATTTGCTTTGTGTACCACATTTTTTGTTATTAGCATCACATTTGCAATGCTATGCATCCTCCTCCCTACCCCCAATCAGATTTTTGGCAGGATAGACTTCTGCCACCACAATAATTTCCCTTGGCCAAATTTAGTAGCTTGGGGAGAGGGCCTAAGAACATACTATTGCTGCCAGTGTCTTGACATTTGGCAGCCATTTTTACATCACTAAATGTTCAATACAAGGTGGCAGACTGGTACGTCTGCTCTTTCTAGGTTAGAGCACCAAGCTCCTGAGAGAAAATGGAGGTGTGGTAAGGACCAGCAGGGGAGAGGCAAGACAGATCTGTGACAACAAACAAGATGGAGCGGGAGCATATCCTTGCTACTCAGATCAGAGAATGAACTTCTTGAGCTGGAAGTTGTGAGAGGGGTCAGGCCTTCCCACGTGACATGCCCTGGCCAACCCTAAAATGGTTGTAGCAGTGGTTGTTTTCTAAGTATGCTTAAAATTGCAGACTTACTTTTCTTGCTCCCACATCTATTTAAGGAGCTGTGCATTCCTCTAAAACAGCCTTCCCTGACCTAGTGCCTTCAAGATGTATTGGACTGCACCTTCCATGATCCACAGACAGCATGGTCATGGAAGATGTAGTCCAACACATCTTGAGGGCACCTGGTTGGGGAAGATTGCTCTAAAAGGACTTTGGTATTGTGGGTCCTTCTGAACAGTGGCTGTTCTAGCATGCTCTGTTTCTAAATGGACAGTACCTTAATGTGGCAAAGGCAGTGAAAATTTCAGAAGTGGCTGAGATAAATATAGCCGAAGTCTACAGGGCACTTGGGTGGCGCACCACCCCTTTGCCTGGTTTCCTTTGCTCTTGTTGTCAACTGGCATGCAAAATACATTGTAAATGGACAGCTATGAATAATTTTATTTATCTATTTATTTACAATATTTATATACTGCTGCACATCAGAAGATTTCGGAGTGGTGAGCAACAAAGATAAAAGAATAAAACACCAGGTTAAAACAGGTAAAACATCTTTAAAAAAGAGAAATTCCAATAATTTGGCATACTTGGATCCAAAAGTCCTATTCTAATTTGTCAAATTATGTTGATGCCTCTAGAGGCATAGAACTCAAGCTATGGCTATTTATTTCTTTGTGTTTCTAGAGCTGTGATAAATCATATTCAAGACTCTTCTAATAGGGTCTGAAATTTGTTCCTAATAAATCCAGTTTCATCAGATTGTACAGATTCTGGTTCTGACCTCTTTCCCCCACTGCCCCTAGGTAAAAATAAAAGCTGCCTGTTCTGTTCAGAGGCCTGGGACTCTTGGAAATGAGACTCTGAAGTCAGACTAAGCTTAATAGTTGTATAATTTAATAATTGTATCATTTCTTGCGTACATACAACTACAAGCAGATTGCCAGAACCCACACTTGCCCTGCCAGTCTGGTATAAGTCCTGGGGTGGACTAGATTGTGATCACCCCAGAGCATTTGGAAATCCTGGCCTGGATTAAGGAATGGATCTGCCTCAAACACTACAGTGCCAGTTAAAACAGTGGCGGAATTCAGGATCTCAGTACATCTATGATTGTCCAGCAGCATCCCCACCCCCAGGCCCCAGCAAAAGATGGAAGCAAAGACAGGTTCCTGTCTTTGGCTTTCAATGTGAACACGAATGAGTTACTCTAATATTTTCTTACCTCTATGCTATCAATATTCTCTATTATTTGAAGGTCATACGTCCTTGATGGATGCTTCGTTTTCTCTTTTTTCTTTAGTTTTTCAAAAAAAAAAAATCCTAATTTATAAACTTCCATACTTCTACATATCTAGGGAGTCCCCAAAATATGTAGAAACCACTCCCTAATATTTTGTGGTCCCATTTTGCTTCCAAGCTGACATGCATCCATCCAAGTGTATTATTGGAGGTAATCATGAGTTACGTTAACCATACTGACTCTCCCCCCTGTACTGGTGCCATTTCTGGGCAGACCCACTGTGATGGATAACCTTCACTGGTATTCTATCCTTTATTGACAATTTGGCAATCTACATATTTAATACCCCTCTCTACCTCCCTAAGTCTATCCACACCATCCATTCCATTCCTCCGTTCTCAACATCTGGGACATAATGTGATATCAAACTATGTTGTTGTTTTCACTGTCTCCTAAAAAGGCTTAAAGAAGCAACTTCTATAGCTGACAATATATAAAACAGGTCCCCCCCCCCCCTAAACTGTTAAGGATAGATGAATGAGTTCAGGAAGTAGTAAACTTAGTGCTGCACTTATCAACCAAAGGTGAAATGAAACTATTTCATTGACTGAGGTCCCTTATCTACGATGGTAGTGCTGGCATTTCTCTGCACACTTACTTCATGTGCTTCTTTGCCTTAATTGTATATGCCCTTGGAATGAGTAATACACCATTAGTTCCATTTAACTTTCTCCCCCCCCCCCGCCCCAGCATCTATTATTGATGTGGCTGGGACTTCCAATTTGAGGGTTTTGAAGGTATTTCTCAAGAAGGAAACACTGTTCTTTTCACTTTAAAATAGTGTAGCGAATCTCAAATAATCTGCAAACAGGACTGAGTGTAGCCAGGCCTCTTTTACCAATAAGGATAAAATCTTCCTCATTGACTTGGGAGTGGGGAGCAAATGTAAGAACTTTGCAATGTAGGAGCAGTAAAAAAGTAGATGGCACCATGGAGCACCACAGTAAAAATTGGTAGGGAATGTATACAGCAATTGGAAAGATCTGATATGGGAGAACTTGAAAAAGGCTTTTTCTTTCTTTCTGTTGCACTTCTTAGTGAATACAGATAAAATCTCATATCAAAAGAATCCTGGAGCTAACCAATTTATTTTATCTAATTTTTTTTACATTTATTATACATATATTTGCCTAAGAGTAAATAAGCCTAAGGATTCAGAATCTGCTATGAGGACACAATACATCAAACTACAGTTCCCAGAATTCTTGAACATTAGCTGTGCTGGTTGGGTCTGATGGCAGTTGAAGTCCAAAACATCTAGAGGGCACTAGATTGGGGAAAGCTGCAGTCCAAGGTAGAAGGAGTTTCGCATCCCTTCTCTCAGCCTTTTCTGGTGTCCATATTCCACATTGTCAACCAAACCTACCTGCTAAACAGGCGCTTATATATGATTCTGGTGCTTTTGTCTTGCAGTGTTGTATGTTTCTAGATGTATAATCAAGGACTCATACATAGTTTTCTGTTGCATGCAATATTTGAAAGGGAGGAGAAAAGCAGATATTGGAAACCTGCATTTTATGTATGTCATTAAAGTTGCCATCTTAAATCAAAACTGGGAATGCCCCCCAAGTGGTTGTCTGTGTCTGTCTGTCTGTCTGTCTGTCTGTCCTATCTATCTATCTATCTATCTATCTATCCCTCCCTTTGCAGTTCAGGGCATTGAAACCCAGCTGTTGTGTTAACCCACTTCGCGAGTGTATGTGCATGCTTGAGTGTTGGATTTTGTTGATGTAAGTACATTTTACCTTCAAAACCACCTCACTGTTTTTATTCTTTTACACTTTGCCACTCTGCAATTTGTGCATAATACGTTTCCCCCGTGCTGAGCTGTATGTGTGGCTTATGATTTATGACATGAGTTGGAGTCTGCTGCGTGACTTATTAGTATCAACTCCCTGGCTGGGTTGTGCTATTGTAACTCATCTTCAAACTGAGTACAGAAAGGGGACACTCATCGTCATCTTCAACAGAGATATATTTCTGGCATCAAACTCAATGGGGATTTTTTTTTATTGTGTCAGGTTCTTGGGGAAAGCAGCTGTATATTTCTAAAATGGCCTGGATGAATGCAGCTGAAGTGATTTCCTACCTGTGCAATTATCTTTCAGGAAACATACATACTGAGTCTGAAAAAGCCCTTTTGCCATCCAGAATACTCTACTATATAAAAATTCAGTTTCATAAGAAATAACATTTTCAGTTAACCATCTTTACTTTAAAAACAAATCTTGTTAAACACATAGGTGCTGCTAATGTTAACTAGGATGGGCAAGTTGTCAGTTTCGCATCCTCCTGCAACTGTAATTTTAAAATCTCAAGTTCTTTCTCTCCTGAATTTGAAGAATTTCGTGAGTTTTGGTCAATTCTGATTAAAAATGACCTGAAACAAAATTCTCACCCATCTGCACCAGCAAACTCAATAGGTACAGCTATTCCCAGCATGGAGAGGACCACAGTGTACCTGCCTGCCATATAGTTGTAAAAGAGGAGGAGCCTGCCAGAACAAAGAGATGGCAATATTAATTCATCACTGCAAAAATGGTTGAATACACAGGGATTCAAACTCATGCTTCCAAGAGCTAAGCATTCAAAGCCTTGGGCAGGGATGGGCAAATCTCTCAGTTTTGGTTTCTCCCACAGTCGAGTTTTTAAAATCTCAAGTTCTTTCTGTCCCAAATATGAGGAAAGTCACTAATTTCGGGAAATTCTTATCAAAACTAAATTGAAATGGAATTCTCACCCATCCCTAGTGGTAACTTTAGTTTAGATTTATAGGAGACATTGTTATCTGTACATGACACTCTGAGTAGAACTTCTGAGATTCTCTAGTACTTTTGAAAGAGGGTCATAACTCCTTTCTATTCGAGTTGATAATAAACTGTCCTTTGGGTCAGCAAAACCCCCAGGTCCCATCTCTTACATGAGATCCTAAGCAGGACCACTTCTTTGACTTTCTACATATTTCTGATTATGCTGACAATGCATATGAATTAATATGCATTTATTCAGTTTCCGCCATTCCTTCCTCTCTGAACTAATTCTTCCTCACTATTCAGGATATGCAACTTGAGCTTGTCAAGGTTCTCTGATTTCTACCTTGAAGCTCATTCCAGCTCATGTCTGTATTGGACTGTGAGCTTGTGTCTTTTTCAAAAGTCTGTAGGTATTTTCCTGCACATTTTCCTAAATACACACATCAGTTGTGCACATTTTTAAATGTGCAACTTTTTCTCCCACTGACTTAAGTGAATTTGTGAGCATTTTTCAAACATATGAATTTTTTTTCCAAGCACATTTTTCAAATGAACACATTTTTTTAGAATGCTCTGTTGTTGCAGGAGTCACATTGCAAGTTCGGAAATATATGTACTTTGGACCGCAGATTGTGTTCAGGACTGTGTTTGGTTCTGGGAGGTGCAAAGTGGAAAGTCCAGTCAAAAACGAACTGAAATTTGTTTCTCAGCAATCCCTATTCACCAGCAAATCTTTGGCTGAAAGTTAGAGCATATCATCTCGCAGAAATGGGGGAGGAACCAAGTCATTTCATTTTATCTCCCTGAGCACTAGTTTAGTAGTTGTCAACTTTTTCAAACCTGGGACGTACCTTTAACCCCGACTGCAACATAACCTACTTTTTTATAATCATGCATACCAGTTTTTCTCCTTCTGTATTTCTGTTTTCTTTCCTTCATTCTCTCTCTTCCCCGACTTTCTGTTTACCTTTAAATTAAAATCTGATGCTGGCAGGGGCTTCTGGGAGCTGAACTCCAAAACACTGATCTGCCCACCCCTGCAGTAGCCCACTTTAAGCTGTTGTTTCCAGTGATATTACTAATTTAATCATTTTTTTAGGCCACTTTTGACTATATCTAAAAAGACACCTTGAAGTGGTTTACAACATAAAAGTTTAAAATAGAGTATGTCCACAATGAATAATATACAGAACGTCCACTATGGAAACAGAATATGAGGTGAAGCTGACTGAACAAATTCTTTTCTTTATGGTGTACTGCTGAAGAGTGTGGATGAGTGGTTCTTTCTATCATAATTAGCTTGTGGACTTCTGTTTCCTTGTCAAATCATTGGAACAAGTCAAGGGCAAGCCAAAGAGTCCAGCATAGGACTCCCCTCCTGGCTCTTGAGGGTGGGCAATTTGCCCCCATTTCCACCATGAAACTGCTTATTGAAGAGACCTGTACAAATTAAAGAAAGATTGACATTAGGGATGGATGGGCACCCCCCCACACACACACACACTGGTCTGGGTTCTCCAGGCACCCGCCCAGCCCCTGCTTCCACTTGCATGCCCCCGGACCCGTGCTCGAGTCCCACGCTTGCTCACCAAGCCGCCCGCGATTACCCAGGCCCCATCCACATACGCTGTGATCACCATGTTGTGAAAAAACATGGGGATTGCAAAAATGCGCTCACAGACTTATACCCAAAATAGCACTGTGAATTGCCTACATACACAAGATTACAGGTGTAAATGGGCTATTTCTGCCTGCAATCTTGCGTATATGGGTGATTCACAGTGTCATTTTGCATATAAGTGTATGTGCACATTTTTGTGATCACCATGTTTTTTCGTAGCATGGCGATCATGGCGGAGGAGGATGGGGCTCGGATAAGTGCAGGTGGCTCAGCAAGCATAGCAGGGGGTTGGACAGGGGCAAGGGCTGTCTGGAACGGCTTAGGGGGTGTGGGCAGTCTACTGGACTCCTGGACCGAAATGGGTGCCCATGCCATCCTGAATTGACACACTATACACCAGGCTTGCCAATGGGTGCTTCGTGGACATTTGAGATTCAAGCTTCTATCAGCCCCAGCCAGCATAGTAAATGATCTTGGAAGAGGGGAATTGTAGTCCAAAGCATCTGGAAGGCACAAGGTTGGGGAAGACTACTATATACGCTAAATGAAGATAGGGAGGAGGAAGACGTTCAGTTGAACATTCCACACCTGGCGCTTTCAGCATCTTAAAAATTAGGGCCAAAAAAATTAGGGCCAAAAACCCCCTGATCCAGTTCAGATGCTGCTTCAGACCCTCCTAATCAGCCCTGCTTCAACTCGGACCAATTCGGACCCCGTCTGCTTTGACTCTGTTCCAGATCAGAGGTGAGATTTGGAAATCTGGACCACTTGATTTGGGCGTTTTCCCATTGACTTGCATGGGAAAACACATATGGCCTAACTTTTTCAGTTGTCATGATAAATTAAATACATGAAACCTGGGGACCTCTCTGATGTCAGGGAGGGGATCCCACCTGCCAAATTTCAGACAGTTTGGCCCAGTACTCTTTGTGCTAGGTGCAGCTGAACTTTGATTTTTTCCACAAAACAAAGCAAGAAGCTATACCGCTCAGTGCCGCCCCGCCACCACCCCCTGCCCTGTCTATGGCTGTGTTTCCATGACAACGGAAGGAGAAGCTAATGGAGGAGTACTGGATTTTAATTTAAAAGGAACCAGCTTTGCTGCAATGTGGTCCATGTAGGGCTCCACGAGCAGGTTCTCAATGGCAGTAAAAGTAGCTTCACAGAACACACTTCCTGGTGGGGGCAGGGGTTGGAGTAAACATCATCTGACTGGTAGGGGCTGCTCAACCAATAAGAGAGGCTCCCCCCTTTCTCCTTTCCCCTGAAAGTCCAGATGCACCTGCATTTCAGGAACAAGCCTCACTGACCACCATGGGAATTACTTCTGAGTAGACAGACATATGCTTGTGCTGGGAAAGAGCAGTAAACACAAAGGGGACTGGGTAAAATGAGGATCCAAAAAATCAAAAAGGGATCCTCATGATTTCATATGATTTTTAAAGGGGAGACCCACAAAATTACTATTCAGTCACAAAGCACATCTGCCTCCATGAACTGAAACAGAAAAATCATGGATCTGCCGGTGCAGCCACAGTGGGGGGGGAAATGGATTTGAGGCAGGGATCCTTAGGGATCCTCATGATTTTTACAAGAAAGATACACCCAAACGCCATCATATCACAGAGTACATCTATGCCCACGGGCTGAGTGACAAAAAAACATAGATTTGGGGGCTTCAAAGCACTGACGTGTTATAAAGCCATGGATAAGATGCCCAATTCAATATGGATCCTCTGAATTTTTACATTGGATCCCCCCTGCCCACCCCACCCCCCAAAAAAGCACAGAACTCATCTTTGTCCAAATATGCACACTAAAAATTCCAGATCTGCTGCTTCCCCACAGATCCCAGATCTTCTGCTTAGGGATGTACGAAAGTCACTTACCTGGTCCTGCAGCTTGCTTCGCGGTGGGGGGGAGGCGCTTCGGTTCTCCCCCCGAGGTTCAGGCCGGGGGGGGAGGCGCCCCGCCTCGCCCGGCCAAAATTCAGGCCGGGGGGGAGGCGCCCCGCCTCGCCTGGCCGAAATTCAGGCTGGGGAGAAGCGCCCCGTCTCCCCGGCCGCGAAATACAAAAGTAAAACAAAAACAAAAACACACCCGTGATAGGCTACGTAACGATTAACGTAGCCTATCATGGCTAGATTTCCGAAGTCAGCCATGATAGGCTACGTAAATTGTTACGTAGCCTATCACGGGTGACTTTGAAAAAAAAAAAAGCGCGTATGCAAATGGCGGTGCCCATGAGTTTGTAATGGTGGTGGCGGCAGCCGGTCGGAAGACCGGCCGCCGCCCCCGCTGAAACGCCGCCGAAATGCCACCGGGACCCGCCGCCGAGAGGGACATTCGAGGGAGGTAAGTCCCATCCCCGGGGGCTGGTGGTGGAGAATTTCACCGCCAATTTCGGGGGGCCGAATGCGTTGGCATTCGGCCTTCCCGAGATTCGTGGAGAAATTCTCCGCCATCCCTACTTCTGCTTCACCTCAAATGGTGTGACAAATCATATGAAATCAAGAGGATCCCTGCCTCGGATCCCTGTTTTTGCACCATGGCTGCAACCACAATGGTGGATCTGTAATTTTTTCTGCTTCAGTCCTTGGAAGCAGATGTGCTCTGTGATTGGATGGTGGTTTGGGGAGTCTCCCCTTTAAAAACCGTATGAAATCATGAGGATCCCTTTTTGATTTCATGGATCCTTGTTTTACTTTCTTCCAACACAAAGACAGAAACCAGCCTGCATTTCAACCTTCAGGATCTCTATAACGAAGGGGCGCTGTGCCTTGTCAATTGAGGGGGTAAATCTCTGGTGGAAACCCCCCCAAGGACTGCTAGCTGTTTCCTGCTCATGAAGAGGAGACAGCTAGCAGGTGGTGGGGACATGCGCCTCACCTCCTCTTCCTGCCTGGGTGATTCACGGCGCTTTTTGTGCATACGTCTACGGGCACATAAAAAAATCACAATGTTTTTTTAAGAAAATGGTGATTGCAGCAGAGAAACCAGCAAGCAGAGCAGGGGCGGCGGGGGGGGGGGAGCTTTCTCATTTCTCATATCCATAAGTAACACCACCAGAATGATCTCTGTCTCTGAAACACAGCTGCTTTTCTCCATTAATTCAGTCTTCCCCCCCTCCTCCACCACTGTCACTGATTGGAGATTGCTGGGTAACATTCAGCCCTTACTTGACAACTAGAGTTTCCATTTGCCAAAGCTCCCTCCCCCCTCCTTCCTCCCCCTCCCCCTCCTCCTCCTCAACCCTTTGCTGAACTTTCTGAAGTTGGTACTTTTGGTGCCAAACTGTCTGGTTGCTCAGAACGAATCACCGAGTCAGACGAGGCGCTTTGTATACAAGCTGCTTCACTCTGGGGTGCTTCGCTGCTATTCTGCTTTGCCTCGTACCACATGGAGTCGCCTCCAAAACAGCCTGCTTTGACTTGTTATTCGGGCTTTGGACCGAAGCAGTGCACAGCCCTATTAAAAATCTCCTTTTTCCCTCCATTCACTAAGGATAGTGAACCCTGGACTGGAATTTGGTCCACACAGCTTCAAGAAAGACCCACAATCTAGGGATGTACGAAAGTCACTTACCTGTTCGCGGATTATGTTGATGGTGGGGGGGAGGTGTTCTGTCCCTCCCCCCGGAATCCTGGCTGGCCGGCTCCACTCCGCAGGGATTCTGCAGAGCCGCCGGCTGGCTCCGCCAGCAGCCGGACATCCGGCCGCTGGCTAGCAGGGACGCAAATGGCGGCGGCCGTAGCCGCTGCCATTTGCGTCCCTGCAGTCAGCTGTGATAGGCTACGTAAATGTTTATGTAGCCTATCACGTCTGACTTAAAAAAAACAAAAAAACCCGCACGTACGCAAATGGCGGTGGCCACGGCCACCGCCATTTGTGTACGCGCGGTTTTTTTTTTAAAACCTAGCCGTGATAGGCTACGTAAATCTTTACGTAGCCTATCACGTCTTTTTTTTAGGGGTGGACGAAAGTCACTTACCTGTCGTCGAAGGCCGTTCGCGGTGGGGGGGAGGCGCTTCGCTGCTCCCCCCACGAAGTTCAGCCCGGGGGGGGAGGCTTCCCGCCTCGCCCGGCTGAAATTCAGGCCAGGGGGGAGGCTTCCCGCCTCTCCCGGCCGAAATTCAGGCCGGGGAGGAGGCGCCTCGCCTCGCCCAGCCGCGAACGCGAAAGTAAAAAAACACACAAAAAAAACGCCCCCTGATAGGCTATGTGACGATTCACGTAGCCTATCATGGCTAGATCTGCAAATTCAGCCGTGATAGGCTACGTGAATCGTCACGTAGCCTATCACGGGTGACTTTAAAAAAAAAAAGCGCGTACGCGAATGGCGGCCCCCATAGGGAGCCGCCATTCGCGTTCCTTATTTAGTCGCTGTAGTCTACGTAAATGTTTACGTAGACTACGGCGAAAATAAGGGCAACGCAAATAGCGCTGCCCTTATTTTCGCCATAGTCTACGTAAACCTTTACATAGACTACAGCGACCAAATAAGGAACAGGAATGGCGGCTCCCTATGGGGGCCGCCATTATCCGTACACTCTTTTTTTTTTTTTTCAAAGTCACCCGTGATAGGCTACGTGACGATTCACGTAGCCTATCACGGCTGACTTTGCAAATCTAGCCGTGATAGGCTACGTGAATCGTCACGTAGCCTATCAGGGGGCGTTTTTTTTTTTCTTTCATTGTAATGGCGGCGGCGGCAGCCGGTCAAAAGACCAGCTGCTGCTCCCGCCTCGCTCGAACACCCGCTGAACCGCCGGCCGGACCAGCCACCGGGAGGGACATTCGGTGAAGGTAAGTCCCGTCCCGGGGGGGGGGGGTGCGGGGTGTGGGGGGGTGCGGAGGATTTCTCCCCGAAACATGTTCAGGGGGCCGAACACGTTGGTGCTCGGCCCCCCAAAGTTTCGGGGAGAAATTCTCCGCCATCCCTACTTTTTTTTTAAACTGGAAATGGCGGCGGCGGCAGCCAGGTAAGTCTCATCTGCCCCAGGTAAGTCTCATCCTGGGGGGGGGCAGGCTGTTCCGCCACCAATTTCGGGGGGCCGAATGCACTGGCATTCGGCCTCCCCGAGATCCATGGCGGAATTCTCTGACATCCCTACCACAATCTTAAATGTATCTTCAGAGTTCCTTGAAAGTTGTTCTTGACTTCATCCCCCTCCACCAATATGTGTTGGCTCCAACCCCCTCACCCCCCAGTTTCAAATGCTCTCAAGCTGATGGGTTTATGGTTGTGTATTATTGCCTAGTCATTCACACAGAAGGCCTGCAGTTTCTTGGGAGCTTGACGTATTTCAGGATTCCCAAAACTTGGAGAATGAAAGGATGATCAGGCATGTTTTTTGCTGTTAAGCCCTCTATTTTTAATAAAAAAAAATGATTTGGAACTGTCACTCTGACAAGCATAACAAATTCCTTTCCTTTCTGTTCCCCAGTTATTCATTTGTCAGCCTGAGGACCTTGTAAGAACTGAAATAATGCCTCAAACCTGAATAGCTTCATTCCAATATAAACAGTACAGCATGCACATCAAAACTGGACAAATCTAGACATTGCATCTACAGATGAATTGAATAAAACAACTGAATTTGCTGCGAGACTCGATGGACCTACTCATTAGTCTGATAGAACACATATTTATTTCAGTAGGCTTGGTATAAAAGCTGGGCTTGATGAGTTTTAGGTAGAAAATTATATCACTGGGAAATGTCAGAGGGCAGCAGCTTTAAAGACCAGGAAGAAAGGGGCAAATGTAGATTTTATCTGCTCCTTCTTACCTGCTGCTCTCTTTTATATCCTTTTATATTGTTGTATATTTTATATCTTAACATTTTAATATGTGCCTGGGAGGACCTTTGAGCAACTCAGGGGGTTGGGAAGGTGCCACCATAACTGTGATCACAGGTAGGGGGAGGTATGGCATTGGGGGATTAACAGGCCAGCTGAGGAGAAAAGGGGCTAGACACTTTATTGCTATCCCCTCTTCTGGTTCTTCCCCCAACCTGATGGTTCCTGGTGGCCTTACCAGTCTACCCTCGGGTTTGGTGGTGCTGCTGCTGAATGCCAGGTCGGTCCAAAATAAAATCTCCCTCATCCATGATTTGATTGTGGATGAGGGGGCTGACCTGGTATGTATTACTGAGACCTGGGTGGGGGAACTGGGAGGAGTCACTCTTTCCCAGCTGTGCCCTCCTGGGTACTCAGTGCAGCAGCAACACCAACTTGAGGGTAGGGTGGGGGGGTTGCCGTGGTCTATAGGAATTCAATCTCCCTCTCTAGCCTTCCTGCTCATTCGAGTGCAGATCTGGAGTGCTTGTACCTTGTGTTGGGTATAGGGATGTACGAATCCCTTACCTGGCTCTGTGCAGGGGCATCCACCGTGGGGGGAGGCGCTCGGTCCCTCCCCCCAGAATCCTCAATGGGGGGGAGGCGCTCCGTCCCTCCCCCCGGAATCCTACCTGGCCAGCTCCGCTCTGCGGCCAAGCCGTGGAGCCACCGGCCAGCTCTAGCCACCCCAGCCAGACATCCGGCCTCTGGGCAGCCCTGCAGGGACGCAAATGGTGGCTGTCGTAGCCGCCGCCATTTGCGTCCCTGTATTGAGCCATGATAGGCTACATGAATATTTACGTAGCCTATCATGGCAGAGGGAAAAACCCCAGCGTATGCAAATGGCGGTAGCCGCCACCATTTGCGTATGCTGGGTCCCCCCCCCCCCCCGCCGTGATAGGCTACGTAAATACTTACGTAGCCTATCACGGCCTCTGCAGGGACGCGAATGGCATCCCTGCATTAGCCGTGATAGGCTACATGAGTATTTATGTTGCCTATCATGGCTATTGAGAAGAGGAAGCGAATGGCGGCCGCAGGATGGCCGCCATTCGCAAAGCAGCGTGGACGGGAGCAGGTAAGTGCTCCATTTAGTGCACCTTTTGTGGGGTGGGGGCAGTGGGGACTTCGTCCCGCACGCCTTTCATGGGTTGGGGGGGCGGGGGCTTCGTTCTGCGACGGATTTCGGAGGACCCAAATGCACTGGCATTCGGCCTCACCGAGATCCGTCGCGGAATTCTCTGACATCCCTAGTTGGGTACCCGGGACAGATTAGGGATTCTATTGGTGTACCGCCCATCCCGCTCCCCATCAGACTCCCTGCCTGAGTTGACGGAGGTGGTCTTGGACTGGGTGTGGAGGACACCTAGGATGATGGTCCTGGGGGATCTCAACTTCCATGCTGAGGCTGCTGTATCCGGTGTGACTCAGCACTTCATGGCCACCATGACAACCATGGGGCTGTCCCAACATGTCATTGGCCACCTAACACATATAAAAGGACACACGCTTGATCTCGTTTTCTCGACAAGGCAGGAAGATGGTGATCTGAAAGTGGAGGAATTAACATTAGGGATGTCAGAGAATTCTGCAACAGATCTCGGTGAGGCCGAATGCCAGTGCATTCGGCCCCCTGAAATCCATCACGGAATGAAGCCCCTGCCCCCCTGTTTCCTGTTCCGGAAACAGAACAGAACGGAAGGTAAGTGTTCCGTCCATCCCTAATTAACACCTGTCCCTTTGTCATGGTCAGATCACTTTCTGTTGAGGTTTAGGCTCTTGGCAGCCTTCACCCTCTGGGTGGGGGACTAGGTGGGAATAGGTGGGGGACCTATTAAAATGGTCCGCCCCCAGAGATTAATGGATTCTGATGGATTCCAGAGGGCTCTGGAGGATTTTCCTGCTGGTATGGCTGGTGCTCCTGTCGAAGCCCAGGTTGCTCTGTGGAATGCAGAGATGACTCAGGCAGTTGACACGATCGCGCCCAAGCACCCTCTCCCTCTGAGCAGAGCCCGGCCAGCTCCTTGGTATACACCTGAGCTGAGGGCAATGAAGCAAGAGGAGAGACGGCTAGAACACAGGTGGAGGAAAACTCGTGCTGAGTCTGACCGAACACAAGTAAGAGCTCACTATCGAGCCTACTCTGTGGCAGTGAGGGTGGCAAAGAGACAGTTCTTTTCCACCAATATTGCATCTTCTCAGTGTCGCCCAGTGGAGCTTTTCCGAGTGATTCGCAGCCTGTTACATTCTGGGCCGGGGAGAGAGACTGTGGAACCCTCGGTTGCATGCTGTGACGAGTTTGCACGGCACTTTGAAGATAAATTCACTCAGATTCGTCATGAATTGGACACCACGATTAATGCAGTTCCATTTGTAGAGGCGTTCAGAGCACCATCTGGTCCAGTTTTATTGGATGAGTTTCAGTTATTGAGGCCTGAGGATGCAGACAAGGTGCTTGGCCAAGTCCAATCGACCACTTGTGTGCTTGACCCTTGCCCTTCATGGCTTATTAAATCAAATGAGGGGATGTCTGGCTGGGCCCAGGAGGTTATAAATTCTTCCTTGAGAGAGGGAGTGGTGCCAACCATTTTAAAAGAGGTGGTAATCAGGCCAATCCTGGAAAAGCCTAAGCTGGACCCGGAGGATGTTAACAATTATAGACCAGTGGCCAGCATCCCCTTCCTGGGCAAGGTGCTTGAGTGGGTGGTTGCGGGACAGCTCCAGGCACTCTTGAATGAAATGGATTATCTAGATCTATTTCAGTCAGGCTTCAGGCCTGGTTTTGGAATGGAAACTGCCTTGATTGCCCTGTGGGATGACCTCTGCCGGGAGAGGGATAGGGGGAGTGTGACCCTGTTGATTCTGCTGGACCTCTCAACAGCTTTTGATACCTTCGACCATGGTATCCTTCTGGATAGGTTGTCTGGGTTGGGAGTTGGAGGCACTGCACTGCAGTGGTTCCGCTCCCACTTGGATGGCCGACTCCAGAAGGTGGTGCTGGGGGATTATTGCTCTGTGCCTTAGCAGTTATGCCATGGGGTTCCACAGTGCTCTATTTTATCCCCCATGCTGCTCAACATCTGCATGAAACCACTGGGGCAGGTTATCCAGAGGTGTAGGCTAAGGTGCAATCAATATGCAGATGACACCCAGCCCTACCTCTCTTTTCATCAAACCCAGATGAGGCAGTGGCTGTTCTGAATCAGTGCCTGGGCACAGGAATGGACTGGATGAGGGCCAATAAACTGAAACTCAATCCAGACAAGATGGAGGTACTGTTAGTGGGTGGTTCGTCTGCTCGGCTAGGTGATATTCAACCTGTTCTGGAGGGGAGTGCACTCCCCCTAAAGGATCAGGTTCGTAGTTTGGGGGTGCTCTTGGATCCAGAACTGTCACTTGAGGCACAGGTGAACTCAGTGGCACGGAGCACCTTTTATCAGCTTAGGCTGGTATACCAACTATGCCCTTATCTGGACAGAGATAGCCTAGCTACAGTTATCCATGCTCTGATAACTTCTCGTCTGGATTACTGCAATGCGTTATACATGGGTCTGCCTTTGAAAACGGTCCGGAAACTTCAGCTGGTCCAAAATAGGACAGCAAGATTGTTAATAGGGACTGGCCTGCGAGCTCATATTACGCCAGTACTTTCCCATCTGCACTGGCTGCCAGTCCATTTCCGGGCCCGATTCAAAGTGCTGGTGTTAACATTCAAAGCCCTTAACGGCTTGGGGCCAGGTTATCTGAAGGATCGCCTCCTCCCATATGTGCCTGCCCGGACCTTAAGATCATCCTCAGTGGCCCTTCTCCATGACCCCTGCCAAACGAAGTGAGGTGGGTGGCTACTGGAAGGAGGGCTTTTTCTGCTGTGGCACCCCGGCTGTGGAATGAGCTCCCCGGTGAAGTTCGCCTGGCACTTACATTGTATTCTTTCCGGCGCCAGGTGAAGACCTTTTTATTTTCCCAAGCATTTTAGCATTTTAGCTTTCTAGACTTTTAGCTTTGCTGTTTTAAATCTGTATTTTAAATCCCTGCACTGCTGCTAGGTTTTATTCTGGTTGTACTGTTATATTGTGGTTTTAATGTTCTATGTGTTTTATATTGTTTTATTGTGTGCTGTTTGGTTTAAATTTTTTGTGGACCATCCAGATAGCTTTGGCTAGTGGGTGGTATAATAAATAAATAAATGAATGCCCCCCCCCCCAGGGTTGAGAGCATTTAATCTGTGTGTGTGTGTGGGGGGGTATTATTAATCACAGATTGCATATAATAACAATTGGAAGGTTCTAATGGAGAAGCAGAATTTGTTACCTGTGTTAAATGTTCCCAGCATATATAGATAAAATTACATTTGATTTCGTTACAGAATTGACTGTTATGTTAAAAGCAAGGCAGTTATCCAATTAAAAACACTTAGTTAAATTATGACCATCTTTTTTCAGGCAGTGGTACACACGTTCCCATATCAACCTATTAATAATAAATACTGGTTTAAGAGTAGCCACACAGATGAAGCAAGGAAGATCCCTACTTATATGCAATGGTTTATGCTAGAGCTGTGCACCACTTCTGTCTGAAGCCCGAATAATGAGTCAAAGCAGGCTGCTTCAGAGATGCCTCTGTGTGATATCAGGCAGACCAGAATAGCAGTGAGGTGCCCCGAAGCGAAGCAGCTTGTATACAAAGTGCTTCATCCAACTTGGTGATTCGTTCTGAGCAACCCAGACAGCCTGGCGCCAAAAGTATCAACTTGAGAAAGTTCAACAAGGGTTCAGGAGGAGGGAGGGAGCGTTGATGAATGGAAACTCTAGTTGCCAAATCAGGGCTGAACCTAACCCAGCAATCTCCAATCAGCGACAGCGGTGGTGAAGTGGGGAAGACTGAATAACTGGAGAAAAATGGCTGTGTTTCAGAGACAGAGATCATTCTGGTGGTGTTACTTAGGGATGTGAGAACCCACCTCTGACCAGGTTCTCTGGATGCCCCCCCCCTGCAGCCCCTGCTCTGCTGGCTGGTCCCTCTGCCTCTGCTGCAATCGCCATGTTTTTTTTAAAAAACATGGTGATTGGAAGTCTATGTGCACATAGACATATATGCAAAAAGTGCTGTGAATTGCCCAGGCAGGAGGCGGCGGTGGCATGGCACAAGCCCCCTCTGCTCACTAGCTGTCTCCTCCTCATGAGCAGGAGATGGCTAGCAGTCCTTCAGAGCTGAGCAGGCAGGAGGAGGAGATGGGGGGGCTGAGAGGTATCGCTCTTTGCTTTGAGAGTTTTTATGGAAAAAAACAAATTTCAGCTGCACCTAGCACAAAAATTACTGGGCCAAACTGTATGGAATGTGGCACTTGGGAGCCCCTCCATGTCAGCAGAGAGGTCCCCAGGTTTTATGTATTTATCATGAAAACTGAAAAAGTTATGGCCATTTGTGTTTTCCCATACAAGTCAATGCGAAAGCACCCAAACTGATCCAGTTATCTGAATCTCACTTCGGATCTGGAACCGAGTCGAAAGAGAGGGGGTCTGAATCAGTCTGAGTTGAAGCGGGGCTGATTCAAAGGGTCTGAAGCAGCATCCGAAGTGAAGCAGGGTGTCCGTGCACAGCCCTAGTTTATGCTGCTAAAGGCCCGTGCTGATACTGTAGCATTGTTGAAGCAGTGCTGATTAGGGATGGACAAATCAATCTATATCTGGTCTACACCACTTTCACACGTGTTCATTCATAAATCCATTTCATCTTGGTTCTGCATTAATCTCCGATTTTTAAAAAAAATCCAAATGACATTCATATTTAAATATCAGTTTTTCTCAGACTTTTCATAATAACAGATTTACAATGGTGGTGACCTTGTAGGGTGAAGTGTCTGAAGGTAGGGATGTAAGGACGGTGTAAAACCCATTCCATCTGCATTTCACGGATTGTCAGCTGCCTTTATTCCATCGTCCGCTCATCAATGGAATCAGATTTTCTTTTTAGTTTCTGAATTGCCGCAAATTTGCAGTTGCACAAATTTGCATTTGCAAAAATGCACAAATCCCTCCCAAAATGCATAAATCCCCTCAAAACCTGCATTTTCACACTTTAGCTTATGGGAAAATTCACTTTTTTGGCTGGCTTTTTTTAAAAAAGTGCATTTTTCTCTCAATAAATTTCTGCCAAATTCCAGAAATGTAGAAAAATGGTCTGCAAGTTTGCAGAATCCCCTACCCCACTTGGGAAAAGCTGGTCTTCTGTGAAATCAGAGTCATAAAAATGGTCAGAGTCATAAAAATCTGAATTCATTTGATTCTTTTGGGGATTTCGCCAACATTCCTAGTCTCAGGCAAGGTAACAGTATTTAAAGACTTGAAAAGGCTGCTCTTACCAATATCTTAGGGAACACCCCTCCCCATACACCTGATTTATGAACTTATGAATACGGCTATCCTAATACAGTGCGTGGTATTTCAGATATCTAGAATTGATGGGAGTCAGTTGCTCCAGTTCTTTGCAGTGAACCAAGCTTTCTCCCTGTTCATCATCCTTTGACAAATATTATCATGTATCATAAGGAGAGTGAGGAAGGGACCAGAACAGTGCTCTGACAACACCATTTTGAAGCAATACTAATAATTCTAATTGGTAGAGTTAAGCGGAGGTTAAATATCATCCACAATGGTCTTGCAATAAAACATGTTAGCAATTAATGTCTAACAATAATCAAAATGTCAGGCTAACAAAGCTGGTGATGAGGAGAATTTCAAGAGGAATGATCTTTTAAAGTTTACTAGTTTTCTTCAGTCAATATTTTTGAATACATCCTTTAGGCATTTGCAATGACATCACTGTTTTCCTTCAACTATCACATGGCATTGGAAGCAAATCGGTCCTTCTTTTAGGAAAGTGGATATCAAGCATCACTATAAACAGATGTGTGTAATGACAAGGAGAAAGATCCCATTTTTCCTACTGCAAAAGACTATGCAAAGAAAGGAATAAGAACTTGGTTTCCTTGTGTTTTGTGTGGCTGCTATAAACCTAGGATTCTCTGTCGAGCATGGGAATAGGGCATATTGATCTGGCCTTGAACTACTGAGGCTCTAAAGATACAGAGGAAAGTACCGGCTGCCAGTTGTCATGAATGCCTTTTGGGTTTCCACTATTGTGAATTATAGATTGGAGAAGCCAAGCATCCTACTTCAAGCGAGGCATTAATGCCAGGCATGCAGTTGGATAGTTCCTTAATCTCAGACAGTGGCCGATCACTGCAACATGGGCCTGGGAAGAATTTAATAATTTAATTGTAGGGCAAGACTCACAGAAGCCCTTTTGTGCCTCTAGTGAATCTGAAGACAGGTTGTATCTGCAAGACTGCAAGGAGACAGAAAGGGAGTCGGCTATGGACTGTTACGGAGAAAGACTTCAGCAGAACTGGTTATCAGACATTTCAGTACACAAACAGTATACGCTGACTTTCATTATTATCTGTTAGCCAACAGATTTCATCTTTAATTTTAATGGTGTGAAGGAGCTGAAGGAGTGTGGGTGTGTGAGGGCTTTGGAACATTTAGGATCTTGTAAATTTTTAAGTGATAGCTTAAAAAAAGGATTTTTTTTCAGAATAGAATTAGGTAGATTGATAACAGCCACTTTTTTTCCTTGGGAAAGTTTCATTATATTTGATGGCTGGGGCCTTCCAGTAAAAATGGGAAATGATCCCCCCTCTGATTAATTTTGGATGCTTTGTTACAGCATGTCAAGAATCAGATTCAATGTTAGTTAGGGATGTATGGAATCGCACACATATACACACCCCACACAGAATTTTGGTAGTTTTATTCAAACTTTTTGCTTTCCTTAAAATTCTTCAGATGGTCTTGTTCAAAGGAGGAACCTCCCGTTCATTTTGAAATCTCACTGAGAGAATCAGCAAGGCTTGAACTCATTGAGGTCCTCCAAGCTCCACCTGAAAGCTTGGTCTGCCTTGCTCTCGAATGCAAACTTTTTGTTGCTGTTCTTCAAATGGGAAAAAGTGCAGAATTGGGTGCACACTTTTTAAAAGTACACACCCAAATGTGTACTTTCCCACCCATTTACTAAATTCTGAAAACTCCTGTTTTTTCAAAATGCACATTTTAAAATTGCACATTTTTCTGAGAAATGCGTTTTGCGAACACTATCACAAGCTCAGGAACATGTGAGCTTTGCCCAAAAAATGCTCTGGCGTTTGTGTTTGGGGGTGCAAACGGAGCAGGTTCTGGTCAGAAACAAATCAAAATGAAATTCTTGTGCATCCCTAAATGTTACTTTAGGTGGAATTTGGTGGCATCTCAAGTTTCAGACGTTCAGGAGCTAGATGTGCCTGATCTCGTCTGATCTCGGAAGCTAAGCAGGGTCAGCCCTGGTTAGTACTTGGATGGAAGACTGCTGGGGAGCACTGAGCAGGAGTTTGGACTCGATGGTCTTGTATGCCCCTTCCAACTCTATGATTCAGCAGCATATGCACATAACTGGCTTGAATAGGCTAAAGCAGTGGGAAATTTGCATGCTAGGCTTTCCCAGTAACTACTGCATGCTGGATTGAATGCATGTGTCTGTCAGTGCAGAGTCCTACAGACACAGTCATATTTGGGACCACCAAAAAGTATATTATGTACCCCCTTAACTCATATCAGGGCCGCGGTGGCTTAGTGGTTAAGACGCTGAACTGCAGACTGGAAAGTCGGCAGGTCAGCAGTTCGAGACCCGAGTGCCATGTGACGGAGTGAGCGCCCGTCTTCAGTCCCAGCTCCTGCTAACCTAGCAGTTCGAAAGCAAGAAATTGCAAGTAGATAAATAGGTACCGCCTCAGCGGGAAAGGTAACAGCGTTCCGTGCACCTCGGTGTTCAGTCATGCCGGCCACATGACCACGGAAGCGTCTTCGGACACCGCTGGCTCTTCGGCTTAGAAACGGGGATGAGCACCGCACCCTAGAGTCGGACACGACTGGTTGGGGACACCTTTACCTTTTTAACTCATATCAGCAATTCTGATGCTATATTTAACCACTTCACTAGAACACTGCATGCTAGGTAAACTGAAAATTGAACTCCCTTCTGAAATCTGGGTTTTGGGGAATAATTCTTTTAACAATTCCACTTAGCAACCCTGTCTTTTTGGACGTAGCTTCTACATTGACATTTTAAGATTGAGGCCTATTAATGGAAAGAAGGATCTCTGGTGTCTTTTGATAGGTCTGAAAGTATAAGGTGCTGAGTCACTTTCCAAACTGCATCCTTCCTGTAACAGGGTAGTTTCCCCACATTCTGTATCCACTGGGTGATAAGTTGGACTCATTATTTCAGCTTCCCCTTAAACAGGATTTACATTCCTTTCTGGTTTGAAGCAGATCAAAATCACATTGTCAGCATGCTGCTTTTATGCTATCACCTTAAAAAAAAAGGGGGGGGGGATAAAAGAAAGATCTTTATTTCTTCGCTGTATCCAGCCAAAAGCAGAAATAACATTAAGCTGCTTCCAGTATGCATGTAATTTAAAAAAATCTTGCTAAGCAGTCAATAAAGTATGAATATAAAGCTGTCAGGTGATGATGGGGACTGAACGACACAGGGGTTTAACACTCTTTTATTACCTGAGACCTGAGTTCAGAACCAAGCAAAACAGATGTGAAAAAGCTGCCTCATCTCTGGTGCAGTGGGAAGAGAGTTGTGTGTATACGTGCGTGTGAACTAGAGAATTGCTTCTATAAAATGTAGACTTGGGGGAGAAACTATACAGTTGTTCAGTGGCTTTACTTTGGGTGAAAGATATCAGTGCAGAAAGCACATCCTCCCCACCCACCCACCCTGGTTCAGTTTAGCAACTCTGAACTTTTTGCAAAGTCCTTATTTTTACAGTCATCTTTTCTAATTGGTCAGAACATCCCCCCACTCTGCCCCCTATATATTGCTGCAACCATTCCAAACATGGTGCTCTCCAGATGTTTTGGACATCAGCCTCCATCAACCTCACCCAGCATGGCCAATGTTCAGAAATGCTGGGAAATGTAGTCAGGAGGAGTTGGGGACTACACTTCCCACTATCCTGGCATTGATTGAATAGGATCTTCCTATTAATAGTAAGTTTTCGGAGAGGGGGACCAGTAGTGGGGAAGGTTCCTTGGTGGCAGTGGGGGTGGTGCTGGTCAAGCTGAGTACAATCAGGCCCTGAAGGGACTTGGACTTAGCTTGTAATGGATTTTCCAATCTGGGGGAGTTCATATCCAGCCCCTCATCTAAATTTCAGCATCATCCCTAAAGAAAATCAAGATTCCTCAATAGGGGCACCCCATTTCAAATCCAGGTTTTGCTTTGGATAGCTGGTTCCATAGAGCAAGTTCAGCTGCTTACTCATGTTAACAGCTGTATATGCTGTAAAGTTTAATTGTCATGCTAATACTGAATTCTTTACTGCCACAATGTAGGGATGGACGAAAGTCCCTTGCCTGATCCCGATGCTTGCTTCGCGGTGGGGGGGAGGCGCTCCGTCCCTCCCCCCGAAATTCTGGCCGGGGGGGAGGCGCCCCGTCCCTCCCCGCTGAAATTCTGGCCGGGGGGGAGGCGCCCCATCCCTCCGGCCGCAAAACCTTGTCTCCTGCTGGGACACAAATGGCGGCGGCCATAGCCGCCGCCATTTGCGTCCCTGCAGTCAGCCGTGATAGGCTACGTAAACGTTTATGTAGCCTATCACGGTGTTTTTTTAAAATCTAGCCATGATAGGCTACGTAAATCTTTATGTAGCCTATCACGTTTGTTTGTTTGTTTTACTTGGAAATGGCAGCGGCAGCAGCCGGTCGGAAGACCGGCCGCCGCCGCACCGCCACCAGAGCCGCCGCTGCCGCCAGGGACATTCGAGCAAGGTAAGTCCCATCCTGGGGGGGGCGGGGGGGGGCAGACCGTTTCTCCACCAATTTTGGGGGGCCAAATGCGCTGGCATTCGGCCTCCCTGAGATTCGTGGAGAAATTCTCTGACATCCCTACCACAATGCCATTTTCTGAGAAGGAAAGCTGTGCTAAAGTGGATGATACACTTTTCAGATCAGCAAGGTTTTTGTTTTGTTCCTACCTGCCTCTAAGACTGCTTTCACAATTCAGCTCTACGCGTGAGCTACTTGTAGGTATTAGAAATGAATGAAATGAGCAAAGTCTTCTAAGACAGGGGTGGGCACACTTCAGGCTTGCAGGATCTTCTTAGGGGTTGTTGTTTTGTTTTACTAGAACCCCCGAGCTCCACCAGCTGGATCCAGGTACAAAAGACATACACTGAAGCCCTATTCAGGCATTCAAAAAAGGGTTAAACTGAATGCATGAGGAGATGGGACAGATGAGAAAGCATGCCCCTCTCCTTCGTCGCCTTTGTTGCCCTCTACTCATGGAGGGCAACTGTCTGAAGAGGACCGCCTCCACAAGGAGAGGGCAGTAGAGGAGAGGGGCACGACTAGAACGTTCCTTCTCCACACATTTTCATTTTAACCCTTTTTTGAACACCTGAACAGGGCTCTAGAATTAAAGAATTCTGAGCCCAGGAACTGGTTTTGAGAACCGGAATGGAACAGAGCTCACAGTCTTTACAGAAATCCAGTCCTGGTAGTTTTCTTCATTTCAGCAGTATAATTTAGAGTGGGGGCATCATTTTGTTGCTATGATTGTAAAACAATTTGGATTTTGGAGCCAGAAATTCTTGGGGATTTACCAGTAGACCAAGATCTACCTTCTGCCCACAACTGGTCTAAGGCACCTCTTGCTGAAAATGGGGTGGTATTGGTCATGCTGGAATAGTGTGCATGGTTCTCCTCTATTAGGGAAGGAGCTCAAGCAACACCTTTCTCCTTAAGTCACTGCCAGGGTTGGTTACTATGGCAACTCTCTGAGGAGTGACCTCCTTTACTGCTTAGATCTGTGTTTAAATAGTATATCATTTTAAAAAAGAAAATGAGGCTACAAATTGATGCAGCATTTATCAATCTCTTTATTGCGGGGGGGGGGGAGAGGAAAGATTAAATAAAGTTCCTATCCTGCAGCGTGAGGTTAAATACGACAGTTTTAACATTGCTCAGAAAAGTGGGAGTAAAGGTGAGGCTCTGGTATATTTTTGCAGATATAGTTTAAATTGAGTGGCTGTGTCAAAGGAAGCTAGAGATATCATCTTGAATCAGTAGCTTTGTAATAGAAAGCAACTCATTAAGCACCCTTAAAATGGTTGCAATCGTGTCATCCATGTGTTGGCATAATTTTGAGGTGTGTGTGCTGGAGAAATTCTAACGCAGGGGTGGGGTGTGTGCATTATGAGTATTATGCATTGTAATCCAGGAACTGGCTTGGTGAACATTGTGAGGAGGTATCTTCAGTTGGAAGTTACCATTAGTTAACTTAAATAAGCTACCAGAGACCTTTGGCTGGTGTAATTAAATTAACTGGGATTTTTTGTAGTGAGGTGTTATGCATGGCCACCTTACTGCTGGCACATTGGACCCTTTTAGAATTCTTGCAACTTAACTGCTGAATCAAGTTCGGCAGAGGGGAGTTCAGTCATCACGAGTCAAGGGTATTCTATGCTATTAGAAGACTGTGGGGACAAAGCACGCTAGAAGCTAAAATAACAAAGGCCTAGTTTGCCTTGAGATGGTAGAGCACCTGTCTAGTCAATACCATTTCATACTGCAGGTGGGGACTTACATGGTTGTATGCAGCTCCTTCCCTTGGCTCTATGGAACAAAGACAGTGCTAGCTCCAGGTTTTACAGGGCCCTTGGGCAAGACATGGTCAACGAGCCCCCTCGCTCAGTGAGTCTGCCTTCTCACCAGCATTGCCATCTGCTGCTGCTGCTCCACCTCTTCCTCATGATTGCTGTTACCTGCTTGCTTGCCAGGCAGAGAGCCAGTGACCAAGTAGGCAATGGCATCTACTGCTCCTCCTTCTCACCACCACTGCTGTCTGGGCCAGAACAAGGGGCAGGTGAACATGGAGGTTGCAATGGTGAGGAGGAGCAGGTCCAGGGGCTCCTGTCAGTGGGACTCTGCTGGGTTTTGGTCCTTTAGCAGGTGCCCAACCATGCTCTCCTTTGATGCCAGCCTTGAACAAGAGAAAGCAAATGGATAAACCTTCAGGAAGGAAATATTCCCCCCGCCCCCAGATGTGTCTGTGGGAATGGACCAATTTTTGTCTACGGAAGAAAAAATTCTTGGGCTTGCCTCTAAGTATACCTATTAGGTCTATGGAAAACATACGAAATCATCATTTAAAAAGTGAATATAGTACTACAAACAGCAATATATATCAAAAGCGTTTGGCATTTCCAGCACAATTTTACACCAATAGATCAAATTACATGGCTAAAGAAGAAAAGCACTCTTAAATTACAGTTGACATGACAGTTTTAATTTAACTAGGGGAAGAGAATGATGTGTAATTGTCAGAGCTTTGCAAAAAGAAAAGGAGTTTATGTTCAAAAGCTGTATTTTTGTGATTAGTGGAGATGATGTGCCTTCTTAGATGAGCTTTTAGGGGATTTGTGAGGTTTCTGCCATACTTAATTATAGTTACCTTTTCTCCACCTTCGTGGGCAGAGAGAGTTTCCCCACACACCCCGCCAATTTTCCGATCCTGTTACCTCACCCCCCAAACAGTTTAAAGCTACCTGTATGAAGACTTACAAATCCCCAGTTAACAGTAATGTGGGGCTGGGCAGCCAGTTGGTTGTGGGGAATGGCAGGGGAGTATCAGCAGACAATAGGGGGATGATTAATTCTCTTCTGCCCAAGTATTCTCCCCAGGCCTCCCCCCGCCACGCGTATTTGTATCTTGGAATAGGGGGATAACTGGGTGGTAATGGAGGATATCGGCCAGCAGCAGGCAGATAGAATCAGCAGGCAAGGGGTGTAGCAGCCCCTCTCTGCCTACTGACTCTCCCCTGAAAATGTTCCTTTTTCCTCCAGCATTACAAAGAAAACAGGAGGTTGGGAACTGGGTAACTAACCATACCAGCACCACCAAAAAAAGGAGAGTATCTGGAACACCATTTGGGCAGAGCAGGTTACTTGTTGAAGCCTTATCCCAAGACAACACTTCCTAGATCACTCCTGTTCTTTGGTATAAGCAACTTGTGGTTTGTCTCTCTTCCCCCTGCTGAGCCTTGACTTGCTCACAGGACCTTCCCCTATACCTGATTTGGCAGGTGCTCACAAGGTTTCCACCAGGCTAGAATTTTACTATTTGGTCTGACTAGAAGAATTTCATCCTTCCGACCTGGACAGCTACCATAACAGGAGCACTGAGAGATAGACTAACACCTGTGTGCTCAGTATGTATGTTTTTTTTCCTACTTTCTCTAAGCTTCTTTTGTTTTGTTATTAATATTTTTTAAAGAAAATATGGTGGTCATCAAAGAGAGAAGTGTTCTGCCCATGCTTAAGGCACTCTGTGTTTCTCAGTTATTTTTTAAAGCTGTTTCCTATCAGAATGGAAAGGCATTCTGTGCATGCTCAGAAGCATTTTGCCCTTAGGTTGTTTTTGTTTTAATTGTGTTCAGAGGTGCTTAAACTGAGGTGCCAGGATTTTTGAAAACAAAAAAATGTCAACCTAACAGCAACCCCTCTAGCCCATTGAGCCATGTCATCATTTTTTCTACTCTGTTAACCCAAATGTGGATGTTTGCTATGATAATGTATAGGTATTATTATAGCAAGGAGTCTGTCTGTGCTGGGAAGCCCAGTGATTTAACAAAGTTTTGCAAGATCACCTTATCATGCAAGTGAGATAGACTTACAAGCCAAAAATCTGTGGAGTTCCATGAAGTCAGAGTAGATGTAGAGAGATCCTAAGAATAACATGGAGGTTACACACATTAGTGGCTGCCTGATATACCTCAGTGGTGTAGCATTTTGGGCTGAGCTGCAAGCTGGTGCATGGTGAAAGAATTAGCTGCCAACCTCACCTTGCACTGAACCCACTTTCTCAGTGTCCTCATGTGAGTTTTTCAAGTGATCATAGGAGACAGTGGTGTGATCATGATGACAACAGTGAGAGAGGCTGGAGCAGAAGGACGAAGTGGGTAGAAAGTTGTTAAAAAACATTTCTTTTCAACACTCTAATGCAAAAGAAAGTCCCTGCCCCGGATCTTCAAAATCTGCTTTGCACTTGAAAAATGAGACCCAACTAGAATCTGTTTGGATTGTTCGTGTATGAATAAATTTAACAAGTGATTATCTGAAATGGTGTATTGATTTGTTTGGAGAAAAAGGTTTACAGCTTTCCCAATACACGGTGAGACATAATTGCTTGGGCTGGATTGGAAACAAGCTTGTGCCTTCAAATCACCCCTTTTTCCCACCCACCAACTAGACTCCCGAAAGAAAAGAAGCCTTCTTTCAGTTTGCATTCTCATCCTTGCATCTGTAAGGATGGATCCACTCCTTGACCTTCCTGACCAATCTTCCACAGTATTTTGTACCAGGAGGGAAGAACTAGGAAGTATTTTATCATAGTCATTAATAGTAACTTCACTTTTTCTTTATTACAGTTATTTAGACCCATTTAGGTTGAAATACAAATGCACAAATATCAGGAAACAAGGCTACATTCCCCCCCCCCATTTGCAGTCAATCAGCGGAGTTCTTTTATGCATGTCTATTTGGGGGGCGGGGCGGGAAAAATAGCCACCTCTTCAGTGATATGTGGGACCTTATCCAATAGACAATTGATTACCAGTCTTTCATATAGATGCCCGGGGAAGTTAGTCAGAAGGGGAAAAATTATATGGCATCCCAAATCAGAGTAAACTTTACAATATGTGTACATGTGTCACAGTTTCAGGGACTCCTGCCTCATACATGGGCACAGTCTGCTTTGAAGTGGAATTTTTTAAAAATCTGCCCTGAAGTACTACTATTGGTAGAACATGGAGGGAGCACTCCTATGGACGCTAGTCAATGGCTAGACAGCCATAGGATATATGGTTTTCCGGGAACCAACCTCGGAGCCTGCTCTCCAAGGTCGGTTCCCAGAGAACCGACCTCCCCCCCCCCCCGTATTGCCTCACAGGCAAGGTGGAACGGCTCCGCAGTCCGTGCTTGGAAGAGGAGTGCAGAGCAGCCAAAACGGGGTGTTCCGGGGTGGGGAAGGCAGAAATGCTGGTATGATATAACCTATGTGTTGTCCGGCAGCCTCCTCCCCCGCTCCGCCTTCCCGCGGCTAGACAGCCGAAATCAGCTGTCTAGCCACAAATGCAGAGCAAGAGAAGCTCAGAGAGAATGATCCCCTCCGTGCTTCTCCTGCTCTGCATTGGTTAGGTGGTTGCCTCCGAGTTCGGAGGCGGCCACCTATCCCCATAGGATTGCGCCCTAAGTCTTGTATGTCAGCTTGTAAATTCTTAAGAGATGTCAGATAAGAAGGTGAGGTACCAAAATTGGGCAGAATCCCATGGCCCATGAGAGAACAGCTTCTGTTAGCCAGAGAATATAGATCCTGTCTTTCAATATCATATAATCTCTGAATCAGATATTTGGAAGCTTGTTGTTGCTCAAGCATTAGAAGGGATTCAAACAGAACAACAATTGAGCTAATTTTATATAAACATATGGGACTATTTATTAGGGTATGTAAGCATTAGATATACAAAGCTAGATGTGGATGAAGAAAACTACAGACGTAACCAGATTTTTAGTGCCTGTCTGGGCCCATGTTCTGGTCTCCACAAATCCTACCCATTTCCAAATAGATGGCTGCATATCCTTCATAGTTAGGCACCCCCCCAATACATGATGCAAGAAAAATTCCTGAGCTTTTTCCAGAGCAAAATTAGTCATCCCAATCCATACAGGGATACCATATAATAATTGATTCAGTGACTTGGCTCTGAATACCCTGAAAGCTGAGGGAATACTATGACCAACTTGTCTATAATAAAAACAGACAACTGCAGTTGCACGGCAAATTGCAGATTCGGGTGTGTATTTATATTATGAGCTCCACTTAAGATTATATTGAAAACGGAGCCCTAAGTACTTTAATTCTTTAACCTGTTCCAAAGTATTCCCCCTTAATGTCCAACAAAACCTGTTACTTGACTTAGAAAAAAACCCCATAATTTTAGATTTTACAAAATTTATAATCAATCAGTTTTTCTTACAGTACTTTAATTGTTGTTTCAAACCCAAGTGGGTTAATGATAATATCACAGCATCATCTGTGTATAGCAATAATGAGATCTGCCTCAAACCAAGTTTTGGAGGGTGTCCTTCTACAAGCAGCAATGATGGAACTAAGTCATTTAAGAATTATTTAAATAAAAATGGAGTCAAAATACAACTCTGTTTTACACCCTTGTTTGTCATGATCTCATTTGTCAGTTGGCCCTATTGACGACAGTGGACCTGAAGCCTTGTTTGGGTGTGCAAGTTATGAATAAGACACAACAGTCTTATATCCACAGATGTTTTTCCTAATTTATCATCCCACAATATTTTTCTTGAAACAGAATCAAAGGCCCCTTTCAGGTCAATAAATGCAGTAAAGAATTCCCTTCTGCTTGGTTTAATGTATTTAATGAATTTATTTGCTAAATGGGCCAACATAATACAGTGATCCGATGTGGATTTATTAGAACAACATCCAATTTGTTCTTGTCCCAAGGTGTCATAATCCTCCATCCAGGTTAGCAACTTTTCAGACCTTGTGCGTAGTTTCCCTACAATGGTCAAAAGGCATATTGGACGGTAATTAACTGGAGCCTTTGGGTCTCCTGTTTTAAAAATAGGAACTATAATTGCCTTAGTCCATGCTTTGTGGAACTTCCCAGTCTGATTAATGAGTAAAAAGAGTTGCTAGAGGAGAGGCCCACCAGGTGTGCTTTCAGCAGTTCAGGTGGTACGGGAAGCCCTGTCTTGTCGGGATGCAAAGCCAACCGTGGAGGGCATCTTGACTAGTTTTTCTCTCCTTCAGACAGACAGCATTTTCATGAGGACACAATGGCCAGTCTCTGTCCTTTAGGAATGCAACATCAGCATAGCATCACAATGGCCAGACCCTCTCCTTTAGTCAAGTATCATCAGCATGAAGTCACAATGGCCGATCAGCTTGTTTCAGAAACTTTCAGGCAGGCAGCTTCAGCATGATGTCCCAAGGGCCAGTCTTTCTTCAGGTAGGCAGTGTAAGCATGAAGTCACACTGGCCTGTCCCTCTCTTTCAAGCAGGTAGCATTAGCACAAGGTCACAATGTCCTTCAGTTTCTCTCCCACTGAAGCTGACAGCAGCATGTGGGCCCAGTCTCTCCTCGTCTTGCTGAGGTGGGCAACAGGAATGTGTGTGTGTGTGTGTGTGTGTGTGTGTGTGTGGCACAGTGGCCACCATTGTGTCTTTTTCATTGAAATGAGCACCAGTGCTATGTGGGCAAAGAAGCAGTGGGCAAGGGGAAGAGTAGAGTTGGCATGTAGGAATCATGGATATTACAGGGTTTATATGAGGGTTGGGGCCCCATATCATGATCTCACCCCACAACAGGGTTTGCCTGATTTGGGAGGGGCATTTCAGGTTAATCCCAAAATTGAGGCAGCGTTTTGGGTTGTGCAGGAATACTTTGTGCCATTTCAGGAGGGGGAGGGTGTGATTCCTATTATGTTAACTTTACCTCCCCCCCCCGCGGGTTTAAAACTTAATAGCTTTCATTGTGCCCTTTCCTCCCCTTTGATTTGGTATTGTGAAGTTCTCACATTATTCTACCACAGGACTTTTCTGTGTGTGGCACAGTGCATTCTGATGTGTTTGCAATGCCAGTTGGCCTGCATGAGCTTTACTTCGCCCTGCCCTCGTCTTTCCCCGCTCCATTCCGGTTAAAAAAGTGCTGCATAATTTTACATCCCAGCCTTATGGCAAGCAGCTACAATCCAAATCTATTTAAGAGTACAAAATGTACTAAAACAAAACTTACTTTGCTTCTAATTGGGTTAAGTCAATGCAATAACTAAAATCAAATTGCTTCATTTTTTTTTTTGTTAACCAAAACTAACAGTACATCCCTAGTGTGACCAAGTCTTCTACTGCGTTAATTTAGTCAAAGCTTCTTTTATTGGTTTATCAGTACTGAACAGACCCTTCGTCCTGCCTAATTTGTAACAAGACAACTTCCCTTGATGGGATAGGGAGGAGTTAACTCAAAATATGTTTGGAATACTGTCTTTCCTAGACTGCTCTCTGTCCCCACCCCCCCCATTGTAGTTGTGGCTGTTTCTCGATCCCTCGTGTTGCTTTCATTCATGCTTACTGATTTAATGGGGCTGATGGAGAACGTGAAGAGCAATGATTATTTTTCCTGCACTTACTGGTCTTTAATAAAATATACAGATGCAGCCCCTTTTGTCCTGAAAGATAGGCCCAACGTGGTGAACATACAAAGCCTTCTTAATAATGGACCAGGCTGTTGTAAAAAGCACAACAGTTTCACTTTCTCCCCCATTTGATTTTTTTTAAAATCTCACATTCTTTCTATCCTGAATATGAAGAATTGTGTGGATTTTGGTAAATCCCTATCAAAAACAAACTGAAGCTAAATTCTCAACCTGCACTGGCCAAATTCAACAGGTGCTATTCCCAGTTATGCCTGCCATAAAGCTGTTAAAAATAAGGCTGTCAGAAAGAAGAGGTGGTAATTATAATTCAGCACTAATGTGGCTGAATACACAGGGATTCAGATCCAGGCCTTTAATTGCTGAGCCAGGGATAAGCAACCTTTTTGAGCCCATGGACACATTTGGCAATCTGAAAAACTGGCCTAGGCATCACCACAAAATGGCTGCCATGGGAGGCATGGCCAGTCACAAAGGACATGCAAGGTTCCAGTACAATGAAGTTCTCAGAATTCCTCGCCGAAGCTTGTTTTGCCTCGAAGCTTGTTTTGCCTTTGTTTTCCTAAATGCAAGTGTCTTTTTTTCTCCCCTGATTTGGAAAAATCCAAACAATTTATTGGAAAAATATGTGCATTTTAAAAATTGCACATTTTTCCCAGTTGGGGAAAAATGCATATTTCTCCCCATAGGCGAAAGCATAAAAATATGGATAAGGGGTGGGTTTGTATGAATGTGCACCTCTGAAAATGCATGTATGCGTACTTCAGAAAAATGCACACATATGCACAATTTCAGAAGTGGGCATATGCACATTTTCAGAAATTGACATTTTGCACATGCCCGTTTTTTTCAGAAGTTTGAGAGATTGCAAAAATTTCCCAAGAATTGTGTTCCTGCTTGCATTTGCGTTGGGGTTGCGAATGGGCATATTCATATGATTTGCAAACAGGAACAAAATTCTCATTCATCCCTGTAGTTTTAAGTTTTTATATTTTATGTTGTTTTTATGTTGTACTTTGTGTTTTTAATTTTTGTGAACTACTCAGAAAGCTTTGGCTATTGGGCAGTATAGAAATGAAATAAAATGAATGAATGAATGAATAAATGAATAAATAAAGTAACCTGCCCAAAAGACAGAGTACAAAGCAGAGTCCAACAGAAAGCTTTTTCACAACTTTTTTCTCCCTCTCTGTCCTCTGCCAGTCAACTCATTCCTAGCTGTTTCACTACCACACTCTAGATCACCATCTATAGATTCACTCTCCCTCCTCTGCCCATCACACACACAAGCACCCCATGTATCCATCATGGGTACATGTATGCATACACACACACACACCTCCCCTCTCCTCATCACTACAAGCACACACAAAACCACACTCAAAATCTCTCCAAAATCACCCCTAAATTTTTATTTCTCTCTCTCTCTCTCTCTCTCTCTCTCTCTCTCTCTCTCTCTCTCACACACACACACACACACACACATACACGTATCTAGAGCCCTCATCCAAGCATACAACCCTCTGGAACTAACTCCACAGGTTTCTCCTAGCTGCCCCCCCAAATCTCTGTTGGCTTCTTGCTGCTCTCGCTACCCGACTTCCTGCTGACTTCCTGATCTGCCAGCTGGCTCACCATTGCCCTTCCTAGTCTCCCCCATTGCTCTCTTAGCCCCCACCCCAGCTTACCAGATAGAAGTGACAGAGGTTCCTCTTTCTTTCCCCCCCTTCCTTTTCTGCAGCTGGGTCTGCTGCAGAGGGAAGCATCACCCTGCAGCTGCCCACCATCTTCATTTCCTAAGAAATGTTGCCCAGAGGCATTCATGGGAATTGAAGATGACAGTGGGTGGAGGTCCCTCACTTTGCTTTGAAATGATCCCAGCTACTGGTAAGAAAATCTGTTTCTTTTTTTTAATAAATAAGTAATGTGGGAGTGGTAGGGCTCCTTGGGCAGGCATAAGAAAGGTATTTGGAGGCCCAATTGTGCCTGCAGGTGCCATGTTGCTTACCCATGAGCTAAGCATTCAAAGCCCTGAACCTGGACAAATGAATATGTCACTTTCGGTTTCTCCCACATCTGGGTTTGTTTGTTTTTTAATCTCAAATTCTTTATGTCTCAGGTATGGAGAACTTGCAAATTCTGGCAATTTTTTTTTAGCAAAACCAAACTGAAACAAAATTTACATCCATCCCTTGTAGAATCCAAGCTGATGGCTAGGTAGACCAGTATGTGCTTAAGCCTTTATTATTTACCTAACACAGTTCAACTATTTGCAGTAGTAAGTAGGTTTTTGATGTTATAGGATGGCCAGAGGCAAAGGTCACATGCTTGTACCTTTCAGTTGTTTGTTTATAAAAGGGGATTTGGGGTGCTGGGGTGAGAAAAGCTCCATCTGCCAAAATTCCCTCTTTCATACAACTTTTACAGGAGTTCTGACCTCCTGTGTGCATCTGGTCAGCCTGTGTAAACTGGCAGTTAGCTCAACATTTCTGACCTTGGTAGCATGGATAACTAAAAGGAGCTGTCTCTTGGGAAACCCCTGCAGGGCTGGCTCCTGTGATACATGCCCCATTTGCAGTATTGGTGTGGTCTGGTTTTGCTGATGAGCTGTGTCTTCCCAAGTCTTAGGTTTGCCATTGCCCCGCCCCCTTCAACAGTGACCTTCAGCCACCAAAGGAACACCCCCATAGCACCCAAACCCTCCTTGAGACAGACTCCAATGGCCCCAAACAAACATAACTTAAAAGTGTGCCTAGCAGTGCTGTTTGTTTGTTTGTTTTTAAACCCGACAGTAGGTGCAGGGCACCGAACTGGATTGGGAGGTGGAGGGGCTTTTAAGATCCAGAACAGGGGCTGCTGTGCTTACTCAAGAGTAAAAATGGCTGTGGGGGAGGCATAGCTGGTTGGTATAGATTTAAAGTCATGTCTGTTTTGGTCCTCGGAAGAAAGCTGATGATCTCTCGCTGAGAAGAACGCAGCTGCTGAACCTGAGACTAGTGGTTCATTTTGGGGGAGAAAGAGCCTGGGAGCCCTGTTATTTCAGTTCCCCAGACATTGACTATGCCATATATATTCAGCTCACAGGGTGAGGCTCTGGTATCAGTCCTGCTCAGATATATAAAGGTTTGTTCGAGATCTTGCCTTTGGTGAAACAAGAGATGCTGTAGGAACTGGTGACTGTCACTCTGGTCGCTTGACACCTTCCTGCCTAGGTCCTTGCTATGTTACCCCAGCTGGTTCTGACCTTCATGTTTGTTCTTGTCTCTTCTGTTGCCCCAGCCAGTAATTTGTGGTGGTGGTGGTGCTGCTACCCTCTGCTTGCAGGCTTCTATCACAGCTGGTTAGTGACAGTATTATATTATACTTGCCTTTACCCATATTGAGTAGAGGGAAGTTTTATGCAGTTAGTCCTGCTGACTGACTCCAGATTGCCAATACAACACAAGTCAAGGGAAGTAGACATGCAAAACCACTGGGAATTTTATTTTGCTTCTAGGCAAAGTACAAAGTTATCCCTGTAATCCATTCTTTAAATTATCTGCACCAAGTAGAAATGCTCTGAGTTTAAGCAATTAGATAGGTCCCTTTATCTGATTATTTTTGTTTGGAGAGTCTCTTGTATCACTTGTTTTTGCTGTTTGAGTTTTATGATAAAAGCTGTCTAGCTAAGAAAGCAAAGCAGTGATACATAAAATGCTAAATTGCTCTCCTTTCCATCAAAAGATGAAGAACACCAGAATGATGAAAAATACTAGTGTTACCATATCAGGCCTCTTGAATTTTCTAGGCTGGAGCTGCAGTTGATAATTCATTGAAAACACACACACACCACAGGAGGTTGTTTGTAGTTTAAATGTAAAACTATTTATGGAACGTGAGCTATCTGCAGTCTGTTCACCAGCTTATAATTTTGCCGAGTCTGCCACTTACCGTGAATTGTTTCTGCCTTTACCAGGATTTCAGGATCATAGACTGAAGGTCATGCTGTTTAAGTAAAATTAAGTTTGGGTTTATTTTTCCCCCTCTCCCAAAAACAACTGTATTCTGAGTAGGCTGTATGGTCCAAATTAAGTTAACACAATCCTATAATTTTGAGACAGTGGCTAAAGTCACAACTGTACATTTGACTTCAGCCCTGCAAAGTCTGACCCAAAACTGACAGCTGTTGTATGGACATGCACTGACGGAGAACACCATGAGTGTTTTAAGGACATGTGATGCAGTTAGATTGTTAAAGTTACTGAAGTCTCACTCTGGTCAGCGCTCAGATGGGAGACAGCCAGGGAGCCCCATATAACCTGGTCTTCCCACTAAGAGCAGGATGCAAACACAATGAAAATAATTGTTTCTAACAAAACTTGGAAAGTGTATTTTCCAACAATAGAATAGCCCTATTCAGACGTTATTATAGCTGGTAGAAGTTACTATGTGAGCTTGGATGGGGCTTCCCCTAATGCTTCACCAATGGATCTCTGCACTGGGGAGGCTTCCATATGATTTGGAATCCTGCGTAATTGATATCCTGGATGACAGTACGACTATAGGAGTGAAGGCTGTCCTGCTGAAAGCATTCATGGATGCCTTTGGATGGAGCTATGGGGTGATGCAATGTTGGGGGTGGGAATATTCGGCACAGCCACATCCCGCCTCACGTGGTGAATTTTACCTGTTAGAATAATGCCTGAATAGAACAGGCTTCTCAAATTAAGCTGATGGACACCAAGAAGAGCATAACAAACGAAGTGCATTGTTTTCTGTAAAGGCCAAAATATCTTTAGATTTGACTTCTATGTGACAGAAATGGTTACGAGTTTCAGAAAACCTTCTTCTTTTTTTTAGCAGAGGCCTGGGGTGGTGATGGTGGTTTCTTCTTTATTGGATGTCAAAATATATTTATATGGAATGTTTTCTATACATCCTTAAACCCTCAGGGGATGTTTCTACTTCAGAAAACCTCCATATAACAGATCTTTACCTGCTGTCCAGCCATGCCTTTTGGACTTCATGCTTCTTGCAACCTCCTTTACCCGGGCATAAAAGTTACTGAAGCAAGGCTCCTACTGTCTGTTATGAGGGATGGCAGTATGGAAGACGTGTAATAAATCCGGAAAGAAACATACCCATAAATAACCACTTCCAGTGGCCTGCTCAGAACTGAACCCTTTTCTGGAAAAACAGATATGTTTATGAGCACTGTGTGTGTTCAGAAGCAGTAAAGAATTTGTGGCCTGCCTTTTATGTATTTCTCTTACCTTGTTTATTGCTGAGAATTGTGGCTGTATTATTTATTCATTTTATTTATTTCTTACATTTATATCCCACCTTTCGTCCAAGGAGCCCAAGGCAGCGTACATGGTCCTCCTTCACTCCATTTTATCCTTGCGACAACTCGGATAGTCAGTGACTGACCCAAAGTCATCCAATGAGCTTCACAGCAGAGTGGGGACTAGAACCCAGGTCTCCCTAATCTAACACTCTAAAACTATACCAGTCCTATAGTCCAATACTCTAACTAATACACCACATTGACTCTCAAGTGTCCCTATTTACATTTAACCAGTCACATTCCCAATTTTGGGGTACCTGTTCCTGGAGAAAAATAATAATAATAATAATTGTCCCAGTTTTGCTCTTTGTGGAGCCTTTTGTTAAAGCCTTTTATAAATTTTGTTAATATGAGTTGCTAGAGTTGCCATTCATCAGGTTGCATTCCCTTTTCCCATGGGAGCTTTCTCACAATTACAATCCCTTAGATAGAAGTGTGTGTGTGTGTGTACAGACAAGCTTAGGCGCACACACACGCACACACACTTAAATCAATTGAGAAGAAGGGGGATGCATCTTGTTTCTAGTGTACATGCATGCAAATATATTTGTACAAACACTAAGGCACACATGTCATGTCATGCAAAGCCTGCCGTTTCACATGTTACAACTGGTGAACTGTGTAATTTGTAGTGGAAGCAGCAGAGGCAGTCATCTGTGGTGTGCAAGTAGAGGTACATCATGTACACAAGGGTGTTCCTGTGTTTATCCATGAAAGGTTTGAGGGTATGCATTTGGTGACTGCCTAGCTTCATGAGGCCCTTTTCAAAATGCCTTTTGTGTAGCTACTATTCAAAGACCTGCAGTTAAATGAAAAATGAACCTGTTTTTTGTCTGCTATTGAAAGACTGACATTTGGTATATGTTGTGGTAGTGTACCGGACGTTGGAGGTGGTGGTGGGGATATTTTTGTACTTGATAAATGAGCTGGCTTTGATATAATTGTCTTGAAATAAGCTCCAAGTGTAGAAGCATCGTAAAGTAGTTAGCACATTATCCGCTAAACCATGATGACACACAAGTGTCAAAGGCACTTGATAGTAAATCAGTGTTTATAGGGTGACACTGCACAGTTATTGTTCCCAAGGCTAGTGATATTGCTTTCTTTCATATCTGGTGGCAGCATTCATCAAAGGCTATTTACTCGTCCAACTGTGGAATGGCACTGCAGTCAACAAAGGACAGAATTGCTTGTCCTCCATAGGGGAATTGGCAATCCAATTTCAATGTGAACGTAGGTAGGTAGATGATGGACTGATTGCAGGTGCCAGTTCAGACTGCACACCCTTCTACTGCCCACTGAGTGAGACACCCTCACCTCCACCTGGCATTTTGTCTGTATTTCAGGCTCCAGTTCATTCTGCAGGTGCAGATATTATCTGTCCTTCCATAGCTGACCTGTATAACCTGTGACCCACCAAGCTGCATTCAACTCACCAGCTATGTGATGCTTTGCTTTCACCAGCAGTGTTGAAGAAAGGAAGTCCTCCCATCCTTCTTGGCAGTGGTTAAACTATGTGAAGCTAATAAGGCCTCTGATGCTTTTGTAAATGTGTGATTTACTCCAGGCCAAACTACATGAGATGCTACACACAGTATTAGGAAACCCATCAGTTTTGGTTCCCCCACCCCCAGCCCAAATAAATAAATAAGAAGGGGACAATTTTCATTGGGACTGGCAACTCATGGGGGGGGGGAAGTCTAACACTTTCCTCCTCAGCTTCGATACTGATGAAAATCAAACCCACATGTTGTTATTAGCCCCACCCTCACCCCAAGTCTCTCATTGGCACCAGTGGGAGCTTTTATTTTTAAGTCTAATAGAAGTGCTGAGGGGAGGGGGGTGTTCATTGAAACTACAGCAAAGGTGGAAACCTCTCCATGTGCTATGGTCCTGATTAAAGTCACCCCCTCCCCCTGTCATGGGCATGCTATTATTTAAAAAACAACAACTCTGATGAGTTCCTAACAATGTGTTTATGTCACATCCAGTTTGGCCCTTAGTTACAATGCCTGTACCTGCAGGAGACTGATGTACACATTAATTCAGTGTGACTGTAATTAGATTTTGTAGATGTTGTTTAACAAAAGGATGATTTTAGTTACTTCATGCAGGGAATGCTATTCCAAATACACAGAAAATGTGTAAACGATGGGGGGGGGGCTTTTTGAGAATTAATTTCTTAAAAATATGTTATTTCCATACAACAAGATATTTCCATCTCTTACTTCAAACTAGTTACTGGCACATTAAGTTGCAACCATGGCTGTCATGTCCTTAAATGCTGTTCTTGCCTTATTATGTCCTTTGCCACATCTCCAGCTTTGTATACCTAGCTGTCTTCCTGGCCGTACTTGAAGAAGAATTTAATTCCGTTAAAAATACCAAAGGCAAAATCACTGTCTCTCTGTCTCTCTGGTCATGGAAGGTGTGAGTTTTTCTACAGGGTTCTGGCTTGTTGTTAATCAGGAACTTGGCTTAGTTTTTTAAGGAATATTCAGACTTTGACTGTCCTGTTGCTGAAAAGATGTCCTTGCCAGAAACATAATGAAGTTAGCTACCAGATGTGTATGTGGGGAACTGTTTGGAGAGAAAGAGAGACAGAGAGGAGCGTAGAGGTCCCTGATTCAAACCTTGCCCTGACCATCCATGACTGAAGCAGGTCTCCTTAGGCAAGCCACTCTCTTCCAGCCTCGGCCCCCTCATCCGAAATAAGGGAGTGGCAAGGTTGTAAGAACAACTGAGAAAATGTACATGTAGGGTGCTACTTTGGCACTCGGAAGTACTGTATAAATGCCAAGGATGACTGGAAGTGTGTCTCTGATGCTTTTTCCTGCTAGCCTTGGAACGGGCTAGCGGTTGGAATAAACAGAAGACAGGATGATGGCTACTGATATTGGGGGTGGAGCTAGAAGCCTTGAGATCAGCTTGAGACTGGAGAAAGTCCACAGTCAAGAATCTGCCTGAGAGTTGCCCTGCAAGCTCACCTGAGGCTGCTTGAGCTTCCTTGCTCTCTTTTGCTCCAGCATCCCATCAGCCTTTGCAAAAGGAAGCAGGAAGAAGCTGTTGGTAGACTGGTCAACAGTTCCTTCCTTTCGATTTTGTTGGTTGAAGAATTGCCTGCCCCTCCCAGAATTGCCTGGGACACAGCTATAGCCTTGAAAGGGGGGAATCCGAGTGAGGATTTCCCCTTCCCCCATTCCAGCTGTGGTGGAAAGCTCTATGGCCCTGTTCCTGAGCTTGGAAGAGGGCTGGGGAGTTAGAAAAGGGAGGTGGGTGGATGGGCTGGAGAAGGAGAGACATGGATCCACTAGGATCCATGAGCCTCTCTGTCACATGTCTCACCCACTGAGAGGGAAGGATGCTAGAAAGGCCAAGAGGTCATTTAGCTTTTTAAAATTTTATTAAGGTAGAACAAGAGGTGTCTTTGTCTCTTGTCTTTCTACCTGCCCTGCCTGCAGGGCTTTGGGTGGGTGGAGAGCTCTGCTCTCAGAGCCCTCCATATAAATAATGGCAGTCCTCTTGGGTTGTGCTGTTCGGTTCCTATGCTCACCTGGGAGTAAGCCCCACTGAACTTAAAAGGATGTACTTCTGAGTGCACATATCTAGCATTGCACTGTTAAGCCTTTTCCCTACATATATAGAAAAAGGCCTGCAGCTATTAAAAACCTTGCTGAGTAAGAATCGGCATGACTTCTGCAAAGAAAGAGGTCTTGCCTCACCATAGAAACCTTTGAGGATGTCAACAAGCATGCAAATAGGAGCGCTTCTTCTTCACACAATGCGTAATTAACTTATGGGAGTCATTGTGTTAGCAGCACAGAGTGGGGGATGGGATATGACAGCAATAACTATGCAAAGGCTGGATTGGGTTATAAATAGCCACGTTTATTCCTTACAGCTCAGAGTTTGCCATAGCATAGGGGAAGGATCCAATCATCAGATAGCTCGACTGTGGACCAACACACCCCCATCCCAGTCTGTGATAATGTAGATGGGAGAAGCAGGAGTCTTGGGCCTACCATGGCATAAACCAATAATGTGCCCCCACCCACACACTGGGTGTGTGGCAGGTGTGCCAGCCCTCATGCTGGGCTGGGCCTTGAAGGCACCCCCAAGATCCCTCATAGGGATTCCCCCCATAGGTAGCAATGAAGCCACCCCCACCTGATCCTACCAATGGATCCAGCCCAGTACCTCCACCACGTGCCAGGCAAAATTGTGACAGAAATAGAGAACTGTGCAACAGTGTCAAAGAAACAGATGTGCCAAAACATAGCAGAATGTTTTTAAAGCATTTGGATAGTGTTACTATGAGGAAGACACAACATCCACATTACTGGGGTCAACACATGTGGTAATATTTCTTCCCAGCCATGTTAACTGGTGGGTAACTGTCACTTATCAAGGTGACAGTGCAAACTTATTATGGGAAGTTGGCAAGAGAAGACAAGTTTGACTTCTATGGCAAGGAGCAACTATGATCTCGTAAGCTAAGCAGAGTCAGCCTTGGTTAGTATTTGGATGGGAGACTGCCTGGGAATCAGGCTTCCTGCATTGAGCAGGGGGTTGGACTTGATGGTCTTGTAGGCCCCTTCCAACCCTATGATTCTATTCTGTTCTGTTCTGTTCTGTTCTATTCTATTCAGATGAAACATCTGAATAATTTAAAGGGAAGCCAAACATTTTTGATAGACTTAGGGCACAATCCTGTGGCCTCTAGACAGTGGCTAGATGGCCATAGGATTGGTCGGTTCCCAGGGAACCGCCTCCTTCTCATCCCCTCCCCTGCTGCCTCGTGGGCAGCACAGATCACAGTCCAGAGGGGGGCAAAAGGGAGTGTTCCCAGGGGCGGGGCGAAGAGTGCAGAAGTGCCACTACGACACTTCCTATGTGTCGTCCGGCCTCCCCACCCCGCGCTTCAATGTCCCACAGCAAGACAGCCGAAATCGGCCATCTGGCCATGAATGCAGGGTGGCTGGAGTGCAGAGGAGATTATCCCCTCTGCGCTCCTCCCACCCTGCATTGGATAGGTAGTTGCCTCCGAGTTTGTAGGTGGCCGCCTATGACCATAGGATTGCTCCCTTAGCAAACATTTCCTGGGTTTTATTTTTTCTCTCTGAACACTTTAAATACTGTAGAATGACTATATCATCGCTATATATTAATGATGTTCTTCTTAAGTTAGGGAAACAATGTAACAGTGTACCAAAAAATGAAAGCACGCATTTTCATTACCTTACTGAGAGCCAAACTGCTGGTTGCATACAGTTAATAGGTTTGCTTCCTCTGCAAAAGCTGTGTTTCTCCCTGTGTGGGAAAAGATACAGGACCTTTGTAACTTTTCCTCCATGGGTGAGAAAGCAGCTTGAGGGTGCAAAGCAGTAATAGAGATTTTGTAGTAATAGCATTAGCAATAGTAATACTTGGAGACAGAATGCACAGCTGCATATAGCATGCAATTTGGTTCTCACACTATCCACCTTGTAAGCTGTCCCCAGGCAATAAAACAAGAAGAGCCCACATGCATGCCTTGTGGCTAAGCTTCACTTTGTCCTTCAACTGTGTGCTGCGTCTACTCCACAGTTATTCTCCAATCCAGTCTCCCTCTCTCATCTTGCTTAGAATCGCAGACCACAGACAAATTACATTCCTGCAATTTCTCCAATCTAATGGTTTACCATGGAAACCTAGATATTATCATCTTATTGAGGGCTTTGATAATTTAATCATTCCACAAATGATTCATCTTCAAGAGACAATTGTCACAATTAATTCTTTGCAGGGAAATGGCAACTGAAAATCCAGCAGTCTCTCTGACTGTGTTGGGCTTGTCATTTACTTTGACTGAAGAGCAAAGTGGCCCTCAAGCACTCATCCCAAATAATTGCAAGGGCTGGGGGGAAATGGGTAAGAAATGATTATCAAGTCTTCTTTGCATATTTCTACTGAGAGCCTGAAAGGGAGGAAGTGTTGTGCTTGAAGGGTGGATTATGAGACCTGTTTACAGACCTGAGCTAGGGAGGAAGAATGCTTTCTTTCTGCTCTTTCAAAACAGAAGCCCAAGTTGGAACTAGATGCTATGCTGCTGCTGCTCCTGCTGTTGCTACAAACAGCTTCCCTACATCTCCCTTTATTCTTTCGTCTGATAATGTCTAATAATAACTTAAGGCATGGCTGAGAAATTCACTCTGTGCCAAGTTGTTGTTGTTGTTTTACAAATTTTCCTAATTTGTACCTTCCTGACCCAAACACAATTTGAGATCAGAAATCTCCAAGCTTTCATCATTTCCAGTCTTGCAATGTGTTCTGCGAAACAACCTAACAAACAAAAAGTATCCGTTAACAGGCAAACGTTGAAAAATGCACTGAGCAAACTGTGTACATCTCTAAAATGTGCACAAAAACACTTTAGTCAGTGGGTCCGTGCATACAAAAATGAGTACATTTGAAAAATGTGCACAAAATATGTACACATTTCTGAGCCTAAGGAGAAAAAAAAAAATCATATGGCACTGGGACGGAATGCGCATGGCTGTGGAAAAACAAGAACCTCAGTGGGATCAAGCTAGACAGATCTCCCCATCCCAACTAATAACGTAAAACAGATGGCACAATGAGGAGTCACTTTGCTAAGAGCTTCCTTGCCTCCTCTTGGCTTCTTTGGGTGCCATTTGCAGCTGTAGGGAAGCTTATAGGGTGTTGATACTGTTTGTCAGTGTTGCTAGATGTTACCAGGTGAAAGAGTAGAAGGAGGTATCGGGCGGTTTTCAGCAGCATCTGTGCATCTCCCATAACTGCTCATTCCAGCCTTGGAATTAGGATTCAGTGTTGTTGGATTTGTGCCTGAAATCCACAGGCCCTTGCATGCAGAAGGAGCTGAAATATCCCCAAATGCTCAGCCATGGAGCAGAATCTTTGGTGTTGGGTTTGGAACTGGAGGGGGGTGGGCACATGGTAAAGGACGCTCAGAAAAGGGAGTTCATGTTAAAAATTAAATTGAAAATGGAGCTATAAAGTGTGAAGCGGTGTTAGAGAAGAGCTCAGTGTGTACACAAATGACAGTGCGAGTTTGGGTGTAATTACTAGTTTGGAAATTGCAATCATGCATAAAAATCAATGCAGTATTGTAAATAAAGCCATCAAGTTACTAGCCCATGAATAATTTTAGATAGACAGGCATGTTTTTTAGCCTGCTGGAGGCTGGCAGAGGAGGGACAGAGAGCTCTGCCCTTTGTCCAACAGTGATGGGTACCACAGAGGGGGGTATCTCTCACCTGGCAGTTCCTCACTTGCCTGCATACAATTCCTTCTTGCCTATGGCTAAAAGAGTGCTTTAAAAAACATGGTGCTGAATTAACAGCGTTTTAATATTGGCTCTTAAAAGGGCATAAAGCACATGTATGCTCCTACACTAGTGACCCTCCAGATGTTGTTGGAGCCCAGTTCCCATCAGCTCTTGCCAACATGGCCAGTGGTCAGGGATGATGGGAGTTGTAGTCCAAATGAAAACCTCTGCAGGCTTCCGGTTCCCCATCCTTTGTCCTATACAAACACCTTTGAAATGAAAGGGGTTTGCACAGGTGTATGCCATGATGCTGTGGCAATCGTATAGCGCATGCTGTGCATGCAGAAGGTCCCAGATTCATTAAAAGCAGGGCTGGGAAAGACCTCAGGCTGACAGCAGCTCTTCATGGACTCGGGCAGTGTCGCAATACTGAGCTAGATGGGCCAATGGTCTGGTTCAGCGTGAAGCAATTTAATATGTCCAGGATGTGGTGAATTGTGCCCCAAGCCAGATAAATATGGAATTATATATTTGCATGTTTCTTCCAAACAGTGTGCAAAAATAAAATGCCTCCTGGAGAGTGAAGATAATATCCCTTCTGAACGTCTCTAATAACCTGCTTAGTGTGCAATATATCATTGTAATTATCAAACAGACAGAAGTGAATGCCATAAGCACCTATCTTTGGTGCCCCCATGCTTCACTACGTCTCATAAGCTTGTCTTGTAAACGCTAATTAAAAATATATTGCAATAAAGAGCGACATAACTCAAGGCTAACGAGTTCCTGTTAATTTCACTTCCTGTTTATGATGGAGCTGCTGGAAACACAGTGTTATCTATAAGCCATAAGAACTATTCTAGTATGGGAACTCTCAGTCCTTTGAAAACTGCTACACTACTGAGAAGGAACGTTATTGATAAGTAGCAAAATGGCCATCAATATGGCTGCGGGTATTCGCCAGATTGATGCCATAACTACCTTTCACTTCACACTGGTCTCCCCCCCCGAACTTTTCAACTACTTCCAATTTATCCTTCCCATTTTCAAGGACCCTAAGGAGACTTATTGCTGAGGCTGGGAAGTAGCTTTAGTGCGCTACCTGGGACTATGGTGCTTATGCCATAGAACCCTCTCTAGGCGCACAAGGGAATAGGGGAATTTAAACAGCAACCCCTGTGGTGGTTGGTAGGCTTTATGGAGCATCTGTATTGGCTGTATAAATACTAGGACCCTGGCCTTCTGTCCTTAATGGGGGAATCGAACTATAGCTTCTTGTGACCCTGTTCCAGCAACTGACCTTCAGTTTCATGGACTGGAGAACATAACTTAGGGTTCCATGGGCTGGAAAACGGGTCTCGTTTGGGTTAGGACCATTGGGAACAGGCTGGGTCTTATGCCCATCTGCATCACTCACCCTCCCCCAAATATGTAGCTGACATGCCAAACACAGGCCAACATTGCCTTGAAGGGGCAGAAGTGTTGCATTTGATTTGGCCCTACACAGGTAAGGGGGGGGGCAGTGTGTCTATGTGTCTGTAATGTGCTGCAACACCTCGCCTCTTCCTCTCCTGTAGGGATCCTGTCAGCATCCATGCTGGGATTCCTACAAAACAGGAGGGTCCAGTACAATGGAAGCCTAATGTGACCAAGACATGGCTGGCAACTGGCTCTCCATATACGAATAGTATGGATGGGCAAAAGGAAGCTTAATTTTTTGCACACTTGCCCACACTATCTGTAGATCAGAACACAGGGTGCACTGAATTTCCACATCAATTCATTTGGAGGGCTGAGTAATTTAGTTTGGAAACCAAAGGTTCAAATTTATTAACTATGGCATCATTTACTCAAAGCGATTAACAATTAATAGCTAGAGTTAAATTTTATATTCCAAAATGAGCTGGTTATAAACAAAATCTTCTTCTTAGTCATGAACACTTTCCTTTGCTAAAATACCATCCTTTGAGAATCTGTGCCTGGCCTCAGGTAAATAAACAGGAATCTTGTTCTTCCGTATTTTGCAATCTAGGGACTAGATTGTCTGGAGGATTCATTTGTGACTGGAGGAGAATGAATCTGTTTGTTGCATTTATATCCCGCCTTTTTTCCTCTTGCAAGGAACCCAAGGTGGCTTACATTATCCCCCTCCTCTCCGTTTTATCCTCACAACAACAACCCTGTGAGGTAGGTTGGGCTGAGACTCTGTGACTGGCCCAAAGTCACCCAGTGAGCTTCCATGGCCAAGTGGGGCTAGAACCCGGATCTCCCAGCTCCCAGTCCGTCACTCGCTCTCACCACTACACTACACTGGTCTCCTACTAAATTGCCATCATCTATGGATCTGGAGCAAAATATTGATTTGTTAATTAAAGCAAAGTTTGTTGGGGTATGGCAGTACTATTGGTCACTTTTTAGGGTAGATTTCATTTATTGCATATTTCTGTTTGGATTATGTCTTCTGCAAATTCATTAAAAAAAACCCTTTGTTATTTTAGGTAGCAATTATGAAACATAAACAGCATATTGTCTAAAAGTGCATTGTAATCATGTCAGGTTTTGTACGTGTTTAGGAGAAATGTGCTAGTGCCCCAAAGGCCTCCTGTGTATGCCTCCTGTGTATGCCTGTGTATGCCTGTGTATGTTTGTAGGAAAGGCCCAGTGCCAATCCCCAAGGAAGTCTTTCTGGGTTATGTTTTATATTATCCACTCAGTGTTATAATAATTGGAATGTTTTTATGCTGTTCCAGTTGCTAGGAATTATTATTTCAATTGCTGTTGCTGTCATAGTTGAAATGCCAGCATAATGAAGCTATGCAGTGGGTTCCAGTTGCTGTCTTTGAAAGCGCTAATGAAGACAGAAGTACTTAGGCCTTGCACTGGATTACTCAGTCCTGTCTGTTACATTTTTGCTCTCTTACATTTTGAGATGAAAAGGTGGTGAGTAGCTAGTTTGTAAAGTCAGTGGATTGCTGCGATGCTGCACTTGTGTTTTCAGCTTTAATTCATGAACATTGGCAATCCACGTCGGGTGCATTTTCTGTACATTAAAGGTATCGCCTCTTAGACGTCCGGGTAGCCATGGCAACTGTTGAAACCTTGATTCCCCGCCCCCCACATTAATTTTCCTCTAAACTCAGACTGACCCTACCTCTAGGAATTGCGTCTTGAGAATGTCTACACGGCTTTGATCTGCACTTCAGTTTGAGATACTTCAGCCTTTTACCCAACCCCCCCCCCCCCGCAAACCCTCTTTTCAGTTTACCTCTGCTAGCATTTCTGCTCATTTCTGTTGACCAAGTAAAGTTTTTAGAGTTGGGGAATGGGATGCACAAGTACAGTGATTTTATCATTGCCTGTTGCATAATAATAATATTGAGTGATCAAAAATAGCCCAAAAAATTGCTTTTGGCTTACTCCTAATCTTGCAGAAAGTAGATCTCATACCTTCTGCAGAAAGATCCTTCTGAAAAAGCAGCCAGAAATATTTGGTTGTACACTTTAGTGTGGGCAAATTATGGAAACATTTTTGACACTTATGAATATGGGATTGAAGAAAATGTTATATTTTCTTAGTCACTGTTGCTGTATATCTAACAAGACAATTAATGTTCAAGAATTTTTATTCTGTTTTTCTTGCATGCAAATTAAAGTGATTAAGGGCACAATCCAGTTCATATAGGCAGCTACCTCCGAACTCGGAGGCGACCGCCTATCCAATGCAGGGCAGGAGAAGCATGGAGGGGATAATTCCCTCTACGCTTCTCCTGCTGTCTAGCCACGAGGGGGCAGAGCAGGGGAGGAGGCTGCTGTACGACACATTGGATGTGTTGTACAGGCATTTCCGCCCTCCCTGCCCCAGAACAGCCTCTGGGAATGCCCCTTTTCAGCTGCTCCATGCTCCTCTTGCGAGTGTGGAGGACAGGGCTGTTCTTCACTGCCTCCAAGGCAGCGTGGCAGTGTGTGGAGGTCATTTCTCCGGGAACCAACCTTGGAGTGCAGTCTCCGAGGTCAATTCCTGGAAAACCAGATATCCTGTTGCCGTCTAGCCACTGACTAGCAGCCATAGGATTGTTCACTCCAAATACAAATATCAAAATAATCAAGATCTCCATCTGTCACTTAAAATGTTGACAGCTGTGATCACATGGGTTGTCCTGTAAGTGTGTCCAGAAGCTTCAACAAGTGCACAGTGCTGGAACCTGTGCAATGTGGCTATAATATAGCCCCAGTTTTTCAAGGTATGCATTCGAAAGCTTGCTTCAGTTTTAATTGTTTGAAGCCCTGTATCTGAGTCCAGATTAACTAAGTAGTCCCTGATCTGAAATGCCCCACTGGAAGAGGTGTCTTCTGATGAGGCTAGGAACAGGGCTTTTTCAGTAATTGCCCCAGTTTTATGGAATTCTCTCATCAGCTATGGTTACACATGCCTAATGCTGTTAGAATTTGGTAAGAAGCTCATTGCTGACCATTTTGGAGAAGACTTTTAATGTGTAACTCACTACTGGAAAGTGGTTACTGTAAATACTTTGATAGTCTTTCAGTATAACTGATTTTATACTGTTTATTTTTTTCTGTTGCTCATCACTGTGCTCTTTATTAAGAAAAAGTGTCATATGTCGATTATGACTGCAATTCATCATCTCATTTAAAAGTATATGGAAGACGTCTTTATCATTGTTCATTTATAATTTCCCAGTGCTGTTCTTTAGCCACAGCAATAGGGCCACATCACGTTTATGCTTGACAAGTCTGTTTACATTCTATATTCCAATGCCATTGTTCAAATTTGCTCTAATTCCTGCTGGTTCATGTAGACAAGATTTGGGTAGTAAGTCAACAACATCTACAACAACAAAAGCTAGAAAAACAGCATAGACTTGAAAGGGTAATACACATTGGTGTACCAGTAAGGTATACACATATTTCCTTGGCTTTAGGAGTTAATTTTACGTGAAAAATAAACATCTCTGACATTTCAGAACTCCATGAGATCTTAATTAAGGACTATATGTAAGGATGTGGAGGAATTCCCCCTGAGAAATTTTGCTAGCCTTATCAAAACTCTTTTTGTTGCTGTCTTAGAAGTTTCACCTGAGTAGGGATCCCTAACTGTGCTGCAACTGCTTTAAGTGAAATTTGCTGGTGACAGTTCCATGCTTGATCCATGTTGACAATACATGGTACAACATGCATGTAACACCCGATTTCTCTACCCATTTGTTCCTTAAATTTTGTTCATATAGACTTACTACTTACTGATAGAAAGATACAACTCAAAAAATACCCATGGGACAAAGGTTGGTCCAACAGCTCTACCATATACTATGGATGGATGAATGTGTCAAGTCAATTTCTGTTTCTCTCTGGTTTGGCATTTTTCCAATGTTAAATTTGTTTGTTCCATTTCCACATGAGTTTGTGGGGTTGTTTTTGTTTTAGATTTAGATATACGTATATATGCAGTTTGGGTGCATTTCTCCTAATACATGCATTTTGGTATGCATTTTGCCTAATATACCCATTCTTTGGAAGCAATTTCCCCTAATATGCATTTTATATGCTATTTTCACAAATATACACATTTTTGTGCACACTTTCCCCTAATATGCACATTTTGGTATGCATTTTTTGATTGGAGAGTTACATCAGGAAATTCTGAGAAGTACGAATACCAAAGGATAACTGCATTTTGGTTCACATATTAATTCAGGAAGTGTAAGTTAGGTCATGTCAATAAATTTCTCCCCCATCCTTGCTACATACTTCAAATAATTAGGCGGTTCTCTAATCATATTAATTATGGGTTGTTGTTGTTTTTAGCAAAAAGCCTACTAGTTTTGATAGGAGAGTTTAGGAAATAATTAAAACGCAACTGCTATGGGTGGTGTAAGGTATGGCCCAGCTCTGGATTTTATTTTATTTTTTTAAAAAAACAACAGCATGTATTTATTATTGACATAAAACACTTTTACCCTTCCTTTCCATCAAAACGTCCAATATTGCCTGTCCTTTTTTTGGTGGGGGGGGGGGATTGGGCACATATCCACAGCATCCACACCTCATCTCACCACATTACAAATAGAGGGCGTGATATTGATGGGCACCATCCCAGTATTGATCCTGTCTGCAGCCATTTAGCATCACCATTTTTATAGCATTCAGTGGGTGGAGACCATTCACTGCAGCCTTGGGTTTCTGTATAGCACAGAAGTAATTTGCCCACCACAGCATTTCAAATGCTGGAGAGTGAACAGCTGGTTTCAGTATTGCCAAGAAAACAACAACACACATGCTGGCAAAGGAGGTCTCTGGAGAAATACCCAGAAGGCAGGACATGAGAAACAGTACCTTGACATTTTTCATCCAGTGTGGTACAATACAGAATGATGCAAATGTTAGCTACACCCCTAGGGCAGAACACGCCACTGTCAAGATATTTCATGTATTGACCTGCTATTCCAGTGATGCCCCCCCCCCCCAGCAATTATTGTTATGTGACCCAGAAGACTTAACTGCTCATAAAATTTGTTGGTGTGCATTTGAATAAATAGGTAGGATACATATTAGAAGATGTCAACTGTTTTTGTGCTGTGCCCAATGCTACATTGGTGCAAAAATGGTTTTGTCCCCTACTAGATTTCAAATAATCCACAGCTTGACAGAGCCCGAAGGCTGATATGAGCCATAAGTGGAACAAGAGTTGGAGGGAGAGAGGTAGCACATGCATTTTTCTTAATGCTCTCACCGCTCATATATCTGGTCCAATATTACCTTGAGAATTTTTATTTATTTACTTGATTTATATCCCACCGTATCTGACAAAGAGCCCAGCACAGCTAACAACCTATGTGAAACATAATGACCCATGTGGTCCAAATGAATAGAATCCAAAACAAACACAGACTTGCTCTGGGTGAAAATCTAGGTCAGCAAGCCAGCTTCAGTAGTCAAGTAAGTATTGGGAGCTCTTAGGAACATCCAGAAGCTTTGCTAGCTAGTCTAAGACATCTGAGACAGGCGGGAAGCATTGCTATCTCCTCCGTACCTGTAATGCTCAGGCATGCTCACATTGGGATGTTCCCTGCCTCTGTTTCACATCATTGGCCCTCTTCATCAGTGTCCCCCAAAGCAGACATGTGGCCTGCTTGCTTGCTCTTATTCAAACCACAGGATGTTTCTAGCAGTGTTGAGTTGGTGCAGTGCAGCTGCAGCATCAAAGGATGTGACCCACTGAGGTAGCTTAGGTTGTGAGAGTTAGTGAGTGGTCCAAGCACACTCAGTGAGCTTCATATTTGAGTGGGGAATTGAACCTGGGTTTTGCCAGCCTTAGTCCAACAATCTAACCCAGGGGTACACAGCCCCCCCCCCCATGTTTTGGACTATTTTATTGCTTTATTTCTTAAATGTATAACTCAGGCTTCATCTACAAGGGCTCCCAGGATGGTGCACACAATACTAAAAACAAACAAATTTGATACAAAAACCATACGATTCCACATTGAAAGACTAGTTGAAATGACAGCCCTTCAACCAGCAAGCCAAACAAAAACACAGTGATCAATTCAGTTTAAAAATGAATTAAATTTTAAATTCTAACTTTCATGGGGCAGTATCCTATTGTGCCTGTGTGTTAGGAGAAGCTACTGCTTACGCAACAGAGATTTAGCACTTCATAAAGGAAGCGGAAACGGGCAGAAATGCTAATTTCCAGAAAGGGCAGGTCAGCAGAGTTTGCAAAAAAGGGAGCTCGGCTGACCTGTCCCGATCCAGAAACTAGCGTTTCCACCCATTGCAGGGCTTGCTTTATGAGGTGCTAAGGCCCCGTTGCACAAGAAGGCCTCCTGTCTTCCTGTGCAGTAAACACTGTTCTGTAACTGTTATGATCCCAGTAACATAATCAGGGGTTGCTCAGGAGCCCAGTTGGATCCTTAAAATATCAAAATGTGTAAAAAAAACATTTTAATTTGGCGCCCAAAATAACAAAATTGGGGCCAACTGTATCTCCTTTGGGAGGGGATTCCAAAGTCAAGACACCATCACCAAGAAGGCCATGATGGCTGGGGCTGGAGGGAGTTGTAGTACAAAACATTTGCAGGGCACTAGGTTGCTTACCTCTGCTGTAACCACTGTACCACACTGGCTGTAATATATTTTGGCTTGCCTGGTGCTTGATAGCTCTATCTCAGGCAGGCAGCAAAATCAGGATATTATAGCGAACCCCTGGTGGACTGCCAAACATGACTGATGGGCCACGTTCAGCTTCGTTGGTTGGTACTAGTGTAGGCTTGGCCTGTAACTACCAGATGTATCAGCTGACTATGTGCTTATGCAAACACCAGGTCAGCTTTTCCCAACCGGTGCCCTCCAGATGCTTTGGACTACAACTCCCAACATTCCTGACCATTGGCCATGCTGGCTGGGGCCGATAGGAATTGAAGTCCAAAACATCTGGAGGGCACCAGGTTTCAGAAGGCTGACTTAGCTATCTGTGGATCTTTAACACTGCTGGTACCTATAACTAATCTCTTAAATCCATCTTTAACTTAGTTAGACATACACGTATAAGCTAACTGTTCCTTTTTGTTTTAATGGGATGTGCGGGAAGGTAAAATAACCCATCCTGTACTGTTCTGTTATGATCCCAATAACCCTGACTGCACTGTCACATTTTTCACTTTTCTACTCGAGTGATCATAAATTTGTGGTCACTGATCCGTTGGAGTGTGTACAGTAAGCTGTACAAGGACATTTTAATTCCCCTCTTGTCCTTTTAGTTATCCTTTGCTCTTCTTAAATGTCCTGCTAAAACAGGTCCTTTTTGCCATTATCTGACCAGCATAACGGAGGGGAGGGGAATGTAAGAGCTTCTGAAATCTTAATACTGGGATTTATATGGAGAAGTGGCTTGGGCCTAGGTGAGGCATTTACCACCTCAAATGTATGTTGAATGTTTCTGCAGTCACTTATAGCACGAGAAAGGTTATCCCAGACTCTGTGCCACTGCTGGTTATTAATATGCATATAGCATAGAAGAGATATGAAGCATTTTGGGATAAATGAAAATCCTTCAATGATCAAATAATAGGAAACTTAAAGCTGACTTGCACTTTGCAGTCTGAACTTGGATAGAAAAGAATACCAAAGTTCAAATTCCAAAATTTGCTCCTGGTACTATCAATTGTAAAGGCCTTGTGCAAGTTCACGCATCTTTTTACACATAACACTTTTACGTGTACACCTAAGCCCTGTTCAGAGTCTTCAGACAATTCACCTGACTGCATGCAGCCTCAAAGTGGGTAGAATGATGGGGCTGTGCGCACTGGCCTCACCTCCACAGTTCAGGCTTTGTCTTGCTGAATCAGTAAGGTCTGAAAAGGAGTTCTACTTGCGTTTGTTTGTACGTGAGTAGAACTCTCTGTAAAGTCAGGAACCCTGACAAGGTCAAGTCCATGATCATGCAGAGAGTTTGATTTGTATTCACCTAAAAATCAAGTATGACTGTGACAAACAGCCACATGTAGACTGCCAGGATTGGCTGTGCTTCTTTTCTGATTACTCTTGATGGTAAATGTGGGTTGGTTTTCTGTCTGATGTGTGAAACTGCTTCTCTGCAATAAACACAGAGACAGGTGTAAGGAAAGGATTGCCTCCCCACTTTTACGAGAAGCACAACCATTTAAACGTGTCCCATTTATGCTTCATGGTACATACAGGAATTTTTCCATTTTTAATTTATTTTTCTATCCAAGTTCAAAGAAATAAAGTATGACTGGGTCCTCAGCAGGGCTAGAGAAGTTCTGTCTGCTGGCATTTCTCATTGGCTTCAAATTGTCCTCTTGCGATCCTTAGAGTAATTGTTTTAATACTGCTGGTTTCTCTTTCTCATTTGTCTTTCTTAGCCAAAAGAAGAAAAATATGTAAAAAACAAAACACACATACACATTCATATGGTAGACTATGAATTTTGGGACACAATCCAGCCAAAATGAAGTATTTCTAAGTCTACCTGATTTCAGTGGGAGAGTTAAGAGATTGTTAAAACCTCTTGGGAACCTTTCTGAATCCCCCTCCCCCCCGGATTTCCTAATGGCCTGGTCCAGATGAGAGTGGTACCAGTCCAGCATTCTTTGGTCTTCTGTTTTGTAAAAACTGCTTTGCATTTTGCTGCAGCTGTGTAGTCAGTCCATTCATTTGCATGAATTCCTCCCATTCCATTGAAGTCATACATACGAGTGATTGTTGGCATGGAAACAAACACTACTCTGTATTGTGGGCATGCATCCATTTCCATGTTTGGATCAACATTTGTTCTCTTTCTCCCCTGTTCCCTTTATGGATTCTGCTACCTTGTTCCATTTGTTGCAGTTACACCTGCAGCCCCTTCTGTATGTACAGCATACAGGTGTGTGTTTTGCTACCCTTGGCAGCAAAACAATTTGGAGTTGGTAGTCCCCCACTTTAGGGGACGTTGTTACCGAGATCTGCTTTGCCATGGAGCTGATTCTCCCTGTTTAATAAAGTGTGCTCCAATATTGCGCAGCAGTTGAACAAGTGTAGAGTCCTGCCTAAACTATTTGGATTCTATGAAACTAGGATGGCCATGAGTCCTTTTCTTACAGAGGACAGTCCTCTATTTGAAGGGCTGCCACAGGTCTGTCGTCTATTTTGAAGGCATCCTCTATTTGAAAGACTGTCTGGTCTAAGTCCAATTAAAAGATAACGAGCCACCAGAAGGAAGAGCTGGGCCTTGAAGTTGCCCATCCGCAGCTCCTGGTCCCAGTCCTCCCCGCTATGTTGAGAGGCAAAGGTTTTTTTCCATTGGAATTATAATAATTATTTCTAAATTTGCATCTATACCTATAAAGTAGCATATGCAATGTTTATGCAAGCGACATTCTCTTTTGTCCTACTTTGAGTGATGGATTTCCTCTTTTTTGGTGATTCATAATAAGCCATCCTATGTGACACTCTGTGGTTGCTTTGTCTGAGAAGGGGCAAGCCAGAGTTGCTTCAAATTTCACTTTACTTAAAGTTTTGGTGGCAGCTCTAGCTTAGAGGGGGTTAGGGAGCGTGACGGCTATGAAGCAACCTCAGCCCTTATTCTACATTCATGAAAGAGTGAATAGATGGCTTGGTTAGGGGGTGGGGGAAGAATGGTCACTACCTCCCTATACTTTATTAGTTCTTTTAAAGCATCATTAGTCTTTAGCCCTGTTAATATCAGGGCTTATCTCTCACCCAGTTCCAAAAGCACCTAAGATATATTGCTGTCTCATACACCACTAAAAGTTTATTACATTCCAAACCCAAGGATTAGTGAATATATGGCGGGAATAAGGTACTTGAAGATCCAACATACCATTTTTAGTACCCCCTGTATATTACTGGAAATGCATCTTGCACACCAGACAGAGAGTGTAGGGGGCTATTTTTAGATAAGAAGGAGGGCTGTACAATGCTGTATCCAATATGGTATGTTTCGCTCTCTCTGTGTGTGGATAGACAGACAGACAGACAGACAGACAGATATAAACACCTACTAACTTTAATCTCTGCTGCCATTTTTTTTAAAAGAAGAATTGATACATGGGGAGAAGGGCAAAAGGAAGAAACCACTTATATTGACAACTCTGGATCTTTGTTAACAGAATTGGTGAATAAAAGTAGGCCAGTTTGAATATGTAGAAATAGCAAATGATACGGGTCTTCCTGGAAGGGCAAGTAAAGGACTCTCCTTGGCTTTTTACAATGCCTCCTTATGAGCACTTGGGGTGGAGAGAGGAAAGCCCCTGAAGATGTTTTGGACACTTCCAAGGAAAGATTGCAAAATACAAGTGGATCACGTGACTCACCATCCCCCATGAACCCACAGAAGTCCCCCTTCTGCTGCCTACTTCCTGTCCTTGCCATTGAGCTAGGAGCAGTGATGGTGGCACTCAAGTCTCTCTTCCCCTACCTCTATCCCTCTCTTTAGGTACCTAGAACCCTGCAACACCACTCCTGCCTCAGTATCAGATCAGCTGAGAAAGGAAAGGTTTGGTGAGGCAAGAAGGAAGAGAAGAGATGGCTGGCAGTGGTGGTAATGGGAGGCAAACCCCAATATGTGGCAAATTGAGCCCATGCCCACCTTTGGAAGGGTCTGGGATTTCCTTGTATGGGCATGAGGCTTTTTGAACTCAGATGGTTGCTTCTGAACTCCCCCAATTTGAACTTCACCCCCATCAGTAAGTATATGTGGGGAAATAGCATGTTTGAATATTCCTTAGTATCACAACAAGTAAACCTTATCTCTAACATACAGCTTTTGTTATGCAGGGATTTTTAACCCCCACCCCCATGCCACCCCTGGCAGTCTGATGTAACCCAGGAAGGACTATATTGGGTGCGATTTCTGTATGTCTGAATTTTCCTGGAGTCATTATTATTTCCATAGAGGGCTCTCAAACGTTTCTGCTGGGTGTTGCTTTTTTGATTCCCAGTGCACATGCATTTACATGAACCAGACACTTACCAAAGACCTGGTTCTCCCTAACCCTCCTCCTCAGCTTCCCCTCCTTTCCTAACTCACATCCTTCATTGCAGATAAAACTGCTGGTTCATACATACATGTTCATTGATTCCTTGCATTTGCACATGGGCCATCAGAACGCTACACAGAAACATTCATATCACTTCCGAGGCAATGGTTTTTACTGAGCTCAGGTCACCTGTTCAGCCATCAAGTATAGGGAAATCAAGTGATGGGCGTGAGAAACCGCACTATTTCTGTGCTGTCAAAATATTAAATGCCAGTGTACAAATGCTTAAAAATGAGCTGATTCAAGACATTTTTAACTTGTTTTTGAACAACTGCCTTTTAAAATGAATATGAAACTAAGTACATATGATTTAGGCAACATTAGCCATTAAAGGGAAAACACAGGGTTCCCTACCCTGTGCCTCCCTTGTAATGCTAATGTAGGGTTTGTGGAGCATTTGTGGGGAAGAATTGGTGGGCAGCAGGATAGTGCTTAACCTTTTCCCTGCAGTTGCTCCCCTGGTGGTTTTTACCCCCTCCCCCAATTGTGTCCTCAGGTGTGGGGGTATTGGCGTCAGTGAGGCATTTGCAGGGGAGTGGGTCCATCAATTCTCTCCTGTAAGTGGACCCCTGTATCCCCATGATCTTGGCAAATCCTAGATTAGGACCATGCTTTTGCTAAGAGAATATCTAATGTTATCCTATGTTGTTTTCTCTATCTGATGTCTATCAATCATTGAATTCTTAGAGTGAGTGAATTGCAAGCAAGCCAATCAGTTGGTTTACGGGTGAAACTGGGAAGGCACTGTTGTTGTCCTTTAGTGAGATACAAATATGGCAGTGCCTTGGTGACTCTGAGTAGCACATATATAACAGAACTTGTTGTACTAGAATAAATGGAAGAAACTGCCCTGAAGAGAGTATCTCCCTACCCATTTGGTTTGGAGGATGAAGTTCAACTGGTGGTTATTGGTTATATGGTATCTCCTTTATGATGTCATCATGATACATGGATTACAGTGGCTGGCCAGAAAGATAATGACTCCTTGCGATTTTCTGAACAAACCCCCTCTCTGCCCCAAGGCTAGAAACACCTACACAGAGTGACATTTGGAAGTTACCTCATAGCCATGTGTATTCCGAGAACCGTCCTCAATTAGTAATGGATGGTTCTCCTATCTTGAGAGGAAGATACTAGAAGACAAGTTAATATATGTCCTTTCAAAATATAATGGATTCAAGTACCTGCATACTACTGCTTTTGAACTTATTATTTTAGATAAAACATAAATCTAAAATGAGTGGAATTGGCCAGGTCCCCATTTCACTGAAGGATCTAGATATGCAGAGAGATACAATGGTGTTTAGCTACATTCAACATCTAAGGCTGCAGTCCTATGTAAACTTATTTGAGAGAAGACTCATTGAACCCATGTACAGGATTGCCAACACCAGGCCTATCATGCATTGTCATATGATGGAAACAGAGCTGTGGACTAGACCCTGTTGGTGCAGCTCTGAGCCCATTCATGTCAATAAAAGTTAAGCTACAGGTTCGGTTAGACTTAGGGTTGCACCCAGTGTTTTTCTTTAACCTTTGTGCATTTTATTAATATCTCCTGTCAAGGTAAATAAGCATTATTTTCCACACTGTCTGCAACATCTGGTGAAACCAACTAGGTGTAAACTATATGTCTAATTCCTTTATGCACCTCTAAACACAGCAACACAGAATGCATAAATCAGATGCTTTTGAAAAGAACCTGCTATGTTTTTGACTTTTTGTGAATTAATTTGGAAAGGAAACTCTAAAGCTGGCAAAGGCAGTCTCGTTGCCTCTGAATGACAGCAGCCTTATAGTTCTGCACATAGCTTGTGAAGAAAT